>NC_134088.1:4267500-9067500 GCF_000715075.1 Nicotiana tabacum | reverse complement strand
GTACACCAAACAAGGTGACTTTACGAAGGTTAAAGTTAGCCATACATACCTGGAGTCGATTCCCCTTTTTAACTTCTACTTTCAATTCACCAACAGCTTAGTACCGTCAATCTAGTTCACAAGTTAACACATATAACTTAGAATTGAAGTTCACAAACTCAACCCGAACTTACTTAGTTCATCAACCCCTCTTTTGCAAATCTTTACTTCTACCCAATTACTCTTACTAGATTTTAGGTTTTAAAGGACATGCGTGTGTATTTTAACTTCCATTTTCAAGAATTAATTCATGAGAATCCCCCTTTTTTTTAAATCTGAAAACAAATGAAAAAGGGTTGGGGATTTTACCTGCAAGAACGAAGATAAAAACAATTACTTGAAATTTTCCGACTCGAGTGACTTTGAAGAATCAAATTGTTGAAGGTAGGACTTTATCTCTCAAGAATCCCCTCTTCCCTCTCTCTAGTTTTGTTCAGAAAATATGTTAAAATGAGGGTTAGGGGTGTTTTATTGAAGAAGGGGTCGGGTTTAAAAGTTAGAAAAATTGGAGCCCCGAGTTAGGTATGCGATCGCAAAGAGGAAATGCGGTCCGCATAATGGACAGCGAAAGTGCTCCAAAACTCTAAACATTCTATTTGGGTTTGCGGCAGAAATGCGGTTCGCATACAGTTATGCAATCGCATAATGGATGGCATTTGACCTAAATTTTGACTAACATCCTGGCTCACTTTGCGACAGAAATGCGGTCCTCATACTTGATTTGCGACCGTATTCTGGACCGCATAATAGCACTTTTTTGGAAAAATTTAATTCTTGATTTTTTAATGCTATTCAGTTTGATTCTTGAAAGCATCGCGTAGAAGGTTTTGAGGAGGCTATTCAGTTGTTCTTCGCGTTCGCGAAGTGAGGCTTGCGATCGCATAGAGTGCGAAGGTTATTCATCGCGAAAGCGGGAAGGTGGTCGCGTTCACATAGAGTTAAATGGACCTGGGGGCTTGGCTGGTTTTTGTTCATTGCGAACGCGGAAGGGTGTCCACGATCGCGTAGGATTAAGTCACATGGGCATCACGTTCACATAGAGTAAATTTTGGGAGCTGAAGATTTGTTCTTCGCGATCGCGAGGGATGTTCCGCGATCGCGATGAAGGAAAATATGCCTGGGTAAAATGTGTTTAAGCTCGTCTTGTCCGCGATTTTGGGGCTTATTTCCTCCATAGTAGGTCATTTTGGAAGATTTTTTAAAGGAGATTGAAGAGGGATTCAAGGAAAATCGTTGGGAGGTAAGATTCTCGAACTTAAAACTCGATTATTATGTGAATTCCACCTAGAAAATCATGGAAATTAAACTAAAAATTTAAGAGTTTGGGCTTGGAAATGTGGACTTTTGATTGAGGATTTGGAGGACCATTTGGGGTTGGATTTGAGAACTTTTGATATGTATGAACTCGTGGGAAGATAAGGAATCTATTGGTGTAAAAATTTTTGATTTTCGAGACGTGAGCCCGGGGGTCGGGTTTTGGTAATTTCGGGATTTATGCCCTTTATTGATTGTTTTCGCTTGGGCTTTATTCCCTTAGCATATTTTGACATCCTCATTCTTATTTTAGATAGATTCAACGTGCGTGGAGGCTGATTCGAGGGAAAAAGTCGTCGCGAGCTAGAGATTTAGCCGGTTCGAGGTAAGTATGATTGTAAATGATGTTCCGAGGGTTTGGAACCCCGGATTGCACATCGTAGTGCTATATTAAGGTGATGCACATGCTTGATGACGAGCGTGGGGTCATGCACTATTGGGGATTGTGACTTGGTCGGTCCCGATTGATGATTTTACCGCGTGATTGATTGAAAACTATTTGCTATCATCATTATTTAGTTGAATGCCATATTTGGGCCTAGTGCCAACTATTTGAACCCTTCGGGGCTTTTTATTGATATTTCCTCACTGTTTTGACTTTATATTTGAATTCAGTCCTGTTATTTTCCACTATTTTACTACTCAACCATGTTTACTTAGTTTTAAGACTTAAATGATATTTTAAATGATGTTTGGGCTGAGAAACACTGTTTTACTATTGCCCGAGGGGCTTGTGATGATTTTTGGCAGAGTAAGGCTGAGGGCCTACATTGTGAGGAAACACTAATACTAATTTGAGGCCGAGGGCCTGAGATATGTACGCCATGAGGTGGCTCGATTGATATGAGGCCGAAGACCTAGTTTGATGCCACGAGATGGCTTGTTATTGCGCTTGGGCCGTAAAGGGCCCCTCCAGGAGTCTGCACACCCACAGTGAGTGCGGGTACCCATTGTGATGTGAGATTGAGACCGAGGGGCTGTTATTGTTCTGAGATGTTGCCCGAGGGGCGGATGTGGTGATATTGTGACTGGGGGGCAAACTTCTATTTGTTTACTTTACCTTAATTACCTGTCAATTACTTATTTACTTGTTGAAAGAGGATTTTACTTGACTTTTCACTGGTTTACTATTTTTAAATGGTTTTACTGCTTCATTATAGAATTCCTTGTGTCTTACGTGTTTTCTTACTTTCAGTCGTTATTTACATTTGTTACTCACTGAGTTGGAGTACTCATTTTACTCCCTGCACCCTATGTGCAGATTCAAGCGTAGCTAGTTCCGCTCCCGAGTGCTGATCCCTCTAGCTTCAAACGGATATTCGGAGTTCACGAGGTAGCTGTTGGCGTCCGCAGCCCCGTGTTTCTACTCCTTTATCATTTCTATCTCATATCAGATTTTTGTACTAGTTGTAGACCTTTCAAACTTGTATTAGGTTTTATAGATGCTCATGACTAGTGACACCCCAGTTAGGGCTGTGTAGGATTGTTCTTCCGCGTATTTATGATATTATCTGCTACTTTGGATTATCTATTCATGTTTAGACTGTTCCTAAATGCTAAATTATTAATAATTGGAAAATGGAAAATGTCGGTTGACCTTGTCTTCACGAGAGACGCCATCACGATCGAGTCCTGGTTTAGGGACGTGACACGTCTGCCACTATCCGTATGCAAAGTCTATTTTTCAGGGTTATGTCGCATTAACCAACGATAGGATGCCTCGTTTTCTTGCCTGATAGATTCCATGTGCCTCCGAAATTTATGCTGTTGGTGGTCTGTTGCTGTCATCCACATCAAATCATGTAGATCCTTGTTGGGATATGCCTTCTGGAAATTGGCTTTAAAGTGCCTCACACAGTAACGGTGGAAGGAATAAGGTTCTTGCCATGCAGGCAAGTTTTCCACAAAACTTAAGATACCACCGTGTCGATCAGATATTAGACAAATACCGGAACGCTGTTTGGCAATGTGCTCTTTCAAGTGGTTTAAAAATAACGTCCATGTCTCTTGGCTTTCATTGGCACAAACAACAAAAGCTAGAGGAAATATATGTCCATTAGCATCTACTACCACGGCTATTAACAACTTGATATCGTACTTTCCATAGACATGAGTGTCGTCTATGGATATTACGGGTCAGCAATGCGAAAAACCATCAATAGCTGGTTTAAACGCCCAAAACACATAATTGAATATATATTCTGGTTTACCCGGACTCCGCTCAAGCTTCCATTCAACAACCGTCCCGGGGTTAAAGTGCTGCAGTGTAGCCATGTACCTGGGTAGAGCTGCAAATGACTTATCCCAGTTACCATAGACTATTTCAAACGCTCGTTTGCACTCGAGATATGCCTTTCTTTTGGTAATGGTATGACCATATTCGTGGTGGACTGATGTAATGCATTCTTTGATTTTATACCTTATGGACGCTTCGATGTGTGGAATAAGAAGAAGAGAAATCAAGTCAATATCCAAGTTGAAGTGTTTCCCATTGAATGTGTCCATTTCGCATGTGTGGGTGGGAATGTATTTACCCACTTTCCACAGACTTGTATTCTTCTTGCTCGCACGTAACATCCAATGACATGGCCAAAACCACCTGCGACAAACAACCGTGTATACAACCGGACTTAACTCCCATACCGTCATCTCACGACACGCTTTTACGTTGTGCATTTTATAAGCCCTGCTTATGCGCGCTTTATCAGGAAAAAACATACCCTTTGCCAGCACCATTGGTCTAGGCTCATCCCACATTGCTGTCCGAATTTCATCAAAATCCCTTATGAGAGCTTCCACATCTGACATGCTTGGCAAGTTATCAAGGTAAGGAATCTCCCTTGAATGAAACGACACTTAGGACTCGTACACTCTTCGTCTAAGGGGGGAGGGGGGTGGAACATACTTTCTCGTCAAATCAGGTCCTTCCTTCTCATCCTCCCCATCACCATCCTCAAGAGGAAAGGGTGTCTCGTCTCCAGATTCATCAGCATTGTTGTTGTAATCACTGTTCTCTTCCTCACTCTGTGCATCTTCCAGATCCCGATTTAATATGTCATCTTCGGGCAATTGAGTGAGTACATGTGGTTCAACTTGCTCGTTGTCACTACACAATCAACAAAATAATAAGTCACTGAAATTAAATATTACTTTCCATATCGCTATATCACTTCACTTACAATTCGTAATGTGATGAAATTCCATGATGGATATTTTCATTTAAGTGATGACTCTTGGATGGACCACCATGATCCAACACACCAAAACTATGCTTGAGTTCATAATTTGTAAAATTCATATCCGGCCGGTACACCCTGTTAAATATATGAGCGTTAATATAAATTCAATACAACAAAAATATACATTGTAACACAAAGGAAGATTGAAGTTTACCACTCGTCTTGTGAATTATGTAAAGCATGCGGTGATAAGTTTAAATCAAGGAAAAATCTTTCATCCGGAAACTGTCCGGCAAAAACTGCTCCAGAATAACCACCTGATGACTGGGGGTTATCCCTACTATGCGCAACCTCATTGTTCGGAACGTCTTCGACCTTGACGTGCATATCCAACATTTTGATTACAAAAAATTCCCGGTATTCATCCGGAGTCCTCAGAAAATCCCTCAAAGTTTCATCATCGTCGATGTTTAACTCCAAGTAAAAAGCAACCCCTTATGGAGTGACGGAATACTGATATCTTCCGGTTACTTTAAGTATCACTGAACGTTTCCTCACACTTATTTTTTTGTATAACAACGATATCAATTTATCGTACTCCATTGTAAGTGGTAATTTAACATGATCCTGTAGAGATAAATTGTACCTCACAGAGTTATTCTCCATCACAACCTCAATCCCTCCCCCCCCCAATATAATAAACTCTTATTCTACGCTCTTCTGACATTATGAAAAAATATTTGAGAATTTAAGAAGAAGAAATATTTGAACGGGAGTTAGAATTTTTTTTGAATGGATTTTCCTAAAATCCTAACTCTTTTATATAGGAAATGGCTAGCTTGGGGAGGGGGAGGGCTGAATTTTTTGATGTATAGCGCTCTTTTAATGTGCGCTATACACATTTGAATTATTGTTATGTCAGTTAACTTATTGGTGGACTCATAAACAAGTATAGCGCAAGAATATACTGCACTATATATGTATAGCGTTTTAATTCCATGTGCTATACCTGGCGGTCAAGTCGTCAGAGTATAGCGCACAAATTTCCAACGCTAAACAAGTATAGCTCAGTAAATTCATGCGCTATACCTTAACAGAAAAAGTTACCGTTAAGCTATAGCGCGGAGAATTTCGGCGTTATATATAGAAAAGTAACTTTTTTTAACACTCATTAATATAACATTTGTCCAAAAAGACAATAAAAAAGTTCTGGAGTCTAATAACTACAAGGCAAAAACAACATTAAATGTGAAGATTCATGAATTCCAATAAAAGAAGATTAATTTACTTGTCCTTCTATTCAACAGTAGCTTTCATAATGGCAACGAGAGCTTGGAGATTGCCAATAGTAAGATCAATATTTTCAGATCTTTAGTCTCAAAATCAATGGTAATTTTCACGATGCATAATTTTTCATCCTTTTCTAGAACTTCAAACTTAATCCTATAGAAACTTCAACAATCTCGGCTTCCTTCACTCATTTTTTCATCGTCGATTGTGACGAATTCTCTCTACATTTGGTCCAAACAAAACGGAAAATCATCAATAAACTTATATAATTTATGAAATTACCGCGTAAAAAATAAGAATCAAAAGGAAAAACCGTAATATGTGGTGGGATGGACGAGATTTCTCCTCTCAAAGGTCTCAAGTTCGAGCCTAAAAATTAGAATTTTTTTTTATAAGGAGCTTCCCCCTTGAAAAAGCCATAAGTTAGCCCGAATCTGACCGATTAGTAACTTTGCACCAGGTGAAGGGGAAAGTGTGGGCTATAATAAGAGGTGTGTTCCCATCACTTTCTATTCTTGGGACTGAACGTCAATAATGATAATGATAAATTGTATATATATAATATTTTTTATTCATTAGTTTATTGTAAACATCACATGTAACTTTTTACCAAATTTCTACCTCCATTGAGAAGAAACTTACCAAAAAAAAAAAAATCAACTATAATCAATGAAATGAAAATAAAAAGAAGATTTTCAATGGGATTTTGAAGTAATAAAAAAGACAGACTATGAATTCAATGGGCCAATGCTTATAATATTAAAAGAAAATTTTATTTGGGGACTATGTCCAAAACGAGCATCAGAATGGTTAGAAAGATATTGAAGGCAAAGGAGTATTTGGAACAAACAGCTTATTTGTTCAGCCATAGAAAAGATTTAGGCTTGAAACACGTACAAAATGTTTTTTAAAAACAATATTTGCTCACTTTATTTCCCATAAATGCTATGGGATTACATTAATTATATTTGATAGATATGACAAACCTTTTGAATTTCTACGTTAAGCAAACAAAGGCAAAATTCTAGCCAGGTTAACCGAGAATAATGAACCCATTTTTTTTTTTGTATAGACAATTAATTAAGAAAAGAGAGTTAAACAGTGAATGAAAATTATAGGAAATTAATGACACATTTATTCGTCATTTCCAACTTTAAAACGTTACTACTATTTTGCTTCATTAATTCCCCCTCACTCCTAATTTCCTATTAAATATATACTCACAAATTAACCATTTCTCCTCCATTCCAATATTTTTCTCAAAGACACAAGATGGCAAAGTTGATGAGGCTTGTAGCAATTGCCACAGTTTCCATGTTTCTTCTTGTGACACCAATAGCACTAGCCATTGAAGAAGATTTCAGCAATGATGTTGATCTGCTAGATACAGATGGTATTGACTATGATCAATCGGAGTCCAACTACGACGAAGAATCATATGATTCTTCGCTATATTCAGTTCCTGATCATAACAATAAACAAACGTTAGCACCTGAGCCGTACCCTGGATTTCACACACAAGTGGAGGAATGTTTGGAAAAGATTTCGGACGATTGTGGAGTGATTATTTTCAACAGGATATTTGATAGTGGAAAGTATAGCGATGTTGAAGAGTGTTGTGGCCAGCTTTTGACACTAGGGAGAAAATGTCATAATATTATTGTGGAGTCTACTCTTGACAGTCCTGAGTTGAAGGGAGTGAATAAAACTGAGGTTTGGGAAAATAGTGACAAGCTTTGGAAGGAATGTGGTGCTTTTGCTCCCCTTTAATTAATTTTTCATCTCTCAAGTTTATGAATGACTATACATTTATGCTTTCTAATAAATTGTTAAAACCATAATATGTATGTAACGTTTTTTTTTTCTTTTTCGAGATATTATGTATGAGCCATCTTGCACACTCTCTACCATTCACAAAAACTTATGTATTATTTTAGAAAATATTCTAGGTTTATGTAATAATTCTGAAAATTATCATCACATAGTAACTTTAGTTTTTACCGCTAAATAATAGTTAGTATTGTTATGAAATAAAAGCAATTTAGTAAAGTATGAACAAGAAATAAAAGCAATTTAGTAAAGTATGAACAAGAAATAAAAACAACTTAGTAAAACATGAACAAGAATAGAGATAGAGAGAAGGAAGAGATTTTCTTCTTCAATTGTGTGTATTTTCCTATCTATTACAAAGCCTTTATATAGGCATGAAAAGTGAAACAAATATGTCATGGAATATGTCATTGAACATAGAAAATATGTCATTGAATATGTCATTAACCATTTGAGAGAAAGATCATGGAGGAAGAGTAGACATCCACCATATTTTGATTTTTATCATAACGCTCCCCCTTGGATGTCCATAAATAATGTGCCTCGTTAAAACCTTATTAGGAAAAAACCCTATGGGAAAAAAAATCCTAATGAAGGAAAAAGAGTACACATATTAGAAATACGCCTTTTGGTTGCCTCGTTAAAAACCTTGCAAGGAAAACCCAATGGGACAAAACCTTGTAAGGGAAAAAGAGTACAACGCGTATTAACTCCCCCTGATGAGATCATCAGTTCACATCGTTGAGCCTTCGTATCCCAATCTTGTACACTAGTTTCTTGAAGGTTGACGCCGGTAGATATTTGGTGAACAAATCAGTCATATTATCACTTGAACGGATCCGTTGCACATTAATATCACCATTCTTTTGAAGATTATGTGTGAACAATAATTTAGGTGAAATGTGCTTTGTCCTAACTTCTTTATGAATCCTCCCTTTAATTGGGTTATGCATGTTGTATTTTCTTCATACAAAACTGTGGGTAGTTTATCACACTTCAAACCACATTTGTCTCGAATAAGATGTATAGTAGACCTCAACCATACACATTCTCGACCTGCTTCATGAATAGCAATTATCTCAGCATGATTAGAAGAAGTAGCCACGATTGATTGCTTAGTCGATCACCAAGATATGACAGTGCCACACATGTAAACACATAACATGTTTGAGATCAAGCCTTGTGTGTGTCAGATAAATACTCCACATCGACATAACCAACAAAATCGGTATTGCAATCATTGCCATAAAATAAGCCCACATCGGTAATCCCCCTTAGATAAAGCAATATGTGCTTGATTTTATTCCAATTTCTCCTTGAGCGGAGCTATATCTTGTTAAGACATTAACTGAAAAAGTTATGTCATGCCTTGTAGTGTTAGCAAGATATATTAGCGCACCAATTGCATTAAGATATGGTACTTTAGGACCAAGAAGCTCTTCATTATTTTCATGAGGTCGAAGTGGATCTTTATTTATATCGAGTAATCTCACAACCATCGGGGTACTTAATGGATGTGCTTTATCCACATAGAAGCTCTTTAAAATCTTTTTAGTGTATGCTGATTGAAGGACAAAAATTCTATCTTTCATATATTCAATTTGTAGACCAAGACAAAATTTTGTCTTTCCAAGATCTTTCATTTCAAATTCTTTCTTTAAACAGTCTACTGCTTTAGGAAGCTCTCCGGGAGTTCTAATGATATTTGAATCATCAACATACATGGCGATTAAATTCAAATCCATATCCTTTTATAAGGACACAAGGACAAATTGAATTATTCTTATACCTTTCTTTCAACAAGTACTCTCTCGGATGATTATACCACATGCGCCCTGATTGTTTCAATCCGTATAAGGATTTTTGAAGAGTTATTTAATAAATTTCTTGGAAACCTTAATATGCTCCAAGACAATTTAAATCTTTCAATGTTATCCACTATACGCCTATCAAGTTTTTCATATATTGCCATATTAAAACCTGAAGTGACTATATCCACTATAAGAGAATATGTCTCCATATATTCAATGTGAGGATATTTACTAATTTTCTTGTGCCACAAGTCGTCTTTATGTCTATCGACTTGAACCTTTCGCCCAAGAACACATTTATACCTTAATTGACTTTATAATTTCAGGTGTTGGACTATCCGTCCAATTTCACATTTTTCAAGTGAAGTCAATTTCATTGCGTATTTTTTATTTGGCCAATCTTTTATCCGTCCAAATTTCATGACAGATTTGATCTCAAGATCCTCGTCAATATTAATCATATTGAGCGCTACATTATATTAACAATATCGTCGACAATCATTTTATGTCGGTTCCATCATTACCCAATAAAGACATAACTTATTGAGATCTCTTTATTTCATTATTTTCAGGTACCTGAGCCTCTCCCATGAGGTCTTATGAAGTGTTACGTCATGGTGCCTTTTTAGGGCACTTGCCTTCTTATTATGACCATTTTGAATATTTGCCCCTCTCCTTCTTCAAGGAGTTTTATCTTTGGAACCGATTGGTCTGTTACACTTCATGTGTGCCATAGACTCTGTCCCTCATGGACTTTATTCTATTTGGAGCATTAGCAGCTGAAATATGACATTTAGCTTTGGGTCAGCAAATGCGTCTGTCAATAATTTGTAAATGAATATCACTTGAACTTCAAGTTTATATTTTCTTGTACGAGGATCTATATGTATTCATAATAATTCATTTCACGTATCACTTTCTCAACTGCCCATTTTCTCCCCCTAATGTTGGGATCACCAACACATTTCCCAACCATCTTTGGGAACTCATCTTTGTGCATTTTGGTGGCATAATTAAATCATATAGCATATCCATATTTCTATATAGAAATTATTTGGTTCCTGACCCTGAACCGATTGTGATAGGGAGAAATTTTTATAACTTGGCTAGATGCGTACAAGTGCTGTTGTATATTAAATAATAAATCTCATACCAAATTTCGTTTTTGGGAGTTTTGTTCTCATAACCAATGATTTAGCTATAATTCGAGGCATACAATTTCTGCTAAACCAACTTGGATTTAAACCAGTATTATTAAGATAAATCATCATAATTTATATTCTGGAATTGTGCTCTTAATAATTTGAGCAAGCAATCTTGCAAAAACCAAACTACAAGTTGATAACAAATGCACATGTGACCATAAAATAGATGCATCTATTAAAATCATATAATAGTAAACGGTCCACATGGCAGGTGACTGGGCCCATATATATATCACCTTTTATTCCTTCTAGAAATCAAAGGATTCAATCCCAACCTTTAACTGGTATATCATGAGAATAAGCAGCACAAGAGAATTCTTGAAGAATCTTCTATTCTTCAATATATGTCAATGTAATTCTTAATTAATTTTTCGCATCATAATTGAACCGAGATGACCAACCGGTCATGCCAATTAATATTTGTTTTAGTAAACCTCTAGTTTACTGGTGGCATATGATTCCAACATCATGCTTATATTTGTGTAGTACAAATAGAAAGAAGACCGGGTAACCTTTCATATTTACCCAATATGATTATAGAAATATGAAGATATTCAATCTTCCTTTCATTTATAGTCTCAATATGCCAATCACTTTGACTTATATAGTTGAAACTCAAAAAGTTTCTTTTAAGACTTTACAATATCAATGTCATGAATAAGTTTATTCATCCGGGTAGTAACAAATTAGTTTTTCCGGAGTTCTTAACAACTTTTGTACTACAAGATCTTTTATCATACCATTCATATGGTAAATGCCTCCTTCACGGAGAAAATTATATCATAATAAATTGTCATGGTCAAAATCATCATAAGCAAAATCATTTCTTGCTTTAACTTTGCCTTTAATAACTTTTATAAGGCATGACAAAATAATATTTGGCATATCACATGTACGCGACCAATGACATATTCATGTAACCACACAATAATATTTATTCTCTTTATTTTACTCAAACCTCCCTTAGAGGTGAGTTGTGTGGTATTCATGAATTACATGTCTTTATTCATTGCTTTTATCACATATTGCCACATTCAACTTTAGGAATGGGTTTGCATTCTCAATGCTTATCACAAGTCACATTCTCTTCAAGGAATGGATCATAATCAGCGACGTGCTTTATTATTTTCATACCAATTTGATGGTAAGCATTACCTTCATATTTTGAAGGACTATTTTGAGAACCCTTATTGTTCTCCTTTTATAATCATAGTGATGATTATTATTATTTTGATATTTGGAATGCCCACGCTCATTGTTCAACCACCTGTCTTCATTGAAACTTATTATGCACTGTTATCACATTCACTTCAAGAATGGAGCAAATCAAGTGGGACAATTTTTATGCCTTTTCATGAAAAATATATTATTTTTCTTTAGTCATCATTATATCATCAATATGGTACATTGTGACTCAAACTCAATGTCTTACCAATATAAAGGCATGTTAGGCCATAATAAATTGGGACTCAAACCCAACTCTTATCATTATGGAGCATCAGGACTTGATCCCGATGTCTTAATCAATAGCATAATAGGCTAAACAATATTGAGATTCATTCTCAAGCCTTAATTTCAATCACATGCCAAGAAAGTTGTACACAACTAATTTGCAACTTAGCAAATCAAATTTGCTTTCTTAAATAAGTGTACAAATCTCAAATCAGCGTAAAACTTTATTAATTATTTGTAGCATCTATATGAAATACAATTGTTTGTAGTCAGAATATTTCTTCTAAATTTTATTAGAGTTTAAAAGAATCATAAAATCATTGTCTTAATATTTATTGAGTCTCTCTCAAAAATATTGTTGTTTTCGGGGTATACCCTACCTATTGGATTTGATTAAATGCCATGACTTTCCTTCACTCAATTCAACCAAGCAATTAGTGAATAAATTTATCAAAAATACACCATATAGGTAACAACACATATATAGTACTAATACATAAATTCAGCATTTATATTACCTGAAAAGTGACATTATAGGTAACAACTTACCAGTTGTAGCTTGTGCATCATTCATATAAAATACTTAAAAATGGTAAGTTAGTAGCAAACATCAAATAGGTTATGGATACTCAAAAATACCTCTTCTAGTAATCATACTAATCATTGTTTGCTTTCAAATGATACGACCATAAATTATGAAGTATACTTTCTCAATAGCTGGTTTGTTTTCCAAACTTCAAAGAAGTAATTAATCAACCTAGATAAAGATGTGAAGTATTTCTTGTTTTCTTCAAGATGATTTATGCTTTTAATCAGTGTGACCAATTTTATTATTATATTTTATTCCTTTTTTTTGGTACTATATGCAAGTGTAAAAATCCAAAAGGAAAAAAAATATTCATCCAAGTAAAAGAAAATGTTAAAAGCGGCAGGACAGATTGAAAATAGTTAACACATAAATATGCATAAGACAATTTATATAAAATATCCTTGGTTACCATGACATGCATCATATCAACAATTAACTGCTACTATGATTTTAACATATAGAACTTCGAAAATTTTATTCCATTCATGTGATATAAAAGGTGTAATATTAATATGTGCTTATGCAATACAGGTGTAGTACAAAGTTGTGTGCATATGAGATTTTAAAGGAATGACAAGTATAAGATAATCATACCTTCTTACATTTCATTATTTACCATATGTAGTTTCTCTTTACATTTAACCATGTGATGATATGTATGGCTTCTAATTGTAATTTTTCTGGATGTAGGAAATTTTTTTGTAGATATATAAATACAATTGGTTAGAGACTCGTGCTGATAACATGTTATGAAATAAAAGCAATTTAGTAAAGCATGAACAAGAAATAAAAGCAATTTAGTAAAGTATGAACAAGAAATAAAAGCAACTTAGTAAAACATGAACAAGAATAGAGATAGAGAGAAGGAAGAGATTTTCTTCTTCAATTGTGTGTATTTTCCTATCTATTACAAAGCCTTTATATAGGCATGAAAAGTGAAGCAAATATGTCATGAAATATGTCATTGAACATAGAAAATATGTCATTGAATATGTCATTAACCATTTGAGAGAAAGATCATGGAGGAAGAGTAGACATCCACCATATTTTGATTTTTATCATAACAAGTATATGTTTTTTCTAATTTTTCATGATAAGTGGGACATTTTGTGACTGACCTTTTTGTGTGAAAAATGATGTGTAATAGAAAAAAGACAGACTATGAATTCAATGGGCTAATGCTTATAATATTAAAAGAAAATTTTATGTGGCCGGGGACATATTGAAGGCAAAAGAATATTTGGAACAAACAGCTTATCTGTTCAGTCATGTAATGGCAATGCACAACTTCTCTATAAGGAGTTGTCCAAAGAATGAGAGGGGCTTATCCTAACGTTCCATAGAAAAGATTTAGGGTTGAAACACGTACAAAATACTTTCTTACTCTCTCCCTCCAAAATAAATGATTTTTTTAATTGTTTTCACACATATTAAGAAATTTACCTTTTAACATTAAGTAGCAATGAAATTGACCATATTAACCTTTACTACCTCTTTACATAAACACTCCTAACACACACTCCACACTATTTACTCCCAGGGCAATATAGGGAAAAAAAATAATTAATTCATTCTTGAAATTTAAAAAAATCACTTATTTTGGACCACAAAAAAGTCAAAAAATCACTTATTGATAAACAGTGTAGGTTATAATTTTGTTTATCTCTTGATTCTTTCCTCCGATTTACTCTACGTGATTCGAGGGCCTTAGCGGCGTATTTCTCGAACGTAGGACTTTGAGCAAGACATATTTGAATGTCTTTGGTCTCTTAATGAATATTCCAAGAATTTCATGAAATTTCAGAGATCTCTTATTTGATCTCTTTGTGAATATCCCAAGAGTTTATGAGATTTTGAAACACCTCTTCAAGAGAATACTTATCCATTTATATAGGTGTGAGTTAGGGTTTAGGGTAGAGTAACCTCCAAGAAACCCTAATAGATTCCTAGGATTTCAAGTGTCCTGTAGTATCTTTAATTTAGGATTTGGTTTGATCCCTTAAAATTTCGATGTCTACAAATGCCTCCCACTTCAAGGTTTGTCGGGGTGTAGGCTTGCCGAAACTTTAAGACGAGACTTGAAGTACTCGACCATTAAAATAAATGGTTTTGAAACTTGGAGTTTTCAATTTACAGGTGAAAGAGATAAAGGGCAGAACTGGTCCCACTGGGCGTGCCAGAATTTGTAGACAATAAATTGCGTCAAGAAAATAAAATCAAGACCGAAAAATATTGCAACAATCGTAGTATTTTATTTCGAATATTTGAGTGTACAATCTCTATGAATCTTCTGATTTTACTTTCCAATATAAATAAATTTGTTTACCATGAAAATGGGAATAACAAATAAATTTGATTATGGGATTCTAAAAATACGTGATTTATTTTTATGCTAGTTTGTTAAGTAGTTGATGCTATGTATGTGAGACTTAGAGATGAAATAAGAGTAAAGGAAAAAGTGATAAGCAAACCGATGGGTCAATTATCGGGGCCTCGAGCTTGTCGATTCAGGGCCTTGGGGTCGATTCTGGAGCCCGACTGGGAGCTATTGAAGGTAATCGAGATACGACTAACAGTTATACTAAAATCAATGGAGGCTCTTTATGGCCAATGATAAGCAATAAATGAATAACAATAACGAAGATAATAAATGAAGGCAATAATATCAAGAGAATATGTTAAAGAGCAAAGAGAATGTTCTTCTATATTTTGTGTAGAGCAATTGGAACAACAAAGAGAGCTTACAAAATGATAAGGATCCCCTTTATATAGGAAGAGAATCCCAACATAGTACAAAAGGTATTTATTACAAAGATATGGAGATGGGACATTTAGCTAATGCTATGGTACAGTCTCAGACTAGTCCTGGCAGGTTTTGTCGGCTCTAGCTTCATGCCTTGGGAACTCTCCATTTCTATCATAGCCGTGGTCAACATTGCCCCAAGGTCGGGTGTCGACGAACCTCGAGGGAGGGAAATCGACCATAGCCTTGTAGTCTCGAGATTTCGAGATGATCTTCTGAGGCGCCTCGATGACGAGAAATTTGACCCTCCAATTTCACCATATATAGATAGTCCCCGAGTTTCTTAGAGAGGAGTGATAAGAAACGATTATGAGCTTCTAATCCGAGGGCATCATCATTGTGACGTCAGCCTATTAGAGCATTAAATGCCATGCCCAAAAAACCGTGCAAGGGTTGCCGTCAAATGCAACTATCGAGAAGCCCACGAACCGCTACTAGTTCGTCCCTTCTGCTTCGTATACGACCCTTATAAAGGCACCAATTTGTGGATAATTCTTATCTTCCCAATTATTTCAGATTTTCAAAGCTAAACCCATCCCTACTTGCATATTTTCTTCTTACTTTTTAGAGAAATTTTTCCATCATCATGGCTAGAACCTCCAAGACGGTTCCTCGGAAAGACGAGGTTGCCTCTTCATCTCGAACATCTAAAGGGAAAACCAAAGTGGTACCTACCTTGGAACAGTGTACTCCCACCAAGCTTAATATGTCGAAGGACTTTACCATCGATAACCCCTTATCCACACCGGGCCGATGTGAACATGTTTCCCGATACATTAGTGTCATGCCAACATAAAGACGGTGAAGACAGACTGCCGATGCAATGAGGCGGTGGAAGTGGAGATTCCCAGCCCTGATAAAAATATAACGGATCACAAGGTTGGCTTCCTTCATGTGTATACTTACCTATTCACTTTGGGTCCTGTCGATTCCTCAAAATCCCCTCCCCCCTGAGATAGATCCGGTTATCCTCTATTTTTGCGACAAATATCAAGTGACGCTCGGTAAAATCTATCCTTCTTTCTTGAGGATAGTCTTGATTCTCCGCCATTTCTCCGACGGGGTCGAGGGCGAGACCTTTAACCTCGACCATTTGATTAGGTTGTACAACCCTCGATTTTATCGAGGTTTGATTAGGATTCACTATCGATCCAAAAAATCATTTTTCTCGAGCATCGATGAGGAGAAAGATCGAGGGTAGATGAGTAGGTTCGTCGGGGTGAAGACCTCGGACATCATTCCGGCCGGGAGGATGCCTTTTCCGGAGAAGTGGAACACACAATGTAAGCATTTTTTCCCTTGGATCTGTGATTTCACTACCTTTCCTTTGGATACATGATCTTTTTTTGGTTTTTGCGGCTGCCGCTTGGTACCCCAAAGCGGTCTCAGATCTGCCAGGATGGATCAAGCGGTTGGACACCAAGTTCCCATATATTGTTCGATCTTGGCCTGAACTGGCTAAGAAGCTGTGGGTGGCCAAGAATCATGGTAAAGCCTCCTCGTATTAGATTCATGTTTTTCCCCGAATCCTTTGTGCTGATAAGCTGCAATCACTGCGCTCGTGCAGGCCTTGGTGATAATATGTGGATGAGGCCGCCCTATGGTGGCAAGATGGAGACTTCGAAGCCCGCCAAGGGCAAGAAAAGGAAAGGTAAGGCGGGTGCCGATCCTCCCGTGGCAAAGAAACCTAAGTCGCGCGAGTCTCGAGCAGTAACTAGTACCTCGGCTTCAACTTCCAGAGCAAGCCCCGATGCTGAGGATGAGGATGATGACGATGATGAGAGCGAGTGCCAGTTGGCACGAAGGAAGAGGTTGGGTGTGGGAGCCTCATAGGTGCCTCTACCAGAGGCTGCTGAATTGGGAACGGTCGACTCAGGTCGGTCCCATGAATCGAAGATCCTCGAGGAGGGTACCAATGTGGCCTTGGGTTTGGGGCGGTTTCCGCTGGAGGGACCGTTGCTGCTAACCCTGAAGGGTCGGGATTCAGAGCTTTTCCGGGGTAGGAGTTGCCCCTCGGAGACATTGATGACATAGGCTGTTTCATTTTGGGCCTTCAGTTCTCGTCAGGGGAGCTAAGGGCTGCTCAAGATGCGAACACCGCCCAAGCCGGGGGTTCTTTCAAGGGGGAGGCACGCTTGGCAACATCCTTGATGATGTTAGCGAGAACATCGATCTTGACACTCCCGGCTCTATCAAGGCGGCAGAGAGGTTCATGCAGCAGGTAATAGCTGCTTTATGTATATTTCCTTTAGTCTCGAGCATCTCTTTTCATTCTTCTAACTCTTCTGTTTTGCTGTAGTGTAAGGAGATGTATGATCATGCCCTCTCCAGCTCAACGAGGAGCTTTCATGTCAAGAGAATGTTCTTGAGAAACTGTCCTCGAGATTGCGAGAGTCGGAGGCTCGTTTTGCCTGGAAGCTGAAAGAGTCAGGCGAGCTCCGAGCTACTTTGGAGGGAGTCCCTCCAAGAAAAAGCTGCCCTTGCCGAGCAGGTATTTTGTTACGCATGAGTCTTTTCTTCGCTCCCATAATTCGGTACTGACTGGTTTACCTTTCTCTTCACAGATCGGTCAAAGGGATTCGCTGATTAGGCAAAAGGATGTGGAGATCCTCGGGCTGAAGGAACAAAACGAGGTGGTTTCCTTGGAGCTGCCATCGACCCACGGTCTCCTCCAAAATGCTCGAAAGGAGGTTGCTGCGCTGGTTGCGGCCAAGTCCGAGATCGAAGGAAATGTTGCTACTTACCTGAAGGATGCAGCCATGGCGAACCAAATAGCCTGTGACGTATCGATAAAGGCCGAGCAAAAACTGTCTCGGGTCATCGAACATGCTAGGGCGGAGGCGAGGAGAGAAACCTTGGAGGAGATCGAGGCCGGAGGCGTCTGTCACGACCCAAAATCTAACTAGTCGTGATGACACCTAACCCATCCCGCTAGGTAAGCCAACTCATCAAGTTCAATACAATATAACTTACTGAGGAAAAATAAATGATCTCTTATACACCTCCCCAGGACTGGTAGTACAAATTATGAGCTTCTAAGAATAGAGTTTACAAAGCTGATATGAAAAAAAATACATCATCTGTTTGACAAATACATAAACAGAGTTTAAAATTCTAAGGCTACCATGAACAAGAGGCAACTACAACAGTGACGCCGGTACATTTTCCAAGTCAGCTCCCATCGAACACAGCAACGTCGACATCCGAAATCTGCACGCAATGTGCAAGAAGTGTAGTATGGAGTAGAAATGATCACAAGTGACTTACCTCAAGATTTCCCATGATATCTTGCTAAAAAAATCGCCCCAGGCCGTGTTCTTTCGCCCAAAAATGTCAAAATGGGCTAAAAAACCAGAACAACATTAAAAACACGATTCTGGTTGCTAAAGGCCCAATCCCCGTCACTAACAGTGTCTAATCTGGTCACTAAAGGTGCGCACCAGATCCTGCTGCACCAGTAGTCTTTAATTTTACTAAAAATGCTCTAACTCCATCATACGAACTCGGAATTCGACGATTCTTCTTTCTATGAGTCACAAATAATAATACGGACCTAGTCCTTCAATCGAAACTCAATTTGGAGCTCATTTGCTTAGTGCGATATCCATTTCGCTCGTTAAATAATTAACCCATGTTTCACGTCAAAAACCCAATCGCGACTTGACGAAATTAGACCAAACTTTCCAAATCGCTCCTATAATTCATTATAAAAATTTCGGAAGTCTCGAAATCAAATTTTGATCTCTAGAACTAAAAATGGACCTTTGGATCATTACATGTTTATGCTCAAAATACCAATTTCTTCCAAAAACTCTTCCATAACTCTTCTGAGCCACATAGGACCCCAACCAAATGTACTAACAAGTCACATAATATGACACAAACTTAGTCGATATCTCAAATTATATTGAACAATACTAAGACATGAATCACACCCCAATTCAAGCCTATTCAAAACTAACAAATTCCAATTTCTACATTCGATGCCGAAACCTATCAAATCAATTCCGATTGACCTCAAATTTTGCACACAAGTCATAAATGACATAACAGAGCTGTTTAAATTTTCAGAATTGTATTTCGATCCCGATATCAAAAAGTCAACTCCCTGGTCAAACTTCCAAACTCAAATTTCCTATTTCGCCATTTCAAGCCTAATTTAACTATAGACTTCCAAAAAGAATTCCGGACACGCTCCTAAGCCCAAAATCACCATACGGAGCTATTAAAATCATTAAAAATCCATTTTGGGTAATTTATACATATTTTACCATTCGATCCATTTATTCAACTTAAGCTTCCAAAACATGGATTGTTCTTTCAATTAAATTTTGAATCATCTGAAAACAAAACTTGACCAATCTCGCAAGTCATAATACACAAAACGACGCTACTTAAGACTTCAAATAGTTGAACTGGATGGAAATGCTAAAACTGACAGTTGAACTGGATCGATATCTCAAATTACATTGAAAATAATAAAACATGAATCACACCCCAATTCAAGCCTATTCAAAACTAACAAATTCCAATTTCTATATTCGATGCCGAAACCTACCAATTCAATTCCGATTGACCTTAAATTTTGCACATAAGTCATAAATGACATAATGGATCTATTCAATAATTCAAAATCGTATTTCGATCCAGATATCAAAAAGTCAACTCCCCGGTCAAACTTTCAAACTCAAATTTCCTATTTTTGTCATTTCAAGCCTAATTTAACTATAGACTTCCAAAATGAATTCCGTACACGCTCCTAAGTCCGAAATTACCATACAGAGCTATTGGAATTATTAAAAATCTATTTTGGGATAATTTACACATATTTTACCATCCGGTCCATTTATTCAACTTAAGTTTCCAAAACATGGATTGTTCTTTCAATTAAATTTTGAATCATCTGAAAACAAAAATTGACTACTCTCACAAGTCATAATATATAAAACGATGCTACTTAAGACTTCAAATAGCTGAACGAGATGGAAATGCTAAAAACGACAGGTCGGGTCATTACAACGTCGATCTGTCAGTTGGAATTAAGGAGGCCCGAGAGCTAGAGAGAAAGTTGTCGCTTTTGATCGCTTTAGATAAGGATCCTGGAGATGGTTCGTAGGATAGTGGCGATGAAGAGTAGGCCTTGTGTCACTCTTGCTTTTTTCCTTTTTTCTTTATGTGCATGTACTCCCGGAGGAGTGAGTCTTGTCCCTTGTAAATATATTTTGGTAATGAAAAAGGGTTTTTCGGCCCCAAGTCTTTCCATTCTTTATATCTTGCTGCTCTTGCGGAGCTAATCTTTGAATTGTAATATTAATCTTTTGGATCCCATTGTTGGAGTAATCAGGACCCCTAAAATTGGGTCCTATATTAAAGTTAGGTCGATAGCTGCTTTGGGGCCGGCGCTTGTGATGGCAAGAAGCCCCACATGTCTCGATACCTCTCGAATTTTGTTGGGTAGTAGCATTCATGCGATCCATTAAAGAGGACTTCAGGATGATCCCAGGCGGTCCCACCAGTACACTTCCCAAGGAAAAAGTGACGTTATCATGGCCAGAGTTAATTGGCCTTCTGGGTAGGCGAGGAGCCGCTGCTTTATCCTTATATATTCATTCACTTACTTCCTCAGTGGACATTCTGCTACTCTGAGTAACTATTTCTTCCATAGAACTTGGTGCTTTGTGTTGGTTCTCCCGTTGTTCCAACTCACAGTCTTTGCCCAGATCTATATCTTCCTCCTCTTATTTTATCATAGCCATGGCTGCTACATCGATATCCTCTTATCAAGGAGAGGAGAGTTCTTCCTCTGTTCCGCGTCTATTCGGTGGTACACCGTCGGTGCCCGGTGAGCGAGCCTCGAGGTGCTTTGTCTCGAGGAAAGACTTTTCGTTGGAGAAACCTCCCAACGTTCAAGGATATCGGGAGAACGCGTCGAGGTTCATCTCATCAGTAGGGGAGGAGGACCTCGAAATGATTAGAAAAGACTATGGATAGGGAGAAGGGGTGGTGCTACAAGTACGTTCTTCTGAGGAGAGCATTATGACCTACGTCGAGGGGTTTTTGAGTGTGTATATGCACACTTTTACATTGGTTCCCCCCGACCGGGTCGTGCTTGAGTTTTGTCAGAGATACCAGATTACCTTGGTACAGGCTCACCCATCCCTTTGGAAGATAGTGCAGACGATAAGATACTTTGCAGAGAAGGCCGGGCTCGACTTTACCCTCAGTCATCTCGTAAGGTTATATCGACCGTTGCGTTATCGGGGTTTGATTACCCTGCAACATTGATCCACCCAGTCTCCTTCCATTGACGGTGAAGAGAGCAAATATCGAGGATGGATGAGCTGATTTATTCGATCTAGGATGATCGATATCATTCCTGGAGAGTTCCTGCCCTTTCCTGAGAAATGGAATTTCATACGTAAGTGTCATACCTGTAATTTTATCACTTTGTCTGGAGGCAGGCTCCATAAAGACATTTTTCTGTTTCATTATTGTAGCGACTCCTTGGTTGGCGAACGAGGTCCCGGATTTGGCCGAGTGGTCTCGTAAGCTGGCCTCTTGTTCGAGCTATGATAAGCGCAGGTGACGAGACCTGCCCAAGGGGAGATGGGAGGCAAAGCATCATGGTAGGCGATTGGTGATTTATTTCCCCAGAATGGTGCTTTTCTTTTTAGTGTACTAACTTAGCCGCCGCAGGTATTGGAGATTTTTCCCAGGTAAGACCATATCCGTTGGGGGCGGAGGAGAGACTCCCGACCTCGGGGTCGAGGATCGATGATAAACGAAAAGGATCTCCAGGTTGTGAGGAGGATCGCAGCGGGGCAAGTCCTTCTTAGTAGTTCAAAAGAGGTGATTCGATCGATCATCTAGTTTTGGAGGCCTCCGTTCTCGAAAGAACATTCCCTATTTCTACTGAGGGTGCTTCAAAGAGTGAGGAGCACGCGGTGCCCTCTTCTTCTCCTTACAAAGGCGCTTCGGGGGGTACTAAACCATCGGACGTCGGCTTGGCCTTTGGTGAGGCTCAGCGGCTTGGCTTTATGGTAAGCTTCGGTAGCCGGCACAGGATTCCGGTTTCACACCCTTCCTTTCTTATTTAATTTTCTTTTGTAGGCCTTTGACAAGCTTAGGTCCGAGCTGTTTCGCTATGAAGCTAGGTTGCGGAAAGTTTCAGACAGAGAGAAATCCCTTAAGCTTCTTTGTGCGAAAAAGGAAAGCGAGCTGGCATACCTGCAGTGTGAGGCGGATCGAAGTTGAAGCCACGAGAACTGCCTCAAGAAACAGGTATCTTTTATTTCATGTTGACGTATTCTCCTCCTTTCGTTTTCGAAGATTAATGTTTCGATACTTCAGTTGGAGAGGAAAACGGAGGAGCTGGAATGACTCTGGGGCGAAGTTGGCAGGGTCAAACATGAGTCCGACGAGCTGCAAGCCCATGTAGATGCCCAAGTAGCGGCCAAGGAGAGTGATTTGGCTAAAGTTTCCACCCTGGAGACGCAAATCCGGACCGTTCGTATGGGCGATTCTGCACAAGCGAACATGATCACAAGGCTCGAGTCCAAGATTTTGAAGGCAAAGGCCGAAGTGATGAATGCTCGGGCAGAGGCTGTGATGAGCAGCACTAGGGCAGATTAGAAAGTGACAGCCTATTTGAAGAGCGCTACCACTGCCAGAGCTGAGCTAAGGAGAATTCTTGGTCGTGCGAGCATCGATAAAGAGTATGCAAAGTGCGAATCTCGGAGGGGAAACTCTCGAGGAAGTTCACACTAGGGGTTTTGATCTTTCGAAGGAGATCGAGCAAGCCAAGGCAGAGGAGTATGATGCCAAATTCCTTCTGTCTGATGCCGAAGATGGCGAGGACGGGGCCGTCAGGCCATAATCCCCAAGGGGGATGTTTATTTTCTTTCTTTGTCTTTGTATATACTTCTTTTCACAGTATATTGTAAGTGGAGCTTGTATTCTATTACATGTATGTATAAGGGGGAAACCTCACGATTTTGTAGCTTCCGAGTTTCTGTTTGCCGAGATTTTGGCTGGATCAGTTGGCCTTTGAGTTACTAGGAATCCTTAGATTCGTGATACGACCTTGGAGCTCGTTAGGCTAGCACGTAGGCTCTTACGCACTTGGTCAATGTGACCTTTTATGTGGGCTGGCGACAATGGCTCTTACGCCTTGGGCTGATGCAGCCTCTTTTAGTGTGGGCTGGTGACAATGGCTCTTACGCCTTGCTCTTAGGCATATTTAGTTAACTATTTTGGGTTTAGTCTCTGAATGGGGTTACGAATCGAGCTCAATCGACCCTCAAGTTTTGTATTTGTGCGGGCTGGCGACAATGGCTCTTACGCCTTGGACCGATGCTGCCATTTATGCGTGTGGCCCTGAGGCTCATTAGGTTGGTGACAATGGCTCTTACGCTTTGGGTCAATGCAACCTTTTATGTGTGTGGCCTTGAGGCTCATTAGGCTGGCGACAATGGCTCTTGCGCTTTGGGTTGATGTGACCTTTTATGTGTGTGGCCCTGAGGCTCATTAGGCTGGCGACAATGTCTCTTACGCTTTGGGTCTGTCACACCTCCTTTTTACGTACCTGTGAGGGTACAAGGGAGTTTTTCCAATTAAAGGACAATCGAAACGGGATTGGTTTATTTATTTCAAAGTCGCCACTTGGGGAGATTTAGGGTGTCCCAAGTCACCAATTTTAATCCCGAATCGAGGAAAATAATGACTCTATATTACAGTCTGCGTACCAGAAATCCGGATAAGGAATTCTGTTAACCCGGGAGAAGGTGTTAGGCATTCCCGAGCTCCGTGGTTCTAGCACGGTCGCTCAACTGTTATATTCGGCTTATTTATCTGATTTTTAATACAATTATGAACCATGTGCAAATTTTAACTTTTAAACCGCTTTTGTCTTTTACTGTTATTTTATCAAGAATTGCAACACCGTGAAAACATATCTCGAACCATGTTACATCAATGCACCCGTGGTTGTTGACGTATTTCGACTCGGTTGAGATTTGGATTTGGGTCACATAAATGTGCACCCGAATTAAGGAGAATAAATTATTAAGACGTGCCTAAAGCAACTAGCGTATTGTTGTTTTGGGTAAGGCCGAAAAATTCGCTAAACGACATGTCCCGAATTCTAAGTGTTTTAATATATATACAGTTAGAGGGCCCCGAGGCTGTGTATATTTTTGTTTGACGAGGCTCGTCTCGTTCTACTTTTAAAAGGAATTCGCGACGTCCTGGACATGCCTCTCGTACCACGTCACAATCAATGTACCCGTGATTAGAAATACATTTCGAATCCGTCGAGATTTGGATTTGGGTCACATAAATGTGCACCCGAGTTTAAGAAGGTAAGGTTTATTAAAGCGTGTCCTAAAGAGGCTAACGTGTTGTTATTTTAGGAGGGTTGTGAGATTTGCTAAACAACCCGTCCTGGAAACTAAATGCTTCAATAATATACATTTAACAAGGGCCCCGCATCTGCGCGTTTTGTTTATTTTCATCGAGGCTCGTCTCGTTCTTATTTTAAAAGGATATCCTATAGCAACTACGTTTCTTGTCGTGTTTGTCTCTATCAATTGAAAACAGTAGATAGTCCTAATTAATTACATGCTTGCAAGTTGTTTGTAACGGAATTCGGAAATTCTTAAAAAATATCAGGACCGAAGCTGCGTGCACAGTCGGCCGAACAAATAATCATGGGCCCAAATCCAACCCATGCGTGATAGGCCAGACCTGGGCCACTGCTTGTTCGATGCGGGCCTACTTGGTTTGCTTCGATTTGGGCTCGACCTTCATGAGGTTGAGGCCCTGAATTTGTGTTCTTTGTTTTAAAGGTGTGGTTTATCAATTATAATAGGGCAGTTTATCAAAAGAAATGAACTTAGCTAACAATGGATGGCTTCATGCTTAGCTGGTATTAAAGAACATGCTACACGATTAGACTAAGTCTAAGATACAACCCAACATATTGAGAATACTTTTAACTAGCAGCATACGTATACGAACTGATATTCAACTACCATGCATTGATATCTACTAGGCGTGCAAGCTACTTCCAGCATCCAAACAAGAATAAAATTATTCTACATTACATGATATTTAATGCAACAATCTATATATAAAAAGACATTCTTCAAGTTTTCTCATTTGTATTCATCCTCAATTTTCCAATTACATCTGACAGTGTATTAGGTGTGTACCTGGTATGGAGAACAAAAGAAGAAAGGAATGGTCAGTCGGGCAGTATGCCACAAACACAGCAGCAGCGGATACACAGCAACAACACAGCAACAAACCAAACCAAATGTTTTCCACAAACCTCAGACGACCAACAATATTTCCCAGAACAAAGAGGACCAACAAATAGTAGAGTACCAAACCAATGAACCCAGAAAAGAATGATGAAACAACAGCAACAACAGAGTATGCAATGCAGCAACACTACCAATTCAATAACCAGAAACAGCTCAGTCAATGCAAACAACAGAACTTGGCCAAGACAGCCTGACCAAAATGCACTCTTATACAACTTTCAGACAGTGTTTGGTTGAAGACTCACGGGAAACTACCTTATGTTTTTCAGTTTTCTTTACTCACTCGACCTTTTCAGACTAAAAAGTTCCAGCCTTGAGACTCAAAATCCTCCCCCAAGACTAAAAATTCCAGCCTTAAGACTAAAAATGCCACTTTTGTTTTCTCTCTCTCTGAAGACCAAAAGTCCAGCCCTTCTTAGGTTCTTCAAGGACCTATTTATAGGCCAAATGACCCAGTGCAGCTGAGCTGCCCTCGTGCTGCAACTTGCAGCCTGCCCATACTCTGTTAAACCCATGCTTGAGCATCTCTTGATGCCAGCCATTGGTTCCCCACGCCTGGTTTTGTTTAAATCAAGAGTTATGGGCTCATTTTATTATTCATTTTAAGCCCCATACCCTTGTGTCTTGTTCCCCATTGGTATTAGTTTAATCTTAATTAGTACCCTACTTGTCAGCTTCATTTAAACTAACCTTTTCTGCCCTTTTCAAACCCCAGATTACCCCTGTTTAACCTTGATTATTACTGCCCTGCCTATTGCAGCATCAGGGCACTTTGGGCTTTGATCATTCGATTTCAGAACTGCCCCAGCCTGGCTTTTTAATTGTTTACGATGTAGTTACAAACTAACATTCATAGGTAATGCCCAACATTCAAATCACAATACAGGCCCATTCAGAATATTTGAACATTCAGTCGTAGGAGACTAATCGACGACATTTATCAGGTCGACTACACTAATTATAACAGGTAATAATCAGTCGCTCATATAAACAATACGTTCAGGGACCTAAAGGGCATCAGACAACTTTTGTTCAATTACTGGGGGGCCTATATGAATTAACTCATTTGACGACTAATCTAATTGACGCACATGTATGTCACAGAGTACATTTAGAACACAAACATAGAAAATCAATCGACCAAATAAAGGGTCTTTGCTAGAGATGGAAGAAAACAGACAAAGTAACAGACCAAAACCAATAACCATAATAACAAATCATGCTGACAACTCAATTAGAACTAAACAAAGAGAAAAGGAAACTTACCGAAAAAGTTTGAAATTAAAACGGACCCAAATCAGACTCAACTTCGAACTCTTGAGGCCGAACAAACTTTAATCAGGGTGTTCTCACATGAGAACACCTTGATTAAGGTCTATTAGACCTCAAACCCTTGTCAAGACCGGCCGGATTCCCCAGGTGCATGTGTTCTAAGGTCTGGATTTTCAGATCTGGATTTTTGGGATTTGTGGGTAGATTCGGACCAAACCAAGCTTGGTTTGGTCACGAGGAAGGTTAGGGGAGTGTCTGATACAAAGATGGTGAGGTTTGGTGTAGATCGAGTTTTGTCTCGAATCTTCAAATCCAGATTCGAGACGATAGGAGGTGATTCGAGGTTCGTGGTTAGTGGATTCGTGTTCAGGGTGGTTGGATGCTTTAGGGGTGTGAAGGGGGTGGTCACCGGCGTTCGTGCCGCCGGCTTCTGGTGAAAGGGGAACTAGGGCGGCGTTAGGGTTTGGGGTTTCAGAGCTTAGGGAAGGGGACGAGTGAAGGGTGGGGTTGGTATAGGGGGCGTGGGGTGTAAGGGAAGGTTTATATACGGAGTAGGGGATTGGATCTGAGCCGTTAGATCAGATGATCTCAACGGCTTGGATCTGATGGTGAAAAATGAGACGGGGTCGTTTGGTAGTTAAACGGGGTCGTTTGGTTTAAGTGAGGGGTTGGATCGGATTGGTTCCTGGGTCGGGTTTTGAAACGGGTTACTGATAGTGATCCTGGACCGTTGGATTGGATTGACTGGAACGGCTGAGATGGATTTGCCTGAAACGGCGTCGTTTCAGGAGGTGCCTGGGCAGGCTCGTCTTGGACTGGATCAATGCTTTGGTTTTGGGCCTTGTTTCGGGGCCCAAATCCGATTTTCCTTTCCCTCTTTATTTCAAACAATTAATCCATTAATTCCTAAAATAAGGTACATAATTAAAATAAGCTTGCACACATATTGTGTAACACCTACAACAATAAACACACATAAGAAATAAAAATAAATAAAAAAAATGGTTAGATCACAGCTTAGAACGAACGATGCACACATACATATATTTTTTGAATTTTCTTTTAACGACACATATTTTTGTATTTTTGTTTGATAATGACTGGATGCAAAATGGACAGACCCACAAATGACCAACAACACATGTTACGGAAAGATCGAAAAATTGTACAGCGAAGCCATTTGCCACTATTTTTATTTTCTTTTTGGAGCGATTGTCCGTGAAGCAAAAATCACGTGCTTACAGCTGCCCCTCTTTGCACGAAGATACGAAAGGTTTTCGCGCAAAGATAAAGCGAGCGATTTTTGCCCGTCCGAATACTCCGTGTGAAGCATTTTTGAAAAAGATTTGACCGAACCTTTGCTTCAGAGGTTTCCTACATATCCTGGGCTGAACAGGAATCAGGTCAATGTAGTTCGGGAAATTTTGGTAGCTGGGACTACCGTGTGACTGTAGTGCTTGGTGCTGTTGTGCGCTGTCGCATGCTGCTGTAGGATGCTACTGCTCAACCGATCTCCCTGTTACATTGCTCAAAAAGGAAAACAAGAAGCTAAGCTAGACTGAGGATCATGAGATCTTATCCATCTTCCACTTGTTCTTGTTGCCTTGCTTTCTTGTCGGCTAACGCTTTCCTCTGATGCCTTTATCTTGTGACTTTGGGAGAGGATGCTGGTCCTTTGCTGACATTTGAATGCCAGTTTTCATCACTTTGCTTGATCCGCTGGGAACATGCCCTCTTCTTCAAGCCTTTCCATTGTTTCTTTGGTGGAATGGCTTTTCATCAAAATCGTTATGTTGGGCATGCTATAACGTTCCCAAACTGCTTCTTTTGAGACGCGTTCCTTTTTCCTTTTGAATTGCGCGCTTGCCTCTGCAGTTGTCTGCTTCTTGGTGCTGGGGATTTTATTGTTTCCCATTTGGGGATCTCTATTGTACCCTTCCGTCTTCAGGTGGGGTGACTGATTCCAAAATCTAGAGCTAAAAAGTATTCCCTCATTATACTGGTGGGCGACCTAGAACTTAAATGTATTCCCGCATTATACTGGTGGGCGACCTAGAACTTAAAAGTATTCCCGCATTATACTGGTGGGCGACCTAGAACTTAAATGTATTCCCGCATTATTCTGGTGGGCGACCTAGAACTTAAATGTATTCCCGCATTATACTGGTGGGCGACCTAGAACTTAAAAGTATTCCCGCATTATACTGGTGGGCGACCTAGAACTAAAATGTATTCCCGCGTTATACTGGTGGGCGACCTAGAATGTAAATGTATTCCCGCGTTATACTGGTGGGCGACCTAGAACTAAAAAGTATTCCCGCATTATACTGGTGGGCGACCTAGAACTTAAAAGTATTCCCGCATTATACTGGTGGGCGACCTAGAACTTAAATGTATTCCCGCATTATACTGGTGGGCGACCTAGAACTAAAAAGTATTCCCGCATTATACTGGTGGGCGACCTAGAACTTAAATGTATTCCCGCATTATACTGGTGGGCGACCTAGAACTTAAAAGTATTCCCGCATTATACTGGTGGGCGACCTAGAACTTAAATGTATTCCCGCATTATACTGGTGGGCGACCTAGAACTTAAAAGTATTCCCGCATTATACTGGTGGGCGACCTAGAACTTAAAAGTATTCCCGCATTATACTGGTGGGCGACCTAGAACTTAAATGTATTACCGCATTATACTGGTGGGCGACCTAGAACTTAAAAGTATTCCCGCATTATACTGGTGGGCGACCTAGAACTTAAATGTATTCCCGCATTATACTGGTGGGCGACCTAGAACTTAAAGTATTCCCGCATTATACTGGTGGGCGACCTAGAACTTAAAAGTATTCCCGCATTATACTGGTGGGCGACCTAGAACTTAAAAGTATTCCCGCATTATACTGGTGGGCGACCTAGAACTTAAAAGTATTCCCGCATTATACTGGTGGGCGACCTAGAACTTAAGAGTATTCCCGCGTTATACTGGTGGGCGACCTAGAACTTAAAAGTATTCCCGCATTATACTGGTGGGCGACCTAGAACTTAAATGTATTCCCGCATTATACTGGTGGGCGACCTAGAACTTAAAAGTATTCCCGCATTATACTGGTGGGCGACCTAGAACTTAAATGTATTCCCGCATTATACTGGTGGGCGACCTAGAACTTAAAAGTATTCCCGCATTATACTGGTGGGCGACCTAGAACTTAAAAGTATTCCCGCATTATACTGGTGGGCGACCTAGAACTTAAATGTATTCCCGCATTATACTGGTGGGCGACCTAGAACTTAAATGTATTCCCGCATTATACTGGTGGGCGACCTAGAACTTAAAAGTATTCCCGCATTATACTGGTGGGCGACCTAGAACTAAAAAGTATTCCCGCATTATACTGGTGGGCGACCTAGAACTTAAATGTATTCCCGCATTATATTGGTGGGCGACCTAGAACTTAAAAGTATTCCCGCATTATACTGGTGGGCGACCTAGAACTTAAATGTATTCCCGCATTATACTGGTGGGCGACCTAGAACTTAAATGTATTCCCGCGTTATACTGGTGGGCGACCTAGAACTTAAATGTATTCCCGCATTATACTGGTGGGCGACCTAGAACTTAAATGTATTCCCGCGTTATACTGGTGGGCGACCTAGAACTTAAATGTATTCCCGCATTATACTGGTGGGCGACCTAGAACTTAAATGTATTCCCGCATTATACTGGTGGGCGACCTAGAACTTAAAAGTATTCCCGCATTATACTGGTGGGCGACCTAGAACTTAAATGTATTCCCGCATTATACTGGTGGGCGACCTAGAACTAAAAAGTATTCCCGCATTATACTGGTGGGCGACCTAGAACTTAAATGTATTCCCGCATTATACTGGTGGGCGACCTAGAACTTAAAAGTATTCCCGCATTATACTGGTGGGCGACCTAGAACTTAAATGTATTCCCGCATTATACTGGTGGGCGACCTAGAACTTAAAAGTATTCCCGCATTATACTGGTGGGCGACCTAGAACTTAAAAGTATTCCCGCATTATACTGGTGGGCGACCTAGAACTTAAATGTATTACCGCATTATACTGGTGGGCGACCTAGAACTTAAAAGTATTCCCGCATTATACTGGTGGGCGACCTAGAACTTAAATGTATTCCCGCATTATACTGGTGGGCGACCTAGAACTTAAAGTATTCCCGCATTATACTGGTGGGCGACCTAGAACTTAAAAGTATTCCCGCATTATACTGGTGGGCGACCTAGAACTTAAAAGTATTCCCGCATTATACTGGTGGGCGACCTAGAACTTAAATGTATTCCCGTATTATACTGGTGGGCGACCTAGAATGTAAATGTATTCCCGCGTTATACTGGTGGGCGACCTAGAACTTAAATGTATTAAAATTGCTTCCCCGTTCTTCCGAGAAAATTTTCGACAATCGGCAGAAAATTTTCTGCCCCGGTTTTTGGTGACTTCCCTGGCGTTGCCTCTCGCTGCCATCATCAATCCTTTGTTTTCCTGCAGCAGACAAAGGGATTTAATTAGTTTTTATCGTGGTGGTAGAGGGTGCCTTTCTGGCGGATAATTTTCCTTTCTTCTCTTTTCTTGCTCCGCGTCCCAATTGATTAGTGGGCAAAGTTGCCTGTTGGGGGCCTCTAGCCTGCTGGGGATTAGCTCTCATTTAATCCCCTTTTCTGCTTTCTCTTTAAGTATATTCTGTGGGAGTCTGCTTTTAACTCCCGAAACCACTCCCTTTAGGAGCTCACTTCCTCCAAAATTGCCGGGCATGATCCCTGCATTGGGTGAATTCCCCTCCGGTTTCTGGTAGTAAGCTTTGAAAAATTCTTTTCAAGACAAATTTTAGGAAGAGAAAATAAAAGCTAGAGGGAAAAAATCTTTCTGAACCCATATTTGGTGGGGAGAAGAAACTCAAAAGAACTTATCTGGAGGACATGACTGGTCCCCGTGATCATGACGTGTACCATAGATTCCCGACCCAGTGTATTTGTATCAATCGATTTGCCCGATGGTCTGACTTGCTGGGGATGATAAATGACTATCCATTTTGTTGCAAACGTGGTAGCTTTTGCTGATTCGTCTTGTCGCCTCATAGTGCCCTTCGAGGGGTTTTCACTAATGAGACTCTCTCTTTTCTCATCTCCCGGCGCCTTATGGTGCCTGTGAAGGTTTTCACCAATAAGACTCTCTCATTTCATATCCCTCATCTTACATCGCCTCTCGGTGCCTGTGAAGGTTTTCACCGATAAGACTCTCTCATTTTATTTCTTTCGAGGAATCGGGGCGTTGTAGATACGACCCTCTCTTCTGGAGATTCCTTTGACTATCAATTCATTCCCAGTCTTACGATCCTCTTCTTTGCTGGGGATCGGTGTATTATTCTCGGTCTTATTTGCCTGACTCGTCATCTCTTGAACATTGATCGGGAGGTCTTTTGGACGTTGACGTTGGGTTTTGGTGTGGAGTTAAAGAAAGGCTATGGAATTGAAAATAATTTGATGGGTGATGTGCTACAACTTTTTGGAATCAAACCTTTGTTAGAACTTAAACATAACCTCTGCCCCAGTTTTCTTGCTTGGGGAATTTATTTTTTACACTTATGTTGCGCTATGTGCGTTACGCACGCTGTGCCTATTATGCACACTATGTACATTATGCATCTTATATTCACTATGATGCATACTATGACCGAGCCGTGAGGCGCCTACGTATCCTCTTTGAGGAATCAGGTCAAACGTAGTTCCCAACGGTTTTGTATTTCTTATGATTTTATCTTCTTCTTTTTCTTTTTCCTTTTTTCTCTTTTTTTTTCCATGTCTTTTCCATTAGTGATTCCAAAAGAGGGGTATGAAAGAATTACTTAGGCTCGAAGGGGGAAGCAAGGGTTAAAAGTGTTTGGATAGAAGAAAGAATTGCCTCCGTCATCTCATTATTCAACAAATGCCAAATACAAACAAATAAACCAAAAATTGCCATAATTAAAGAAATTACGCATAATATCTCTTGACTGCATCTGAATTGATAGCCATGTCGACACATCTACCCTCGACATCTGTCAAACACAAAGCACCGTTGGACAATACTCTGGTCACGATATAAGGCCCTTGCCAATTTGGGGCGAATTTGCCTTTTGCCTCGACCTGATGTGGGAGGATCTTCTTCAACACCTGCTGCCCTACTTCAAACTTCCTGGGGCGCACCTTCTTATTATATGTTCTTGCCATTCTCCTCTGGTACAGTTGACCATGGCACACTGCTGCCAATCTTTTCTCATCTATCAGGCTCAACTGTTCCAATCGAGCTTTGACCCATTCATCATCATTAATCCCGGCTTCAGCGACAATTCGGAGGGACGGAATTTCGACCTCCGCTGGTATTACGGCCTCAGTTCCATACACCAACAAATAAGGAGTTGTGCCTATGGAAGTTCGGACGGTGGTGCGGTAACCCAACAGAGCAAAGGGTAATCTCTCGTGCCATTGTCTGGACCCTTCCACCATTTTTCGCAGTATCTTCTTGATATTCTTATTGGCTGCTTCGACTGCTCCATTCGCCTTGGGACGATATGGGGTGGAATTGCGGTGTGTAATCCTGAATTGTTGGCATACCTCTTTCATCAAGCTGCTATTAAGATTCGCACCGTTATCCGTGATGATCACTTTTGGGATCCCAAATCTGCAGATGATATGAGAGTGAACAAAGTCCACCACTGCCTTCTTGGTTACTGATTTGAAGGTTTTAGCCTCAACCCATTTGGTGAAGTAATCAATGGTCACTAAGATGAACCTATGACCGTTGGACGCTGCCGGCTCGATGGGCTCAATGACATCCATGTCCCATGCCACAAACGGCCAGGGTGCTGACATCGTATGTAACTCTGTTGGCGGAGAATGAATCAAATCTCCATGTATCTGGCACTGATGGCATTTCCTCACGAAAGCGATACAGTCATGTTCCATGGTGAGCCAATAACACCCTGTTCGAAGGATCTTTCTTGCCAACACATATCCGCTCATGTGTGGTCCACAAACTCCCGCATGTACCTCTGCCATAACCGTCGTTGCTTGACTGGCATCTATGCATCTCAACAATCCCAAATCCGGGGTTCTTTTGTACAATACTCCTCCACTGAGGAAGAAGCCATTCGACAAACGCCGAAGGGCTCTTTTTTGGTCTCCAGAGGCATGTTCTGGATATATCCCCATTCTGAGGTATTCCTTGATATCATGAAACCAGGGTTCGCCATCTGCTTCTTCTTCTATGGCATTGCAGTAGGCATGCTAATCACGGACCTGGATGTGTAGAAGATCGACATACATTTTGTCAGGGTAGTGCAGCATTGATGCTAAGGTGTCCAAGGCGTCCGCAACCTCATTGTGAATTCTCGGGATGTGTTTGAACTTCACCGATTGAAATTGCTTGCTCAGATCATGCAAGCATTGTCGGTATGGTATGAGCTTTAGATCTCGTGTTTCCCATTCACCCTGAATTTGATGTACCAAGAGGTCCGAGTCTCCCAAGACCAAGATGTCTTGGACATCCATGTCAGCAGCCAGGCGCAGACCCAGAATGCAAGCCTCGTACTCGGCCATATTGTTGGTGCAATAGAAGCGGAGTTGAGCCGTAACAGGATAATGGCGTCCTGTTTCAGAAATGAGTACCGCTCCTATTCCAACCCCTTTTGCGTTTGCAGCTCCATCGAAGAAAAGTTTCCAACCCGGTTCCTCAGGTAATTCCAACTCATTTGTATGCATTACCTCTTCGTCAGGAAAATACGTTCTTAAGGGCTCGTATTTTTCATCAACGGGATTTTCTACCAAATGGTCTGCCAGTGCCTGGGCTTTCATGGCAGTCCTCGTCATATAGACGATATCAAACTCTGTGAGCAGAATTTGCCATTTCGCCAACCTTCCCGTGGGCATAGGTTTCTGAAAGATATATTTCAATGGGTCCAAACGGGATATAAGATAAGTAGTATATGAAGACAGGTAGTGCTTCAACTTCTGAGCTACCCAAGTTAAGGCGCAGCATGTTTTCTCGAGTTAAGTGTACTTGACCTCATGCACTGTGAATTTCTTGCTAAGATAGTAGATGGCCTGCTCTTTCCTTCCTGTGTCATCATGTTGCCCCAGTACACAACCAAATGAATTTTCCAAGACCGTCAGGTAAAGAATTAAGGGCTTCCCGGGCTTAGGCGGGACCAATACGGGTGGATTAGACAGATACCCTTTGATTTGGTCGAAAGCCTCCTGACATTCTGCCGTCCAACCTACTGCAGCATCCTTTCTTAGCAGCCGAAATATGGGTTCACAAGTCGCTGTGAGTTGAGCGATGAACCTGCTGATGTAATTGAGTCTTCCCAGCAAACTCATTACCTCTGTTTTGTTCCTTGGCGGTGGCAAATCTCGGATGGATTCAATTTTGGATGGGTCTAACTCAATCCCCCTTCGACTGACGATGAATCCTAGCAACTTTCCTGATGGAACCCCGAATGCGCATTTGGCCGGGTTAAGCTTGATATCATACCTCTGGAGTCTTTGGAAAAATCTCCTTAGGTCTGCTACATGGTCCTCCTGACGCCAAGATTTGATGATCACATCATCGACGTACACCTCGATTTCCTTGTGTATCATGTCATGAAACACAGCAGTCATTGCTCGCATGTACGTTGCCCCGGCGTTCTTTAACCCGAACGGCATTACCCGATAGCAGTAGGTTCCCCATGGCGTAATAAACGCTGTCTTCTCAGCATCCTCCTCGTCCATTAGGATCTGATGATAACCCGCATAGCAATCCATAAAGGATCTGATCTCGCGCCCAGCGCAGTTATCGATCAGGATATGAATGTTGGGTAGCGGGAAATTGTCCTTGGGACTTGCTTTGTTGAGGTTGCGGTAATCAACGCATACCCTGATTTTTCCATCCTTCTTTGGGACCGGTACCACATTGGCCAACCACTCGGGATATCGAGTGACCCGAATGACCTTTGCCTGCAACTGCTTAATCACCTCTTCTTTGATTTTTACACTCATTTCTGTTTTAAATTTCCTTAGTTTTTGCTTGACCGGAGGGTATGCCGGGTCAGTGGGCAATTTGTGAACCACTAGATTGGTGCTTAATCCAGGCATATCGTCATAGGACCATGCAAAAACATCTTTGAATTCCATGAGGGTTTTGATCAATTCTTCTCTGACATTCGGCTCAATGTGGATGCTAATTTTGGTCTCTTGGACGTTATCAGCGTCTCCTAGATTCACAGTCTCAGTGTCATTTAGGTTAGGCTTGGGTTTTTCTTCAAATTGGCATAATTCTTGGTTTATCTCTTCGAAGGCTTCACCTTCATCATATTCAGATTCATCATCACAAACGACCTCTTGCATCATTGAGTCAGATTCGGATTGATTTATTAGACTAGGTCGAAGATCTGATGTGCATGCCACGTCGTTAGAACCAGTAAAAAGAGGACTGTTCAGAAAGAAAAAGAACAAAACAAAATTAAAATGGGACAAAAGAAAAAAACTTTATTAAACTTGTGGAATAAAAGGGTTCACACTTTTACAAAAACGAAAGTAAAATTTGGATTACACCCTTGAATAATCCGGACAAAACAAAACACACAAAACATAAATCAAAGCCTACTACCAAGACTCCCCTCGGATAGGAAGAGGAGTAACCGTCCAATTGTTGGTCTTGGCCTCAGACCCCACAAACTGTATCTCTGCTCTGCTAGAACTTTCTCCAGCTTCCACCATACTGACATCCGCGAATAGTCTCTCAAAACTCTGATTCAGGTCTTCATTTATACCGATCAAAGGCCCTCGAATCTTTGGGACCGGCGACCCCTTGGCACTTGCTCTGACAAAAGACTTTGCGAGGCGTGGCACTGGTTTAGGCAGAGACCAAACCCTTTTTTTCATTTTTCGCGCTTGCTTCCTATCTGCTGCGGTCTGTTTGAACCCCAATCCGAAAGTTTCCAGATTTTTAGGAAGGGAGACAGGTTGGACAATCCCTTGAAGCTCGACTCCCAGGCCTTTTCCTGGCACAAATCCGTTACCCAGCATTTCCGAGACCATCATGACTGTCGCGGCAGCTACCCTAGGGTGCGGGATGATTTCTCCTTCAGAAATTTTGCTGGCCGACCCTGTATCGAAAATCTGGTAGACCCAAGGACCTTTGTCATTCAGCAGTCTCTATGAAAGGTACAATGGTTCCGCCCATGGTGCACGTTGTATCCTCGCCGTGTAACACGACCTCTTGTCTTTCCCACTCGAACTTCACCGTCTGATGTAGAGTGGAAGGCACCGCTTTGGCTGCATGAATCCAGGGTCGTCCTAACAGCAGGTTATAAGAAACTGTGGCATCTAAAACCTGGAATTCCATGGTAAACAGGACTGGACCGATGGTCAATTCAAGTACAACATCCCCTACAGTGGCTGTTCCGTTTCCGTCAAACCCCCGGACACAGATGCTGTTCTTTCGGATTCTTCCGCGGTCGATCTTTAACTGGTCCAGAGTGGATAATGGACAAATGTTGGCACTTGAGCCGTTATCCACCAATACTCGAGTTACCACTGAGTCTTCACATTTGACAGCTAGGTATAGAGCTTTATTGTGCTCCGTACCTTCCACTGGCAGGTCATCATCTGAGAATGTTACCCTGTTCACCTCAAAAATTTTGCTAGCAATGGTTTCCAGGTGGTTTACAGAAATCTCACTGGGTACATGAGCCTCGTTCAATATCTTCAACAGGGCCCGACAATGTTCCTCAGAATGGAGGAGTAATGACAATAGTGAGATCTGGGCCGGTGTTTTTCTCAGCTGCTCAACCACAGAATAGTCTTGTACTTTCATCTTCCTCAGGAATTCTTCAGCCTCTTCTTCGGACACTGGCTTCTTGGTTGCCACTGGGTTGGTTTTTCTTAGCTCCACCGGAGCAAAACATCGACCTGATCGAGTCAGCCCTTGCGCCTCACAACTGACTTCTTCCACCTGCTTTCCTTTGTACATCACCAACGCCTTTTCATATTTCCAAGGCACAGCTCTGCTGTCAATCATCGGCAGCTGGACCACAGGCTTTATGGTCACCCGTTCTCTACATACCCCTTTCAACACGACCGCCGGTGTGGGCGGGATCCCTGGTATTACCAACTTGCTTGGCTCGGGTTTGCTTGTTATGGCGGACGGGCTCTTTCCCAATATCACTACCGGCTTGACGCCTTCTCCCTGCGACTGTACACTCGTTTCTCCACTGGTTGAGACTTCCTTTGGGGCGGCTTGGATCATCATCACTGTTTGTGAAGGTTTTCTCAATTCTCCTCCTTCACACACCAACTCAATCATGTGAGTTTCGTGGTGCGCTGGCAGTGGGTTTTGGTTGATTTTAGGAGCTTCTGGTGTCTGGACCTCGATCTTATTGGTGTCAATAAGATCTTGTATGGCATGCCTCAATTTCCAGCACTTCTAGGTATCATGCCCGAGCATCCCTGAACAGTATTCACAACTGATTGATCGATCCAAATTCTGAGGTGGGGGATTTGGTTCTCGAGTCTGGACAGGACTAAGCAAACCCAATTGCCGCAACTTGTGGAACAAAGCGGTGTAGGTTTCTCCCAGCTCCGTGAAGGTTCTCTGCTTCCGCAACCTGTCATTCCTAGCATCTGGATTTCCCCGAAAGCCTATCCCTGAAGGGCTTCTATATGCCCTTGGTGGAGGGTAGGTGTTTTGCGGTGGGTAGTTATTATGTGGAGCTGGGTATGTGTTGTGGGGGGCCGGTGCGCGCCATTGTGGGCGAACCGGAGGCTGAGTGTATGCCTGGGCTTGGTGTACGGAACAATGTGGTTCTCGAGGTGGATAGAAATTTTGTGGTGGGCTGTATGGGTATTCTGACCTGTGAGGTCTGGGTTGGTTGTAGTGTGGTCTGCCAGCCCTGGACCAACTGCTTGCCTCGATCGTGGCAACCTCTTCTTTCTTTCTTCTCAACGCACCTCCCGTGCCGTTTTGAATGGCCTGGGTTGTGGCCTTGAGTGCCGAATAGTTCAAGATCTTGTCAGACCTCAAACCCTCTTCTATCATGACCCCTATCTTGACCACCTCGTTGAAAGATTTTCCAACCGTTGTCACCAAGTGACCAAAGTAGGTTGGATCCAATGTCTGTAAAAAATAGTCCACCATCTCTCCCTCTCTCATGGGAGGATCGACTCTAGCTGCTTGTTCTCTCCAGCGGAACCCGAACCTGCGAAAACTTTCCCCTGGTTTCTTCCCAGTTCTTAGTAATGTGAGGCGGTCAGGGACTATCTCTAGATTGTACTGGAAATGACCTGCAAAAGCCTGCGCCAGATCATCCCATGTGTACCATCTGCTGAAATCCTGCCTGGTATACCATTCTAGTGCAGATCCGCTCAGACTTTGGCCGAAATAAGCTATCAACAGCTCATCCTTGCCGCCTGCCCCTCTCATTTTGCTACAGAATCCCCGCAAATGTGCCATGGGATCATCGTGCCCTTCATATAAATCAAACTTAGGCATCTTAAATCCAGCCGGGAGTTGGACGTCTGGGAAAGGACACAGATCTTTGTATGCTACACTGATTTGATTGCCCAGCCCGTGCAAGTTCCTGAAGGATTGCTCCAGGCTTTTGAACTTTCTCAACACTTCATCCTGTTCAGGGGCCTTAACCGGCTTCTCAACCTCTGCCGGTACTTCCAAATGGGGATTGTAAGCTTGTGGTTCGGGTGCATGGAATGTAGGCTCAGGGGGATAGTATTGGGTATCGTGAGCCTGAAACAATGGCTCACTGGTCGTTCTCTGCAAAGGGGCTGAGGTCGGTCCCACAAAAATGGGAATATTGGGTGTTGGGAGAGGTTGATGGGGTGGTGGAGCTTGGGAATCATGAGTGCTTCTTTCTTGATGATAAAGGGGATTTGGACGGCTTGTGGAAGGGCCAGAGTGGGGGTATTCTGGCATGTGTCCCAGTGTTTCAGGGCTCTTTTGTGTTTTGGCTAGGGCTAGCTGCATTGCATTCATCTCTAGTCCCATCCTTTCAATCTTTTCCATCGCTTCTTTTAGCAACTGGCTCATCGGCCTCTCTTCCTCATTACTATTCTCTGAAGTAGTCATGCTTGTTGCTACCGGTCCTTTGGATCTGGTTTGGTAGGAGTGTGTTGCCAGAGTTCTTTAACAACTAACTTGTCTGGATCAGACAATAACAAACTTTGTTAGCGTTAGAGTTTAACAGATTTGACCATAACACATAGAGGATGCAATGCACCTATGCAGTTAACCGTTCCTACATGCTTTGCTTCAAACAACATGCGTCATCCCGGTTTGCTCATTCGTCCTTTTAAAGTATTTTGGAAATTCTGTGTTTTTATTTTACTATGTACTTTATTTTCTTTCTTTATTAAAAGCGGTCGAATCTTATGGGGATTGCCTACGTATCACGTCCCCGCGTGAATCAGACCAGGCGTAGTTCTGCCTTAAAGTAAAGAAACACACAATTCTTGTGAAATCATTAAATTCATTCTCAAAATTTTGCTATTACAAATTACTTCAAGCAAGGAATAGCAATAGTACAGACTCCACAGTTCTTAACCCGTTTTGACTAAAAGAAAGGAAAACAACATACGGAAAAGCGACAAAGCCAAATAAACAGGACTCAACCAAAGATTAATTTTCCAACTTAGGGACCTGTGAGGCATCATTCGGCCTTTCCGCGGCCCTTGGTGTGAGGTCCCTCTGCAGGCTTTTCAACTCATTCATGATTCGGTGGACGCAACCCATGATGGAAACAAGGAGGGTCTTCCGAGGCTTTTGCTTGCATGCCAGGCATCTCATGTAGATGTAATGCCCAATCTCGTCGATCTTTCCCCGAATGTTGTCCCTTTCTGCGAACAACTGCCTTATCTGTCGGTTCTTCAATCCTAGTGTTTGTGCATTGCTGGCAAGCTGGTCCTGGAACATCTCCATTTGTCTTTCCATTCTGGTCATTGCATCGTAACATTGCCTTCTGTCGGCTTGGGCATCTCGTGTTTGCTTGAAGACCCTCTCTTGAAGAGAGGCATTCGTTTCCCTTAATGTCCCGATGCTTCAGTTCATAATCCCTTATGACTCGTTGCAGGTGCTGCCTCCGAGCCATCGCACCCTTTGCCCACTTGGTCCGCAATCTTGCTGTGCTGGCCTTGGCTCTTTCCAAATCTTCCTGGCATTCCGCAACCTGATCCTTTAACCCTGCTATCAATCTTTTATCTGCCCGTCTTCTCAGCTGGCTATTAGCCTCCTTTTTCATTCTCCGGATCTGAGCTTTGAGGATCTCGCCTTCTCTGATTAATCTGTTCTTTTCTCCCTTGTGGGCAGCAGACTGTAATTGGCACTCAAACCTCATATCCTAAACTTGTTGCTTCAGTTTGCCTGCTTCGGCAAGATATTCCCGCTCTTTGGCCAACCAGCCCCACTGCTCTTGTGAAGATTTGGCAAATTCTTGCAGGTGAGGTCTTTTGGTCGGTCTCCCAGATGATGTCTCTCCTTTGTACCAGGCCTGATACCCGGGCGAAACTTCCCCTTTTGCCCGATTCATTACACAAGTATTTGCTTCTAAGTATTGACATTGGCTCCAAATTTGACGCACCCTTGCTTCGGGAAACTGGCCGTCGGGACTAATCTCGATCACCTGGGTGCTTAGATCCTCATCTTTCGGCACTATCTGATACCTCCCCAGTTGCCTTAAAATCCGATGCGGCGCGTATGGTTGAATGCTCTTGAGTCCCATTAAGAGAAAATGGGGTCTGGCTGCTGGCATGTATATGACTTCGTCGATCGGTAACCATCCTAGCGCCCATTGTATTTGACCGGCGTTGAGGGTATGGAAATATGAGGTCCATGCTGTGACTCCTTCTGGTAGGTATGTCTTATTAACTCTGGTATAGAACTCCTCTATGCAGGTCTTTCCAGCGGATCCATGGCTCAGAAACTGGGCTCGGTGACATAGGTGTTCGGTCATCCACATTTGCAACAACAAATTGCAACCCTCGAAAAAGCTTCCTCCGGCTTTGCAAGATGTGAGAGCCCGGAACATATCAGATACTATCATGGGCGCCAACGTACTATCACTCTGTGTGAGCAACGTACTGACGACCCCTGCTATCTTTATGTCAATATTCCCGTCTTTTCTTGGGAATACTAGTAGTCCTAAGAAAGTTATCATGAAAGCAATCCGTCTATGTTCTTCCCACTTTTGGCGATTACCTTTGCTGCACAACTGGTTTTCTGGCTTGTCGAATCCTCCTATGTGACCATATCTTTGATATATGAAACTCATGCTGCAAAAACCTTTTGCCAAGTCAGGGTTATGAATTGTTCTGACTATCTTTAAGGAGTCCAGAAACCGGTGTATTGCTACAGCTCTTGGAGCAATCAGATATTTGTGCCTCAAAGGAGTCTCAGCGCTGCCGATATACCCTGCTATTTCTTCTAAAGTTGGGGTAAGTTCAAAATCTGAGAAACGGAAGACATTGTGCGCAGGATCCCAGTGGGGGACTAGTGCCCTTATGATATCTCCTCGTGGCCTGATATCCAACAAACTCGTGAGGCCTTTCAGATACTTCTTGATTTCGTCATGCCCTTCTTTGCCTAAATCATTCCACCAGAGCCGCAATTGGAGGGGGATTTTACTCATGATTGAAAAGGGTTCATTCGGAGTCGTGCTCATTCTGCACATTTATTAATAAGATTTTAACAAACGACACTTATTCTGATAAAAACAAAAATATATGCGATTTTTTTGAATTTTGAATTTTCGTATATATATAAAAAAACTTTCTAAAGAAGTCAATAACGGAAAATATTTTGGATTTTTGTTTCGAAAACTGGGAGCCTGAAAGAATTTTTCTAGACTTTTGGCAAGACAAATACTTTTGCAACAAATAAAGTTATATATACATTTTTTGAAGTAAAGAAAAACTTTTGAATTTTTCATATATACATATATTTGCAACAAATAATAAAAGTAAAGACAAAATAAGACTCCCTTTTTTTTTATTATTATTATTTTCGAATTTTCATAAAAAAAAACCATTTTAAAAATAAGATCCTTTTTTTTTTAATTTTTATGACAAGACAAACTATATATTTCTATTGATATTTTATTTTTTGAAAAATAGAACAACGACTTTTCAGAGTTTTGACAGTATTTGTTTTTTTCTCTTTTTTCAAAAATAAACAATCAATTCCTAACCGTTATTTCCTTCTTCTTTTTTTCACAATATTCCAAGTATTCAAACACCGGTCAGCATGCGGGCATGAGACAAATAAATGCACGGAAAACAATAGGATGCATCAGAATGGCCTTTTCATATCAGGTTGCTAGTCCTAGACGGACCCAACCCCTGTGTTGAGTCCCCTAAGTCATATGCAACATGATGAAAATAAGCGTTCCTACTAGGGATCCGGCATGAAGTCACATTATTCTATGTTCAAAACCTGGGTTGGTGTTCTAGACAGTGTACCCGAGCGGACAACTCGAGTTGAGGAAGGAGCTCCTTTCCGGGAACCAAAAGGCCAGCCGGCTTAGAAACTTTCCGAGCCTCTTTTATTTAGGGTATGACACTAACAGAATAGGGAGTCTCAACCAGTGAGCACATCCCCGGAGGTAAGAAGAGAAAGGTTTCGGCACAGTTTATATACAGTTCAAATAATATCAAAGCGGTAAAAGCAGCATTTAGCACATCAGGCTCAGAACATGTAATAATCAGATAATAAATAAAGCCAAATAATAACAATTATTCTAAGCTCGAATTCTTAACCCTGAACCAGTGGTTCTGGGTGTTCGGTCCCCAGCAGAGTCGCCAGAGCTGTCACACCTCCTTTTTACGTACCTGTGAGGGTACAAGGGAGTTTTTCCAATTAAAGGACAATCGAAACGGGATTGGTTTATTTATTTCAGAGTCGCCACTTGGGGAGATTTAGGGTGTCCCAAGTCACCAATTTTAATCCCGAATCGAGGAAAATAATGACTCTATATTACAGTCTGCGTACTAGAAATCCGGATAAGGAATTCTGTTAACCCGGGAGAAGGTGTTAGGCATTCCCGAGCTCCGTGGTTCTAGCACGGTCACTCAACTGTTATATTCGGCTTATTTATCTGATTTTTAATACAATTATGAACCATGTGCAAATTTTAACTTTTAAACTGCTTTTGTCTTTTACTGTTATTTTATCAAGAATTGCAACACCGTGAAAACATATCTCGAACCACGTTACATCAATGCACCCGTGGTTGTTGACGTATTTCGACTCGGTTGAGATTTGGATTTGGGTCACATAAATGTGCACCCGAATTAAGGAGAATAAATTATTAAGACGTGCCTAAAGCAACTAGCGTATTGTTGTTTTGGGTAAGGCCGAAAAATTCGCTAAACGGCCTGTCCCGAATTCTAAGTGTTTTAATATATATACAGTTAGAGGGCCCCGAGGCTGTGTATATTTTTGTTTGACGAGGCTCGTCTCGTTCTACTTTTAAAAGGAATTCGCGACGTCCTGGACATGCCTCTCGTACCACGTCACAATCAATGTACCCGTGATTAGAAATACATTTCGAATCCGTCGAGATTTGGATTTGGGTCACATAAATGTGCACCCGAGTTTAAGAAGGTAAGGTTTATTAAAGTGTATCCTAAAGAGGCTAACGTGTTGTTATTTTAGGAGGGTTGTGAGATTTGCTAAACAACCCGTCCTGGAAACTAAATGCTTCAATAATATACATTTAACAAGGGCCCCGCATCTGCGCGTTTTGTTTATTTTCATCGAGGCTCGTCTCGTTCTTATTTTAAAAGGATATCCTATAGCAACTACGTTTCTTGTCGTGTTTGTCTCTATCAATTGAAAACAGTAGATAGTCCTAATTAATTACATGCTTGCAAGTTGTTTGTAACGGAATTCGGAAATTCTTAAAAAATATCAGGACCGAAGCTGCGTGCACAGTCGGCCGAACAAATAATCATGGGCCCAAATCCAACCCATGCGTGATAGGCCAGACCTGGGCCACTGCTTGTTCGATGCGGGCCTACTTGGTTTGCTTCGATTTGGGCTCGACCTTCATGAGGTTGAGGCCCTGAATTTGTGTTCTTTGTTTTAAAGGTGTGGTTTATCAATTATAATAGGGCAGTTTATCAAAAGAAATGAACTTAGCTAACAATGGATGGCTTCATGCTTAGCTGGTATTAAAGAACATGCTACACGATTAGACTAAGTCTAAGATACAACCCAACATATTGAGAATACTTTTAACTAGCAGCATACGTATACGAACTGATATTCAACTACCATGCATTGATATCTACTAGGCGTGCAAGCTACTTCCAGCATCCAAACAAGAATAAAATTATTCTACATTACATGATATTTAATGCAACAATCTATGTATAAAAAGATATTCTTCAAGTTTTCTCATTTGTATTCATCCTCAATTTTCCAATTACATCTGACAGTGTATTAGGTGTGTACCTGGTATGGAGAACAAAAGAAGAAAGGAATGGTCAGTCGGGCAGTATGCCACAAACACAGCAGCAGCGGATACACAGCAACAGCACAACAACAAACCAAACCAAATGTTTTCCACAAACCTCAGACGACCAACAATATTTCCCAGAACAAAGAGGACCAACAAATAGTCTAGTACCAAACCAATGAACCCAGAAAAGAATGATGAAACAACAACAACAACAGAGTATTCAATGCAGCAACACTACCAATTCAATAACCAGAAACAGCTCAGTCAATGCAAACAACAGAACTTGGCCAAGATAGCCTGACCAAAATGCACTCTTATACAACTTTCAGACAGTGTTTGGTTGAAGACTCACGGGAAACTACCTTATGTTTTTCAGTTTTCTTTACCCACTCGACCTTTTCAGACTAAAAAGTTCCAGCCTTGAGACTCAAAATCCTCCTCCAAGACTAAAAATTCCAGCCTTAAGACTAAAAATGCCACTTTTGTTTTCTCTCTCTCTGAAGACCAAAAGTCCAGCCCTTCTTAGGTTCTTCAAGGACCTATTTATAGGCCAAATGACCCAGTGCAGCTGAGCTGCCCTCGTGCTGCAACTTGCAGCCTGCCCATACTCTGTTAAACCCATGCTTGAGCATCTCTTGATGCCAGCCATTGGTTCCCCACGCCTGGTTTTGTTTAAATCAAGAGTTATGGGCTCATTTTATTATTCATTTTAAGCCCCATACCCTTGTGTCTTGTTCCCCATTGGTATTAGTTTAATCTTAATTAGTACCCTACTTGTCAGCTTCATTTAAACTAACCTTTTCTGCCCTTTTCAAACCCCAGATTACCCCTGTTTAACCTTGATTATTACTGCCCTGCCTATTGCAGCATCAGGGCACTTTGGGCTTTGATCATTCGATTTCAGAACTGCCCCAGCCTGGCTTTTTAATTGTTTACGATGTAGTTACAAACTAACATTCATAGGTAATGCCCAACATTCAAATCACAATACAGGCCCATTCAGAATATTTGAACATTCAGTCGTAGGAGACTAATCGACGACATTTATCAGGTCGACTACACTAATTATAACAGGTAATAATCAGTCGCTCATATAAACAATACGTTCAGGGACCTAAAGGGCATCAGACAACTTTTGTTCAATTACTGGGGGGCCTATATGAATTAACTCATTTGACGACTAATCTAATTGACGCACATGTATGTCACAGAGTACATTTAGAACACAAACATAGAAAATCAATCGACCAAATAAAGGGTCTTTGCTAGAGATGGAAGAAAACAGACAAAGTAACAGACCAAAACCAATAACCACAATAACAAATCATGCTGACAACTCAATTAGAACTAAACAAAGAGAAAAGGAAACTTACCGAAAAAGTTTGAAATCAAAACGGACCCAAATCAGACTCAACTTCGAACTCTTGAGGCCGAACAAACTTTAATCAGGGTGTTCTCACATGAGAACACCTTGATTAAGGTCTATTAGACCTCAAACCCTTGTCAAGACCGGCCGGATTCCCCAGGTGCATGTGTTCTAAGGTCTGGATTTTCAGATCTGGATTTTTGGGATTTTTGGGTAGATTCGGACCAAACCAAGTTTGGTTTGGTCACGAGGAAGGTCAGGGGAGTGTCTGATACAAAGATGGTGAGGTTTGGTGTAGATCGAGTTTTGTCTCGAATCTTCAAATCCAGATTCGAGACGATAGGAGGTGATTCGAGGTTCGTGGTTAGTGGATTCGTGTTCAGGGTGGTTGGATGCTTTAGGGGTGTGAAGGGGGTGGTCACCGGCGTTCGTGCCGCCGGCTTCTGGTGAAAGGGGAACTAGGGCGGCGTTAGGGTTTGGGGTTTCAGAGCTTAGGGAAGGGGACGAGTGAAGGGTGGGGTTGGTATAGGGGGCGTGGGGTGTAAGGGAAGGTTTATATACGGAGTAGGGGATTGGATCTGAGCCGTTAGATCAGATGATCTCAACGGCTTGGATCTGATGGTGAAAAATGAGACGGGGTCGTTTGGTAGTTAAACGGGGTCGTTTGGTTTAAGTGAGGGGTTGGATCAGATTGGTTCCTGGGTCGGGTTTTGAAACGGGTTACTGATAGTGATCCTTGACCGTTGGATTGGATTGACTGGAACGGCTGAGATGGATTTGCCTGAAACGGCGTTGTTTCAGGAGGTGCCTGGGCAGGCTCGTCTTGGACTGGATCAATGCTTTGGTTTTGGGCCTTGTTTCGGGGCCCAAATCCGATTTTCCTTTCCCTTTTTATTTCAAATAATTAATCCAAAAATTCCTAAAATAAGGTACATAATTAAAATAAGCTTGCACACATATTGTGTAACACCTACAACAATAAACACACATAAGAAATAAAAATAAATAAAAAAAATGGTTAGATCACAGCTTAGAACGAACGATGCACACATACATATATTTTTTGAATTTTCTTTTAATGACACATATTTTTGTATTTTTGTTTGATAATGACTGGATGCAAAATGGACAGACCCATAAATGACCAACAACACATGTTACGGAAAGATCGAAAAATTGTACAGCGAAGCCATTTGCCACTATTTTTATTTTCTTTTTGGAGCGATTGTCCGTGAAGCAAAAATCACGTGCTTACAGGGTCGATGCGACCTTTTATGTGGGATTTATTTTCCCTCGATAAGGATTTTTTGGAATAGTGTTTGCCCGAATCTTCGATGGCTTAATAAAAAAACCTTGATTGTGAATCGTTATGTGGCGATGATCGAGTATTTCGGGAGGTTTGGCTCGGAGGTTGAGTATCTCGAAGCCGATATTTAGGAGCTGACGTGGTCGAAGCTCAATTGCATATATCGAGGGTAGCTTGTTTAACCGATTCTTTTCGAAGTAGATTCGAAGTAATTGAAGCCCTGTGATTTTGTAGTGACAGTCGGGCATCCCCGAGTCGTGTTAGTTCGGCTGGTACAGCCGTATGACTGGAGTAATTTGTGTTTGGTCGGAGCCTTTAAGTCCCGAGTGAGGTAGTTTCGGCATCTATATAGAAGGTATTAGGGGTCTTACAAGTTTGATATATAGCCAAAACTTTAAGATCAGGTTGATGCCTTTAGTAAGGTCTTACATGTTTTTCATTCCTTTGAGGTCTTACAGTTTTGGATACTTGGTTCAAGTATGGTTCATGTTTTGCTTGAGGTCTTACAGATATTGTTGTTGCCTTTTATAGGTCTTATGAGGCCGAGGTTGCTCGCATGTGACCTTACGACCTCGGTTTTCATAAGTTGATGAAGATTGTGCTTGACGAAAGTCCCCGAGTCGTCGAGGGTTTCTCGACTCGGGAGCCATTACTCGTAAAATTTATGTTGCCTCATCGAGGGCTTATGACTTCGGAGATTCTGACCCTGAGGTCGTGCGTTTTTGAGATTTTGACATTAGTCCCCGAGTGTTCGGGGCACTTTCGGCCTTGGATATATTTTGTGATTTTCATGTTGCCTTGTTGAGGGTTTATAAGTTTGGAGCCCCTGACCCGGAGGTCGTTCAGGTGCCGAATTGTTGATGCCAGTCCCCGAGTGTTTGAGACGTTTTCAGTAGATAAGTCATTTTTGCAGAGGTGCCGAGATTCTTTTGGAGTGCGAGATGCTTTGATAAAAGATATTCTTCAATTATTTTGTACAAGCGTACATGTTTTCACCGTCGGGGGGCCCAGCCATATGGACACAGTTTGTTCGATCGTTTGGCCCGGTACATCATTTTCTATTGGGACCCCATTTGACATTTCTTAGCTTTTCCGAGTGGACGACTTTCCGGGGGGGATGCCCCTCAGTGTTCGAGGTTGATTGCAAAAGAAACCTTGAATACTTGTTAAGTCTTCCTTAGGTAGCATGTGGATGTTGCCTCATTAAAAACCTTGCCGGTAAAAACCCTTCTCAGGATAAAAACTCGGTCAAAGGAAAAGAGTGCAATAGATGATTAAAACCTTAAGGTCTTCGGGTTCGATTGGTGCTTTCGCTGCCTTGGTTGGTCGCCTGCACAAAGGTTATCATTAAATATAAAATGAAAAGGGGAGATGGTTATACCTCAGTGGTAATGGTGCTTTTGAACTTTGGTATTCGTTTGGAGGGCGCAGTACGGTCCTTTTTTCGGATACAGCCGAGGGGGTGTCTCGTGGTTGCACCAAAAGATCACATGGAGGACATGTTGCGGCTCGTCCACTTTATTCTTTTTGATTGTTTCCCTTTCTCGAAACTGATTTTTGGCTCGGTCGCTGAGGAATTCCTGAAGGTGACCATTGTCGAGCAATCGGGCCACCTCCTCGTAGAGTTGCCGGCAATCCTCGGTCCTGTGGCCATGCGTGTTGTGGAACTCACACACTAAGTTATGGTTTCTTTGTGAGGGATCCGATTGCACAGGCCTGGGCCATCTGGCATCTATGATTTTGCTGATGGCGAACACGATGTCTAGCACATCGACGTTGAAGTTGTATTCTGATAAGTGAGGTGCCTCCGTGGGCCCTACGTTGCTATCGAACCCCGCTCTGTTGATAAGTCCCTGAGGATTCTGTCCTCGATCTATCCTTCGATCGTTGCGGGGTGGGTTGCGCCTCGGGGCGTTCCTTCTGTCATCGGTGTACGGCTGATATCTTTCTTTGTTTGGCTTTGGCTCTTTCGCCAGAAGCCTACTTGGGTACACTGAGCCCGAGGGGGATCCTAGCTGGTCGTCTTCGACCCTGATCTTTGACTGGTATCGGTTGTGGACGTCCGACCAGGTCACAGCGGGATACTCGACCAAGTTCTGTTTCAACTGCTTTGAAGCCATCGAGCTCCGTTCATTCAGACCTTGAGTGAAGGCCTGCACTGCTCAGTTATTGGAGACCAGTGGTAGTTCCATTCGTTCTGCTTTGAAGCAAGATACAAACTCTCGTAGCATTTCGTTCTCCCTCTGCTTGATTTTTAACACGTCAGATTTTCTTATTGCTACTTTGATGGCACTGGCATGTGCCTTTATGAAGGAGTCTGACAACATGAAAAATGATTCTATGGAGTTAGGAGCGAGGTTGTGGTACCACATCATGTCCCCCTTCGAGAGCGTTTACCCGAACTTCTTTAATAGGACGGACTCGATCTTGTCATCTTTTATGTCGTTGCCCTTCACCACGCAAGTGTAAGCAACAACTGCTCTTTGGGGTCTGAGGTCCCATTGTATTTTGGGAGTTCTGGTATTTTGAACTTCTTTGGAATGTGTTTTGGGGCCGCTTCCTCTAGGAACGGCCTTTGTATGAACTTCTTCTAATCCACACCTTTCAGGACCGGGGGCGCTCCTGGAATTTGGTTGACCCTGGAGTTGCAGGTTTCGACCTTCTTGTCATTGGCTTCTATTATTTTCTCGCCCGATTCGATCCTTCTGGTGAGGTCCTCGAGCATTTTTACGACGACGGGATTGGTCATCGACCCATTATTGCTCGATCTCTCCGGTACCTATTCGGTTGGGGGAGCTGTCCCCAATTCTACCGTGCTAGGAGTTTTCTGGTGACTTTGCAGCTGGGCGATAGCCAGCTGTTGTGCCTGCAATATTTCAAAAATAACATGAAGACTAACCTCTCGTTCTTCCCTAGTTGGGGTTTTCTGAGCTTCTTGTTGACCTCCTTGGTGCCCACTCCTGTTGGTGTGCGAGCTTATGTCGATGTGTTAAGCATCGCGTGAGACCGTGCCCACAGGAATTGGGTCCGGTGCATCCCCGGGGTTTCGTGGTGGCACACCAACACCTGGAACAACTACACCATTTTCTCCGTGGTCCTCAAGATTGTCGTTTTCACCTCCATTCACTGAGTTAGACATTCAGACCTGAAATCAAAGATCTTGGACAATAAAAAGCGTGAAAGATAACTTGCATTGTGTAGTAAAACCAGCAAGAAAATAATCACTATTATTTTTAGCCCCACGGTGGGCGCCAAACTGTTTACCGTGAAAATGATAATAACAATTAAATTTGATTATGCGATTCTAAAAATACGTGATCTATTTTTATGCTAGTTTGTTAAGCAGTTGATGCTATGTATGTGAGACTTAGAGGCGAAATAAGAGTAAATGAAAAAGTGATAAGCAAATCGATGGGTCAATTATCGAGGCCTCGATCTTGTCGATTCAAGGCCTCGGGGTCGATTCTGGAGCCCGACTGGGAGCTATCGAAGGTAATCGAGATATGGCTAACAGTTATACTAAAATCAATGGAGGCTCTTTATGGCCAATGATAAGCAATAAATGAAGAACAATAATGAAGATAATAAATGAAGGCAATAATATCAAGAGAATATGTTTAAGAGCAAAGAGAATGTTCTTCTATATTTCGTGTAGAGCAATTGGAACAGCAGAGAGAGCTTATAAAATGACAAGGATCCCCTTTATATAGGAGAGGAATCCCAACATAGTACAAAAGGTATTTATTACAAAGATATAAAGATGGGACATTTAGCTAATGTTATGGTACAGTCTCAGACTAGTCCTGACATGTTTTGTCGGCTCTAGCTTCATGCCTTGGGAACTCCCCATTTCTATCATAACCATGGTCAACATTGCCCCAAGGTCGGGTGTCGACGAACCTCGAGGGAGGGAACTCGACCATAGCCTTGTAGTCTCGAGATTTCGAGATGATCTTCTGAGGCGCCTCGATGACGAGAAATTGGACCCTCTTATTTCACCGTATACAAAATTCAAGGGCCTTTGAGCTTGATCTTGAATTTTATTTTATTTTTAATTCAAGTGCTTGAGGTCTAATCTTGATCTTGACGTATTTTTTTAATCCAAGGGCTTGCAGCTTGTTCTTGAATCTTCGTCTTGATCTTTTAATCCTTAGAACACTTGAATGCTTGTAGCTTTTAGAGAAATCTGCAACGTTTGATCCACGAGCTCTCTCTTGCTTCTTGTTATAACTTCTGGTGTCTTTTATGAGTTATGAAGACACATATTTATAGTTGTGGGAGGGAAGAATTATGATAAGAACAAACTCTTTCTGACCAATCAAATCGAAGTGTGACAATGCCGCATTTGATTGGCCAGAACATGTCACTTGCACATGTGGCACGATTTCATTAGCCTTTTAATGTGACTTGACATGCGTTGTCATTTTGACACGTAGCATGATCTCATTGGCTCTTTTGTTTGACTTGGCGTGCTATGTCATTTGAGATGTGGCGCCAAACTGGGCTTCTAGAAAGATCGCATTTTGGGCTTAATGAAGTGGGCTCATCATTTGTAGCCCAATTAAATGGGCTAACCCAATTATATTGGACTTATATAATTAATCCAATTATATTAGCCCAAAATATTTATTTGGACTAATATATTTAAAATATAGTCCACATTATTCTATAAAATTAAATTCGATAAAATTTAGCTGCTTACACAACCATCGACCCCGACTACTAATGAAGACAAATCAAGACTCTATTCACCATGGCAATTTTCAGCATAGTGAAGGTCTTTGGGCGTAAATTGGATCACCAATTACTACGACAAAAGATCTACGCACAATGAAAACCGACGGAGGAATTACACCTAGTTGATTTGGGCTCATATTTCTTTCCATTAAAATTTCAGAAGAAGGAAAACATGTTGAGACCCTACACGACGGGCCTTGGTTCATTCTCAACCATTTTTTTTCTGTCAAAAAGTGGGAACCCAAATTCCTAGCCTCCACAACAAAGCTCACATACTCAACTAGCTGGGTACGACTCCCTGAACTCCCAACGAAATTTTACGACCTAGATATACTCTAAAAGTGGGCAATAAAATAGGTAAACTATTAAAAATTGATACATGTACCTCGACAACTACACGAGTCCAGTATGCAAGAATTTGGGTCGAGGTACTCTTAGAAAAACAACTGAAATCACACATTTTCATTGGCACCCATAAACAAATTATACTATACGAAGGAATCAATCTCCTTTGTACAGCTTGTGGTAAACTCGATCATTTACAAAAGACCGGTTCTACCTTAATCCATCCACCATCCAGGTCCAATTCAATGTAAAATACATCACCTTCTCTTAATGCTACTATCAGTGCACCACCAAACACATCCCCTTCCCAAGAATGGAAGACGATGAAATTTCTGAGAAAATCTGCCATAAAATCTCACATCCACCAACCAACATTCGCTGACACAGAAATTCCGCCGCATTCAGAAAAAGATATGGCTCACACGCCACGCGCAAGTAAGTCCTCTAACCCTAACTATTTACTTAATCAAACTTCAGGAACTGCTGGGCACACAAAATCTTAGGTAACTCGAAGCTCAAGAAATCATTTGAGAGAACTACACATAGCTTAAAATCAAATTTGAGCCCAACATTTAAATTTACAAATCTTTTATTTGGAAGAGCTCGAATATTAGTATTTCCAAAAATGATCGAACTCTAATCCTACTTTAAGGTTTCTCTTTATAGTCAAGCTTAAATTAAACTTGCCTGATTTACGAGTCTTAAATAAAAGAAAAAAATCTTAAGAATTGCGAATGTTACATCTCATTGCAATGTCAAAAAGTTTTATTGTATCCATCAAAGTACATTACATTACTTGAAGGGCAATAATAAAATGCAAAAAGACTATTAAATATGAAGATTCATGGATTCCAATAAAAGAAGATTAATTTACTTGCTCTTCTGGTTGAAATATTCAACAGTGGCTTTCATTATGGCAACGAGAGCTTGGATATTGCCAATAGTAAGATGAATATTTTCAGCATCTTTAGTCTCAAAATCAATGGTAATTTTCACTATGCTTAAATTCTCATCCTTTTCTATAACTTCAAACTTAATTCCGTAGAAACTGAATCCCAGATCAAGATATCCACCTTCAATAATCTCGACTTCCTTCACTCGTTTTTTATCGTCGATTGAGACGAATTTCTCGTTATATGGAGCATTACCGGGTAAACCTAATATATTTGGTCCAAACAAAACAGAAAATCATCAATAAACTTAAATAATTTACCAAATTACTAGGTAAAAAAAAAATCGAAAGGAAAAACTGTAATATATGGTGGGATGGACGAGATTCCTCCTCTTTTAATTAGAGATCTCAAATTCAAGCCCAAGAAACAGAAAAAGTCCTTATAAGAAGTGCTTCCCTTTAAATAAGCCATACACAATCTGGCCGATTAGTAACTTTGCGCCAGGGGAGGGGAAGGGGAAAGAAGAGAAGGTGTGGGCTAAGAGGAGATGTGTTCCAGCCACTTTCAAATCCTGAGACAGAACTTCAATAATGGTTAATGATAATGATAAATTGTATATATATAATATTTTTTATTCATTAGTTTATTGTAAACATCACATGTAACTTTTTACCAAACTGCTACCTCCACTCATAAGAAACTTACAAAAAGAAAGGAAAAAATCAAGAATAATCAATGGAATGAAAATAAAAATGAAGATTTTTAATAGGATTTTGAAGTAAAATAACTTACTAACTACCAGGACCGAACCGGAGCCACCATTGCCTTCAATCAACTCAACTTTTTCAACAATGTGAGGGAGTTTTTCAACAACAAATTTGGGAAATTGAAGAGTGCTATAGAGATTCCACACTTCACTTGCTGATGCATTTATTTCTACTTGCTCTGAAAATTTTCCCAACATTTTTTGCTTTTTGATAACTTACTCAATAAGCAGTTTACTACTGAATATATAGTTGGTAACGAAATAGACATATATATAAGTTGATGATAAGATTAATTTCAACCACAACTTCTTGACTATGTATAAACTAGATCATAATTGGCCGACCTTTTTATTTTACTTGGTTGGTTCGACTTCCTTGGATGCCAGGGCATTTGTACAAATGGCCGTTCTAATGTCACTATTAAAATTATATCCTCGTCAGTCCAATAAGTTAAATTTGTGTGTAGGAAAATTCATCCATCTACTATTGGGGCTCGCTGAGAAAACGAGGACAAAATTAAGAGAGTGGACTAAAAATAAGCCATAGATGCGATATTACCAAGATAATAGATTGTATCTAGTACGAAGAAAGTCATTTTACATGTAAAATATCTTTTTAGAAAATGTTTTTTGATGTTTGGCAGATTTACTTTTATAAGCTTCGTAATAAAGAGGGGGACAAAAATTGTGCCGGGTAAATAGAGCATTTTGAGAGTCACCGAGATTTTAGGTTTTGTAGATAAGGCTAAGGTTATAGAGGCTATGCGTAAGATGAGCAAGGGCAGAACGACCGGGTCACATGAAATTTCGGTAGAATTTGGAGGTATGTGGGTAGCGCTCGCGTGGAGTAGCTGATTGGGTTGTTTAACGTTATTTTTAGGACGAAGAAGATGCCAAATGAATGGAAGTGGAGTACGATAATCCCGTTGTACAAGAACAAAGGTGATATCCATAATTATAATAGCTATAGGAGTATAGGGGTATCAATTTGCTTAGTCAGACTATGAAAGTTTGGGAGAGGGTGGTGAAAGTGAGGGTGAGGAGGTCGGTGTTATATCCAAGAACCGGTTCGGATTCATTCATGGTCGTTCAACTATGGGAGCTATCCATCTTATAAGGAGGTTGGTGGAACAGTACAGTGATAGGAAGAAGGATTTGCACATGGTGTTTATTCACCTAGAGAAAGTATATGACGAGGTCCCTAGGAAGGTTCTTTGGAGATGCCTGGAGGTAAAAGGTGTTCCAGTAGCATACATTAGAGTGATTAAGGACATGTATGATGGAGCTACAACTCGAGTTAAAACAATGGGAGGAGACTCAGAGCATTTTTCAATTGTTATGGGTTACACCAAGGATCTGCGCTCAGCCCATTCTTATTGCCCTAGCAATAGACGCACTGACACACCATATTCAAGGAAAGGTGTCATGATGTATATTATTCGCCGATGATATAGTTCTGATTGAAAGGACGTGAGGCGGTGTTAATTAGAGGATGGAGGTTTAAAAATAGATCCTTGAGTCTAAAGATTTCAAGCTGAGCAGGACTAAGATAAAATACTTGGAGTGTAAGTTCAACGATATGACGGGGGAATCGGAAATGGACGTGAGGCTTGATTCACAAGGCATCCCAAGAGAGAAAGTTTTAAGTATCTTGGGTTAGTTATCCAGGGGGATGGGAAGATTGACGAGGATATCACACACCGTATAGGGGCGGGATGAATGAAATAGTGGTTAGTATATGGCGTCTTGCGTAACAAGAATATGCCACCAAAACATAAAGGTAAGTTCTATAGAGCGGTGATTAGACCGACCATGTTGTACAGGCCAGAATGTTGGCTAGTCAAGAATTCCATATCCAGAAGATGGAAGTAGCACGGAGGAGGATGTTGAGATGGATGTGCATGCACATTAGGTTAGATAAGATTAGGAATGAAGATATTTGAGTGAAGGTAGTCGTGGTACCCATGGAAGACAAAATGTGGGAAGCGAGACTTAGATGATTTGGGCACATGCAAAGAAAAAGTATAGATGCTCTAGTAAAGAAGTGTGAGCGGTTGACTTTGGCGGGTATGAGAAGAGGTAGAGGGCGGTCTAAGAAGTATTGGGGAGAGGTGATTAGGCAGGACATGACGCGACTTCAGCTTACCGATGACATGACCCTTGATAGAAAGGTGTGGTGGTCGACCATTATGGTTAAATATTAGGAGGTAGTTGAGCATTTTTCTACCCCGTATTGGGTGTAAGGCTAGTTTGATAGTATCTTGTCTTGGACTGCTAGTGATTCATGTTGTGTTCATACTTTTTTTGCTCCGATTTCGTAGTACCTTGCCATTGTTACTGATTATTGATATTGCTTTTCCATCTATTTTTTTATTCTTAGGTTGCTGGTACTATCTTTCTGGCCTCTATTGTTGTTACTTTTCTATTGTCTCTTTTCATATTCTTAAGTCGAGGGTTTATCAGAAACAACTTCTCTACCCTATCAGGCTAGGGATGAGGTCTCTGTATACATTACACTTCCACATACTCCACTTCTAAAATTATACTGAGTTTTATAAATATATTAAAGACTAATAATATTATTAGTAAATTGGCGAGTTCTAATATATTAAGTGCCCGTTTGGACATAAAATTTGATGAAAGATTTTTTCAATTTTTTTTTTACTTTTTTTTCGAAATTAGCGTTTGTTCATAAATTTTCAATTTTTACTTGAAGATGTATTTTGGAACTTTTCGAAAATTTCAGAAACAGCAAAAAGTTATTTTTCAAAACTTTTACTCAAATCACTCACAAAACTTCAAAAACAACCCAAACTGAAATTTATGTCCAAACACAACTCTAAGCTAGCGTTTGGCCATAGATCCAAAAAAAATTTTGAAAAATCTGATTTGGGTGAAGTTTGGTTTGAAGATGAAAATGTGTTTGGACATACGTTTTCAAAACATATTTTCCAATTTTATTTTGGAAAAACATGTATCTAATTCCCAAGTTTTGGGATTTGGCCCAAAATCAGCTCTGATTTTGGGATTTGGGATTTCGGCAAAATTTATGTCAAACATGAGTTTTGACAAAACTCATGGCCAAACGTGGCCTAAATTTCAAATACTATTTTCATTTGAAAAATTTTTCACCATTTTTTTGAATTTTACAATTCTTATGTCCAAACGCCTACTAAGAAAAATGTCGCATTTGCTCTTGAATTTTGTGGAGGGTCTAAATGTTTTCTTTATTTGTTTTCGTTACATAGAGGCAAAATAGAATCACTTTGATAACTAAATATTACGTCGGATCGATCTTTTTAGGGCCACTATTAAAATTTTGATTCGGTTAAGAAAAGTTTTGGTAAAATAGTTTTCGTTCAGAATTAAACACGCTCGTCAAAATATTGAAAAGCAATTCTCACAATCGCCAGAATTTGTAGGACTAGGAATTCAGCCATAATGCTGTAAAACCCTCGTGATCGTCATGATTTGCATTATGGCGGAATCTTCTGTTGATCATCACGATTTTGACACAAAATCTGATAATCACATAGCTTGCTAAAATTTCTAGCGATGTACTTTAAAATCTGGCACGTCTTATTTTCCCTAACAATTATCGGAGTTAAAAATCAACAATGGCACAAAAATGTCATATTTTTATCATTCTCCTCTTTAATAAACGCCAAGGATAGGAACGAAGCATTTTTTTTAAAATAGAAGACAAACTTGTTGCATTTCGCATAATCAAAGAGGCATTTTTGATCTTTTATCCTAAAATTATCGAGCATGATAAAAAACTCAAAATAAAAAAATTCCGCAAAGATAAAACCTACTAAAAGTTTCAAGGATAAGTTTGAGCTTAGACTGACGAAATTACCCTTACAAACTGTATCAATCCAGTCTTCAGCTTCTGCAAATACCAGGTAAAATTAAGGTCATAAATGCAAATTCCTAATACCATAGGTTACGACTATAAATATCCTCTTCGCGACGAAACCGATTCAGTGTGAATGAACTCTAGACGGAAAGAATGATGCAGCAGAGAGGTAGTCTCTAATGGTGGTTGCCCTCTCTGTTCTTTTTGCCTATGATTTCCTTTTCCATTTTCACCAAACGCGGCGCTAATAAACCACCATTTATCTTTAGGGTCTGTTTGGTCAAGCTCTGATCTATACACACACACATATACGATATATATATATATATATATATATATATATGTATATATACGGAGACAGCTAAAGTTGCCAGATCTAACCTTCTGCTTCCTCCTCCTCCTCCTCATCATCTTCGTTATTGTTATTATTATTATTACTCCCTCCGGTCCAATTTAGTGATTTATTGTTACTGTAACGGATGAGAGGCTGTGATGATTAAGGTGTTGTCTAGAGTTCGCGTCGGGTCAATGGAGCGGCCCGTATCTTGGCGGGGCAACCCGGAAGACCTATTTTATTATAGTGAAACTGAGGTTTGCAGCCATGGCGGTTGCTTTGTTTCCGTTCACCTGATCTAATCACAGATCTGAGCCTCAAAATACCAAAAACTAAAATACAGAAATAGTTTCGAAATTGCTTTAATGCAGTTACATTTACTTTCCTTTTAATTTGCTGGTTCTTCTGTTTTAAATATAAGGTTAATAGATCTGTTTGATTGAAGTTTTTTTACAGTTAAAATTTCCAGTAAGTTTTTGGATTAAAATGGTGAAAGAATGGACATTTGACATTTTAAGTTTATAGGAGGAAATTGGAAATAAGAAAAACAAAAACAAAAGGGCATATTTGAGCTTACTAACTAATCTATCTATAATTAAAAGCAGAAGACAAAAGCACATCATGAAATCAAATGACACAACAATAGAATGACACATGACATATATTAGTTATTAAATTAGTTATTGGTTATTCTTTTTAATTTAAATATATCTAAAAAATGAAAATAATTAAAAAAACTACCATATATATATATATATTAATTGGTTACTTTAATTTAATTAATAAATATAGATTTCTTATCTATATTTATATTAATAATTAACTATAATAAAAAAAATAAAAAACAAATATATAAAAAAATAACTACCCATTCAAATTGGGTGGGAGTAGTTTCAATTTGGAATTTTTAAATTATTTTAAAATAAAAAAACAAAAAAAAAATAAAGCTATAAGAAACGGAAAAAAATAGAAGAAAAACTACCCATTCAAATCGGGCAATAGTTTCAAGTTGAAGTTTTAAAATAATTAAAATAAAAAAAGATATCTTATAATTAACTATAATAAAAAAACGAAAATATAAATATATAAGAAAATAACTACCCATTCAAATTGGTAGTTATTTTTAATTAATAATTAGTTATTGGTTATTATTTTTGAATTTAAATATATATAAAAACGAAAATTAAAAAATACAAAACTACCATATATATATATATATATATATATTGGTTACTTTAATTGAATTAATAAATATAGATATCTTATAATTAACTATAATAAAAAAATCAAAATATAAATATATGTAAAAATAACTACTCATTCAAATTGGGTGGGATTAGTTTAAAGTTGGAGTTTTTAAATCTATCTATAATTAAAAGCAGAAGACAAAAGCACCTCATGAAGCCAAATGACAGAACAATAGAATGACACATGGCATAATTAGTTATTAAATTAGTTATTGGTTATTCTTTTTAATTTAAATATATCTAAAAAATGAAAATAATTAAAAAAAACTACCATATATATATATAAATAACTACCCATTATATAATTGGTTATATATACATATATTAATTGGTTACTTTAATTTAAAAATAACTACTCATTCAAATAGGGTGGGATTAGTTTAAAGTTGGAGTTTTTAAATTATTTTAAAATAAAAGAACAAAAAAAAACTATAAAAAACAAAATAAAATAGAAGAAAAACAACTCATTCAAATCATCAAGTAGTTTCAAGTTGGTGTTTTAAAATAATTTTAAAATAAAAATAGATATCTTATAATTAACTATAATAAAAAAAACGAAAATATAAATATATAAGAAAATAACTACCCATTCAAATTGGTAGTTATTTTTAATTAATAATTAGTTATTGGTTACTTTATTTAAATTAATAAATATAGATATCTTATAATTAACTATAATATAAAAACAAAAATATAAATATATAAAAAAATAACTACCCATTCAAATTGGCTGAGAGTATTTTCAAGTTGGAGCTTTTAAATTTTTTTTTTTTAAAAAGCAAAAAAAAAATGCTATAAAAAACGAAAAAAGAGAAGAAAAACTACCCATCCAAATCGGGAGTAGTTTCAAATGTGAGATTTAAAATAAAAAATGAAATTAAAAAATAATAAATTATCAATTCAAATTGGGGAGTAGTTTTAAGTTGGAGTTTTAAAATTATTTGAAAATAAAAAAACAAAAATAAAGAAATAAAAAAAACTTCAGAGAAAAATATTAAATAACGTAATATGCTAATGAAACTTTCTATTAACAATGTAGTAGCATTAAATATTTGCAAATATAATAAAGAAAAATACATAACAAAAAGGTTATTCGATGCATTGCCTGTATAAGTCCCGTTAGTTTAACAAAGATTTTATTCACTAAAATTTAGATAATATTATTAAGAACAACAGAATCTATATATTACTAAAAGGAGAAGAAAAAGCACTTTCGTTAATCCAAGTGGCAGCTTAATAAAAAGTCACATGACATAATTAGTTACTAAATTTATTATTTAGTTAATAATTAATTATTGGTTATTCTTTTTGAATTTAAATATATATAAAAAACAAAAATAATAAAAAAATATAAAACTACCATATATATGAATATATTCATATATATATATATATATATATTAATTGATTACTTTATTTGAATTAATAAATATAGATATCTTATAATTAACTATATAAAAAACGAAAATATAAATATAAAAAAACTACCCATTCAAATTGGGTGGGAGTAGTTTCAAGTAGGAGTTTTTAAATTATTTTAAAATAAAAAAGCAAAAAAAAATCTATAAAAAAAAAACTACCCATTCAAATCGGGGAGTAATTTTAAGTTGGAGTTTTAAAATAATTTTAAAATAAAAATATATATCTTATAATTAACTATAATTAGAAAATGAAAATATAAATATATGAAAAAGTAACTACCCGTTCAAATTGGGTGGGAGTAGTTTCAAGTTGGAGTTTTTAAATTATTTTAAAATAAAAAAGCTATAAAAAACGAAAAAAGAGAAACAAAAACTACCCATTCAAATTGGGGAGTAGTTCAAGTTGGAATTTTAATATAATTTTAATATAAAAAACAAAATTAAAAAAATAATAAATTACCAATTCAAATTGGTGAGTAGTTTTAAGTTGGAGTTTTAAAATTATTTAAAAATAAAAAAACAAAATAAAGTAATAAAAAAAACTTCAGAGAAAAATATTAAATAACGTAATATGCTAATGAAACTTTCTATTAACAAAGTAATAGTATTAAATATTGAAAGATATAATAAAGAAAAATACATAACAAAAACATTATTCGATGCGCTGCCTGTATAAGTCCTGTTAGTTTAACATAGATTTTATTCACTAAAATTTAGATAATATTATTAAGAACAACATAATAAAATTTATAAAAAAAAAAATTTAATAGTAATAAATTATATATCTTCTCATATATTACAAAAAGAAAGCGAATACTAAATATTGTTTAATATAATAAAGAAAAATAAAACAAAAAAGTTATTCACTAACTATATAAGTACGTTTGATTTAATAGAATTTCATTATTGGGTATATCGTATTTGTTCAACCAAAAATCTGAGTCTTTGGTCAAAGCTAAAAAGAAATTCGGGTTACTGATAATCAGGAGACAAAAATAAAATACTTTTGAGAACGATGGTAAAAACAAATAGATGTGTATTTCAATAAATTCTCAATAGTATTCCGTGTCCTTACAAATGATGATACTTCTTCCTTTTATAGATAATTCTAGGTAAAGGAATGAAGTCTCAACTTTAATGATATAATCATGAGTAATAAATGACATTAAATAAGCCGTTATACAATCATTCCTATTAAATACCAATTTTGTAACGTATCAAGTATTTAATAATGAATTTGGACTCCTTTCTGTCATCAGATCTTTGCCTTCAATGCCTTCTAATCCGTTGGCTGTAAATAATTTAAAGTGGTACGAGACTCGTATCTATACGTCGTCTCGTGCCTATTTAAATTCTTCTTCCCGTGGCTGTCTCCATCCGTGCCTCTTTAGTCAATTGCTGCGCTTTGACCATTTAACTAATCCACGTGTCATGCCACATCATCTTTAAATAAACTCAGTTTTTTCCCAATACAGATAGTCCCCCCACTTTCCATTTTTTTTATCAATTAAATAATTGGGAAGTGGATCTTCATGTAAAAGGAATTTTTGCCACAATTAATGCTCATGACAGTATTAACACCTCAGCAGTCTTTTCCATTTAATGTTCTGTCCATGTGTCATTATCTAATTGATTCCGCTATTCATACCCTTTTTCGAGACTTCTTCATTCTCACTATTTACGAAGTGATAGCTGCCTTTATTATAGGCTTTTCATCATTACACTTCCAAAGTTGACGGTTCTCATTTTACACATAACTTCTTCTTCCTTTGTCTTCTTCACAAATCTTCAGCACATACTTCCTTCTTAACAATGTCTTCTTCAAACCCTAACCGTAAAAAAGTTCCAATTCTAGATCAATTCCCCAACGCCCCTGTTAGACACAGAAGAGGCGGAGGAGGTAGGCTTCAAACAGGGTTAGAATCTACGCGAGGCGGCTCCTCTGGTTCTTCTTCAAGGAGTTCTATCCCAAAAGCCCATTCTTCTAAAAGTAGGGAAATTCTTGATTCTTCTCAAGAACCCTCAGTTGATGATATAGTTCCCGGCGATTTGTCTTTTGAAAGTGACAAAACGTCTCTTCAAAAACAAATTAAAAATTTAGAAAGAGCCGATACTTACCCAACAATAGTAACCGAGCTTACAATCCCCACCATAAGAAGAGATTGTAACTGGAAGGATAGTCTCCGAATGTCAATTCCTTCCCCAAATCAAAGAATTTCCTCTTTTAGAAGTGAGTATTCTTCTGTTTACACTTACCCCTTCACTTTAGGTTTTAATCCTCCGATTGACCCAGTTATCCTCGATTTTTGTCGTTTCTTTACAATTTGTTTGGCCCAAATCGGTCCATTAGTGTGGAGAATAGTGGCTTGTTTGAGATATTTATCCTCCAAGGCCAATGTCAATTTCACCTTTTCTCACCTCATTCATCTATACCATCCTAACTTAATACGCCATGGGGTTTTTACCTTAACTGCAAGGAGCAAAAAAGTTTTGGTAAATCCTGAGGATGACAAAGATCGTGGATGGTATATCCGTTACGTTGTTGTTCGTACGATGGACTTGATTGGCGAAACAAATATTCCCTTCCCTGAGAAGTGAAATTTTGAACGTAGGTTTCCTTTTATTTACCGTACCTACTTTTGAGAATTTCAAAAGAAAGTTGTTTTTAACCTCGTCCCTTTTTGGTTTTTGTAGCAACCATGGGAGATGTGGAACCTATTCCTAACTTCCGTGGTTGGGTAGACTCACTTTTGAAGATTGCTTCTAGGGAGCAGAGAACTTGGAAATCAATTTCTTCCTTACATGGCTGGAAGGTCAAAACACATGGTATCCCCCTTTTTATAATTTTTTTTACATGTTAAGCACTTTTTCCTCAACTTTAATCATGTATATCCATCCTTTAATCAGGATTTGGCATTAGAGGAATGACGGCTGAAGTAGCTATGGCCATTCGCATGTCTGCGAATGCTGCTCTTGATTTGGATAAGGCTCGAGCTTTGCTGCCTAAAAGGAAAGCTACAAAGGAAAGTTCTGAAGAAGAAGAGGAGGGTACCTCCCTAATTACCAGGCCAAGGGTCAGGAGACGAATAATCATTGATGATGAAATTGAAAACACTCCTACTCGAACCTCCACCACCGAGCCTGTTTTGATTCAATCTGACGAGGACGCCGAACCAAGAGATAATAATGAGTCAATTCAGCATCTTTTTGACAATGGTTTCGGGAGTGACGAGCTCGGCCCTGTTTTTGATGAAGCTCCTCTTTCCTCATTTGTTCCTATTTCCTCCATTCCTCTGCCAACCGTAAGTATTTCTTTACCAGTTTTGACGACTTCCATTCTTTTGCCAGTTTCTACCGCTCCTATATCCGTTCCCTTGGCTGTTTCTACCGCACCTGCTTCCGCTCCTGTGTTGGTTTCTACATCTTTTCCTTCCATTCCTTCCACTGCTCCTCTTCCCTCTGTTCATCATACAGAGACAGGTTCTAGCAGTGGAAGTATGACTATGAGAAGTGTTACTTTGGAGGTTCCTGCCAATCATAGCCTCTTGAGGAAGACCGGCAGAGCCGATGTTTGGCTCAAACCTCTAATTGGAGATATCGAGAAGAATAAGATGGAGAGCCATAGCTGCTTAACTCTGATGAATGACGTAGTTCATTCTACTTTGAAGGTATTTTTACCAACAAGTTTTTTTTAATTATCTTCAATCTCTCATTTCTATGACTTATCTCTGTAGGCTAACCTTATTGGCACGGAATTAATGGGAAGAATTTCCCTACTGGAAAGAAAAGCTCGTGAGTCTGAAAAGACTGTCCACGAGGCCGAAGAAATAGCTAGGGGAGCCCAGCTTGAAGCAACCAATTGGAAGGAGCAGTTCGAGAATGCTCAAGGGACCATAGAGGAGTTGCAAGAAGATAAAAATCTCTTGGAGCAGCAAAACCGTGGTTTAACTTCTGAACTGGCAACTGTCAAAGCCTCTTCAAGCCAATTGAAAAGAGACAAAGAGCTTTTGGAATGCTCTTTGTCAGAACAATTATCCAGGGCTAGTGAAGAAGTTAGGGAGCTGAAGGCACTTTTGGCTAGGAAGGAAGAATATGCAGGAGAGTTAGTGCAAAGCTTGACTCAAGCTCAGGCTGACTTACAGACTTCTTCTGACGAGATTCATGCGTTGAAGAGTTCTCATGCTTCTCTTGAAGCTTCCCTTGATTCCCATTTAGCTGAATATCAAATCTTAAAAAACGATCTTGCTATATGGGAAAAGGAATATGGACTTCTAGAGGAAAATTTTAACATAGAGGTGAGTTGGGATTTCCTGAAATCTCGTCGTGATGCTTTGACGGAAGCTGCTCAAGAAGGTTTTGACTTGCAGTATGAACTGGCCAAAGTCGTAGATACCATCGAGAAAAGCCAACAGTCTACTAATACTCCTTCTCCTGCACTTGAAGTTCCTGGAACAGAAGAACTTTTAAATGAAGAAGTGAATACTGCAGCAATTGGGATTACAATTCCTGCTTCAGCTGAAAATGTTGCAATTCCAGCTTCAGAGGGTGAAACTTCTATGACTCAGTCTGTGGAAGTTGAAGCTTCCGTGACTCTTGCTTCCCTCATTGATCCTAACATTTCAAGCTCAACTGAATCCGTTCCTATTGCTGCTTCTTCAGAAGTTGCCACCGTGCCTGTGGCTGAAAGTGAAATTAATATTGCAACTTCTGATGTGCTAACCCCTTCAATTGGATGATGGTTTTATCCCTTAGTTTTTAAGGGATTTTTTGGTGAAAGTCCCCAGTTATCATAATGGGGCACTTGTATAAACTTTTATTGACTAAGTTTCTACTTAGTCTTTTTAATTATATTAAGAAGTTTTGTTAGTACTTCAATGTGTTCTATTCTTGCCTTTTCCTTACTTATTTAGGACTTATAGAATAGTTTAGCATTTTTATCCTTTGAAAATGCTTTATGATTCTTATCATGACTTATTAACATGAGGTTTATAAAAGAGGGCCCTTTTATTTTATCGACACTTATTAAAGAAGACGACTCAACTTCATAATGGTGTTATAATACGATGAAAGAAATAGGAATACACACGTTTTGTATAAAACAACTTTGGCAAGTTTTTTTTATAAACTTTTAACAAGTGTTTGACTGTTACATGTATTACAATACATCTAAACTTTCTCGTAACTGTTTTTCTTGTAACAGATTTGTGAATAACATAAAATAAACAAGGTTTTTCTTCATAACCTGTTTCAGTACATAGTCATGACCCTATCTTTACATATTAAGAAGGGTTTTGAGAGGTGACTTTGTTTATGAGTTTGAGAGATGACTCTGTTGTTCTCATGAATGCTGAAGACTTCATAATTTTCTCTCAACACTTGACTTCTATCATTCGATATTCGTATCTGCGTATCTGCATTTCTACACGTATCTGTGTACAATATTGTAGTCCCCCAAGTATTTGAGCGGTGAAGTATGAAGCCTCGAGCACTTGTTTATTTCTTTTATTTTGGCCCTTTTTCCTGAAACAGAAAGATATGTGGGACCCGAAGGTGTGATTATAGATGAAGACCGTCTAACTCGTGTGTATTTCCATCAGATTAATTGTAACCCTGGGCTAGGAATTTAAGAATACTCCATTTTGCCTTGCAGGTTGTGACTCATCATTTGGCACGAGTTAGGATATTTTGCCTAGCATCTAAAATCGTTAGTAAAATATTAATAAACCAAGAGAGAAATTTTAACACGATGATACCTGACCGTAGGTATTTTCTCAAAAGTAGTATCTTTTTAAGTGGACAACATTCCAATGTGAGGGTAAAACTTTACCATCCATTGTTTCCAACTGGTATGCTCCTTTTCCCGCAATGCCACGGACTTTGTATGGCCCTTCCCATGTTGGACTTAGCTTTCCTGAGTTAGCAGCTTTTGCAGATTGGAACACCTTTTTAAGCACGAAGTCCCCAATTTTGAAAAATCTGAGGCGTGCTTTCCTATTGTAATATCGTTCTATTACTTGCTTTTGTGCTGCCATCCTTATCAAAGCAGCTTCTCTTCTTCCTTCAAGTAAATCTAGGGTAACCCGCATCTCTTCATTATTAGATTCCTCCGTTGCCTGATCATATCGTGTGCTTGGCTCACCTATTTCAACTGGAATTAAGGCTTCCGTACCATAAACCATTGAAAATGGTGTTTCTCCAGTGCCTGTTTTGGCCGTTGTACGATAAGCCCATAGTACTCCAGGTAACACCTCAGGCCAATTACCTTTTGAATCTTGTAACCTCTTTTTCAAGTTATTGATAATAACTTTGTTAGTTGATTCTGCTTGTCCATTCCCCACTGGATGATATGGCGTAGACGTTATTCTTTTGATTTGCCAACTTCGAAGAAATTCTGTAACTTGAGCTCCAATGAATTGTGGTCCATTGTCACACACGATCTCCTTTGGTACTCCAAAGCGGCATATTATATTTCGCCATATGAAGTCTTTAACTTCTTTTTCTCGTACCTGTTTAAATGCCCCTGCTTCTACCCATTTAGTGAAATAATCTGTAAGTACAAGTAGAAATTTTACCTGACCTTTTGCTTGTGGAAGTGGACCTACGATATCCATTCCCCATTTCATAAAGGGCCATGAGGCTAAAACAGGATGTAGTAACTCAGCTGGTCTGTGCATATTATTGTCGTACCTTTGACATTTATCACATTTGGACACGAAACTGGTTGCCTCTTCTTCCATCTTAGGCCAATAATATCCTGTGCGAATTAACGTTCTTACCAGTGACCGTCCTCCTGCGTGATTCCCACAATGTCCTTTATGTACTTCTCTCATGACATATTCGGTTTGAGAAGGTCCGAGACACCTTGCTAGTGGTCCGCCGAACATCTTTCGATAAAGATTTCCTTTATATAAACAATATCGTGCAGCTTTTTTGCGAAGCGCGTAAGCCTTTCCTTTGTCATTAGGCACGATTCCGTGCTGTAAAAAGGCAATAATTTCATTTCTCCAATCCCGTGTTAGATGATTAAAATTTACCTCGTTTTTATCAGATTCAAGAACGGAATGAAATAGATGTATGACTGAAGCATCTGTATTGTTTGCCACGTCTGCTGCGGATGCAAGGTTTGCTAAAGCATCTGCCTCTACATTCTCATCTCTTGGGATCTGCACTACTTTCCAAGTTTGGAATTGCTTTATTAACTCCCGTACCTTTGCGAGGTATTCTTGTATTCGTGACTCTCTGGCTGTATAAGTCCCCAGCATCTGATTAACCACGAGTTGAGAATCACTATTGATTATAATCTGTGTTATGCCGAGTTCTCGTGCCAATCCTAAACCTGCAATTACAGCCTCATACTCTGCTTCATTGTTAGTTATAGAATGACATTTTATAGCCTGTCTAATGGTCTCACCCGCAGGTGGTACGAGGACTATTCCTAGGCCTGCCCCTTTTACATTAGATGAACCGTCAGTGTATAAAACCCAAGTCCCCGGGTTCGCACCATTAAAAACTAGTAATTCTTTTTCTGCTTCTAAATAAATCCCCTGGCTAAAATCAGCCACGAAATCAGCTAGTACTTGAGACTTTATAGCGGTCCTGGGTTGATAAATAACTTCATACTCACTTAGTTCTATAGCCCATTTTGCTAATCTTCCTGAAAGTTCGTGTTTATGCAAAATATTTCGAAGCGGAAAAGCAGTAACTACTACAATGGGATGACATTGAAAATAAGGTCTTAACTTTCTAGATGTCATGATCAAAGCTAATGCTAATTTTTCTAGCTGTGGGTATCGTGTCTCAGCTTCCAATAAGGACTTACTTACATAATAAATAGGAGATTGTTTACCTTGGTCCTCGCGGACTAAAACAACACTTACTGCGACTTCAGATACGGCCAGATAAATGAGATGTTTTTCCCCCACCTTCGGTTTTGCCAACAACGGTGGTTTTGACAAATAAACTTTCAAATTTCTAAGGGCTTGTTGACAATCTTCATTCCATTCAAAATGATCTTGCTTTTTAAGTGCAGAGAAAAACTTAAAACACCTTTCCGAGGATTTGGAAACAAATCTCCCCAAAGCTGCAATTCTTCCCGTTAATCTTTGTACTTCCTTTTATTAGTAAGTATATCCGGAATTTCTTCTATTGCTTTGATCTGAGAAGGATTCACTTCAATACCGCGATTAGAAACAAGAAAACCCAAAAACTTACCTGATGCAACTCCAAATGCACATTTTTCTGGGTTGAGTTTCATATTAATTTTCGCAAAATTTCAAAAGTATTAGATAGATGAGAAATATGATCATGAGATTGCTGGGTTTTGACGAGCATATCGTCTATATATACCTCCATTGTTTTCCCTAAATGTTCTTGGAACATTTTGGTGACCAACCTTTGATAGGTTGCCCCAGCATTTTTGAGGCCAAAGGGCATTACTTTATAACAGTAAGTCCCCTTGTCTGTGATGAAAGAAGTTTTTTCTTCATCACCAGGATCCATTTTAATTTGATTATATCCTGAGTATGCATCTAAAAAAACTTAAAAGTTCATGACCTGCGGTTGCATCAATTAGTTGGTCTATATGCGGTAAGGGAAAGGAATCTTTTGGACAGGCTTTATTTAAATCGGTATAATCTACACAAACACGCCACTTACCATTTTTCTTGGGTACGACCGCCGTATTAGCTAACCAAGTAGGATATTTTACCTCACGGATTGATCCGATTTTTAATAATTTTTGGACTTCATCCTGAATCACCTGGTTCTTGAAAGCACCTTGTTTCCATTTCTTTTGCTTTATTGGTGTGAAAGAAGGGTCCTCATTGAGTTTGTGAGTCATCACATTTGGTGGTATCCCTGTCATGTCAGCGTGGGACCAAGCAAAGCAGTCTAAGTTAGCTTTTAAAAATTCGATTATCATACCTCGCATGTTCGTGCTTAAATTGGCCCCGACATAAACCTTCCGTTCAGGCCATTGATCAAATAACATCACTGCCTCAAGCTCTTCAATTGTCGTTTTGATGCTTTCATTTTCTTCAGGTTCTTGAATTGTGTCAGGTCTTGAGTCCAAATCCGTCTTTTCCTGTTCAGTTGAAGTTTGATCTTTTTTACCTTCAACTGTTTCCTGTAATTGCTACTTTTCTTTATTTTCGGCGCTCGTACTTGTTACAGCGTTGACACTTTTAGCCATCTGCTGATCCCCACGAATTTGGCAAATTCCCCATGGTGATGGGAATTTAATAACCTGATGTAGAGTTGATGGGACAGCGTCCATATCGTGTATCCATAGTCTCCCCATGATCATATTGTAGGCCATTTTCATATCAACTACCTGAAATTTAGTTTCCTTCACAACACCCATAGCAAAAGTTGTTAGAAATACCTCACCTTTTGTTACTACACTTGAATTGTCAAAGCCTGACAAGGTGTGCGCCTTGGGTATCATTTTGTCTTCAGCTTGCATTTCTCGTAGTACCCTTAATAATATAATATTTACAGAACTCCCTGGATTAATCAAAACTCGTTTTACATTAGTATCATGTACAAGTAAAGATATTACCAGTGCGTTATTATGTGGAGTTGTCACTCCTTCGGTATCTGCGTCATCGAATGAAATACTTTCATTTTCAAGGACCTGCCGCACCCGTTTCCCATGTGTAATTGTTACCTTAGAAACCTTGTTGGAGGCTGTGTAGGTTACGCCGTGAATGTCCTTTCCCCTGCTTATGACATTCACTGTCCTCTTGGGTGAAGGAGGTTGTGGTGGCTCTTGTCTGTTTTTCATATAAGCTTGTTTTCCTTTCTCATAAAATAACTCAATGAGGTACCCTTGCTTCAATAAATGATCCACTTCACTCTGCAGGAATCTACATTCTGAAGTTTTGTGCCCGTGATCGTTGTGAAATTCGCACCAATGATCCGGATTGCGTCTACTTGGATTTGACCGCATCTCTTTTGGCCACCGTACCTTATCTCCTATGCTTCTTAAAACAGCTACGAGCTCGGAGGTAGAGACATTAAAATTATATCCACCGAATCATGCCTTTAAATTCCTGTCATCATCTCGTGATTCTTGTCTGTTCCGATCATTCCTAAACTTTGAAGAAGAGCCAGAATCCTGGTTCCTCGATTTTTGATCATATTGCTGGCTATCTTATTTCGACCGTGGGTCCTATCCTGCGGGTCCCATATATGGATCGTACCTATTTTTACCTGATCTTTTTTCGGTTTCTGACCTTCGGGTACCGCCCCTTTCTTCATGATGGAGCTTAGGTATGGTATCTTCTTCGATTCGCAGCTTCGTGCTATACCTGTTGTAAACATCATTCCATGTGGTTGCAGGAAATTCTCGAAGACTTTCTTTGAGTCGTCTCGTGGCTTCAGAACTTTTGTCATTTAAATTACTTGCAAAAGCTATAGCAGCCCAATTGTCAGGCACACGAGGTAGAGTCATTCTTTCATGCTGGAATCTATCAACGAAGTTTCTAAGCAACTCTGAATCCCCTTGTTTGATTTTGAAAATATCTTCCATCCTTTTTTCAACCTTTTATGCTCCCGAATGTGCTTTAATAAAAGAATCTGCAAGCTCAGCAAAAGAATTAATAGAATTTTCAGATAAAAGAGAATACCAGGTTAATGCACCCTTGGTGAGTGTTTCTCCAAATTTCTTGACCAATACTGATTCAATTTCTTGTTTGGTCAAGTCGTTGCCTTTTACGCCGGTTGTAAATGCAGTCACGTGGTCACGTGGGTCTGTAGTACCATCATATTTCGGGATGTCAGGCATTTTGAACTTTTTCGGAATTGGAAGGGGAGCAGCACTAGGCTTCCATGGTTGTTGTGAGTATTTGTCCATGTCTACTCCTTTTATTACAGGTGGAACTCCAGGGATTTGTTCAATACGCTCATTTTGTTCCTTAAGCTGTTTCTGCAAGGTTAGTACTAAATTTTGCAAATACGAATTATTTAAATTACCTGGTCCCCCTTCTTGTGGTTCACTGGGGGTTGCTCTATTTCCAGAATTATCAAGACCAGAACGGGGGTTCTCCAATGTATTATTATTAGGAGTTGGTGTAGGTGGCGCAGCATGCAATCGACTAACAAGTGCCTGAAGAGCTTTGCCGACCTGTGCATCAATTAGCTTTTGCAAAGCTTCAGTTGTAACTCCTTCAAAATGTTTAGATTGCTCTTGTTGATCAGTACGGGATTCAGTAACAGGAGTGCCTTCACGAGATTGACGTGGTAAATTTAGAGGAGAGGGAACCACGTTATCTTGATTTTGATGTATTTGATTCTCATGGTTTCCCAATGTGTTATTACTATTGTTGTCGGCGTTGTTGTTTGACATGGTGACGACAATAGATAAGATATAGCTTAAAAGGAAAGATTATCAGATTCCCGGTAACGGAACCAATTTGTTCAACCAAAAATCTGAGTCTTTGGTCAAAGCTAAAAAGAAATTCGGGTTACTGATAATCAGGAGACAAAAATAAAATACTTTTGAGAACGATGGTAAAAACAAATAGATGTGTATTTCAATAAATTCTCAATAGTATTCCGTGTCCTTACAAATGATGATACTTCTTCCTTTTATAGATAATTCTAGGTAAAGGAATGAAGCCTCAGCTTTAATGATATAATCATGAGTAATAAATGACATTAAATAAGCCGTTATACAATCATTCCTATTAAATACCAATTTTGTAACGTATCAAGTATTTAATAATGAATTTGGACTCCTTTCTGTCATCAGATCTTTGCCTTCAATGCCTTCTAATCCGTTGGCTGTAAATAATTTAAAGTGGTACGAGACTCGTATCTATACGTCGTCTCGTGCCTATTTAAATTCTTCTTCCCGTGGCTGTCTCCATCCGTGCCTCTTTAGTCAATTGTTGCGCTTTGACCATTTAACTAATCCACGTGTCATGCCACATCATCTTTAATATAAACTCAGTTTTTTCCCAATACAGTATTGACAAACAAAATGACAATTGAATTTTATTAAAGCAATACGATCTAATAGGATCAAACAAGTCTGATCATAATTTAATTTAATTAATATTTTTTTAATATTGGGCGCGGGTACGACTACTAGTATTGTTAGAAAGAAAATTTGACGTTCCTTTGTGCATTTTCTATGAACCCTCTTGCATTAGTTTTCCTCAAAACATTTTGTGTCAAATTCAAACTAGGCGGATGCAGCCATCGACAGATTTCGTGTAATTTCTTTCTGTATTCCAGAAATCCTCGTAATAAATCAATATCTCCGTGACTCCTTTCTTCCCTACTTTCTTATTTGAAAACAATTTATTTTTATGCAATAATTTATAGTTACACAACATATATATGCTTCTTTTCTTAAATTTCTTGTTCAGTAAAATATATTTACATAAATTGAAAAAGAGGCAGTATGACACAAGCAAAAAATTGAACATATAATAAGTTCACAATTAAGAGCCTGTTGGGATTGGCTTAAAAAAGTAGCTTTTCAGCAGAAATAGCTTTTAAGCCAAAATTATTGCTTTTGGCTTACTTTAAGCAGTTTTTAACTTATTTTAAGCACTTTTTGACTTTGCCAAACACTGAAAAAAGCTAAGAAAAAGCTTAAAAGTTGCTTTGTCCAGCTTAAAAGTCAATCCAAACACCCTTTAATATCCTTGTACAAACTATAACTTACTAAAAGTCTTACTTGGTACGAGGGATGAAAGATAATTAATTTCGGGATTAAATTTAAGATGAGTTTATTCACGTTTGATTGGGATAAAGTTGCGATAAAACTAATTTTGAAATTAGTTATCATGAGATATATTATATCTCTATGGAAAGGTGGGATAACAATCCCGAAATAATTAATCTTAAGAAAATTTATTTTTGCGGGTTGCCGTCGTGCTCCGCCAGTATAACCACCATTAATTAGCATAACGGAAAAGACCTAAAAATGCAACTCAACTAACATAAATGGCCTATCTATATCATCCATTAAAAGGTTGCCCTATTCATATCACTAACGTTATATTTTTGGCCTATTTATACCATTGTCGACTAACAGATCCATTTTTTATTTTTTAAATAATAAGAATTAATTTTTTGACCTTACCTTTGCCACGTGTCTTTATATTACTGGTTCTTCTTTACTTGACCCTACATTTCTTTTAACCCTGGTTATGTATAATTAACCATGCCCAGCCCGATAAAATCCAACCATCTTTTAATCCAATCCCTAATTCCTTGTCTACGAGAGTCATGTTTGGGGGAAGAATTTTACGAGATAAATGTTGGTGTGTCACTTGTGTTTGCCTCTTCATGAGGCTGTTCTCTCAATTTTTGTACTCTCTTTTATATAGTAGATTGCTCATCTCCGTCATGGACGTAGGTCAGTTGACCGAACTATGTTCGTCTCTTTTGGTAGATTTCTCTTTTGTTGTCTCATTTATCGTCGTTGAAGGTTTACTTTACTAGTTTTCGCATGACACTTGACTTTTTCGGTCCTAACATATATTGTGAATGCTAGCAGACGAGGGATCCTCAATTATAGAAGTCCAACTTTTTTTCCTAAGAAAAATGACAAGTTATATATGAGAGATTTTTAATTTTCTTCTACAGGAAAAAAACTCAATTATGCTAAGTATGTAGATCTTTTGTCATTTCAGGAATGCAATCTATTCCCAGATGGGGAATGGTAAAATCAATTCAGATGAAGTCATCTGCTAATAGAAGTACTATTTCTAGTTGAAGTAACGAGATATAATTTTTTTCTTTTTAAAACATGGTCTACGTTTAATATTAAAACGATATATTTTTTGTTATTTATTTCTTAAATTTAACTCTATATGATAAAATTAAAATTTAAAAGATATGCTTCGAATTATTCATATTTTTATTATAACAGCAAATCTTAATTAAAAAAGGTAAATTGTTCATATCTCGACCTAAATGGAGTAAATACGAACATGAATATATGAATGTCCTCTCATTGCAAATTAAATAAGAAAAAATCCACTTGGGAGATCTTTAAAGCTTAAAAACAAATTTGAGCCTAATATTTAAACCTAACTTACAATTTTTGTGTTTTGATGAGCTCGAATATTAGTATTTTCCAAAATTAATCTAACTCAAGCCTACCGGTAAAAATTTAGCCGCACTAAGTGTTTACCTTGAGGGTTCTCTTCAAACTCAAGTCTAGATTAAATTTGTCTGGCATACGAGTCTTAAATAAAACCAAAAAATCTTAAGCATTGAGAATGATTCGTCTCATTGCAAAGGTAAAAATAAGGGGCAGCCTGCTGCACAAGGTATCCTGCGTTTACGCAGGGTTCAGGGAAGGGCCGCGGGTGTGATATAGAAAGCCAACCTAATGCAAATATTAGTAGCTGCTACCACGGCTCGAACCCGTGACCTATAGATCACACGGAGACAACTTTCATAAAACACGAGCCATGTATAATGTTTTATTCAATCACCAACAATAATGACATCCAACACTTATAAGTCCATCAAAATACATTACATTACTTGAAAGAGCAGAAATTATAATTATAAAGATGCATAAAGTCCAATAAAAACTGGATTACATTTACTTGTTCTTCTCGTTGAAATGTTCAACAGTAGCTTTCAAGATGGCAACAAAGACTGGGAGATTGCCAAGAGTAAGATGAATATTTTCAACATCTTTAGTCTCAAATTCAATGGTAATTTTCACGATGCATGAATTCTCATCCTTCTCTATAACTTCAAACTTAAACCCATAGAAACTGAATCCTACATCAAGATATCCCCCTTCAACCACCTCGATTTCCTTCACTCGTTTTTCATCATTTATTGAGACGAATTTCTCTTTATATGGAGCATTACGAGGAAGAGCTAATATATTTGGTCCAAACAAAATAGAAAATCGTCAATAAAGTTAAATAATTTACCAAATTATCACGTAAAAAATAAGAACCAGAAGGAAAAAGTAATGTAATGTGTGTTAACCCACAAAGAATCCTCAAAATGGACCATATGTGTTGCGAATCTGGATTAATATATGTGTAAATATAAGAATTTATAACATTGCACCTCAATTATGGTTAAGTGATAAATATGTGTGTATGAGAGACGAGTCTTGTATTTATCGAGTTACAACAAACACAACGAATAATTTTTTTTCCGGATTTCCACCTCCATTCCAAAAAAAGTTACAACAAGAAAATAAAAATCAAGAATAATCAATGGAATGAAAATATTTTTAATAGGATTTTGAAGTAAAATGACTTACTAACTTGCAGGACTGAACCAATGCCACCATTGCCTTCAATAAACTCAATCTTTTCAACAATGTGTTTTTCAACAAGAAATTTGACAAATTGAATAGTGGAATAGAGATTCCACACTTCACTTGCTGATGCATTTATTTCTGCTTGCTCTGAAAATTTTCCCAACATATTTTGTTTTTGTTTTTTGATGACAATTAGTCAACAAACACTGGATATATAATTGGTCAGTACATATATATAACCGTACATAATTAATATCATAATTACTCGTCCTTCGTATTAAAACTTGGTTGATGCAACTTTCCTTGGATGCCACGGCATTTGTACAAATTTTAAACAATGAATTAAAAGGAGCAATTAATGCAAAACTTTTAGGATAAAAGATTAAGTTTGGTACGACAGAAGTCATTTTTTATGAAATAAATATCTTTCTAAAGAATGTTTTCTAGTGTTCGTTTGGTGATTGAAAAATATTTTATAGATATATTAAACACTAATAATATTATTAGAAAAAAAGGGTCGCATTTGTTTTTGAACTTTGCTAATGGTCTAAAATTTTCCTTTAGCTACAATTGGTCCATACAGTGGTTACTGAAATCATTATAGTTAACAAATATACGAGTAAATTTCTTAAGTAGTCATATAACTATAATTGTTTTTCACTAGAGTTATATAACTATGTATATAGTTATATGATTATTTGTGAAATTTACCTTTTCCAAATTATTTAGATGGTTACGCGATAAACAATTTTTTGCTTTTAAGAAAAAATAAAGGTGAATATATTTGTTTGAAATAAGTTCTTCTATTAAGTTGAAATTCCCAGTGAATTATTGGATTAAAATGGTGAAATAATGGACATTTGAGTTTAAGTATATAGGAAGATAACCACGAGAGAAGAATCAAAGGAGAAATATAATTACACTGATAATTAATTAATAAAATTATTTTTTCTTATTTTTTGAGTGTAGTTTATTGTTCGTATATCGAAAATTTGTTGCAAATACTTATTTATTTATTTAAAAAAAATTAAAACCAAGAATTCATTTTGTTGGTAATTACTTGTTTATTCATACACATCACAACAAACTTTTGAAGTAAAAACACTTTGTAAAGGTAACTCTCCATTTTGAAGTAAAAGGGTTTCAAAGATTAATGTTTTCTTTTTAATTATTATGTTTGGTTATTGAAATATAACAACCCTTATAAAATAATTGAAAAATACTTTATTACATTTTAAAATTAGGATGATTTATCTCTTCCTCAGGAGATGTGATAGGGGGTTGTGCAAGGACAAGGTGATCCCGAGTGAGAACCTTGCAACTCAACATAGGCTCCTAGTGATGGACGTCAGTATTTTGATGAAGAGGAAGAAGAGGTTTGTACGGGGTCCGTCGAGGATCAGGTGGGGAGCTTTGTCCAAGGATAATGGGCAGGAGTTGGAGGGGCGACTGACGAATATGGGTGCCTGGAAGAGTGGTGGGGACGCTAGCGCTATGTGGACGGCGACGACAGACTGTATAAGGAGGCAGCAAGAGAGGTGTTGGAAGTTTCGAAAGGGTATTATGGCGGGCACCGAGGCGACTGGTGGTGGAATGATGTGGTCCAAGGTAAAGTGGAAGCCAAGAAAGCGGCGTACATTAAGTTAGTAGAGAGTACCGATGAGGATCAGAGGAGAGCGAACAAAGAAAGATATAAGGAGGCTAGGAAGGATGCGAAAGTAGCGGTCACAGAAGCTAAAACTGTTGCTTTTGGTTGGCTTTATGAGGAACTTGGGGACAAAGGTTGGGACAAGAAGTTATTTTGGTTGGCCAAAGCGAGAGAGAAGAAGGCTCACGACCTCGATCAAGTGAGGTGCATCAAAGATGAGGACGGTCGAGTATTGATGGAAGAGGCCCAGATTAGGCAAAGATGGCAGTCGAACTTTCATAAACTTCTGAATGAAGAGGGGGGGTGGAAACATCGTGCTAGGGAAATTGGGGCACTACAAGAGTCACCGAGACTTTAGGTATTATAGGCGCATTAAGGTTGAGGAGGTCGTGGTTGCGATGGGTAAGATGAGTTGGGGCAAAGCGACTGGACCTGACGAGATTCCAGTAGAGGTTTGGAGATATGCGGGTCCTTGGAGTGGCTGACTAGGTTATTTAATGTTATCTTCAGGACAAAGAGGATACCTGATGAGTGGCGGTGGAGTACAATGGTCTCAGTGTACTAGAACAAAGAGGATATCCAGAATTGTAACAACTATAGGGGTATCAAGTTACTAAGTCATACCATGAAAGTTTGGGAGAGGGTGGCGGAAGGGAGGATAAGGAGGGCGGTGTCTATATCGGAAAACCAGTTCAGGTTCATCCCAGGTCGTTCTACTACCGTAGCTATCCACCTTATCAGGAGGTTGGTGGAACTATACAAGGATAGGAAGAGAGATTTGCATATAGTGTTTATTAACCTAGAGAAGGCATATGATAAAGTCCTTAGGGACGTCCTTTGGAGGTGAAAGGTGTTCTGGTGGCTTACATTAGGGCGATAAAGGATATGTATGATGGAGCTATGACTCGGGTTAGGACTGTGAGAGGTGACTCAAAGCCTTTTCCGATGGTTATGGGATTACACCAAGGATCTGCGATCAACCCATTCTTATTTTTTATGGAGATGGACGCACTGACACACCATATCTAAGGAGAGGTACCATGGTGTATGTTGTTCGCTGATGATATAGTTCTGATTGATGAGACGCGAGACAGCGTTAATGGGAGACTGGAGGTATGGAGGCAGACTCTAGAGTCTAAGTTTCAAGTTGAGTAGGACTAAGATGGAATATGTGGAATGTAAGTTCAGCGACGTGATATGGGAAGCGGATGTGGAAGTCAGGCTTGACTCTTAGGTCATCCTCAAGAGAGAAAGATTTAAGTACTTAGGATCAATTATCCAGGGAGATGAGGAGATCGACGGGGATGTTACGCACCGTATTGGAGTGGGGTGGATGAAATAGAGGTTAGCGTCTGGAGTTTTGTGTCACAAGAATGTGCCACCAAAACTCATAGGTAAGTTATATAAAGCGATGGTTAAACCGTCCATGTTGTATGGAGATGAGCGTTGGCTAGTCAAGAATTCACATATCCAGAAGATGAAAGTAGCAGAAATGAGGATATTAATATGGATGTGTGGGTACACTAGGCTGGATAAGATTCAGAATGAAGATATTCGGGAGAGGGTGGGCGTGGTTCCTGTGGATGACAAGATGCAGGAAGCGTGGCTTAGATGGTTCGGACACGTGCGGAGGAGAAGCCTAGATGCACCGGTTAGGAGGTGTGAGCGGTTAACCTTGGTAGGTACGAGAAGAGGCAGAGGGTAGCCTAAGAAGTATTGGAGCGAGGTGATCAGGCAGGACATGATGCTTCTTTAGATTTCTGAGGACATGGCTCTTGATAGGAACATGTGGAGGTTGAGCATTAGGGTGATAGGCTAGGGGGTAGTCGTGAGTTCTTCCCTCTTTGTATCGGGTAGTCTGATAGAGTTTCGTTTAGATTTGTTAGCGGTTTTTGTTGTATTCACATTGTTGTTTTGCATAGTTTTTGTGTTATTGTCCTTTCACTTATTTGTTGTAGTTATTTTCTTTCTGGTTTCTTTTGTTATTACATGTCTTTTCTCTTATTTCTTTTCTGATATTATTATCTCTCCTGTTGAGCCGAGAGTCTCCTAGAAACGGCATCTCTGCCCTTTTCGGGGTAGGGTTAAGGTCTGCGTACACTCTACTCTCCCCAGACCCCATTAGTGAGATTTTATTATTGTTGTTGTTGTTGATTTATTTTCAATTACTTTGTTGTGACTAATTTTCATTCAGTTTCAAATGTTCGCTATAGCACTAAAAGGGGATGTGGTATCATTTATACAAATTAATTGGAGCAACAACGACTTTTAAAGCGGGAAACTACCAGCTATGTCCATTTATAAGCAACTCATTACAAAAATTGGACAATTCATAAAATATTACTAATATTAGTCAATTAGCTATTTGTAGCAAAAATAAAAGGTCAATTTTTTGCTTTTTTGAGTGGGTGTTATTTGAATAGATTGGGTACTTCTTAAGGAGCTTGAATCTCTGTTTTGGGATGATTTGGTGAAGTTTTGAGATGGTTTGAATTGAAAATTCGAAGTAACAACTGAACATAAAAAATGATATGTGTATCACACTGTGTCATTTGTATATCACATATGTATCATATTTGTATCAATTGTGTATCACATGTATGTCCATGTATACCTGTGTGTGAGATACATGCGTGATACATGTGTCACAGAAAAAATTTTTGAACTCGATTTAATTATGAATTTTGATACAAAACCAGTACAAATCACCTCCATTGTTCCTCAAATTTTGTATATTGACTTATCTATATGTTTCAATGAATTTCACCTACACCCATTGAAAATGTTCCTTTTTTACTTATATATATATATATTTCATCACCTTATTTGCTACATTACCCATAAAATTTTCTTTCCGTCTTGTATCTAATGTTGCTAATCACGCTTAGAAATATGGAAGGTGATTTTTGCATGTGATTCTTTAAGAGAAAGAACCTTATTTATTTGATTTTTTTATTTTTATATGTGATTGGCTAGTTTGATAAGTCTATGACCAATAGCTAGAGTTTGGTAAGTTAAGATTTATTTGAGATATTTGTGTAATTTTCCCTAGGATACTTTAAAGGCAAAATACATAAGCGGAACTGCTCTGATACCACTTTTGTCATGACCCAAACCGATGGGCCACGACGGGCACCCAGTACCTTACTTGACTGAGTACCAACGTAATGTACCTTTCTTATTACATCATTATATACATGTGACATATGGGCCTAATAGGCTAACATAATCATTTATGAACTCAAACATAGGCCGACATGGCCGTACAATCTTCCACGTACACGACATATGTCTACAAGCCTCTAAGAGTACATAAGTGTCACAAAGGTCAGAACAGAGTTCCGCCATACCAAACATTAGATGTCTAAATCATACTAACCAAATACGCAGCTCCGAAGCAAATGGAGCGCACCAACATCTTCCGCTGAGCTGATAGCCTATTTGGAAGGCTCTCGACCTGTCTATCAGGACCTGCGGGCATGAAATGCAGTGTCCCCAGGCAAAAGGGACGTTAGTACGAATAATGTACCGAGTATGTAAGGCACATAAATAAATACATAGGAGATATGGAAGACATATAGAGTACATGACTCAACCTATAAGTCTAAATAACTTTGCAAATCATAAATTACTTTTAGCGTCATGCATATGCGTATGACTGTCATGTCGTGCATAGGTACATGTTTCATAACATCATCAGCCTCTCAGGGCATCCCATCATATCATATCGTCCACTGTGGGCAAAATCATCATCGTATACCAGCTGATCAGGTGGTGGTGCGTATATAACGCCATAACCTTTCCCATATCCCATATACATATATATACCTGCATATATACGCGTATATAACGCCGTTTGAATAAATACATATATATGCGTATATAACGCCATTTGAATACATACCCATATATGCGTATATAATGCCGTTTGAATCATATTTCAGCCACTGTGGGCAACATCATCATCATATACCAACTGATCAGGCGGTGGTGTGTATATAACGCCGTAACCTTTTCTAATATCCCATATATATATATATATATGCGTATATAATGCCGTCTGAGTTATGGGTCAATGTACATATATAAATGCATGAAATGCATATGAAATACAATAACAAAATCTCTCGATACGTCATAAGACCATTATACCTTTGGTAATATCATAACATCATTTTACGTATTTTCTGAGACCCATGAACAGACGATGGAATAATAATACATATGAAAATTCAAGAACATAGATACTTCTAATACTTCTATGAATAGAGTCATATGTGAAATTTGTGCATTTGCACGTTTCGTTCGTATCATAAGGATCATGCCAAAAGAAAGATGGGATAGCCTTAACATACCCGTTTCTGCAAAATTCTTGAAAGAAAACTATGCTTGAATCTTGGATTGAAATTTGAACTGAAATTTCAATCAAAATTTTTGAAGTGTTAACAGAATTGATTCTCTGGTTCAAGACAACATGCAATTATTTGGTTTCCCGTTTTTGGCTTTGAAATTGTTTTCACGTTTTGGCTTTGAAATGTTGAAAAATCTGATTCTTAAGTTTTTAGTTCCTTAAGAATCTCACTCACGTTTATTTTTGTTTGGTTTCTAAATACAAAAAGTCTTTCTGAAACTTTAAGAATCAGATTTTGGTTTTTGTTCTTTCATGTTCCTTATGAGTCATTAAATGACTTTATGTTACATTGCCACATAATGAAATGACTTGAAGAGTCATTCTTTTAATGTGTGGCATGTTTCCACGTTACTCTTTAGGATAATTGATTAAATTTATCCACTTATTAGTTAACCGGGTAATGTTTCATTACCCGGTAATTAATTTATTACCCGCAAAATTTAAGAATTATCACAAATTACTTAAAATTCTATTTATTTTTAAAAATACTTCATATATACTTTATATATTATACTACTGTGGTCATATGGTACCTTGCATGGTACTAGTTCATAATTATCGGGTATTATCGCTCGACCCGTATTTTATTTCAAATTGATCACTTCCAACGAAACGCGTTTTCTTTAATATGTGTACCCCTTTATCCTTCATAACACTTATTTATCGCCTGTTATAAATAGCATAAGTACGTTAACGTCAAGATGATCTCATCCCCGAGTCTACGTCGGTTATCTGAAACCGAAATTTTAACGTACAATACTTCAGGGTGCAACATCGTCGTAACTTAATACTGTAAAGCGTAACATCACCGTAATATAATACTGCGGGACATGACATCTCACTTCTGGGCTCTCATTAATTTATTTATGGCGTATTTTCATGTACGAAAATATGGGGTGTAACATCATTCCCCCCATTGGAACATTCGTCCTCGAATGTTGACTGATGCACTTATCGTTCTCATATCCCATAGCTCTTGCGAATACTTTAGTAGTCCTCTTTCCATCTAGGCAACTGTTCTGTGATTAAGTCCAAAGTCTATGGCATTCCCCCCCTTAGGCATCCTTCTCACACCACAACTTGTAGTCGAAATCCATTCAATCTCGTAACTGTTGCTACCTTTCATCATGCAGCATGTACAATTTTGACCTTGTAAGTGTGCCCAATCTCTAGGCTTCATATGTAGAGCTTGATAAGATGTCCCTTTAGGCATCTATGAGTATACTGAAGTTCTTTGCTCGGTACTTTGTTGAATTCACGAATATGTATCTCATCGCATAGGTCCGTTTAGCCATCTGTATGAATTTACTGCCATAACTCTTACTTTAATTATCATTGCTGAGGTCTGTTACCAAATCCCAACTTGCTCTCATTGCTTATCCCATATGTATAAGTCTAAGTCCTTTAATGCTTCCTCATTACTATTCATCTTAAGAGCGATGATCTAACCTCATTTCATACTTTGTAACTTTTATCCATCCATTATTGATTCACCTCAATATCTATCTACAATCTACCACTGATAATTGAAACCTCTTATGTAATATCTTGCTACTAGGGCTTACGTTGCATCGATAAATACATGAAGTGATTCCCATAATCGTATTTCATAGTATCTCATTGTGATTCACCTTATGAGGGTATTCTAATCCTGTGTCGTCCGCAAAATCTTTTCTCTTCCTCCCCTTTATTTTTTTTTCCTTCAAATCATTATTCAATCTACGGCCCAAACGTCATCTTTTATCTGTCATAATTACACCCTCATTTTATTACCAGGTCAGCCTTCCATTTTTTCTAAATGATAATAGTCATAGACTCCTTTGAGCTCATTCACGCTATACTGGGCTTTATATAATTTAGATAACCTATCAACTCCCTTGATTTCACGGGTTTAATCCCGAGGATTTATCCATTTTCATCATCTTCTCGCTTGCCCTTTTCTTATCCTTACTCCTGTCTTTCTAAAACCTTGTTGTTCTATCATACTTTAGCTTGTGACCGATTTCCTTATGCTTTTCTGGAACATCGAGATATCACATCGTCTCTAACTCTCCTTTCACTCTCTAATTAGACCTTTTGGTACCTAAAAACCATAGGCTGGAAGGTATACCACCGATGACGCTGCTATCATTCCTGGATACTGAATCCCCGTGCTTATAGCCCATTATCCGCTGTATGGACTATTCATAACCTTATGTTTTTGAGTATCTTGTATGTTTTTTACATTTTCCTTACTTACTTTAAAATATTGCCTCACATTCTTCTATCTTTCTTTCATAACCTCCCTTCCGCATGGGTAGAATTCACATCCACAATTTAAAACTCTATTATAATACTTGCACCTCTGGTGCCTATACAATCTGATGGGAGTTCCATACTGACTTCTTATGAGGGTGGTACTTCTTCTAACTGGCTTTATCGTATAGCCGTTATAGAATATAGTTATTGTGCGATCTCTCTTGCACCTATAATATTAAGAGTGATTATGTTATGTTTTCAATCATGATTCCTATAACTTCTGGGTCCAATAATAGGATTCATGATTTACTTCATTAATGTAACTCCTTTAGTTTCCTCTTCATTCTGATCGGTCTTTATGTAGGCTTAAGCTATCTTCCAATCTGTGGCTCATGGTATTAGTTATTACCTTAGCCTTTCATGGGCGTTATGGAATATCCATGATACAATCTTCTAACAATTCAATCCTTTGTTTATGCCCTAGGCTCAATTCTTTCTTTTAACTTATACCAGAGCCTTCTGTGGTTGTATGATTGTCAACAAATATGATGCATGGATAATGCTCCAAAATCTTGAGTGTATCCATAACGTACTAACTCTGAATCATTGATCGAATAACTCTTTCGTTCCATCTTAGTTTTCTTTCAATGTGAGCTATTACTTTTCCTGGTCTTTCTACCCCATTGTTGCGTCCATACTTAGCTTATCTTAGTGCCCACACTTGCCAGAGTTTTTATACAACTCATATGATCTCGAATATTACTTTTAATTTTTTATTTCTCGTTCATTAGCCATTGTAGGTGCCAGTTTCCTTTGGAATGCTTAAAATGTTGTTGCGAGATTGTTGGTACACGACCATTTCCTCTTTATGTCATTGTGCTTAGGTCGAAGCCTTCTTTCTTATTTCCTCAGCTAGTCTTTCGTTGTAGTACTTAGGGAGAACCCTTGACTCTCGTAAAGCTGTGAGCTTATTACGGACCTTTTCTGATGTCATTACTTGCCTATAATCATCTGTAGTTGCTTACTTCCATGCCCTTATGGTTATATGGTTGCTTCTGAACTGATATTTTGACTGCCTTCCCAGTGGCATCTTTTTTTATCCTCATAACACTGACACGATATCTTTCACTACCCCGACTCTATATCTCAAGTATTATAATGATATTCTCCGAGGCTGAATTCTCCATGTTGGGTTCTACTATGTTTATCTTACATGATCTGATAACTCATTTGTAACCTCATGTTTAGCCATAACTGAGTTCTTCCTGACTAATTACTAACTACTCGTTGGCCCATTCTCATATCAATATTCCTCGTAATCTTTCTTGGGTTATTTACTTTGTTTTAACTTACGTCTCACACTGGCTCCTTTTGTATTAATAACAACTCGGGCAAGAACCCTTAATTCCTCTCCTTGACGTCGTGCTTGCACAATATTCTTGAATCGTAGTGTATATGTAAGATTTGGATAAGTGTCATATCATTCCTCTTTCATTTATCACATTCTTCCTTTACCATTCCATTGTCACTAGAACCACTTAATTCTGACTTAATGCTGCATTACTCCATATTCCCCCCTTTAGGGGTGTACTAAAAGTTGAAGCCACGAGGAGCTACCTATAGATGTTTTACCTCTTCATCTTTGGCGTCATTTTTCAACATCAATGATCCTTACTCGCCTTGCGGCAATTCTTCTGTACCAAGGATGACAAATTTCCTTACTCGCGAGGGCGTCACTTAGCATAACTGGCACATACAGTCTCTTAAGTTTAACTTTGCTCACATTGCTTGCTCTAGGGAAGCGTCTCCCTGAATGACTATTCTCTGAATTTCTCATGAATCTTCTTCTGTTATCCGTCCTATTATTGCCGGAATACGATATGAAATTCATATGATACCTACTCTTATCAACTCACTCAGTCCCTATTTCATGTTTAGTTTATCTTGTTTACTAGTCCATACTGATCTCTGTTACTCTAGGGATTAACTCTCCCCTCTGGTAGTCGCGTTGGAGTCACGAACTTATTTCTCGAAATGAGGATATAACCATATGGCCTATACTCTTTCGTCGTCTTAAGGCCCATCACCTTTCGTATCTTCCTTCATTTGACTATAGGTTCTGTAGCAGTCTACCATTTTCATCCATGTATCACACCTTATTCATAATGTTTCCTTATCTCTCTTTCTATTATTCTGCTACTATTTCTGCATATCCCTTTTCTTGTGAAACCTTCTATATGACATTCTTTTACTTTAAACTTTCCTTTGATCCATCCAGTGGTTCTTCAAGTTGCTTAACGTTCTTGCTTTACTAGGGACGCGAGCTGTACTAAGGCAATATTTATCCCTTCAAGGCTTATAGTGCATGTCTTTGTAGTACTCATATCTGGCTGCACTATTTTAGAGTGCACCATCTAGGCATCTTATAAAGAGATCTATCAACACATTTGCAATCTCCTTCGAAAATGTCAACTGACGCAATCAATTCATCCATCATATCTTCTTATACTGCTTTTGTTAACCCCCATAGGGCATATCTGGAAGGGGTACGACCAATTGTATATACTTATGTTACTATTGAATATAACTCAAAAAGCTTATGTGCTCTGCCTGAATTATAAACACCGTTCACCTTCATTAACTGGGTGCCTCGTACGTTTCTTCATCTTACTTCCTTTACTTGTTGACACTTGTATTTACCTTCTAAATCTCTCATTGTCATTCACCATTAAGGTGGATATGTATTCTTGCCTCAAGATCCTTATCAAGAGGCTTACACCTTTTAATACGCACGTGATCTACTGAAGACCTCATATTTACTTATCATAAACATGATGCAAAGTCGAGTTCCTCTGACTCAACTCTCCCATAGCTATATATCTTATCACTTGTCTTTCTGGATGTAGGCATCGTCGTATTATGAATAAGGTAGAGTTTAGGAAATTGAGCTCTTACAACTGAGCTCTACCACACAATCTAGAGTAAGAAGAAAGAGTGACAGTCCTAAATACCTTGTAGCCTCTTGCTTATAAGTGTGGTGCACGACATACCCATAAACAAGACTCTACTAGACACGTCTTGTAAACTCCCTAGGATAGAACTGCTCTGATACCACTTTTGTCATGACCCAAACCGATGGGCCACGACGGGAACCCAGTACCTTACTTGACTGAGTGCTAACGTAATGTACCTTTCTTATTACATCATTATATACATGTGACATATAGGCCTAATATGCTAACATAATCATTTATAAACTCAAACATAGGCCGACAGGGCCGTACAATCTTCCACGTACACGACATATGTCTACAAGCCTCTAAGAGTACATAAGTGTCACAAAGGTTGGAACAGAGTCCCGCCATACCAAACAATAGACGTCTAAATCATACTAACCAAATACGCAGCTCCGAAGCAAATGGAGCGCACCAAGATCTTCCGCTGAGCTGATAGCCTACTTGGAAGGCTCTCGACCTGTCTATCAGGACCTGCGGGCATGAAATGCAGTGTCCCCAGGCAAAAGGGACGTCAGTACGAATAATGTACTGAGTATGTAAGACACATAAATAAATACATAAGAGACATGGAAGAAATATTGAGTACATGACTCAACCTGTAAATCTGAATAACTTTTGTAAATCATAAATTACTTTTAGCGTCATGCATATGCATATGAATGTCATGTCGTGCATAGGTACATGTTTTATAACATCATCAGCCTCTGAGGGCATCCCATCATATCATATCGGCCACTGTGGGCAAAATCATCATCGTATACCAGCTGATCAGGTGGTGGTGCGTATATAACGTCATAACCTTTCCCATATCCCATATACATATATATATACCTACATATATACGCGTATATAACGCCGTTTGAATACATATATATATATATATGCGTATATAACGCCATTTGAATACATACCCATATATGCATATATAACGCCGTTTACATCATATTTCGGCTACTAGGGGCAACATCATCAACATATACCAACTGATCAAGTGGTGGTGCGTATATAACGCCGTAACCTTTTCTCATATCCCATATACATATATATATATATATATATATATATATATACATATATATGCGTATATAACGCCGTCCGAGTCATGGGTCAATGTACATGTATAAATGCATGAAATGCATATGAAATACAATAACAAAATCTCTCGATACGTCATAAGACCATTATATCTCTTAATAATATCATAACATTATTTTACGTGTATTCTGAGACCTATGAACAGACGATGGAATAATAATACATATGGAAATTCAAGAACATAGGTACTTCTAATACTTCTATGAATAGAGTCATATGTGAAATTTGTGCATTTGCACGTTTCGTTCGTATCGTAAGGATCATGCCAAAAGAAAGAAGGGATAGCCTTAACATACCCGTTTCTGCAAAATTCTTGAACGAAAACTATGCTTGAATCTTGGATTGAAATTTGAACTGAAATTTCAATCGAAATTTTTGAAGTGTTGACAGAATTGATTCTCTAGTTCAAGACAACATGCAATTATTTGGTTTCGCATTTTTGGCTTTGAAATTGTTTTCACGTTTTGGCTTTAAAATGTTGAAAAATCTGATTCTTAAGTTTTTAGTTCCTTAAGAATCTTACTCACGTTTATTTTTGTTTGGTTTCTAAAGATAAAAGGTCTTTTTGAAACTTTAAGAATCAGATTTTGGTTTTTGTTCTTTCATGTTCCTTATGAGTCATTAAATAACTTTATGTTACATTGTCACATAATGAAATGACTTGAAGATTCATTCTTTTAATGTGTGGCATGTTGCCACGTTACTCTTTAGGATAATTGATTAAATTTATCCACTTATTAGTTAACCGGGTAATGTTTCGTTACCCGGTAATTAATCTATTACCCGCATAATTGAGAATTATTTCCAATTACTTAAAATTCTATTTATTTTTAAAAATACTTCATATATACTTTATATATTATACTACCGTGGTCATATGGTACCTTGCATGGTACTAGTTCATAATTATCGGGTATTATCGCTCGACCCGTATTTTATTCCAAATTGATCACTTCCAACGAAACTCATTTTCTTTAATATGTGTACCCCCTTATCCTTCATAACACTTATTTATCGCCTGTTATAAATAACATAAGTACGTTAACGTCAAGATGATCTCATCCCCGAGTCTACGTCGGTTATCTGAAAACGAAATTTTAACGTACAATACTTCAGGGTGCAACATCGTCGTAACTTAATACTGTAAAGCGTAACATCACCGTAATATAATACTGCGGGACGTGACATCTTACTTCCGGACTCTCATTAATTTATTTATGGCCTATTTTCATGTACGAAACATGGGGTGTAACACTTTCACTTAAACACTATAACTAAAGCTTGTTCCTATTATGCACTTCAATATAATTCATAGTGTACCTATTAGACACCTTACTCATAATCGATTTAAAAAATTATGTGCGTGTAACTCACTTGCGGATGAGGTGGCAAAGGACGAATAATGTGGAGACGCGTGGTATTTGTACAGGCTTTAGAAAAAATAAATATTTCCACTAAATTCTCAACCCCTTCCCCCAACCCAAACAAAATCCTTCGTCTTCTCCGCACCCTAGCATAGGTTCCATATTTTTCCATTTACCACTCCGTCACCATCTTTTTCCCAACTATCTATTAGTAACATTAAATTGTAATTCATACAGCGAATACCTCAAGATCTCTTCTCTATTTTCTTCAGGTTTTCTCATTTATTTCTTTTCTTTTCCTTTCTGGGTTTTTAATTTAATTATAATTTAAGCTCTCCTAGTGATGAGAAATTCAAGATTATATTTCTTTTCCCCCTAATATTTAAGAGAAATTCAAGTTTCAATGGATGGTATTGAGAGGGGAAGCATGTGAAATTTTTGACAGACATCGATGCTGGTAGTTTATGGCTTGTCTATAATTCGAACGACACCTTTGACTCCTATGTTTAGATCTAATGAAATAATCTGAAGGGGGGCGTGATTCTGTGTTGATTGTAATTTTCTCAGTGTATATGAAAACTTTGAGTGACAGTGAGGTGTGAAAGTGGTCAAGTTTGGTGAAGCTGTTGGTGCAGCTGTATATGTGTGTTTTGTTGTTGAAGTCGAGTTGTGGTTTCTTGATGAACAGAGGGAGACGATGAATAAGAATTAGTTAGTGGTGGTTCATGGTGGATATATGGTGGAATATGAAGGAGAGGAATTTATGTAGCATTGGTTCAGGTTAAAAATATATGATTTACAAAGTAGAGAAAAAAAATATGACACTAGTATCAGTTCACGCGCCTTAGGGAATTGAGAAACACTTGTTTTGCCTTATCAACATTTTGTGTCTAAGTACACTATAAATTATGTCCTAGTGCTTAATAGGAATAAGCTTTACTTAGAGTGCTTAAGTGAAAGTTGGAGCCAACTTTAAGGGGTTGCTTATGTATTTGGCAACGTTCAGTATAGTCTATTTTTAGCAATGTTTTAAAAGGTGGGGGATGATGTAACGACCCGACCGGTCGTTTTGAACATTTGCACTTCGCTCGCTAGTTCTCGGGTATGATTAGCTTCGTATGATGTCGTATGACTTATATAAATCGTTGGTTGTGATTTTTCAGGTTAATCGGAATAGATATGGAAGGATGATTCTCGGCGTAAAGCTTTAAATTTGAAAGGTTTGATCTCGTCTTGACTTTTTAGTATTCAATATCGGATTTTGATTTTTTATGATTTGGTTAGTTCCGTCAGGTGATTTTGGACTTAGGAGTGTGTTCAGAATATATTTTGGAGGCGCGTGGTAGATTTAGGCTTGAATTGGCGAAACTGAAAATTTGGCATTTTCCAGTCGGTAGTGAAAATCTTGATATTGGGGTTGAAATAGAATTTCGGAAGTTGGAGCAGGTTCGTTATGTCATTTGAAACGTGTGTGCAAAATTTCAGGTCATTTGGAGGTGATTTGATAGGTTGCGGCGTGTTGGTGGAATTTGAGAATTTCTAAGTCTTTAGACTTGAATCCGAGGGTGATTTGATGTTTTGATATTGTTTTGAGTGTTTCGAAAGTTGGAATAAGTTTGAATGGTGATATGTGACTTGTTGGTATGTTTGGTTGAGGTTCCGAGGGCCTCGGAATGGTTTTGAGTGGTTGACGGGATGTTTTGAATTTGAGTTGTGCTGCAGATTTTGCTATTCCTGTTATTTCTGCACCTGCGGATTTAGGACCACATGTGCGAGGCCGCAGAAGTGATGAGGAGATTGTAGATGCGAGTTTGGCCTTTAGGAGAAGAACCATAGATGCAGTTATTTGGACGCATCTGCGGGACCGCAGATGCGGTCCTTGTGACTTAAGTGGAAACCGTAGATGCGGTAATCTTGACTGCAAAAGCGGCCCACAGGTGCGTGAAATGGGCCGCAGGTGCGAAAGTGCTGGGCAGAATGTATAAAAAGGCTCTTTCGCGATTTTCAGTCATTTCTTCATTATATTTGTGCGATTTTGGAGCTCCAAACTGTGATTTCAAGAGAGAATCAAGTGTTGACAGAGAGATAAGCTACTTGGGCTTTGTATCTTGTGTTTATGGTGATTATTTCATTGTTTAATCATGAAAATTAGAGAAAGAATTGGAAAATTATGGCTTGAAATTGGAGAGTTAAATGGGGACTTGAGGGGTCATTTGAGGTCTAATATTGATGATCTTGGTATGTATAGACTCTTGGAAGGATAAGGATTCTAGTGTTGTGATTTTTATCGAATTCCGAGACGTGGGCCCGGGGTTAGGGTTTGGCCAATTTCGGGATTTTGAGTTTAATCTGATAATTTTCGCGTGGGCTCTGTCCCTTCGACATGTATTGATGATATGATTCTGATTTTGGACATATTTGAGGTTCTTTGAGGCCGAGTCGAGCAACAAGGGCATCACGGTGTCGATGTTCGTCCGGTTTGAGGTAAGTAATGATTGTAAATCTTGTCATAAGGGTATGAAACCCCAGATTTCACTTCGTTTCACTATATTGAGGTGACGCACACACTAGATGACAAGCATAGGGACGCGCACCGTTGGGGATTGTGACTTGGTCCATCCTATAGCGACTCTTAAGTTGCGTATTTGACTGAAAACTATTTGATACACCTGTGGTTTAGAAAATATTACTATGTTTTGGGCTGAATACCATATTTGGACCTTGTGCCAAGTTGTTTGGACCCTTAGGGTCTTTTCCTTATTATTTCCTCAACTATTTTGACTTAAGATCTGTACTCAGTCATGTTATGTTTTATTGATTTCATAACTCAGTATTTATTGCTCCTTTGATCATAAAAATGATATTTTTGGGCTGAGCACCTTGTTTACTGATAGCCCGAGTGGCTAGTGAGGTTGATGACTGAGAGAGGCCGAGGGCCTGATTGTGAAATTTATGAGTGAGAGAAGCCGAGGGTCTGGTTGTGAGGATTATATATTTATGGATCGGGTTGCACGCTATATATATGGATCGGGCTGCATGTCGCAGCGATATATGGATCGGGCTGCACGCCGCAGCGATATAGTACCTGGGCTGTAGGAGCCCCTCCGGAGTCTTCACACCCCCAGTAAGCGCATTCAACTATATATTTATGGATCGGGCTGCGCGCCGCGGTGGTTATTATAAGGCACCTATTGCGTGTAAGTGCTGATTGATGAGAGTTGAGTCTCGAGTGACTGAGAGGCTTGCGCGTGGGGCTATATATATATATATATGAGTGATGCTTTGCTAGAGGGGTTTGTTTTTATGAAATTACTATTTTCACTCCTCTTTATACGGAGCCTTTGTTGAAAATGTTGAACAAATGCTTTTAAACAACTTTAATTGAAACTGAAGTTTTACGAGATGTTTGGAATTTAATAACTTATTTGGCTTTGTTATTTCCTCTGAGATTTTTCTGTTATGAGGTGTATATGATTTATGTTTTTCGGAGGGTCTGTATACGAACTATGTTATGCCCGAGGGGCCGATTATGATTTTCATCACTTTTACTATAAATTGTATTGAACCTCTATTGGAATTGTTGGAAAGCATATTCAAATGATTTTTACCAAAAACTGGATTTTAAATGAGATGATTGACTTATATTCTGATTTGAAAGCTTGTTGTGCTTAGTGAGTTTATCATGATGTGGATTTATCGTTTACTACGACTCAGTCTTTATTTACTTTATTACTTACTCAGTTGGCGTACTCACATTACTTTTGCACCTTGTGTGCAGATCCATGTATTTCTGAGCTCGGTGGCAAGTTCATCGGAGTTAGCAAGGTAGCTGCTTGGCAATCGCAGCCCTACTTTTCTCCTTTCTTATTCTCCCTTAGTGTACTTTGTGATTTTCCCCGATCATGTTGGTCTTGAGGTTGTCAGATAGATGTAGTAGATGCTCATGACTAGTGACACCCTGATGACAGGCTTTCTTTCTGCACTGTTGTTTTGTTTTAAACTCTATATAAAGGTTTATTGCTAAATAGATTTGATTTTATTCTAAGAATAGAAAATACTGATTGGTTTTGGGTTTATGTCGGCTGGCCTAGTTCCATGATATGCGCCATCACGACCAGGTTGGTTTTGGGGTCGTGACAAGTTGGTATCAGAGCCTAGGTTACATAGGTCTCACGAGTCATGAGCAGATTTAGTAGAGTCTCGTGGATCGGTATAGAGATTTATGTACTTGTCTTCGAGAGGCTGCAGAACCTTTAGGAAATCCCACATTCTTGAATTCTTATCGTGTATCATTGATTCAGCTGGAAATGTAACTCTTTGAATTCCTTCCACGTGTTCGTATGCGCACATGAGCACTCAGTATTAGTTGTGCATCAACGGCTTGTGATTCCCTGATCGAGGGGTGAGATGTGATTTTAGTGTGTTGATGTTGGGCCAGTCTGGAGGACTTGAGGCCGCGCTCTGCTTGTATCTTGAGCATTGAGGTGTTGATTGTGTGAGCACGTGCTTTTGTATTTATATGTTCGGTAGTGTCCCTATTAGTGGAAGTGATGACTGGATATCTATGTGATGAGTATGATGTGATTGCGAGATGTGTTCATATGAGTTGAATGTGACGAGAAGGGTCTGCTTGAGGATAGAAAGAACTATTTGGTGCTTTATTCCTATCTTGATTTGATATATAGGCCCGAGTTGTGAGTGTGTTGAAGGATTTTTTCATGTTATCTGGTTGGGGAGTGAAGTAGATTTCATGTTGTGATATGAGTTCAAAGTCAGGAAGATTAAGTGATTGCGTGATGTTTATGATGGTGGAAGGGCATAAAGAGATGTTAGTTGAGGCGAAACAGGTGGGTTATCTCCTGTGGAGTGTTCTGAAGTTTGTGTGATCCTTATGTTGTTTGAAGACCTCTTTTACCAGTGAAATATATGTGTTGCAATTTGAATTTGGATCACTTAAGAGAGTGGGCTTGACTGTTACGAGGGTGAATGCGAGATTTGTAGAAGATTTGAAGTACTAGATGGTCTGTGTTATACGAGCTTATGAGGGATTGAGTTTAATCTCACTATGGTATTATGGCAGTAATAGAGTATAGGCATTATGAGTTATTGTGTGTTCTGATCTATGGCTTTGAGCCAAGTGGGGGAGTCTGCTATTGATTAGTTGATTGCAAGGTTATGTGTTATATTGGTTTCAGTTTGAAGTATACTAGTGAATCAGTTGTGGCTTGCGGGTTGAGATTGAGGATGGCTCGAGTAAAGAATTTTTTTAATAAAGGTTAGGTTATACTTTATGGGTGTATAAGAATCACGGAATGACTTGAGTTGTTATTGGTGAAGGATGTACGGTGCATAGAGTAGGAATTTATTTGGTTGCATTAAAGTGTGGTTACCTCCATAAGTGTTATTGTTCTAATGGGTCACATGTCGTTCAATTCATTTGATCAATCTAATTGAAACCAAAATAGAGTGGATGACTTCCGAGAATAGTTTTGAAGGATTTAAGATTTACATGTAGTAATTGGGAATCTTCAGGATGTGTGTTGGCTAGAAATTGGGATTTATATAGGAGGATGTCAGGACTTGTGGCATTTCTGTATCATTATGAATTCTACATACCAGTATCAGGAAAGCGAAGGTAATGGCTTTATCTCTTCAGTGTGGGTATCTCGGTTGTGGTACTTTTGGGATGTTTTAGAAGAATACAATGGTTTATGAGCCTTAGAGCGGTGTGGTTTTATGCTTGGGTCTCGTGTGGTGAGTCTGGGTTGATGATTGTGGTATTTTGGCAAGGAGAAGTATCAATTCAAAGGTAATTCAGAAGGAACTTGGGATAAATAGGACAACTTGGTAGTAGGTCGGATGGGCATGGTAAGGGATATGATTAGTTCTTTGGGTGCTTATGAGGTAATGCGTTTCTACAGGTATTTCGTGGCAATGCTCTTGGGTTTTTGGTGATCTGTGTAGCTTGGTCGAGTTAAAAGGATTCAATCCTGAGGTTTGGTTTTGTGCAAATGGAATTCATAGAGTTCTTGATGGTTTCTACCACGGTTAGAGATGTATATTTTCTACTAGCATGAGGAGCATGAGATGTATAGTAATTTCCTTCTAGATGGTATCAAATGAAAAGTTCTTGGCTAGTTGAGTACGTAGTTGCTTGTGGCTCGGAATAGATATGAAGTTCTTATGTTTATCCTAGGAATGTATGGTATATGCGATATGTTATGTAGGATTGAGATTTGCATGTGTAGGGTCACAATTCAGTTCTGAAAGGAAGATCATAAATTCTTAGGCAGCACGGGCAGTTTCAAATGATTAGGCAAATGATATTGCTAATTGGTGTGACTTGATGAGGGTATACTTCAGAAATGGTAATGTGATTGATTTATGGATACGTCATTGGTATTGTGGCACTCTTTTATTTGATCAATTGCTAGAGTTCAGATTTTAGCCTTGTGGCATAGAAAAATTTCAAGAGTATTCCTCGTAGGATGACCGAGTAATCGGAGAAGTGTGGATATTCAGGCGGTGGAGTTGAGTCCAGAAATGGTGATTCGTATGTTCTAATGGATTTGGAGACTGAGAGTCTTCGTGAGTAGATGGTTTCGTGGTTGTGGACTGTGAAAATGTAGCTAAGGTTAGTCAGAGGGTAGTATGTTTTGTGATTCTGTCACTACGGAGTTTCGGAGGGTTATTTATCTGTTGTGGGTGACCAGAGTTGACTTGGGGTTCATTGGTAGGCCCAACATGGATGTGTGTTCTGCAGCGGGTCAGATTTATTGGCTCCAAACTGCTATTGTTGAGAAATGTGTCATTTGATTATTGTTGAGCTTATTCGTGTTCTGGAGCGATCTGTGAGTTACATCTTATGTTGCGAGGATTTATGATTCGATTGTTATAGGCACATATGGTGCAGTTCTATTGGGGTCTCATAGTGGAATCCAAGCGGGAAGAGTATTGGGTATTGCTCGGTGGATCGCGTATTGGTTATGTCCTTTCGGGTTGTGTGGTGTCATGTCAGTTGCTTCTCCGTGGTTATGATGAATTGCTTTTGGTACTAGATATCAAATTGCGCGTGGTAGTCTATTTTGGGCATGGTGATTTGAGGTATTTCATGTGGACTAGTGTTTGGATAGGGTCGCGTATTGCAGCAAAATTATGTGGAGGTATGATCCTTCGGGTTAGATTCGCATGCTCTGGTTTTATGGTGTGTGATCGGTTCTTAGCATTGTGTGTGGTGGTACTAGTGAGCTTGCGGTACAGCTCTCTCGTTTGAGTCATTTTTCCTTGATTTGAGTACATTTGGAATGTTGCTTATTGGTGCGCGGGTTGCACGGGTTGAAGCTTTAGATTGTATCGATGTGTCATGCCACTAGAGTAGTCGTGTTAGATAAGATGACATCATTGGGATCTAGAATGAATACTATCGGAATTTGATTTCAGCACGTGGGACAGATAATATCGAGATTCGACTTAGAAACTTTCTGTGGTCCTTGCCGAAGGATAGGGAGCTTCATGAATGGTTGATCTGAGGAATGGTTATGACTTTCTGCATGTTTCATTCATCGTTGGCAGTGTACGAAAGTGTTGGAATGAGGCTTTATTTGACAAGAGGTTTATTATCAACATTCGATTGTTTTGAGCAGCTATCGTGATTAGAAGTTATCGCTACGAGTGTTTGAGTTATGTGGTACATCATGTAATCACATTTAAGGTTACATGTATGGTTTGTTATAGCTTGTTCAGTCTTATTCAGAGTATAGATGTGAGATTCTAATCTTATAGATGATTTCGGAAGTGGAAATTTGGTTCTAAGGTTTATGGACAAGATTGGATTACAAGATCTCAGTTATGTTGTGCTATTGGACCGATATGGGATAGGGTGATGTGGGATCACCCTCGGGTATGTGCCTGGTAAGGTTATACATCGATTTGTTAGCTTTTAGAACAACTATGGACATGTTCGAGGACAAACGTATGTTTAAGTGGAGGAGGATGTAACGACCCGACCGATCATTTTGAGCATTTGCACTTTGCTCGCCAGTTCTCGAGCATGATTAGCCCCGTATAATGTCTTATGACTTATGTAAATCGTCGGTTGTGGTTTTTTAGGTTAATCAGAATAGATATGGAAGGATGATTCTCAACATAAAGCTTTAAATTTGAAAGGTTTGACCCTATCTTGACTTTTTAATATTCAATCTCGGATTTGGATTTTTCTATGATTTGATTAGCTCTGTTGGGTAATTTTGGACTTAGGAGCATGTTCGGAATGTATTTTGGAGGTCCATAGTAGATTTAGTCTTGAATTGGCAAAATTAAAAATTTGGCATTTTCCAGTCGCCAGTGAAAATCTTGATATCGGGGTCGGAATAGAATTCCGGAAGTTGGAGTATGCCCGTTGTGTCATTTGTGACGTGTGTGCAAAATTTCAGGTCATTCGGAGGTGATTTGATAGGTTTCGGCGTGTTGGTGGACTTTGAGAATTTCTAAGTCTTTAGGCTTGAATCCGAGGGTAATTTGATGTTTTGATGTTGTTTTGAGTGTTCCGAAGGTTGGAATAAGTTTGAATGATGATATGTGACTTGTTGGTATGTTTGGTTGAGGTCCTGAGGACCCTGGAATGGTTTTGAGTGGTTGACGGGAAGTTTGGAATTTGAGTTGTGCTGCAGATTTTGCTGTTCCTGTTATTTCCGCACCTGTGGATTGGGGACCATAGGTGCGAGACCGCAGAAGCGATGAGGAGATCGCAGATGCGAGTTTGGCCTTTAGGAGAAGAACCGCAAATGCAGTTATTTGGACGCATCCGCGCGACCGCAGGTGTGGTGCCTGGGCGTAGATGCGGTCCTTGTGACTTAAGTGGAAACCGCAGATGCGGTAATCTTGACCGTCAAAGCGGTCCGCAGGTGCGTGAAATGGGCCGCAGGTGCGAAAGTGCTAGGCAGAATGTATAAAAGGCCTCTTCGCAATTTTCAGTCATTTCTTCATCATGTTTATGCGATTTTGGAGCTCCAAGCTGTGATTTCAAGAGGGAATCAAGTGTTGATAGAGAGGTAAGCTACTTGGGCTTTGTACCTTATGTTTATGGTGATTATTTCATTGTTGAATCATGAAAATTAGTGGAAAAATTGGAGAAAGAGTTGGGAAATTAGGGCTTGAAATTAGAGAGTTAAATTGGGGATTTGAAGGGCCATTTGAGGTCCGATTTTGATGATCTTAGTATGTATTGACTTGTGGAAGGATAAGGATTCTTGTGTTGTAATTTTTATCAAATTCTGAGACATGGGCCCCGGGGTCGTGTTACGATCCTAGTTCGCCCTCCGTGAACTATCGTGACGACACCTAGTCTCTACGATTAGGTAAGCCTAACAAATGCGGAAAGGAAATAATTTGTGGAAAAGAAAATAATATAAACCCAAAATAACGAAATGAAATAGTATTTAAGATGTCGTCTGGCATATAACAGTACAAGAATCTCAACTTAACTCTTCCCAAAATCCGGAACCCCATGAATCACAAGCTAAGATAGGGGTGGGCATTCGGTATTTCAGTTCGCTATTTAAGAATTTCGGTTCGGTATTTCGGTATTCGGTTTATCAATTGTGTATACCAAATACCGTACCAAAATATTTCGGTACGGTTCGGTATTTCTTATTTTGGTTCGGTACGGTTTCGGTTTAAACCAAATCTTCACTATCTCCCCCACTCCATTAACTAACGTAATCCATGTTGATCATTGTGCTAAACCGGTTTATCACTGGTAAACTGATTTAGATAAGGCAATTCGAATTCGAGGACCCTCATTTGCTTCCAAAAATATAGCAATGAATATATACTATGAAAGTTATCTAACTTAATTTGAGTTCATTTAGTATTGGCACATTCTAAGTTACATGCAATGTATTTTTTTAAAGATGAAAACTATCTATAATTGTGAGACTCACTTAGAGGAAAGGAGGATTGAATACAAAAAGTAATTACCTTAATGAATTGAGCAACCTCTCAGCTGCACATGCTTCTTGCAAAGCATCAGTTGCTACAAAGAGAGCAATTTACTATTCTGCATGGCAGAACTAGAAGATAGGGGTAAGAATTCTGAAGAGAAGTTGAAATGAAACTATTTTTGTCGATGATGACGATACTACTGAGAGGACATTGTTGCCTCAATGTGTATTTGTTTCGCAAAAATGATGTTATTGTCGTGCTGTGACGCTGATTTACATATGGTGTCTTGATTCCCTTTCTCCTCTCTCAAGCTTCTATATCTTCTTGAGTGCTATGGACTGTTGGAGGAGAATTAATGTCCATTTCTCAATGTAAGAGCTATGTTCTTGCTCGCAGAGAACAATCTTAAATGACTTGTGAGTGGTGGCCATGCGTTTGTATTCCTAGTTATTTACTTGAATGAAGCCATTTATGGATCTATTCAAGCAAGGAGGCTCACCCATACAAGCAACTTGGAAGTTGGCAAAGCTAAGAAATTTGATGAAGGCTACAAGTAGGGGTGAAAGTGGACCAATTTCTTGCTAAGAGGTGGTGATAATTATAAAAAGAAAATTGAGATCGCAAGCTATGAAGTGTTGTTTGAGCGATCGACAAATAAGTACTCATTTTTTGTTTCGCAAAAGCACAACAGTAAGATGAATACAACCTTTCTCCGTTACACTAAACAATTTTGGTATTTCGGTACCAAAATATCAAAAACCCAATACCGTATACCGAGTCGAATTACCGAAATACCAAAATGTTTGTACCGAAATAAACCGAATAAACCGAAATTGAAATACCAAATTAATTCGGTTCAGTTCGGTTTTTCGGATTTTATGCCCACCCTTAAGCTAAGAGATTCATAAGAAGTTCTAACTCCAAAAATGTCTAACAAAAGGAAAATACAGAAGGGCTATGCTATTACAGAAAGATAGGAAGGGACTTCTTAGTCTGCGGACGCGTTAGAAATATTTCGAAGTCTCTACAGAAGCGCCTCGCCTCAAGGATGATAAGACTGAGTTTAAGTACCTGGATCTGCACATGAAAAACATGCGCAGAAAGGGTATGAGTACACCACAGCGGTACTCAGTAAGTGCCAAGCCTAACCTCGGTCGGGTAGTGATGAGGAAGGTCAGGGCCTTACTAAGGTTAAATGAAATACAAGGTTTAATAGTGTAAAATAAGATAGTATAATAAGTGCAACAGTAAAGAGTAACACAGAATGGAAAGAACAACAACAAATATAACAGAGACGAAATAATCACGGAAAGGAATACAGCTCAACACAGAGATAACAACCAAGGATCTCCCAGGCTACCGTCCTGTAGTCCCCAAATATAAATATCTGGTGGATCTCCCAGGATACCGTCCTGTAGTCCAACTCATAATGCGCGAGGATCTCCCAGAATACCAATCCGTAGTCCCAAATGTAAATACTCAATACAGGGGAATCTATCGGGTGCAGTCTCGTAGTTCCAATATAAAAGTGCAAGGGGATCTCCCGGAATACCATTCCGTATTCCCAAAGTAAACGTGCAGGGGGATCTCCTAGGATACCGTACCGTAGTTCCAAAGTAAACGCACAACAACGACAAGAAGAATACACAGTTCAATTCAAATTCCAATACCAAGGTAAGACAAGTATTTCTAGCCTAGCATGCTGCAAATAATATGAATAAGGCAGTTTGACAAGTAAAGCAATTAAGGAAATTAGACATGCTTCCCTGAGCCAACAGACTTAAATTTCAAGTAGTATAAACGGGAAAAAGAAACACGATTTAAAATTACTTAAAGAAAAACCGGATTTTCAACAATTAGCACAAGTAGCACTCGTCACCTCACGTACAAGGCATTTCAAATATCAATAATACCAAATCCTAAGGGGAGTTTCCCCTACACAAGTCTAGGCAAGCCACTTACCTCGACCGGCTCAAAATTCAACCCGAAACCACGTTCTTGCCATGAGTACTCGACTCCAAATGGCCCAAATCTATTCAATTCAATTGCATAATGTAAATAACACTTCAAGTAACTGATTCTACAAATAAATTCTAAGCTAATACGTGAAATTAGGTAAAATGACCAAAACTCCCCTCAGGCCCACATCTCGGAATCGGGTAAAATTTACATTTTCAGAATCCTCATACTCTCACGACTCTAACCATACCAAAAGTATCCAAATCCAATGACAAATCCCCAATTAAAACCCGAAATTTAGGTCTAAGAACTTTCTCCACTTTTTCCCACAATGTTACATCATAAATTCGAAATTAAAGGATGGATTTAAGTGTAGATTCATGAAAATTAGTCTATACCGAGTAGGAATTACTTACCCAAATCGCCTAGGTGAAAATCCCTCTCAAAATCGCCAACCCCGAGCTCCTAAATCAATTCTTTGAAGCTTTTTGATTAAACCCTCGTTATGCCCCCTTTTCTGAGCAGTGAAACTACATCTGCGGGCCCTGGGACCACACTTGCGATCCCGCTTCTACGAAGACCAGGTCGCATCTTCGATATTTCATTAAACTGGATTTTCTTCTCCAGCGACTGCCTTTCTGCAGATGCAGTGCCGCTTCTACGGTACCTTGACCACATCTGTGGTCCAACCCCATTTCGCCCCAAGCCGCCGCATCTGCAGTGCTTCAACCGTTTCTCCGGGCTCACACCTACGGTCCCCAAGCTGCAGGTGCGATTATGACAGCAAACTGAAGCTAACTCTCAACTCCAAACTTTCCGTTAACCATCCAAAATCATCCCGATGCCCCCAAGACCTCAACCAAAAGCACGAACAAGTCATATACCACTATCCAAACTTATACCAATCCTTAACACACCTAAAACAACATCGAAACATCGAATTAACCATAGATTCGAGCCTAAGAACTCCAAAAAGTCTCAAATTACGCATTCGATCAAAAAGTCTGTCAAACCTCGTCCGAATGACCTTAAATTTGCACACACATCACATTCAACAATACGGAGCTACTCCAACTTCCAGAATCCTATTCCGGCCCTTAGATCCAAATCTCACTATTGAAACGGAAATTTCAAAATTTAAATTTTCGGCATTTCAAGCCTAAATTAGCTATGGACCTCCAAAACACAGTCCGAACATGCCCCTAAGCTCGAAATCACCCAACGAAGCTAACGGAACCAACAGAATTCCATTCCGAGGCCATCTTCGCATTGATACGACTACGGTCAAATTCTAAAACTTAAACTCTTATTTAGGAACTAAGTGTCCCCAAACTCTCCGAAACTCAAATCCAAACATCCCGACAAATCAAAATAGCAGAAACAAACACAGGGAAAGTAGTTAATAGGGGATCGGGGCGTTAATTCTTATAACGACCGGTCGGGTCGTTACATCCTCTCACACTTAAACATTCGTTCGTCCTCGAACGAGCATAGAGACATACCTGAAGTATTGAAAAGATGAGGGTAACGACTATGCATATCCTGCTCGGTCTCCTAGGTCGCCTCCTCTACCGGCTGGCCCCGCCACTGAACCATCACCGATGCAATGTTCTTTGACTCAGCTTTCTAACCTGCCTGTCCAATATCGCCACTGGATCCTCAACATAAGATAGATCCTTGGACTGAACTGAAATCCAAAACGTGCGACGGATCACCATGAAACCTTCGAAGCATCGAAACATGAAATACCGGATGAACTTCTGCCAAGCTGGGAGGTAAGGCAAGCTCATAAGCAACCTCCCCAATGCGCTGCATTATCTCAAAAGGACCAATAAGCCTCAGACTCAACTTCCCTTTCTTCCCGAATCTCATAACGCCCTTCATAGGCAAAACCCGAAGCAGAACCCGCTCACTAACCATATAGAAAACATCACGAACCTTCCAATCTATGTAACTCTTCCATTTGGACAGGGCTATATGGAGTCTATCCTAAATCACCTTAACCTTCTCCAAAGCATCATAAACCAAGTCTTTGCCCAATAATCTAGCCTCACCCGGCTCAAACCAAACCACCGAGGCTACAACGCCTACCATATAAAGCCTTGTACGGTGCCATCTGAATGCTGGACCGATAGCTGTTATTGTAGGCAAACTCCGCCAATGGCAAGAACCGATCCCAAGACCTTCCAAACTCAATCACACACATAAGGATCATATCCTTAAGAATCTGAATAATGCGCTCGGACTGTCCGTCCGTCTGGGGGTGAAATGTTGTGCTCAACTCCACCCGAGTACCTATCTCATGTTGTACGGCCCTCCAGAACAGTGATGTGAATTGATTACCTCTGTCTAAAATGATTGAAACTAGAATACCATGCAGACGAACGATCTCCCGAATATAAATCTCCGCCAATCGCTCCGATGAATAAGTAGTACACTTAGGAATGAAGTGCGCGGACTTGGTCAGCCGATCCACAATCACCCAAATGGCATCGAAGTTCTTCAAATTCCGTAGGAGTCCAACTACAGAATCCATGGTCATCCTTTCCCACTTCCACTCCAGAATCTCTATCTGCTGAAGCAAACCACCCAGTCTCTAGTGCTCATACTTCACCTACTGACAATTGAGGCACTGAGCTACAAATCCAACTATTTCTTTCTTCATCCGCCTCCACCAATAGTGCTGTCTCAAATCCCGATACATCTTTGCGTCACCCGAATGAATGGAATACTGCAAACTATGGGCCTCCCCTAGAATCAACTCTTGAAACCCATCAACATTGGGTACACAGACCCGACCCTGCATCCTCAATACCCCATCATCACCAATAGCCATATCTTTGGCATTACCGTACTGAACCTTATCCTTGAGGACAAGAAAATGAGGGTCATCATACTGACGCTCCCTGATACGATCGAATAAGAAGATCGAGAAACCACGCAAGCTAAAACTTGACTAGGCTCTAAAGATCTAATCTCACAAACTGGCTGGCTAAGCCCTGAACATCCATCGTCATGGGCCTCTCCACTGTTGGTAAATATGCCAAACTCCCCAAACTCTCTGCCCGGCGACTCAAAGCATCGACCACCACATTAGACTTGCCCGAGTGATACAAAATAGTGATATCATAGTCCATTAGTAACTCTAACCACCTCATCTGGCGCAAATTAAGATCTTTTTGCTTGAATAGGTGCTGCAAGATCCGACGATCAGTATAAATCTCACAAAGAACACCGTACAAATAATGATGCTAGATCTTCATGGCGTGAACAATAGTAGCTAACTCAAGATCATGGACATGATAATTCTTCTCATATACCTTCAACTGTCTGGACGCGTAGGCAATCGCCCTACCGTCCTAAATCAATACCGCTCCAAGGCCAATCCTCGAGGTATTACAATAGACAGTATAAGACCCCGAACCTGTAGGCAATATCAAAACTGAGGTTGTAGTCAAAGCTATCTTGAGCTTCTGAAAAGCTCGCCTCACACTCTTCCGTCCACTAGAATGGAGCACCCTTCTGGTCAGCCTAGTCATAGGTACTGCAATAGATGAAAACCCCTCAACAAATCGACGGTAATGGCCCACCAAGCCAAGAAAACTGCAGATCTCTATAGCTAAGGATGGTCTGGGCCAACTCTGTACTGCTTCCGCTTTCTTCGAATCCACCCGTATACCCTCGCTCGATACCACGTGATACAAGAAGGCCACATAATCCAACCAAAACTCACATTTTGAGAACTTTGCATATAACTTCTTTTCCCTTAAAGTCTGAAGCACTGTCCTCAGGTGCTGCTCATGATGTTCCCGACTCCGGGAGTATACGACGTATCATCACTAAAGACAATAACGAACGAGTCAAAATATGGCCGGAACACATCGTGAATTAAATGCATAAAGGCTGCTGGGGCATTGGTCAGCCCAAATGATATAACAAGGAACTCGTAATGACCATACCGAGTCCTGAAAGTAGTCTTTGGGATGTATGGCTCCCGAATCTTTAACTGATGGTAGCCTAAACACAAGTCAATCTTAGAAAACACTCGTGCACCCTGAAGCTGGTCAAAAAAATCATCAATACGAGGCAAATGATACCGGTTCTTCATTGTAACTTTATTCAACTGGTGATAATCAATGCACATACGCATAGAACCATCCTTTTTCTTTACAAACATGACAAGAGCACCCCAAGGTAATACACTGGGCCGAATAAATCCCTTATCAAGCAATTCCTGTAACTGCTCCCTCAACTCAGGAGGAGCTATATGATACTGAGGAATAGAGATGGGCTGAGTGCCCGACAACAGATCAATGCCAAAATCAATATCTCTATCGAGCGGCATACCCAAAAGATCAGCTGGAAACACATCAGGAAAATCCCGTACTATTGGGACTTAATCAACTGTAGGGGTATCAATACTGACATCTCTCACATAAGCTAGATACGCATCACACCCCTTCTCAACCATACACTGAGCCTTAAGGAAAGAAATAACTCTACTAGAAGTATGATCTAAGGTACCCCTCCACTCAACTCTTGGAACACCTGGCATAGCCAACGTCACGGTTTTGGCGTGACAATCAAGAATAGCATAATGGGGCGACAACCAGTCCATTCCAAGATAATATCAAAATCTACCATGATGAGCAATAACAAATTAGCTCTGATCTCAAAACCACTAAGAGCAATCAAACACAACCGATAAATGCGGTCCACAACAAGAGAATATCCCACAAGAGTAGAAATATAAACAGGGGCACTCAAGGAATCTTGAGATACACCCAAATGCGGAGCAAAATAAGAAGACACATAAGAATAGGTGGAGACTGGATCGAATAAAATCGATGCATCTCTATGACGAACCAGGACAATACTTGTGATGAATGGAGGCGACAACCTCAGTACGAGTAGGAAGGGCATAATCTCTGGCAGCCTCCCCCTCTAGGGCAACCTCTGCCTCCCCGACCTCCACCTCTAGCTGGCTGAGCAGGTGGGGTAGCAACTAGTACTGTAATCATAGCTTGAGAACTCTGGAGGGCACGCTGTGGAGGTGAACCCCTTCTAAGTCTGGGGCAATCCCTCACCATATGGCGTGTGTCACCACACTCAAAACAAGCTCTAGGAGGATGTGGTGGTTGTGACTAGCTCGGGCCAGGTCTGCTGGACTGACCACTGAAAGCACCCAGTGCTGGAGGCGCACTAGATACTGGCGGTGCATAATAAGGCTCCTGAGGCCTAGGAGGAGCTGGAATACCACTGGCTGCTGGAAGAGCTGAATGAAAGGGGCGAATAATATAACCCCTACCATGACGAACTGCAGTTGGAGCACGGGTACCAGAATAATGGCCTGACTCTCAAGACCTCTTGGCCTCTCTCTCCTCTCTCTCCCTAGCATGCATACCCTCTATCCTCCTACCATTGCTCACCACCTACTGATAAGAAATATCCATCTCCAACTCACGAGCCACGCTAGACCTAATGTTGGGAATAAGCCCCTCAATAAACTGGCGAACCCTCTTGCGAACAGTAAAAACCAAGGCTGGGGTGTGTCTAGCCAAGCAAGTGTATTGGACAGATACTCTGAGACAGTCATAGCACCCTAGCGCAAATGCTCAAACTATGCGCGCCATGCGTCCCTGAGGCTCTGAGGAACAAACTCTCTCAGGAACATATCTGAAAACTGAGTCCAAGTCAGTGAAGCTGCCTCATCTAGACTGTCTAACTCATAGGTACGCCACCACTCATAGGCGACTCCTCGAAGCTGGAAGGCAATAAAAGAAACCCCACTCAATCCTGATATACCCATATTGCGTAGGATACGGTGACACTCCTCTAGAAATCCTAAGGCATCATCTAATGCTAACCCATTGAATATAGGAGGATCATAATTCTTGAACCTCTCAAGCCTCCGCTGCTCATCCTCTGAAGTCGTTGCCCTGTCCTCGGGCCGATTTGGGATTGCAGGCTGTATAGGAATAATCTCTAGGACTTGATCAACATGCTCTCACTACTCAGGAATGCGGGCGGCGGGATTTTATGTTCCTCCCCGGCCTGAGATGTAGCTGCAGCAAAGGGAAGCAACCCTACCTAAGCCAGAGTGGTGTACATGCTCATGAACTGAACAAGAGTCTCATGAAGAGCTAGAGTAGTGGTAGCAGTAGGCGTATCAGGTGCCTGGACTCCAGCTGGAACTACTGGTGGTACCTCGGTGGTAGCTCACCGGGTGCTCTGGCTGCACCACGTGTGCGTCCTCGGCCTCTACCCCAGCCCCCGACGGCTCCAGTAGGGGGCGGAGTTTCCTAATCATCTCTGGTAGCGCGTGTCCTCACCATCTATGAGAGAATAGAAGACAGGAGTTTAGAATTGTGATGTCAAAATCTCGCACAATAAGGAAATCAAATGAAGTGGAATTTTCCTAACAGTTACATAGCCTCTGGCAAATAAGTACAGACGTCTCCATACCGATCCGCGAGACTCTAATAAATTGGCTTGTGATTCATGACTCCTACGAACCTAGAGCTCTGACACCAACTTATCACGACCCCAGTTTGCCCTCTGTGAACTATCGTGACGACACCTAGTCTCTATGACTAGGTAAGCCTGACAAATGCGGAAAGGAAATAATTTACGAAAAATAAAATAATATAAACCCGAAATAATGAAATGAAATAGTGTTTAAGATGCCGCCTGACATATAACAGTACAAGAATCTCAACTTAACACTTCCCAAAAATCCGGAACTCCATGAATCACATGCTGAGAGATATATAAGAAGCTCTAACTCTAGAAATGTCTAACAAAAGGAAAATACAGAAGCGCTATGCTATTACAGAAAGATAGAAAGGGACTCCTCGGTCTGCAGACGCGGTAGAATACCTCAAAGTCTCTACAGAAGCGCCTCGCCTCAAGGATAATAAGACTGAGTGGAAGTACCTGGATCTACACATGAAAAACATGCACAGAAAGGGCATGAGTACACCACAGCAGCACTCAGTAAGTGCCAAGGCTAACCTCGGTCGGGTAATGACGAGGAAGGTCAGGGTCCTACTGAGGTTAAATGAAATACAAGGTTTAACAATGTAAAATAAGATAATATAATAAGTGCAAGAGTAAAGAGTAACACATAATGGAAAGAACAACAACAAATATAACAGAGACGAAATAATCACGGAAAAGAATACAGCTCAACACAGAGATAACAATCGGGGATCTCCCAGGATACCGTCCTGTAGTCCCTAAATATAAATATCCGGTGGATCTCCCGATATACCATCCTGTAGTCCAACTCATAATGCGCGGGGATCTCCCAAAATACCGATCCGTAGTCCCAAATGTAAATACTCAATATAGGGGGAATCTTGCAGTCCCGTAGTTCCAATATAAAAGTGTAGGAGGATCTCCCAAAATACTGTTCTATAGTCCCCAAGTAAACGTGTAGGGGGATCTCCCGGGATTCCATCCCGTAGTCCCAAAGTAAACGCATAACAACGACAAGAAGAGTACACAGTTCAATTTAAATTCCAAAACCAAGGTAAGACAGGTATGTCTAGCCTAGCATGCTGCACATAATCCAAATAAGGTAGTTTGAGCAAGTAAATCAATTAAGGCTATTAGACATGCTTCCTTAAGCTAACAACAGGCTTAAATTGCAAGTAGTATAAACGGGATAAAGAAACACGATTTAAAATTACTTAAAGAAAAATCGGATTTTCAACAATTATCACAAGTACGCACTCGTCACCTTACATACAAGGTATTTCAAATATCAATAATACCAAATCCTAAGGGGAGTTTCCCCAACACATGGTTAGGCAAGCCACTTACCTCGAACCAGCTAAAAATTTAACCTGAAACCACGTTCTTGCCCTGAGTACTCGACTCCAAATGGCCCAAATCTATTCAATTCAATTGCATAATGTAAATAACACTTCAAGTAATTGATTCTACAAATAAATTCTAAGCTACTACGCGAAATTAGGTAAAATGACCAAAACACCACTCGGGCCCACATCTCGGAATCGGGTAAAATTTACATTTTTAGAATTCTTTTACTCTCACGAGTCTAACCATACCAAAATTATCCAAATCCAATAACAAATCCCCAATTAAAACTCGAAATTTAGGTCTAAGAACTTTCTCCACTTTTTCCCTCAATATTCCACCATAAATTCGAAATTAAAGGATGGATTTAAGTAAAGATTCATGGAAATTAGTCTAAACCGAATAGGAATTACTTACCCAAATCGCTCAGGTGAAAATCCCTCTCAAAATCGCCAACCTGGAGCTCCCAAATCAATTTTCCAAGCTTTTTGATTAAACCCTCGTTCTGCCCCCTTTTCTGAGCAGTGAAACCGCATCTGTGGTCCCTCTTTTGCAAAGACTTGGTCGCATCTGCGACATTTCATTAAACAGGATTTTTTGCACCTGCGACTGCCTTTCCGCAGATGCGGTGCCGCTTCTGCGGTGCCTTGACCACATCTGCGGTTCAACCCCATTTCGCCCAAACCACATCTACGGTGCTTCAACCGCTTCTGCGGGCTAGCACCTGCGGTCCCCAAGCCGCAAGTGCGATTATGACAGCAAACTGAAGCTAACTCTCACTCCAAATTTTCTGTTAACCATACAAAATCATCACAAAGCCCCCAGGACCTCAATCAAAAGCACAAACAAGTCATATACAACTATCCAAACTTATACCAACCCTTAAAATACCTAAAACAACATCGAAACATCGAATTAGCCATGGATTCGAGCCTAAAAACTCCAAAAACTCTTAAATTATACTTTCGATCAAAAAGTCTATCAAACCTCGTCCGAATGACCTGAAATTTTGCACACACATCACATTCAACACTATGGAGCTACTCCAATTTTTGGAATCCCATTCCGACCCTTAGATCAAAATATCACTATCGAACCGGAAACTTCAAAATTTCAACTTTCGGCATTTCAAGCCTAAATTAGCTACGAACCTACAAAACACAATCTAAACATGCCTCTAAGCCCGAAATCGCCCAGGGAAGCTAATAGAACCAACTAAATATCATTTCAAGGTCATCTTCATACTGTTCCGACTACGGTCCAAATTCTACTTAAACTCTCATTTAGGGACTAAGTGTCCCCAAACTCTCTGAAACTCAAAACCAAACATCCCGGAAAATCAAAATAGCAAAAACAAACACAAGGAAAGCAGTTAATAGAGGATCAATGCGTTAATTCTTAAAACGACCGGTCGGGTCGTTACAGGTCGGGTTTGGCTAATTTCGGGATTTTTAGTTTAATTTGATAATTTTCGCGTGGGCTTTGTTCCTTTGGCATGTATTGATGATATGATTCTTATTTTGGATAGATTCGAGGTGATTTGATGCCGAGTCGAGTGGCAAGGGCATCGCGGTGTAGATGTTCGTCCGGTTTGAGGTAAGTAATGATTGTAAATCTTGTCCTAAGGCAATGAAACCCCAGATTTCACTTTGTTTCACTATATTGAGGTGACACACATGCTAGATGATGAGCGTGGGGACGTGCACCATTGGGGATTGTGACTTGGTTCGTCCCGTAGCAACTCTTAAGTTGCATATTTGACTGAAAACTATTTGATACACCTGTGTTTTGGAAAATATTACTTTGTTTTGGGCTGAATGTCATATTTGGGCCTCGTGCCAAGTTGTTTGGACCCCTGGGGGCTTTTCCTTATTATTTCCTCAACTATTTTGACTTAAGATCTGTACTCAGTCATGTTATGTTTTATTGATTTCATAACTCAGTATTTATTACACCTTTGATGCATAAAAAATGATATGTTTTGGCTGAGCGTCATGTTTTACTTATAGCCCGAGTGGCTTGTGAGGTTGATGACTGAGAGAGGCCGAGGAACTGGTTGTGAGGATTATATATTTATGGATCGGGCTGCACGCTGCATCGATATATATATATGGATCGGGTTGCATAGCGCTTGGGCTGTAAGAGCCCTTCCAGAGTCTGCACACCTCCAGTGATGCAGTCGACTGTATATTTATGGATCGGGCTACCTGCCACGACGGTTATTATAAGGTACCTATTGAGTGTGAGCGCTAAGTATGAGCGCTGATTGATGAGAATTTAGTCTCGAGTGACTGAGAGGCTTGCCCGAGGGGCTATATATATATGAGTGATGCTTTGCCCGAGGGGCTTGTTTTTATGAAATCACTATTTTCACTCCTCTTTATAAGGAGCCTCTGTTGAAAATGTTGAACAAATGCATTTAAACAACTTTCATTGGAACTGAAATTTTTACGAGATGTTCAGAATTTAATCACTGATTTGGCGTTGTTATTTCCACTGAGATTTTTCTGTTATGAGGTGTATATGATTTATGTTTGCCGGAGGGGCTGTATACGAACTATGTTTTGCCCAAGGGCCAATTATGATTTTCACCACTTTTACTACAAACTTCATTGAACCTCTATTGGAATTGTTGGAAAGCATCTTCAAATGATTTTTACCAAAAGCTTGTTTTTATATAAGATGATTGACTCATATTTTGATTTGAAAGCTTGTTGTGCTTACTGAGTTTATCATGATGCAGATTTATCGTTTCCTACGGCTCAGTCTTTATTTACTTTTATTACTTACTGAGTTGGCGTACTCACATTACTCCCTGCACCTTGTGTGTAGATCCAAGTGTTTCTGATCTCGGTTGCAGGTTCATCGGAGTTAGCAAGGTAGCTGTCTGGCAATCACAGCACTGTTTTTCTCCCATCTTATTCTCTCCCTTAGTGTACTTTGTGATTTTCCCCAACCATGTTGGTCTTGAGGTTATCAGACAGATATAGTAAATGCTCATGACTAGTGACACCTCGATGTCGGGCTTTGTTTCCGCACTGTTATTTTGTTTTAAACTCTATATAAAGGTTATTGTTAAATAGATTTGATTTTATACTAAGAATGGAAAATACTGATTGGTTTTGGGTTTGTGTCGGCTGGCCTAGTTCCATGATAGGCGCTATCACGACCGGGTTGGTTTTGGGGTCATGACGACGAGGCGTTCTACCTCTAATGAGGTGAGGCGTAAGCCCTGAGATATGGGGCATAAGTCCCACGGATCTTTAAATTTTACTAATTTCAATAATTTTAAAATAGTATAAAATAAAAAATTATTATAAAAATTATATTAAAATCATAAAATTATAATAAATAATCTATTTAAAGTATTTATAAATTATAATTCAGCTATGAATAACACGAAAAGTATGACATTATCATAATATGCAAATTATCTTCAACGTCGTTACAACTCAAACATCAAAAGTAATGTATTTGATGCAAAATCGTATATGTATCTCTTAAGGAGTAATGAATCCTGAAAGAATTTCGATATTATAATTAGATATTTTTTTAAAATACTTCTTTTATTTAATATGCTTTCTATTTGAAAGAGAATTATATAAAAGCATAATTCACAATTTAAATACGATTCTCTAGCATCATTTATTTTTAAGTTTCAACAAGTTAATAAAGTGACACATATTTCACTATACTATACCATGATAACTAATTATTTGTAAATAGTTACTAGTACCAAGCTATTAAATGAATAAGTATTGTATCTCGTAAACGTAAAAAAAATAATATTTAGGAAAATAATTATAAAAAAATTATGGACTATTGTATAATAAAGACATAACAAAAGTTAATAAATAAATACTTTTAAATGAAAGATATATTTAAAATTTACTTTATAACAGTCTTAGTGGATAACGTGCAATAATTTTTATTTTAATTATGACATAAAATATTCTCAACTTAATGATTTATGATTACGAAAAAAAGTAATTTTGAATAGTTAACTTTTTATTAAGAAAATTTGAGGATTTACAATAGTTCCACACAATTGCATAAAGTTATATTAGGCGAGCCCAGTACTCCGGGCGTTGGGCGTGTCGGAGCGTAAGCCCTGGCTTCCAAGGCGTACGTCTCGCGGAACTAAGCCCCTCACATAAGTCCTGGGGCGTCTTACGAGTGCTCCGCCCCAGGGCGAGTCCCGAGCGAGTCCCAATTCTGCCTTTTAAAACAGAGATTTTTAGTCGCCCATTAATTAATACATATTAAGTCTGAACTTATGCACATCACAGTTTTATTCTCATATTCCAGGTACATTTGCATCTATACCCGCTTTTTGGGTCACGTTTTAACTTGTGCCCGCTTTGCAAAATAAATTGCAAGCGTACCCACTTTTTCGCGTAACTTCAGCATACGGGGTTGTAGTAGCAAAGCCAATCACGCAAAACTTCAGCATTCTAGTAGACAGGACCCAAGTGTGCTGAACCAAGTGTGCTAAAGGTTTTGTTTTGTAACTGGCGAATTTCAGCTCTAGAGCTGAAGTTTTTGTTTTTGTAACTGGCGAACTTCAGCTCTAGAGCTGAAGTTTTTGTTTTGTAACTGGCGAACTTCAGCTCTAGAGCTGAAGTTTTTGTTTTGTAACTGGCGAACTTCAGCTCTAGAGCTGAAGTTTTTGTTTTTGTAACTGGCGAACTTCAGCTCTAGAGCTGAAGTTTTTGTTTTGTAACTGGCGAACTTCAGCTCTAGAGCTGAAGTTTTTGTTTTGTAACTGGCGAACTTCAGCTCTAGAGCTGAAGTTTTTGTTTTGTAACTGGAGAACTTCAGCTCTAGAAGTTCTTTGTTCACTTTGGTAATTTCCTTTTCAACTTCTGGCCTTAAGGACTCCAACTCACGAGCGACATCCAGTAATTTCTGAAATCACATCCCACTAATGATTGATTCAACATCCATGAGGCTGAAAATATGAACATGCAACTTTCACAAATTAGTTATTAGAGACATTGCTTAATTATCAACATGGAAATATATGTTTTCCCTGCATATCTGAGAAGAGATCTATGATATTGTTCTCCCGCCAATGATTGTTTGCCTGGAGGAAAATGAAGTAGAAGTTTAATCTCAAGAGGTTGAGGGCGGATATAACTTTGAGGAGGAGAAGGAGAAAAAAGGGGGCTGAAGTTGTTTAAAAAGTGGGTACAAGTTAAAAGTTTTTAAAAAAATAGGTATAGATTAAATGGGGGCGACCAAATAGGACGCCCCGTGCAATTTTTACCATATTCCAGCAGCAGCCAAGATGGAATTCATGAGCCCTCTTGCATTGTTACTTAATTTCCTCAAGTTGATCGCTTATATGGTCACTCAATTTTGGGTAATTGACTATCAAAGTCATATAATTATTTTTTATCTTCAAAAATTATTCAGCTTTGGATAATTGACCATCAAAATCGTATTCTTTTTTTTTTGTCTTTCAAAAATTACTCAACTTTACCTAGTTCAATTAAGGTCATCTTTGCCGAATTTTGTACTTTTGTGAGATTTAGTGACATAGTAAAAATTAAATTAATTTTTTTGTTAAAAATACTAATTTTAACGAAACTAGAGGAACTTATAGAATAAACTATAGTTTTGAGCTTTTAACAAGCCATAACTATAATTTAGCTAATTACGGCTCGTAGAACTAATTCCTTGTCATACGGTGTATTCCGATGTATTCAATTCGAATGTATTCAATTCAGCTATATTCAAAAAAAAGAAGAAATTATGGATATTTAGTTATATTCAATTTATTGTATTCATTTATAGCTACTTTTACACTGTATTCAATTCGGTTGTATGCAAACAAACAAAATTCAAAAAATACAGGGATATTCAACTGTATTCAATTCACTGTATTTATTCGCTGATACTTTTACACTGTATTCAATTCACCATCAATTCGGTTGTATTCAAACAACAAAAATTTCAAAAAATACATGTCATTGTCGAAAAAAATTTCCTTTGAAATATATGAAATATAGGAAAATATACAAAAATATACTGTATTTATATACATATACCAAAAAGATACACTCAAATTCGGCCAGATCTGAGCCGACCACATTTGAGAAATACAATTAGAAAATTCGGTAAAATATGAGTCGAATTTGGGAATAAAAATAATTTCAAAAGACAGATCCGTCCAAGATCTATCTTGTCATGTATGTTTCGCGGGGTGAAAGTGGCCGAAACTCAACGAATCTGAGAAAAAAGAGTTTCAATTTTTCTTGGGTTTTCTCATATCTATGGAGTTCTATGAGGAACTAAAAGAAATGGGTTATGAATTCGTATAGCGGAGGATGAGAGCAAGAGATGGTGAACATTTGGCTATGTGGAGACCGTCGGTTGGCGGCCGAGATCTCCGGCAATGACGGTGCAGATATGATCTGGTGGGGATCTAGTGGCAACGACATTTTGGGAGAGAAGGTGGTTATTAGGGTTGTAAGGAGGATGGAGAGATCAAAAAATTATACGGGGATGGTAAATTTGCTGTAAAATACAAAAATTAGCTATGTATTGTAACTATTTCTAACTATAGTTGCGAATGGTAAATACATAATAGATGCTCATTATACCATATAACTATTCCTATTTTTTACTTCCAACACCAAATAGCGGAAATCTTCTTCTAGGACTTATTCCTTCTGTTTAATGCTAAACAATATAATTAGAAAACTCATTTATCCAGTTTCAAAAAGTATCAATTGACATGTAAAGTTGATACATAATCTGAAAAAGATACTTAAAAAAAACCTTTACCATTTGAACTAATCTTACAAGTTGCAGCCCAATAAAAATAAGCTCTTCACCTCTTTCGTGGAAATGTAAAAAATTGGAAACTTTTAGAGAGAAAAAAATTTGGACTATTTCTCAATTAGTACGTGTCATCCTTGATGCATGGTCATATTAAATTTTTGTGTATCATTCCAATTTTATCATATATCCTGACAAATGTAAGAGTTGGGGTTTTGGTAAAGAAAATCTTCCTTTTGTCATGTGAATGGACTATTGTCAAATAAAAATATGCAACAAGAGTTTATGTTTTCATTTTCTTAAAGACAATTTAGATGTCTTTTATCAATATAGAATCAAGAACAACAAAATATGATGTTAGGATCGAAATAATCAGGTATAATATGAAAGTTAGTAAAACAAACATTAAACAATAATAAATCAAACAACAAAAGATAAATATACCAAAAAAGACACAAATATTTAATGTGGTTTGGTCAATTGACATGCGTGTACATGCGGAGATGAACAATCTATTATATAAAAGAAAGTACAAATATCGAGTGAACAACTTCACAAAGAGGCACACACAAGTAGCAGGCTAACACTCATCCTAAAAGTTCTGCACCTAAAGAAGACTCTCAATGCCTTATGGCTACATTGTGGATGTGACTAAAAAAAAAGGAAAGATCCTCAATTTATAAAAATCCAAAACCTTTTACTCTAAGAAACAAGGCTAGCCAAATATGGAAGAATTATATTTTTTCGTAAATGGTACAATCAATTATAGTAAATAGGTTGTCCTTCATTCAAGAGAGAATCAAATATCATAAGAATGTGTATACGGGTAAAACCAAGCTCATGGTATACCCGGACTTCCGATAAGATAAATCGAGCTAGAGACATGACGTCAAGGAACCGAAATCGTGGCAAGGGTCTCATCGAGTCACGGTCCGGGGGCATGACGCCCACCCTTGAGAATATTGGGGCCAAGATCGGGGATCTGTCTAAATCCCAAAAGACTTCGGAGAATGTTGTCGAGCAACCAAGCACGACCAACAGAAGATTGTGATATCCGCAACCGGCCGGATATCACGGCGTGGATCTCGGCACGCATCAATAGAGCGGGTGATTGGTTAAACAGAAGATTTTTTTACCTTTTATAAAATTGTACGTAGAGTAAAACTCCTTTACTATATAAATGAGAGTCTGATTATTCATTGAGGACATTGTAATACGCATACCAAGGCGATATGCTATTATTTTTCTGTCATTCAAAGTTCTCAAGTTGTCAATCAGTGTTTCATTATTATAAACCGGGGATCGAAGACGGATATTTCATTGAGGCTGTCCTCGAGTCCAGAACTATCCCCCTTTATTTTCAAGCGATTTGATAATTTATCATATCTCTTATCTGTTTATTCTACAGTTTGTATTGAATAAACCTACATGTCATTAAAACTACTTACACATTTAATTGTTATCTGATTTTGAGAGTAAACAGTTTGGCGCCCACCGTAGGGCTAAGGATAATAGTGGCAATTTGATACAAATTTCCATAATGCGTCATATTTTACACTTGTTCTTTGAAGTGTCTTCAATTTCAGGTCAAAGTTCAAAATGTTGAACTCCCAATCTACCCCTCTAAACATAGATGTTGACTCCGGTCACCACGAAGAGAACAACAATATAGTACCAGGTAACGAAGTGCCCCCTGTTGACCCCAACGGAGCTCCAACTGCGGACCCGATCAACGCTAACTCACATGTGGCCATCAATTCAAATTTGCCTACCGATCCTGAGAGCAGCGTTCACGGGGGAGTCCGATTGGTAGCCCAAAATACGCACGATGGTGAAGGTTATGGGATTAGCTTGCGGGTGCTTGTCGAAATGCTACAGACTCAACAGGTAGCGATAGCCCAGTTACAAAACCAAAGCCACACCCCTAGCAGAGTTGAGCCCGAGCCGCCCCGGTAAATTACTTGCAAAAATGAACCGATTACAGAGAGGCCAAATGACCTTGAACCTGAGACTAACCTTGAGATCATAAAGATGCTCGAGGAGCTGACAAAATGGGTAGAATCGGGATAAAAGAAAATCGAAGCAAATGACAAAAAGGTGGAAACCTACAATTCCAGGGTCGACCATATCCTAGGAGAACCACCGATATTGAAGGGCCTGGATTCCAAGAAGTTTGTCCAAAAACCTTTTCCTCCGAGCGCAGCTCTGAAGCCAATCTCAAGGAAGTTCCGCATGCCTGAGATTCCTAAGTACAATAGAACAACTAACCCAAATGCGAATGTGACCTCCTATACGTGCACCATCAAGGGCAACGACTTAGAGGATTATGGGATCGAGTCCGTTCTACTAAAAAAGTTCGGGGAATGTCCGTCAAAGGGCGCTATGATATGGTATCATAACCTACCCCTTACTTCTACTGATTCATTTGCTATGCTTGCAGACTCCTTCGTGAAAGCACACGCCAGGTCTATCAAGGTCGAGACCAGGAAGTCAATACTTTTCAAAGTGACACAGAGAGATAATGAGATGATCAGGGAATTCGTGTCCCGGTTTCAAATGAAATGGATGGACCTGCCTCCGGTCGCAGACGATTGGGCCGCTCAGGCCTTTACCCAAGGACTCAATACTCGAAGCTCATTAGCTTCACAATAATTGAAGCAAAATCTGATAGAATATCCGGCCGTGACTTGGGTATAACCAGTATCAATCAAAAATTAGGGTCAAAGATGATCAGCTTGGGGCCCCGTCTGGGTCCATTTATCCTGTCAAAGCTATCCATAGAGCCAAGAGAGACATTGACCGTGAACCAAAGCCAAATAGGGATCGGTATCAACCATACAATGGAGACCGAAGAGGTAATAGGTCTGGGCAAAACCCTGTGAGAAGTGAAAGGAGAAGCGATTGAGGTCAAAATAACCGGAGACTCATGAGCAAAAGCGGTTTCGACAGGCCCATCAGGCCTAAGGAAATGCCAATGTTATCGGAGTACAACTTCAATGTCGATGTTGCTGCCATCGTATCTGCTATTGGATGCATCAAATACATCAAGTGACCTTGACCTCTACAGTCCGATCTAGCCCAAAGGAACCCTAACCTAATATGTAAATATCATGGCTCTCACGGCCATAGAACGGAATATTGTCGACACTTGAGAGATGAAGTAGCCCGGTTATTCAACAACGAACATCTCCGAGAGTTCCTAAGTGATCAAACCAAAAGCCATTTCAGGAGTAGGGACTCTAGTAGGCAGATCGAGTAGGAGGAACCTCAACACATCATTAACATGATCATCGGTGGGGTCAACGTCCCCTAGGGTCCGATGTTAAAGTGCACCAAAGTATCTATCACAAGGGAAAAATGGAGTCAAGATTATGTGCCAGAAGGAACCTTGTCTTTCAATGACGAGGATGCTGAAGGCATCATGTAGCCTCACAACGATGCACTGGTAATATCTATACTCATAAATAAATCTTGAGTTAAGCGTGTGTTAATTGATCCAGGTAGGTCGGCCAATATCATCAGATCGAGTGTCGGGGAATAGCTGGGTCTACAAGACCAAATTGCACCTACAGTCCGGGTTCTAAACGGATTCAACATGGTATGTGAGACCACTAAAGGGGAGATAACATTACCGGTGAACACTGTTGGAACCATTCAGGAAGCAAAGTTCTACGTGATCGAAGAAGATATGAGATACAATGCTCTGTTCGGGAGGTCGTGGATTCATAACATGAGGGCAGTGCCATTGACGTTTCACCATATGTTGAAATTCCCAATGCTAGGAGGGATTAAAACAATTTATAGAGAATAACTGGACGTAAAGGAGATGTTTACAATTGATGAGGTGGTCCCGATATCCGCACTTTCAACACCAAAGGATTTGGGTTTGGTCGCCAAGGAAGAAACCAAAGACCAATCATCGACACCAGCCTCGACCGAATCGGAGAAGCAGGGGATGGGTGAGGATGACGACTACAGAGTTCCCAGGTCTTTCATAGTCCCTGATGATTCCGACGCCACCAAATCAACATGCGAAGAACTGGAGCATGTCATATTGATCGAGAACTTGCCCAATTGTAAGGTATACCCGGGCATAGGGTTAAGTCCCAAGCTCAGGAAAAAACTCATTAAATTCCTTATAGCTAACATAGATTGTTTTGGTTGGTCCCACCTCGACATTATAGGGATTCCACTAGAGATAACTACTCATAAGTTGAGCATGGATTCGAAGTTCCACCCGATCAAACAGAAAAAGAGGCCTCAGTCCAAAGTCAAGCATGCATTCATCAAAGACGAGGTATCTAAACTCCTTAAAATAGGGTCTATATGGGAGGTTAAATACCCAGATTGGTTAGTAAACGTAGTGGTAGTCCCTAAAAAAGGGAATAAATTAAGAATGTGTGTAGACTACAAGGACTTGAATAAAGCATGCCCCAAGGACTCTTTCCCTCTGCCCAACATCGATTGCATGATCGATGCGATGACCGGCCACGAGATCCTCAGCTTTATCGATGCCTACTTTGGGTACAACCAAATTCGGATGGACCCAGGAGACCAGGAAAAAACATCCTTCATCACTAAGTACAACAACTACTGCTATAACCTAATGCCATTCGGACTAAAAAATGATGGTACCACTTACCAACTCCAAGTAAATTACATGTTCGAAGAACAAATAGGAAAATCAATGGAGGTTTACATTGACAATATGTTATTTAAGTCCCTGCGAGAAGATGCCCATTTGAAATATTTGCAGGAAACCTTCAATATATTGAAGAAATACAATATGAAGCTAAACCTGGAGAAATACGCATTCGGAGTCGGGTCCGGGAAATTTCTTGGATTCTGTCTAACCGAGGAATCGAGATTAATCTCGATAAGATCAAGGCCATAGAGGACATCACCGTGGTGGATAGTTTCGAGGCTGTTCAAAGGTTAACTAGGCGCATAACTGCCTTGGGTCCATTCATCTCGAGGCCCTCCGACAAAAGCCATCGATTCTTCTTGTTATTGAAAAAGAAGAATAACTTCTCATGGACCCCGAAGTGCCAACAAGCCTTGGAAGAAATCAAGCGGTAGCTCTTGAGCCCGCCTTTACTCCATACCCCAAAGTCAGACGAACAGTTATACCTGTACTTAGTGGTATCTAAGATAGCGGTAAGTGGAGTCCTGGTCCGGGAAGAGGAACGTACACAATTTCCTATCTATTATGTTACCAGGACTCTAGGCGAGGCCGAAACTATGTATCCTCAATTAGAAAAATTGATGCTCGCTTTGCTAAGCGCCTCGAGGAAGTTAAAACCATATTTTCAATATCATCCCATATGTGTTATAACTACTTACCCGTTGAGAAACATAATGCATGAACTTGAGCTCTCGAAACGATTGGCCAAATGGGCTGTGGATATCAGTGGGTACGATATCGAATATCGATCCCGAACCTCCATCAAATCTCAAATTTTGGCAAACTTCGTGACCAACTTTATGTTGGCCCCAATACCCGAGGTCAAAAGGGAATTGTTGTTGAATTCGGGGACTTTCTTGGGAATATGGACCCTCTTTATGGACGGTGCCTCAAAAGTAAAGGGGTCCAGACTGGTCATCGTGGTGAAGCCAACGACGGGTAATATAGGTAGACAATCTATTAGGACTGTAAAATTGACTAACAATGAGGTCGAGTATAAGGCCATGACTGCTGGTCTCAAATAGGCTAAATGCCTGGGGGCCGAGGTGATCGAAGCTAAGTGCGACTCCCTGGCGAAGCCGATGCTCTTGCTAAGTTGGGATCGTCGATTGATGACAATGAATTCAACTCGGGAACAGTCGTGCAACTCATGAAATCAGTAGTGGGGGAAGGTCACGCCGAGATAAACTTGACAAGCTTAACCTGGGACCGGAGAAACAAGTATATAGATTACATGAAGACCGAGAAATTGCCCTCGGATCCTAAAGAATCGAGGGCTCTATGCACAAAGTCAACCAGGTTCAGCATGTCCGAAGAAAATAACCTATTTAGAAGAACGCTCGATGGCCCACTCGCCATATGTTTGGGACCAGGAGATACCGATTATGTTTTGAGGAAAGTTCATGAAGGCACCTGCAGGAACCATTCGGGTGTTGAATCGGTAGTTTTTAAGGTAATTAGAGATGACTACTACTAAATTGACATCGAAAAAGACGCAATGGAGTTCGATCATGTCACCCTGTCCATTCATGAAATGGGGAATGGACATCGTCGGTCCCCTGCCATGGGCACCTGGTAAGGCTCAATTTTTTATATTTATGACTGACTATTTTTCTAAGTGGGTGGAAGCCCAGGCATTTGAGAAAGTCAAGGCCAAATAAGTTATTGATTTCATTTGGGACCATATTATATGCCAGTTCAGATTGCTGGCCGAGATCGTGTGCAACAATCGGAAGCAGTTCATCGGCAGCAAGGTTAGAAAATTCTTCAAAAACCATAAGATCATAAGGATCCTATCAACACCCTATGACCCTAGCGGGAACGGGTAGGCGGAGTCTACAAACAAAACCATACTCCAAAATCTTAAGAAGAGGTTGACCGACGCCAAGGTAAAATGGAAGAAAATTTTGCCCGAAGTCCTATAGGCATACCGTACAACCTCAAAGTCTAGTACCGGGGCCACCCTGTTCTTATTGGTCTACGACATCGAAGCACTAATATCGGTCAAAGTAGGAGAACTGAGTCTCAGGTTCCAATATGCAACCGAAGAGTCAAATAATGAGGCCCTAATTATGGGCCTAGAAATGTTGGATGTGAGGAGCGAGGCTGCCCTCGTCCGGTTGGCCGTCCAAAAGAAACAGATAGAAAGGTATTACAATCGGAGAGCCAACCTTCGACACTTCAATATTAGGGACTTGGTGTTAAGAAAAGTGACATTGAATATCTGGAACTCGAACGAAAGGAAGTTGCGCTGAATTGGGAAGGTCCATATTGAATTATCGAGATCACTAGAAAATGATCATACAAACTCGAAGCGGTGAATGGTGAGCGGCTACCGAACAATTGGAACGTAACCCACTTAAAACAATTGTACTGCTAAGGTACGACCCCATTCATTACCTTTCGTTGCATATATTATGGATTGGACTAACGCTTGCAGGTAACTGCCAAAGAATGATGCAACTCTTAGGCTGAAAGCATGCGTTGCATCTTTTTCCCTTGAACCAGTTTTGTCCCAAATGGATTTTTTAGCAAGGTTTTTTAACGAGGCAACAGTGGATCGTGCTAAACTTAGAATTGAAGACCAGTTATGCACTGGAGTTGGGGATCACATCAACAGTATCCGAGCCCTTTCTACGATCGGCCTCAAATACCGGGGGCCATCACCCTCGAATAATGATTTTAGCAAGGAAGGAAACTTTGTGCTCGAACAGTCTAGGCCCGGTGGATAGGATATATTGTAAGGGACAAACAATCGAATGAACTGTGCTCACATAGACCACTTAAGCCATAACACGTACATATTTACAATCATGTATATTGTGCATAAAAATGAAAGAAACTTTCTACCTTGCAGATACATATTTTGTCTCCTAAAAACTACTACATTTTGTTCCTTAAGGACATCGAGCCCAAGGGCCACCTCTGTTCGGATCCAAGAGATCACCCCCACTCGGGGACTGTCGTCCAAGACAAACTCGAATGACTCAGGTTGTCAAATCCCGGGGTCACAAAACCTATTAGGCAGTGCCCGAACCTTAAAGGCTATGGCCACCCCTACTCAGGGTTTACCATTTTGTGGTAAGCCCGGTGGCTCAGGTATTGAAACCTAGGGTAATAAGCCTAGTACTCGAACTTAAATGGCTACGACCATCCTAAAATGGCTCAAATACATCTGAAACCCATAACCAAAACATAAGGCCTTAAAAATTTTCAAATGGGTTCAAAGTCTGCCCTCAATAAAATTATAATCTAAAAAATTTCAAGTAAGCACTTCGGGGAAAGCTTCCAGTCATATAAAGCCCCCACGAGTCTTAAGCAAAATTACATCGAGAATGAGCCTTGTTCGAACCTCCGAACAAGACCTTATTATTACGTGCTAAGGCATTCAAAATCTTTACAATCGTAAAGAAAAAGCAAAAAGAAACAAACTTGAAAACATTCGAAGGGATAGCCACTTCACGTATTCGACAATATATCTCAGGCGGTCCTGGGCTTCCTCAGCATCAACTTTGTATTGGGACACCATCTCTTCAACATGGACCCTGGTTATTTCTGCCACTGACTTGGCTGCTTTAAGCTCCTTGGAAAGGGTATCCCGTTCGGCAATAGCCTAGCCCAATTGAGACTAAAGGTCTTTGATATTTTGGGAACGGGCCTCAGCTTTCTCCCTCGCTGCTCAAAGTTGGGTCTCTGCCGAGGCCAGCTGCTCCCCGACAGTCTCCTTTTCTGAAACAAAATGATCCATCTCGCCTTTCCACTCTTCGGCCTTGGCCTTGATTACGTCCATATCAGCTCGGAATTAGTAGATCCAGTCAAGCTTCTGTTGAACCTGCGGGTTTTGACCGTTAGTCATCATGTCTAACTCGTCATCACTAACTTCAAAGATCTTTACCTATTCCACCAGTGTGACAACCTGGCCGGTCGTCTTAAGAATTTACTTCCTGATACCCTAATAACTGCTTTCCCCAAGTTTTATTTATGCTAATTTGATTTGTCGAGATGTTCGGTTTTAAGTTTCGGAGAGTTTTGGGATACTTAGTCCCTAAATGAGAGCTTAAATGTTGGAAAGTTGACCATAGTCGAACAGTGTGAAGATGGCCTCGAAATGGAAATCCGATGGTTCCGTTAGCTTCATTGGGTAATTTCGGGCTTAGTGGCGTGTTCGGATTGTGTTTTGGAGGTCCGTAGCTAATTTAGGCTTGAAATGCTGAAGGTTGAATTTTTGGAGTTTCCGGTCCGATAGTGAGATTTTGATCCGAGGGTCGAAATGAATTCCGGAAGTTGGAGTAGCTCCGTAGGGTTGAATGTAGAGTGTGTGAAAACTTTCAAGTCATTCGGATGAGGTTTGATAGACTTTTTGATTGAAGGCGTATTTTGTGAAATTTGGAGTTCTTAGGCTTAAATCCTTGGTTAATTTGAGATTTTGATGTTGTTTTAGGTGTTTTAAGGATTGGTATAAGTTTGGATAGTGGTTTGTGACATGTTGGTACCTTTGGTTGAGGTCCCGGGGGCCTCAGGATGATTTCAGATAGTTGACGGAAGGATTTTTGAAGTTAAGAGGTTGCAGGTTCAGCTGGTATCTGTCATAATCGCACCTGCGGTTTGGGCTCCGCAGGTGCAGAGCCTCAGAATCAGCGTTTGTCACTGCAGAAGTGAAAATAAGGAGGAGTAGTAGAGGCCGCAGATGCGGAAATAATTACTAGTATGTTTCTTTTCCTGTTTCTATTACTTGCAATATTAAGCCTGTTGTTAGCTTAGGAAAATATGTCTAAGTGACTTAATTGCTTTATTGGTTCAACCTGCCTTACTTGAATTCTTTGTAGCATGCTAGGCTAGAATCACTTGTTGCCTTAATACGAAGTCTTGCCATTTCTGTATATTTTTATGTTACTGTTGTGTATTTATTTTGGGACTATGGATGTGGGATTCCGGTAGCTCCCCCTTGTCTATTTATTTTGGGACTACGGATGTGGGATTCCGGTAGATCCCCCTGCACATTTATATGGAACTACAAGAATGCACCCGGTAGATTCTCCCAGTACTGGGTATTTATATTTGGGACTACGGAACGGGTTTCCGGTAGATCCTCGCGCGCTATGAGTTGGACTACGGGACGGGATCCCGAGAGATCCACTAGATATGTACATATGGGACTACAGGACGGTATCTTGGGAGATCCCCGATTGTTATTATTAGTGCTGAGTTGTACTTCCTTTCCATGTTCACCTCGTTCTACATAGTTGTTGCTGTCCTGTACATCCTGTGTTATTTTACTGCCAAACTTATTATTAATGTTCTGTTCTATACTATTGATATTTATATTTTATTTAACCTCAGTAGGGCCCTGACCTTCCTCGTCACTACCCAACCGAGGTTAGGCTTGCCACTTACTGAGTACCGTTGTGGTGCACTCATGCCTCTCATGCACATGTTTTTCATGTGTAGATCCAGGTACCGCTACTCAGGCCTACCATCCTTGAGGGAGGAGACTGCTCTAGACACTTCGAGGTACATCTGCCGCGTTTGCAGATCGAGAAGTCCCTTCTCTATTCCAGTTGTTAAACCTTGCCCTTTTGTATTTTCTTTCTTGTTAGATATTCTGGAGTTAGACTGTTAGATATTCCAAAGGCTTGCGTTTACGTGAGTTTCCGGTTTTTGGGATAGTGTACTTGGTTTTGAGAGTGTTGTGTTGTATACGCCGAGCGGCATTATAACTACTGTTTCCATTCAGTTATTTTGGTTTTGACTATTTCTTCCGCAGGTTTCGTTTATGTTCCACATTTGTTAGGCTTACCTAGTTGTAGAGACTAGGTGTCATCACGAAAGTTCACAGAGGGCGAACTGGGGTCGTGACAAGTTGGTGTCACACCTCCTTTTTCCGCGCCCGGGGGGCGCAGGGGGAGTTTTTTTCAATTAAAGGACAATCGAAATGGGATTCGTTTAATTATTTCAGAGTCGCCACTTGGGAGATTTAGGGTGTCCCAAGTCACCAATTTTAATCCCGAATCGAGGAAAATAATGACTCTATATTACAGTCTGCGTTCCAGAAATCTAGATAAGGAATTCTGTTAACCCGGGAGAAGGTGTTAGGCATTCCCGAGTTCCGTGGTTCTAGCACGGTCGCTCAACTGTTATATTTGGCTTATTTATCTGATTTTAATACAATATGAACTTATGTGCAAATTTATCTTTTAACCGCTTTATTATTATTGTTTTTACAAGAATGTGAACATTGCTTAAAATATATCTTTGGACTGTGTCACATGAAATGCACCCACAATCCGAAACATATTTTATTTGATGTTTTAGGATTTGGATTTGGGTCGCATGAAATGCACACCCGAGCTTAAGAAAGTAAATTATTAAACACGCGCCTAAAGAGACTATCACGTTGTTATTTTTTTTTTGCGGAGGCCGCGAAATTCGCTAAACGACCCTCCTAAATTCTAAGTAATTTTAAACAAGTATTTACTGAGGGCCCCGCAATTTGTATTTTTATTCGGCGAGGCTCATCTCATTATTATTTTTTAAAGAATTTGCAACGTCATGGAAATGTATCTCGGGCCACGCCACAATCAATGCGCCCGTGACTAGAGACATATTTCGACTCCGTTGAGATTTGGATTTGGGTCACATAAATGTGCACCCGAGTTTAGGGAGATAACATTATTAAAGGCGCGCCTAAAGCAACTAGCGCATTATTATTTTGGGGTAGGGCCGTGAAATTTGCTAAGCGACCCATCCCGAAATCTAAGTATTTAATACATATACTTTGTGAGGGCCCCGCAATTTGTCCGTTTTATTTGGCGAGGCTCGTCTCATTTTTTTTTTATGATTATTTTATTTATTTATTTATTTATATTTTTATTTTTATTTTTTTTAAAAAAAGGACAAGGCTAAAATGACTACATTTCTTTGCTACTTCGCGAGGCCATGGGTTGTAGGTTAAACTTATTTGATGAAACGAATATCTTTCCGCGGGATTAGATTACTACTATGATTTTAACATTACTACTACACGTACAAACAACTATTAAGACAAACACTTAGATAACAACAATTTAAACATGAAGAAACAAAATGTCAAATGGCTACTAAAAATAACGAAACAACGGAAGAGACATTCACGGCCACATTTCAATACCATACGGATTTAATTATCAAATATAGCAATTCGCAATCATCATGTATATATGTCTCGCGTAATTTCGCGTACTATCCGCATGAACTAGGATTGTATTTCAACAAAACACCTATACATATTACTAAACAGCGAACATGAAGGACACAGGCAGAGATAACCTACTTGAGATTAACGTCCGATACGTTGGACCTGCGACGAAACCTCGGACAACAACCTCGACGTACCGGACCTCGACGAACCAAAGACGACCTCGATGGAAAGCTTGGACCCCACAACTGTCGACGCCCCAAGATTGTTAGTTGCTGCTGTATCTCCGACGCAGCAACGGCTGCCTCCCTGACGACGAAGCAGCAGTAGGGGGCGACGGGCTGAATGACGAAGAAGATGATGACGATGGTCGCCGGAGTTTGCTGGTTCGGCAGGTGGTCGTGGGAGAGGGAGATGGACGGTTTGGAGGTGACGGTGTTAGGAAGGCAGCGATGGTGGTGGTGAGGGTGTCGACTGGTTTTTGTTTGGAGGGGTCACGGGGCAGCCGGTGGGTTTTGAAGCTGGGGGGCAGTAGGGTTTTGGTCGACGAAGGTGGTTATGGCGTCGGGTGGTTATGGGTGCTTGGTCGACGAAGGGCTGGAGGTTGACGATGGTGGTTATGGCGTCGGGTGGTTATGGGTGCTTGGTCGACGAAGGGCTGGAGGTTGACGATGGTGGTTATGGCGTCGATGGAGGGGCGACGACGGGGAGGGAGCTGTTTGTTTGGACGCAGGGCTGTTGGGGTTTAGGCGTTGGAGTTGGTTTTTCTCACTTTTCTTCTTTGAAGACGAAGAAGGAACAGTCGTATTCTCTTTTTTTCTTTTCTTTCTCCCCCGAGTCCAGACCCCCCTCGTTCCTTTCTTTTTTTTCTTTTTGTAGGTTTTTTTCTTCCTCCTTTTTGGAGAAGAAACCGAAACAGTGGTCCCCCCCTTCAATTTTCAAAAGTCCGTGTTTTGTAATGCTTTGCCCATGAAAATGAGCCCACGCGTGGTGGGGTTCAAGGCATATGTTCCCCACGCGTGGTGGGGTTCCCCACGTGTCCTGGACACGGTTTATTATGGGCTAGGTCCGAAAATTAGGCCTAAAACCGGGTAGTTTGAACCCGAATATTATTCTTTTGCCCGGACCCGAGAAATAGGAAAACGTTGCTTAACTAGTCCTATGTAAACAAAATAACTACCAAAAATAAGACTAGTATTTAAACAAAACTATATCTTTTTTAAATATTTTTCAAGATTTAAAATAGCTACAAAATATTAATAAAACTATTTTTTGTAATTTTCGTTTTTAAATATTAAGATAAAATATGAGGTAATATTTTTGTATTTTTTCAAAGTTAAAAATGCCTATAAAACTTTAATAGAATTATTATTTTTGTATTTTTTTTTTCGAAATTATATAAGGTATAAAAATAAAGTGTAATTTTTGTATTTTTTTTCAAGTTTATGAGAAATACATAAACTAAAATTTATATATATTTTTTTGAAATTTTCTTTTTGCAACGAAATAAAGTAAAAAATAGTTAAAATAGCTCTATTAGTCCTAAATTAGATATTTTAAGCTAAGAGCGTAAAAATTCCCGGGGAGGGTCAAAAATCACGTGCTTACAGCTGCCCCTCTTTGACTGGAAACACGAAGAGTTTTCCGACAAAGAACGACTAGACGTGTTTTTGACCCGACCATTACTTGGACGGACTACACTTAAGGAAAGGGAGGGATTGTGACCGAGCCCTGGTATCTGAGCTGCCTACATATCCTTGGTTATACAGGAATCAGGCCACATGTAGTTCGAGAATGAGAGAGATAGTGAAGTGTACCGAGGTGAAGAGCCGATCGAGGTGCCGTTCCGTTGAGGTTCCGGTCCACGGTCCTGTCGCTACAACAAAAACGAAGACCGAAAAAAAAGAAGACTAACTAAGCCTATCAGCTACTAGTTACAAGGATTCCTATCTGTAAGTCTTCTGAAACTTGGTCTTGAGTCTTGAATGGTGCTTCATACAGACTTCAGGTTTGAACCTTGATACAGCTAGTTGTAGGTGCTAGTTCTTTGAGCGGACCACATCTGTTCTCTACTTCCGTACCTTGGGTTCTTTTCCCCTCTTGTTTTCTTGTTGTCTTTCTTGACTAGCCTTTTGTGGATGCTGGGGATTTTATTGCTTCCTGCTGGAGGTTCCTGTTGTATTCCTTTGCTTCATTGATTCTAAGTGTGCTCCTATCTCATATGAGCGGGCTTTTGACTTCAATGCTTCAATTGTATTCCCTTATTCTCCAGGTGGGTGCCTGATTTCTTCCTTCTTTGTCCTTGTTCTCCAGGTGGACGCCTGATTTCTATTTTTCTTTGTCCTACAACAAACTCCGTTCTACAGGCGGGTCTCCTATTGGTAAGATTAAACTTAGGAAGTGCGTCTCCTATGGTGAAACTAAACTGAGGAAGTGCGTCTCCTATGGTGATGACATGCCTGCATTTATACTTGTGGGCGACCTGGAATATGGAATGAACGGACAAAATGTATTCCCGTATTATACTGGTGGGCGACCTAGAGCTGAAATGTATTCCCGCATTATACTGGTGGGCGACCTAGAACTTAAATGTATTCCCGCATTATACTGGTGGGCGACCTAGAACTTAAATGTATTCCCGCATTATACTGGTGGGCGACCTAGAACTTAAAAGTATTCCCGCATTATACTGGTGGGCGACCTAGAACTTAAAAGTATTCCCGCATTTTACTGGTGGGCGACCTAGAACTTAAATGTATTCCCGCATTATACTGGTGGGCGACCTAGAACTTAAATGTATTCCCGCATTATACTGGTGGGCGACCTAGAACTTAAATGTATTCCCGCATTATACTGGTGGGCGACCTAGAACGTAAAAGTATTCCCGCATTATACTGGTGGGCGACCTAGAACTTAAAAGTATTCCCGCATTATACTGGTGGGCGACCTAGAACTTAAAAGTATTCCCGCATTATACTGGTGGGCGACCTAGAACTTAAAAGTATTCCCGCATTTTACTGGTGGGCGACCTAGAACTTAAATGTATTCCCGCATTATACTGGTGGGCGACCTAGAACGTAAAAGTATTCCCGCATTATACTGGTGGGCGACCTAGAACTTAAATGTATTCCCGCATTATACTGGTGGGCGACCTAGAACGTAAAAGTATTCCCGCATTATACTGGTGGGCGACCTAGAACTTAAATGTATTTGAAATTGTTTCCCCGTCCTTTCGAGAAAATTTTGACAATCGGTAGAAAATTTTCTGCCCCGGTTTTCGGTGACTTCCCCGGCGTTGCCTCTTGCTGCCATCATCAATCCTTTGTTTTCCTACAGCAGACAAAAGAATTTAATTAGTTTTAATCGTGGTGGTAGAGGGTGCCTTTCCGGCGAACGATTTTTCTCTCTTCCCCTTTTCTTGCTTCTATGTCCCCATAATTGGTTAGTGGACAAAATTGCCTGCTGGGGGTCTCTAGCCTGCTGGGGATTGGCTTTCAATTAATCCCCTTTTCTGCTTTCTCTTTAAGCACATGCTGTGGGAGTCTGTTTTTAATTCCCGAAACCACTCCCTTTATGAGCTTACTTCCTCCAAAATTGCCGGGCACGATCACTGCATTGCCTGGGATCGGCCTTTAAGACTGTTTGTATTATCCTGCATTGGATGAATTCCCCTCCGGTTTCTGGTAGTAAGCTTTGAAAAATCCTTTCAAGACACATTTTAGGAAAAGAAATAAAAGATAGAAAAAGGAGAAAATCTTTCTGAACCAATATTTTGGTGGGAGAAGAAACTCAAAAGAACTTATCTGGAGGACATGACTGGTCCCCGTGATCATGACGTGCACCACCGATTCCTGACCCAGTCTATTTGTATCAATCGATTTGCCCGATGGTTTGATTTGCTGGGGCTGATAAAGGAGTGTCCATTTCGAATGTTGTAGCTTTTGTTGATCTGTCTTGTCGCCTCATAGTGCCCTTCGAGGGGTTTTCACTAATGAGACTCTCTCTTTTCTCTCATCTCCCGGCGCCTTATGGTGCCTGTGAAGGTTTTCACCAATAAGACTCTCTCATTTCATGTCCCTCATCTTACATCGCCTCTTGGTGCCTGCGAAGGTTTTCACAGATAAGACTCTCTCATTTTATTTCTCTCGGGGAATCGGGGTGTTGTAGATACGACCCTCTTTTCTGGAGATTCCCTTGACCATCAATTCATTCCCAGTCTTACGATCCTCTCCTTTGCTGGGGATCAGTGTATCATTCTCGGCCTTATTTGCCGGACTTGGCATCTCTTGAACAGTGATCGGGAGGTCTTTTGGACGTTGATGTGGGTTTTGGTGTGGGGTTAAAGAAAGGCTATAAAAATGAAAATAATTTGATGGGTGATGTGCTACAACTTTTGGAATCAAACCTTTGTTGGAACTTAAAACATAACCTCTGCCCCAGTTTTCTTGCTTGGGGAATTTATTTTTTACACTTATGTTGCGCTATGTGCGTTACGCACACTGTGCCTATTATGCACACTATGTACATTATGCATCCTATATTCGCTATGATGCATACTATGACCGAGCCGTGAGGCGCCTACGTATCCTCTTCGAGGAATCAGGTTAAACGTAGTTCCCACGGTTTTGTATTTCTTATGATTTTATCTTCTTTTTCTTCTTTTTTTTTTTCATGTCCTTTCCATTAGTGATTCCAAAAGAGGGGTATGAAAGAATTACTTAAGGCTCAAAGGGGGAAGCAAGGGTTAAACAGTGTTTGGATAGAAGAAAGAATTGCCTCCGTCATCTCATTATCCATCAAATGCCAAATACAAACAAATAAACCAAAAATTGCCATAATTAAAGAAATTACGCATAATATCTCTTGACTGCATCTGAATTGATAGCCATGTCGACACATCTACCCTCGATATCTGTCAAACACAGAGCGCCGTTGGACAATACTCTGGTCACGATATAAGGCCCTTGCCAATTTGGGGCGAATTTGCCTTTTGCTTCGACCTGATGTGGGAGGATCTTCTTTAACACCTGCTGCCCTACCTCAAACTTCCTGGGGCGCACCTTCTTGTTATATGCTCTTGCCATTCTCTTCTGATACAGTTGACCATGGCACACTGCTGCCAATCTTTTCTCATCTATCAGGCTCAACTGTTCCAATCGAGCTTTTACCCATTCATCATCATCAATCCCGGCTTCAGTGACAATTCGGAGAGACGGAATTTCGACCTCCGCTGGTATCACGGCCTCAGTTCCGTATACCAACAAGTAAGGAGTTGTGCCTATGGAGGTCCGGACGGTAGTGCGGTACCCCAATAAAGCAAAGGGTAATTTCTCGTGCCACTGTCTGGACCCTTCCACCATTTTTCGCAGTATTTTCTTGATATTCTTATTGGCTGCTTCGACTGCTCCATTTGCCTTAGGACGATATGGGGTGGAATTGCGGTGTGTAATCTTGAATTGTTGGCATACCTCTCTCATCAAGCTGCTATTAAGATTCGCACCGTTATCCGTGATGATCACTTTTGGGATCCCAAATCTGCAGATGATATGGGAGTGAACAAAGTCCACCACTGCTTTCTTAGTTACTGATTTGAAGGTTTTAGCCTCAACCCATTTGGTGAAGTAATCAATGGTCACTAGAATGAACCTATGACCGTTGGACGCTGCTGGCTCGATGGGCCCAATGACATCCATGCCCCATGCTACAAACGGCCAGGGTGCTGACATCGTATGTAACTCTGTTGGCGGAGAATGAATCAAATCTCCATGTATCTGGCACTGATGGCATTTCCTTACGAAAGTGATACAGTCGTGTTCCATGGTTAGCCAATAACACCCTGTTCGAAGGATCTTTCTTGCCAATATATATCCGCTCATGTGTGGCCCACAAACTCCGGCATGTACTTCCGCCATAACCGTCGTTGCCTGCCCGGCATCTATGCATCTCAACAATCCCAAATCCGGGGTTCTTTTGTACAATACTCCTCCACTGAGGAAGAAACCATTCGACAAACGCCGAAGGGCTCTTTTTTGGTCCCCAAAAGCATGTTCTGGATATATCCCCATCCTAAGGTATTCCTTGATATCATGAAACCAGGGTTCGCCATCTGCTTCTTCTTCTACGGCATTGCAGTAGGCGTGCTGATCACGGACCTGGATGTGTAGAGGATCAACATACAGTTTGTCAGGGTGGTGCAACATTGATGCTAAGGTGGCTAAGGCATCCGCAACCTCATTGTGAACTCTCGGGATATGTTTGAACTTTACCGATCGAAATTTCTTGCTCAGATCATGCAAGCATTGTCGGTATGGTACGAGTTTTAGATCTCGTGTTTCCCATTCTCCCTGAATTTGATGTATCAAGAGGTCCGAGTCTCCCAAGACCAAGACGTCTTGGACAAACATGTCGGCAGCCAGGCGCAAACCCAGAATGCAAGCCTCATATTCGGCCATATTGTTGGTGCAATAGAAGCGCAGTTGAGCCGTAACAGGATAATGCCGTCCTGTTTCAGAAATGAGTACTGCTCCTATTCCAACTCCTTTTGCGTTTGCAGCTCCATCGAAGAAAAGCTTCCAACCTGGTTCCTCAGGTAATTCCAAATCAGTCGTGTGCATCACCTCTTCGTCAGGAAAATACGTTCTTAAGGGCTCGTATTTTTCGTCAACGGGATTCTCTGCCAAATGGTCTGCCAGTGCCTGGGCTTTCATGGCCGTCCTCGTTACGTAGATGATATCAAACTCTGTGAGCAGAATTTGCCACTTTGCCAACCTTCCCGTGGGCATAGGTTTCTGAAAGATATACTTCAATGGGTCCAAGCGGGATATGAGATAAGTAGTATATGAAGACAGGTAGTGCTTCAACTTCTGAGCTACCCAAGTTAGGGCGCAGCATGTTTTCTCGAGTTGAGTGTACTTGACCTCATGCACTGTGAATTTCTTGCTAAGATAGTAGATGGCCTGCTCCTTCCTTCCTGTGTCATCATGTTGCCCCAGTACACAACCAAATGAGTTTTCCAAGACTGTCAGGTAAAGGATTAGGGGTTTCCCGGGCTTAGGCGGGACCAACACGGGTGGATTAGACAGATACCCTTTGATTTGGTCGAAAGCCTCTTGACACTCTGTCGTCCAACCTTCTGCAGCATCCTTTCTCAGTAGCCGAAATATGGGCTCACAAGTTGCTGTGAGTTGAGCGATGAACCTGCTGATGTAATTGAGTCTACCCAGCAAACTCATTACCTCTGTTTTGTTCCTTGGCGGTGGCAAGTCTCGGATGGATTCAATTTTGGATGGGTCTAACTCAATCCCCCGTCGACTGACGATGAATCCTAGCAACTTTCCTGATGGAACCCCGAATGCGCATTTGGCCGGGTTAAGCTTGATATCATACCTCCGGAGTCTTTGGAAAAATCTCCTTAGGTCTGTCACATGGTCCTCCTGACGCCAAGATTTGATGATCACATCATCGACGTACACCTCAATTTCCTTGTGTATCATGTCATGAAACACAGCAGTCATTGCTCGCATGTACGTTGCCCCAGCGTTCTTTAAACCGAACGGCATTACCCGATAGCAGTAGGTTCCCCATGGCGTAATAAATGCTGTCTTCTCAGCATCCTCCTCATCCATTAGGATCTGATGATAACCTGCATAGCAATCTACAAAGGATCCGATCTCGCGCCCAGCGCAATTATCGATCAGGATATGAATGTTGGGTAACGGGAAATTGTCCTTGGGACTTGCTTTGTTGAGGTTGCGATAGTCGACGCACACCCTGATTTTTCCATCCTTCTTTGGGACTGGTACCACATTGGCCAACCATTCGGGATACCGAGTGACCCGAATGACCTTCGATTGTAATTGCTTAATCACTTCTTCTTTGATCTTTACACTCATTTCTGTTTTAAATTTCCTTAGTTTTTGCTTGACCGGAGGGTATGCCGGGTCAGTGGGCAATTTGTGAACCACTAAATTGGTGCTCAATCCAGGCATATCATCATATGACCATGCAAAAACATCTTTGAATTCCCTGAGAGTTTTGATCAATTCTGCTTTGACATTCGGCTCAATGTGGATGCTAATTTTGGTCTCTTGGATGTTATCAGCGTCTCCTAGGTTCACAGCCTCAGTGTCATTTAGGTTAGGCTTGGGTTTCTCTTCAAATTGGCATAGTTCTCTATTTGTTTCTTCGAAGGCTTCCCTTTCGTCACATTCGGATTCATTATCACAAACGACCTCTTGCATCATTGAGTCAGATTCAGATTGATTTATTAGACTAGGTCGAAGATCCGCTGTGCATGCCATGTCATTAGGACCAGTAAAAAGAGAACTGTTCAGAAAGAAAAAGAACAAAACCAGAAATTAAAATGGGACAAAAGAAAAGAACTTTATTAAATTTGCAGGATAAAAAGGGTTCACACTTTTACAAAACGAAAGTAAAATTGGGATTACACCCTTGGATAATCCGATCAAACAAACAAACAAACAAAACATTAATCAAAGCCTACTACCAAGACTCCCCTCGGACAGGAAGAGGAGTAACCGTCCAATTGTTGGTCTTGGCCTCAGGCCCCACAAATTGTATCTCTGCCCTGCTGGAACCCTCTCCAGCTTCCACCTTACTGACATCCGCGAATAGTCTCTCAAAACTCTGATTCAGGTCTTCATTTATGCCGATCAAAGGTCCTTGAATCTTTGGGATCGCTGACCCCTTGGCACTAGCTTTAACAAAAGACCTTGAGAGGCGTGGCACTGGTTTAGGCAGAAACCAGACCCTCTTCTTCATTTTTCGCGCTTGCTTCCTGTCTGCTGCGGTTGGTTTGAACCCCAACCCGAAAGTTTCCAGATTCTTAGGAAGGGAGACAGGTTGGATTATCCCTTGAAGTTCAACTCCCAGGCCTTTTCCCGGCACAAACCCATTACCCAGCATCTCTGATACCATCATTACTGTTGCGGCAGTCACCCTAGGGTGCGGGATGATTTCTCCTTCAGAAATTTTGTTGGCCGACCCTGTATCGAGAATCTGGTAGACCCAGGGACCCTTGTCATCAGTGGTCTCTATGAAAGGCACAATGGTTCCGCCCATGGTGCATGTCGTATCCTCGCCGTGCAACACGACCTCTTGTCTTTCCCACTCGAACTTCACTGTCTGATGTAGGGTAGAAGGCACCGCTTTAGCTGCGTGAATCCAGGGTCGTCCTAACAGCAAGTTGTAAGATACTGTGGCGTCCAATACCTGGAATTCCATGGTAAACAGGACCGGGCCAATGGTTAGTTCAAGTACAACATCCCCCACAGTGGCTGTTCCGTTTCCGTCAAACCCTCGGACACAGATGCTATTCTCCCGTATTCTTCCACGGTCAACCTTTAACTGGTCCAGGGTGGATAATGGACAAATATTGGCGCTTGAGCCGTTATCCACCAATACTCGGGTTACCACCGAGTCTTCACATTTGACAGCTAGGTATAGAGCTTTGTTGTGCTCTGTACCTTCCACCGGCAGGTCATCATCTGAGAATGTCACTCTGTTCACCTCGAAAATCTTGCTAGCAATGGTTTCCAGGTGGTTTACAGAAATCTCACTGGGTACATGGGCCTCGTTCAATATCTTTAACAGGGCTCGGCGATGTTCCTCGGAATGGAGGAGTAATGACAATAGTGAGATCTGGGCAGGTGTTTTTCTCAGCTGCTCAACCACAGAATAGTCTTGCACTTTCATCTTCCTCAGGAAGTCTTCAGCCTCTTCTTCTGACACTGGCTTCTTGGTTGCCACTGGGTTGGTTTTCCTTAACTCCACCGGAGCAAAACATCGACCTGATCGAGTCAGCCCTTGCGCTTCACAACTGACTTCTTCCACCTGTTTTCCTTGGTACGTTACCACTGCTTTTTCATATTTCCAGGGGACAGCCCTGCTGTCAAGCATTGGCAGTTGGACCACCGGCTTTATGGTTACCCGTTCTCTACATACCCCTTTCAACACGACCGCCGGTGTGGGCAGGATCCCTGGTATTACCAACTTGCTTGGCTCGGGTTTGCTTGCTATGACGGACGGGTTCTTCCCCCATAATACTACCGGCTTGACACCTTCTCCCTGCGACTGTACATTTGTTCCTCCCCTGGTTAAGACTTCTTTTGGGGCAGCTTGGATCATCATCACTGTTTGTGAGGGTTTTCTTAATTCGCCTCCCTCACACACCAACTCAATCATGTGAGCTTCGTGGTGCGCTGGCAGTGGGTTTTGGTTGATGTTAGGAGCCTCTGGTGTCTGGACCTCGATCTTATTGGTGTCAATAAGATCCTGTATGGCATGTCTTAACTTCCAGCACTTCTCGGTATCGTGCCCGAGCATCCCTGAACAGTATTCACAACTGATTGAACGATCCAAATTCTGAGGCGGGGGATTTGGTTCCCGAGTATGAACACAGCGGTGTAGGTTTCTCCCAGTTCGGTGAAGGTTCTTTGTTTCCGCAACCTGTCATTTCTAGCATCTGGATTTCCCCGGAAACCTGCCCCCGAAGGATTTCTATATGCCCTTGGTGGAGGGTAAGTGTTTTGTGGTGGTGCATATATGTTCTGGGGAGCCGGTGCGCGCCATTGTGGGCGAACCGGAGGCTGAGTGTATACCTGGGCTTGGTGTACGGAACAATGTGGTTCTCGAGGTGGATAGAAAATTTGTGGTGGGTTGTATGGGTAGTTTGACCTGTGAGGCCTGGGTTGGTTGTAGTGCGGCCTGCTAGCCCTGCCTGCCTCGATCGTGGCAACCTCTTCTTTCTTTCTTCTTAGCGCACCTCCCGTGCCGCTTTGAATAGCCTGGGTTGTGGCCTTAAGTGCCGAATAGTTTAAGATCTTGTCCGACCTCAAACCTTCTTCTATCATGACCCCTATTTTGACCACCTCGTTGAAAGATTTTCCAACCGTTGTCACCAAGTGACCAAAGTAGGTTGGATCTAATGTCTGCAAAAAGTAGTCTACCATTTCTCCCTCTCTCATGGGAGGATCGACTCTAGCTGCTTGTTCTCTCCAGCGGAATCCGAACTCGCGAAAACTTTCCCCGGGTTTCTTCCCAGTTCTCAATAACGTGAGACGGTCAGGGACTATCTCTAGATTGTACTGGAAATGACCTGCAAAAGCCTGTGCCAGATCATCCCACGTGTACCACCTGCTGAAATCCTGCCTGGTATACCATTCCAATGCAGATCCGCTCAGACTTTGGCCGAAATAAGCTATCAAAAGCTCATCCTTGCCTCCTGCCCCTCTCATTTTGCTACAGAATCCCCGCAAATGGGCCATGGGATCACCGTGCCCTTCATATAAATCAAACTTGGGCATCTTGAACCCAGCCGGGAGTTGGACATCTGGGAAAGGGCACAGATCTTTGTATGCCATGCTGACTTGATTGCCCATCCCGTGTAAGTTCCTGAAGGATTGCTCCAGGCTTTTGAACTTTCTCAACACTTCATCCTGTTCAGGGGCCTTAACCGGCTTCTCATCTTCTGCCAGTACTTCCAGATGGGGATTGTAAGCCTGTGGTTCCGGTGCGTGGAATGTAGGCTCAGGGGGATAGTATTGTGTATCGTGAGCCTGAAACAATGGCTCACTGGTCGTTCGCTGCAAAGGGGCTGATGCAGGTCCCACAAAAATGGGAATATTAGGTGTTGGGAGAGGTTGATGGTGTGGTGGAGCTTGGGAATCATGAGGGCTTCTTCCTTTGATGATAGAGGGGATTTGGGTGGCTTGTGGAAGGGCCAGAGTGAGGGTACTCCGGCACGTGTCCCAGTGTCTCAGGGCTCTTTTGCGTTTTGGCCAGGGCTAGCTGCATTGCATGCATCTCTAGTCCCATCCTTTCAATCTTTTCCATTGCCTCTTTTAGCAACTGGCTCATCGGCCTTTCTTCCTCATTACTATTCTCAGAAGTAGTCATGCTTGTTGCCACCGGTCCCTTGGATCTGGTTTGGTATGAATGTGTTGCCAGAATTCTTTAACAACTAACTGTCTTATGTCAGACAACAACAAACTTTGTTAGTGTTAGAGCTTAACAGATTTGATCATAACACATAGAGGATGCAAAGCACCTAAGCAGTTAACCGTTTCTACATGCTTTGCTTCAAACCACATGCGTCATCCCGATTTGTTCATTCGTTTGTTTTTAAAGTATTTTGCGAAACCCCGCGTTTTATTTTATTTACATTTTTCTTTATTTATTAAAAGCGGTCGAATCTTATGGGGATTGCCTACGTATCACGTCCCCGCGTGAATCAGACCAGGCGTAGTTCTGCCTTAAAGTAAAGAAACACAAAATTCTTGTGAAATCGTTAAATTCATTCTCAAAATTTTGCTATTACAAATTACTTCAAGCAAGGAATAGCAATAGTACAGACTCCACAGTTCTTAAGCCGTTTTGACTAAAAGAAAAGAAAACAACATATGGAAAAACAACAAAACCAAATAAACAAGACTCAACCAAAGATTAATTTTCCAACTTAGGGGCCCGCGAGGCATCATTCGGCCTTTCCGCGGCCCTTGGTGTGAGGTCTCTCTGCAGACCTTTCAACTCATTCATGATTCGGTGGACGCAACCCATGATGGAAACAAGGAGGGTCTTCCGAGGCATTTGCTCGCATGCCAGGCATCTCATGTAGATGTAATGCCCAATCTCGTCGATCCTTCCTCGAATGTTGTCCCTTTCTGCGAACAAATGCCTTATCTGTCGGTTCTTCAACCCCAGTGTTTGCGCATTGTTGGCAAGCTGATCCTGGAATATCTCCATTTGTCTTTCCATTCTGGTCATTGCATCGTAACATCGCCTTCTGTCGGCTTGGGCATCTCGTGCCTGTTTGACGATCCGATCATGTAGAGTGGAGTTCGTCTCCCTTAATATTCCGATGCTCATCTCATAATCCCTTATGACCTGTTGCAAACGCTGCTTCCGGGCCATTGTGTGCCTTGCCCATCTGACCTTCATCCTTGCTATGCATGCTTCTGATTGTTCTAATTCTTCTTGGCTCTGGATGACCTGACTTCTCAAACTTGCTATCAATCTTTCGTCAGAGCGACGCTTCTGTCGGTCAACGTCACTCTTACTGTCTTGGTGAAGGCGGGCCTTCAAGATTTGGTTTTCTTGGGCTAGCTTGTTTCTTTCAGCCTGCTCCGAAGCGGCTTGCACATTGTTCTCGAATGTAAGTCTTTCGACTTGTTGCTTTAGCTTCCCGATTTCAACCCGGTAACCTTCCTCCCTTTTTAACCATCCCCATTGCTCTTGCGAATCATCTGTGAAGTGTTGGACGTGTGCCTTTTTAGCAGGTCTTTGCCGAATCTGAAACCTTCCTTCGAACCAAGCATCGTACTTTGGGTCTACCTCACCTTTGGCTAGTTCTCGCACCATGGTCTTGGGCTCCAAGAATCTACATTCATGCCACAGTTTTCTAATCTTCCCCTCGGGGAATATGACTCCCGGGCTTAATTCTAAGGCATGCTTGCTCATGTCTTCGTCAGTAGGGACTACTTGAAACCTGCCCAATTGTCGTAATACCCGATGAGGGGCATATGGCTGGATGCTGCGAAGGCCTATTAAGAGAACATGACATTCTTCAGCCGACATGTAGATCACCTCAGTATCAGCCAACCAACCGAATGCCCATTCAATTTGGTCAGCTGTTGTTGACCTTAACCGTGTAAACCATGCTTCGACGCCTTCAGGAAATCTGGCGCCTGTCATGCGCTTCTTGAATCCGCTGATACAATTCCTCTCGGTCAACCCGTGGTTCATGTATCCTACTCGGTGATGGAGATGTTCCTGCATCCATAGCTGAAGTAACAGGTTGCAACCTTGGAAGAACTTGCCTCCTTCTCGGCATATAGTCAGAGCCCGGTAGATTTCGGACAAAATCAAAGGAACCACAGTACTATTGGTTCTTTTGATTGCCACGTCGGCCATCCCTACCAGACCTATCTCTATCTTTTTATCCTTCCTTGGACAGACCACGACTCCCAAGAATGCTGTGATAAAAGCCAAAGTACGTCTTGCTTCCCATTTGTTTCTGTTTCCTCCGTGAGTTAACCCAAGGTTCGGTTCCTCAAAACCCTGCGGGGTTCCGTACCGCTGATACAAGAAATGGAGATCACAATATCCTCTCGATAAATCGTCATGTTGTACCTTCCGACTAATGCTTAGTAGATCCAGAAACGCATGCGGAGACACTGGCCTTGGCGAAAGCAAATATTGCCCTCTTAACCTCTCATTCAATCCCGCATATCCGGCGACTTCCTCAAGTGTTGGTGAAAGTTCAAAGTCAACAAAACGGAATACATTGCGGGTTGGGTCCCAAAATGGTATTAGAGCTTCAAGAATATCTGTCCTTGGCCTAACGCCCAACAAATTTACAAAACCTCCCAATATTCTTCCTACTACCTCTTTGCTATTGGCTTCCAAATCATTCCACCACATGTGGAGTTGTAGGGGGACCTTGCTGAGGGCCGAGAATGGTTCATTTTTCTCTGTGCTCATCCTGCACATTTATTAAGGTGACCTTTTAGGCCAAAACAGAAACCTTTATTTTGACTCTAAACAAAAATCTTGGAAAACAAAACAAACAGTATATGTATTTATATACATGTGTGTACATATATGCTTTATGGTATATCATTATTGGTAAAATGGAAAGGGGAGTTGGACCCGATGAGGGTTGCCTACGTATCTCACATCCGGTGAGAATCAAACCCGCGTAGTTCGGGCGAATAAACTATTTTTGAGAGGACCCTTTTCCATTTTCTATATTTTTTGTTTTTGTTATTTTTCCCACAACAATCAAATAGACTATTATTTTTCATTCATAACAAACAAACAAATTAACGAAAAACATAAAACATTCCTTCTTTTTTGTGAAGGTGGGGTTGGACCCGATGAGGGTTGCCTACGTATCTCACATCCGGTGAGAATCAAACCCGCGTAGTTCGGTCAAATAAGAATAAGTAGGCAAATAATAATAAGAAGATGAACTAACCTTTTTTTGAATTTTCGTTTAAAAGAACTACTTTAAAAGAAGCAAAAAAATATTATTTTTTGATTGATTTTCTTTTTTTAAAAGAAACACTTCTAAGATATATTTTTTGAATTTTCATTTGCTTTTTTTTTTATTATTCTAAAGAAGAAGAAGAAAATATTTTTCGGAATTTTGCTTTTAATAAAAGAAATGCTTCTCAAAATGTTTTTTTTTGAATTTTGAATTTTCTTTTCAATTTTGAAAAAAGAATCAAACTATTTTTGGATTTGTTTTTTTTTATATATATTATATTATTTTTTGAAAACAATTAGAAAGACTTCCTAAAGAAGTCAATAATGGAGAAAATATTTTTGGATTATTTTAATTTTGTCATTTTCATAAACAAATAAATAACACATATTTTAAAAACAAGACTCTTTTTTTCATTTTTATGGCAAGACAAACTTTTATGGCAAAACAATGATTATTTTTTCTACTTTTCCTTTGCTTTAATAAAACAAACTAATAAGACATATTTTTTATTTTTATTTCTCAAAATTTCGGCAGAGTTTCGACACTACTTGGACATTTGCGTTTTTTTCTCTTTCTAAAAATAAGTAGTTATATCTCTACACTGTCATTTCCTCATCTTTTCACGATTTTCTAATTTGTGGAAAATGATGACAACATACAAAATCTTTTGAATTTTCATGCCTTGTTTTTATATGTATTTTTATTTTTTTTATATTTATTGTTGTTTTCAAAATGTGGCATGAGAAACATAAGGATTTCCAAGACATCTTGGATTTCACAAATGTTCCCCATGCGCTTTTTCCAACATATGAAGCGTGGGGGACATATGGGAATTCCAAGGCTTCTTGGATTCCACAAATGTTCCCCATGTGTTTTCCCAAAAAGCAAGCGTGGGGGACATAGGGAATTCCAAGGCTTCTTGGATTCCGCAAATGTTCCTCATGCTTTGATTAAAATAACATCATGCTGGAAATGACCAAATGACCCATTTGCCCTTGACTGAATACAACATGTAGCACATAGGATGTCATAAGATGGTCTATTATTTTCAGGTTGCTTGTCCTAGACGGACCCAACCCCTGTGTTGAGTCCCCTAAGTCAAATGCACATGATGCAAATAAACGTTCCTACTAGGGATCCGGCATGTGGCTTTGTTATACTAGGTTCAGAACCTGGGTGTTTGTTCTAGACCTGGCTTACCCGAGCGGACAGCTCGAGCCGAGGGGGGGCAGCGTACCGGGAATACAGAAGCTTCACCGGCTTAGCAACTTATCCGAACCTCGTTCTAAATTGGGATTTGACACTATACAGAAAAGAAGTCATACGAAGTACGCCCTTCTTCATGATTTAGAAGACTCAGAGAGAAGATGGGTTTCGGCACAATTTATATACAGTTCACATAATATCAAAGCGGTAAAAGCAACATTTAGCACATTAGGCTTAAAACATGTAAAAAATCAGATAAAGCCAAATATAACAATTTATCTAAGCTCGAATTTCTAACCCTGAACCAGTGGTTCTGGGTGCTCGTCCCCAGCAGAGTCGCCAGAGCTGTCACACCTCCTTTTTCCGCGCCCGGGGGGCGCAGGGGGAGTTTTTTTCAATTAAAGGACAATCGAAATGGGATTCGTTTAATTATTTCAGAGTCGCCACTTGGGAGATTTAGGGTGTCCCAAGTCACCAATTTTAATCCCGAATCGAGGAAAATAATGACTCTATATTACAGTCTGCGTTCCAGAAATCTAGATAAGGAATTCTGTTAACCCGGGAGAAGGTGTTAGGCATTCCCGAGTTCCGTGGTTCTAGCACGGTCGCTCAACTGTTATATTTGGATTATTTATCTGATTTTAATACAATATGAACTTATGTGCAAATTTATCTTTTAACCGCTTTATTATTATTGTTTTTACAAGAATGTGAACATTGCTTAAAATATATCTTTGGACTGTGTCACATGAAATGCACCCACAATCCGAAACATATTTTATTTGATGTTTTAGGATTTGGATTTGGGTCGCATGAAATGCACACCCGAGCTTAAGAAAGTAAATTATTAAACACGCGCCTAAAGAGACTATCGCGTTGTTATTTTTTTTTTGCGGAGGCCGCGAAATTCGCTAAACGACCCTCCTAAATTCTAAGTAATTTTAAACAAGTATTTACTGAGGGCCCCGCAATTTGTATTTTTATTCGGCGAGGCTCATCTCATTATTATTTTTTAAAGAATTTGCAACGTCATGGAAATGTATCTCGGGCCACGCCACAATCAATGCGCCCGTGACTAGAGACATATTTCGACTCCGTTGAGATTTGAATTTGGGTCACATAAATGTGCACCCGAGTTTAGGGAGATAACATTATTAAAGGCGCGCCTAAAGCAACTAGCGCATTATTATTTTGGGGTAGGGCCGTGAAATTTGCTAAGCGACCCATCCCGAAATCTAAGTATTTAATACATATACTTTGTGAGGGCCCCGCAATTTGTCCGTTTTATTTGGCGAGGCTCGTCTCATTATTTTTTTATGATTATTTTATTTATTTATTTATTTATATTTTTATTTTTATTTTTTTTTAAAAAAAAGGACAAGGCTAAAATGACTACATTTCTTTGCTACTTCGCGAGGCCATGGGTTGTAGGTTAAACTTATTTGATGAAACGAATATCTTTCCGCGGGATTAGATTACTACTATGATTTTAACATTACTACTACACGTACAAACAACTATTAAGACAAACACTTAGATAACAACAATTTAAACATGAAGAAACAAAATGTCAAATGGCTACTAAAAATAACGAAACAACGGAAGAGACATTCACGGCCACATTTCAATACCATACGGATTTAATTATCAAATATAGCAATTCGCAATCATCATGTATATATGTCTCGCGTAATTTCGCGTACTATCCGCATGAACTAGGATTGTATTTCAACAAAACACCTATACATATTACTAAACAGCGAACATGAAGGACACAGGCAGAGATAACCTACTTGAGATTAACGTCCGATACGTTGGACCTGCGACGAAACCTCGGACAACAACCTCGACGTACCGGACCTCGACGAACCAAAGACGACCTCGATGGAAAGCTTGGACCCCACAACTGTCGACGCCCCAAGATTGTTAGTTGCTGCTGTATCTCCGACGCAGCAACGGCTGCCTCCCTGACGACGAAGCAGCAGTAGGGGGGCGACGGGCTGAATGACGAAGAAGATGATGACGATGGTCGCCGGAGTTTGCTGGTTCGGCAGGTGGTCGTGGGAGAGGGAGCTGGACGGTTTGGAGGTGACGGTGTTAGGAAGGCAGCGATGGTGGTGGTGAGGGTGTCGACTGGTTTTTGTTTGGAGGGGTCACGGGGCAGCCGGTGGGTTTTGAAGCTGGGGGGCAGTAGGGTTTTGGTCGACGAAGGTGGTTATGGCGTCGGGTGGTTATGGGTGCTTGGTCGACGAAGGGCTGGAGGTTGACGATGGTGGTTATGGCGTCGATGGAGGGGCGACGACGGGGAGGGAGCTGTTTGTTTGGACGCAGGGCTGTTGGGGTTTAGGCGTTGGAGTTGGTTTTTCTCACTTTTCTTCTTTGAAGACGAAGAAGGAACAGTCGTATTCTCTTTTTTTCTTTTCTTTCTCCCCCGAGTCCAGACCCCCCTCGTTCCTTTCTTTTTTTTCTTTTTGTAGGTTTTTTTCTTCCTCCTTTTTGGAGAAGAAACCGGAACAGTGGTCCCCCCCTTCAATTTTCAAAAGTCCGTGTTTTGTAATGCTTTGCCCATGAAAATGAGCCCACGCGTGGTGGGGTTCAAGGCATATGTTCCCCACGCGTGGTGGGGTTCCCCACGTGTCCTGGACACGGTTTATTATGGGCTAGGTCCGAAAATTAGGCCTAAAACCGGGTAGTTTGAACCCGAATATTATTCTTTTGCCCGGACCCGAGAAATAGGAAAACGTTGCTTAACTAGTCCTATGTAAACAAAATAACTACCAAAAATAAGACTAGTATTTAAACAAAACTATATCTTTTTTAAATATTTTTCAAGATTTAAAATAGCTACAAAATATTAATAAAACTATTTTTTGTAATTTTCGTTTTTAAATATTAAGATAAAATATGAGGTAATATTTTTGTATTTTTTCAAAGTTAAAAATGCCTATAAAACTTTAATAGAATTATTATTTTTGTATTTTTTTTCGAAATTATATAAGGTATAAAAATAAAGTGCAATTTTTGTATTTTTTTTCAAGTTTATGAGAAATACATAAACTAAAATTTATATATATTTTTTTGAAATTTTCTTTTTGCAACGAAATAAAGTAAAAAATAGTTAAAATAGCTCTATTAGTCCTAAATTAGATATTTTAAGCTAAGAGCGTAAAAATTCCCGGGGAGGGTCAAAAATCACGTGCTTACAGTTGGTATTGGAGCTCTAGGTTCATAGGAGTCATGGATCACAAGACAGTTTATTAGAGTCTCGCTGATCGGTACAGAGACGTTTATACTTATCTACTAGAGGCTATGTAACTGTTAGAGAAATTCCATTTCATTTGATTTCCTTGTCGTGCGATATTTTGATATCACAATTCTAAATTTCTGTCTTCTATTCTCTCACAGATGGTGAGAACACGTGCTACCCGAGATGATCAAGCACTCGCACCCCCTACTGCAGTCGTTAGAGGTCGGGGCTAGGGTAGAGGCCGAGGATATGCATGTGGTGTATCCAGAGCACCTACGCGAGCTACCGCCGAGGTACCACCAACAATTTCAGGCAGAATCTAGGAACTTGACATGCCTACTGCTACTACTACTCCAGCTCTTCAAGAGACTTTGACACATTTCATGAGCATGTACACCACTCTTGCTATAACATGGTTGCTTCCCCTTACTACAGCTACATCTCAGGCCGGGGGAGGAGCACAGACGCCCGCCGCCCGCACACTTGAGTAGCGAGTGCATGTTGAGCAGGTCCCTGAGATTATTCCTGTACCGCCTGCAGTGCCAGTTCAGCCCCAGGATAGGCCAGTGGCTTCCGAGGAGTAGTATCTAAGGCTTGAAAGGTTCAAGAGGTACACTGAGTGGTAGCGCACCTATGAGTGGTGGCGCACCTATGAGTTAGTCAGTCCGGATGAGGCTGCTTCACTGACTTGGACTCAATTTTCAGATTTGTTCCTGAGAGAGTATGTTCCTCAGAGCCTCAGGGACGCATGGCGCCCAAAGTTTGAGCATTTGCGCTATGGTGTTATAACCGTCTTAGAGTGTGCTATCCATTACACCAGTTTGGCTAGGCATGCACTAGCCTTGGTTTCTACTATTCGCGAGAGGGTTCGCCGGTTTATTGAGGGCCTTATTCCCAGCATCAGATCTAGCATGGCTCATGAGTTGGAGATGGATATTTCTTATCAGCAGGTGGTGAGCATTGCTAGGAGGATTGAGGGTATGCATGCTAGGGAGAGAGAGGAAAGGGAGCCCAAGAGGTCTCGAGAGTTGGGCCATTATTTGGTGCCTGTACCCTAGCTGTAGGTCGTCATGGTAGGGGTTATATAAGTCGTCCTGTTCATTCAGCTCTTCCAGCAGCCAGTGGTATTCCAGCTCTTCCTAGGCCTTAGGAGCCTTATTATGCACCTCCGGTTTCTAGCGCGCCTCCTGCGCAGGGTGCTTTCAAAGGTCAGTCCAGCAGACCTGGCCCGAGCCAGTCACAACCACCATGTACTCCCACAACTTGTTTTGAGTGTGGTGACACACGTCATATGGTGAGGGATTGCCCTAGACTTGGGAGGGGTGAACCTCCGTAGACTTCTCAGCCAGAGCGTGCCCCGCATAGTTCTCAGGCTATGGTAACAACCCCAGTTGCTACCCCAACTGCTTAGTCAGCTATAGGTAGAGGTCGGGGAGGTAGAGGTCGCCCTAGAGAGGGAGGCCAGGATAGATACTATGCCCTTCCTGCCCGTACCGAGGTTGTTGCCCCCGATTCTGTCATCACATGTATTATACTGGTTTGTCATAGAGATGCATCGGTTCTATTCAATTCAAGCTATACTTATTCTTACACGTCTTCTTATTTTGCTCCATATTTGGGTGTATCTCGGGATTTTTTGAGTTTTCCTATTTATGTTTCTACTTTTGTGGGAGATTCTCTTGTTGTCGGCCACGTTTATCGGTTGTGTTTGGTTGCTCTTAGTGGTTTTGAGACCAAAGCCGATTTATTGTTACTCAGTATGGTTGACTTTGATATTATCTTGGGCATGGACTGGTTGTCGCCCCATTATGCTATTCTTGATTGTCATGCCAAAACCGTGACGCTAGCTATGCCAGGTATACCACATGTTGAGTGGAGGGATACTTTAGATCATACTCCCAGTAGAGTCATTTCTTTTCTTAAAGCTCAGTGTATGGTAGAGAAGGGGTGTGACGCGTATTTAGCTTATGCGAGAGATGTCAGTATTGATACCCCTTCAGTTGATTAGTCTCAGTAGTATGGGATTTTCCCGATGTGTTTCCAGCTGACCTTCCGGGCATGCCACCTGATAGAGATATTGCTTTTGGGATTGATCTATTGCCGGGCACTCAGCCCATTTCTTCCTCTATATCGTATGGCTCCTCCTGAGTTGAAGGAGTTGAAGGATCAGTTACAAGAATTGCTTGATAAAGGTTTTATCCAGCCCAGTGTATCACCTTGGGGTGCTCCTGTTTTGTTTGTGAAGAAAATGGATGGTTCCATGCGTATGTTCATTGATTATCGCCAATTGAACAAGGTTATAGTGAAGAACATTTATCATTTGCCTCGTATTGATGATCTGTTTGACTAGCTTTAGGGTGCAAGGTTGTTTTCTAAGATTGATTTGTGCTTAGGTTACTATCAGTTGAAGATTCAGGAGCTAGATATCTTGAAGACTGCTTTCAGGACTAAGTATGGTCATTACGAGTTCCTTGTTATGTTATTTGGGCTGACCAATGCCCCAATAGCCTTTATGCATTTGATACACAGTATGTTCTGGCCGTCTCTTGACTCATTCGTCATTGTGTTTATTGATGATATTCTGGTGTATTTCCGGAGTTGGGAAGATCATGAGCAACACCTGAGGACTACGCTTCAGACTTTGAGAGAGAAGAAGTTATATGCTAAATTTCAAAATGTGAGTTTGGTTGGATTCAATGGCATTCTTAGGCCACGTGGTATCGAGTGAGGGTATTCAGGTGGATCCAAAGAAGATAGATGCCGTGCAGAGTTGGCCCAGACCATCTTCAGTTACCGAGATCCGCAGTTTCCTTGGTTTGGCGGGCTACTACCGTCGTTTTGTGGAGGGGTTTTCATCAATTGCATACCTTATGACCAGGTTGACCCAGAAAGGTGCTCCGTTCCAATGGACAGAGGAGTGTGAGGCGAGCTTTCAGAAGCTCAAGACAGCTTTGGCCACAGTCCTAATTTTGATATTGCCTATAGGTTCGGGGTCTTATATGGTCTATTGTGATGCCTCGAGGGTTGGTCTCAGAACGGTATTACTGTAGGACGGCAGGGTGATTGCCTACGCGTCTAGACAATTGAAGATATATGAGGAGAACTACCCTATTCACGACCTTGAGGTAGCTGCCTTCGTTCACGCCCTGAAGATTTGGCGCCATTATTTATATGGGGTTCCCTGTGAGATTTATACTAACCATCAGAGCTTGCAACACCTGTTCAAGCAAAAGGATCTAAATTTGCATCAGAAGAGGTGGTTAGAGTTGCTAAAGGACTTTGATATCACTATTTTGTATCACCTGGGCAAGGCCAACATGGTGGCTGATGCTTTAAGTCGCCGGGCAGAGAGTTTGGGGAGTTTGGCCTATTTACCAGCATCGGAGAGGCCTATGGCGATGGATATTCAGGCCTTAGCCAGCCAGTTTATGAGATTGGACCTTTCAGAGCCCATTCGAGTTCTAGCTTGAGTGGTTTCTTGGTCTTCCTTATTTGATCGTATCAGGGAGCGGTAGTATGATGACCCCTATTTGCTTGTCCTCAAGGTCAAGGTTCAGCACGGTGATGCTAGGGATGTGACTATTGGTGATGATGGGGTATTGAGGATGCAGGGTCGAATTAGTGTACCCAATGTTGATGGTCTTCGAGAGTTGATTCTGGAGGAGGCCCATAGCTCACAGTATTCCATTCATCTAGGTGCCGCAAAGATGTATCAGGATTTGAGGCAGCACTACTGGTGGAGGCGGATGAAGAAGGATATAGTTGGATTCGTAGCTCGGTGCCTCAACTGTCAGCAGGTGAAGTAAACCAAAGACCGAGTGAGTTGCTTCAGCAGATAGAGATTCTGGAATGGAAGTGGGAGCGGATCATCATGGACTTTGTATTTGGGCTCCCACGGACTTTGAGAAAGTTCGATGCTATTTGGGTGATTATGGATTGGCTGACCGAGTCCACTCATTTTATTCCTGTGTGTACTACTTATTCCTCGGAGCGGTTGACAGAGATCTATATTCGGGAGATTGTTCGTCTGCATGGTATTCCAGTGTCCATCATTTCAGATAGAGGTACTCAGTTTACATCACGGTTCTGGAGGGCCGTTCAGCATGAGTTGGGTACTCGGGTGGAGTTGAGTACAACATTTCACCCTTAGACGGACGGACAGTCCGAGCGCACTATTCAGATTCTTTAGAATATGCTCCGTATGTGTGTGATTGAGTTTGGAGGGTCTTGGGATCAATTCTTTCTATTGCCGGAGTTTGCTTATAACAACAATTATCAGTCCAGCATTCAGATGGCACCGTATGAGGCTTTATATGGTAGCCGGTGTAGATATCTGGTGGGTTGGTTTGAGCCGGGAGAGGCCAGATTATTGGGAACATACTTGGTTCAGGATGCTTTGGAGAAGGTTAATGTGATTCAAGATAGACTCAGTACAGACAGTCCAGACAAAAGAGTTATGCGGACCGGAAGGTTCATGATGTTTCCTATATGGTTGGAGGGCAGGCTCTACTTCGGGTTTCGCCTATGAAGGGCATTATGAGATTTGGGAAGAAAGGAAAGTTGAGTCCGAGGTTTATTGGCCCTTTTGAGATATTGAGGCCTTTTGGGGAGGTTGCTTATGAGCTTGCCTTACCTCCCAGCTTGGCAGAAGGTCACCCGATATTTCATGTTTCGATGCTCCGGAGGTATCACGGTGATCCATCGCACGTGTTGGATTTCAGTTCAGTCCAGTTGGACAAGGATCTATCCTATGTTGAAGAGCTAGTGGCAATATTGGACAGGCAGGTTAGAAAGCTGAGGTCAAAGAATATTGCTTTAGTAAAGGTTTAGTGTCGGGGCCATCCAATCAAGGAGGCGACCTGGGAGATCGAGCGGGATATGCGCAGCCGTTACCCTCATCTTTTCACTACTTTAGGTATGTCTTTATGCTCGTTCGAGGACGAAAAAATATTTAAGTGTAGGAGGATATGACGACCTGGCCGGTCGTCTTAAGAATTTACGCCTCGATCCCCTAATAACTACTTTCCCCAAGTTTTAATTCTACTAATTTTATTTGCCAGGATGTTCGGTTTTGAGTTTCGGAGAGTTTTAGGACACTTAGTCCCTAAATGAGAGCTTAAGTGTTAGAAAGTTGACCGTAGTCGGAACAGTGTGAAGACGACCTCGAAATGGAAATCTAATGGTTCCGTTAGCTTCGTTGTGTGATTTCGGGCTTAGGGGCGTATTCGGATTGTGTTTTGGAAGTCCGTCGCTAATTTAGTCTTGAAATGCCAAAGGTTGAATTTTTGGAGTTTCCGGTCCGATAGTGAGATGTTGATCCGAGAGTCGGAATGGAATTCCGGAAGTTGGAGTAGCTCCGTAGGGTAGAATGTGGCGTGGGTACAAAATTTCAGGTCATTCGAACGAGGTTTGATAGACTTTTTGATCGAAAGCGTATTTTGAGAAATTTGGAGTTCTTAGGATTAAATCCTTGGTTAATTCGAGGTTTCGATGTTGTTTTAGGTGTTTTAAGGATTGGTACACGTTTGGATAGTGGTTTGTGACTTGTTCGTACCTTTAGTTAAGGTCCCGAGGGCCTCGGGATGATTTTGGATAGTTGACAGAAGGATTTTTGAAGTTAAGAGGTTGTAGGTTCAACTGGTATCTATCGTAACCGCACCGGCGGTTTTGAGTTCTGCGGGTGCGGAGCCGCAGAAGCGGCGTTGTCACCGTAGAAGCGAAAATAAGGAGGAGCAACAGAGGCCACAGATGCGGAAGTATTTACGCACCTGCGTAACCGCAGATGCGGTGAGAAGGTCGCAGGTGCGGAATTGGGGATTTTAATGAGTTGTCGCATATGCGACTTGTTTTCTGCAAAAGCGCCGCAAATGCGGAAATCGCTGGCAGAACATATAAATTCTTGCCTTCGCAAATTTTAGCCATTTTTCATCTTTTTCAAAACGGGAAGAAGTTTGGGGAGCACTTTTCAAGAGAGATTTTCAGAGGAGTTCATTGGGGTAAGGTCTTTGGTCCCTAAACTCGTTATTATAGTGATTTTATCATCCTAAGCATGAAAATTAAGGAAAAATTAGTGGCAAGTTGAGGTTTAGGGCTTGCCTAATTAGGAACCTTTGAATGGTGATTTAAGGGACTATTTGGGGTCCGATTTTGGTACTTTTGGTATGCATGAGCTCGTGAGAGTATGAGGTTTCTGAAAATATAATTTTTACCCGATTTCAAGACGTGGGTATGAGGGGCATTTTGGTCATTTTACATAATTTCGAGTATTAACTTAGAATTTAATTGTAGAATCAGTTACTTGAAGTGTTATTAACATTATGAAATTGAATTGAATAGATTTGGGTCATTTGGAGTCGAGTACTCGTGGCAAGAGCATGGTTTCGGATTGATTTTTGAGCCGGTCGAGGTAATTGGCTTGTCTAACCTTGTGTGGGGGACCTTCCCCTTAGGATGAGTATATTTGGTAATTGAAATGCCTTGTACGCGAGGTGACGAGTGTGTACTTGTGCTAATTGTTGGAAATTTGGGTTTCTTTAAGTAATTACTAGTATGTTTCCTTCCCTGTTTCTATTACTTGCACTGTTAAGCCTGTTGTTAGCTTAGGAAAACATGACTAAGTGACTTAATTGCTTTACTTGTTCAACCTGACTTACTTGAATTCTGTGCAGCATGCTAGGCTAGAATCACTTGTTGCCTTAATACGAAGTCTTACCATTTCTGTATATTTTCCTGTTGCTGCTGTGTATTTATTTTGGGACTACGGATGTGGGATTTCAGTAGCTCCCCTTGTATGTTTATTTTGGGACTACAGATGTGGGATTCCGGTAGCTCCTCCTTGTCTGTTTATTTTGGGACTACGGATGTGGGATTCCGGTAGATCCCCCTGCACAGTTATATGGAACTACGGGAATGCACCCAATAGATTCCCCTAGTACTGGGTGTTTACATTTGGGACTATGGAGCGGGATTCCGATAGATCCCCGCGCACTATGAGTTGGACTACGGGACGTGATCCTGGGAGATCCACTAGATATGTACATATGGGACTACATGACGGTATCCTGGGAGATCCCTAATTGTTATTATTGGTGCTGAGATGTATTTCCTTTCCATGTTTACCTCGTTCTGCATAGTTGTTGCTTTTCTGTACATCCTGTGTTATTTTACTAACAAACTTATTATTACTGTTCTGTTCTATACTGTTGATCTATTTTATTTAACCTTAGTAGGGCCCTGACCTTCCTCGTCACTACCCAACCGAGGTTAGGCTTTCCACTTACCGAGTAGTGTTGTGGCGTACTCATGCCTCTCCTGCGCATGTTTTTTCACGTGTAGATCCAAGTACCGCTACTCAGGCCTACCATCCTTGAGGGAGGCGACTGTTCTAGACACTTCGAGGTACATATGTCGCGTACGTAGACCGAGAAGTCCCTTCTCTATTCCAACTGTTAAACCTTGCCCTTCTGTATTTTCTTTCTTGTTAGATATTCTGGAGTTAGACTGTTAGATATTCCAAAGGCTTATGTTTCCGTGAGTTTTCGGGTTGTGGGATAGTGTACATGATTTTGAGAATGTTGTGTTGTATATGCCGAGCGGCATTATAACTACTGTTTCCAATCAGTTATTTTGGTTTTGATTATTTCTTCTGCAAGTTTCATTTATGTTCCGCATTTGTTAGGCCTACCTAGTCGTAAAGACTAGGTGCCATCACGATAGTTCACGTAGGGCGAACTGGGGTCGTGACAACTAAGACGACATGTTCTTTCTCGACCGCATCCAGTTCAGCCCCGAGTTTCATGATTTCTCCTTGGCATTGCTCGCTAAGAAGATTGGACGTATCCTTTTTCTCAGCAAGCTCTTTGAACTCAGCCTCGAGTTGGCGAACCTCAGCCCGGTACCGGATAAAGGTTTCATGGTGGAGTACCGAAGCCTGCAATAGTGTGAAAAGAAAAAAACATTATAAATATCAAAATTTAAATTCGAACATGAAAGATTGTAATGACACCTTACCTCGTTCAGTGCCTTTTGTGCTTCGTTGAAACAACACGGCCCATCCACCTCATTCATTTTCGCTTGGTCTTCTTTGGTTACCAGGAACCGAAGGTAGCTAGCTACCCTGACAGGGGTGGAAAGAATACGGGCATCCTCCGGGATAATGATAATAATTTACTGCTTCCGGCCAGGGTCCACGCTCAGAGCGGGGAATCAGCTGATCTACCTCGGGCTTGAGTTCAGCCCGCCAACCCTTAAGGATGGGCTTTTCCTTGGTACCTCTAAGTCGCGCAACCTGGAGAAATCCTCCAAGGCGGTTGAGTCCATGCCATCAAAAAGCAGTGGATGGGATTGTCTGCTTCGTGAGCCCCTTTATTGGGTCGCTCTTTAACCGTTCGGGCCTCATCAAACATGCACTAGGTAAACGAAGGTGACCCAGTAATATCTATCACACCATCAGGCACTATCGGCATCTCGGGAAGTCTCGTCCCCGTCCTCCTCATCAGCCTCCCTAATCTGAGGGAGATCGGCTAACGGGTCTCCTGTTCAATAGCCCCCTGCACTTTGGGGGCTGACGGTTCGCGAGCCGCAAAAAGCTCTTCCTCCTCGGACTCATCCCTAAGCCGGTAAAGCAAATCTGAATTTGGTGCCTGAAAGCTGGAGCTCTCATTTAGATTACAAGCCAATATTCTCCTTGGTTTTTTCTTCTCTAAGCTCAGGAAACCCAATGCCTTTCTTTTCTTCTTCTTCTCTCCTACTACATCCCCTAGCTGTCCCGAAGTAGAGGAGTCAACGGGAAAGTCTCATCCCCAACCGGAGGCTAAGATCGACGGTCTTAGCCAAACATGTGAAAAGAAAATAAAGGAAATAAGAGCTGATACTAGAAGAAGAATCCTAATGCAACTTACTCGGGAAAGAAATCTTACCATGGGAACGGGCCTCCCAACGGACCTTCGAGAGTTTGCGCCCCGACCGCTCGGAGTAGGGCATCTGTGAGACAATACTCTCGATCCACTCCTTGAGCCGAGGGATTAAATATAGGACTCGAGCGATAGCTACACTACCACAAATACCAATGAGAAGAAGGGAGATGTGCATGAATTTGACATTTAAAGAAACGTTTGCACCTATGTGATGCATTTCACTTCTAGGGAATGGCCTAAATTCGGTGGGAATCAAGACCGAGGTCCTCACCCCGACAAAGCGTCCCTGCCAGCCTCTATCCTGGTCCTCATTGATGCTTGATAATGAGGTGTTGCTAGCCTGGCGCACGAGCTTTATCAGTACCCCTCGGAAGATTCAGGGACTTTACAGACGGAGTAGGTGATCTATGGTGAACCGATAGGAGTCGATCTTGTTCAAAAAAATCGGAGGAGGATTACGATCCTCCACAACGATGGGTGGTTTTGACCGAGGTATACCTCGTACCTCCTACAGAAGTTGATAATGATCAGGTCCACCGGGCCCAGCATAAAAGGATAAGTGTAAACACTTAGGTATCCCTCAACACGGGTGGTAATGGCCTCCTCGGAGTCGGGGACCACTATGTCATTGTCGGCGCAGTTGTAGTCCTTTCGGGCTATAGGGAGGTCATCTTTGGTGATTGAGGAAATATATTTTGATTCCTCCTCACGCCAACCCACAACGTAGAGGGCTTCTCAACCTTGAAGACGTTGGTGACCGAAAAATCCCCGGGAATGAACATCTTCAAGGGGTTCATCGACCGGTACATCAGTAGCCACGTCAGCAGCAGACCTCTCGAGGTCGATTACATCAGGAGTGGTTTCATTAATTTCAGAAGTCAGTTGGGAAGTAGACCGACCTTTTGGGGAACAAATTTGGAGGTTTTGGCCATTGTTGTCTGAAAAAGCTTGAAAAAGATTGAAAGTTGAAAGTTCAGATGTGTTGGCTTGGGTAGAGAATGAGTTAAAATTTACAACTTACCGAGGAATCTTGAGTAACGGAGGTAAAAATGCTATAAAAAAGGTAATGAAATCCTGACGGCACGAGGGTAGAAGTTTGGACGTAAAGTAAAAAATGAACGAATAAGGTAATATGTATAGGGACTCCGCGACGTTTCGCGTCTAGCGACACCCAACCGAGGGCTGACACACAGTTGATGTTATAATGACATGACTGACGAGACATTTCTGGTTTTTTGTCGTTTATGTCACGACGTATTGAAGAAAGGATCAGGGAACTAATGTCGTTTCTCGTCAACTTACTCTCCGAGAAACGAGGGAACTATCTGTATACGGGTAAAACCGAGCTCATGGTACACCCCGACTTCCGATAAGATAAATTGAGCTAGAGACATGATATCAAGGAACCGGAATCGAGGTAAGGGTCTCATCGAGTCAGAGTCCGGGGGCGTGACGCCCACCCTCGAAAATATAGGGGTTATGATCCGGGATCGATCTAAATCTCAAAAGACTTTGGAGAACGTTGTCGAGCAACCAAGCATGACCAACAGAAGGTCGTGATATCCGCAACCGGCCGGATATCACGGCGCGGATCTCGGCAGGCATCGATAGAGAACTAGTGATTGGTTAAACAAGAGATTTTTTACCTTGTATATAATTGTACTTAGGGTAAAATTTTCCTACTATATAAAGGGGAGTCTAATTATTCATTAAGGATATTGTAACACGCATACCAAGACAATATACTATTATTTTCTGTCATTCAAAGTTCTCAAGTTGTCAATCAGTGTTCATTATTATAAGCCCGAGATCGAAGACGGATATCTCATTGAGGCTGTCCTCGAATCCAAAACTATCCCCCCTTTATTTTCAAGCAGTTTGATATTTTATCATATCTCTTATCTGTTTATTCTAGCAATCTTCACTGTTTGTATTAAATAAACCCACGTATCCTTAAAACCCTTTATAAATTTAATTGTTATCCAATTTTGAGGTAAACAACGTTAAGACAAACACCTAATACATGAATCATTGAATCGAACTAAAACATACTTTGAGAGTTCTCGTCAAAAAATCTTAAGGACTGAGCTTGATTCATCTCAATATTGCAAAGGTACAACTCAAAATTCATTTAAAAAAATGACTCAATGTAACGTTTTATTCATAACCAAAAATAATAGTAACATCCAGTACTAAATCCATCCTAATACAATACTTGAAATAGAAATATATAACTACAAATTAAGAAAGGGGAAATCAACAGAAAATATGAAGATACATGAATCCCAATAGCTCGTATTGGATTATTTCCCATTTGCGCTACTTGTTCTTCTGCTCTAAATAGTCTGCAGAAGCTTTCATAATTGCCACAAAGGTTTGAAGATTGGCTATAGAAAGATGAATATTTTCAGCATCTTTAGTCTGAAAATCAAGGGTAAGTTTAATAATGGATGAATTTTCACTTTTCTCCATAACTTCCCACTTAATCAAATAGAAACTGAATCCTAGATCAAGAAATCCACCTTCAAAAATCTGTACTTCTTTCACTTGTTTTTCATGGTCGATTGAGATAAATTTCTCTTTGTATGGAGCATTACCAGGTGTACCAAATATATTTTGTCCAAACAAAGTAGCAAACCTTGTTATGCGATTCACAAAAAAAAGAATAAAAATATACTATAGGAGACACAAATATTTAAGGTGGATTATTGTATATACAGAGTTATGATTTGAAGTTTATGAGTTCTGAAATCATCTCCGAACCCATAGCTCGTCTTAATTACAGTCAAACATCTCTATAACAGCCTCATTTTGTTTCGATATTTTCTAGAAGTGTTGCTAGAAAAAAAACATATATTATAACATAATATAAAAATCGGTTCCAAGAGAAACATGACTTTTATAGTGAATGACTATTATATGAGCATGTTGAGAACATATTTTATGAACTTTTTAATAAAAATATATAATTTAAACAAAAGCTACTGCATTCATCCGAATCCGCAGCTAATGCTCTCCCTCTTCCCGTGGATTAATGAAAGATTTATTTTTTTATTTTATAAGAAAAACGGAAAACTCAGTTATTGTATATTTGTTAGATTCCTTCCTAGAAAACATAAATATGATAATAAAATCAGGCCAAATATTTAACACGTCGCTCTGTCGTAAAAAAATTTACAAAATAAAAGAAACGGAATATTCAAGGGAATGAAAATAAGATGATTTTTTTAAAATAGGATCTTGAAGTAAAATAACTTACTGACTAGCAGGATTGAACCAAGGCCTCCATTGCCTTCAACCAACTCCACTTTTTCAGCTATGTGTGGGAGTTTTTCAACAACAAATTTTGCAAATTGAAGAGTGGAATAGAGATCCCACACTTCAATTGCTGAAACATTTATTTCTTCCTGCTCTGAAAATTTTCCCAACATTCTTTTTCTTTAATGACTATATATTAATCAAAACATGTACCGAATATATAGAAGGCGGGATATGCATATATATATATATATATATATATATATATATATATATAAGAGCTCAGCGCAGAGGTTGACCCTGGATTTGAAAATAGTGGAGGCATTAAAATCGAATAAAAATTTGAGCAAATATTAGAGTTGGCATCGAACCAAGGCAACGCATTAAAAGTTATCTTATGTCCCCAAGATCGACCAATGCAGCTGCCTAAGATCTCAATCATAGGATGCCAAATCAAAATATATACTTGTGCAGTCAAACCTCTCTATAACAGCCTCGTTTGTTCCGAATATTTTTGAATATTATAGTGAAGCGCTATTATAGAGAACATATATTTAATTTATAATACAACAATAACAACAACGACCCAGTATAATCCCACAAGTGGGGTCTGGGGAGGGTAATATGTACGCAGACCGTACCCCTACCCCGAAGGGTAAAGAGGCTGTTTCCAGGAGACCCTCGGCTCAATATATTTAATTTATAATATAATATGAAAATTGGTTTCTGAAAAGCTTCGCATTTATAATGAATTGTTGTTATATAAGGATGCTGTTATAGAGAGATCAAAGTTATCAGGGGACGGTGACCCGTCCCCAAACTATAGGTCTGCCTCTGCTAGGGTGAAGGTAAAGTTCAAATACATATTTAACTGAACTCAATAGCTTTCACTCATATAGCTTAACCATGGTATAATAAATATGGTTGAGAGTAATAAATTTCTTTCTCATAAAGAGAGAAAAGTCCGATGTCCATTCACCTAGAAACAATGGGAATAAACAGGAAATTAACTAAAGATAACACTAAACAAAAAGTAATCTAGACCCTACTACAAATTAAAATAAAAGTTTGTCATAAGTCAAATGGAAGACCAGTTAATTTTTTATTCTAGAAAAACTAATAGTCTATCTCAGTGGCCCGTTAATACAAATAAAGTTCCAACTTATGCTGTGCATGTACGTGACCTATAATTTATGGATCTAGGCCGTGAAATTAGCCATTAATGTTTGTATCAAAGTAAACTGTCTATATTATGCCCCTTGAGACACAATCCTTCCCCGCAGTGGCGGAGCCACATTCAACCAAGGGAAGTCAATCGATCCCCCTTCGCCGGAAAATTATACTATATTGCTAGATAATTTTTTTTATTCTATGTATATTTACTATATGTTGATTCCCCTTAATTTTTCGAGAAAGTTAAATTTTTTTTATATTTTGATACGTCTTGGTGAAAACCCTGGCTCCGCCACTGCTTCCCCAAACCTTGCGTGTGAATCCGTTCACTGGGCTAGCCTTTATTCCAGTAGCAAAGTTGGAATTCTTGTCTTGAGGTTTTACCTTAATTTCCTCAAAAACATTTTGTGTTCAAGATTCAAACTCGGTAAATGCAGCCATTGACATTTCTGTGTAAACGTAAAACACGTTCATAAATCATATTAATAGCCATTGTACGAACATGTGTTAGGGTTTTCGTACATATATCTGAGTAGTTCCCTTTCGTAGATAAAAATGTGTTTTAACACTTTCTTCTACTATTTCAGTGATTTCTAATTTCAGAATTTTTTGACAAGTAAACTGACATATAATCTAGAAAAGATTTAAAAAAATTCATTTGACCTAATCTTGCAAGCCAAAAAGGGCAAACGAAACGATATGCTCAGTACAATCTTTCACAATCCTATGGATCAAAATCAATCTCTAGAATACTTTAAGTCAAAGTGGCATTAATAAACCATTCTCATGCCGCCACGTGTCGAAGTGATCTAATTAACAACAAAGGTCGTGGTCGAAGAGTAGTCAGCAAAGGCTGAAGTCGAGGAGTCGTCAAAGATCAAGGTCGAGGTCGAATACCCTTGACAGAGTTATAATGGCTAGTTTCAAGATAGGACATTAAAGAGAATATTCTAGTGGATATTATCTGCACTTGTACTATTAGGGTTTTTAGGAACATATTTTTTATAAATTGAAAGAGACACAATGATAGGGGATATGTGATGTTCACTTGTAAAAGATACTTTCACTTTATAGAGAGGATCTGGTCTCACCACAAGCACACAAAATTACCCTTTTCAGTGACATTCTTGCCTACATTTTTCTATTGGATCCAAGAATATCTCAGACACCCAGAGGCCTATCCATCATTCTTGATTGTTAGAAAGAATATTCATTGATTTCATCCTTTCTCGGGTGACTCCTTTGCATTTATTTACATAAATGTCATTTATTGTTGTTTGTCACTATTTAATGCTACATTACTTCTATTTAGGTTCTTAAATATTGATTGTTGTGCACCATCATAACTTTTGGAATAGATCTACGCGCTATTTATCGCACTACCGAGAATTTCATTTTAGGATATTATTATTAACTAAGATTAACCCTCATTTGTATAAATTTAATTAGTTGAACCAATATCTATATTTTTTTGTCAAACAATTTGGCGTCATCTATGGAAATTTCTTGATTAAATTTTTTAGTTTCCTTTAGATCTACAGCTATTGCAAGTCACTAATCTCACAAATTCCAAGATCTTTTTTCTTTCTATGTACAAAAATCTACATGGCAGGTAACCAAGGAGAGAGGGCGAAAGTAACAGGTTATCTCCCTAGCAACCTCATGAATGCTATCAATGAAAGCAGGGAAACCCTAGGCGAAGACATGCCACCCACTACCTCCCATGGGTGTGAGAAGTCTCTTCCCTCCTATTGTAGCATAACAAAACCCAACCAAAAAAGAGTTTCCACGTCTGCAGAGGAAGGGACACCACCAGTTATGAAAAAGCTCCTCGAAGCATGGCTGACCGATACTCTAGTGAGCTTACTCAACAGGCCCGATCCAGGCACAACTACAGAAGCCACAATACATATATGATACAAGGAACAGACGAATAATGCAACCAGCCAAACCCTCCGACAATAGGTATAACTCACAATATTACTAACAATGTAGTTTATAGTGCCCTCGTTGCCGTCCTAAACAAGATGGAAGAAATGGAATGAAAATAAAGCACTCGGAGATCAAATGAAAGAACACCAAGAATGAGTCGACAAGATACCGGGCGCTCCTAAGTTGTTGCAAAAAACGGACGCCGACAGGTTTGAAGAACAGTCGTACAGTGACGAAAAACCTCGTATGCCATACCAAATACCTTCAAAATGCTGCTCTACCTCAGGATATACGACGGACTGATCGATCCTGAAGATCATGTGACTCATTATGTCACCGATATGAAAGGCAACGACCTTGCCAAGGAACAAGTGTCCTCTATTTTGCTAAAGAAGTTTGGGGAAACCCTTACGGGAGGGGCATTAACATGATACTCATAATTACCAGACCATTCTATATAATCTTTCGAGGAAATGGCCAACAAGTTCCTAACTGCACATGCTGGAGCCAAGAAGGCCGAAGCGAGAGTAAACGACATATTCTCTGTCAAGCAATCCTTGGGAGAGGGACTTCCTTGCCTGGTTCAACAGGGTAAGGATGACTCTGTTGAACGTGTTCGAGGGTATGGAGGTCATAGCTTTCTAGCATGGGCTGAGTAGGGATGGCTCAAGAGCAACTAGAAAACTGTTGAGTCGATTGATGAAATATCCTCCAACCACTTGGGACGAGATCCACAATGCCTATTATGCCGAATTTCATGCAGATGAGGACGACCTCAACGAACCAACTCATCAGCTCATCTCGGTACAAGCCGAGTCCATAAAAGAACAAAGAGACAATGTTAGAAGGAACCACCCGATCTCGCGACCCAATAGGGAACGACACCAGCCATATATCAGGGTGCTCGTCGCACCTTTCCTCTGCTATGAAGAAGGCCATCCAGGCCAACGACTGGGATTCACTTAAATGAGAGAGGTATGCCCCTTATTATCTACTCACACTTTTTGTGTGTCACCTACAGAAATAGTCGATGCCCTTGAGAAACTCAAAATAAAGATAAAGTGGCCGCCAAAGATGAGGTCTAACCCGAGCACCAGAAAATCTGATGCCCTCTATGAGTTCCACTAGGAATGTGGGCACAAAATAGAAGATTGCATCGCCCGCAACAAGAAGTCGTAAACAAGTTGCGGCAGGTACACCTCAAAGAACTGCTAAGCGACAAAGGGAGAAATAACTTCACTAGAGGACGTGAAAACCAAGGGCCGCCGAAGCCACAATCACCAGTTTGTACTGTCAACATGATCATCGGCAACAACAATGACGCCTCTATCAATAGAATAAAGTTCACCACCACTCACAAGCTCAAGCGATCCATCAACCCCGAACGGTACGACGGACTCGAAGATAGTATCATCTTCGATGAGTCAGATGCCAACGGTTTGACTTTCCCGCATAATGATGCCATCGTCATTACTTTACGCATTTTAGATACTGATGTCAAACGTATCATGGTAGACTATGGAAGTGGAGCATGCATTATCAATCTCTGAGTCCTCACCCAAATGAAACTCTAGGACAAGATAGTGTTATGCTGCATCACGCTAATAGGTTTTAATAATGCAATTGAGCGGACATTAGGGGAAATTACGCTCCTCGTCCTGGACGGCAGCGTAACTCTGGAGATGAAATTCCACATAATAGATCAGGACACCGTGTACAATGCCATAGTGGGACGACTATGGATACATCTCATGAGAGCCAACACCTCTAGCCTATACCAAGTAATTAATTTCCCAATGCTGTGGGGAATATTTAGCATTAACGGAGAATAACATACATCTCGGGAGTGCTACCGCATTGACTTAGATGGTACGTCAACGCAATAGAAAAAATAAAAGGAAAAAGAAGCATAGTAATCAACAGGGCTGAGGTCGTGCAATTAGAGACCAAGGACATCATCATGGATCCCAAAATGGTAGAGGCAGCAAATTCGACCATAGAAGACCTCAACCCTGTTTGATTAGACCTCAACGACCATAGCAAAAAGGCCTACATCATCTGCAAACTCCGGGAGCCAGGTAAATTCAGTCAATTTTTAATAACTAATGTTGATTTATTTGCCGTCAGCCATGTAGATATGTCAGGCATTCCCAGGGAAATCTCTACACACAAATTAAACGTTGACCCATTCTACCCCTAATAAGGCAGGTCATCTGTAAGTTCAACCCCGCCATCAACAATACAGTCCGCGAGGAGGTGGAGAAACTGTTAGAAAATGGCTCTATCAGGGAGTCAAAGTACCGCAAGTGGATCGCCAACGTAGTGATAGTCAAAAAATAAATGGGAAATGGTGGATGTGCGTGGATTTCATAGACTTGAACAAAGCATGTCCGAAGGATTCATTCCCATTACCTCACATCGACCAGCTCATCGATGTAACAGTTGTGCACGAGCTATTAAGTTTCTTGGACACATACTCAGGTTATAACCAAATACTTATGGAGGAAGAAGACCGGGAAAAGACCACGTTCATCACTCACCATGGAATGTATTGTTATAGTGCCATGCCGTTTAGGCTAAAGAACGGGGGTCTACATATCAAAGATTGGTCACAAAGTTGTTCAAAGACCAGCTTGGCAAGACCATAGAAGTATACATAGACAACATGTTGGTCAAGTTCGTAAAGGCATAGGATCATATCGATCATTTAAAGGAAGCTTTCGACATACTAAGATGGTAAATAATGAAACTAAACCTGGAGAAATGCGCATTAAGCGTAGCCTATGGAAAGTTCTTGGGTTTTTTGGTGTCACAACGGGGGATCGAGGTCAACCCAGATCAAATCAAAGCTATCGAGGGGATACTGAAACTCTTGACTACCAAGAAGCAAGTCCAAAGCTTGACTGGTCGATTCGCCACCCTATCAAGATTCATCTCGCGGTCGTTTGATAGATATCATAAATTTTTTGGCGTACTCAAAAAAGACACTAGCCTCGAATAGACTCCCGAGTGCATCCAAGCTCTGTGAGAGCTAAAGGCATACCTATCATCACCATCTTTCCTTTCAAAACCCAAGCCTGGGGAACAACTCCTCGTCTATCTAGCAGTCTTTGAAGTAGCAGTAAGTGCAGTCCTGATCCGCGAAAACAAAGGTACACAATCTCTCATCTATTTCATTGGCAAAATACTCATTGACCCTGAGATGAGATACCCGCACCTCGAAAAATTAGCTTTAGCGTTGGTCGTAGCTTCACTAAAGCTTAAACCCTATTTACAGTGCCACCCCATCTTGGTCGTTACAACCTTTCCCCTAAGGAGAATTTTGCATAAACCCGAGCTATCAAGTAGGCTCCCAAGTGGGCTATCGAGCTAAGCAAGCATGATATCACACACCAGCCACAAAAGACGATAAAATCAAAGGTGCTCTCCGACTTCGTCGCAAACTTCAGTGCGAAAATAATGCCTGAAGTTGAAAAGGAGGTCGTCCAAGCTACCCTCCAAACACAAGACCTCTGGGTCCTATGCACTGATGGCGCATCCAACGCATCAGGATTTGGACTGGGACTCGTACTCGAGGTCCTCACAAGCGAAGTAATTCGTCTGTCCATAAGGTTACGGAATATGACTAACAACGAGGTCGAGTATGAGGTGTAATTATAGGGTTGAGGCTAGTACTCAAGTATGGGGCGAAGCGGTTGAAACTTTGATTCCCAGCTCGTAGTCAACAAAGTCACAGGGACTTTCCAAATCAAGGAATAAAGGTTGCAAAAAATTCAGACCGAGATCTACAAGCTACAACCTAAGTTCGACGAATGCCAGCTTGACCAGATCCCTCGTGCGCAGAATGCCGAAGCGGACGGCCTCACCAAAAAGGCCGCAACTACCAAAAGCATCACGACCGGGAATAAAAATAGAATATACCTCCTCAACTCATCACTAGACCAAATCGAGGTAAGAACACTAAGTTTAACTTGGGATTGGCGCAATTGTATTATCGCCTATTTACAGGACGACACACTCCCAGACGACAAAAAAGAAGCCAACAAACTAAGAATGCAAGCAGCCTGATACAGTCTCCTCCATAACAACTTATACAAGAGGACTTACGGCGGTCCTCTCGCGAAATGTTTGGGCCCGAACAAGACCCAACATGTCCTTAAAGAAGTCCATGAAGGCCATTGTGATTCTCACTCCGGCAATCGAGCACTCTTTAGATGCGTCATACGGGCGGGATACTATTGGCCCACCATGAAAAAGGATGCCTTAGACTTTGTGAGGAAATGCAAAAAATGCCAAAAGTACACCCCAATGATTCATCAAGAAGGTGAACACCTCCACTTGGTCACCTCTCCGTGGCTGTTCATCAAATGGGGAATGAACATTGTGGGCCCCTCCTAGCGGTGTGAGGTAATATACTATTCCTTTTAGTTTTAATTGACTGTTTCTCTAAATAGGTAGAAGCAGGATTATTTACCCAAATATGGGAACAAGAGGTAATCACCTTTATATGGAGGAACATCATCTACCGATTGGGCCTACCCAATGAGATCAGCTGTGACAACGGACCCCAGTTCACGGGAAAGAAAGTTGCCGAATTCTTCGAAAAATTACACATCAAGAGGATACTTTCAACTCCACATGGGTAACGGATAATCAGAGTCCTCCAACAAGTTCATACTAAACATTATGAAGAAAAAGCTCAAAGACGCCAAAGGATTGTGGCTGCAAATACTGTTAGAAGTATTATGGGTGTACCGAGCAACTCCGAAGATGAGCACATGAGAGACGCCCTACTCTTTGGTCTATGGAATTGAGGTAGTAATACCGGTCGAAGTCAGATAACCAAGCCTAAGGTACTCACACGAAAGCGGTACGAGTAATGATGGGAGTAGAAGGTAGGAACTTGACGAAATCGATGAACGAAGATATATGACATACATAAGAATGGTCGCCCAAAAACAGCAAGTGGAACACTATTACAATAAGAAAGCAAAGTTTTGGCCGCTTAAAGTCGGGGACTACGTGTTAAAAGCCAAAACTCAAGCGAGCAAAGACCCTCCAGAAGGCAAGCTAGGAACAAACTGGGACAGTCCGTACAGAATCACTGCCAAAGCAAACAAGGGTTCATTCCAATTAGAGACAATAAAAGGAAGCAATTACCAAAAAATTGGAACATCAGCCACCTCACATACTTCAATTTCTAAGAGAAAAAGTGTCCCCCAAGTCATACTCTTTTTCCCTCACTTGAGTTTTGTCCCATTTGAGTTTTCTCAAGGAGGTTTTTAACGAGGCGGTAATGGAACACTTCAGGTCAAAGTACGCGAGGGAGGGATTTTTTTACTCTATCATTGCTCGACTCCTCAATACTCTCCAAGTCAAACAATGAAGGGAATAGGTGGACTGGGACTAGAATGCCAGCCAACACCCAAAATTTGTAACTCTCTCCAAGTATGTAACCAAAGCAACAACGTCGAAGTAATAAGAAACTTACGTTTATCAGGACACCTTTTTCGCGTAAAGGTTAATGTTCGACGATGCTCGGACAACACCTATCGACCCTCGGCCACGATTTAGTAATGGTTAATGTTCGACCATGCTCGAACAACACCTACAGGACCTCGACCACGACCATGAAAAGGTTATGTTCGACTTCGCTAGAACAAACACCTATTGGCCCTCGGCCACGATTTATAAAGGTTAATGGTCGACCATGCTCGAACAACACCTATAGCCCTCGGCCACGAGTATTAAAAGGTTATGTTTGACTCCTCTAGAGCAAAAACCTATTGGTCCTCGGCCACAATTTAATAAAAGCTAATGTTCGACCACGCTCGAGCACACTTAAAGGCCCTCGGCCACGACTATGAAAAGTTTATGTTTGACTTCGCTCGAATAAACACCTATCGGCCCTCAGCCATGATTTAATAAAGTATAATGTTCGACCATGATTGAACAACACCTACACGCCCTCAGCCACAACTATGAAAAGATTGTGTTCGACTCCGATCGAACAACACCTATCGGCCCTCGATCACGATTTATTAAAAGGTTATGTTCGACTCCGCTCGAATAACACTTATCGGCCCTCAGCCATGATTTAATTAAATGCTATGTTCGACCACGCTCGAATAACACCAATCAGTCCTATGCCATAATTTAACAAAGAGTAAAAGTTCGATCCAGTTCGAAGAACACCCACTAGCCCTCAGTCGCAAGTTAAAAAGGGAGAAAATTCGACCAGGTCCGAATAACACCCATCGACCCTCGGTTGTATTTTGATAAGCTTTAAAATACACAATAACAATAAAATCACGACGGAGAAAAACATGAAAAATTCATAAGCAAACCACATTAAATAAAAAAGGTATAGATGAAAGCAAAACCAACTCCGATATTTATAAACAAAAGTTACTTACAAAAGGCTCATGAAGACACCAACAAAAATACACAAATGTCTCATGAAGACGCCAACAAAAATACACAAAAAAGATAGAAAGTACAAAAAAACTACTCCTAGCCACCGCCATCACGACCTGCGACACCCTCGTCGGCCTGACCTCTAACGTCTTCCCCGTCCTCACCCGGAGGGAATATGGAATCATACCAGGTCTCATCCTCAAGACGGTCAATTTCTTTCTCATTATCCCCACCTTTTTCACCAGGACGAGGCATAGTCGGGTCATAGCCATAGGAGACCCGAGCCTCACAGGCCTTGACCAAAGCATCCTCAAAGTCTGCAGCAGGGATAGAACTCGCCATGTGCAACTCACGCATCACGTCTAGCCGGGCCTCGGCATGAATCCACTCTTCACATAACTCACAAAGAACATTTAGGGAAGTCGTAGATGAAGAAATCCATGCAAGTAATTTGGCTATCTCAGCCTCCAGAGTGGTAACCTAATTATAGAGGTTAGAGGTCTCTTTCTCCAACTCCCAAATCCTTTTGTCAATATGCTTTTCTTTAAGTTTCACTGTCGACAAATCATTTTCTCATTTAGAGCGAATAGTTCGATTCACCACTTTAAGATATTCCACCATTCTCTAAGCCTCCAACTGAGCGGACTCCGCCTTTTCTACCTCTTCCATCTTCTCGGCGACCTTACCACTAAGAGCCTCCGCGCTGAATTGACAATCCTCAAGCTGACCTTGCAGCAAGACTACCTGATCTTGAAGATCACTACACTGGGATTCTACCCCCGCTAAGCTTGAGCTCTTCCTATTTGCTCCTCAACATCCCTTCCAGGATGTTGCATTTCCACTACCCGCACCAGCTCCTCATCTCTTTCCTTCAAGTCCTCCCTTAGTTGGCGCACATCGTCGCACCGGAGCTCCCAGTACTTCTCAAGGCATTTAAAGTTCTTGTCCTTCAACTTAACATAAATATCTTTACGTATTTACTCCCTACAAGAACTTTCAATCTCCAGCACGACCGCCTGTAAAACAAGCAAAGGGGGTTAGAGTGTACGAAGAGCAAAACGTAAGAAAGATAAAGGATAACAAATATACTTACCCGAAGAGCGAGACCAGCAATGTCATTTTAAAGGGTGTTGTCATTTATAGTCTTGAGGGATAACAAATATACTTACCCGAAGGGCGAGACCAGCAATGTCATTTGAAAGGGTACTGTCATTTATAGTCTTGAGGGTCATACCCTCAATTTCATAACAAAGAGGGCCGAGGGAGGGGACTATCTCTTTGGTATTCACAAGAAGGTTAAGATCCATCGGGATCACAATAGTACTTGAACCCCCTTCCGACCTCACTTCAAGTTGAGTAAGCCCCTCATCGATCATCCTCAACTTGTCTATATCCACGGTGGAGTCAGATCCAATATCCTCCTCAGCAATGACCTTACTTCTATTATCAGTCAAAGAAGGCACGCCCGCTACAACCCCGGAAAATGAGGCCTCCTCGCGCCTCGGAAGAGCAGGGCCGTCATTATGAAACACGAAATCGATCGTGTCCCTCATAGGATGCATATATGTTTCCTCCAAGTGAGGGGCCCTGGGACTTGCCTCGGGGCTCTCTCTAATATGTACTATGGCCGTTTATCAAAGGACAAAGCCATACCTCCCATATCAACTGCCAACGGCCTCTCTCCTCCCGTATAAACGGCTCTTCTCTTACGTGGTATTAGACCACCCTCATCAGGAGAGACTTCATCCTCGTCAACTAACGAGAAGGGGGAAGGGGAGTTGTAGATAGAATAAAGACGGGCTCCCGAACTAAGGAAGCTGAAGTTGAGGCTGATACGGAAGATGTAACAGTTTCAATAGGAGGCGAACTCAACGATGCAGCGGCTGCCTTTCGAAAAGAGGGCACTGGTGGCCGTCTCTTCCGAGAACCCCTGCTTGAGAAAAAATAGCAGTAAGTTTGCAAACAAATCTGTACACAATAGAAAATTGAGCAACCACGATCAAAGAAAGGAAATTACTAGTTGAAGGGAGAGCAGGCCTAAATTTCTTGAAAAAACGTGACCAATCACGGATACCTACGATGTGAGGGGGGAGCCGCTAGACCCAGTCAGAAATATGAGTTTCCAAAGGAGAAGGTGAGGTCTTGGGTGCAAAAAAAAAGGCGAGAAATTAGAATTTAGGATTGGACACGGGGGAGAAACTAGGTATATACGAGTATAGATCCAAGCCTCAAGAAAGTTGTTGACATTGTCCACCACATCCTCGGTTCTGATGAAAAAAAAGTTAAACCAGAATTGATGACTGGCCTTGTAGTCCATCTTCACCACCAAGAATTTCCCCCCTCGGTGACGAAGGTTCAACATTATTCCCCTATAAATGCTAGATGCAAATAGATGTATTAAGTGTCCTAGTGTCAATTTAACCCCGACAAACTCGGAAAACTTAGTGATCATCTTTATAATTTTATAGACGTACGGTGTGAGCTGAGCAGGACAAATGCCGTAGTGGCTACAAAACTCCTCCACCAGCGGAAGAAGATTGAAATAATAACCAACTTGGAAGAAGTAAGCGTAGAGGGCGCAATACCCAAGACGGTGGACATGTACCATGTCCCCTTCGGCCGGGATCAACTCGATATGATTGGGAAGGCCGAATTTGGTCTTGAGCTCTGCTTATTCCTTTATCGTCATCATTGATAAAAATCTCCAGGCGCGACCTCTAGTGATTTGGTCAAATCAGATCTGGAATCAGGGTTGCGTGGGATTATTTCCTCCACCGACGGGAAATTTTCATCCTCAATGGTGGAAAAATTGATCTCCCCATGAGAGGGGAACGCCACTGCCAAGGGAGCAACACGACTCCCCTTACCAGCATTAGAAGTTACATTAGACATGATTCAACGAAGTGAAGGAAGGTAACAAATGAAAGGGAATGAATAACAATATAGGTCATTGAAATAGAGAAGAAATTCAGAGAACAAGAGAGCAAGAGAAAGGTATGGTGTTTCGAAATGTTAGAGGGTTTAAACTCCAAAATCGGGTTCGAGGATCTCTATTTATAAAGATCATGGTACCGAAACTGAAAATGGTTTATCATGATTGGCGTCAAAACCAAAGCGGAAGGTCTAATCAAAGGTCACATGCAAAACAAAGCAACGTATCGGGAATATGTGTCATAATAATGCATGACATCATGACAACATCCTAACCCATGGACAACATAACCCCAGAAAATCACTCAGAAAATTGGAAGCATTTGAAATGTGCAGCTCACAGAGGGCCACCCTCGCCTACTTGCCATAATAACCATGACTGGTATAGTCCTCTTGATTAGCTCAACCACCACCAACATGATCCACTCGTCGAACCCGCCCGCGAAGCCAGCCTCAATAAGTGAAGGGACTAGCTGTATGGGTCAAAATCTATCTCTAGAATACTTTAAGTCAAAATGGAATTAGTAAAACATTCTCAGGCTGCCACGTGTCGAAGTGATCTAATTAACAATAAAGGTCGTGGTCGAAGAGTCAGCAAAGGCTGAAGTCGAAGAGTCATCAAAGATCGGGGTCGGGGTCGAATACTCTCGATAGGGTTATAACGGCTAGTTCCAAGATAGGATATTAAAGAGAATATTCTAGTGGATATTCTCCGCACTTATACTATTAAGATTTTTAGGAATATGTTCCCTATAAATAGAAAGAGACACAATGATAGGGAACATAGGATATTCACTTGGAAAAGATTTTTTGACTTTATAGAGAGGATCTGATCTCATTACAAGCACACAAAAATAACCTTTTCACTGAGATCCTTGCCTACACTTTTCTACTGGATCCGAGAATATCTCGGACACTCAAAGGCTTATCCATCATTCTTGATTGTCGGAAAGAATATTTATTGATTTTATCCTTTCTCGGGTGGCTCCTTTGCATTTATTTACATAAATATCATTTATTATTGTTCATCACTATTTAATGCTACATTATTTCTATTTGGGCTCTTAAATATTTATTGTTGTATACAGTGAAATCGAAGGGTCCAATTTCTCATCATCAAGGCGTCTAGAGGACTATATCGAAATCTTGAGGTCACAAGGTCACAGTCGAGTTTCCTCCCTCGAGGTTTGTCGGCACTCGACCTCAATACAACGTTGATCACGGTCGCGGTAGGAATGGGGAGTTCCCAAGGCACATGGCTAGGACTGACAGGGACTAGTGGACTACCCCAACCTTCAATAAGGATGTCATCTAGCTGTCCCATCTCCTCTCCTTTGTCATTAATGCACTATGTACTATGTTGGTATTCTCTCCTATATAAAGGGGATCCTTATCATTTTGTAAGGGTCCGCGGTTGCTCCAGTTACTCTACAAGAAATATACAAGAACATTCTTTTTTTCTCTCTAACTTACACTCTTGATATCTATTGCTTTCATTTATTATCTTTATTATTGTTCTCCATTTATTACTTATCATTGGCCATAAAGAGCCTATATTGATTTTAGTATAACTGTTAGCCGTATCTCGATTACCTTTGATATCACCCAGTCGAGCTCCGGAATCGACCTTGAGACCCTGAATCAATAAGCTCGAGGCCCCCATAATTGGCCCATCGGTTTGGTTATCACTTCGTTCCTTTACTCTTATTTGTCTCTAAGTCTCATATACCTAGCATCAACTGCTTAACAAACTAGCATAAAAATAGATCATGTATTTTTAGAGTCCTATTAACAAATTTAATTGTTATTACCATTTTCACGGTAAACAGTTTGGTGCCCACCGTGGGGCTAAAAATAATAGTAATTATTTTCTTGCTAGTTTTGTCACATAATGCAAGTTATATTTCACACTTTTTCTTGTCCAAGATCTTCGATTTCAGGTCGAAATGTCTAACTCAGTAAATGGAGGTGAAAACAACCATCTGGAGGACCACGGAGAAAATGGTGTGGTTGTTCCAGGTGTTGGTGTGCAACCACATCCCTGACCTAATCCTCGTGGACGCGGTCTCATGCGATGCTCAACACATCGACATCATCTCAAGCACCAACAAGAGTGTGCACCAAGGAGATCAACAAAAAGCTCAGAAAACCCCGACTAGGGAAGAACAGGAGGTTAGTCTCCATGTTATTTTCGAAATGTTGTAGGCACAACAGTTAGCTATCACCCAGCTGCAAAATCACCAAAACACTCCTAGCACGGTAGCACCAGGGATAGCTCCCCTAGCCGAACAGGTACCGGAGAGATCGAGCAATAACGGGTCGATGACCGATCCCGTCATCGTAAAAATGCTCGAGGACCTTACCTGAAGGATCGCATCGGGCGAGAAAATGATAGAAGCTAATGAAAAGAAGGTTGAGACCTACAACTCCAGGGCCGACCAAATTCTGGGCACACCCCCCGTCCTGAAAGGTGTGGATTCGAAGAAGTTCATACAAAGGCTGTTCCTGAAGGAAGTGGCCCTGAAACTGATTCCAAAGAAGTTCAGAATGTCAGAACTCCCAAAATACAACGGAACCTTGGATCCTAACGAGCATGTCACTGCCTACACCTATGCAGTAAAGGGCAAGGACATAAAGGATGACGAGATCGAGTCCATCCTATTGAAGAAGTTCGGGGAAACGCTCTCGAAGGGGGCCATGATGTGGTATCACAACCTAGCCCCTAACTCCATAGATTCATTCGCCATGCTGGTAGACTCCTTCATAAAGGCACATGCCGGTGCCATCAAAGTAGCAACAAGGAAATCTGACGTGTTTAAGATCAAGCAGAGGGAGAACGAAATGTTGCGAGAGTTCGTATCTCATTTCCAAACGGAACGATTGGAATAGCCACCGATCTCCGACGACTGGGTAGTGCAGGACTTCACTCAAGGTCTGAATGAGCTAAGCTCGATGGCCTCAAAGCAGTTGAAGTAGAATTTGGTCGAGTATCCCGCTGTGACCTGGTCGGACGTCCACAACCGATACCAGTCAAAGATCAGGGTCGAAGACGACTAGCTAAGGGCCCCTCGGGTTCAGTATACCCAAGCAAGCTTCTGGTGAAGGAGCCAAAGAAAAACAAAGAAATATACACCGAAGACAAGAGGAACGCCTCGAGGCGTAACCCACCTCGCAAAGATCAAAAGATAAATCGAGGATAGAATCCTCGGGGACTCACTAACAGAGCCAAATTTGATACGAACGCAGGGCCAATGGAGGCACCTCGTTTATCAGAATATAACTTCAATGTCGATGTGTCAGACATCGTGTTCGCCATTAGCAAAATTAGAGATGCCAGATGGCCCAGGCATGTGCAATCGGATCCCTCACAAAGGAATCATAACTTTGTGTGCGAGTTTAACAACACGCATGACCACAGAATCGAGGATTGCCAGCAACTCTAGGAGGTGGTGGCCCGATTACTCAACAATGGTCACCTTCGAAAATTCCTCACCGACCGAGCCAAAAATCAGTTTTGAGAAAGAGAGACATTCAAAAGAACAAAGCGTACGAGCCGCAACATGTCATCCATAGGATCTTTTGACGCAACCACGAGGCACGCCCTCATCTATATCCGAATCGAGGACTGTGTCGCGTCCTCAAAACGGGTACCAAAGTTCAAAAGTGCCATCACCACTGAGGTTTAACCATCTCCCTTTTCATTTTATATTTAATGATAACCTTTGTGCAGGCGACCGACCGAGTAAGCCAAAGCGCTAATCCAACCCGAAGACCTTAAGGTTTTAAAGTATCCATTGCACTCTTTTCCTTCGATCGAGTTTTATCCCGAAAAGGGTTTTTACCGGCAAGATTTTTAATGAGGCAACATCCACGTGCTACCTAAAAAAGACTCAACAAGTGTTTGAGGTTTCTTTTGCAATCAACCTCGAACACTAGGGGGCATCCCCCCGGGAGGTCACCCACTCGGAAAAGCCAGGAAATGCCAAATAGGGTCCCAATATGAAAATGATGTACCGGGACAAACGGTCAAACGAACCATGTCCGTATAGCTGGGCCCCCGACGACGAAAACATGTATACTTGTACCAAGTAATTGAAGAATATCTTTTATCAAAGTATCTCTCACTCCAAAAGAAGCTTGGCACCTTCACAAAAATGACTCCTCCACCGAAAACATCTCGTACACTCGGGGATTAGCGTCAACAATTCAACACCTGAGTGACCTCCGATTCGGGGCTCCAAACTCATAAGCCCTCAACAAGGCAATATGAAAATCACAAAATATCTCCAAGGCCAAAAGTGCCCCGAACACTCGGGGACTAGCGTCAAAATAAAAATCACAAAACGTCTCCCTGAATACTGGATGACTGGCATCAAAACCTCAAGAGCGCACGACCTCAGGGTCAGAATCTCCAAAATCATAGGCCCTCAAAGAGGCAATACAAAGTTTACAAGTAATAGCTGCTGAGTTGAGAAACCCTCGACGACTCGGGGACTGCCGTCAAGCACCATCTCCATCAACTTATCAAAACTCGAGGTCGTAAGTCCACATGTAGGTAGGCTCGGCCTCAAAAGACCTAGAAAAGGCAACCGCAATATCTGTAAGACCTCAAGCAGGGCATGAACCATACTTGTACCAAGTATCCAAAACTGTAAGACCTCAAAGGCATGAAAAAAGTGTAAGACCTTACTAAAGGCATCAACCCTATCTGAAGGTTTCAGCTATATATCGAACTTGTAAGACCCCTAAAAAGCCATACCCTTGATATAGATGTCGAAACTACTTCACTCGGGACTCATAGGCTCTGGACAAATGATAACTAGGAAATATGATGCATTTTACACTCCTTCTTGCTTAAGTTTTGATTAGAAATGTGCACAAAATAGTCCCAAAGGCTCACAAGTTGCGCTTGATTGCAGGTTTGATCAACAAGGTGACAAGATGTCAAAAACCAGCTCAAAAAGGAGTGAAACTTGCACAAGTACTAAAACAAGACAAAGCTTAGTCAAACAGGGTCAGTGCGGCCACATACCATTCTGTACGGTTCGCATAAGTGAAGTTCAGAGAGGTTGTTATTCAGGCCAAAAGGCAATGCGGCCGCAAGGGGTTTTGTGTGGTCCGCATTAGGATCATTGCGGCCGCACTCGATTTAGTGCGGTCCGCGGAGCCAAGATTAAGATAGGTGGTGTTTTGGAGGTTGAAGCTCAATGCGGTCCGCGGTCCTTTTGGTGCGCACCGCAATGGAAGCCACTGCGGCTGCACTTGATTTTGTACAGTCCGTATTGCCCAAGTTCAGAGAGATGAGTATTCAAGTTCAGAGCCTTAGTGCGGCCGCACTCGTTTTTGTGCGGTCCGCACTAGCCCCGTAGGGATATTTTTGTCCAAGATTGCCAGCCTAGTATAAATAGACTCTTTTCCCATTTTTAGGTCATCAAATAGTTTTTGTACTGAGCTGCACTCGTGACTTCATCCTTTTGACCTATTTTGAGTAATTTTAGCATGATTTCAATATTGAATCTTCAAGTTTAATTTAACAATTAATTATTATGAGTTTCTCTTCATCTATTTACTTGGTTTCTTCTCTAATTATGAGTAGCTAGACCCATAAGCTAGGGTTGTGGCTCAACCCTAACGTGGGTAATTGATGGGTCTTTTGTTTTGATGTTTGATTGTCTTTGGGTGTTTGATATTTGGGCTAATTTAGGGTTTTAATTGTGAATTGGTGGTTGCAAACACTAGTTTATGCCAAGTAGACTTTGGCTCTTCTTGAGAAAGAGAGCCTAAGTCCATGAAATTAGTCCAACAAGGAGTTGGGGCGTACTCAAGAGAATGATAGCTCCAATTAAAGGGTTAAACTTAGAGATAGTAATACCCGACTTGAACCTTGATTGCTTGTGCAAATTTTCATACCCAATTGGTCTTGAGAAAGTCAATTTGGGCAAAATCACTCGAACTACTGACAGTATAGAGTTAGTAGAATCGTGCAATGGTTATATCATACTCCCCAAATGTGACTATCTAGCTTTAGACTCAAGAATCCATCAATTGACCACCTAGGTGAAAGTCGCTACCCTAGTGCCTTTTAATCATTTGAAGAACTCGCAATAGTTTAACCTTAGCTTATTTTAGTTTAATTGAGCATTGTAGTTTTATAAAATTAAAACCATACTCAAAACCAAAAATGTGTAGAAGTGCAATTTAGAGAAAATACGCAACTCCACTTTAGATAGACACCCAACTCCAATATCTAGCTCCCTATGGAAATCGATCCCGACCTTAATCGGGTAAAAACTGCTTCGACCTCTCTCGCTACTCCATAGTAGTGTAGGGTTTGCCTCGATCACTTTTTGGCACAGTTGTCGGAGAGCTAACGGTTTTGGCTATCTATGTAAATAGTTTTGTGTATTGTTCTTCTTTCCTTCTGTGTTACTAATTTGTCTGTGTCACAACTTCAGGTACAAAATGGTAGCAAACTTAAACAATGCACCTCTTGGAGATCTTCCGCCGGGGGAGGAATTAGATGACAATGTTGAAGATGAGGTCCCTATTGTGCCTCAAGGACAAAGGAGAGGCCGCCAGGCCAATGATAATATTCCAGATCCTCCCCCGCCTCCTCCAAGAGTAGCCCATCGAGTGCTTCCAAACCAAGGCTATGCAAGTACAATTGTCCCGCCCCGGATTCAGGTGGGCAATTTTCAAATTACTAATGTGATGCTGACATTGCGGGAGCAACGTGGGTATTTCACGGGCGCTGCTAATCAAAATGCTTACAAACATCTCAAAGGGGTTTGTGGATACCTGTTGGGGGAGCAAGCAAACTAATGTGTCCGAAGATGAACTTCGGTTGAGACTCTTCTCATTCTCACTTAGAAGGAAGGCATTGGATTGGCTCGAGCGGCTTTCCAACCATTCCATCACTACTTGGGATGAGTTGGCAGATAAGTTCATTGCAAAAACTTTCTCACCAGGGCTTATGGCCGCATTGAGAGATGAGATCTTGGCTTTCAAGCAAGAGCCCACGGAACCTTTGCATGAGATTTGGGAGTGTTATAGAATAATGGTGAAGGAATGCCCCAACAATTATATGACTGAGGCAATGATCCGATAGACTTTCTACCGGGGCATTAACATAACAAATCAATGCATAGTGAGCCAACTTGCTGGGGGAAACTTTATGAAGCTGTCTTATGATGAGGCTTGTGACATTCTTCACAAGATGGCCGACACTTCTTCTTCTTGGCAAAGTAGAGCAAATGTGCCCCAAGGTGACCCCACAGTCACTCATTTGTACAAAGAGTTACATGATTATGGGCAGGTTATAGCTGAGTTGAAAACTACTATGAACCAACTAGCAAAGACACAATTGCAACAAGTTTAAAATCCTCGCCAAGTGAATGCTATGGAGGGTGTCAACATGCTTGTCAACAAAAGAAGACAAAGATATCAACATAATCAAGAGAATTCAGAGAAATTTGACAATGATTGTGGTGGATTTCAAGATGATATTTATGATGGACAGAGTAAAGAGGTGTAATACGTGAACAATTATCAAGGCCAGAGGGGTAATTCTTCCAACCAACAACAATGGAGACCCCAAGGCAATTGGGGCAATCAACAACAACAAGGCAATGGTAATTGGGAGAACAACAACTAAAACTCCAACTGCGGCAATCAGAACAACAATCAAAACAATTAAGGAAAATTGGAATGGTAACAAAAACAATTGGGGTGGTAATAACAATCAAGGTGGATGGAATAATGGAAACCAAGGAAATCGGGCGCAAGCCTTTCAAAGACCCCCAATGTACCAACAACCGAACAATCCACCCCCATTTACATCCGAATGTCCTAGTTCTTCTAGTAATGATATGGGTAAAATTGAAATGATGTTCGAACAAATGATGAAAAAGAATGTAGATTTTGATGCGCAGTTGGCTTCCCACAATACCTCAATCAGAAACTTGGAGGTGCAGTTAGGTCAAATCTCACAATCTTTGAATACTCATCCTAAGGGGTCTCTACCCAATGATACGGTGGTTAATCCGAAGGTTGGGAACAATCATGTTATGGCGGTAACTACAAGAAGTGGGCGAGGCGGTGATGTGAATTCCTCCAAATGAAAGAAAATTTTGGGTGATGAAGTTGAGTTGCAAGAAGATGAAGTTCTTTTGGTGGTTGAAAATGTGATTGATGACAATGTGAATGAAGAAGTGAGGATTGATATTCGTGATGCCGAGGTGGAAACTCAAAATAACGAGAACCCGTCTAGGGAACACGTAATAGACATGCTGGAGTCAATTGTGCCTAAAGCCAAGGTACCTTTTCCAAGGACACCTCCGTCTTATCCTTAAAGGCTTGCGAAGCATAAAAATGAGAATCAGTTTAAAAAGTTCATTGACATGATGAAGAGCTTATCCATTAATGTGCCTTTGGTGGAAGCTCTTGAACAAATGTCGGGCTATGCTAAATTCATGAAGGACTTGGTGACAAAGAAACAATCCATGGATTGTGAAACTATAAAGATGACTCACCAAGTTAGTGCAATAGTGTATTCAATGGCCCCAAAGCTTGAAGATCCTGGTGGCTTCACCATTCCTTGCACCATCGGGAGTGCGGACTTTGCTAAGGCTTTATGTGATTTGGGGGCTAGTATCAATTTGATGCCCTACTCAATTTTCAAAACTTTGGGTATTGGGCAACCTAGGCCGACTTCCATGAGATTACAAATGGCGGATAGAACGACGAAGAGACTATTGGGTATTATTGATGATGTGCTTCTCCGGGTGAACAAATTTATCTTGCCAACTGACTTTGTGATCTTGGATTGTGAAGTGGATTATGACGTTCCTATTATTTTGTGATCTTGCTAGCTGACTTTCATGTGTGCAAGTCAATGAAGCAGCCCAACAGTTTCGAGGTGTGCTCTTTTTTGGACCTTGTCACAACAGTGATAGTTGATTATACCAGTGCAATGATCAATGTGGAGGACCCTCTTGAGGCCATTTTGTTGAATCTTGACGTCAATGAGGATGCAAACCGAGTGGAGTGTGTGAATGCGTTACATGGAATGGGCTCGTACTCTTATGAGCCAACAAAACTTTCTTTGGATCTCGAGAATAGAAAGACTCCACCAACAAAGCCTTTAATTGAGGAACCTCCGTTGTTGGAGTTGAAGTCGTTGCCTCCACACCTCAGGTATGAGTTCTTAGGCCTAACTTTTACTTTGCTATTTATTCTTTCCTCTTGTCTTACTAACCTACAGGTTGATGACATATAGGCGGTGCTTCAAAAGTAGAAAAGGCAATTGGATGGACTCTAGCTGATATTCGGGGGATAAGCCTCGCATTCTGTATGCACAAGATTATTCTAGAAGATGATGCAAAGCCCTCCTTGGAACATCAAAGGAGGTTGAACGAGGCAATGCAAGAAGTTGTGAAAAAGGAGGTAATCAAGTGGTTGGATACGGGGGTTGTGTACCCCATCTCTGATAGCTCTTGGACTTTGCTGGTGAAATGTGTACCGAAGAAGGGTGGCATGACCGTGGTTGCAAATTCCCAAAATGAGTTGATTCCTACCAGAACCGTCACCGGTTGGAGGGTGTGCATGGACTACCGCAAGTTGAATAAAGTGACACGCAAGGATAACTTTCCTTTGCCTTTTCTTGATCAGATGTTATATTGACTTGCTGGGCGTGCCTTCTACTATTTCTTGGATGGATATTCTGGGTACAACCAAATATTGATTGCTCTGGAAGATCAAGAGAAGACCACATTCACTTGTCCATATGGCACCTTTGCCTTTTCTTGGATGTCTTTTGGGTTGTGTAATGCACTGGCTACATTCCAGGGGTGTATGATGGCCATTTTTACTGATATGGTGGAAGACATTTTGGAGGTGTTCATGGACGACTTTAATGTTGTGGATGATTCATTTGATGAGTGCTTGAAGAATCTTGATAGAGTTTTGGCCTGTTATGAAGAAACCAATCTTGTTCTCAATTGGAAGAAATGTCACTTTATGGTAGAAGAGGGCATAGTTCTTGGGCATAAAATTTCAAAACATGGTATTGAGGTAGACAAAGCAAAAGTTGATGTGATTTCAAGGCTCCCCCTACCTCTATCAAGGGAGTTAGAAGTTTTCTTGGGCATGCGGAGTTCTACCGGAGATTTATCAAAGACATTTCGAAGGTAGTGAATCCTTTATGCAAGCTATTGGAAAAATTTGCCAAGTTCGTGTTTGATGAAAAATGTATGCAAGCCTTTGAACTCCTCAAGCATAAGTTGACCACCACTCCTATCATTACCGCACCTAATTGGAGCTTGCCCTTTGAGCTCATGTGTGATGCGAGCGATGTTGCGGTTGGGGCGGTTTTGGGTCAAAGAGTGAACAAAATATTTCATCCGGTGTACTATGCGAGCAAGACAATGAATGATGCTCAAGTGAACTACACGGTGATCGAGAAAGAACTTTTGGCTATTGTGTTCGCAATGAAGAAATTTCGGTCGTATCTTATGAGTGCCAATGTCATAATCCATACCGACCATGCCGCACTCTAGTACTTGATGACGAAGAAGGATTCCAAAGCTAGACTGATGCGATAGGTCTTGATACTTCACGAGTTTGATTTGGAGATTGTGGACCAGAAAGGTAGTGAAAACCAAGTGGCGGACCACTTGTCCCGCTTGGAGGAAGAGTGGAGGCCTCGTGATGGCCTAGAGATCAATGATTCATTTCCCTACGAGCAACTCCTTTCGGTATCGGTGAATGGTATGCCATGGTTTCCGGATGTTGCTAATTTCCTTGTGACTGGTATAATCTTGTGTGAGCTCTCTTCTGACCAAAGGAAGAAGCTCAAACGGGATAGTTTGGATTTCTATTGGGATGAGCCGTACTTGTTCAAGATTTGCACAGATGGTGTGATCCGAAGGTGTGTCCCAGAGGAAGAGCAATTGAGTATCTTAGAGGCCTGTCATTCCTCTCCCTATGGTGGCCATCATGACGGAGCAGGGACGGCTTCCAAATTCTTAGTTGTGGGTTTTATTAGCCAACTTTGTTCAAAGATGCAAGTGAACTAGTGAAAAGGTGTCATGAATGTCAAAGAGCGGGTGGAATATCGAAGAAAGATGAGATGCCTCTCAATACCATTCTTGAGGTTGATATTTTTGATGTATGTGGCATTGATTTTATAGGCCCCTAGCTCGTGTGGGAACACATACATTCTTGTAGCGGTGGACTACGTTTCAAAGTTGGTTGAAGTCGTGGTTTTGCCCAACAATGAGGCTCGGAGTGGTGTTGCATTTCTCAAGAAGAGCATTTTTACAAGGTTTGGTACTCCTCGTGCAATCATAAGTGATGGAGGGTCTCATTTTTGCAATAGAGCTTTTGACACTTTACTTGAAAAGTATGGTGTCAATCACTAAGTTTCCACTCCCTATCATCATCAAGCAAGTGGTCAAGTTGAAGTCTCCAATAGGGAAATCAATAGCATATTGTCAAAAACGGTCAATGCTAATAGGACCGATTGGTCAAAGTAGTTGAATGGCGCTCTATAGGCTTATAGGATGGCTTACAAGACTCCGATTGGTATGTCTCCGTATTGGTTGGTGTTTGGGAAAGCTTGCCATCTACCGGTTGCTTTAGAGCACAAGGCCATGTGGGCTTTGAGGAAGCTAAATCCTAAATGGGAAGTTACAGCCAATCTTCGTGTGGAGCAGCTCAATGAACTTGATGAATTCCAATTCCATACCTACTCCAGTTCGTCCTTGTCCAAGGACAAGATGAAGTACTTTCATGATAAATATTCTCGCAGCAAGGAGTTCAAAGTGGATGATTTGGTTCTCTTGTTCAACTCTTGGTTACGTCTGTTTTCGGGAAAGCTCAAGTCAAAATGGAGTGGTCCTTTTGAAATGGTGTGTGTGACCCCGTTTGGTGCACTTGATTTAAAGAATAAAATGGGGAAGTTGTCAGAGTGAATGGGTGTAAGGTCAAGCACTACTTGAGAAAAATTGATGACAACCATGTGGTGGCACTTCTTCATCTCAAATGATTTGATGGTAACCTGCGTCGTGCCGAGATGTTAAATCAGGCACTTCTTGGGAGGCAACTCATGTGTTTTTCTTTGATTTTTATTGTAGCACAGGATTTATTTTTGGACTGACTGGTTGTGAGATGCTACAGGATTTTGTTGATGCAGTACAGACAAAATGGAAAACATTGTTCAAGTCTCTGAAGTTTGCAATGCAGACCGCACTATATTTAGTGTGGCCACAAAGAACTTAGTGTGGGGGCACAAAATCGGTGCGGACCGCACTGATGATGGATGTAAACACCAACTCTCTGAAGTTTTCCACTGTGGCCGCATTACATTTTGTGCGGTCCGTAGTGAACCACTGCGGCCGCAAAGCATTTTGTGTGGGCCGCAGTGGTTGACTTCTCAAACTTGTATAATTTTGTGTGGTACAGACCACATTGCATTTTGTGCGGTGGGTAGGTAAGCTGGGCCCCCAGACTTTTTCTATAAATAGTACCTGAGGCCCACGGATTGAACTTTTCGATCCTTTACTCTCAAAGCCCTAAAAATCACTGTTCATCAGTAAAATTGCACAAATTCATCTGCATAGTCTCGATTAATCTTCAGTACTTCTCACATCTGGTAATTTTAACTTCTTTTTAGTTATTTAATTTATTTATTTTCTTTTAGTTTTTGTTTTTTTGTGTTTTCTTCTTTCTTTTCCCGTATTTCTTTCGATTTGGTAGCTTAGGTTAGTTAATTTATTATTTAAATTAGGATTAGGTAGTTAAAACATGGGGCAAACACTTAGGGACTCTTTAATTAGTGAAAAAAATTGGACTTAAATTGAACATTTCATGAACCCTAGGTTGGTGTTGTGCTTTGGTACTCAGTGCGGACCACAGTGGAATTTAGTGTGGTCTGCGATGCCCTTGTGTGGTCCACGATGGTATTTTGTGTAGACACCATTGAAGAAGTTCTGAAACCTGATCATTGAGGACCGCGGCCACATTGCATTTTGTGCGGTCCGTGGTGCCTTAATGCGGACCGTATTACCATTTTGTGCGGTCCGCTGTGCCATTTTGTGCAGTCCACATTGACCTCTGTACGGCCGCACTCTGCAAGTGTGAACTGTCTGCAACATTTTTCTACAACTGTGAATCACAATGCTTTTCTGGATACTAGCAAGTCTAATGAATGTTGTTTGCAGACAATGGTGAAACAAAGAGGCAAGGGTGCTAAACATGCAGGTAGAGGAGAGTCCTCCCGTGGTGGGAAACAAAAGATGACAAAGTTGATCCCTAAGCCCGACAAAACATAAAAACACAAGGAAACTCATCAGAGCTGCTGATAGGGCTATTGATCAGTCGGGGAGTAAGTACGAGCCCTCCCGGGAGGCATCATCATATTCAGTGCCAGAGTACATTGCTAACTGGCCAGAGAGAAACAGACTGAGAGACACTCCTCCACCTTCCCACACTGCCCAAGCTTCAGTGCGTATATCTTCTGAGTCGTCTGAGGGCTCAGTTGTCCGTAGTGCAAATGAATACTCCACCTCTCCCATAGCTTTATTATCAGGAGAGAGTGTAGAAGGAGAAGAAGAGGCAGAAGGAGAAGAAGAGGCAGTAGGAGAAAGGGGTGAACCTCAGGTGGGAGGAGTAGTAAGAACGAGAAACCCAGAGGTGTGGCAAGACCGTTTTGTGAGTGAGGTGGCCTACCATAAGTTCAAAGAATGGTGGTCTGTGAGAAAATTGATTCCTGAGCGAAGTTTTATGGATAGAGACCTCTTGCCTCACAAACCCAATGTGAGAAGACAGTTTAGAGAGAGAGTGGGTTGGGAGTACTTTTTAATCAACTGTGTGGATGCAAACGAGCACATGGTCAAGAAATTCTACACCAATGCTGCCCACATTAAGAAGGGCACCAAAGTGACCAAGGTGCGGAATTTGAAAGTGTTATTTGATGGGAAAGCAATAAATGACTACTTGGACTTCAATGAGGAGGATTAATCACTGTATTTGGAGAAGATGGCATTAGGTTAGGCGGCCCGTCCTTGGTTGGCACAGTACTTGGCAATCCCAGGTACCACCCCCGATTGGTTGAATGCAGGAGTGAAGATCTTAAGGAGAAGTTTGAATTTCGAGGCTAAGGGGTGGGAGACATTCCTGTGCAGCAGACTAGACCCCACTACCCACGACAACTCACTCCCTCTTCACCGGGCGGTACTGGTATCATCAATTATGGCGGGGTACCCGATTAATGTCGGGAATGTGATGTCTCAGGTTATTACGCAGGTAGTGAGTGAAGGTGACAGAAACTACCCCTTTGCCATCTTCTTAACCATGTACTTCAGGGACCTAGAGGTAGAAAAGTGGAAATTTGATGTCGAAGTGAAAGCAAAGGCACCATTCTCATGGTACAACATGCAGGGTGATGACAACTTGAAAGGCAAGAACTACAAGGGAATAGCCTCTGCTTCAACTGGCCAGTCTGAATAGCCAGTAGCGGTAATGGCTCCTACTCAGCCTTCTTCCACCTCAGCGGACATGCCCCCTAGTCCATCCACTTCGGCAGTTCTAGACATACCCTCCACCCCGACCTACCCAGTGACTGTCCACCGTCTAAGCCCGGCCCTTCTCAACATCAACAACTGGATGCAGACAGCTTCCTCTAAGTTGTATGTGCTTACTTCTACCATGGCAGATCAGTCGATACCTTTGCCTCCACAGGTCCCACGCGCTATTGAGGACGCCCTCAAGGATATTCTATACAACTAGAAGAAAATCCTTTACACTCAGAAAGTGCTTACAGAGGCTATGGATTCTCATGGGAAAGCTCTCAAGGAGCTTGCTAGGGAGGCCAAGAAGATGAGGAAGACGCGGGCTTCCAAGGAGTCCATGAAGGAGTTGCAAGTTGAGGTTGACAGGTTGAAGGCAGATCACCTGCCTTTGGATTTATTGCTACATGACCCAGTGCCAGTAGCCCATCCCCATCAAGTGTAGTTGGAGAGGCCTCCCAAGAGGAAGAGGGTGATTCCCCGTGCAGATGATGCAGTCATATAGTTGGAGGACCAGCGGGGAGATTCCTCCAACTAGCCCCAGGAGTTAGCCCAGGCCTCGGTCCAGGTCCAGGCACAGGTCCCAGCAAAGCCACAGGTCGTATGGAGCAAGTCTCAGGTTCCCGAGCTTACAAAGGACCTAGTGACTACTCATGTTCCCGAGCTTATAGAGGACCCAGGGACCACTCAGGATCCCATGCAGAGAGACGGGCCATAGGGAGTTTCTCTATACTCTTCCCTTTATATTTGGTACTTATTTTGCTTAGTTGGCATTGAGTACAATGCCGACTTTCATTTGAGGGGGTAGGCCCTACTTTGATTTGATTGGATGACTGTACATATATGATAGATTTTATTTCTTTCTTTATTTTTCATCTTTAGTATGTATATAATTTCAGCACTTCATTACATTTTTCTTACTTTTTATCTTGGGTTTGTATATAAAAGTTATGTTACATTGTATATATTCACCCCCCTTATTATATATTCGATCAAACCTCTCTTGTATATATTCGTTTTACTTTCGCAATTGTTCTTTCTTAGCTTCTTATTTGTTTTCATAGCTTCTTGTTTTGGATTTTTTAAATAAGCCTTTGGTTTTCTTAATGCCATGGTTCTTTCCAAAGGTGGAAGTTGTGTGAACCGGGTCGCTCTTCCCGATGATAGATGGCATGACTACCTTCTTAAGGGCTTGAGTCTGTTTTTCCTTTCTTTTTGCTTTTTAGTAGTTAGTGGTTAAGAGTGCCTCAAGCAAAGCTTCACTTGGGCCTAGCACATTTTCCTTTGATCTTATGGCCAAAAATAAATCGTTGTCTATAGGATGGTGAAAGTGTGACCTTGATACTCTTATGTTGGCCGATAATCATCAAGTGGTTTTTCGGAACCATTGTGTGCTCAAATATTATCTAAGGTTGTTGTGGGCTCCCGACTCTATGTCTTTAGTGATCCTATAGCTTGTGTAGTGAGAAATTTGCATTGCAAGTCCAAGTCCCGAGCAAATTGTCTAGAACTTAGCTGTGAATGTTTGTTGAGGTGAAATTCTAAGTGAATTTTTACTTGAGACATGATTATAGGCTCTCATTGATCCAAATGATAGCTTGAACACTTCCATAGCCTACCAATGATAAAATTCCTAGTCAACCCTTTTGAGCCTTAGACCTTTTTCCTTCAAGAACCAGAATACAAGCCTTTACCCGTTCTAAAAGATACCCTCTCTTGGCACCCGATCTTTCCTTAGCACATGGAAAAAGTATAAGTTTGGGGGGAGAAATGAGGATTGCAACAAAGTTGTAAAAGGGCACAAAGTGAAGAAAAGGAAAGACAGTGAAAAAGAAAGAAAAAGCAAAAAGACAAAAAGAATGTTCAATATCGAAATGAATAAAGGGATTCAAAAAATCAAAGAATTAAAGGCGTGGAAAGTTGAGAAAGGAGAAAAGATTTGAAATGAACAAGAAAAAGTGACAGTGTGTCTCTCTAACCCCTTAGAAAGAAGTGAAATGACTTAAAAAGTTAAGTGAATGTGTGCCAAAATGAAACAAAAGAAGTGCTTAAGGGAAGATGGAACCTACTTAGACCAGACATTTTCTACCCTAAACCAAAAGCCTTCACTATGTCTCTACAGAAGCCCTATATGGTCTTGAGTTGAATGAATCTTACATTAGTGGTGACTCACCTAAGGGGAAAGCATATGGTACTTAGAGCCATACTTGTGACTTTTCCTTGTGAGAGATGAGTGAGTTTCCATTAACCTCGTTCTGAGTGCCACTATCCCAAAGATGAGGTTTGCTTAGGGAAAGTTGAGTATGTATGAGTTTGGGTTCCTCAATGACCAAAGTAATAGAAAGAGTTCTTATATGTGTTGAGTCAACTCTTGATGCTCTTGTGTCGCACTTAATCCATGGTGTTTAAAGGAGTAAATGTTGTTAATGATTTATTTGTATTGAGGGCAATTGTTAGTCCCAATTGATGCTAGATGAGTTCACTTTAGGACAGTTAAATTTCTTAGATTTTCTCTTAAGGGGTGGGTATTATTTTATTTTCTTAAGGACACGCAAAAGCTTAAGTTTGGGGGAGTTGATAACTAGGAAATATGATGCATTTTACACTCCTTCTTGCTTAAGTTTTGATTAGAAATGTGCACAAAATACTCCCAAAGGCTTACAGGTTTGATCAACAAGGTGACAAGATGTCAAAAACCAGCTCAAAAAGGAGTGAAACTTGCACAAGTACGAAAACAAGACAAAGCTCAGTCAAACAGGGCCAGTGCGGTCGCACACCATTCTGTGCGGTCCGCAAAAGTGGAGTTTAGAGAGGTTCTTACTCAGGCCAAAAGGCAATGCGGCCGCAAGGGATTTTGTGCGGTCTGTATTAGGATCATTGCGGCCGCACTCGATTTTGTGCGGTCCACGGAGCCAAGGTTCAGAGAGGTGGTGTTTTGGAGGTTGAAGCTCAATGCGGTCCGCGGTCCTTTTTGTGCGGACCGCAATGGAAGCCACCATGGCCGCACTTGATTTCGTGCGGTCTGCATTGCCCAAGTTCAGAGAGCTAGGTATTCAAGTTCAGAGCCTTAGTGCAGCCGCACTCGTTTTTGTGCGGTCCGCACTAGCTCCGCATGGGTTTTTTTTCCAAGATTGTTAGCCTAGTATAAATAGATTATTTTCCCATTTTTAGGTCATCAGATAGTTTTTGTACTGAGCTGCGCTCATGACTTTGTCTTTTCGACCTATTTTGAGTAATTTTAGTTTGATTTCAACATTGAAACTTCAAGTTTAATTTAGCAATTAATTATTATGAGTTTCTCTTCATCTATTTCCTTATTTTCTTCTCTAATTATGAGTAGCTATACCCATAATCTAGGGTTTGTGGCTCAACCCTAGTGTGGATAATTGATGGGTCTTTTATTTTGATGCTTGATTGTCTATGGGTGTTTGATATTTGAGTTAATTTAGGGTTTTAATTGTGAATTGGTGGTTGCAAACAATAGTTTATGCCTAGTAGATTTTGGCTAGATTTTGGCTCCTCTTGAGAAAGAGAGCCTAAGTCCATGAAATTAGTCCAACAAGGAATTGGGGAGTACTCAAGAGATTGATAACTCCAATTAAAGGGTTAAACCTAGAGATAGTAATACCCGACTTGAACCTTGATTGCTTGTGCAAATTTGCATACCCAATTAGTCTTGAGAAAGTCAATTTGGGAAAATCACTCGAACTACCAAGAGGTATAGAGTGAGTAGAACCGTGCAATGGTTATATCATACTCCCCAAATATGACAATCTAGCTTTAGACTCAAGAATCCGTCAATTGACCATCTAGGTGAAAGTCGCTACCCTAATGCCTTTTAATCATTTGAACAACTCGCAATAGTTTAACCTTAGCTTATTTTAGTTAAATTGAGCATTGTAGTTTTATAAAATTAGAATCATACTCAAAACCAAAAAATTTGTAGAAGTGCAATTTAGAGCAAATACGCAACTTCGCTTTAGATAGACACCTGACTCCAATATCAAGCTCCCTGTAGAAATCGATCCCGACCTTAATCAGGTAAAAGCTGCTTCAACCTCTCTCGCTAGTCCATAGTAGTGCAGGGTTCGATCACCAAACGCAAATAACTTCGGTCATACAGCTGTACTAGCCGAACTAACGCGACTCGGTGACGCCCGACCGTCGCTAAAAAATCACAAGCCTTCTGCCTTCAATTACTTTGAATCTACTTCAAAAAGAACTGGTTAAATAGGCTACCCTCGATACAAGCAAATGAGCTTCGATCACGTCAGCTCCTAAACATCAGCTTTGAGATACTCAGCCTCCAAGCCAAAACCTCCCGAGGTGATCGATCATCGCCATATAACGATTCACAATTGAGGTTTTTATTAAGCCATCGAAGAGTCCAGAAAACACTATTTCAAATCCTTATAGAGGGAAAAATAAATCCAATAAAAGGTCGTTTCGACCCAAGGCGTAATAGTCATTGCCGCCAGCCCACACTAAAAAGATGCATCGGCCCAAGGAATAAGATCCATTGTCGCTAGCCCGCACAAATTCGAAAACTTGAGGGTCAAACAAGCTCGAGTCATAACCTGATTCTGAGATAGGACCCAAAACATTTAACTAAATATGCCTAAAGGCAAAAGCTTAAGAGTCATTGTCGCCAGCTTGACGAGCCTCAGGGTCGCACACATAAAAGGTCGCTTCGACCCAAGGCGTAAGAGCCATCGTCGCTAGCCTGATGAGCCTCAGGGCCATACGCATAAAAAGGTCGCTTTGACCCAAGGCATAAGAGCCGATGTTGCCAGCCAAATATTCGGTAGCTTGAAGGTCAAATCAGCTCGAGTCGACGCCAACTCGAATATTGATCCCAAAACGGTTGGTATAAATATGCCTAAGAGCAAAAGCGCGTAAGAGCCCCCCCCCCCCCATACTAACAAACCCCAGGGCCATATCACAAATCTAAGGATTCCTACCAACTCAAAGACCAGTTCACCTAGCCGAATTCAATATAGAAAGAGATACAAATGAAATAAAGTTGCAAGGTTTTCTTTTATACACCTATACAATAAAATGCAAGATCCATTCACGGCATACTGTGAAAGAATTATACACAAAGTAGAAAGAAAATAAACGTCCCCCTCGGGGACTATGGCCTGACGGCCCCATCCTCGCCATTTTTGTCATCAGACAAAAGGAACTTGGCGTCATACTACTTCGCTTTGGCTTGTTCGATCTCCTTCGAAAGTTCAAAACCCCTGGCATGAACTTTTTCGAGAGTTTTCCTCCGGGATTTGAACTTTGCATACTTTTTGTTGTTGCTCGCATGACCAAGAGTTCTCCTTAGATTGGTGGTGCTCTTCAAATAGGCTACCACTTTCTGATCCGCCCTAGTGATGTTCATCACAGCCTAGACCCGGACGTTCACCACTTCGGCCTTTGCCTTCGGAAGCTCGGACTCGAGCCTTGCGATCATGTTCTCCCACGCAGAATCGCTCGCACGAGCGGTCCATATTTGTGTCTCTTGGGTGGAAACCTTAGCCATGATGCTCTCCTCAGAGGAAGGTACTTGTAGCACTACTCTTTCTCCCCATCCATAGTCTTTTCTGATCATTTTAAGGTGCTCCTCCCCCACTGATGAGATGAACCTCGACGTGTGCTCCCGATGTCCTTGAATGTTGGGAGGCCTCTCTAACATAAATTCTTTCCTCAAGACAAAGCACCTCGAGGCCCGCTCACCAAGCATCGGTGGTGTACCACTGAACGGACGCGAAATAAAGACAGAACTCCCCTCTCCTTGATGGGTGGATATCAACGTAGCAGTCATGGCTACGATGAAATAAGAGGAGGGAGATATAAATCAAGGCAAAGATTTTGAGTTGAAGCAATGGGATAACTAGCGCAAAGCACCAAGTTCTATGGGAGAAATACTTACTCAGAGTAGCAGAATCTCCATTAAGGTAGCAAGTGAATGAATATATAGGGGCAAAGCAGCGGCTGCTCGCCTACCTAGAAGGCCAATTAATCCTGGCCATGGTAATGTCGCTTTTTCCTTGGGACCACCTCGGGGTCGCCTTTATCGGATCGCATGAATGCTACTACCCCACAAAAGTCAAGGGGCTTCTTGACATCACAAGCATTGGCCCCAAAGAAGCTATCAACCTAACTTCGATATAGGACCCGATTTCAGGGGTCTCGATTACCCCAACAATGGGCTCTAAAGGATTATTATTACAATTAGAAGATTAACTCCGCAATAGCAGCAAGATATAAAGAATGGAAAGACTTGGGGCAGAAAAACCCCTTTTTCATTGCTAAAAATATATTTACAAGGGGCGTCTTTACAAGATTCACTCCCTTGGGAGTACATGCACAGAAAGAAAAAAGGAAAAAAGAAAAAGCGACACAAGGCCTACTCTTCATCGCCACTACCCTCTGAATCATCTCCAGGATCCTCGTTTGGGACGATCAAAAGCGCCAACTTCCTCTCCAGCTCCCGGGCCTCCTCAATTCCAACTAATAGATCGATGCCTCTAGTCTCGATCTCCTCCAAAGGTTTTCCTCCTCCCCTCCACCCTAGCATGTTCGATATGGCAAGAAAAAATGAAGAGTTTTCATGCAAAGATAAAGTGAGTATATATGAGCAATTTTTGCCCGTTTGAATACTCCGTGGGAAGCATTTTTGAAAGATTTGACCGCACCGTACTTCCAAGGTTGCCTACATATCCTTGGCTAAAAAGGAATTAGGTCAGTGTAGTTCGGGAAATTTTGGTAGCTGGGACTACCATGAAGCTGTGATTTCATTGTTGTTGTTGCTGCTGCTACTGCTTACTGAACCCCTTATTACACCATGACAAAAAAAAAAGCTAGAATAAACTATGATTTATGAATTACAAGAAATCCTATATATATCTTCAAATTTGCTCTTGTGGTTCGTGTTGCCTTGTTGACTTGTATTCTCCGGGTGAAATCCCTTTGTTGCCGACTTGAATTGTAATCTGAGATGTTTTCCCTTTTCTCCAAGTGGATGCCTGATTGCTGAACTCGAATTGTACTCTGAGATGCTTTCCTTTTCTCCAAGTGGATGTTTGACTGCTGAACTTGAATTATATTCCCATGCTCTTCAGGTGGGCGCCTGACTACTGAACTTGAATTGTATTCTCGTGCTCTCCAGGTGGGCGCCTGATTGCTGAACTTGAAATGTATTGTTGTGCTCTCCAGGTGGGCGCCTGATTGCTGAACTTTGAAATGTATTCTCGTGCTCTCCAGGTGGGCACCTGATTGCGAAACTTGAATTGTATTTCCGTGCTCTCCATGTGGGCGCTTGATTGGTGAACTTGAAATGTATTCCCGTGCTCTCAAGGTGGGTGCCTGACTGCTGAACTTGAATTGTATTCCCGTTCTCTCTAGGTGGGTGCTTGACTGCTGAACTTGAATTATATTCCTGTGCTCTCCAGGTAGGTGCCTGATTGCTGAACTTGAAATATATTCCCGTGCTCTCCAAGTGGGCTCCTGATTACTGAACTTGAATTATATTCCCATGCTCTCCAGGTGGGCGCCTGACTGCTGAACTTGAATTGTATTCTCGTGCTCTCCAGGTGGGCGCCTGACTGCTGAACTTGAATTGTATTCCCGTGCTCTCCAGGTGGGCGCCTGATTGCTGAACTTGAAATGTATTCCCGTGCTCTCTAGGCGGGCGCCTGATTGCTAAACTTGAATTGCTTCTCCCTATTCTCCAAGTGGGTACCTGTATTCCCATGCTCTCTAGGTGGGTGCCTGACTGCTGAACTTGAATTGTATTCCCGTTCTCTCCAGGTGGGCGCCTGACTGCCGAACTTGAATTGTATTCTCGTGCTCTCCAGGTGGGCGCCTGATTGCTGAACTTGAACTGTATTCCCATGCTCTCCAGGTGGGCACCTGATTTCAACAAAAATAGACAAAATAAAGAAATTTTTCTGCCCCAGTTTGGTAGTTGGGCATATCTGTGAGTGTTAAACTGAATCATGTTACCAAATATTAGTAAGAATTTGAAAGTTAGATCCCATTATCCAGGAGGGTCCTGACAACTCCTAGTTAAATGACAGTTTTAAAAGCTGAATTATGTTTTCTAAAGGTATGACTTCCGCTAAATCTGATTATCTAAGAAGGTCTTAAAACTACATCACATTATCCAGGAGGGTCCTGAAAGTCAAAAATCAAACCTGTCTGGTGCTTGCTTTTCCCCTACGGAGGGTTTCCCCGAACAATCAAAAACTTTCTATCCATGTTTCAATCAAAGAAAAATCTTGTCAGTTTAAAATGTGGTGGTTAGTTGTGGCATTCTTGCTGAAAGTGGCCTCTTCGCTGTCGTGCTTTGTTTTGACTGACTTCCCCTGAACTGGCCAAGAACCGTTTGACTTCCCGACTGACTTTCAAACCCCCATGACCTTGGATGACCCGAGTGTTCTATACCCAAACCGTTGTGTTACATCTCTGGCCCATCTGTTTGAACCTCTGCATTTCCCACAAAATTACTAAACTATTTCACCGATGGAACTTCCACTGACCTTTTATATCCCATTTCACATCGTACTATTTCTAGCAATGCCTTGACCGCCTTGTGCCTTGTGCAACAACAACAACAACAACAACCCAGTATAATCCCACAAATGGGGTCTGGGGAGTGTAATATGTACGCAGACCTTACCCCTACCCCGAAGGGTAGAGAGGCTTTTTCCAGGAGACCCTCGGCTCAAAAAAGCAATAGGAGATGATATATTAGTACCATAAAAATGCATAATAAAAATAACAACAATATATAAGAGATATGAAATACAGAATACGAAATACGAAATACGAAATAGATGGCTGGTATAACACAACTAGAAGGTAAAGCCCTGCATCAATAGACGACCAATGACATTCCTAGTATAACTCCTAACTGGATAGTCTCACTCTATTGTGCTGTAGAAATATTCACACTCTCTCCTAACCTACAACCTTAATGCTCGACCTCCATAATTCCCTATCAAGGGCCATGTCCTCAGTAATTCTAAGTTGCGTCATGTCCTGTCTGATCACCTCTCCCCAATACTTCTTAGGTCGTCCTCTACCTCTCCGCGTGCCCACTACAGCCAGTCCCTCACACCTCCTCACTGGTGCATCAGTGCTCCTCCTCTGAATGTGCCCGAACCATCTGAGTCTTACTTCCCGCATCTTGTACTCCATGGGGGCCACACCCACCTTCTCTCGGATATCTTCATTCCTAATCTTATCCATCCTTGTATGTCCGCACATCCACCTCAACATCCTCATCTCTGCTACTTTCATCTTCTGGATGTGTGAGTTCTTTACCGGCCAACATTCAGTTCCATATAACATGGCAGGCCTAACCACTGCTCTATAAAACTTACCTTTTAGTAACGGTGGCACTTTCTTGTCACACAAGACTTTCCTTGTGCAACTTTGGAAATTGGAAGTAAGCTTTGAAATCCCTTCTTATTTGCTTAAACAAAACTGACATTGGAACATCTTAGAGAAATAAACCCAAAAGAAATGAAATGCAATGACTTTGAGAGTTAAGGGTAAGAAAAATCCAAAACTGGAAGACTATCTGAAGGGGAGAAAAAAGAGACTTATATGAGTGGATCAGCTGGCACCAATGATCATGACATGCATTTCGGATTTGTCGGCCCAGTCTGTCCAACCAACCAACTTTCAGTTGTCGTACTTTGTGCCCCGAGACCTTCAAAACCTAATTTCTTTGCCAAAACCTTGACCTTGTTCGACCTGTGGTGCCTTGAAGGATTTTCACCAGCAGACCTCTCTCATTAGTTCATCTCTCAATTCATTTTCGCCTCAAGGTGCCCGTGAAGGTTTTCACCAACAAGACTCTCTCATTTTTTATTTCTCTCAGCTCTCGTTGCCTTACGGTGCCCGTGAGGGTTTTCACCAATAAGAATCTCTTATTTTTGATTTCTCTCAGCTCCCGTTGCCTTAAGGTGCCCGTGAGGTTTTTCACTAATAAGAGTCTCTCATGTTTTATTTCTCTCATCTCTCATCGCCTTACGGTGCCCGTGAGGGTTTTTACCAATAAGACTCTCTCATTTTTCATTTTCCTGCTTGGACTATAGTGTTGCCCCTGATATGAATCACTTCTACTTGCTCGACTTGGCATCTCTCGAAGACTGATCAGAAGGTTTTTCTTTGGACCGTAACATGGGCTTTTGGATAGAGTTATAAAGAAAGGGTGTCAAAAGGCTCAAAACAATTCAAATGTGTTCAAAATTACAACTTTCGGAATCAAATTTCTTACAACAACCACAACTTCAGCCCCAGTTTCTTTGCTTGGGAACTTTTGGAGTTTTGTTTTGATGGGACCGAACCGTGAGGCTGCCTACGTATCCTTAAAAGGAATTAGGTCGGACGTAGTTCATGTCATAGAAATTGCTTTGTTGTTTTGATTTTCTCTTATCTCTTTCTTTTCTTTCTCTCTTTTCCTTTCCTTTTCTTTTCGTTGTTTTGTTGGGTTTTTTTTTTCTTTTTCTCTTTTCCTTTTCTTTTTTTTTCCTTTTCTCTTTTTCATTCTTTTCTTTTCTCTCTTTTTCATTCTTTTCTTTTCTCTCTTTTTCCTTTATTTATCTTTCACAGTTGTGTTTCTGATCTCTGTTACTGATTTCGAAAGAGGGATATGAAATGAAATAAATAAGGCTCAAAGGGGGTAACAAAGGATAAAGTGTTTAGATAGCAGAACAAAATGTCTTCGGCATTCTAATCTTCAAAATATGCCAAGTACAATTAAATACAATTTAACCAAAGAAAATCATACATAGTATCTCTTGACCGCATCGGAATTGATGGTCATCTCTACACACTTGCCTTCTATATCTGTTAAATACAAAGAACCATTTGACAACACTCTAGTTACGATGAACGATCCCTACCAATTTGGGGCGAACTTGCCTTTGGCCTCAGCCTGATGTGGAAGGATACATCTCAACACTTGCTGACCAACTTCAAACTTCCGCGGACACACCTTTTTATTATATGCTCTTGCCATTCTTTGTTGATACAACTGGCCATGATATACTGCTGCCAATATTTTCTCATCGATCAGGCTCTATTGTTCCAGGCGGGTTTTGACCCACTCATCATCATCGATTTCAGCCTTCGCAACAATTCGAAGGGATGGGATTTCCACTTCTGCGAGTATCACTGCTTCGGTGCCATATACCAGCAAATAAGGTGTCGCCCCTACTGAAGTACGAACAGTAGTGTGATATCCCAGCAATGCAAAAGGCAGCTTTTCATGCCACTATCTAGAACGCTCCACCATTTTTCGAAGTATCTTCTTTATATTCTTGTTGGCCGCCTCAACAGCTCTATTTGGCTTGGGGCGATAAGGGGTGGAATTGCGATATGTAATCTTGAACTGCTGACATACCTCTTTCATCAGATGACTATTGAGATTAGCCCCATTGTCTGTAATGATCACCTTTGGTATCCCAAACTGACAAATGATATTTGAGTGCACAAAATCAACTACCACTTTCTTGGTTACAGACTTGAACATTTTAGCCTCCACCCACTTGGTGAAATAGTCGATAGCCACTAGAATGAATCTGTGCCCATTTGATACTGTCAGATCAATTGGCCCAATGACATTCATGCCCCACGCGACAAAAGGCCATGGTGCAGACATTGTGTGCAATTCCGATGGTGGAGAATGAATCAAATCTCCATGCACTTGGCACGGATGACACTTGCGCACGAAACTAATACAATATCGCTCCATAGTGAGCCAATAATAACCTGCTCGGAGAATCTTCTTTTCCAGCACGTATCCACTCATATGCGGTCCACAGACTCCAGAATGTACCTCGGTCATGATAGTTGTGGCCTGTCTAGCATCCATGCATCTCAACAATCCAAGATCCGGAGTCCTTTTGTATAAAACCCCTCCGTTGAAGAAAAATCCGCTCTCCAACCGCCGAATTGTTCTCTTTTGATCACCTGTGGCTTGTACCGGATACACCCCCATCCTGATATATTCCTTGATATCATGAAACCAAGGCTCACCATCAAGCTCTTCTTCTACCACACTACAGTAAGCATGTTGATCATTGACCTGAATATGCAGCGGGTCAACATAAGCCTTATCCGGATGATGTAACATTTATGCCAAGGTAGCCAAAACATCAACAACTTCGTTATGGATCCTTGGAATATGCCTGAACTCTACTGATCGAAACCGTTGACAAAGATCATGCAAACATTGCAAGTACGGTATGAGTTTTAAATCACGTGTTTCCCATTCCCCTTGAATCTGGTGCACCAGAAGGTCCGAGTCTCCCAAGACCAAGACTTCCTGGACACCCATGTCTGCAGCTAACCTCAAACCCAAAATGCATGCCTCGTACTCAGCCATGTTGTTAGTACAGTAGAAACGAAGCTAAGTCGTAACCGGGTAGTGATGTCCTATTTCAGAAATAAGTACAGCCCCTATCCCGACGCCTTTCATGTTAGGAGCTCCATCGAAGAAAAGTTTCCAACCTAGCTCTCCAACTGGTTCCAACTCATCAATTTGCATTACCTCTTCATCAGGGAAGTAAGTCTTCAAAGGCTCATATTCTTCATCCACTGGGTTCTCAGCCAAATGATCGGCCAATGCCTGGGCTTTCATCGCGGTCCTAGTCACATAGACGATGTCAAATTCTGTGAGCAAGATCTGCCACTTTACGAGCCTCCCTGTAGGCATAGAATTCTGTGAGATATACTTTAACGGATCTAAATGAGAGATGAGGTAAGTAGTGTAAGATGACAAATAGTGCTTCAACTTCTATGCTACCCAAGTTAGGGCGCAACATGTCCTCTCAAGGTGAGTGTATTTAACCTCGTAAGATATGAACTTCTTACTGAGATAATAAATAGCCTGCTCCTTCCTACCGGTAATGTCATGCTGACCCATCATACAACCAAACGAGTTGTCCAAAACCGTTAAATACAGACTCAAAGGTCTCCCTAGTACAGGTGGCACCAATACATGTGGGTGCGACAAGTACCCCTTTATCTTATCAAATGCTTCTTGACACTCGTCTATCCACTTGACCGCAGCATCCTTCTTCAACAGTTTGAAGATAGGCTCACAAGTTGTCGTAAGTTGAGCAATAAACCTGCTGATGTAATTCAACCTCCCTAATAAACTCATCACCTCATTTTTGTTCCTTGGGGGTGGAAATTCTTAGATAGCTTTGATATTTGACGGGTCCAATTCAATATCTCAATGATTGACTATGAATCCCAACAATTTTCTAGACGGAACACCAAATGCGCACTTTGCAGGATTGAGCTTAAGATTGTACCTGCGGAGCCTTTGGAAGAACTTCCTCAGATCTCTAACGTGGTCAGGCTGATTTTTGGACTTTATGATCACATCGTCCACATAAACCTCGATCTTCCTGTGTATCATATCGTGAAATATGGTCGTCATTGCCCTCATATAAGTTGCCCCAGCATTTTTTAAGCCGAATGGCATGACCGATAGAAGTACGTACCTCATGGTGTAATGAATGCCATCTTTTCTACATCTTCCTCATCCATTAAGATCTGATGATAGCCCGGATAGCAATCCACAAAAGACCCAATCTCATATTTGGCGCAATTGTCAATCAGAATGTGGATATTTGGCAGTGGAAAATTGTCCTTGGGACTTGCCTTGTTGAGATCACGGTAATCAACACACACCCTGGTCTTGCCATCCTTCTTTGGCACAGGTACTACATTGGCTAACCAAGTGGGATACCGAGTGACCTGAATGACCTTTGCCTCAAACTGCTTTGTGACCTCTTCTTTAATCTTTACACTCATATCTGTTTTAAACTTCCTTAGTTTGTGCTTGACGGGAGGGAATGCCGGGTTAGTGGGCAATTTGTGAACCACCAGGTCAGTGCTTAGGCCCGGCATGTCATCATATGACCATGCAAAAATATCTTTATACTCAAACAATGCTTTAATTATCTTTTCCCTAAGTTGAGGTTCAATATGGACACTTATCTTAGTTTCTCTAATATTATCTGGGTCCCCTAAATTGATAGCTTCTGTATCACTCAGGTTAGGCTTGGGTTTTTCTTCAAAATGGCTTAATTCTTTACTAATCTTTTCAAAGACCTTATCCTCATCATATTCTGATTCATCATCACACTCTATTTCTTGAATTACTATTTCAGAATTAGATTGGCTTTTAAGATTGGACCGAAGATTCCTTATGTATGTCATGTCATTGAAACCAGTATAAAAAGAACTGTACAAGGAAGAAAATAAAACTATCAGGAATGAAGAAAAAGGGAAATTGCATTTCATTGAAATTAAAGATAACAAGGTTTATACATCCAAACGGATGGAACATAGAATCTGAATTACAACCCTGGAATAATCCAGATAAATTGAAAGAAAATCAAAGCAAACTACCAAAACTCCTTCCTGGTGGGGAGAGGAGTAGCTTCCTAATTGTTAATCTTTGCATTGGGCCCAACAAATTGCACATCTGCCTTTCTAGAATCCAATCCAGCTTCCACCATGTTCACATCATCGAATAACTTCTCGAACCTTTCAATCAACTCTTTATCAGGACCAACTACAGAACTGGGAACTATTGTTACTAGGCATTTCTTGGTGCCAGGCCTGACAAATGATCTGGAGAGACGTGGGATGGGCTTTGGGAGGACCCAGGCCCTCTATTTCAACTTTTTGGCTATTTTTATGTCCGCAATTGTGCGCATAAACCCCAAACCAAACGTATCCAAGTTTTTGGGGAGAGACACTGGCTATACGATGCCTTGCAGAGATGCACCCAAATCCTTGCCCATTACAAAACTATTTTTCAACATTTCAATGGCTACCATGACTGATGTAGCAGCTACCCTCGGAATTGGGACGCACTTCCCTTCTAAAATTTTCTCTACCGACACCGTGTCAAAACCTTAGTAGACCCTAGGACCCTTATCGTCTTCAACCTCAATGAACGGAAAAATGGCATCTCCGGGATCACACAACAACAGTTTATAAGAAACAGCCACATCTAGCACCTGGAATTCCATGGTAAATTCAATTGGTCCTACTGCTAGCTCGAGCACTATGTCACCGACTGAATTTTTCCCTCCACCGTCGAATCCCCGAATGCAGATACTGTTCTTGTGAATTTTTTCATAATCCACTTTAAACTTGTTCAGAGTGGAGAGAGGGCAAATGATCGCACTAGAACCATTGTCGACCAGCACCCATGTAACCACGGAATCTTCGCATTTCACCGTAAGATAGAGGGCTCTAGTGTTCACATTACCCTCCACAGGCAATTCATCATCAGAAAAAGTGACTCTGTTCACCTCAAAAATCTTGTTGGCTATCTTTTCCAAGTGGTTTACTGAGATTTTGTCAGGAACGTGGGTCTCGTTCAGGATTTTCATCAAGGCCCGACGGTGTTCGTCCGAATGGATTAACAATGTCAATAATGAAATCTGAGCAGGCGTCTTTCTCAACTGCTCCACAATGAAATAGTCCTGCACTTTCATCTTTCTCAAAATCTCTTCTGCCTCTTCTTCGGTCACAGCTTTCTTCACCAGCACTGGGTTATCTTTGGAGGTTTTAGCTTTTCTTAACTCCTTAGGGGCAAAGCATCTCCCCGAGCGAGTTAATCCATGGGTCTCATAGGCTTCTTCTTTAACTTCTTTACCCTTGTAAGTCGCTGTCACCCGCTCATAATTCCAAGGGACAGCCTTATTGCTGACTATCAGTAGCTGGATTACAGGTTTGATAATGACCGTGTCTGTGTGAGAACCCTCCACAATTATGACAGGCTTGTTCGCCACCCCTGGTACCACCACTTTTGCTTTTTCTTGTTTCACTGCACCGTCATTTGAGGACCCCTTCTTGATCACTACAGATGGTTCACTATTTGCTCCGTTCAACTTGATCACTGATTTCTCCTTTATTGACTTTTCAACTGGTCTGGCTTCACTAGACCGAATCATCATGATGGTCTGCGAAGGCTTCTTAGGCTCCCCTCACCTATTCACTATCTCAATCATATTTGCCTCATGATGGGCCGACAATGGGTTTTGGTTGATATTAGGCACCTCCGGAGCTTGGACCTCAATCCGATTGGCATCAATAAGCTCTTGAATAGCTATTTTCAATTGCCAGCATTTCTCCATGTTGTGCCCCGGAGTGCCAAAACAATATTCATAACTCACAGAATGATCAAGATTTCTCGGGGAAGGATTTGGCAGTTTTGGTTCGATCGGCCTTAGCATACCCAACTGTCTCAGCCTGTGGAACAAACTAGTATAGGACTTTCCCAATGGAGTGAATGTTTTCTTCTTTTGCAACCTCTCGTTCTTGAATGCTTGGTTGGGCCGAAAACCTGATCCAGGAGGGTTTCGGTAGGCTCTTGGGGGTGGATAGGCATTTTGTGGAGCTGGGTATGTATTTTGTGGGGTTGGCGCACGCCATTATGCATGGGCAGGAGGTTGAATGTATGTTTGGGCATGGTGGACAGAACAAGGGGGCCGGTGGTGGGTAGTAGTATTGGGGTGGATTATACGGGGTGTGGGGGTAGGTTTGGTGGTGGGGACGAGGTTGATGATAGTGATAAGGTGAACCCCTAGGCCCGAACCAAGCTCTTGACTCAACTGTTGCGACGTCCTCTTTCCTCTTCTTTCCAATCGCTCCCCCAGTACCATTTTGAATGGCTTGGGTGGTTGCTTTAATAGCTAAGTAGCTCATGATTTTGTTGGACTTGAGCCCTTCTTCTACCATGCTCCCCATTTTCACCACTTCGTTGAAAGACTTGCCTACAGCTGATACCAGATGACCGAAATAAGTAGGCTCTAAGGTCTGCAGGAAGTAATCCACCATTTCACTTTCTTTCATCAGAGGGTCAACCCTCGCTGCTTGCTATCTCCAACGGAACCCATACTCCCTAAAACTTTCATTGTGCTTTTTCTCAAGTTTCGTCAAAGACAAACGATCCGGAATAGTCTCAAGATTGTACTGGAAGTGACAAGCAAATGCCTGGGCTAGATCATCCCATGTGTACCACCTTCTATGATCCTGCCGGGTATACCATTCCAACGCTGAACCATTCAGACTCTGGCTGAAATATGCCATTAGCAATTCATCTTTCCCTCTAACTCCCCTCATTTTGCTACAAAACCCTCTCAAGTGCGCTACTGGATCACCGTGCCTATCGTACAAATCAAACTTGGGCATCTTAAACCCTGCCGGATATTGCACATCTGCAAATAGACATAGGTCTTTGTAAGACACACTTACTTGACCTCCCAACCCCCGTATGTCTCTGAATGATTGTTCTAAGATTTTAACTTTCCTGAACATCTCCTCCTGTTCGGGATTTTTGGACGGTTTCTCAGCTTCCACGGGAAGATCAAAACTAGGAGTGTAGGAATAGGGTTTCAGAGCTTTTAAAGTGGGCTCCGGGGGTAATACTGGTTATCATGAGCTTGGAATAAAGGCTTGCTGGAGGATCTGTGGAGTGTAGTGGGAGGGGGCGCCACAAAGACAGGAGTGGCTGGTGGAGGAGGGTATGGAACTAGTTTGGGTGGTGGAGCTGGTGGTGTTTGGGAAGTTATGCTCTGGTAGTGTTGATAGATGGGAAAGCTCGGGGACGAATCGGTGGCAGGATGATACTGAGACTGAGCCAGTGGCCGGATGAAGGCAAGGTTGGCAGGGTAAGCTAGTGGTGGTTGCCCTTTTGCCCAGGCCAGGTACATTTCGGCCATCTGCTGCTTCAACTTATACATCTCTTCTTTCATTGAATTAACATCCAACTCTTCCACCTCTCTTGAAGGATCGATGACACTCGCATCAAGTTCCTGATTGGCCATGATCAATTTGTTTTTGGAACGGATGTTGTATGGGTGAGTTTCCAGAATTCCACACAAACTAACCACCTACCTGTTACTTGACGACAACAGCAAACTTGTTAGCCATCAGGGTTTAACAGATAGGCAACCGCACATTTGGGGAATGAATGCACCTAAGAAGTTAACTGTTTCTATTACGCATTTGATCGGTTTCTTGCGTCATCCCGGCTTTTCTTTATTTCTATTTTCAACTTCCCTTTTTCTCTCTTTTTTTTCTTTCTTGCATTTATTTGCTTGACTTCTTTTTGTTTTTATTCCCTCATTTCCCTCTCTTGTTCATTGTTTCCTTCTCACGGTTTCTTATTTTCTCTCTTTTCCTTTTCTTTTCGCTCTTATTTTTCCTCTCTTTTTCTCTTTTTATCACTCTTTTTGGTTACGATCGAATCCTATGTAGATTGCCTACGTATCATGACCCCGCATGAATCAAACCAAGCGTAGTTCTGGGGGAAATAAATGTAAAAAATAAATAACAAAATATTTTGGGATTTTCAATTTTTCATAAAAAGAAAATGCTTTGATTACAACGACTCAAAACTAGCAGACTCGAAAAGGAAACCAACAGACTCTAACAGCAAGATGACAATACAGACTCAAGAATCAACTAACAGACTCCAACAGAAAGAAAATACAAAATCGAAAATAAACTAACAGACTCCAATAGAAAGAAAATACAGACTCAAGTGAAAATCAGGAATACATTAATGCTCCTGGGGCCCGCGGGACATCAGTCGGTCTCACCATGGGCCTATATGCAAGATCCCTTTGTAACCGCTCCAAATCACTCATTATCTGGCAGACGAAAGTCATCACTGCAGCGAAGAAAGTGGTATGAGTCATGTCCTCGCATGCTTAGAATATCACGATAATGTAGTCAACAATGGTTCTGATCCTCTCTCGGATTCTGCCCTTTTCCTAAAGCAAATGCCCTATCTGCTGATTCCGAGCTTCCAATACCTAAGTGTCGTGATGGTTTTGACTTTGTAACTGTTGTATATCTTCCTCCATCTGAGCCATCAAATCATAACAGTATTCCCTGTCAACTTTAAAACTCTTGGCTTGCTTGGCCGCCTCATTCTCAAGGGTAGTTACTTTTCTCTTTAGATTGGTGGTTGTCCCTTCATAGTTTCTTTTCATTTGTTGTACAAACTGTGCCCGCTCTTCCGCCATCTTTGCCCATTGTGCCTAGACTTTCGCTAGACTGGCGTCAGACTTTTCCATGTCATCTTGACACTCAAGGGCTTTCTTTTTCAGACTGCTTATAAGCCTTTCATCCGCTCGGCTTCTTTCTGGGTTTCTAGCAGCTATTTTCATCTTCCGGATTTGAGCTTTAAGGGCTTCATTTTCTTGAGTTAGTTTTTTCTTCTCTCCCTCATCTGTGGCGGCTTGCAAACCATTTTCAAACTGAAGGTCCATGACTTGCCTTTCCAACTTACTTATGGTAGCCCTGTACTCGTTTTCTTTGGTCAACCAGTCCCATTGCACCTGTGCTCCGTTGGTGGACTATTGGACATGGGGTCTCTTTGCAGGCCTTTTGGGTTCATGATGAACTCGGGATCTTTTACCATACCAAGCAGTGTAACTAGGCTCCACCTCGCCTCTAGATAGATCTCATACTTGAGTTCTAGGCTCTAAGAATCTGCACTGATGCCAAATCCGATGCACTTTTTCTTCTGGAAAAGCAGTTTTTGGTTCCAACTCGATAACCTGCTGACTCAAATCCTCATCATGTGGGATGATTTGGTATCGGCCTAACTAACGTAGAACTCGGTGCGGAGCATAAGGCTGGATACTCCGAAGACCCATCAACAGCAGAAAACATACCTCAACCGACATATAAATTACTTCACTGAGCAAGAGCCACCCGAATGTCCATTCGATTTTATTTGTAGTCAAAGATCTCAAATGAGCATGCCATGCTTCTGTACCATCCGAGAACTCATAACCCTCTACCCACTTTTCATGTTTTTCAATGCACTCGAGGCCAGTCATACCACAATTCAAGTATCCGGGACGGTGGCAAAGATGTTCCTCCATCCATAATTGTAACAGCATATTGCACCCTTCAAAGAACTTTCCCCCTTCTCGACAAAGGGTCAGAGCTCGGTAAATTTCTGCCAAAATCATCGGCACTATGGTCCCATTTGCCTTTTTCATCATAAAGTTGGTTATCCCCATGAGTCCCAACTCTATGTTACTGTCTTTTCTGGAGCCAATCAAAATACCCAGGAACGCCATTATAAAAGCTAATCCTCTCCGAGCTTCCCACTTGTCTTGGTTTCTTGCGTGAGTAAGACCGATATCTGGCGTCTCGAAGCCACGAGTACCCAGGTACAGAATCCTTTGGCCAAATTTCCGTCTCGGATGTCCCGACTGATGCTTAACAAATCCAAAAATTTGTGAGGGATTACTGTTCTCGGTGCTACCGGGTATTGATTTCTAAGATTCCCCTCGAAACCGGTGTAGCCTACTATCTCTTCTAGTGTAGGAGTTAACTCGAAATCAGCAAAGTGGAATACATTATATGTTGGGTCCCAAAATGGTATCAAGGCCTCAATTATGTCCTTTCTCAGCTTAACCTTCAAGAGCCCGACAAGACCACCCAACGCTTTTGTCACAACTTTTCTGCTATTGTCCCCCAAATCATGCCACCACATATGTAGTTCCAATGGGATCTCTTCACGGACTGAGAAATGTTCATTTTGAATTGTGCTCATCCTGCACATTTATTAAGGTAATTTTAATTAAAATAAAACTATGACTTATTTTGACTCAAGAAAAATGACCATTCTTTTCAAAATTTTCACAAAAATATCCGGCTTTCCCAATACGACCTTTCAGCACTCCGAAAACGAAGATTTTAAGGTTGTGTTCGCTAACCGGCAAAAACCTTGAAAAATGACCAAAGGTGGCTATTCTTGCAAAAATGGCCTTCTGGCGCCCTTTTGGGGACAATCGGCTATTTTAGACAAGAATGGCATCACTTTACTTATTTGTAATTAAATTAAAATTGTTGTTCTTTTTGGGCTATTTTTGCAAAAAAAAAGTTGGACCCGATGGGGGTTGCCTACGTATCTCACACCCTGTGAGAATCATATTGGCGTAGTTCGGGCAAATAAAATAAAATCAACTATTTTTCAAAACAAAACCTTTTCTTCTTTTTTTTTAATCTTTCTCAAAAAATTCGACAGAGTTTCAGTAACATTTGGCCATTGGTTTTTCCAAAACATGTGATTTAACTCACTTAACCCTCACATTGCTATTTTCTTTTTTTCAAATTTCTCCCATTATTCAAAAGCCTGTCAGCATGCAAATCCAAATCAAATAAATGCACAAGTAGCAAGTAAGATGCATCAGGATGGTCTTTTCATTTTTGGTACACCTGTCCTAGACAGACCCAACCCCTATGTTGAGTCTCCAAAGTCAAATGCACGTGATACAAGCAAACGTTCCTACTAGGGATCCGGCATGAGGTCTTGTTATACTAGATTTAAAATCTGGGTTTATTGTTCTAGACCTGGCTTACCCGAGCGGACAACTCGAGCCGAGGGGGGCAGCGTACCGGAAATACAGAATCTTCACCGGCTTTGCAACTTGTCCGAACCTCGTTCTAAAATTTGGGATATGACTCTAACAGAAGAGAAGTCACACGAAGTGCACATTTCTCCATGATTTAGAAGACTCAGAGAGAAGAAGGGTTTCGTAGCAGTTTATATACAGTTCACAGAATATCAAAGCGGTAAAAGCAACACTTAGCATATTAGTCCCAAACATGTAACAAAATCAGATAAAAGCCAACTATAAAAATTCATCTAAGCTCGAATTTTGAACCTTGAACTAGAGATTTTGGGTTCGATCCCCAGCAGAGTCGCCAGAACTGTCACACTTTTTTTTTCTACACCCGGAAGGGTATAAGGGAGTTTTTCCAATTAAAGGACAATCGAAAGAGGATTATTTTTATTAAACTCAGAGTCGCCACTTGGGATAATTTATGGTGCCCCAAGTCATTGGTTAAATCCCGAATTGAGGAAAATATTGACTCTGTTTTATAGTCCGTGAACTAGAAATCCGGGTAAGGAATTCTGTTAACCCGGGAAAAGGTGTTAGGCATTCCCGAGTTTTGTGGTTCTAGCACGGTCAGTCAACTACTATAATTGGAATAATTATCTGATTTTAAAACATTTTGAACCTATGTGCATTTTAACTTTAAAATCGCTTTTATTTATTTTAAGGAAGACTTTAACGTCATCTAAAACATGTCTTTGGACCGCGCCACATGAAATGCACCCGCAATCTGAAATACATTTTGTTCAACGTTATTAAGATTTGGATTTGGGTCACATGAAATGCACACCTAAGTTTATGAAGGTAAATTATTAAAATAATGCACCTAAAGAAACTACGCGTTTTTAACTTTGTGAGGGCCATGAAAATTTGCTAAATGGCGCGCCTCGAGTTCTAAGAATTTTAAAAGAAATAATTAAGCGCGAGCCACGCAATTGTCATTTTTGTTTGGCATGCCGCACCTCAATTGTAATTTTAAAGGGTATTCAAACTAGATTTAGGAGGGTCATAAACTATTTTATTGTCTAATACGGTGCACCTCCAATCTACTTTGTGACAGTCTAGCTTAATTAAAGAAAAAGCCTAATGAAATTCAAAGGGGTATTTTGTGTTAAATATTAAACCTAGAAAGCGGAATAAGTAAACAAAGGGTCCATTTCTTTTAGAACATGAACCCAAGAACTTGCGATGGCAAATGAACCATTGATTTGAAAAATGATTTGGGCCAATCCTCGATAGTAGGCCCAATTCGTACACATTGCAGCGGAAAAACAGAGACTTAGGATCGAATCCTTGTGAGTCCATATCAACTCACATAGAAGTTAGGTTCCCCATTATTACGCCAACTCAGAATATTCATCAACTGATACCACACTGGAAATATTGAGATTGATTTAACAAAAAAAGAAACTTTTATTTTTAAAATGGTCAGACCCCCAACTATCATATACCAGCCACTTACATGATTTCTGATTCAATCAATTATCCAATTAACAATTTCAAAATTAGTTTTCACATATATTAGCATGACTCTCAACTCTAACATCAGAACGGATCATACTTGCGCTTTAATTTCTGAGCTAACTTTCACAAATAAACACAAGGAATTCAAACTTATACATACCATTTAAATGGTACTTCTAATTAAGTATAACAATGCAAATCCAAATTGCAGAATAGCCAATACTTCATCATAACAGCCCCTAATTTCGAGCTACAGAAAGCCAAATGGCATACTCAAGCAATCTATAGCATGTTTAACAGTCCATTCACACATGAGCTTCCATTTACAATTACAGAGCCAAGAATCCAAGCATTCATTCTAAATGACCAAACAACCCTAAATCATTGAGCATGAATAAACAGACTAACATATTTGAAAGAAAAATATTGAATTATTTCAGAACAGGGGAAATTAATGACATAAACAGCAGGAGCTAATAGAAGTTCAACATTAACCAATGCTTCTGTTCAAATTCCAACTCAAATTCTCAACTCTGTACACAGATTCAGTCAGGTTCTAACTTGTAGCACCTCATTTGTTAACAATGGTATGAGGAAATACCTGAAAATTGATAGAGGAAACAAAGGTGAAGAAGCAGTAGCTAAAACGGAGCAAAGACATCAGAAATCAGTAGGAAAAAGCAATAGAACAGTGATTCCCAGCAAAAACCAGCTCAATTCCAGAAAATAATGTGCAATAATAACAAAAATCAACCAGAACTTCAGGCCAAACTCTTAAACCAACCAAAATCAAACCCTTTCAGTCCCCATATGAATTAGAAAATGTTTCAGGGCTTGGAAACTTCAGAAATCACAAAGAGAAGAAGAAATTTCAATGGAACAGTAAAGCTTTAGCCGTTTGCTTTTTCTGTATTTTTCTATCTCTGAAAATTCTACCTTGAATGGCAAGGAAAAGATGCATTTATAGGATAGGAACTTAGGGTAGCACCAGATAATCAGTTTTTCCTCTTAGGCCCTATCCAAATTTTTGTTTTTGCTTAGAAAACCTTAGACAATTTTGTGTTTTGCTCAAAAATCCCCAATTCAAAAGACCTAATTCACTTCAGTCCCTCAGCCAGCTTCTGAGAAGCTTCTATTTTCTGTTACAACAAAGATTCCTCACACCAAATTCCTAAACTACCCCCACAACCCCTGAAATTACCCCTAGCTATTTACTTGGGTCAAGCTGACCCAATGGCCCAATGCAATATGAACGGGCTTCACTTTATCAATTGAATCAGGGGCAGCCCAACTTCCAAACAATATACTCAGTTAAAAATTTTGCAACCTCTAAAATGGTTTAACAGATCAAACAACCTAAAACGACTCAATAACTAATTGACTAAACTAACGAATCTTGATTAAACCAATTAACAAACCAAGAACCAGTTAAAACACTAACCTAAAATTAACATGCATAGGAAAGCAATCCGGGAAAACAAAAATAACAGAGGGGTTGAGAAAATGAGAAGAAGCAGAAAAATAGAAAAAGAAAAATGAAAGCTAGATAAAATCAAAGAGAAGAACAGAAAAATACCTACTAAATAAGAGCGATTTGAGGAAAAGAGTCTGAATCCTTGGCTTCTTGAATTTTCTGGCCAACTATGACATTAATCATGTGTTCTTAATAAGAACACACGAATAACATCAAAGTCATCCCCAAAACTGAATAACAGACCCGAATCAGTAGTCTTTGGGAATTAGGGTTCATCTCTTCGATCTAAGATTCGAAGGATTCGGGAGAGATTCGAGAGAAGTGGGGTTGGGATTCGGAATGAGGGAAGTTAAAGGGTCCAATAGTGTTAATTTGATGGCATTTTGGATAGGCGCCGCCGGTGGAGAACGGTGGGAATTTCAGGCGGCTCTGGGTTTTTTTCGGTTCATCCCTGAGATGAGAACGAGGGAGATGAGAGATGGGGGGTACGAGATTCGGACTGTTAAATATTAAAGCCCTCCCCACTTCCCCACCGTTAGATTAGATAACATAGATGGCTTGGATTAGAGACGACCAAACGAGGTCGTTTGGTCATTACCCAGTTTGGACCGGATTTTGGGCTGCTGGGGCGGGTGATTTTGGGCTTCAGGGAATTGGAGGGGAATTGAGCTTGAGAAATTAGAATTAAAGAAGACCCAAAATTGGACTCTCTTCTTCTTTTATTTTCATTTCTTTTCAATTTTCCCAAAAATCTTTTTTCTTCCTTTTTTCCAAAATTAAATTAAAATCTAAATTAATTCTTAGAACCTAATTAACCAAAAACAATACTAATTAAACCTAAATTATAATTATCACAATTAATTAAAAAATAAATTAAAAGAAAAACTACTCAAAATCAAAGTTAAAATTAAAGGTGCAAATTAAACTATTTTTGTGATTTTCCTTTTTTTAAAATAACTTAATTACTAATTAATTCTTAAAATACAAAGTTAAATCCTAAATGCACATGCAACATATTTTTTGTATTTTTCATTAATTAAATAAAATAAATGTGCACAGAAAAATGCAAACAATTGACAGAAAAATGCCACAAAAATCTACAAAATTACAAACAATGGAAAAATTATTTTTGTTTTGAATTTGTGGGAGTAATTCATGTAGGGCAAAACTCACATACTCACAGTTGTGTCTTTAGGTAAGTAGCAACATTTCCTAATATCTCGGACATGGCAGCAACCAGTGCAGCAATCTCCTTTCGTGCATCCTTGAGAAGATCATGGGTTGACGCCAACTCTGAGGTCACTACCTCGTTTTGCATCCTCAGCTCGAGGATCTCCACATTCAGTTGCCCAATCTGCAAGTCATTTTGCTCGACCTACAAAAAGAAAAGTAAATCAGTCAGTATCGAATTATGGGAGCGAATGAAAGACTCATGCATAACAAAATACCTGTTCGACAATGGCAACCTTTTCTCGGAGTGCTCCCCCCAAAGTATCCCAGAGCTTGCCTGACTCTTTATCCTTCTGTGTAGAACGAGCCTCCGACTCTCTCAGTCTCAAGGACAGCTTCTCAAGCTCCTTCTCACGGCACGAAAACTCCTCGTTAAGCCTGGAGAGGGCATGATCATACATCTCCTTGCACTATAGCAAAGCAGAAGAGTTAGAAGAATGAAGGAAGATGCTCGAGACTAAAAGAAATATACCTAAAGCAGCTATCACCTGCTGCATGAACCTCTCCGCCTCCTTGACAGAGCCGGGAGCATCAAGATCGACGCTCTTGCTAATATCGTTAAGAATATTGCCAAGCGTGCCTCCCCCTTGAAAGAACCCCCGACTGTGGCGGTATTCGCATCTTGAGCGGCCCTTAACTCCCGTGACGAGAACTGATGGCCAAAACTGAAACCACATATATCACCAATGCCTCATAGGGGAAACTATTGCCCCGGAAAAGCTCTGAATCCCAGCCCTTCAAGGTCGGCGGCAATGGTCCCTCCAGCGGAAACTGGACCAGATTCAGTCATGGGATCTGAGGCCATATTGGCACCCTCCTCGAGGGTATTCGATTCACGGGACCGACCCAAGTCGGTCGTTCCCGATTTAGCATCCTCCGGTCGAGGTATCTGTGAGGCTCCCTCGCCTGACCTCATCCTCCGTGCCAACTAGCACTCACTTTTATCATCATCCTCAGTGCAGGGGCTTGCTCCAAAAGTTGAAGTCGAGGTCCTAGTAACGGCTCAAGGCTCACGCGACTTAGGTTTCTTTGCCACGGAAGGATCGGCAGTCGCCTTACCTTTCCTTTTCTTGCCCTTGGTGGGCTCTAAAGTTTCCACTTCACCACCAAGGGTGGCCTTATCCGCATGTTCTCACCAAGGCCTACACGAGCACAGTGACTCTAGCTTATTAGCACAAAGGATTCGGGGAAAAACATAAATATGAGGCAAGGAAGCTTTATAATGATTCTTGGCTACCCACAACTTCTTAGCCAGGTCAGGCCAAGACTGAACAAGTTATGGGAAAGCGATTCCAACTGCTTGATCCTTCCCGGCAGATTCGAGACTACTTCGGGGTATCAAGCAGCAACTGTAGAAACCAAAAAGATGTCATGTTTCCAAAAGAAATGAAATGAAATCACAAATCCAAGGGAAAAAATGTTTACGCTGTGTGTTCCACTTTTCCGGGAAAGGCATCCTCCCGGCCGGAATGATGTTTGAAGTCTTCACCCGGACGAACCTACTCATACACCCTCGATCCTTCTCCTCGTCGATGCTCGAGAAAAATGATTTTTTGGATCGGTAGTGAAGCCTAATCAAACGTCGATAAAATCGAGGTTTGTACAACCTAATCAAATGGTCGAGGGTAAAGGTCTCGCCCTCAACCCCGTCAGAGAAATGATGGAGCATTAAGACTATCCTCTAGAAAAAATGATAGATTTGGTCGAGCATCACTTGATATTTGTCACAAAAATCGAGGATAAACGGATCTATCTCCAGAAGAAAGGATTTGGAGGAATCGACAGGACCCAAAGTGAACGGGTTAGTATACACATGAAGGAAGTCAGCCTTGTGATCCATTATATTTTCATCAGGTCTAGGAATCTCTTCCTTCACTGCCGCATTCCATCGGCAGTCTCTCTTCACCGTCTCTATGTTGGTCACGACACTAATGTATTAGGACATGTGTTCACATCGACCCGGTGTGGATGAAGGGTTATTGATGGTAAAGCCCTTCTACATATCAACCTTGGTGGGAGTACATTGTTCCAAGGTAGGTGCCACTTTGGGTTTTCCTTTAGATGTTCGAGATGAAGAGGCAGCCACGTCCTTCCGAGGAACAGTCTTGGAGGTTCTATCCAAGATGATGGTAAAATTTCTCCAAAAAAAGTAAGAAGCAATGATGCAAGTAGGGATGGGTTTAGCTTTGGAAATCTGAAGTAGTTGGGAAAGTAAGAATTATCCAACAAGTGATGCCTTTATAGGAGCTGTGTGGGAAGCGGAAGGGATGAACTAGTAGCGGTTCATGGGCTTCTCGATAGTCGCATTTGACAGTGACCCTTGCGCGGTTTTTTGCCATGGCATTTAATGCTCTGATAGGCTGATGTCACAACGATGATGCCCTTGGATTAGAAGCTCATAATCATTTCTTATCGCTCCTCTCTAAGAAACGCAGGGACTATCTGTATACAGTAAAATCGAAGGGTCCAATTTCTCATCATCAAGGCGTCTCAGAGGACTATCTCGAAATCTCGAGGTTACAAGGTCATGGTCGAGTTTCCTCCCTCAAGGTTCGTCAACTCTCGACCTCAAGACAACATTGATCACGGCCGCGGTAGGAATGGGAAGTTCCCAAGGCACATGGCTAGGACTGACAAGGCTTAGTGGACTACCCCAACCTTCAATCAGGATGTCATCTAGCTGTCCTATCTCCGTTCCTTTGTCATTAATTCACTATGTACTATGTTGGGATTCCTGTCCTATATAAAAGGGATCCTTATCATTTTGTAAGGTTCTGCGGTTGCTCCAGTTACTCTACAAGAAATATACAAGAACATTCTCTTTTCTCTCTAACTTACACTCTTGATACTATTGCTTTCATTTATTATCTTCATTATTGTTCTCCATTTATTGCTTATCATTGGCCATAAAGAGCGTATATTGATTTTAGTATAACTAGTAGTCGTATCTCGATTACCTTCGATATCGCCCAGTCGAGCTCCGGAATCAACCCCGAGACCCTGAATCAACAAGCTCGAGGCCCCGATAATTGGCTCATCGGTTTGGTTATCACTTTGTTCCTTTACTCTTATTCGTCTCTAAGTCTTGCATACCTAGCATCAACTGCTTAACAAACTAGCATAAAAATATATCACGTATTTTTAGAGTCTCATCAACAAATTTAATTGTTATTACCATTTTCACGGTAAACAATTGTTGTGTACCATCATAGCTTTTGGGATAGATCTACGCGCTATTATCACAATACCGGGAATTTCGTTTTAGGATATTATTATTAACCAAGATTAACCCTCATTTGTATAAATTTAATTAGTTGAACCAAGATCTATATTTTTGGTGAAATGCTACTTTCACGATAATTTTACTTTGAACATGTACATAAACAAAGTGAACAATGTCAAAAAATGAAGCAAAGAGAAAAAAGACATACCTTAAGCTTTTAGACGAGTAAAAAGAAACTCAAGGCAACGGAGAAAACCCGGTCGAGATGTCAAAAAAATTGGACCATTTAACAATTTGTGTGTGTCATCCTTGAACTGAGGGCATGTTAATCTTCTCTATATCATTCCAATTTTATCGGATGTCCTCACAGGGACAAACTTACGGTTTGTTTGGATAGTTGTAATGTATCGTATAGTATTGTATTGTAATGTATTGTATTGTATTGTACTGTATCATTTTGATGTATACAATATTTGGATAGATTGTATTATTTGTCGTCCTTTCATAATGTCATGCAACAATAATATGAAGAATAAACTTACAATATAATTAAAAAGTAAGGTATGAGGTAGAATTATTATATAAAAAGATAGGTAAAAGATAAAATAGGATTGTTAATAGGGGTGTGCATTCGAATCAGTTTCGATTTCGAAATTTTCCTTATCGAGTTATCGATTTTGATTTTTGATTTTGATTTTGTCCTCTTCGGTTATCGGTTTATCAATAAACCGATAAGATATACTAAAAAGACAATTTTTTTACCCTTATTCTATAATACCTTTTCCTTTACCCTAAGTCCCTAAGCCTATTATTTCTTCTACCACATTTAAGGAATGATCATATTTAAAGCTCAAGGGAATGAAGTTCAAATTAATGGAAAACAGAATTAGCTGTGATGATGTATTTTTTCTATACCGTTAGAGTATTGGTGGCATACATTTGATCCCTTACTTTAGTTTCATTGCATGTGCTTGTTGACACAATTTTTATGTTATAAACGGTGTTCGTCTTATTTTAGCTTCTTTATGTCCATATTAGTTAAGTGTGTTTATAGTGATATACTTTCCGTGGAATCCAACAAGTTTTCTTATTGGTGTAATCGATAACCGAATCGATAAGCCCCAAAAATCGATAAATCGAAATCGAAAAAATCGAAACCTTATTGAAACGATAACGATAAGCATATGTACAAATCGATAATCGATAAGTAATTATCGATAAGGGTCAAAATCGAATCGATAAATCGAATGCACACCCCTAGTCTAAACCAAAATAACATCACAAAATCTATTAAAATATTTTGGGGCCCCATAAATTTGGGAGCCTAAATCAAAGGCACTTTTTATCTTTATGTAACGACGGATTTAACGATACGATACAATAAAATTTAAGTAACAATCAAAACAAGCATCGTATTTAAAGTAACAATACGATACAATACAATAGGTAACAAAAATCTAAACAAGTTGTTAGTTGTTCGGAAGAAAGCTTTTCTCTGTGGCAGATGAGGGAGAATCTAGCTAATTGAAGTTTTCAGTTGGCAAGGGGTCGGATAGGAAAACTACATAGTATAGCCCCTCCAAAAAATAATAGACATAAAATATATAATTATTTGTATATTTATTATAAATAGAATTCTATTTAAGGTGAATATCTATATTTTAGAGATTCTTGGGTTTGTTACTTGGTGGCTAAGTCACTTTTCCCCAATAAATAGAAGGGTTCTATTTCATTGTAATTGATCCCAAATCAATAAGAATTCTCTCTCCCTAATTTTCTCTGCAATACTTTTCTTCTTCTTTTATTGTTTTGTAACACGTTACCTGTACGAGACTCTAACCAATTGAGTAGAAGCTTTGGGATTGAGCATAATGATTACCAATTGTTCCATGAACTTCCTTCACTATTAAATTCTGGATTTAAGGTAAGTATTTTACTTTATGTTTCTCTTAAAAATTCTTGAAATTCTATAATTTGATTTTAAATACAAGAAAAGACAATAAACTTTGATTATAACTCTAATAGAGTTTGATAAAAAATTATAACCACACAAAGTGGTAAAATTTCTATGCCTTGCCCTGATCAAATTCATGTATGATTGTGGGCAAAGAATTAAAAACTCGTCCCATTGAATTTGCTTCATTCTCATTCCCTTAAGAGAATGTGATAGCAATATGTGATCAGTCTGAAATAAGACAAAATTATTACTGTGAAGGTATCAATGGATGTAGACGTAACAATAGACGAAATTATAATCGTCATCATTGTGATAATTAGAATAATAAGGATTATCAAAATAATCCTTCACTCTGTGAAAGTAATATTTGTCATCGATTTGACATGAGATTTTATAAAGCACATATAGAAAATTATGGTCCATTCATGATGTGAATATGACAACATCTTATTTATGAATATATATATTCATTCTTGGAAGAATATGAATGTGCTAGTGGTAGTGAATATACCACACTCACCCCTAGAAGGAGGTTTGAGAGGAAATAAGAAAATGATGTCATTATTATGGCATGAATTTTCATTGATCATGTACCTAATGCACGTCAAAATATTTTGGTAATGTGATTATTAAAGAATAACATTAATGCAAGAAACATATCTTGAATATAATTTTGACCATAACCATAATGGTATAACTTTCTCTTTTAAAAGAGATACTCACCATATGGATGTTGATGAATATGTACCAGTATAAAATTAATTGAAAGCTCTAGAAAAGCCAATTATACTACTTTGGAGAATTAAAATTGATTATCAATAAGGCATTGTTTTGTAGTAAGTCTCAAAGAAACTTATTGAGTTTGTAAAGTATTCGCGAAAGCGGTTGATTATATTGAGACTATAAATAAAGGAAAGATTTAATATCTTCTATTACTACAACTTGTAGCAGGATAATATGTATGTGAAAAGCTACCCGCTTTATTCTCCAGTTTATACTACACAAATAAAAGAACACCACATTAAAGTGGATGTTTATTGATATAAAAACTCATATTATAATAAACTTGGAGTTTATTGATAATTGCACACGTCGTGGTGTAAACCTGAAATTTATCAATATTGATAATTTATTCAATTGGCATAAATGGTTTAGCCATGTTAATTTAAATATGATGTGCAAAAATAAAAGAAAATTCACATAGGTAAATATTAAAAAACTAGAAAGTTCTTTATGAATTCTCTTATATTGCTTGTTCTCATTAATTAATTGACCAACTGAAATTGGGATTGAATCTCATGAATGCTGGAAATATCGAAGGTGAATATGGGCCCATTCATCTGCCATATATACCACATAAGATGCATATATGACATGGTTACATGTGCGATTATTATTAACCTGCAATATGGTGTTTGCGAAGTAACTTGCTCAATAATTTGATTTAGAGCATATTTTTCAGATTTTCTATTCAAGATAGTTTATCTTGATAAGTTGGTTTACATCACAACCGGTTTAGCAAGATGATTTATTGAGTACCTTCACTTAATAGTTAAACTATTGCTTATGAAAACAAAATTGTCACGACCCTAAAACGGACCCAGTCGTGATGGCGCCTATCGTGAAACTAGGCCAGCCGACACAAATCTCAAAACCAACAAAACAATTATAATAAGTCATTTAAGAGTCATTTATAAGCTAAAATCCCAAAAATTAAGGTAGAATAGAACAATGCGGAAATAAAACTCGGCCCGACATCGGGGCGTCACCAGTCATGAGCAACTACAACTCGTCTATAAATACGAAAAAAAGACAATATAGTCTGAAACAAACCTAATACAAAACAGAATAAAGATGGGAAGGAGAAGCACTGGGTTGCGAACGCCAAACAACTACCTAGTCAACTCCAAAAGCCTGTTGGAAGACAAATCAGCACTCGCAAGCATGACTCGAGACTCCTGGATCTGCACACAGGGTGCAGGGAGTAATGTGGGTACGCCAACTCAGTAAGTAATAAAAGTAAAAGCAGCTGAGCAGTAAGAAAACACGTAAACCACAGCATAATGCTTCAGCAAAATAGTATAAGTCCAGAAAAATGCAATAAAGCAGTAAAACTCGTAAAAACATCTCAGTTCAGTAAAACCTTTTTAAAGCATCTTTCCAATAGTTTCAAAGGAGTGATGAAATCAGTGAGTAAAAGGATAGAAACGTAAAATAGCCCCTCGGGCAAAACAAGTACCACAATCACCCATCGGGAAAAATATCAATAGATCCAGCCCCTTGGGCAATATTACATCTCACACTGAGTACCCGCGCTCTCTGGGGGTGTTCAGACTCCGGAGGGGCTCCTACAGCTCAAGCGCTATAACAAGCCATCTCGTGGACCAATCAAACTGGACCTCAGCCTCATAATCATGAATCAGTACAACACTACTGCGGCACGCAGCCCGATCCCATAATAATCCTCACAATACAGGTCCTCGGCCTCACTCAGTCAGAATCTCTCAAGCCCCTCGGGCAACAGTAAAACATGATGATCAGCCCAAAATATCATTTAAAATGTCAAAACGGAGTAAATATGGCTGAGTTATGGAAACAGTAAAATACAACATGACTGAGTACAAATATGAAGTCAAAACAGTGAGTAATAGTAGTAAAAAGCCCCTAAGGGTCCAAAACAGTTGGCACAAGGCCAAAATATGGCATTCAGCCAAAAACATGATAATACTTTCCAAAATATAATGATTTCAAACAGTTTTCAATCAAATACGCGACTTAATAGTCGTACAGGATTGACCAAGTCACAATCCCCAATGGTGTACGACCCCACGCTCATCATCTAATGTGTGTGTCACCTAAAAGTAGCACAACGATGTGAAATCCGAGGTTTCATACCCTGAGGACAACATTTACAATCATTAATTACCTCAAGATGCCTTTGCCTCTTGACTCGACCTCCGGGTGCTCCAAATCTAACCAAAAAGAGATTTATACCATCGAAATATGCTACGGGAACAAAGCCCACTTGAAAATAACCAATTTACATCAAAAATCTCGAAATTGGCCAAACCTGACCCCCGAGCCCATATCTCGGATTCTAATAAAAATTGCAAAACTAGAATCCTTACACTCTCACGAGTTCGTACATATCAAATACATCAAAATCTGGCCACAAACGGCCCCTCAAATCCTCAAATCAAAGTCTCCAATTTCAAGCTCTAACTCCCCAATTTTTGGCTTCAATTCCCCCAAATTTCATGTTTAAACAAGTAAGAATTAACATAGGATCGAGTTTTAGGCTCAATAATCTTACCACAAAGAAGTTCCCTTGAATTCCCTCTTCAATTTCCCTCAAGAAGCTCCAAAAGCAACTCAAAAATGGTGAACTATGGCCAAACTCGCGAAAATGGCCTTTTAATCATTCTGCCCGGCAATTTAAATTCCTTAATTGCGATCGTGGGAAGTCCATCATGACCGCGAAGCACAAACTTCGCTGACTCAAAATTTACTCAACGCGAACGCGTCGCTTCCCACGCGAATGCAATGCACAACAGCCCTACACCTACGCGATCGCGAACACGGAACCACGTTCGTGATGAACAAATGCATGGTCAACCTCTGGTCCACTTAACCTTATGCGACCAAACCCACGTGTTCGCGAACAACGATCTTATAGCCTTACGCGATCGTATCCTCAACTATGCGATCGCATAGAACAAAATCTCACCCCCGCTTGGCTAAGCCTACGCGATCGCGGCCTTAACTATGTGATCGCATAGAACAAAATGCCTGCAACAGAACTAAAGAAAATCTGCAATCTCTCAAACATGTATTTGATCCGTTTAACCACCCGAAACTCACCCGAGGCCCTCAATACCCCAACCAAACATGCCAACACATCTCATAACATCATTCAAGCTTAGTCGAGCCTTCGAAACACTAAAAATAACACTAAAACATAAAATCAACCTCGTCTGAATGACCTAAAATTTTGCACACGCGTCACAAATAACACAACGGACCTACTCCAACTTTCAGTATTCCATTCCGACCCATATATCAAATTCTCCCCTATCAACTGGAAAATGACAAAATTCCAATTTCGCCAATTCGAGCCTAAATCGATTCCGGACCTCCAAAACACATTTCGATCACGCACCTAACTCCCAAATCACCTCCCAAAGCTATCTGAACCATCGGAATTCACATCCAAGCCCTTTTTCACATAAGTCGACATCCGATTGACTTTTCCAACCTAAGCTTACTCAAAAGAGACTAAGTGTCTCATTCCTTTCCAAAACCTCTTCGAACCCAAACCAACCAACCCGATATTACACAATACAACTGAACAAGACAATAAGAAGCAAAAATGGGGGAAACAAAGTGGTAACTCATGAAACGACCGGCCAGGTCGTTACATCCTCCCCCTCTTAAACAAACGTTCATCCTCGGATGGGTTAAGAAACATACTTGAAGCCTCAAATAAGTAAGGATATCTGCTCTGCATCTCCTGCTCGGTCTCCTAGGTAGCCTCTTCCACGAGATGACCTCTCCATTGCACTTTCACTGAAGCTATATCCTTTGATCTCAACTTTCGAACCTGTCGCTCCAAAATAGCCACTAGCTCCACATCATAAGCCAAATGATCATCCAACTGAACCGTGATGAAATCTAAAACATGATATAGATCGCCAATATACTTCCGAAGCATGAAAACATGAAATACCGGATGCACAATCGACAAGCTAGGTGGCAAAGCAAGCTCATAAGCCACCTCCCCAATCCTCTGAAGCACCTCAAAATACCCAATGAATCGAGGACTCAATTTACCCTTCTTCCAAAATCTCATAACTCCCTTCATGGGTGAAACCTTCAACAGAACCTTCTCCCCAATCATGTAAGACACATCACGAACCTTCCTGACAGCATAACTCTTTTGTCTCGACTGTGTTGTACAAAGCCGCTCCTGAATCACCTTCACTATGTTTAAAGAATCCTGCACCAAGTTTGTACCCAAAAGCCTAGCCTCACCCGGCTCAAACCAACCAGCTGGTGATCTACACCGTCTCCCATACAAGCCTCATATGGAGCCATCTGAATACTCGACTGATAATTGTTGTAATAAGCAAACTCCGTGAGCGGTAGAAACTAATCCCATGACCCTCCAAAATCAATGACACAAGCACGCAACATGTCCTCTAATATCTGAATAGTGCGCTCGGACTGCCCGTCCGTTTGAGGGTGAAAAGTTGTGCTCAACTCAACCTAAGTACCCAACTCTCTTTGCATGGCTCTCCAAAACTGTAAAGTAAACTGAGTACCTCTATCTGAAATGATGGAAACCGGGACACCATGCAAACGAACAATCTCTCGAATATAGATCTCTGCCAACTGCTCTGAAGAATAGGTAGTATACACATGAATGAAGTGCGCGGACTTGGTCAGCCAATCCACAATCACCCAAATAGCATCGCACTTCTTCAAAGTCCGTGGGAGTCTAACTACAAAATCCATAGTGATCCGCTCCCACTTCCACTCTGGAATATCTATCTACTGAAGCAAGCCACCCGGTCTCTGATGCTCATATTTCACCTGCTAACAATTGAGGCACCGAGCTACAAATCCCACAATGTCCTTCTTCATTCTCTTCCACCAATAATGTTGTCTCGGATCCTGATACATCTTCACGGCACCTGGATGGATAGAATACCACGAGCTATGAGCCTCCTTTAGAATCAACTCCCAAAGCCTATCCATATTGGGCGCACATATCCGGCCCTACATCCTCAACACCCCATCATCACCAATAGTCACATCTCTAGCATAGTCATGTTAAACTCTGTCTTTAAGGACAACTAAATGAGGATCATCATACTGGCACTCTCTGATGCGATCAAATAAGGAAGACCGAGAAATCACACAAGCTAATACCCGACTGGGCTCTAAAATATCCAACCTCATGAACCGATTGGCCAAGGCCTGAACATCAACTGCAAGAGGTCTCTCCCCAACAAGAATAAATGTAAGACTGCCCATACTCACTGCCTTCCGACTCAAAGTATCAGCCACAATATTGGCCTTCCCCGGATGGTACAAGATAGTAATATCATAATCCTTTAGCAGCTTCAACCATCTCCACTGCCTCAAATTGAGATCCTTCTATTTGAACAAGTGCTGGAGGCTATGATGATCAGTAAACACCTCACAAGATACATCATACAAATAATGCCTCCAAATTTTCAACGCGTGAACAATGGCAGCCAACTCCAAATCATGAATAGGGTAGTTCTTCTCATGGGGCTTCAACTGATGAGAAACATAAGTAATAACTCTACCCTCTTACATAACTACACGCCCAATACCAACTCTCAAAGCATCATAATACACAGTATATGAACCTAAAGCTGATAACAAAACTTAGATGAAAATCCCTGAACGAATTGACGGTAATAACCTACCAAACCAAGAAAGATGTGAATCTCTATGGCTGAGGACGGTCTGTCCAACTTTAAACCGCCTCTATCTTCTTCGGATCAACTTGAATACCCTCACTGGACACCACGTGCCCCAAGAAAGCCACTGAATTGAGCCAAAACTCACACTTGGAGAACTTTGTATAAAGTTTCTCCTCCCTTAATATCTGCAACACAACTCTCAAATGCTCCGTGTTCTCCTCCTGATTACGCGAGTACACCAGAATATCATCAATAAAAAAAATCACAAACGAGTCAAGATAAGGCTGAAATACGTTGTTCATCAAATGCATGAACGTTGCCGGGGCATTGGTCAGCCTAAAAGACATAACAAGGAACTCATAATAACCATATCTGGTCCTGAAGGCTGTCTTAAGAATATCTGAGTCCCTGATCTTTAGCTGGTGATAACTTGAACGGAGATCAATCTTGGAGAACACTCTCGCTCCTTGAAGCTGGTCAAATAAATCATCGATACGAGGCAAAGTATACTTGTTCTTGATTGTGACTTTGTTCAACTGCTTGTAATCATGCACATCCTCATCGCGCCATCCTTTTTCTTCATAAATAGAACAGATGCACCCCAAGGTGACCCAATAGGCTGAATGAACCTCTTATCAAGGAGTTCCTGAAGCTGCTCTTTCAATTTCGATGTGCCATAAGATACGGTGGAATAGAAATGGGTTGAGTGCCCGGCACCAGATTAATACCAAAATCAATATCCATGTCTGGTGGCATGCCTGACAGGTCTGCAGGAAAAACATCAGGAAATCCTCACAATAGGAACAGAATTAATACTAGGAGTCTCCACACTAACATCCCTCACAAAGGCTAAGTATGAAAGACAACCTTTCCCAACAATCTATTGGGCCTTCAAGAACGAAATCACCCTACTGGGAACAAAATCAGTTGAACCACGCCACGCAATCCATGGCACACCCGGCATAGCCAACGTCACTGTCTTTTCATGACAGTCTAATATAGCATGACACGGAGATAGACAATCCATTCCCAATATCACATCAAAGTCCACCATATAGAGCAACAAAAGGTCCACTCGAGTCTTCAGACCCCCAATAGTCACCATACACGACTGGTACATACGGTCCACAATAATAGTATCGCCCACCGGTGTAGATACACAAACATATGAAACAAGAGACTCGTGGGGCATATCTAAATAATAAGCAAAATACGATGACACATATGAAAAAGTGGAACCAGGATCAAATAACACAGAGGCATCTCTGTGGCAAACTGAGACAATACTTGTAATCACAGTATCCAAAGTAATAACATCGGTTCAAGCTGGGAGTACAAAGAAATGGGCCTGACCACCACCTGATCGACCTCCCCTTCTGGGGCGACCCATAACTAACTGTCCTCCACCCCTAGCTGGCTGGGTGGGTGGTGAAGTAACTGGTGCTGAAGTCGATAGTTGGCTCCTCTATTGAGATGAACCCCCAAGACGACAAGGACACTACCTCCATATGTGACCCAACTCTTCACACTCATAACAACCCCCTGGTGCTGGAGACGGGGACTGAAGGGAACCCCTAGCACCGGGATGACTAACATAAGAACCTTTCATATAAGAGACCTGAACTGATGGAGCACGGGATGAACTTTGGGCTAGAACAGCACTGAGTTATGAATGGCCCTGATGAGAAGTGAGAACCATGGCCCGATAATGCCCTACGATAACCCTGGCGAGCTGACTGAGCATGCCTAAATGGACGACCTTTGTCGTGCTAAAACTGGCCCCCATGAGGAGTACCACTGAATCCTCCCTGACCACGAGGCCTCTTAGCCTCACTCTCGATCCTTTCCTGACCACGAACCATCTCAATCTATCGAGCTATGTCAACAACCTCATCATAGGTAGCACCAGATACTCTCTCTCTCTCTAGTCATAAGCAACCAAAGTTGAAAACGGAGGCCATCTATAAACCTACTGATCCTCTCTCGATCTGTAGGAACCAACCAGACTGGATAACGAGCCAACTCAAAGAACCGCATCTCATACTATGTAACAGATCTATCACCCTAACAAAGCTGCTCGAACTGCCTGCGCAGCTCCTCTCGGTGAGACTCAGGTACAAACTTCTCTAGGAAGAGAATGGAGAACTGATGCCAAGAAAGGGGCGTTGCGTCAACCGTCCTACACCTCTCGTAAGCCTCCCACCAACTAAGTGCAACCCCGGAGAACTGAAAAGTAGTGAATGAGACCCCCACTGGTCTACAGAATACCTGCGCTCCGAAGCATCCTCTGACACTTGTCCAAGAAACCATGGGCATCCTCTCCCTTTGCACCACTGAAAGTCAGTGGCTGAAGCCTACCAAACATCTCCAACATACGCTGCTCGTCCTCTGGCATAATAGGAGCTACATAGTCTTGAGCAGCTGCAGCTGCAGCCGGCAGGGCTGAAGGTACCCCCATGTCACGACCCAAAATCCCAACCTGGTCGTGATGGCACCTCTCGTGAGGACAAGGCCAGCCAATCAACAAAACAATACATCTCTTTATAATTACTTAGCAGGAATAAGTCTAAATCATGGGCAATATAATCTTAAATGCGAAATAAACGTGATAGAACAAGGAAAACCCTCCCAACTCAGCCCGAATCGGGTTGTCACAAGTCATGAGCTACTACAGAGTTTACTCATATTTTACAAAGTCTAGAATTATCATAAATAACAAAGATAAGGGAGAAAACGGGGCTGCGGACGTCAACAGCTACCTCGTTACTCCTAGTCACCGCCTGGTCTGGAAAGAATCAGCGCTCAGGAGCGAACTCAGCTCTGCCTGTATCTGCACACATGGTGCAGGGAGTAATGTGAGTACTCCGACCCAGTGAGTAATAAAAATAAATAACGACTGAAAACATGAAATCTCATAACGGCACAATATAGCGATATCCCAAGCAGTAAAATTAGTTATACAGTAAAATAGTGAGTATCAGATAATTCTTCTTTTAAAACAGTAAAGACAAATAATTTCCACAGTAAGGATAAATCAAAAGCTTGCCCCTCGGGCTCAATATGTAAATCTCAGTATAGTATCAGCCCCTCGAGCTCACTCCCAACTCACCAACACACAACATCAGCCCCTCGGGCTCACTCCCAACTCACCACACACAAGCAACGGCCTCTCGGGCCCACTCCCAACTCACCTAGGTACCCTGCGCTCACTGGGGGTGTGTACAGACTCTGGAGGGGATCCTACAGCCCAAGCGCAATATCAATAGGCCTGAAAGCCTCCTCATATAACACTCGAGGCCTGAAAGCCTCCTCACATCACTCAACATATCCTCACGTATGGCCCTCGGCCTCAATCAGTCCAGAAAATAATCATAAGCCTCTTGGGCATCAGTAAAACAATAGTGCTCAGCTCAACAGCATTATAAATATCATTAAATCTCGAGTTGAGTATAAATGTAGCTGAGTTCACAAAATAATATAATTCAATTGGACTGAGTTCAAATAATATTTAAATTCGTGAGGAAAATAGTGATGTAAATTCACAAAAGATTTCAGATAATTGGCACGAAGCCCAAATATGGCAATAAGCCCAATCATAGTGAAAAACAATAAATCTTTATCAATTACGCGGTAAAAATATCAACTGGGATGGACCAAGTCACAATCCCCAATAGTAAATGACCCCGCGCTCGTCATACAACGTGTGTCTCATCTCAACATAGCAGTATGTTGTGCAATCCGGGGTTTCAAACCCTCAGTGCATCATTTAAAATCATTACTCACCTCAAGACGGTCCAACGTCTACTCCGCTATGCCCTTGCCTCTCGAATTTACCTCTTCGCGCGTCGAATCTGGTCAAAACCACAACGAATACATTACAATAGGCTAAGGGAATATAACCCAATCGAAAAGACTCGAAAAATATCAAAATTCACGAAATTCGCAAAACCCGAGCCCCGGGCCCACTTCTCGAAAAATTATGAAAGTCACATCACCGGATTCCTCGTCTCGCCACGAGTCCGTACATATAAAATTTACCAAAATCGGAGTTCAAATGACCCCTCAAATCTTCATATCTTATTTTCAAATCCCTAGGCCTAAATCTTCAATTTACTCCTCAAAAACATGTAATCTAGTCAGATTATTCGATGATAATTCAATATTATGGAGTAGAAATAATCACAAGTGACTTACCTCAAGATTTCTTGCTAAAAATCGCCAAAAATCCGAGCTTGCAAGTCAAAACAATGACCAAACTCGGACTGCTAGACATTAAATCTATCCAGAAATTTTCGGTACTGTTCACGCGGGGGGCACTGTTCATGCGCGCGAGGTCACTGTTCATCCGCGCGGTTACTGTTCACCCGCGGGTACTGTTCACTGCTGCAGAAAATACAGCAGCTTTTAAGAAATTTGCAGCACAACAATTTTTCATTAAAATGGCTCTAACTCCATAATACGAACTCGAAATTAGACGATTCTTGTTCCTATGAGTCACAAATAATAATACAAACACAACCCTTCAATCGAAACTCAATTCGGAGCTCGTTTGCCCAGTTCAATACCCATTTAGCTCGTTAAATAATTAACTCACATTTCACGTCAAAAACCCAATCGCGACTTGATAAAATTAAACCAAAATTTCCATATCAGTCCTATAATTCATGATTTAAATTCTGGAAGTCTCGAAATCAAATTTGAATCTATAGAACTAAAAATGAACCTTTAGATCATTACATTTATGCTCAAAACGACAAAAATCTTCCAAAAATGACCCGTTGGGCATCCGAAACACACCTGAGGCCCACGGGACCCCGATCAATAATACCAACCAGTCCCAAAATACATTACGGACTTGCTCGAGGCCTCAAATAACATCAAACAATGCTAAAATCATGAATCAACCTCCAATCCAAGTTTTATGAACTTTAGAATTTCCAACTTCTATTTCCGATGCCGAAACCTATCAAATCACGTCCGGTTGACTTCAACTTTTGCACACGAGTCCAAAATGACATAACGAAGCTACAGAAATTCTCGGAATTCCATTCCAACCATCGGATCAAAATTTCACATATCAACCGAAAATCGCCAAAATACTAACTTCGCCAAAATGAGCTAATTTCTTCACCGGACCTCCAAAATTAATTCCGATTGCACTCCTAAACCTTAAATCATCCCCCGAAACTAACCGAATCATAGGTATTCAATTCCGAGCCCTCTAACTCACAAGTCAACGTCCGATTGACTTTTCCAAACTAATTCTTCCTTAAAGAGACTAATTGTCCCATTCCATACCAAACTCGATCCGAATTGACTCAAATTCACCAAGTACACATATTGAAACATGAATAAGCATTTAACGGGGAATACGGGACGAAAATATAGGAAATGACGGTTCGGGTCGTTACATTCTCCCCAACTAAAACAAACGCTCGTCCTCGAGCAAGTTAAGAAACATACCTGGAGTTTCAAATAGGTGCGGGTATGTGCTACGCATCTCCTGATCGGTCTCCCAAGTAGCCTCCTCCACGAGCCGACCTCTCCACTGTACTTTCACTAATGCTATATCTTTTGATCTCGATTTTTGAACCTGTCGGCTCAAAATAGCCACTGGCTCCACATTATAAGTCAAATTTTCATCTAACTGTACTGTACTGAAATCTAAAATATGAGACGGGTCCCCAATGTACTTCCGGAGCATGGACACATGGAATACCGGATGAACACCCGACAATCTAGGCAGCAAAGCAAGCTTGTAAGCCACCTCTCCAATCCTCCTAAGTACCTCAAATGGTCCAACAAACCGCAGACTCAACTTCCCTTTCTTTCCGAACCTCATAACACCCTTCATCGGCGAAACCTTCAGCAAAACCTTCTCGCCCTCCATAAATGACACATCTCAGACCTTCCGGTCCGCATAACTCTTCTGACGCGACTGAGCTGTGCGAAGTCTTTCCTGAATCACCTTCACCTTTTCTAAGGCATCTTGGACCAAATCTGTCCCCAACAACCTAGCCTCACCGGTCTCAAACCAACCCACTGGAATTCTACACCGCCTCCCATATAAGGCCTCATACGGTGACATCTCAATACTGGACTGATAGCTGTTGTTGTAGGCAAACTTTGCAAGTGGTAAAAATTCAACCCAAGAACCTCCAAAATCAATCACGCAGGCACGCAACATATCCTCCAATATCTGAATAGTACGCTCGGACTGTCCGTCCGTCTGAGGATGAAATGCTGAACTCAACTCCACCTGAGTGCCCAACTCATGCTGAAAAGTCCTCCAAAACTGAGAAGTGAACTGAGTACCTCTATCTGAAATAATAGTAACTTGAACACCATGCAACCGCACAATCTCCTGAATAAAGATCCTAGCCAGCCGCTCCGCAGAATATGTGGTACACACCGGAATGAAATGCGCTGACTTGGTCAGCCTATCCACAATGACCCAAATCAAATCAAAATTCTTCAAAGTCTGAGGAAGGCCACTCACGAAATCCATAGTAACTCTCTCCCATTTCCACTCAGGAATAATCATCTGCTGAAGCAAACCGTCCGGTCTTTGATGCTCATATTTCACCTGCTGACAGTTGAGACACCGAGCCACATATCCCACAATGTCTTTCCTCATTCTCCTCCACCAGTAATGCTGTCTCAAGTCCTGATATATCTTCGCAGCACCCGGATGGATGGAATACCGCGAACTGTAGGCCTCCTCAAGAATCAAATCTCTAAGCCCATCAACATCGGGCACACAAATATGGCCCTGCATCCTCAATACGCCATCATCACCTATAGTTACATCTTTGGCATTATCATGCTGAACTCTGTCCTTAAGGACAAGCAAATGTGGATCATCATACTGGTGCTCTCTGATGCGATCATATAAGGAAGATCAAGAAACCACACTAGCCAATACCCGGCTAGGCTCAGAAATATCTAACCGCACAAACTGATTGGCCAAGGTCTGAACATCAACTGCAAGAGGCCTCTCCCCAACTGGGATGTAAGCCAAACTCCCCATACTGACTGCCTTTCGGCTCAACGCATCGGCTACTACATTGGCCTTTCCTGGATGATATAGAATGGTAATATCATAGTCTTTAAGTAACTCAAGCCATCTTCGCTGCCTCAAATTAAGATCTTTTTGTTTAAATAAATGCTGAAGACTGCGATGATCAGTGAATATCTCACAAGATACGCCATACAAATAGTGCCTCCAAATTTTTAAGGCATAAACTATAGCAGCCAACTCCAAATCATGAACAGGGTAGTTCTTCTCATGGGGCTTCAACTGACGGAAGCATAAGCAATAACTCTACCCTCCTGCATTAGCACACAACCAATCCCAACTCTGGAAGCATCACAATCCGTGTATGAACCTGTAGCTGATGGTAACACCAACACTGGAGTTATGGTCAGAAGTGCCTTGAGCTTCTGAAAGCTCTCCTCACACTCGCCGGACCATACAAATAAGGCACGTTTCTAAGTCAACTTGGTCAAAAGCGATGCAATAGAAGAAAACCCCTGAACAAATCGGCGATAATAGCCTGCTAGCCCAAGAAAACTCTGAATCTCTGTGACTGAGGACGATCTAGACCAACTTTGCACTACTTCTATCTTCCTTGGATCAACCTGTATACCCTTGCTGGACATTATGTGTACCAAAAATGCCACAGAACTTAGCCAAAATTCACATTTGGAGAATTTTGCATAAAGCTTCTCCTCTCTCAATCTCTGCAACACTACACGCAAATTCTGGGCATGCTCCTCCTGGATACGCGAGTACACCAGGATATCATCAATGAATACAATAACAAATGCATCCAGATAAGGCTGAAATACACTATTCATCAAATGCATGAACGTTGCTGGGGCATTGGTCAGCCCGAAAGACATAACCAAAAATTCATAGTGACCATATCTAGTCCTGAAGGCAGTCTTGGGAATATCCGACTCCCTGATTTTCAACTGGTGATAGCCTGAACGGAGATCAATCTTAGAAAATATCCTCTCTCCGTGAAGCTGATCAAATAAGTCATCAATGCGAGGCAAAAGATACTTGTTCTTCACTGTTACCTTATTCAACTGCCTATAATCAATGCACATTCTCATTGTGCCATCTTTCTTCTTCACAAATAAAATAGGTGCACCCTATGGGGACACGCTAGGCCGAATGAACCCCTTATCTAGAAGTTCCTGAAGCTGCTCCTTCAATTCTTTCAGCTCTGTTGGTGCCATACGATATGGCGGAATAGAAATGGGCTGAGTGCCCGGCACTAAGTCAATGCCAAAATCAATATCCCTGTCCGGCGACATGCCCGACAGGTCTGCAGGAAATACATCAGGAAAGTCCCTCACAACTGGGACAGAATTAATACTAGGAGTCTCAGCTCCAACATCCCGCACAAAAGCCAGATATGATAGATAACCCTTCCCAACCATACGCTGGGCTTTCAAGAAACAAATTACTCTGCTAGAGACATAATCAGTCATACCACGCCACTCGATCTGCGGTACACCCGGCATAGCCAAAGTAACTATCTTAGCATGACAGTCTAGAATAACATGACACAGAAATAACCAATCCATGCCTAATATAACATCAAAGTCCACCATGCTCAATAGCAATAGATCAACTCGGGTCTCCAGACCCTCAATAATCACAACACATGACCGGTACACACGGTTCACAACAACAGTATCGCCCACCGGGGTAGATACATGAACAGGCAAAGAAGGAAACTCTCGGGGCGTACCCAAATAATGAGCAAAATATGAGGACACATAAGAATATGTGGAACCGGGATCGAATAATACAGAGGCATCTCTGTGGCAGACTGGACAATTTTTGTAATGACAGCATTTGAAGCAATAGCATAAAAAAAAACAGGCCCGTCCACTGCCTGATCGACCTTAATCCCCGTAAGCAATAACTGACTCACCAACACGCCTCAAACTGGAACCAATATAGCACAAAATCGTGCAATCAACTTATTTAATAGCAAACTCCCCAACTTGGCTCAAAGACATAGATCAAAATGCACTCAATAAATCATAACGCACATACTCTATTATTGTCGTAATACCATAGTGAGATTGAACTCACTCCTTCATAAGCTTGTGAAAACACAAATCATCTAGAATTTTAACTCTTCTGCAATTCTTGCATTCACTCACACAACAGTTAAGCTCACTCTCTAGGCGACAAAATTTATATTTCAACGCATATTCTTTACTTGTAAATGAGGTCTTCTAATAGACAGTATAAGAATCGCACCACTTTAGAACACTCCGCAGGAGATAACCCACATGTTTCACTTTTAATTAATATTTTTGTATACCTTCCACCGTCATTCACATTACACAATCACTTAGTCTTCCTGAGTCTAAACGTATACCGTAACATAAAATTTACTTCACTCCAAGTAGGATACATGAAAAGATTCTTCACGCGCCCATAACTCGGGGCTACACATCAGATCACAATGAAAATTAAACACTTAATAGTTCATCTATTATCCTGACACCCTTCTTCGTCACCTCCAAGTCATATAGATATATCTCGCAGTACTAACATACTCCTCACATGGCTATCCAACCATCATTCCCACTAATAGGGACAATACCGGACATATAATTTCAAAACTCTTGCTCACACAATCAACACTTCGGTGCTCAAGCCATAGGCAAGGATCCAGCCTCAAGTCCTCTAGAATGGCCTAACATCAAACTCATAGTGATTACGTCTCGCCCTTCGTCCGAGGAATTACAAGCCATCAAGGCACATCTAATACTGAGCGCTCGTTCGCGCATACGAACACGTGGATGGAATTGTAAGAGTTACTTTTTCTCCAACTGAATCAAGGACGCACGATAAGAATTCAAGAATATGAAGTTTTCCTAAAGGTTTTGCAGCCTCTCGAGGATAAATACAAACGTCTCTGTACCGATCCGCGAGACTCTACTAAACCTGCTCATGACTCGTGAGACCTATAATCTAGGCTCTAATACCAACTTGTCATGACCCAAAATCCCAACCCGGTCGTGATGGCGCCTCTCGTGAGGACAAGGACAGCCAATCAACAAAACAGTACATCTCTTTATAATTACTTAGCAGGAATAAGTCTAAATCATAGGCAATATAATCTTAAATGCGAAATAAACGTGATAGAACAAGGAAAACCCTCCCAACTCAGCCCGAATCGGGGTGTCACAAGTCATGAGCTACTACAGAGTTTACTAATATTTTACAAAGTCTGGAATTATCATAAATAACAAAGATAAGGGAGAAAATAGGGCTGCGGACGTCAACAGCTACCTCGTTACTCCTAGTCACCGCCTGGTCTGGAAAGAATTAGCGCTCAGGAGCTAACTCAGCTCTTCCTATATCTGTACACATGGTGCAGGGAGTAATGTGAGTACTCCGACCTAGTGAGTAATAAAAATAAATAACGACTGAAAACATGAAATCTCATAACGGCACAATATAGCGCTATCCCAAGCAGTAAAATCAGTTATACAGTAAAATAGTGAGTATCAGATAATTCTTCTTTTAAAACAGTAAAGACAAATAATTTCCACAGTAAGGATAAATCAAAAGCTTGCCCCTCGGGCTCAATATGTAAATCTCAGTATAGTATCAGCCTCTCGGGCTCACTCCCAACTCACCAACACACAACATCAGCCCCTCGGGCTCACTCCCAACTCACCACACACAAGCAACGGCCTCTCGGGCCCACTCCCAACTCACCTGGGTACCCTGCGCTCACTGGGGGTGTGTACAGACTCCGGAGGGGATCCTACAGCCCAAGCGCAATATCAATAGGCCTGAAAGCCTTCACACATCACACACGAGGCCTGAAAGCCTCCTCATATAACACTCGAGGCCTGAAAGCCTCCTCACATCACTCAACATATCCTCACGTATGGCCCTCGGCCTCAATCAGTCCAGAAAATAATCATAAGACTCTTGGGCATCAATAAAACAATAGTGCTCAGCTCAACAACATTATAAATATCATTAAATCTCGAGTTGAGTATAAATGTAGCTGAGTTCACAAAATAATATAATTCAATTGGACTGAGTTCAAATAATATTTAAATTCGTGAGGAAAATAGTGATGTAAATTCACAAAAGATTCCAGATAATTGGCACGAAGCCCAAATATGGCAATAAGCCCAATCATAGTGAAAAACAATAAATTTTTATCAATTACGCGATAAAAATATCAACTGGGATGGACCAAGTCACAATCCCCAATAGTAAATGACCCCGCGCTCGTCATACAACGTGTGTCTCATCTCAACATAGCAGTATGTTATGCAATCCGGGGTTTCAAACCCTCAGTGCATCATTTAAAATCATTACTCACCTCAAGACGGTCCCACGTCTACTCCGATATGCCCTTGCCTCTCGAATTTCCCTCTTCGCGCGTCGAATCTGGTCAAAACCACAACAAATACATTACAATAGGCTAAGGTAATATAACCCAATCGAAAAGACTCGAAAAATATCGAAATTCGCAAAACCCGAGCCCCGGGCCCACTTCTCGAAAAATTACAAAAGTCACATCACCTGATTCCTCGTCTCGCCACGAGTCCGTACATATAAAATTTACCAAAATCGGAGTTCAAATGGCCCCTCAAATCTTCAAATCTTATTTTCAAATCCCTAGGCCTAAATCTTTAATTTACTCCTCAAAAACATGTAATCTAGTCGGATTATTCGATGATAATTTAATATTATGGAGTAGAAATAATCACAAGTGACTTACCTCAAGATTTCCCAAGATTTCTTGCTAAAAATCGCCCAAAATCCGAGCTTGGAAGTCAAAAAAAATGACCAAGCTCGGACTGCTGGACATTAAATCTGTCCAGAAATTTTCGGTACTGTTCACGGGGGCACTGTTCATGCGCGTGAGGTCACTTTTGACTGTTCACCTACGCGGTTACTGTTCACGCGCGAGTACTGTTCCCTGCTGCAGAAAATACAGCAGCTTTTAAGAAATTTGCAGCACAGCCATTCTTTACTAAAATGGCTCTAACTCCATCATACGAACTCGGAATTAGACGATTCTTGTTCCTATGAGTCACAAATAATAATACGAACACAACCCTTCAATTGAAGCTCAATTCGGAGCTTGTTTGCCCAGTTCAATACCCATTTCACTCGTTAAACAATTAACTCACATTTCATGTCAAAAACCCAATCGCGACTTGATGGAATTAAACCAAAATTTCCAGATCAGTCTTATAATTCATGATTTAAATTCTTGAAGTCTCGAAATCAAATTTGGTTCTCTATAACTAAAAATGAACCTTTAGATCATTACATTTATGCTCAAAACGGCAAAAATCTTCCAAAAATGACCCGTTGGGCATCCAAAACACACCCGAGGCCCCCGGAACCCCGACCAATAATACCAACCAGTCCCAAAATACATTACGGACTTGCTCGAGGCCTCAAATCACATTAAACAACGCTAAAATCATGAATCAACCTCCAATCCAAGTTTTATGAACTTTAGAATTTTCAACTTCTATTTCCGATGCCGAAACCTATCAAATCACGTTCGATTGACTTCAAATTTTACACATGAGTCTAAAATGACATAAAGAAGCTACAGAAATTCTCGGAATTCCATTCCGACCGTCGGATCAAAATTTCACCTATCAACCGGAAATCGCCAAAATACTAACTTCGCCAAAATGAGCTAATTTCTTCACCGGACCTCCAAAATTAATTCCGATTGCGCTCCTAGGCCTTAAATCATCCCCCGAAACTAACCGAATCATTGGTATTCAATTCCAAGCCCTCTAACTCACAAGTCAATGTCCGGTTGACTTTTCCAAACTAATTCTTCCTTAAAGAGACTAATTGTCCCATTTCATACTAAACTCTATCCGAATTGACTCTAATTCACCAAGTACATATATTGAAACATGAATAAGAATTTAACGGGGATTACGGGACAAAAGTACAGGAAACAACGGTTCGGGTCGTTACACCCCAGTGTGTGAAGTTCCAGCACGACCTGCTCAAGTGTGTGAGAGGTGGGAGTCTAAGTGCCTCCCCCAGCCTAAGAAGTAGTTGCGGCTATAGTAACTGAGACCTCCTGATCTAGGCCAGTGCACACTAATAGAATCTAGGCCAAGGCCTCCTGAAGGCCTGGAATCACAACAGGCACAGTTGGTGCCTGACTGGGACCTGATCATGAACTGGGCGGCTGGTAGATCTGTTGGTACTGCCCTAGCTATTGTGCGGGCTACACCCCTGCCCCTGTCAAAGCCTCGATCGCGTCTTCGGCCTCTATTGGCCCCAACTAGTGGTACTGGTGGTCGTCCATCCTGACCGGTAGCACGTGTACTCACCATCTGTGAGAGAATAGAATAACAGAAGAATAGTACTCGGATCAACAGATTCACAAGACATGAATTCAAGAATATGAAGTTTTTCCTAAAGGTTCTGCAGCCTCCCAAGGATAAATACAGACGTCTCTGTACCGATCCGCGAGACTCTACTAAACCTGCTCATGACTCATGACACCTACATAACCTAGGCTCTAATACCAACTTATCACGACCCTAAAATGGACCCCGATCATGATGGCGTCTATCGTGAATTAGGCCAGCTGACACAAACCCCAAAACCAACCAAACAATTATAATAAGTTATTTAAGAGTCATTTATAAGCTAAAATCCCAAAATGTAAGGTAGAATAGAACAGTGCAAAAATATAACATGGCCCCACATCGGGGTGTCACTAGTCATAAGCAACTACAACTCGTCTATAAATACAAAAAAGACAACATAGTCTGAAACAAAGCTAATACAAAACAGAATAAAGATAGGAAGAAGAAATACTGGGCTACGAACGCCAAGCAGCTACCTAGCCAACTCCAAAATCCTGTTGCAAGACAAATCAGCACTTGCTAGCGTGACTCGAGACTCCTAGATCTGCACACAGGGTGCATAGAGTAATGTGAGTACGTCAACTAAGTAAGTAATAAAAGTAAAAGCAGTTGAGGAGTAAGAAAACAAGTAAACCACATCATAATGCTTCAGCAAAACAGTATAAGTCCAAAACAATGCAGTAAAGCAGTAAAACTCGTAAAAACATCTTAGTTCACGATAACCTTTTTAAAACATCTTTCTAATAGTTTCCAATGAAATCAGTGAGTAAAAGGATAGAAACATAAAATAGCCCCTCGAGCAAAACAAGTACCACAACCTCCCATCGGGCAAAATATCAACAGATCCAGCCCCTCGGGCTACCTTACAATCACTTGTATCTGCCCCTCGGGCAATAACATGAAACAACAATAGCCCCTTGGGCAATATCACATCTCATACTGGGTACCCGTGCTTACTAGTGGTGTTCAGACTCTAGAGGGGCTCCTACAGCCGAAGCGCTATAACAAGCCATCTCGTGGCGTAATCAAACTGGCCCTCGGCTTCATAATTATGAATCAGTACAACACTGCTGCGGCATGCAGCCTGATCCCATAATAATCCTCACAACACATGCCCTAAGCCTCACTAGTCAGAATTTCTCAAGCCCCTCGGGCAACAGTAAAACATGATGCTCAGCCCAAAATATCATTTAAAATGTCAGAACGGAGTAAATATGGCTGAGTTAAAAAAATAGTAGAATACAACATGACTGAGTACAAATATGAAGTCAAAACAGTAAGGAATAGTAGTAAAAATCCCCTAAGGGTCCAAAATAGTTGGTACATGGACCAAATATGGCATTCAGCCCAAAATATGATAATACTTTCCAAAACACAATGATATCAAATAGTTTTCAATCAAATACGCGACTTAATAGTCGTACGGTATGGACCAAGTCACAATCCCCAACGGTGCACGACCCCACGCCCGTCATCTAATGTGTGTCACCTCAAAGTAGCACAACGATGTGAAATCCGAGGTTTCATACCCTCAGGACAACATTTACGATCATTACTTACCTCAATTCGGTCCAAACTCTAGCCTGCGATACCTTTGCCTCTCGACTCGGCCTCCGGATGCTCCAAATCTAACCAAAAATAGATTTATACCATCAAAATATGCTAAGGGAACGAAGCCTACTCAAAAATAACCAATTTATATCAAAAATCCCGAAATTGGCCAAACCCGACCCCCGGGCCCACATCTCGGATTCCGATAAAAATTATAAAACTAGAATCCTTACACTCTCACGAGTTCGTACATATTAAATACATCAAAATCCAACCACAAACGGCCCCTCAAATCCTCAAATCAAGGTCTCCAATTTCAAGCCCTAACTCCCTAATTTTTGGCTTCAATTCCCCCAAATTTCATGTTTAAACAAGTAAGAATTAACATAGGATCGATTTTTAGGCTCAATAATCTTACCTCAAAGAAGTTTCCTTGAATTCCCTCTTCGATCACCCTCAAGAAGCTCCAAAACCGACTCAAAAATGGTGAACTATGGCCAAAATCGCGAAAATGGCCTTTTAAAATGACAAGCGATTTAAATTCCTTAATCGTGATCACGGGAAGTCCATTCGCGAAGCACAAACTTCACTGACTCAAAATTTACTCTATGCGAACACGTCGCTTCCCACGCGAATGCAATGCACAGTAGCCTACACCTACGCGATCGCGAACAAGGGACCGCGTTCACAATGAACAAACGCGTGGTCAACCTCTGGTCCACTTAACCTGACGCGAACGCGACCAAACCCACACATTCGCGAACAACAAGCTTACAGCCTTACGTGATCGCATCCTCAACTATGCAATTGCATAGAACAAAATCTCACCCCCGCTTGGCTAAGCGTACGCGATCGCAGCCTTAACTATGCGGTCTCATAGAACAAAATGCCTGCAACAGAACTGAAGAAAATCTGTAATCTCTCAAACATGCATTTGATCTGTTTAACCACTCGTAACTCACCTGAGGCCCTTGGGACACCAACCAAACATGCCAACACATCCCATAACATCATTCAAGCTTAGTCGAGCCTTCGAATCACTCAAAACAACACTAAAACACCAAATCAAGCTCGAATTCAAGCTTAAAAATTCCAAAACTTCCAAAATACGCTTTCGATCAAAACGTCTATCAAACCTCGTCCGAATGACCTAAATGTTTGTAAACACGTCACAAATGATACAATGGACCTACTCCAACTTTCGGAATTCCATTCCGATCCCTATATCAAAATCTCCCCTATCAACTGGAAAATGCCAAAATTCCAATTTCGCCAATTCGAGCCTAAATCTATTCCGAACCTCCAAAACACATTCCGATCATGCTCCTAAGTCCCAAATCACCTCCCGAAGCTATCCGAAACATCGGAATTCACATCCGAGCCCTTTTTCACATAAGTCAACATCTGGTTGACTTTTCCAATCGAAGCTTACTCAAAAGAGACTAAGTGTCTCATTCATTTCCAAAATCTTTCTGAACCCAAACCAACCAACCCGATATCACATAATACAACTGAACAAGACAATAAGAAGCAGCAATGAGTGAAACAGAGCGGTAATTCATGAAACGACCGGCCGGGTCGTTACAAAAATTATCTATATCAGTTTGATATACATTATATACGAAAGTATATTACATTCTCCCCTCACAAGTGCTTCAGTGTCAGGAACCAAATAATTCCATCTTATTATTATTGATATGCGGTGTATATTTTGATTAACACCGTAACGTATAAAGATGGGTTCTCAAAGTTGAGGAAACAAGTTAGTTTTTCTAACATGAGGGGGAGACATGATAAACAGTTGAGAAAAGGTTACTTGAATTATTATCTGTACATCTAGATCCTCGAATAAAATAATATGAACTTGAAGTTTATAAAAGGATAATTTATTTGCAATATATTGCAAAGCATGCTAGATGTGTTTGTTGACCCAAAGAAAGTAACTATATTCTCATTGCAAATGCTCCTATTAAGTCCTAGAAGGACAAAGTCTATGGTACGCTTAAAGCATATAGACAAATTGGTTTCAAATAAAATTCTTGATAAAGAAGATGAGCAAATGATCAAAATTATCATAATAAGAAGGCAAATGATCTAGAAGAATACATGATATAATACTTCATAAAATCTCAAGAGAGGTTCAGGTACCTGAAAATATGAATGAAGAGATCTCTATGTTATGTCTATATGAAAGTAAGGAGGTTTGAACCGATATAAAATGTTTGTCGACGACACATATGATAGCACTAAGTATAGATGGGGACCTCAAGTATGTCGAATACAGACACAAAAGTATTGGCCAAATGAAAGAGACACAATTCAAATAGAATTGGTTTCATATGAAAGACATGTAATTTTGAACATGTAGTTCAAACACTTGAAAGTATAAAATCAATGATATGTGCAATAAGTTTTCGATATCTTATTTGTCTAGCATGACATAAAAACTTGATATGCGTCTAATTAAAGTCTATTATATGACTTATATGACTTAAATTATATAACAATCCTTGAAAGATTTAAATCGCTTGAAGCATGTACAATTCTTGGTCCTGAAGTACCACATCCTAAGTGCAATTTGTGCATGTGTATCTTGCTATAGTTATAAGCATGATAATATGATAGCGAAAATACCTCTATGGAGATATTGAAAAGGCTATTCCACGACATTATATGAAGACATTACATATCTATCAAGAATGATGATTTCAAGGTTCAATATATTCATTCAAGTTAATATGGTTGATTTGTTTATCAAATCTCTACCAACGATCTCTTAAAGATGGTGCACAAGATTGGGATGCGAAAGCTCAATGATGTGAATTGATGCTCTCATCAGGGGGAGTTAATGTGCGTTGCACTCTTTTTTCCTTACAAGGTTTTGTTCCAATGGGTTTTCCTTGCAAGGTTTTTAACGAGGCAACAAAAAGGCGTATTTCTAAACATGTGTACTCTTTTTCCTTCTCTTGAATTTTTTTTCCCATTGGATTTTATTTTAGTTAAGGTTTTAACGAAGCACATTATCTGTTGGATATACATTCAAGGGGGAGTGTTATAAATAGAATTCTATTTAAGGTGAATGTCTATATTTTAGAGATTCTAGGGTTTGTTACTTGATGACTAAGTCACTTTTCCCCCATAAATAGAAGAGTTGTATTTCATTGTAATTGATCCCAAATCAATAAGAATTCTCTCTCCTTACTTTTATCTGCAATCTTTTATATATATATATATATATATATATATATATATATATATATATATATATATGTATGTATGTATGTATGTATGTATGTATGTATGTATGTATGTATGTATGTATGTATGTATATATATAGAATAAATGTGTAACTTGCCCTTACTGTTTCTTCCTTATGTTCCAACTCGACTAAGCCCAGTTGTTCCTGGAATGGGCCGGCCTTTTTGTTAAACCTGGTTGATGGACATGCACATTTTAAAGGTTTGGATACAGCTATTGGGATTAAAAGTCCTCATCCTTCTGCAATCTCCGAGTAGCGCACACAGAATTGGGGGCAAGTGCACATATGGCCATTCTCAGGCATGTTATTTAATGATTAGTCCGTACTTATTTTATCTTAAAATTTTAAATTAAAAATTTTAACTTCAGGACAACTCATGATATTTTTTTCCTAAAAAAGTGAAATTCAGAATGCACTAACTAATTACTACTAAATAGCAGCCCTTTAGAGTGGATACCTAGTGTCATTTCTACCCGAATTGGTGAGCCATTATTTTCGAGACAGAAAAAAAAAAACGAATGTCTAATTTACTTCCTAAACAGATTTAAAAAATTCTCTTCAAGTTGAGTAGATAAAAACTAATTTCATATTTTTCCAAAATTATCTATAATCACAAGTCTTACACCTTTAAATTGTTAGCGAATGAATTTCATTTTATATGATATTATTACTATTCTGAGGTGTACACTACTATTCCTTTTATAATATATAATTGCTCAAATAATAATCTTTTAAGCTTTTAACTATAAAGATTGTTTAAATTAAGATGAATTATTATTATTCGGTTTTAGGCGATAAAATGAACCTTTGCCGAGCGAGATGACTTGAAGTCACCTCCACGCAAATGGCGGAATCAAGATTTTTAGGCCGTGGATACTTTACTGATCTTAGTGTAAATTTACTATGATCAAATATGAATATAATGAGTACTCATGGTCGATTGTAATATCTTTTAGGTATAATCTATAAATACATAAAACAATTTTGCCAAAGCCAATAGATGCTTGAGCACCCATACCTCCAAATGTTAATCTGCCACTGCCTCCAAATGTATCTCCCCCGCTTACAAAATGTACTTCCTCTGCTTCATTTTATATAATTATCTTTTATTATATAATTTATTTTTAAGAAAATATATTTTTATATTAAAACTACTATCTTATACGTCGCGTTTTTACTGCAAAGGCATACTTTTATAGTCATAAAAATGACATGACATGTATGCTAGTTGTAATGTTACTCTTGGCATGTCTGGAAAGTCGTCCTTTTGTTTTATCAAGCTTCTTGTCGAGTCAAACACTATCATTTAAAATAAAAGATGAAAAGTAGTCACTTGTCAATTACACTAATTTTTTTGTTACTTTTTTTGGGGTTAGGGGGTAGAGGGGGGGGGGGATTATAAGCTTCGTATTGAACGACAATGAACCAGAATGTCTCGTTTGCTGAAAACTGATGCTAAAATTTGCTGGATTTAGGAGTATCTATATAGATAAAGTTTCACATACTGTAAAAAAAGGATATTCCCCATCTACATTTCTAATATGGTTTTGAACTGCCTTTTTTGTTTCTTTATTATGAATGTACTATAGTTGTTCGTTTCGATCAATTATTCAACATTTTGTTGGGAGTTTAGATTCATATGTCAAGAAAAAAGAGTGGATGATCTTTTTGCGCCGTGTTATAATTCGACAAAGAAATTAAATTATATACAATGTCTATGTAATTTGTTTTTAACAGTATCCATGTAAATTTAACGTTGTCAATGTGATAGTAGATTAGTTACTATTTTTCTCGGATTATCAGTTACTACATCATAGAAATTTACTTATACTACTTTATAAGTAATTTTAAAGTATAAGGAGATGTGATATATATATTCTATCCTAAAGCAAATGTTATTATGTGACTGATTTTACGGTTCGAACTCGTACTATAAGTCATAGAGAGATAATTTTATAGCTACGTCAAAGTTCCCTTCATGTGTATATAGTTAAAACTCCTTGGTAAATTGAGTGACAAAATGATAGTAAGAATTGAAAGGGGTGTGGACGTGTGGTCACTTGGTCTTGCTTGATATAGACAACCTACTTAAGTTTTTAGCACAAACTGACATTCCAACTCAACAATTTTGATGGTCAAGATATATGTGGTCCTCAAAATGAGTGTGAAATATTGTTAGCCATGCTCTTTGATATCATCGTAATGGGCTCTCACCTACTCTTTAACCAAATTTGTGGTTCTCCAAGACCTTAAAATTTGAAACATCTTCACAAAATTTGATGTTATCTTTTGATATCACACTCGATATCCGGTATCTGTATTGAATCTGACTAACTTTGAATTTGAACCAAAACATCGCACGTGAGGGACAAAACACTCCCTAATGGAAACGATTTCATACACAAAACTCACAAAACTTCTAATTAAGAATGAAGGAGTATTTACCACTTAACTATAACTCTGGTTTGAATTTGAAAACAACTTCACAACTAATTTACACTAAAGCATATGAACCACAAAGTCATCAAACACTCTATGGTCCAGAAGGTGTCCCTTTCTTGTATACACTTTCCCTCTCCTTCATGTAACATTATTGGACTGGATATAAAATTTAAAACATTAAATTAATTAATATATTATATAGTAATAGTTGAAGAACAGATATAACAGTTTAAAAAATAATTGATAGAAAATAATTACCACATATAAATTTAAAGTCAATGAATTTGATAAATATAAATATCTCAACCTTATATAAGGTGTATAAAACAATATTATTAGGGAATTGGGTGCAAACAATATTTCACTCTTTGCGAAAAAAACAAAAATTTTATTTTTCCATCCACACTCTCTTTTAGGGGTCTGCATCCAATTTTCTTTACCTGATCCTGCCAAGAATATTCCCACTCCAACTAGCATAATTTTGAAGCACATGAAATATTATAGGTTCTAAAAGGGTGTTCAAACCGAAACGAAAAACTGCGCCAAACCAATAAATCAAACTAAATCGATTAAAAACTCCGATTAAATTTGGTTTGATTTGGTTTGGTATTAAATAAAAAAATCCGAACCAAACCGACATATAAATATATAAATTTTATTTATATTTTTAAGACTTTATAGTGAATTTTCTTTAGAAAATGTAAAAATATTTGGGATCCTCTCATGTATTAACCTTGAAAGCGTAAATTAACGAAAACTTATTGTTAGACGACTACGAAAATAACTATCATGTGTTACTAAAAAAAATTTCCAATTAGAATATTTTAATAGATCATATGTTTGTCAATTTTTTTTCCATATTTACTAAATATATATTCACTTATCAAAGCTTTATCTATAATTTTAACAAAGTAAGATTGAAATAATATTCATGTAACAAAAAAATCCGAAAACCCGAAAAATCCGACAAAACCGATAAATCCAAATCGATATAGTTGGTTTGGTTTTAATAAAAACTGAACCAATTCGATCCATGTACACCCCTAGTTCTAATAAGTTTTCCTATTAATAACAATTTGATTCAATTTGTGGAGATTATTAGAAAGTAATCATTTTTTTGTAGTGTCTTAAAGACATTAGCCAAATATAGCAGCTGACAATAATTTTGGGTTCGACTCTCAACAATTATACAGACTATGTCTTGTTAATTCTGTAATTTGAGACCTTGGAGTAACTTTCAAAGATTACCAAAGAACTTAGATAAGAGCTATACAACAACAATAACAGACTAGTGTAACTTCACCAGTAGGGTTTGGAGAGGTTAATGTATACGTAGCCTTACCCCTAACAGAGGCAAATTCAGAATTTTAACTTAATGGGTTCCTAAAGAATCTCAAGTTAATATATAATAATAATTGCATTAACGAATCGGGTTCCAAGCTCAATATTCTTGTACATTTAATGAATTTTTCAACACAAATACAGGATCTAGACAAAAGTTACTGGATTCACGGGAAACCAGTGTTGTTACGCTTAATTCGGCCCTGCTTGTGAAGGTGTGTGTGTGTGTGTGTGTGTGTGTGTATTGACTAATTAAAAAATTAACTTCAGCACTAACAATTTATAGTTATACAAATAACAAAATATATCAAAACATGCTTAGGACCCGTTTGACCATGAGTTTTGCCAAAATAAATTTGGAATTTATTTTTAAAACTCATGTTTGGCCATACATTTTGCCCACATTTTGGCAAAATCCCAAAATCACCCCAATTGCTGATTTTGGGCCAAAATCCCAAAACTTGGGAATTATATACATGTTTTTCCAAAATAAAGTTGAGAAATATGTTTTAAAAACGTATGTCCAAACACATTTTCATCTTCAAACCAAACTTCATCCAAATCAGATTTTTCAAAATAAATTTGAAAATCTATGGCCAAACGCTAGCTAAATTACTTGAAATTTTCTGACGAGGTCAGCCAAACGCGAATCTATGATTTAAAGTCGATGAGAACAGAATAAGTAAGATCTTATTATATTTTATTCTTTTAATATATGTGTACATATTTCGATCGAAAAACAATAGATTCATTTAAACTCTAAGAACATGTCCTTGATCTGCCTCTAAGCCTACCTATGTTTCTAGATGACTTGAATTTCCTAATAAAACATCAACCGAGGAAGGTTCATTCATTCATTCGTTTAGTTACACCTTTTTTTGCAAAGAGAGAAAAAGATAAGAGGAAGTTTTAGACTGTGGATAGAATCAAATGCCCATACTTGGATATGGTTATATTTGGATAGTTGGATGATTGGATATATGTCCATTTTTGCAAACACTTGATACTTTCGCTATCTTTTTCTTTTTCATTTTATGTTTGAAGGATATTATCACTTTTAGCCCGCGTCAGAAACTATTTATATTTGGTAGCCGAAAAAGTGTATAAAATTTGTATATAATATACATAATGTATATATATACAAATTTTAGATATTTTTTCGACTATTATTTTTACAATGATTTTGAGAGCGGCTATACACTCTCATTTTTCCGGTGACTTTTTCAAAGCTAAGCCTTTTAATTTGTACATATCTACGTCCCTTTTCAGTTCAAGCTTAACCACCTTTGCTGACATGTGATCTTAAATCATAAATGTCATTCTTCTGTATGTTTGCTATTATTTTCGATTTCTGTTGTTATTTATTTAAGGGCGTCTTGACGCAATAGTAAAAATTGTCGATTTAAGTTAGGAAAATAGTTTTCTTGCAAAAGTTAATATTTAAGCTTACCTAATATTGTTCGACCCTTTTCTGAACTCAGCACTTAAATAAGCTTATTGGTCCGGGTTACAATTTCCATGGTTGTTCATGTATTCATTATAGATTATGCATGATATTGTTGGTAACTTAAACAAGTGAAATTTGGGACTCCTTTTCTTCATGCTTAGAACAAGAATTTTTTTGGTTTCTCACTCGGTGTCGGGTACTCGCATTGAAGCCCGACTATATTCGGATTCGCGCCGCGTAGGGTCCCATTCGGGGGGGGGGGGGTAGCGCTCCCTACCAATGATTTTTCCATACACAGGGTTCGAACTCGAGACCTCTGGTTAAAGGAAGAACAGTCTCATCCACTGCACCACATCCTTTGGTGGTGCTTAAAACAAGAATTAGAATAGGTCGAAAGAAACTGTACTTCACAAACTTGCTTGCCTCTGCTAAACCTTTCTTCCCCACCTATGCTTATATTAAAAAAATTGTTTTGATGCACAAAGTATTCCGTGTTCACGCATGGTCTGAGGAAGGGCCGCACCACAAAGGATGTGATGTAGGCATGTAATCTACCCTAATACAAGCATTAATGGTTGGTTTCATGGCTCGAGTGACACATAAATCATCACACGGAGACAACATTACTATTAAAGATATGAATTAGCTAGAGATATTTGCGGCGACTATTTCTCAATTAAGGGAAATGGGGCTTGTAGAATTTATTGGTAGTTTTTAGTGACTATTAGCTTGTTCGGCCAATCTATTTTTTTTTCTTACCAAAAATATTTTTTTTGTTGCAAAAATATTTTTGAGTAGAAGTAGATGGAGAAGTAGTTTTTGGACGCAAAAAAAGTAACTTCTTTCCAAAAATATTCTTTTAAAAAATATTTTTGAGAAAAATACACTTAAAAGTATTTTTTAAAAGCTTGGTCAAATACTAATTGCTGCTCAAATGTGTTTTCCAAATTAATTAGTCAAACACAAACTGTTTTACACCAAAAGTATTTCTTTGAAAAACACTTTTAAGAAAAACACTTTTTAAAATAAACTAATTTTAAAAATTTGGCCAAACATGCTAATATCAGCTCGAATGAAGGCTGCTATTGTAACAACATACAAATATAGAAGGATCAATCTATTATTCCAATTTATTGACTATTATTTCAAAAATCTTGCTCTTAATCTGATTTGTTCTTGTATTCCAAATAATATGTACTACGATGCATATAAAATAATACTCCTAGTTATTTTGTACCATAAAATGGTTGCATTTGTATCATAGACAACCCCATGTTTCAGCTATAAAGCCCTCCCCTCCCTCCCAACCCAAAAAAAAGAGTAGCAATTTGGTGCACAAAGTATTTAGCCGTAGCGTTTACATATGATTTGGGAAAGAGCCACACCTTAAAGTAAAAATAGCACGGGTTAACCAGTTTTCGGACTAGCAATTGAAAAATAATCAACGTTTGTAAAGTCGTTGAAAATAGCTACTATTTTGCTGCATCACGGAAAGTTCCAGCATAATATACTGGAGATTGATGCACCTGTGTATGAACTTTCAGCATATTATACTGGAACTCCAATACTCGGAAAGTTCCAGCATAATATGATGGAGATTGGAGCACATGTGTATGAACTTCCAGCATATTATGCTGGAACTCCAATACTCGGAAAGTTCCAGCATAATATGCTGGAGATTGGAGCACATGTGTATGAACTTCCAGCATATTATGCTGGAACTACAGTATATTATGCTAGAATATTTTCCGAATTTTGAGCGATATTTTCGTTCAAATTTATCTTTACATGAAAAGTGACTAAAATTCAAATACTTTTGAAACTGTGGCTATTTTTCAAATATCACTTGTAAATCTAGCTATTTTTGAATTTCACCCCACCTTAGAGGGTGTAATGTAGACAGTCTAACCTAATGCAAGCATTAATGACTGCTTTCACGACTTAAACTTGTGATTTATAGGTCACACATAGACAAATTTATTGTTGTTTTAAGGTCCCTTCTAAAGCCCAAAAAAACACCTTCCTAAATAAACAAGAAATTAAATAATGGAAGACTTGGAACCACATGAGATGACATATCAAATTGTAAATAAAAGATTTATATCAAAAAGAAAGAAAAAGTATAAAGCCATGAAACTTTTCCAAGTGGACCGTTCAAAAGGAAACGTGTCTCAACTAACTTTTAATTTTCTAACTGCTATCTCAAAATGGCAATCCCGTAAATGATCATCAAAAACAATGTCAAATATCAATCCAGAATCCATGTCTCAAATTGCTCAGTATTAAGTGTGGCTCACCTTTCTCCAATATTTATAGACTCACTCTTTTACTCACTTCACTCTATATTCACCACTAAACAATTAAAAAATATCCAACATTTATCTTTTTTTTCCTTTGTTTTCTCTTACTAGAAGAAATATTTCTAGTAAAAAAAAGCTTTGATTTATTTGTAAAAATGGCAGGTAATGGAGTGTTTGTAGATATAATTGAGGGAGATGTGTTTAAGTACTATTCTGAAGGAGAATGGAAGAAATCAGCTTCTGGAAAATCTGTTGCCATCATTAATCCTACTACTAGAAAAACACAGTATAAGGTTCAAGGTATGATAAAAATGAAATTATTAATTTTTTCAAATTTTTGCTTCGGTGATATTATTTTTTGGCTGTTATAGTTCTTTGTCATAATTGCTGTGATTTTAGGGGTAGGGGTAAGGACTACGTACACAGAGGTAGAGCCAGAATTTCATGTTTATGGGTTCGGAATTCTAAGTGTTTTAAGCTACCGGGTTCTAAATTAATAATTTATATATATTTAATGAAATTTTAAAGACAAATACAGGGTTCGAATCAAAGATACTGGGTTCGGCCGAATCCGCTCGAAGCACTCTAGCTCCGCCCTGTGCGGACATATTACCCTCTTCGTACTCCACTTGTGAGAATATATTGGCTATGTTATTGTTGTAAATTTTTGTGTGGTGAAAATAACAAGGTTTCTGATGTTTGGGGGTTCATGAAATTTTGTGCAAGTACTTTGGAATTTTTTGTACTGTAGCTCCAGCTTCAGAATTAATTGTTCTGTTCTGAATTTTATGATCATTGGATCAGACTGTGATGTGGGGAACAACCAAGAACTTATAGTACTAGATTCTCTTTTTTCTAATGGATTTTAGTTATACGCGGTTTTTTGCACTATCAGTGTAGTTTAACCTATTATAGAAGATTACCTACCATTTTTATCAGTCATCGATTAATGTTTATTGTAGATATTTACCTTTAATTGCTCGTAAGTGACCTGATTGTGTAAAATTTATACTATCAACGCATAGTTTGTAAAACTCTTTTCTAATATATAAAAGAACTTATGCATGGACTATTTTTGGTTTTGCATCCAAGTGTCTTCATGTCCTTATGTGGTGCTTATGCTTTCCTGAGTCGAAGGTCTATTGGAAACAACTTCTCTATCTCCACAAGGTAGGGGTAAGGTCGGCATATACATTACCCTCCCAAATCAGTGGCGAAACAGGAAATTTCCCCAAGGGTGTTCAAACTTGAAAGAAGTGAAAGAAATTCCCCGAAAATGGGTATTCAATATATGTTATGTACCTCTAAAACCTAATACTTTACCTATATATACAGTGTCATTTTTCAACAAAGGATGGTCAACTGGCCACCCGTAAGGCAATGTAGCTTAACCCATGTCCAAATCTCACTATGTGGGATTATACTGGGTATATTATTGTTGCCGTTGTTTTCATGTTCTTGTCTTGGAAATTTAAGAATTTATTGCAGAAATTAACCAACAATTAAGTGTGGGATTTCATGGATATTTTGGTATTTTTGTTTTTCGGTGCAGCATGTACACAAGAAGAGGTGAACAAGGTAATGGAAGTAGCGAAAGCGGCACAAAAATCATGGTCGAAAACACCACTCTGGAAAAGAGCTGAGCTGCTTCATAAGGCAGCTGCAATCTTGAAAGAACACAAAGCCCCTATTGCAGAATGTCTTGTAAAAGAAATTGCAAAACCAGCTAAAGATGCTGTCACTGAGGTACGTCATGATTAGAAAATTCTATGTTTCGCGGATTCTCCGAAATGCTACGGCACCCATGTTACCTCGTCCAAAAGTACACTACTTTTGGAGGAACCGACACGCACCCGAAGACATTTTCGGAGAGTCCGAGCAGCATAATTAAAAGTAGGATTTAAGTTATATACACTAATAGCATGTCAGTGTAAAGATTCTTTACACTATCAGTGTTGTTTAACATGTGATGGCATGGTCGGAAATATTTTTACCAGGTTACTGCTAAATAGTTATAATCTAGATTTACTTGTAAGTATCTTAAACGTAATGACCTGATTGTATAAATATTTTTTATTTTTATCATTTTGGAAATTTTAATTGCTTTATCAACTGATAACGATGTGGATTTGATGAAGGTTGTAAGATCTGGAGATTTGGTTTCTTATACTGCTGAAGAAGGAGTTAGAATTCTTGGGGAGGGTAAGTTCTTGGTTTCTGATAGTTTCCCTGGAAATGAAAGGACCAAATACTGCCTCACTTCCAAGGTACATTTCTTGACTAATTTATTTAATTTTGCTTTATTAAGTTGTCGCTTAGTGTAAACAGTCATCAATTTGCATTGTTAGTCAGAGGATTAATATATTTTAACAACTTGTCTATTATTTTCCTTTCATTGTTTTTTCAAAGCATGATGGCTTTACACCTTTATAAATTGTTGGATCAATGAGCTTGTCCAATGAATACGACTTTGTGTCACCCGTTGGAAATGTTATTGTAGTGGTATTATATCGCCAGGATATTTTATTGTGTTGCTTCTTATGAGTTGCTGTATTAGTATTACTAACTGCATAAGTGGCTGCGTATCTTCTGTAAATTTTCCGTTTTCAGTAGCAACATACAGATAAACTCACATTTTGTTCTTGAAGTATTGATATTAGGTAAGTTTATTGGAAAAATACTGATTATGACCTTCACGTCCTTGGAGTACAGATCCCGTTGGGTGTGATTCTAGCCATTCCTCCTTTCAACTATCCAGTCAATCTTGCCGTCTCCAAGATTGCTCCTGCACTAATTGCTGGGAACTCTTTAGTTCTCAAGCCACCAACTCAGGTTTCTTCACTAAATTCTGTTTCACATTAGCTGTATTATAATGCGTTAACTCTTATATAGTTTCTCCACTCATCATAAGCATTTCCCGTCTGTGTTGCTCAGACTTAAATGCGGTCGGGTGCGTGTCGGATCCTCACAAAGTAGTGCATATTTGGAGGATTTGACACGTGTGCGGCGGCAATTTGGAGAGTCCGTGCAACATAGAATTTTCTGTTCTATAAATGGCTCATATGAGCATCATTTAACTTTGAGAAAAAAAGTACCAATATGAGGTTAAACTTACTTTGAAGGATCATTTCTAACAGGGTGCTGTGGCTTGCCTTCATATGGTGCATTGCTTCCACTTAGCTGGATTTCCGAAAGGCCTTATCAGTTGTGTGACGGGAAAAGGTTCTGAAATCGGTGATTTTCTCACTATGCATCCCGGAGTACACTGTATAAGGTAAATTGTACCTCATCTATTTTATGTTGCTCTCATAGTTGCATTTGTTTTGATTTTTCGTTAAGACGCTTATGGGTTCGGGATTTTAGACCGTTTAAGTTACTGGATTCTAAAGTAATACTCACTCTGTTTCATATAAAATGAGGTATTTTCCTTTTCAGTCTGTTCCAAAACAAATGACACATTTCTAAATTTGGAAATAATTAAACTTTAAACTCTTTTATTTTACCCATTTACCCTTAATAAGAAGCTTTTATAGCCACACAAATGTCATGGCCCCACAAACCTTTTATCCCTTAAGCTTTTAACACCACAAATTTCAAAAGACTACTTCTTTTTTCTTAAACTCCGTGCCGAGTCAAACTACCTCATTTAATATGAAACGAAGGAGTAATTTTTACTTACTAAATGATTTTCTTAAGATAAATACAGAGTTTGGACCAAGATTACAAGGTTTAACCGAACACATATTATACACACTAACTCCGCCCTGCTTAGACTGCAAAGAATACTACTGAGTAAACAAGATCCTTCACGCCGTTCTTGATATTTGTGTATCCATGCATAACTGTATACTTGTTTTTCTTTTATCAGCTTCACTGGTGGAGATACCGGCGTCGCAATCTCAAAGAAAGCAGGAATGATCCCTCTACAGATGGAGCTCGGAGGAAAGGATGCTTGTATTGTGCTTGAGGATGCTGATTTAGATTTGGCTGCTGGAAGCATTGTGAAAGGAGGGTTTTCTTACAGGTATGTGAATTTTCTTTTCATTATCGAAACAAAACATGTTAATAGTGAAATGGGGTTTGAGCGTTGGTCTCGGTGATATAGGTTGACACACATGTGCTCGCAACTGCATTAGTATGAGGCCATTGAAAACCATCCCTTGTATACATCGTTGTATAGTTCATTATTACGCGTACGATAAGTGATATTATAACATGAATTAGGAGTTGGACGATGTCGATACAACATGAATAAGCTTAATTTGCTTAAGTACCTGATTGTCTTGGCAATACTTCATTAACAATTGATATCCATGTCTACCACAGCGGTCAAAGATGCACAGCCGTTAAGGTCGTGTTGGTGATGGAATCAGTTGCTGACACTCTTGTTGAGAAGGTAAACGCTAAAGTGGCAAAATTAACCGTCGGGCCACCAGAAGATGATTGTGATATCACTCCAGTTGTCTCTGAATCATCTGCAAACTTCATCGAGGGGTTGGTCATGGACGCGAAGCAGAAAAATGCAACTTTTTGCCAGCAATACAAGAGAGAAGGCAACCTCATTTGGCCCTTGTTGTTAGACAATGTTAGGCCAGACATGAGGATTGCATGGGAAGAACCATTCGGGCCAGTTTTGCCTGTTATTCGGATCAACTCTGTCGAAGAAGGAATTCACCACTGCAACGCTAGCAATTTCGGTCTGCAGGTACTGTTTCACTTTCTAATATAACGTGTGTAAAAACATAATTATGTCTTAAACTTTTAGGTAAGATAGTCAAAGAACAAAGTATTAGAACATGCCGAGTTAATGGGTTCAAGTCTCACCGCCACGTATTGTCAAAAGGAATTTTCACGTCCTTGGCCCATGAAAAAGAACTAGGCCGCATGTGATGGGGCGTGTTGGAGACATAATTAAATAAGTACCTTCTCTCTAATGAAGGGGAGTTTTGGAGCAACAGTTGAGTTGTCTACTCCATATGACCTATAGGTCACGCGTTCAAGTCGTGGAAGTGCTTGCATTAGGATAGGCTATCTACATCATACCCCTAGCGGGTGTGGCCCTTCTTCAGACCCTGCGTGAATGCGGGATACTCTATGCATCGGCCTACCCTTTGTTTTGTTCTCTCTAATAACTTAAGCTTTTTTTTAGAACGGTAACAAGCTCTAATAACTTAAGGTTTTGGACGAGATGTTCGCACAATTCGACGTGTTCATTACTTCATCTTATGTTCCATTGCCAATACATTAGCTGTCTCTAAGGTTGAAAATTTTGACTTCACTACAGGGTTGTGTATTCACCAAAGACATCAACAAAGCAATACTTATCAGTGATGCCATGGAAACAGGAACAGTTCAGATTAACTCAGCCCCGGCTCGTGGACCGGATCATTTTCCATTCCAGGTAAACTCCTTTTTAATACTCTAAACTACTTGAGTTTTGATTATTTTCGCGGTAGGTTCTTAGTAATCGAGGTAATTAATTTGTTTAACAGGGAATTAAGGACAGTGGAATTGGATCACAAGGGATTACTAACAGCATTAACATGATGACCAAAGTCAAGACTACTGTTATCAACTTGCCAACCCCATCTTATACTATGGGGTAAAACACTATTGCTTTAGAAATAAGACAATAATTAGTACGCTATGTTGTAGATTGTAGTGAACTTGCAGCCAACTTTTGTTTCTGAGTTATTGTTTATTTCCCCTTTTGAACTTGTCAACGTTAATAATATTGGTGACATTGGGGCATAATATCGAGTTAACTATTTACTTTTGGATTTCTCTAAAAATTGCTACATTTAAATATCAAATCTGCGTCCTCTATGGACCTTTGCTCAATCAACTTTTAATGTATTGTCGTGATAAAATCACTAAACTATTTCTTATAATTAAAATTACTTAACTTTACCTAAGCATCACAGAAAGTTCCTACTTCTCAAGTAAGAGATTTTGCCCAAGTTTTATATTGGTTTTTCTCTCAACTGCTAGTAATTTTTTTGAAGAGGCTCTCACTTCCACCAGAAAATGCTGTAAATGTTATAAAACATTCTCGAGTATTACAAGTCATATACATTTTCTTGGTAAAGAATTATCAGAAAATCATGCTAGTCTTCATAATCTACTATGATTATTTAGCTATGCTATTAAATTAAGCGATGTTTCTTGTTATTCTGCTGTTGTTGGTAATATGCCGTGTTACTATTGCCATTTCATGGTTTGTGCACTATTGTTTTCTTTTCAAAAAGTGATGTGACTATGTTTCACATGAGCCGATGGTGTATCGAAAATAACCTCTCTATCTTCACAAGGTAGGGGTAAGCTTGCGTATGCACTACCCTTCCCAGATCTCACTTGTAGTATTACACTGGATTTATTGTTGTTGTAACCTGATATTTATAAAAATCTTACGTTGTCGGTGTGAGTATATATACACATAGGTTAAGATCATTTTAAAATTTCTTTTCCTTCAAAAGATGGTTCTTGACTTTATTTTACTGGTTTAATTTTCACAGAAAGTTATGACTTTGAAAAAAGGCAAATTATGAAGATCTACGGCCATTTATCCTGCAATGCTGGGCTCTTCTTCGGCTTCTTAATTTGGGCCTCTCTGTGGGCTGGTTTAGTAATTTTGTGCATTCACAGCAAATAAAGTTTTCTTTCCATGGCCAAACCTTCATTTTTTTCACACAAATTAATGGATAAATAAAAGAGGTAAAAATAGCACGAGCTAGCAGTTTTCGGACTAGTCATTCAAAAATAGCCAGCGTTTGCAAAGTTATTAAAAACTAGCCACTATTTTGCCTCAATAGGGAATGGTCCAGCATAATATACTGGAGATCAGTGCACCTATGTATGAACTTCCAGCATATTATGCTGGAACTCCAACACGCGGAAAGTTCCAGCATAATATACTGGAGATTGGAACACCTGTGTATGAACTTCCAACATATTATGCTGGACCGGTATATTATACTGGAACTCCAGTATATTATACTGGAGTATTTCCGGATTTTAAACATTGTTTTCGTTTAGATTTATCTTTACATGAAAAGTGGCTAAATTTCGATTACTTTTAAAACTATAGCTATTTTTGAATGATCACTCGTAAATTTGGTTATTTTTTAATTTCTCCCATAAAAGAGGGATCAAGTTTGAAATGGCTAAAATGCCAATAGGATTCGGATGCATAACAATAGAACTGTATTCAAATGTGGGACAAATTTCAAAAATAGCCATTTTGCGAACTTGCAATTGAAACATTGTCACAAATTCAAAAGTCATTGAAAAATAGCTATGGTAGAATTCATGACAGTGCAGTGGATTTTGAACTTAAAAAAATTGTAACTCCATGACAGTATCCTGGATTATGTCCATAACACTTTCATGCAGTTTCACTTTTTTTAAGTTCGAAATTCATGATACTGTCATGGATTTAACAAAATCAGGACAGTATCCTGGATTTTCACTTGCTCAAGTTCGAAATCTATGACGTTGTCATAGTGTTTATGCATTAAAACTTGTTACCTTTCAACGATAGCATGGCTATTTTTCAAAAAAAAAAAAAAACCGAAAAATGGCTAGTCCGTACAATTTTTACTCAAATGTGACACTTGGTTAATGGGCTACTGCTTTTTCTTGACATAGTGGGCTTACCCTTAAATAATACATTTTACTCAAATCTCTTTTTTCTTTCTAATCACAAATCTAGAAAAATCTAATTAAGAGAATTTACTCATAGGTATAATTCAAGTGATATATTGACCATATGTTATCCATGGTTGGAGTATAGTGATCCGATAGATACTCATTAATTATTTAAGAGGGTAGTATAAAATTCACTCAAAATTAGTCAAATTATTTGGGATCTCTATAACAATAAAGTCTGATTTCACAACCACACAAAATAAAAATAAAAAGAGAGAGAATAATTTGTTAAACCTAATCTATATAAATAGTATACTCTTGTCAGTTGTACAAGTTGAAAACAATATTGTAAAGATTAGAATAACAAATCTGACATGACTGCACTTAGTTCTAATTCCATTGGCTCGCTACTAATACTAATAAATTATTTATTATTTTAAGCATAAAGGAATTCTTTTGTTAATTTTATTCTTGTCTTACTTTAGAGAACTCTTCTTTTTCAATAATAACACAATAATGTTAAGCAAATAAAATGGTCATACCCTACTACCTACCCTATGTGTGATCTCAAGCTTAATTAATTTAATTAAATCCTATATATCTGATACCAAAAAAGAAAGTATATTATTGTCACACTTATCTAACACTGCATGCATATAAGTAATTTAATAAGTGAAGTTGATAGTTCTAAATGGGAGTTTTGGAGCACCAGTCAAGTTACTTCGTGTGATTTATAGGTCACGGTTCGAGCCGTGGAATCAGTCACTGATGCTTGCATCAGGATAATCTATTTACATCACATCTCTTTGGCGTACGATCCTTCCCTGGACCCTGTATAAACACGAAATACTTTGTGCACCAAAAGAGCAGGAGTTCAACAGAATCTGTTTCTTAGGCTGCCAATCTTTTTTGGTGGATAGCCAGAAATATAATTTATTTTTTTCTAGTTATCTTCGTGTCATACTCTTAAATTTTAAATTTTTCCTCATATATAAAATTAATAAGATATATACAGTTGCTAAGAGTTGACTAGAAATTTTTTATTGATTATTATTGTAAAAAAAGCTCAGATCCCTTTACATTTTACCATTCTACTCCATTAGTTATTATTACAATATTCTTGTACTGTTTGTTGTGACAATCTTCAACATTCCTCTAGAATTATATTTTCTTTATTTAATTTCTCTGTAGATCTTTTATGGGCAAAGAGTATTTTAACTGACGGCTGAAATTATTTATATTCGGTAATTATAAATGTGTATTAATTTTATATTTAATTAAAAAATGTGTGTATATATATATATATATATATATATATATATATATATATATATATATATATATATATATATATATATATATATATATATATATATATATATATATATATATATATATATATATATATATATATATATATATATATATATATATATATATATATATATATATATATATATATATATATATATATATATATATATATATATATATATATATATATATATATATATATATATATATATATATATATATATATATATATATATATATATATATATATATATATATATATATATATAATTGCCCGAATTCAATAGCTATTGCTCATACCCTTACTTATATTAAAATATTTAATAAATATTTATAAATATTATTGTAATATATAGTCTTGAGATTATTATATTAATCCATAAACTTCACACTCTAGATCCACCTCTGATTTAGATCTGCATTATGTATTTTCGCTTACCAATCTATTTTTTTTTCTATTTGAAGTTTCCTTTTTTCCTTAATCCTTTGATGATTTATTCTGTAATTTGATACATGATAGAGTCTAGATTTCATTTGAATTTTGGTATATCCAAATAATTATTTGTTTTGATTAAAGCGACAAGCTTCAATAATTTTAAATCAGAAGAAAATAGTATTAGTATAATTCTCTATTGTTTTAAATAGAATTTTCAGACTGTTTATCACTTCAGAAAAAAATCACTAAACTAAAATGATTGTCATATTATTTTGAGAATCAAGAATCTTTGAATAATTAAAGAATATCCCATATTTAAGTTGTATTTATACATTTTTTTAAAATAGCCAGTACTCACTCATTATAAAATACATTGTATAAATAAGGAAAAAATAATCGTAACTATTGAAATGGTCTAATTAAAGAGTACAATGGGATTGGGGTGAGGTGTAAAGTAGTCTTTTACTTAAAAAAAATTAAAGATAAAAATAGGGTTTGTTGATATATATGTCAAGACAAAGACAGATACCTACAACTTAAGCAAGTAGCTTTTTAATTTAAGTGGAAAAAAAAATTAATTGTTATTTCTTTTATAAGTTAGTACAATAATTAAAGCTTTGAATTCATGGATAATCTTCATTATTTAATTTTAGAAAGAAGGAAAAAAAGGTATATCAGCCGTGTAACACATACTCACATAGTCATTGTTAATACTCCTTTTTTCTTGAAAAAGAAAAATGTAATTTACGCATACATATTTACTTGTTTCACATCATCTTCGATTAATCGCTATCCAAAAAATTCATAAAATCCTGCTAAATAAATATATTTAAATCAATTTTCAAAATATTTCATATCACCGTTAATATTTCTAGGGTCGAGGTATATGTATCCGTTTTGTGCGAATAATATTAATTAATAATTTGTATAAAACTTATGTATCTGAAAATTGCATAAAAAGTATGTATAACAATTTTCATTATAATAATATTTACAAATGCTTGAAAAAAAAAATGCAATAAAGGAGAAACTGTTAATTTGATCTGTCAAATACAAATCAAGAAGAGGAGCCTTGTAGGCAATGATAAAATTGTCTTCGTGTGATCAGCTATAGCTCACTGGTTCGAGCCGTGAAAAAGCTACTAGTGTTTGTAGTAAGGTAGACTGTCTATATCACACTCTTGAGGTACAACCCTACTCCGAATATTGTGTGAATACGGAATACCATTCTTTTCCTAAATACAGATCAGTCATCTCCCAAAGGTACAAGTTTGATGGGTGAAGGTAAAAATATTTTTGTTGTTATTATGAGGGTATATTCTAAATTGTAGGTACAAGTTTTGAACCTAATCAAAGACAGAAATCAGCAATGGAGAAAAAAAAGAATATGAAAGGTACTTTTGGAAAGGATGGGAACAATAATAGAGGTTCTTTTTCTTTGAATTTACCTGAAGTATTGTATTAGAGAAATGGGGCCCTTCCGCAATTATATTGTGCTTATGTGACTTGCCGAGGTGGTTGGTTTTGCTCTCGGGTGAGTTAGTGAAACGGGACACTTAGTCCCTAAGTTGGAGGCTTAAGTTCAAAGGGTTGACTTAGCTTGAATTTTGTGTAGACGACATCGAAATGGAGTTTTGACGATTCTGGTAGCTTCGTATGGTGATATTGGACTTAGGAGTATGTTCGAATACTGATTTGAAAGTTCGTAGGTTGTTTCAGTTTGAATTGGCGAAAATTGGAAAGTTGAAGGTTTGGAAGGTTGAGAAGTTTGACCGGGAGTTGACTTTATTAATATCGAGGGTCGAATTCCGATTCTTGAAGTTAAAATAGGTCTGTTGTGTCATTTATGACTTGTGTTCAAAATTTAAGGTCAATCGGAGTTGGTTTGATATGAATCGGCATTAGTTTTGGAAGTTGGATGTTCATGATTTCAATAGGCTTGAATTGAGTTGCGATTTGTAGAATCGATGTTGTTTGATGTGATTTTTGGCCTCGAATAGGTCCCTTATATGTTTTATAACTTATTGGTATATTCAAATAGAATCCCGGAGGCCACGGGTGTGTGTCTGATTGAAATCGTGATAATTTTGAACTTAGTTGATTGCTGAAGCTGCTACTATTCTAGTGTCATTGCACCTGCGGAGGGTTGGATGCAGGTGCAGACACGCAGGTGCGAGAGGGGGGTCATCCCAGAAGCGACCTTGAGTGGGCTTGGCTAAGACAGCAGATGCGCATCTGCGAGCCTACAGGTGCGGAGGAGCTGGTTGTCGATGCGGACTAGGCCAATTTGGTCGGTGGTCGCATGAGCGGACATTGTCCGCATGAGCCTGGGCTCCGCAGAAGCACAAGACAAGATGCGCTTTAGGAATCCGCATGTGTGAAATTTCAGGGGCCTAAATGAGAGCCACACCTGCGATGGAAATTCCGCAAGTACTGTCATGACCCCAAAACACCCCGTCCGTGATGGCGCCTATCGCAGTACTAGGCTAGCCGATTCGACATTTATAGCATAAAAGAGTCTTTTTCTAAATTCATTTACTAATCAGATGTTATAACAAATCTTCCGTTTAAACATTTCAGAACAAGCGGAAATAAATATGCAAAACATCAACCACTACCCGATCTCGGTGTCACTAGTCATGAGCCACTAAAATACAATCTGATATTGTCTACTCAATACAAGATGAGTTTGATAAATACAATTACTGAAAGATAGGAAGGAGAAAGGCAGAGCTACGGATGTCGTACAGCTACCTTGCTAATTCCGAAAATGCTCTGAAGGAAAAGGTCAGCTCTCACACGGATGCCCTGGCACCTGGGTCTGCACACAAGGTGCAGGGAGTAACGTGAGTATGCCAACTCAGTAAGTTATAGTTATAAATAAAGGCTGAGTGTAGTGACGAGCATTTAAAAATCATATACATCTCATAACATAAAAACCTCGGTGGAAATAACAAGATCAAATCAGTATATAAATTCCGAACATCTCGAAAAAACTCCAGTTTCAATGAAAGTTATTTAAAATATTTGTTCAACATTTTCATTAGAAGCTCAGTGTAAAAAAAGAGTGAAAACAGTAATTTCTTAAAACAAGCCCCCCAGGCAAAGTATCACTGTATATATATATAGCCCCTCGGCAAGCCTCTCAGTCACTCGTGACTCAACTCTCATCAATCAGCACTCACGCTCAATAGGTACCTTATAATAACCGATGCGGCATGCAGCCTGATCCATAATATATAGTCGACTGCACTCACTGGGGGTGTGTAGACTCCGGAGGGGCTCCTACAGCCCAAGCACTATATCGTTACAACGGCTAGTCAATTATATAAATATGTATATGTATGTATGTATGTATGTATGTATGTATGTATGTATGTATGTATGTATGTATGTATGTATGTATATATATATATATATATATATAACATTGCGGCGTGCAGCACGATCCCTAACTATCCTCACAATCCGGCCCTCGGCCTCACTCACTCGTCAACCTCACAAGCCACTCGGGCATTTCAGTACAAACTCAGGGAACTCAGCTCAAAACAACTTTCATATATTAAAATAGAGTGATGAACAAATTTAAACAATAAACATGTATAAACCATGACTGAGGATAATGCTTTCTATAAAAACAATGTGAGGATAACAGTAAAGTACCCCTGAAGGTCCAAACAGTACGGCACAAGGCCCGCAACATGGCATTCAGCCTAAGTTAACAAAATCATCTCTAAAACACATAGATATCATATAGAGTTTATCAAAATATGCAACTCTACAGTTGCCACGGGACGGACCAAGTCACAATCCCTACTGGTGCACGCCCACACATCCGTCACCTAACATGTGCGTCACCTTGTTTATCAAAATAGTACGAAATTCTGGGGTTTCATACCCTCAGGTCTAGATTTACAATCGTTACTTACCTCAAACCGGACGAAAATATCCAACTCGGCCTCAAATCACCCCGAATCTATCCAAAATCAGAATCATATCATCAATACATGCTAAAGGAACAAAGCCCATGCGAAAATTATCAAATTAAATCAAAATTTCCAAAAATGCCCAAACCCAACCGCCGGGCCCATGTCTCGGAATCTGATAAAAATTACAACACTAGAATCCTTATCCCCTCACGAGTCCATACATGCCAGTTTTACCAAAATCCAACTTCGTTTGACCCCTTAATCACCCAATTTTAACTATCAAGTTCCAAGTCCTAATTCCCCAATTTTCACCCTTAAATCTCACAAATTCCAAGCTTAATCTACTGAAAAATAACCAAAGAATCGAGTATTAAGTTCAAAAATCTTACTTCAACAAGTTTCCCCTTGATTCCCTCTTCAAAACCCTCCAAAAGTTCCAAAAACCGAGTTGAAATTGTGAAGAATGACCCAAATTCGCGAAGGGTCCTTTTTATACTTTCTGCCCCAAGGGTTCCGCATCTGCGGTCATATTGTCACTTCTGCGACGCCGCTTCTGCGGTCAAACCAACCGCATCTGCGGTTTTCACTTATTCTCCCTTACCGCATCTGCAATCACATACCCGCATCTGCGATCACGCAGGTGCGGTCCCATGCACGCACCTGCGGCTCTTGCCCTTCTCACCTATAGACGCATCTGCGGCTGCTTAAGCGCTTCTGCGGGCCTCGCACCTGCGGTCCCCACTTCGCAGGTGCGGTTATGACAGCTGAAGGAAATTCTTCAACACTTCCTCAATCTCATCCTTGATCCGCTAACCTCCCGAAATCATCCTGAGGCCTTCGGGACCTCAACCAAACATGCGCACAAGTCACATAACACCATTCAAACTTATTCCAACCTTCGGAACACTCAAAACAATATCGAAACACTAAATCACCCTCGGATTCAAGCCTAAGGATTTCCAAACTTCCGAATTCCGCAACCGATGTCAAAACCTATTAAATCTCATCCGAATGACCTGAAATTTTGCACACACGTCCCAAATGACACTACGGACCTACTCCAATTTCCGGAATTTCATTCCAACCCTGATATCAAGATTTCCGATGCCGGCCGAAAACTCCAAATTTCTAATTTCGCCAATTCAAGCCTAATTCTACCACAGACCTCCGAATAACATTTCGGACCCACTCTTAAGTCCCAAATTACCTAACGAAGCTATCCGAACCATCAGAATTTACATCTGAGATCTTCTATACATAAGTCAACATCTAGTTGACTTTTCCAACTTAAGCTTCCAAATAAGAGACTAAGTGTCTCATTCCATTCCAAGACCACTCCGAACCCAAACCAACCAACATGATACGATGGAATATAGCTGAACAATACATAAAGAAGCAGAAATGGGGGAAATGGGACTGTACTCATGAAACGACTGGTCGGGTCATTACATCCTCCCTTTCTTAAACAAACGTTCGTCCTCGAACGAGTCTAGAAACATACCCGAGGTCTCAAAAAGGTGTGGATATCTGCTCCGCATCTCCTACTCAGTCTCCCAAGTGGCCTCCTCCACGGTCCTACCTCTCCACTGCACTTTCGTTGAAGCTATATCCTTTCATCTCAACTTTCGGACCTGGCGCTCCAAAATAGCTACTGGCTCCACATCATAAGTCAAATCACCGTCTAACTGAACTGTGCTGAAATCCAAAACATGAGACGAATCGCCAATATACTTCTGGAGCATAGAAACATGAAATATCGGATGCACACTCGACAAGCTAGGTGGCAAAGCCAGCTCATAAGCCACCTCCCCAATCCTCTGAAGCACCTCAAAAGGCCCAATGAATCGAGGACTCAATTTACCCGTCTTTCCAAATCTCATAACACCCTTCATGGGTGAAACCTTTAGTAGAACCTTCTCCCCAACCATGTAAGACACATCACGAACCTTCCTGCCAGCATAACTCTTTTGTCTTGACTGCGCTGTACAAAGCCACTCCTGAATCACTTTCACCTTGTCCAAAGCATCTTACACCAAGTTTGTACCCAAAAGTTTGACCTCGCCCGGCTCAAACCAACCTACTGGATATCTACACCGCCTCCCATATAAAGCATCATATGGAGCCATCTGAATACTCGACTGATAACTGTTGTTATATGCAAACTCCACGAGCGGTAGAAACTAGTCCCATAAACCCCCAAAATCAACGACACAAGCGCATAACATGTCCTCCAATATCTGAATAGCACGCTCGGACTGCCGGTTTGTCTGAGGGTGAAAAGCTGTGCTCATCTCAACCTGAGTACCCAGCTCTCACTGCACGACCCTCCAAAACTGTGATATAAACTGAGTACCTCTATCTGAAATGATAGAAACAGGGACACCATGCAGGCGAACAATCTCTCGGATATAAATCTCAGCTAACCGCTCTGAAAAATAGATAGTACACACAGGAATGAAGTGTGCGGAATTGGTCAGCCGATCCACAATCACCCAAATAACATCGAACTTCCTCAAAGTCCGTGGGAGTCCAACTATGAAATCCATGGTGATCCGCTCCCACTTTTACTCTAAAATATCCATCCGTTGATGCAAGCCACCCAGTCTCTGATGCTCATATTTCACCTGTTGATAATTGAGACACCGAGCTACAAATCCCACTATATCTTTCTTCATTTTTCTCCACCAGTAGTGCTGTCTCAAATCTTGATACATCTTTGCGGAACCCAGATGGATGGAATACCGCGAGCTATGGGACTCCTCCAGAATCAACTCCCGAAGCCCATATACATTGGGCACACATATCCGGCCCTGCATCCTCAATACCCCATTATCACCAATAGTCACATCTCTGGCATCGTCGTACTGAACTCTGTCCTTGAGGATGAGCAAATAAAGATCATCATACTGGCGCTCTCTGATGCGATCGAACAAGGAAGACTGAGAAACCACACAAGCTAAGACTCGACTAGTCTTCGAAATATCCAATCTCACGAACCAATTGGCTAAAGCCTAAACATCGACTGCAAGAGGTCTCTCCCCAACAGGAATATATGCCAAACTGCCCATACTCACCGTTTTCCTTATCAAAGCATCGGCCACTACATTGGCCTTTCCCGAATGGTACAAAGTAGTGATATCATAATCCTTTAGCAGCTCCAACCATCTCCGCTGCCTCAAATTGAGATCCTTCTGCTTGAACAAGTGCTGGAGGCTACGATGATTTGTAAACACCTCACAAGATATACCATAGAGATAATGCATCTAAATCTTCAACGCGTGAATAATGGCAGTCAACTCAAAATCATGAACAGGGTAGTTCCTTTCATGGGGCTTTAACTGACGAGAAGCATAAGCAATCACTCTATCCTCCTGCATTAACACACACCCAATACCAACTCTAGAAGCATCATAATAAACTGTATATAAACCTGAAGCTGATGGCAAAACTAATACTGGAGTTGTGGTCAAGGCAGTCTTGAGCTTCTGGAAGCTCACCTCACACTCATCCGACCACCTGAATGGAGCACCCTTTTGGGTCAATTTGGTCAAGGGTAATGCTATGGATGAAAATTCCTGAACGAACCGACCGTAATAACCTACAAAACCGAGAAAGCTGTGAATCTCTATGGTTGAGGACGGCCTGGGCCAACTCTAAACCACCTCTATCTTCTTCGGATTGACCCGAATACCCTCACTGGACACCACGTGCCCCAAGAAAGCCACTGAACTGAGCCAAAGTTCACACTTGGAGAACTTTGCATAAAGCTTCTCCTCCCTCAACCGCTGCAATACCACTCTCAAATGCCTCGGAGCCCTCCTGACTACACGAGTACACCAGAATATCATCAATGAATATAATAACAAATGAATCAAGATAAGGCCAAAACACATTGTTCATCAAATGCATGAACGTTGTTGGGGCATTGGTCAGCCCAAAAGACATCACAAGGAACTCATAATGACCATATCGGGTCCTGAAAGTCGTCTTAAGAATATCCGAGTCCCTGATCTTCAACTGGTGATACCCCGACCGGAGATCAATCTTGGAGAACACCCTCGCTCCCTGAAGCTGGTCAAATAAATCATCAATACTTGTTCTTGATTGTGACTTTGTTCAACTGCCTGTAATCAATGCACATCCTCATCGTGCCATCCTTCTTCTTTACAATTAGAGCAGGCGCACCCCAAGGCAACACACTAGGCCGAATAAACCCCTTATCAAAGAGTTCCTAAAACTGCCCCTTCAACTCCTTCAACTCCGTCGATGCCATAGGATACGGTGGAATAGAAATGGACTGAGTGCCTGGCACTAAATCAATACCGAAGTCAATATCCCTGTCCGGTGGCATGCCAAGCAGGTTTGCAGGAAACACATTCGGAAAATCCCTCACTTCTAGAATAGAATCGATACTAGGAGTCTCTCCACTGACATCCCTCACAAAGGCCAGATAGGAAAGACAACCCTTCCCAAGCATCTGATAGGCCTTCAAAAATGAAATCACCCTGCTGGGAACAAAATCAGTCGAACCTCGCCACTATTCCGTGGCACACCCGGCATAGCCAACATCAGTGTCTTAGTATGACAGTTCCAAAATAGCATGACATGGAGATAACTAATCCATGCCCAATATTACATCAAAATTAACCAAAGCAACAGAAGGTCCACTCGGGTCTCCAAACCCCCAATAGTCACCATACACAACCGACATATGTGGTCCCCAACAATAGTATCTCCCACCAGAGTAGATACATGAACAGATGAAATAAGAGACTCATGGAGCGTATCCAAATAACGGGCAAAATATGATGACACATATGAAAAAGTGGAACCAGGATCAAATAACATAGAGGCATCTCTGTGGCAAACTGAGACAATACCTGTAATCATAGCATCTGAAGCAATAGCATCTGGTCTGACTGGGAGTGCATAGAAATGGGCCTGACCACCACCTGATCGACCTCCCCCTCTAGGGCGACCCCTAGCTGACTGACCCCCACCTCTAGCTGCCTAGGTAGGTCTTGAGTTAACTGGAGCTGAAATCGAGAGCTGACTCCTCTACTGAGATGCACCCCCAAGAAGACGAGGACATTGTCTCCTCATATGCCCAAACTCTCCACACTCATAACAACTCCCTGGTGCGGGGGACAAGAACTGAAGGGAACCCCTAGCATCGGGATGACTAGTGGAAGGACCTGGCATAGAAGAACCCTGAACTGATGGAGCACAGGATGAACTCTGGGCTAGAAGGGCACTAAGTGATGAATGGCCCTGATGAGAACTGTGAGAACCATGGCCTGATGATGCCCCACGATGAACTAGGCGAGCTAATTGAGCATGTCTGAATGGACGACTTCTGCCGTGCTAAAATTGACCTTTCGAAAGAACACCACCAAAACTACCAGATCCCTGAGACCTCTTGGCTTCCCTCTCATCTCACTCCTAGTGATGAACTGACTCAATCTCTTGGGCAATATCAACAACCTACTCAAAAGTAGCACCTGACACCCTTTCTCTGGTCAAGAGAATCTGAAGCTGATATGTGAGACCATCCATGAACCTCCTGATCCTCTCTCTATCCATATGAACCAACCAAATAGCATGACAATCTAGCTCAGAAAATATTATCTCATACTGCATCACAGTCATATCATCCTGACGCAACTGCTCAATCTGCCTGCGCAGCTCCTCCCTGCTATACTGTTGCACATACTTCTCTAAAAAGAGAGCGGATAACTACTACCAGGTAAGGGGCGCTACACCAACAGGCCTACGCCTCTCATAAGCCTCCCACCAAGTAAAGGTAGCTCCTAAAAACTAGAAGGTAGTGAACGAGACCCCATTGGTCTCCAAAATACCTGCAGTCCGAAGTATCCTCTGACACTTGTCCAAGAAACCCTAGGCATCCTCGCCCTGTGCATCACTGAAAGTCGGAGGCTGAAGTCTACCAAACCTCTCCAATCTACACTGCTCGTCATCAGGCATGACTGGAACCACATAATCCTGAGCAGGTGCAACCGGCTGGGCTGGAGGTGCCCCCGGTGTCTGAAGTCCCTGCACAACCTGCTCAGGCGTGCGAGCGGCGGGAGTCTAGGTGCCTTTCACGGCCTGAGAAGTAGCTGCAGCCATAGTTACTGAGACCGCCTGAGCCAAGCCAGTGCATACTGATAGAATCCAGGCTAGGGCCTCCTGAAGGCATGGGATAACAATCGGCACAGCCGGTGCCTGCGCTGGTCCTACTGGAGCATCCGCAACTGGGGCCTGATCGTGAAATGGGGAGGCTGGTAGATCTGCAGGTACTACACTAGCTATTGTGCTGGCTTCACCCCTGCCCATACCACAGCCTCAACCGCGACCTCGGCCTCTAGTGGCCACAACTGGTGGTACTGGTGGTCATCTGTCCTGTCCGGTAGTACGTGCCCTCACCATCTGTGAGAGAATAGAATAACAGAAGTTTAGTTACCAGAATCAACAGATTCGCACGATAGGAATTCAAGAATGTGAAGTTTTTCCTAAAGGTTCTGCAGCCTCTTGAAGATAAGTACAAACGTCTCTGTACCAATCAGCAAGACTCTACTAAACCTGCTCAAAACTGGTGAGACCTATGTAACCTAGGCTCTGATACCAACTTGTCACGACACCAAACCACCTTGTTCGTGATGGCGCCTATTGCAGTACTAGGCTAGCCGATTCGATATTTATAACATAAAGAGTCTTTTTCTAAATTCATTTACTAATCAAATGTTATAACAAATCTTCCGTTTAAACATTTCAAAGCAAGCAGAAACAAATATGCAAAACATCAACCACTAGCTGATCCCGGTGTCACTAGTCATGAGCCACTAAAATACAATCTGATATTGTCAACTCAATACAAGATGAGTGTGATAAATACAAATACTAAAAGATTGGAAGGAGAAAGGCAGGGCTACGGATGTCGTGCAATTACCTTGCTAACTCCGAAAATGCTCTGAAGGAAAAGGTCAGCTCTCACTCAAATGCCCTGGCACCTGGGTCTGCACACAAGGTGCAGGGAGTAGCGTGAGTATGCCAACTCAGTAAGTAACAATTATAAATAAAGGCTGAGTGTGGTGACGAGCATTTAAAAATCATATACATCTCATAACATAAAAACCTCGGTGGAAATAACAAGATCAAATCAGTAAATAAATTCCAAACATCTCGAAAAAACTCCAGTTTCAATAAAAGTTATTTAAAACATTTGTTCATCATTTTCAGTAGAAGCTCAGGGTAAAAAAAGAGTGAAAATAGTAATTTATTAAAACAGCCCCTCGGACAAAATATCACTCATATATATAGCCCCTCGGCAAGCCTCTCAGTCACTCGTGACTCAACTCTCATCAATCAGCACTCACGCTCAATAGGTACCTTATAATAACCGATGCGGCGTGCAGCCTGATCCAACATATCGGTGCGGCGTGCAGCCCGATCCACACACACACATATATATAACATTGCATCGTGCAGCCTGATCCCTAACTATCATCACAATCCAGCCCTCGTCCTCACTCACTCGTCAACCTCATAAGCCACTCGGGCATTTCAGTACAAACTCAGGGAACTCAGCCCAAATAAGTTTTATATATTAAAATAGAGTGATGAACAAGTTTAAATAATAAATAGGTATAAGCCATGACTGAGGGTAATGCTTTCTATCAAAAACAATGTGAGGATAACAGTAAAGTACCCCTGAAGGTCCAAACAGTACGACACAAAGACCCAAACATGGCATTCAACCGAAGTTAACATAATCATTTCTAAGACACATAGATATCATATAGAGTTTATCAAAATATGCAACTCTACAGTTGCCACGGGATGAACCAAGTCACGATACCTACTAGTGCACGCCCACAAGCCCGTCACTTTGCATGTGCATTACCTCATTTATCAAAATAGTACGAAATTTCAGAGTTTCATACGCTCAGGTTTAGAATTACAATCGTTACTTACCTCAAACCGGCCGAAAATTTACTCTGTGATGCCCTAGTCGCTCGACTCGACCTCAAATCACCTGAATCTATCCAAAATCAAAATCATATCATCAATACATGCTAAAGGAACAAAGCCCACGTGAATATTATCAAATAATATAAAAATTCCCGAAATTGGCAAAACCCGACCCCCGGTCCCATGTCTCGGAATCAAATAAAAATTACAACACTATAATCCTTATCCTCTCACGAGTCCATACATACCAATTTTACCAAAATCCAACTTCGTTGGACCCCTCAATCACCCAATTTTAACTCTCAAGTTCCAAGCCCTAATTCCCCAATTTTCACCCTTAAATCTCACAAATTCCAAGCTTAATCTACTGAAAATCGCCATATAATCGAGTATTAAGTTCAAAAATCTTACCTCAACAAGTTTCCCCTTGATTCCCTCTTCGAAACCCTCCAAAAGTTCCAAAAGTCGAGTAGAAATTATGAAGAATGATCCAAATTCGCGAAGGGTCCTTTTTATACTTTCTGCGCCCGGGGTTCCGCATTTGTGGTCATACTGTTGCTTTTGCGACACCACTTCTGTGGTCAAACCAACCACATCTATGGTCAAACCAACCGCATCTGTGGTTATCACTTATTCTCCCTTAACCGCATCTGCGATTACATACCCGCATTTGCGATCACGCAGGTGCGGTCCCATGCACACACCTGCGGCTCCTGCCCTTCTCACCTATGGCCCATATTTGCAGCTGCTTAAGCACTTCTATGAGTCTCGCACCTGCAATCCCCACTCTGCAGGTGCGGTTATGATAGCTGAAGGAAATTCTTCAGCAATTCCTCAATCCTATCCTTGATCCGCCAACCTCCCAAAATCATCCCGAGGCCCCCGGGACCTCAACCAAACATGACCACAAGTCACATAACATCATTCAAACTTATTCCAACCTTCGGAACTCTCAAAACAACATCGAAACACCAAATCACCCTCGGATTCAAGTCTAAGGATTTCCAAATTTTCGAATTCCGCAACCGATTCCAAAACCTATCAAACCTCATCCGAATGACCTGAAATTTTGCATACACGTCCCAAATAACACTACAGACCTACTCCAATTTCTGAAATTTCATTCCGACCCCGATATCAAGATTTCCGCTGCCGGCTGGAAACTCCAAATTTCCAATTTCGCCAATTCAAGCCTAATTCTACCACGGACCTCCGAATAACATTCTGAACCCACTCCTAAGTCCCAAATCACCTAACCAAGCTATCCGAACCATCAGAATTCACATCTGAGATCTGCTACACATAAGCCAACATCCGATTGACTTTTCCAACTTAAGCTTCCAAATAAGAGACTAAGTGTCTCATTCCATTCCACGACCACTCCGAACCCTAACCAACCAACACGATCTGACAAAATACAGTTGAACAATACATAAAGAAGTAGAAATGGGAGAAACGGGACTGTACTCATGAAATGACCTGTCGGGTCGTTACAGGTGCAGAGTCGCAGATGTAGCTATGGGCTCGTAGAAGCGAGATCGCTGGGCAGAAAAAGATGAGTTCGAGGGTTTTTTCTCATTCTTCATCCTTTAACCTAGAGATCTCGGTTTGTGAAAATTTTGAGAGGGATTTTCAAGGAATTTATCGGGGTAAGTGATTCTAACACGGATTTGGCTATTATACATGTCCATCGTTATTTTTGTCATTTAAGTAGTGTTTTGAGTGGAAAATTTAGGGAATTTTTTTGAAACTTCATAGACCATATTTTGAGGCTTACTAGAGGGTTGAGTTAGCGTGTTTTGAGGTAAGTTACTTGCCTAACTTTGTGGGGGGGGGAGGAATTGCCCTTTAGGATTGGTGTTGTTTTATGTTAATTGCGGTATGTGAACGCCGTGTACGCAAGGTGACGAGTGAGTACATGGGCTAAATCTAGTAATTGTCCGGTCAAAGTTATGTAGATTTTTTTCATGCCTTTAATTACATTGGCAGAAGATATTATCTTCATCATCGTTAACCTATCCTTACGTGATTTACTTTATCATTGTAAATACTTGTCTCATCTCTTACTTTTTATTTGCCTTTACATGCGTAGTTGAAGTTATTGTTCTCTCATTTCCTTGTTAATTATTTAACCGTTGAGTTACCGCACTTGAAGTCATTATTTCTTGGAATATCTTATTGTTGAATTATGGTGTTTATGTTATAAGGGACGTGAAACATTAAGGCAAAGTTGAAAATTATCAAAATACCATTTTTGTTGAGATATTCACTTTTGAGTGTTATTATTGAGACTCTTGTATAAATTGTGGCTGAGCTATGGGTTATTTATTGTGTAAACATTATTGTCGTCGACTTATTTGGCAAGTTGTGGTTTTGGGCACTTGAGGTGCGATTTATGATATATTGTGATATTGATACACGCAGTGGTATAAAGATTGGGGTTGATACAGATGCAGTAAGATAAGGTGGGTTTAATACGTGTGGCTAGTAGGGGAACTACTTGAATCCACACGGTGTGATAAGGTGGGCTAAAATACGGGTAGCTATTTCGGGAAAATGATTTTCAAAACTAAATGCAAGGCTAGTGGTTCTTGTTGATACCTTTCATTTACATCACTTGTGTTTTGTTTGCATCATTTCCTTGGCGTTCTTAATATGGGTTTCTTCTGTGATGTCTTAGTTGTCTTAATTTCAGTGCTGCTATTCTTGTTATATTTCTTCAATTGTATCATTTCCATTGTTTTCATTATTATATTGTACTATACTTGTTCAGTTTTTTTTATTTTCTTCAGTAGGTGTCTTGACCTGACCTCGTTACTACTCTATCGAGGTTAGGCTTGACACTTACTGGGTACCATTATGGTGTACTCATAATACGCTTCTACACATCTTTTTGTGTAGATTTAAGTACTTCATACCAGCCTAGGCATTTTTTAGTTGATCTTGGATTGGAGACTTCAAGGTATACTTGCCAGCATTCACAGGCCTCGTAGTCACCCTTTATCAAGTTTCTATTTCATTCTCCTTTTATAGATACTATTGTATAGGGATGTTTCAGTATACTCTTATAGAGCTTGTGACTCGGTATCACCAGAATTTAGGTGTTATGATCAGTTGTATTGTAGGGTCCTTTTTATGATAGCTTTTGGTTTAAATAGGAAATTTTATTACTATATCCGTTAAATTCTTCATATATGTTACGCTTACCTAGTCTTAGAGACTAGATATCATCACGACATCCTATGAGTCCTATGGAGTCGTGACAAGTTGGTATCAGAGCTCTAAGTTCATATGTGTTATGAGTCACAAGCAGGTTTAATAGAGTCTAGCGGATCGGTACGGAGACGTTTGTACTTTTCTTCGAGAGGCTATAAAATTGTTAGGAAACTTAGCTTCTTTGATTCCTTATCATGCAAATTTGTTGACTTTGAAATTCTTAATCTTTGTCTTTCTATTCTCTAATAAATGGTGAGGAAACGCACTGCTGCATCCGATAATCAAACATACGCACCCCCTGCTAGAGCCGCGAGAGGTTGGGGATATGGTAGAGTACATGGTGAAGCTAGAGCACCTACTCGAGTTGTGATAGAGAAGCCACCAGTAGCTCCAATTAAGGGCCAGGCACCTGAGGCGCCTATTGCTAACCCTACACTTTAGGAGACCCTCGCCCAATTCTTAAGCATGTTTGGTACTCTAGCTTAGGCGTGATCGATTCCACTTCCATCAGCTGGATCTCAGGCTGGGGGAGGATTATAGACTCCCACGACCCATACCCTAGAGCAGCGGGTCCATGTTGACCAGGTCCCAAAGATTATACCAGTGCAATCGGTTGTCCCAGTTCAACCGAGGTTAGGGCAACAACATCCAAGAAAGAGCAGCTCAGACTTGAGAGGTATAATAAGTACTACCTTCCTACTTTCAGCGGCCTAGATATTTAGGATGCACATGGTTTTCTGGAGAAGTGCCACTGCATTCTCTGTGCAATGGGTATTTTGGAGATGAGCGGGGTTTCTTTTACTACTTTCTATTTATCGGGACCAACGTGCTAGTGGTGGCGGGCTTATGAGGAGGGTAGCCCACTCGATACAGATTCACTTACATGGGCTCAATTTTTAGAGATGTTGTTGAGAGAGTTTGTGCCCCAGAGCCTTCGAGATGTATGGCATACGGAGTTTTCTGTGCCAGGATACTATGACCGTGTTGGAGTATGCTGCCAGATTTAGTGATTTGTCCAGACATGCACTTGCCTTGGTTTCCACAGTGAGAGAGCGAGTCCATCGATTTATCGAGGGGCTCAACTATGGCATTAGATTCAGCATGGATCGAAAGTTGGAGACAGATACCCCATATCAGCAGGTGGTAGAGATCGCATGGAGATTGGAGGGTATGCGAGGCCGGGATAGAGAGAGGACAGGGAGGCCAAGAGGCCTCGAGATTTTGGTAGATATACTAGTGCTCGTACCCTAGCTGCAGCCCATCATAGTAGAGGCTATGTGAGTCGTCTAGTCCATTTAGCACTTCCAGCTTCTAGTGGTGCTCTGGCTACTCCTAGGTCTCAAGTCTCAGGTTTCCCATTATACACCACCACTGTCTAGTGCATCTCCTGCACAGGGTGCTTTTAGCCGTCAGTCTAGTCGACCAGGCCCGAGCCAGTTTCATCAGCCGTATCCTCCGAGAGCTTGTTTTGAGTGTGGTGATACTTAGCATATGGTGAGGGAATGTGTCAGACTTAAGAGGGGTACACCTACATAGACTACTCAAGCTCCACATATTCCATCAGGTCCACAGGCTTCTCAGGTCGTGATTACCACTCTAGTTGCCACTCCACCTGCATAACCAGCTAGGGTGGAGGTCAGGCGGGTAAGGGTCTCCCTAGAAGGAGAGCTCATGCGAGATGTTATGCTTTTTGGGTAGGATAGAGGCGGTTGTATCAGACGCAATTATCATAGGTATTGTTCCAATTTTTCATAGAGATGCATTAGTCTTATTTGATCCAGGCTCCACTTATTCATATGTATCATCTTACTTTACACCATATTTGGGTATATCTCATTATTCTTTGAGTTCCCTATTTATGTGTCCACGGTTGTGGGAGATTTTATTATTGTCGACCATGTGTATCGGTTGTGTTTAGTTGTTATTGGTGGTTTTGAGACCAAAATTGATCTATTGTTGCTCAATATGGTAGATTTTGATGTTATTTAGGCATGGACTGGTTATCTCCCTATCATGTTATTCTTGATTGTCACGCCAAGATGGTGACATTGGCTATACCAGTTTTACCACGGTTGGAGTGGAGAGGTACTTTGGATTATGTTCCTAGGAGGTTTGCGTCCTTTCTTAACGTACAACGGATGGTTGGGAAGGAGTATGATGCATATCTAGCCTTTGTGTGATATGTCAGTGTTGATACTCCTACTATTGATTTAGTTTCGGTAGTGAGAGACTATCCAAATATGTTTTCAGCAGATCTTCCGGGCATGTCACCCGATAGGGATATCAATTTTGGTATTGACTTGTTGCTGGGCACTCAGTCCATTTCTATTCCACCATATCGTATGGCCCTAGGGGAGTTGAAGGAGTTAAAGGTGTAGTAGCAAAAGTTTCTTGATTAGCGTTTCATTCGGCCTAGTGTGTCACCTTGGGGTGCTCTGGTTCTGTTTGTGAAGAAAAATGATGGTTCTATATGCATGTGTATTGACTATCGACAATTGAATATAGTGAAGAATAGATATTCATTACCACACATTGATGACCTATTTGATCAACTATAGGGTGCCAGAGTGTTCTCAAAGAATGATTTGCGGTCAGGTTATCATCAGCTAAAGATTCGAGATCCTGATATTCCGAATACTACCTTTAGGACTCGGTATGGTCATTACGAGTTCCTTGTGATGTCATTCGGGCTGACCAACACCCCAACAATATTCATGTACCTGATGAATAATGTATTCCAGCCTATCTTGACTCATTCGTCATTGTGCTTATTGACAACATCTTGGAGTACTCTCACAGCTAGGAGGATCATTAGCAACATTTGAGGATTGTGCTCCAGACCTTGAGAAAAGAAGTTGTATGCAAAATTTTCAAAGTGTGAATTCTAGCTTGATTCGGTGGAATTTTTTGGTTGTGTGGTGTCGAGGGATGGGATCAAGGTAGATCTGAAGAAGATTGAAGCAGTGCAAAGTTGTCCCAGACTGTCTTCAGCTATTGAGATCAAGTGTTTTCTTGGTTTGGTCGGGTATTACTGTCATTTCGTTGAGCGTTTCTCATATATTGCGGCACCTGACTAGATTGACCCAAAAGGGTGCTCTGTTCAGATGGACCAAGGAGTGTACGAAGAGCTTTCAAAAGCTCAAGACTGTTTTGACTATAGATAGGGGTGTTCATAATAACCCAAAAACCGAACCAAATCGGCCATAAAAATTGATATTTGTTTTGGTTAGGTTTGGTTTCGTTTTGGTTTTGAATTTTAAAAACCGATCAAATTTAATTTGGTTTTGGTTTTAATAAAAAACAATACCGAAAAAACCTAACCAAACCGACTATGGAAGTAGCTATTTAAATTTATTATTACACCTATATGTATATTCTTATGTAAAGTTTCTAAAGTGTTATAGTACATATTAGCTGTTTGTATTTTTAGTCTAGCTCTTTGCTATTATAATAATCTATTACTTTTACATTCAAGTTTGATTGGTAGTTTTCTTTTTCTAAATACAAGAATTTATTTCATGTTAAAAATAATTAATTTTTAATTGAGTAATTAATTTATTCATCACTATTCGCTTCAATTATCATCAATATATCTTGGTAAATGACAGATTTCTCAAATAGCAATTGGTTTATAGTGTTACGTTGAAAATGTAGTTTTCGAAATATGTGTTTGATAGTGTATGTCTCATATTTAAGAAAAAAATGATAAATAACCGAGAAAATCAAAAAAACTGACAAAAATCGGATCGATAAAAAGCCGACTTAATTGGTTTAGTTCCAATATTTTAAGAATAAACTTACTTGGTTTGGTTTCTTTTTAGGGAAAAACCGATCCAAATAGAACCATAAACACCCCTAACTACAGCCCCAGTGTTGGTGTTGCCTATGGGTTTGGGATCTTACACTGTGTACTGTGATGCGTCACGTGTTGGACTTGGCATGGTGTTGATGCAATATGGTAGGGTGATTGCCTTTGTGTCTAGACAGATAAAGGTTCATAAGAAGAATTATCATGTCCACGACTTAGAATTAGCAGCCATTATTCATGCCTTGAAGATTTGATGGCACTAAATACTCGGTGTCGCTTATGAGGTCTATACCGGCCACTAGAGTCTACAACATCTGTTCAAATAGAAAGAACTTAACTTTCGGCAGCGGAGATGGTTAGAGTTGTTTAACAACTATGATATCACCATTCTATATCATCCCGGGAAGGCCAATATGGTGGTTGATGCCTTGAGTTTAAGGGCGGAGAGTTTGGATAGTTTAGCATACCGGCAGTGGAGAGGCCATTAGCATTAGATGTTCAGGCCTTGGCTAACCAGTTTGTTAGATTGGATATTTTGGAGCCGAGTCGAGTTGCGTGGTTTCTTGGTTAATTTATATGATCACATTAGAGAGCACCAGTATGACGACCCCCAATTGTTTGTCCTTAAGGACACTGTATCACACGAAGATGCTATGGAGTTGTCTATCGGAGATGACATTGTGTTGTGGATGCATCACCGATTATGTGTGCCAAATATGGATGGGTTACATGATTTGATTCTTGAGGAGGCCAACAGTTCGCGGTACTCCATTCATCCGGGTGTCGCTAAGATGTACCAGGATTTGAGGTAGCACTGTTGGTGGAGGAGAACGAAGAAAGACATAGTGGAATATGTTGCTCGATGCCTAAATTGTCAGTACGTTAAGATGAAGTTAGGCACTCGAGTTGAGTTAAGTACAATAACATTCAACCCCCAGATGAACGGATAGTCCGAGCGCACCATTCAAATATTGGAGGATATGTTTCGTGCCTGTGTCATGGAGTATAGGGGGTTTTGGGATCAGTTTCTTGCCGCTTGCGGAGTTTGCCTACAACAACAACTATCAATCGAGTATTTAGATGGCTCCTTATGAGACCCTATATGGGAGACGGTGTCGTTCCCTAGTTGGTTGGTTTGAGCTGGGAGAGGCTAAGTTATTAGGTACAGATTTGGTTCGAGATGCCTTGGAGAAGGTAAAGCTGATCTGGAATCGGCTTCGTACAGCCCAATCTAGATAGAAGAGTTATGCAGATCAAAAGGTTTGTGATGTTGCATTCATGGTTGGAGAGCGGGTCTTGCTTTGGGTTTCGCCCAAGAAGGGTGTTATGAGGTTCGGGAAGAAGGGCAAATTGAGACCTAGGTATATCGGACCATTTGAGATTTTTGAGAGGATTGGTGAAGTGGCCTACAAGCTTGCATTGCCACCTAGTCTAGCTGCAGTTCATCTGGTATTACATGTTTCTATACTCCGAAAGTATCATCGTGATCCGTACCATGTGTTAGATTTCAGCTCAGTCTAATTGGACAAGGATTTGCCTTATGTTGAGGAGCTAGTGGCCATCTTGGACATGCAGGTCCGAAAGTTGAGGTCAAAGAGCATTGCTTCAGTGGAGGGGTCAACCAATCGACGAGGCGACTTGGAAGATCGAGCATGATATGCGTAGCCATTATCCTCATATTTTCACCACTACAGGTATGCTCTATTCTAGTTTAAGGACAAACATTTATTTTAAGAGGGGGAGGATGTAATGACCCAGCCGGTCATTTTGAGTATTTTAGCCTCGTTCCCTTATTTATTGCCTCCTCTATGCTATATTGTGGTTATATGACTTGTTGAGTTGGTTGGTTTTGGTCTCGGGAGAGTTTCGAGTGAAATGGGACACATAGTCCTTAAGTTGGAGGCTTAAGTTAAAAGGGTTGATCGGAGTTTGACTTTTATGTAGACGACTCTGAAATAGATTTTTGACAATTCTGGTAACTTCGTATGCTGATTTTGTACTTAGGAGCATGTTCTGAAATTAATTTGGAGGTTCGTCGGTTGTTTCAGCTTGAATTGGCGAAAATTAAAAAGTGAAGATTTGAAAGGTTGATAAGCTTGACCGGGAGTTGAATTTATTAATATCTGGGTCCGATTCCGATTCTGGAAGTTGGAATTGGTCTGTTGTGTCATTTATGACTTGTGTGCAAAATTTGAGGTCAATCGGAGTTGGTTTGGTATTAATCGAGTTAATTTTGGAAGTCGGATGATCATGCTTTCAATAAGCTTGAATTGGGTTGCGATTCGTAGAATCAATATTGTTTGATGTGATTTTTGGCCCCAAGTAGGTCCGTTATGTGTCTTAGAACTTGATGATATATTCGAATGGGGTCCCAAGGGCCCCGGGTGTGAATCAGATTGAAATCGGGATAATTTTGGACTTAGTTGATTGCTGAAGCTGTTGTTGTTCTGGTGTCATCGCACCTATCGAGGGTTGGCCGCAGGTGCGGACACGCAGGTGCGAGAGGGGGGTCATCGTAGAAGCGGCCTTGAGTGGGCTTGGCTATGACCATAGATGCGAGGAGATTTCCGCATTTGCGAGCACGCAGGTGCAGAGGAGCTGCTCGTAGATGCTGACTAGGTCAGTTTGGTTTGTGGTAGAAGGAGCGGAAATTGTCCATAGGAGCGGACGCGTAAAAGTGGTTGGGCTCGCAGAAGCGAGATCGCTGGACAGAAAAGGGTGAGTTCGAGGGTTTTCATTCATTTTTTATCTTTTGACCTTGAGAGCTCGGTTTGTGGCAATTTTAAGAGGGATTTTCAAGGAATTTAACGAGATAACTGATTCTAAATCGGATTTGGCTATTATACATGAATCCATCGTTTTTTTTTTAATTTAATTAGTGTTGAGTTGGAAAATTGGGGGAAAATTATAAAATTTCGTAAACCATATTTTTAGGATTTAAAAGGTGATTTGAGGTCAGATTTGAATAATATTAGTACAGTTAGAATCGTTATTGAATGGGTGTTCGAGTGTTATAAGTTTGGTGGGGTTCCGAAATGCGTGCATAGAGTTGACCTTTTAAATTGACCTTTTGTTTTTCCTTAAAGATTTCAACTTTATTGTTCGAAATAGTTTCCTATGGTTTGTATTCATTGTATAAAGTTATTTTGGCTAGATTCGAGTTGTTTAGAGTTGGTTATTCATGCGAATGGCTTACTAGCGTATTGAGTTAGCTTGTTTTGAGGTAAGTGTTGTGAACATGTGATTTTTGCCCTATTCAAAATACTCCTACAAAATCAAAGAAATAGATTTTTTCCCAATTATTTGCAACTTCATAGGATTTTTGTAGGATTTTATTAATTGTTTGCATTTTTGTGCACGTTTAACTTTTATTAAAATCATGAAAATTCCCAAAAAAAAATTCAAAAAAATATCACGCAATGCATATTAGATTTTGTGTTCATATTTTAGGATTAATTAGTCAATTAATTTCTTTATCAAAATGAAAAATCACAAAATTTTGCTCATTTTTATATTTTAGCTTTTAATTTTGGATTAGTAATCTCCTCTTCTTGTTGAGAATAGTCGGCTCCGAGACATCCTAGGACACTTTAAAACCTTAGGCTCTGATACCAAGTTTGTCACGCCCCAAAATCAAGGGGCGCGACCGGCGCTCAACCGAGCAAGCCCGACTGAGCAAGCCTATTAGGTTTCATTCTACCCAAAAATTAATTTATGAATAACAAGGAGATGAACTCCATAAATCCTACTTTATGAGCATTACATTGACAATTTTTATCTTTGTCTTTCATTAACAGTTCAACCATACTAACCAAATTATTACAATTAATAGATACGAAGGAAACATTCTGCCAAATAACAACATATCTAGTTCAAATTTTCAATACCCGACACCACCCACAACCTGTTACAGAGCCTCTAAACATAACTGTAGAGTAATATAGAAATGCCGGCAACAAGGCTCTGGCTATACCTCAAAATACAAAGTGCATGATAAACGACGGTACAGGACCCCGAAATGAAGTGGGGCTCACCAAGTCAGCTGAAAGGGAGATGCGTCACTAGCTGCGACCAACACTACCTGCTATGGAACCACCTACATCCATTTAAAGACGTAGCGCCCCTGGCAATAGGGACGTTAGTGCCATTGAATAGCACTAGTATGTATAACTATATACCATCTCATTAGAAAGAACAACCATACAAGAACAAAAAAATTATAAGGATTCAACAAAAGCTTTAAACAATCACTACATCAACAAATAAAAGGAATCGCATAGCTTTCACATAATTTTCGTAACTTTAGATTGGGGCATTTAATACTGTTCATCGTCATTCATAATACCACCGCTTTCTTGAGTGGAGTCCGATCACGTCCAGATCGTCTAAGTTTCCTCGTTTGAGACATATACCTCAATCATTATTTCATTTCCACTTTCCGGTTTCAATTTCAACACAATACCAACATGTGTGTAGCATGGCATCCGATCACGGCCCGATCGGCTAGGCCGTCTTACCAAGACGTTACCCTTTTCCATTGATCACCTCACTTCAATTTTTATTTCATATATAACAATTAATAGGCACTTAGGGCCACAATTATCACATATACTTGGCACTAGGCCACATTTCATAACTCACATTCCACATCACTTTCACTTTCAATATCAAACTTACAAATTAAGATAATGGGAACATACAAGAACAATTCAAGTTGTAAGCATAGAGAGAGATTCACATGATTTGGAATAATAATCACAATTTAAACTTGACTTGAAATCTAGGCAATTTAGCATACAGTTCACATTCTTCATATATCCCCAATTTAACAAGAATAACATATTGAACATATTGAGACACATCTTTCACATATATTCTTGCAACACCAAATCCTTTGAAATAACAAATACTACATAAATCAAATTCCAGACTAACAACATATGCGGGGACACCATGGGAGCTCAATTTCTATGAAGAGAGGGTTTTAGCCATACATACCTCAAAGAGCTTTTCCTTAAGTTCTTACAATCCACCAGCACCTCTAGCAATAACAATCTATAAGGAGATAGTGGGAATCGATTAATAATTAGGAAGATTTCCCATGGTGTAACTCTCTTAGGAATTTCATCAAACACCTAACATGTGAAGTAGTCTACAAGGTCTGAAAATGAAAATTCCTTCTTCTCTCAACCAATTTTAACAGGAGCTACCCAAATTAGTTCTTTACTATTACATACTATAATTTAGTCCCACATGCATGGCCTATTTCTAATCCCCACCACATAAGATTTGGGTGATTATAAGCTAGGCTCCTTCTTTCTCTCTATATATGCTCTCAACTCTCTCTAAAATCAGTAGAAAAATGACCCCAAATGAAGCCCCAAAGCCTATATATTAAAATGGGGTCAAGTTATAAAAATAGGAAAAATAAGCCTCCGAAATCGGGTCCGCGGTCGCATAATGGACAACAAAACAGGAATGTGGGTCGCAAAATGCATCGCGGAACTGGTGCCCAAACCTGGGCTACACTAGTCCAGTTTGCGACCATATTTGTGGTCGCAGATCAATTATGCGGACCACATAATGATTTTGCGATCGCAGAACTGACACATGATCGCATTTTTCCAGCCTTTGATAATTGGATCATAACTTTGCGGAGGAATGTCCAAATGACGAATGGTTTGAAGCATTGGAAACTAGACTCAAAGACCTTTCATATGATAGGTTATACAATATACAAAACATTATATATATATATATATATATATATATATATATAGAGAGAGAGAGAGAGAGAGAGAGAGATAGAGAGAGAGATAGATATGCTCGTTCAATGTGTGGACTTGTGCAAACTCATTTGGAAGTTTAGCCCATTATGAACTTTTTCGATTTGTCTTAGACTTAGGCCCCTTCTTGGACCCCACATTACTTATTATAAGACTTATACACTTATTTACCAAATCCAATTGATGCCCATTATAATAATAGCACTTAAAATATTATAATTAGTCTGCATGGCACCACGAAATCCTAAGCTACTTAGCAAAAGTTTTTGGGGACTTACATTCTCCCCCCCTTAGGATCATTCATCCTCGAATGAGAGGTAAAGCCCGCCCCAAACACTTAACATAACATATCTCTTTTCTAAGCTACCTCAAGTCCCTAAATTTTTACTAACTCCCAAATTTTTCAGAAATTTCGGCAGCATCTCCTTTGTAACTAGGCCTATCCACCTGCCAGAGAACCACCAAAACATCCTAAAAACTCATCCACAACTCGACAAAGCACCACAATGTATATTTCCATAACACTAATCTTACCATTACAAGTGCTACATTGTCATAATGATACATGAATGTGGACTGCACACTTTTAAATCATAACACCTATAAGGTACTTTTCAAATCAAAACTAATTGTTACACAATCAAGTGAAAATATTTTCTTTCCACGACACTCTCAGCCTTCAAGGTGGCCTCCTCGACTTACAGGCTTGCTATAACACGTTCACGGAAACAATCCCGCCCCCCAAACTTACCTTACAAGGGTGACAGCTAGATACCTCGCATAAGCTACCTATCCATTAACTTCACCTCCAATAATTTTCGCGGGGTTGATACACAAAGGATCTCCAACTACATTATTAGACATAGACATATGAAAACATGAAATACAATAGAAACAGCTACGGGGAAACGTCATACTCCTAGTGCAGTCTAATGGGAAATGTGCTTATGTACCCTCCATTATCAACTCACATAACATCTTCAGGGGAAAATATTGGGAATAACCTGTTTGCCCTTCTAAATTCTAAATCTCTATGCGAACACCCACTATAAACCTTTGATGACCTTAAACGATTACACTAAGATGTGCTGACCATAAAAATTACCTATTGAATATATGCGATCACCCGGGGATGCTCCCTCTTTGATATGTTTGAATCTTCAATACCCAATCGATTTAATACAATAAGGAGCAACGGAGTTCAAGATCGGGTTGGAATTATTCAGGAACCCATTAATGTGCTGAGTAGAGTATTTCACAAGGTTATATGCTAAGAGACACCAAGATTACTACTAACAATACTGACATGGTTAATCATTGTGACGACATCAATTATTAGACAAATGAGTCACATGGGTAACTTGTACATGGGCAATAGGAATCATTAAAGAGGAATATTCAAGTATGTGACCCAGTCATCTCCTGGAGTGTAGGGAAAGTCAGTTCATCAAGAATGAGAATACTCTGGCACCTTGAATGCGATATGAGTTTCAAAATACATGAAGTTGAATTATATTCCTATCGTCAACTGACACAAGGAATCTTTGTCGCAAGCCCACGAGGATGAAAAGAAGTTGAAAACTTATGAGATTATCATATTTCAAACAACTTAACCCTTCCCGATATTGACCCTATATGATAGAACTAAAGATACGACAACTTGTCTTCCAAATCAATATGCTCATGATATGTGCAGAAATCTGAAGGCATCTAATTTTAACCTTTCACGAGTGGAACCACATAGCTAGGACATCTTAATATTGGGACAAAATCATGTATTGGTTAGAGGGGTTCTACTGGTTAACATGATGCTCTGGGGAGAAAGACAAATAACTCTCCTATCCACCCAGGAAGGTGGAATACCAAAGGTAGCAAAATTTCCCGCACATGACAATGACGTTGTCAATAATCCTAGAAGCCGAGTGAGCAGAAGGCCATGTAACCCATCCAATCCGACCCATTTAAGACTTTTGAAAAGGGGACGCACTTTGGTTTGAAATCATGGCAATATAAGCTTGAACGTAAGGGAAATCATTACTTTTGGAACCCATAAGACAAGCCTAAGTAGCCTACAAAATCATTAACAATGTCGAGAAAGTACTTAAAACCATTACGAGTTGGTATAAAACAAGGCCTCAAAGTGCCTACATGGATAAGCTTGAAAGATGAGACATCTTAATGCATTTATCGGAGAAAAGTAACCTAGGTTATCTAGTCACAGGGACAAGCAGAGCAGGTAAATGATTGTTTGAATAACATCTACAAGGAATACCAGCAATATTTAATTATTCTAACAAAAGGAATATGTCCACATCCTTGATTCTATAAGACTTCCTCTTTGATGCCATAAAACATAAAATGAGTTTTACAATGAGAGTTATCAGATGAAATAGATAGTATGGCAGCAAAACTAAAGAGCACCATTTGGAACCAACAAGCTTAAACTGAGTTGAAGACATTAGAAGTTTATAGTAAAGGGGAATTTACCCACTTCCAGTTTCCTTTTTAGAAAAGGGGGCTTGTAGAGTACATAAATGTGAGGTGAATTGAATTGAATCATATAGTTGGATAGCTAGTCGAGAAAGGTTTAAATCTTTTATTGTTAATATTAATAGCATGTTAGTAGTTAGCCTTAAGATATGCCTATGATTTTGTTGAAATTTTTAATACTTTGGGCCACATGTGATTTAGAGGAAGTTGAGTCTCAATTGGGCCTGACATTGGCCCAGATGAGACAACCCAATCAAGTTTTGACCTAGGGCATTTCTGCCATGACCTAATTTCCGTTTTGGGCTCAATTCAGAGCCCCAATCAACTTCAATAATTTATTTCATTAAGTTTACTTCTCATATAATCAGAACAGGTTTTAAACATTGAGAACTTGTCTTTGAAAAGCTGGGCCTGGTGTTGGCCCAATCGAAGCTGCCAAGTCTCACCAGGCCCGCTCGCCCCTTTTATCCGAGCTCAATTCCCACCGGCCTTGTTGCTCTTAAAAGTTTTTTAGATAATGTAATGGGCCCAGTGCTGGCCCAATTCTTCTCAATAATTAAAGGTCCAACACATCTACCCCAAGCATGTATATAATTAGTAACCTTATATTGAACTTCAAATTAGTTTTAAATATGAACATCCTTAGTTTGCTTTAGTTGAGGATAATCTTTTGAAATAAATCGAGGCGTGTCATTCACAAATGAATCCCATAATCTGTGGCCCTCACATTAATATTATAATTAGTATAGAGAATACTTTGAACATTCGTAGTTTTCTTTTAGGCACGTTTATAATAAAATTATCATAGCTACGGGTACGGTTCCTGTGACATAGTTGTAATACATAATTTCCAAATCCGGGGGTACATTTATGTGACCCAGCCACAACTTCTAATAATGTTAATAAATTAAACATGTTGTAGATTGTGGGTATGGTTCACGTGACACGATTCGCAATGTGTATCAAACATACAAGAGTACGACAACCATAACTTGTTCCAGAATAATTCCATAAATAGTTAAAAGCGGTTATAAAGTTAAAAATACACACTAGGTTTAAACTGTATAGTAAATAAGATAATAGGCCAATTATTAATAGTTAAGCGACCGTGCTCGAACCTCGGAACCCGGGAATGCCTAATACTTTCTTCCGGGTTAACAAAATTCCTTATCTAGAATTTCTAGTTTCGCAGACTTTTAAATGAAGTCGATTTCCTCGATTTGGGATTTAAAAATAAATTGGTGACTTGGGACACAAAATAAACTATTCCAAGTGGTGACTCTAAATTAAATAAAATAATTTCATTTTGAATAATATCACTTTAATTGGAAAAACTCTCTTATACTCCCCTCTTGGGTGGTAAAAGGAGGTGTGACAGCTCTGGCGACTCTGCTGGGGATCAAAACCCAGAACTTCTGGTTCAGGGTTCAAGAATTCAAGCTTAGAATAACTTTTATAATTGGATTTTATTTATTATCTGATTTTCATTACATGTTTGGGCCTAATGTGCTAAATGCCACTTTTTACCGCTTTGATATTATTTGAACTGTATATAAACTGCTGCGAAACCCTTCTTTTCTAATCTTCTGGGAAGTACACGCTAGCGTGACTTCTTTTCTGTTAGTGTCATATCCCAATTTAGGAACGAGGTTCGGATCAATTACAAAGTCGGATGGCCTTTTGGTTCCCAGTACGTAGCCCCCCCCCCCCCCCGGCTCGAGTTGTCCACTCTGGTAAACCAGGTCTAGAACAATACACCCAAGTTTCAAATCTAGAGTAACGTAACCTCATGCCGGATCCCTAGTAGGAACGCTTATTTGCATCATGTGCATTTGACTTTGGGGACTCAACACAAAGGTTGGGTTTGTCTAGGACAGGTGTAATCAAAAATCAAAAGACCATCCTGATGCATTCTTACGTGCTACTTGTACAATTATTTGCTTCGGTTTGCATGTTGACTGGTTTCTAGAATAGGGAGAAAAAATTGGAAAAATCAAATTGAGGTACGAGAGAGATAATTACTTGCCTTTGAAAATCTGGTGTCCAAAATATACCGAAACTCTGCCGAAATTTTGAAAAAAAAGAGGAGAAAAGAAAAAGAAAGAAAAGAAAGGAAAATTGTTTCAAAATACTTCATGTTTTCTGTTGCGTCAAAATTGACCGAACTACGCGGGTTTGATTCTCACCGGATGTGGGATACGTAGGCAACCCTCATTGGGTCCAGCCCCATTTTTTGAAAAAATAGCCCAAAAAATTTGAAAATGTCATCATTGTTGTCATAAATAAAATGGGTGATACCGTTTTGGTCTAAATAGTTGAACGTCCCAACGGGGCGCCGGAAGGCCATTTTTGCAAGAATAGCCACCGACGGTTTCATTTCCAATTTTGGCCTCCTAGCAAACACAACCCTAAAATCTTTCCTTTTTGAAGTGCTGAAGGGTCGTATTTGCAAAAATAGCCGTGTTTATTTGAATTTTGCAAAATGACCCATTTTTATCAGCTTTAATAAAGTTCCCTTTGTTTTAAACCAATCACCTTAATCTAAATGTGCAGAATGAGCATGAGTCAAAACTTACCAATAAAGGTTAGGACCAAGATCCCGTTGGAACTACACATGTGGTGGGAAGATTTGGGCAAGCAAGGACAAGACATGGTCAACCATTACTTGGGGGCGCTCATCGGATTATTAAATATCAGGCCTAGGGGGGACATAATAAAAGCACTGGTGACATTTTGGGACCCAGCTCACAACATTCTGCATTTCTCGGACTTCGAACTTACACCCACTTTGGAGGAGATAACAGGTTATGCTGGGAGTGCAGAGGGTCTAAGACATAAATACCTGGTCGCTCCAAGGGTCGTCACTCCTCACAAGTTTCTGGACTTACTAAAAATAAGCAGGTAGGTCCACTATACAGATTTGGTGGGTAGGTTTTCCACTCTACACTTCATATACCAGCGGTATGGACATATAGGGGGATTTGAAAACCCGGAAAGCAGAATTTGTAGTAAAGGGAACCGACTAAAGTGGGAAGAGCACAGATGCTTCGCTTTCATGGTGGCATTCTTAGCTCTTCTAGTATTTCCCATGAAGGATGGGAATATTGATTTACGGGTAGTCGGAGTCGTCAACACTTTGATTATCAATGCCAAAAGCACCCTCGCACCTATGATAGTAACAGAAATATTCCGAGCTCTCACAGCTTGCAAAGCCGGGGAAGATTTTTTTGAAGGGCGCAATTTGTTACTACAAATGTGGATAATTAAGAATCTGTGTCATCGTCCTCAGTACATGAACGACGGATATACAGGGAAAAACTGCATAGAGGAATTTGGTACAAGGGCCAATGGGTTCGAGATGCCAGAAGGGGTCGTACATTGGATATCATGCCTTCGCTCCATAACTATATATCAGATAGAATGGACGTTGGGTTGGCTTTCTATTAACGAGATTATATACATGCCTGCCACCGGTCCTCACTTCCTCCTAATGGGTCTCAAAAGTATCCAACCTTATGCCCCGTACAGGGTTTTGAGACAGTTGGGAATATGCCAAATAGTCCCTAAGGACAAAGACCTTAGCATTCATGCAATCGAGATCCGCTCTGATGGCCAATTTCATGAAGTAGTGATTCGCCAGATCTGGAGTGAGTTCCAATATTTGACGGCGAACACCCGAGTACGTGATTTATCTAAGGGTGAAGTCTCGCCCGGTTACCTTGCTTGGTATAAAGGAGTGTTAAGTTTGGAAGACCAACTAAAAGACCCCACCTCCAAGAATTTGTTGAAGCATCAGAAGAACAATGGGATTGGCTGACCAAAAAAATGAATACAGAGTCACCATAAGCAAGTTGGAAGGGCAAATTAGAGATCTTAAGTTTGATAGTGGTTTGCAAGCCGTTGCGGATGAAGGTGAAAAGAAGAAGTTGCCCCAAGAAAACAAAGTCCTCCGAGCCCATATTCAAAGAATGAAGATAGCTGCTGAAAACCCGGGAAGGAGCCAAACAGATGAAAGACTTATAAATGGTCTTAGGCGGAAAGTATGTGAGTATGGGACTATTTGGAAAAGGCCGAAGGTAGTCTGGCAATAGCTCGGGCAAAGTTAGTGAAGAACGCCAAAGGACGGGCAGAGTCTATTTAGCAATTAAAAGGAAAATATGATAGAGAAGTCGCAAATCTAAAGAAAAAGCTAGCTACCCTCGAGAATGAAATGGCTAAACAGACAAAGAACATTAAGGCAGAGAGGGAGCATTGTTATGCATTGATGTCTCGGCTGGAAGAGGACATGCAACAGTTGCAGGAGCAAAGCCATCATGACGCCCAAGTTCTGGATGCTAGATCTTAACAAATTGGGCGCCTGCTCCAAGAGAAAGGCATCATTAGAGAAATGATTAGAGTAACTGCTGACTATATATTGTCATGAAATTCCATGAGTGTGAGGATATGACTAGGTCCACTTTCTTCACTGCAGTGATGACTTTTGTTCGCCAGATAATGGACGACCTGGATTGCCTCCAAGGAGATCTTGCACATAGGCCTACGTCGAGACCGACTGATGTCCCGCGGGCCCCTGGAGTAGTTTTGGAGGTACTTATGTATTCCTGATTTTTTTTCGAGTCTGTATTTCAGTTTCCTTTTAGAGTCTATTTTAGTTTTTCAGTTCTTAGGTATGTATGATGGAGTCGTTGTAATAGAGAAAAATTAGAAGTTTTTATTTTAATGAAAATTTGAAAAAAAAAACAAAAATGCTTCTTTCTTTTATTTCTCATTTATCCTTTGAACTACGTAATGATCTGATTCACGCGGCGTTGTGATACGTAGGCAATTCTCATCGGATCCGATCATAACTATAGATAACTCGAATAAAAGAAAATGATGAAAAAAAGGACACAAGAAAAAGAGAGAAAACAATGCAAAAGAGAGAGTGCAAAGAAAAGAGAGCAAATAATGAAAAGTGCAAAGAGAAAAGAAATATTCAAAGATCTGGGAGGTCACAAAAGTCGGGATGAAACACGCAACTGTTGCAAAACATGTAGGAAAAAATTTAACTGTCTAGGTGCATTGCATTCCCCAACGTGCGATTTCCTATGTGTTAATTGTCTCAAACTAATCGGTTTGTTGTGTATGTTGTTGAGACCAGGTTCTGTTTTTAAGGTAGTTGGTTTTGTGGTAACCTGGCTTTGCACCCTTACTTTACAAGGTCCAAAGAAAGTGTCAAAATGACGTCAAAGAGTCATCTACCAACAATTATCCCTTCATAGGATAGCCCGTTGTCGGTTATCCTGACATCAGAGTCAGCAGCTGCTGAAGAGAATAGGGCACTGCGCCTCCGCATGTTGGAAATGTGGGATGCTTGGTCTAACAGTAGAGAGCCGCCTAGTGCAATACCTTGGGTTTCCTGAACTGATTCCCAGAACAAGTGGGACCTCCAAAATCCTTATAAACTACCCGACCACCCCATTCAGACACCCCACTATGTCAGCCCACTTCACCGAAACACCTTTTGAGGTTTTCCCCCAGGCACTGATTTCGGAGTGTCTTCTAACATATTCACTACACCACCAACCTCGGCTATGGTACAGCCAACACTTCCCAGGCCAAGTTTTGAGTCGTCATCTTTTACTTTCCAAATACCACCATTTCCATCAGACACGGCTCATGTCACCCCAAACTCCTACCCTCAACAACCTCGGTATGAGTTTACCACAGGACAAGAGAGAACTGTAAAGAATCCCGAGCAAGAAAAGATCACTCGAAAAATGAAAAACATAGAACAAAGTCTCAAGAACATACAAGGCCTGAGTGGCTAGAAGAGTGTCTCCTACGCTGACCTACGCATGTTCCCTAATGTTCACCTGCCCATCGATTTCAAGACTCCTAAGTTTGAAAAGTATGACGGGCATGGAGACCTCATATCTCACCTGAAAAGATATTGCAATCATTTAAGAGGAGCGGGCGAAAAAGAAGAACTCTTGATGGCTTACTTTGGGGAGAGTTTAACCAGAATTGCATCCGAATGGTATATGGACCAAGACATCTCCCGCTGGCACATATGGGATGACTTGGCCCGAGACTTTGTTAAACAGTTCCAGTACAACGTGGACATAGCTCCAAATAGAAAATCTTTGTCCAATTTCAAAAAGAAGTCTTCGGAGAGCTTCCGGGAGTATTCCATCAAGTGCGTGAACAAGCTACTAGGGTAAAACCCCCAATAGATGAGACCGAGATGGTCAGTGTCTTCTTGCAAGCCCAAGAGGCTGATTACTTCCAGAACATGACGTCTGCTATAGGCAAGCCGTTTGTAGAAGCCAAAAAGATTGGGGAAATGGTGGAGAATGGTTTGAAAATGGGTCGCATCCTGATCCAGTCAGCTATAAGAGCCACCTCTCAAGCAATGCAAAGTGGGTCGGGGGGTGCAGCAAACCCAAAAAAGAAAGAAGAAGCAGCAATGATGGCCTCAAGTCTGAGAAACCCCCATCAACCCTAGGGTTACTTTGGTTCATCTTCATCACCCTGCAACATTACTACCCTCACCAAGATGCGGCATATTCCATGACTCCTCATCCTTATATAGTTATGAATGCCCAGCCATACGCTCAGCCGCAACAACAGTATAACCCAAACCGAGCTCCACCTCCCAAAAATAACCCTCCTCACCAAGCTCCATATAATCCCCGTCCACCACAGAATAATTTTCCATATAATGCCCGTGCCCGTGAACCACCCAGAAAACCAACTTCACACCCATCGGTGAATCATATTCCAGCTTTTTCCCAAAGTTGGTCCAAATGAGTTTGTTGCAGCCTATACCTCCAAATAGGGAAAATCCAGGGTCACCCTCCTACCGACCCGGTACCCTATTAGCTTATCATTTAGGGGCAGAAGGGCATGACACTAAGGATTGCTGGACCCTTAAAAGGGCGGTCAAAAATCTAATAGAGCAAAAACAGGAAGTGTTGAGGGATGAAGAGGTCCCCAATGTAACAAATAACCCATTGCCAGCTCACAATAATGGGCCAGTTATTGGGATGATTTGTGAGGACAGCGAGTTCGGCCCAACATTGAAAGCTATCATTGCCATTACCGATGTTGAAAAGAAGCCTAAAGCTGCAATAAAGCAAGCTAAGGATGAGAAGAAGAGCAACTCCACTCCTCAAAGCATAGAAAAGATTGTGGAAACAAAGACAGGGGCAACGCCCCCTAAAGATGTTGTTCTCTATGTTCCCAGGGCCCCCATAAAAGGACAACTTGTGTTGAGTCCTCCCAAAAGTTTTGAGCAAAATAAGTTCGCGCTTAAGGTACCAAATATGTACATACCAAAGGGGACTTATGTCGCACGGGGGCCGATAATTTCACCCAGGCTAACTGAGCCCGTGTTTATCAGTTGCGCACCACAGAATCCCATGAAGGACCCCACTGTTGTCCCCTGGAACTACAAAAAAGTAGTGGTAACTTACAAAGGAAAAGAAATCATGGGGGAAGTGAATGAAATGAACTTATCTGGAAAGCACCTCAACTTGGAAGAATTGAACAAGACCAAACAGAAGCGTTTTCCACTTAAAAAGCCAGTCAGTGCTGAATAGGCACAAAAACTCTTCTGAAAAAAGAAAACCTCAGAATACGCTGTGATTGATCAACTCAAGAAGTCCCCCTTTCAGGTCTCACTTTTGTCCCTATTGATAAGCTCGAATGAGCATCAGAAAGTGCTGTTAAAGACGCTCAATGAAGCATATGTTCCGGTCCCGACGATGATTGACCAATTGGAAATAATGGTGGAGTGATTTTTTGAAGTCAATCGATCTCCTTCAGTCGAAATGACTTGCCACCAGAAGGGAATGCCCACAACAAAGCTCTTCATTTGACCGTTAAGTATGAAGGATACTACGTGAAAAGAGTTATGTTGGATGGCAGATCTGGGGTTGACATCTTCCCTCTCTCGACCCTACAGAGAATGGAAATTGGGACTGAAAGGATTAGGCCCAACAATGTTTGCGTGCGTGCATTTGAAAGTGTCAAAAGGGACACAATATGGGAGATTGATTTGATCCTAACCATCGGTCCGATGGATTTTGAAGTGACATTTCAGGATTTGGACATGGACACCTCCTACAATTTTCTCCTTGGAAGGCCTTGGATCCATGCGGCAAGGGCTGTGCCCTCTACTCTCCACCAAATGGTTAAGTTTGAACATGAAAACCAGGAAATCGTGGTCCACGGAGAAGATGAACAATCAATTTACAGGGACCCGTCAGTCCCACATTTGGAGGCTAGAGAAGGTAGCGAGCACATAGTCTACCAAGCTTTTGAGATCGACCAGTGTGAGGAAGAAACCCCGTGTCCTCAACCCTTCTTGTCAAACGTATCAATCATGGTCGTTAGTGAGATGATCAAGCGTTGCTACAAGTCCGGGAAAGGGCTCGGGACATCTTTGCAAGGCATTACAGAGCCCATCACTTTTACTACTAGTGAAAACTTTTTTGGCGTCAGTTTTCGAGCTACACAAGCCGACGTAAAATGGGCTAATAAACGTATGAATGATGGGTAGATTCTGCCTCAGCCGGTCCTGCATCTTGCCAGAACTTTTGTTAAACCAAGGTACATAGAAGAAGAAGAAGAAAAGGCTTTCACGGTCGAAAAAATTGAGGACATTTGTGGAGCAATGAGGCAAATGTTATATGAGGCTCATATGGTCCAGCCAGGTGAAGGCTCAAGCACTGCTGAGGTGCAATATATGGGTCCCAATGCCAAGCTTCAAAATTGGAAGGCTACTCCGTTCCCAGTTAGGCGGGAATCCCGGTAGTTTAGTCTTGCCATCTTTTCTGCATTTCGAGTTATTTTAGGGTGTAACTCGAATGTTTTTAGTTTATTTTCTTTTAAATTCCAATGTAAACCCTTCTATCCTCAAATTCAATGAAATAAAATCAATATTTCATTGTCTATGAATCTCTCTCTATATTCTTTCTGATTTTTGTTATTTTTCTTATCTCTCTTTTTCAGTTCTAATAATGCGGACTTAAATAACATGACATGCTTACGGATTTCATGCCCATATCCTAACACGCTATCTAACTGTGAAATAATGAATCAAAAACCAGAATATGATAAAGATGAGGCTTTTAGGGAAATAAACAGAGAATTGGAACAATTTGAGAATAAGCCTAATCCAAACTTAAATGAAACTGAGCTAGTTAATTTGGGTAGTCCGGAAGAGGTCCAGGAAACCATGATAAGCATTCACGCTGATGAATGAACCAGGGATACATTGATCCAACTTTTGTTCGAATTCAAAGACGTGTTTACCTGGTCCTATAATGATATGCCAGGACTAAGTGTTGATTTAGTGGTGCACAAATTGTCAACTTACCACGGTTATCCCCATGTCCAAAAAAATAGAAAAAGTTTAAAACAGATATCACTGACAAGATCAAAGAAGAAGTCACCAAACAGTTGAAAGCCGGTGTGATCTGATACGCCACATGGTTGGCTAATGTGGTCCTAGTGCCAAAGAAAGATGGGAAAACCCTAGTGTCTGTTGATTATCGGGATTTGAACAAACCAAGTCCCAAGGGTAACTTCCCATTACCAAACATCCACATTCTCGTTGACAATTGTGCCAAACACGAGATACAGTCTTTCGTAGATTGTTATGCTGGGTATCATTAGGTTTTGATGGATGAAGAAGACGTAGAAAAGACGGTTTTCACCATACCTTGGGGTACTTACTGTTATAGGGTCATGCCATCTGGTTTGAAGAACGTCGGGGAAACTTACATGAGAGCCATGACTTCCATCTTTCACGACATGATGCACCAGGAAATTGATGTGTACGTGGATGATGTGATCATTAAATCCAGAATGCAGGATGACCATGTGTGGGATCTGAGAAAGTTCTTCGAGCATCTGCGTAAGTATGACTTGAAATTAAATCCAGCTAAATATGCATTCGAAGTTCCATCTGGAAAACTCTTGGGGTTTATAGTCAGTCGGAGGGGCATCGAGCTAGATCCAACAAAGATAAAGTCTATTCGTAATTTCCCCCTTCGAGAACCAAAAAAGAAGTTATGAGTTTGCTGTGCAGGTTGAATTACATTAGCAGATTCATTGCTCAATGGACTTCCATGTGTGAGCCCATATTTAAGTTGTTAAAGAAAGATGCGACGATTAGATGGGCGGATAAGTGTTAGGAAGCTTTCGACAAAATTAAAGAATATTTGTTGAATCCGCTAGTGTTGGTTCCACCCGAGCCTGGAAGGCCTTTGTTCTTGTACTTGACAATTTTGGAGAATTCTTTTAGATGTGTTCTCAGGCAACATGATGTGACCGGGAAAAAAGAACAAGCCATATACTATTTGAGCAAGAAGTTCACTAGTTATGAAGCCAAGTACACTTTGTTGGAAAGAACTTGTTGCGCCCTAACTTAGGTCACTCAGAAGCTTGGGCATTAATTGTTGGCTTATACCACCTATCTCATCAAGAGATTGGATCCTTTGAAATACATATTCCAAAACCCGATGCCCACAGGAAGGTTAGCAAAATGGCAAATCCTGCTCACCGTGTTTGACATAGTCTATGTCACCTGCACGACAATGAAAGCTCAAGCCTTGGCGGATCACCTAGTTGAGAATCCTGTTGATGATGAATATCAGCCTTTGAGTACCTATTTTCCGGATGAGGAAGTAAATTCAGCTGAGGTGATTCCAGAAGACACCAATGCTTGGAAAATGTTCTTCGACGGAGCTGTAAATGCAAAAGGTGTCGGGATTAGGGCAATTTTGATTTAGCCCACCGGTCAGCACTATCCGGCCACGGACCGGCTTCGGTTCTTTTGTAAGAACAACATAGCCGAGTATGAAGTCTACATTATGGGCATGAACATGGCAATCGATCAAGATGTGGAAGAATTGTTAATCATGGGAGATTCCGACTTGATCATTCGACAAGCTCAAGATGAATGGGAAACTCGGGATATCAAGCTTATTCCATACATGCAACATGTGGTAGATCTTAGCAAGCGATTCAAATCCGTCGAGTTCAGGTACATTCCTCGGTTTCATAATGAGTTAGCCGATGCATTAGCTACTTTGGCCTTGATGCTGCCGTATCCGGGCAATGTCCACATTGACCCATTGGAAATCCAAATTCGAGAAATACATGGATATTACAATACAATTGACATGGAACCATATGTTCAGCCATGGTATCATTATATCAAAAGATTTTTAAAAACAAAGGAATATCCTGCAAGCCAGTGGAGATCAAAAGAGAACCATGAGAAGGCTTGCCAGTGGTTTCTTCTTGAGTGGAGAAGTCTTGTATAAAAGGACTCCAAACCTAAACTTTTTAAGATACGTGGATGCCCAAGAGGCTGGAAGAATCATGAATGAGGTGCATGCAGGAGTATGCGGGCCCCATATGAACGGATATGTCCTTGCAAAGAAAATCCTTCGGGTAGGTTATTACTGGATGACCATGGAAAAGGACCGCTTCAGTTTTGTCCAAAAGTGTCATTAGTGTCAGGTACACGACGACTTGATTTATGCACCGCCTTCAGAACTGCACCCTATGTCAACACCATGGTCGTTCGTTTCTTGGGGTATGGATGTCGTTGGGCCAATCGATCCAAAAGCTTCAAATGGGCATATATTCATTTTTGTTGCCATTGACTACTTCACAAAGTGGGTGGAAGCAGTCACTCTCAAAGCCGTCACCAAGAAAATAGTGGTGGACTTCGTGCACTCCAACATTATCTGCCGTTTTGGTATTCCTAAAACTATCATTACAGACAATGCTGCAAATTTGAACAATTATTTGATGAGGGAGGTATGCGAACAATTTAAGATCACACATCGGAATTCTACCCCTTATCAGCCCAAAGCTAATGGTGATGTTAAAGCAGTGAACAAAAATATCAAGAAGATCCTTAGGAAAATTATTCAAAGTTCTAGACAATGGCATGAAAAGTTGCCTTTTGCATTGTTGGGATATCGCACAACCATGTGCACATCAGTTGGGGCAACATCCTATCTATTGGTTTATGGCACTGAAGCCGTAATACCCGCAGAAGTTGAAATTCCATCTCTTCGAATCATCGTTGAAGCTGAGATTGGGGACAATTAATGGGTTAAGACGCGTCTAGAACAGTTAACCCTGAAAGATGAAAAGCGGATGACCACAGTTTGCCACAGGCAGTTGTATCAACAAAGAATGGCTCATGCCTAAAACAAGAAAGTGCAACCCAGGAACTTTGAAGTAAGGAAACTCGTTTTTAGGCATATTCTCCCGCATCACAAGGAAGCAAAAAGAAAGTTTGTTTCAAACTGGAAGGGCCCGTACATTATAAGAAAATTGCTGCCATAAGGGGCATTGTACTTGGGAGACATTGAAGGAAATAACCCCGAAACAGCTGTCAATATGGATGCGGTCAAAAGGTATTACGTTTAACCCTTCTGCGGTACAGATATTCTCCGATTAGGAATATGAAAGCTTTTATTTTTGCTACCCAAACACTGTTAACCTATTGCAAACCCTTTGAGCCAATTACCTTTTCTTTGATTACCCTCTTTGGAACCTGAAATGTTGTGTAAAAAAACAACAAAAAGAAAATCAAAAACAAAATTTCCTGAACTACGTTCGACTTGATTCCGAAAGGATATGTAGGCAGACTCTCTCTGGGGTTCAGTCACACAAAAACAAAAATCCACATTTCCCCAAAGTTAAAACTGGGGCAGAAGTTATAATAGTTCGGCGACGGTTCGCCCAAAAGTTTCCAAAGCTGTAATTAAATCCAAACTCTTTTAATCCCAAATCCTGTTCAAGTCCTTTCGATCAATCGGTAAAGATGTTCGAAATTGGAAGATGTGGTTACTTGGATCTGATACAATCAAATGAGAGAAATAAAATGAGAGAGTCTTATTGGTGAAAACCCATACGGGCACCGTAAGACGATGGTGAGTAGAGGAAGAAGAGAAATGAGAGAGGCCAGTTAGTGAAAACCTGCAAAGGGCGCCACTGATCGAAAAAGGGATCCCTTACAACCATCGACACTGATAGAGTCCTAGAAAGGTTTCTCGATTTTGAGGTATGAGTTATGATGGGTTACTAGAGTTGGATGGTTTGCACAGATCGGGTATCCAGTCCAAGAAGTATGTAATGTTTATCGAAGTCTGTATGCACTCCAGATAAGTCCTTCTTTCCTTTCCCTGAAAGGGACACTTGTTGTTTAAATTCATTATCCTGTTCGTTGTTTACTTTTCTTTGAATCCCTTTCGGTCTAATTCTCCTCCGAAACAAACACAAATAAAAGATGTCAAGATTGGGTTTATAGGGACTTGTTTGACAGAAAGCTAAAATTCAAGAAAAGCACCCCGCCTTAGCAGGTGTGTCAAATCGACCTCGACTGGCCATAATGGCCAATGCTCCAGAATCGAAAACTCTTGAAAAGGAAAGAAATCAAAGTCAAGTGCCCATAAAGGCAAAATAAGATGAAAAGGCCAAGCCCCACACGGGTTAACCATCATGTGGAATTTTGGAAAGTCAAGATCTCTTGGTTTAGAAATGAAACCAATTTCCAAAATGTTAGCAAGCAATGGAGATTTTGTTGAAAGAACCAGGCCAAAATCAAGTGATTGAAACAATCAAGGCCACAAAACCAACCACCGTTTCAAACTGACAAATTGTTCTTTGATTTGAAAACAGGAAAATAGGTACAATCCAAAACAACCTCGCAAGAAGCAGGCACAATAAAAGCAAGGTACGCAGAGACCAAAACGGTCCCGCAGCAAAAGTTAACCGAAAAAGGGAAGACCCTTTCAAACTCTTCATTCGTTCTCATGAATAAAATGCTAAAAGTGAAATGAAAAGAAAGAAGAAGGAAAATTCAAAACCATGGTAGCATAGGGTCTCCAATCTCTAGCTACGTTTTTTCAACATAGGGTCACATTCCTTAGTCGATGCCAGCATAACCTGGTAATCTTTCCAACATAGGGTCCCACCCCCTAGTCCTTTCCGACATAACCCGAGGACCTTTTCCGTCATAACCCGATGACTTTCCCGGCATAATCCGAGGACCTTTCCGGCATAACCCTATGACTTTCCCGGCATAACCTGAGGACCTTTTCCGGTATAACCCGAACACTTTTTCGGCATAACCCGAGGACATTTCCGACATAACCCTATGACTTCCCCGGCATAACCCGGGGAACTTTTTCGGCATAACCCGATGACTTCACCGGCATAACCCGAAGACCCTTTCCGGCATAACCCGATGACTTTCCCGGCATAACCCAAGGACCTTTCCGGCATAACCCGATGACTTCCCCAGCATAACACGATGACTTTCCCGATATAACCTGAGGACCTTTCCGACATAACTCGATGATTTTTCCGGCATAACCCGATGACTTTCCCAGCATAACCCAATGACTCTGCCAGCATAACCTAGTAGTCTTTTCTAGTATAGGGCCCCACTCCCTAGTTGATGCCAGCATAACTTGGTAATTTTCCAACTTAGGGCCTCCGATTCCCATTTGATTTTATTTTAGATATAGGGTCTCCACTCCCTAATCTCTTTTCTCGAGGATACACAATCCTGATTTTATTGCTTTCAATAAAGAAGTAGTTTAGATTTTGTTGCAATAACTCACAAAATTTTCCTAGTGACAACTGGGGCAGAAAAATTTCATTCGTTTATTCATTTCGGTGTCTGAACAGGTTTTTACCATAAGACATGAGGTTTGAGATGACCAAAAGAAGAAGTCTCAATCCAAATAAAAAGAAAGAAAAACATGAAAAGAAGTGAAACTCTAAGTGTAGAAGAGGAGAAAAGACGTGGAATGCTCAAGATATGATTGAAGTCACAGGCTTTGCATTTCCCGCCTTGATCCAAAAAGCTGAAGAAGAATGAACCAGTGGTTGCAGCTAATGGGCATCAAGAATCAGATCAAAGTCTGCAGGAAGAGCCATCCAAGAATCAAGATCAAGCTTTAGAAGGTTTATAGATAGGAATCTTGTAACACGTAGTTGATAGACTTAACTAGTTTAGCATTTTATCTTTCATTTTGGTGTAATAAGGAGCTCAGCAAGCAGAAACAACAGCAACAACAGTGAAATCACAGTTTCTCGATAGTCCCAGCTACCAAAACTTTCAGAACTACACTGACCTGATTCCTTTATAGCCAAGGATATGTAGGCAACCTCCGAAGCAAGGTTCGGTCAGACTTTTTCCAAAAAATGCTTCCCATGGAGTTTCAACGGGCAAAACTCACTCGTAATTGCTCATTTTATCTTTGCCCGAAAACTCTTCGCGTTTCCGAGCAAATAGGGGCAGCTGTGAGCATGTGATTTTTGCCCTATTCAAAATACTACTACAAATCAAAGAAATAGATTTTTTCCCAATTATTTGCAACTTTATAGGATTTTTGTAGGATTTTATTAATTGTTTGCATTTTTGTGCAAGTTTAATTTTGATTAAAATCCCCAAAAAAAAGATATCAAAAAATATCACGTATTGCATATTAGACTTTGTGTTCATATGTTAGGATTAATTAGCCAATTAATTGCTTTATCAAAATGAAAAATCACAAAATTTTGCTCATTTTTACATTTTAGCTTTTAATTTTGGATTAGTAATCTCCTCTTCATTAATTTAGGATTAACTAATTTTTTGTAAATATTAAAATTAGATAATCAGTTTAATTTTGCAAATTAGATTAATTTAGGATTTAATTTCGAATTTTAATTAATTAAAGAAAAAGAAAAAAACAAAGAGAAAAAAAATTTGGAAGAAAGGTTTAATTTGGTCCTGAAATTGGGCCAAAATTTGTACCCAAATTCATCCAAACCCAGACCCAAAACCCAAATATACCCGGTCCAACAGCCCTAGCCCCAAAACGACCCCGTTTCTTGTCTTTCAATCACAGCCGCTGGATTCTTTTGATCCAACGGCTCGGAACTGGTTACTCACTTCCCTTAAAACTGTCCGAACCTCCCCTAGAACTTAGAAACCCATTTCATTTCATCCTTGTCTCTCTCTCTCTCTGATGAAAACTCTAGCCGCCTTTATATCCCACACCGGCTCCGCCGCCCGGAAATCGCCTTACAGGGGCGGAGCTTCTCCAAACTATTCCAAATTAACACCAGGCAATAACTTTTTCCTCCCCTTTCCTAATCCCCAAACCATTTCCCTCAAATCTTTATCAAACTGCTCGAATCTTGGATCTGAAATCTAATCCCTAATTTTTCCCTTTTCGATTTCCGGTCAATTTCTGGGTTTTGAACCCAAGACTTCCATTAGTCGACTGTTCTTGTTAAGAACAGTCGATTAATGGTCATCCACGTTCATTTTACCCCATTAAAGTTGTCCGAGTTCATGACTGATTCCAAATTCGAAGCAGGTTTTTGGTAATCCCTTTTCCGTTCCTTTTTCTTCCTTCTTTTGTTTATCTCCTTCATCTTCTTTCTTTCTTTTGATCGGGTGTTTTAGGTAATCGCAACTCTAGGTTTTCTTTTTTTCTTTTTTCATGACTGTTTAGTTTATTCGTTTACATCTCTTTATTAAGTTAACTGAAGCATGTTAAATTTCATCATTTGAAGTTCGATTTTAATTTGCTTAAGTTCAGGTTTAATTAGGTTTACTGTTTTAGGTTTTGATAAATTGTTTATTCTGTTTTCTTTTTGTGTTTGTTTCTCTTTTATATTTGTTTCAATGTTTAGTTAAATTGATTAGAATAGTGTCAAGAGTTAATTAACAACCTATTTGGCCGATTTTTGATTAATTATTAAGAAAACCTTAGCCTTAGGTAATCTGTTTAGTTGTAAACTAATTAGGTTGATTTCTAGGATTCCTTTGCATCTTCATTTGAGTTTTTGTTATTTACTGTTTGGATATGTTGTTTGTTAAACTCAGTTTTATTTAAGGTTAATTAGGTGGACCTGTTAATTAGGAGTAATTTGTTTGAATTAAACTCTAGATGCCCTCAAGTTTAAGTTTTAATTTCAGAATTAAAAGGATATTGAAACGAGCCTAGGAACCCTAAGGCTGGAATCTTCTAGATTATTCTAGGAGCTTCCACAAATGTCATTGAAATAAGAATTCAGGTCAAGACTGGTTAGGACTGAAATATCTAGTAATTGAAAGGGTAAAACTAGTTTTACATAGGGTAAAAAATCAAAAGGTTCTAGTATTTTAGACAGCTACTCCATTCTTAGCAAAAAATGCTGAAATTGGGCGAAAAAGGACATACAGCTGTCAAAGATGATGTACTATTCCGACCTTTCAGAATTTAGGTTAGAATATTCCATTTTTATGCCATCTAGGATACCCTATAAAAAGAAAAGGGACTCCTTCATACTGATTGGATTTTCAGACCCTAAAAATACTCTAAAAGGTTTAGCATTGGTTCAATTTCTTCTGATTTTCTTTAGCAAAACTTAGGGAAAAAAATTGTCTCTAGATTTCTGGTTTTTGATTCGGAATATGGAGTGATACTGAGGCTGTTATTGGTTGATATTGTTGCTCTTTCTGTTGCTGGCCTTTCTGTTCTAGTCATTTCTGCTGACTTCAGGGTTTCTTTTCTTCTTGTTTACCTGTTGTATCCAGGTAATCTCTTGAACCATAAATGGCATATGGAATGTGAGCATACTTGTATGGAAGATGTAATCATGTTTGGAACTGATAGAGTTGTTCCATAGTAAACTTTAATCTTCATGATATTCAACCTTTTTCCTTGTTTTCTTTACCTTCAGCTTTACTTAAAAATGATAAGCCATGTTGCTTTACTTAAAAATGATAGGCCATGTTCGGCTCAGTTGGTAGATTAGTTGTTTGTTCACCACCAGGCGCTTAATAATTCACTTGTATGTATTATATTTGCTTGGGGGTTTAGTTGAAGGCAAATATATGAACAGCAGGTCCTTGCAAGTTGGTTTTACATCTGATTGTTTACATTAGGTAGATCTGGGGATTGCTTAATTGAGTTTACATGATAATTGAGTCTTTTGTTGTATTGATCTAGTGAGTTTAGTGGTGTGAAGTAAAAACTCATATTGAATCATGTTATGCCTGTCTAGAGTCAAAATATTTATCATGCTACTCGAGTTGCAACAATATTAAAGTGATTGCATGTTTAAACTTATGAATAAGTAGGGTTTAATACTTTTATTGTTAATACTAATAGCATGTTAATATTTAGACTTAAGATATGCCTCTTAGTCAGCCTTTACCTGACCAACTACCTAATACTACGCAGGCTCATCAAACAGCGCTTTTTAGCTTTCTTCAGGATTTGGCCCGAACTGTTCGGCAGATTCCCACGCGTTACGCACCCGTTCGCCACTTTGTTCTCAACTCTTCTCACCTCCTGGGTGAGACAAGCTACCTTTAGCTAGGAGCCTCTTTTCCTTCTGCCCAGCTCCCTGAAAACAACGTTCGACTTGCATGTGTTAAGCATATAGCTAGCGTTCCTTCTGAGCCAGGATCAAACTCTTCTTTTGAGTATGATTGGGCCCTGCAGTGGTAGAACCTGGTGAACCGGGCGTACTATTTCCCAACCTTCTGTGAACTTTTCTTCTCTTATGATTTTTGCTACTTTCTTTTTGATAGTATTGGTCTCGTTTAGAGTATCAGTCTAGTCACTCAACTAATCCACTCGTGGAGTGCGTTTGGTATAGTAGTAGTCTGGTAGTTGAGACTTCGGCCCTTCTTCTTCAGTAAAGCCGAGCCCAACTATTATATTGATTACGCCAAACATAGCTTTAGAGGCTCTTACTAGATAGGGCGGTAGAATAGAAGTCTCACTACTAGCTTTTAGTCTTAAGCAGGCAGCGGCGGTCAGGAATGAATGTTATACTAAAATATCCGCCATTTTGTTAAAATTTTTAATACTTTGGGCCACATGTGATTTAGAGGAAGTCGAGTCTCAATTGGGCCTGACATTGGCCCAGATGAGACAGCCCAGTCAAGTTTCGACCTAGGGCATTTCCTCCATTACCTAATTTCCGTTTTGGGATCAATTCAGAGCCCCAATCAACTTTAATAATTTATTTCATTAAGTTTACTTCTCATATAATCAGAACGGGTTTTAAACATTGAGAACTTGTCTTTGAAAAGTCGGGCTTGGTGTTGGCCCAATCGAAGTTGCCAAGTCTCACCAGGCTCGCTCACCCCTTTTATCCTCGTTCCTGAGTTTAATTACGAGCCCAATTTCCACCGGCCTTGTTGCTCTTAAATTTTTTTTAGATAATGTAATGGGCCCAGTGTTGGCCCAATCCCTCTCAATAATTAAAGGTCCAACACATCTACCCCAAGCATATATATAATTAGTAGCCTTATATTGAACTTCAAATTAATTTTAAATATGAACATCCTTAGTTTGATTTAGGTGAGGACAATCTTTTGAAATAAATCGAGGCGTGCCATTCACAAATGAATCCCATAATCCATGGCCCTCACATTAATATCATAATTAGTATAGAAAACATTTTGAACATTCATAGTTTGCTTTAGGCACGTTTATAATAAAATTATCATATCTACGGGTACGGTTCCCGTGACGTAGTTGGGATACATAATTTTCAAATCCGGGGGTACATTTATGTGACCCAGCTACAAATTCTAATAACGTTAATAAATTAAACATATTGTAGATCGTGGGTACGATTCCCGTGACACGATTCACAATGTGTATCAAACAAATAAGTGTACGACAATCGTAACTTGTTCCAGAATAATACCATAAATAGTTAAAAGCGATTATAAAGTTAAAAATGCACACTATGTTTAAAACGTGTAGTAAATCAGATAATAGGCCAATTATTAATAGTTAAGTGACCGTGCTCAAACCACGAAATCCGGAAATGCCTAACACCTTCTCCTGGGGTAACATAATTCCTTATCTAGAATTTCTTGTTTCGCAAACTTTTAAATGAAGTCAATTTCCTTTGGGATTTAAAAATAAACCGGTGACTTGGGACACCAAATAAACTATTCGAAGTGGCAACTCTGAATTAAATAAAATGATCCCAGTTTGAATAAGGTCACTTTAATTAGAAAAACTCTCTTATACTCCCCTCTCGGGTAGTAAAAAGGAGGTGTGACAAGTGCCTTGCCTAACTTTGTGTTGGATAAATTACCCCTTAAGATTGATGTTATTTTGTGTTAATTATGGTACGTGAAGGCTGTGTACGCAAGGTAACGAGTGGGTACATACCTAAATGTGGTAATTGACCGGTTAAAGTTAGGTAAATTCTTGTTGTGCCTTTAAATGAATTGTCATAACATGTTATCTTCATCATCGTTAACCTATCCTTACGTGATTTACTTGACATTTAAATACTTGTCTCATCTCTTACTTGTTATTTGCCCTTACATGCGTAATTGAAGTTATTGTTCTCTCATTTCCTTGTTAATTATTTAACTATTGAGTTACCTTACTTGAAATTATTATTTCTTGGAATATCTTATTGTTGAATTATGGTATTGAAGTTATAAAGGTCATGATATACATTGAGGAAAAGTTGTAAATAATTGATATACCATTATATTCACTTTTGGTTTCTATTGTTGAGACTCTTGTATATATTATGGTTAAGCCATGAGTTATTTATTGTGGAAACATTATTGTTGTTGACTTCTTTGGCAAGTTGTGATTTTGGGCACTTGAGGTGCTATTTGTGATATGTCGTAATATTGATATGCGTGGTAGTATAAGGATTGAGGTTGATACGGATGCGGTGAGATAAGGTGGGGTTAATACGCGCGTGACTAGTAGGAGAACTACTTAAATCCACGGGGTGTGATAAGGTGGGATAAAACGCGGGTAGCTATTTCAGGAAAATGATTTTCAAAACTAAATGTAAGGCTCCCGTGGTGGTATAAGGACAGACTGTGATTTAATTTGTTAAATGAGACTACGAGGCGGTACCTCGGTAGTGATTCTTATTGATACCTTTTATTTTCATCGCTCATGTTTTGTTTGCATCATTTCCTTGGCATTCTTACTATGTGTTTCTTCTGTGATATCTTAATTGTCTAAATTTCAGTGCCACTATTCTTGTTATATTTCTTCAGTTGTATCATTTTCATTGTTTCCATTATTATACTATACTATACCTATTCAGTTTCTTTATTTATTTCAGTAGGTATCTTGACCTGACCTCGTCACTACTTTACCGAGTTTAGGCCTGATACTTATTGGGTACCGTTGTAGTGTACTTATATTACGCTTCTGCACATCTTTTTGTGCAGATCCAAGTACTTCATACCAGCCTAGGCATCTTTGAGTTGAGCTTGGATTGGAAACTTCAAGGTATACATGCTCGCGGTCGCAGGTCTCGGAGTCACCCTCTATCAAATTTCTATTTCATTCTCCTTTTATAGATACTGTTGTATAGGGATGTTTCAGTATACTCTTGTAGAGCTTGTGAGTCGACATCACCGGATTTTGGGTGTTATGTTTTGTTGTACTGCGGAGTCCTTTTTATGATAGATTTTGGTTTAAATGGGAAGTTTTATTACTATTTCCGCTAAATTCTTCATGTATTAACATACATGAAGGAGGGCTTACCTAGTCTTAGAGACTAGGTGTCATCACGACATCCTACGGAAGGCGAGTCATGACACTAATTATTCTACATAAGGAGCGCTTATAGACGCGCGCTTAAGATATTTCCAAGTTAGTGCAAAATGTTTTAGTATATTTTGGGCCCACTATAGTCTATAGGTGTTCAATCGGAACAAGGTCTAATTGAAATATCTAAATGAAAAATTGTGCCAACATTAAATATCTCCGTATATATTTAGCCTAACAATATACGTTCAAGCATTCATTTACTTGACGTAAACAACACGTACGAAGATGTTTTTTCCTTTCTAATTCTTGCAACTCCTTCTCTTAACCATACATAAGCACCTATTTTAGTCTTGACCCATGTCCAAAAATACAATTACGCTCAAAATAATGAAAAGCACAAGTTTTATTCTCATTGTAACACTTTATTTGGGTGATGTTTAGTCACATCAATAATACATCTTTTCTTTGTAGATATTCGTAAGCATAACTTTAATTTACACATATTCGCCTAATCAATTATGGTAATGTCAGAATTTTTCAGCAAAGACAAAACACAACATTCTGTAGGGCATCTTAGGGTTTATGGAATAAAACATTTCATGTCTTTAATTTTTTTTGAAAAGTTTAACATTGTTTGGCTAGAATAAGAAAATATGATTCATTATAGTTTTATCTTCTCGTTTAAGGATCTAAAGCTCATCTTTACCAAATTAAGGCCACTTAATTTCGTAAGTTGTATATTAAAGTGAATTCGACTAATAAAGAATCTTGTCAAATTGTGATTATAACATGAAAGTACATATATTTAGATTCTTAAGAACATCAATCGTGGACTAAGTACATCTCTAGTTGTTTTTAATATCTTACTTAGTAAATTTTGTTAATTACAAGAAAATGCAAGTGTAAATTCTACTTTAAGGTATTTTCTTCACTAATATATTTCAAGAGAAACAATGATAGTATATACAATTTCCTATTGTTGGAGGGCAATTCTAAGAAGATTGCTTAGAAATATTCTAACAATATACAAGATTAGCAACAATATATATATATATTCAGTGAAATTTCACAAATGGGGAACCTAGTGTGCATGCAGATTTTATCCCTACCTCATGTAGGTATTAAGAAAAAAATGAAAAGAAACACAGTGACAATCACAATATAATAAGATAAATGAAGCGAAAGAAATAACATGTAATAGTATAACTCCACGAACAAGGAAATACAATACTAAATGCTAGTGCAACTGGAATTTACAAGATTAGCATACTAGAGACAGGTGCGAACCTAGAGTATTAAATACGGGGTTCCGGGAACCCTGTAACTAGCGTAGGCTCTGTATTTATATTAAGAAATTCATCAAATATTTGTAAATATTTAACTGTGAACTCAGTTATTATTGCATGTTAATTTGAAATTAAAGTAGGAACTCATAAGCTTCAAATCCTGGATCAGCTTCTGAGTCTAGAGAATAATGATTAGATACAAATTAGAAAGGGCGATTTAGGGAGACTTATTAAGGAAAAACGAAGAATTTTTAACAATACATACAAATTAAATCTTTATGCTTGATAAAAATAATAGCTTGTTTGGACGGTTGTTACACATTAATTCATAATGTATTGTATTGCACTGTATCGTTTAATGAATATAACGTTTGGATAGATTGTATCGTTTGCCGTTGTTTCATGATATCATGCACCAACAATATGAAGAATAAATTTGTAATATTATAAAGAAAAATTATGCTACGGAGTAAATTTCCTATATAACAACAACAACAACAACAACAACAACAACAACAACAACAACAACAACGATCCAGTAGAATCCCACGGAGTGGGGTCTGAGGAGGGTAGTGTGTACGCAGACCTTACCCCTACCCCGTTCGGGCAGAGAGACTGTTTTCGATAGACCCTCGACTCAGGAAGAGGGAAAAAATTTACTATATAAAAAAGTAAGGTAAATGATAAAATAAAATTATTTAATAATAGTGAAGGGTGAGATGAGAAAAAAGACAAGATAACGACGTAACCATACCAAATCGATCGTTACATAAAGTGACATATTTTGTCGTTACGGAACGATGAACTTAAAGATACGATACAATAAAATTTAAGTAACAACCAAAACAAACATCATATTTAAAGTAACAATATGATACAATACAATAGGTAACGACCATCCAAACAAGCTGTAAATGAAAAACAATTCAAATGAAAATGTCGAAAGAAAATGTTCCTAAAATCGTGGGATGTACGTGGTGACATATATAATGAATTTACGTTTCCAATAAGATGTTACAATTGAACATTCTTTCGGCAACAATGCATTGTTTCTATAAAAATGCAAAAGAAAACTTAAACCACAAATTATAGGGTTTACTATTTATATTAAAGACTATATATTTTCATTTTTTTAAAATTTTGGAGTATGCGCAGAGGCTAAATCAAGATTTTAAAATTGAAGGGCTCTGAATTCTATATATAAAAATAACTTACTTCAATATAAATTATTTATACATATTAAATATTTTTAATACAAAATATAAGTTAAAGCTATTCAGTTTTGTCGAACATGTTAGCTGAACTATAACTCTGCCTAGGGCCAGATGTAGCCTTTAGGTAGCGGGTTCTATTGAGTATACAACTTTCGATACAGAGTATAAATTTATATGTAAAATTTACTAAATTTTAACAAATATTAGATTTGAACCCATAATTTTAACAGTATAATGACCTCAATATTGAGAATCTTAAGAATTGAACCCATTAAATTTAAATTCTGAAATCGCTTCTTTGCTTCGCCCTAGGGAGGGGGCTCAATTTTAGCTATAGGATCAATTGATTTTGTGACCCAGTACAAACTTGTATTTAGTTTTATGACCTCATCTCTTTTTTTACACAATGAAAATTTGCTTTTACACATGAGAGATCTATTTTTTACACGTGAGAGATCTAAAAAAAAATATTTTTTAAATTTAACATTGTAAAAATCCATGAAGGCCTAAAACCCCCTCAATTATATATGTGAGATATTTTTCCATGATCATATGTCGCCAAAAGGATCATATTACAGTATTGTCTTGTGATTTGTCAATGCGATACGTCTTTTTGACAGATAAGAAAGAGTTTGCTCTAAAATATTAATCGAATTGAATTCTTCTTAATATATGATCAGCACAACATATGGATCTTCAAGTTTTGCCTTTTGATGATTCAAGTGGTCCTTATACTCAACTCTAGTTTACTATTTTTTTGGACCTCAAATTATTTGTATCATAAATCCATTTTTATTCATTTCCAAAAATAATATGGAAAATCATCGATCAAATTAGTGAAAATCATAAAGCGATAAGGCCAAATTTTTATGGAAACATAATTTTTTTCATATATGTGTTGGGACGACCGAAGGGCAGTCCGCTATATAAAGCATCTCGCAGTTACGCTGTAAGAAAAAAGATCGCACTTCAAGGGGTGTGCTGTAGGCTGTTTACCCTGATACAAATATCACTGACTGATTCTAATACGGTTCAAACTCATTACCTATAATTCACATGAAGACAATGTGATCGTTACTCTAAAGCTCCTGTTCCAAAGGATTTAATAGTTGTACTAACAAAGTAGTCGAGATTCATGCAAATTAATCATTCATCATCTTTAATTAAAAAATTATTATTATTAATTTGAAGAATCAGAACTAGATCATTGTGCATTTATTATCTTGGAATCATCAAAGTACAAGTAATAATAGTACAGTACTAATAACAATAGTACCCATCTTTGCCTTTGATTTCTAGTCCCAACTCAAACATTTGCCTTCCCAATAATGACTTCATTCTTTGCAATAATAATTCTGTTCTCTTGTTTTCAGCACATATATTGTAATTCTGTTCTCTTGTATTTTTATATGCCAATCATTTTTAAACCCTAATTTGAACTCTCATCGTTCCGATAATTTTTGTTTTCCTTGGCTCAGTTAAAAATATTATTTCATATTTTCTAGTTCATATACCACTTATTTACATTTTCATGCCCATTGTTTGACCAAAAAAATATAATCTTGGTTAAACTAATTAATCAGTAATTAGGGAGGATTATTTCTAATTAAAGCTAATATCTTCAGATCTAAGGTTAGTCAGTACGAAAGATAGTAAAACTTTAACATGTCACTAATCTAAAACACTTAGAGGTCGTTTGATAGAGTGTGTTAGAGAAAATAATGCATACATTAACTTTGTGTATTAGTAATGTTTTGTTTGGTACACTTTTTCAACCTATGTATAACTAATACAAGCATTAGTTATACACTCTATTTGGTATTATCCTATGTATAGCTAATGCATAGAAAACCATGGCATTAGCTATACAATGGCTATTAATGCATGCATTAGCATGGTTAAAGACAAAATTATCCTTAAAGTCCCTTAAGTTAAAGAATATAGAGGGCATTTTTGTAAACAATTAAATTTCTTAAAAATTATGCAATGCATTTTATTTTTTAATACACCACACCAAACAATGCATAAGAAATAATCTCTGTATAACTAATGCTTGCATTACTAACTCCTACATTACTAATGCACCTTATTTAGCATTATTCTTATACGCCCTACCAAACGACCCCTAAATGTATCAAATAATAATGTGCATTAAGTATCAGGTATTGGATAATAATAACTGGTAATAAATGTAAATAAGGATGAAGATTCACCCAATATTGAATGAGGTGAATGAGTCTTCCTTCTGACAATGATGAATGACACGAATGTGAGAGAATATTGAGCACTTTCTCAGATCTGGTGGAAATGACAATAGATAATCTAAAGGGATCCAATCTCTCTAGAAAGTTGTTCTTTGTATTTATCTAGAGAGCTCACTTTTCAAAAGTGTTCTTATCATATAGAACATTACATGCCTTTTGCATTATCTCCCATTCTATTTATATGGGATATTCCCAAAGAATCCTAAAAGTACAAACAGAGAGAATATTCCCTCTGAAGATCCCAATACAAAACTAGTCGTTACTACTATCTGCTCAACTCGACCTCGGTCGTGGTTGACTGCTTGGCGACTCGTTCTGTTGATCACTAGCCGACCTCGGCCACATTGCCCATGATAAGTTACAAGTTACTCACAATAATTACTTCTTCGTGCTGAATTTCTTTGGTCGGATTTCGACCCATATAGTTAGTCCCTCGGCTTATTGAGGTCGTCCTTTGGTTGACCTCGATGAGCGAACTTCATCAGTCGTAGTTGAGAATGGTTAATACACCTCTTGCCTCTGATGGGATTCCTGAACCAACTCCACTAGCAATGAGAATGCCCCCTTATGATGATGATACCGTTGTCGCCACAGAGGATGAGAGTTTTCCCACCGTGGAGGAAATCATTCCTCGTAATTAAGGCTCCAGGTTGGACTTCTCAAAGTTACCTGCGTACGAGCCTGAGCCTGTGAAGTTCGAGATAGAAGCATCCGGTATTGCCGAGCTTAGGGCCAAATACAACATCCCTGCTCCCATCGATCTAGTCTCGGCTGGGAACGATGTAATCCACATTCATCGTCCTAGGTATTACTCATTTTACGCGTACCCGTTTCAAGTGGGTTATTCTCTTCCTCTTCCCCTGTTGGCGGAGAAATTCTGTCGCTATTATGGCATTTGTCCGGCCCAACTCTCCCCCTATATTTATAAACTTTTCCTTATGTTGATAAAATATGTGGAGCTGGCCAACCGCGGGATCTCCATCCGCCATCTGCTATACCTCTTCGTACCAAGCTTTCACAGGGGTAAGATGATACACATCCATCATCGTGGGACCAAGGGATTGGTGGTGAAGATGGACGATAAGGCAAATCGTCGGTTTTGGTTTAATTTCTTCTACATTAGGACCAAACACGTGGTGGCGAACCCTAGTGGATTCCTTGAAACGTGGAACTTTGCCCGTAAGTATTTCTGCTAACTGATTGCTTGTCGTTTCTCATTGATGACCTAATCATTCTTCCTTTTTTTTTGGTGCAGACGAGAAGGAGCCTCTTATGTTGGTCTCTGACATTCACGACTGGGTGAGTCAAATTCTACCACATACTGAGAGGATCCATGAATGGTCATCGTTCAACAAGAAGTTTAGGCGTAAACCCTCTTCGACCGGTAAGTCTATTTTGATCTTCTGTTGCTCCGACTTTAATGGCATTTTCTTTTTCACTCCCTTCGTTCGTGTAGTAGGGTTAGTTTTAACTTCTGTTTCTACTATCAGGTCGGAGGGCTGCAAGAAGAGTGAAGGCTCCTACCCTTGCTTTTCGTCAGTTAGCTGCATTGACCGGGTCTCTACTTGCTGCGACTGCAAGCAAACCCGTACCGATTATTGCTCCTTTCCAGACCTCGGCAGGCCCTTCGGTGGAGACTCTGACTTCTTCCATATTGCAGTTAGTGGATAAGTCATCGCCGAGCAAGGAGGAAGGAGTTCTGTTAAAGAGGCGGAGAATAGAAATTGGCGGCAAGACAGTAGAGAACGAAGGGTTAACAAGGGGTGATCCCGAGCTGATCACGCCCGTATCCAAGGGCGGCGTGGCTTCGAACACTAAGACTTCGCCCCTTCAGAGTAGAAGTTTCTCCCTTACCTGAGGCTGTCGTGGAAGGAGGCAACACAGGTCGTTTCGGGGAGTGACCCATTGTCGTCGGGTGTAACAACCCAACCAGTCATTTTAAGAATTAACGCCTCAATCTCCTATTAACTGCTTTCCCCATGTTTGTTTCTCCTATTTTGATTTGCCGGGATGTTGGTTTTGAGTTTCGGAGTGTTTTGGGATACTTAGTCCCTAAAAGAGAGCTTAAGCTTTAAAATTTGGACCGTAGTCGGAGCAGTGTGAAGACGGCCTCGAAATGGAATTCTGTTAGTTTCTTTAGCTCCGTTGGGTGATTTCGGGCTTAGGAGATTGTTCGGATTGTGTTTTGGAGGTCTGTAGCTTATATAGGCTTGAAATACCGAAAGTTGAGTTTTTGAAGTTTCCGGTTCGATAATGGAATTTTGATATCGGGGTCGGAATTGAATTTCGGAAGTTGGAGTAGCTTCGTAGTGTTTAATGTGACGTGCTTTCAAAATTCCAGGTCATTCAGACGAGGTTTGATAGAATTTTTTATCGAAAGCATGATTTGGGAGTTTTTGGAGTTCTTAGGCTTGAATCAAATGTTAAATTCGTGTTTTGATGGTGTTTTGAGCATCCCAAAGGTTGGAACAAGTTTAAATGATGTTTTAGGATTGGTTGGCATGTTTGGTTGAGGTCCCGGGGCCTCGGGTGTGTTTCGGATGCTTAAGGGGTCATTTTTGGACTTAGAAAAATTGCAGATTTTCTGTTGTTGTGTTGCAGAGAAAACCTTCATCGCGTTCGTGAGAGGGTCTCGCGTTCGTGTAGAGCATCTGGGTGAAGCAGTTGAATCGTACTTCGCGTTCGCTATGATGTCCCGCGTTCGCGAAGGTATGAACCCTTTGGTCTTCGCGTTCGCGACATGGTCCTCGCGTTCGCGTAGGGTCTGCCAGTGTAAGCTACGCGTTCATGAGTGGACCCTCGCATTCATGAAGAAGACTATCCAGTGAATTTTTGTGCATCACGTTCGCGACAATGGTCTCGCGTTCACCAAGAAGAACGCGTCTGGGCATAATATAAAATTTCAAAAGTCGAGGGTTTAGCCATTTTTATCGAAACTAGAGCTTGGGAGCTCGGATTTGAGCGAGATTTTGAGGGATTTTCAGAGATATAGATTGGGTAATGATTCTTAACTCTTTTTTGCTTATAATCCATTAATCTAAACATGAATTCATCATCTAATTTCGGATTTGAGGTGAGAAATTGGAGGAAAATTTGGAAAATTTCTTAGACCTAATTTTCAAGTTTTGATTGGGAATTTGACATTGGATTTGGATAATTTTGGTATGGTTAGACTCGTGAGTGAATGAGGATTCATAATCCATAAATTTTACCCGATTCTGAGACATGGGCCCGGGGGACATTTTGGTCATTTTACCTAATTTCGCGTATTAGCTTAGAATGTATTTGTGGAATCCATTAGTTGAACTTATATTTATATTTTGCAATTGAATTGAATAGATTTGAGCCATTTGGAGTCGAGTACTCGTGGCAAGAACGTGGTTTCGGGTTGATTTTGAGTCGGTTCGAGGTAAGTGGCTTGCCTAACCTTGTGTGGGGGAACACCCCTTAGGATTTGGTATTGTTGGTATTTGAAATGCCTTGTACATGAGGTGACGAGTGCGTACTTGTGCTAATTGTTGAAAATCCTATTTTTATTAAGTAACTCTAATTGTGTTTCCTTTCCTGCTTATACTACTTGCAATTTAAGTCTGCTGTTAGCTTAGGGAAGCATGTCTAATTGACTTAATTGCTTTATTTGCTCAAATTACCTTATTTGGATTATGTATTGCATGCTAGGTTAGAAATACCTATTTTACCTTGGTATGAAATTTGAATTGAATTAAGTATTCTTCGTGTTACTGTTGTGTGTTTACTTTGGGACTACGGGACGGTATCCAAGGAGATTCCCCTGCTTGTTTACTTTGGGACTATAGATTTGTATTCCGGGAGATCCCCTGCACCTATATTGATTTGGACTGTAGTGGGAATACTGAGAGATCCTATCACGTATATTGAGGATACTAAGAGATCCTTGGGATATCGAGAGATCCCAGCATATATATATTGAGGATACTAAGAGATCTTCGGGATACTAAGAGATCCCCAGCACACATATTGAGGATGCTAAGAGATCCTCGGGATATTGAGAGATCCCTAGTTGTTATCTCTGTGTTGAGCAGTGTTCCTTTTGTGATTATTTTGTCTCTATTATAGTTGTTGTTATTCTTATTAACTTGTGTTATTTCTTACTGTTAGCATTTAATTATATTGTCGTATTCTATACTATTTTACGTCGTTATGCAGCTATAATCAGTAGGGCACTGACCTTCCTTGTCACTACTCGGTCGAGGTTAGGCTTGACACTTACTGAGTACTGCTGTGGTGTACTCATGCCCTTTCTGCGCATGTTTTTCATGTGCAGAGCTAGGTACTTCGACTCAGTCCTACTACATTGAGGCGAGGCAATTCTCCAGAGACTTCAAGGTATATATGTCGTGTCTACAGACCGAGAAGTCCCTTTCCATTCTCTCTAATAGTTTAGCCCTTCTGTATTTATCTTGATTTAGACATTCTTGAGCTAGAGCACAATGTAGTATTCATAGCTTGTGATTTCATGAGATTTCGGGTTTTGGGAATTGTTAAGTTGTTGAGATCTTGTATTGGTATATGTCGAGCGGCATCTTAAACACTTTTATATTTGTTTATCTTCAGTTTTTATTAGTTTTTCGCATTTTGGTTCTTTTTCCGTAATTGTTAGGCTTATCTAGTCGTAGAGACTAGGTGCCATCACGATAGTTCACGGAGGGAGAACTTGGGTCATGACAAGTTGGTATCAGAGCTCTAAGTTCATAGGAGTCATAAATCACAAGCCGGTTTATTAGAGTCTCGCGGATAGGTACAGAGACATCTGTACTTATCTACGAGAGGCTATGTAACTGTTAGGAAAATTCCACTTCATTTGATTTCCTTGTCGTGCGAGATTTTTGATATCACAATTCTAAACTTCTGTCTTCTATTCTCTCACAGATGGTGAGGACACGTGCTACCAGAGATGATCAGGTACTCGTGCCCCTAATGGAGTCGTCAGAGGTCGAGGGCGGGGTAGAGGCCGAGGACGCGCACATGGTGCAGCTAGAGTACCCGCGCGAGATGCCATTGAGGTGCCACAAACAGTTCCAACCGGAGTCCAGGCATCTGATACACCTACTGCTACTACTACTCCAGCTCTCCAAGAGACTCTTGCGCAGTTCATGAGCATGTACACCACTCTGGCTCAGGTAGGGTTATTTCCCCTTGCTGCAGCTACATCTCAGGCTAGGAGAGGAGCACATACTCCTGCCGCCTGCACTCCTGAGCAGCAAGTGATCAGGTCCCAGAGATTATTCTTGTACATCCTGCAGACCCAGATCAGTCCGAGGACAGGGCAACGGCTTCCGAGGATGAGCAACTGAGGCTTGAGAGGTTCAAGAAGTACAAGCCTCCTGTATTCAGTGGTCTAGCATCAAATGATGATCTGGGATTTCTAGATGAGTGCTATCGTATCCTCCGTACCATGGGTATATCAGGATCGAGTGGGGATTCCTTCACTACCTTCTAGCTTCGAGAAGTCGCCTATGAGTGGTGGCGTACCTATGAGTTAGACAGTTCGGATGAGGCAGCTTCCCTGACTTGGACTTAGTTTTCAGATATGTTCCTGATAGAGTATGTTCCTAAGAGCCTCAGGAACACATGGCACGCAGAGTTTGAGCATTTACGTCAGGGTACTATGACTGTCTCAGAGTATGTTGTTTGTTACACTAGCTTGGCTAGACATGCCCCAGCCTTGGTTTCTACTATTCACGAGAGGGTTCGCCGGTTTATTGAGGGGCTTATTTCCAGCATCAGGTCTAGCATGGCTCGTGAGTTGGAGATAGATATTTCTTATTAGTAGGTGGTGAGCATTTCTAGGAGGATAGAGGGTATGCATGCTAGGGATAGAGAGGACAGGGAGGTCAAGAGGTCTCAAGAGTCGGGCCATTATTCTGGTGGCCGTGCTCCAGCTGTAGTTCGTCATGGTAGCGGTTATATTAGTCGCCCCGTTCATTTATCTCTTCCAGTAGCCAGTGGTATTCCATCTCCTCCTAAGCCTTAGGAGCCTTATTATGCACCTCCAGTATCTAGTGCGCCTCATGTGCGGGGTGCTTTCAGAGGTCAGTCCAGCAGACTTAGCCCGAGCTAGTCACAGCTGCCACATCCTCCCATAGCTTCTTTTGAGTATGGTGACACACGTCATGTGGTGAGGGATTTCCCTAGACTTGGGAGAAGTGCACCTCTACAGACTTCTCAACCACAGTGTGCCCCGTAGAGTTCTCAAGCAATGGTTACAGCTCCAGTTGCTACCCCACCTGCTCAGCCAGGTAGAGGTGGAGGTCGGGGAGGTAGAGGTCACCCTAGAGGGGGAGGTTGGGCATGGACTGGTTGTCGCTCCATTATACTATTCTTGATTGTCGCGCCAAAACTATGACGCTCTATGTCAGGTGTACCGCGAGTAGTGTGGAGGGGTACCTTAGATTATACTTCTAGTCGAGTTATTTCATTCCTTAAGGCTCAATGTATGGTTTAGAAAGGGTGTGACGCATATCTAGCTCATGTTATAGATGTCAGTATTGATACCCCTACAATTGATTCAGTCCCAGTAGTATGGGATTTTCCTGATGTGTTTCCAACTGATCTTCCGGTCATGCCGCCTGATAGAGATATTGATTTTGGTATTGATCTGTTGTCGGGCACTCAACCCATTTCTATTCCTTTGTATTGTATGGCCCCTCCTGAGTTGAAGGATCAGTTACAGGAATTGCTTAATAAGGGTTTTATTCGGCCTAGTGTCACCTTAGGGTGCTCCTGTCTTATTTGTGAAGAAAAAGGATGGTTATATGCATATGTGCATTGATTATGGCCAGTTGACCAAAGTTACAGTGAAGAACCGTTATCGTTTTCCTTGTATTGATGATTTGTTTGACCAGCTACAGGGTGCACGAGTGTTTTCTAAGATTGACTTGCGTTCAGGTTACCATCAGTTGAAGATTCGGGAGCCAGATATCCCGAAGACTGCTTTTAGGACTCGGTATGGTCATTACGAATTCCTTGTTATGTCATTTGAGTTAACCAATACCCCAGTAGCCTTTATGCATTTGATGCACAGTGTGTTCCGGCCATATCTTGACTTGTTCATCATTATCTTTATGTCACGACCCAAACCGATGGGCTGCGACGGGTACCCGGTACCTTACTCAACCGAGTACTAATGTGACGTGTCTTTCTTATTATATCATTATATACACATAACATACAGGCCTAATAAGCCAACATGACCCTTTATAAAATCAAAACATAGGCCGACCATGCCATACAATCTTTTATATACACAACATATGTCTACAAGCTTCTAAGAGTACATAAATGTCATAAAGGTCGGGACAGTGTCCCGCCTTACCGAACAATACACGTTTAAATCATACTAACTAAACGAGCAACTCCGAAGCAAATGGAGCACATCAACATTTCCCGCTGAGTTGATAGCCTACTTGGAGGGCTCTCGACCTGTCTATCGGGACCTGCGGGCATAAAACGCAGCGTCCCCAGGCAAAAAGGACGTCAATACGAATAATGTACCGAGTATGTAAGGCACATAAATAAATACATAAGAGACATGGAAGAAATATAGAGTACATGACTCAACCTGTAAGTCTGAATAACTTTGTAAATCATAAATTACTTTTAGCGTCATGCATAAGCGTATGAATGTCATGTCGTGCATAGGTACATGTTTCATAACATCATCAGCCTCTGAGGATATCACATTATATCATATCGCCCACTGTGGGCAAAATCATCATCGTAAACCAGCTGATCAGGTGGTGGTGCGTATATAACGCCATAACCTTTCTCATATCCCATATATATATATATATATATATATATATATATATATATATATATATATATATATATATATATATATATACACGTATATAACGACATTTGAATCATATTTCAGCCATTGTGGGCAATATCATCATCATATACCAGTTGATCAGGTGGTGGTGCGTATATAACGTCATAACTTTTTCCCATATCCCATATACATATATTTACATATATACGCGTATATAACGCCATCCGGTCATGGGTCAATACACATGTATAAATGAGTGAAATACACGAAACAAATACATAATAATCTCGACATTTCTTCCGGATAAACTTTTCCAACTGTGTATTATTCTGAGACCCATGAACAGAAGATAATAATAATTCTCATGGGGAATCAAGAATGTAGACACCTCTACTATTTCTATGAATAGAGTAATTTATAGAAACTGTGTATTTGCTCGTTTCTTCAGTATAATTTGGACCATGCCAAAAGAAAGAAGGGAGGGCCTTACCATACTTGTTCCCGGAATTATTCGAACGAATCTACTTCTGCGAAATATGAACGAAATTACCCTTTGAATTCCTTGAAAACCTGAACGTGTTTATTCTTCTTTGAACGTTTTGATCTGAAAAATGGACATAATGTTTCTTGGTAAGAAGAAAACGTTTCTGATTTCTTGAAGTAAAGAAACCTTTTTGAATTTTTTGGTTCAAATGGTTTTAAATCCTAAGAGGAAAATGTTTCTCATTCTTATTCAAAAGAAGATTTCATATTAAAATGATAGTAACGTTTTTTTGGTTCCTCCTTTTCCAAGACTTTGTTATAAGTCTTGCTTTATTAAATGCCCATTTATTCTTAGGTTGACAACTACTCACCATTTGTCATGAGTCATTTATCTTAATAAGTGGCATTGTGCCACGTGGAGAGTGGGGGTGGAATTTTAATTAATTTATCCACTTATTAGTTAACTGGGTAATGTCTTGTTACCCGGTATTTAATCAATTACCCGCAAAATTAAGAATTATTCCTACTTACTTGAAATATTACTCACTTTTCACATACCTTATACACCGTGCTATCATGTCCATGTAGTACCTTGTATGGCACTAGTCCATAAATACTGGGTATTTTAGCTCGAGCCGTATTTTATCCCAAAATGCCAAACTTTGACAAAAATTCATTTTCTTAGACTTGCTCCCCCTTTTACCTTCATGAATTTACTAATCGCTTGTGAAATAGCATAATCCTTATAATCCCCTAGTAATCTTTTCTTTGGACTGATGTCAATTACCTTGCGACAAATTTAACGTAAAATACTACAGAATGCAACATCATCGTAACTTATTTCTGCGAAGCGTAATATCACTGTAATGTAATATTGTCGGGTACAACACTGTTATAACTTAATACTGCAGGACGTAACATCAATCGTAATATATTACTGGAGAGGGTAACACCATCGTAACATATTACTGCAGAGCATAACATTGTCGTAATATAATACTACGGGACGTAATATTGGCGTAATATTGTGTGGCGTAACATCATTCCCCCCTTTAGAACATTCGTCCTCGAATGTTGACTGATGCTCTTATGAATACATTAATACTCTTCTTTTCATTCAAGCAGATGCTCTGTGAATAAATCCAAAGTCTAGGGTATTCCCCCTTTTAGTCTTTTTGCTCATATCATGACATGTGCTCGAAAGCTTCCTAATCTTGCAGCTTTTGTTACCTCTTGTCATGCAGCATGTATGACCCTGGCTTTGTAGGTGCACTTATGCGATTCATCTTTCCCTTTTTCCTTTTATCTTTTAGTCAATATGTAGGCCTTACTTTGTATATACAAGGCTTAATAGGATGCCTCTCTGGGCCTCTATAGGTATACTGAAGTCCTTTGCTCAATACTTTGTAGAACTTGCAAATATGGTCATATCTTATTTCATAGATTTGGTTACCCATTCACATGACTTTACTGCATTTACATTGGTTATACTATACCATAATTTTTGCTTCAATCTACCTTTACTGAGGTATGCTTACCAAGTTCCCAGTTACTTTTGTTGCCTACCCTTTAGGTATAAATCTCAGTCATTTAATGCCCCTTCATTACCGTTCGTTTTAAGAATCATGGCCTAATCTCATGTCATACTTCATAACTTATATCTGACCATTGTTGATTCACCTCAATGTTGATCTATAATCCTTTATTTGAAAACTTGAAACTTCTTACGTAATCCATTACCGCTAGGGCTTACGTTGTATTGAGGAATACTTGAAGTGATTTCCATAATCATATTTCATAGTGTCTCAATGTGATTCACCTTATGGGGGTATCTTGATTTTGTGCCGCCAACGAAATTTTTTTCTCCTTCTCTTCTTCTATTTTCCTTTTTTCAAATCATTATTCAAACGAAGGCCCAAACGTCATCATTTATCTATCACATTATCCCCTCATTTTATTACTAGGTCAACATTTTATTCTTTCTAAATGCTATTAATCTTAGATTCCTTTGATTTCATTAAGGCTATGGTGAGCTTTGTATAACATAGAGAATCCATTAGCTCCCTTGTTTTCATGGGCCTAATTCTGAGGACTAATCCATTCTCGTCACCTTTTCACTCGCCTTTTCTCGTTCTTACATCCTGTCATAAAATTTTGTCGCTTTAGTATACTTTAGCTTGCGACCTATACATATCTATTTATACTACTCGTAATCTTCCTTCAACTTACTTGAATTTCCTTGTGTTATTTTAGAACATCAAGCGAGGTATCACATCGTCTCTAACTCTTCTTTACTTTCTTAACTAGACCTCTCAATACCCAGAAATCACTGACTAGAAGATATGCCATAGACGATGCCGCTATCATTCCTGGATATTGAATCCTTGCGCTTCTAGCCTTCTATTCCAAGTATGGAATATCCGCAACCTTCTGCTTTTGAGTATCTCGTACGTTGTTCACCTTTACCTTACTTTTCTTACAACCTCACATCACATGTTCTATTTCTTTCGTACCTCTTTAAGGGAGATCCTACAATGTTCTTGATCATGATGTTTCTATTTTTCTGGGTCCAATAATCAAACTCATGATTTACTTGGGTGATGTAACTCTTTAGTTTCCTCCTTCTTCTGATCGGACTTTACGCCGACTTAAGCTATCTTCCAATATGTGGTTCATGGTATTACTTATTCTGTTTAGCCTTTCATAGGTGCTGAGGAATATGCATAATACAATCCTTTAACAATTTAATCCTTTGTTTATGACCTAAGCTCAAACTTTTTTTTAACGTACATCAGAACCTTCTACGGCTGTATATACTGCATATATAAACTCCAAACCCTTAAGTGAGTTCTTAACGCAACCAACTCTGGATCATTGATCGAGTAATTCCTTTTTTTCCATCTTAGCTTTCTTTAAACGTAAGCTATTACTTTTCCTGATCTTTATGCCCCCTTGTTGCGTCCATACTTAGCTTATCTTAGTGCCCATATATATTGAAATTCCATACAACTCATATGATCCTGAATATCACTTTTGATTTTACTCCCTATTCATTAGCCACTGTAGGTGGCACTTTCTTAGGGAATGCATACAATGTTGTTTTGAGACTATTGTCATACGACCATTTCCTCTTTAGGTCATTGTACTGAGGTTAAAGCCTTCTTTCCTATTTCCTCAGCTAGTCTTTCGTCATAGTACTTAGGGAAGACCCTCTGACTCTTGTAAAGATGTGAGCTTATTATACTGTATTCCCGATAGAATTTTTGATGTTCGTGATCACTTATAATTATCCTTAGTTACTTATCTTCATACTCATCTGCTTGTACGGCTACTTCTGAACTGAAGTTTTGACTGTCTTCCCAGTAGAAATATATTTTATTTCCGTACACTCATACGGTGCCTTTAACTACCCCAACTCCTATTTGAATATTTCTCAAGTATTACAATGTCTTAACTGTGGGGCCAAATTCACTATATTGGGTTTTACTATCTTTATCTTGCACGACCCGCTGTCTTGTTTTGTATCTTCTTGATAAGCCATAGCTAGGCTCTTTCTGAATCAATTACTAACTACTCGTTGGCCCATCCTCATGTCAATATTCCGCAAAATCTTTCTTGGGATATTCCTTGGTCTTAACTTACGTCTCGCACTGGCTCCTTAATTATCAATAACATCTCGGGCAGGAACCCTTACTTCTTCTCCTTGACATTGTGTTTGCATAATGTTTTGGAATCGTAGCATATCTGTAGCATTTGGACAAGTGCAATCTCATCCCTTTCTCATTTTTATCGCATTCTTCTTTATCATTCCATATTCCCCCTTTAGGGGAGTACTAAGAGGTGGAGCTACGACGACCTGCCTATTGATGTTTCACCTTTTCATCTTTGGCATCCTTTCAAATCATCAATGACTCCTACTCGCCTTGCGATAATCCTTCCGTACCAAGGATAGCAAAATCCCTTACTCACATGGGTGAAATTTAGTATAACTGGCACATACAGTTCCTCAAGCTGAACTTTGCTCACATTGCTTGCTATAGGGAAGCATCTTCCTGAATGATCATTCTCTAAATTTCTCATGAATATTCTTTTTCGTCCATTCTATTATTAGCTGAACAAAATCTGAAGTTCTTAGGACGGCGACTATCACCAGTCACTCAGTCCTTAATTCATGTTTAATTTATCTTGTTCACCAATCCATATTGGTTCTATTACTTTGGGGTCTAACTTTTCCTCTTGGTAATCACGCTAGAGTTACAAATTTACTTCTTGAAATGAGGACATGATTGTATGACCTATACTCTTTTGTTGTCCTAAGGCCTGTCACTTCTCATTTCTTCCATCACTTGACTATAGATTTTGTAATATTGTCATCTTTTGATATACCGTTGTCATCCATGTATCACATCTTACTCATAATGCTTCCTTATCTCCCTGCTCATTACTCTGCTAATATTTCTGCATATCTCTTTTCTTGTGAAAACTTCAATACGACATTCTTTCGCTTTTAGCTTCCCTTTGCTCCATCCAATGGCTCTTTGGGTTGCTCAACATCCTCGCTCTACTAGGGATGAGAGCCACACTTAAGGTAATATTTATCCCATCCAGGATTTTACTGCCTATCTTTTGAATACTAGTATTCACATATAATTGTAATATTCTAGGGTGCACCATCTGGGTGTCTCACAAGAAGATCTATTGGCACATTTGTAATATCCTTCAAAAATGCCAACAAATGAAAGTAATCCATTTACCAATTTGGGTTACTCTAACCCCAGTCAGATCTTGATATCCCATCCTTTTCTTAACTATACTTGTTAGCCCCCACAGGGCATAACTGAATGGGTGTGAACAATTGTACATACCTCTGTTACTATTGAATCTAATTCAAAAAGCTTATGTTCCTCTGCCTCAATTATAAACGTTGTTAACCTTCATTAATTGGGCACCTCGTACCCTTCTTCATCTTGCTTCTTTTGCTTGTTGAAACTTGTATTTATCTTTTTAATCTCTCATTGTCTTTCACCATAAAGGTGGATAGGTCTTAAGGCTCTTTATCAAGAGGCTTACACCTTTCAATACGCACATGATCTGCTAAAGACCTCATATTTTATTTATCATAAGCATGATAAAAAGTCGAGTTCCTCTAATTCAACACTTCCACAGCTATATCTCTTATCGATCATCTTTCTGAATGTAGGCATCGTCTTATTACGAATAAAAATAGACGCTCGGGACTTGAATTCTTATAAGTGCGCTCTACCACACGATCTAGATTAAGAAGAAAGAGTGACAATCCTAAATGCCCTGTAGCCTCCTGCTTATAAGTGTGGTGCACGACACACCCATAAACAAGACTCTACTAGACACGGCTTGTAGACTCCCTAGGATAGAACTGCTCTGATACCACTTTTGTAACGACCCAAACTGATGGGTCGTGATGGGCACCCGGTACCTTACTCAACCGAGTACCAACGTAAAGTATCTTTCTTATTATATCATTATATACATATGACATACGGGCCTAATAGGCCAACATGATCCTTTATAAACTCAAAACATAGGCCGACCATGCCGTACAATCTTTTATATACATGACATATGTCTACAAGCCTCTAAGAGTACATAAATGTCATAAAGGTCTGGACAGAGTCTCGCCTTACCAAATAATACACGTCTGAATCATACTAACTAAACGAGCAACTCCAAAGCAAATGGAGCACACCAACATTTCCCGCTGAGCTGATAGGCTACTTGGAGGACTCTCGACCTGTCTATCGGGACATGCGGTCATGAAACATAGCATCCCCAGGCAAAAGGGATGACAGTACGAATAATGTACCGAGTATGTAAGGCACATAAATAAATACATAAGAGACATGGAAGAAATATAGAGTACATGACTCAACCTGTAAGTCTGAATAACTTTGTAAATCATAAATTACTTTTAGCTTCATACATAAACGTATGAATGTCATGTCGTGCATAGGTATATGTTTCATAACATCATCAGCCTCTGAGAGTATCCCATTATATCATATCGGCCACTGTGGGCAAAATCATTATCGTATACCAGCTGATCAGGTGGTGGTGCATATATAACACCATACCCTTTCACATATCTCATATACATATATATATATATACATACATATATATGCGTATATAACGCCGTTTGAATCATATTTCAGCCACTGTGGGCAACATCATCATCATATACCAGTTGATCAGGTGGTGGTGCGTATATAACGCTGTAACCTTTTCCCATATCCCATATACATATATTTACATATATACGCGTATATAATGCCATCTGGTCATGGGTCAATGCACATGTATAAATGAGTGAAATGAATGAAAATACATAATAATCTCGATATTCCTTCCGGATAAACTTTTCCAATTGCGTATTATTCTGAGACCCATGAACAGAAGATAATAATAATTCTCATAAGGAATTAAGAATTTAGACACCCCTACTATTTTTATGAATAGAGTAATTTATAGAAACTATGTATTTGCTCGTTTCATCATAATTTGGACCATGCCAAAAGAAAGAAGGGGGTCCTTAACATACCCGTTCCTGGAATTATTCAAACGAATCTGCTTCTGCGAAATATGAACGAAATTACACTTGAATTCCTTGAAAACCTGAATGTATTTGTTCTGCTTTGAACATTTTGAACTGAAGAATGGACATAATGTTTCTTGGTAAGAAGAAAACGTTTCTGATTTCTTGAAGTAAAGAAACCTTTTTGAATTTTTTGGTTCAAATGTTTTTAAATCCTAAAAGGAAAGTGTTTCTCATTCTTATTCAAAAGAAGACTTCATATTAAAGTGATAGTAACTTTTTTTTTGGTTCCTCCTTTTTCAAGACTTGTTATAAGTCTTGCTTTATTAAATGCCCATTTATTCTTTGGTTGACAACTACTTACCATTTGTTATGAGTCAATTCTCTTAATAAGTGGCCTTGTGCCATGTGGAGAGTGGGGGTGGAATTTTAATTAATTTATCCACTTATTAGTTAACTGGGTAATGTCATGTTACCCGATATTTAATCAATTATCCGCAAAATTAATAATTATTCTCACTTACTTGAAATATTACTCACTTTTCACATACCTTATACGCCTTACTATCATGGCCATGTTATACCTTGTATGGCACTAGTCAGTAAATATTGGGTATTTTAGCTCGGGCCGTATTTATCCCAAAATGCCAAACTTTGACAAAAATTCATTTTCTTAGACTTGCTCCCCCTTTCACCTTCATGAATTTACTAATCACTTGTGAAATAGCATAATCCTTATAATCCCCTAGTAATCTTTTCCTTGGACTGATGTCAATTACCTTGCGATAAATTTAACGTAAAATACTGCATAGTGCAACATCGTCGTAACTTATTACTGTGAAGCGTAATATCACAGTAATGTAATATTGTCGGGTACAACACTGTCATAACTTAATATTGCACGACGTAACATTAATCGCAATATATTACTACAGAGGGTAACACCATCGTAACATATTACTGCAGAGAATAACATCATCATAATATAATACTATGGGACGTAATATTGGCGTGATATTGCGGGGCATAACACTTTATTGATGATATTCTGGTATACTCCCGGAGTCAAGAAGATCATGAGCAGCACCTGAGGATAGTGCTTTAGACTTTAAAGGAAAAGAAGTTATATGCAAAGTTCTCGAAATGTGAGTTTTGTTTGGATTCCGTGGCATTCTTAGGCCACGTGGTATCGAGTGAGGGTATTCAGGTGGATCCGAAGAAAGTGGAGGCAGTGCAGAGTTAGCCCAGACCGTCCTCAGCTACAAATATCTGCAATTTTCTTGGCTTGGTGGGTTATTACCGTCGATTTATTGAGGGGTTTTCATCTATTGCAGCCCTTATGACCAGGCTGACCCAGAAGGGTGCTCCGTTTCTGTGGACGGAAGAGTGTGAGGCAAGCTTTCAGAAGCTCAAGACAGCTTTGACTACATCCCTAGTTTTGATATTTCCTACAGGTTCGGGGTCTTATACTGTCTATTGTGATGCCTCGAGGATTGGCCTTGGAGCGGTATTGATGTAGGACGGTAGGGTGATTGCCTACGCGTCCAGACAGTTGAAGGTACATGAGAAGAATTATCCTGTCTATGATCTCGAGTTAGCTTCTATTGTTCACGCCTTGAAGATCTGGCGTCATTATTTGTACTGTGTGCCTTGTGAGATTTATACTAATCACCGGAGTTTGCAGCATCTGTTCAAGCAGAAGGACCTTAATTTGCATCAGATGAGGTGGTTAGAGCTGCTGAAGGACTATGATATCACTATCCTATATCACCCGGGCAAAGCCAATATGGTGGCCGATGCTTTGAGTCACCGGGCAGAGAGTTTGGGGAGTTTGGATTATTTACCAGTAGTAGAGAGGCCCATGGCGATGGATGTTCATGCCTTAGCCAGCCAGTTTGTGAGATTAGATCTTTCGGAGCCCAGTCGGGTTCTAGCTTGCGTGGTTTCTCGGTCTTCCTTGTTTGATTGTATCCGGGAGCGTTAGTTTGATGACCCTCATTTGCTTGTCCTCAAGGACAAGGTTCTACATGGTGATGCCAGAGATGTGACTATTGGTGATGAAGGGGTATTGAGGATGCAGGGTCGGATTTGTGTACCCAATATTGATGGGCTTCGGGAGTTGATTCTAGATGAGGCCTATAGTTCGCGGTATTCCATTCATCCAGGTGTCGTGAAGATATACCAGGATTTGAGACAGCACTATTGGTGGAGGCGTATGAAGAAAGATATAGTTGGGTTTGCAGCTCGGTATCTTAATTGTCAGCAGGTGAAGTACGAGCACCATAGACCGGGCGGGTTGCTTCAGCAAATAGAGATTTCGGAGTGGAAGTGGGAGCGGATCACTATGGACTTTGTAGTTGGGCTCCCACGGACATTGAGGAAGTTCTATGTCATTTGGGTGATTGTAGATAGGCTGACCAAGTCCGCGCACTTCATTCTTGTGTGTACTACCTATTTTTTGGAGCGTTTGGCGGAGATTTATATCGGGGAGATTGTTCATCTGCATGGTATTCCAGTTTCCATCATTTCAAATAGAGGTACTCAGTTCACATCACGGTTCTGGAGGGTCGTACAATATGAGTTGGGTACTCGGATGGAGTTGAGTACAACATTTCACCATCAGATGGACGGACAGTCCAAGCGCACTATCCAGATTCTTAAGGATACGCTTCGTGTGATTGAGTTTGGAGGGTCTTGGGATCAGTTCTTGCCATTGGCAGAGTTTGCCTACAAGAACATCTATCATTCCAGCATTCAGATGGCACCGTACGAGGCTTTATATGGTAGGCGGTGTAGATCCCCGGCGGGTTGGTTTGATCTAGGTGAGGCTAGATTATTGGGAACAAACTTGGTTCAGGATGCTATGGAGAAGGTTAAGGTGATTCAGGATAGACTCTGTACAACCCAGTCCAGACAGAAGAGTTACGCGGACCGAAAGGTTCGTGATTTTTCCTATATGGTTGGAGAGCGGGTTCTACTTTAGGTTTTGCCTATGAAGGGTGTTATGATATTTGGAAAGAAAGGGAAGTTGAGTACGAGGTTTAATGGTCCTTTTGAGATATTGCGGCGTGTTGGGGAGGTTGCTTATGAGCTTGCCTTACCTCCCAGCTTGGCAGGAGTTCATCCGGTATTTCATGTTTCGATGCTCCAGAAGTATCACTCTGATCCATCGCATGTGCTGGATTTCAGTTCAGTCCAGTTAGACAAGGATTTATCTTATTTTGAGGAGCCAGTGGAAATATTGGACAAGCATGTTCGAAAGTTGAGGTCAAAGAAAATTGCATCAGTGAAGGTTCAGTGGCAGGGTCAGCTAGTCAAGGAGGCAACCTAGGAGACCGACCAGGATATGTAAAGTCGTTACCATCATCTTTTCACTACTTCAGGTATGTCTCTATGCTCGTTCGAGAACAAATATTTAAGTATAGGAGGATGTAACGACCCGGTCGGTCATTTTAAGAATTAACGCCTGATCCCTTATTAACTGCTTTCCCCGTGTTTATTTCTGTTATTTTGATCTGTCGGGATGTTGGTTTTGAGTTTCAGAGTGTTTTAGGACACTTAGTTTCTAAAAGAGAGTTTAAGCTTTAGAATTTGGACCGTAGTCGGAGCAGTGTGAAAATGGTCTTGGAATGGAATTCCGTCGGTTCCGTTAGATCCGTTGGGTAATTTCGGTCTTAGGGGCGTGTTCGGATTGTGTTTTGGAGGTCCATAGCTTATTTAGGCTTGAAATACCGAAAGTTAAATTTTTGAAGTTTCCGGTTCGAGAGTGGGATTTTGATATCGGGGTCAGAATTGAATTTCAAAAGTTGGAGTAGCTCCATAGTGTTGAATGTGACATGCTTGCAAAATTTCTTGTCATTCGGACAAGGTTTGATAGATGTTTTGATCAAAAGCGTGATTTGAGAGTTTTCGGAGTTCTTAGGCTTGAATCCGATGTTAAATTGGTGTTTTGATGTTGTTTTGAGCGTTCCGAAGGTTGAAATAAGTTTGAATGATGTATTAGGATTGGTTGGCATGTTTGGTTGAGGTGTCAGGGGCCTTGAGTATGTTTCAGATGCTTAACGGGTCATTTTTGGACTTAGAAAGATATCAGATTTTCTGTTGTTGTATTGCAGAGAAAACCTTCATCGCGTTCGCGAGAGGGTCTCACGTTCGCGTAGAGCATATGGGTGAAGCAGCTGAATTGTGTTTCGCGTTCGCGATGATGTCCCGCATTTGTGAAGGAATGGACCCTTTGGTCTTCGCATTCGCGATATGGTCCTCGCGTTCGCGTAGGGTCCACCAGTGTAAGCTACGCATTCGAGAGTGGACCCCCACATACGCAAAAGAAGAAGACTGGACAGTGGATTTTTGTGCATCGCGTTCGCGAAGAAGAACGCGTTTAGGCAGAATATAAAATTTCAAAGTCGAGGGTTTAGCCATTTTTATCAAAACTAGAGCTTGGGAGCTCGTATTTAAGCAAGATTTTAAGGGATTTTCAGAGACATCGATTGGGTAATAATTCGTAACTCCTTTTTGCGTATAAACCATTAATCTAAACATGAATTCATCATCTAATTTCGGATTTGGGGTGAGAAATTGGGGAAAATTTTGGAAAAGTTCTTAGACCTATTTTTTGAGTTTTGATTGGGAATTTGACATTGTATTTCGATAATTTTGGTATGGTTAGACTCGTGAGTGAACGAGGGTTCATAATCCATAAATTTTACCCGATTTTGAGACGTGGGCGCCGGGGCATTTTGGTCATTTTACCTAATTTCGCGTATTAGCTTAGAATTTATTTGTTAAATCAGTTACTTGAAGTTATATTTACATTATGCAATTGAATTGAATAGATTTGAGCCATTTGGAGTCGAGTACTCATGGCAAGAACGTGGTTTCGGGTTGATGTTGAACCGGTTTGAGGTAAGTGGCTTGCCTAACCTTATGGGGGGAACTCCCTTTAGGATTTGGTATTGTTGGTATTTGAAATCCCTTGTACATGTGGTGACGAGTGCGTACTTGTGCTAATTGTTGAAAATCCTATTTTTATTAAGTAACTCTAATTGTGTTTCCTTTCCTGCTTATACTACTTGCAATATAATCATGTTGTTAGCTTAGAGAAGCATATCTAATTGACTTAATTACTTTATTTGCTCAAACTGCCTTATTTGGATTATGTGTAGCATGCTAGGTTAGAAATACCTATTTTACCTTGGTATGAAATTTGAATTGAATTAAGTATTCTTCGTGTTGCTATTGTGTGTTTACTTTGGGACTACGGGACAGTATCCCGGGAGATCCCCCAGCTTGTTTACTTTGGGACTACGGACTTGTATTCCGGGAGATCCCCTGCACCTATATTGATTTGGACTATAGTGCGGGAATACTGAGAGATCCCCAGCACATATATTGGGGATACTAAGAGATCTTTGGGATACCGAGAGATCCCCAGCATATATATATTGAGGATACTAAGAGATCCTCAGGATACTGAGAGATCCCCAACACACATATTGAGGATATTAAGAGATCCTAGGGATACTGTGAGATCCCCGGTTGTTATCTCTGTGTTGAGCGGTATTACTTTTGTGATTATTTTGTCTCTATTATAGTTGTTGTTATTCTTATTATCTTGTGTTATTTCTTACTGTCAGCGTTTAATTATATTATCGTATTCTATATTGTTTTACCTCGTTTTTTAGCTATAATCAGTAGGAGCCTGACCTTCCTCGTCACTAATATGACCGAGGTTAGGCTTGGCACTTACTGAGTACCGTTGTGGTGTACTCATGCCCTTTCTGTGCATGTTTTTCATGTGCAGATCCAGGTACTTCGACATAGTCCTACTACCCTTGAGGCGAGGTGATTCTCTAGAGACTTCAAGGTATTTTTGTCGCGTCCGCAAACCGAGGAGTCCCTTTCCATTCTCTCTAATAGTTTAGCCCTTCTGTATTTATCTTGATTTAGACATTCTGAAGTTAGAGCACAATGTAGTATTTATAGCTTGTGATTTCATGAGATTCCGAGTTTTGGGAATTGTTCAGTTGTTGAGATCTTCTGTATTTCTGCATTTTGGTTCTTTTTCTGCAATTGTTAGGCTTACCTAGTCGTAGAGACTAGGTGCCGTCACCACAGTTCATGGAGGGCAAACTTGGGTCATGACATCGGAGCAGTCCAACGTTCCTTTCTCTATCGAGGATATGGGAAAAGGTGTGGTCATAGGTGGCTATGAGTCTGGTTCCGACATCGATCCCGAAAAGGTTCGGATGTTTAATGAGGGGTTCACTCGGGTGGAAGTGAGGACAGAGGGGACTACTCACAACATAGTGATTCTGCTCGACCATGATTTGTCGAAGAATACGGAGAGCGTGGTCCCTTCTTTGGGTCCCCTCTACTCTAGCACCGAATACAGGATTTTGCGGGCATTCGACGATGCCACTTTGTCCGTGGGCATCTCCGGAATGGCTTTGCGAGTAAGTTCTTAGTTCTTCAAGTTGTCGTACCTTTTTCTCCTTTTATTTTCGTTGTTCATTTTTATTGACTTCTTTCTGCTTTTTGCCTATTCATCAGACCCTTATTTTGAAGATTGAGTGCACCCGCCGAGAGGAGAAGAAGAGGGCCATTTTCAAAAGAATGGAGTCAAAGTATAAAGAATACCGTGCAAAGTATCGTGAGATATGTTTCAGCGTGAATGGTAACTTCCAGTCTCTTAGGAACGAGCTAAAGCAAAAAGATGACGAGCTCATGAGGGTCATTAGAAGATATAGTGAGCTTGAGGGACCGCTTAGAGCCAAAGAGGACGAGCTCGAGGTGAGCAGGGGGATCGCGGCTGAGTGTGCCGATCTCAGGCTCAAGTGGCATCCCTATGGGCTGAACTTGAGTAGAGTTCGACCAGGGCCAATGACTTGAGCGATGAGTTGATCGGGAAGACGGTAGAGTTGGATAAGGCCGAGAAGGCCAGGATGGCAGCTTTGGCAAAGGTGGAGGAATCGTAGGAGGTCGTCCAAGTTCTCAAATCTGAACGGGAGAGTGAAGCAGAAGCAGCCATGCACAAGGAGGCAAGGCTTGATGAGAGGGTTGGCGAGCTTGAGGGATATGTTTCGAACTTGAATGATCAGGTCCCCGCTCTTGAGTCCGAAAGGCCATAGCTATTGGATCGACCGTCCTCCTCTCATATTTTTGCTTATCCTGACGTTGCGTGGGATTCGTACGAGAAGTGGATCCATCTGATGCCCATCTTAACATATATAGGGATTTGTTGGAGGTAGGGAGAGTTACTGAGGTTGAGCTTGAGGGTACTCGTGCCAAGGCACGCACAGCTCGAATCCCTTGTGGTTATGATCCCGCCACACCACGGGGGGGCAATGATAAAGACGAGGTAGGCAGAATCGAGCAAGGTGCTTGGTACGATGATGCGTACTCGGCTGGTAAGGATAACGGCGGGATGATGGTGGGGATGATGGAGAGGATGATGCTGCTGAGTGATGCTTTTGTACTCTTTTTTATGATTTGTGGGCGTCTGTTTGGCCCTTGTAAGATACCTTTTTGATTTTGGAATGCTACTTTTGTTGTTAATTTCGGAATCTTCTATTTTTCCCTTGAATGTTTTCCTCGATTGATTGTCTTGATTTACAAGAACTATTGGTAGGTGTTAACTCGAACATGGCCGAGTATGTCCAATTAGTTCGAGTAAAGTTAGACGTTGCCATAATTAATTCGGACGAGGTTAACTGTGAATGAAATTCGAGCTAGGTCGAATGTGAGTTGATTCGAACGAGGTCGAAGTGAGTTGATTAGAGCGAGGTCGAATGTGAGTTGATTCAAGCGAGGTCGAATGTGAGTTGATTCGAGTGAGGTCGAATGTGAGTTGATCCGAGCAAGGTCAAATGTTACTCTTAATTAATTCGAACGAGGTCGAATGTGAGTTGATTCTAGCGAGGTCGAATGTGAGTTGATTCGAGCAAGGTCGAATATGAGTTGATTCGATCGAGGTCGAATGTTACTCTTAATTAATTTGAACGAGATCGAATGTGAGTTTATTCGAGCGAGGTCGAATGTTACTCTTAATTAATTCGAGCAAGGTCGAATGTGACTTGATTCGAGCGAGGTCGAATGTTACTCTTAATTACTTCGAACGAGGTCGAATGTGAGTTGATTCGAGTGAGGTCGAATGTTAGTCTTAATCAATTTGAACAAGGTCGAATGTGAGTATCTCTATTGGTGCGGTGTTAAAACTTGGTAGAGACAGGCGAACATAATGTGCTTGTATGATTTGCTTACACATATCCATTAGAGAAGTTTACAAGTTTTTCATGCTATGTTCTAGTCCTAGTTTACCTAGTCCCTCTATTGGTCGACCTGGAGAAGTATTCGAGAGGTAGAACAATGAACTTACTAATTTGTATTCTCACCTACTTGTGCTTTAACTTCAAAATGTCCTCATCGTCGCCTCAATAAAAGCCTCCCCGAGAAAATCCAATTGGGACAAAACTCAGGCGAGGGAAAAAGAGTACGACTCGGAGAACATCTTTCCTTATAAGTTGAAGTACTTGAGGTGGGCGATGTTCTAGTAGTTTGATAGTAGTTTTCCTTCCATCGTTTCTAGTTGAAACGATCCCTTGCTTGTTACCGCCGTAATTTTGTATGGGCCGTCCCAATTTGTTCCTAGCTTTCCTTCTCATGGGTCCTTGCTTTCCTGTGTTTTGGATTTGAGTACGTAGTCTGAGACTTTGAGCGAAATGATCTTGGCTTTTTTGTTGTAGTATCGCTCAACCTGTTATTTCTGGGAAACTATCCATATGTAAGCCATGTCTCTTTGTTCTTTGGCCTCATCAAGGTCTTGCCTCCTGCTTTCGTCGTTTCTCGGCCCGCTTTCGCATGAGTACCTTAGACTTGGTTCTCTGACCTCGACTGGTATTACTATATTATTCCCATAGACTAGTGAGTATGGTGTTTCTCCTGTGCTTGTTTTTGACATTGTGCGGTATGCCCATATCACTTCTGGCAGCAACTCCGGCCGCATGATGATATGGTGTGGAGAGTATTTATTTGATACGCCATTTCTCGAAAAACTCGGCGGTCTTTTTCCTAGTGAATTGAGGTCTATTATCATAACTGATTTCTTTAGTCAGGCCGAAGCGACATACAATATTCTTCCATATGAAGGCGATAACTTCTTGCTCGCATATCTGGGAACGCTCCTGTTTCAACCCATTTAAAGAAATAGTCAGTTAAAATCAAAAGGAATCGTATGTTACCTCGCCCTGCTGGGAGGATGCCAACGATGTCCATCCCTCATTTGATGAAAGGCCATGGCAAGGTGACTGAGTGGAGGTGCTCTCCCGCTTGATGGATCATAGGGGCGTATTTCTAGCATCGTTCGTATTTTCTCGCGAAGTCAGCGGCCTCTTTTTTCATTGTGGGCTAGCAGTAGCCTGCTCGTATAAGGCATTTGACTAGGGCTCGATTGCCAGTGTGAGCTCCGCTGTCACCTTCGTGGACTTCCTCCAGAATGTGTCACTTCTGGTTTTGGCCTAAGCATTTTGCTAGGGGGCCTCCATATGTTCTTTTGTACAAGTTGTTGTTGATGAAGTTGTACCTGGCCTCCTGCATTCGAAGCTTCCTGGCTTCTTTTTTGTTGTCTTGGGAGCACTCCGTCCTGCAAATATGTGACAATACGATTTCCCCAGTTCCAAGTTAGGTTTATTGTTTAGACCTCAATTTGGTCAATCAACGAGTGGAGGAGAGTGACCACATTCCCTTCTCCGGTTATGCTTTTAGTGGCCGCTGCTAGTTTGGCAAGGCCATATGCTTCGATATTCTGTGCTCGAGGGATTTAGTCGAGCTGGCATTCGTCGAACTCGAGTAACAGCTTGCAGATCTCGGCATGGTATTTTTGTAGTCTTTGTTCCTTGATTTGGAAAGTCCCTGTGACTTGATTGACGGCGAGCTGAGAGTCGCACCGTAGGATGACTCGCTTTGCATCGTACTTGAGTGCTAACTTTAGCCCTACAGTCATGGCCTCGTACTCGACCTCGTTGTTAGTCATATCCATGCATTTTATGAACTGGCGAATCACTTCGCCTATTAGGACTTCGAGCACGAGTCCCATTCCTGATCCCGACGCATTAGAGGTGCCATCAGTATACAAAACCCAGAGGTCCTGTATTACGGGGGAAGTACGAGCGACTTCCTTCTCGACTTCAGGCATTATTTTTGTGCTGAAGTCGGCGAGCACTTGTGACTTTATTGCCATTCGTAGTTGATAGGTTATATCATGCTCGCTCAATTCTATGGCCCATTTGGCCAACCTGCCCGACAGCTCGGGTTTATGCAGAATACTTCTTAGGGGAAAGGTCGTGACCAGCGAGATGGGGTGACACTGAAAATATGGTCTAAGCTTTTCTGAAGCTACGACCAAAGCCAGGGCTAGCTTCTCGAGGTGTGGGTATCTCGTTTTGGCTTCAACCAAAGTTTTTCTAATATAATAAATGAGGGATTATGTACCTTTGTTTTCTCGGACCAGGACCGCACTTATAGCTACACCGGACACGGCCAGGTAAATGAGGAGACGTTCTTCGCCTTAGCGAGCAATGGGGGTGAAGATAGGTATGCCTTTAGTTCTTTCAAGGCTTCGACGCACTCAGAGATCCATTGGAGTCCATTGTCTTTCTTGAGCATGACAAAAAATTTATGGCACCTATCGGAAGATCGCGAGATGAACCTCGACGGGGCGGCAATGCGACCGATCAACTTCTGTACCTGTTTCTTACTGGTTAGGTTCTGTTGTATTCCTTTTATAGCTTTGATTTGGTCGGGGTTGACCTTGATGCCTTGTTGTGATACTAAGAAGCCGAGGAACTTTCCCAAGGTTACACCAAAGGTGCACTTTTCGGGGTTCTATACCATATCGTCTGAGTATGTCGAAGGCCTCTTTCAAGTGGTCGATGTGATTTTTTTCCTTTTTGATTTGACCAACATGTCGTCGATATAGACTTCCATGGTTTTGCCGAGCTGGTCTTTGAACATTTTGGTCACCAACCTCTGATACATCACCCCCGCATTTTTCAGTCCGAAAGGCATCACATTGTAGTAGTACGTCCCCTGGTGAGTGATGAAAATGGTCTTTTCTTGGTCTTCCTCCTCCATGAGGATCTGGTTGTAGCCCGAGTAGGTGTCCAAGAAGCTTAATAGCTCGTGCCCGATTGTTGCATCAATGATCTGGTCAATATGGGGTAGTGGGAATGAGTCTTTCGGGCAGATTTTGTTTAGATCTGTGAAATCTATGCATATCCGCCATTTCCCATTCTTCTTTTTCACCATGACAATATTGGCGACCCATTGAGGGTACTTCGATTCTCTGATAGAGCCATTTTCCGGTAGTTTCTCAACCTCTTCGTGGACCGCGTCATTTATTGCAAAGTTGAATTTCTGCCTAACTTGCCGCACTGGGGGTAAATGGGTCAACGTTCAGCTTGTGTGTCGCTATCTCTTTCGGGATGCCTAGCATATCTGCATGGGAAAAGGCAAACAAGTCCACGTTGTTAGCTAAAAATTGATGGAATTTACCTAGTTCCTGAAGTTTGTGGTTGATGTACGCTTTTTTGCTATGGTCGGCTTTGTCCTGTTTTACGGGGTCGAGATCCTCTATGGTTGACCCTGTGGCCTCTACGATTTTGAGGTCCCTAATGACGTCTTTTCCTTCGTCATCACCTGACCCCGACTCTGTTAATTGCTATGAAATCTCGGCTTTGTTTTTCAATTGTCGAGTGTGTGTGTAGTCTTGGGCGATGCAATAGCATTCTCGGGAAGTGTATTGCTCTCCTCGGATGCTAAATACCCCCCAAGGGGTGGGAAATTTGATGACTTGATATAAGTTGGAGGGGACGGCTTTCATGGAGTTTATCCAGGGCCGACCGATAATGGCATTGTACGTCGTATCCTGGTCCATGATGTGGAACATGGTCTCCAAAGTGACGCTGCCAGCCAGGATGGGTAGCATGATTTCTTCGGATATATGTTCAACTGCATTGTTAAAACTCATCAGTGTGATGCAGTGTGGCACTTTTCTATCCTCGAGCTTCATTTGTGTGAGCACTCGAGGGTGGAAAATGCACGTACCACTCCCATCATCGAACATAATAAGTTTTACATTAGTATCTAAGTTGTGCAAAGTAATAACAAGGGCATCACAATGAGGAAAGACCAAACCGTGGGTATCCGACTTATCAAAGATGATACTCTTTTTGAGTTTGTCAAATAGTTCATGAGTGATTGACCGTTTTAGCTTGTGGGTGGTCATGAATTTTACGTTGTTGATTGATGCATTGTCATCTCCTCCGATGATCATTTGGATGGTTCGAGTTGGGGAGGGCAGTTTTGGTGTCCCTTGATGTTGTTCGCATCCTAGAGCAAAGTTTGCCCTTCCTCAATCGCTCAAAAGTTCTTTCAGATGTCCTTGGTGAAGCATTAGAGCGATGCAGTCCTCGGTTTTGTGGCCCCGTTCCTGATGGAATTCTCCGAGGGCGTTTGACTTTCTGGTATTTGGGTCAGACCTCATCTTCTACGGCCACTTCACTTTTGGACCGAGCTTCTCCAGGGTGTAGACTATTTCTGAGGGAGAAACACAGAAATTGTGAGCAGATAGTAGTGGAGGCATACCTCTTTCGCTTCACCGAGTCCCTATCGGTGGCCTAGATGGGCCGTCGCCATGACGGGGAGGCAATATGATGGCGGCTTTGACATATGGTTGATGCCTTTCATGGTTGGGTCGCGAGCCTGCATGGTCCCTTCTATTGTCATTTCTTCGGTCTTTCATGGATTCCATTTGGACCAAGGTTAGCCGTTGAGTTGGCCCGTTGAGGTCGTCCTCGTCATCTCGCATTTCGGCACAGTAGGCGTTGTGTATCTTTTCCCAAGTGGTTGGGGGATATTTCATAAGTTGGCTTAGAAATTTTCTGGTCGCCCTTGAACCGCTCCTGTTTAACCTGTTCTGGAAAGCTGCTACTGCCATTCCCTTTGATACATTTGGTAAGGTCATCCTCACGCGGTTGAATAGGGCAAGGAAATCTCTTAGACCTTCTCCGGGTGACTGTTTAATTGAAAATATGTCATTCACCCTCGCCTCTACTTTCTTAGCCCCGACATGGGTAGTTACAAACCTGTTAGCCATTTCCTCGAACGTCTCTATGGAACGTGCAGGTAACTGTGAGTACCAAGTTAATGCTCCCCTAGTGAGGATTTCATCAAACTTCTTCAGTAGTGTGGATGTCACTTGTTCTTTGGCGAGGTCGTTGCCTTTTACTGCAGTGACATTGTGGATCACACGATCTTCAGGGTTCGTCTTGCCGTCATATATTTTCAAGTATGGTAGCATTTTGAAGGTTTTATGTATGGCGTGTGGTGAAGCTTCGTCACTGAATGGTTGCTCAACAAACCGGCCGGCGTTCCTTTTTGGTAAGAGTTTTGGGGCGCCAGGTATTTTGTTTACCCTTTCTTGATGCTCTTTCATTTGGTCGCAGAGCATTTTGTACTCTCTCTCCATCTCCTCCATCTTCCCCAAAATGGCTGTGAGGGTGTCGTTACCTGCATCACTAACATTATGATTAATACCTATTACAAGGGGGGCCTTGTTGCTCATTTGTCGCTGGTGTGACGCAAACTATCGCGTCTTCTATGTTCGTCCTTTAAGCAGGCTTGTCAAGAATGTTGGTCAGCGTGTTTGTCAACCACGCCTCGAGCAGCATTTCCACTGCTGGTGGTGCCTTTTCCATTGTGGATGTAGAGGCTTCTTTACCATGTGAGGCTATTATGCTGCTGTAAGGGGGTGAACCATTCCGCCTAGGGGAGGCATTTGGTTTCACGTCATCAGCATCTATTTCAGTGACTTCGTTGATGGTGTTTATGAGGTTGTCAGTAAGACTGGCCACTGCCTTCATTCTTTCCTCTCCATTACCTGCCATGTTCAACTATGCACGTAAGAAAAGACAAGGTTTTGTGTTGTTTTCTTTTAGGTTTGAAAGAAACTAAGATTTTAACTAGAAGATCCCCACAGACGGCGTCAAATTATTTGACCAAAAAATGGTAATCTTTGGTTAAACTAATTATTCAGTTATTAGGGAGGATTAATCCTAGTTAAAGCTAATATCTTCAGATCTAAGGTTAGTCAGTAAGAAAGATAGGGGCAATGAAGAAATGGATTTAATGTAGTAATAATTAATGTATCCAATGTAATAATGTGCATTAAGTATCAAGTATTGGATAATAATAAATGGAAATAAATATCAATAAGGAGGAAGATTCACCCAATATTGAATGGGGTGAATGATTCTTCCTTCTGACAATGATGAATGACAGGAATGTGAGAGAATATTGAGCACTTTCTCAGATCTGGTGGAAATGACGATAGATAATCTAAAGGGATCCAATCTCTCTAGAAAGTTGTTCTTTGTATTTATCTAGAGCGCTCACTTTTCAAAAATGTTCTTATCATATAAAACATTATATGCCTTTTGCCTTATCTCTCATTCTATATATATGGGATATTTCCAAAGTACCCTGAAAGTACAAACAAAGAAAATATTTAAGAGAAAATTCCCTCTGAAGATCCCAATACAAAACTAGTCGTTACTACTATCTGCTCTACTCGACCTCGATCGTGGTTGACTACTTGGCGACTCGTTTTGTTGATCACTGGCCGACCTAGGCCACATTGCCCATGATAATTTACAAGTTACTCACAATAATTACTTCTTCGTGTTGAATTTCTTCGGTCGGATTTCGACCCATACACCCATATTTCGAAATATATCTTCTACTAAATTATTTTTTTTATTTTTCTCTACAAATTTAAATTAGAGAGAATATCCAAATAACTATAAAAATTTATAGTATTTTTGGTTAAATAAGCTTTACCATGCATACTATATTAGTGCAAGGCACAGAGTAATTTGGAAAAAAGAGCAATACGATCTTGAAAAATTGTGAGGTTATTCTTACTAGAAAATTAAGGTAAAACAAATTAACAATACAAAAATGGTCGACGTATTTTATTCATGTCTCGCGGTAGTTAATTTTTCTAGTCAAAGATTATTAAATTAGATACCTAAAATGATTCAAAGTGCCAAAAATATCAAACTTTTTTTCTTGTTTTGCTTTTATTTTCTAGTTTTCTCTGTTTTCCATTTTGGTTACGTTTGGTAAAGCCAGAAAAACTATTTGTTTATACATTTTGTATCTCATAGCCAAAAAATTCATGTCACGTCTACCTTGGTCCAACAACCAGGCCTCATGAATTTGTTTATTTGGTACAGCATGGGTGAAAAATTATCTCTAATATGATTAAGTTATGTTAGCATTAAGAAGGTATTTACAGGTTGCTATGTATCACCAATGCGACTCCAATGAAAGCCTGCCCAAGGTCCAAATAGTTCTAGAAACAATGAAGGTTGAGGTCGAAGAATCACAGGATCAAGGTCAAGGAGTCGTCAAAGAACAAAGTTGAGGTCGAACATCCTTAACAGAGTTATAAATGGCTAGTTCCAAGATAGGACACTAAAGAGAATATTTTAGTGGATATTCTCTCCACCTTTATTATTAGGTCTTCTAGGAACATGTTTCCTATAAATATAAAGAGAGACAATTATAATGGGGAAGAGATATTCATTTGTAAAAAAAATACTTTGACTTTATAGAGAGAATCTTATTACAGGCATACAAAAAATAACCTTTTTACGAAGATTCTTGTCCATTATTTTGGCTGGATCCAAGAACAACCTCAGTTTTGCTCATCAATCATTTATCATTATCAGAAAGAATATTCGCAGATCTCACCCCTTTTCGGGTGACTCACACATTTTTATTTACTTAAATATCACTCATTGCTGTTTGTTACGATTTAATGCCATCATCTATCTTTTTGGATCATTGAAATCTGTTATTATTGCCCACATTCATTACCGTTCAGTCAAATACATATGTTATTTGTCATAAAACCGATAACTTAGTCTTGAGTATATTATTATTAGTTAAGATTGACCCTTCTTTATTAAAATCTAATTGGTTGAACCAAGATCTATATTTTTGGTCAAACAGTTTGGCGCCGTATGTGGGGGATTCTTAGCTAATTTTTTAGTTTCCTTTAGATCTACACCTAACGCGAGTCACTAACCTCACAAAGCCCAAGTTCTTTCTCTTTCTTTGTACGTACAAAAACCTACATGGCAGGTAACCAAGGAGAGAGGACTAAAATAACAGGTGATTTCCCTAGCAACCTCAGGAACGCTATCAACAAGAGCTGTGAAACATTAGGCGAGGACGTGATGCCCATTGCCTCCCCCCACCCCCACCCCATTGTAGCATAACAAAACCAAATAGAAAAGGGGCCTTCACTTCTATAGGAGAAGAGACTCCACCGGTCGTGAAGAAGCTCCTCGAAGCATGGTTGACCAATACGCTAGTAAGCATGCTCAACAAGCCTGCTCCATGCACAACTATAAAAATCGCAAGAAACCGCACAGTGCAACGAGCAGACGAACAGGGCGACCAACCAGACCCTCCAACACTAGGTATAACTCAGAATGTCACTAACAATGCAGGTGATAGCGTACTCACCATTGTTCTAAAGAGGATGGAAGAAATGGATAATGAAAACAAAGCACTCAGAGATCAAATGAAAGAACACTAAGAATGAGTCGATAAGATATCGGGCGCCCCTAAGCTATTGCCGAAGAGGGACGCCGGTAGGTTCGTCGAGAAACCATAAAGCAAAGAGGCATCCCTGCATTCCATACCAAAGAATTTCAAAATGCTACCGTATCTATGGATATACGACGAAATGACGGACCCCGAAGATCTCATGACTCACTATGTCATCGCTGTGAAAGGCAACAATCTCACCAAGGAACAAGTGTACTCTATTTTGCTGAAGAAGTTCGGCAAAACTCTTATGGGAAGGGCATTGACATGGTACTCATAGCAACTGGCCCGCTTCATAGAAACGTTCGAGGAAATAGCCGATAAGTTCGTAACGGTGCATGTCGGAGCCAAGAAAGCCGAAATAAGAGTAAAACGACATATCACCATCAAACAGTTCTTAGGAGAGGGACTGAGGGACTTCCTCACCCGATTCAACAGAGTAAGTATAACCCTACAAAACGTGTCCTATAGGATGGCGGTCGCGGCTTTTCAACACGAGTTGGGTAGAGATGGTTCGAGAGCTACTAGAAAACTACTAAGCTGATTGATGAAATATCCTCCAACCACTTGGGATAAAATCCATAATGCTTACTGTGCTGAAGTCCGAGTAGATGAGGACGACCTCAACAGACCAACTCAACGGCTCATCTCGGTACAAATTGAGTCCGGGAAAGAAAGAAGAGATAACATCAGGAAGGATAACCCGATCTCGCGACTCAATAGGGAACGATATCAGCCATACATCAAAGCCACCGCCCTGCCTTCTTTCCACTACGATGAAGGCCTATCCGGTTCGAGAACGGGGACTCACCAGAATGATCGAGGTATGCCCCCTTATTATATGCTCATAATTTTTTTGTGTTACCTATAAAAGTAGTCTATTCCCTAAAGAAACTCAGAATGAAGGTGAAGTGGACACCAAAGATGAGGTCCCATCTGAGCACCAAAAAATCAGACTCCCTTTGCAAGTTCAACTAGGAGATCGGACACAAAATAGAAGATTTCATCGCCCTCAGGCAAGAGGTTGTGAACATGTTGCGACAGGGATACCTCAAAGAGTTGCTAAGCGACAAAAGAAGAAACAACTTCGTTAGAGGACGTGAACACCATGGCGTGCCGAAGCTACCGTCACCATCTCATACTATCAACATGATTATCAGCGACAACAATGATGCCTCCATCAATGGTGTTAAATAAACCACCACTCACAAGCTCAAATGATCTATCACAAGCGAACGATATGATGGACTCAAAGAAAGTATTATCTTCGACGAGTCAGATGCCAACAGTTTGACTTTCCCTCACAATGATGCTCTTGTCATTACTTCATGCATTTTAGATATTGATGTCAAATGTATCATGGTAGACGATAGAAGTGGAGCGTGCATTATCCATCCCCGAGTCCTTACCTAGATAAGACTCATGGACAAGATAGTTCCACGTTGCATCACACAAATTGGTTTTAATAATGCAGTTGAATGAACATCGAGAGAAATTGCACTCCCCGTCTTAGTCGGCGGCATAATTCTGGAAATGACCTTCCACATCATGGACCGGGCCACCGTATACAATGCCATAGTAGGACGACCATGGATACACCCCATAAGAGATATCCCCTCCAACTTATACCAAGTAATCAAATTCCCAACACCTTTGGGAATATTCAGCATACGAGGAGAATAACGCACAGCGTGAGAATGTTACCGTATCACCTTAGATAGCACGATAACCCATCAGAAAAAAAACAAGGAAAATGAGACATAACAATCAACATGGTCGAGGTCGACACAAAAAGAGACCAGGGACGTTATCATGGATCCCGAAATGGTTGAAGTTAGACTCGACTATAGAGGACCTTGACCCCGTTCAATTTTATCGTAGCGCCTACAGCCAAAAGGCCTACATCGGCTACAAACCCCTAGAACTAGGTAAAATTAGTCAATTCTTAGTAACTAAAGTAGATTTGTTTGCCTTCAGCCATGCAGATATACCGGGCATCCCCAAGGAGATTGCCACACATAAATTAAATGTCGATCCGTTCTACCCCACGGTAAGGCAGGTCAGATGAAAGTTTAATCCCACCATCAACGATGTCGTCCACGAGGAAGTGAAGAAACTTTTAGGGAATGGATCCATCAGGGAGTCAAAATACCCCAAGTGGATCGCTAACGTAGTGATGATCAAAAAGAAAAATGGAACATGGCGGATGTGTGTAGACTTCACAGACTTGAACAAAGCATGCCCGAAGGATTTGTTCCCGTTACCACATATCGACCAACTCATCAAAGCAACGGCCGGGCCTGAGTTGTTGAGTTTTTTGGATGTGTACTCAGGCTATAACCAGAAAGTCATGGAAGAAGAGGACCAAGAGAAAACCATGTTTATCACCCACCGAGGAACATATTGTTATAGAGTCATGCCATTTGGGTTGATGAACGCATGGGCTACATATCAAGATTAATCATGAAAATGTTCAAAGATCAGCTCGGCAAGACCATAGAGGTATATATCGACAACATGCTAGTCAAATCTATAAAGGTAGAAGATCATATCGACCATTTGAAGGAAGCTTTCGACATACTAAGACGGTACGGAATGAAACTAAACCCGGAGAAATGCATGTTTGGCATAGCCTTGGGAAGGTTCTTGAGCTTCTTAGTGACAATGGGGGATTGAGGTCAACCCAGACCAAATCAAGGCTATCGAAGGAATATTGGAGCTCCTGACTACCAAGAAGCAAGTCTAAAGGTTGACTGGTCGAATCGCCGCCTTATCAAGATTCATCTCGCGGTCATCTGACAGATGTCACAAATTTTTTGGCGTACTTAAAAAGTAAAACTCAAGTGGACGCCCAAGTGCGTACAATATCTGCGAGAGTTAAAGGCATATCTATCATCAACACATCTGCTCGCAAATCCCGAATCGGGGAACATCTTCTCGTCAACCTGGCCATCTTCGAAGTAGCAGTAAATGCAGTCCTGATCCGAGAAAGTAAAGATATGCAATCTCCCATTTACTACATTAGCAAGACACGCGTCGATGCCGAGATGAGGTATTCGCACCTCAAAAAACTGACCCTGGCACTTGTTATAGTTTCACGAAAAGTTAGACCTTATTTCCACTACCACCCTATCTCGCTTATTACCATCTTTTCCCTAAGACGAATTTTACACAAACCTGAACTATCGGGGAGGCTGGCCAAGTGGTACATCGAGCTAAGCGAGCATAATATCACATATCAGCTGCGAACGGTGATAAAGTCATAAGTGCTCACCGACTTTGTCACAAACTTTAGCACAAAAATAATGCCTGAGGTTGAGAAGGAAGCCGTCCAAGCTTCTCTCCAAACACAAGACATATGGGTCCTTTACATCGACGGTGCATCCAATGCTTCCGAATCTGAACTGGGACTCATACTCGAGTTCCTAACTGGCGAAGTAATTTGCCAGTTCATAAGATTCCCAAATATGACTAACAATGAGGCCGAGTATGTCCGTAATTGCAAAATTGAGGCTAGCACTCGAGTATGGGGCGAAACAGTTAAAACTCCGTTATGATTCTCAGCTTGTAGTCAACCAAGTCATAGGGACTTTCCAAATCAAAGAACAGGGGTTGCAAAAATATCAAATCGAGATCGGTAAGTTATTTCCCAAGTTTGACGAATGTAAGCTCGATCAGATCCCGCATGCGTAGAATGTTGAAGCGGACAACCTCACTAAATTTGTCGTAGCCACCAAAAGCATCACAATCGGGGATAAAAGTGTAATCTACCTCCTCAACTCATCGCTAGACCAAATCGAGGTAAGATCTATAAGCTTAACTTGGGATTGGCGCTATCGTATTATTGCCTACTTGCAGGACGACACACTCCCAAATGATAAAAAGGAAGCCAAAAAATTAAGAATGCAAGCAACCAGATACAATCTCCTACACAACGACCTATACAAAAGGACATACCTCGGCCTCCTGGCGAAAGGCTTGGGCCCGAAAAAAATTTTGCACGTCCTCAAATAAGTCTATGAAGGCCATTGCAGCGCTCACTCTGGCAATCGAGATCTCGTTAAGTGTCTCATACAGCAGGATACTATTGGCCTACCATGAAAATGATTTCACAGAATCCGTGAAGAAATACGAATAATGTCACAAAATGCCTCAACAATTCACCGAGCAGGTGAACATCTCCACTCAGTCACCTCTCCGTGGTCATTCATCAAGTAAGAATGAACATCGTGGGCCCCCTCCCGGCAGAGCGAGGTAATGTATGATTCTTTTTGTTTTTAACTAACTATTTCTCTAAATGGGTGGAAGTAGGAGCGTTTACCCAAATATGCGAACAAGAGGCAATCACCTTTTGGAGAAACATCATCTGCTGATTCGGCCTACTCAAGGAGATCAGCTACGACAACGGGTCCCAGTTCACAGGAAAAAAACTGACAAATTTTTCAAAAAATGGCATATTAAGAGAATACTCTCTACCCCGTATCACCCGGCGGGTAATGGGCAAGCAGAATCCTCCAACAAGTCCATATTAAAAACCATTAAGAAAAAGGTCGAAGACGCCAAGGGTCTATGGCCGGAAATACTCCCAAAAGTATTATGGGCATATAGAACGACCCCGAAGAAGATCATATGAGAGACACCTTACTCTCTGGTCTATGGGACTGAAGCACTCATACCAGTCGGAGAACCCATCCTAAGGTACGCCTACAAAAGTGGTACCAGTAATGACTAGAGTAGAAGACTGGAACTCGGTGAGACCGACGAATGAAGAGATATGGCATACATAAGGATGGTCGCCCAAAAGAAGCAAATAGAACGTTACTACAACAAGAAAGCAAAGGTCCGACTTCTCAAAGTCGGGGACTATGTACTCAAAGACAAAACTCAAGCGAGCAAAGACCCACGGAAAGACAAACTTGGAACAAACTGGGACAACCCGTACAAAATTACAGCCAAAGCAAACAAGGGTTTGTTCCAATGGAAGGAAAGCAATTACCGAACAATTGGAAAATCAACCACCTCAAATACTTCAACTTCTAAAGGGAAGAAGTGTCCCCAACTCGTACTCTTTTTCCCTCACTTGAGTTTTGTCCCATTAGGATTTTCTCAAGGAGGTTTTTATCGAGGCGACAAAAGAGATACTTCGAGTCGAAGTATGCGAGGAAGAGACTATCTTTCTCTTTTATTTCCCGACTTCTCAATAATCTCTAAGTCAAGCAATGAAGGGACTATATCGACTGGGACTGGAACGTCAGCCAATGCCCAAAATTTGTAACTTTCTCCAATCATGTAATTAGAGCAACAACGTCAAAGTAATAAAAAACTTACATTTATAAGAAATTTCTATCGGCCCTTGGACGTATACAAATAAAGGTTCAGTTCGACCCAGTTTGAACAACACCTATCGGCCCTCAGCTGCACATAACCAAAGGTTAAGTTCGACCCAGCTCGAACAACACCTATCGGCCCTCAGTCGTACATAAACAAAGGTTAAGTCTGACCCAGTTCGAACAACACCTATCGGCCATCGGCCGCACTTAAACAAATGTTAAGTTCGACCCAGCTCGAACAATACCTATTGGCCCTCAACTGCATATAAACAAAAGTTAAGATCGACCCAGCACGAACAACACCTATTAGCCCTCGGTCGTACCTAAACAAGGGTTACGTTTGACCTAGCTCAAACAACACCTTTCGGCCCTCGGTCGCACATTAATAAGAGGTTAAGTTCGACCATGTTTGAATAAAACCTATCGGCCCTCGGCCGCGATTTAATAAAAGGTTAAGTTCGAACAACACCTATCGGCCCTTGGCCACGATTTAATAAAAGGTTAAGTTTGAACCAGCTCGAGCAATAACTATCGGCCCTCGGCCAATGATTTAATAAAAAGTTAAGTTCGAACTAGCTCAAACAATACCTATCAACCCTCGACCCACGACTCAAGGAAAGGTTAAGTTCGATCGAGCTCGAAAAACACCTATCGGTTGAAGACGCCAACAAAAATACACAAAAATGATAGAAACAAACTATTGTTTGCCATCACCATCATGACCCACGACATCCTTATAGTGCCGATCTTCAACGCCCTCTCCATCCTCGCCCGGGGGGTATATAATATCATACCAGGCCTCATATTGAAGGCAATCTATAACATCCTCATCTTCTTCACCAGGACGAGGCGTAGTAAGGTCGCCACAAGCAACCTGAGCCTTGTGAGCCTTGACCCAAGCATCCTCAAAGTTCACGACAAGAACGGAACCTGCCACATGCAACTCACGAAGCACATCCAATCAGGCCTCAATGTGAATCCACTCTTCATACAACTCACAAGGAACGTTGGGGAAGGCAGAAGTTGTAAATGAAGAAGGCGGTGCATGTAGTTTGGCCTTATCGACCTCTAGAGCGGCAACTTGATCATAAAGATCGGAGGTCTCTTTCTCCAACTCCCCAATCCTTTTATCAAGCCATTCTTCTTTAAGCCTCTCCATTGACAAGTCATTTTCTCGCTTAGAATGAAGGGTTTGGTTCGCCATTTCAAGGAACTCTACCCTCCTCTGAGCCTCCGACCAAGCAGACTCTGCCTTATCAAGCTCCTCATGTTTCTCGGCAACCTCACCACTAAGAGCATCTGTCTTGAATTGGCACTCTTCGAGTTGGCCTCGCAGCAGGACCACTTGGGCTTGGAGATTACTGCATTGGGCCTTTACGCCCCTGCTAAGCTCAAGTTCCTCCTCTTTGCTCCTCAGCATCCCTTCAAGGACGTTGCATTTCTCCATGACCCGCATCAGCTCCTCATCCCTCTTCTTCAAGTCCTCTCTTAGGACCCATACGTCGCTGCCTTCGCGAAGCCAAAATTGGAGCTCCCGGTACTTCTCATGGCATGTTATATACTTGTCCTTCAGCTTCACATAAATGTCTTTACGTCTTATTTCCTGACGAACACTCTTAATATCTAGAATAACCGTCTACAAGACAAAGAAAAGAAATAGAGCTTCCGAAAGAAATCAAAGCATAAGGAAAAGAACAGATGATAATCCTACTTACCCAGAGAGAAAGACCAGCAATGTTATTCGACATAGTACTATCGTTTATCATCTCGAGGGTTGTACCCTCAATCTCTGAACAAAGAGGGCTGAGGTCAAGGACTATTTCCTCGGTGTTTACAAGAGGATTACGATCCATTGGCATAGCAATAATCCTGGAGCCTCCTTCCAACCTCGCCTCGAGTTGAGTGAGTCCCTCATCGATCATCCTCAACTCGTCCAGGTCCATATCGGAGCCAGATTTGACGTCCTCTTCAGTAGTGGCCTTGTCTCGGTTATTAGCCACAAAGGGGACATCTGTTTGCCACCCTAGATGATGAGGCCTTCTCTTGCCTCGAAAGTGCGAGGTCGTCATCATGCATCCTTCCCTCGACTGTCTCCCCAAGTGAGGGACCTCATGTTCATCTCCTCCAAGTGCGGGACCTCGGATCCCACCTCAAGGCTCTCTCCAACATGTACTATGGTCGTCTTTCGAAGAACAAAGTCACATTCTTCCAAGTCGACAGCTACTGGCCTTTGTCCACTCGCATCTATGGCTCTTCTCTTACAAGGTATTAGACTACTTTCATCAGGAGAGATATCATCGTCCTCATCAATCAGTGAAAGGAGTTGAGGAGCAGAAGCAGAGGACGGAACAGGGGTGGGTTCTTGGACTACAGCGGCCGAAAAAGGGGTCGGCACAGAAGCGACAGTACTCACAATAGGGTTAGAAACCGAAAGGGCATCAGCCTTCCTCTGAAAGGATGGCACCGGTTCCCGACTCCTTCTAGAAGACCCCCTACCTAAGAAGGAAGAAACGTCGAAGTCAGCAAAATGAGTCGGCATACTACAAAAATGGAACGACCACGTTCAAATAAGGAAAGTTACTTGTTGAAGGAAGAGCCGGTCTAAACTTCTTGTTGAAGCTCGGGCAGGCATGGATCCCTACGATGTGGGGGAGGATTTGCTCAACCCAGTCAAAAATGCACATTACTAGAATGGGAGGTTGAGTGTTGGCTACAAAAAAAAGTCTTTCAACTAACTCCTAGTAAGTAAAGAACGCTAACAAAAAAAAAAGAAACGAGCACTTACATGTGTAATTCCAAGGCTCTAGGAAGCCATCAACGTTAGTCACCACATCCTCGTTCCTAACATAGAAAAGACTGAGCCAGAATTGGCGATTGGCCTTATCGTCCATCTTTACCACCAAACACTTGCCTCCACGATAGCAAAGATTCAACATCGTCCTCCTATATAAGCTATGGGCGAAGAGGTGGACCAAATGTTGTAGCATCAGTCTGAACCTGGCCAGCTCGACAAATTTGGTCAGCATTCTAATAATTTTGTAGACATACGGCGCAAGCTAAGCATGGCAGACGATGTAGTGATGATAAAATTCCTCCAACAATGGAAGGAGAGGTAACGAATAACCGATGAGGAAAGGATAAGCGTATAAAGCACAGTATACGGGGCGATGAACCTGTACTACCTCCCCACCAGCTGGGATTAATTCAACATGGTTTGGAAGGCCGAATTTGGCCTTGAGTTCCGCCAATTCCTTCGGTGTCCATGTCGATTGAAAGACTCTAGGCGCGACGTCAGGTAATTTGGTGATATCAGACCTAGCGTCGAGATTGCGGTGGATTATTTTCTCCACTAACAGGAATGCTTCATCATCAACAACGGCGGAAGCACCCTCCCCGTGAGGGGAAAACACAACTGCCAAAGGAGGAATAAGGCTCCCCTCACTAGCGTTTGATGGTAAGTCAGACATAGTGTAGTAAAGAGGAATAACTAGCAGGAGAGAATGGAGATAGAGTGAGGAAGGAAGTTCAAAGAAGAAAAGGGCAAGAAGGATGGTGCTCTGGAAAGTTAGGAGAAGAAAACTTCAAACTCAAGTCCAAAAACCTCAATTTATAGAGATCATGGCCCTAAACTCAAAAGCAGCTCGTCATAATTGGTACCGAAATCGAAATGGCAAATCCAGCAAGGGTCACACGTGAATCGAGGCAACACATCGGAAATATGTGTCATAAAAATGTTTGGTGCCATGACGTCATTATGTTCCTTGGACAAGATAACTCCAACAAATCGCCCGGAAAACTAGAGGTATTTGAATTTTGCGGCCCACAGAGGGCCACGTGTCCTGCTCGACACACAACGATTACGACTCTTGCAGCTTATTCAATAAGTTCGACTGAAAATGAAATTATCCGCTCATTAAGCTCACCTGTGAGGATGACCTCAATAAGCAAAGGGACTAACTGTATGAGTCAAAAATTATCTCTAATATGATTAATCATGTTAGTAAGGAGGCATTCACAGGCTGCCATGTGTCACCAATGCGACTCCAATAAAAGCCTACCCAAGGTCGAAGTGGTTCTAGAAATAATGAAGGTTGCAGTCGAAGAGTCAACAAGGATCAAAGGAGTCAACAAAGATCAAGTTGAGGTCAAACATCCTTGAGAGAGTTATAAACGGCTAGTTCCAAGATAGGATTAAAGAGAATATTCTCTGTACCTGTACTATTAGCGTTTCTAGGAACATGTTCCCTATAAATAGAAAGAGACATAATGATAGTGGGGAGGAGATATCCATTTGTAAAAAACACTGTGAATACAAAAAACAACCTTTTATGAAGATTCTTATCTATTCTTTCCGTCAGATCTAAGAACAACCTCAACGTTTAAAGGCTCATCAATCATTCATGATTGTTAGAAAGAATATTCATAGATCTCACTCCTTTTTGGGTGATTCACACGTTTTTATTTACTTAAATATCATTTATTACCATTTATTGCTATTTAATGCTATCTTCTATCTTTTTGGGTCATTGAACTCTGTTGTTATTGCTCACATTCATTACCGATCGGTCAAATACATATTTTATTTGTCATAAAATCGATAACTTAGTCTTGAGGATATTATTATTAGCTAAGATTGACCCTTCTTTATTAAAATCTAATTGGTTGAACCAAAATCTATATTTTTTATCAAACAGTACGTCGTCGTCGAGTCCAAAAGCGTGCAAATTATGTGAAATTGTTATACCTTATAAAAAATTTAATTTTTCTCTTTTATTACGAGGTGAAATTCGCTTTAAGATGTCATGGTGTATCTCTTCACCTAGAAGCTTGCCAAGCATTTTCTTTGACATACCCTCGTTAGGAATTTAGAGTATTAGCAAATTTTAACTTGTGATTAATAACAAGTTAGTTTATAATTAACAGGGTACGATTTAATGCTTATCATAGAATTTACATCTTATTATCGGCCTTCTTGTGTGAATATCTTTATGATGCGAATACATAAAATATAAAATCTTCTTGAATCACTTTTAAACCTCACTTTACTAAGAAGCTTATTAATTATAAGTTTAATTTCTATCTGTACTAGTGAACCAACGCACAACCTACCCCCATGAAAAATGATTATATATATATTGGGGTTTGGAATTCGAGCTGCAATTAAGATCATAATCTGTTTGCAGGATGCCCGACAAAAGAACCATAAGTTTTGAATAAAATACTCGTACGTTGTAATAATCTAAATAAGAAGTAAACACAATATTGCCTTAACGACCAACACAAAAGTCACAATTCCTTAATCCAGGACATCTTACTTACTTGATATTTGTGTACATAGAGCCATGTTCATTGTATTCAACACTGAGATCTTTAAAGACAAAACGAATCATATCAAAAGCTTAACGTATGAGAAGATCAAGATCTCATTATTTGTTGTGATGGATCTTGCGAGCCATGCATGTTTCGTGCCCAGTGGACGATCTAGAATTTAAATTTTGAAATACATATATATAAAGTTGAAGCTCGAAGCACGGAGTTTTGCCAAACGTGTGAAATTATTATTAGATTGTCATCTTTATACAGTGGCGGAGCCACATTACACTAAGGGGTGTTGACAACCCTTCACCGAGAAGTTATATTGTGCAGACTGGCCAAAATTTTGTTTTAATCTCTCTCTCTCTCTCTCTCTCTCTCTCTCTCTCTCTCTCTCTCTCTCTCTCATATATATATATATATATATATATATATATATACGGTCGAAATCGGAGAGCTCGATTTCGAAGACTTGCTCATACCCCGAGCTCGAGTTCGGGAAGCTCGAAGTGAGAATCGAGCCTGGCCTGGATGTGCGCACCTCGAGAAGCAAATCGGAGACCCGTCATGATCTGCCTCGAGGGCAGTACAATTTCGATGACACTTAAGAAAGAGCGGGAATTTCTCAAGGACACGTGGATCAGGGCATAAATTATGGGATAAGATTTGTACGAAATAGTACAAGTCCGTACTAGGTTGTTATACATCTGCAATAGAATTCTTTACCATAATTGGAAATGTACCATATTAGGGTTTTTCCCTCCTATATAAAGAGGGCCCAATCATTTGTAAGAAAAATGTTATTCACTATAATAGAATATTCTACTCTGCTTTCCCGTTTACTGTGCTCAACAATTGTTCTTCAGCTTTATCATTTTTACTTTATTGTTCATACTTTATTGGTTCTTAGCTCGCCTCGAGGCCCCTGAGACAATCGAGCTCGAGGCCCCTATTGCTCTAGCAACACTGGTTTGGTTCATCAATTCTTCTTACTTACACCTAGTATTACTTGTACATTCACTAGTATTGGAATAAATCACATATCTTTAAAACTACAATTTATCTTTAATTGTTACTCACATTTTTCAAGGTAAACAATATATATTATGTTGAATCATCTTAACTTCTTTATATTTTAACAACCCCTCTAATTTCTCTATTTGGGGGCAATTATGTACTGTTTTAATCTCCTCTTCCCATTTCATAAATATGGCACCATTTATTTGATAGTCAAATAATTTTTTGACTACAATTTTTCAAGCATTTTTAGATGGTTGTAATCAGAAGTGATTTAGGGTGTTACTTACCGAGGACATGATAAGAGGTGTGGAGGTCGAGAATTAGGTTAGAGGGCTAGTAGATAGTCGAGCATTTTTATTTTTCATACCAACAATATTAGTGTTAGTCTTGTATTATATTATTCTTACATTTCTATTACTACATATATAGTTTATTTCGTTTCGTTCTTTATTATCTTGTTGTTATTATTATTGTTTGTTACTAATGCTTTCTTTTCATCTCTCTTTGAGCCGACGGTCTTGTTTAACCAGAAAATAGGAATTTCAGTCAAAGCTTAATTTTAGAAGAACTCGGGTTACTGATAATTAAATATTGAACAAATAAGGAGAATTGACTTAAACGATATCTGAGTAAGTAAAAGAAAGCAAAGTAAATCAGTGTATTCCAATAATATTCTGTGTCCTTTACAAATGTTATTTCTCTCTTTTTATAGCTATTTCTAAGTAATACATTTCTTTCCTCTCATAACAAAGCCATTATGAGTAATTAATGGCATTAATGTAACGTTATAATTGGCAATCATAACTGTTTCGTGAAGATTCTATAACGTTTTCTCTCATTGATTCTCATTAATTACAGATAATACGTATTTGTACTTTTTGCTATATAGGTTCACTCCTCCGATGTCTCTTCGAATTACCAAGAGGTCCGAGTAACAGTTCCTTCCTGTTTCTTGAATCTTTGCCTGTACCTGTTAAAGCTCGTGTCTTTTCGAATATTCTTTGCCAGTTGTCTTTCATTTATTGATCCATGTGTCTTGGTGTGTCAGCATCTAATTAATATCAAATGTTAACTTGATTTTTCCCAATACAGGTCTATCGAAAACAGTCTCTCTACTTTTTCAAGATTGAGTTAAGGTTTAAGTAAATACTACCCTTCCTTACTCCACTTATAGGATTATATTGAATTTTTTGTTGTAGAAGTAATTTATAGTATTTCTTAAGAGTATAAAAATATCAGCGCCTAAATTTATATATACTGGCAGTTACATTGACATTGGTATTCTAAACTCATTCTTTCCTTATGGTACAAAGTTATATTTCATTTTTTGGATACAATAATAAATACAGTAGCACCCATCTAATAAAGTAATATTTTATATCTAATCACCTCTTAGTTTTTATGGTAAAATGATCAGAAATTAACATATTTCTATCTTCTAAAAGTTGAAATTCATGGATCAAAACCACAAAAACCTAAATCAACTATCGATAAGTTATATTCTCTTATTAAGAACAAAAAGAAAATTAATAGGAAAACTTCTCGCGTGGAACCTAGTAATAAAACTAACTCAAACGAAAACTATTTATACTTTAACAAAATTAATTGTTTCTGTATCATAGTTTTATTTTGAAGTAACTCCAAATGTAAATTTTTTTACGTGACTTAAGAAAGTTAAAAGCCCGAGTGACTTTCACTGCGGGAAGGTTAAAAATGACAATCTGTACAAGATAGAAAGCGAAAATCTAGTGAAACTGGCCGACCATATATATATATATATATATATATATATATATATATATATCCAGATTTAACCAGTTTTTTTTTTGGTAATTTAAATTTCACAAGTTTTATCTGAAAGTGTTCTTCAATCATCTTTATAAGAATTTAAGTTTTATATGTCAATGGTGTCAAAAATATTTATAGAATTATGTCATTTATTAAGTAATTAAAAGTAAAATATTTGGTTAACATTATCGGGTGCTGAGTAAAATAATAACTAACTTGCCATCACAATTAAAATTTACCAATAACGTAACAGAACCTCGACACTACCCTACATATAACTTGAATCTTCTTAACCTTGTGTTTCAATGACTCAAACGCCATGGGCCGAGTTATAAGCTCGTTTGGCCAAGTTGCAAAAATCAGTTTATTTTGAGAAGTTCTTTTTTTTAAAAATGCTTTTCTCAAAAGTACTTTTGGTAAGAAGCAGTTTGTGTTTGGCTAATTAGTTTGAAAAACATTTCTGAGCAGCAATTAGTGTTTGGCCAAGCTTTAAAAAACTGCTTCTAAGTGTATTTTTCTCAAAAATGCTTCTCAAAAAAGTGATTTTGGAGAGAAGCTATTTTTTCCTGCTTCTCCAAAACTGCTTCTGCTTCTCCTCAAAAACACTTTTTTTTCCTTCCAAAAGCTTGGCCAAACACCTCAATTTTTGGCCCAAAAAAAGCATTTTTGCTTGACCAAGCAGGCTATTAGTCTTGCGGTTGCGGGTTCGACGGAATGAGTTCAGGTTGTGGAGAAAGAGAGGGCCTTTTAAATCGATCTGAACTATTAGCTTTCGTCTAGATCATGTTTATATTTTAAGAAATTCATTGAATATACAAATTAGAACCCAATATTTTGAAATAATTAAAATTTTGAACACATAAACTTCAAATTTTGACTTCAAAACTAATTAACAAAAATAATCATTTAATACTAGTACACAGTCAAACCTCTCTATAATAGTCTTATTTGTGCTAGATTTTTTTTAACTGTTATAGCAAAATGTTGTTATAGTGATACTATAACATAGTTTGGAAATTGATTCTATAAAAATCTTGACTTTTATAGCGAATGATTATTATAGAACTGATATTGTTAAGAGATGTTTCATTATAATTAGTTTTTTTTAATACTTAGCAGTATTTCTTTTTCATCCTTGTTGACGAAGTGGGAGGTAGAAATTGAGAGGGGTTGGGGGTGGGGGGTGGGGGGGTTTTGAAATCAACACATACAAACGACCTATATAAACAACATTCCGAAACCAAAACATATGATTCATTTATGTCTTCTATTTTTCTCTCTTCTCCACAGAATCATCTCTTTCTAAATTGAGTCATACCTGCACTCAAGCTACTAAAGATATAATGCAAGCCATGAACCAGTACGATCCGACGTCGTCTCACGACGATTTCCTCGACCAGATTCTCTCTTCCGTTCCTTCTTCTTCACCTTGTTGGCCAGACCTTTCCAAATCCTGGGACCCACACCACCACCACCTCTCTCCGCCGCTGCCGCCTAACCCTAGCTCCGGCGATGACCACCAGCCTCCTCCTTCTAATCCTCTTCAGCATTTCCAATATGACGACCAGTCTTCTTCTTTCCTTGCTGCCAAGCTCCGCCAGCACCAGATCACTGGTGGCGGTGGCGGTGGTGGCGGCACTGTAGCAGCTGCTAAAGCACTTTTGCTCCAGCAACAACTTTTACTTTCCAGAACACTCGCCGGAAACGGCCTTAGGTCTCCGACTGGAGCCTCCGGTGACAACGGCTTCCTTAACATGCTCGGTAATGGTGACCAAAACGACGGCGTCGGAAATCCGGTGAGTTTCATTTTTTTTTCCGCAGTAAATTCAATCATATTTATGACTTGTAAATGTTTTTAACAAATTTTCCTAATTATTAAACCATTAAGTAATTACGTCATTGATTACAGGCTAATGACAGTTCCGTTCAAGCTCTTTTCAACGGATTCACTGGATCTCTTGGTCAAAACTCAAGTCAACCTCAACATTTTCATCATCCTCAGGTCCATACACAATTTTACATGCATATATACATACAGTCTCATATTTTATTACTATAAACTGTTTAACGATAATTTATTTATACATTATTTTCGAAATTATAGGGAGGAACGATGCAGGCGCAGAGTTTCGGAGCTACGGCAACGGTGCCGGCGATGAATCAAACTCCGGCAGCAAGTGGTTCAGCTGTTGGAGGTACAACGCCGGCGGCACAGCCAAAGCAACAGCGAGTGAGAGCTCGTAGAGGACAAGCAACTGATCCTCACAGTATTGCTGAACGAGTAAGCTTTAATTACAGTTTTACCCCTTTCGATTTTTCGGATTTTTTACGTGTTTGTTATGTTCAGTTTTCTGATTCCGAAATTTCTGGGTTTCTGTTTTTGTGGGCAGTTACGTAGAGAGAGAATTGCAGAGAGAATGAAGGCTTTGCAGGAGCTGGTACCCAATGCCAATAAGGTAATTTCACCCTCCCCAAGTAAATTAAAATCTAATTAATTTTAATTTAATCATTAATTATCCGATCATTACTTTGATTAAATTATCATTAGTTCCATAAATTAGAAATTTAATCATATAATAAACTGTAACTGTTCTGGGTGTAACTCTACTATTTGTCGTCCCATGTGCCTGATGGATATCATAATCTTCAAGTGGACACGTGTTGAAATATTAGGGCGAGTAGAAAGTGTGTGAGGAGAATATTGTAAATTTGTATTTCTTTCCGTGCGTACTTGAAATTGAAACTGGAAAAGAGATTCTCCCGGGGATTGCTGATAGTTACCGCATCTAATCTAATTTAGCATTTGTTTATTGTCTGTTCATATTACTATAGCACAAATTATTCTCTACTCTTAAATAATTTAATAAAATTACCTTCACAAGATATTTATATCAAATTATATTAATTTGATAATTTAATGAGGTGGGAATATTTATTATTCCATCTGTTTCAAAAGTATGAACCTACTATTATTTGGGGAATGAAACAAGATTTTCTTATTTATATTTTTGCAAATAGTTTTTAATATTTCCAATTGTTAAATATTAGTATAATTTATAGTACTTTTTATTTAGTTTCTATGTATATATAAATTTTATTTTAAAAAAAATTTATATCTGAATTCACACTGAAAATTAATCAATTTAATATTCGTACTCCAAATAAGTTCGAACAAATTAAGATGGAGGGCGTCAAAAATTATGGTAAACAATGGAAGTTTATGTATAAACACATGTCAAGAATATATTAGTATGGTATAAACACTGTTGCCGGTAATTTTTCTCTAATAATGTTTTGCAGCCTCTGTTCATATTATCTGTATTTTAAAATTTTCGCACACCCCTTGAAAAAGAAATTACATAGCTTTAATCATAAGAGTTTTTATATAAACTACCTTTATTTTTATCTTAATTATCCAACTTAATTAATTATTTCACTAACTGAAATAGTAAAGATAAATTTAAGAGAAAAAAAAAAGTAACAAATATTTCATGTTTTTCTGAAACATCGAATATTTTAAAACACACAATTTGGCATTTGTGATCAGAGTGAGTATACTATATTGTTCATCACTTATTGTGTGTCGACATAATAAATTTTTGTGTGTTTTAAATTAATTTAAGAGAGAAAGTTAATATAAAATTGTATATGGTGTTTAAATTAATGGGATACTAACGTGATTGCGTTTGTTGGGGTTATGGAATGACAGACGGACAAGGCTTCAATGCTGGATGAGATCATCGACTATGTCAAATTCCTACAGCTCCAAGTCAAAGTACTACTACTCTCCGATTCTTTATTTTAATATTTTAATTTTGTTGTTTTAATTCTAAAGGATGCTTCCTTGTTGACAAATTGGATGGGAAATAATATTTTTAAATTATTTGGTGAATATGCTTCTTCTTTTTTTAATTGTAAAGAATTACTTTTGGTCAATTCCATGTGTTTTTGTGCTTCATTTTTGTTTTTATTTTCTGGTGTGAACTCAGGTTCTGAGTATGAGTAGATTGGGTGGTGCTGCAGCTGTTGCTCCCCTAGTTGCTGATATGTCCTCTGAGGTACATTATCATAACCCTTCTTGAAAATTTTCATTATTTTCACATGTAATCATTGAAATAATAGAATTGAACATTGCCAGCATCTTAGTTAATGTGAATAAAACTTCTTTCATCATCATCTTAATATTTGATCCAAGATAAAAGATGTTCATATGCTCATCATGAAATTTATAGAGACTTGGATAAGTTATTCTTGCAATTCACTAAGCATCCTTTTATTTTATAATCATATGGTATTCAAAAAGTATTGACCTGATTAATTCAGATTCGATCACTACCCCAAATGAGAAGTGCTTTCTTATCAGGAATTTCTCTATTCCCTAGGTTCGAACCCTCTAATTAAACAGTCAGAACCCCATCCATCCCAAATTTTCATGAATTAATCTTTTGTTTAAAAAAACAAAAGAAAAAAAAGAAAATGTGAGAGAGAAGTATCTTTGCGTAAGTCCTAAAAGGAAAATGCTCCTTACTTTGAAGTTTTTTCATTCTAGGCTCTAACTCAAAATTTCCATTAAGATTGTCTAAATCTTATTATCTCATCACACCCCAAATAGTTAGATATAATTACCCTAAAGAAAGTGAATACAAATGAAAAGGAAAAACAAGAAAATGTAGAGTTCGTCAACTTTTTGAGATAATAGCCAATGCCTATGTTGGATGGCTGTACCTATTGAGCTTTTCTATTTAAAGGAAAAACAACAGGAAATGAAAAGGGGAAATAGTACTACCAGAAAAAAGCATTACAATTCTTGAACAGACAATCCCCCCAAATACCATACCCCATTTCACCCTATTATCCTCTGTAATCTGTCTCTCTCAAATTCTCTGTCAGCACAATGCGACAAAACCAAAAAGTATCACGCGTGCCCACTTATGTTCCCCCTTCTGTCACTTTTTTCCAATTTTTCCCTCTCCTAGCAAAAAAAACCCTTTCCTTTTCTTTCCCTATTTTGGGACTTCATCTATTTTTTGAGAAGGAATTTTGAGACTTTATCTATAAACACGACATTATCGTTCAAGTAGTATACTTAATTTTATGTAAGCGATATTAATTGTTGTCTCAGTTTAATTCATAAATGAATTTCAAGTTTAGGAATATATTGGTTTTAAAATATTAAAATTAATCTAAATAGTTCCTCATCCAACCGTATAAACTAAAAATAGATACAAATGTATAATATATACATAATTTATGTATCCCAAATATGAAAAGTATACAATGAATTCGTTCAACTATTTGTGTGAAAATCCCTTTAAAATTTCACTTTCTATTTCATATTGGACATATATACTTTGTATTACTATTCTCATTCGATATCGCCATGTACTATATTCATATTATTATTTAGAAATATATATTTACACACATAAAAAGATTTTTTTGCTTGCAAAGTGGTGTCTGAGTAACACCTCTTTCTAAAGGATGTTTTTGCCGCTAATCAGTTTAAACTATCAGCATTATTTATTTTGTAATAGACCTTTTATTCGGACCCTGCACATAGCTAGATTAGTGCCTCGGATTGTTTTTTTTGTTAAGCTATAATTTGCAGCAGTTCTTCTTCTTATTATTATTATTATTATCATTATTAACGTTTACTTATAACTATCTTTTAGATAACTTAATCGTGTAATGTCATAAGTTAAGCTCATATAATAATTGGCTTGTTACAGGGAAGAGGAGAAGGAAATGGAGGAAGGGGAGGAAACGGAACGGCGTCGTCCTCAAACAATGACAGTATGACGGTAACGGAGCACCAGGTGGCTAAACTAATGGAGGAGGATATGGGTTCAGCAATGCAATATCTGCAAGGGAAAGGCTTATGCCTAATGCCAATTTCCTTAGCTACAGCTATTTCAACTGCCACGTGTCACTCCAGGAACCCCATGATCCCTAACGGCAACGGTGGCAACAACCCACTACTCGGCGGAGGAGGAGGCCCCGCCACCAACGGCGGTGGTGGCGAGGCTGGTGGACCATCCTCTCCTAACTTGTCGGTTTTGACTGTCCAGTCAGCCACGATTGGTAACGGCGGAATTGATCCCTCCGTTAAAGACGCTACTTCTGTTTCTGAAGCTTAAGAAGTTTGTTTGGAAGTTTTTTAACGGCGTTGACTGTTTCACTGACCCCCTTTTCTACGGAGAAAAAAGAAATTAAATGTGAAAATAGTGCGTGGCCATCAAAGTCAAGTCTACCAAAATAAGGGTCTTTTAGTCTTTATTTTTATCTTTTTTTCAATTTCATATGGAAAAAAAAAAAAAAGAGAGAACCAAGAACGATGCCGTATTTAGGTAGACTTGGTTGAAGTAAGCTTAACTTAAGCTAACAGCAGGAAATGCCAATGGAAATTAAGTACTCATGTTACTTTTAATCTTTTCTCCTTAATGATGATCCTTTGATTTCCCTGTTCTACTTAAGTTTTTCCTTAATGGAGTATTGTTTTGGATATATATATTATAGTGATGTTTTTATAATAGATGATTATCAATAATTACCAAATCCTGCATACTTTCTTGATCGAGTTGTTGTACGTAGCTTGCTTACTGCGATTTACTTCTTCAATATGACTGTGGTTGTTGTTCCCTAATTTACAAAAAAAAAAAGGAAATTAAAAAAGATGAATTAAGTTATGGAAATCAAGGATGGGAAAAATTGGGTGTTTGATTCTTTCTCATTTCACGGAAAAGGGTTGACAGCTTTGAGGGTTTACTTTATCCTTTCTCTTTTTCCTTCTTTTTTGCGACTAATCTGATTATTTTAGTATCTCTGTTTTTTGTACTTTTGGGAATTCATTTGCTTTGCTTTGTGGTATTCTATTGAATTAATTACTATCGTTACGGCTAATAAATAATAATTAATTCTAATACATAATTAACCCTCCTTTGACTTTAGAGAAAGAATTAATTCTACTTTAAAGAAGTCTCCTTTTGCTTTTATAGGAAGAGAAAGAATGAGAGAGTAAGTCATTGTGTCAAAGGCATTGAAAAAAATTGGAATTTTTGGTACTTCATGATGTTTTTCTTTTATGAGAAAGAAGTCAAATAACTTTGCTTTCTTTTCAGACAAAAGAAGGGAAAATAATACATTAGAAAATTGACAGAAATAAAGTACAATTCCTTAAATTTGGAAATTAAAACTTTGCTATAGACTGCAATAGGTGTACTATTATCTTTTAAATTCTTTGCTTCTGTCGGCAGGAAAACATGCTTCTCTTGCTTAATATTCATGCAAATGTCTTAATTTATGATTTCTACCCCTTTTTTCCTGTTAGGTTCAAGTCTTACTTTAAGATATTTTTTATCTTGCAATGTTTTAGACGTATCTTCAATTTATTCTCCTCCTTATTTCATAAAATGGTATGAATGGACCTTGAGCCTAAGGACTCATTTGGCCATAGATTTTGGCTATATTTTGGTAAATTCCTAAATCCCAACACCAGCAATAGCTGTTTTTGGGCCAAAATATCACTATTATATTTTTTAAAAATTGCCTAGAATTTTGTATTTTATAAAAGAGCCCACCATTTATTATTTTGTAATAATGTTACTTCGTCTTCTCGGTTATCTGATAGTGTATTATGTAGTTCATTATAAAAATGATAATTTTGTACTAAATTTATTTATGTTCAGGACTATGGTTTGCGATAATATAATGAATGTTATTGATAATGGTATTGTTGGGTATTTATAATAGTTTTTAGAAGTTGTGGGTACAAGTCATGTTTCATGTTTTTCCAAAATAAATTTGGGAAATATGTTTTGAAAACTGATGTCCAAACACATTTTCATCTTCAAACCAAACTTCACTCAAATCAGATTTTTCAAAATAAATTTGGAAATCTATGGTCAAATGCTAGTTAAGTGTTTAGCTTAACCCCAAAAGTTAGTTCAAAGGGTGAGGATTGCCCGAGCAGTATACAGAGTCAAAGGAACTCATCCATCTTCAATGTAGGATTCTATCAATCCTCGCACATCCAGACCTGCCAGCTAGCTAGAGCGTGAACAATCTATCATGCAGCCTGCATTAGAGGATTGACTCTGGCACCATGATAAGAATGGACTTTGGACCTAACTCAACCTAAAAACTAATTCAAAAAGTGAGAATTGTCCAAACCATATAAAAATTCCAGAAAACCCATCCATCTCCTGTATGACGTGAGATTCCATCATAAATTTACCTATGGCTATTACCATGACAATAATATTGAGAATTAGGTTTCAGCGAAAATATTTTATTTTGAAAATCCTAAAGTTTCAGGGATCAAAATTTACATGTTAGCAAGAAATTGTATAAGGAGCCTAATACTCTCTATTGCGGAAATCATTAGTAAATATGCTTGGTATTTTAGAAAGAAATCTTATTTTCAAAGTTCCAAATTAAAGAAGGAAAATATATCATTTAATCATGATTAAATGATAAAAAAAATTATATAAGTATTTTGTATCAATTGATTTAGTACAAATACCGAATTAAAATAAATTCTTTTCCTTCTTATCGACTAAAAAGTTCTTCTCCTAACATTATTTCATACGTGATAAACAATATTCATCCACTTGGTAAGTTATATATCATTAATTTTACTTGCATGAAATTACTTCTACCCTCCAATTCTAATATATTTTCGTTTCTTTTCGTTTTCGTACTTAAATAAATTTATGAAGTGATCGGATTCAAGTTTCTATATACGATCCATTAAAGTCTTGAAATAACTGTAAAAATTGTTTCCGTATAACGTATAGGTCACAGGTTTGAACCATAAAAGCAGTCACTAATACTTACATTAGAGTAGACTGTCTACGTCACATACTTAGAAGTGTGGCCCTTCCTCGAACCTTGCATAAATACGAAATACTTTATGCATTAGACTATCATTTTTAATCACTTTAACAATAACAACAACAACGACCCAGTAAAATCCTACTACTGGATCTGGGGAGGGTAGTGTGTACGCAGGCCTTACCCCTACCCCAGTGAGTAAAGAGACTGTTTCCGAAAGACTATATGTTCAAAAAGACGAAAAAGACAATATCAGTACCACTAACAAATACCATAAAAAATTAAAAAAAATTTAATCACTTTTAAGAATTCCACAAATGGCATGGGACAAATTTTGACTGCTTCAGCATGCTGCTTTTAGTAATGGAATATGAATTGGACAAATAGATGGTTCCAAAATATAATTTATATGGCATGATATATGTGCTAAGTTTAGGCCAAGCAGTTGAAATATGTTGCTAAATGATATGGTCAAAATCAACTTAGTTATTTAGTCAACAAATATGATAACTTAATCACTTTAGGTCTTTGGCTTATTTACTTACTCTATTAGTTTCCAATACCTAATAATTGAGAATTATGATTGACATGATTGAGTTTTTTTGTTTCTATTGGGTAGTTGGTGATAAATAAACACAAAATTCCACTGCTTATAGACTAATTAAACTAAAGAAATTTTTGGAACATACCCATTTTTCTCATACTTTTCTTTTGTCCTTTTTTCTTTTTCTCAACTATGGGGATTGGTTGGACAGAATTATTAAGTTATGCAAAGTTTTTCTTTTTATTTTTGTTCCTTCTTTTTCCTCCCTTTTGTGGTGGAATTTTTGGTTACCTGCACATATATATAAATAATTTCAAAAATAGTTATACAATTTGAGTGAAGTTAGGGTAGGTTCATGTGGTTTGAATTTGAGGGTCAAAACATAATTTCAACAGACAATATCAAAAAATAAAAATAAAAAATGAGAACCGAAAAGAGAAAGACTTATAATCTAGTGATATCGTTAGAATTCTTCTACAAAATAGGTGTAGGTTTAATCCACATTATCTACTTCTCCGGGAGAAATTCAAAAATAGCCAGATTTACAATTGGACGTTCAAAAATAACTCAGTTTTACAAGTAACTGAAATTTAGCCAATTTTCATGTAAAAATAAATCTGAGCGAAAACACTATTCAAAACCCGAAAAATACGCCAGTATATTATATTGGAGTTCCAACATAAGTATACTTGAACTCCAGCATATTATACTGGAGTTCCAGGATAAGTATGTTGGAACTCCAATATAATATGATGGAGTTCTAGCATAAGTACACTAGAACTCCTACAAAATATACTGCAGTTCCAGCAAGTATATCGGTCCAGCATAATATACTGGAGTTTGGAGCACCGGTGCTCCAGTCTCCAGTATATTATACTAGAGCCAGCAAAGTATACCGGTCCAGCATAATATGCTGGAGTTCATACACAGGTACACTGAACTCCAGTATATTATGTTGGACTGATCTCTGTTGCAGCAAAATAGTGGCTATTTTTTATTGACTTGGTAAACGCTAGTTATTTTTGAATGAGCGGTCCGAAAACTAGTTATACCGTGCTATTTTTACTATTTCTCCCCCTCCTCTTTCCAATTTCTAAATGAAATAGAAATTTCTTTTTAAAATAGAACCTACAACAACATCTCAGTAAAATCTTACTAATGGAGTCTGGGGAGAGTAGAGTGTACGCAGACCTTACCCCTACCTCGAAAAGATAGAGAGACTATTTTCAGAAGACCCTTCGCTCAACAGAAGAGACAATAATACCAAAAATGAAACCTTATTACCAAAAATGTGCATAGTTTCTAATTTACCCGCCCTGTCCACATTTTTTCTACAGTTATTATAGCAATCATTAAATACTAATTAATAGTAGCTAAATCTTCCTAATTTGTCGAGCTAAAATTCAGGAACAGAATCTTCTAAAGAGATTTGGCGAAAATCAGATCAAATCATATCACGAAAATCCTTTATCTTCAATTTATAATCAAATTCTGTTCTTCGATATTCTCACAATCTCTACAAATCAAAATCTCAGTTCGTCGAATCAGAAGCTCAATTTCAAATTATTGAAATCAGTTCTGCAAATCTCAGTTTGTCGACTTTTTCCCTCAATCCACTAATCAAAAAAGCGACAAAATATTCAACAAATTCAAGTCAAATTGTAGAAATCAATTCTGTCGATTCTCTGTTCTTCGTCTTTTTTTCTTAATCCGAAAAATCAAAAAAGCGATAAAATATTGAACAATACCTCAGCAACGACACGCAATCATATCCAAAATCCCAATCATGCTACATTTTAATGGCAATTGGGATAGCTATGGCAGATTTAGAGATTTTCAAGTTGATGGCATTGTGCTTGATGAGGATGTAAGTTACAGTATGTTGATTTCTACAATTGCAGAGTAATTAATGATTGATACTTTGGAAAAAATTGTAGAAATCAAATACATTGTGAATCATAATTGTCCTCCAATGGAGATTAGGAACAATATGGGGTTAGTGTGTATATGGAGACAAAAAAGGAGAATAAAAACTTAGGATCGTATCCGTTACTCATAAGTGTACGAGATTTCAATATGGAATTGGCTATTACAAATGAGAACACAAGTGCAGGTTTGTTATGTTTAAAATTCTATGAAAGTCTGATTTTACGATAATATCTACAAAATTCCTACATTTATCTACAAATAAACTACAAATCAGTTTTAGGATATATAAAGCAGTATTGTTTTCATGCTTATCAACAAAATTACTACATTTATACTACAATTAAGCTACAATCCATGTTGAAAAAAAATTGACTACAAAATTTTCTATTCATCTACAAAGATTCTACAAAATTGTATATGACACTGTTTATCTTTATTTTCATGCAGGTTCGTCTGGGACAATACAGTTACTTGATATGCCAGTCTCTCCCGTCATAGAGGAATATCAAAATGAAATAATAACTGAAGGTACAAAAAGTGTTATCGAAGAAGGACAAGTGTATCAAGACAAGCGAACAATTGCAACTGCAATGAGGCACTATTATATCATGCACAAGTTCCAATTCAGGGTTAAAAGATCTAGCCACAAAAGGTATGAAGATATTAATTGTGAAAAGACCTTTATAAACAGCATTTTCCTTGTGATATGTAGATGAAAAGTAGTTATATTTTATAGTGTGTTACTTTATGTTAAAACAATCATTTTGTTAAATCTACATTGATACCCTGTATTATAAATGTATTTTTTTGTAGTTACTGGCTCATATGCGTTGCAGAAAACTGTAATTGGCACTTCAAGGTAACATCAATTAATGATTCTGCAATGTTCAAGATCAGGAGTTTCAACCGACAACACACATGCACCTTAATGGACGATACATTCATACAGCGCAAACGTACTGCAGTTGTAGTTGGTAGCATGGTCATGCCAAAGTATTGTGATCCTAAGACAGTTTACACACCAAAGGACATACAAACTGACATGTTGTCCCAACACGGAGTGAACCTAAGCTACATGCAAGCATGAAGGACACAGGAAAAGGCTTTACAGTTATTAAGAGGTCATCCGGCTGACTCCTACAACAAATTACCAAAATATTTTATATTCTTGAGAAGACGTATCCTGGTTCAGTTGTTAAATTGAAGAAGACAACAGATGAATGCTTCTTATTTGCATTTGTTGCTCTTTGTACATCAATAAATGGTTGGGAATATTGTAGACCAGTAGTAGTGGTTGATGGGACATTCTTAAAGACAGCCTACAGGGGGATTATGTTGACAGCAAGCACAATGGATGCAGCAGGTAAAATTGTAGTTATTTTGTAGGCAGTTTATAAATTGTAGATACATTGTAGATATTTTGTGTGTGTGTGTGTGTGTGTGTATATATATATATATATATATATATATATATATTGTAGTTTATATGTATTTGTTTTTTCATATGCATTTTCAAATCTGTCAGTTAATTATTTTTTTACTAATAATGTAGGTACAATATTGCCTTTGGCATATGCTGTGGTTGATTCGGAAAATGACGCATCGTGGAAGTGGTTTTTTGAGCAATTCAAGCAAGCATATGTAAAATAACTTCAATGCGTGTTGTTTCAGATAGGAATGAGAGTATCCTGAAGGCAACATCAATTGCCTATCCGGGCGTGCCACACTACTCTTGCGTGTGGCATATTTGGACAAATATAAGGGCAAAGTTCAAAAAGGGTCATCTACAATTAAATGAATTGTAATTTGCTACAGCAGGATCATACACTCTGGATGAATTTAATGAAAGTATGTCGAAGATTGAAGAGATAACCCGCATGTTAAATCATACCTCTATGATATTGGCTATCATAGATGGTCAAGAGTACATGCAACGGTGAATAGAACTTGGACTATGACATCAAACATTTCTGAGTCGTTGAATGTTGTAACAAAAGAGGCAAGAGCTCTGCCAATATTTGACCTATTAGAGTATATGAGGACACTTCTTGAACGTTGGACGAAATAGAAGTTATTGATGGGAAAGGGTACTTTTACATACCTTGGGTACAAATCCAACAAAGAATTGGAGAAAAACAATACATTATCTCAGAAACTCAGGGTAAGATCTGTTTATTTGGTGCAGAAAATTAATTAATTAATATACATTGTTTCCAGATTGTAGATAAATTGTAGACAAAATATAGTTAATTTGTAGATTGTAGATAATTTGTATATATAATTATAGATACATTGTAGATAATATATTCTTATGATTGTAAATATTTTTCTTTCTGTTTGTTATGTAATTATAGGTGAGGGCTTCAACAGATCATATCCATATTGTGATAGATGGTGTGAAGCGGTACATTGTGTGTCTTGAAAGCAAGAAATGTAGTTGTGACCAGTTCCAACTTGATGAACTTTCATGTCCGCATGCTTTGGCAGCTCTAAGGCACAGGAATGAAACTTATGAAAACTATTGCTCTCCGTATTATACAAGGGAGAGCCTGCTGCATACATATGAAATACCAGTAAATTCCCTTCTTGATGAAAGCAAATGGAATGTACCACAACATATATCTGATGAAGTAGTAAATTCACCTATGGGAGAGAAAAAGCAGTCAGGAAGACCTCAAAAGGAAAGATACAAAACATATGATGAACTAAAGTCAAAGAAGTACAAAGTGTCATGTGGCAACTGTGGAGGTGAAGGGCATAACAAAAGATCTTGCAAGAATGCACCCAAAAGGAAATAAATATCATGTAGTTAGAATAGTATTTTAAAATAATTGTTAGTATGTTCAAATTAACAGAATTTTGTGTGTAATCGTTTAAGTTTTGAAAGATCATAATGTAGTTAATTTCAATTTGTTTTTGTGTTTGTTAACATGTTTTTCTGTATTGTGTCAATCATCTACCTTCATTTTTTACATTTTGTACATAGCAGTTAATATTTATTATCTACAATATAACTACAAGTTAAAAAAAATTAATGTAACTTGAACTGACAGTTATATACAGAAAGTAAATACAACTGGAGGTGTTCCCTACAAATTATATACATATTCAACTATAAAATTATATACAATCTCAACATTCAGTGTTTCCAGATTGTGGATAATTTGAAGCTTTTTTTGTAGATAATTTGTATTCTAACAACATAATAACTACTTTTAAGATAATGAAGAACAAGTGATGTAAATATTAAACAACTGGAAATAAAGTCACCAAGTTATTTTCAAGTGAACTACTTAACTGGATAGACATTTACAAAATAAAAGGTCTGCTACAATAAAAACACAAAAAAAATGTTCAGAAAGTTATGTACTATATTTCTCCTACAAACTAGCATCAACTAAATTACATAGACATGACACTACTTCTTCTTTCTCTGAACTCTTGTTTTCTCATTCAATGCAGGTGCACCCTTCCTCCTTGCTAGTCTGCCTGTAACCTCACTTTCACTGATTGACCCATCTTCCTGCTTCTTTGTAGCATAGTCCCATAGGAGCGCTTCATAGCGTCTACGATGTTGGTCAATATCATAAAGGTCTTCTGCGGGAATTGACAAATCTCCAAGGCTAACATACTCCGCAAATGTAGCAACAAATACAACACAATCGCTGCGGAAACGCAATTTTTTTAAAATATTTACCAAATAATTAGAAATAAAAAAAAGAATTAAATGCATAGAAAGAGAGAATAGATCTTTTATATCTACAATTTAAAGCATTTTCTACAAAAAGGCAGCAACAAAAGATAACTACAATTTTGCTTCAAATATTACAAGTTACCTAACAGTATAACTACAAAAAACTACAAAATATCTAAAACTATAAAAGCAGAACATCACAACTACAAATAATCTTCAAAATTAAGACAATTAATCTACACTTGTCTAAAACACGTAGAACACAGATTTAACAACATAACTACAAATGATTACATAATATATACAATTTAAAGCATTTTCTACAAAAAGGCAGCAACGAAAGATAACTACAATTCTGCTTCAAATAGTACAAGTTACCTAATAGTATAACTACAATAAACTACAAAATATCAAAAACTATAAAGGCAAACATCACAACTACAAATAATCTTCAAAATTAAGACAATTAATCTACACTTGTCTAAAATACGTAGAACACAGATTTTACAATCCTAAACCAAACAAAAAAAATTAGAAATGAAACTAATAAATATTTACCTTCGCCAATGATTGGGTCAGAACAATTTTAGGGTATTTTTTTGAGTGTTTCTTCAGTTTTAGATTTTTCGAACCGGGAGACACCTTTGCTTTCTTTCCTGTTCGAAGATTAGGGACCTCTTATACAAAGTCGTCGTCTACAGAAATCTCTTTTCCTTTTCGTTTGACTTGTTTGACTGGTGTAGAAGTTTCTACATCATCTACATCGTTTTTTGTTTGGTTCTAATCTCGGCTCTGATTTGTCGGGGAGAGGAACTATGAGTAGTCTCTGCAATTGCATGTGGAGATTTGCCTTGCTTTTTGGGTGATTTTGGGGATAAAACACCCAAATCAAAGGAGGGTATATCAGCTACTGCTGATTTTTTAGGACTCTTTTCGAAGCTTTGTTGTTCTTCATTGATGAACTTCAACTGGAATAAAATGGGGAACCAGTTTGTTTGAAGGGTTTCTTCAATTTTCTGTGATTTTAGAGGGAGATTGAGTGGTTTCAGAAGATGGAAAATGGTATAAAGAACGTGGGTATGGATAAAAAGAACGTGGGTACGGGGCTGAGGGTTTAGGAGAGAGAAAGTAAGAGATGAGTGGAGATACTGGAATTAAACGGAAATCCTTTATTTAAGGAGTAAAAAATATCTCATTAATTATACCATTAATTAATTATGGTATAGAAATGGTAATTTGGTATACTAAGTGTAATTAAGTCAAACCTTAAACATTGAGTGTAAAAAGGTTTCCTATGTGGCATAGGAATGTAAAAATCTCTATCAGAAAAGAAATAAAAGAAAAGGCATGTAACAACAAAAGAAACCAGAAAGATAATAACAACACCGTAAGAGACAACAAATAAGTGAAAGGGCAATAACACAAAACTATGCAAAACAATAAAATAATGTGAACACAACATAGACCGCTAACAGACCTGGACAAAACTCTATCAGACTGCTCGGTACAAAGAGAGAAAACTCTCGAATACCTCCTAGCCTACAACCCTAATGCTCGACCTCCACACGTTCATATCAAGAGCCATGAAAATTAGACGAAGAAATAAATAAGAAAAGAACCTAAAGAGGATAAATATCTCTGTTGATCCCAAATATGAAGAAAAATAATGTTTAAAAAAAAAAGAAATTGAAAAGGTTTCTTTCTTGTTGTGACTTAAATAATATAAAAACTATAAAGAATTTCAAATAAAAAGAAGATTAATTAAGTTCAATGTTGGAAAGGGTTGAGCTTCGGCCCATTTTATATGGAAATACTTATGTTCCTAAGTTCCTAACCTAACAATTTGGATATTTGGTTGCACGTTCGCATAGAGGATTTGGTAATAGTTTCCAAAATTAGTATAATTACATGCTAAACACAACTATTTTTCATAAAGTAAAAGGCACTCCATGCTATTTAAGAAATTTTGATAATTTCATAAATATATTTTCCTAATAGTAAAACATTATTTTGTCAATACTCAAAGGAATTTCAAGTTCGTGTTTTAAGTCAACTAGGTCAGGATGGCGCGTCAATTTGGTGGTAGGTAATATATAAAGCCAAAATACAATAATAAAACAAAGAGCAGATTTCAATTTTCTAGAAGCTGCCTTAAAAATAAAAAGTCTCTAAACATAATAAAAATTTTGGAAGAGAATTAGTACCTTGAAAAATGAGGTAAAATATGCTACAACTTATTAAAATATATTGATATTGTGTAAGTTTATTGCATTATTAATGTAAACAAATTAAATACGGGGATTCTAAACTAATGTTTTAAAAGGCGGGGGCGTGAGGCGAGGCGTTTAATCTTTGACGAGGTGAGGCGTAAGCCCGGAGACATGGGGCGTAAGTCCCATTTTATTAATTTTAAGAAATTATAGTATAAAATAAAAAATAATTATAAAAATTATATTAAAATCACAAAATTATAACAAATAATCTATTTAAAATATTTATAAATTATAATTCAACTATGAATAATACGAAAAGTATGATATATATCATAATATGCAAATTAGTTGCAACGCCGTTACAACTCAAACATTAAAAGTAATTAGCTACAACGTCGTTACAACTCAAATATAAAAAAGTAATGTATTCGATACGAAATCTTATACATATCTCTTAAGGAGTAATGAACATTGAAGAATTTTGATATTATAATTTGGTATTTTTTTTAAAAAAAATACATCCCTTTATTTGACATGCTTTCTATTTAAAGAGAATTTATATAAAAACATACTTCACAATTTAAATATGATTCTCTAACATTATTTATTTTTAAGTTTCAATAAGTTAATAAAGTGACCCATAATTCACCATACAATACCATGATAACTAATTACTTGTAATAGTTACTAACTAATACTGAGCTATTAAATTAATAAGTAATGTATCTCGTAAACGTGAAAAATAATATTTAGAAAAATAATTATAAAAAATTTATGGACTATTATATAATAAAGACGTAACAAAGTTAATAAATAAATACTTTTTAATTGAAAGATTTATTTAAAATTTACTATCATAGAGGCCTTAATGGATAATGTGCAATAATTTTTATTTTAATTATGATATAAAATACTCTCGACTAAATGATTTATGATTTAAAAAGTAATGAATAGTCAACGATTTATTAAGAAAATTTGAGGATTTACAAGATTAGTTACATACAATTGCATAAAATTCTATTAGACAAGTTCAGTACACTGGGCGTTGGGCGTGTCCGAGGGTATAAGCCCCGACGGCCGAAATGTAAATCTCACAGAACTAAGCCTCACACATAAGCCCAGGGGCATTTTACGAGTACTCCACCCTGGAGCGAGCCCCAGACAGAGTAAATTCTATGACATAATTAACTATGTTACTACTCTTTTTGGTCCAGCATTCACACACAAAGTTATCAATTGTTCCTAAGATAGAACTTGTAGTTAAAAAAAATATAATTTAACCCCACCACTAGCCAGGCAAATTTATTGCTTGCCAAGGGTGCTCTTCACCGAAAAAATTATATATAAACATAACAAAAATTTTGCTTTCCCACTGCACCAACCATCAATTTTCGAGCTACAACGTTGATTTACAAGGTTGCAGAAGGACAGGATATTTAATAAGAAGGTACGAAAATCGAAAATTAAAGTAGAAGGCTACCAGTTGTTTTTTTTTTTTTATTTTCGTTACTTTATTATCTTGTTATTGTTATCGTTTCTTGTTACTACTTCCTTTTTATTTTTGTATTCTTTTCAATAATGTTGTGACTATATTTTTACTGAGCTGAGAGTCTGTCAAAATAATATCTCTACTTTTATAAGGTAGAGATAAGGCTCGCGTACACACTATTCTTCTCATATTCCATTTAAGAGATTGATTTATTTTTGTTGTTGTTGTTGTTGTTGGTGTTGTTATAAGGTTGATTCACAAAGTAATGCATCATGAACAGAAAACATGTTGTTGACTCTTAAAATTTCTATGGTCTCAAACAAAACGTAATGGACGGGAACCCAAACCCCACCAAAAAAAATAGAGATTTTTACATTCCTATACCATATAGGAAATCTTATTACCCTGAATGTTTAAGGTTTGATATAATTACATTTAATATACTAAATTACCAATTTTATACAATAATATATTTTAAGGGGTACAATTAATGCAGCGTATATCCCTTCTTAATTCAAGGTACCGTATATTCAAAATCTTCTGTCACAACCCATTTTATTTTATTTTATGTTTTAAGATAAGGACCTTTTATCTAAAGCATAGATCTTCAAAATTCACAAAAGCGACAACCAAAAGGAACAAATCAGAAGGAAAAAAAATTATGCCAAGATAAAGACCGAAAGTAGGTTCGAAAATATTAATCACCAAGGTAAACTCCAGCCAAAAGTAAACAAGAAATAAGAACATCTATCAAAACAGTACAGATAAATTATGAGCAGATCCACACTATTGATAAGGCATATCGTAGCACCCACTACTTTCAGCTAGTGCTACATATTCGTATAGGTGAAAATTACCAAATCTACCAACTCTAAAACCTGAATCCAAGCTAAGCACAGTATTAGTTAAATGTTCATCAGATAAAAACCGTAGATCTGCTTCATTCCTCAAATAGAACCATACATTCCCATTCAATTGTAGCTTAATTGGTATTTTCGACATAATTGCGTTTTTTTGCAGAAGATTTTATAGAAGTTTTAGTCGTTTTGGATTTGTGAAAACAGAAAACAATGCATCTACAATCAAAATACAAATAATCTACAATTCATCTACAAAATATCTATAAACTGGGTATATTGAATTTTAATATCCCAATTCCCATTCGATTGTAGTTTAATTGGGATTTTCGACATAATTGCGTTTGTTGCAGAAGATTTGTAGAAGTTTTAGTCGTTTTTGATTTGTGAAAACAGAAAACAAAGCATCTACAATTATAATACAAATAATCTATATTTATCTACAAAATATCTACAAACTGGGTACATTGAATTTTTATATCCCAATTCTCACTCAATTGTAGCATAATTGGGATTTTTGACATAATTGCGTTTTTTCAGAAGATTTGTAGAAGTTTTAGCCGTTTTTTATTTGTGAAAACAGAAAATAAAGCATCTACAATCAGAATATAAATAATCGACAATTTATCTACAATTTCTGCAATATGTCTTCTTCTTCTTCTTCTTCTTCTTCGAGTTTCAATCTGAAATTCAGTCAGAATCAAGTCTAATCTTCACCAAAACTCCTCAAAATTGAGATATAAACTCCAAACCATATTCCCGATTATTTTCAACAACACCCAATCCAAACAAATAATGATTTTTAAAAATCCAAATTCGAATTCAAAGCTTTCAAGCCTTTTAATGGCTGTCAATGGTGGAATTGCTGCTCTCTTTTCATTTGCTTTGTATTACTGAAATTTGCGATTGAGAAATAGAGAGAGAAGTAGAGAGAATGTCGACGAACTGAGCTTTTGCAGAACTGATTTCTACAATTTGATTCGAATTTGTTGACGATTTTATCTTTTTTTTGATTTGTGGCTTAAGGAAAAATATCGAAGAACAGAGTTTTTGCAGAAAAGAGTCTATGTAATTTGATTTTAAATTGAAGATATAGGATTTGCGTTTCAAATTTGATCTGAAGGTCGCTAAATCAATTAGAATATTCTGTTCCTGATTTGTAGCGCGCCTAATTAGGAAGGAATCAGCTCCTAATAATTAGTATTCAATGAATGATATAATAATTGTAGAAAAACTGTGAACATGGCAGGTAAATATGAAATTATGCATATTTTTGGTAATAAGGTTTCATATATGGTATAGGAAGGAAAAAGTCAAAAGAATATAGGGCAGGCCCGATGCACTAATCTCCCGCTATGCGCGAGGTTCAGGGAAGGCCGAATCATAAGGGTCCATCGTATGCAGCCTCACCCTGCATTTCTGCAAGAGACTGTTTTCACAGCATGACAGCAACTTTACCAGTTACGCCAAAAAAGAATGCGTATTTATAATTTATGAAAAATCTCATCATCAAGTCTTTGGCTAACTCAGCAAATATGACTTATTTGGACCATTACTATCATGTTTTAGGTGGTGACAATTCAGAGTAGACGCGGTTTTGACCATTGTTTTGCTATCTTTATTATCAAAAGAAAAATACACTTTGAAATTCTATATTTCAACATCAAAGAAAGAAAGAAAGAAAGAAAGAAGTTGATATATTACGATAATTTTAAAATAAAAGTGTCTTAATCAACGACTTAAAAGAGTTGTGTTTAGGCTAAGTATTTTAAGGGTAAATATTGGTGTTATGTTACTGGACGGAAAGGGAAAGCAACGACGAACAACAAATATAATTATATTGCACTTGAATTAACAACAATGTTTAATTTTATTCCACTTGGATTAATAAATTTCAATAAAACCAAAAAGTTAAAAATGTTGACTTAAAACACAAGTGCCAACTTTTGTCTTAATTGATTGAGATTGAGTAGTTCACTTAAATATTGGGTCCATGCTTTAACTTTTCTTGTTAAGTCAAGAAAAACAGCCCATAGTTAGATAGTAAAACAACAAAATACGACAGCAATCAGATTATTATGCGTTTTGGTATAATGAAAGTCATTTTCCATGTATATATTTTCAATCCAAATAAATCCTTCTGATGGTTGGTTAGAGAATGAAAAAAAGTTCCAAAAAATAATGTATACAGTAGTAAGGATTACAACAATAACAACGACCCAGTATAATCTCACAAGTGGGGTCTGGGGAGGGTAATATGTACGCAGACCTTACCCCTAACCCGAAGGGTAGAGAGGCTGTTTCCAGGAGACCTCGGCTCAAAAAAGCAATAGGAGATGAGTAGTAAGGATTAATACTAGTATTAATATGAAACTAAAAGTTAAGTCATAAAGAAAATAGCTTCCACACATAAGTGTAGGAATTTATTTTTCCACCTTTGCTGGAAAATATTTTCTGGTAACCAAAGATTAACTTTTTCATGCAAAAAAATTACCCAGAATACCAAATACATGTGATTGTTGCTTATCCATAAAAGTTGAAGCCTAGTAAAGTACAAAGGTTTATCCTATGAAATGATGTGTAAAGATCAATTGGTGAAAATCATTGACATCCTTTGCTTTAAAAATCAAATTCATCCCTCTACTTTGAACAATAGTCATTTTCATCCTTTTATCCTATTGCAATGTCTCTTTTACCCTTGATACTTTTAGTTTTTCATACATGTAATAAATAGTTTGTTATATATTGTTTTTTTTAGTTCATTGACATAATAAATAGAATAATTATAAGAATTTATTATAAAATCTATTACTACTTTGTTATGATTATTATTTTAATATTATGTTTATTAAGTAATGTATGTCTGTGCGTGTCTGAGACTTTAAGTTCCTTTTTTTTTTCTCTTATTCTCTACTATGTATATAAATTTTTGAGTTTTAATTGTTATTAATAAAAAGATTTCTAAATTGTAAAATAAAATTCATGTAAAGTATAAATAGATAGATTTTAGGAATTTGTTATAAAATGTATCTATATTTTCATCCTTTTTTTTAATTACATGCATGGACTAATTTACGGAATTTTCACTTTCTTTTATTCTCAATTTTACAAATAGATTGCATTTGATTGCTATTAATAAATTGATACGGACAAATTATTTATTGTAATCTTTTTATTTTTCTCATTTTCGTATTATTGAATGCCTTATGCTTGATTACTACTTCTCATTTTTATTTCAAAAATAATAATTATTCTTTATAGATAAGTTCATAACATAGATTAAAAAAAAGTATTTAAAAGAAAGAGATAAACATTGTAGAGGGTAAAATAAGCATATTAGAATATCAACTTTAATATGAGGATGAGAATGATTATTGTTCAAAGTTGGAGGATGTGTTTGATTTTCATAGCAAACTTAGGGGATGTATAGAATTTTCACCCAAAGATCAATTAAAATAGGTCCGAAGGTTTTATTATCTTGCTATTATTACTACTTATTATTTTCCATGACTTCTTCACTACCGTATTTATGTATCTAAACTGCTAAGATTATGCTTACCTTGAGCCGAAGATTTATTAGAAACAACACAAATTATAATTTCAAATAAAACCTTGGAGTCAGAGTCACATATTTCCTCAGCTAAGGATTTTAAACCACAACGGAAAACATATAAAAGAAATATTCTAACAGTACAAAGGTAAGACCAACATTTGATTCTTTCCAATAGGCTTGGGAATTAAATGTTAAGAACAAGCATGCAATCCAAACATTAAAAGAAACTGGACAAATATGGCACACTGCGCTGCATTTAGCAATTGCCAATTCCAGGAGCTGGTAAAAACTAATGTATCTGAACATGTAAATTTTCATAATCTAACTTCAAACTCAGTTATCCGGGAAGACTAGAAGTTTCTACAGAAACAGACTCCGAATGTCAGGAAGCATCATCGATCACCATCAACAACCACCACCCAGTAGAATCCCACTAGTGGGGTCTGGAGAGTAGAGTGTACGCAGACCTTACCTCTACCCCGGAGGGGTAGAGAGGCCAAACATCATCGATCACCATATATCACAATTCACAAATGTCACGACAAACAAACAGAACAAGAATATGTTAAAGAAACAATCTTGGAGCAAAAAAACTAAGCAGAAGCATAAAGTGAAAGACACCTTTAACAAAAACTGCATATAACTATGCAGTTGTTGAAACTATTTTTCCTCTCTTTTCTTTACCATTTTTAGAGTAAGCAACTAAAAAGGATCTAACAGTCAGATTGTAGCTCATTGTAACTTTAAGTTATCATTAAGAGACTCAACCTACAAATAAACCCCCAGATGACAGGGGGGATTTGAATTAAGCACATTCAGTACCATGTTGTCACAACTTACACATTTGGAACTATCAGCATCCACTTGTCTCCCATTAATTAACCCGAAATTATTCGGTAGTCACATGACAACCTGGCAACGACAACAACTCCAGTGTAATCCTACAAATGGGGTCTCAAACCTTACCCTTACCGTGTGAAGGTAAAGAGGCTGTTTCGCATAAATCTTTGGCTCAGGAAATGCATAATCACAGCATATTTGAAAAGAAATAAGAAGCAATATCAACAGCATGATAAAGATAACTAAAGCAAAAGAGACTACCGATGGTATTAGAGATCTAAGTGTAAGAAAATCCACAAGGTATGAACTAACTATAGTCACATGACAATATAAACATATCAACTACAGTTGATAGATCAATGACCTGAGGCATATAGGACACTATATTCTATGGAAAATGTAAAAGAGGAAAAGGAGAGAGAAGGATTGACCTGAGCTTACTGTTTAAAGTAGGATAAACTAGTGAAAACAGAGAGTAAATCATCTTCATTTGCTAGAATTATGGTTAGTAACTCCAGAAAAATGGGAGAGAGAAGACATGAGTGGTTCTCCTACTTAAGAAAATAACGAGCGGGATGATAGTGTGGTTACTAACTTAACTTTGTTTACGCGATTCAGCAGTCATAAATTGAACTATAGTAATAACTTATTTCCTGCTTGACATACATCTATTGTTGTAAAGGCATGCAACAATTCTTTGTCAAGCTAAAATCATCTGAGTACATAGGGGTAGTCACTTAGTATTTCAAGATTCTTTAGCTCTCTTATGGTTTTAAACTACAAGATAAAATCCCCAAAAATTTGATGTATTCTTTGGTTATTCACTCTTTTTTTGCTGGAATCTCCCTCTCTCTCCTCGGGTTCTACTCTTAGATCCCTGAATTTCAGTGACTGCTTTAGCTGGTTCTATCAACAATCCTAATGTTTACTCAAGTAAATTTCACTCCTAATATCATAAAACTATCTGAGCTACAGAGAGAACAACAACAACAACAACAACAACAACAACAAAAAGCTGAGTGTAATTCCACATGTGGGGCTTGAGAAGGGTAGTGTGTACGCAAACCTTATCCCTACCTTAAGAAAGTAGAGAAGCTGTTTTCAATAGACCCTCGGTACAAGGAAAGATGCAAAGAGAAGCAGTAGCAACAGAACAAAACATCAGCAAAATAGCAAGCCAAACCAAAGCGGAAGAAACAACACGCGGTAATAGAAACTCATGAAAAATAGCAACGTACAAGACTAACCCTACTGGTTTAGCCGGGAACGCACAATTACCTACTAACCTTCTATCCTAATTCTCGACTTCCACATCTTCCTATCAAGGGTCATGTTCTCGGTAACCTCTGAGCTACACAAAGAAACGATAATAAAATGCACAGTTCATAAAGAAATGCTAAAGTAAGGACACTAAAGAACAGAACTAACTGAATTTGGCTTAATGGCTTTTATCTTTAATGCATGAGCATCTGAAATACCTCTAGAACTAGCTAGGCATACCAAAACCTTCTAGTAGTTTCTGGTTCTCAAAAGTAAAATTTTAAAATCTGTTGAAGTGCATCATCTGTTTCAACAAGCCACATAGCCATCATATAGCTCTTCTAAAAGTTTTGTTCACTATGGAGGTATGGCAACACTAACATAAAAGACTATTACAAGTGAAGAAATACAATGGCTCTTGACCATTAGAAGACTATCATCTTATATATCCACCTTAAAACATCCACCAATTATTGGATTCAGAGAAACATGGAATTCTCCAGAGGATGCTAGCGAACCTGATCTTATTTGGAAATATTTTTTGAGAACTGAAGAACACAGTGGCTCTTTACCATTAAAAGACTATCATCCTATATATCCACTTGATACATCCACCAATTATAACTTTCACTAGTACAATATTATATACCAAAGCAAACAAAAGAAGCTGTTCTGATAGTTGCAATAAACAGTGTAAAAATAAATGGGAACGAGATGGAGCAATGACAAAAAGGAATTTAGTCAGTGTGAGATGACTGAAAAGCGTAAACTCAAGGAAGAGTTCTTCGCTGTCTTAGGGAGAAGTTGCTGTAGTAAATGGAATGTAGAATTAAGAACACAGTGGCTCACTAAAGATATTACAAGATAGATGAGAGAAGAATTCTCCACAGATTGCATACCATGCAAGTAATTCACCATCCACACATGTCAGACATCTTTCATATAGGATAATTGTAGAAAGCACCTAAGTCTTGAAAGAAGCAGGCAAATCGCTCTAGGTTAAAATAGAACCTACCTCGGAAAACAAATTTAGAAAATGATTACTGCAGATCGACATTGGAGGTGGCCCAAACCTAGGTTGTGACTAAGTACAACCAGAAACAGTCAGTCTGACTTGCTCCAGTAGTAGGTCCAGTTGCACTTATTCAATTGACAATGTTTACCAGAGCTAAATTCACATTAGACGCTCCAAATAGAATCTTAATCTAAACAGATTTGAGATAAGACTTAATGAACATAAGATTTTGACAAATAACCCAAACATGTTTAACACCCATGGAGAGTGATACTTCTGCCATTTAAAGTCCCCTGTAAAACATAAGGCATCCAACTTACAACTTCAAATTATGTTCTTGAGACAGCCAATCCACTCTGTTTAGATTTCTCGCAATAAAAAATGAGTCAACACCGACCAAAGAAACCAGTGTAGTTAGACAAACTCAACAGGCTACCTGTAGTGATTTCAGGTACACCCCCGTCCAAGGTGCGAACTAGAATGAAATCACAAAACATAGAAAAGTTCAGCCCATGAAGATCTCAAATTCCCAAACACTACCCAACTGAAAGACCATGCTGGCTTTCCAACATAAGGATGCAGGAAGAATTAAAATTTAATATATCGCTATGAACCACAAGGAAAATTTAGCAGGAACATGTAAAGACCATTTAACAAAGAACTAGATACATCAATTTTCCCCGGCCTTCATTTTTTACAAGTATTTTCTGTAATATTTCGTAAAGGGAAAACTGATATTAACGGAACTCATTCCTTTTTTTTTTTTTTTTAGGAATACAAACCCAAGAAAAGACAGATCTGTGTGATCTCAAGGCCATAGCACTCCTTGAAAGGGGTTATAGTGGAAAACAAGAGTGGTTAATGTCACAGGAGTGGAAGTGCAAGTTCAACTGCTTCCACTTTCTGTCCGACTACATTCAAGGGGAAATACACAATCACATTCAGCTCACAGAACAATTACAGGAGTTTCACAAGTTTAAGATACACTATATGAAGCAAAAAGAACAAACAAGAAGCAACGGACAGAAGTTCAAAGATGCAAAAAAGGAGCTCTTGTTTCAAAGAAGAAAATGAGCAGAAAAGTTAACCTAAAAACACAGAGCATCCAAGTGTCAACCACAACGAAAGGACATAATCTTGCAACTACACACATGAGAAGCAGAAAAATACTTCATATAAATATATCTATCTTGGTAGAAAGCCTGTTCCGCAGGCGAAACAAGGCATCAAACTATGTCAACCTTCCCCTTTGTGAGTTAAAATACATTCTCAGAACCTTCTTAACTTGAGTTCAAACTAGCAACAAATATTAAAAGAAGCAGGCTCCTCATATGGTCGCTCTCTAGGGATTCGGCACATCTAGTACTCTTGCTCTTGCTTGGAAGTTTCTCAACGTTCAAAATGAGAATCATCCAAAAGATTTACCGCAATAAATGAAAAAAGATTCACTTGTCACTTCCTTAGGGGCCAAGCATTACACCCCTGCGAGAATCATTCAAGCCAAGCCAATGAGGCAAAATTACTTCGAACCTTTTCAGAACAATCTTTAGTCCCTCCTCAAAAGAACTGAAGAGAGACAAAGAAAATCGAATAGACTATGAAGTTTCACTAATGAAGACTTACCACCTATCATTCACATGAAAACTTAATAGGTAAAAGAAACAGTAATAAGATGGTAGCCACAAAAATGCAAGTATGTCATTGCTTTTGTAAACAACAGATACACAATTCATTTGCTCCACGCATACCAATATTACTTATTACAACTACTCATGGTGCAATTGAAAGTTCCCCATCGCTGTACAACCACAAAATTTACCAGAGACCGACATCAAGAAACCACTAGCCTATATATCCAAGATAGCCACAAATTTGCTATCAACAGGAACAAGGGGGTTTGAAAGTATAAGGCTGTGGAAGTGACAACGGACCTCTCCTTGACTCATTATCATCCAAAAGCCTCTGAACTTTCTTCTTAGCACAGTACTGCCTATCAAAATGCTTCACCTATCATACAAAAAAACATACTAATTAATAAACCTAAAACAGCAGGGTTATCCCAGAAAGTTAACATGCTTCTCAGTTTGGTACACAGAAAAGCTATTTGAAAAATGAAGGAAACTGAGTTCTTTATTATTTTCCTTTCAACCAATTACACACTCTTTCTTTCCTTAATTTTACTGCAATTTTCTGAAGAAATAAGTACATTTCCTACCAACTTTCTCAATATCCAAATGAAATCCTCCAGAAACAAAAACCCACCAATTCAATCAATCAACCTGTTACGCCTCAATCCCAAATCAGTTGGGTTAGGCTATGCATGTATTTGGTGTGACAGAAGTCATTTTTCTTGGAAATATTTTCCGGGGTTTGATTGGGAGTGAAATAAATACAAAAGATTTTTAATAATATTAGCAATCGGAGAGTGTTTTGATGAAATTATCAAATGCTAAAGATTAATAATAACGTAAAAGTGAAGATTATTGTACGGAAAATGACTTATGCCCATCAGAGGCGGACCCGGGATTTGAGCACAAGGGGGCGCATAACGTTATGTTTGTAAATTACTAGCAACAAAAGGCAACTATTTGAAAACGTAAATGATTACGATAACATATCAACAAAATACAAATTTATCATTAATTTGGTACTAATATAATAAAAGTACATCATGCGCTCATACTTGACTCTATGCATTTTCATACGCAAAGGGCATTAAACTTTAATGTGTAAATTTTTATATAGAATGTCCTGATGTGATTGTAGCTAATAAGATATGAGTTAAATGTTTAGGTATCACTAATTAGAATTGAGAAAATATATATCTTGCTAATGCATAGAAAATCACAACCCACTTGTTAATGTCCGCATGGAAGGGAAGAATCACATAGGAAATTGTCCAAGTTATTTTTATTTTACAATCTTCAAAAGGTAAACTTTATTAGTCATTACGTGGATCCAACTGCCTTGTAAAGACAGTATATTTTACTTCCCCATCATTCTTAGTTTTTTATACTTCCCCATCATTCTTAGTTTTTTATACTTCCCCATCATTCTTAGTTCTTTAAGTTACATGTTTAAATTTTTTCCTCAGATAAAGCTTTCGAAAAAGAGAAAGTTCTAAGCAAAGGGTAAGTGAGGGATTCGGAAAAGAATAAAATAAATTGACTATTATGTACTAATAATAAACTAATTTTGAAAAGATAAAAGAAAAAACTAGTAAGGGAGTAGTAGAAAGTTAAAAAAAAGGGAGTGAGGGAAGGACCGGAAAAGGAATAAAATAAATTGACAAATTACGTAATAAAAATAAACTAATTCAGAAAAGACTATAGAAACAAATATAAACCAATTGAGTAGTAAGGGAGTAATAGCAAGTAAACAAGGAGTAGTAATTCCATGATTTTTTTATATAAGAAAACGTTACCAAAAAAACAATGTAGAACAAAAAGTTCAGTTGTGGGGTGGGTTTCGAAACTTGCGCAGTGCAGAAACCAACCTCGCCATTCAACTTTCATGGTTGAAAGGGCCAAGGAAAATATATAAGGGGTCCTCAGTATACATACAGACATATATAACATATATATACATGGTTTTTGCCAAGACTAACGGGTCCCGTGACCCCCAACACTCTATGTAGGTCCGCCCCTGATGCCCATAAGTGTGGGAAGTATCGGAAAATGTTTTTCCTTGGGAAATAACTTCCTCATGAGAAACATTTTCATGGAAAATGAATTCTTTACAACCAAACACACCCTATGCGAATCAATTGTATCCATCTATTTCATTCAAAAACACAATTAATTATATCTATCTCAATATTCTTAAACCTTACTGAGATTAAAAAGAAAAAACTCACCCAAGTGGGTCGGCATTGCTTCACATAATACTGCCTAGTTTTCTTGCAATCAGTTGGGTATAACAGCCCTACAGTCCCGATTTCAGTGGGCTTCTTGTTCGATTCTTTCTCCAGGCATGAATAAAATGCATCTCTCGCCTTCAATACCACAAATTCATTTCCCCCTTATTAGCTTTATCAATATTGATCACAATTCATACGAACATTAAAATAAAACACAAAATCACTACAACTGTCCAACCGAACACTGTGCTTTCAGCTCGTAATCTCACACACACACACACACTAGTTCTTTAAAATGTGTATATAATTTACGCATTTTATCAATATTGATCACAATTCCTACGAACATTAAAATAAAAAAATATTACTACAGCTGGTCCAACCGAACACAGTACTTTCAGCACGTAATCACACACGCATAATATTTTTAAGATGTGTATATAATTTAACACATTTTAAAAAGGGTTCAAGCTATACACAGTGATGATCAGTATTATTTTATACTTTAAATAGCAGTTTACTTACTACATTTACAATCTTACAAATTAGGAATAAGTTTATCAAGAGATTTCCCTATAATCTCTTGATAGTGTAAAAAATTGTCTCGCATAAAACATAAAACTCTTTCAATAGAGAAAACAAGTGTACCTTGTAGCAAGAGATTCGAGCTTTGGTGAGAACATCGGTTTGGATTTTGTCAGTGAGTTGTGATGTATACGCTTCCAACGCCATTGTTAAACTGCAATTTTGAAATTGGGGACGAATTGTTTTTAGGCGTTAAAAGTACAATATATATTTCTTGAAGAACAAGCTAGAATGTTGATACAAGCCCAATAACTGGGATGGGCCATTACGAGCGTAGTGGGCTAATAATATTTGGGCCGTTTGGGTTGAAGCAGCTGGCCCAAACAAAATATCATGGGCCTATTTGATCCTTTCATTTCATTTCAAATGTTACCAGGAAGGGGACATGAATGTGAGGCTTGATATGCAAGTCATTCCTAGGAGAGACAGTTTCAAGTATCTTAGGTCTATAATTCAGAATGATGGGGTGATTGATGAGGATGTCACACATCGTATCGGAGTAGGGTGGATGAAGTGGAGACTCGCTTTATAATGTCTTGTGCAATAAGAATGTGTCGTTACGACTTAAGGGTAAGTTCTACAAGGTAGTGGTTAGACCGACTATGTTGTATGGGGCAGAGTGTTGGCCGGTCAAGAACTCCTATGTCCAGCAGATGAAAGAAGCTGAAATGAGGATGTTGAGATCGATGTGTGGGCATACTAGGTTAGATAAAATTAGGAATGAAGCTATTCGGGACAAGGCGAGAGTGACCCTTATGGATGAAAAAATGCGAGAGGCGAGGCTTAGATGGTTCGACCATGTTAAAAGGAAAAGCACGGATGCCCCAGTCAGGAGGTGTGGGAGGTTGACCTTAGCTTGGAGGATAAGAGGAAGGGTAGAGGTAGGCCAAAGAAGTCTTGGGGAGAGGTGATCAGGTGGGACATGGCGCAACTTGAGCCGAGGACATGCCCCTGAATAGGAGGGTGTTGAGGTTGAGGGTTAGGGTAGAAGGTTAGTAGGTAGTCGTGCGGTTCCCTTTGTCTTCATTAGTTCAATAGTTAGTTCGATAGTATTAGTGTTAGTATGATACCCTTTTTATCCCTATTTTGTTATTATCACATATCTTGTTATGTTATTACTTGTCATCAATACTTCTTTAATTTGCTATCAGTACTCCTTTCATATTCTCTATTGCTATCTTGGATTTAGTTTTCTAAATATATTGTCTTGCTATTACTTGCTATCGGTACTTCTTTCATATTTTCTATTGCTATCTTCATTGTATTTTTCTCAATATATTGTCTTGCTATTACTTGCTATCAATGCTTCTTCCATCTTTTTTAGCCGAGAGTTTATCGAAAACAGTTTCTCTACCCTTCTACGGTGGGGGTAAGACTGCGTACATCCTACCCTCCTCAGATCCCACTTTTGGGATTACATTGAGCTGTTGTTATTATCATTTCATTTCAAATGTAGCCTGAAGTTCTAAAGTATTTTTTCATAAATAGCCAATCGGATTCATTTCAACTTACTACTTAGCCATGTACTAATCACTTCCCTTCTATATAGCTACTTTGAACCAAATGGTTTTTAGAGGGATGTAAATTAAGAACCAACAGTAAAGACGTACTCGACTATTTACCCTAACTTAATGAATATATGACATCTATCTTTAGATATATTCTTACATATTCTTGCTATGATTTAAATGATTTGACCATGCATAGTAAATTAATACAATTTGATATAAACTCTAGATGCAAGTAATGGCGGAGCCACATCCGATACCCCTTCGCCGGAAAATTACACTGTATAGCTCGGTAAGTTTTTTAAAAACATGTATATATACTATATAATGACACCCCTTGACTTCTTGGTGAGTTTATTTTTTTATATTTTGACTCCCCTTAATGAAAATCCTGGCTCCGCCACTGCCCACAAGTAAATGTATATATACTTCGCCACTCTCCTTAATACATATATATATATATATATATATATATATATATATATATATATATATATATATATATATATATATATATATATATATTGACAATTCTTGACTTCTTGGTGAGTTTATTTTTTAATATTTTGACTCTCGTTTAATAAAAATTCTGACTCCGTCACTGAATGCAAGTAAATGTTTACTAAGAACTATACGCAGTTTGCTATTGATTTCCTATGGTTTTGGTAATTCAAGCTAGTTCTGAACTTCTGATATATATATATATATATATATATATATATATATATATATATATATAACAGAATCTTTATATAACAACCATTCATTATAAAAGTCAAGTTTTTCGGAATCGATTTTAACATTACGTTATAATATATGTTCTCTATAGCAGTATTTTACTATGACAGTCAAAAAATATCGGAACAAACGAGATTGTTATAGAGAAGCTTGACGGTAATCACTTTCATTGAAGTATCTATGTCGTAAAAATAACTTCTTCTTTTTTTGTTGCAATTATGAAGCAAAAGTTTTGAGCTAACTCAAGAAAAAATAATCCAAATATAACTAAATTTCAGGTCGGTCATACGTTATACCTAGTAGTAGTACACAAGTAGTACCTCATAACCTATTTATTCCTTGCCCAAAATTGGACAAAAGCATACATCCTTTTCATGAGAGTTCATATTCAATGCACCAATATAAGGTTCATTCCATGTGCTTGAATTGGACTTGACCACAGTACTCTTTTTGTCCGGGACTAACAATTGGTTCAATTGACTTATAAGTCTTTGGTTCATCATGAATTTTTAAGCAAATAGCGGGTCAAATTTATTGTATATTTTTTCATTATACTCAAAGCTTATTTGCTCAAAAAAACCCTTTTTTATGAGCCGAGGCTCTCGATATGTGAATTGATTGACCCAAGGATATCGTAACAAAAGATAATAAGATGTTGAAGATCTCTCTCGAAATTCACTAAACTACATGTAAATGAGCATATCAGCTTGATTTTAGTCAACGACATATACATTCAAACTATCTGTGTCATCCTCTATAATAATATTTTTATTATAAATAGAGTTATATTTGAGGTGAATATTTATATTTTAGAGATTTTAAGAATTTTACTTGGTGGCTAAGTCACTCTTTCCCTACAAAAATAGGGTCATATTCCATTGTAATTCATCTCAAAGCAATAAGAATTTTCTCTTTCTTTCTTTGTAATATTCTTCTTTTATTGTTTTATAACACGTTACGAGACTCTAACCAATTGAGTAGAAGTTTTGGGATTGAGTATAATGATTGTCAATTGTTCCATGAACTTCCATCATGATTAAATTCTGGATTTAAGGTATGTATTTTACTGTATTTTTCTCTTTTATTCTATAATTTGATTTTAAATACAAGGAACGATAATAATTTTGATTATAACTCTATTGTGCTCAATTTCATTTGTAGCAATTCCGCTAAGATCTCTTTGGATGGAGTTAGTAAGAAATTATAACCACTCGAAGTGGTAAAATTTCTCTGATTTGCCATGATCAATACATGTATGATTGTGGGTAAAAAAGTGGAAACTCATCCCATTGAATTTGCTTCATTCTTATTCTCTTAAGAGAATGTGATAGCAATATGTAATAAGTCTGAAAGAAGATAAAATTATTACCGTAAAGGTAACAATGGATGTGGATATGGCAATAGACAAAATTATAATCGTAATCATCGTGGTAATGAGAATAATAAGGATTCTCAAAATAATCTTTCACTCTGTGAAAGTAATGTTTGTCATCGATTTGACATGAAATTTTGTAAAGCACATATGTATGATTATGGTCCATTCATGATGTGAATGTAACAACATGTGATTTACGAAAACATAATCATTCTTGAAAGAATATGAACGTGCTAGTTGTAGTAAATATACCACATTCACATCTAGAAGAAGGTTTGAGATGAATTAAGAAAATAATTCCATTATTATGGAATGAATAATCATTGATCACATCACTATTGTGATTATGCTAAAATATTATGGCAATGTGATTATTATAGGGCAAAAGTAATAGAAGCGACATATCTTGCCTATAATGATTTTGATCATGACAATAATGGTATAACTTTCTTTTTAAATGAGATATTCACCATATGGATACTGATGAATATGTGGTAGTACCAAATTAATGAAGAACTCTGAAAGAGCCAATTATTACTATTTTGGAGGAATAAAATTAATTATCAATAATGCATTGTGTTGTAGTAAGTCCTAAAGAAACTTATTTAGTTTCTAAAGTATTCGCAAAAGCGGTTTGAGACTATAAATAAAGGAAAGATTTAATATCTTCTGTTATTACAACTTGTAGCAAGGTAATTAGTATGTGAAAAGTTACCCTCTTTATTTTTCAGTTTGTACTACACAAATAAAAGAATACCACAATAGTGGATGTTTATTGATATAAAAACTCATATCACAATAAACTTGAAGTTTATTGATAATTGCACATGTCATGGTGTAAACTCGAACTTTGTCAATATTGATAATTTATTCAGTTGGCATAATTGGTTTAGCCATGTTGATTTAAGTATGATGTGCAACAATATAAGAGAATTCACATAGGTAAACATTAAAGAAGTAGAAAATTCTGTACGAATTCTCTTATGTTGTTCTCATTAATTGATAGACCAATAAAATTGGGATTGAATCCCATGAATACTGAAAATATCAAAGGTTAATATGGGCTCATTCACCTGCCATGTATACCACATAAGATGCATCTATGAGATGGTTATATGTGCGATTATTATTAACCCGCAACCTGATATTTGTGAGGTAACTTGCTCAATAATTTAATTTAGAGCATAATTTTCAAATTTTCTATTCTAATCAGTTCATCTTGAGAAGTTGGTTTACATCAAAGTTAATTTAGCAAAATAATTTATTGAGTATCTCCACTCAATAGCTAAATTGTTGCTTATTGGAACAAAGTTATCTATATCAATTTAATATATGTTATATACGAAAGTATATTACATTCTCCTCTGACAAGTGATTCGAGGTCAGAAATCAAATAATTTCATCTTATTATTATTGATGTGCAGTGTATATTTTGATTAACACCATAACGTACAAAGGTGAATTTCCAAAGTTGAGGAAGCAAGTTAGCTTTTCTAACTTGAGAGGGAGACAGGATAAACAATTAAGAAAAAGTTACGTGAAATGAATTATCATTTATACATCTAGATCCTTGAATAAAACAATATGAACTTGAAATTCATAAAAAGATAATTCATCTGCAATATATTGAAAAGCATACTATATGCATTTGCTGACCTAAAGAAAGTAACTACACTCTCACTGCAAATGCTCCTATTAGAATAAGTCCTAGAAGGACAAAATCTATGGTTGTCACGACCCGGATTTTTCACCCTCGGGATTCGTGATGGCACCTACTAGTGAAAGCTAGGCAAGTCGCATAATATAGAATCACTAACTCTTTTATTTAGCCTTTTTAACAATTTAAATTAACGATGAAATATTAACGATAAATAAATACATGCAGAAGACTTAATCTGATAACTAGCCAAAACCAGTATGGCAATACTAACATACATATCTACCCGGAATCCGGTGTCACAATATCACGGACCAACTACGAGTACTACATACAATTTCTGGAAAGAAAAGTACAATATGTTTCTGAAGCAAATGAAAACAGAATACATATAAAGATAGAAAAGAACGCTCGACATGCGGGCACCTACAATACTACCTCGGGATCTCTAACTCGACTGAAGGCAGCCACCTAATGTTAAGGTCCAAAAGATGTCGCTTCGGAATCTGCACATAGTGCAGAGTGTAGTATCAGCACAACCGACCCCATGTGCTGGTAAGTGTCTGGTCTAACCCCGGCGAAGTAGTGACGAGGCTAGGACTAGACTACCAAGTAAACCTGAGTAGTTATATAATATGCAATGGAAAATAAAACAAGAATAGACAAGTAAAGATGGGAAGGGGTACATGTTGGGGGAAATATCAATACCAACAGTAATTTAAGAGAAAAAAACATAAGGACAACTTAGAATTCAAAGCAAAACAATAAGGAACTCGTCACCAATCTATGAGCACTTCGTATTATCTATTGTCGCGACGCGCAACTCGTTCCAAAAAAAATAGTAACACTGTTGCGGCGTGCAACCCGATCCATTTCATTTATCACCATTACGGCGTGCAACCTGATCCATTTATATAATTGTTGCGGCGTGTAACATGATCCAAATATAATATTGTTGCGGCGTGCAACCCGATCCAAATATAATATTGTTGCGACGTGCAACCCGATCCACATATCAGTTCAACACCAATCACAACGAAAGTCCCGACAAGGGATCAATAAAGAAATAACACTATCCCTGTAAGGGAATCACAATATAAGTAAGTACGTCCCGACAAGGGAAATTCAACTATAACCAAACTTGTTCCAACATCTAACTACATCTACTAGCACTGATACTCAATCGTAATTAATTTCCACGAGAATAATCATAATCCTTGCTCAACACAGAGAATCAACAACTTAGGCATTGTAGTATTTATTAAGAACACAACATTTTCAATTAAAGACTCACGATCATGCTTGAAACCAACATATAAATACTCGTCACCATGCTTATACGTCGTAATCAACAAGTAACATATAGCAAATAAGACACAACTCCTAATCCCTCCAGCTAAGTTAGACCAAACACTTACCTCGATGCCACGAACACAATTCAAGCCTCTACTATCGCTTTACCTCTTGATTCCACCACCTATTGCTCATATCTAGCCACGAGTTACTTAATTATATCAATAAATGCTAAATGAATCAATTCTAACACATAAAAATGAGTTTTCTAAAGTTTATCTAAAAAGTCAAAAATTACCCTCGGCCCCACATGGTCAAAACTCGAGGTTCAAACCAAAACCCGATTACACATTCCCTCACGAATTCAAATATATAATTTGTTTTGAAATCGGACCTCAAATCGATGTCCAAATCCCTAATTTTTGAAAAACCTAGGTTCTACCCGAAACACCTAATTTTTCCCATGAAAATCATTGATTTTGAGTTGAAAAATGTTAATGATTGAAGAAAACGAGTTAAAATTGACTTACAATTGATTTGGGGAAGAAGTTGTCTTTGAAAATTCGCCCTAGAGTGTTTTGGTTTTGAAAGAGTATGAAAAATGAAAGATTTTTGGCTAAGTTATAAAATTGCAGGTTGCAGATGTCGCAATTGCGACCAGGGTTCGCCATTGCGAATCCATACTTCTGCTAACTTCGCATTTGTGAACATGGTTTCGCATTTGCGAACCCTGAGGAAAACCATGCATCTTCGCATTTGTGACTGTGCCTTCGCAATTGCGATGTCGCATTTGCGACCATTCCTTCACAATTGCGAATAAGGCAGCCCAGGCCACTTCTCGCATTTGTGATACAATGCTCGCATTTGTGATCTCGCTTTTGCGAGCCAAGCCTGCAACATACCAGCAAATTCCTAAGTGAAAATTTCACTCCGTGGCCTATCTAAAACTCACCCGAGCCCTCGGGGCTCCAAACCAAACATGCACCCAACCTAGAAACATCATATGGACTCGCTCGTGCTTTCAAATCACTAAAATAACATCAATAGCTTTGAATTTAGCATCAAATTCATGAAATTTCTTAAGAACTTCAAATTTTCCAAATTATCTCAAATACAATCCGATTCACGTCATTTCAAATCCGTTTCTTACCAAATTTCACAAGCTTAACTTACCTCACAAATACGACCTTTACCGGGAGCCGGAACCAAAATACGAGCCCGATACTATCAAGTTTCAAATACATTTTATTTCCCAAACTCATTAGTAATTCCGGAAAAAATATTTCTTTTAAAATACATTTCTCGGGCTTGGGACCTTGGAATTCGATTCCGGGCATATGACCAAGTCTCATATTTTTCTACGGACCCTACGGGACCGTCAAATTCCGGGTCTGGATCCATTTACCTAAAATATTGACCGAAATCAACTTAAATCCATTTTAAAGTCGAAAGGAGTTTTTGGGGCCTCGGAACACAGATTTTACTTTTAAAACAAGTGATGACCTTTTGGGTCATCACAATGGTACGTTTAAAGCGTATAGACAATCGGTTTCAAATAAAATCCTCGATAAAGAAGATGAGCAAATGATCAAAATGATCATAATAAGGAGGCAAGTGATCTAGAGTATCACATGACATAACGCTTTATAATATATCAGGAGAGGTTCAGGTACCTAAAAAATGAATGAAGAGATCTATACGTTATGTCTTTATGAAAAATTTGAAACCGATATAAAATGTTCGTCGACGACATCTATCATAACGCTATGTATAGATGAGGACCTCAAGTTTGTCGAATACAGACACAAAAATATTGACCAAATAGAAGAGACACAATTCAAATAGAATTGGTTTCATATTAAAGACATGTAGTTTTGGACATGCAGTTCAAACACTTGAAAGTATAAAGTCAATGATATGTGAAATCAGTTTTCGATATCTCATTTGTCTAGCATGATATGAAAAGTTGATATGCATTTAATTAAAGTTTATTAAATGACTTAACTTATATGACAATCCTTGAAGGATTTAAATCGCTTAAAACATATACAATTCTTGGTCATGAAGTACTACATCCTGAGTGCAATTTATGCACATTTGTATCTTGCTATAACTATAAGCATGATAATGTGATAGCGAGAATGCCTCTATGAAGATATTGAAAACGTCATTCCACGACATTATATAAAGACATTACATATCCATCAAGAATGATAATTTCAAGGTGCAACATATTCATACGAGCTGATATTACTGATTTGTTTATCGAATTTCTACTAACGATCTTTTGAAGATGGTATCAAGATTGGAACGCGAAGGCTCAAGGATGTGAATTGATGCTCTCATCAGGGGGAGTTAATACGCGTTGTACTCTTTTTCCCTTACAAAGTTTTGTCTCAATGGATTTTCGTTGCAAGGTTTTTAATGAGGCAACCAAAAGGCGTATTGCTAGTAAGGCTGCTTATCGGGCGGATTGGGCGGTTATTTACTCTTAACAGTTTGGCTTATCGGTTATCGTCTTTTAAATGTATTAATCCGCTAGCCACCCGATAAGATATCGGGCGGATTGGTATCAGTTTAGATCTTATCGGACGGTTATCGGACGGTTTATCAACCTAATTCAATCTACATACGAAACACTTTTATATATAACTTTTAAGAATATATTCTGTTGTTATAGCACTTAAGCAAAAGCCTTTCCATGCACTTCATATGTTGAATTTTCGTTTTATACCAGTATGTCTCAACTTAGTTCTGCTTCTTTTAGATGCATATAAATTTACAAATTAAGCAGTTACTCATGTGAATATTGTACCCATATGACTTTTCATGTCGGTTTTCACTTTGTCATTTACCATAAATTTGATATTGAACTTTACGCAATGAACTCTTTGGCAGAGTAGAAGGTGTCCACTTACTGGAGACACCCGTGCTTCATCCGGTAATTACTTTACAAATTTACTAATTGAGTTATATATGAACTTTCTGCCATTTGTAAAGTAATTAACAAGGTTTATGTTACATATTTTTTATAATTATGATTATTTAGGAATTAGGCGTTAGAACTTAGAGATAGAGTATTGGAAGAGTGGAAGACTGAAGTGGAAGGGTTTTTGATATTTAATATATATATATATATATATATATATATATATATATATATATATATATATATATATATATATATATATATATATTCTTAACGGGTTAACGGATTATCCGTTCGGGTTTCGATTTCGGTTCGGTTTTGAATACCCCTAATTGCTAGATATGTGTACTCTTTTTCTTTCTCTATAATTTTTTTCCACTGTGTTTTATTTTATTTAATGTTTTAATGAGGCACATTATCTGTTGAATAGACATTCAAGGGAGTGTGTTATAAATAGAATTTTATTTAAGGTGAATGTCTATATTTTAGAGAGATTTTAGAGATTTTACTTGGTGGCTAAGTCACTCTTTCCCTATAAATAGAGGGGTCATATTCCATTGTAATTCATCTCAAAGCAATAAGAATTCTCTCTCTCTTTGCGATATTTTTCTTTTATTGTTTTATAACAATTTACTATAATAGCGAAGTTTTTTAAACATAATCAGCACATAACCACTTAAACCAAGCATAGACAGCAGATATATAATGTATGTATAATTTACATATAATATGGATATAATTGTATATAATCTAGGGTGAGGTGCACCTGTAGCCAACTTTAAGTCTGCTATTTAAGATATATTCACAATTTACAATATATTTACAAATTCACCAATTCACCAAAACTTCAGGACTAAATATCCTGAATTGTTGAGCTATTAATTTGAAATTCAGAACTTAGTATCCTAAATTTTTGAGCTGCTAATTTGAAATTCATGACCTCCTGAGTTTCAAACTGCTAAATTCAGGATTAAACGTTCTGAATTTATGAACTACTAATTTAAAATTCAGGACACAAGATTCGAATATTTGGACATTATTTTCGAGCTTTAGGACACGATGTCCTTAAGTTTGAACTTTGAGGTTTAAACTTCACGACGTCGTGTCCTAAAATTTAAGCGAATTGGTTAATCTTTAAATACATTATAAATTGTATATATTTTAAATAATATGTTTAAAAGTGACTTCCGGATGTTATTTTCATTATAATCTCTCTATATATATATCAAGAAAAAACAAATAATGAATCATGGTAAAAAGAAAGAAAGGAAAACAGGAGAGTGGTAGTGATTGCAGTCAGATAGACGCAATTCTTGGCGAAAAGTCTCAATCAAAGATGTCCAATATCTTTAGTAACATCTCCCCTAGAATTATCTGTTAAATCACAAGTCTTCTAGAGGCTCTAGCCTCCACTCCCTCCAATTTTTAATTTAATTTTATTATAATTATGTGTTTTCTAACTTTTTAACTCAAAGACTTTCATATGCAGATCTTTTTGTCGAGTCAATGACTTTTTCAATGATGAAATAATTTGGCATTGGACATATTGTTCTAAAAGCTCATTCCACAATGTATTGATGATAACAAATTTGAAGACATTTCTAATTTGTTTGTCCAATTATTTGACAATAATGTCACGACAACCATAAGTGTTATATCTGAATTTAAATACACATTTAATTATTAAAATAGTATTATTATAAATTTGAATAATAATAATAATTAAAATCATTATTTTTCTCAGCATCTAAATGAGAATTGATATTGGGGGTGGTTGATACAGTAATAGTGATCAACAACAACAAATCACTAGAATCCCACTAATGAGATTTGGAAAGAGTAAAGTGTACGCAGACCTTATCCCTATCTCAAAAAGATAGAGAGCTATAGTAATTGTGATCGTACAGTAAAAATAGTTGAAGGTCGTAGTTTATAAGGTGGAGGCAGATGGTGGTCTTCTGGTGGTGGTGGTGGTGATTGACATAACGATGATTTTGTGGAGACGAGTGATAAAGACAGTATATAATGGTGATTGACTATGGAGATGGTTGATAGTAATGGTGGTTAGCTTGATAATAGATAGATCATAAGAATAAAATGTTGCATTCACATGAACTTTGAAGAAGTCGTTTGGTAGGGGCGACTCGACATAATATGGGGCCTAAGGCAAAAATAAAAAGTGAGGCCTTAAATTTTTTTATTTTTTTTACTCTTATAATTTATCGAAATTTAAAGAAGTTATAATCAATTTTAATTATTGTCAATATCTAACCAATTTGTTTAATCTCTCTTGTATTATCATGTTGAACTTTATCGATTTAGTTTTGAAAAGTTTTTTCAAACGAGGCAACTAATACAGAAATTATTAACGGTAATTGATTCACACTTTTTCCCTAATTGAGTTTGCCAATTAGAGTATTCTTCTATTTACACAGTTCTCTTAGCACTTTTAATTTCAAATATAAGTTGAAATAAATAATATTATAATAACTACTATGTTGCAAGAGTAATTCAATGTTAAGGACAAATTATAATAATTACTTGTCACTGTAGCTTGAAAATATCTACAAAGGCAGTCAAAGAATAAAGAAAATTTGTTCTAATTAACATTGTAAGAAAACCAATTTAAATTGGGACGAATTAAAGACAGGAAATAACTAGTAACTACAATTTAAGATGTGTAAAACTTTTAGCTATAACTATTTTAACAAAAAAAATTAAAATTTTAACAATAGTGTATAATTATTAAATATTATAAATACTGTATTATTTATAGATTTTGGGGCCCTAAGTATTTTGGGGGCCTAAAGTCGTTACCTTGGTGGCCTTAGGCTCCAGCCGTCCTTGTCGTTTGGTTTGAAGACAAGTTATGTTGTGATTAGTTATGCTGAGATTAGTTATCCTGATATTATTTCTTATTGATTGTTTGTTACGTTATATTAATCATGAAATTGTCAATTTTATTGTTTATTCTGGGATAACTTATCATGCGATTATTATTCCACCCTCTGGCAGGTATAAGTTATTTCGGTTCTATTTTTAATCTTTGGATAACGTATTTCATGATCAGTAACCAAACAAGGAATAAGACAGTACTAAATTTTTATACCAAAAATATTTTGCTTATCCATAGTACCAAAAGATCTTAAAGATCATAAGTGAATGTATTAATAATTTGAAGACTTTGACAAAAATGTTAGATTCAAAAACTTGATGAGTGATTGTGAAGTGAAAATGCCAAAAGTTGATATATCGTTCGGCCATAATTTAATTTGGGTTACACAATCAAGAAGGTTTGCCGTGACTCCTTAATAAGATTATCTATAGTATTAAAAAAACCTCCCAACTAAATAAACAGAAATAAAGCTCCCAATTACAAATCAAAACAGTGAGAAAATAATTTTTAAAATGTCCCCCGAGGTGAGCTAATCACTACTCGCCTTGTTTCAAGGAGCCTGGCTAATCACTACCTTGAATAAAGTACTGATTAAATTTCACTCTAACAATTTTTAATTTCAAAAAAGCCAAACGCATGCCCTCTTTAGTATTTTCCACCGTATTTTAAAAGGTTTTTTTGGGACTCGCCTATTTAACGATCCGATTGGTTGTTTTACTTTCTAGAACCTCGTTCCCCTAAATAAGAGTTTCCGTACTTGCTTTTATTGATTTATGACTTGCGGGGATGATTGGTTCGGAATTTGGAAGAGGTTGGGTTGAAATCGGAACACTTGATTTCTTAAGGTTGGCTTAAAATGCCAAGTTTGATTTCGGTCAACATTTTGAGTAAACGACCTCAGAATTGGGATTTGAAGGTTCCAACAGGTTCATATGATGATTTCGGACTTAGGCGTATGTCCGGATCGGGTTTTGGATCACCTGGGAGCGTTCTGGCGCCTAATAGTTAAAGTTGATTCCTTAAGGATTTCGAAGTTCTTTAAATTTGGTTTGGAGCGGGTTTTTGTGATATCGAGGTCCTAACGGAATTTCGAGACCGAGAATAGTTCCATAATGTCATTTAAGACTTGCACGTAAAATTTGGTATCATTCGAAGTAGTATAAGTACGTTTCGGCACATTGGAAGTAGATTGAAAAACTTGAAATTCATAAGTTTAATTCAATTGGTTTTAGGGTGTGATTCTTAGTTTTAATGTTGTTTCGGGCATTCCGAGGATTCGAGCGAGTCCGTTTTATGATTCCAAACTTGTCGCTATATTCGGACGGGGCCCCGGGGACCCCGAGCGTCAATCGGACGAGGCTCGAACTAAGTTGAAAATTTGAGAAGGAGCTGAAGCTCCATTTGCTGTCATAACCGCACCTGCGGTTGGCCAGCCGCATGTGCAAGCCCGCAGATGCGGTCCAAGAGGAGGAGCCCAAGTTCCGTAGATGCGGCTCCTCTTCCGCAGAAGCGGAATCGCAGGAGCGGTCACCCTTTGAAAGACATTATAGTTGATTTATTAGTAATTTTAACATTATTGCATTATCTATATTTGTAAAACTTGTTAGATATTTTATTTTCTATGAGTTTCTTTAATTTTTTTCAGTTTTCTTGAACTTTGAATGTAGTGTTTATATTTCTTATGTTATAATGTTATATTATTAATTTATAAATTAAAAAAATTTAAAGATCCGTGGGGCTTACGCCCCATGTCTCGAAGCTTACGCCTCGCCCTGTATCAAGTAAAACGCCTCGCCTCACGCTCTCGCCTTTTAAAATACTATTTTCGCAAATAAAAAAATACATACTCTTTTATATCAATTTATGTAATATTTTCACCAGGGTCAGATCTAGAATAAAGGTTTTACATCTTTATCTTCGGAAAATAGCCTTTCTACTCCTTTGGGATAGGGATTAAAGTCTGCATACACACTACCCTTCTTAGACCCCATTAGTAGAATTTTACTGAGTTGTTATTGTTGTTGTTGTTTCAATTTAGATTTTAGATATGTATTAAACGAGTACCGATAATAAATTTAAATCCAATAAGTTAGATAGATGTGGTAAAATATTAAACTCGTAAAATTTAAGTTTAACTCTTAGATTTACCTCTGACTATCACTATCTAAATAGGCAAAAAAGAATTTATTTCCCCATGATCTTTTTTAGGTAAAAGGTCCATGTTTGCTCTTAAACTATTCAAAAAGAATAAATTTGTCCTTCGTTTTTCTACCACAATCTCAGACCCAACATGTGAAATTATACCAGGTATATTATTGTTGTTGTTCTTCTGACACAGCAATTTCCTTGTCGTTAATAAAATAAGTACAAAATGCCATCGTCGTCAGATTTTGCCCCTAAGTTATTTGAAATTAAACAACTTTATTTTCAATTCCTTACAATATTATCCCAAAAAATTTGAAACCAAAGAAATTGGATCTCTGGTAATTTGTGTAAAGATTCCATTTTTAATCGATTATAAATCATCCCTAATAATATTTTTATTTGTTTTATGATTGAGTAATGAATATCGAACCTCAGTATTAATTTCTCGTTCTTGATTGCAAATTTACACAAATTAATTCACCTTACTTTAACAAAAATATTTTAAATTGTAGTAACTTATAATACTCCTCTTTGTTAATTGTTAGACATATTTTTTTTCTCCAATGATTTGAAAAATCTACATGTAAATTTACTCAACAATTCAAACAATTTGATCTTGGAACCTTGAGTCAAGCCGTGACGAAACTAGAAATTTATTCAAGGGTATTCAAATTTTAAAAGAAGTGAATAAAAAATTTCGACAAAGAATATTCAATATACGTTATATATCTTTAAAAAATAATATTTTATTTATGTACACCGTTTAATTTTTTGACGAAAGGCGGTCAACTGATCACCCTTATAACCATATGGCTTCGCTGGTGTGGTTGAGCCATATCGTATGGAACATAGAGAGTAAAAGAAAGATTAAAATGGAAAAAAAAATAGAAAAAATATAAAAGGAAAAGTGAGATTTTTAGTATTAAAAAAACATAATCGTTGGGTGCTGTATTTATTTATCCTGTCTCCCTGGGATGACGCAGCCCCATTGCTGGTCCAACTTCCGATGACATCTTCATTGCGGTGGTCCCACCTCTCATCAACGGTCACGAATCATCCACAAGAATACCAAGTCAAATATAGATATAGGCTTTGTTTGGTTCGAGAAATTAAAAATAAAATCTCAGATAAAGTATATTCCTTTTATTTGTGTCACTATTTCCTTATCAATAAGTTAACAAAATATTTTTAAATTTAAAATAATTTAACTTAAATTTTTATTTTATTCTTAATGGTAGACTCTATAGTTACACAAACGTTATGATAGGTTTAGGATCATATTTTTCAAACACATATAACTGCTTTACTGTATTTAAGATTATAATTTCAAAAATCTTTTTATATTAAACTTTGATCCCATTCAAACTACTACGTATAAATTAAAACAGAAAGATCATAATGTGTGGTTGGAAGGATTAAAACATAATTTATGCATCAATAAGGAGTACAGTGCAATGGTGTATCCTAGAAGTCATTGAGTGGGTTGAAGACCATGAGATCTCAAGTTCACATTCGAGCAAGGCAAAAATATTACTAGTAAGTAATTTCTGTTATTTATCCAAATTTTGCTGGACAAAGTTATCTGATAACTATTAGTAATAAATACTCGTAAAATTAATCCGATTAATTTTAATTATTTTTTTGGCCTTTTTTTTGTTTCACAATATTTAATTTTTTTCAGATATCAATAAGGAGTTAACTTTTTTTGTTCAAAAGTTACCTTTTGAGTAAAGAGCCTAGGAGAATATGCTATATTTTCAACGAACAAATGAAGGTTAATATGGTCAATTTTATTGTCAATTGATACTAAAATATGGATTCTTTAATATGTGTGAAACAACCAAAAAATCAATTAAATTCGATCGGAGGGCAGTGTTTAACTATCTAGTATTCAAAATTTATTGGTCCGATTATTTTACATTTATGTAGCACAAATCTCACTAAAAATTGCAATTTTTTATTTTTTTTAACTGACAAAGTTCGAATTCGAAATCTTTAATTAAGGATAACAATATGTCGACAATCGAATTGGTACTTTGCTGTCACGACCCGAAATTCCCACCTTCGGGACCGTGATGGCACCTAACATTTCACTTGCTAGGCAAGCCAACGTTAGAGAATTCTCAAGTCAACTTCATCCAATTTTAATACAGAAATAATTAAGCTAAACAGAAGCTAGAATTGAGTTTGCGGAATAGTATAAAACCCATAATATTTGATACATTTAGGATCTAGAGTCACAACTTATGAGCTACTACGGTTTACTACAAACAGAGTCTGAAAGAAAGTACACTATTCTAAAAGAAAAAGAAACAGTAAAGTAATAAGTCTAGGAAGAGACTCCAGGGTCTACGGACTCCAGCATATCTATCTTGGTCTCCTGACGATCAAGTCCAACTCCTAACCTCTCGATCAGCTAGGGCAAGCACCAAAATCTGCACAGAAGTACAATGTGTAATATCAGTACAACCGACCTCATGTACTGGTAAGTGTCAAGTCTAACCTCGACGAAGTAGTGACGAGGCTATGAAAAGACACACACATAATAAACATGTGCAATTTAACAGTATATGTACGAAACAATAACAAGTAGAAACTAGACAAGTAATATCGGGAGGGGGACATGCTCATGGGAATACAAGATAGAGAATCATAGCGCTAATAACAGCCAATATACCTTGAACCAATAAGAACAAATAAACACAGTAAAGGAAAGTGCACGTCATCACCCTTCATGCTTTTACTCTCAACCTCACCATAAAATCAATAGAAACGGCACGGCATCACCTTTCGTGCATTAACTCTCATAACATGGCACGTCATCACCCTTCGTGCATTAACACTCACAATATGTTACGACATCACCCTTCCTGCATTAACACTCTCTCTTACCATAAAACAATGAACAAATAACAACAGTAATATGAAATAACGAGTTCAACATTTGGTTCCAAAATATCAACCTCAAACTCGGAATCAATACTCAATTATCACCAAAAGATCCGTAAACATGATATGAACGATCAATTTAACAATACTAGTCTAAACATGGATAATATGATCAAAGAAAGCAACAATTACAGGAACAAGTCCCACCCGCATGCTATAGCCCGACAACAACGCATAAGTACTCGTCACCTCACATATATATTGTACCCAACATCTAAACACGTAGCAAACAGACAAATAAATCATAATCCCTCAAGTCAAGGTTAACCATGACACTTACATCGCTGCAAAGACCAAACTCAAAGCTCAACCACCGCTTTGCCTTTTAGACAAGTCTCCGAACCAATAGAATCTAGCAATTTAACAACCAAACGATTCAAATTAAGCCTTAGGAACTACCCACGATTGTAAAGAATTCAATTTAAGTCATTATCGAAAAAGTCAACAAAAGTCAACACCTAGGCTCGCTTGATCCAAACCCGAGATTTGGACCAAAATTCGATTACCCATTCAACCCCGATCCCGGTTATGTAATTTTTTTTGGAATCCGACCTCAATTTGAGGTCTAAATCCCTATTTTCAAAAATCTCTAATTCTACTAAAAAAACCCCAATTTTTACCATGAAAACTCTAGTTTTTGGCTGAAATCTTAGTAAAAGTAGTGAAAGATTGAAAAAACTAGTTTAAAATCACTTACTAATGATTTGAGGAAGAACGGTTCTTTGGAAAATCGCCACTAGGGTTCTCGAGTTTGAAAATTTGAAAAATGAATCAAAAATCCATCTAAGTCAGGTTTGATTAGTTGCAGGTGTCATATATGCGACTTGGGATTCGCAAATGCAACAACAACAACAACAACCCAGTATAATCCCACTTAGTGGGGTCTGGGGAGGGTAGTGTGTACGCAGACCTTACCCCTACCCTGAAGTAGAGAGGTTGTTTCCAAATAGACCCCCGACATCCTTCCCTCCAAGAACTTCCCACCTTGCTCTTGGGAATTTGCAAATGCGAAGATTCCATCGCAAATGCGAAGATCATCACAACCTTGCTATCTTCGTAAATGCGAAGAATGGCTCGCAAATGCGAACTTTGATGCATCCGCAAATGCGACCCAATGATTGCATTTGCGATCACTGCCTACCCAACATCTACTTCGCAAATGCGAACTCTGGCTTCCCCAGCTACTCATCGCAAATGTGATGAGTTGATCGCAAATGCGAACCCATCAGTGGTCGCAAATGCGAAGATTGACCTCGCAATTGCGAGGTCTGAGGCCTGCAACAAGAACTGAAGCACACCAATAATGTTCTAAGTTCAATTCTCCGTGGCCTATCCGAAACTCACCCGAGCCCTCGGAGGCTCTAAATCAAAAGTGCACATAAGTCTAAAAACATTATACGAACTTGCTCGCGCGATCAAATCGCCAAAATAATACCTAGAACTACGAATTGAACACCATATCAAATGAAATTTTCAAGAAAACTTAGAATCTTCTATTTTCACAACCGGACTTCCGAATCATGACAAACCAACTCTATTTCTCACCAAATTTCATAGACAAGTCATAAATATGGTATTGGACCTATACCGAGTTCTGGAACCAAAATACGAACCCTATATCCAAAAAGTCAACTATGGATCAAACAATTCAAATTTCGACAAGGTTCGATATCTCGGGCTAGGGACTTCCAAAGTCAACTCAAATAAAATTTTTAGGCAAATTTCTTATTTTTATCAGTTTGTGACACAAAAACTTTTCGGAAACACGCCCGGGCTGAGCACGCAAATCGAGGAGGGATAAAATGAAGTGTTTAAAGCTTAAAAGCGCAGAATTAGATTCTAAAACATGAGATGGTCTGTCGGATCATCACATTTGCTATGATTCTCGTGTGAACGAAGGACTCCTTAATGGATTTTTTCACTTTTAGTCCCCGCCTAAATTATTTACATTCGGTAACCGAAAAATTGTATAAAATTTATATAATTTTGTGTGACATATAACAACAACAACAAACTCAAACCTCACCACTGCCTTATGAAGGTAAAGAGACTGTCTCCGAAAGTCCCTCGGCTCAAGAATTATAAAAATGAAACAATAGCAACAATAAGGTAATAAGACAATGGAAGCAAATAATACAAGAAGTAATAATAGAGATCGAGGGATATAAAATTACAAGAATAGTGCCAATCCTAATACTAATAATGACAATGTATCTAACATATGGAATATATAAATAAACAAAAATTTATAAAAAATATATTATATTTTTTCGACTATTATTTTGAAAGCTGTTATACGGTACTTATCTTTGACCACATAGGTCCAAACACAGTGACCAGCCCGGCATCGACAGCTAAGCAACCCCACAAAACCACTACACCGTGAGCACCTTCAAGACTCGCTCTCTATATCGCCAACTTTTGATCGATTTTAATCCATTTAGTGTGTGTTATGTTTTTTGTCCTTTAATTAATTGGATGAGATACCATACCACACCAAAACAAAACAAATTAGTCAACTAGCTAGTGGTGAGAAAAAGAAGTCATTTTGTACTACTACTGCCCACATGATGCCACAGTACCCCATTATCTCCTTCCCTTTCTTTCTTCCCCTACATCATATTTTCTCTATCTGTCAAAAGTTTCGTTTCTTTAATGGGGTTTTGTGTATGTTCTGTCCACTGCATGTAACATCTTACTCAGAGAAAAGAAGTAAAAGATCTTTTTCCTTTACTACTACTACTAGTAGTACTAGAGTTTAGGGTATGGTGTATTCCAACACAATTCAGACACACATAAAACCCTAATGGCCGTGATAGTAGTGGATTCAGAATTTAGACGCTCTGAGTTTAAGTCAGAAGATATGTTATCTAGGTTTTTTTTTCTTCATAAAAGGGGATTGTGTTTTGGTTTTAGATCTGAATTTTAGCATGATAATGTTTGTGGTTGGGTGTGAAGCAAATACTAAGAGAAGGGGGGACAAGGAGAATCAAGACTGACAGAAGAGAGTGAGCACACGCAGGCAATTGTATAGAGATTATATTACTGTCATTTGCGTGTGCTCACTTCTCTTGCTGTCATCTCTCTCTATACTTTTCCCCCATTCTTTTTTGCTTTGCTTTGCTTCCACCACTCAATCAGCCAACACTTGTTCAAACTGCAGGGGGCGGATGCAGCGTAGGATTGCTGGCTTCAACTGAACCAATATTTTTCATGCGAAACATAAATTTATAGGTAAAATCTCTCAACTGAACTATTATTTTCGATACGAAATATAAATTTATAGGTAAAATCTCTCAACTAAATCAGTACTTTCGATGCGGAATATAAATTTATGGGTAAAATTTCTCAAAACTATAAAAGCTAGTAGATAGTTTCAATTCTAAAAATGTTGGAGATTGAACCGTAAAATTTAAACTTTGAATCCGCGGTAGGTTACGTAAGATAATTTATTATTGTTCTTTCTGATCTTTAGCTAACATATATACATCTGTCTAAAGAAAACAGTAGCTATAGCCTATAGGATTGATGGACACGACAGTCAACATTGCCACTGACATATTTGCTATGTTGTTAACTTGTTAACCACAAAAAATTACTGCACCATAATAAAATTGACACTTAAGTCAGTTGACGTGTTCTTCTCTAGTTCTCTCTTTCTCTCTCTATATATACTATTATTTCTACCAGTTTGTATTTATGTTCTCTTGGTGGGTTTTGGAGATTAGACTGAAAGAAGCTGAAGTTTATTATAAAAAAAAAATACTTAGTAGAAGAAGAATCAGAACAGTTATCAGATCAGGTAAGAATCTTAGACTTTTAGTAATAATTTTTACCAATTAAATATTGTACTAAGCGTGTCTTTTCATGAACTTATTACTCCATATCTCTGATGAAGAGGACGAATGTTAGATTTGGGAGGTACGCTTGTTACTGTTCTGTCTTAACGGATAACTAATTATTTTTACGGCTTCAGTACATTTATTTGCAAAAATCGAGAAATTTATTGAAAAAAAATTTCACTTTTATGATTTTAACGGAAAACTTTCTTCTTTCTACCTTTTCTAGCTCATTTATAACTTCATTGATTTATTTCTTGATTTTGCTCTTGACAATCTTGCTTTATTTTTCCGGCTGTATTTTTTTTTCCTTTTCTCTTTTCGTCTTATTGAAACTAGGGTATATGGGAAACAGCCTCGGGTAGAGATAGAGCCTTAGACGTCCGCGTATACACTAGCCTTCCCAAATTCTACTCGTGTGATTTTACGGTCGGGTCGTTGTTGTTGTTGTTATTGTATTTTTCTTTTCTTGAGTGTGGTAATCTAGGACTTAAAAATGAGCATAAATTTCTCAGATAAAAAGGAGGAATCTTAAAAATGTTTCTATTCTTAAAGATATTCTTTTAAGTTGATGAATCCCGGATTTGTTTTTTTGAGTATGAAGGGATTTGGTTAAATTTATGTGGGTTCTTGTTAATATTTTATGTAGGTTTGTTGACAAGCTAATCTCTCTTTAATTTTGGTAATGATATGCTTTTTAATTTCATAGTTGAGGCTAGGAAGAAAATTAGTAAAGATTAGAACTTTGAATATGACTCCTATGTTTGATAAGATTTTGCTTCCTTTTCTGCGGAGGTAGGCTTCCAGTTTTTGGTATGAAGTTTGGAGAAAATTTTCCCATGTACAGGTTAGAATATTACATGAATAATGAGCTATAATTTTCACTTGTTTGTATTTGATTTAGTTCTTTTTGTTTGTAAAGAATATAATTCATTTTGTTCTTTGTTAACTGCAGTCCTTCGTTGTAATTACACTTAAATATTCTAACCCTTTTTGATAGCCACTATTGCCTGCCGGTGGCGACATCAAGCAGCTTTTTTCTCTTCTTTTGATTAACAGGTATTTGATTTTATCATGCTTTTCTCTCTTCCGTTGTCTTAGTAAATTTAAAATCTCTCGGAATCTATGCAAATCTAGTGAAAAATAGGGTACAATGAAAGAAAAAGATCTGTACAACCAATATCAATTTGCTGGGATTTATATGTTTAGTTTAGGTTCAATGCTTTCTTCAGTCTTTTAGTCTCGTCAGAGAAAATGTGAGAACTTCTAGTACATTTTGTTATTATTTTATATGATATTGGGATTGGATTTAACTTAAATGGAGCGACATGAATTCATCTAGTCGGTCCCTTTTTTGGTATAAGCATTGTGGTGGTGGTGGTGGTGGTGGTGGTGTATGTTTTTCTTTCTTCTCTCACTGCTGCAATTGGTGAATTGTCTGATAAAGGAAGTGGCTTTGCACCACTTGCATGTCTATGTTCTATTTCTTGTTGAGATGTAGTAAATATGGAGTTCTTTTTGGGATCAGTTTAGTCCTAGTTTATATCAGCTGAATGGATATGTTTGACACAAATATTTGACTTTGGGATTGTAAACTTGAGCTAGTAAGGGTAGCTCGGTGCACAAAGTATCCCGCATTTATGTAAAATTCGGGGAAGGACCGCACCCCAAGGGGTGTTGTAGACAGTCTACCCTAATGCAAGTATTATTAGCTGTGGAATGCAAGTATTATTAGTTGCTTCCATCGTAACCTAGATCACACAAAGACAACTTTACCGTTGCTCCTAGGCTCCTCTTCAAAACTTGAGCTAGTACTTTCTTGAATAGATTTTAGTTGCATACACTGACAGTGTAAGGTTATACACTACTCTCACTGAAGTTTAGCCTATTATGTCATGTTAGCAGATTACCGACTAATGTTTATCGTATAGTTCTATTTGTAATTATCTTATAAATGACTTAATTGTGGAAATATTTATGTACGAGTGCATAAGGGACTAATTTACAAGTATAAAAGGTCCAAAAGGAGACTGAGAACTTTTGCACTTGCTCTAAGTACATGTTGCTCCATCATTTTTCAAAAATTGTATAATGAAAATTATTTCACATTTCTCTCAAGTGATTGTGTGGCTTAATCGAGTTTGTATGTTGAAAAAGTATAGATACTGCATGTAGACTTCCAAAATTATTTAGCAGATTATGGTCTTGCTGAATTGAGTAATTTATGAGTTTCCTTTGAAATTAACTGACAACCATGTGTTTGAAATTTGGTATTGGGACAATATTTCTAGAAGTTTCTTGAGTCGCGGGTCTATTGAAAACAGCCTCTCTATCCCTATAAGGTAGGGGTAAAGTCTGCGTACACACTACCCTCTCAGACCCCATTTATGGAATTGCACTGGGTTTGTTGTTGTTGTTGGACAACATCTCTAGAAATTAGTATCTTCATCTTTGTGTTTCTTTATTGGTATATTTTATTTGTTTGTTTTAGTAGTAATTGACTATTAGCTGTGACTATTGGGAGGGGTAAATGGTGTTACTGTAGCTTGTGATAGTAAAGTTGCTTATTGTAAAATCCCACAAGTGGGGTCTGGGGAGGGTAGTGTTTACGCAGACCTTACTCCTACCCCGAAGGAGTAGAAAGGCTGTTTCCGGAAGACTCTCGGCTCAAGATAATAAAAAGACACTATGTTAGATATAGGCATTTTGTGAGGACTTGGTGCAATTTGTATAGCATCTTGGTGGAGGAAATAGTGTTCGAACACTATATTTGAACATGGTAGGATGGTAACAACAACAACAACAAACCCAGTGTAATCCCACAAGTAGGGTCTGGGAAAGGTAGTGTGTACTCACACCTTACCCTACCTTTAAGAACACTATATTTGGACGTGGTGTGATGGTACATCTATAAATTTCTAGTTGGGAAGTCCTTTATGCCTAACTCAATTTTCTTTAATTTGACAGAGAATTAACAACTATGAGATCTAGCATTGTTTTCTCGCAACAAAATTAAGGAATTAAAAACACTTCGAATATAGGAAGCAGCTCAAGTGGGATATTTGTTATACGTTTGAGTGTTAGAGGCTGTGAATTCTAATAATGTTCTTCAGTACACAATTTCTATTGCGTTCTTTGCTAGTTGGACTTGGATAAGTATTCTCACTAGGTTAGCAAGAATTTTGTATTGCCAGAAAAAAATGTTGAATACTCTATTATAACGATATAATTTTTCCCCTATTGTTATTGTTCAGAGACGATTTACATAACGGACCCCCAACTTATTTTGGATTGAGGCGCAGTTGTTGCAGTTTGCTGTTCTCCCCGCCCTAATGTTATTGGTAACTGAGCAGCTCTTGCTTGTACATTGCAGTATCTAAAGATGAACTATAGGCATGCGAAGCATTTCATATTAATGATATAATGAAAGGCAGCCCGAGCAAAGTGCACGAGGTTATGCTGGCTTTATGGAGGAATTTTTTGATACGGTAAACCTCACCCGCTCCCCCTTAAACCCCTTACCCAGAAGCTTAACGGTGACCTTTTTCTTTTGTTCCCTCGTTAATACGAATATCGCTAGCTAGACTTTTACTCCCTTCTCGGCTTGTCTTTTAGACTTATTGTGCAAAGATTCATGATTTGATCTTCTAACGTTTAGGTAGTAGTAGAGAAACTTCAATTTAATTAGCTCGTACTTGAATTAGAATTATTATCTTCTCTTTTGTCTATGTGACATTTATCTGGAACTTGAAATGTAAGTTTACTCCATTTTACTGGATTTCCAGAAACGTCTCTTGCAGTTCATTTGATATACAAGAGTACAATGCTTGATAGCATGATGATTCATTTAGGGGTCGTTTGGTTGGGAAACAAGTTACCCCAGGATTAATTTTCCCGAGATTGTTCTCCCACCCTCTTGAAGGGAAAAATATATCTCAAATTTAATCCCGTCCCTTATCCCTTGTACCAAACAAGCCCTTAGTTTCTTAATTTCACTTAGGTGAATCTAATGAGATGATAAATATTTGACCACTTGTTGTCAAAGCCAGTGTAACATTGAGATGACTTGCATTTTTATTATAAATTGTTCTGTTAATCCATCAGTCAGCTAAACCTCACCCTTAGAATAGCTAGTTGGTGGCACGTATACAAATCTTGGATATTGTTAAGAAAATAGAACTTGGGTCTAATTCAACTCCAAAAGTTAGCTCAGGAGGTGAGATTGACCCAATTAGAGCGCCAATTGATGTGGGCTGCTATAAAATCCCCTTGCACCCTAATACATGGATATTAGAGCGTGGTTATAATATAGGGCACAAACATTAGGAAACACATCAACTGGACTGAGGCATAGTTGTTGTTGTAGCTGTTCTCCTGTGCCTAATGTTATTGGTAACCAAGCAGCTCTTGCTTGTACAATGCAGAATCTAAAGATGAACTATTGGCATGCCAAGCATTTCATATTAATGATAAGAAGAAAAGCAGCCAGAGCAAAACGCACGAGGTTATGCTGGCTTTAGGAGGAATTTTTCGATACGCTAAACCTCACTCGATTTCTCCCCCTAAATCCCTTACCTAGAATATTAGCGGTGACCCTTTTCTGCTTTGTTCCCTCGTTGATATGGATGCTGCTAGGTTTTTCTCCCTTCTCGGCTTGTCTTTTAGGCTTGTTGTGCAAAGATTCATGAATTGATCTTCTAACATTTAGGTAATAGTAGAGCAATTTCAATTTAATTAGCTCTTACTTGAATTAGAATTATTATCTTCTCTTTTGTCCATGCGACATTTTTCTGGAACTTGAAATGTAAGTTTACACCATTTCACTTGATTTTAGAACTTGTCATCATGCATTGCTAAAATCTCTCCGCTCTAGCTATTCATACTTCTAGCAACGTCTCTCTTGCAGTTCATTGATGTACCAAGATTACAATGCTTGATAGCATGATGATTCGTTTAATTTCTTAATTTCACTTGGGTGAATCTGATGAGATGATAAATGTCTGACCACTTGTTGTCAAGACCAGTGTAACATTGATGCGACTTGCAAATTTTTGTATAAATTGTTATGTTAATCCATCAATCAATTAAACGTCACCCCTAGAATAGCTAGTTGGTGGCATCTATACAAATCTTGGATATTGTTCGGTCTAGTTTAACCCCAAATTAAGTTAGCTCATGAGGTGAGATTTACTTGATTAGATCATATAAGGAGACAATATCCCCTCCGTCGACCGATGTGGAACATGACGCTCAGACATGGATTAATTAGAGTGTGGTTAATATAGGGCACAAACATTAGGAAACACATCAAGGGATGGGCCTGGTGCTAATACCATGTTAAGAAAATTGACCTTTAGTATATTGCAACTTCAAAAAGATAGCTAATGAGATGAGAATTGTCCAAAACTATACGAGGAGACAACTCCTCATTTCTTCAACCAATGTGTGATACTCTTAACATATATCAATAAAATGATATTTGATTAATTAACAAAAAAAGTGGAAGGGAGCCTTGGCGTAACGGGTATAGTTGCTGCCGTGTGACCTCGAGCCGTAGAAACAGCCTCTTGTAGAAAATATAGGGTAAGGCTGCGTACAATAGACCATTGTGGCCCGGTCCTTTACTGGACTCCCTGCACAACGAGAGCTTAGTGCACTGGGCTGCCCTTTTAACGAAAAAACTACTGTCGATTTACTAACTTCAACTCTTGGATTCCAAGATTGTCTTCTCCAGTTGTTTCTATTCCTTTTTTTTCTCCTCTAAATTATGCTCTACTTTTTACTGCTCTAGGAAGATGCTGGCTACCCATTTCCTTGGCTGAGCTTGGAGTTCTGTAAGCTGTAAGTTTGTTAAGCTTCATTTACAAAGTTGTTACAGGAGTATGCGTAATTTAACATTTATCTGAAGTGACAATTTTTATCCAAATAGCATAATAAATTAAACTGCAAGATAAGGCATGTAAAGTTATATTGAATATATAGTTATATTTAGTCCTTCAAAATGCCAACTAAGGGCAGTCCGGTGTACTAAGCTCCCGCTATGCGTGGGGTCCGGGTAAGGGTCGGACCACAAGGGTCTATCGTACGCAGCCTTACCCTGCATTTTTGCAAGAGGCTATTTTCACGGCTCGAACCCGTGACCTCCTTCAAAATGCCAATTGTTTACTAATATTTGGCCAAAAGATAATACTCCTATAAGTTTATGCAATCTCATAAATGAAAAACTTTTTTCTATTCAATACACTGTGTTCATGATTAAATCTTCAGCCAACTGTTTCTAATTCATGTCTTGGTGCTTCCCAATGGAGCTTTTTTGTATTTTTTTTGAATATATTTTTACGTCATTGCCATCGTTTCCTTATCACATGGTTCTAAAGCTTCTAGTATTTTAAAGAATTGGATAAGCAAAACATAAAACCAGTAAAATGATCAGCTGATGATAGGATTGAATGTACTATATATTACGTGATGGTAGTTTCTTCACTTCCTAGCAAAATTGTGAATTCATAATCTTTATCTGATTGTCTAAAAGCTATTTCCAGTAAAGAATAAAATGCATAAAATAATGGAAAAGATTAATAATAGGCATGCTGTGTAACCTTTGGAAGAACATATGCAGTGCAAAGTATGGAGGAAAGTCATCCTCCGTGGCCAGGGTCTTGTTCTCTAGTAACTCAGATGTTTCAGCGATGCTGAGAACCTGTTTCCCTCATATCACATGGCCGTTCAACTGGAATGAACTAAAACCGATAGTTGAACAAATTAAGAACCACACCTCTGTCATTCAAGTCATCTGGCAAAGACCTGAAACAAATTTTGTGAAGGTCAATAGTGATGGGAGTGCTTTGAGTAATCCAGGTAGAATTGGGTTCGAGTCATTGAGGGGAAGAGTGGGAAAAACCACTATCGGTCTCTAGTGAGCGGGTATACCAAATCAAAAGGAAAAAAGAAGAAATAAGTTATTTGGGCCTTTTGGTGACTGGGGTTTACTAAATTCCATATTGTCGAAAGAAATATAGTCCTATTTCTAGTTTATGTCAAGTCACTACGTATATCAAGTTTGCAAGGTGGGCTATGTCAAGTCGTAACGTAGTCGAGTTTGGAAGGTGGGCTATGTCAAGTCGCAACATATGTCAAGTTTGCAAGGTGGGCTATGTCAAGTCGCAACGTAGTCAAGTTTGGAAGGTGGGCTATGTCAAGTCGCAACGTATGTCAAGTTTGTAAGGTGGGATTTACCAAATGCCATACATCGAAAAGAATATAGTCCTATTGCAAGTCGAAATTTACAATCTATACCACTTGGATATATAATTCAAAGGTCTAGATTTAATTTTGTGCATTGATTGACTCTTTTGTAGGGATAAGGCTGGGGTAAGGCTACGTACATCTCATCCTCCCTAAACCGCACTTGTGGGAATACACTGAGTTGTTATTGTTGTCGTTGTTGTTGTTGTTGATCGACTCTTTTGTAGTTATATTCTATGACAATTTGGTTTTATGTCTTCACGTGGTGGTCTAGAATGGCTTGGAGCGCTCTAATGCCAGGCTAGATGTTATGATTGCTTTATAAGCGAGGTAAAACATGATAGATAATGGTAAGGAAGGGATAAATTAGTCACTTCACTTATTGGAAGTTTTTTAATGGTGATTAGTGTCCAGAAGGGGAAAAAATAAAGGAGCAGAAGTTTGTTAATCTTGTGCATTAATTAGAGAATGTGTATATAGGTAGTTAAGCTATTCTTTGTTAAAATGATATTTGCAGGGATTTGGATGCTGAAGCGGAGGGATGAAAATCAGTGTAACCTTAATTCAAGTATGATTAAGGTAAGTGATCCATTCTCCTACATTGTTACGTTTCGTATCCCTCTCCCACACTCCACTCACTTATAAGCATGGGACTTGTTTATGCAGAAAAATCACATCTTCAAGTGAGTTTCGGATACCGGATGCATTAAAAAAAAATATTTTCATTTTTTCCTAAAAAAGCATTTAAAATGAAGTCTATGTGCGAAATGGGGCTTAAATAGCAACTGACTCCGCATCTGGGGTCCGCGCAACGCCACCTCTAAGACGAGCTTCTGCAACCTGATATTCCAAAACCTCTCTCGAACACCCCAAATCTCACCGAGACCCCCGGAATCCCGTCCAATCATTACAATAAGTTTGTGTAGTATACCATATACAAACTTGTCCAAGAGCTCAAAACATATTCGGAAACTTCACATCTAAGAGTCAAGATCCAAACCAAAATATAAACTTTCTCTTAAGTTCTTCAAGTTTCAATTTTCACAAGATAGACCCGAATCACATCCAAGCCCTTCGGTTCACCTCTCAACCATTCCAACAAGTCCAAGAGAGATTCATGATTGTTCATGGTTCATTCTTAGCTCTTCAATGTAAAATTAAAATTTCAAATTGGAGACCGGTTAAAAGTCTTTTCTGGAACATTGATTGCACTATTAACAGCTTTAGGACCTTGACAGTCCCCATCTAGACTGCCTATGTGTTTAACCAAATTTGCACCATTTTGAACATGTCCTGCCCCTCCTTGACAATTCTGCCCAGAAACAGCAACAACTGCATCAGCACTAACCTTCAAAGCAACAGCTGGGAGTTTGAGTTTCAATGAACCTGCTGCATTACCTACTGATATTCCTTGATTATCAGTAGTTAAATCCAACACTTGCACATCTGCTCGATCACCAACTTCCTTTCGCCCAGCAGTAGCCACAAAACTTTGTTTTCCTCCTTCATTTTGCAAAAGTTGCTGATTTTCTACTGTTAAGAATTTTTTTGGAGATGGCGGACCATTTAGCTGGTTGAATCATTTATCCTGCTTCATGAGCCACTTGTGTTTCTTAAAAAAAGAAAAGGTCCTTAGCTTCTAGATTGATTGTGCTATTTAAGGATGAACTATGTGACTTGAGTGATCAATTAAGTTATGAGAATAATCGGTCATATATATCTGAATCGCTTGTACCGAAGAACATGAGTGATCCATAATGAAGATGGGACTGTTCTTTTGCTACGAAATAAACGAGTAATTACTTGCCAGTAGTCAAAATCAGATACAATGGCTCCAAGCAATTACTTGCTAGCTTTATGCATTCTCTTGTTCCTTGTAGCAGCCACCAACATTGCTTATGCAAACAACAGTTATGGAAATGGACCTAATTTGCTTGTTCCTAAGCCGCAGTATGTTCAGTTGTTGGTTATAATGTTGTTTTTCGTAATAGCATATTCTGTTGTTGTTTTGGTTCAATAGCTGTCAGACATAATATTGTTTAGATGGTGTTGTTTTGGTTCAGTAATTTGTGCTTGAAGCTGCTTTAAGTACTTTATGACTCAATTATCCTAAAAATTTTGTTTAATTATTTCTCATTGTCTTTTGCAGGTGCAGTGATTGCGGATGAAAGCAGTGACGAAGACTTTACTTGAGTGTTGTTGATCGTTATTAGACTTTCTATTATTATGTTTAAGGATATTTTAGTTTAGAATTTTTTGTATGCAAACTCATCTATTTTGACTTTTGAATTGTTGACCAAACAAACAATGTATCCATATTTTGTTTTTGCACATGGATAATGCTAGTTGGATATGGTGTAAACAATTTCATAGAATAGGAAAATATTTCTCATTTTGCTTCCATAAATTTTGGAAATTATAATTTGTTGCAATAGAGAATATAGCCGTTCCAATAGACCTAGCAAATAATAAGAGCAACACTTAATAACCGTTCCCTTATGTCACAATATCTCTGGTACAGATAAATGTTCCAATATATCACAAAAACTGTTAGCAATATATCATGCAAAACCGTTGCAATAGACTTAAAAAATCAATTGTATTAGTATACCATGACGGTTTATAACCGTCCCAACAAAAAAGAAAACCGCTCCTATAGATAGGGTAATGGTAGCAGTCCAAACCGTTACAATATCCCTATCTATGAAGGCGATTTTCAAACCGTTGCAAATAACCGTTCCAATAGACCTATTGTAACGCCGAATCCCGGAAAGCGTCCAAATCCGTCCCAATAGACCTATAGGGACGGTTAGTATATCTATTGCAACGGTTTTCAAAGGGTTGCCGTAGCTGTAATTTCTAGTAGTGTGAGTCACTCTAAGAGTAGAATCAGTAGCTCACCTCACGTTTTAGGAACCAAATGAGAAATCACACGTAGACGAACCTAAGCATTCTCCTACTCTACAGAACCCTTCTTGCTGCTGAATCTAACTTTATAGGAACATATATGGCCGTCATAGGCATATTTATTATGTCCAGCCCGAAGGAATTAAAAGGGCAGCCCGATGCACAAAGTATCCGCATTTATGCAGGGTCCGGGAAGAGCCGTACCCCAAAGGGGGTGTGATGTAGGCAGCCTACCCTGATGCAAGTATCAGTGGCTGATTCTACGGCTCGAACCCGTGGCCTATAGGTTACACTGAGACAACCTTGACCGTTGCTTTAAGGCTTCTTTCAACGGGAAGGAACTATGATTTTGAAAATATTTTGTATGTTTGAAGGTTAAGGGACATAAATAAGTTGAATCAATCAATTTAAATATCTAGTGTTTGGTACGTAACCTATGCTATTATGATGCGTTATTGCTATATGGTGTGCTGCTGTGCTTTGGGATATCAATATAGAGTTAAATTTAACTGAAAGAATGTACTTCTTTGTTGTCTCGTCAGCTTTGACTATTGATTACCTTATGTGTGGTGTTCCCTCCCACTATGTAAAAAATTGGACCAAACACACCGTAGAGCATGCACATTTTCAAAAGGAATTGGGCCAAACACACTGATACATTATTAAGGGGCATTTGCATCTATACCCGCTTTTTGTGTCACGTTTTAACTTGTGCCCGCTTTGCAAAAAAAAATTGCAAGCGTACCCGCTTTTTCGCATAACTTCAGCATAAGGGGCTGAAGTAGCAAAGGCAATCGCGCAAAACTTCAGCATTCTAGTAGCCGGGCCTGAAGTTCAGTTCTACAGCTGAAGTTTTTGTTTTGTAACTGTCGAACTTCAGCTCTAGAGCTGAAGTTTTTGTTTGTAAGCTTCAGTTCTAGAGCTGAAGTTTTTGTTTTTTAACTATCGAACTTCAGCTCTAGAGCTGAAATTTTTTGTTTGTAACTGGGGAACTTCAGCTCTAGAGCTGAAGTTTTTGTTTTTTTAACTGGCGAAGAGTTGAAGTTCCAAGACTGCAACTGCATAGGTGTAACTCAACAATGTTATCCATGAGTGCGTGGAAGATAAGAAATGACTGGACAAGAAAATATACAACACTATTAGCATGGGAAAACGTATGGTATCCAAAATCTGCTGGGGGTTTCAATATTATTGCTATGATTGGATGGGTATCGACTTCTTTTTCATTCGTCAATGTTGTTTTTTGTTAATAAACTGGTCCAGACCAACCAAGGCAACAATGTTACCACAAGGTATATCCTCAACAGTTTCCTGCTTCTTGCTCATCCAGATAAGAGTTCACACTGACGAAGAAAATAAGTTACATTAGAAAAGCAGCACGAGAAGCCTAGATTTCTGGCACTTTTGTACAGAGATGTATTAGTGGTTTTAACTATAGTCAAACTTATACATAGCCGTAACAGATTTCTTGCATAAAAGGGAGAAGGAGAAGGAGGAGGAGAAAGGGAGCTGAAATTGTTTAAAAGCGGGTACAAGTTAAAAGTTTTAAAAAAAATGGGTATAAGTTAAATGGAGGCGATCAAATAGGGCGCCCCGTGCAATTTTTACCATCATTAAAAGGAATCGGGCCTTGAACTTGATGGGTATCTACGTGGATATTTTTGGACTTTACTGTTTACTTCAACTTTTTATTACAGGTTGGGCCTTGAACTTAATGGATCACTAGTCGTTTGTGGGCTCTGATGTTCATTTTCTAAAAATATTTTGTAGATTTGAACTAAATAGCCAACCGATTAAACAAAAAATAATCGAGAATATATATATATATATATATATATATCGATTAGAAAAAATAACAGTAAATCCAACATAATTTTAAAATAGTAAATATTTCTTTTTTTCTTCTAAGTTCTGATTTTTATTAAAACTATCGGATTAAATTTAGGTCTTTTAACATATTTATCCGATCGGTCAAAAATAATTATAGTCATATATTTGGCTAGTGACTATAATTATTTTTGACCGATCGGATAATCATACCTAGTCTATAATTAAATAGAACAGTCCAACTTGTTGAGGTCCATAATTAATATACAAAAAATATAAATTTATCGACTATTTATTTTAGTGGCGATTATATAGTGTAGATTTCCTTAAATAATTAATTTAGTACAGACACATTGAAGATTTTTAGCTATAACATTACATCATTATACATAGTCTATAATTAAATAGACATTCCAACTTGTTGAGGTCCGTAATTGACAGTTGTTTAAGGAGATTGTCAATCTCAATTACATAATTCAATCATTGCCGTCTTAATAATTATTATAATAATTCTGCTTAGCTTTGAATAAAACCTGCATCGTCCATTTCAAATACTACGAAATAATATTCCAAAAATATAAATTTAAATAATTGATTGTTAATAATAAACTTAAGTTCATAATATATTATTAATAAAATTGTCACCTCAGATCTAAATATCTCCCCAAATTTATGATTATTGACCACAAAAGCATTCTGGCCTTACACCTATGTACTTTCTCTGTTCATTTAATAAATTTATGAATAATTTGATATTTTTAAAGTCTTAAGAAAATGATTAACGTAAACGTCATGTTTTGTTTTGAAAGTACAAGGTATCATTGTTGTTTTGAGTAAGTATAATAATTGAGATTCTTTGTCGCCTTAATTAGATTGTCATTTTCAGGAGTCTAATACATGAATCTAATTTATAGTTATATTTTGTCATATAATTGGTCCATAATTTAATTTTTTTGGGGGGTGAGGTGTGGTAAAGGGTTACATGTTAATTGCAGAATATAAATGGAAAATATTGAAACCCGATTAATTGGATTGGAATATGAGCAAAAGAAACAACGATTTATATACTGAAATATGTGTAAATTATATGGGAGTGAATAAAGAAACCACCTACAGTTTGCATTTTTATATTCCCTGTGCCTTGTATACCTTTGTCTTGTTATTAAGATACTATTTTAAGACATTCATATAAAATAGAGATGATATGCCTAGTTTACTATTTGATGCACAAACAAGTAAAAATTAGAGATATTTTTAGAAAGCGTTTTTTTTATATACCAATTGTGGCTAAGTCATTTTTCTTCTATAAATAGAAGGGTCTTACACCATTGTACATCATCCTAAAATTCAATAAGAATTTCCTCTCTCTTTCTCTTCAATATTGTTCTTCTACTTTTATTGTTTTATTACACGCTATCAGCACAAGACTCTACCGTCTTAAGAAGTACTTTGAGAAGATTAAGCAAATACGAATATCTCACAAAGCAAACTTGGATCACGTTCAATTGTAAAAATATTTGTTTAGTTGATTCATGTACAACACATACAATATTCAAAGAGAAGAAATATTTCTCTCATTTAAGTATGTGTAAGGCAGATGTTACTACAATTTCTGATAGTAGTAAATTAATTGAAGGCTCTGGAAAAGCTACTATAACTCTGCATAAAGGAACAATACTTATCATAGAGAATGCAATGTTCTCCTCCAAGTCCAAGAAGAACTTGTTGAGTTTTAAAGATATCCGCCGAAATGGATATCATATTGAGACAATAGATGAGAATAATCTTGAATATCTCATCATTACCAAGAATGTCTCTGGCCAAAAGAGGGTTATTGAGAAGTTCCCATCTTTATCTTGTGGCCTGTATTGGACAAGAATTAGTGCAATTGAGGCACATTCTATTGAGAACCAAAAGGTTACTGATTCCAATACTTTTGTACTTTGGCATGATCGATTAGGACACCCTAGATCAATTATGATGAGACGAATTATAGAAAACTCAAATGGGCATCCATTAAAGAATTTAAAGATTCTTTTAAATAATGAATTTTCTTGCACTTTTTGTTATCAAGGTAAGTTAATTATTAGACCATCACCAACAAAGGTTGGAATTCAGTCCCCTGCATTTTTGGAATGTATATAAGGGGATATTTGTGGACCTATTCACCCACCTAGTGGGTCGTTTAGATATTTTATGGTCTTAATAGATGCATCTTCTAGATGGTCTCATGTGTGCCTATTGTCATCTCGCAACCCTGCGTTTGCAAAATTAATGACACAAATAATTCGATTACAGGCACAATTTTTCGATAATCCAATTAAGTCTATTAGACTTGATAATGCTGCTCAGTTTTTATCCCAAGCATTTAATGATTATTGCTTATCAATTGGGATAAAAGTGGAACATCCTATAGCTCATGTTCACACTCAAAATGGTCTTGCAGAGTCTTTAATTAAATGTCTACAATTGATAGCAAGATCGTTACTCATGAAAACGAGGCTGCTCACTTCTGTTTGGGGTCACGCCATTTTGCATGCAGCAATGCTAGTTCGTCTCAAACCAATAAATTATCATAAATATTCCCCGTTGCAATTAGTTTTGGATCATGAACCTAATATATCCCATTTAAGAATTTTTGGATTCACAATATATGTGCCTGTAGCACCGCCATATCGCACCAAAATGGGTCCGCAAAGAAGGTTAGGAATATATGTTGGGTTTGAATCGCCCTCCATTATTCGCTACCTCGAAACATTGACAGGTAATTTGTTTACTACACGATTTACAGACTGTCGATTCGATGAGACACTTTTCCCAAAATTAGGAGGAGAAGTTGGTGAAACCAAATGGAAAATTTTGTGAAAAAATCCATCATTATCTCATCTTGATCCACGTGCCTTTATTTGTGAAAAAGAGGTGCAAAAGATTATCCATTTGCAGAGAATAGCAAATCAAATGCCAGACGCATTTACGGATTTGAAAAGGATAACAAAATCACATATCCCTGCAGAGAATGTTCCAATCCGTATTGATGTCCCTATTAGACAATCTTCTAGTGTCATAGCTAATGAGTCAAAAGCACGCCTAAAACGTGGTAGACCATTATGTTCCAAAGATCGAAATCCTAGAAAAAGGAAAACAAATTATCAAAACGACACTATAATTTCATGAAGAAATCCACGATGTAATAAATTCTGAGATTCATGAGGAATCCACTGAGCCCAAGACTCAAGAAAATAAGGAACTATAAATAAATCCAATCAATATTGAGACAAATTTGAATCGAGTGGATGCTGGATTATGTCTTTGCATATAATGTTGTATCTAGTATTATGCAAGAAAGTGAGGATCTTGAACCTCAATCTGTTGGAGAATGTCGACAAAGACTTGATTGGCCAAAATGGCAAGAAGAAATCCAATCAGAGTTGAATTCACTTGCGAAACATGAAATTTTTGGGCCTGTAGTCCAAACACCTAATGGTGTTAAGCCTGTTGGTTATAAATGAGTCTTTGTACGCAAGAGAAATGAGAAAAATGAGGTACAAAGATATAAGGCACGCCTTGTTGTACAAGGATTTTCACAAAGGGCTGGTGTCGATTATGAAGAGACATATTCACCCGTTATGGATGTTATAACGTTCCGCTATCTCATTAGTTTTGCTGTCCATGAAAAGCTTGACATGCATTTAATGGATGTGGTTACCGCCTACTTTTATGGCTCACTTGATAATGAGATATACATGAAAATTTACGAGGGATTTAAAATGCCTAACGCACAAAATTCAAAGTCCTGGGAGATATTTTCAATCAAATTGCAAAGATCTTTGTATGGTTTAAAGCAATCAGGACGAATGTGGTATAATCGTCTTAGTGAATATTTATTAAAGGAAGGTTATATAAATGATGCCATTTTCCCATGTGTTTTTATAAAGAAAACAATATCGGAATTTGTTGTACTTGCCGTATATGTTGATGACATAAACCTTATTGGAACTCCTTTAGAACTCCAAAAGGCAATTGATTATTTAAAGAAGGAATTCGAGATGAAAGATCTCGGAAAGACAAAATTATGTCTTGGTCTGCAAATTGAACATTTGGCAAACGGAATTTTTATTCATCAATATGCCTACATAGAAAAGGTATTGAAACAGTTTTACATAGATGGAGCACATCCATTAAGTAGTTCGATGGTTGTTCGATCACTTGATGTGAATAAGGATCCATTCCGACCTCAAGAAGAGAATCCTAACATAACTTTTTCAGTTAATGTCTTAGCAAGATATAGTTCTGCTCCCACAAGGAGACATTGGAATGGAATCAAACACATATTGCGGTATCTAAAAGGGACTACCGATATGGGCTTATTTTATGGCAATAATTGCAGACCCGATCTTGTTGGTTATGTTGATGAGGGGTATTTATTTGACCCCCACAAAGCTCGATCTCAAACAGGTTATGTGTTTACCTGTAGAGGCACTTCCATATCTTGGCGATTGACTAAGCAATCAATTGTGGCTACTTCATCTAATCATGCTGAGATAATTGCTATTCATGAAGCAAGTCGAGAGTGTGTGTGGTTGAGGTCTATAATACATCTTATTCGAGACAAATGTGGTTTGAAATGTGACAAACTACCCACAAATTTGTATCAAGACAATGCAACATACATATCTCAATTGAAGGGAGGATTCATAAAAGGAGATAAGACAAAGCACATTTCACCAAAGTTATTTTTTACACATGATCTTCAAAAGAATGGTGATATCAATGTGCAACAAATTCGTTCAAGTGATAATATGACTGATTTGTTCACAAAATCTCTACCGACGTCAACCTTCAAGAAGCTAGTACACAAGATTGGGATGTGAAGGCTCAAGGATGTGAAATGATGCTCTCATCAGGGGGAGTTTAATATGCGTTGCACTCTTTTTTCCTTATAAGGTTTTGTCCCACTGGGTTTTCCTTGCAAGATTTTTAACGAGGCAACCAAAAGGCGTATTATTAAATATGTGTACTCTTTTTTCTTTTCTAGATTTTTTTTCCCATTGGATTTTATTTTAGTGAAGGTTTTAACGATGCACATTATTTGTTGAGTAGACATTCAAGGGGGAGTGTTATGAATAGAATTCTATTTAGAGTGAATGTCTATCTTTTAGAGAGTTTTACTTTGTGGCTAAGTCATTTTTCCCCTATAAATAGAGGGGTCTTACGCCATTGTAAATCATCCCAAAATTCAATAAGAATTTCCTCTCTCTTTCTCTTCAATATTGTTCTTCTACTTTTATTGTTTTATTACACTGTTCATATTTAGTGGAACCAATAACATAGAAAATATGATAATTAAGTAACCCACTAAAACAAGTTAAATTACATTAATAATATAAATATTCTTTTACCCAATTATATAAATATAAGTTAAAACTGTTCAGGATTTAAATCAATGTGTTCAAGACCAGTTTATCAAATTATCTGATGTTTATAAAGTGAATTTTCAGATTTTTTTCGTTTGTGCTGTACATATTGTTTCTTGGTTATTAAATTTTTTTCGTTTGTGCTATAATATCTATGTCTAGATCTATTGAAGATTTGAGCTTATACAAACGGAATCTGCCATTAGAGACGAAGGAGCAGAGAAGAGAACATTTCAGAGAGAAATTGTATTATGTATCCAATGTGTATCTTTACATCTTAGCTATATATATACAGTAAAAACGAACTCCAATTAACTCTTATGAAAACTGTCATCTTACTGTTAAAACTAACTACCACTAACTGACTTAATTAACAAATAATGATTCTTTTTTCATCTACACAATGCAGGTCACGTGACTCCTATTTTCACACTCCCCCTCAAGCTGGTGGGTGCAAAAAAAGTGTAGTTTGATTGCTCGAGGACGAGCAATGGTTTAAGTGTGGGGTGTTGATGATAGGCTATAATTGTGTATTTTAGTCGCTTATTACAATCTAATTTACTGCACTTTAATTGAGTCTGAGCTTTAATCGCTAGTGTTGCACTAACTGTATGTTTTATGCCTTGTAGGAGTGATTTCGAGTTATATAGATGTTATGGAGTGAATTCACGTGATTTTGAACTTTGAAGTCTGAGTAAAAGCCCAAGGAATTAAGCAGGGATCGTGTTCAGGGGTCAAATTTGGTAGTTAAGAACAAACAAAGACTCGAGTAGGCATATTGTGCACTGTCTAGTAAAATAGATGTAAATCTTTTCTCCAAACTCTATTTGGGCTATAAAATATATGGTTGGAAAGCTAACTCAAAGGGCTACAATTTTCATGTTTTATATTTTTCCAAATTCCAAATTAAACAGGGTGAAAAATGCGGTCGAAGCCTCAACCGCGGACCTGGACGCGGACTGAGGTAGTGCGCTGGGAAAATACCGTGCACGGACCGTGACCGTGAGCGTCCAGACCTGAAAAATTATCCTTTTTCGCGTAAGAGAAGGTATAATTGTTTGGTCCTGACCCTACTTGGTATATATACATGGAAAAACGGTATTTTGAGGTGGTTGGACATACTTTTGACACAGATTTGACCTAAGGAGGCAGAGACACAATAGGAGCAAGACGCAGAATTCTTCTACGAGTTTTTCCTTCCTCTTCCTATTTTTCATTGTTAGTTATGACTTTTAGTATTATAGTTTTACATACTATTATGAATAGCTAGTTTGTTATCTAGGATTTTGATAGAATCTTTTGTAGGATAAATTCTTGTTATGTTTTTATATAATTGAGCCGTTCGATTTCTCTACTTGTTCAACTATGTGTTTATTATTGTTGATTGAATGACCAATGATTGACTGTGCCTATTTATTATGTATTGCTTGAGAAAGGATACATATTTAGGTGGTTGCTGAACAATGTCACTCCTAACGTATGTGAGAAATTAATACAGCAGGTTTAAAGGCAGGTTTAGAAATAACAAACCCTTGACGTGGACATAATGAGCGGTTAGATAAAGTCAACTAGCGTAGTTAGAGAGAATATGTCTAGTAAATTATTGTAGTTGCTCGAGAGATAATTACGGCACCTAAAGTGCTCACGATCAGTAGAGAATACATTGGAAAAATTGTAGGGAACATAGCTAGAAGGATTCCGACAATTGGGGAAATCATAACTCTAGACCTCCTTAATTTAGTCTCCAACCCTTTGTCTCGTTAGTTGATAATTTTACCGCTTTCTAGTATTTGCTAGTTAATTAGTTAGAAATATAATTATCAATCTTTATAATTTAGAAAATTGTTCAAACTTGTCTTTTTAGTGATATTAAATAGATATAGCAAAGCCTTAGTTCTCTGTGGGATTCGACTCCAGATTTTTAGACCGGATTATATTTGCAGTGACCGCTTATCCTTTTTAGGACTAGAGTTGGGCGTGATAAATAACTCCTTTGTTAGAATATTTGCTTCTTGATCCTTTATGCCTATATGATGAGGTTTTACCAATCTTTCTTGAACTATTTGTCTGATGAAATGACAATCTATTTCTATATGCTTCGTCCTCTCATGAAATACTGGATTTGTTGCTATCTGTATTACTGCTTTACTATCACTGTATACATCAACTGGTAATGTAACCTCTACTCTTAATTCCTTTAACAGGGCTGCAACCCACACCAATTCTGATGTAGCGCTTGCCATGCTCCTGTATTCTGCCTCAGCTGAGCTTTTAGACACAGTACTTTGTTTCTTTGACTTTCAGTAAATCAATAACTTTCCATATTTGATTAGAAAACTAGACACCGACTTCCTTGTATTTGGACATGATGCCCAGTCTGCATCATAGAAGACACTGAACTTGTTTGATCTGGGGCTACTTAGCAGGATCCCTAAACTTGGTCCCCTCTTGACATACTTCACAACTTTCACTGCAACTTCCCAGTGAGATTTTTTTGGTTATTGCAGGAATTGGCTGAGAGTCTGTACTGAGAATGCAATATCTGGCCTAATCAATGTAAGATATAATAGCTTTCCTACTAACCTTTGATATTGTCCTTTATCTTCTAGGAGCTGATCATCCTCTTTGCCAATTAGCTTGTCATATTATGGAACTATTAGTTTGACACTTGCCTCAAGAGGTGTCCATGCTGGCTTTGCATTTCCTAGGCCTATTTCTAAAATTATCTCCAAAGCATACTTTCTTTGATTAACTAGAATCCCCTTCTTTGACCTGCTGAATTCCATTACTAGCAAAAACTTTAAGTCACCCAAATCTTTGATCTTGAATACTTTGTGTAATGAACTTTTGGTTTCCCCAATCAACCTCAAATTATTTCCTGTCATTAACATGTCATCTACATAGAGTAATAGAATGACAATGTCCTCATCCTGTTGTTTGATGAATAGGGAATGATCTAGACTGCTTTGGGTAAAACCATACTATAAGAGTGCCTCTATCAGTTTTAGATTCCATTGTCTGCTAGCTTGTTTCAACCCATGAAGGGATTTGATAAGTCTGCAAATCATAGGATTCTCCCCTGACTTAAAAATCCCTGAGGGAGTTCCATGTACATTTTCTCATGAAGATCCCCTTATAGGAAAGCATTGTATATATCTAGTTGATGTATATGCAAGTTATACCCTGCTGCTAGTGAAAGCACAGTCTTGACAATTGCTATTTTAACCATTAGTGAAAACGTTTTTTGATAGTCAAGGCCCTCTTTCTAGTTGCAGCCATTGGCTACCAACCTTGCCTTGAACCTCTCAACCTCCTCATTAGCTTCCAACTTCATGTTGTATACCCATCTACATCCAATTACAGACTTTCCATGTGGCCTTGACCAATTCCTAGGTCTTGTTGTCCTGTCATGCTTGGATTTGAGCTTTCATAGCTTCTACCCATCTAGGATCCTTGCATGCCTCTTGAAAAGAACTTGGTTCAACAATAGAAGAAAAAGATCTCATGTAAGCTTGATAGGATGCAGATAATTTTGCATAGGACAAGTCGTTCTCAATAGGATACAGTATTGCATTAGCCATGCTATGAGGTGTAACATAATCAGATAGTTAAATCGGCTCCTTGGTCTACCTTTGTGACTTCCTTAGAAAAATTCCTGGTGTTGCTGAAGAGCTTGGGACATCTGTAGTATCAGGTATATTTGGTGGTGACTCTAAGGAAGTATCAGCTCAGTTGCTTCAGGAATTAAAGGAGGATTATCAACTTCTACAGGGTCAGCATGTTTTGCTAAGTCTTCCTTTGATGAAGAATCCACAGGACCATAAGAATTAGGATCTACCTCATTGGTAGGTAATGGGAAATTTGTAAAAAAGAAAAGTGATCCCTGATCCTCATGTTGTGATGTTTGCTCCTGAATGTCTTTAAAAGGAAAAACATTTTCCTTAAATATCACATCTCGATTGACAAAGAATTTTTGCTTTGCCAATTCATATAGAATATTACCCCTTGGTGACTACTAAGTATCCCATAAAGACTGACATGATGGCCCTGCTATCAAATTTGTCAAGTCTTAGGAGTGTGCTAGCATAGAATAAGCATCCAATTGTTCTTAAATGCTTGATATTAGACTTCTTTTTGAAGAACATCTCATAGGGAGACTTCCTATTTAACACTACAGATGGTAATCTGTTGATGATGTATGTTGCTCCCAATACACAATGGCCCCATAATTGGATTGGTATGTACCCTTGAAACCTGATTGCTCTAGCAACCTCAAGAAGATGTTTGTGCCTCCTCTCAGCCACTTCATTCTGTTGAGATGTGTGTACACAAGTTCTCTGATGCACAATGCCTAATCCTTTGACTAAATCCTGCATGTCTGAACTTACTAGTTCACCACTATTATCAGTTCTTATAGTTTGCACTGTGGCACCAAATTGAACATGTATCAATTTGAAGAAATGTTTTAGCACAAAAAATACATCACTCTTAAATTTCAGCAAGAATTTCCATGTTACTCGAGAGAAGTCATCTACAACAGTCAAGAAGAATCTATTTTCATCAAAAGTCTGTGTGTTATATGGCCCCCATACATCCAAGTGAAGCAATTCAAAATCTCTTCTTGATTTATTGCTACTAGAAGGAAAAGGTAATCTACTATGCTTAGCTAGTGGACAAATGTCACAACTATCTATTACATTCTTGCAACTTTCAACCTTACATCCAAATAATTCCTTTAGTGAGTTTCCAAAAGCATGTGCTAGTCTCCTGTGCCACAATGAGACATCTCCATATCCCTTTTTTATATCAAAACCTTTAACTATTATTCTTTTCTCAGTTCCAGACCTAATAGTGGCTTGTGGGACTAGTAGGTAGACGCCTTCCTTTTCCCTACCAATCCTCTTCACCTTCTCACTAGAGAGGTCCTGGAATAAATAGAAGTCGGGATAAGAAGCTACAAAACAGTGAAGCTCTCTAGTTACCTTTGAAATAGACAGAAGGTTATATTGAAAATCTAGGACAAACAACACATTTTTTATCTCCCCTATCTTTGTGAGCTTAATTTGTGATACATTAGTGACATTTCCATTCGGTAAGTGTACTTTGCTGCTACAATCAGAACTCACTATCTTTACATCAGTCAATATGTTTAGATCTGCTACCATATGATTGGTAGCTCCTGTATCAATTATCCAGTTTTCCTTTTCTATGCAAGCTAGAAAGGAATGTACTATAACTGTTATATTTGTCATGATGTCTTGTGTCTGTGGTGATGCTTGATTGAGAAGCCTCATGATTTGATTGTATTGTTCTGCAGTAAGTTGTGGTGCCATAAGAACATGCCCAACTCCTGCTTTATCATGTGTCTCATTCCTTCTTGTATCATTTCCTGCCAAATTTGGATTCATGTTTTCAATTCGAACATTCTAAGTTGTATTCATAGGCCCTTTCATTCTTCCTTTAAAATATTATGGGTATCCAATTATCTGGTAGTATCCTTCTTTAGTGTGAACTTTCATCTTGTAGAAATCACATTGTAGGTTCCAGTTTTTCTTTGTTTTTTTATAGTTCTGATAGTCAATTCCTTTTCCATCTAATAGATCTGCTAGTTCACTTCCTTCTCTAATCATAGAGGAATTCACAACTGATCTTTGACTCTCCCTTTCAACAAGCATTGAATATGCCTTGTTTATACTTGGTGTAGGGATAGTCATTAGAATCTGACTTTTAGCTTGTTCATAGCTTTCATTCAATCTCATCAGAAATTGTAGAACCTTTTGTTTTTCCATGAATTTTATAAACATTTTCGACTTAACACAGTCACGTGGTGGTGGAACTATATTATCAAATTCATCCCATAGGTTCTTAAGCTATGAGAAATATACTGACACAGTCTCATTTCCTTGTGTAATTGTTGTTATTCCTTTACGCAATTGATACACTCGTGAAGTATTAACTTTATCAAACCTTTCTCTAATATCTTCAAACTGCCCTAGCATTCTACGCATACAGTATTCCTGTTATCAAATCCCTTGACACCGAGCTCAGAATCCATCCTAAAACTATTGCGTTACATCGATTCCACTGGTGACCTAGCTCTGTATCAAAATTCCTCTTTTTTTAGAGTTCCGTCGACTAATCCTAGCTTATTTTCCCAAGTAGCTGGATTTCCATCGCTCGACTCCATGTGGTATAATTCTTTGAGACGATCAATTGAATCGATATTATCGGAGCTCCAGTTGTTTCCGAAGGATGAAGGAACATTGGATGATTATAATCCAAATCTGTTTTCGCCATTGTTGAATTTTCAATTGGAAATCAAAAAGAGTAATTGAAGCAGAATCTTCTTAGAATCTACTAAGCTAACTCGCAAATACAGTTGATAGCTCTGATACCGTGTGAACATTTGAGCTTATACAAACGGAATCTGCCATTAGAGACGAAGGAGCAAAGAAGAGGACATTTAAGAGAGAAATTGTATTCTGTATAGAATATATAGAATGTGTATCTTTACATCTTAGCTACATATATACATTAAAAACTAACTCTAACTAACTCCTATGACAACTGCCATCTTACTGTTAAAACTAACTACCACTAACTGACTTAATTAACAAATAACAGTTTTTTCTTTTTCTACACAGTGCAGGTCACATGACTCCTATTTCTACAAGATCTACCTGTGATATAAAAGATCTAAAGTTGCACAAATTGAGATAATTATACTTCTCTTTAAGAGTTGTCACATTTAGATTTTTCACAAACAATAAAATGAATTCGGACCAAACTAAATTATATTCATTTCAATTGTTTAGCTTTTGGATCATGAAGTTTAGGTTTATCAAGCTTGATTCACTCTGCATTCCCATTATTAAAATAAACAATCCTTTGTTTTATAAGTATCCAATATTCAGTTTTAGAAGTAATTTTTTGTATCAACAATCCTAAATAATAGGATGATCCTCTGAACCTTGAATCTTGAACCTCTCGCTATATTAGTATATCTGAGACTTTTTAATCATTTGGTTATAAATAGCCCCAAAGTTATGCCACAAAAGATTATCTTAAATTTAGATAGAAGTATTTAATGGTGATTTTCTAATCTCGACAGAATTAAAAGTGACACAATGAGATAGAAATAAAGACAAGAAACGGATACGGCCAATGATCCCCTAAATTCTGAATTAAAGAATTCAAATCTTTTATATCTCCGGAGCAGTAGAGGCAAATCAAGGATTTTTAGAGTAATGGGTGCACTACTAAAAAAAGTATTAAGGGAAAATCGATCCATGTTTCTTTCGGTCAGGGGCGGCTCAAGAACAGTAGGGGCCTAAAGACAGTTTATTAAGAGGCCTTTTTTTTACCAATATTAAGAGGCCTTAAACTTTAAAAAAAATATCATATTAAGTAACTTGATTCATCTTTATAGTTGACATATTTAAATTATGATAAAAAAAATAAAAAGGAATATACTACTATAGGTAAAAAAATTTAAATTCAAAGAAAAAGATAGTAGCAAGTTAGAATAATCGAACCCAATTTTAAATGTTGATAACTTGATATCAGAATGAAATTTCAATAATTTTAATTTATTTGCTTAATGCTTGAGAACCAGAGAAAGAATAAAAAATACAATTTTAATTTATTCAATGCCTTTCGTTCGTATTTTTTAGAAAATAAACAATTTGGTAATGAAGAAGGAGAATTTAAAATACAAGATCTATTATGAGATAGAAAAAAATATTAATATTAGTATATAAATTAATCACCAGTCACCATCAATCACATTGACTAAGTAATTCATCTTTTATTTTTATATAAGAATCTTATACTTTTTTATATATATATATCTTATACTTTTACCATGAATATTAAATATTTTCTACAAAAATTACCATAGATTAACCTATTTTTAATATTAATTAAAACAAATGGGGCCTTAGAATCCTAGAGGCCTAAAGCCCTTACTTCAGTCGCTTGGCCCTTGAGCCGGCACTGTGTTCGGTAAATAACTCAGTATTCAACTACGTGCATCATTCAATTATTTTGGAGCATAAGACCAGATAATAATTAAACCAATACTAAAAAATATGTTGCCACGACCCGGATTTTCCGCCCTCGGGAGTCGTGATGATGCCTACTAATGTGAGCTAGGCAAGCTAACTGTTTGAACAATTTATCTTTTTCTCATTTTAATCCATTAACAATTATAAACAATAATTTAAAGACGGTGGAATTTATGACAAGCGGAAGAAAAACAGTAAAACTACTGAGTATATCCAATACAACTGTTTAAACAAGACTACCCAGAACTGGAGTCACAACTTCACAGACGGTCTAAGAATACTACAAACAAGGTCTGAATGAAATACATAAGTCTGTCTTTGAATAAGTAAAAACAATAAGAGAAAAGATAGGAGGAGACGCTAAGTCCTGCGGACGTCTGCAGGACTACCTCGGGTCGCCTGTGTGGACTGAAGACAACACCCTCACTGCGGTCTAAGCGATCCGGTATCAGTATCTGCACACAATGCAGAGTGTAGTATCAGCACAACCGATCCCATGTGCTGGTAAGTGCCTAGCCTAATCTCGGCGAAATAGTGACGAGGCTAGGACCAGACTACCAAATAAACCTGTACAGTTCAAATATATACAGCGGAAATAAAAGCAGATATTTATAGCTAAAGTTGGGCGGGGGAAACATGCTGTGGGGAGTAATAAATAATAACAGAATAACAGTAGAGAAATGTAAGGAACGCCATGAATCAATTAACAACAAAGATAAGGAAATAATAGAACAACAATAGAGAAACATAAGGAATGCCATAAATCAATTACAAGCAAAAATAAGGAAATAGGAGAACAGGTACACACGTAATACCGTTGCAGGCATGCAACCCGATCCCATTTCATATGATACCGTTGCAGGCGTGCAACCCGCTCCCATTTCTTATATTACCGTTGCAGGCGTGCAACCCGCTCCCATTTCACATATTACCGTTGCAGGCGTGCAACCCGCTCCCATTTCACATATTACCGTTGCAGGCGTGCAACCCGCTCCCATTTCACATATTACCGTTGTCATAAACGAATCCCAGCAGGGGAACAATAGCAATATAACAACATCCCGGCAAGGGAACAATAATATTACAACAACATCCCGGCAAGGGAACAATAATATGACAATAACATCCCGGCAAGAGAACAATAATGATAATAACATCCCAGCAAGGGAACAATAATGATAATCCTCATATAAAGCATAATAAACCACAACGAAGTCGTAACAATTACAATACAAGACTCACGGGCATGCTTGACACCGACGTATAGATACTCGTCACCATGCCGATACGCCGTACTCCACAGTTAACGCGTAGCAAATAAGACACGACTCATAATCCCTCAAGCTAAGGTTAGACCAAACACTTACCTCGAACTTCCACGGCCAACTCAAGCCTCAAACAACGCTTTTCCTTTTGAATTTGGCTCCAAATCAATTGTATCTAGACATAATCGACTTAATAACATCAATAAACGATAAACAATCCAATTCCAATACTTAATTATAGATTTTCTATCATTCTTCCCAAAAAGTCAAAAATCGACCCCGGGCCCGCTTGGTCAAAATACGAGGTTCGAACCAAAACCCGATCACCAATTCACCCACGAGCCCGAATATGTAATTAGTTCCAAAATCCGACCCCAAAACAAGGTCTAAATCCCAATTATACAAAAAGTCCTAACTCTAACCAAATCCCTAATTTTCTACCCTTAAGAACATGATTTAGGCCTATAAATCTAATGGGTGTTAATGAAAATTGAAGAAAATGAGTCTAAGATTACATACCTACGGATTTGTGGTGAAGTTCTATTTCAAAAATCGCCCAATTTGGAATTTAGAAGAAGAAGTTATGAAATTTGAGTTAAATCCCGTATGTTCTGTTACTGTTTAAATGACTGGGCAAAATTGGTCTCTGCGATCGCGAACAAGGGTATGTGATCGCATAGAGTAAGGGGGATTGGGCACTGCGATTGCGGACTAGGCATTGCAATCGCATAGAGGAAAAAATGGTTCCCTTCCCAGGCTTGGGTTAACCCATTGCGATCGCGGAAGAAGCTATGCGATCGCATAGCACAAAATAGGGCCCCCTGAAATTACACTATGCGATCGCAAGTACAAAAGAACTGGACACCAGCAATTGCAGAAAACCAGATTTTCTAAGTCCAAAAACACTTCGACGCCTATCCAAAACTCACCCGAGCCCTCGGATCCCCAAACCAAACATGCACACTACCTCAAAAATACCCTACGGGCTTACTCGTGCGATCAAATCGCCAAAATAACATTAGCAAGTATGAATTTAGCATCAAAATCATGAAATCACTTAAGAACTTCAAATTTTTCAATTTTCTCAGTTACAGTCCGATTCATGTCGTTTCAAGTCCGTTCCTTACTGAATTTCACAGACTCGACTTAAACCACATGTAAGACATGTACCGGGCTCCGGAACCAGAATACGGGCCCGATACCGTCAAATTTTAAACACATTTCATTTTCAAAAACTCATAAATATTCCATAAAATAATTTTCTTTAAAAATTCATTTTTCGGGCTTGAGACCTCAGAATTTGATTCCGGACATATGCCTAAGTCCTATATTTTCCTTGGGACCCTCCGGGACCGTCAAATCACTGGTCCGGGTCCGTTTACCCAAAATATGACCGAAGTCAATTTAAATTCATTTTAAAGTTAAAATTCATTATTTTTCACAGATTTTTACATAATGGCTTTCCGGCTACACACTCGGACTGCGCACACAAATCGAGGTGATACATAAAGGGGTTTTTAAGGACTCGAAACACATAATTTATTTCTAAAACAAGTGATAGGTCATTCACATATGTACATATAAAATATCTAATTTGGCCGAAAGATCATAAGTTCACGTGCGACTATAAATACCCCTGCCAGTAGGATACAAACCTACAGTCAATCAGTTATCAATCGATGGCTAAACCACCGAGTGTAGCAAAGAAACAACATGAGATTCAATAGAGTTCAATTCTAGTCTTCAATTTTGAGCTAGATATTAGTGACTAATTCAAATGCCACTTGTTATCTTAGCAATCGAATAGTCTGATTTTTTAAAATGACATTTCTAGCTTTTGACATCACTAGCTGGATTTTTGGCTGATTGCCTTAGCTCTAGTTAGAAATGTTCCTATATTTGTTCATTAATTAATTTTTGGCTATGGTCATGGACCCCAATTGATGTCATTCAACTATATTTTTCTAACTTTTTAGCCTCAAGTTGTAGATAGATGAGTCACATCCTTATGAACAAGAAATTTCCTATTTTAAAGACATGAGTTTGCTTTACTTTTACAGTGGATTTTATGTTTAGCTGTAAATTTTACTTCTATCGTTTTAACCGTTTGATAATTTGTGCATATAGGGCTCACTTAGCACGAGGGATAAGAGATAATTAATTCCGTAATTAAATTTAAGATAAGTTTATCTCATGTTTGGTTGGAATAAAATCACGATATAACTAATCTCAGGACTAATTATTCTAGGAGGTAGGCGTGGGTAGCTTGCCGGCAAAAGGCGTGTATGGTAATTTTTTGTTTGATGATAATGGGAAAGGGCAATTAACTGCAACCTTTTTCGGCCTATTGGCTATTGGGTGGGAACAACCGGAGGTCGATGAATCTTGCAATGAGTTATACCTTACAATAAACCAATAAACAAAGCAAACTAGACGGTTCAATCAAAATGAATTCTTGTTTTGACTAAATAGTTATAGATATTCCAATTCAAATCGTCCAATAGAATCCGATATATTTTCCACCTTCATAGGATTGTAGTGTTATTTGAACCTTTTCGACTGTTTTAACTTTTAAATGTTGATAATTTTGTGCAAATACTTTGCATTATTGAAGCTTTTATTTAAGCCTTCTATAGAATACAAGAAGTAAGAAAAACTGTATTCACGAAAACGACATGAAAATTATCTATCTGATGAAAAAATAAATTAAACATAAAAAAGAAAAAGTTAAAGTAAGTTAATAAGATAAGTACTGCTCCATAATATATCTGACGTGGCCTTTTCTTCACTTGGATATTTTTTCATCTTTGGAGTACAATAATTTGGAAAGTTGATTTTTCGTATAGTTTTCCACTTTATCTTTTATTAGTAATTTATATACGGAAAGCAGAAAAAAGCAAAATTGCTTTCCCTGGAAAATTTTATCTTTTTCCAGAAAAACCTTTTAATGTTGAGAAAGTACGAGTCACTCCCACAGAAACAGCTAACTGTAACCACACACAAAAAAAAATTAATAACAATAATAAATAGATAAATAAATATATTGGTACTTTGTAGCCCAAAAGGGAATACTCTTCAGAGCCCATTTGGATAACATTGGAAAAAAACATTATTTGAAGTTAAAAATGAAAAAAAAAGATTTGCGCAAGTTTTGATATATTTACAAAGTTAATTAAGCAGATAATAAATATGGTAATTTTCAGGCTATTTTATTCTCTTTCTTTCTTTCTTTCTTTTTTTTAAATATTTTTTGGTCACATCTTTTGGTAATCACGCTAGTAATCGCCGGTCAACCATATAATGGTAAATTCATCCCCGAGCCTTGTACACACCGCCCATCATACTATAGGAGTTGGCTATGCCTAAAGTCGATATCTTAATCGCAAGGGGATGAATGCCGAAAGCAGGGCTTGTGACTGGAGTGGAGTCGTAACAAAGTAATCATACTGGAAGGTGCGGTGCGGTTGAATCTCCTCTTTTTCAGGGATAGCTAATGTATGGGAGTCGTTTGGTTTGAAAATAAGAAAACTTAATTAAGCTCCGAATAAACTTTAAAATACTTATATATCGTTTGAATCTCAACACAAAATTTTAATACAAATAATAGTCAGGGGCGGATCTACATGCTGATTTTGAGTACTCAAGTACCCATTATCTTTGACAAGATTTAGTAAATTTATATAGGTAATTATAAAAATATTTAGATAAATATTGATTGAGCATCCATAACTAAACTCTTTTTTCTTCTTCTTTCAAAATTTTTATCAGTGCGCACCCACGACTTTAAAATCTTGGATCCGCCATTGATAATAGTTATTATTATTCAAGCGTAATTAAATGAAAAACTTTATTTGCAAGAGACATGTTTTTCTATTTGTAAATTTAGTGTAACTACACGAAAATTATCACCCCATCTTTGCAACTTAACTCGAACTAATCTTAATTAATAAGAAAACTACAAAAAGAATGACGTACTTGTTCTTTTATGCATGTGACATGATAAAATTTGAGTCCAAAGATAATGCAATTTTAATCTTCAAATAGATCTAAATCTACATCTCTCTTATTTTCTACATTGACCCAATTTGATTGTCGCTTCTAATTTGACTAGTCCACTCATTGAGTTGTAAATAAAATAATCCGTGAGTTTCAATTCAGATGACATATTTTACTTATTTATAGTTAATTTAATTAAATTTTGAAGCTAAATTGAATTAGTTCAATGCAATATTTTAAATTTTAAATTTAAATATTCAAATTATACGAGAAATACTATAAGTTATAATTTTTCTCATGTAAATATAATTAAAAAATATATATTTTAAAATATTGGTCAAATTTTATATAGTTTGACTTCCGATAAGCAAAATGTGTAATTTAAATTGAACAGATGGAGTAATAAAATTAGGCACCTATCAACTTATCCTTCCAATTTTCAATTTCTTTAAATCACCAAGTTGTAATTTTAATTTTTAATCTTTTTATGTTAGTGGAAGATGGTGGATACGTGATGAAATCGTCATGTACGCTAGCTTGAACAACCATTATTAAAAAAGAAACTATTAATCTTCATATATATCTAAAACTAGATCTCACTTCTTCATTGACCAAAATGATAAACCACTCATTGAGTCGTTAAAAAAGAAAATATTCAAGCTGCATGTGATTTATCCTTCAAAATTCAATATCTTTTAACTATCATCCAATTTAAGGATGTAGTCTAGTGGTAACAAATAAGGTTTTAAGTTCAAATTCTAGTAACGGCAAAGCAGACATAATTATTCGGTACCTATACTAGTACAAGGTAACAAATATCCAATAAACTTAATTGAAAAATATATAAATTGATCCGGACACCACAATATGCCAAATACTATTGCTTTGGTGAGCAGAAAGTGGAGGTGATTCAAATCACCCAAGTAAAAAGAAAAGCTAACAAGTTCATAGCACCTTTCAAAGTCACAAGGGAACAATAACAAAAAAAAAATCGCTCGTTGCGTTAAACTCTCGCTATGCGCGTTTGGGAAAAGGCCAGATTACAAGGTTCTATTGTATATTGCATTACCCTGCATTTCTATAAGAGTATTTTCATAATTCGAATTCGTAACCTCCTGATCACATGACAGTAATTTTACCAGCTACGTTAACGTTTCCCTCTAAACAAGGAGACAATAATATACTACTGAATTCTATGGACCATTTCCCACCAGAGGAGTGTTATCATTGGACTAAAAAACAGCTTAGCGTCACAACACAAAACCATCAAAGCTCACACATTTTGAACATTGAAACAACCAAAAGGAGATGTACAAGACAAAAGAAATTCAGTTCAACAAACTTTCTTAGATACATCAGCCTCTAATTTCAAGAATATCCTACCTCCTTCTTGACACATAATCTAAGGCATCCTTCCGGGTAGTGTTTAGTCATACGTCTGCTTTCGTTCCACTCCTTTCCTACTCATTTTTCCGATTCAATAATCTCAATATCATGCCCCTTCTCTAGGACGACAGATAGATCTAGAGAACCAAATTGTCTCACGATTTCAATTCGATAGGTCCTTAAAATTACCTGTAATTGCCTTTTAGCGACCTGATTGGATAAAAAAAAAAATTTACCTGCAGTAAAGCTTAAACTCTTATAATAAACTCGTGGTAGGGCTGCTCAGAGTAGTAATCACTTAAATCACCAAAATATAATAATAATTGAACCAAAAATAAAAGACTAACAAGTTCACGGTACCTTTCACAATCATCACAAGGGGACAATATGCTGTCGAATATTCTGGACCATCGCCTACCATAGAAGTGTTATCGTTGGACTAACAATTGACATCAAATGTATAAGTTAAAAGCGCAGTTGATATACGAAATATTGTGTATTTATGTATAATTCAAAAAAGGATCATATTTTTAGGAGTGTGACGTATGCAACTTACCCTTATGCAAGCATCAATAGCTGATTCTATGGCTCGAACTCATGATTTATAGACATAAAATTTATAAGTTAAAGAGCAGCTAGGTATACAAAACATCCTGCTCACGCAGAATCGGGGAAGGGTCGCATCCCTAGGGGTATGATGTAGGCAGCCTATGAAACATCCTACTCACTCAAAATCCGGGAAAGAATCGCATCCCTAGGGACATGATGTAGCAACCTAACTGATGCAAGCATGAGTACCCCTGTTCTATGGTTCAAACTCAGGACCCATAGATCACACAATTCATAAAATTTATAAGTTAAAAAGAATTTAAAAAAAACAGTTGTCACTAAAACAAAGAGTTCTGCAAGTTGCAGCAGTTTTAGAAAATTGATTGAATATTCAAACATCACAACAAACACAAACCATTAAAGCACCACACACATTTGGCAAACAAAAACAACCAATAGTAAATGCAAAATACAAAACACAATCAGTTCATGAAACTTTCTTGAGATTCAACCTCAAATAATTCTAACAACATGAAAATAACAATTAATCAACAATTCCCAATATAGGGAAATTTAAATCTGAATATTCTACACCTTTTTATTTATTTATTTATCCTCAAGCAAGTGTAGAATTTCCAGTAGCTGATGTCCAAACAATATCCTTAAGTGCAGGTCTAAGTTCTTTACTGCAGAATTGATTGTACTCCAACGTATCACCACTTGCTTTTTTCACTTCAACAACAAGAAATGAAGATGTAACAGCAAAAATATCAGCAGAAATTCCTAATTTCCCTTTTCTTCCACTTTCTTGCCCTTGTAACCTAACACAAGAATCACTTTTCTTTATACTAAACTTTGTAGTTTTAGCCACTTCTTCTAGCTTTGATATAACACTACTTGCTGACTTTGTTGTAGCAAATCTCAATTGTTCCTTCTCCATCTTCTTCTTCTCTTCAAATAATGGCGATAAATCGAAACCTTCTGATAAAGAAATGATATGAAACGCATTTAATGTCTCGAGATCTTTAGCCTTTTCAACACAATTTATATCATCTCCTATAGAAAATTCTTCCTCCTCTTTGGATTTTAAGATTTTTGGCATTGATTTTTTAAACCAAGTTGACTCCATAATCTTAGATGTAGTGATTCTTGAATTTGGATTTGGATCCAACATCTTGGTTATTAATCTTCTAGCCTCTGATGAAAACCAAGGTGGACATTTGAAATCACCCCTATAAATTTTTTTATACATAGCCATAATATTTTCATCTTGAAATGGTAAAAAACCAGCTAAGAGGACATAAAGAATTACCCCACATGACCAAATATCAGCTTTTGCACCATCATAGCCTTTTTTACCAATCACTTCAGGAGCAACATAAGCAGGAGTTCCACATGTTGTATGTAATAGCCCATCTTGTCTTAAATGATCAGTAAATGCACTTAGCCCAAAATCTGTTACCTTAAGATTTCCTTCTTCATCTAACAACAAATTTTCAGGCTTTAGATCTCTGTGATAAACGCCACGGCTATGACAAAAATCAATAGCCGAGATTAATTGCTGAAAATAGCCTCTAGCCACATCTTCCCTCAACCTGCCTTTGGCTATTTTTGCAAATAATTCACCCCCTTTAACGAACTCCATGGCGAAGTAAATCTTCGTTTTACTCGCCATGACTTCGTTAAGCTCAACGATATTAGGGTGTTTCACCATTTTCATAACGGAGATTTCTCGTTTGATTTGATCCATCATACCAACTTTAATCACTTTTTCTTTGCCCACAACTTTCATAGCCACACTTTTGCCGTTTTGCACGTTACGTGCATGGTAAACTTTAGCAAAAGTTCCATGGCCTAAAAGGCGGCCGAGCTCGTATTTTCCATACAAAGCCATGCATTTCTCCTCAGGTGCCATTTTTTGGAACAGAAAAAGATTTTGGTTGAATTTGTAAAAAAGAGGCTAAAGATTAAAAAGGGTGTCTGTTTCTGTAAAGGAAAAAGGAAATGGTTGACACAAAGGGGGAAAACGGGTGATTGGTTCACCCGTCTTCTACGTGTTTCCGGTGGCAATTCCTGCCGCCGGCGACTGGTTTTTGGATTTTTCCGGCAGTCAAAAGGGGATCAGAAAACCGATAACCTCTCATCTCTCTGCATTCCCGAAAGAGAATTAGGGTATTTTTTAGCTAGGGTTTACAGAAAAAAATCAGAGAATCAATGGTATTTTTTCTTTTGTTGTTTCTCTAATCTTTCTGAATGGAGACCCTAAGCATAAATTTATAGTCAGTTCAAGGGTAAAATCGTCAATTAATAAGGAAAACAGTTGTTACGATCCGATGGCTACGGTTTTGGTTGATTTAACACGTGTCGAGATCTGAGAATGTTAAAAGGAATCTGCATGATATTTTAGGCAATTATAGAGTGACACGTGTACTAACAGCTAGGACTCAGTTAGGTTGGCTTGATCAGTGACGTGAACAAGTTGGTCACTTCGAGGTTTGGTATTTTTATGACTATTTTGCCCCTGCGTGGCGAATTGCCGCATTTGGCATATTATTCAATAATTTCAGGTTTTTTTAGTTAAATAGCTAAATATAGAGTAACTAAAATGGTTAAAATTTGACTTTATAGGCTGAATTATTGAGGTTTTGTTTCAAGGGTACAGTTGTAAAATAGTACACTTTCACCCTAGATATTAAAAATTAGTGGGTCTTATTTCACATTTAGAAGGTTTGTTAAGAAAATAAAAAAGTTACTAAAATTCAGTTCAAATACTAAAATACTAGTATCTACTTCATATTATACTAATTTATGCTTGTTGTCCTTTCTTATTTCAACCATCTAGTTTTGGAGTACGTGATTTTTTTACTCAAATTATATTTTAAAATTAGGAATTTTTACACAAATAGTAGATCATATTAATTGTTTAATTTTTCTAGTCATATACATGATACATTAATTATATATAATTATACACATGTAAAACATAAATTATGCATATATTATACATTCACCGGCTATTTTTAATTTAAGTGGTAGAGTGACAGCTATTTGGGTTAATTTTTCTTAAAATTATATGAAAATATGAAAAATCACACATTTGTAGTTTAAAAAGGTTTAAAAATATTGTATTTATGTTAATATGCCGCATTTAAAAAAAATGTTACTAAAGAATGACATTTTGATGTATTCCCTTTACTCTTTGAAATCAGACGGGCAGGGGCGGAGTTAGGTGGGCGAAAGGAGGTTAAGCCGAACTCTTTTCGCACGAAAATTGCACTGTATATATAAACTCAAAATTTTTTACATACATATATTAGAGGTTAAATTTACTTAATTTTTTGCGTGTTTTCTTTTTTATAGGAACTCTGCCTCCGTCAATGCGAACGGGCAAAGAGAATTAGAATTAATCTATAGTTTTTAAAATTTCTAATTTTTATTTCTATATTATCTCTATTAATATATTTTTATAAAAGTTCTAGTTGTATTAGCTGGGGAAAGGTTAATATTTTCACCTTTTTGATTTTCAACCTTTTTCTTTTTTGTATTTTCCAAAACTTATAGCCAAAAGTTGAAGGAGTCCGGAACCTAAATATTATTTTTTTGGACTCAAATTACGTTAATAGGTGTTTAAAAAAATACATTTCTATATATAGCGTGCAAAAATAAGACGCTATACATTAACGGTAACGTCTGCCGTTAAGGTATAGTGTCTTTTATTTGCACGCTATATGGTCTTACGATTTGACTTCCACATATAGCGTCTTGTTATTCTACGCTATATATAGCGTTTTCTTTTCATACGTTATACCCCCATTTAAATAGTGTCCTTCGTCTTCTTCCCCGACCAGAACCCTTTCCCTTATTTTTTTTTAAAACCACCTGCTTATGGTCCCCACCACTGGTCGTTTTAATTAAAAAAAATTATGGGCCCCACCTGTCACACAAAAGGTATTGAACGTAGGTCCCACATCGTAGTAGAACATTGTATTGTTGTGGTTTAACTCCTTCGTCTTCAACTTGTCATACAAAACACTCACTACATCGAGATATTTCGATTTATTTATGTCCAAACTTGTATAATAATGTATATCACTGCCTATTGAATGTGTTTCTATGTCGTTTTGTGTTTTATTTGCAAAACTAGTATGTTATATTTATCCGGACTTAGATATTAGTGTTCTAAAAAAATGAAAAATTGAGATTTAATTTTTTATGTTAATATTCGAATTTAGATAGTAGTGTTTCCATGCCGTTTTGTATTTTATTTGCTAAACTAGTATGTTAGCGTAGTATACTGTATAGTATTTTAGCGTAGAATCCTTGTAGTTTAAGTATTTCTTATAATGGTAGATTGTTATATATACTTTGTAAAATTAAAAACTCAAAATTATAAAACAAACACACACAAATATCAAAAAATTGAATTTGACACTCATAAATAATCATGATAAGTTGGTGCTACTGGGCCTCAAATATCGAGTTTGGAACCCAATTGTTATATATACTTTGCACAATTAAATACTAAAAATTATAAAATAAACACACACAAAATTATCAAAAAATTAAATTTGACACACATAAATAATCATGATAAGTTGGTACTACTGGGCCTCAAATATCGAGCCTGAAACCCAATTGTTATATATAATTTGCACAATTAAATACTTAAAATTATAAAACAAACGCACACAAAATTATCAAAAAATTGAATTTGACACACATAAATAATCATGATAAGTTGGTACTACTGGGCCTCAAATATCGAGCCTGGAACCCAATTGTTATATATATTTTGCACAATTAAATACTCAAAATTATAAAACAAGCACGCACACAAAATTATCAAAAAATTGAATTTGACACACATAAATAATCATGATAAGTTGGTGCTACTGAACCTCAAATATCGAGCCTGGAACCCAATTGTTATATATACTTTGCACAATTAAATACTCAAAATTATAAAACAAACACACACAAAATTATCAAAAAATTAAATTTGACACACATAAATAATCATGATAAATTGGTGCTACCGGGCCTCAAATATCAAGCCTGGAACCCAATTGTTATATATACTTTGCACAATTAAATAATAAACATACAATTAATGTTGTTTAATTTACAGTTGACGACATGGACGCGCCTATACATCCCGGCCCTTACTCTCGTGAACTATTAGTGCTTCAGGGCGATCATAGGTCCGCCCATATATGGGAGGGAGAGTTACTTTCCCAGACTCTTCACGCTAGGAGAGTGGACGACCTGTGGGATTTTATGAGGCACAGAGTTCTCCACGAGCGTGTAGTCCATCGCCTCCAGGACAAGGGATTCTATAGGATTATTGAGATCGGGCGGATACAGGTTTACTGGGCTTTGATCACGGCGTTGATTGAGCGGTGGCGACCGGAGACACACACTTTTCACCTACCCATTGGCGAGGCTACCATCACGCTGCAGGACGTTGAGGTTTTATATGGCCTGCCCGTTGATGGCATGTCTGTTTCACTACCTATTGTTATGAGATTTATGTCGCGTGATGCTTATTTGGGCATGCTGCAGTAGCTCACGATTTTCAGGCCACAGGACGAGACCGCATCGTCGGGTGCTAGTCGGTTGACTTTGACCCCTATTAGACAGCACCTGGAGCTACTCCACCCCGATATCACCGATGATACAGAGGAGGTACATATCACCCAGTATACGAGGTTGTTGTTGCTTCTTCTATTTGGAGGGGTCTTGTTCCCGAACACTTCGGGGAACCTAGTCAGCCTGAGATTTTTGCATCATCTTCAGTTGCTAGATGAGTTACCCTATTACAGCTGGGGTGCTGCTGTTCTCGGCTACATGTATAGGCAGATGTGTCGGGCGAGCATGGGCACTCGGAGAGATGTTTGTGGTTTTATACCGCTTCTACATGTGACAACATATTCAAATAAAGTATTCATCAGTTCCAACTCTACCTAGTTAGACTTTATCTTAAACATTACGTCAACTTTGTATGTTAGGTTTGGGCCTGGGAGTGGTTCTTGCACTTTCAGCCACCGCGACCACAATTACCTCCTACTGTAGCACATCTGTTTCTCCCTCTAGCCAGGAGGTGGGTTCTCCGACGTACACTTTCACGATAGTATGATGCTCATCATAATCTCTCCCTCTACAGGGATGTGTTGGATCTGCTGGAGGGCGCACAGGTAAATATGTACCTAAACTTACCTGGTGTAGATTAACTTAGTGTTGCGCATACTCACGTTTCATGTTCTTATTTGATAGTTCATCTAGACGCCATACAACGACGATTTGATAGCTTCCCTGCCACCTTATTGCTCGGCCGGCCGATTGATTTGGAGCACTTCTGCCCCACTCATATGCCTCGATATTGTGGAGCATCATGCCTCGGAGCAGGTACTTCGATAGTTTGGCCGCCCGCAGTATATACCGAGGGTGCCTATATGGGAGCCTACATATTATCAGAGGGATGATCGTTGCAGGGCGGATGACGCATTTATGGCATGGTTAGCGGCACAGATCCATATTTAGGACCATCGAGATCAGATGATTCCGCCCCCACCTACACATATCGAGTAGGTTGATCTTCAGAGGTATATGTCCTGGTACCGGCACGTCACCCAAATTTTTATCGGGAACCCTATTCATCAGGCTGGCGGTCGGTACGTTCCATACGCCGGGCGACACGAGGCCCTGGTATGTTTTCTATTATTATTCATTATATAACTGTATTTTAGTGCAATATACGTAGTTTATATTTCATACGTTATGCAGTCTATTGGACTACACACAATCTAGCAGATGGGACTGCAGATGCAGGATTATGTCGGCGATCCTAGAGACGCCTTGCAGGATTATAGCTGCCAATTTGTAGAGTTGGCTGCCCGGACACTGCAGCAAGCCCGGGAGGATCAGCATTTGGCACACATTCCTGATTATGTGGAGCCAGAGTAGTATGAGCGAGGCCCTGGTGTGGCACGAGATGGTAGTACCCGACGAGGTGGAGGTGCCCGAGAGGTGGTGGTTCCCGACGAGGCGGGAGTGTCAGATGACGTGGCGATGGGCGGAGAGGAGGTGGTCCCCATCAAGGGGGCGTTGAGGCCCCTGCTGATGATGTTGCTGCCGATTTTCCGGGTGCCCTACATGAGACGGACATCCTGTCATACAGCTTTGGGATGGATCTCACTCTAGGGACTTCGCAGGTGACCCCGTCGGGTCAATTATTGATCACGAGCACGCACCTTTCTGGAGTGGATTGGGATACATACTTTCCAGACCCGTCTACTATTGCTGAGGAGCGGCCGACCCGAGATTTACACAGTGGGTGCCGGCTGAGTTATGGTTCATCATCAAGTTCGCATGTATGGTTTTCATAGTATTGAATTAGAATTTGTCTTTATTTTCCATAACTTTGTTAATTTCTTTTTTAAGGCTGAACGTGATGTTGACATGGCTGCGACAGATGATTACATTCAGGAGCCCGACGAGATAGTGGTACGACAATTTAAATTGTTGTGACTTATTATATACTTTATTATTCTGAGTTTTTTATTCTTATGTAGGTTTCTACTGGACTGACGGCCCCTTCTTCTGATCCTGTCAGCACCACTGATGATCATGCAGCGGCGCATCCGGCTATAAGGAGGCGACTTTCTGATGACGATCCCGATAGCGTACCCAGGGGGGATGCGATGCGCCTCAGGCCAGCGGCTGCGTTGAAGCACATTGGATGCGTGACACATTAATTTTTTTTTGTATTATATGTAAATAATATTTTTGTATATACATTAACAACAACTTTTATATAATATGTGCATTACTTTTTTATTACTCCGTTAATTAGCTAGTTTCGTACTACAACACAAACACAAGTCGTAAAGAAGTAAAATTCTATTACAATGACTGAAAATAAAGTTCATTACAACTACTTTAGCTTAATAAAAATGCACGACAACACACATAAAGATAAATTGATACACTAAACACATACATTTAGTCACTACCGCCCATTATTCTGCCCCAACCACTTAGATTGTTCTAACAGCTTATTTTTCTTCTACCTCTTTAAGTTTCGCTTTCAACTTCACAACTTCTTTTTTAAGTTGTTTTTCACGTTCCCACTGTTTTAAACACAAATCATTAAGATCGTTCAACAATCCTTTATAGTATTCCTGATGACAAGGTTAATCAATCCATACCTCAAAATCGCAAATAGGTTCGCCGGGAACCTTATAAAACTTGTTCAAACATTCCCAGAAGCAGCGTCCAGCTGCACCATTATCCCAACAACTTTGCATCTGGAATTTTTTTCCGCACTTGCACCTTGGGACATAAATAGGCTGAGACATTTTTCTGTTAAAAAAACTTGCTTTTCAAGGAAGATTTGCTATTAGTTATTTTTGAGCGAAGAAAATATGTAGAATGAGCTCGTCATTTATAGGCAAGACAACACACATAACGTAGTATTTAACTGCGCTATATATAGACATAACATAATATTTAACAACGATATGACTTGCGTGTTAAATATTCTGACGGATACGAAACAACTTTTTGTCAAATCGACAAAACAACACACACATATAACGTAGTATTTAACCGCGCTATATATATACATAAAGTAGTATTTACCTGCGCTATGCTTTGCGTGTTAAATGTTCTAACGGGTATGAAACAATTTTATGTTAGTTGGGCAGCTTTTTCAGATCGATAATACAACACATAATCATAAATTAATCAGATCGACAAGACAACACACAGTCATAAATTAATCAGATTTATGAAAGTTCAATGTTGTTTCTAGTTCTTCCGAATATATAAATTTTTTTATTATCATTAAAAAAACTGAAATGGAGAAATTCAACTCATAATTAACAAACATAATTTTATTTTATAAATCTTGCAACATAAACAAAACAATTACAACATAAACTCATTGATAGTTAGGCACAATAGAAGAACACCCACCACAAGCTTGATTACTATTGTCACCCAAAGGACATTTTCGACGGTCGTGTCCTGTTTGCGAGCATATACCACATCTGCATGCATAAACGGTATCACTAACATCCATTTGGTTCCATATATACGCGTTCTCTTCTTCACATGTATTCGGCGCAAATAGGACTTGTTACACACTATTTTAAATTGTTCAGGCGGCCAATAATGCTCAGCACCCACTGACTGCAACTGCCCACTATATGTGTTTAGGTACTTCGCAACACTATATTGTTGATCAACATAGTTGGTTACACCTAAACCAACTTGTTGAAAGCACTTGATGGCATGTGAGCAAGGTATGTGGTAGATGGACCATTTCCCACAAAAGCAAAACCTTGTAGATTCATTTACAGTATGTACATTATTACCCCAATTTTGATGGATAGCGGTGCGAACTTCAAAAATATTTCTTTCGTTATCATATTGCAAAAATGAATGCCAATGCGCTCGCCGTCTGTATTTATCAAATCTCTGCATCGACACTTGCATAAATTCAACACCCCTTTCATCAATGACGTTACAGTTGCAAACCTTTCAACAAACCTCTCCGCCATCTGCTTGAACGACATCTGCACCATGATTGTGACAGACAATCCTCTTGCCGACTTCAATAACCCATTGAAAGACTCTGACACATTTGTAGTCAGAGTTCCCCATCGTCTGCCACCATCCGCATGCAAAGTCCACTTTTCAGGGTCATGTCGCATTAACCAACGATAGGCTGCCTCGTCTTCTTGCCTGATATATTTCATGTGCCTCCGTAATTTATGTTGTTGGTGTTCTGTTGCTACCATCCACATCAAATCATGTACATCCTTATTGGGACGTGCCTTCTGGAAATTGACTTTAAGGTGCCTAACATAGTAACAATGGTAGGCATAAGGTTCTTGCCATGCAAACAAGTTCTCTACAGAACTTAAGACACCGCCGTGCCGATCAGATATTTGACAAATACTGGAACGCTGTTTGACAACGTGCTCTTTCAAGTAGTTCAAAAATAGCGTCCACGTCTCTTGGTTTTCATTGGCACAAATAGTAAAAGCTAGAGGAAATATCTGTCCATTAGCATCTACTGCCACGACTATCAACAACTTGATATCGTACTTTTCATAGACATGAGTGCCGTCTATGGATATTACGGGCCGACAATGCAAAAAACCATCAATTGCTGGTTTAAACGCCCAAAACACGTAATTGAATGTATATTCTGGTTTACCTAGAATCCGCTCAAGCTTCCATTCAACAACCGTCCCGGGGTTAAACTGTTGCAGTGCAGCCATGTACCTAGGCAGATCTACAAATGACTTATCCCAGTTACCATAGACTATTTCAAACGCTCGTTTGTCCCCGAGATATGCCTTTCTTTTAGTAATGGTATGTCCATGTTCCTGGTGGACTGATGTAATGCACTCTTTGATTTTATACCTTATGGACGCTTCGATGTGTGAAATAAGAACAAGGGAAATCAAGTCAATGTCCAAGTTGAAGTGATTCCCGTTGAATGTGTCCATTTTGCATGTGTGGGTAGGAATGTATTTACCCACTTTCCACAGACCTGTCTTCTTCTTGCTCGCACGCAACATCCAATGACATGGCCAAAACCACCTACGACAAACAACCTTGTATACAACCGGACTTGACTCCCATACCGTCATCTCACGATACTCTTTTACGTTGTGCATTTTACAAGCCCTGCTTAGGCGCGCTTTATCAGGAAAAAGCATGCCCTTTGCCAGCACCGTTGGTCTACACTCATCCCACATTGCTGTCCGAATTTCATCAAAATCCCTTGTGAGAGCTTCCACATCCGGCATGATTGGCAAGTTATTAAGGTAAGGAATTTCCCTTGAATGAAATGGCATTTGGGACTCGTACACTCTTCGTCTGGGAGGGTGGAGTATACTCTCTCGTCAAATCAGGTCCTTCCTTCTCGTCCTCCTCATCACCATCCTCACGAAGAAAGGGTGCCTCGTCTCCAGATTCATCAACATTGTTGTCGTAATCACTGTTCTCTTCCTCACTTTATGTATCTGCCAGATCCCGATTTAATACGTCATCTTCGGGCAATTGAGTGAGTACATTTGGTTCAACTTGATCGTTTTCAATGTACAATCAACAAAATAATAAGATGTTGAATTTAAGAAATACTTTCCATATAGCCGTATCATTTCACCTACAAGTCGTAATGGGATGAAATTTCATGATGGACATTTTCATTTAGGTGATGGCTCCCTGATGGACCACCATGATCCAACACACCAAAACTATGCTTGGATTCATAATTTATAAAATTCATATCCGGCTTATACCCCCTGTTAAATATATGAGCGTTAATATAAATTCAATACAATAAAAATGTACATCGTAACACAAAGAAAAATTGAAGCTTACCGCTCGTCTTGTGAATTATGTAAAGCAGGCGGGGATAAGTTTAAATCAAGGAAAACTCTTTCATCCCGAACCTATCCGGCAAAAACCTTCCAGTATAGCCACCCGATGACTGGGGGTTATCCGGAACCTGTCCGGCAACCTCATTGTTTAGAACGTCTTCGACCTTAATGTACATATCCAACATATTTATTACAAGATATTCCCGATATTCATCCGGAGTCCTCAAAAAATCCCTCAAAGTTTCATCATCGTAAATGTTTAACTCCGAGTAAAAAGCAGCCCCTTGCGGAGTGACGAAATACGGATATCTTCCGATTACTTTAAGTATCACTAAACGTTTCCTCACACCCATTTTTTTGCATAACAACGATATCAAATTATCGTACTCTATTGTAAGTGGTAATTTAACATGACCCTGTGGAGATAAACTATATCTCACAGAGTTATTCTCCATCACAACCTCACCCCCCTCCCCAATATAATGAAATTCTTATTCTGCGCTCTTCAGACATTATGAAAAAAATGCTTCAGAATTTAACAACAAGAAAAAATTGAACGGGAATTAGAATTTTATATGAACGAATTTTCCTAAAATCCTAACCACTTTATATAGGAAATGGCTAGCCCAGGATATGGAATTTTTTTGCCATATAGCGTTCTTTAAATATACGCTATACACATTTAAATTATTGTGTTTGTTAGTTCACTTATTGGTGGGTCCATATACAGGATATAACATTTTTTGGGGGCGCTATATGTATAGCGTGCAAATAAAAGACGTTATACCTTAACGGCAGACATTACTGTTAATGTATAGCGTCTTGTTTTTGCACGCTATATATAGAATTTTTTTTTTAACACCTATTAACGTAATTTGAGTTCAAAAAAATAATATTTAGGTTCCGGAGTACTTTAATACTATTGGTAGCATATTGCAATAATTGAAAAAATCATATTAAGGGACAGGATTGTGACTGACAACGAGAGGGTTTGCTGACGAGGACTCTGGAATTTATCGCTTTCCTTTAGGTCCCACTAACTGAATCCTGTAAATCCGAATCAGGTAAAAATCCATTATTACAATATTAATAATAATGATTTTAATAATATTATACTCCCTTTCTTTCATATTAACAGTCGTGGTTATTAAAAATAGTTGTCTTAAATTATTTGTCATTTTAGAAGTTCAAAACAAAACTGATTATTTTTTTTTCTTTTTTACCCTTAGTAATAATTATTTTTGAAGATATAACACATAAATAGAATAAATATTCAATAAAGAGAGATTACATCTTTTGATATAAATAAGGGTAAAATAGTTTAATCCCTAATTTTAATTAATATTTTATAAAGGGCATGTAAAAGAGAAATACAAAACATAATATAAGACAGAGGGAGTACCATTGAATTTATTTCATGAATTTCACAAATTTATAAGGGGCGTGTCAATTAGTTTTGTGGCTTTTTACAAACTTGTTTTTAATTTTATAACCTGCCTTTTTTCGCATATAGGAGATTTAGTAGGCGACTGGACATAATAAATTGTGAAATTTCACGAAACAAAAATGGTGTTTGAAAAATTAGAGTTTTGTTTGGACATGAAAACAATTTAGAATTGTTTAAAATTTTTGTGAGGAATTTGAAGTGAAAATTTTGAAAACCAGCTTTTCGGAGTTTTTCAAGTTTTCTAAAACTTCCAAAATTCATCTTCAAGTGATATTTAAAATTTTCATAGCCAAACACTGATTCCAAAAAAAAAAAAACTTTCCGGAAAAACTAAATTGTTTATGGCCAAACGGGCCATTTATTTCACAAGATCATTGAAGATCTAAGAAGATTATTTCTTAATTTTAAAATTATAAAGGGACATAATATACAAATTGCCCGCTAAAACAGCTACACGTCTTTCTCCTTTTCACCTTTCTCTAATTCTATATTTTACATTAAAAACAAGGTGATATAAAATTTGATTTAAGCTTCTTATTTTATTTTTAATTGCAAGTTAATTATCACAAACATATTATGCTATAGTTAAAATTATAGTTTTCATATGTCTTTTTCTTATATTTCATGCTCAGTCAAACACCGTCATATAAATTAAAACGAATAGAATATGGATTACTTATTTGTACCTAATTGAGATTCTAAAGTAAAAAGCTAGTACAAATTAATGTGTTCCAATATTTATAGAAAAACAGCTATTCACAATTTAATTTCTTGATATATTTGGAAAAGAAATATCAAACCTAATCAAATTACGAAGTTATTCTTGTAGTAAGAGATTAGATTTAACGCAGCACCTTCTCACCTAACAATTTAGTGGCCGTTTGGACATAAGAATTGTGGAATTTCAGAAAAAGTGAAAATTTTCTTCTAGTAAAATATTATTCGAAAGTTAGAATTGTGTTTGGACATAAATACAATTTGGAGTTGTTTTTGAATTTTTCTGACTGATTTGAAATAAAAATTTTGAAAAATATCTTTTTGAATTTTTTTAAATTTTCTTAAAATTGTGAAATTTAACTTCAAGTGAAATTTAAAATTTTTATGGCCAAAAACTGATTTCGAAAAAAGTAGAAAAAATTCAAAAAAGAAGTAATTTTTGTGGCCAAACGGGCCCTTAATATTTACCCAAGTGATTGATGGTCCTAATTCTAGTGGTACTTGCACCTTTCATTTATGGTAATTTATTTCAGTCAGAAACTAAAATATCAAATTTAGTAAACTAATTATGTCTCGTATCCAAGAAAATTCATTTTTACCTTTTTATTTTTATGGAGAAAATTCATTTTCTTACTTGTAGCTAAAACGGCGCCACTTACTCTAAATACCAAATACAAATGACGACTTTTGTCTAAGATTTCTTTTACCTCTTAAAGACAAAAAAGAATGTTGTAATTCTTTATACAAGTCGAACAATTTGAAATTATCGAACCGAATAAATAAAAACCAAAAACAAATTGACTCATAACGATTTAATTAGATATAGTATTGATATAACATTTTAAATAATTGATTACAAAACTATCGAACTAATCTTTAAAAAAAATAAAAATCGAGTCATAACGAATTTCATTACTACTATGTACCCAATTGAGTTTTTCTTTCTTTATTAACTGCGTTTTAAAAAAAAAGAACAATAAAAAAGGCTCGACGAGAACTAATTTCTGAAATTAATTAATCTAATGAAACTCTAATCCACTCTGTTTCCCTTAATTAGTACAGCAAATCGCAGCGAATATCCAAAGCACATGAGAGATCCACTGCACCGCTAATCTACTCAAAAATAGTAACGATTTGGCAATTTTAGAATAAAATAATTTAAAATTAATCCAAATACCTGTCTACATCATCCTTTATAAAAAATAGCCGACGGATATATAATATATGTATAATTCATGTATGATCAATGTATAACTTAATCAATATACTCCTTCCATCCATAGACGGCTCAAGGGTAAGGCAGCACAAGCAATGGCTTAGGGCCCCCATTTTTGGGGCCCCCTTAGTAGTAGTTTTAATTTTTTTTATATAAAAATTGAGTATCTTAATGTTAAAAAGTAAATAACTTAATAAAAAGAAAAAGAAAATTTTAATTTGTGACTAGCACTGATAGTTGAGATTTTAATAATTTAAAGGGTATAAAGATATCTTTGATTTTTTTATTTAGTAGGTAAAATTTGATCTTTTATTTAAAGGGTATAAAGATATTTTTTATTTTTGATAAGAGTGAGTTGCTTTAGTGGTGAGCACCCTCCACTTCCAACGAAGAAGTTGTGAGTTCGAGTTACCCCAAAAGCAAGGTGGGGAGTTCTTGGAGGGTGAGAGCCGACGTTAAAGGAAATATTACAAGTAGAAGATAATACTCTGATCTGTATACTCAATAAGATAACAAGAATTAATTTTTGTTAAATACCTATCCTATAACAATTTTGCATTAGGATTAATAATGTATTAGGAGAATCTAATGGATCAGATTAGCTATATTATCATTTTAAAAAGTTAAAAAAAATATATTTCAAACAAATTTATTTTGTTAACAAATTATGGCCCCTTATCGAGATTTTGTTTTAGGCCACCAACAATGTTGGGCCGCCCTTGCTTCCATCTCAAATTATCTGTCATGTTTCTCTTTTACATGCACATTAAGAAAATACTCTCTCCGTCTCATATTATCAGTCGTAATTACTAAAAAAAGCTGTCTCAAATTATTTGTCATTTTAGAAGTTCAAGACAAAATTGATTATTTTTTTCCTTTTTACCCTTAGTAATAAGTATTTTTGAAGAAGAAGATAACACATAAATAGAATAAATATTCAATGAAGAGAGATTTTATCTTAAGACATAAAAAAAAGAGCAGTTTGGTGCACTAAACTCCCGCGAATTAATGTTTCTTAAGGGACGTGTAGAAGAAAAATACGACAAATAATTTCAGACAGAAGGAGGATTAAATAGGAAAGTTTTTTTTGACTATTTTATCTTTGTTTATGTGTTAAAATATAATTTCTCTTCATTTAATACTTATCCACTTCCAACCAAGAGGTTGTGAGTTCGAGTCTCCCCAAGAGCAATGTGGGAAGTTCTTGGAGGGAAAGATGTCGGGGGTCTATTTGGAAACAGCCTCTCTACCTCAGGGTAGGGGTAAGGTCTGCGTACACACTACCCTCTCCAGACCCCACTAAGTGGAATTATACTGGGTTGTTGTTGTTGTTGTTGTTGTTGTTGTTGTTGTTGTTGTTGTTGTTGTTGTTGTTGTTGTTGTAATACTTATTCATAGTTATGGTATTTGTAATCTTCAAGAACAATTAATATTAAGGATAGAATAGGAAAAAATAATTAATTTACTCTTGAACTTCTAAAATAATAAATAATTTGAGACAACTATTTTTAGAAATCACAACAGATAATTTGAGACAGAGGGAGTATAATCTATGTATAACGGCTATAAAAAATAAATAATGAATCTGACCGGCTATATGTGTAATAATCCAATTTTTCTAACACTTGATATGACTGTTCCATGTGATGGAAATAGCAGAAATTGCTTGGAAGTTGTAATTTTCTGCAGATTCATATTAAGTAGATGATTTTGGACATGATTTTATTTAGAAGAAAAAGTCAAGAATTAGAAGAAAAATGAGGTTATTCCAATTGAAAGACAGTGTGCTTCGTATTTGGCGGCCAAAACTAGAAAATTTTGACAACGTTTTGCACGTAGTATTGTTGTCTACAATAATAATTTTCAATTGATTATAATCCCCCAAATCAAGCATTTTTCTCTCTTTTTTTTCTACTCTGGCTACTAATTGAATGACACGAGATGATATACGATAGCTATAATTATATATAAAAAAAAAGAAGAAACAACGTACAATAAAAAGAAACTTGTAAATACTTTTTTTTTAAGTCATATCAATTAGGTGGGATTAAAAAAAAAAATAGGTGGGATTAAGTTTAAGCAGCATTTGTGGGTTCTTCCGAACCCGATAAGCAATAATTTTGGTTCAAACGGTGTATATACTTTAGATATTTTACTAAATAAATACAAATAATAAATTTTAATACAGTAAATCAAAAAGATTATGGTAGAATTTCGAATTTGAACCCATAAAATTAAGATCCTGGATTCACATATGAGTTTTAGTCACGTTAATACGTTTACTTTACGTTTAAAGTTTAGTAGGAGTTTTTTAGTAAGAGATTTATATATTAATAAAATTGTTATAAATTTCTAGTGCCAGCTAGAGAAACTAATTTTTTCTATTATTAGATTGAAATGAGATTAAATAGAGCAACATGATACACTAGGAATTCATATAGCTGATGTAAATTTATTTGGGTATGTTTAGTTTTAATGTATATTGTATTAATTAATAGCTCTAAACATGCTTGGAATGTTTGCTTTTAAATCCTGAAAATTCATAAAACTTGTTGTTTATACAATAGAAATAAAAAATACTTATGTTTATGAATTTCGAGGATTTAAAATAAAACACTTAAAGACATGTTTGGTTTTTTGAACTATTTACCTACTTTAAATTTTTAGACCAAATCAATGCGGAAAGATTAATTTTAGAGCTAAAATTAATTCATTACTCAGTCATATTATTAATCAATTCTTTAAAAATCGCATCTAAAAGGTTAAATTTGGTTTGATCATCAAAACCGATCATTCCCTTATGTAATACTTAAAAAAATTGTGAATGCTCCAAATTGTTGAAGCTGACAACATAATCACTTTCAACTAATAACTACCAAAGGTTCTGGTGGAATGGATAGATTTTTCTATCGTTAACCAGAATTAATACGAGTTATGAGAAAATTGCTACCCCGCTCTCGATTAAAAGGAGCATGTGAGACTTCGAAGTGACATTCATACTTTGATTCGTGAACAACTTTACGAGAACATTGTGAAATGGGGAATGACAAAAAAATTCTAATAGAAAATCCTTTTTCTCTTTAATGAGTCGATACGAATTAATAGAGCCCAAAACAGATACCAACGCAGGATGGGAAACTTAAAAAAAAAATGAATAACCAGAATCTAACTTCTTCTTTTTTTCCTTAAGAACTTTTCTAATGGCCTACTGGTCTAATTGTTTTAATCTATGTATTAAAATAAGTAATAGTGTGGCATACATTAACCTAATCTCGCTAAATAATTCATAAGAGACAAAAATCTTCTTTACGTAAACATATGAGGTGAAATTAATCTAAGCAACTAGAAAAAAAAAAAAAAAGATCGTCATATATTCTACTCTTCTTTTACCGTTTTTCTAAGTGAAGGCATCCACTAATTTTGTCAACCCTTTCTTGAATAATATTTTCACTAATTAATGATACATGATTAAATATGCAAATTAAAGGGTCCATACTGTTTAAGTGATATATTTGCATGTCAACGAGAGGTTAAACCAAAATTTTAACTTTTATGAATTCTGTATTTTAGTACGACGTCTTCCATATTACTAAGAACTGAATTTTAAATTTACTATGTGTACATATTTAATTATTTCTTAACATACATATATTATTTGAGCAAAATTTAAGTCGAACCTACCCCGTCCTTTGTTATGAGATACTTAAATTAGAACTATGAGAGCAGATATTGATCAATGATGCAACAAAAAAAGAGGCAATTAGACAGCTAAAAATGGTTAGATTCTTTAATACCTACTTAAAACATCACTCAATAAATATTAGCAGAAAGAAATAAAATTTTTGAAGGAGAAATCAATTTTATTAGGTGGTATCAATGTGTCTCATAAATTCATGTCGATAATCATATGCAATTATGAGACATAAACCATGACCAAATTCATATTTCATCATACACTATAACCATCATATTCCTTGGTAAGCATTCAAATTAAATTTTGAGTTATTGAAATAAAAACCCAACATCCAAAATACGAAAGGAACACTTCAATTTGTCTAGTTAATTCTTAATTATGGTAGCAATTTATATTGTTCCATATTATAGACATGTTAAATCCAACTCCAAGATGCAACTCCTCAACTGCACAATTGAATGGACTATACATACCTATACACTATTGAAAACTTTATTACCATCTCTACTCAAGTTTAATCTAATTACGTAATATACACAAAATTATCAATTATGTACATTTTTAGGCATTTAATGATAATAATTAAATCCTAAAATTACTCTAACGTCTATATCCCATTCCCTCCACGTTTCTCTCTCCACACCCCTTCCCCTCCACGTATCTTCAGTATTTCCCTCCATTAACGCATGTTTTCACTCTTCTTCATAAATTCCTCTATATTTTTTCACTCTTCTTCAAAAACCCCTCTCCATTTTTATAGATTCAAGCTCTAAATACTCTACCACACACCTCCATTAACGCTTGTTGCTTGCTTGAAAGTGGATTGTACATATTTTGTAACTAAAATGTATTTAGGTCGGGCAAATATCAAAATATGGATATTTTTCGTAATAAAGTTTCTAATAATGTATAGGTATGTAAAAATCCCTTCTTTCAAAGATCATGTTTTGTATGTTTCTATTAACTCTTTTCACCCTTTATTAAGAAAAATTAGAATCAAGTAATCAATTTATTAAAATAACTCTAAAAAAAATTCATAGTCATATAAAACAGGATTAAGAAGAAAAAAATTATTAGTTCCAGAACGCCCTTGCCCGTATATAAATATTTGAATATTTAATAAGTACAAGAATGTAAACATATATAGAGACTATGATTAAAAACAAAAATCAAACTTAAATTGATTCCTTTTTTTTTTCCATTGAAGAAAATATCGTATAAGGACATGCATTATCTAAAGATCAAAGTGCGAATTCGATCGAACCCAATAATTTTGGCAAAAACTATATATTTGTCTAAAAAAATCTATTTAATATATACAGTAATTAATTTAGAACCTGGTAACTTAAAAGAAGGGAAAATGCATAAGTACCTCCCTGACCTATACCCGAATTCCCAACTACACACTTTTTCTTTGCGGGAATCCTATTATCCCTCTAAACTTATTTTAACTAGAATTATTTGCACCTTTAACGCTGACGTGGCAGAGTGTGTGTATTTCAGTCTCCCAAAGGAGAGTGAGAAGCAAGAAAAAATAATTTTCGAATTATTTTTTACCATTTTTTCTTACTTTTTTTTCCTTTTCCTTTTCCTTTTCCTTTTCCTTTTCCTTTGTCTTTTTTCTTTTACTTTTTTTTTTCCGTTTCTTCTCTAATTCCGGCAGATATTCATTCACCGGCGACTTTGTCTAACCGTTTTTCTTCCATTTTTTCTTTTCACACACAAATTAAACTCTCAAAAAGATATATTCATCAGCTAAGCAAAATACACTCAGATTTGGGGGAAACAATTCATCATCGGAAAACCTTCCTACGCCGGAAAAAAAATAATGTATTGAAATTTTAACTGAAAAAAGTTTTCTCAGCTTATATTCGTTTTTATTTCTTTTGATCTTCCTCCCACTCATAAATTACACTTTCAAGAAAAATTATATATATAAAACAAAACACACTTAGATCGAGATAAAAATCTGTCGCCGGAAAATAAAATTGGTGTTTGTGAAATTCCGAGCGACCACCATTTTATGCTGCCGGTGACCAAAACAAAAAGAAAGAGAATGAAATAACAAAAAAATGAGAACAATAAGAAATAAGAAAAAAGGATAAGAAAAAGAAGAAAGAATAAAAAAGTATTAAAAATACATGTGAGGCACGTGTAGCTCACCACTTGCCAAGAGTTTGGTTGTCTAGTTTTAGGGTGCAAATAATTCCATTTAAAATAAGTTTAAGGGGGTAATAGGATTCCTGCAAAGAAAAAGTGTGTAGTTGGGAATTCGGGTATAGGTCAGGGGGTACTTATGTATTTTCCCTTAAAAGAAATAAAACTTTGAACCCATAAACTTTAAGTCTTGGCTCCGCCTCTTGAGTCTTAATTTATATAGGCGCGAGAATATATCCTGCAGAGGCGGATCCAGGATTTCCGGAGGATGGGTTCACCATTACTATTAAAAAAAAAATTAAATCAAAAGGTTGGTAGGGGATTTGATCCCCTGACCTTAGGCTATTGGAAATAAGAGACCAAAACCAATGCACCACTTGGCCTCTTTTGACCATGGGTTCAATCAAGTATATATATATATGTGTGTCAAATTATGTACATCATATCTATACTTTAACCCGAGGACCACGGGTTCACGTGAACCATATTTTACACGGTAGATCCGCCCCTGTATCTGTAACGACCCGACCGGTCGTTTTGAGCTCTAGCGTGTCGTTCAACAGTTTGAGGTCATGAGCAGCTTCACTTTAGGTATTATGACTTGTACACATGGTCGGAACTGAATTCCGGGAAGTTTGGAGTTGATTTGGAAAGAGAATTCTCATTTCGGAAGCTTTAAGTTGGAAGAATTGACTAAGATTGAATTTTGAGTAAACGACCTCGGATTCGGGATTCAAAGGTTCCAGCAGATTTGTATGATGATTTTGGACTTGGGCGTATGTCCGGATCGGGTTTTGGAAGACCCGGGAGCGTTTCAGCGCTTATTATGGAAGTTAGCATTTTTGGAAGAATTTCATAAGTTTGGGTTGAAGTGCATCTCAGTATTATTAATGTTCGTTTGGGATTTCGAGTTTGGGAATAGCTCCGTATAGTGATTCTGGTGTTGGGAGCACGAGCGAAAGTGAATTCGGAGGTCCTTGGGTCATTTTGGAGTCATTTGGCTAAAAATAGAGATTTGAAGGTTTTTGAGAAGTTTGACCAGAAGTGGAACTTTTGATATCGGGATTGGATTCTGATTCCGGAAGTTGGAATAGGTTCGTAATGTCAAATGTGACTTGTGTGCAAAATTTGAGGTCAATCGGATGTGATTTGATATGTTTTGGCATCGATGTAAAAGTTTGAAATTCTAAGTTCATTAAGCTTGTATTGGAGGTCGATTCATGATTTTAGCATTGTTTGATATGATTTGAGGCCTTGAGCAAGTCCGTAATGTGTTTTGGGACTGGTTAATGTGATTGGGTGGGGCCCCGGGGGCCTCGGCTGGATTCCGGATGGTCAACGGATTGAAAATGAAATTTGAAGAAGGACCAAAGCAGCTGGTATCTGGTGTAACCGCACCTGCGAGGTTTTGGCCGCAAGTGCGGAGCCGCAGAAGCAACTAGGTGGGACGCAGATGCGGTGCTGGGCTAGAAGTGAAGAGACCGCAGACGCGGTCATGTAGCCGCAGAAGTGGGACCACACCTGCGGTGGTTGAGGTGCAAAATCGGAAAGGGCAGCCTGGTGAGAAACCGCAGAAGCGGGTAGTGGGACGCACCTGCGGAACCGCAGGTGCGGAAATGCTGGAGGCAGTAAGGTTCTTTTAAATCGGGGGTTGGGTTCATTTCAATCCCATTTCTTCCATTGAAACCGATTTTGGAGCAACTTTGAGGTGCCATTTTCACCATCAAACATGAGGTAAGTTAATTCCACCCCTTGTGAGTTAAATACATGATATTATTACGGATTTGAGCAAGAAAAATTGGTAGAAGCTTGGGGTTTTGGTGGAAAGACCTAGGATTGGTATTTTTGGATTTTGACCACGATTTTGGGCATGAAATTGAGAGTAAATTATTTATTTGAGTTCGTGAGGTTATGGGTAAACTTTATCTTCAAAAAACAATTATTCTGAATCCGGGCACGTGAGTCCGAGGGCAATTTTATCAACTTTTCGATCGGGGGTTTGGAATTGTTATAAACTGGATTATAATGAATAATTGAATATATATTAATGGATTTGCGTAATTATTGGCTAGTTTTAGAGCATTGTACATCGATTCGAGCCTTCAGAAGGGCGTGGAATGCCGGTTATGGATCTTCGGAGCGAGGTGAGTCTCCTTTCTAACCTTGTAAGAGGGAATTTTCCTCATAGGTGAGTTAATTGGTTATGTGCTCCTATTTGTGGGGGCTACGTACGCACGAGGTGATGAGAGTCCGTGCGTAGCTACTGTTATGCTTAAGTCAGGGTAGTTTAGGGCCCAAAAGCATGCTTACTTGTAACACTTGCAACCTTGTTGACAAACTTAAAAATGCTTAAAATATATTGAACGTGTAAATGAAATTCTAAAAGGCTAGATATCATTTCTTGACTTTTAAAAGAGAAGCTTGCCTTTTCCTGATTATTTGCTCCTTGATGAAATATTGATTTGACTGTTTGAATGTGTTTATCTATTGTGGAACGGGCCGAATGCCTCAGTAGATTAAATAGATGCATCTATGGTTCGCGCCATTCGACCTTTTGGCAGTGCACAATTTAAATATTGTTGGACCGGGTCGTACGTCCTCGGCATGATTTGCGCATGCTTATATTGCTTGCCTTGGATTTTAGAGATGATGATATTTGCTCGCCCTGACTTGAGGTAAAAGTATAAATGATGAAAAATGAAATTGGATATCTCCTATTAAATGAAGAATTGTTTACTTACTTCTTGCTATTGAGTTACAACCATCTTTATAAAAATTCACGATTTGCTATATTATTGGTATATTATTATTGGACCACTAGTAAGTGTCGAAGTCGACCTCTCGTCTCTACTTCTTTGAGATTAGACGGGATACTTACTGGGTACACGTCGTTTTCGTACTCATACTACACTTGTTGTGCATTTTGTTGCACAGATTCATGTGCGGCTAGTGGCTTAGTAGCATAGCGACATGGTTGATACGGAGACTTAGGTGAGTTGCATTTATCGAGACGACCCTCAGCCAACTGAGTCTCATTGAGTTGTACTATATTTTTATTTCTGTCCACTTTGTATTCCCGATAATTACTGTATTTTATGTCATTTCCTAGTAAATGCTCATGCACTTGTGACACCGGATTCTGGGATGATTATGGAGTATCTTGTATCAACTTCTTAACATTTATATTTAATTTGAAATGAATACCCTTTTACTAGTAAAACTGAAGGAAAATTCATAGTTTTCAAAATTATTAAAACGAACATTTAATTAAGTATTTTGGATGGCTTGCCTTTCAAAATTATTAAAACGAACATTTAATTAAGTATTTTGGATGGCTTGCCTGACAGCGGTGCCCGGCACCATCACGACCCTTAGTGAATTTTGGGTCGTGACAATATCTAGTTAGATCTTTTTTTTTTTTTTTCTTTATGTAAGTACGTTAATCATTAATTGCATCACTATGTTATTTAAAGCCAAATGTAAATCATAATGAAAAAAGTTAAACTGGACACTCTAGAGTTTTTGTAAGTCGTGTTAATATTTGAAAAAAAAATGAACAAATAAATTTATTAATGTAATGATATGCGTTGTCTTCTTTTTATGTTCATACGCAATATTTATTTATTTTTTGCTTGTTATCTATATATGCATCTTTAGTCAAAATAAAATAAAATTGATAAAACAGTGTCACGTGATATCGCTTAAAGAAACATGTGTCCGCCCTTATATTGCATGGGCTCTTCAATATGCTGTCGCACCCGTGTTGGAGCCTCCAAAAAGATACTTTTTGGAGGATGACATATACAGAGGCAAAGCTAGCTAGAATTTGATCTTCGTGGATTCGGGATTATAACACTTTTAAGTTACCGAGTTCTAAATTAAGAATTTATACATAATCATTAGATTTGTTAATACAAATACTGTGGGATTGCGTATAGGTGTTCGTAACACGCAGCGGAAGACAATAACAATCCTAGGCAGATCTTTTCATGTTTAAAATTTATTTACATATCAATAGATCGGATCTAAGACGTACCTGGTGAAGAAAGTCTTGTTTCAAATTCTTCGATAGTGCGAAGACTCTATGTGTATCCACACCGAGACTGATCCTTGCTATCAACTCTTTGATCAACGAAACCCGCGAACAAATTGAACGGAAAACTTGTGCTGAAATTTTTCTCAAAAATCTCAACTCAAAGATAGAAGAACAAGAAACACTTTTCTTGTAATTGTATTTTCTCTCTTGTCTTTGTATTGCACTCTCACTTTCACAAAGTGTTTTTTTTCTCTAGAATTAATAATAATGCGACAAATTTTCTCCATCACCTTTTATATACCATCACTTATAAACCTTTTTCCTATTTGGTTGAGGTAATGATTTACTTAGGGTAAAAGTTTATACCTAAATAAACTTTTTTGGAAAATTTCGATGGAAAATTGAATTCCCATTCAAATTGGTATCGTGACTGCCAAGTCCGTATGGACTTTCCATAAGATCCAATTCCAAATTGGATTGTAAGTACTCATAGTACTTTATATTAAAAATTCTAATCCCATTCTTAATGGTCTAAAGTAGCCGCACGTCCTTTATGGACTTCTCGTCAATCCAATTCAAAATAGGATTTACTTAGAAGCCTTCATTAATATTTATATACATACATTAAATAAATAAATATTAATTATATATATATCACACACACACACACACATATATATATATATATATATATATATATATATATACATATATATATTTCAATCAAGAGATACATTTTAATTTTCTATTCCAAATAGAAAACTTCAAATTGTTCACAATATTAATTATATCCTCTGTGCTAGCAAAGAATATAATAATATTTTATTTGGACTAAAAACCTCTATTTGACTAATTAAATTATTTAATTTAATTATCAAATAATAAAGTAACTAATCCTTTAGCAAAGATCAGAATACTCGTTAGTGTGCGACCCCATAGGTTCAATACTAAACCGGTAGCAAATTGATCACATCAATATACTAATCAAGGGTGGCGTCTAGCAACACTCCTTAACGACCGGATAGAATGAAGTATACAATTTACTCTCAAGAACCAGTAGAAGAATAATGTAGTAATTCCTTCTGTCTTTATAGCTCTGGATCACCCTAGGATATGGTTCAACTGTCAAATCCTAATAGGCGACCAACTATGTGTCCATGTCAAATATATTCGACCATTGAATGACCTAAGAAACTCTTTTCTTCTTTCATTCAATTGCCCTGGCCAATGTCTTAGTTTGGTCGTTTATAATTCATGACAACATGGAGCTTAAACTCATTACCAAGAGTTGACAGATTCCATCTTGATCAATCACTAATTCTACAAGCATTTAATCATACCCAATATCCTTTCAACTATCGCCCTAGGGCCATAGGTGTCTAGTATCAAAGCACAATAAATAACTTGTCAATTACTATGACGATCTCAGGTCAAAGGAAACGGTTACATCACATTCTTCAAGAGAATATCCTATTGACAGTTTATGGTAATTCTAACCATTAGGAATTATCCAATGAGTCGGTTCAATGATCATATCTCTATATGCATCATCTATCTATGTAATTTAGTTAATGAGATCAACTAATCTTTATCCATAAAGACGATCGCATAAATATTGATCTAATCAGATTACTAATGTCCAAATTAATAATCCTACGATCAAGAACAAATTTAGATTAAATTATAAGAAACTTCACTCTCATTATCATGATCTCCATCACAATGTCAATTCTCAAAATTTAATCAAGGACCTTATCAAGTTAATCAAGCAATTAATAACAATGATAAAAGAATATCAAATGCCATATATATTTTATAAAAATATGTTCAAAACATCAAATGTGATATTGGATCTAGGGCATATCTACTATATCCCTAACAATCTCCCACTTGCACTAGAGTCAATCGCTCTTGTACTTCATTCCCAATTTCCACTTGTGCTTGTCAAACTCCTTTGCGCCAAGAGCTTTAGTGAATGGGTCTGTAGCATTTTCTTTTCCATCAACCTTTTGAATCTCGACGTCTCCACGTTCAATGATCTCTCTTATCAAGTGATACCTTCGCAGAACGTGTTTGGACTTTTGGTGTGATCTTGGTTCTTTTGCTTGAGCAATGGCTCCAGTATTGTCACACAACAGTGGAACCGCACCTTCTATTGAAGGAACCACACCAAGTTCAGTTAAGAACTTTTTCATCCATACAGCTTCCTTAGCAGCTTCACTAGCTGCTATATATTCTACTTCAGTTACTGAATCAACTACTGTAGCTTGTTTGGAACTTTTCCAACTCACTGCACCACCATTTAAAGTGAATACATAACTAGAAATAGATTTGCTATCATCTCTATCTGAAGAGAAACTTGCATCAGTATAACCTTCAAGTTTCAACTCAGAATCTCCATAGATGAGGAATTGGTCTTTAGTCCTTCTTAAGTACTTAAGAATGGTCTTCACCACCTTCCAATGTTCCTCACCAGGATTTGCCTGATAGCGGCTAGTCACTCCAAGTGCATAAGCCACATCAGGACGTGTACATGTCATGGTATACATGATAGCTCCCACTGCACTAGCGTATGGGATCCTACTCATGCGTTCTCTCTCTTCAGGTGTTTTAGGACAATCCTCCCTACTGAGAGTAATTCCAGTGCCTATCGGTAGATAGCCTCTTTTGGAATTATCCATATTATACCTCTTTAAGATGGTATCAATGTACAAAGACTGGGAAAGTCCAAGCAGCTTCCTAGATCTATCTCTATAGATCTTTATTCCTAATATATAAGCTGCTTCTCCCAAGTCTTTCATGGAGAACTGTTCAGATAGCCAAATCTTGGTACTTTGCAATGCCGGTATATCATTCCCTATGAGCAATATATCATCAACATATAACACTAAGAATATAATTGTGCTCCCACTAACCTTTTTGTACACACAAGGTTCTTCTTCGCATCTAACAAAATTGAACTTTTCAATTGTCTTGTTAAAGCGAATATTCCAACTTCGAGAAGCTTGCTTTAATACATAAATGGATCTTTGTAGCTTACAAATTTTATTATGATCAGACGGAGATGTGAAACCTTCAGGTTGTGTCATGTACACATCCTCTTCTAGCTCACCATTAAGGAAAGCTGTTTTCACATCCATTTGCCATATTTCATAATCATAGTATGCTGTTATAGCAAGCAAAATCCGAATTGATTTGAGCATTTCCACGGGAGAGAAAGTTTCGTCATAGTCGACTCCTTCTTTCTGACGATATCCCTTGGCAACAAGACGGGCTTTACAGGTCTTCACCTTTCCGTCTTCTCCAATCTTTTTCTTAAAAACCCATTTACAACCTATAGGTTTTATATCCTTTGAAGGTTCAACTAAAGTCCATACTTTATTTTTCTTCATAGATTCCATTTCGGATTCCATGGCCTTTTGCCACTTCTCATAATCAGAACTTTGTATAGCCTCTTCATAGGTCTTAGGGTCATCATCATTATGATCAACCTCATTTGATACATCATCTTGTACCAATAAATTTAATCTAGTTGGTACATGACGTTCTCGCGTAGACCTTCTAAGAGGTACTTGTACAACCTCTTCACCTTGTGCTGGATTTGGTTGTTGTTCAATTTAGTTTAGAACTGGTTCATTAACCTGTTCTTGAACTTCAGTTAGTTCTTGAACTTAAACCGTTGAAGATGGCAACTTCCTTGGGAACTTCAAAACATCCAATAAAGGTTCTTCAACTGGGTCTCATGATCTTTATATTGTGTTGATTCATTAGTTTCTTGAACTTCATCAAGTTCTATTTCTCCATTATAATTTCCTTCTAAAAGAAATTCCCTTTCCAAAAAGGTTGCTCCTCTGGCCACAAACACTTTATGGTCAGAAGGGTGATAGAAATAATATCCCATTGTTTCCTTGGGATACCCAATGAACCTACACTTATCTGATCTTGAGTCAAGTTTATCAGACTGTAGTCTCTTAACATAAGCTGGACAACCCCAAACTTTAATATGTTTAAGGTTAGGCTTACATCCTTTCCATATCTCATATGGTGTTGTAGAGACTGACTTAGTGGGAACTTTATTAAGTAAGTATGTTGCTGCTTCCAAAGCATATCCCCATAAATTTATTGGAAGATCAGTGAACCCCATCATAGATCTCACCATATCTAATAAGGTTCGATTTCTCCTTTCAGACACACCATTGTGTTGTGGTGTTCCTGGAGGTGTTCACTGTGAGAGAATCCCATTCTCTCTGAGATATCTAGTAAAATCTTCACTAAGATATTCTCCACCTCTATCAGACCTTAGTACTTTGATACTTTTACCAGTCTGCTTCTCAACTTCACTACGGAACCTTTTGAACATTTCAAAAGATTCAGACTTGTGTTTCATAAGATACACAAATCCATATCTTGACATATCATCAATGAAGGTGATGAAGTAAGAATATACACCTCTAGCTTGAATTTTCATGGGTCCACAAACATCTGTATGAATTAGTCCCAATAATTCAAAAGCTCTTTCTCCACTTCCAGTAAATGGAAATTTGGTCATTTTTCCTTTGAGACAAGATTCACAAGTTCGATATGATTCAAAATCATATTTGTCAAGGTACCCTTCCTTGTACAACTTGTTAATTCTTTTCTCTCCAATATGACCAAGCCTACAATGCCAAAGTTATGCATGATTTACTTGATCATCTCTTTTCCTCTTAAGACTTGAAACATGCATAATCGAATTAGCATTCACATTAGGTAAGACATAAACGTTATGTTGGAGATAGTCATTCACATATAAATTATCACTATAATAAATAGAGCAAATACCATTACCTATATTAATGCAAAAATCACGTTTGTCTAACATAGAAGCTGAAATTATGTTCGAAACAAATTTAGGAACGTAATAACAATCATCCAACATAAGTACTTTGCCCGTAGGCATTATTAAAGAAATTGATCCTACAGCTACGACCGCAACTTTTGCACCATTTCCAACTTGTAGATTAATTTCTCGTTTCTTCAACTTTCTACTTATTTGGAACCCCTGCAACATATTGCAGATGTTATAACCACTACCAGTATCTAATACCCACAATGAAGAATTAGTAGTAGTTAAAGAAACCTTGAAAACATTTTTCATTAAAGTCTTACCTTGTTTCTTATCCTTTAAAGTTGCAAGATACTCCTGACAGTTTCTCTTCCAATGTCCTATTTTCTTACAATGAAAACATACAACATCAGATTGGTCAGCTTTGCTTTTTTTGCCTTTGGGTTTGGTCACACCACCCTTGGGCGCAGTAGGCTTTTTCTTGGGTTTACTTTTACCCTTACTCTTCTTCTTAGAAGAGTTTCCAACCAACATGACAGTTCCTTTCTTCTTCTTAGATGCAAGTTGATTCTCATAATCAATCAGCATGTTAAGCATCTCATGAAGATCACAATCCATTTTATTCATATTGAAATTAATAATAAATTGTGAAAAGGATTCTGATAGTGACTGCAAGATCAAATCTTGAGAAAGCTTTTTACCCAGTTTGCACCCCAACTTCTCAAGTTCTTCAATGAGATCAATCATATGATTGACATAGGGTCCAACTGGAGAGTTTCCAGTCAATTTGGATCCAAATAAAGCCTTAGATAACTGGTATCTAGCTGTCCTGCTTTGTGTACCAAACATCTTCTTAAGATGTTCAATGATTGCAGTTGGATCCATATCCTGATGTTTCCTCTGTAGTTCAGAATTCATAGAAGCGAGAATGATGCATTTGGTAGTAAGACATTCTTCCAAGTATTTCTGATAAATCTTAGTAGCATCATCATCATCATCATCCTCATCTGGGACTTCCTTGGCAGGCTTATCGATCACATCAATAAGCTTTTCATGCATGAGAACAATTCTCAAATTTCTGTACCAATCATCAAAGTTTGGTCCTACCAACTTGTTGGTCTCAAGTATTCCACGCAGTGATATAGCAGACATATTGAGAAATCTAAAATATAGAAAGGAAAAAGCAATAATATAAGAACATATTTGCATATATCATAAAGACATGGACTTTTATCTAAATGATATTTCCACTAATTATTTTAAACTATTTACCCTCATTATAGTTTACGAAATCTTTATTTTTGTTAGTGTAGTAACGGAATCCTTTAACAATATGTATGAGCCCCTTGGAAGTCAAGTCGTTTCTCACATATATTTTAAAGGTAGGTACTCTTACCAATTGTATCCCCATACAATTTCCTTAAATAGCTCTATGTCAAATAGTCCCCTGGTAGTCAGGTCGATCCTATTGGCATAGTTGAGTTCAACCATCATGATAGCAAAGAACTTATTAAATTTTATACTCCCCCGGGTAGTCCAGGCGTCTAGTGTAAAATTGAATAATTCTTTCAATCCATACATCTAATACAATAAATAATTTTAACATATTCTCGAACTATAAGTCTCCTGGTAATCAGGCTGCTCCTTATAAACAAGAAATAAGTAAAATTAATTACCTTGATGGATAGCTCTATAATAAAATATCTTATATTTTATTATTTAAGAACTCAAATTTTAGTAAGAGAGAATTGTTACTAAAACAATTTTTAATAACATGAAGATCAAATCTTTTATAGCATGTGAATTTAGTTCAAGTTGTCTACATGCTTAGTCCTAAATTTATTTACATCACATGTAATAAATAATTCAAAATTATATAATGAACAAGCACGTGACTTAAAACAAAATTCAACATCCTCTAACATGTTTATCTTATATATCACATAAAAAGAATTCATGCTAGAATATTATTATTAATTAATATCTCATGAACTAATAACAATTGAAAATAACAATAGAATCATGTAACCTATTATAGATTCCCATTGTATCTAATACAAAATTTTAAATTCAAGTTATGAACTATCTCAATAGTTCAAACGATTTAACTATTGCACAAGACACATGTATTATGGTTTGAACTCTTCAAATATAATATAATAATATTTCTTAAATAAATTTTAGACACAATAAACCTGGCTCTGATATCACTGTGGGATTGCGTATACGTGTTCGTAACACGCAGCGGAAGACAATAACACTCCTAGGCAGATCTTTTCATGTTTAAAATTTATTTACATATCAATAGATCGGATCTAAGACGTACCTGGTGAAGAAAGTCTTGTTTCAAATTCTTCGATAGTGCAAAGACTCTATGTGTATCCACACCGAGACTGATCCTTGCTATCAACTCTTTGATCATCGAAACCCGCGAACAAATTGAACGGAAAACTTGTGCTGAAATTTTTCTCAAAAATCTCAACTCAAAGATAGAAGAACAAGAAACACTTTTCTTGTAATTGTATTTTCTCTCTTGGCTTTGTATTGCACTCTCACTTTCACAAAGTGTTTTTTTTCTCTAGAATTAATAATAATGCGGCAAATTTTCTCTATCACCTTTTATATAGCATCACTTATAAACCTTTTTCCTATTTGGTTGAGGTAATGATTTACTTAGGGTAAAAGTTTATACCTAAATAAACTTTTTTGGAAAATTTCGATGGAAAATTGAATTCCCATTCAAATTGGTATCGTGACTGCCAAGTCCGTATGGACTTTCCATAAGATCCAATTCCAAATTGGATTGTAAGTACTCATAGTACTTTATATTAAAAATTCTAATCCCATTCTTAATGGTCTAAAGTAGCCGCACGTCCTTTATGGACTTCTCGTCAATCCAATTCAAAATAGGATTTACTTAGAAGCCTTCATTAATATTTATATACATACATTAAATAACACACACACACACACACACACACACACACACACACACACACACACACACATATATATATATATATATATATATATATATATATATATATATATATATATATATATATATATATATATATATATATATATATATACATATATATATATTCAATCAAGAGATACATTTTAATTTTCTATTCCAAATAGAAAACTTCAAATTGTTCACAATATAATTATATCCTCTGTGCTAGCAAAGAATATAATAATATTTCATTTGGACTAAAAACCTCTATTTGACTAATTAAATTATTTAATTTAATTATCAAATAATAAAGTAACTAATCCTTTAGCAAAGATCAGAACACTCGTTAGTGTGCGACCCCATAGGTTCAATACTAAACCGGTAGTAAATTGATCACATCAATATACTAATCAAGGGTGGCGTCTAGCAACACTCCTTAACGACCGGATAGCATGAAGTATACAATTTACTCTCAAGAACCAGTAGAAGAATAATGTAGTAATTCCTTCTGTCCTTATAGCTCTGGATCACCCTAGGATATGGTTCAACTGTCAAATCCTAATAGGCGACCAACTATGTGTCCATGTCAAATATATTCGACCATTGAATGACCTAAGAAACTCTTTTCTTCTTTCATTTAATTGCCCTGGCCAAGGTCTTAGTTTGGTCGTTTATAATTCATGACAACATGGAGCTTAAACTCATTACCAAGAGTTGACAGATTCCATCTTGATCAATCACTAATTCTACAAACATTTAATCATACCCAATATCCTTTCGACTATCGCCCTAGGGCCATAGGTGTCTAGTATCAAAGCACAATAAATAACTTGTCAATTACTATGACGATCTCAGGTCAAAGGAAACGGTTACATCACATTCTTCAAGAGAATATCCTATTGACAGTTTATGGTAATTCTAACCATTAGGAATTATCCAATGAGTCGGTTCAATGATCATATCTCTATATGCATCATCTATCTATGTAATTTAGTTAATGAGATCAACTAATCTTTATCCCATAAAGACGATCACATAAATATTGATCTAATCGGATTACTAATGTCCAAATTAATAATTCTACGATCAAGAACAAATTTAGATTAAATTATAAGAAATTTCACTCTCATTATCATGATCTCCATCACAATGTCAAGTCTCAAAATTTAATCAAGGACCTTATTAAGTTAATCAAGCAATTAATAACAATGATAAAAGAATATCAAATGCCATATATATTTTATAAAAATATGTTCAAAACATCAAATGTGATATTGGATCTAGGGCATATCTACTATATCCCTAACAAATACATGGTTTGAACAAAAAATACTGAATTCGACCGAACCCGTAACTAACACTATGATTCCGCCGCTGAATATACATAGGCAATATTTTCAGAAAGTTCGAACAACATATGTCCGCCCCTTATTGGAGGAATATTTGCCACTAAATTGAGATACGCAGCCAAATAACTCCAAGGTTTCAATTATTTGAAAGAAAGATGACAAAAGAAGCTAGTGAAACTACTATACCTTCACATGGGCATGGGGATTCTTGAGTTGCCAGGATAATATGCACAATCAAATTTCTGCAACTTGATTTCATGATCTGTTCAAACCCTCCCCCATTCAATTCTTCCCCAGTAGCTAAGCCATGCATGAAAATTAAATACGAAAAAATTAAAAATTAAATTATGCATTACTTAACTATATGTCGCATATTCTTCATTTGTTACGTCTTATTCTTATCGGAGCCAAGATTTTTATTAAGGGATATTAAAATAAAAAGAGTAAATATACAAAAAAAAAATTAAGAAGATGCGATACATAATATATACACAAAAATAATTCTTACATATCTGAAGAGTGTAATTTGCCGGCAAAAGGATGTCAGTTGACACGTTTTGGAGCTATGTGACTTCATCACAGCTCGTGTTCAACTCGGCAACGAAGTTCATCCGAACTCACTCTTTCGGCAAGTGCGGAGCATAATATATATGTGAAATTTCACTAAAATTTCATAAATTATATATTGATTACAGTCGAAAATAACCTCTTTATTCCCTCGGGATAGGGGTAAGGTTTGCGTACACATTATCCTCCCCAGACCCCACTAGTGGAATTTCACTGGGTCGTTGTTGTTGTTGTACAGTTATATACATATTATACGTCTTTTAGCTATTTTTAATTCTTTTTTTGGGAATATTTGTAATATATGCTACCAAATGTCAAGATGTATAAATTCCCATATCAATCATTCACAACCTAATTTCACGTGAACACCGCAACGCACAGGAATATAGGATGCACTTGTTGTCACAAAAGAATACAACACAAATTGAACAGATTCATTAAAATTTTCAGTTCGAAGGCAAAAAACCAAAAAAGAATATGGTTAACTCGTTAATTATTAGGGTCCATTTTCCAAACCATTGCCTCAAGAACGACAACACAATAGAGAAACATGACCATGACGGGATGAGGAAAATTTAGGACTCTAACAATTTAATGTGTGACGTCGCGGTGGAAGACGGACCGATGAAAGCGGGTCAAGGTAAAGCACTAGTAGGCCTTGGCGTAAGCCGGATTTTCTCGAAGAAAATTCAAAAAATAAAAAAATAAACAGTCAAACAGCTAAGAGAATTCAAGATTTAATATATATACATAAAAATAAAACTATATATATATATATATATGATTCGGCTGAACCCCTTTTCGCTCATTAGCTCCGCCCCTGCTAATAGATAAATTTCACAGCTAAAAGGAGGATAAATGAAATGTTATATAAGATATTACTAAAATTTACATAATATGCGCATCTTTTAGTTTTATAATCGCTAAACCCAAGGGTCAAATTTGTTGGGCCAAAATGGAATAAAGGGAACTTAAACAGTTAAAGTGTGACATATTGTTGATACAAAATAACAAGAGATGATGAAAAGCATATCCAATTCGAATTTCGTTGCCATTGAATTATCTTAAATAGGTGATCATATTTAAATTGGAGGAAAAAGAAATTTACATAGGCGTCATGTACGAAAATAAAGGTGGGACATGGGGATTTAATGGACGAGGGACAAATATGATCCTAAAGTATAACTGTAAGGATAAATATGTCAAAAAGTATAACAAAGGACAAATATAACCCTTTTTGAAGAGTATAAGGATAAATATGATCTTAAAGTATAACGGTAAGAATAAATATATCAAAAAATTAGAACGAAGGATAAATATAATCCTTTTTGAAGAGTAAATGGGTAAACATGACCCTTTTCCGTATATTAAACAATAGCCTTTGAACCATTATAGTTACTCCTTATATCTCAATTTATATGATTTATTTTGCTTTAAAATTTATCTCAAAATGAATACTGAAAATATATTTAGAAATAGTTTTAAATTTAAATTTTTTATTTTACCATTAATAAAATAATTTATACCAGTCACAAAAAAATCTACGAAGAATTAATCTAAAGTAGATCGTTATGGTCCAAGAGTTGTCTTCGTATGTGCACATCTCTTCCGTTCTTAATTTAGGGACCAGTGGCGTACGTAGGTGTCACGACCCAATTTAGGATTTGTGACCGACGCTTAGAAGCAAGTGCTCTCAAATAAGCCTTATTGGTAATTTTATAGAAAATCGGACAGAATTTACCCTGTTTTTGGACCATCTCAAAACTTTTCATGTCTCAAATCAACAATCAAACATCCTAATATCATACCAAACAATTGACAACTGGTCAATTAACCAATACAAGTCTCCACCATAACTAAACCACCAACTAACTACTAGAAATACTAATTTATCTCCAACATTTGATAAATGAGAACGATACTCAACATAAGACTATAATAACAAAATAATACTCATGACACTAAAATAATGACTATGGAGCGACTCTAAGAGTTCAAAAAAAGAAAGTATAACATTAAATAAAGTCTCCGCCCACGCGAATAAGTGCGAGGCTCACCAAGAACTATCAACATGTGCGCTCTAATTAACGAAATCCTCGCCCGCGTCAACTGCTGTCTTTGTAAAAAAATTAGTGGGGAATGAGTCGCTAGCTCAGTGAGTAATAACACTTAATCACAACCGTTTTTATTGGGGACAATAGAGAAAACATGCTAGTATATCAAACATAAAATAACACAAAAATGCCCTTTCAGAAACAATAAATAATTTTCAGTCTCGTCATGCTTTTCTTGTAGTATAATACAATTAACAGTTCGGTAATAAGCTCGGTAACAACTGTCTAATATCAGTATTCACATTTGGGAGGTTTCAATGAACGGATCATATAATCGGTATAACTGTGAACTTTTTCGCAAGAAGTCAAATATAACGGTAGTCCCTACTCAAGGAAAATCGGTAACGATATGCTAGTTCTACTATCCCACTAGCGAGGGCTATAACGGTAATCTGTAATTACAAGGTGCAACAAGTCTAACGAACCCGCCGTTAGCTATGGGATCCTTCAATGTCTATTCCCATTTATACATGTCTATGTAATCCGTATATACTCATAGAAAATATTTTAAAACAATATAGGGCATTTCGGTTCTTATCAAATCATATAATTTCTTTTCGATAACAGTAAATTCAAGTAACGGTAACAGATCTAGTGACAGCGAAAATATTAAAACAATGGTAATCTTCTCAAATAGCTATTTCGGTATCATATCGAGTAAGAGACTTGTCCCACATGCAACTTAAAATAATCGGTAACATATTCATATTAAAAATCATGTGTAAATCATGCAAGTTATGAAAACACAAATTGCGGTAAGATTACTACTCACAGTACTCGTGCCGAAATACCAGATGCTTCACCTCGAGCAATTCGTACAAATTCCTCCAATTAATCTATAATTACATGATATCAATCTCATGTTAATTTCCTTGTTTAGGCTAATTCATAGCTAATTTAGGATACCCGACCCTCGAGGTTTCATATTTGACTCTTAATTCGCCGAATTATATTTACCCACCTATGAGTAATTACTAATCTATCAACTCCAACATATTCATATATTTTATTAATCCAATTTCATAAAGTTCTATTGATTCTTTAGGAAGAAAATTCTCAAGTGTGAATGAATTAGTGTAATTTCTATTTCTCTATAGAATCTTCCAATCATGAGAATCGAAATTAAGATCTACCAGAAGGAGAAACTCAAGCTATACCCGTAAAACACAATTCGTACTTAAGATTCCTCAACATATTGCCAAAGATTAACAAAAATTTATACATATCTTTCCTTGTTTCACTGACTTTTGCCAATCTCCTTATTTAACTCTAATCATTAAAATATATTCTCAAATTTGTGGAATACAATACCTGAAGATTTGAACAAATAACGGATGAAAGTGGCTTCTTTTGCGGTACCAAGCTTTTTCCCCAACTCACCTTCTGTATTTGTTTTTTGATTTTCGCTTTAATTCTGACCCGTCAAAATCCTTTTTGCTTCTACTTGGTTTTACGCAGCAGAATTTGATTCTATTGCCAGAGAAAGGGGTCTTCGGCCCTTTTTTCATTTTTTCTTTTTGTTAGTTAGCGTAGGGCTTTGCCCTATTTAATTTTTTTTGGTAAATTACATAATTACCCCTTTCTTTTAATGAGTATTACATTCTCCCCACCTTATGAAATTCGGTCTCCGAATTTAGCTCAGGTACGTACCTGTAGACTGAAATAAATGAGGATACTTGACTCGCATAACATCTTCTATTTCTCATGTAGCTTCTTCAATAGATTGATTTCTCCATAAGACTTTAACAAGCACAATTTCTTTTGACCGTAGCTTTCTTACTTGCCTATCAACAATAGCCATCGGCTCCTCCTCGTAGGACAACTTCTCATCGAGCGGTATAGTCGGTGCTTCAATCATCTGAGATGAGTCGGATATACATTTCTTTAGCATTGAGACATGAAACACTGGGTGAATAAAGGACAACTCAGGAGGAAGTGCCAAACGATAAGCCACCGCTCCCACTCGGTCTAGTATCCCATACGGTCCTATAAACCTGGGGCTCAACTTGTCTCTTTTCCCAAATCGCATTACACCTTTCATAGGGGAGACTCGCAAGAACACTTTGTCTCCAATTATGACACACTAAATCTTTTCTTCGCTTATCAGCATAAGACTTTTGTCTGCTTTGAGCTACAAACAAGCTCTGTCTGATCAACTGGACTTTGTCCATAGCTTCTTGTGCAAGGTCGGGTCCCAATAAATTAGTCTCACTAGCTTCAAACCATCCGATATGAGAACGACATCTTCTACTATACAATGCTTCGTACAGTGCCATTTGAATACTGGACTGAAAGCTATTGTTGTACGCAAATTCAGCTAACGGTAGATAAGTGTCCCAACTACCTCCAAACTCAAGAATACAAGCTCTCAACATATCCTCCAAGATCTGTATAGTACGTTCAGACTGCCCGTCTGTCTGTGGATGAAATGCAGTGCTAAGATCTACTCGTGTACCTAATGCTCCTTGAAAAAATTTCCAAAAGTGTGAAGTGAACTTTGATCCTCTATCAGAGATGATGGATACTGGAATTCCATGAAGTCGGACAATTTCACTCATAAATATTTGTGCATACCTCACTCTTCCATATGTAGTCTTTACTGGAAAAAAGTGTGTTGACTTTGTCAGTCGATCTACAATTACCCACACCGAATCATAACCTCTAAGGGTTCGTGGTAGACTGGTGATAAAATCCATAGTAATTCTTTCCCATTTCCTCTTAGGAATCTCAATTTTCTGTAGTAGTCCTGCGGGTCGCTGATGCTCAACCTTGACCTGCTGGCAAGTCAAACAACTAGAAACAAAGTTAGCAACATCTTTCTTCATACCTTCCCACCAATAAAATTGTTTCATGTCATGGTACATTTTTGTGGATCCAGGATATATAGTGTATTTAGTGTTGTGAGCTTCTTTAAGAATAGCATGTCTCAACCCATCTATGTCTGCTACACATAGCCTGTCGCTCATTCGAAGAACACCATCACTTCCAACAATTATATCCTTGCTTTTACCAGCTAATGCCTCATCTCTGTATTTGCATAATCATTCATCCTCATATTGGGTTGCCTTAATGCGCTCAACTAATGAAGACTTAGCCTGAGCACAAGCCAACAATGCCTCTGAATTTCTGACACAAAATCTGATACCTGTATCTTCTAGTCTCTGAATATCTTTGGCCAAAGTCTCTTTGCAGGAGCTATGTGTGCCAGACTCCCCATAGATTTTCTGCTCAATGCATCAGCCACCACATTGGCTTTTTCAGGATGATACAAAATAGAACAATCATAGTCTTTGAGTAGTTCCATCCAATGACGCTGCCGAAGATTCAGATCTCTCTGCTGAAAGATATACTTCAGACTTTTATGGTCAGTATAAATCTCACAAGTTTCGCCGTATAGATACTGTCTCCAAATTTTTAGAGCAAATACCATTGCAGCCATCTCCAAATCATGTGTAGGGTAGTTTTGCTCGTGCTTTTTCAATTGTCTCAAAGCATAAGCTATAACACGACCATTTTGCATGAGAATACATCCTAATCCCACCCTTGAGGCGTCACAGAATACTGTAAATCCTCCAGAACCTATGGTAAGGCTAATATTGGTGTAGTTGTTAAACATGTTTTGAGTTTTTGAAAGCTCTGCTCACATTCCTCCGTCCACTGAAACTTTGCATTTTTCTGTGTTAGCTTGGTCAATGGCGCTGCTATTCCGGAGAAATCCTGCACAAAACGCCTGTAATAGCCTGCTAAGCCTAAAAAGCTGCGAATCTCTGTAGGAGAAGTAGGCCTGGGCCATTTCTCCACAGCTTCTGTCTTCTTAGGATCTACCATAATTCCATCTTTGGAAATAACATGCCCCAGAAATGATACCGAAGCTAGCCAAAATTCGCATTTCGAGAACTTATCATAAAGTCGATGTTCTCGCAATGTCTGCAACATAATCCTGAGATGATCCTCGTGTTCTCCTTGGCTACGAGAATATATCAGGATATCATCAATAAATACTATTACAAATCTATCCAGAAAAAGCTTGAACACCCTATTCATTAAATCCATGAATGCAACTAGAGCATTTGTTAGTCCGAAAGGCATCATAAGAAACTCATAGTGCTCGTATCGAGTTCTGAAAGCAGTCTTAGAAATATCTTCATCTTTGATTCTAAGTTGATGATAACCAGAACGGAGGTCAATCTTTGAAAAGTGGACAACTCCTTGTAACTGATCAAACATGTCATCTATACGAGGCAAAGGATATTTATTGCGTATTGTTATCTTGTTCAATTGCCTGTAGTCAATTTACATTCTCAGGGATCCGTCTTTCTTCTTTACGAATAGTACTGGTGCACCCCATGGTGATACACTAGGTCTAATAAAACCCTTATTTAACAAAATTTGTAACTGTTGCTTTAGCTCCCTCAACTCTTCGATATGGGGGTATCGATATGGGCTATGTGTAAGGTAGCAAATCAATACCAAAGTCTTTTTCTCGTACTGGAGGCAATCCTGGTAAATCCTCAGGAAATACATCAGAAAATTCTCTCACTACGGGTATATTTTCTGTACTAATTGTTTCCTTTCTTGTGTCATTTACAATAGCTAAGATACCCAAGCAACCTTTCTTCAGAAGTCGTTGAGCCTTCATAAAAGATACAATTTTGCAAGTCTCTGGAACCTGGCTCCCTCTTAGAATAAAACTGGGTTCATTTGGTATCTCAAACTTAACTATCTTTGCATGAAAATCGACTATAGAATAGCAAGAAAATAACCAATCCATTCCCATCAGCATGTCATAGTCAATAATATCAAATACAATAAGGTCAGCTAGAGTATCTCTACCCTCAACCCGAATCTGACAAGCACGATATATGTATTCAGCTAATAGAGACTCTTCAATAGGAGTAGTAACTAGAAAAGGATCATTCAATAGCTCGGGCTGTCTACTAAATCTCAAAGCAAAGTACGAGGACACATAGAAGTGAGTAGATCCCGGATCAATCAACGTAAGTGCATCGAATGAACAAACAGAAAGAATACCTGTAACCACTGCATTCGAGGCCTGAGCATCCTATCTAGTAAATGCAAAAACTCTCGCCTGACCTCTACCAGCATTTCCTTGTCCTTGATTCACAGTAGCACGGTCTCCAACACCACGACTTCTATTTCTTGTACTTGGCACTTGAAGTATTACGGGCAGTCTAAGTCGGTGCAACTAACTGAATAGAAGCCTGGTTGAAATTTCTCGGAGGCTGAGGGCAATCCCTCAAGTGATGTCCCAACTGGCCACACCGAAAGCACTCTCCAATTTGAACACGACATTGGCCCAAATATGATCTACCACAAGTCTGGCAGACTGGAGTAGTGGCATATATCTGCCCAGAATTACGATGTCCAGAAGATGATGGTCCCCTATTACCTTGTCTGTAATGTGGACTGTATATAGACTATGAAGACATGTGTGTCCCTGTCTGAGAACCCTGTTGTTGTTGTTGTCCCTGATTTCATGCTCTTCTATTTTCACTAAAACCACTACTGAAAGCCCCTCCTGTCTTAGCCTTCTTACGTAAATCACTAGCTGCACGCTCCTCACGTCCCTTGTTTTCAATCTTTCTAGCAAGATCGACTACATCAGAGTAGGATAAAGTCTTCATCTGTGGGGGCTACTGTAGTATATAGACGACCAACCAATCCATCAACAAACCTCTGAACTCGAGCTTCTTCGGTAGGCACTAAGTGAGGAGCATATATAGCCAGCTTACAGAACTTAGTGTTATATGTTGACACATCCATATCTAGAGTCTGAACCAATCTCTAAAAGTTCTAGCATATTGTTGCATCAGACTGTCTAGAAGAAAATGATTCTTGAACAACTTAGTGAACTCGTCCCATATCAGTGGTGGTGCTCCTGCTGGCCTTCCTAGCAATACCGTTTCATACCATGTGTTGGTCATATCCTCTAGTTTGTATGCTGCAAACTCCACGGCCCTCTCACTAGAAAATCCAAGAGCACGTAATGCCTTAAGTGTCCCATCCAAGAAAATTTTGAGGATATGCTAAATTATCGGAACTTGTGAATTTTGGTGATTTCAATTTCAGAAATTCTTGTTGGGATACTTCCTTATTCCCGAAAGTCCGAGTCTGTGCAGGTGCTTGTGTCTGTAAAGTAGCCTGAGGAGCTGAACTTCCTCCCTGAGAAGGCACCAATGCCTCTAACACATTCAATAACCTTGCCACTACATCTGCAGGTAAGGCAAAAGTAGGTACAACAGTTGGCACTGGTGGTGGAGCATTCTGAACTCCCTGCTCTTGCACTTGATCTGGCATAACAGCTTGGGTTTGACCCATGTCCCCAACTTGAGGTTGAGGAGCAGTCTGTCTTCTAGTTTGATGAACCCCAACTTGACCGCCACCTCGGGTAGCACCACGTCCAGCAGATTAGGGTGTGCGTGTCCTAGCCATCTGCGAAAGAAATATTCCAAAGTCAATCTCAAGTTATCTCAACGCACGATCAAAGAATGAAATAAGGGAAAACATTCCTAGATGTTCAGTAGCATCAAGATCATAAGTTTGGGCGCCTACATACCAATGAACAAGACTCTACTAAACATTGCTCCATGCCTAGGGACTTAAAGCCTAAGCTCTAATACCAACTTTGACACGACCCAATTTAAGATTTGTGACCGGCGCTTAGGAGCAAGTGCTCCCAAGTAAGCCTTATCGGTAATTTTACAGAAAATCGGACAGAGATTCCCTTGTTTTTAGACCATCCCAAAACTTTTCCTGTCTCAAATCAATAACCAAACATCCTAATATCATACCAAACAATTGACAACTGGTCAATTAACCAATACAAGTCTCCACCATAACTAAACCACCAACTAACCACTAGAAATACTAATTTATCTCCAACATTTGATAAATGAGAACGATAATTAACATAAGACTATAATAACAAAAGAATACTCATGACACTAAAATAATAACTATGGAGCGACTCTAAGAGTTCAAAAAAAAAAGTATAACAATAAATAAAATCTCCGCCCACGCGAACAAGTGCGAAGCTCACCAAGAACTATCAACCTGGGCGCTCTAATTAATGAAATCCTTGCCCGCGTCAACTACTGTCTCTGTAAAAAAAATTAGCGGGGAATGAGTCGCTAGCTCAGTGAGTAATAACACTTAACCACAACCGTTTTTATTGGGGACAAGTCAGAAAACATGCTAGTATATCAAACAGAAAACAACATAAAAATGCCCTTTCAGAAACAATAAATAATTTTCAGTCTCGTCATGCTTTTCTTATAGTATAATACAATTAACAGTTCGGTAATAAGCTCGGTAACCACTGTCTAATATCAGTATTCACATTTGGAAGGTTTCAATGAACGGATCATGTAATCGGTATAACTGTGGACTTCTTCGCAAGAAGTCAAATATAATGGTAGTCCCTACTCAAGGGGAATTGGTAACGGTATGTTAGTTCTACCTTCCCACTAGCGAGGGCTATAACGGTAATCTGTAATTACAAGGTGCACCAGGTCAAACGAACCCGCCGTTAGCTATGGGATCCTTCAATGTCTACTCCCATTTATACATGTCTATGTAATCCGTATATACTCATAGAAAATATTTTAAAACAATATAGGGCATTTCGGTTCTTATCAAATCATATAATTTCTTTTCGATAACAGTAAATTCAAGTAACGGTAACAGATCTAGTGACAGCGAAAATATTAAAACAATGGTAATCTTCTCAAATAGCTATTTCGGTATCATATCGAGTAAGAGACTTGTCCCACATGCAACTTAAAATAATCGGTAACATATTCATATTAAAAATCATGTGTAAATCATGCAAGTTATGAAAACACAAATTGCGGTAAGATTACTACTCACAGTACTCGTACCGAAATACCAGATGCTTCACCTCGAGCAATTCGTACAAATTCCTCCAATCAATCTATAATTACATGATATCAATCTCATGTTAATTTCCTTGTTTAGGCTAATTCATAGCTAATTTAGGATACCCGACCCTCGAGGTTTCATATTTGACTCTTAATTCGCCGAATTATATTTACCCACCTATGAGTAATTACTAATCTATCAACTCCAACATATTCATATATTTTATTAATCCAATTTCATAAAGTTCTATTGATTCTTTAGGAAGAAAATTCTCAAGTGTGAATGAATTAGTGTAATTTCTATTTCTCTATAGAATCTTCCAATCGTGAGAATCTAAATCAGAAGGAGAAGCTCAGGCTATACCCATAAGACACAATTCGTGCCTAAGATTCCTCAACAGATTGCTAAAGATTAACAAAAATTTATACATATCTTTTCTTGTTTCACTGACTTTTGCCAATCTCCTTATTTAACTCTAATCATTAAAATATATTCTTAAATTTGTGGAATATAGTACCTGAAGATTTGAACAAATAATGGATGGAAGTGACTTCTTTTGCGGTACCAAGCTTTTTCCCCAACTCACCTTCTGTATTTGTTTTTTGATTTTCGCTTTAATTCTAACCTGTCAAAATTCTTTTTGCTTATGCTTGGTTTTACGCTGCAGAATTTGATTCTATTCGCAAGGATTTTCATAAGCGGTGTCACTATTTCTAGCAATAACCCTGTAACAGTTAAAAAAAAATTTGTGGACCCAAGGAAGTTCAAACCCAAGACCTCTCACATCAAACATGAAGTTGTCAACCACTAGACTATTGAGCTGTTTTGATACAAGTGGTGTCAACCACTAGACTATTGTATTTATATATATATATGTAGTAAAAAATCTTGAGGAAGCGGTGTCCCGTGACACCGCTTGAGTCCATGTAAATTCACCCCTGTTAGGGACTCAACATCTTCGATTAAGGTTGTTACACCATCATCCATGGTAATACGTATAGTGACTTGGATACCATATTTAACGCGCTAATTCACTAGTAAATTGTCCATGTTTTATTAATGTAGCCTTTGATTAGAGCTCTACTCTAATTTTACATATATCTCTCGTTAAGATTCAGAATCCTAGCTGAGGTTCGTCTCACGATTATTATATATAGAATGACTTAATACCATATATACCAATCTAATTTACTTGTGAAATTGTTGACTTTGATTTATACCCGCTCGATTTTAAAACGCGCCCTATGGTCTCAGGCTTCCTGTATACCAACATTTCTCATGTATGTATTTTGTTGATATATATGAAACTTTATTAAAGTATTAGTACATACTAAAAGTAATAATTCAAAAAATAGTATTATAATATAATTATGATTAGGAAAAGGATTCTAGATAGCATTTCACGTTTATGTACAGAGTAGTGTACTATATGTATGATGACTATAATTATTTTTATACGTGTGGTGATGAGCTTAATAATTGGAATCTAAAAGCTAAATGTGGGATCCCCATATATGTCTTAATTTTGTTATTATATGAATTATTGGATGATATTATTTTAATTATTTTTCTTTTGCACTTTTTCTTCGCCTTTTTTATCTTGACGTCATCTCCAGGATCCAATGATAAAAAGCAGAATGTTTTCTTATAATATTTATTTTAATTAATGTCATTTCAAAGCAGGAAAAGTTGGTGGGATGTTTCTGATTCTTTGATATACCAAGAAACATGGAAGCCAATAATGTTAGCAAAATTATTTTTTATTTTTAGTTTTTCGTTATACTATATTTTAAATATGTGGTACAGCATGGACAGAATAATTATTTTTTTGAAGAAAAATGGAAATAAAATGTTGTTTTGTCACAATGTCTCAAGGTCACATGACTTTGATTAATTTGTATTTAAAAAGCATATCACTTTTCTAAAATATTCTTAATAATTCGAAAAGGGAATAAATAGAAATTCAAGGTAAAGTTTGTGTCCTTTTATTTTTAGCTAATTGAACATAAACAACTGTATGTTGACTGACTTTTAATTTTTTAATCAAGAGATTGACCAATTTTGCTAACTTAAAAAAAATTCGACCTAGGTGTAAAAAAAAGTTATATACATATAATAAAATCACACTCATTTTGAACTGCTAACTTAATTCTGAATTTGTTTCTGAATTTATATAAAGCTTTTATGTTACATATAATAACCTAAGTTGATCAACAAAATAATCACCAATTGTACTCATTAAGCCAATCAAGATTTCCTCTGAGTATAGCATGTTCATCAATTTACGAAGATATTGTAATCAAATACTCTGTTCGGTTCATAATAAGTGATTTTTTGCCTTTTTATTTTGGTCTAAAATAAGCGATCTATTATATAATTGAGAAGGAATTAATTTTGTTTTTTTAAAAAAATTTGCCCTTATTTACATATCTCAATGTGTCAAGTTAACAATATGTAAATTTTAATTATGGTTAATTTAGTCAAAATACTTATTTTTTCCCCTAGGAATTAGTATTTTCTTAAGAGGTGTGTCAAAAATAAAACATCACTTATTATGAACCGGAGGTGTAAGTACTATCAGAAAATTTGTTTCCATTGAAAAAAGATCTTAACTTTGAAAAATAATTAAAGCTTCATTTAATTGTCATATGTTTCCGATAGAAATCCTAAAATTTGAAATAACAAAAAACACCTGCCTAGTTTTCCTCCACAAAATTTAATTAGACCAAGAGTAATTTTTGTTTTAAATTCATCTGCATTGAAAGTGAAACTATTGGTTATAGCTAGTGTGGTCCAGAAGTTTTTTTATTAGTTTCCACCCGGCGTCCAGTACCTATATTAGGGGCCGACAAAATTTAGATTTGCGCCGGAAAATTTCATATTAAGGTAAAACTCCTTAACAAAAGTGACTCCACAACCAAAGCTCGAACCCGAGACTTTTAATTAAGAAAGAATAAGTATTTACCACTACATTATAACCCTTATTGGTTCACTTGAAAAATCATTCGGTCTCACTTTGTCTTTTAAGCATCAATGTTCCATAACTTTTTTTTACATTAAAAAACAGTACATTTAATTCAGGCTCTTTATTTAAAGAAAATATTTTATTTTAATGTAGAGTGTAATACTTGGAAGTTGTAGCCATGGTAGGACCAAGTGAAAAGCTTGACAAAATGGAAAGAAATAATTATAGCCTCACACTATTGATTGAGAGAGGATCAAAACAATAAAAGATGACAACCAATTCAATAACATTATTAATAGAATGAAATGGTTTTCTCTTTGGAAGCATTTAGTATAATGGAAGTTATTTTTCAATAAAAAAAATTCTTGTATTTGATTAGTAGAAAATATTTTTTTAATCCATTAAATTAAAGAAAAAGCTTTGGCATAACTAATAGAGTTGCTGCCATGTGACCAGGAGGTCATGGGTTCGAGCCGTGGAAACAGACTTTTGCAGAAATGCATAATAAGACTACATACAATAGATTATTATGGTCCGATCTTTTCGTGAACCTCACACATAATGGGAGACTACCCTTTTTATTAAATTAAAGAAAAAGTGACTTTCCTTACTTATAGGCGGAAGTCATTTTCCTTACTAACAATCTTATTTTTACACTTCATATTACTTGATCTTACACTTAGATATTATTATTACGGAATATTTTAGTACCCAAAAGTTTCATAAAAAATACTCTCTGATTTATTAATATTATTATTGATCTTTGATGTCTATTTTACCTAGAAAAAATAATTTTCACTCACCAATTAATCAGATAAATATGATTTCCAAATAAATATTTTCCATGAAAAGAATTTTTAAAAAATGTATTTTCTATATAAACTAACTTCTCACTTTTCTCGCTCCTTTCACTTGACTGGTTAGTTAGGTGTGATCTTTTTTCGCACACTTTCACTCTTTTTCTCTTTCTTATGTAGGGGGGTTGGTACTTGGCCTAATAAATAAATAGGAGAGTATCCCTTCTCCCAAAGTTACAATGTCATTTTTTGGAGAGGGGTTGCTCTGATGGTAAGCAACCCCCACTTCCAATCGAGAGGTTGTGAGTTCGAGTCCCCCCAAGAACAAGATGAGAAGTTCTTGGAGGGAAGGATGCCGGGAGTCTATTTGGAAACAGTCTCTCTACCCTAGGGTAGAGGTAAGGTCCGCGTACACACTACCCTCCCCATACCCCACTAAATGGGATTATACTGGGTTGTTGTTGTTGTTGTTGCTTCTATACGGATCTCTCAAGAGCTCTAATATACTTTATTTATTCACCTATGTCAATTTGAGGTACGACCAGTTCACCAAGAAGATCGCCCTCTCAATTCGAGATAGACAAGATCATTAAGATTTCACGATCTACTACCGAATATATTCCAATTCCAAGAGCTCGGATCAAATTGGCATTAATGTATCAATTCGATCCGAACTCTCTCATTGAGAATGCTCATTTAATGAGAATTACCAGACTTAAAATCTTTATTCATTATGAATTGAAAAGAGGTTCCTTTCTTTTTAACACAAACTAACAGTCGCTATGAAAGTTAGGATTAACTTGAGAAATGAACTTGCTGAGTGTAGGGATGTACATGGATCGAGTTGGTTCAATTTTTATCAAAATCAAACCAAATTAACTATATCGGCTTGAATTGGTTTGGTTTTGTCGGATTTTTTGGGTTTTTTTTTTTTGTTACATGAGTACTATTCGAATCTTACTTTGTTAAAGTTATAGATAAAGTTTTGATAAGTGAATATATATTTAGTAGATATCGAAAGAATTGACAAACATATGATCTATTAAAATATTCTATTGGGAGAATTTTTTAGTAACACATGATAGTTATTTTCTTAATCGTCAAACAATAGTTTTCCGTTAATGTATGCTTTCAAGGCTAACACATGAGAAGATCCCAAATATTTTTACATTATTTAAAGAAAGTTCAATATAAAGTCTTAAAAATATATATATTTATATGTCGGTTTGGTTCGATTTTTTTTTTACTCAATATTAAAACAAGTCAAACCAAACCTAGTCGGATTTTTTTAATCGATTTACGGTTTTCCGGTTCGATTTGAACACTCCTAACTAACTGAGTGTGACTAGAAGTCTTTCTTTGTTTTCTTAATTTTCTTAATAGAAGTATATATTATTGTCCTTATATTTATTGCTAACAAGCATTATTTGTGTCCTAATTGTCGGTGGTTACTGAAAAGAGTACATATATAATTCTCTTAACCATGAATATTATGTTTCTTTATGTCCTGAAAAGGTGACAAATTGTAGTACTCCTTATGTAATTAATCAAAAGGGAATCATTAAAAAAAGGTTATGACACTAAGTAACAACAAAAACAACACATCTTATCTAGGAAATAAATGTATTTTGAGGTGACATTAGTGATGCTAACCTCAATGAAATTTGGAGATGTGGCTTTAATTTAATGTAAATGACAGATCGAGAAAAATAATACTTATCTATCTTTTTAGACAGGAAGCCTTGAAGTAACGGTAAAATTATCTCTATAAAAGTTAGGGGTAGTCGGTCTACGTCACACCCCTTTGGGTACGGCCCTTTCCCGAACCTTGCGTGAATCAGAGACGGCTCAATAAGTTTGATGGCATAAAGCAAAACTTTAATATGAGGACTTAAAAAAATTCCTATATTTTTATTTGAAGTAGAGTTTTCTAACGTTTTGAGAATAAATTTTTTAATAACTTTTTGCATAAACCATTTAATCTTTCCTATGACATTATTGATCTTAGATAACAAAACCCGGTTCAAGAAGTTGAAAACTTTATATCAGAATAAATTTTTGATATTTCAATATACTTGTTGCATTGATGGAGACATGAGGAAAAAACAAAAACAAATAAGAAAAATGGAGTTTAAAAGTATATTACTTATTTTCTAATGATAAATGTAATCATTTCTTTTTATAAAATATTTTACTTTTCTATTTTAAAATACTTAATATTTTTAAAAAAATTAGGGCCTCACTACAAGAATTGTAGTGGGATGGATAAGATCTTTCCTTCCTCAGACGGAGGTATTCGGTTCGAGTCTTGGAAATGAAAAAAATTCTTTCTATGGAGTTGATTCCAATTTAATGGATTTCACATGGTACGAACTCGAATTAGTCAAGGCTCCAAATCAAATATCGGACATCGAGCCCCCTAAATTTAGGGGGCCTGAAGCCCCCACTTTAGTGGCTTCACCCTCTAGCCACCCCTGGTGTGAATGCAGGATGTCTTGTGCACCGGACTGCTTTTTTACTTCTCTATCTCCTTAAATTTTGATGGACAGAATTACTCGATACGTGTACTAACAACAGGAAGCAGACACTCAATTAAGGATGATAATAATTAAAAAAAGAATTACCAAATAATAAGTAGTAACAATTTTAAGAAAGAGAAGACTATAAATTTTGAAGAACGTCTCGAGAGTTGAGAAGCCATTTTGTTTATTTAGGGTGATCACAAGTCCACTACTTCATGTTAATCAAGAGAAACTAATCTGAGAAAACTAGAAACAAAATTTAGAAAATACAAATAATTGAGGTAATTATATTACTGGTGTCACGATCCGAATTTTCTACCATCGGGAGTTGTGATGGCGCCTACTAATGTGAGCTAGGCAAGCCAATCCTTTAAGTTAATTACTCCATTATCCAATTAATTCTTTTCAACAGATATACAACGATACCGTATAAACAGTGGAATATTTAATTAAGCGGAAGAAAAATAATAAAATAACTAATTCTGTAGCTATTACAACTACTTAAGCCTTAATCACCCAAAACCTAGTGTCACAGATGGTCTAAGACTACTAAATACAAGGTCCGAGAATAAAAGACACACTGTTTCTGAAGCGAAAAGATGAAACATGAATTAAAAGATAGAGGAGACGCAAGGGCCTGCGGACGCCTGCAGGTCTACCTTGGATCTCCGCGTAGATTGAAGGTAGCCTCCAACTACGGTCCAAGAGCTGCTCCGGGATCTGCACATAGTGCAGAGTGTAGTATCAGCACAACCGACTCCATGTGCTGGTAAATGTCTAGCCTAACCTCGGCGAAGTAGTGACGAGGCTAGGACCAGACCACCAAATAAACCTGAAATTATATATAAGTTGTTAAATTCCCTTGACATATGAGAAAATTCAAGTGAAGAGACAAGGTGGTTTAAAATATCTTGTGTCAAATATTACGAAGTTCGTATCGAAAGTACTAAACTTTCAATTAAATAGATATTCTAAATTGTTAACCAATATGTATAAAATTTAATAATTGGTTCCTCAAAATAAAAAATGTTGGAAAACTAATTCAAAGTTGTAGTAGGAAACCTTAGTTATTTAGGATTTAGTTTATTTAATTCATGTCTAAATAGGATTTGCAGTTAGAATAAATATAGGAATAGGCTTTCTTGTTTCTAGTTGAAATAGGTTTCATAGAGGTATTGATAGCTTATTTTATGTGTGGAGATTTGTGAGAATTGTTGAGAGCTTTCAGAAATTCATAATAAAAATATTTTTCCTTCATATTGGTATCATAGCTTCTACGATCTTGAGAGAGAATCAAGTAGCTTTCGCTGCCGGTGGGTGGCGCTAGCCAAAGTGTGTCGCCTGTCTGACCAAAAAAATATTGGCAAAATTATAGATAGTTTTCAACAAAATTAGACTATTCGATGAAAAGTTTCAAGACAAATTCAAGAAAAAAAAAACAAGTTTAAAGAGGTGCAAACAAATATGGTACAAGATGAAGAAACTCTTCCCTAAAAGTGTGGAGAAGTGTGTGAAAAAATAAAGAAGTGTAAAGATCAATCAGTGAGATTAATAATAAAATATTTTCCTTCATATTGGTATAAGAGCTTCTACGATCTTGGGAGATAATTTAGTAGCTTCCGCTACCGGCGGGCAGCGCTAGCCAATGAGTGCCGCCTGTCTGGCCAAAAAATATGTTGGTAAAATCATAGATAGTCATCAAAAAAATTAGGTTATTCGATGAAAAGTTTCATGACAGATTCAAGAAGAAAAAAACAAGTTTAAAGAGGTGCAACAAATATGGCACAAGACGAAGAAACTCTTCTCTAAAAGTTGGAGAGAGGTTTAAAAAAGTTAGGAGTTGAAGATAGGTGTTTCAACAAAAATTGGTAGTTGGTGGCAAAGTACATCAACGGGAGTTGAAGATAGGTGCTTCAACAAACCGAGGGATGAAGACATGTGCTTCATCAAAACTGAGAGTTGGAGAGAAGTGTTCCGACATAACTACTAACGAACAAGTCAGACATATACAGCTTTGAATTACGGGAGAATGTTGAAAAATTAATTCAAAGTTGTAGTAGGAAACTATAGTTATTTAGGATTTGATTTATTTAATTCATGTCTAAATAGGATCTGCATGTAGAATAAATATAGGAATAGGCTTTCCTGTTTCTAGTTGAAATAGGTTTCATACTATTATAAATATAGGTATTGATAGTTTATTTTATGTGTGGAGATTTGTGAGAATTGTAGAGAGCTTTCAGAAATTCATAATAAAAATATTTTTCCTTCAAAAAATAAGAAAATAATATATAATTCAGATCAACTTTGTAATAAAGTTTTGATAAAATAAAAGGACAAAATAGAAGTATAGAACTAAGTATTCTTGCATACTGGATTTATACGGTTAAAATTGCAAAGATACTTAAAGAATGCAACAGTATTAATATCTGCCTAGAAGGTCATATTCCAACGCCAAGAAGCAGATTACTTTTTAGAGAATTTATAGTTATATTTGATTTTTCACCATTTAAATTTGCCTTTCCAATCGCATAAAAAAGGTTAATTAATTAAAATTAATTTCATATATATATATTTGATAGTGTAAAAATTAGTTATATTGATAATATATATATATATAATTAATTAAAAAAATTCTCTACCAATTTCCTTCCGCTTTATATTGCTAAATCAGAAAAGGAAATTAAAGTATCTGTACTTCCACTTCCTCTCTTTTACTTTCCCTGTTCACGAGCGGAGGCGGAGGAACAATATAGCAACGAGTTTGGACAAATCCAATAATTTTTGTATATACCTTATATTTGTACGGACTTCATAAATTACATATAAATATTTAGTTGCGTGACCCAATGACCCATAAACTTCAAATTGCTCCATCTATATTCACAAGCAATAGCAACAACTTGAACCTATTATGTGAAGATTCCCAAAAACGTAAGCATCGCACTTTCTGATTTTCTAGCAGGTTCTTTTTCATAAAATGATAGAAATCAATGTATAACATGAGTACATGACCATAGTAAAGATTCAATTTATGGCACATTGTCTTGCACTTATATGAAATAAATGTGATGTAACATGACCATATAGAAATCATCATATAAAGATAATTAATTCAATTTCCTTGCACGTCTATGTTTCTTGTTATGGGTGACCACCACATAATTATTATGGCATTCAAATACACTAGTTGGTTCCAATAAGGAGCGGAGCTAGGGAGGTGGAAGGGAATTCGATTCCCCTTCGCCCAAAAATTATAGTGTATATGTGAGGTCAAGGGGGTAAATTCTTTTTTTGGTATATATACGATATTTATCGAATTCCTTGATAAAAATTCTGTCTCCGTCATCGATTCCAATACATTTGATGGACTAGAACAACCTTGAGTAAAAGTTCATCTTTATTATGTCTTGTTAAGAAAATAAAGGGGTGTTTGCATGTCTGTCACTCACTTCAAGGAAAACGATGATTCTGAAAAAGATGGAAAAACAACCCACAAACATTGACTTTCCACATGTATATGTTCATGGTTAGTGTTTAATGTGGTAAAAATAGTACGGGCTAGCCAGTTTTTAGACTGGTCATTTAAAAATAGCCAGCATTTGCAAGGATATTAAAAATAACCACTATTTTACTGCAACACGGAAAGTTCCAGCATAATATACTGGAGATTTGTGCACATGTATATGAACTTCCAGTATATTATGCTGGAACTCCAACACGCAGAAAGTTCCAGCATAATATACTGGAGATTCAAGCACATGTGTATGAACTTCCAACATATTATGCTGGACCGGTATATTATACTGGAACTCTAGTATATTATGCTGGAACTCTAGTATATTATGCTGGAACTCCAGTATATTATACTGAAGTATTTTCCGGATTTTGAACAATATTTTTGTTTAGATTTATCTTTACATGGAAAATGGCTAAATTTTGATTACTTTTAAAGCCGTGGCTATTTTTGAATGACAACTTATAAATCTGGCTATTTTTAAATTTCTTCCTTTAATGTCTCGAGTGAACATATATGGACCGTTTGGTTACACGAATTACGAGATTTAATCTAATATATATGTTGGGATTAAATTTATGTAGCGTTTGATTATGAATATTAGGTAAAACTAGAATATACTGAAATAATCTTATTTTGAACCAAACGGTCCCTCAGTACACTAATATACATAGTTTTCTCTATATGACCAACCTTTCAAACTAAGACTTTTAAATTGGGCAAATGATACTGTATAGCCGTTCTCAAAATAATAATCGAAAAAAGTATATATATTATGTATATTACATATAAAAATTATACAAATTTTATGTACTTTTTCGGCTACCGAATATAAATAATTTATGGTGCAGACTAAAAATAAAAAAAGCCTCATGTTAGAGTTGTTACATAAATAGCCGGTCAAATTTAATATTTATTTTTTAAATATTAAATATACATACATACATACATACATACATATATATATATATATATATATATATATATATATATATATATATATATACATACATACATACATACATACATACAAATATAGGTAGCTATTTGTGTTAAGTTTTCAAAAAGAGAGGAGGGTAATGGAAATTCTTTATTTCAACCTACCTTGGACCACATAAATCCCTTTGGACTTGATTTGATAGCAACTAACCTCTCTCCGTAATAGCATTTCAACGACTTAAACTATCATCATATGTTAATTTCTACTCCCTCCCATCCAAAATAAGTGATTTTTAGCTGTTTTCATACAGATTAAGAAATTCATCTTTTAACATTAATTAGTAATGAAATTGACCATATTAATTTTTACTATTTCTTCACATAAATATTCCAACACTATTTACTCCAAGGGCAATGTAAGAAAAAAATAATTAATTCATTCTTGAAATCTGGAAAAAATCACTTATTTTAGACCACAAAAAAAAGGCCAAGAAATTACTTATTTTGGAGCGGAGAGAGTATTATTTTGCAATAAATGAATTATTTAAAGCAATTAGATACATGATTGAATGATGTTTTACCATAAAACATTCAACAGAATAAATGTCTCTTGTCTATATATCCAGTTTTACCATAAAACATTCAACAGAATAAATGTCTCTTGTCTATATATCCACGGTCCACCTTAGATCAGTCTGAGAAGTTGATTGTTAACCACTTAAAAGATGATGTTTGAACAATGTTTCGCCCCCAATACTTTCTAAGTTTGATTGTTATAACCACGAAAAATGGGTTATGTCAAGAAAGAGCCAACCCCAATAATATTACTAATTGAAAAATAGTGATGAAATTAAGATAGAGTTAAATTTTATTCATTGACTGGATAAAAAAATATTTACACAATTATGTAATATTTGAGATACTCATTGTCACGATCCGGATTTTTCACTTTCGGAAGTCGTGATGACGCCTACTAATGTGAGCTAGGCAAGCCAAACCTTTAATCTAATTACTTCATTAACCAATTATTTCTTCTTAACAAATATAAGGCGATAACGTGGTGACAGCGGAAATTCAAATTTAAGTGAAAGACAACAATAAGATTTATGAAAACTGCTTCTATTACAAATACTTGAGCCTTAACCACCCAAAACCTGGTGTCACAGACTGTCTAAGATTGCTACACACAAAGTCTGAAGAAATAACAATACATTGTTTCTGAATAAAAGGAAAATGAAACAGGAAATAGGGACAGAGGGAGACTCCATGGCTTGCGGACGCCTGCAGGTCTACCTTGGGTCTCTGGATGGACTGAAGGAAGCCTCCAAGCTACTGTCCAAAAGCTGCTCCAGGATCTGCACATAGTGCAGAGTGTAGTATCAGCACAACCGATCCCATGTGCTGGTAAGTGTCCAGCCTAACCCAGGCGAAGTAATGACGAGGCTAGGACCATACTACCAAATAAACCTGTGCAGTTCAAATATATATATATACAGCGAAAAATAAATACAGAAATAAACAAATAAAGATAGGAGGGGGGAAACATGCATGCTTCGAGGAATAACAGGTAAAACAGAATATCAAGAGAATTACAAAGAAATCAAACTCAACTACTAACAAGAATAGAGAAAACAAAGGCAGATTTCACTTTCTTTTCACATCTTGTACCCGATCCCATTTCCTGTATCTCGTGGAAGGCATACCACCCGCTCCCATTTCATGTATCTCGTGGCAGGCGTGTCACCCGCTCCTATTTCATTTATCTCGTGGTAGGCATACCACCCGCTCCCATTTCATTTATCTCGTGGTAGGCGTACCACCCGCTCCCATTTTATTTATCTTGTGGTAAGCGTATCACCCGCTCCCATTTTATTATATCTTGTGGTAGGCGTACCACCCGCTCCCATTTCATTATATCTTGTGGTAGTCTTGTGGTAGGCGTACCACCCGTTCCCATTTCATTATATCTTGTGGTAGGCATACCACCCGCTCCCATTTACAAGCCAACAATAATCACAAGCAATCCCGGTAAGGGAACAATAAAATCAAATAAACAACCCGGTAAGAGAACAATGATATCTTAACAATATCCCGGCTAGGAAACAATAGTATCAAACAAACATCCCGACAAGGGAACAATGATATCTCAACAATATCCCGGCAAGGGAACAATAATATCAAACAAACATCCCGGCAAGGGAACAATGATGATAATAACATATGAAGCGCAATAAACCACAACGGAGTCATAACAATTATAATACAAGATTTACGGGCATGCTTGACACCAACGTATAGATACTCGTCACCATGCCTATACATCGTACTCCACAATTAACATGTAGCAAATAAGACACAACTCCTAATCCCTCAAGCTAAGGTTAGACCAAACACTTACCTCGAACTTCCACGGCCAACTCAAGCCTCAAACACCACCTTTCCTTTTTGAATTCGGCTCCAAATAAATTGTATCTAGACATAATCGACTTAATAACATCAATAAACGCTAAACAATCCAATTCCAATGCTTAATTATAGCTTTCCCATCATTCTTCTAAAAAAGTCAAAAATCGACCCTGGGCCCGCTTGGTCAAAATATGAGGTTCGGACCAAAACCCGATCACCCATGAGCCTGAATATATAATTTGTTTTGAAATCCGACCCCAAAACGAGGTCAAATTCCCAAATAATCAAAAAACCCTAACTCTACCCAAATCCTTAATTTTCTACTTTTAATCTCATGTTTTAGGCCTAGAAATCTAGTGGGTGTTGATAAAAATGGAAGAAAACAAGTCAAAGATTACTTACCCAAGAGGTTATGGTGAAGAAATTCTTCAAAAATCGCCCAAGAGGTGTGAAGAAGAAGAAGTTTGTGAAAAATGGGTTAAATCCCGTAATGCATTCTGTTTCTAGACTTTTAAAATAACTGGGCGAAATTGGTCTTCGCATTCGCGATGCGTTAGGCCTGACAAACCTATGCGTTTGTGATAATCGGCTCGCGTTCACGGAGAAGTAACTCCTCGAGCCTTCGCGTTCGCGCCCCAGTGGTCCCGTTCGCGTAGGTATAATACCCCTTTTCCCTTACCAGGCCACAAGCCTTCGCGTTTGCGATGCCAGGCCCGCGTTCGCGAAGGGTAGACCCCCCAAAGCTTCGCGTTCGCAACCTGGTTCTCGCGTTCGCGTAGAAGAAAATTTTCCTTCAGCACTATTAACTCATCGCGTTTGCGAGTGTCCTCCCGCGAACGCGAAGAAGAAAATATCAGAATACTAGCAACTGAAAACCTGCAACTTTTTAAGAGTTTACAACCTTCTGAAACTCACTCGAGCCCTCGGGGCTCCAAACCAAACATACATACTAACTCAAGAACATCATATAAACTTATCCGTGCGATCAAATAGCCAAAATAACATCATTAACATCGAATTAAACCTCAAAATCAATGAATTATTTCAAAACTTCTTAAAACATCAAATTTTGCTTTTAAGGTCCGAATCCCGTCAAACGGATTCCATTTCTTACCAAACTTCACAGAATTATCTTAAATCACATATAAGACCTATATCGGGCACCAGAATCAAAATACGGGCCCGATACCAACATGTTCTAATCAAAATTCATTTCCAATTCCTTTAAACAATTTTTTTCAAAAATTTTCTTCAAAAATTCATTTCTCGGGCTTGGGACCTCGGAATTCGATTTTGGGTATATGCCCAAGTCCCATATTTTCCTACGGACCTTCTGGGTCCGTCAAATTACAGGTCCGGGTCCGTTTACCCAAACATTGACCGAAGTCAAATTAATTCATTTTTATAGTCAAAATTTATCATTTTTCATAGATTTTCACATATAAGCTTTCCGGCTATGCGCCCGAACTGTGCACGCAAATTGAAGTAATGTTAAAAGAGGTTTTTTAAGGCCTCGAAACGCAGAATTTCATTTAAAAACAAGCGATGACCTCTTAGGTCATCACACCCATAATTACAGGTAAAGTGTTGTGATAGATAGATACTAATCGGTAATTAAGTTGATGGTAACTAACATTTATTATAATAGGTTAAACTACATTAATATTATTTTTAAATTTTTTTATTGTTAAATGAATTAATAAAGTAGAATTTATTTATATTGTTAGCGCATAGAAGTTAAACCCAATTGTTTTTCCTTTCTCGCTAGATTTTCTCTCTTGTATCTCGTACTCCCTCCGCCTCATAGTATCTGTCATGATTCTCTTGTACACATCCCTAAAGAAAAATTAATTAGGATGGGATTTCGACTACTTTAACCTTATTCATGTCTTAATATTTAATCTTTCTTCATTGGTATTTGAACAAAGTTAGGTGTTTGTAGTCTTCAAGGATAATTATTACTAAGGGTAAAAAAGGAAAAAGATAATTAATTTTATCTTGAAATTTTAAAATAACAAATAATTTGAGACATGAAATGAAACAATAAAGAAGAATATTGTAAGAGAGAGAGAGAGAATTCTTATTGATTTGGGATGAATTACAATGGAATACGACCCCTATATTGATAGAGAAAGAGTAACTTAGTCACCAAGTAATAATCCCTAAAATCTCTCTAAAATATAGATATTCACCTTAAATACAATTCTATTTATAACAAGACAACCATTTTTAGTAACCACGACTGTTAATATGAGATGCAAGGAGTAATTTCTTTCCTTTTTTACTTTCGTAGTTCCAAAAAATGGGTAACTTCTTTTTAAGGAATCCATAAATTCAACATATTATGCAGCTTTTACAAAGTGAGCAAAATAAAATACATACGAACAAAACACGAGTAAATTGACCCCATACGGCTATTACTATATATATATATATATATATATATATATATATATATATATATATATATGAAGTTTTTAACCGAACTTTACGGGTGTTGGTGACCCCTCTCGATATAGCATAGGTCCGCTTATGCTATCAGTTGTGATGACCCAAGAGGTTATCACTTGTTTTTAAAAGGAATTCTGCGTTCCAGGCTTTAAAAACCTCTTTTAGCATCACCTCAATTTGCGTGCGCAGTCCGGACACGTAGCCGGAAAGCCTATATGTGAATATTGTGAAAAATGATAAATTTTGACTATAAAATAAATTAATTTAACTTCGGTCAACGTTTTAGGTAAACGGACCCGGACCCGGACTCGTAATTTGACGGTCCCGGAGAGTCCGTAGGAAAATATGGGACTTGGGTGTATTCCCGAAATCAAATTCCGAGCTCCCAAGCCCGAGAAATAAATTTTTAAAGAAAATTATTTTCTGAAATTGTTTAAAGGATTTGGAAATGAATTTTGATTAGAACATGTTGGTATCGGACCCGTATTTTAGTTCCGGTGCCCGATACAGGTCTTATATGTGATTTAAGATAATTTTGTGAAGTTTGGTAAGAAACGGAATCCATTTGACGTGATTCGGACCTTAAATACAAATTTGATGTTTAAAATAGTTTTGAGAAATTTCATTGATTTTGAGGTTTAATTCATAGTTGTTAATGATATTTTAGTGATTTGAATTCACGAGAGAGTCCGTATGATGTTTTTAGGGTGGTGTGCATGTTTTGTTTGGAGCCCCGAGGGCTCGGGTGAGTTTTGGATAGGCTGTAGGGTGAAATATTGGACTTAAGGAATTGCAGGCCTGCAGGCTTCGCATTTCCCAACCTCCCTTCGCAATTCCCAATTCGCATTTCCCAATCTCCCTTCGCAATTCCCAATTCGCATTTCCCAACCTCCCTTCGCAATTAGTAGTTCGCATTTCCCAACTTCCCTTTGCAATTCCCAAGCCAGCAGAGGTCGGGGTTCGGAATTGTGAATCCCTGTTCGCTATTCCCACATCTGAGACCTACAACTTTTATACTTAGATGAATTTTAACCCATTTTTCATATCAGCTCAAAACATAAACACACTAGGGCAATTTTTCAAAGGCTTCTTCTCCAAATCAATTGTAAGTTATTTTTAACTAGTTTTTTTCGATCATTAACATCTTTTAACATGATTTTAACTTAAAATCAATAATTTTCATGGGGGAAATTGGATGTTTTGGGTAGAACCTAGGTTGTTCAAAAATTAGGGATTTGGACCTCGATTTGAGGTCCGATTTCTAAACAAATCATATATTTGGGTTCGTGAGGGAATGAGTAATCGAGTTTTGGTTCGAACATTGGGTTTTGACCATGTGGACCTGGGGACGATTTTTGACTTTTTGGGTAAAACTTTAAAAAAACTCATTTTCACGCATTGCGGTTGATTCAGTTAGCGTTTATTGATGTAATTAAGTAACTTGTGACTAGATACGAGCGAATTGGTGGTGGAATCAAGGGGTAAAGCTATAGTTGAATCGTGAATTGTGTTCGTGGTATCGATGTAAGTGTTTGGTCTAACCTTAATTTGAGGGATTAGGAGTTGTGTCTTATTTGCTACATATTAATTGTGGAGTACGACGTATAAGCATGGTAACGAGTATCTATACGTTGGTGTCAAGCATGCTCGTGAGTCTTGTATTATAATTGTTATGACTCCGTTGTGATTTATTGCGCTTCATATGTTATTATCATCATTGTTCCCTTGTCGGGGTATTTATTTGATATTAATGATCCCTTGCGGGGATGTTTGTATGATATTAATGATCCCTTGCCGGGATGTTTGTTTTGATAGTACTGTTCTCTTGCCGGGATGTTTGTTTGATATTATTGTTCCCTTGCCGGGAAGTTATTGAAATATCATTATTCCCTTGCTGGGAAGTTGTTATATTGCTCTTGTTCCCTTGCCGAGATTTCTTGTGATTATTGTTGGCTTGTAACTAGGAGCGGGTGGTATGCCTACCATAAGATATAATGAAATGGGAGCATACCGATATAATGAAATGGGAGCGGGGTGGTACGCCTACCACAAGATATAATGAAATGGGAGCGAGTGGTACGCCTACCACAAGATATAATGAAATGGAAGCGGGTGGTACGCCTACCACAAGATATAATAAAATGGGAGCGGGTGACACGCCTGCCACGAGATACATGAAATGGGAGTGGGTGGCACGCCTTCCACGAGATACAGGAAATGGGATCGGGTTACATGCCTGCAACAAGATGTGAAAAGAAAGTGAAATCTGCCTTTGTTTTCCTTATTCTTGTTAGTGGTTGGATTTTGATTCCTTTATAATTCTCTTGATATTCTCTTTTTACATGTTATTCCCCGAAGCATGTTTTCCCCCTCCCACCTTTACTTGTTTATTCCTGCTTTACTTTCTGCTATATATTATATCGAGGTCATTTACTATAAAGTCAAACCTTGGTCAACTCTTCCGACTTAGAGCTTGCGAATTGAGAATTATTCTTCCAAATTAACTCTGAATCTCTCGAAATCAAAACCAACCACATACGCGAGTCATAATGCCTAATGTGAAGCTACTCAAGGTCTCAAATCGCCGAACGACATGCTAACACTCAAAACGACCGATCAGGTCGTTACATCATTGAGATGCATTGTCCGCATTCTTCTATGTATAAAATCAGCTCTAGGTAAATGATTATTGTTTGAGGATTGAGGCGATGAGCAGATTGTGTGATACTCAGATGTTGATTGGGAAAGATCACTTTTTGATAGACGTTATACGTTTGGAAATTATGCTTTAGTAGGAGGTAATTGAGTGTCTTAGAAAAGCAAGAAACATAAAAGAAAAAATTGCTATATTTGTACAACATAATTTTATACGAAGGAAATTTATAACTTGAGTCCCTATTCTTCAACCATGCTCCGCCACTAGGGATATTCGTGCATCGCACGAACGTAGAGGCTAGTATCTATATTATTATAAACGCACGAATAATTTTTGTTAAATGTTGAACGACTTAATTATCACCGAAATATTGATCGACTTTTATGCCCTTAAATATTTGTATAATTTAAGTATCTAATTGTAAATTACCTAATGATGAAATTCTTTTTCGATTTAAGCTATACATACACCGACCTTACAAAATTAATCCTACTTGGATTAAAAAGGACGTCCATAATTCCATTCCTTTTTTGTATGCAATATGCTTATGCATATTTTATGATTTGTTTTATTTAAGGGAATAAGATTGAGTTCCGAAGAGAATATAAAGGGAAAAAAAAGTTTGTGTGCATGCGTGAGAGGAGATGTGAATTAAAAAAAAAAAAAAGAGAGAGGTGAAGTGAACAAAGGGTAAAATAACTCTTTTACTTCAAGTTATAACCTTTATCTTAAACTCCATAATTCGTATTTTGTGATTTGTTTTATTTTCTTGTATGGTTTTATTGGTATCCGACAAAAATTGAGTCATTATGTGCTAAAATACAAAGGAAAAAACCTAAATAAAAAGCTTAATGTTTTGACTAAACCAAAACCATAATTAAACGATTCATCTTCAAAGCCTAAAAACTTACATATGACAATTATTCAGAATTCAAAGGTTCTTAAATGCAGTAAAGTTTTGCTATACCTTTGTCATTGATGAAGTTTTATACCTTAAAAAAGTTATTCCCTCGAGTATTTCATGTACAAGAAACTTTTTATATGTACAAGTCTTTCCGAAATTCATAGTAAAAATAACTAAAGAGACATACTTCTATCTTTATATATATTTCTAAAACCAGTTGTATTTGGCTAAGAACAAAGATAGAGAGGATACAAGCATGGCGAACTATACCAAGCAAGGGAGCAAGCACATGCCTCCTGATATTAATTTGATGAATGAAAGCAAATTAAAGTTTATGCAGTTAGATTTCTACTCCTTTAATTTTTATTTTATAGTTCAACTAAATGTGTTCTGATATTAATGCGGTTAAAAATATTACTACTTTTTACACAAAGTTTCTACTAAATGAAAATAATTCTATAGACGATGTGGGAACGCACGTCTATAGAGACTAGTTATTATAAAAGCATGAATATAATGTCGGTTTACCAAAATAGCCTTAAAATATCTATTTCATATTGGATAAAATTGTAATAACCAAACTTTTGCCTAATAACTAGATTCTAGACTTTGAGTTCAATTAAGATTTCTAAATAACGTTTGTAAAGTAGACCACTTAAAGAATCTTAGTTTGAATAGCCCTGCTACTGGGTTGATTACAATCTGTATTTACTTCCATGTGTAGTATTCCTTCGAATAGGGAAAATCGTAAGGTCAACATTTTTTCTAAAACTAATACGTAGGTTTCCAAAGTAAATTGTGAAATAATATGAATCATGAATGAGTTGACGAAAATCCTAGGAGACATAGTTGAACAAAACTAATCAAGCTAATGGATTATTTTCATATTTAGAGGTAGGTCTTGCACGTAGGACAAAAACGTACATACTTTGGTGTATGTATATTAAACTTAAAGTATACTACTAATTATTTTCATAATTACGACTTTTAGAGCAAAGCCTTTTATCTTTTTTTTTTTTGGTGGAATGAAAGATTTTATTCATCTCCAAACCAGTACATCAATAAGAATACAAAAGAGAGGTCTATAGAGCTAGGGGCGTACGCAGGAATTTTTGTAAGCGGTATCGAAATTTATAAAAGAATTGAAATATAACTTTGATTATCATACTTTTAGATAAAAAATAGTCTTAGTCTATTAATTTTGTTGAGTCTTAATTTAGAAAAAGTTTTGAGTTCAATTGTACTTCATCACGATTTTTAACCACAATGACATAGTTTAGATTTGAACTTTCGACCTCTTAGAGCAAAATCAAACACATTACCAATACACCAAGACACAATTTATGTCAAGTGGTGTTATTTTTTCCTACTTATCTATTTCCGTACAATATTAATACATATATTTAATAAAAATTTCCGACGAAGCAGTGTCGCGTGACACTGCTTCGATAAGCGTGCATCCGCCCTTGTATAGAGAAGCTATCTATACTTCTACCTATATAATGAAACTGTAAAATTCCTTCCTATCTATCTATATATTTCTTCTATCCAACTTCCATCTTTCCCTTTTATTCTCTTATTTAATACTTCTACCATTCGAACCTTGCATTCTTCCTTGATTTGCATACATACTTTACGTGGTGTAGACACTGAACTCTTCCATACAGCTTCATTCCTACCTTTCCCAAAGCCTTTTATCTATCCGCTAGAATCTGTTACAAATTAGACATTATATACTTTTTATGTGGTACATATTGCAGTGATCAAATCTTTTACGAAAACCCAGGCGAACAAAATCTTTGTTGATTCTGCATGGTCCTAAGAAAGTTCTAGGAGTAAATTTACAAAATTTTAATTGATTTCAAAAGTTATAAATATTAGGAAAATTAATATAAAGATAGTTATGTTATATAGTTCAAACAAGGGAAAAATTTATATAAGATAAATTTTTAATTGATTGACAAGTCCTATATATTAGGATTTCCTACATAATTCAAATGAAGAAATATTTAATAGAATTGTTTTTATTGATTTCAAAATCCTAATATTATAAAAATAATTAAATGATAATTTTATTCAAAATAATTTTTTTAAAGGGTAAAAAATTGATATTTTAAAGGCAAAAATTTTATTTATGAAAGTTTACACCAACAGAAATATTAATAGTTTAAATTATGTATTGCGTTAAAAGTTTATTATCTTTTACATATAAAATTAACAATAGTAGTTGGGGCTAAACGTGCATGGCACATGAAATACAATACTGGTTTACAAAAATAATTTTATAATATTAATTATAATAACTCATAATAAAAGGACATAACCGTAATTCCAGACATAATTCTTATAATTATATTAGTTTTAGGACATAATACTACACGTTAGGAATTCTACATGAAGGAAGCATGTTAGTATAATTATTTCTGGATATAGATATATAATACTACGTGTTAGCATGTAAAACTCTAAGAATACGTTAGGTTTCCTATTGCTATAATTACTTTTAGAATATAGATGTATTTCTAGCCATGTAATTCTATTACTTTTAGGATATACTTCTTAAAAATTCCTATTACTAATTTAATTTGAAAACGTTTTATATTGTCCTACTACTGATTTGATTTGAGAATGTATTATATTGTCCAATTCCATTTAGAAAAAGAAGAGCCTATATTATATTATAAAAGTATGAGTATAAAATTGATAGACTAAAAAAGCCCTAAAATATTAAACAAGATAACTATTTGGGAAAGGACATAGTCGTAATAACTTATTTTTTGGAATACTTAAGATTTAAAATTAATAAAATTTTGTCTATTAAATTCTTATTAATAATATGCATGAATGTTTAATAAAATTAATTTCATAATAATCCTCTGTATTGGTAATACACAACCACTCCATAATGTCCAATATCAAAAAATTAAAAGTAAATATTAAATGGACTGCATAAAGCATTGGAATTGAGAAAAAACTATCTCCACAATAATATATTTTTATATTATATTTGAACTACTTTCCTACTAAAATAATATTTTTTTATTATCAAATTTTGGATAATATTAAAAATATGCCCAATTATCTTAAAACAACTAAGAAAATATTTAAGAATATACATGTGTGAGAAAGAAAAAGAAAAATAGGTGGTAAGAGTCAATACCACTAATGATTCTGAAAACATAAAGATCTAAAATGTGACGACCCGGCCAATCGTCTCATGAGTTACCGCTCCGTTTTCCCCGTTGCTGCTTCTTTATGCTTCGTTATCCGTGTTTTATGTGATCGGGTTGATCAGTTTGAGTTCGGAGAGGATTTGGTAAGAAATGAGACACTTAGTCTCTTTTAAGAAGGTTTAAGTTAGAAAAGTCAATCAGATGTTGACTTATGTATTAAAGAGCTCGGATGTGAGTTCTGATGGTTCGGTTAGCTTTGGGAGGTGATTTATGGCTTAGGAGCGTGATCGGAATTGGTTTTGGAGGTTCAGAAGAGAATTAGGCTTGAATTGGCGAAGTTGATATTTTGGCGATTTCCGGTTGATAGGTGAGATTTTGATATAAGGGTCGGAATGAAATTCCGAGAGTTGCAGTAGCTTCGTTGTGTCATTTGGGATGTATGTGCAAAATTTAAGGTCATTCGGACGTGATTTGATTGGGTTTTTGATCGAAAGCGTATTTCGGAAGATTTTAGAAAACTTAGGCTTGAATCCGATATGATTTGGTAGATTTGATGTTGTTTGAGGTTTTTGATGATTGGAACAATTTTGAATAAGGTATTGAGTTATGTTTATACTTTTGGTTGAGGTTCCGGGGGCCTCGGGGTGATTTCGGATGGCTAACGGAAAGTTTTGAGACTCGAGAGATTGCAGATTTTTGCTGTTTCTGGTGTTTTCGCACCTGCGGTTTAGGGACCGCAGGTGCAGTACCGCATAAGCGGTGAGTTGGGCGCAGAAGCGGAAAGGGGTCAGGTGAGCTGGACCACAGAAGCGGCTATTGGGATCGCATCTGTGGAATCGCAGATGCGGATGGAGTTCGCAGATGCGGTTGTGGTTGGTTTAATGAATTCCGCAGAAGCGGATGGAAGACCGCAAATGCGGTACAGCAGAAGCGGTTCTTGAGTCACAGATGCGCCAATGTCTAGGCAGAATGTATATAAGCTTGCCTTTGCGATTTTTGAAGGTTTTCACCATTTTTGACTTCAGCTTGAGAGCTTTTAGACGATTTGGAAGGGGAATTTCAAGGGAACTTCGTTAAGGTAAGGATTTTGGACCTAAAACACACTTTTATGGTAATATTTCATGGATTGGGATGAAATTTAAGGAATTAAGGGACTAAAAAAAATGAAGGTTTAGGACTTGAGTTTAAGAGGGCTTAAATTGGGGATTTGAGGGGTCATTTGAACTCCGCGTGTTTTTGATATGTATGAGCTCATGGGGATACGAGGAATCTAATGATATAAAAATTTCTGAGTTTCGAGAAGTGGGCTCGAGGCTCGAGTTTTTCTAATTTCGGAATTTTTAGTATTTTTCGATTGTTTTCGCTTGGGCTTTATTTCCTTAGCAAATTGTGACGTATTTGTTCTGATTTTGGATAGATTCGATGCGTGTGGAGGCCGATTCGAGGGGCAAAGGCATCGCGAGCTACAGAGTTAGCCGGTTCGAGGTGAGTAATGATTGTAGATGATGCCCTGAGGGTTTGAAACCCCGAATTGCACATCGTAGTGCTATATTGAGGTGAGACACACGCTTGATAACAAGCGTGGGATCGTGCACTATTGGGATTGTGACTTGGTCCGTCCCGATTGATGATTTTACCGCGTATTTGACTGAAACTTATTTGCTATCATCATGTTTTGGGCTGATTGCCATATTTGGGCTTTGTGCCAGCTATTTGGACCTTCATGGATTTTTATCACTATTTCCTCACTGTTTGGGCTAAGAACTACTGTTTTACTAATGCCCGAGAGGCTTGTGATGATTTTCGGCCTGAGTGTGGCCGAGGTCCAGATGTGAGGATACACTGATACTGATATGAGGCCGAGGACCTGAGATACATATATACGCCACGAGGTGGCTTGACTGATATGAGGCCGAGGGCCTGAGATACATATATACGCCACGAGATGGCTTGATTGACATGAGGCCGGGGGCCTAGATTTGATGCCACGAGATGGCTTGATATTGCTCTTGGGCCATAAGGGGCCCCTTTGGAGTCTGTACACCCCCAGTGAGCGCGGGTACCCATTGTGATGTGAGATTGAGCCCGAGGGGCTGACATTGTTCTGAGATTGAGCCTGAGGGGCTGATACTATTCTGAGATATTGCTCGAGGGGTTGGTTTGTTGATACTGTGCCTGAGGGGTGAACTTTTACTTGTTATTTACCTGTTAATTACTTGATTTACCTGCTGAAAAAGGGATTTTACTTGATTCTTCACTGATTTACTGATTTTAAGTGATTTTACTGCTTCGGTATAGAATGCCTTGTGTTTTACGTGTTTTCTTACTTCCAATCATTATTTATATTTATTACTCACTAGGTCGGAGTACTCACATTACTCCCTGCACCGTGTGCGTAGATTCAGACGTAGCAGGTCCCGCTCCTGAGTGTTGATCCTCCTAGTCCAGGCGGTGTTTCGGAGACTACGAGGTAGCTGCTGGCGTCCGCAGCCCCCGTGTCTCCCTTATCTTATTATTTCTATGTTCTTCAAAAGTTGTACCAGATATTGTATTTAGTAGACTCGTATCAGGATCCTTAGTTGTTCATGACTTGTGACACCCCGGTTAGGGCTGTGTCAGGTTGGGTTTCCATTTTATTATCTCTATTTCCGCTAAATATTGCTATTAAATCATGTTTAAAGTATCTTTATGTTAATTAACTGCTTAAAAGGGTGAATTGTGTTAAATTGGCTGGCCTTGTCTTCACGAGAGACACCATCACGACTGGGTTTGGGGTTAGGGTCGTGACAAGTTGGTATTAGAGCCTAGGTTACATAGGTCTCACGAGTCATGAGCAGGTTTATTAGAGTCTCGCGAATCGGTATGGAGATGTCTGTATTTATCCTCGAGAGGCTGCAGAACCTTTAGGAAAAACTTCATATACTTGAAATTCTTATCGTGCGAACTTGTTGGTCAGAGTACTAAACTTCTGTTATTCCATTCTCTCACAGATGGTAAGGACTCAAGCTACCGGACGAGGTGAGCGACCACCAGTGCCACCAGTTGAGACTACCAGAGGCCGTGGACGCGTTCGTGGTCATGGTAGAGGCAGAGCAGCGAGGGAAGCCCCTGTAGATCCACCAGCTTCCTTAGCCCAGGATCAAGCTCCAGCTATGGATGCTCTAGCAGCACCAGTTTAGGTACCAGTTGTGCCCATCGTGATCCCGGGTCTTCAGGAGGCCTTGGCATAGATCTTATCAGTTTGCACTGGCCTGGCTTAGGCAGTTTCAGCCACAACAAAAGCAGCTACTTCAAAGGCTGGGGGAGGCAATCAGACCTCCACTGCTCGCACACCTGAGCATATAATGCAGGGATTTCAGACGCCGGGGGTACTTCCAGCCCAGCCAGTTGCACCAACTCAGGAGTTTGTTGTACTAGTTATGCCGAATGATAAGCAGCGTCGTCTTGAGAGGTTTGGTAGACTCCAACCTCTAGCATTCAGTGGAGCAGAGGGCGAGGATGCCTGGGGTTTCTTGGATAAGTGACAACGGATTCTCCGTACAACAGGGATTCTTGAGTCTAGTGGTGTGACATTTACTATCTTTTAGTTTTTTGAGGCTGCCTTCACTTGGTGGGAGGCGTATGAGAGGCGTAGGCCTGTGGGAGCAGCGCCCCTCACTTGACAGGAGTTCTCTGTTCTCTTCCTGGAGAAGTATATGCCGCAGTCCCGCAGAGAGGAGCTGCATAGGCAGTTTGAGTGGTTGCGACAGGGGGATATGACTGTGTCATAGTATGAGTCGAGGTTTTCTAAGTTGGCTCGTCATGCCGTCTGGATGGTTCCGACAGATCGTGAGAGGATCAGGAGATTTGTTAATGGCCTTACTTATCATCTCCGTATTCTTATGACCAGAGAGAGTGATGGGTGCTACGTTCGAGGAGGTGGTTGATATAGCCCATAAGATTGAGACGGTTCACCGTCAGGAGCGAGAGCATAGAGAGGCCAAGAGGCCTCGAGGATCGGGCAATTATAGTGGTGCTCCTTCGAGGGGCTAGTTTTAGCATTGTAGAGGCCGTTCTTTTAGGCCTGCTCAGTCAGCCTGCTTAGAGTATCGCAGGGCATCTTTAGGTCTTGGTTATCATGGATCTCAGCAAGGCCAGTCATCACTCAGTGCCCTCCCAGCTCAGAGTTCATCTCGCGCCCCATCAGCTCAGGGCTTTTCTATGCCGAGTGCATCTGCTAGTCACTCCGGTGCGAGGGGTTCCCTTCAGTCCCCTTCTCCAGCACCTGGGAGTTGTTATGAGTGTGGCGAGATGGGCCATATGTGGAGGCAGTGTCCTCTTCGGGTTGTTAGTTCATCTAAGAAGAGGGGTCAGCCCTCGACTTCTTCTCCAATTACTTCACCACCCGCCCAGCCAGCCAGAGGTAGAGGTCAGGCAGCCAGGGGTCGCCCTAGAAAGGGAAGGTCGAACAGGCGGTGGCCAGGCTCGTTTCTATGCTATCGCAGGCAGGCCAGATGCTATTGCTTTAGACGCTGTCATTACAGGTATTGTTTTAGTTTGCCATAGAGATGCCTCTGTATTATTTGATCCCGACTCCACCTTTTCTTATGTGTCCTCGTATTTTGCTCATTATTTGGGTACGCCCCAGGAGTTTCTTGCTTTACTTGTTCATTTATCTACCCCAGTGGGTGATACTGTTGTTGTAGACCATGTGTACCGGTCATGTGTTGTGACTATTAGGGGTCTGGAGACCCGAGTGGATCTATTGCTATTGAGCATAGTGGATTTTGATGTCATTTTGGGCATGGACTGGTTATCTCCATCTCATGCTATTCTGGACTGTCATGCTAAGACAATCACTTTGGCTATGTCGGGTGTACCGCGGATTGAGTGGCGTGGTGTGACTGATTATGTCCCTAGTAGAGTGATCTCTTTCTTAAAGGCCCAACATATGGTTGGGAAGGGTTGCCTTTCATATCTAGCGTTTGTGAGGGATGTCGGAGCTGAGACTCCCAGTATTGATTCTGTCCCAGTTGTAAGGGATTTTCCTGATGTGTTTCCTGCAGACCTGCCGGGCATGCCACCGGATAGGTATATTGATTTTGGTATTGACCTGGTGCTGGGCACTCAACCCATTTCTATTCTGTCGTATCGTATGACACCAGCAGAGTTGAAGGAATTGAAAGAGCAGCTTCAAGAGCTCCTAGATAAGGGGTTCATTCGGCCTAGTGTGTCACCTTGGGGTGTGCCGGTTCTATTCGTGAATAAGAAGAATGGTATAATGAGAATGAGCATTGATTATAGGCAATTGAACAAGGTAACAATTAAGAACAAGTATCCTTTGCCTCGCATTGATGATTTATTCGACTAGCTTCAGGGAGAGAGAGTGTTCTCTAAGATTGATCTCCGTTCGGGCTATCACCAATTGAAGATCAGGGATTCAGATATTCTTAAGACTGCTTTCAAGACCAGATATGGTCATTACGAGTTCTTGGTGATGTCTTTTGGGCTGACCAATGCTCCAACAACGTTCATGCATTTGATGAACAGCGTGTTCTGGCCTTATGTTGATTTGTTTGTGTTCATCTTCATTGATGATATTCTGGTGTACTCGCGTAGTCAGGAGGAGCACACTGAGCATTTGAGAGTTGTGTTGCAGAGATTGAAAGAGGAGAAGCTTTATGCAAAGTTCTCCAAGTGTGAGTTTTGGCTCAGTTCAGCGGCTTTCTTGGGGCATGTGGTGTCCAGCGAGGGTATTCAGGTTGATCCGAAGAAGATAGAGGCAGTTTAGAGTTGGCCTAGACCGTCCTCAGCCACAGAGATTCGTAGATTTCTTGGTTTGGTAGGCTATTATCGTCGGTTTGTTCAGGGATTCTCATCCATCGCATCGCCCTTGACAAAGTTGACTCAAAAGGGTGCTTCATTTGTATGGTCGGATGAGTGTGAGGAGAGCTTTCAGAAGCTCAAAGACAACTTTGAACACAACTCCAGTATTGGTTTTTGCCATCAGCTTCAGGTTCATATACTGTGTATTGTGATGCTTCGAGAGTTGGGATTGGTTGTGTATTGATGCAGGAGGGTAGAGTTATTGCTTATGCTTCTCGTCAGTTGAAGCCCCATGAGAAGAACTACCCCATTCATGATTTGGAGTTGGCTGCCATAGTTCATGCATTGAAGATTTGGAGGCATTACTTGTATGTCGTGCCTTGTGAGGTGTTCACCGATCATCGTAGTCTTCAGCATTTTTTCAAGCAAAAGGATCTTAATTTGAGGCAGCGGAGATGGTTGGAGTTGTTTAAGGATTATGATATCACTATATTATACCATCCGGGAAATGCCAATGTGGTGGCCGATGCTTTGAACCGAAAGGCAGTGAGTATGGGGAGTTTGGCATATATCCCAGTTGGGTAGAGACCTCTTGCAGTTGATGTTTAGGCCTTGGCCAATCGGTTTGTGAGGTTGGATATCTCGGAGCCCAGTCGGGTATTGGCTTGTGTGGTTTATCGGTCTTCTTTATATGATCGCATCAGAGAGCGCCAGGATGATGATCCGCATTTGCTTGTCCTTAAGGACAGAGTTCAGCATAATGATGCTAGATATATGACCATCGGTGATGATAGGGTGTTGAGGATACAGGGCCGGATTTGCGTGCCCAATGTAGATGGGCTTCGGGAGTTGATTATGGAGGAGGCTCATAGCTCGCGGTATTCCATTCATCCGGGTGCTGCGAAGATGTATCAGGATTTGAGGCAGCACTATTGGTGGAGAAGAATGAAGAAAGATATTGTGGGATTTATAGCTCGGTGTCTCAATTGTCAACAGGTAAAATATGAGCATCAGAGACCGGGTGGCTTGCTTCAGCAGATGGTTATTCCTGAGTGGAAATGGGAGAGGATTACTATGGACTTTGTTGTTGGACTTCCATGGACTTTGAAGAAGTTCGATGCTATTTGGGTGATTGTGGATCGGCTGACCAAGTCTGCGCACTTCATTCCTGTGTGTACTACCTATTCTTTAGAGCGGTTGGCAGGGATTTATATCCGGGAGATTGTTCATTTGCATGGTGTTCCGATTTCCATCATTTTAGATAGAGGTACTCAGTTTACTTCGCAGTTTTGGAGAACCGTGAAGAGAGAGTTGGGTACTCAGGTGGAGTTGAGCACAGCTTTTCATCCTCAGACGGACGGGCGGTCCGAGCATACTATTTAGATATTGGAGGACATGTTGCGTGCTTGTGTTATTGATTTCAGAGGTTCATGGGATGAGTTTCTACCGCTTGCAGAGTTTGCTTATAATAATAGCTACCAGTCGAGTATTCAGATGGCTCCATATGAGGCTTTGTATGGGAGGAGGTGTAGATCTCCAGTGGGTTGGTTTGAGCCCAGCGAGGCTAGGCTATTGGGGACTGATTTGGTACGTGATGCTTTGGAGAAGGTGAAGGTGATTCAGGAGAGGCTTCATATAGTGCAATCGAGGCAAGAGAGTTATGCTGATAGGAAGGTTCGAGATGTGTCCTGCATGGTCGACGAGAACGTTTTGTTGAAGGTTTCACCCATAAAGGGTGTTATGAGATTTGGGAAGAAAGGGAAATTGAGTCCTCGGTTTATTGGGCCTTTTGAGGTGCTTCGAAGGATTGGGGAGGTGGTTATGAGCTTGTTTTGCCACCCAACTTGTCGAGCATGCATCTGGTATTTCATGTTTCGATGCTCCGGAAGTATATTGGGGATCCGTCTCATGTTTTGGATTTCAGCACGGTTCAGTTGGATGATGATTTGACCTATGATGTGGAGCCAGTAGCTATTTTGGTTCGTCATGTTCCAAAGTTGAGGTCAAAGAATATAGCTTCAGTGAAAGTGCAGTGGAGAGGTTGACCCGTGGAGGAGGCTACCTGGGAGACCGAGCGGGAGATGCGGAGCAGATATCCTCACCTATTTGAGACTTCAGGTATGTTTCTTGACTCGTTCAAGGATGAACGTTTGTTTAAGTTGGGGAGGATGTGACGACCCGGCCAGTCGTCTCATGAGTTACCGCTCCATTTCCCCCATTTCTGCTTCTTTATGCTTCGTTATTCGTGTTTTATGTGATCGGGTTGATCAGTTTGAGTTCGGAGAGGATTTGGTAAGAAATGAGACACTTAGTCTCTTTTAAAGAGGTTTAAGTTGGAAAAGTCAACCGGATGTCGACTTATGTGTTAGAGAGCTCGGATGTGAGTTCCGATGGTTCGGTTAGCTTCGGGAGGTGATTTATGGCTTAGGAGCGTGATCAGAATTGGGTTTGGAGGTTCAGAGTAGAATTAGGCTTGAATTGACGAAGTTGATATTTTGGCGATTTCCGGTTGATAGGTGAGATTTTGATATAAGGGCCAGAATGAAATTTCGAGAGTTGTAGTAGCTTTGTTGTGGCATTTGGGATGTGTGTGCAAAATTTAAGGTCATTCGGACATGGTTTGGTTGGGTTTTTGATCGAAAGCGTATTTCGGAAGATTTTACAAAACTTAGGCTTGAATCCGATGTGATTTGGTAGATTTGATGTTGTTTGAGGTGTTTTGATGATTGAAACAAGTTTGAATAAGGTATTGAGCTAATGGAAAGTTTTGAGACTCGAGAGATTGCAGATATTTGCTAACTCTGGTGTTTTTGCACCAGCGGTTTGGGGACCGCAGGTGCGGTGCCGCATAAGCGGTGAGTTGGGCGCAGAAGCGGAAAGGGGTCAGGTGAGCTGGACCGCAAAAGCGGCTAATGGGATCGCATCTGCGGAATCGCAAATACGGAGGGAGTTCGCATATGCGGTTGTGGTTGTTTTAATGAATTCCGTAGAAGCGGATGGAAGACCGCAAATGCGGTACCGCAGAAGTGGTTCTTGAGTCACAGATGCGACAATGTCTGGGCAGAATGTATTTAAGCTTGCCTTCGCGATTTTTGAAGGTTTTCACCATTTTTGACTTTGACTTGAGAGCTTTTGGATGATTTGGAAGGGAGATTTCAAGGAAACTTCGTTAAGGTAAGGATTTTAGACCTAAAACACACTTCTATATTAATATTTCATGGATTGGGACTGAAATTTAAGGAATTAAGGGACTAAAAAAATGGAGGTTTAGAGCTTGAGTTTAAGAGGGCTTAAATTGAGGATTTGACGGGTCATTTGAACTCCGATTCTTGTGTTTTTTATATGTACGAACTCGTGGGGAGACGAGGAATCTAATAATGTAAAAATTTCTGAGTTTCGAGAAGTGGGGCCGGGGCTCGGGTTTTGCTAATTTCGGGATTTTTGGTATTTTTCGATTGTTTTTGCTTGGGCTTTATTCCCTTAGTATATTGTGATGTATTCGTTCTGATTTTGGATAGATTCGACGCACAAGGAGGCCGATTCGAGGGGCAAAGGCATCGCGAGCTAGAGAGTTAGCCGGTTCGAGGTGAGTAATTATTGTAAATGATGCCCTAAGGGTTTAAAACCCCGGATTGCACATCGTAGTGCTATATTGAGGTGAGACACATGCTTGATGACGAGCGTGGGGTCGTACACTATTAGGGATTGTGACTTGGCCCGTCCCGATTGATGATTTTACCGCATATTCGACTGAAACTTATTTGCTATCATCATGTTTTGGGTTGATTGCCATATTGGGCTTCGTGCCAGCTATTTGGACCCTTCGTGGATTTTTATCACTATTTTCTCACTGTCTTGACTTATTACTTGAACTCAGTCATGTTTTCCACTGTTTTAATACTCAACTATTTTTACTCAGTTTTGAGACTTAAATGATATTTTAAATGATGTTTTGGGCTAAGAACTACTGTTTTACTAATGCCCGAGGGACTTGTGATGATTTTCGGACTGAGTACGGTCGAGGGCCAGATGTGAGGATACACTGATACTGATATGAGGCCGAGGGCCTGAGATACATATATACGCCACGAGGTGGCTTGACTGATATGAGGCCGAGGGCCTGAGATATATATATATATATATATATATATATATATATATATATATATATATATATATATATATATACACGCCACGAGGTGGCTTGATTGACATGAGGCCGAGGGCCTAGATTTGATGCCACGAGATGACTTTATATTGCGCTTGGGCCGTAAGGGGGCCTTCTGGAGTCTGTACACCCCAGTGAGCACGGGTACCCATTGTGATGTGAGATTGAACCTAAGAGGCTGGCATTGTTTTGAGATTGAGCCTGAGGGGCTGATACTGTTTTGAGATGTTGCCCGAGGGGCAGTTTTGTTGATACTGTGCCCGAGGGCAAACTTTTACTTGTATTTACCTGTTAATTACTTGATTTACCTGCTGAAAAAGGGATTTTTACTTGATTCTTTACTGATTTACTGATTTTAAGTGATTTTACTGCTTCGGTATAGAATGTCTTGTGTTTTACGTGTTTTGTTACTTTCAGCTATTATTTATATTTATTACTCACTAGGTCAGAGTACTCACATTGCTCCCTGCACCGTGCGTGCAGATTCAGGCGTAGCAGGTCCCGCTCCTGAGTGCTGATCCTTCCAGTCCATGCGGTGTTTTGGAGATTACGAGGTAGCTGTTGGCGTCCGCAACCCCCGTTTCTCCCTTATCTTATTATTTCTATGTTCTTCAAACAGTTGTACCAGATATTGTATTTAGTAGACTCGTATTAGGATCCTTAGTTGCTCATGACTTGTGACACCCAGTTAGGGCTGTGTCGGGTTGGGTTTCCGTTTTGTTATCTCTATTTTCGCTAAATATTGCTATTAAATCATGTTTAAAGTATCTTTATGTTATTTAACTGCTTAAAAGGGTGAATTGTGTTAGATTGGCGGGCCTTGTCTTCACGAGATGCGCCATCACGATCGGGTTAGGGTTAGGGTTGTGACATAAAATTGGAATGTTAGATCGATATTTTCTCTTTAAAAATAAAATTTATGTAGCTAAAATTATAATTACAGTTACATATTCAAAGCAAGATATGAACTAATACAAAGAATTCGAATCAATATAAAATAATTAATTTTTATGTTAAGATCAAAACTATTAAATCTTTTAATTAATTAGTTAGTAAGAGAATACAATTCAATTATTTTTTAAATTCATCAATAAATAAAATTAAGGACAATCTTTCAATACTATATTATAAATAGTAGACTCTGGGTTGCAGGATTATTCTTTATAGATGTATCGGCGGAATTGAAATAATATTCCTATATCATGCATTACTTGCAAATGTTAGACCAAGAAACATGATACTGTTAGCAATAATAACAAATGGTGTACCAACAACGATTTTATTATGAGGTTGTACAACTCACTTAGATTTGATATACTTCTTCAAACAACTAAAATAATCATCACAAATATATCAAAGCAGAGCAATGGTGCTAAATTTACAAGGAAAGTAAAATTGATAATATGTAATGAAGCGCTTATGGCTAAGCGTAAAACGATCGAAACAATTGACCAGAATTTTTAGGGATAGATTGGATATCAATGAACCATTGTTGGAAAAGTAATAGTTTGGGAGATGATTTCTGTCAAGTACTACCAGTATTTTCAAAATCGACGAAAGCATAGACTATAAAAGCTAGCTTGCCAAAATTATACGTATGACCTCAAATAGAAAAAAATTCAATTGACAAGAAATATAAAAGTAATAACATATCCAACATTCAGTGACTTCTTGCTTTGTATCGGAAACGAAGAAGAGCATTAAATAAAAGATGATTTCATTCTTCTAGAATACTTGGTTATCAACCCCAATTGTAATAGCGGTGCATTTAATAAGGGAAATATTTCCATCTGTGCAAATTACATGATAGAAATTAAAGAGCTATTAGCATAAATGAATATGTTGATCAATTAAATAAAAGGTTGATTGCTAAGTTTCACGGTAAAAACAATTTTTTTCCACTTTTTGACGCAACACAAGATGATACCAACCATTATTGCCAAGAAGAATACTTTAATATCAAATGGCCTTCTTTCATGCATGTTTATTTGTCAAGTTCATTATTTCTTGTATATGTTAGTGTTACCATACATATATATATATATATATATATATATATATATATATATATATAAGCTATATAATTTACAAGAAATTGCATATAGAATGATTTTGAAGAAAAATTTACCTGTCAACTACTAAATTTTTTAGAAATGCCGAATAACTTATTTAATAACACATAGATAGAATATAGAAGTTTTGATAATAAAGTCATACATACAGAAATTATGATACTGGTCAATATACTTCTAAATATGTGTTTATCCCCAAATTCAATTTTCATCTTCCGAAATTAAAGAATATCCTTTTAAATTTTTTGCAATTATTTTTCAGTATATTTATGATTTGGAATTATGATAAATAAAACACATGAGAAACATCCTAAATATTGAATATGTTTTACTGCAATATATTTAATTATAGGAACAACTATATGTTGCACTTTAAAGAGGGATATCAATATCGACAACAAGAGTAATGGTTATGGCAGGTCAACTAAAGAATTAAAAGGAAACATACACAAAAAAATATAAACAAAGAAGTGTTCGATAAGATAACATCACATTAAATACTTTCAATCTGTAATACATAATTATCTAACTAATATGACTAAATTTATCATTTGTGTAAGTTCTAATGATGTCCTTTCATTTTAAATTCACGTACTATACTAATGTAATAATATTTTTCGGCATTTAGATCATTGTTGTATTATTATACATATTCTTTCAATAGTTAAATTATGTTGTTCCTTCATATAAATAAATATTCAAATCATCACGTGCATTTTTTAACGTGCAGCGCATATTCATAAATTCTAGTGTGTGTGTATATATATATATTCTGATTAGCCGCAGCCCACAATTACATTTCTATTTTGACAATCTTCCAATTTGGAGAAGAAAAAAGAAGAGAACGAAAAAGTTCAATAAGGATTTGCAAAAGAAAAAAGATGAATCAACAAGCTGGAAAAATTCAAGTAATTCTGCTATGTAGAAAAATATAAAATATAAGAACCAAAACTCTAATTTAATATATAAGCATACTTAATCAAGTTCCTAATTTCAGTTCCCTATTCCTTGGTCCAACTCTACCCCTTAATCACTTGTAATGAACAAATTAATGCTGTGAAAATTGTACTTTTTCATTAGATTAAATGAATAAAACAAAGACAATAAACTTGAAACTTCGATAGAATTAAATTAAATGACTCTTGTCCATAATTTTCCTTGGCTAAATTTGAAACCTCCACCAATAGTTCCAATTTCGACTGCTAACCACTTAAACATGTGTGCTAAGCATTTTATCTTTCTAATCAAGGTGAATAGATTCACACCTCTTAGAAAGAAATAATCCTCCAAGTGATATTATAACCATATCACCTCAGGAGCCTCCAAGTGACACAAAATCATATCACCTCAGGAGGATTCCCTTGTGCCTTACTCGGGATAATCAAGGCAACAAGCCGCAAGACTCAAAGATATCATGAGTTTATGGAATGTCTAATTGGAAATAAAATAAATAAATTATCATGTTAGTCATAAGCATAACAGATATCAAATAACATAAGCTTGCAAAAATAAAATTTATCAAAAGCAATATCTTAGTCAGCAATTACAAAGTAACTCCCACTGACTAAAGCACATCAAAAGACTCTAAAATACCCATATTTTTAGCATGTTCAGTAAATACTACAGGCCTAAGACCTTTGGTCAACGGATCAGCCAACATAGATTCTGTGCTAATATGCGCAATACGTATATCACCTTCTTTTACCATGTCTCTAACCTTAAGAAACTTAAGGCTAACTTGCTTAGAGCCTCTTGTTCTCTTGTTATTCTTAGAGAAGAACACAGCTGCATTATTGTCACAGAAAAATAGTCATCGGCTTAGATATAAAATCCACAATTTGCAATTTAGTAAGAAAATTCTTCATCCAGACAGCATGTGATGCAGTGTCACAACCCCAAATACCGGTCGTGATGACGTCTATCACATTACTAGGCAAGCCAATCGATCAACTAACCACAACCCACTTCCTTTAGTAATAAATCGTTTTCAACATAGGTTTTAAATAATAATTTAAAAATAAACATTTAAAACGACAGAAAAATATGCGAAAGTCGAAATAACAATAACCTATACAGCCCAAACTGATCTGGTGTCACTAGTCTAGAGCCTCTAATACACGTCTGAATACCCAATACATCAATAGTCTAGGAAATGCAAAAAGATAATAAGATAAGAGGGAAAGAACAGGGATGCGGATGCCATGCAGCTACCTCGAAATCTCCGTCAAATACTGAAACAGCTGAAAGCCTTCACTCGGCTGCCCGGACACCTGGATCTGCACATAAGGTGCAGGGAGTAACGTGAGCACGCTAACTCAGTAAGTAACTAGAGTAAATAAGGACTGAAAGCAGTGACAAGCAGTTCAAAAATACATAACTGGATAATCAATAGAATATCAGGTCATCTTTAAAGTTTAAAAATCAGTTTTCGTTATAGAATCACATTTCCAATTTAAAACATTGAAGTCAGTTGCTTAGCAGTATATCCAACAGAGGCTTATTTAAAAGAAGAGTGAAATCAGCGAAAACATCATAACAAGGTCTCTCGGGCAAGGAATCCCTCATAATATGTCCCTTCGGGCAGTCTCTCAGTCACTCATGTCTCGACTCTCGTCACACAGTACTCACTCTCAACATTCCGCTCTTTAGTATCTCATAATAATAGAAATCATAGTAACCGCTGCGGCGTGCAACCCGATCTGTAATTTATAGTCGACTACACTCACTGGGGGTGTATAGACTCTGGAGGGGCTCCTACAACCCAAGCGTCACATCGTTGCGGTGCGCAGCCCGATCCAATATATATATCAATGCGGCATGCAACCCGATCCAATATATATGTCGCTGCGGCGTGCAGCCCGATCCATATAAGTATCGTATAATATCCTCACTATTAGGTTCTCAACCTCTCTCAGTCATTAACCTCACGGGCACAATACTAGAACTTAGGGAACTCAGCCCAAACAGTCCTCAAAATTAGAAGTGGAGTGATAAACCAGTTTTAAACTTTTAAACCGGTAAAACATGACCGAGGATATGCTTTCAACAAATAAAGTGGGGAAAAACAGTAAAAATGCTCCTAAGGGTATCAACAGGTCGGTACAAGGCCACAAACATGGCATACAACCCATAATATAATATAAATGACTAAAGTACGGAATATCATAAGGTCCAAATCAAATAAGCGACTTAATAGTCGCTATGGGATGGACGAAGTCACAATCCCTACCGGTGCACGCCCACACGCTCGTCACCTAGCATGTACGTCACCGCATTTATCAAAACAAGTCAAATACCGGGGTTTGTACCCTTAGTTCTAGATTAACAATGGTTACTTACCTCAAACCGGTGAAAATACTACTCCGCGATATCTTTTCCCCTCGAATCAACCTCCACGCGCGTCGAATCTATCCAAAATCAGAACGAGGACGTCAAAATATGCCAAGGGAATGAAGCCCAAGCAAAAACAATCAATAAATGACACAAATCCAAAATTACCAAAACTCGACCCCCAGGCCCACGTCTCAAAATTCAGAAATTTATACATCAATAGATTCCTAGTCTTCCCACGAGTCTATGCATATCAAAAACACTAAAATCGGAGTCCAAATGACCCCTCAAATCCTCAATTTAAGGCCTCTTAAACCCAAGCACTAATCCTCCATTTTAGCCCTTTAATTCATTTAATTTCAGCCTTAATCCATGAAATACTACCATAGATATGTGTTTTAGGTCTAAAAATCCTTACCTTATGAAGTCTCCTTGATTTCTCTCTTCAAAATCCCCCAAAGATCCCAAATCCGGGTTTAAAAATGGTGAAACCCTTCAAAATTCTCGAAGGAAGACATATATACATTCTGCCTAGGGATACCCGCATCTGCAGTGAAAAACCCGCTTCTATGATACTGCATATGCGGTCAAATCCTCCGCTTCTGCGGAATTCACTTAGCGGACCAATTCCGTGTCTGTGATCCAATCTTCGCACCCGCGACTCCGCAGTTGCGGTTCAATTATCGGTTCCGCGGTACCTGCTTCTTCCTCTCAAATCCGCTTCTGCGGCTCCCCTTCCGCACGGGCAGCACCGCACCTGCGGTCGCCAAACCTCAGGTGCGAAAACACCAGAAGCAGCAAAGTTCAGTAGCTGCAATACATCTCAACTTCTCCGTTAACCACCCGAAATCATCCTGAGGCCCCCGGGACCTCAACCAAAAGCACAAACATAACCCAATACCTTATTCAAAATTGTTCAAATTATCAAAATGCCTCAAACGACATCAAATCTACCAAATCAAATTATCGAAATGCCTCAAACGACATCAAATCTACCAAATCACATCGGATTCAAGCCTAAGTTTCTAAAATCTTCCGAAATATGCTTTTGATAAAAAATCCAACCAAACCACATCCGAATGACCTAAAATTTTACACACACATCCCAAATGACACGACGGAGCTACTGCAACTCTCGAAATTCCATTCCGACCGCTATATCAAAATCTCGCTTACCAACCGAAAATCGCCAAAATATCAACTTCGCCAATTCAAGCCTAAAACTACTCCAACCCTCCAAAATCTATTCTGATCACGCTCTAAGCCATAAATCACCTTCCGAAGCTAACCGAACCATCGAAACTCGCATCTGAGCCCTCTAACACATAAGTCAACATCCGGTTGACTTTTCCAACTCAAACTCCCTTACAAGAGACTAAGTATCTCAAACCTTCCCAAAATTATTTCGGATTCGATACGACCAACCCGATACCATAAACACACGGATAACGAAGCATAACAAAGCAGAAATTGGAGAAACGGAGCGGTAACTCATGAGACGACTGGTCGGGTCGTCACATGTAGTCTCAAAACAAGCAATGAACTCAGCTTCCATTGTAGATGTAGCAGTGATGCTCTATTTCTCACTTTTCCAAGAAATAGCACCTCCACCCAACATAAAAATATACCCAAAAGTTGATTTCATAGTGTCTTGACAACCTACAAAATCAGAATCTTAATATACAAGAAGATCCAGATCATCAACCTTTTTGTATACAAGCATGAAGTCTTTGGTACGTTGCAGATATCTCATCACTTTCTTTGCAGCCACCCAATGTGCCCACCCAGGATTAGAAGAAAATCTTCCCAACATGTTAACAACAAATGCAATATCAGGCCTTGTACCAACCTGTATGTACATCAAACAACCAACAGCACTTGCATATGGCACATCTTTCATAGTTCTCATTTCAACTTCATTTTTCGAACATTGATCCTTGCTAAGTGTGTCTCCTTTTACAATAGGTGCAATACCAGTCTACAGTCTTGCATATTGAAAGTTTTAATAACACTCTCAATGTAGGAATGTTGTGATAAACCTAATAAACCACGTGACCTATATCTTTTAATTTCTATCCCAAGAACAAAAGAGGTTTCACCAAGATCTTTCATATCAAAAGACCTAGACAAAAATTGTTTGGTCTCATTCATCAAGCGCAAATCATTTGTGGCAAGCAATATATCATCAACATAGAGAACCATAATAATAAAATTGCCATTAGCTATTTTGAGATAAACACATTCATCAATTTTATTTTCCACAAATCCAAATTTTGTAATAATTTTATCAAATTTCAAGTACCACTGCCTGGAGGCTTGTTTAAGCCCATATATGGATTTGTTAAGCTTGCACACTACATGTTCTTTACCAGCTTCTTTAAACTCTTCAGGTTGAACCATGTAAACTTTTTTAAGTAGATTCCCATTCAGGAAAGCAGTCTTAACATCCATCTGGTGCAATTCTAAATGAAAATGAGCCATAAGAGCCATCACAATTCTAAATGCATCTTTGGATGAAACAGGAGAAAAATGTTTCTTTACAATCAATACCTTCTTTCTGAGTGTAATCTTTAGCAACCAACCTTGCTTTATAACGGTCTATGTTTTCCTTAGAGTCTCTTTTAGTTTTAAGCACCCATTTGCAACCAATAGGTCAAAAACCTTCAGGCAATTCAACTAACTCCTACACTCCATTGTGTTCCATGGAGCGCATTTCATCTTTCATTGCCTCACGCCATTTATCAACAAATGGAGAGGAAATAGCTTGAGCATATGATAAAGGATCAGTCAGCTCTCCTGTATCACTAAGATTTTTAGTCACATACACTATAAAATCATCAGAGATGTCAGACCTTCTTTCTTTTTATGACATGCGGAATGGTTCATTGTGTACATTTTGTTCAGGAACTATGTGATCTACGTCGTTGATCCCTTGATTCTCCCCTTCATGAATAGGTTGGTTTACCACATTTTCATGTATAACAGTTATAGGGACAATGACTTCCTTCTCTTTCAATACAATTTCCTTACCACATGAACAATCAAAATCACAAACATCATGCTTAAGAAATTTTGCATTAATAGACTCAACGATTTTAGTGCCACGCCTAGGACAGAAAAACCTAAAATCTTTAGAGTGATCACGATAGCCTATAAAGAAACAACTGGTAGTTTTAGGATCAGTTTTCTTTTCTGTGGGTGAATAAATATGAACTTCAGCTGGACATCCCCAAATGTAAAAATGGTTCAAGCTAGGTTTTCGGGTTGTCCATAGTTCAAAGGGAGTTTTCAAGACAGATTTTGTAGGAACTCTATTCAGGATATAGCTAGCTGTTTTTAAGGCTTTACCCCAAAGAGACTCAGGTAGGCTAGTCCTTGACATCATACTTCTCACCATTTCCATGAGAGTACGATTTCGTCTTTCAGCCACATCATTCTGCTCAAGCGTACCTGGCATGATATATTGTGCTACTATTCCACATTCTTGTAAAAATAAAGTAAAAAGCCTCATACATTAACTACACTCATCATATTTTCCATAGTACTCACCACCACAGTCAGACCTCACTATCTTAATGGACTTCCCAAGCTGTTTTCAACTTCAGTCTTGTAAATTTTAAACTTATCAAGTGCTTCAGATTTTTCTTTTAAAAGATATATAAAACAGTACCTTGAAAAGTCATTAATAAAAGTAATAAAATACTCATGATTGGTCAAAGTAGTTACATAAGGTCCACTAATATCAGTATGAATTATTTCTAAGAGTTCAGAGCTCCTAGTGGAACCCGTTCTCTTAACCTTAGTCATTTTACCCTTAATACTATCCACACAAGTTTCAAAATCTTTTGGATCAAGAACACGTAAAATATTTTCCTTTATCAATCGTTAAATTCTTTCTTTATAAATATGGCCAAGACGCTTATGCCATAATAGGTAAGACGTTTTATTCATAGCAGACCTTTTGTGGGCAATATTTTCAACATGCATTGCAGAAAAAGTTTCATTCAATATATTCAAGCGATATAGACCATCACTTAAAAAACATCAGCAACAATATGTGAATCATAGGAAATTTTAGTAATACCATTATTTTGTTGAAATGAATAACCAGCTTTGTCCAAAAGGGAAACCGCAACTAATTTTCGTCTCATAGACGGTACAAAAATAGTATTTTCTAAGCGAATAGGAGAATTATTTTTAAAAGATAAAATAGATATCCCTATAAACTCTATTTTTGCTTTGAGTCCATTGCCCACAACAACACTGGCTTCATCCTCTTTTGGCTTCCGTCTGCTTACTAGATCCTGCAAGGCATTGGTTACATGAACAGTTGCACCACTATCCAACCACCAAGAATTTAAAGGAACATGAACAAAATTAATTTCAAAGCAGACAAAAGCCAAAAGATTACCTGGTTTCTTTTTCAGAGGACAACCAGATTTTTTATGACCTACTTGTTTGCAATCCCAGCACTTGATTTCTTTCTTAACTAAAGCTTGAAGACCAAGAGGATTATGAGACTGACCTTGGTTAACACCAGGCTTATTAGTATGACCATTATTACCACCTGGATGATGAGACTGGCCATGTTTCTTTTTATGGAGTTTGGGTCCACCTTTTATTTTATAAGAGGGATAATCAGCTGATCTAGACGAACTAACAAAGTTCACTACACCCTCAACTTTCTCCTTTTGGATCCTCCCTTCCTCTACCACACAAATAGTAATAAGCTCATCAACACTCCACTTATCTTTTTGTGCATTATAGGTTGTCTTAAGCTGGTTAAATTACTCAGGAAAGGACCTTAGGGATTGGTGAACAAGAAAATCATCGGTAATTGTTACACTTAAATTATTCAGTTTGGTAGCAATGTTAACCATTTTCATAATATGATCACGGACAATACCTACAAGGTCATATTTTATGATAGAAAGGGAATCAATCAGGCTACCTATCTCAGCTTTATCCGATTCTAGGAATTTCTGTCCAATGGCACTCAAGAAATCTTTTGCGTTTCCATTATCCTTAATTGCACCTTTTATGTGATCAGAAATGGATCTCTTCATGATCATAAGACTCAATTTGTTAGCCTTCATTCATTTTTCATACTTAGCCTTTTCATCAAGTACTAGTAGTTGTAGGTTCAGCAGGTTTCTGTTCAGTCAATGCAAAGTCCAGGTCCATCAGACCTAACACTATTTCAACATCCTGTTTCCATTTCTTGTAGTTGCTACTAGTCAAAGTTTCAATGGAATTCAACTGAGTAGTCATGTTGCTAACAACTGTATAAGCAAACAACACAAAAATTAGATAGAATTATGGGCAGGAATATATTAAATCAAAAGAGTCAAAGACATCCATTACACCACTCCTTTGGGTAGAAGATGCATTGTCTCCCCTTTTAAAAAATCAAGGAGTCCAAGGCATTCATTGCATCCTCACCTTTAGGCAAGAGATACAAAGTCTCCCCCTATTATCCAAGAGTACAAGGCATACACTGGGTCCTTCCTTTAGGTAAGAGACACAAAACCTCCTCTTACATCAAATTATCCTTATTTCAATTACTCAAATAAACAAACCACTTTGGTAGAAAGTATCTATTAATCATAATTCTCAATCCATGTAATTTATTTCACATGTATAAAGCATTAAGAATTTTTCATGACTCCAAATAAATAGACCACTTTGGTGGAACTATTTATTATTCATAAATTCCTATTTAAATAATATCATATACATGTGAAATAAATTAAGTCCATACATTTAAACCTTTTGAATATTAATTTATTCTACTCTCTAATTAATATTAAATAGGTCTCAACAATAGTTTATTGTATTGATATACTATAGTATGCCAATAAACAAGCATAACCATTATAATGATCAAATACAAACCAAAGTATTTGATCAACTAATAACTGAAAATTAAGGAATCTCATAAACACATCAGATTAATTCTGACTAAGCACTCCACGTTCTGTTTGTTTTTCTTAAAGTGGTAGTAACTTTAAAATTTTATAATTAATGCATAGATATGTGAGTTAAGGATTTCACATAATAAAAGGGACAATCAATTATAATTAAAGGACAAATATAAGTCCATCTTTAAAAGCACTACTTTAAAGCAATGCTTCAATGAAAGCCCTATTAGCACCGTCGTTGTCATGCATACAATTCCAAACAGTGAAATATAAAATCGTTACATCAGGCAATGTCGCATTCCTTCAACGCCACTGAAAGCAAGTTCTTAAACCAAAACTACCCTTAAAATAATTTTTTTTATGTTGTACCACTGTTCGAAATAGACAACAATATATATATATATATATATATATATATATATATATATATATATATATATATATATATATATATATATAGAGAGAGAGAGAGAGAGAGAGAGAGAGAGAGAGCAAACTATGGTGGCTCTGATACCAACTGTTAGATTATTAATTCATAGCCATAACAGAGATTAAGACACAATTACACAATCAATCTAGAGTTAGAGTCTAAGGAAGCGTATCGTTAAACTCCATGGATTCAGCAGGGACAACAAACGACGATTAAGCCTGAGACCAACTTCCACAATCCACTAGCTACGCGCTCTCACAGCCCGGAGAACTTGACTGATGGAACATCTACCGTTACCACGTATGTTGAGTTTTTGTTTAAGATGAAATAGTCTTAAAATTAGAGTTAATGGGAAATGGGATTTGAATTTGGATTCGGATTTGGTCAAATGATCGATCGATTGATTAATTTTTTGGACCAAATTTATTTGTTAATAGTGAATATTAACGTGATATAATCCGTGTTTGTAACGGATGTTTTCCAATCCGTGTATTGTATTGCAACACTAAGCAATAAGCAGCCTAGTGCACCTCCCACAATGGTGCAAGTGCTCCTCTCACCAAGCAAGTGTACATTCCACCATATAAGTGCTTCCTCCATGATAGCCTAGTGCTTGTTGCACCATGGATGGGGCGTATTTCTCTCAAATAACTGCTATAAATAGAGCATAAGTTGGAGAGAAAGAATAACACATCGGAAAAAATACTCGAAACACTCTGTATACACTTAATATACACTCTGTATACACTGGATATACATTCTGCATACACTGGATATACACTCTGTATACACTAGAAAAACGAATTGCAATCTGATATTATCTTCAGTAAGAATTCAACATTGGCTATACTTTGCATTCCTTACTCTCAGAATTTCCATTCGACTTCTGAGTTGTCCTCCTTATTCTGCATTGTTTTTAACTACAAACAAAGCATCCATAAGTGTGATTTGCTGCCGAACTTTGTGTTCGCTGAAATATTGGGGTTTGAAGTACCGCTACACCAGTGTGTAATTCGTTCTATCCTGGGAGGAAATAATCTATAACCTTGGCTACTAGGAGGAGATTAAATTCCTTACGGAAACACTGTGAATTCAGTGGGCTCGAATTAATTTCTGTTTTATTTATATTTACGTTTATAAGCTAACGTTCTAATTTCCAGAATCATTATTTACAAGTACAGAGGGAACAACAATCTTAAGGAATTTAATAACTTTTATTTCTGTATTTGTGTTATTCTTAATATTCTGGAAACTAAAACCTTTGTGGTTTTTGTGTACTCCCGTTTGGAGAGTAAAGCCTTCGTGGCGGTTTGTTGGAGATTAAAATCTACGTGATTTTTACTCCAGTTTTAAAGCTTTCGTGGCATTTTGTTGGAGATTAAATTCTACGTGATTTTTCACTCCAGTTTTAAACGTTTATTAAATGTTTGATTGTGTCATTTTTACAGTAAAAATGGCGAATGACGGAAATCAAGCTGTTCCGATGATGACTGCCAACACATCGACAAGTCGAACTCCAGCGTTGGCACCGGCAGAGAAACCAGAAAAATTTTCCGGGATGGATTTCAAGCGTTGGCAGCAAAAGATGTTCTTCTACTTGACTACGTTATGTCTACAGAAGTTCATCAAGGAAGATGTTCCTGATCTTCCAAAATGAAACTCCAGAGAATGATAGCTTTCTTGTGATTGAGACGTGGAAGCATTCTGACTTCTTGTGCAGGAATTATATTCTTAGCGGACTGGAGGATAATCTGTATAATGTATACAGTGGCGTGGAGACGTCAAAAGAATTGTGGAATGCACTTGAAAAGAAGTACAAAACTGAAGATGCCGGGATGAAGAAATTCGTCGCCGCAAAATTTTTGGACTACAAAATGGTAGATAGCAAGTCTGTTATTACCCAAGTCCAGGAATTGCAAGTGACTATTCATGATCTACTTGCTGAAGGTGTGTTTCAAATAAATATTGATATTGAAAGTAAACGTTTTAGTAATTTTACTAACAGAATTTTCATTGAAGGTCTTGTCATAAATGAAGCATTCCAAGTAGCAGCAATAATTGAGAAGTTGCCTTCATTGTGGAAGGACTTCAAAAATTATTTGAAACACAACGAAAGGAGGTGTCCCTTGAAGGTCTCATTGTTCGATTGAGAATCGAAGAGGACAATAAAGCTGCTGAGAGAAGAGGCCGTGGAAATTCAACAATAATGGGAGCAAATATTGTTGAAGATAACAAAAAGAGAAAGAAGGCTTCTGGTCCGAAATACAACCCAAGAAAGAAGCGGTTCAGTGGAAACTGCTACAACTGTGGGAAAACCGGACACAAATCTATGGAGTGTCGTGCTCGGAAGAAATACAAGCAAAGGGGTCAAGCAAACATGGTAGAAAAGCATGATGATGTTGATGACTTGTTCGCCATGCTTTCTGAATGCAATCTGGTAGGAAACCCAAAGGAGTGGTGGATTGATTCTGGAGCCACTCGCCATGTTTGTGTTGTGAGGTAAGCATTTTCTACATATGCTTCTGCTGGACCCGAAGAGACTCTCTCTATGGGAAATGCTGCTACAACAAAAATTGAAGGATACGAAAAGATATTTCTCAAGATGACTTCTGGCAAGGTCATGACTTTGAACAACGTCCTTCATGTTCCCGAGATTAGGAAGAACTTAGTCTCTACTGGACTTCTTGTAAAGCACAGTTTCAAGTGCGTTTTTGTATCTGACAAGGTAGTGATTAGTAAGAATGAAATGTTTGTAAGAAAAGTTTACCTTACTGAGGGCCTTTTCAAGCTAAATGTAATAGTTGTTGAAACTAATAATAATACTTCAGTTTCTTCTTACTTACTTGAGTCAAATGATTTATGGCATGTACGTTTGGGTCATGTCAATTATAAAACCTTGCGAAAAATGATAAACTTGGAAGTATTGTCTAAGTTTGAATGCGAAAAATCAAAATGTCAAATATGTGTGGAATCTAAGTATGTTAAACATCCTTATAAGTCGGTTGAAAGGAATTCAAATTCTTTAGACTTAATTTACACAGATATTTGTGACATGAAGTCAATACCATCTCGCGGTGGAAAGAAGTATTTCATAACTTTTATTGACGATAGTACTCGATATTGCTATGTTTACTTACTTAATAGTAAAGATGAAGCAATAGACGCATTCAAGCAATACAAAAATAAAGTTGAAACGCAACTTAACAAGAAAATCAAAATGATAAGAAGTGATAGGGGTGGTGAATATGAATCTCCTTTTGAACAAATATGTTTAGAATATGGAATTATTCATCAAACAACAGCCCCTTACACGCCCCAATCCAATGGGATTGCGGAAAGAAAGAATCGTTCATTAAAGGAGATGATGAACGCATTGTTGATAAGTTCTGGTTTGCCACAGAACTTGTGGGGGAAAGCCGTTCTTACGGCCAGCCGAATACTAAATCGAGTACCCCATAGTAAAACACAATCCATTCCATATGAAAAATGGAAAGGAAGGAAGCCCAACTTGAATTATTTTAAAGTGTGGGGGTGTTTGGCAAAAGTGCAAGTTCCTAAACCCAAAAGGGTAAAAATAGGACCGAAAACAGTTGATTGTGTTTTCATAGGATATGAGACTAATCGTAAAGCATATCGATTTCTGGTTCATAAATCAGAAAATCCCGACATTCATAATAATACGGTTATAGAATCAGATAATGCTGAGCTCTTTGAAAATATATATCCGTATAAAAAGGAATGCGAGTCGATTGGTGAAGGATCTAAACGACCTCGGGAAGAAACAAAAGAAAGTACATTTAATCAGGGGGATCCAAGACGTAGTAAACGTCAAAGAACGTCTACTTCGTTTGGACCAGATTTTGTGACTTTCTTATTGGAAAATGAGCCTCGAACATTTAAAGAAGCTATGTCTTCTTTGGAATCATTGTTCTGGAAAGAGGCAGTCAATAGTGAAATAGAATCCATAATGAATAACCATACATGAGAATTGGTTGATCTTCCTCCTGGAAATAAATCTTTGGGTTCTAAATGGATTTTTAAGAGAAAAATGAAAGATGATGGCACTATTGATAAATTTAAGGCAAGACTTGTTGTCAAAGGGTATAGACAACGAGAAAGGTCTTGACTACTTTGATACATACTCCCCAGTTACAAGGATTACGTCCATACGGATGTTAGTAGCATTAGCTGCAGTGTATGGTCTTGAAATTTATCAAATGGATGTTAAAACGGCCTTCTTAAATGGAGAGTTGGAGGAAGAAATTTACATGGAACAACCTGAAGGGTTTGTGGTTCCAGGTAAAGAAAATAAGGTATGTAGACTTGTTAAGTCCCTTTACGGACTAAAACAAGCACCCAAACAATGACATGCGAAATTTGACCAAACAATGTTGTCAAATGGTTTTAAGATAAATGAATGTGATAAATGTGTGTACATAAAAAATGTTCCAAATCACATAGTCATTGTTTGCCTATATATGGATGATATGCTGATAATGAGTAATAACATTGTCAACATAAATGCTACTAAGCGTATGCTAACTAGCAAGTTTGATATGAAGGACTTGGGAATTGCGGATTTAATTCTGGGGATTAAGATCCAAAAGACTCCTCAAAGTCTGGCATTATCACAATCTCATTATATTAAGACAGTACTTGAAAAATTCAAGCACTTGAGCTTTAAAGTTGCAAAGACTCCAATTGACGTAAATCTTGCACTAGCAAAGAATAAAGGCCAAAGCATATCACAATTGGATTATGCTCGTGTATTGGGATGCTTAATGTATATCATGAATTGTACACGACCAGATATAGCTTGTGCTATAAGTAAACTAAGTCGATACACGAGCAATCCAGGTCAATCTCATTGGATGGCAATGAAATGAGTTTTGGGATACTTAGAACATATCCAAAACTTTGATTTGCACTACAGTAAATATCCTGCGGTGATTGAAGGATATTGTGATGCAAATTGGATCACCGATTCAACTGATTCGAAGTCCACAAGTGGATATGTATTCACTATTGGTGGAGGAGCGGTATATTGGAAGTCATCCAAACAAACATGTATTGCCCGCTCTACAATGGAGGCTGAGTTCATAACCTTAGATAAAGCCGGTGAAGAAGCTGAATGACTCCGGAATTTCTTGGAAGACATTCCATTTTGGCCCAAACCATTGGCACCAATATGCATACACTGTGATAGCCAAGCGGCAATTGGAAGGGCTGGGAGCGTTATGTATAACGGTAAATCTCATCATATACGATGAAGACATAAAACCGTTAGGCAACTTCTCTCTAGAGGAATTATCACGATTGACTATGTAAAGTCAAGTGATAATGTGTCAGATCCACTTACAAAAAGCCTAACTAGAGAGGTAGTTGAGAAATCATCGAGGGGAATGTGACTATGGCTGAGAACAAGTCATTGTGGCGGTAACTCTACCTAGAAGACTGGAGATCCCAAGATCTAGTTTCAAGGAGATCAAACAAAGTCATTAATGACGGTTCAACATTGTCAACAAAATTTTTTTTTAGTCCATTCTCGTGATGAGACAATGTTCAGTACCAAGGATAAAGCATTAAGGCTTTTTAATGATTTCTAAATTTGATACAGGGTATATCAAATAGTGTATCTACGGGATGACACGTTTAGGAATCACCTATGTAAGTGTGAAGTGTTAGCCGCTTCAAGGAGAATTTTGCAAGGCCAATTCTCTACGCACTTATGAAACCAGGCAGTGTTCATGGCTGAAACGAACACAACAATGAGAACCAAAGACGGTTAAGGGATTGATTGTGTGACTTATGGTTGTCTAGGTATACACTAAAGTTCGACGGTTCAAAGATATCAAATCTACCGATTGACCGAGTATATCCGACATAAGTTCACTACGGAAAGTTCAAAGGGAAACCTACTTATCCAGATGCAATTAATTCTTGCTTGCAAATCACACAAGTTTTTCATGCATACTTCTGTGATATAGTCATTCCCCATTCATGTGGGGGATTGTTGAGTTTTTGTTTAAGATGAAATAGTCTTAAAATTAGAGTGAATGGAAAATGGGATTTGGATTTAGATTTGGATTCGGATTTGGTCAAATGATCGATCGATTGATTAATTTTTTGGACCAAATTTATTTGTTAATAGCGAATATTAACGTGATATAATTCGTGTTTGTAACAGATGTTTTCCAATCCGTGTATTGTATTGCAATACTAAGCAATAAGCAGCCTAGTGCACCTCCCACAATGGTGCAAGTGCTCCTCCCACCAAGCAAGTGTACATTCCACCATGTAAGTGCTTCCTCCATGATAGCCTATTGCTTGTTGCACCATGGAGGGGGCGGATTTCTCTCAAATAACTACTATAAATAGAGCATAAGTTGGAGAGAAAGAATAACACATCGGAAAAAACACTTGAAACACTCTGTATACACTTAATATACACTCTGTATACACTGGATATACACTCTGCATATACTGGATATACACTCTGTATACACTGCGTATACACTGGAAAAACGAATTGCAATCTGATATTCTCTTCAGTAAGAATTCAACATTGGCTATACTTTGCATTCCTTCCTCTCAGAATTTCCATTCGACTTCTGAGTTGTCCTCCTTATTCTGCATTGTTTTTAACTACAAACAAAGCATCCATAAGTGTGATTTGCTGCCGAACTTTGTGTTCGCTGAAACACTGGGGTTTGAAGTACCGCTACACCAGTGTGTAATTCGTTCTATCCTGGGAGGAAATAATCTATAACCTTGGGTACTAGGAGGGGATTAAATTCCTTAAGGAAACACTGTGAATTCAGTGGGCTCGAATTAATTTCTGTTTTATTTATATTTACGTTTATAAGCTAATGTTCTAATTTCCAGAATCATTATTTATAAGTACAGAGGGAACAACAACGTATTCAAGAGGCAGAATACGCTAGGGTTTTTTAATAGCTAGGGAAAGAGGGGTTGGCCTCTATTTATAAAGAGTGCCTCATCACATATCAATAGTTATTGGACCTCATTTATCCATACACACAATATTAATATTAGGCCTTTTGTTTATCCACCACTTGGATCACGTCACTATCCTTTCTGGCTATAACTAATTAACGTAAGTCCAAATTCCAACAAACTATTTAATCTCCTTAACATAAGGTAATATTCTAGTGCAATGGCAAATGGGATTCAAAAATTATCTTAGATACCAAGTTCAAATCATAAGTGTGATGCTATAGTAATATTTTGAATTTTCTTAAATTTTTGGCTATGGTATTGCCAAGAAGTGCTTATTAATAAAATGCTGACATAGCAATATTCTTTATATCGTTCTAATTCTATCTGGTGTCCCCGAAGCCCGAAGGGACAATAAAATGTTGACATGTGTCTTCACGTATTGGCTTCCAGTCTTTCCCTATATGGTCCTTACATTGAGGATGTTGCTAGTGAACTAGGATTTTTGGACTTGCATGCAGATGTAGCCAAGAATAATATACAAGCGACACGTGCCATGAAGAAATCGAATCGTTTATGAACTAGACTAGATTTTGAGAATGAGTAGTGGATAAAAAATCATTTCAATGTCGAACCAATATCTCCGCAGCAAAAGACAGGCCTAGAGAACAACCTTTCATTTTGATCGTAACCAACAAAAAAAGAAAAAGAAGAAGAAGAAGAAAAGACGGAACTTGGTGTTGGCGCCCACATAACGTGGATATGGGGTCGTCTATGTTAGAGAGCATTTTACCTTTTAATATGGAGCGTTTCGATGTGAATACACATTTAGTAGAACCTCAATACGGGTACCAGACACTGAATTAAAGAGGGGAAAAGAAGAAAGAATCGTTCAACAAAATTGACACTTGAAGCATGAATAAGAGATATGATCTAATAAATGCCAAAAATCAAAGAGTACTTGGCAATGGACAAAGTAATAAAATTCGACACCTATACACAAAGGGAGACAAGAAGAGAGTCTTTCATATCTTTTGGTACACTTTTCCTTTTGTCTCAATTAACAAGCCTTCGATTAATTAATCACCTGTCCAATGATAATTAATAATAATGAGAGGTCCATATGCTAAAAGAATTCTGCGTATATACATACAATCTTGTTTACAAATGGCACATGGCTGGCCGAATAAACGGAGGTTCAGGGTTAATTCAACTGAATTCCCTTCGCGGAAGTAATATATATATATATATATATATATATATATATATATATGACAAAAACGATAATCTTTTGTTATATATAAACTATTATATTGAATCCTCTTAACATAAGATAATATTCTAGTGCAGTGGCAAATGGAATTCAAATATTATGTTAGATTATAAGTTCAAATCATAAGTGTGATGCTTTAATGATTTATTTGAATTTTCTTGATTTCTGGCTATGGTATCAAGAAGAGCTTATTAGTAAAATGGTGACATACTAATCTTCTTTGTATCGTTCTAATTCTACCAAATGTGCCCGAAGGAACAATAAAATGTTGACACATGTGTTCGCGTACTGACTTCCAGAGTCTTTCCTTATATAGCTCTTACACTGAGGATGTTGCTAGTGAACTAGGATTTTTGGACTTGCATGCAAATGTAGCCAAGAATAATATAGAAGCAACACGTGTCATGAAGAAATCAAATCGTTTATGAACTAACTAGATTTCGAGAATGAGTAGTGGATAAAAAATCATTTCGAGGTCGAACCAATATCTCCGCAGCAAAAGATAAGTCTAGAGAACAATCTTTCATTTTAATCGTAATCCGGAAAAAAAGGAGATGAAACTTAGTGTTGGCGCCCACATAACGTGGGTATGGAATTGTCTTTCTTATAGAGCATTTTACCCTTTAATATGGGATGTTTCGGCACGAAATCGAATTTAGTTGCTCCTCAATACAGATACAAGATACCAATTTGAAAAGAAGAAAATAAAGTTGAATCGTTCGACAAACTTGACACTTAAAGAATGAATAGTGGATAAAATATCATCCCGAAGTCGAAACAATATCTCCGGAGCAAAAGATAGACCCAGAGAAAAACCTTTCATTTTGATCGTGACCAAAGAGATAGAAAGAGAGGGAACTTGGAGTTGGCACACACATAATGTGGATATGAAGTCGTCTTTATTATTGAGCATTTTACCCTTTAATATAAAACGTTTCGATGTGAATTTAGATTTAGTTGAACCTCAATATGAGCAGAGGTGGATGCAGTGTGAGAGTTACGGGTTCAACCCGTAACTTTCGACGCGAAGTAGAAATTTATGTGTAAAAATTCATTATAATTACAAAAATAATAGATTTAAACTATAACTTTAAATACATAATGAGTTCAATGTTAAAAATCTTAAAAATTGAACCCATAAAATTTAAATTCTGGATTCGCATGTGAATACGAGTGCGAATTGGGAAAAAAGTTGAATCGTTCGACAAAGTTGACACGTGAAGAATGAATAAGAAAGGTGGTCCAATTAATGCTAAAAATGAAAGAGTAATTGGCAAAGGACAAAGTAATATAATTCGAATAAAATTCAGACACATGTACACAAAAGGAGACAAGAAGAGAGTCTTTCATATCTCTTTTGGTACACTTTTCCTTTTGTCTCGATTGATAAGCCTTCGATTAATCACCTGTCCAATAATAATTGATAATAACATATGCAAGTGTACGTGTAGGAACATGCATGCAAGTCAATTTGTGAATCAATTATTTTCAGAAACTTAGATCAATATTTGATATAACACAAGTTATTTTTATAAAATATATAATAATATGTTTTAAGAGAGTTTTTTTAGTGTTTGATCGGTGAGTGACAATGTCTCTAGAAAAAATATATTCTAATTTCTAAAGATTAATAATCGTATTAGCAAATTGTATAGTTTTTCATGAACTTTTAAAATTGAAAATAATAATAATCTCTAAGTGTTGCTTGAAGCAAGTAATACAATATTAAAAGTTAAGATAGTTGATGAAAAATGATTTCCATCCATTAGTGATTGAAATAACTTCTGTTGCACCAAATACACGTCATATCTTGCGGAGATAAATGATTATATGGAGTATATTTGAATAATATTTAATTCGTTGACAATAATACAAAGGTAAATTAATGTAATCATGCATGTTTGGACAATTATATAATCCATCTTCAATAATTTTATCATTGTTTGCGCAATTATATATTTATATAGATTCAATAATTAGGTTTTAAGCACATTTTCTGTATCTTTTTGTAATCAAACGTTCGATTTTACATACATTTAATGTGATTCTAATATCAATCATTTTTAAAAAATTCAAAAAATGAAAGCGTGTTCTAGTAGAAGTTTACTTGTCAAGTGTGGGTGTGACTAATTATTGTATGTATTTTATACAGATTTTGGTATCCAAACATGAGGCAAATCTTATTTTCTTTTCATTCCAATCAATTTCAGAATCTAGACATTACTAGGTGGTGTACGTGTCATGTTCTTCTATATTTGAGAAAATTATTTAACTTCTTTAGATATATAAGCTTCTCACAAAGATATATATTGAAAATATTGCGCTGATTATTAGGAAATAAGTCTTGAAAACTATGACTTTTTTTATTTTCTACTACATAAACAAGTTAAGTTGCATTATATTATCGTCGTAGCTTTGGTGCAATAAGTTAATAATAATAATGATGTAGAAATAAGCTACTTCATTTTGGTTTATGGATAGATAAAATGGACGATAGAGGCGGATTCGAGATTTAAAGTGTATGGGTTCCTACAACAACTTCAAGTCAATATAGCATAATAATCAAACTAAGGATCGGAATGGGTACCGACATTCAACATATATTTACAAAATAATGAACCACTTAAAGACAACATATGAATATAAATATTACCGTTACAATTGTACTCAACGACTTGTCATATTTTAAAAATGATCAATGATTGCCTCATTGTCACGGCCCCAAAATCGACTCGGTCATAATGGCGCCTATCGTGAAACTAGGCCAGCCAACACATTTCCAAAATAATCCGCATTTCATTTAAAACTTAAGTGAAAACTATTTTCCAATTGAAATCCGATAAAAGATATAAAGTCAAAATCAAACAAAGCGAAAAATACAAGTCTGACCTCGGGTGTCACTAAGTCATGAGCAATACTATAATAGTTCTGAAACAAGACAAGACCAAAATAGTCTGAAAATAGCAACAATGTACTAATAGGAAGATAGAGAGGAGAAAAGCGGAATTGCGATCGCGAGGCAGCTACCTCTCTATCTCCGTGAAGTTTGCGACTGGAATAGTCAACAGCCGGTATCGTGTCCTGAGATACCTGGATCTGCACACAAGGTGCAGGGGGTAACGTGAATACACCAACTTAGTAAGTAACAAGTCCAAACTATAGACTGACAGGTAGTGACGAACTAAGCCTCAGCAGTTATAACACAATTAAATGGAACAGTAAAGTAGGCATGCTAGCAGTTTAATATTCAATTCAACAGTAAAGCAAAGCACATATCCGAACAGTGTGAAGTGAGAACTCAGTAAATCTCTATATGTAAATGCCAGAAATATATGAAATTGCACCATGTGCTCACACTCTCAAGCGCTCAACCACTCGGTACTGTATATGGCTTAGGGAAGATCCATCACTGACCGCAGTCATCCAGTACTGAGGAAGGCCATTCCAGCTCTATGGAGAAGATCCATCTCCAGGTAAAGTACTTCGGACAAGATCCATGTCCAAGGAAAATTCATCCCTCAATAATATCAATTGCGCTCACTGGGGGTGTATAGACTCCAGAGGGGCTCCTTTCAGCCCAAGCGCTATAACAAGCCAACAAAGGCATAATCAATATCCCGTTGCGGCGTGCAGCCCGATCCCATACTGTCACTCAATATCAGGCTTTCAGCCTCACTCAGTCATCACTCTCCAGTCTCACACACACGCGGGCTCAAAAATGACATGATACTAGCCCGAAACAATGATATGATATGCCAAATAACAATAATCGAGACTAAGACGTGATATAATATGCATGAACAGGACTGAGTACAGGATATCAATGAAGCTAATGATATGACATCAAGAAATGACCTCTCGAGTCTCTACAGTATCGGCGTGAAGCCTTAACATGATAATTAGCATGATTTACAGCTCATTAACTTAATCACATAATCACAACACAGATATCAACAAGAAAGAGTCACTAAGTAGTGTCATGGAATGATCCAGGCCGTAATTCTCACGGTGCACGCCCACAAGACCGTCATTTGGCATTTGTGTCACCTCAATAGTAATCATAGAACACATAATCTGGGGTTTCGAACTCTCATAACCAAGTTTGGAAGTGTTACGTACCTCAAATCAAGCCAAAACTCTAGCATGTGATACCCTTGCCTCTCGATTTGGCCTTCAAATGCTCCGAGTGTCACACCTCCTTTTTCCGCCCCCGCGAGGGGCGTAGGGAGTTTTTTCCAATTAAAGGACAATCAAAACAGGATTTGTTTATTTATTTCAGAGTCGCCACCTGGGAGATTTAGGGTGTCCCAAGTCACCAATTTTAATCCCGAATCGAGGAAAAGAATGACTCCATATTACAGTCTGCGTACCAGAAATCCGGATAAGGAATTCTGTTAACCCGGGAGAAGGTGTTAGGCATTCCCGAGTTCCGTGGTTCTAGCACGGTCGCTCAACTGTCATATTCGGCTTGATTATCTGATTTTATACAAGTATGAACTTATGTGCAAATTTTAACTTTTAACCGCTTTTATCATTTACTGTTATTTTTATCAAGAATTGCAACATCGTGGAAACACATCTCGAACCACGTCACATCAATGCACCCGTGGTTGTTGGCGTATTTCAACTCTGTTGAGATTTGGATTTGGGTCACATAAATGTGCACCCGAGTTTAGGAAGATAACATTATTAAATACGCGCCTAAAGCAACTAGCGTATCATTTACTTTGGGTAGGGCCGTGAAATTTTACTAAACGGTCCATCCCGAAGTCTAAACAATTTTAAAGCAAATATTTACTGAGGGCCCCGCAATTTTGTATTTTTATTTGGCGGGGCTCATCTCATTCTTATTTTTTGAAAGGAATTTGCAACGTCATGGACACGCATCTCGAACCACGTCACAATCAATGTACCCGTGATTAGAGACACATTTCGACTCCGTTGAGATTTGGATTTGGGTCACATAAATGTGCACCCGTGTTTAAGAAGGTAAGATTTATTAAGGCGCGTCCTAAAGAGACTAACGTATTGTTATTTTAGGAGGGGGCCGTGAAGGTTCATTAAATGACCAAATCCAAAGTCTAGGCAATGGTTATGTATTTATTGAGGGCCCCAGCGATGTGTGATTTATTTGGCGAGGCTCGTCTCATTTTATTTTAAGGATAAACCTACAGTGACTACATTTCTTCTATTAAGTTTGTCTCTAAAAATAAAAGAAAATTTCTCAATTAATTACATGCTGAAAAACGTAACTTATTAGTTACTAAGTTATGGAAAATTGCGATCACGTTTGTACAAGGAAAAACTGCTTTCATTCTATATTCTATTATTCAATAATAGTAGAACATGAGATTGACATACCATAATATCAAAACAAATTAACTAGTATTTGATTAATTTAAACTAATGTTATTAGATGAAGAAGTTATACATATGCAACACCATTACTCATTAATAAATTGACTACATTTTTATACAAAGAAAGGAAAATTATATCACTGTGTTTAAATCCGTGTACATTCCAATCCGTGTTTAAAGTTATACATGTGTTTAAAGTTATACATCTTTAAAAGCACTACTTTAAATCCGTGTTTGTAACGGATGTTTTCCAATCCGTGTATTGTATTGCAACACTAAGCAAAAACACAAACTCACATGTCATCGGAACAGCTTGATTTCCGTCATTCGCCATTTTTACTGTAAAAATGACACAATCAAACATTTAATAAATGTTTAAAACTGGAGTGAAAAATCACGTAGATTTTAATCTCCAACAAAATGCCACGAAAGCTTTAAAACTGGAGTAAAAATCACGTAGATTTTAATCTCCAACAAACCGCCACGAAGGCTTTACTCTCCAAACGGGAGTACACAAAAACCACAAAGGTTTTAGTTTCCAGAATATTAAGAATAACACAAATACAGAAATAAAAGTTATTAAATTCCTTAAGATTGTTGTTCCCTCTGTACTTGTAAATAATGATTCTGGAAATTAGAACGTTAGCTTATAAACGTAAATATAAATAAAATAGAAATTAATTCGAGCCCACTGAATTCACAGTATTTCCGTAAGGAATTTAATCCCCTCCTAGTACCCAAGGTTATAGATTATTTCCTCCCAGGATAGAACGAATTACACACTGGTGTAGCGGTACTTCAAACCCCAGTATTTCAGCGAACACAAAGTTCGGCAGCAAATCACACTTATGGATGCTTTGTTTGTAGTTAAAAACAATGCAGAATAAGGAGGACAACTCAGAAGTCGAATGGAAATTCTGAGAGTAAGGAATGCAAAGTATAGCCAATGTTGAATTCTTACTGAAGATAATATCAGATTGCAATTTGTTTTTCTAGTGTATACAGAGTGTATATCCAGTGTATGCAGAATGTATATCCAGTGTATACAGAGTGTATATTAAGTGTATACAGAGTGTTTCGAGTATTTTTTCCGATATGTTATTCTTTCTCTCCAACTTATGCTCTATTTATAGCAGTTATTTGAGAGAAATACGCCCCCTCCATGGTGCAACAAGCACTAGGCTATCATGGAGGAAGCACTTACATGGTGGAATGTACACTTGCTTGGTGAGAGGAGCACTTGCACCATTGTGGGAGGTGCACTAGGCTGCTTATTGCTTAGTGTTGCAATACAATACACGGATTGGAAAACATCCGTTACAAACACGGATTTAAAGATGAACAACACAACTCAAAATTAATGGAATGAATTAACCATATTGGGAACCAATCCTGGTTAACTTAGACCAAAAAATGAATGAGCAAAGAAACAACAAAATACATGATTCAAACTAAATCAATAAATCAAAAACACAAACTCACATTAAATTACTGGATTAAAAATGAACTTCAAACAAAGATGAACATGAACTATATCTATTTTTAACAACAAACATGACGGATTCAAACGATTCAAACAACATTAATAATTTCTGGAAAATACATAACAACATGAAACAAATTGAAGAAATAATCAATTAAATTTCAATTTGAATCTAACAAACATTAAACTAACAAATTTTTACCTAAACAATAAAACAAACATGAAATAAACATGAGAAACAACTAATTAAATTTCCATTTGAAATCTGAAAATTAATTCAACAAAATATATGAACATGAACAAAACAAAAAATCAAATATCTACCGATTTTAGATTCGAGAAATATCAGAACGAAATATGGACAAACATAAAACTCAAAATCTACCAACCGGATTGAAACGACGAACAACGACTAACCAACGACGAACTCGAACAGTGATCGACGACATCGACCCAAACTCAAATAATGAAATGGTGTCATTAAACCAGCAGGCGCGTCTCCTCCATGTACGCGAGGCAGAAGTGAAGAAGACGAAGGTGAGGCAGCAGTGCGCGCAAAAGATGTAGCAGATGACGCAGAGGTCGTTCACGAAGCAGCTCGGAGAAGATGAAGTAGAAAGCAGAAGCAACGGGAAGCATGAACCCAGAAGAGGGCAGTCATGGACGAGGTTGCTCTCCTGTTTTCAGCCATGGAAACGAGTGGTCGACGAGGGCAGTGACAGCAGTAGCAGCTGCGTGAGCTTGGCTGTGATGAAGCAGCGGCGACAGGGGCTTCGAACAACAGAAGGAGCAAACAGTGGGCTGGTCGACGCAGCAAGCAGAAGCAACTGGTGGTGACGGGTTGGTCGATGGTCAGGTGGTCATGGTCGACGAGTCTTGAAGAAGGAAAAGAACGCAGTGAAGGAGGGAGCTGTTTGGTTCGAACGTGGGGGAGGGGGGTTTGCTTGGAAGCTGGCCGGCGTGGCTGGTTTGTAAGGATGAGGAAGAAGTGAGGCAGCTGGTACGGGCAGCCATGAGAGCTTATTATTTTGGAGATGGAAAAGAAGAAGATGGAGGGGGGCGGGTGTTTTTAGTTTTAGGGTTTGTTTTTGGGTTTCAATAAGAGAAATGAAAAATGGGAGGGGGGTTCGGTGGATGGTTTAGTTATGGGGCAGACCGGGTCGACCCGGTTTAGAATGGACCGGGTCATGGGGAAGGTTGGGCAATTATTTGGGCCTGTGGTTTGAAAATTGAATAAGTGGCCCAATCCGATTTTTCTTTGTATTTTTGTTCTCTTTTCTTCTTTTATTTTTCTAAAACTAAATTATAAAAGTACTTAAATTATTATTAAGGACTAAATTAAGTTTAAAAAGCGCAAATTAACTCCCAATAACAATTAACGCACAATTAAGTAATAATTAAGCATAGAATTGTATATTTGGACATTAAATGCTAAAAATGCAAAAGATGCCTATTTTTGTAATTTTTAATTTTTGTAAAACAAACTTAATTACTAACAATTGTGTAATTAAATCCTACATGGAAAATGCGACATATTTTTGTATTTTTAATAATTTAACAAATAAACATGCACAAATAAATATACAAATAATACCACAAAATTGCACACCAAGAAAAATCATTTTATTTTTGAATTTTTTGGGAGTAATTCTCATATAGGGCAAAAATCACGTGCTTACAGCTGCCCCTCTTTGCCCGAAGACACAAAGGGTTTTCGTGCAAAGATAAAGTGAGCGATTTTTGCCCATCCGAGTACTCCGTGTGAAGCATTTTTTGAAAAAGATTTGACCGAACCTTCGCTTCAGAGGTTTCCTACATATCCTGGGCTGAACAGGAATCAGGTCAATGTAGTTTGGGAAGTTTTGGTAGCTGGGACTACCGTGGGACTGCAATATTACTGTTGTTGCATGCTGTTATCACTGCTTACCGATATCCTTGTTACACCGTGCTTAAAAGAAAACAGGAAGCTAGGCTAGACTAAAATTTGTTCTTGTTGCCTTGCTTTCCTGTCGGCTTGTGTTTCCTCCGGTGCTTTTCTTCCGTGAATTTGGGAATGATACTGCCCCGTTGCTTTTCTGAATACCAGTTTTCATCATTTTGCTCGGTCCGCTGGGGACATGGATTTCTTCATTAAGCTTTTCGGCGGTTCCTCTGGGGGGTACGGTTATGCTGGGCATGATTTAATGTTCACAAGCCGCTTCTTTCAAGACGCGTCTTTTCTTCCCTTTGACTCATGCGCCTGAATTTGTGCTGGGACCTCTTGTCGCAACCTTTTGCTTCCCGGTGCTGGGGATTTTTATTGTTTCCTGCTGGGGATTCCTGTTGTAACCTTCTACCTTCTGGTGGGGTTACTGATTTCAAAATCTGCAGTATGAGACTAAAAAGTATTCCTCTTGTTATACAGGTGGGCGCCTGAATGCAAAAATATGAAATGTATGCCCGCATTATACTGGTGGGCGACCTAGAACAAAAATGAAACGACAGAAATGTATTCCCGCATTATACTGGTGGGCGACCTAGAACAGAAATGAAAAGACAGAAAATGTATTCCCGCATTATACTGGTGGGCGACCTAGAACAAAAATGTATTCCCGCATTATACTGTTGGGCGACCTAGAACAGAAATGAAAAGACAGAAATGTATTCCCGCATTATACTGGTGGGCGACCTAGGACATGAATGTAAAGACAGAAATATATTCCCGCATTATACTGGTGGGCGACCTAGAGCATGAAATGTATTCCCGCATTATACTGGTGGGCGACCTAGAAAAAAAATGAAAAGACAGAAATGTATTCCCGCATTATACTGGTGGGCGACCTAGAACAAAAATGTATTCCCGCATTATACTGGTGGGCGACCTAGAACAGAAATGTATTCCCGCATTATACTGGTGGGCGACCTAGAACAGAAATGTATTCCCGCATTATACTGGTGGGCGACCTAGAACAGAAATGTATTCCCGCATTATACTGGTGGGCGACCTAGAACAGAAATGAAAAGACAGAAATGTATTCCCGCATTATACTGGTGGGCGACCTAGAACAGAAATGTATTCCCGCATTATACTGGTGGGCGACCTAGAACAGAAATGTATTCCCGCATTATACTGGTAGGCGACCTATAACAGAAATGAAAAGACAGAAATGTATTCCCGCATTATACTGGTGGGCAACCTAGAACAGAAATGAAAAGACAGAAATGTATTCCTCTCGTTATGTAGGTGAGCGCCTGACATGAAATGTAAAGACTGAAAAGTATTCCTCTCGTTATGTAGGTGGGCGCCTGACATGAAATGTAAAGACTGAAAAGCATTCCTCTCGTTATGTAGGTGGGCGCCTGACATGAAATGTAAAGACTGAAAAGTATTCCTCTCGTTATGTAGGTGGGCGCCTGACATGAAATGTAAAGACTGAAAAGCATTCCTCTCGTTATGTAGGTGGGCGCCTGACATGAAATGTAAAGACTGAAAAGTATTCCTCTCGTTATGTAGGTGGGCGCCTGATTTTAACAACAACTTAGGAGGAAATGCCTCTCCTATGAGTAAAACTAAACTTAGGAGGAAATGTCTCTCATATGGGTAAAACTAAACTTAGGAGGAAATGCCTCTCCTATGGGTAAAAACAAACTTAGGAGGAAATGCATCTCCTATGGGTAAAACTTTGATGATTTCAAACTAGGAAGTGCGTCTCCTATTAATGAAATCTACACTTAGGAAGTGCGTCTCCTATGCGTGAACCATTTCCTTCTTCCTGAATTATTTACTTACCTATGTTGTCTTCCCTCGAAACTGCTGGGGATTATTTTGATGGGGATGACTTTCCCCTTTTTTTTTTCCTTACCCACTCTGGGTTGCCCGAAACTCTGTCGAAGATGCTTCTACATCTCGATGATCCGCCGGGGGATAACATTGTCGAGGATAACTCTGCTGAGTAAATATGTTATCTTACTCCTTCCAGAACTACTTCCTTTTGAGTAGGATGTTTCATTCCTCTGCAAACTATTTCCCCTTTTTTCTTTTTTTTTTTGATTCGGCTTCTTCCTTCGAATATTACCTCCCTTGAGGCTCGTTTTGCCTTTCCCCAAAAGGAACCGCTGAGGATACCGATTTTCACCAAACTTGCGTTGGACTCCTCGAAACTGCTAGGGATAACACTGTTGGGGAATTATTTACTTGCCTGTTGGGGGGTAAAATGTTATCAGCTGGGGATAACGCTGTCGAGGATAACACTGCTGGGGGATTCTGATCCCTTCAGAACTGGTGCTTCACTCTTCGGAAGGTTGTTGGGAATGATGCTGGCCTCTCGCTTTTCTGAGCTCAAGTTTCATCCCTTTGCTAGGGAACAACTTCCTCCATTGAAACTTATTATGTTGGGGTCAACACTGGTTCTAAGACCACTTCCCTTGAGACTGGTGTTATCTTTATTTTTCCCCGAACGGGTGCCTGACTTCCAGAAAATTTTCTAAATGGAAGGAAAATTTTCTGCCCCAGTGTGACAGTCTCCCTTATGGCATGCATTTCTGTCGTCAATGCTATTTCCTTTACCTGTTTCAAATCAAACAAAATTTGTTAGTTTAAAACATGGTGGTTGGCTGTGATACTCCTACTGGGATGGTTTTCCCTTTCTCCTTCCTTGCTCTGCATTCCACGACTTGTTGGGAATAATATTATTTGCTGGGGATAATCCCTTTCTGCTGAGGATATCCCTCTTCTTTTGTGTCATAGCTCGGAAACTGGCATTTCCCCGACCTTTTAGTCTAGTATGAATTCCCCACACCAGGTTCATTACTCTCCTTGATTTGTCCACGGGCCTCGGCCTTGAGGTTTAATAACCCTTGATTTTGGCAAGGATATCCCTCTTGACATTCGTCAATCCTTTAGCCAATTCCCTTTTGCTGGGGATATCTTTCTTGACACTGGCCTCGCGCTTGTTCCTTGCCGACTATACCATTTGGATGTACTAGTCAGATCTCATCTTGTATAATGGGAAAGCTGATGGCATATTTTGAAGTCAATTCTCACTTGTTCTGATCAAACAGACTCTATTGGAGAATTTTTCTATGAAAGGAAAAAGATAAAAGGGAACATAATAAAAAAACACAGGAAAAAGATGACTCTTTAACAAAAGAAACTATAAATAAAAACCTATCAAATGCAGATACCGACTCTAATGGTCATGACATGCATATGTGTCCTATCCTCCGCCGTCAATCATCTTTCAAGACCTTTAATTGGCGATTCCCCATCTGATTCCCAATCTTATTCGACTTGCAGTGCCCGAAGGGTTTTCACTATCAAGCCTCTCTCATTTTGATTTTTCTCTCAGCTTTCAACGCCTTATGGTGCCTGTGAAGGTTTTCACTGATAAGACTCTCTTATTTGTATCACCTTCCAACTGGGGATTTGGAGTGTTGCCGGTATGACTCTTTCTGCTGGAGATTAGAGTCCTTTCTGCTATGGAACAGAGTGTTACGTTCGCCGGTAAGACTCTCATTTGTCTGACTTGCCATCTTTTGAAGACTGATCAGAAGGTCTTTCTTTGGACCGTAATGTGGGTTTTTGGATAGGGCTAGAAAGAAAGGGTATTAAAGGCTCAAAAAAAATGCATCAATTTTGGGTTCAAAGTTACAACCTTCGGAACTAGATTTATTTACAACAAACGCAATCTTTGCCCCAGTTTCTTGCTTGGGGATATTTTAATTGTTTTTTTTTCATTTTACAAAACTATGACCGAGCCGTGAAGCGCCTACGTATCCTCTTTGAGGAATCAGGTCAAACGTAGTTCCCAATTCCTCCGTTTTCTTCTTACTTTCTTTTGTTTTTGTTTTTTTTGTTTTTTTTTTGTTATCATTTCTTTCCTTTTCTCTTTTTTTCATTTTTCTTTTGTCGTTTTGCTATTCTCTTTTTTTTCTTTATCTTCCATGTTCGTATCTTCTAGTCGTTGATACTGATTCCGAACGAGGGGTATGAAAGAAAAGTAAACAAAGCTCAAAGGGGTAACGAAGGATAAAGTGTTTAGGTAGCAGAACAAAATACCTTCGTCATTCCAGTCTTCAAACATGCCAAGTGCAAACAACACGATTTAAATTTGTAGCCTCTTCCGATGGTGCTGGACTTGACAATTATATTCACATCTGCTTTTTCATTTGTCATTTCTAAAGAACCGTTGGGCGACACTCACATTATCATGAACGACCCTCATGCCAATTTGGCGAATCTTGCTTTTAACAGTTTTCTTTATGTTTTATTTGCCCCAGTTCCACATGACTCGAGCTCCGAATAATCTCAAACCGTTCTTATTTCCTTTAAATGCTTTGATCACCTCCCCAGGGTTTCATGTTTAACTTTTAAGATTAGGCCCAAACTGTGTGCGCATGTCATGTCACGAGAATCGGCGCTTGAACAAAATGATAAAAGGACTAAACAAAAAAATGACTGGACATAATAAAAGACCGGCTTTTGTATTAGACTACTAGCGAAATGGTTTGAATAATAAAACAAACAAAACAACCAGAATAAAATCCTAATACAGCCTCGACAAAACTTAAACAAACTGATATGACAAACGGGAAAGATAAGAAGGTTTGACACAAGACAATATTCGGATTACAACCCTAAGAATAATCCGGACAACGGAAATGACAACAAAATAAACCACCACAAGCTTCTCTTTTTGCTAACCAAGGAACGGAGCGCCCTCCCATTTTATCAAAATTAGCATCTTAGCCACTGAGCTTCGCATCACTACTGCCAAGACCATTATCAGCTTTTAATATCATCAACCTTAGTCAACAAGTCCCCAATAGGATTTGAGTGCTTCTGTTATCAGGCCTGATCCCCGCAAAGTGTGCATCATGATGTGCGAGTAAAGGATTCTGCGCGATGTTCTAGGTGTCATTGTCCGGCTTACCACAAACCAACCGCCTTCTTTCTTTGTGATTCAAAACGAAACAGGTTAAAATGGACTCAGTCGGTCCCCATTATTAACAACATCTCCTTTTCTTTTTCTTTCTTTTTTTTCTTCTTTTTTTCGATTTTTATTTTTTTATTTTTTTTTCATTTTTTTTCTCTTTTTTTTTCATTTTTCTTTTCTTTTTCCATTTTTTTCTTTTTGTCGTGGTCGAATCTTATGGAGATTGCCTATGTATCATGACCCCGCATGAATCAGACCTTGCGTAGTTCGCACCAAATGAAAGGTAAAAGCAATGAAACATTTTTTTTTTTATCAATTTTCATAATAAAAAAAATTGGGTTTCAAAGGCTGAAAGATGACCAACACTCAAAAAATCAAACAACCCACATATTCTAGTCAAAAGATTTATAACCTCAAAACAAAAGGCCAACTCCCCTTCTCTGTTTGACAAATGCAACCGAACGGTTATTTTTTGCAAACGTGGCCCCTTCCAAATTTCACATGAATTTTGAGGCCGAGGAGGATTATTTTACAAACTTGTCCGTTCTTTTACGAAAATAACCTTTCGACAACTGAAAGATACTCTCTAAGGCTACTTAGGCAAGAACAGTTTAAGACGCGATCGAAGCTGGCTCGGCTTATTTTTGACTAAAAATCCAAACGGTATTCACCTGACCGCTGACTCTTTGTTTTCTTTTTTTCTTTTCAAATTACAATAAAACCCTGGTGTTGCAAACACGGCCCTTCAGCGCCTCGGGGACGAAGATTTATAGGGTTGTGTGGGTCAACTAGACCAAAAATCCTAAACATGACCCAAAAAGGTGGCTGTTTATGCAAAGTCAGCCTTCCGGCGTCCCTTTTGGGAACATTCGACTATTTATGACAAAACAACATCACCTGACTTATTTATGACTCTTTTTATCGTTTTCAGATTAGAAAAGTCAATATTGCAAACACGGCCTTTCAACGTCTCGGGGACGAAGATTTTTAAGGCTGTGGGGCCCACTAGACCAAATCTTAAACATGACCCGAAAAGTGGCTGTTTATGCAAAGTCAGCCCTCCGGCGTCCCTTTCGGGAACATTCGGCTATGTCTTGATAAAACAGCGTCACCCGATTTCTTTATGACAAAATTAAAATTGACATATATTTTTTGGCTATTTTAGCAAAAAGGGGGTTGGACCCGATGAGGGTTGCCTACGTATCTCACATCCGGTGAGAATCAAACCCGCGTAGTTCGGGCGTCGTGAATAAAGTAAATAAACTAATTTTAAATTATTTTTTTTTGAATTTGTGAAAGAACTGCTTTAATAGAATAAAGGAAGTATTATTTTTTGGATTTTTGATTGATTTTCTTTTTTGAAAGAAAGACTTTCAAGAATTTCTTTTCTTTTGATTTGAACTTTGAGAATTTCAAAAGTAAAAGGAAGATATTATTTTTTTTTTGTCTGAATTTTCATTTGTTTTTTTCTTATTCTAAAGAAGAAAGAAAATATTTTTGGAATTTTACCTTTAATAAAAGAAATGCTTCTAAAAAATATTTTTTTGAATTTTGAATTTTCTTTTCAATTTGAAAGAAGAATCAAAATATTTTCGGATTTTTTTAAAAGAAAATATTTTTATTTTTATTTTATTTATTTATTTATTTTAACAAAAAACAATTAAAAAGACTTTCTAAAGAAATCAATAATGATAAATAAAGATATGTATATATATTTTTTGCAAGACATATGTTTTTGGAATTTTACTTTGAATTTTCTTGGCAAGACAAATACTCTTTGCAACAAATAAAGATATATATATATATATATCTTGGAAATAAAGAAAATACTTTTTGGATTTATACATACATATATATACCCTTTTTTTTCCTTCTATTTTCCTTTGCTTTTAATAAAACAAACTAATAAGACATTTTTTTTTCATTTTCTCAAAATTTCAGCAGAGTTTTGACAGTACTTGGGCATTGGTTTTTTTCAAAAATAAACAATCAATTCCCTAACCGCTATTTCTTTTTTTTTTTTCAATTTCAAAATATTATCCCTGATATTCAAAAGTCAGTCAACACACAAGTCCGAATCAAATAAATGCGCAAGTAGCAGCAAGTAAGATGCATCAGGATGGTCATTTTTATTTTTTGGTACACCTGTCCTAGACAGACCCAACCCCTGTGTTGAGCCTCCAAAGTCAGATGCACGTGATGCAAACAAACGTTCCTACTAGGGATCCGACATGAAGCTGAGTTATCCTAAGTTCATAACCTGGGCATTTGTTCTAGACTGTGTACCCGAGCGGACAACTCGAGTCGAGGAGGGGGCTACGTACCGGGGACCCGCGGGGTCGTCCGGCTTTGTAACTTATCCGGCCTCTTTCTTATTTCAGGTATTGACACTAACAGAATAAGGAGTCTCGACCAGCGAGCTTCTCCCCGGAGGTAAGAAGAGAAGGGTTTCGGCATAGTTTATATACAGTTCAAATAATATCAAAGCGGTAAAAACATCATTTAGCACATTGAGCCCAAACATGTAACAAAATCAGATAAAACCAAATATAACAATTCATCTAAAGCTTGAATTTCTAACCATGAACCAGTGGTTCTGGGTCTAGTCCCCAGCGGAGTGGCCAGAGCTGTCACACCTCCTTTTTCCGCCCCCGCGAGGGGCGTAAGGAGTTTTTTCCAATTAAAGGACAATCGAAACGGGATTTGTTTATTTATTTCAGAGTTGCCACCTGGGAGATTTAGGGTGTCCCAAGTCACCAATTTTAATCCCGAATCGAGGAAAAGAATGACTCCATATTACAGTCTGCGTACCAGAAATCCGGATAAGGAATTCTGTTAACCTGGGAGAAGGTGTTAGGCATTCCCGAGTTCCGTGGTTCTAGCACGGTCGCTCAACTGTCATATTCGGCTTGATTATCTGATTTTATACAAGTATGAACTTATGTGCAAATTTTAACTTTTAACCGCTTTTATCATTTACTGTTATTTTTATCAAGAATTGCAACATCGTGGAAACACATCTCGAACCACGTCACATCAATGCACCCGTGGTTGTTGGCGTATTTCAACTCTGTTGAGATTTGGATTTGGGTCACATAAATGTGCACCCGAGTTTAGGAAGATAACATTATTAAATACGCGCCTAAAGCAACTAGCGTATCATTTACTTTGGGTAGGGCCGTGGAATTTTACTAAACGGTCCATCCCGAAGTCTAAACAATTTTAAAGCAAATATTTACTGAGGGCCCCGCAATTTTGTATTTTTATTTGGCGAGGCTCATCTCATTCTTATTTTTTGAAAGGAATTTGCAACGTCATGGACACGCATCTCGAACCACGTCACAATCAATGTACCCGTGATTAGAGACACATTTCGACTCCGTTGAGATTTGGATTTGGGTCACATAAATGTGCACCCGTATTTAAGAAGGTAAGATTTATTAAGGCGCATCCTAAAGAGACTAACGTATTGTTATTTTAGGAGGGGGCCGTGAAGGTTCATTAAACGACCAAATCCAAAGTCTAGGCAATGGTTATGTATTTATTGAGGGCCCCAGCGATGTGTGATTTATTTGGCAAGGCTCGTCTCATTTTATTTTAAGGATAAACCTACAGTGACTACATTTCTTCTATTAAGTTTGTCTCTAAAAATAAAAGAAAATTTCTCAATTAATTACATGCTGAAAAACGTAACTTATTAGTTACTAAGTTATGGAAAATTGCGATCACGTTTGTACAAGGAAAAACTGCTTTCATTCTATATTCTATTATTCAATAATAGTAGAACATGAGATTGACATACCATAATATCAAAACAAATTAACTAGTATTTGATTAATTTAAACTAACGTTATTAGATGAAGAAGTTATACATATGCAACACCATTACTCATTAATAAATTGACTACATTTTTATACAAAGAAAGGAAAATTATATTCAAACACAAATCTAAACAGGAGGGATTCAACAGGAACAAAGCCTGATTAATATTTCATTTTTCTCTTCAATCCTAGAGTGTACAAATGTGTACCTGGAAATGGCAGTACAAGAACAAAAGAAGGAGAAGTCAGCAGCAATAATAACACAGTAACAGCAGGTTCAGCAACACCGCAAACCAGTAACAACCAGTAGAATAACCCCGCAACGGATTGAAAAATCAGCAATACCAAAGTGCAATCGCAGTCAAAGCAGAAGAGAGACAGATACAAGATGCAGTAGTTTACTGATTTTGAGCAACACTCGAGAAAAGACAAACAGAATTTATTCAAGTAGAAGTTCAAGTTGTCTTTCTCTTTTTCAGTCTAAAAGCTCTCTCTCAAGTGTAAAAGTCTGTCAGCTCTCAAGGGTAAAAATCTTTCTTTTAATGTTCAAGTCCTAAAACTCTCTCTCAAATCTTTTCCGATTCCCCATTTTTGTTTTTCAGTCCCGTCCTCCTAAAAAGTGTCAAATGACCCTATATATATAGCAAGACCTTTGTCTTGAATCCCCAACCCGGAATTATTCCCCCAAGGCATGCTTTGTCCCACTACTTAATGTTTTTTTTACTTTAAACTTTGTCCCCCATGCCTACATTAAATAAATACAACAACCCCAACCCATTACAATTTGTCCCCCATGCCTAACATAAACAAATACAATATTTCCCTCCACTACATTATGTTTTGTCCCCCATTATGTTAAACAATTATATCAAACACCACCCCATTATATTTTGTCCCCCATGCCTACATAAACAATTATAATAATGTTCAATTACCAAACTACCCTTCCGACCTTATTGCAATTACCATTTTACCCCTGAATGTAATGCAATTTACCAAACTACCCCCCATCAGCTCTAAACGATCAATTAATCATAACTTAACCAAAATATAGCCAAGATGACCAATTTCTCAACAATCATCAACAACAAATCACATGAACACGATGAACAACACAACTCAAAATTAATGGAATGAATTAACCATATTGGGAACCAATCCTGGTTAACTTAGACCAAAAAATGAATGAGCAAAGAAACAACAAAATACATGATTCAAACTAAATCAATAAATCAAAAACACAAACTCACATTAAATTACTGGATTAAAAATGAACTTCAAACAAAGATGAACATGAACTATATCTATTTTTAACAACAAACATGACGGATTCAAACGATTCAAACAACATTAATAATTTCTGAAAAATACATAACAACATGAAACAAATTGAAGAAATAATCAATTAAATTTCAATTTGAATCTAACAAACATTAAACGAACAAATTTTTACCTAAACAATAAATCAAACATGAAATAAACATGAGAAACAACTAATTAAATTTCCATTTGAAATCTGAAAATTAATTCAACAAAACATATGAACATGAACAAAACAAAAAATCAAATATCTACCGATTTTAGATTCGAGAAATATCAGAACGAAATACGGACAAACATAAAACTCAAAATCTACCAACCGGATTGAAACGACGAACAACGACTAACCAACGACGAACTCGAACAGTGATCGACGACATCGACCCAAACTCAAATAATGAAATGGTGGCATCAAACCAGCAGGCGCGTCTCCTCCATGTACGCGAGGCAGAAGTGAAGGAGACGAAGGTGAGGCAGCAGCGCACGCAAAAGATGAAGCAGAAGCAACAGGAAGCATGAACCCAGAAGAGGGCAGCCATGGACGAGGTTGCTCTCCTGTTTTCAGCCATGGAAACGAGTGGTCGACGAGGGCAGTGACAGCAGTAGCAGCTGCGTGAGCTTGGCCGTGACGAAGCAGCGGCGACGGGGGCTTCGAACAACAGAAGGAGCAAACAGTGGGCTGGTCGACGCAGCAAGCAGAAGCAACTGGTGGTGACGGGTTGGTCGATGGTCAGGTGGTCATGGTCGACGAGGCTTGAAGAAGGAGAAGAACGCAGCGAAGGAGGGAGATGCTTGGTTCGAACGTGGGGGTGGGGGGGGTTTGCTTGGAAGCTGGCCGGCGTGGCTGGTTTGTGAGGATGAGGAAGACGTGAGGCATCTGGTATGGGCAGCCATGGGAGCTTATTATTTTGGAGATGGAGAAGAAGAAGATGGAGGGAGGCGGGTGTTTTTAGTTGTAGGGTTTGTTTTTGGGTTTCAATAAGAGAAATGAAAAATGGGAGGGGGTTGGGCGGATGGTTTAGTTATGGGGCGGACCGGGTCGACCCGGTTTAGAATGGACCGGGTCATGGGGAAGGTTGGGCAATTATTTGGGCCTGTGGTTTGAAAATTGAAGAAGTGGCCTAATCCGATTTTTCTTTGTATTTTTGTTCTCTTTTCTTCTTTTATTTTTCTAAAACTAAATTATAAAAATACTTAAACTATTATTAAGGACTAAATTAAGTTAAAAAAAGTGCAAATTAACTCCCAATAACAATTAACGCACAATTAAGTAATAATTAAGCATAAAATTGTATATTTGGACATTAAATGCTAAAAATGCAAAAGATGCCTATTTTTGTAATTTTTAATTTTTGTAAAACAAACTTAATTACTAACAATTGTGTAATTAAATCCTACATGCAAAATGCGACATATTTTTGTATTTTTAATAATTTAACAAATAAACATGCACAAATAAATATACAAATAATACCACAAAATTGCACACCAAGAAAAATCATTTAATTTTTGAATTTTTGGGAGTAATTCTCATATAGGGCAAAAATCACGTGCTTACACCGAGTCTAACCAAAATCAGTATATTATCATCAATACACACTAAAGGAATAAAGCTCGTGCGAAATTTATCAAACTAACTCAAAAATCCTGAAATTGGCCAAACCCGATCCCCGGGCCCACGTCTCGAAATTCGATAAAATCACAAAATTAGAAAGTCCATTCACTCATAAGTCTACCCATATCAAATTCACCAAAATCCGACATCAAATGGTCCTCCAAATCCCTAAAATCCACTCTCCAAACTTTCTTCCATTTTTTCCCAATTTTCACCCCAAATTCCCAAATTAAATTATACAAATCAAGACATAATCATGGAATTTATCCAAATTTGAGTGAAGAACATATACACCAATCAATCCTCTGAAAATCCCCTCAAAAATTGCCTTCTCCCGAGCTCTCTAATGAAATTTGAAATTATGGACTAAAACGCTCGTTTTTGAACTTAAACATGCTGCTAGATGCTTCCTTCTTCGCGAACGTGACCGTCCTCTTGCGTTCGCGTAGACCAACTTAGGCTGCCTCTCTGCTTTACTCTTCGCAAACGCGACCACTGCTTAGCGAACGTGATGCTTTACCAGCTCAAACCTTCGTGAACGCGACCATCACCTCGCGAATGCGTAGACCAAGGACCTGGGGTCCCCAACTGCCTCACTCCTCTTCGCGGACGCGACCCCACTCACGCGTTTACGATGCACACACTGCCCTACCCTTCGCATTCGCGTTCTCTCCTTCGCGAACGTGAAGAACAAAATTCACTATCTCAGAAAACACTCTTCATGAATGCGAGATACCGTCCGCAAACGCGATGAACAAACCTTATGCAACAGAAAACCAACAAAATCTGCTAACTCCCAGACCCAAGAATTGGTCCGTTAACCTCCCAAAACTCACTTGAGGCCCTCGGAACCTCAACCAAACATGCCAACACATCTAGGGGTGGGCATATTTCAGTCGGAACGGAATAAACCGACCGAACCAAAATTTTTTTATTTCGGTTTCGGTTATTCGTTTTGTTCGATCGGTTTCGGTTTAAAATTTTAAAATTTTGGTTTTTCGGTTCGGTTTTCGATTATTAAGTTTTTAAGTTTGGTTAACCGAAAAACCGAATTATTAGCATGTATGTTCTTTAAGTTATATATAGGCTAAGGCCATAGGTAAAAAATTAATACTATTACGTTCAATCTATCAAAGACTCAACCCAATTAAATAAGTCCATCAACTTTCCAATCTTAAAGACTTTCTGTCTATTAAAACTTCCATAGCATATATGATAGATACCAGGAGAATTTCACACAGAGTTGTAATTTACACTATGTTTGAATTTTATGATCCATAATAGTGTGCAAAATTTAGTCTATTTTTTTTTCTATAAACACAATATTTCCATCAATTTCGAAGTTTTGGGAAAAATCAACTAATTCGACGGTCGTATTATTACATGGAGTCCAATATGATAATGTTCAAACCGAAAACCGAACCGAAATAACCAAACCGAAATTAGAAAACCCGAACTGAACCGAACTTATTTCAGTTCGGTTTCGGTTACTACTTTTACAAAACCGAAAACCGAATAACCGAACCGAATTTCTTCAAACTGAACCGAACCGACCGAATGTCCACCCCTATACACATCCCATAATATCATTCAAACTTAGTCGAGCCTTCGAATCACTCAAAACAACACCAAAACACCAAATCAACCTCGGATTCAAGCCTAAGAACTTAGAAACTTTCAAGTTCCACAAACAACACCAAAACCTATCAAATCACCTCCGAATGACCTGAAATTTTGCACACACATCACAAATGGCACTACGGACCTACTCCAATTTTTAGAATTCCATTCCGACCCCGATATTAAGATTTCCATTGCCGACCAAAGAACACCAAGTTTCCAATTTCACCAATTCACACCTAAATCTACCACGAACCTCCAAACCACATTCTAAACATGCTCTTAAGCCCAAAATCACCTAACGGAGCTATCCGAGCCATTAGAATTCACATCCGTGACCTTCTACACATGAGTCAATATTCGGTTAACATTTCCAACTTAAACTTACTCAAAAGAGACTAAGTGTCTCATTCCTCATCAAAAACCACTCCAGACCCGAACCAGCCAATCCAATACCACATATTACAGCTGAACAACATATAAAGAAGCAGAAATAGAGGAAACAGGGCTGAAATTCATAGAACGATCGGCCGGTTCGTTACATCCTCCCCCTCTTAAACAAACGTTCGTCCTCGAATGAGTCAAGAAATATACCTGAAGCCTCAAATAGGTGTAGATATCTGCTCCGCATCTCGTGCTCGGTCTCCCAACTAGCCTCCTCCATGGCCTGGCACCTCCACTGCACTTTCACTGCCGCTATATCTTTTGATCTCAACCTTCGGACATGCCGCTCCAAAATAGCCATTGGCTCCACATTATAAGTCAGATCACCGTCTAACTGAACCGTGCTAAAATCCAAAATATGAGACGGGTCGCCAATATACTTTCGGAGCATAGAAACATGAAATACCGGATGCACGCTTGACAAGATAGGTGAAAAATCAAGCTCATAATCCACCTCCCCAATCTTCTGAAGCACCTCAAAAGGCCCAATGAACCGAGGACTCAATTTACCCTTCTTCCCAAATCTCATAACACCCTTCATGGGTGAAATATTCAGTAGAACCTTCTCCCCAACCATATAAGACACATCTCGAACCTTCATGTTAGCATAACTCTTTTGTCTTGATTGCGCCGTACGAAGGCGCTCCTGAATCACTTTCACCTTGTCCAACGCATCCCGTACCAAGTATGTATCCAAAAAACTAGCCTCGCCCGGCTCAAACCTCAAACCAACCCACTAGAGATCTAAACTGTCTCCCATATAAAGCCTCATATGGAGCCATCTGAATACTCAACTTCATGGACAATATCAAACATACATACGTTATTTGTTTAGCCACCTTCTTTGTAGAGTTTCTCTAACTTCTGATATTGGCCATGCTGTTAATGGAAATGATTGTTTGACAATTACATGTCATTGGATATATGATAATTATTGTATGCAAAAATATATTATCGCTTTTAAATATGATAAAGATCAGAGTCATACTGTTGTGTTTATAAGTACTACTATTTGCGAAGTTGTTGAATTTTATAGTCTCAAGCAAAAAGTATTGTGTATGACTTTTGATAATGCTTCTAAAAATAATGCCGCAATTTCAATATTAAAACCGCATTTGCAACCACCACTTGACGAAATTTTTCATGTTAAGTGTACATATCATGTTTATAATTTAATTGTTAAAAGTGGCATTGATTTATTTTCAACTGAGATTACTCATGTTAGAAGAGCAGTTGGTGTTATTCAAGGAAATAATAGACAATCTAGAATTAGGGAATTTAAGAATAAGTGTACCGAGCATAACCTTAAGCCCAAATGTCACACCTCCTTTTTCTGCCTACACCCCGAGGGCGTAAAGAGTTTTTCCATTTAAAGGACAATTGGAACGGGATCTAGTTAATAATTATTCAGAGTTGCCACCTGGGAGATTAAAGGTGTCCCAAGTCACCAGTTGAATTCCGAACCGAGGAAAAATATGACTCTGTTAACAGTCCGCGAACCAGAAATCCGAGTAAGGAATTTTGTTAACCCGGGAGAAGGTGTTAGGCATTCCTGGGTTCCGTGGTTCTAGCACGGTCGCTCAACTGTTGCATTTAGCTTATTTACTGAATTTATTACATGAAGAACCTATGTGCCAAATTTTACTTTTAACCGCTTATTATTTACATTTTTTTAAAAGAAAGTTGAACGTCGTTTAAAATGTGTCTTTGGATCACGTCACATGAAATGTACCCACAATCCTATACACACTTTATTCAACGTTTTGGGCTTTGATTTGGGTCACATGAAATGCACACCCGAGTTTAGGAAGGTAATTTTATTAAAATCGCGCCTAAAGTGGCTATGCGTTATTATCTTTTGGGAGGGCCGTGAAATTTGCTAAACAGCCCTTCCCGATTCTCTAAGTATTGTTTATTTAGGCATTGCATGAGGGCCCCACAATTTGCACATTTTATTCGGCGAGGCTCGTCTCAACATCTTATTTAAAGGTCAATCCTAAAGTGACTATGATTTTTTAATTATTTGTCTGTAAAAATAAAGAAAATCCTACACAATTATTTTGTTAGAATTCGGGCTTCAAGTTCAAGTCCAGGTCCAAACAAAAGGAAGAACCTTTTAATTTGAACCCGCTACCTAACTCAAAACTCAAACTTATATTGTTGCTTAAATCTTAAATTGAACTCTTTGACCTAAGCCCAAATTATGGGCTTATTGAACTGGGCTTGTGTAAACAGCCCCATTTCCATTTCCGTCAGCTGTGCGCGAATCAGACATCGAGTCTGGATGGAAAAATCCCAAAATTCCAACTGACAGTCCATATTCACAAGGCTTGCGTGTGCCCAGTTTTGGGCTATTAACATTGTGCCCGAGCCCAAGTCTCAGGCTACGCAGCCTGAACTCTTCATCAATTAAATCAACAGGAGCCATGGCCTGGGCCTTCAACTGACCAGCAGGGCCCAAACTCTCAATCCCAAAGAATGTACAACAAAACGCCAAGCAATTTTTACCAGGAGACAAATTTTAAAGACACTGATCAACTATTTCAAATCAGCGGTGGTATCAATTGAACGGAAATTACCACTAGTAGATTACCAAAAATGTTTACTAACAATTGATCACATACTAACCCGGATTCGATTTTGGAAATAAACTATACAATTTAAAATCAATTTTAACAACAATTGGAGCATTTGGAAACTACTACAACGTGCTTTTGATCCATGATTTGATAACACAATGCGCCTTAATTACTTTGCGTTTACCCAAGCTAACAAACGATAAGTAGATAATTGAACTATCGAATACAGAATACTAACTCCTGCTTCCTCAGTTCGTTTCCATAGATTTATGTGGGGCAATGAGGGAAATGCTCTACGAGGTCCACATGGTTCAACCAGGCGAAGGCACGAGCACTGCTGAGATGATGTACATGGGGCCAAACGCCAAACTCCAAAACTGGGAGATCACGCCATTCCCAACTAGACGGAAGTCCGGGTAGACCTGTCCTGCCACCTTTCCTGTATCACAAGTTATCTCCGGGACATAACTTGAACGTTTTCTTATTTTCAATTGTTGTTTTGAATTCCTTGTTGTAAACGTTGTTGTCTTCCAATTTTCCAAAGAAAATATACAAAAAAAAATCATCATTGCTTTCCTATTCTTTCTTTGTTCTGATTTTTATTAGTTTTCCTTTCATCTTCCTTTTCAGTCCTAATAATGCGGCTTTAAATATGACATGCTTGCGGACTTCACGCCCAGATCACAATGAGCTATTTAACTGCGAATTAATGAACCCAGAACCAGAATATGATGTGGAAGAGGCTTTTAGGGAGATAAACCGAGAGTTGGAATATTTCGAGAATAATCAATTGAACCTGTTACTAAATAACTATACACTACTTGACACAATCACAAATCCAAAATTTTCACAGTCCAAAAGCTTAAGCAGTCCAAAGTTAATACAAGTAGATCATTACAATCCAATTTCTAGGCAGTTCATATCAATTGAAAATAATTCTAATTAAGCTCATACAAATTAAACTGAACAACTAGGTGTCACACCTCCATTTTGCGCGCCCGGCCCCGAAGGGTTAAATGCGCGAGGGGAGTTTTTCCAATTTAAGTGACAATATTCGAAATGGGATTATTTATTTAATTCAGAGTCGCCACTTGGGAAAGGTTTGGCTTTTGGTGTCCCAAGTAACCGGTTTATCTTGAATCCCAAATCGAGGAAATTTTAGACTTTTCCAAATGAAGTCTGCGAACCAGAAATTCTAAGTAAGGAATTCTGTTGACCCGAGGGAAGGTGTTAGGCACCCCCGAATCCCGTGGTTCTAGCATGGTCGCTTAAATTGTTATAATGGCTAAATATCTGATTTAAATACATGTTGTGACTTATGTGCTTTTATTAAGTTTAAACCGCTTTTATTATTATCATTTATTTTTATGGAATTGCAACGTCATGAAAATGCATCTCGAACCACGTCACAATCAATGCACCCGTAGTTGTTAACACATTTTGACTCCGTTGAGACTTGGATTTGGGTCACATCAATGTGCACCCGATTTTAAGAATATAATTTACTTAAAGTCGCGCCTAAAGAATCTAAACACGTTATTATCTTTGGGGAAGGCAATGGAATTCACTAAACCGTCCCTCCCAAAACTCTAAATATTTATCATTGTCAATTATTGAGGGCCCCGCAATTTATATTTTTATTTGGCGAGGCTCGTCTCATTATTTTAGAAGGGCATCCTATAGTGACTACATTTCTATTATTTTGTTTCCAGAGATAGAAGAACGAAAAATGTATGCTAATTGAAGTATATGTTTTGGCCTGAATCGGACTCCTATCAATTTCTGATTAATTACTTATAAAGTAAAAAAAACATCATGCCTTACGAAAATACTTTGGTCGAACAAAAGATTACATATGAGATTGATGAAATGCAATACTTAATCCGAACATTACATACGAAAAGATTTCTTGTTGAACTTAACTGAACTTATTTGGGCTAGATTAAAGGATAACTGACAAAGTATAATGTTTTAATTTGACAAAAAATCATGTACGAGCTAACGAAATACAACACTTAATCCGAACACTTCTCGAGTTGAACTTAACTAAACTTATGTGGACTAATCTGGACTAAAAAAACTAAATGAAACAGGAACAGTATTGTATAAGGTCGAAGTATACATGCCCATATTAACAAACAAACTACCGAGCTAAAACACAACAGGATAAACTTAGTCGAATATCAGTACATACTTTCGAACTGTTGAATTATAAACTAATCAATTTTCACAGGCCTGTTAATGTACTATGAATATTACAGCAAATACTTGAACTTCTTCAACCTTTTTCATTTCATGCTTTCAAACTGTTTCAGTTACATCAATATGGGACTTGAAATGTGTACCTGAAAATGTTGAAAATGCAAAGGAGAAGAAGAAGAAGATGGGGGAATCAGCAGCAGCAAAAAGCAGAATTAACAGTAGCAGCAGGACAGAAATTTAGCAGCAATAGTGAGCAAGATAGCAGCAGCAATCAGAACAGCACAACAGAAAGGATTCTGTTGCGAGATGGAACTAGAGTTGAAGAAGAAACAGCCAAATGAAACAGCACACAGTGTGATACTCCAGACAATCCAATTCCGGAATATACCAAATGCAACAAAACACTAACAATAATCTCGATTGAAATTTAGAAGAAGGAACACTGCCTAACGTATTGACAATAGATGAACTTCAGACAAACAAGACCAAGTTTCTGATTTCTTAATCTGTTTTTATCTCTTTCTTGCTCTCTTTCTATTCCTGCCAACTCTTTCTTTTTCTTTTCTATCCTCACAATGTATGTATTTCAAGCTTTCTCTTTTAAAACTCCTCACAGTGTATTTTTCCCTCTCCCTGTATTTTTCAGATCCCCCCTTTATCTCTGTATGTCCTCCCTTTTATAAGCTTTCATATTACCCCTTTTACAGCCTGATAGATTATCACCAATACCCCTCCCATGTGCCTCCCATTTTCCATCCCAACTTTAGCTAATTAAGTATTAGACCCCATTCACATTCCCTGGCAGATTTAACTTTTCCATTTTATTAACTAAAAGTAAGTATGGGCAGTAGAATATATCTGACAGCATATGCTGTCAAACCATTTTAAAATTGAAAGCCCTTTTATGCAGGAAAACAGGTTGTGCACAAGGCACATGAGGTGCACCAATGCACATGCTGTGCTAAGTGCACATGCCCTCCATTTCAGAATTTTAAACAAAACATTCCTTTTACATTACTGATTCAAATTGACAACTATAAGTAAACAAACTGAGTTCTTAATTGATCCAAACAATGCTTAGCAGAAGTAGGTCGACTTGTTATTGCTCGGATAACTGAAACTAATTGACGACACATGTCGACTCGACTATATTAGCATTAACATACACAATCGTAGCCAAAAATCAGACATTTAAACAGTATTGATACATGGTTCGAATTATACTGACTAAGCAGAAATGCACTCGAGGAGTCAACTAGTCAGTACAAATTTGGAATACAACCAATACACATGTCTTATCAGAATAGGAGGGGTTCAAACAAACACAGTGGTTCAGGCAAGGTGGACAAACAGAAGTTGGTAAAAATTCAAAGACACAAATTGAAACAAAACATGAACAGACATTTAATCACTCACATGGACCAAAACAAATAAAGGGAAGAAAGCAGACTCACCTCAAATCTTGAAAAATCAAAAACCTTGACTCGGACTTGGACAGACTTTCTTAAGGCTGAACGGACTTTAATCGAAGTGTTTCTCAGTTGAGAAACACTTCGATTAAGGTCCCTTAGACCTTAATTTCTTTGGCTCGAACGGGTATGAACCAGTGACGAAGAACTACAACATTTCCAAAACTCAGATCCGGGATTCATGCTTCCCTGGTCAGATTCGGACCAAACCAAGTATGGTTTGGTCACGAGGGGGGTCTGGGGAGTGTCTGGTGTGAAGCTGGGGTTAAACGGTGTAGATCGAGTTTTGACTCGAATCTTCAAATGAAGATTCGAGGACCTAGAGAGTGATTCGAACTAAACGGTTAACAGGTCTATGTTCAGGGTGGTGAGGGGGTTCTATGGTGTTCAGGGCGAGGTCACCGGCGTTCATGCCGCCGGTTTTCATGGTGAAGAGTACAGGGGCGGCTCTAGGGTTTGTGGGTTTGGGTGAAGACGACGAGGCTGGGGTATTGGATAGGGGGGGTAGGGTACGATTAGAGACTTATATAGTTAATGGGTGGGCGGATCTCGACCGTTAGATCAATCAAGATCTACGGTCTGGATCTAAGAGTTTAGGGGAAACGGTGTCATTTCAACTAATGGGGGTTTGGGGTTGGTCCGGGTGGAAACGGGTCGGGTTTGTTGGTGGGTTATGGGGAATTGATCTTGGCCGTTGATCACCCTGAGATCAACGGCCCAGATCAGGCACGATCCAAACGACGTCGTTTGGACACCTTGGGTACTAAGTGGTCTGGACCGGGCAGGCCTGGGTTTTGGGCATTGTTTGTTTGGGCCAATTTAATAAAATTGGCCCAATCCGGAAGAAGAAGGGGTCCTTTCTCTTTTTTTTTATTTCTCTTTCTTATTTATTTTAAAACTAAACAAAAAATCAAATTAAAATTAAATACACACTCAATACAATTATTTGCACACACACTAAAATATTTCAAAACAAGTAAAATTAAACAAAACAAAATCACGGACAAAGATGTCTGTTTATGCTTTTCTATTTAAACCATGTTACGGTTCAGATTGTGCATGATACGTACACATTTTTTGAATTTTGTTTTAATAAAATAAATAAATAAAAATGGGCCGAAGTCACAAATAAATCAACAAAGTGCCGCACAGAAATCCAAAAATTGTACAGCAGGACCAATTTTTTATTCTTTTGGAGCGACTGTCACGCAAAAACAAAAATCACGTGCTCACAGCTGCCCCTCTTTGTTAGGAAACACGAAGAGTTTTTGTGCAAAGATAAAGTGAGCGTGTATGAGCGATTTTTGCCTATGGACCACTCCGTATGAAGCATTTTTTTTTTGAAAGATCTGACCGAATCTTGCTTCAAAGATTTCGTACATATCCTGGGCTAAACAGGAATCAGGTCAATGTAGTTCGAGAAGTTTTGGTAGCTGGGACTACCATGGGACTGCAATGCTTGCTGCTACTGCTATTGCTGTTGTCACTGCTACGTCACTGACCGCCTTATTACAACCAAACGAAAATTGGAAACTGAACTAACTACTTATATGCATGTCAACTGCTAGTTACAAGATTCCTATCTATGATTCTTTTACGACTTGATCTTGGGTCTTAGCTGATTCTGCTTGTAGACTCCGATCTGAATCTTGATGCTTGTGAGTTGCGGCGACTTGTTTAACCTCTGGGATACTGAGTGAGACGCGATTGGCAGGGTTCAGGCCCTTAATTAAATGTTGGAGTCAATCCTCCTTGCATTTACTCTGATATCTCGGGACATCTTCTCTTTTTTTTTTCTTTTTTTCTTCTTTGATTCCGAACTGGGATTCATCTCGTGGGTCATTTCGATCCATGTGGCTCGAGGTCAGACCTGCGGGAGAAAACAAATGAACGAAATTTTTTGCCCCAGTTTCACTAGGGAAATTTCGTTAATTATTCACCAGGAGGTTCATAAAATTGATGAAAGAGGATATGCATGCTCAGTTCAGGGTTGGAGCCCTAATACCGCCTAGCTGGGGAAAGGTTCAGTTTAGGGTTTAAAACCCTAACGCCGAACAAAGGAAGAATTCAGTTTAAGGTTTAAAACCCTAATGCTGACTAAAAGGAAAATTCAGTTTAGGGTTTAAAACCCTAATGCTGATTGCATGAAAAAGCTCAGTTTAGAGTTTAAAACTCTAATGTTGGCTGAAAGGAAAAAGTTCAGTTTAGGGTTTAAAACCCTAATGCTGACTAAAAGGAAAATTCAGTTTAGGGTTTAAAACCCTAATGCTGACTAAAAGAAAAATTCAGTTTAGGGTTTAAAAACCCTAATGCTGACTAAAGGAAAATGTTCAGTTTAGGGTTTAAAACCCTAATGCTCATTAAAGGAAAAAGTTCAGTTTAGGGTTTAAAACCCTAATGCTGACTAAAGGAAAAAGTTCAGTTTAGGGTTTAAAACCCTAATGCTGACTAATAGAAAAAGTTCAGTTTAGGGTTTAAAACCCTAATGCTGATTAAAGGAAAATTCAGTTTAGGGTTTTAAAACCCTAATGCTGATTGCAGGGAAAAGCTCAGTTTAGGGTTTAAAACCCTAATGCTGGCTGAAAGGAAAAAGTTCAGTTTAGGGTTTAAAACCCTAATGCTGACTAAAAGGAAAATTCAGTTTAGGGTTTAAAACCCTGATGCTGATTGCATGGAAAAGCTCAGTTTAGGGTTTTAAAACCCTAATGCTGGCTGAAAGGAAAAAGTTTAGTTTAGGGTTTAAAACCCTAATGCTGATTGCATGAAAAAGCTCAGTTTAGAGTTTAAAACTCTAATGCTGGCTGAAAGGAAAAAGTTCAGTTTAGGGTTTAAAACCCTAATGCTGACTAAAAGGAAAATTCATTTTAGGGTTTAAAACCCTAATGCTGATTGCATGGAAAAGCTCAGTTTAGGGTTTAAAACCCTAATGCTGGCTGAAAGGAAAAAGTTCAGTTTAGGGTTTAAAACCCCTAATGCTGACTAAAAAGGAAAATTCAGTTTAGGGTTTAAAACCCTAATGCTGATTGCATGGAAAAGCTCAGTTTAGGGTTTAAAACCCTAATGCTGGCTGAAAGGAAAAAGTTCAGTTTAGGGTTTAAAACCCTAATGCTGACTAAAAGGAAAATTCAGTTTAGGGTTTAAAACCCTAATGCTGATTGCATGGAAAAAGCTCAGTTTAGGGTTTAAAACCCTAATGCTGGCTGAAAGGAAAAAGTTCAGTTTAGGGTTTAAAACCCTAATGCTGACTAAAAGGAAAATTCAGTTTAGGGTTTAAAACCTTAATGCTGATTGCATGGAAAAAGCTCAGTTTAGGGTTTAAAACCCTAATGTTGGCTGAAAGGAAAAAGTTCAGTTTAGGGTTTAAAACCCTAATGCTGACTAAAAGGAAAATTCAGTTTAGGGTTTAAAACCCTAATGCTGATTGCATGGAAAAGCTCAGTTTAGGGTTTAAAACCCTAATGCTGGCTGAAAGGAAAAAGTTCAGTTTAGGGTTTAAAACCTTAATGCTGACTAAAAGGAAAATTCAGTTTAGGGTTTAAAACCCTAATACTGATTGCATGGAAAAAGCTCAGTTTAGGGTTTAAAACCCTAATGCTGGCTGAAAGAAAAAAGTTCAGTTTAGGGTTTAAAACCCTAATGCTGATTGCATGGAAAAGCTCAGTTTAGGGTTTAAAACCCTAATGCTGGCTGAAAGGAAAAAGTTCAGTTTAGGGTTTAAAACCCCAATGCTGACTAAAAAGGAAAATTCAGTTTAGGGTTTAAAACCCTAATGCTGATTGCATGGAAAAAGCTCAGTTTAGGGTTTAAAACCCTAATGCTGGCTGAAAGGAAAAAGTTCAGTTTAGGGTGTAAAACCCTAATGCTGATTGCATGAAAAAGCTCAGTTTAGAGTTTAAAACTCTAATGCTGGCTGAAAGGAAAAAGTTCAGTTTAGGGTTTAAAACCCTAATGTTGACTAAAAGGAAAATTCAGTTTAGGGTTTAAAACCCTAATGCTGATTGCATGAAAAAGCTCAGTTTAGAGTTTAAAACTCTAATGTTGGCTGAAAGGAAAAAGTTCAGTTTAGGGTTTAAAACCCTAATGCTGACTAAAAGGAAAATTCAGTTTAGGGTTTAAAACCCTAATGCTGACTAAAAGAAAAATTCAGTTTAGGGTTTAAAACCCTAATGCTGATTGCATGAAAAAGCTCAGTTTAGAGTTTAAAATTCTAATGCTGGATGAAAGGAAAAAGTTCAGTTTAGGGTTTAAAACCCTAGTGTTGACTAAAAGGAAAATTCAGTTTAGGGTTTAAAACCCTAATGCTGATTGGCTGGGGATAAAGCTCGAGAGTTCTACACGATCTATTTTTGAGTTTTCTTGTTTTAATAGAAGATAAAAAGGGAGTTTTGCGAGAACTTACCTTTGAGTGAATTCCTTATTGCCGAAGTACTTCCTGTACCCGTGTACCTTCTTCTTTGGGCGACACCTGCACCTTGCACGGTTGTCTTGGATTAGACCTGTTTCAACCTTCTAAACAAAGAATCATTTGTTAGTTCGGGAATGACGGCCGGTTCGGTGACCTTGATCGTTCCCAGTTGCTTTCTCGCGTCTTTGTTTCTGTTGTAAAGTTCCGCCATTGATTTGATTCGAATGGCGAGACCCTTCTAGACTGTTCAGGCTTGTATTTCAGGATTCTGCGATGATTTGCCTCGTAGGGCCTCTCTTTTTTTTCTTTTTGTCCCATTTTGATTGAAGGTTCTCAACGGGGATTTTATTGGAGGTGTTCTGTGGGAATTTGTACAAAAGGAAGCTCTGTGGGGGGAATGTTTACAAAGTGGATTCTTTGTGCGGATTCTGTACAATGGGGTATGCTGGGTTTTTTGTTTCAAAACGAGTTTCCCAGGGTTTGTTGGGGTAAGCTTGCTGGGGGTGTGCTGAGAGAATTCCAACGGTTTTTTTTTTGTTTATATTGGGGGGACTCTGCGGGAGATTTTTTTAAAAGGAGAGATTCTGTGGGGATTTGTACAGAGGGAAACTCTGTGGGGATTTGTCCGAAGGTGGACTTGCTGGGGAAGATTTCGAGATTTCTCCCTTTCCTCTCTACTCTGAAACACCATCAAACGTCATGATTCATCATGCTTAGGTAATCATACCAACGAGATGAGGCGCTTTCCTTCATGAGACGGGATTCCGTGCGAACAAAACTGCCACCTGCCATTTCCGGCGTGTCCTGGACTTGGGATTAAAACACAAAAGGGATTGAAGGAAACAAAGAAAGGAGAAAACAAATCAGAAAACAGAGTGTCCTTTTCAGGACGAGAAAGACTCATCTGAGGAAGATAATGCTGGCTTTAAATGACATGACATGCTATTTGGACTGGACGTCTGACCTTCTAAGAGCTTGCATTTTCCTGAACCAGAACGGATCTTTGTGATTCCAAACCGGTGGCACTCTGCCGAAACTTTCTTGGGGTGGCGTCATTCTTTTCGGCCAGCAGCGCCCTTTGTGGGTTTTCGCTGGCTGACCTCTCTCATTTCTCTTCCTGTCATCGCTTGATAGCACTCTTTGCGAGTTTTTACTAAACAAGCTCTCTCATTTTGGTTTCTCTACTCCCGTCGCCTCGTGGTGCCCGAAGGTTTTCACCACCGAGACTCTCTCATTTTATCTCTCTCAATTCAGAGTGTGATGGTCTTCATTTGTGACGCTGATTGATTCCCCACCATATTTGGTAATTGATTTGAAGGCTTGTGTTTGGTAAAGAGATGTAGTGATACTAACTTCTCAACTGCTCGACGTGCCCCGGTTTTCAATTTCAGGGTGAATGGGATTTTATTGTTGGTGTGACTGAACCTCCGGGAGAGGCTGCCTACGTATCCTTTCGGAATCAAGTCAAACGTAGTTCAGGCGTCAATCAATGTCTTGTTTTGTTTTTTTTTTTTGTTTTGTAAGTGGCTCAAAAGTTTGTAGAGAGAATTGGGTAGTGTTTGGGGAGTAGTGGGGGATAAAACCTTCGCCATTTTCAAGCATGTCCGGACCACTGGAGTATGATTTAGACGTAGTACCTCTTGACTGCATCTGCATTTACTACTGTGTCGGGGTCATTTCCTTCGATATCACCCAGATACAATGCTCCTCTTGGCAATATCTTCCTTACGATGTATGGGCCTTTCCAATTTGGAGCAAACTTCCCTTTTGCTTCTTCATGATGCGGCAGAATACACCTCAGTACCAATTGTCCTACTTCGAAATTCCGGGGTCGGACTTTCTTGTTGTAAGCATGGGCCATCCTTCGTTGGTATAACTGTCCGTGACAAACTGCAGCCATCCGCTTTTCATCAATCAACGTTAATTGCTCCAATCGAGCCTTAACCCACTCGCTGTCTTCGATTTCTGCTTCGACAATGATTCGAAGCGAAGGAATTTCTACCTCTGCCGGTATTACAGCCTCGGTCCCATAAACCAAAAGATAAGGAGTCGCTCCCACCGATGTGCGTACCGTAGTGCGGTACCCCAATAATGCAAAAGGCAACTGCTCATGCCACTGTCGGGAACTTTGGATCATTTTCCTCAAAATCTTCTTGATGTTTTTGTTCGCCGCTTCCACGGCACCATTGGCTTTTGGCCGATAAGGAGTAGAATTCCTATGTGTTATCTTGAATTGTTCGCATACATCATGCATCAAGTGACTGTTCAAGTTTGTTGCGTTATCTGTAATGATAGTCGCAGGAATACCGAAACGGCAGATAAGATTTGAGTGTACAAAATCCACCACAGCTTTCTTAGTGACCGACTTGAGGGTGACAGCCTCTACCCATTTTGTGAAGTAGTCTATGGCAACCAGTATAAACCTGTGTCCATTCGAGGCCTTTGGTTCAATTGGTCCAATGACGTCCATGCCCCAGGCGACAAATGGCCAAGGTGCGGACATGGGATGCAGTTCCGTGGGAGGTGCATGAATCAAATCACCGTGCACCTGACACTGATGACATTTCCGAACAAAGCTAAAGCAATCCTTTTCCATGGTCATCCAGTAATAACCTGCTCTAAGGATTTTCTTTGCTAAGACATACCCGTTCATGTGAGGTCCGCACACACCTGCGTGTACTTCGTGCATGATCTTTCTCGCTTCCTCGACATCGACACATCTTAGGAGATTGAGGTCCGGGGTCCTCTTATATAACAATTCACCGCTCAAGAAGAAACCACTTGCATGTCGCCTAATGGTCCTCTTTTGATCACCAGTAGCGTGCTCGGGGTATTCTTGTGTCTTCAGGAACCTCTTGATGTCATGGTACCAAGGCTGCGTATTTGATCCCGCCTCGATTACACTGCAGTAACCGTGTCTTTCCTTGATTTGGATTTCCAAAGGATCGACGTGGGCGTTGCCCGGGTAAGGTAGCATTGAAGCCAAAGTAGCAAGTGCATCTGCCAGTTCGTTGTGACACCTCGGAATATACCTGAACTCTAATGAGGTAAAGCGCTTGCTGAGGTCCTCCACATGTTGTCGGTATGGGATAAGTTTGACATCCCGAGTTTCCCACTCGCCTTGAGCTTGCCGGATGATCAGGTCAGAATATCCCATAATCAGTAAGTTTTCGACATCCTGATCGATTGCCATATGCATGCCCATAATGCAGGCTTCATACTCAGATGTATTGTTTGTGCAAAAGAAACGCAGTCTAGCTGTGGCGGGATAATGCTGACCGGAAGGCGAGATCAAAATTGCCCCAACCCCTACACTCTTGGCGTTCACGGCTCCGTCAAAGAACATCTTCCAAACATGAGCTTCCTCCGAGATCACTTCTACGGTGTTTACCTCTTCATCTGGAAAGTAGGTATCTAATGGCTGGTATTCCTCATCGACCGGATTTTCGGCCAAATGATCTGCTAACGCTTGGGCTTTCATTGCCGTGCGAGTGACATAAACTATGTCGAATTCCGTAAGCAAGATTTGCCATTTAGCCAGTCTCCCAGTAGGCATTGGTTTCTGGAATATATACTTCAAAGGATCCAACCTGCTTATGAGGAATGTAGTGTGGGCTTGGAGATAATGTCTCAGCTTTTGAGCAACCCATGTGAGAGCGCAGCATGTCCTTTCCAGCAGAGTGTATTTGGCCTCGTAGCCGGTGAATTTCTTGCTCAAGTAGTAAATTGCTTGCTCCTTCTTTCCGGTTACGTCGTGTTGCCCGAGGACACAACCGAAAGAGTTCTCCAAGACTGTCAGATACAAGAAAAGTGGCCTCCCTAGTTCTGGAGGGACCAAGACTGGGGGATTCGAAAGGTATTCTTTGACTTTATCAAAAGCTTCTTGACACTCAGTTGTCCATTTGATCGCCGCATCTTTCCTTAACAGCTTGAATATGGGCTCACACGTGCTTGTCAGCTGGGCAATAAACTGACTGATGTAGTCCAACCTGCCCAAAAGACTCATCACGTCTTTCTTTGTTCTCGGGGGAGGTAGATCCCTGATGGATTTTATCTTAGTTGGGTCTAGCTCGATTCCTCTCCTGCTTACGATGAAGCCCAAAAGTTTGCCCGACGGAACTCCGAAAGCGCATTTGGCTGGGTTTAGCTTCAAGTCATACTTTCTTAGCCTCTCGAAGAATTTCCTCAAGTCTTGGATGTGATTATCCCGCGTCCTGGACTTGACTATCACATCGTCCACGTACACCTCTATTTCCTGATGCATCATGTCATGGAAAATGGCAGTCATGGCCCTCATGTAAGTAGCCCCCGCATTCTTCAGACCAAATGGCATGACCCGGTAACAGTAGGTGCCCCAAGGCGTGGTGAAGGCAGTTTTCTCGGCGTCCTCTTCATCCATCAGTACCTGATGATACCCAGCATAACAATCTACAAAAGACTGTATCTCGTGCTTGGCATAATTATCAACGAGGATGTGGATGTTGGGCAGCGGGAAATTATCTTTAGGACTTGCTCTGTTCAGATCTCGGTAATCTACACATACCCAAGTTTTCCCGTCCTTTTTTGGTACTGGAACCACATTCGCCAACCATGTTGTATATTGGACTACCCGGATCACTCCTGTTTTCAGTTGCTTGGTGATCTCCTCCTTAATCTTGTCACTGACCTCAGTTTTGAACTTTCGTTGCTTTTGTTGAACTGGAGGACAATCAGGATGAATCGGCAATTTATGAACCACTAGATCAACACCTAGTCCCGGCATGTCATCATATGACCAAGCAAACACGTCTTTGAATTCAAGAAGAAGTTGAATTATCGCTTCTCGCGTTTTCTTGTCCGTGTGAATGCTTATCTTGGTCTCCCGGATTTCTTCCGGGGTTCCTAAATTTACCGGTTCAGTGTCATTCAGATTTGGCTTAGGTTTATTCTCGAAATATTCCAACTCTCGGTTTATCTCCCTAAAAGCCTCTTCCGCGTCATATTCTGGTTCTGGGTTCATTAATTCGCAGTTAAATAACTCATTGTGATCTGGGCGTGAAGTCCACAAGCATGTCATATTTAAAGCCGTATTATTAGGACTGAAAAGGAAGATAAAAGGAAAAATGATAAAAATCAGAACAAAAGAAAGAATAGGAAAGCAATGATGATTTTTTTTTATATTTTCTTTGGAAAGTTGGAAGACAACAATGTTTACAACTAGGAATTCAAAGCAACAATTGAAAAGAAGAAAACGTTCAAGTTATGTCCTGGGGATAACTTGTGACACAGGAAAGGTGACAGGACAGGTCTACCCGGACTTCCGTCTAGTTGGGAATGGCGTGGCCTCCCAGTTTTGAAGTTGGGCGCTCGGCCCCATGTACAGCATCTCAGCAGTGCTTGTGCCTTCACCTGGTTGAACCATGTGGACCTCGTAGAGCATCTCTCTCATTGCCCCCCCATATCTCCTCGATTTCCTCAGCTGTGAAGACTTCATCATCTTCTTCTTCAATGTACCTCGGCCTGATGAAAGTTGCGTATAAATCTGGCAGTGGTTGTGGCAACTTCCAACCCTCATTTTTCCTTTTCTTTGCCCACTCTTCGTCTGCTGGAGTAGGTTTGAAACCTAGTCCAAAAGGTTTCTTGATGACTGACAAAGTAATGGGTTCCGTTATTCCCTGAAGGGTTCGTCCAAGTCCCTTCCCTGGCCTAAATCCGTGCCGGATCATCTCTTTGGCCACCATAAATGAGGCGTTAGACAGGAAAGGCTGGGGGCAGGGCATTCCCTCTTCGTGCTGCTCTGCCAGTACAATCTCGAAAGCTTGATAGACCGTATGTTCGCTTCCTTCTCTCGGTTCAAGGTACGGGATGGATGGGTCTCGATAAATGGCATGCTCATCTTCCCCATGGACCACGATCTCTCGGTCTTCGTACTCGAACTTCACCATCTGGTGAAGAGTGGAAGGAACGGCTCCTGCCGCATGGATCCAAGGTCTGCCAAGGAGAAAATTGTAGGATGTGTCCATGTCGATCACCTGGAAGGTTACTCGAAATTCGACTGGTCCTATGACTAACAACAGGTCTATTTCTCCCATGGTATCTCTCTTGATGCCGTCGAAAGCTCTTACGCAGACATTGTTGGGTCGGATTCTTCCGGTCCCAATTTCCATTCTTTGTAGCGTGGAGAGCGGGCAAATGTCAACACCTGATCCCCCATCCAACATTACCCGCTTGACATAGTAGTCCTCGCATTTAACTGTTAAATGCAAGGCCTTGTTGTGTGCTGCTCCTTCCGGGGGTAAATCATTCTTGCTGAAAGAGATTTGGTTGACAGCGAAGAATCTTTCTGTCATCCGCTCTAGTTGCTCCACCGAGGTTTCAACTGGTACATATGCTTCATTCAGGGTTTTCAGCAGGATCTTTTGATGCTCGGTTGACCTTATCAATAATGACAGCATGGATACTTGCTCAGGGTACTTGCGCAGCTGATCTATCACTTCGTAATCTGGCATTTTCATTTGTTGGAAGAACACTTCCGCTTCTTCAACACTCACGGGCTTCTTTGGCGGGAAGCGCCTTTGTGTGGCGTTGTTCAGTTCTTGGGTATTTGAATACCTTCCAATGAAAGTATTTTCTGGAAGTTCTCCCATGACCTCTTTACCTTTGTACATCACCAAAGTCTTTTGATAATTCCACGGTACTGTGGATGGGTTGGTCATTGGCTTTTGTGGCACGCGTTCGATAACCACTGGCTCATTCAGCCGAGGTGGTTGAATCGTCCCTCGGACCACATAGGCCCCTTTTGGCACGTACATAGGTTTTGTCTTTTTGATCCCGGATTTCTGCGTCTTCTCAGCTTGACCTCGTGGTATGTAAAGAACTCCCCCTTTTGCTGGTACCACTTTCTTCTCTACCTTCTTCTCAAGCACTGTCTTTATAGATGTGGCCTCTTCCCCCTTTTCTGGTTTCTGGTCCATTTCGGGCCTCTTCCCCGTGTCGACAATGGCAATTATGGCTTTCAAAGCAAGGTCGAACTCTTTGTCCTCACAAATCATGCCGATCAGCGGCCCATTATTGTGAGCGGGCAATGGATTGTTAGTCACATTTGGGATCTCTTCGTCCCTTAGCACTATTTTCCCCTGCTCTATCAAATTTTCGACCACTCTTTTCAATGACCAGCAATCGTTTGTATCATGTCCCTCGGCTCCCGAATGATAGGCGCATCTGACTCCGGCTTTGTAAGAAGGCGATGTTGGGTTTTGCCTTGTTTGGGGAATTGGTTGCAAGAAACCCAACTGGACTAGCTTAGGGAACAACGTAGAGTATTGTTCACCGATGGGCGTGAAAGTCCGCCGTCGGGGTGGCTCCTGGGGGCGGTAGTTATTCTGCGGGGGTTGTGGGTTATAGTGGTTGCGGTAAGGAGGCTGACTTTTGGGAGGTGGAGCTGGGCCTCGGTTGGTTTGTTGTGGTGGATGGTTATAAGGTTGGGCATTCATGATCATATAAGGTTGATGAGCATATGCCACATTTGAGTGGGGGTAGTAGTGTTGTGGGGCTCTTTCCCGAAAATGGGGCCTGGGGTGACGATACTCCCTTGTTTCAGAGGCTGCCATAGTCGCTTCTTCCTTCTTCTTCCCCCTTGTCGTTCCTTCAGACCCGCTTTGGACGGCCTGAGAGGTCGCCCTTATGGCTGCTTGACTCAAAATCCTTCCCGTTTTCAACCCACTTTCCACCATCTCTCCAATCTTGATCGCTTCCGCGAATGGCTTACCCATGGCCGACATCATGTTTTGGAAATAGTCAGACTCTTGAGCCTGGAGAAAGGTAGTGACCATTTCCACTTCATCCATGGGAGGCTTCACTCTCGACGCCTGTTCACGCCACTTAATAGCATACTCTCTAAAGCTTTCTGAAGGCTTCTTCTTCAAATTCGACAGAGAGTTTCGGTCTGGCGCAATGTCGATGTTATACTGGAATTGTTTTACAAAATATCTGGCGAGATCATCCCATATATGCCATCGGGACATTTCCTGATCCATATACCATTCCGAAGCTATCCCTACTAGACTTTCCCCAAAGTATGCCATTAGCAGTTCTTCTTTTCCGCCGGCTCCCCGCAATTGGTTGCAGTATTTCTTAAGATGTGCAATGGGGTCACCGTGCCCATCGTATTTCTCAAACTTGGGGGTCTTGAAACCCGTTGGCAGGTGCACGTGAGGAAACATGCACAGGTCGGCGTAAGAGACGCTCTTTTGCCCGCTCAATCCTTGCATATTCTTCAGACTTTGTTCAAGGCTTCTCATCCTTTTGGCAATCTCATTTTGTTCTGCAAATCTGGGGTTCTGATCCTGCCCGGGTGCAAGCTCGCACTGAGGCGGTAGAGGATTAGTATTGGCAGCGAACCTAGTTGGTTCCATTGAGAACGATGGGGCTTGGAATGTAAAAGATGATGAGTCAAAGCTTGGCTTGTATGTGGTAGGTTGTGCCGTAACCGGGCAAGGCGATGCAGTAAAGATGTTCATGCTTGCATCAGTGGCCGACATTCGGGGATGAGGCTCAGAAGGCGATCCAGCGGAGAAGGCTGAGGTGGCTGGGTACCCGAATGGGGTAGCAGGATAATTTATGGGGACATTAGAAGTCCCACTTGACCTGGAGAATAATTCAGGGAATCCGGGGACGACACTTGGCGGCTCTTTCCCATTGTTCCAGTCGTCCAGCATTTCCAACATGCGGAGCCGTAGGATTCTATTTTCCTTCGCAGTTGTGGATTCAGGTGTGAGGACGGCTGAGATTGAGCTCTCCTCAGAAACAGGGATCGTTTGCAATGGAATTTCTGAAGACATTTCCACACTTCCTTTCGACCTGGTGAAGTAAGTGTGAGTACTGCTTCTGGCCCTAACAACAGGTGGTTGAACACTTCTCCTTGACCTCGTGAAATATGAGTGCGAGGCCAGACTTTCACCAAACCAACCGTCTTTTCAAAAACCCTGGAAAAATGCTCAATGACAAACGCACGGTTAATTTGTAGCAAATAACAGATAGTTAATCTCACGTTGGGCATGATGCACCTATACAGCTAAGTGGATTACTATATGTTTGCTACGAGAGCATGCGTCATTCCGGCGTTCTTATTAGTTTCTTCCCCTTTTTTTCTTTCTTTCTTTTCTTTTTCTCTTTTGTTTTTCCTTTATTTATTTTATTTATTTTGCAGTAAAAGAAATGCGACCGGATCCGATGAGGATTGCCTACGTATCACGATGCCTACGTGAATCAGATCATTACGTAGTTCGAAAAACACAAATTGGCGTGAAAGAAGCAAACTCTTTATTATTGAAGCAGTCTATTACAAACTACATTCTGCAAAAATCAAACTTTGAAAAATAAACCTAGACTCAAAAATAGACTGAAAATCACCCTGATGGACAAACAAACAGAAGACGCTAAGATACAGGCTTGACTTATGAGTGCATTATGGTTTTGAAAATTGGTGTCCGCGGGGCATCGTTCGGCCTCGCCGCGGTCCTAGGCGTGAGATCCCTCTCAAGTTGCTCCAGCTCGTGCATAGTCTGCTTGAGATAAACCATTACTGCTGAGGGGAAGGTAACACTGGACATGTTCTCACATCGCAGACATCGTCTGGTGATGGCATGGGCAATGGCTTTGATCCTATCTCTGGTTTGCTTCTTTTCTATGAGTAGGCGTTTTATCTGATCGCTGCATATCTCGAATACTTGAATATCCTGTATATGCTGATGCTCCAATCGCCGTACTTCCAACTTCATCTGGGCTATTGAGTCATACCAGTATCTGCTCTCAATTTGGAAATCCTTGGCCTGACTAGCTGCTTTGATCTCAAGTGCTGCCATCTCTCTCTCTTTATCTTAGCAACAGTCTTCTCGTGGTTGCCTTCCAATTGATTTAGGTATCTGCGATGCTTATCTGTTCTTGTATCCCACTGTGCTTTGAGCTCTGCTATGACGTTTTCAGATTTCTCCAAACCATCTTGCCACTCTCTGATCTCGCTTTTTAGCCTTTTTATTAGGTGCTCGTCTGATCGACGCCTTGGCTATTTATCTGCATCCAACCTTATCTGTTTGATCTGGGCTCTGAGCATTTCATTTTCTTGAATTAACCAGTTCCTCTCTCCCAGATCGGTAGCAATTTGCACGTTGTGCTCGTATTTCATGCCTTCTACTTGTTGCTTTAACCTGCTGATTTCGGCACAATAGCCTTTTTCCTTTGCTAACCAATCCCACTGTCTTTGCGATGACTCGTTGAAATTCCGGATGTGGGGTCTCTTAGCTGGCCTTTCATGCTCAAGTTCCCTTCTATACCATGCAAGGTATCCTGGCGCCGTCTCTCCTTTGGCTCGATCCCGCACGCAAGTATCTGATTTCAAATATTGACCCTCATTCCAGATTTGGCGAATCTTTGCTTCTGGGAATTGTCCGTTAGGACTTATCTCGACTGCTTGAGCGCTAAGGTCTTCCTCATGAGGTACTGTCTGGCATCTTCCGAACTGTCTCAAAACTCGGCAGGGTGCGTAAGGTTGAATGCTCTTGAGCCCCATCAGCAAGAAATGAGTTTTAGCTGCCGACGTATATAAGATCTCATCAACAGGCAACCATCCCAACGTCCATTGTATTTGGCTGGCAGTAAGAGCTTGAAAGAACGAGGTCCATGCCAGGACTCCTTTGGGCAAAATGATCTCTTTGGTTCTCGTGTAAGATTCTTCTATGCAGGTCTTTTCCGGAGAACCATGGCTCAAAATCTCGGAATGATGGCAGAGGTGCTCGGTCATCCATATCTGTAGGAGCAAGTTACAACCTTCGAAGAAATTTCCCCCGGCTTTACAAACTGTAAGAGCTCGAAAGATGTCAGATACCACCATTGGCGCGAGAGTACTGTCACTTTGCGTGAGTAAAGTGCTGACGACCCCGGATATCTTCAAATCAATGTTTTCATCTTTCCTTGGAAATACCAAAAGGCCCAGGAACATCATCATGAATGCTACCCGTCTGTGCTTGTCCCACTTCTGACGAACTCCCTTGCTGCACAGTTTGTTGATAGGATTATTGAATCCCCCCTCGTGACCGTACCTATCATATATGAAGCATGGAGTACAGAATCCGGCTGCTAGATCCGGGTTGTGGACTGTTCTAGGTATTTTCAATGAATCTAGGAACCGATGTACCGTGACGACTCTCGGGGCGACCAAGTATTTTTCCCTCAACGGAAGTTCAATATTCCCGATGTATCCGACCATTTCTTCCAAAGTCGGGGTGAGCTCAAAATCAGAGAAATGGAAAACATTGTGCGCCGGGTCCCAATAGGTAACCAAAGCTCTTATGATATCTCCCCGAGGCTGGATTTCCAACAGACCCACAAGACCTTTCAGATATTTCTTAACCTCATTTTGTCCTTCAACACCTAGATCATTCCACCATAGCCGTAACTTGACAGGGATTTTTGTCATTATTGAAAAATGTTCATTTTGCATTGTGCTCATCCTGCACATTTATTAAGGTGATTTTAACAAAATGACTGATTCAAAATATTTTACAGAGGGGGTCAAGTTTTGAACACGGCCATTAAACACTTCGGGGATGAAGATTTTAAGGCTGTGTGGGTCAACTAGACAAAAATGCTAAACAAGACCCAAAGGTGGCTGTTTATGCGAAGTCAGCCTTCCGGCGTCCCTTTCGGGAACATTCGGCTATTTATGACAAAACAACGTCACCCGACTTATTTATGACCCTTTTAAAAATTTGACACATTTTTTTATTTATTTATTGATTTTGGCTATTTTAGCAAAAATGGGGGTTGAACCCGACGAGGGTTGCCTACGTATCTCACATCCGGTGAGAATCAAACCGGCGTAGTTCGGGCACATCATGAATAGAGAAAATCAAATAAACCTAGAGATCAAGAATAAGTATTTTTATTATTTTTGAAAAAAGATAAAGACTAAAGAAAAATATTATATTTTTTTTTTTGCAATATTTGGACTATTAGTCTGAATTAAAAAAAAAAGGTACTACAAAGAAACAACACATTTTTTTTGAATTATGAATTTTCCATTTTTTTTACTTTTAAAATAAATACCTTTCTCTTTTTGATTTTGGACATGAAAGAAAAAAAATTATTTTTTTTTAATTCAAACTAAGAAGACAAATTTTGTTTTTATTCTCTTTTTTTTTTAGAAAAAAATTCCGGCGAGGTTTTGACAATACTTGGACATTGATTTTATAAGTAATTATCTCCCTACACTGCTATTTTCTCTTTTTAGAAACCGGTCAGCATGCGGAACCGAAGCAAATAAATGCATAACACAGATAGGAATGCAGCACGATGGTCTTTTTCATTTCAGGTTGCCTGTCCTAGACGGACCCAACCCCTGTGTTGAGTCCCCTAAGTCAAATGCAACATGATGCAAATAAGCGTTCCTACTAGGGATCCGGCATGAAGTCAAGTTATTCTAGGTTCGTAACCTGGGTATTTGTTCTAGACTGTGTACCCGAGCGGACAACTCGAGTCGAGGAGGGGGCTACGTACCGGGGACCCGCGAGATCGTCCGGCTTTGTAACTTGTCCGACCTCTTTCTTATTTCAGATATTGACACTGACAGAATAGGGAGTCTCGACCAGCGAGCTTCTCCCCGGAGGTAAGAAAAGAAGGGTTTCGGCACAGTTTATATACAGTTCAGATAATATCAAAGCGGTAAAAGACAACATTTAGCACATTATGCAAAAACATGTAATAAAGATCAGATAATAAAGCCAAATATAACAATTATTCTAAGCTCGAATTCTTGAACCCTGAACCAGTGGTTCTGGGAGCAGATCCCCAGCAGAGTCGCCAGAGCTGTCACACCTCCTTTTTGCGCGCCCGGCCCCGAAGGGTTAAATGCGCGAGGGGAGTTTTTCCAATTTAAGTGACAATATTCGAAATGGGATTATTTATTTAATTCAGAGTCGCCACTTGGGAAAGGTTTGGCTTTTGGTGTCCCAAGTCACCGGTTTATCTTGAATCCCAAATCGAGGAAATTTTAGACTTTTCCAAATGAAGTCTGCGAACCAGAAATTCTAAGTAAGGAATTCTGTTGACCCGAGGGAAGGTGTTAGGCACCCCCGAATCCCGTGGTTCTAGCACGGTCGCTTAAATTGTTATAATGGCTAAATATCTGATTTAAATACATGTTGTGACTTATGTGCTTTTATTAAGTTTAAACCGCTTTTATTATTATCATTTATTTTTATGGAATTGCAACGTCATGAAAATGCATCTCGAACCACGTCACAATCAATGCACCCGTAGTTGTTAACACATTTTGACTCCGTTGAGACTTGGATTTGGGTCACATCAATGTGCACCCGATTTTAAGAATATAATTTACTTAAAGTCACGCCTAAAGAATCTAAACACGTTATTATCTTTGGGGAAGGCAATGGAATTCACTAAACCGTCCCTCCCAAAACTCTAAATATTTATCATTGTCAATTATTGAGGGCCCCGCAATTTATATTTTTATTTGGCGAGGCTCGTCTCATTATTTTAGAAGGGCATCCTACAGTGACTACATTTCTATTATTTTGTTTCCAGAGATAGAAGAACGAAAAATGTATGCTAATTGAAGTGTATGTTTTGGCCTGAATCGGACTCCTATCAATTTCTGATTAATTACTTATAAAGTAAAAAAAACATCATGCCTTACGAAAATACTTTGGTCGAACAAAAGATTACATATGAGATTGATGAAATGCAATACTTAATCCGAACATTACATACGAAAAGATTTCTTGTTGAACTTAACTGAACTTATTTGGGCTAGATTAAAGGATAACTGGCAAAGTAAAATGTTTTAATTTGACAAAGAATCATGTACGAGCTAACAAAATACAACACTTAATCCGAACACTTCTCGAGTTGAACTTAACTAAACTTATGTGGACTAATCTGGACTAAAAAAACTAAATGAAACAGGAACAGTATTGTATAAGGTCGAAGTATACATGCCCATATTAACAAACAAACTACCGAGCTAAAACACAACAGGATAAACTTAGTCGAATATCAGTACATACTTTCGAACTGTTGAATTATAAACTAATCAATTTTCACAGGCCTGTTAATGTACTATGAATATTACAGCAAATACTTGAACTTCTTCAACCTTTTTCATTTCATGCTTTCAAACTGTTTCAATTACATCAATATGGGACTTGAAATGTGTACCTGAAAATGCTGAAAATGCAAAGGAGAAGAAGAAGAAGATGGGGGAATCAGCAGCAGCAAAAAGCAGAATTAACAGTAGCAGCAGGACAGAAATTTAGCAGCAATAGTGAGCAAGATAGCAGCAGCAATCAGAACAGCACAACAGAAAGGATTCTGTTGCGAGATGGAACTAGAGTTGAAGAAGAAACAGCCAAATGAAACAGCACACAGTGTGATACTCCAGACAATCCAATTCCGGAATATACCAAATGCAACAAAACACTAACAATAATCTCGATTGAAATTTAGAAGAAGGAACACTGCCTAACGTATTGACAATAGATGAACTTCAGACAAACAAGACCAAGTTTCTGATTTCTTAATATGTTTTTATCTCTTTCTTGCTCTCTTTCTATTCCTGCCAACTCTTTCTTTTTCTTTTCTATCCTCACAATGTATGTATTTCAAGCTTTCTCTTTTAAAACTCCTCACAGTGTATTTTTCCCTCTCCCTGTATTTTTCAGATCCCCCCTTTATCTCTGTATGTCCTCCCTTTTATAAGCTTTCATATTACCCCTTTTACAGCCTGATAGATTATCACCAATACCCCTCCCATGTGCCTCCCATTTTCCATCCCAACTTTAGCTAATTAAGTATTAGACCCCATTCACATTCCCTGGCAGATTTAACTTTTCCATTTTATTAACTAAAAGCAAGTATGGGCAGTAGAATATATCTGACAGCATATGCTGTCAAACCATTTTAAAATTGAAAGCCCTTTTATGCAGGAAAACAGGTTGTGCACAAGGCACATGAGGTGCACCAATGCACATGCTGTGCTAAGTGCACATGCCCTCCATTTCAGAACTTTAAACAAAACATTCCTTTTACATTACTGATTCAAATTGACAACTATAAGTAAACAAACTGAGTTCTTAATTGATCCAAACAATGCTTAGCAGAAGTAGGTCGACTTGTTATTGCTCGGATAACTGAAACTAATTGACGACACATGTCGACTCGACTATATTAGCATTAACATACACAATCGTAGCCAAAAATCAGACATTTAAACAGTATTGATACATGGTTCAAATTATACTGACTAAGCAGAAATGCACTCGAGGAGTCAACTAGTCAGTACAAATTTGGAATACAACCAATACACATGTCTTATCAGAATAGGAGGGGTTCAAACAAACACAGTGGTTCAGGCAAGGTGGACAAACAGAAGTTGGTAAAAATTCAAAGACACAAATTGAAACAAAACATGAACAGACATTTAATCACTCACATGGACCAAAACAAATAAAGGGAAGAAAGCAGACTCACCTCAAATCTTGAAAAATCAAAAACCTTGACTCGGACTTGGACAGACTTTCTTAAGGCTGAACGAACTTTAATCGAAGTGTTTGAGAAACACTTCGATTAAGGTCCCTTAGACCTTAATTTCTTTGGCTCGAACGGGTATGAACCAGTGACGAAGAACTACAACATTTCCAAAACTCAGATCCGGGATTCATGCTTCCCTGGTCAGATTCGGACCAAACCAAGTATGGTTTGGTCACGAGGGGGGTCTGGGGAGTGTCTGGTGTGAAGCTGGGGTTGGTTGGTGTAGATCGAGTTTTGACTCGAATCTTCAAATGAAGATTCGAGGACCTAGAGGGTGATTCGAACTAAACGGTTAACAGGTCTATGTTCAGGGTGGTGAGGGGGTTCTATGGTGTTCAGGGCGAGGTCACCGGCGTTCATGCCGCCGGTTTTCATGGTGAAGAGTACAGGGGCGGCTCTAGGGTTTGTGGGTTTGGGTGAAGACGACGAGGCTGGGGTATTGGATAGGGGGGGCAGGGTAAGGATCTAGGCTTATATAGTTAGTGGGTGGGTTGATCTCGACCTTTAGATCAATCAAGATCTACGGTCTGGATCTAAGAGTTTAGGGGAAACGGTGTCGTTTCAACTAATGGGGGTTTGGGGTTGGTCCGGGTGGAAACGGGTCGGGTTTGTTGGTGGGTTATGGGGAATTGATCTTGGCCGTTGATCACCCTGAGATCAACGGCCCAGATCAGGCACGATCCAAACGACGTCGTTTGGACACCTTGGGTACTAAGTGGTCTGGACCGGGCAGGCCTGGGTTTTGGGAATTGTTTGTTTGGGCCAATTTTATTAAATTGGCCCAATCCGGAAGAAGAAGGGGTCCTTTCTCTTTTTTTTTTATTTCTCTTTCTTATTTATTTTAAAACTAAACAAAAAATCAAATTAAAATTAAATACACACTCAATACAATTATTTGCACACACACTAAAATATTTCAAAACAAGTAAAATTAAACAAAACAAAATCACGGACAAAGATGCCTGTTTATGCTTTTCTATTTAAACCATGTTACGGTTCAGATTATGCATGATACGTACACATTTTTTGAATTTTGTTTTAATAAAGTAAATAAATAAAAATGGGCCGAAGTCACAAATAAATCAACAAAGTGCCGCACATAAATCCAAAAATTGTACAGCAGGACCAATTTCTTATTCTTTTGGAGCGACTGTCGCGCAAAAACAAAAATCACGTGCTCACACTAGGCATGATTGATTATAACTACAGTTCAGCTATTAAACAGCGAATGCGACAGAGGAGCCTGATCCAAACTTCATTTAATTTCAACAACCAAGGGTGTACAGGTATACCTGGAAAGGGAAATATGAGAAGGAAAGAATGTCAGCTACTTTGAACAGCAACAACAACCAAACTCAGCAATATAGCATCACAGAATAGCCCAGGAAATGATTTTGAAAACCAGAAATACAAGCAGACTCAACAGATCAATTCAACACACACTTGACATGCACTCCTAGACCTGAAAACTGAAGTCAGATGCCTCTGAAACCTCACTGGAACAAAACTCAACTGAAATCCAAACTAGACAAGCCCAAATTCACTTGAGTCAGTCATTAAACACTTCTGAATGCTTTTAGAACTTGAGCCTCGAGCAAAAATGAAGAATACCAAAGAAGAATCTGAAATAGGCAATGAAACAATAATGTTTTTGAGTTTCCTCTGTTTTCTAATGGCTTTTTTTTTGATTTTTTTTTAACTTCTTGACTTCAACCTAGATTTTAGAAGTTTCTCACTTCTATTGCAGACTTGGAATTTAAAATGGAGAGAGTATTTTGGAGCTAAACTGGCTGGGAAAAAAAAAGACCCCCTCTTCAAGGCATTACATGCTTTTTTATAGGCCAAATGAGGGGCAGCCCTCAGATTTCTGTTTTCCCTATTAGTCCCTCTTTCTTTTCAGATTAGTCCCTTATTTCCTAACTTGTTACCCAAGTAAATGCCCTTAATTATTAAAACTTACACTAAAGCCCCATTTGGAATGTCTTAGAAGGTTCTTTTAGCTATACAATGCCTATATCACTCTTGCCCCTGTTTTGAAATTACCAAACCTAATAAAATTACCCTTTTCTAATGCCCAAACTACCCTTGTTGCCTCTTAAAATTAACAACCCTAGTAACTACATCAACCCATTTGCCCTTAGCTAAGAACTTAACTGAAGTTAACTAATAAAGGCATTAACCAGCTCTATCCAAACCTTAAACCTAATTAAACTCTGAACTAATCAAATATCAAATAACACCATTATTGCACTATCGATTAACCAATAAAATCTAAAACTGAAATCAAGAAAACTAACATTTACTGGAACAGATTAAAAGCAATATGAACTTTATACTAGTGAATTGAAAGCATCTACCAAACATATGCCACCTAATTAATTACTGAAGTCCGGTCAAGTCCCAAATCAGTGTCACATGAACAAACAAAGGAAAAATCAAATTAAACTAGTGGCTGATTGACCAATTAATAATGATCATTCAAACTTAGCAAAAGAATCAAAACAAGATCAGAATTTGGACGAAGAAAGGAAGATTAACCAAAACATTTACGCCCATTATGGCGACTAAGTTGTGAATTAAGAATAATGCCTGAACGAACAGACACAACACTGAATCGAAAAATAAAACTAAAGAAAATACAGAGAAGAAACACTCACTGAATTTTGTCCCTCATGCAAACTTTCGAAACTAACTTCAAGTTAGTACGATACGTCCATTTCTCTCGAAATAAACCTATAATCTAGCCTGAGGTAGCTCGACCTTGACAAATCACGGAGTGACTAGGCGCAGTGAACCCTAGATTTGAAATTCGGGTGGCCTGGTAAGATTCGAGGGTTTTTGTGTAGAGATTAGTGATGAGGGAAGAACGGGGAGTGTATGGTATGACTTTGGGACCAGTTGGAAGTGGCGCCACCACCAGGGAATTTTGTGGCGGCGCTAGGGTTCTTGATTTCAAATCTACATTCGACGAGCTAGGGTGTGATTCGAAGTAAGAGGTTTGGATATTCAGGAAGAGGAGGTTGAGGCGATTCTATGGTGTGTTTTTGGAGGTCATCGGAGACTGGAGCTTCCCAGCCATTTTTCGATTGAAGATTCGAAGACCATGGCTAAGATTCGAGATAAGCCATGGTGCTGGTTGGAAAGGGGAGATTGAGAGGAGTTCGTGGTGTGAAAATGGGGTCATTTGGCTTGCCGGAACCGCCGTGGGGCGATTTCCGGTAGGCGGAGGACGGCGGCTAACGGTGGCGGATCTGTTTGTCTCTGTGAGAGACGATGAGGTGGGGGGGTAGGGGCTCGTTTGGACATATTTATGTAAAACATCCTAGGATACTATCAACCGTTAGATCAAGAATTGAGGGCTAGGATTGATTCTGGAAACAACGTTATTTGGACTTGTTTAGGAACCGGACCGGGTTAATGGACGGGACTGAACTATTTGGCGTGATTGTTGGGCTGATGCTCAATTCAGAAGAGGCCTAATTGTTTCTTTGCTAGAGACAGCCCTTTTATTCCTCATTTTTAATTGTTCTTCTCTTTGTATTTTGATTTTCCAAATTAATCCATCCTTATTTTCCACCTCATTTTTGTTACTAATTATCTAATTTGCAAAGATTGCAAAAAATTAAAAACTAAACTAAGCTAATTAATGTCTAAAAACTTTAAAACTAATTTGTGACAATTTCACAATTAAAATAGTAAAAATGCTAAAGTGAACTATTTTTTGTAATTTTCATGTTTTGTTCAAAAATAAATTAATCCCTAATTAATCCTAAAAATATGAAACTATATCCTAAATGCAAATGAATATTTTTTGTATTTTCATGTGAATTAACACGCACAAATAAAATTCAAACAATTAACAGAAAATGAAAAAATTTCGTGCAAAGATGAGCGTGCTCACAGCTGCCCCTCTTTGCTCGGAAACATGAAAAGTTTTCGTGCAAAGATAAGTGAGCAAATACGAGCGATTTTTGCCCGTTCAAATATTCCGTTGTGAAGCATTTTTGAAAAGTTTGACCGCATCCTGCCTCAGAGGTTGCCTACATATCCTGGGCTAAACAGGAATCAGGTTAGTGTAGTTCGGGAATGTCTGGTAGCTGGGACTGCCAGGAGCTGTGATTTCACTGCGATTGCTGTTGTCGTTGTTTGCTGACCTCCCTTATTACACTGTGTCAAAAATAAAAGAAGTTAGACTAAGCTATGAACTATGAATTACAAGATCATGTCTAAAATCTTCAAACTTGTTCTTGTACTTCCTTATCGTCTTGCGTTCCTCTAATGAAATCCATCGTTGCTACTCCAGATTGCTAACTAAGATGTCGTTCCTTCTCTTCAACTTGCGGGACTTGAATAAACTTGAACTTGAATGTATTCCTCTGTTATCTGGGCGGGCTCCCAACTTCTGAAACTTGAACTGTATGTATTCCTCTGTTATCCAGGCGGGCTCCTGACTTCACAACACAAACATGTTACGAAAACTTCCTGCCCCAGTTTGAAAACTGGGTACATGTTACTAGATGAGAATTTAAAAACTAAAACTTGAATTGTAATACCTCTATTCTCCAGGCAGACTCCTGACTTCAACTACAACTTAAAATATAACAACCTCAATTCTCCAGGCGGGCTCCTGACTTCAACTACTTAAAAATTTTAATACCTCCATTCTCCAGGCGGGCTCCTGACTTCGACTACTTAAAAATTTAATACCTCCATTCTCCAGGCGGGTTCCTGACTTCTGAATTTTGAAATTGCATGTCTCTGTTCTCCAGGCGGACTCCTAACTTCTGAATTTTGAAATTGAATGTCTCTGTTCTCCAGGCGGACTCCTGACTTCAGCTATAACTTAAAATATAACAACCTCCATTCTCCAGGCGGGCTCCTGACTTCGACTACTTAAAAAATTTTAATACCTCCATTCTCCAGGCGGGCTCCTGACTTCATCTACAACTTAAAATATAACAACCTCCATTCTCCAGGCGGGCTCCTGACTTCAACTACAACTTAAAATATAACAACCTCCATTCTCCAGGCGGGCTCCTGACTTCAACACTTGAAATTTAAAGACTGACCAAACTTAAAATTTAAAGACTGAAATGTATTCCTCTGTTATCGGGGCGGGCTCCCCACTTCAAAACTTAAAATTAAAGACTGAAAACTTAAAATTTAAAGACTGAAATGTATTCCCTTGTTATAGGGGAGGGCTCCCCACTTTAGAACTAAAAACTTATGTCCTAAACATGCAAGCTTTGAGACTACCCTACATTCCTATGTTACTCCTCATTATCCTGTGTTTTAACCGTACCTTACTTGTAGTCAAACCTGATTACTTCTTGCTTTTCCCTCACGGAGAATTCCTCTTGAACAAACAACTTTTCTGCCCCTATTTCAATCAAAGTAAATTTGGTTAGTTTAAAATGGTGGTTAGTTGATGGCATTCTTGCTGCGAAATCCTTCCACTGCCTTGCTTTGTGTTGACTGGCTTCCTCGAACTGACCTTGAACCGCAACTTTCTGACCGACCTTCCCCATTCCCCAACCTTTGACAACCTGAATGTTTTGTACCCATGCTGTTGTTTCACTTTTCCGACCCTTTTTGCATGAACCTTTACATTTCCCACAACATTTCCCAATTATTCCACCGATGAAACTTCCGGCGACTTCCCCTATTCCACTTTACGACACGGTGTTGTTGACATGCTCTGGCCACATATTGTTTTACCATTTTCGGGAGCTGGTAGTGAGCTTTGAAATCTTTTCCCCTTTGCTTTGAACAAAACTGACATTGGAACATCTTAGACAGACAAAACCCCCAAAAAGAAAATGAAATGCAATGATTTTATGGATTAAGGATAAGAAGAATCCAAAACCAGATGACTGTAAAAAACAAGGAAAAAGAAAAGAAACTTATATGACTGGAACAGCTGGCATCAATGATCATGACATGCATTTCGGACTAACCGGCCCAATCTGTCCAACTAACCAGCTTTTAGTTGCCATACTTCATTACTCAGAACTTCCATCACTTGATTACCTTAACCAAACCAACCCTGTTTATCTTGCGGTTCCACGGAATAGTTTTTCACCGACAGACATTTATCAATTGACCATTTCTCAACTCGTTTTCGCCTCAAGGTGCCCACGAGGGTTTTCACCACTAAGACTCTCTCATTTTTATTTTCTCTCAGCTCCCGTCGCCTTACGGTGTCTGTGAAGGTTTTTATTTTCTCTCATTTCTTTTTTCTCTGCTTGAATCAGGATGTTACCCCTGTCATGAATTACCTCTACCTGCTTGACTTGGCATTTCCCAAAAATTGATCAGAAGGTCTTTCTTTGGACCGTAATGTCGGCTTTTGGATGGGTTAGAAAGAAGGGTATAAAAGGCTCAAAACAATTTCAAAATGGGTTAAAACTACAAATTTCGGAATCCAATTTCTCACAACAAACCACAACTTCTGCCCCAGTTTCTTGCTCGGGGACTTTTGGATTTTTATTTTGGTATGACTGAACCTCAGAGAGGCTGCCTACGTACTCTTTCGGGATCAAGTTGAACGTAGTTCACTTCATAGAGACTACGTTGTTATGTTTCTCTTCTTTCTTTCTTTTTTTCCTTTCATTTCCTTTCATTTCTTTCTTTTTCTTTTTTTCCTTTTTCCTTTTTTTTTATATCCGGCACCTGCGTTTCCTGATTATGTCGTTGATTCCGAAAGAGGGGTATGAACGAAAACAATTAAGTCTCAAAGGGGATAACAATGGATAAAGTGTTTGGATAGCAGAACAAAACGCCTTCGTCATTTCAAACTTTAAAAGGTACCAAATATAAACAAGTATATTCAGAATAAAGAATCATACATAGTATCTCTTGACTGCATCGGAATTGATGGCCATTTCTACACATTTTTCTTCTATGTCTGTCAGATATAGTGCACCATTAGACAACACTCTGGTTACAACAAATGGCCCCTGCCAGTTTGGGGCGAATTTTCCTTTTGCTTCAGCCCAATGAGGCAGAATACGTCTCAGCACTAACTGTCCGACTTCAAACTTCCTCAGACGCACTTTCTTGTTGTATGTTCTTGCCATTATTTGCTGGTACAGTTGACCATGACACACTGATGGCAATCTCTTCTCGTCAATCAAACTCAACTGCTCGAGGCGGCATTTCACCCATTCATCATCAGCGATCTCAGCCTCTGTGATAATTCGCAGAGACGGGATTTCCACCTCTGTAGGTATTATTGCCTCGGTGCCATACACCAATGAATAAGGAGTCGCCCCCACCGAGGTACGAACGGTGGTGCGGTACCCTAACAATGCAAAAGGTAACTTCTCATGCCACTGTCTAGACCCTTCAACCATCTTCCGGAGTATTTTCTTTATATTCTTATTGGCTCCTTTAACCGCACCATTTGCCTTGGGACGGTATGGAGTAGAATGCCTATGGGTAATCTTAAACTGCTCACATGTCTCCTTCATCAAATGACTATTAAGATTTGCCCCATTATCCATGATGATTACCTTCGGAATCCCAAACCGACAGATGATATTTGAGTGCAAAAAATCGACCACAGCTTTCTTAGTCACAGACTTAAACATCTTAGCTTCCACCCATTTGGTAAAATAGTCTATAGCTACCAGAATAAACCTGTGCCCATTTGATGCTGCTGGATCAATTGGCCCAATAACATCCATGCCCCATGTAACAAAAGGCCATGATGCGGACATCATATGTAGTTCTGATGGTGGAGAATGAATCAAATCTCCATGCACTTGGCACTGATGACATTTACGCACAAAACTTATACAATCCCGCTCCATAGTGAGCCAATAATAACCTGCTCGGAGAATCTTTTTGCCAGAACGTACCCACTCATATGCGGTCCACAAACTCTGGAATGTACCTCAGTCATGATAGATGTGGCCTGTCTTGCGTCCATGCATCTTAACAACCCGAGGTCTGGAGTTATTTTGTACAACACTCCTCCACTAAAGAAAAACCCACTTGCCAATCGCCGAATCATTCTTTTCTGATCATCGGTGGCCTGTACCGGATATACTCTCGTCCTGATGTACTCTTTGATATCATGGAACCACGGCTCGCCGTCGAGTTCCTCTTCTATCATATTACAGTAAGCATGCTGATCACGGACCTGAATCCGCAACGGGTCAACATAAGCCTTATCTGGATGATGCAACATCGACGCCAAAGTAGCCAAAGCGTCGGCAACTTCATTATGAATCCTTGGAATGTTCCTGAACTCTATAGACTGAAACCGCTGACAAAGATCATGCAGACATTGTCGGTACGGTATAAGCTTTAAATCCCGTGTTTCCCATTCTCCTTGAATTTGGTGTACCAGTAGGTCCGAGTCACCCATGACCAAGACTTCCTATACACCCATATCTACAGCTAATCTCAATCCCAATATACACGCCTCATATTCTGCCATGTTGTTCGTACAGTAAAAACGAAGCTGAGCTGTAACAGGGTAATGCTGACCTGTTTCAGAAATAAGTATCGCTCCTATTCCCACGCCTTTCATATTTGCAACCCCGTCAAAGAAAAGTTTCCATCCCGGCTTCTCAACTTGTTCCAATTCATCAATGTGCATCACCTCTTCATCAGGGAAATAAGTTTTCAAAGGTTTGTAATCTTCATCGACGGGGTTCTCAGCCAAATGATCAGCTAATGCATGTGCTTTCATTGCAGTTCGTGTCACATAGATAATATCGAACTCTGTAAGCAGGATCTGCCACCTTGCAAGCCTCCCTGTGGGCATAGGCTTCTGAAAAATATACTTCAATGGGTCCAAGAGAAATATGAGGTAAGTGTTGTAGGATGACAAATAATGTTTCAACTTTTGTGCCACCCAAGTTAGGGCGCAACATGTCCTCTCCAGATGAGTATACTTAACCTCGTAAGATGTGAACTTCTTGTTGAGATAATAGATAGCCTGCTCCTTTCTTCCCGTAACATCATGATGCCCCAGTACACAGACGAATGAATTATCCAAAACCGTCAGATATAGAATCAAAGGCCTCCCTGGTTCTGGCGGGACCAACACGGGTGGGTTCGACAAATACCGCTTTATCTTATCAAAATCCTCCTGACATTCATCAGTCCATTTGACTACAGCATCTTTCTTCAACAATTTGAAAATCGGCTCACAAGTTGTCGTGAGCTGAGCGATGAACCTACTGATATAATTCAATCTTCCCAACAAACTCATCACCTCAGTTTTGTTTCTTGGAGGAGGCAATCCCTGAATAGTTTTGATCTTTGACGGGTCTATCTCAATGCCTCGACGACTGACTATAAACCCCAACAACTTCCCAGATGGCACTCTGAAAGCACACTTTGCAAGATTGAGCTTAAGATTGTACCTGCGAAGCCTTTGAAAGAACTTTCTCAAATCTCTGACATTGTCGGACTACTGTCTAGACTTCACGATCACATCATCCACGTACACCTCGATTTCCTTATGCATCATATCATGGAATATTGTTGTTATGGCCCTCATATAAGTTGCCCCAGCATTTTTCAAACCGAACAACATAACCCAATAATAGTACATTCCCCACGGCGTGATGAATGCCGTCTTTTCTGCATCTTCCTCGTCCATTAGAATTTGATGATAACCCGCGTAACAATCCACAAAAGAACCAATATCATGTTTGGCACAATTGTCAATCAGTATATGGATGTTGGGCAGTGGGAAACTGTCTTTTGGACTCGCCTTGTTAAGATCTCAATAATCGACACACACCATGGTCTTGCCATCTTTCTTCAGCACAGGCACAACATTAGCTAACCAAGTGGGATACCGTGTAACCCGAATGACCTTTGCATCAAATTGCTTGGTAATTTCTTCTTTGATCTTCACACTTATATCCGTTTTGAACTTTCTCAACTTCTGCTTGACATGAGGGAGTGTCGGATCAGTGGGTAATTTGTGAACCACTAAATCGGTACTTAGACCCGGTATATCATCATACGACCACGCAAAAACATCCTTGTATTTGAACAATGCTTTAATTATCTTCTCCTTGAGTCGTGGCTCCAGATAAACACTTATTTTAGTTTCACGAACATTATCTTGGTCCCCTAGATTAACTGCTTCTGTGTCACTTAGGTTAGGTTTGGGTTTTCCTTCAAAGTGACTTAATTCTTTACTAATTTCCTCATAGGCCTCATCATCATCACATTTTACCTCATCATCACACTCGATTTCTTGCATTATTATTTCTGAGTTAGATTGGCTTTTAAAACTGGGCCGAAGATTCCTCATGCATGTCAAGTCATTGATATTAGCATAAAAAGAACTGTACAAAAAAAGAAAAGAAAAATGGAAACAAAGTTAGGAACGAAGATAAAAAGAAAAATTGCTTTTCATTGAATGTAAAGATAATAGGATTTTAACTCATCCAAACGGACGGAACATAGCAACTGAATTACAAACCCTGGAATAATCCAGGTGAACTAAAGGAAAACAAAACCCACTACCACGACTCCCTCCGAATTGGAAGAGGAGTAGCTTCCCAATTGTTAACATTAGCACATGGTCCGATGTACTGTATATCTGCTTTGCTTGACCCCTCCCCGGCCTAAACCATGTTCACTTCAGCAAATACCCTCTCGAACACCTTATCCAAGTTCCCCTCTGCACCAATCAGTGGACCCGACACCTTTGCCAATGACTGCTTCTTGACACCCGGCCTGACGAAGGACCTGGACAAGCGTGGAATCGGTTTGGGAAGAACCCAAGCTTTCTTTTTCAATTTACGAGCTCTTCTAACATCTGCCGCTGTTGGTTTGAACCTTATTCCGAAGGTGTCCAGGTTTTTGGGCAGAGAAACAGGTTGAACAATTCCCTGAAGCTCAGCCCCCAGACCTTTTCCTGGCACGAACCCATTACTCAGCATTTCTGATACTACCATGACGGTCGCAGCTGCCACCCTGGGACATGGAATGCTTTTACCCTCGGGCACTCTGTTCACCGGGATCGTGTCGAAGACCTGATAAACCCATAGTCCTTTATCATCTTCAGTTTCTATAAAGGGCACAATGGCATCATTCATGGCGCATGTGGGATCTTCCCCATATAACACGACTTCTTGTTTGTCCCACTCGAACTTGACCATTTGGTGCAGTGTGGAAGGCACTGCTTTGGCCGCGTGGATCCATGGTCAACCCAACAAAAGATTGTAGGACACTGCAACATCCAACACCTGAAATTCCATAGTGAACTCGACTGGGCCAATAGTCAATTCGAGTATAATATCCCCCACTGTGTTTGTTCCCCCTACGTCGAACCCTCGAACACAAACACTATTTTTGTGGATTCTATCATCATCAATCTTCAACTTGTTCAATGTGGACAACGTACAAATATTAACACTTGACCCGTTATCGATCAACACCCGAGTAACCATTGAATCTTCACATTTGACCGTCAAGTAGAGAGCTTTATTGTGTTATGTGCCTTCCACAGGCAATTCATCATCAGAAAATGTTACCCTATTTACCTCAAATATCTTGTTGGCAATTGTCTCCAGATAGTTCACTGAAATTCTGTCGGGCACATGAGCTTCATTCAATATCTTCATCAAAGCTCGGCAATGCTCGTAAGAGTGGATCAATAATGACAACAACGAGATCTGGGCCGGTGTTTTTCTCAATTGTTCAACAATGGAATAATCTTGCACTTTCATCTTTTTCAGAAATTCCTCTGCCTCTTCTTTCGTCACAGACTTCTTGACTAGCACTGGATTGTCTTTAGCGCCCCTAGCCTTTCTCAACTCTTCGGGAGCAAAACAACGTCCCGACCGAGTTAATCCTTGTGCTTCACAACTCTCTTCCTCAATTTTATTTCCTTTGTATGTCACCACTACCTTGTCATATTTCCACGGCACAGCTTTGCTATCAGCCACGAGTAATTGGACTACCGGCTTTATGACAACTGGTTCTATGTAGGCCCCTTTCACAATAACCACGGGTGCAGATGATGACCCTGGTATCACTAACTTGACTGGCTCTGGCTTCTTTGCAGCAACAAATGGTCCTTTTCCCATTACCAATACTGGCTTATCTTTTATCGCTTTTAGCTGAACTGCTGGCCTCGCGCTAACTGTCTTTTCTTTGACCTTGGCTTCTGTAGAACGGATCACCATGACCGTCTGTGAGGGTTTTTTAGTCTCTGTCCCCTTATGTATCAGTTCGATCATATTGGCTTCATAATGCGCTGGTAACGGGTTTTGATTGATGTTTGGAGTCTCCGAAGCCTGTACTTCAATACGGTGATTATCAATGAGTTCTTGTACCGCATTTTTCAATTTCCAACATTTTTCAGTATCGTGCCCCGGCATCCCTAAGCAATACTCGCAGCTAACAGAATGGTCCAGGTTTCTGGGAGGGGGGTTTGGTGCTTTGGGCTCAATTGGGGTCAACATTCCCAACTGTTTCAATCTATGGAAGAGAGTGGTGTAAGATTCTCCCAGTAGAGTAAATGCTTTTCTATTCGGGGCCTTCTCACTTCTAAAAGCTTGGTTTGGGCGGAAGCCGGTTCCTGGTCTATTTTTCCTAGGAGGTGGATAGGTGTTTTGTGGGGGTGGATATGTGTTTTGGGGAGTCGGTGCACGCCATTGCGAGTGCGCCGGAGGCTGAGTGTATGTCTGGGCATGGTGGATAGAAAAGTGTGGTTCTGGTGGTGGATAGTAATGTTGTGGTGGGCCATATGGGGTATACTGGTAATTTGGGTGGTGGGTTCTGGGTTGGTTGTAGTAGGGCGGAGGGTTAATGGGCCTGGACCAAGTACTAGCTTCAACTGTGGCAACTTCTTCCTTCTTCTTCTTTCCGAGTACGCCACCAGTACCACTTTGGATGGCCTGGGTAGTTGCTTTCAATGCCGAAAAACTCAAGATTTTGTTAGACTTTAATCCTTCTTCAATCATGGCTCCCATTTTTACCACTTCATTGAATGATTTTCCAACGGATGTCACCAGATGACCAAAATAGGTCGGCTCCAACGTCTGCAGGAAATAGTCTACCATCTCACTCTCCCTCATCGGAGGATCGACTCTTGCTGCCTGTTCCCTCCAGCGGAAACCAAATTCTCTAAAACTCTCCGCGGGCTTCTTCTCCAACTTCAACAATGACAGACGATCGGGGACTATCTCAAGGTTATACTAAAAATGGCCAATGAACGCTTGTGCCAAATCATCCCATGTATACAATCGGCTGGGGTCCTGTCTCATGTACCATTCCTACGCGGACCCGTTCAGACTTTAACCGAAATAGGCTATCAACAATTCATCCTTCCCCCCAGCTCCTCTCATTTTACTGCAGAAACCTCGGAGGTGGGCCACCGGGTCGCCATGTCCCTCGTACAAATCAAACTTGGGCATTTTGAAACCTGCGGGCAACTGGACATCCAGGAAAGGGCACAAATCTTTGTACACAACACTAACTTGGTTGCCTAAACCATGCATGTTCCGGAAGGATTGCTCCTAGCTTTTGACTTTACGAATCACTTCCTCTAGTTCCACATTCTTAACTGGTTTCTCAACTTCTCCCGGGATCTCAAAATGGGGTGTATAGGTATATGGCTCAGGCGCTTTGAAAGTGGGTTCGGGAGGGTAATATTGGGTGTCGTGAGCTTGGAATAGCGGCTCACTAGACGATCTATGTAATGGGGCTGGGGGAGGTGCCACAAAGACTGGAACCATGGGTGGGGGAGGGTTCTATTTGGGTGGTGGAGCTGGTAGAGCATATGAAGTAGTACCATAGCCTTGGGTGTGATAGGGAAAGGCTGAAGATGCATAGGGAGTAGTGGGCTCCTGAGCCTGAGCCAGAGGTGGGATGTAAGATGAATTAGCGGGGTATAGTGGTGTCAGGTGCCCCTGAGACCATGCCCGATGCATTTCGGCCATTTGCGCTTTCAATTTACGCATCTCTTCTTTCATAGCACCCACATTTATCACCTCAACTTCATTTGAAGGATCCACAATACTGGTATCCGAATCCTGTCCTATCATGTTTACTTTATCTTTTGATCGGGTGTTGTACGGGTGAGTTGCCAGAACTGCCAATCAACTAACCACCTGCCTGGACTTACACATGTTGACAACAATTTCGTTAGCGATTAAGTTTCAATAGATTGGATAACCACACATTGGGCATGAATGCACCTATACAGTCAACCATTTCTATTATGCATTTGCTCGACCGCATGCGTCATCCCGGCATTTTCTTAGTTCCAACTGTAAGCTTTCTCTTTGTTTTCTTTTCTCTTTTCTTTTCTTTACACATTCTATCCCTTTCTTGTTTTTCCTCTCTTTTCTTTTCTTATTCTTCATTCGTCTATTGTTTTCTTTCTTTCTTTCTTAATTTAGTTGCGGTCGAATCCTATGGAGATTGCCTACGTATCGTGACCCTGCATGAATCAGACCAAACGTAGTTTGTGAAAATAAGTATAAAAATAAAGGAACAATTTTTGGAAATTTTCAAGTTTTCATTACCTCAACATTCTATTACAAACTAAACATTTTGAAATGGAAAATAACAGACTCCAACTAAACTCAAACACAGACTCCGAACATACTAGCATACTTGGACGCAAAAAAGAAAACAAACTGACAAACAACAAACTCTAAAATGGAAAATACAGACTTGATCTATGAATACATTAGTGCTTCAAAAGTGGGTGCATGCGGGGCATCGTTCGGCCTCGCCGCGGGCTTAGGTGCCAAATCCCTTTCAAGTTGCTCTAGCTCATACATGGTCCGCTTGACATAAATCATCACTGCCGAGAAGAAGGTAGTGCAGGTCATGTCTTCACATGCCCGGCATCTCCTAAGGATGGCGTGGACAATGGTCTCAATCCTGTCCCTTGTTCGACCCTTTTCTATAAGCAATCGCCTTACCTGATTATTGCGAGCCTCCAACACATGAGAATCCTGAAGATGCTGATCCTGCAGCTGCTGTATTTCTACCTCCATTCGGGCCAGTAAATCATAGCAATATCCACTTTCGGTCTCAAAAGCTTTAGCTTGCTTAGTTGCTTTATCCTCAAAGGTGACCACCTTTATTTTTAGACTAGCAATGGTCTTTTCATAATCCTTCTTCAGTTATTGCAAGTAATGGGTGCGTTCTTCTGTTCTTTTTGCCCATTGTGCCTTGAGCCCTGCTATAGTACCCTTGGATTTTTCTAACTCATCCCGGCACTCTCTGATTTCATTTCTCAACCCCTTTATCAAACGCTCATCCGACCGGATCCTCGGTTGTTTATCAGCGGCTGTTCTCATTTGTTGGATTTGGTCCCTAAGCGCTTCGTTTTCTTGGGCCAACCTGTTCTTTTCTCCCTGATAGGCGGCGACTTGCACATTGTTTTCAAATTGCAGGTTCTCAATCTTTCGTTTTAGTTTGCCTATTTTTGCCCTGTAACTTTCTTCTTTTGCTAGACAACCCCATTGTTCTTGTGAATCATCCATGAATTGTTGGACATGGGCTCTTTTGGCAGGCCTCTGATGGATCTGGAACCTTCTCCCAAGCCATGCACTATACTTTGGGTCCACCTCACCTTTAGCTAAATTTCGGACCATAGTTTTGGGCTCAAGGAATATGCATTCATTCCACAACTTGCGAATTTTATCTTCCGGGAACGTGGCTCTCGGACTTAACTCGATGACATGCTTGCTCAAATCTTCATCTTTAGGGACAACTTGGAACCTACCGATGGGGAGCATATGGTTGGATGCTCCGGATACCCATTAACAAAATATAACATTCTCCTGCTGCCATGTGTACCACCTCGGTAACAGGTAACCACCCGAATGCCCACTCAATTTGATTTGCCGTCAGTGACCTCAGGCGTACAAACCAATCTTCAGTTCCCTCGGGGAATGCGACACCCGTTACCCGCTTCACAAATTCTTCAATGCAGCTTAAACCAGTCAGCCCATAGGTCATGTACCTCACTCGGTGGCAGAGATGTTCTTGCATCCACAACTGAAGTAATAAATTGCACCCTTGAAAGAAACTTCCTCCCTCCTTGCTCACAGTCAATGCTCGGTACATTTCTGATAAGATCAGGGGAATTACAGTGCTATCAGCCCTCTTGATTGCGACATCAACCATTCCCACAAGACCTATCTCTATTTTCTTATCTTCTCGTGGACAAACCATGATTCCCAAGAATGCCGTTATGAATGCCAAGGTGTGTATTGCTTCCCATTTACTTCTGTTTCCAGCATGTGTCAGTCCCAAATTTGGCTCTTCGAAACCCCGTGGGGTACCATAACGCCAATATAGGAACTGAAGAGCACAGCATCCTCCTGACAAATCATCATTGTGCACGGTCCGACTGATATTTAACAAATCCAGAAATCGGTGCGGAGATACCGGCCTCGGTGACAACGGATATTGACCCCTCAGATTTCCGTTCAGCCCTACATAACCCGTGATTTTCTCCAGCGTGGGTGTAAGCTCAAAATCCGCAAAGCGAAATACATTACGGGTCGGGTCCCAAAATGGTATTAAAGCCTCGATGACATCCGACCTTGCCCTAACATTTAGTAGACCGATGAGACCTCCCAAAATTCTGACCACTATTTCTTTGCTGTTTTTTTCCAAATCGTTCCACCACATGTGGAGCTGGAGGGGGACCTCACTAAAGACGGTGAAAGGTTTGTTTTCAAATGTGCTCATCCTGCACATTTATTAAGGTATTAAAAGGAGTAAAATTTATTTGATTCAAAACAAAGCTACTATTTTTGCTTTCCCAAATGAAAATGAAATACCCGATTTGTCAAACATGACCTTTCAGCTCTTCGGAAATGAAGATTTTAAGGTTGTGTGGATTAAACGGTCGAAATCCTAAAAATGACCAAAGGGGCCGTTTATGCAAAATCAGCCTTCCGGCGTCCCTTTCGGGAATATTCGGCTATTTTTGACGAAAACGGCATCACCCGACTTATTTATGACAAAAATTAACTTTTGACATTTTTGGCTATTTTTGCAAAGGGGAGGTTGGACCCGATGAGGGTTGCCTACGTATCTCACGCCCTGTGAGAATCAAACCCGCGTAGTTCAAGCAAAGAAACTAACTATTTTGAAAACAAAACCTCTTTTTTCCATTTTCCATGGCAAGACAAACTATTTTATTTTTCCCTTTCTATTTAATTTTGAAAACAAGACGAAATAACGACTCCTTTTTTTTCAACAAACAATAAACAACCTATTTTTCCCAGGCTAAAATAAAAACTCTTTTCTTTTTTTTTTCTTTTTAACAAACAATTTTCCAAAAATAAAACACTCTTTTTCTATTTTTCTTTTGCTTTTAGTAAAACAGACTAATAAAGCATTTTTCTTTTCCATTTTCTAAAATTTCGGCAGAGTTCGACAGTGTTTGAGCATTGGGTTTTTCTAAAATAATCAATTAACTCCCTAGCTGTTATTTCTCTCTTTTCCTCTTTTTTTCCATTTTCCGACATTCCCGATATTCAGAAATCGGTCAACGTGCAAGTTTGGAACAAATAAATGCACAGCACAAATAAGATGCATCAGGATGGTCTTTTTCATTTTAGGCTGCTATTCCTAGACGGACTCAACCCCTGTGTTGAGTCCCCTAAGTCAAATGCAACATGATGCAGATAAGCGTTCCTACTAGGGATCCGGCATGAGGTTGAGTTATTCTAGGTTCAGAACCTGGGTGTTTGTTCTAGACCTGGCTTACCCGAGCGGACAGCTTGGGCCGAGGGGGAGGCAGCGTACCGGGAATACAGAAGCTTCGCCGGCTTTGCAACTTATCCAAACCTCATTCTAAACTGGGAATTAGACACTATACAGAAAAGAAGTCACACGAAGTGCACCCTTCTTCATGATTTAGAAGACTTAAAGAGGAGATAGGTTTCGGCACAGTTTATATACAGTTCACATAATATCAAAGCGGTAAAAACAGTCCATTAACACACATTAGGCACAGATCATGTAACAAAATCAGATAAAGCCGAATACAACAATTATTCTAAGCTCGAATTCTAAACCCTGAACCAGAGATTCTAGGTTCGGTTCCCTAGCAGAGTCGCCAGAGCTGTCACACCTCCTTTTTCTTCCTACACCCCGAGGGTGTAAAGGAATTTTTCCATTTAAAGGACAATCGGAATGGGATCTAGTTATTAATTATTCAGAGTCGCCACCTGGGAGATTAAAGGTGTCCCAAGTCACCGGTTGAATCCCGAACCGAGGAAAAATATGACTATGTTAACAGTCCGCGAACCTGAAATCCGAGTAAGGAATTCTGTTAACCCGGGAGAAGGTGTTAGGCATTCCTGGGTTTCGTGGTTCTAGCACGGTCGCTCCACTGTTGCATTTAGCTTATTTACTGATTTTATTACATGAAGAACCTATGTGCCAAATTTTACTTTTAACCGCTAATTATTTACATTTTTTTTAAAAGAAAGTTGAACGTCGTTTAAAATGTGTCTTTGGATCACGTCACATGAAATGCACCCACAATCCTAGACACACTTTATTCAACGTTTTGGGCTTTGATTTGGGTCACATGAAATTCACACCCGAGTTTAGGAAGGTAATTTTATTAAAATCGTGCCTAAAGTGGCTATGCGTTAGGGCCGTGAAATTCGCTAAACGGCCCTTCCCGATTCTCTAAGTATTGTTTAGTTAAGCATTGCATGATGGCCCCGCAATTTGCACATTTTATTCGGGGAGGCTCGTCTCAATATCTTATTTAAAGGTCAATCCTAAAGTGACTATGATTTTTTAATTATTTGTCTCTAAAAATAAAGAAAATCCTACACAATTATTTTGTTAGAATTCGGGCTTCAAGTTCAAGTCCAGGTCCAAACAAAAGGAAGAACCTTTTAATTTGAACCCGCTACCTAACTCAAAACTCAAACTTATATTGTTGCTTAAATCTTGAATTGAACTCTTTGACCTAAGCCCAAATTATGGGCTTATTGAACTGGACTTTTGTAAAGAGCCCCATTTCCATTTCCATCTGTTGTGCGCGAATCAGACATCGAGTCTGGATGGAAACATCCCAAAATTCCAACTGACAGTCCATATTCACAAGGCTTGCGTGTGCCCAGTTTTGGGCTATTAACATTGTGCCTGAGCCCAAGTCTTAGGCTACGCAGCCTGAACTCTTCATCAATTAAATCAACAGGAGCCATGGCCTAGGCCTTCAACTGACGAACAGGGCCCAAACTCTCAATCCCAAAGAATGTACAACAAAACGCCAAGCAATTTTTACCAGGAGACAAATTTTAAAGACACTGATCAACTATTTCAAATCAGCGGTGGTATCAATTGAACGGAAATTACCACTAGTAGATTATCAAAAATGTTTACTAACAACTGATCACATACTAACCCGGATTCGATTTTGGAAATAAACTATACAATTTAAAATCAATTTTAACAACAATTGGAGCATTTGGAAACTACTACAACGTGCTTTTGATCCATGATTTGATAACACAATGCGCCTTAATTACTTTGCGTTTACCCAAGCTAACAAACGATAAGTAGATAATTGAACTATCGAATACAGAATACTAACTCCTGCTTCCTCAGTTCGTTTCCATAAATTTTAATCAATTGAACCTGTTACTAAATAACTATACACTACATGAAACAATCACAAATCCAAAATTTCCACAGTCCAAAAGCTTAAGCAGTCCAAAGTTAATACAAGTAGATCATTACAATCCAATTTCTAGGCAGTTCATATCAATTGAAAATAATTCTAATTAAGCTCATACAAATTAAACTAAACAACTAGGCATGATTGATTATAACTACAGTTCAGCTATCAAACAGCGAATGCGACAGAGGAGCCTTGATCCAAACTTCATTTAATTTCAACAACCAAGGGTGTACAGGTGTACTTGGAAAGGGAAATATGAGAAGGAAAGAATGTCAGCTACTTTGAACAGCAACAACAACCAAACTCAGCAATATAGCATCACAGAATAGCCTAGGAAATGATTTTGAAAACCAGAAATACAATCAGACTCAACAGATCAATTCAACACACACTTGACATGCACTCCTAGCCCTCAAAATTGAAGTTAGATGCCTCTGAAACCTCACTGGAACAAAACTCAACTGAAATCCAAACTAGACAAGCCCAAATTCACTTGAGTCAGTCATTAAACACTTCTGAATGCTTTTAGAACTTGAGCCTCAAGCAAAAATGAAGAATACCAAAGAAGAATCTGAAATAGGCAATGAAACAGTAATGTTTTTTTATTTTTCTCTATTTTCTAATGTTTTTTTTTTGAATTTTTTCTGAACTTCTGGACTTCAACCTAGATTTTAGAAGTTTCTCACTTCTACTACAGACTTGGAATTTAAAATGGAGAGAGTATTTTGGAGCTAAACTGGCTGGAAAAAAAAAAGACCCCCTCTTCAAGGCATTACATGCTTTTTTATAGGCCAAATGAGGGGCAGCCCTCAGATTTCTGTTTTTCCTATTAGTCCCTCTTTCTTTTCAGATTAGTCCCTTATTTCCTAACTTGTTACCCAAGTAAATGCCCTTAATTATTAAAACTTACACTAAAGCCCCATTTGGAATGTCTTAGAAGGTTCTTTTAGCTATACAATGCCTATATCACCCTTACCCCTGTTTTGAAATTACCAAACCTAATAAAATTACCCTTTTCTAATGCCCAAACTACCCTTGTTGTCTCTTAAAATTACCAACCCTAGTTAACTACATCAACCCATTTTCCCTTAGCTAAGAACTTAACTGAAGTTAACTAATAAAGGCATTAACCAGCTATATCCAAACCTTAAACCTAATTAAACTCTGAATTAATCAAATATCAAATAACACCATTATTGCACTATCGATTAACCAATAAAATCTAAAATTGAAATCAAGCAAACTAACATCTACTAGAACAGATTAAAAGCAATATGAACTTTATACTAGTGAACTGAAAGCATCTACCAATCATATGCCACCTAATTAATTACTAAAGTCCGGTCAAGTCCCAAATCAGTATTACATGAACAAAACAAAGGGAAAATCAAATTAAACTAGTGGTTGATTGACCAATTAATAATGATCATTCAAACTTAGCAAAAGAATCAAAATAAGATCAGAATTTGGATGAAGAAAGGAAGATTAACCTAAAAATTAACCAAAACATTTACGCCCATTATGGCGACTAAGTTGTGAATTAAGAATTATGCCTGAACTAACAGACCCAACACTGAATCGAAAAAGAAAACTAAAGAAAATACAGAGAAGAAACACTCACTAAATTTTGGCCCTCATGCAAACTTTCGAAACTAACTTCAAGTTAGTACGATACATCCATTTCTCTCGAAATAAACTTATAATACTAGCCTGAGGTAGCTCGACCTTGACAAATCACGGAGTGACTAGGCACAGTGAACCCTAGATTTGAAATTGGGGTGGCCTGGTAAAGATTCGAGGGTTTTTGTGTAGAGATTAGTGATGAGGGAAGAACGGGGAGTGTATGGTATGACCTTGGGACCAGTTGGAAGTGGCGCCGCCATCAGGGAATTTTGTGGCGGCGCTAGGGTTCTTGATTTCAAATCTACATTCGACGAGCTAGGGTATGATTCGAAGGAAGGGTTTGGATATTCAGGAAGAGGAGGTTGAGGCGGTTCTATGGTGTGTTTTTGGAGGTCATCCGAGATGAGGTTCCCGACCATTTTTCGATCGAAGATTCGAAAACCATGGCTAAAATTCGAGATAAGCCATGGTGCTGGTTGGAAAGGGGAGGTTGGGGGGAGTTCGTGGTGTGAAAATGGGGTCATATGGCTTGCCGGAACCGCCGTGGGGCGATTTCCGGTAGGCGGAGGACGGCGGCTAACGGTGGCTGATCTGTTTGTCTCTGTGAGAGACGATGGGGTGAGAGGGGGGTAGGGGCTCGTTTGGACATATTTATGTAAAACATCCTAGGATACTATCAACCGTTAGATCAAGAATTGAGGGCTAGGATTGATTCTGGAAACGACGTCGTTTGGACTTGTTTAGGAACCGGACCGGGTTAATGGATGGGACTGGGCTATTTGGCGTGATTGTTTGGGCTGATGCTCAATTCAGAAGAGGCCCAAGTGTTTCTTTGCCAGAGACAGCCCTTTTATTCCTCATTTTCAATTGTTCTTCTCTTTGTATTTTGATTTTCCAAATTAATTCATCCTTATTTTCCACCTCATTTTTGTTACTAATTATCTAATTTGCAAAGATTGCAAAAAATTAAAAACTAAACTAAGCTAATTAATGTCTAAAAACTTTAAAACTAATTTGTGACAATTTCACAATTAAAACAGTAAAAATGCTAAAGTGAACTATTTTTTGTAATTTTCATGTTTTGTTCAAAAACAAATTAATCCCTAATTAATCCTAAAAATATGAAACTATATCCTAAATGCAAATGCATATTTTTCATGTGAATTAACACGCACAAATAAAATGCAAACAATTAACAGAAAATGACACAAAAATTCACAAAAATTGTAAAAATAAGGAAAAATCATTTTTGTTTGAATTTTTGGGAATAATTCATATATAGGGCAAAAATCACGTGCTCACAGCTGCCCCTCTTTGCTCGGAAACATGAAAAGTTTTCGTGCAAAGATAAGTGAGCAAATACGAGCAATTTTTGCCCGTTCAAATATTCCTAATCCAAACCTTATGCTAACAACTACTACTTGGGAGGCCATTAATGATATTGTTAAATTTTTACATAAAATTTATACAGCTACTGTTGAGTTTTCTGGAGCATATTACCCTACTGTTACTATGGCTTTAGTACATATAGCTGAAATTTCTTATCTACTCTTTGAATTTAAGAAGAAAGAAAAATATAAGGTTGTTGTTGAAAAAATGCAAGCAAAATTTAAAAAATATTTCTTTCCAATTCCTCCGATTTACTTAATTGGTGCTATTTTAAATCTTTCTATTAAGATATCTGATTGTCACCAATTAATCAATGCATTATATACTTATATGGAGATTGGACCAACTGAAACCCTAGATAGATATGTTTGTATGAATAAGCTAAATGATTCTTTAAAATAATTATATAATTATTATGCAAATATAATTGATGATGATGCTCTTAATGTAGGCAATATTCATCCCACTATGTACCACTTCTACTACTATGGAAGATGATGAAGGCCTTGATAGTTTTAATATTTTTTCTACATTTTCTAACACTCAAACCAGTAGCAGGAACATTGATGAACGTCAATTCTACTTGCAAAAGCAAAAAGAGCCTCGCACAAAGAAATTTTCACCGTTGGGATAGTGGCATGAGAATGGAAAGCAATTTCCTGTTCTTTTCGTTATGGCTCGGGATGTGCTGAATGTGCTAATTTCAATTGTTGCATCAGAGAGTACATTTAGCCAAGCAAGACAACAACTTGGAGACACTCGCCACTTATTGGGAAGCAATGCTTTGGAAGTTTTTGTCATGACCCAAACCGATGAGCCGCGACGGGTGCCTGAGTCCTGCCTGTCAAACACCCCTAAGCATGCGTCTAAGATATGAACCTGAATAACATTTGTTGAATTACAAAAATAACACACATGAAGGAGACCAGCCAACAAGGCATAGGTATGTATACAAGCAGAATACAGTGGGCGAGCCGGCAAGGCTGCTATAGACAACTATATATCCAAAACTAAAAGCCGACAAGGCAACATACAACCCAACTAGATATACTATCTACATACCTCTAATGGAAACATAATTGTACAAAGACGAGACTAAGCCACGTCATACCCATATATATATATATAAACATATCATACCAAAATCAAAAGCAGCTCCGGATCTGTCACGACCCCAGTTTGCCCTCCGTGAACCATCGTGACGGCACCTAGTCTCTACGACTAGGTAAGCCTAACAATGCGGAAGATAAACCAATTTGCGGAAGAAATAATTAAAACCAAAATAATGAAATAAACAGTGTTTACAAGTGCCACTCGACATACACAATATCAACTCTCAAAAACTAACAACATTTCCCAAAACCCGGAATCTCATGATCACAAGCCTTTGAATGTCTACAAGCATCTAACTCCAGAATATCTAACAAGGAAACAAAAGTACAGAAGGGCTAATACAAAAAGGGAGAGTAGAAAGGGACTCTTCGGTCTGCGGACGCGGCAGATATACCTCGGAGTCTCTACAAGCGCCTCGCCTCATGAGTGATAAGTCTGAGCGGAGATACCTGGATCTGCACATGAAAAATATGTGAAGAAAGGGCATGAGTACACCACAGTGGTACTCAATAAGTGCCAAGCGTAACCTCGGTCGGGTAGTGACGAGGAAGGTCCGGGCCCTACTGAGATTAAATAAAATATAAGGTATGACAGTATAAGATAAAGCAGCATAGTTGAAAGATAATAATAAAAATTAATATAGGATAATAAGGATAACAACAACTGAAATAGAGTCAACAATCACAAGGAATACCACTCTTCACAAAGATAATAACCGGGGATCTCTCAGTATCCCGAGGATATCTTAGTACCCTCAATAAATGTCAGGGATCTCTTGGTATCCTGAGGATCTCTTAGTACCCTCACTATATGACAGGGATCTCTTGGTATCCTCAATATATTCTAGGGATTTGTTGGTATCCTCAATATATGCTAGGGATCTCTTGGTATCCTCAATATATACTAGGAATCTCTTGGTATCCCGACGATCTCTTGGTATCCTCAATATATGATAGGGATCTCTTAGTATCCCGAGAATCTCTTGGTATCCTCAATATATGCTAGGAATCTCTTGGTATCCCGTACTTCAGCTCAAATCATAAATACGTACAGGGAATCTCCCGGGATGTCGTCCCGTAGTCCCAAAGTAAAACACACAACAATAGCACAAGGAATACTCAATTAAACTCAACTTCATACCAAAGTAAAATAGGTAATTCTAACGTAGCATGTTCCACATAATACAAATAAAGCAGTTTAAACAAATAGAGTAATTAAGTCAATTAGACATGCATCTCTAAGCTAACAACGGGTTTAAATTCCAAGTAGTATCAGAAGGCAAAGAAAATCACAATTTAAGATATTTTAGTGAAAACATGATTTTCAACAATTAGCACAAGTACGCACTCGTCACCTCACGTACAAGGCATTTTAATTATCACAATACAAATCCTAAGGGGAAAGTCCCTCAAACAAGGTTAGGCAAGCCACTTACCTCGAACCGGCTCAAAATTAACCCAAAACCACGCTCTTGCCACGAGTACTTGACTCCAAATGACCCAAATCTATTTAATTCAATTGCATAATGTAAATAACACTTCAAGTAACTGATTCTACAAAGAAATTCTAAGCTAATACGCGAAATTAGGTAAAATGACCAAAATGCCCCTCGGGCCCACGTCTCGGAATCGGGTAAAATCTATGTTTTTAGAATCCTCATACTCTCATGAGTTTATGCATACCAAAATTATCCAAATCTGAGGTCAAATTCCCAATCCAAATTCGAATTCTAGGTCTAAGAACTTTCTTCCAATTTTTTCCCAATTTTCACCTCCAATCCGAAATTAAATGACAAAACTAGCAATAGATTAATGGAATACAACTAGAAAGGGATAAAGAATTGTTATCCAATGATTTCCTCTTCAACTTCCTCCCAAAATCGCCCTCCCCCGAGCTCCAATTTGATTTTTCCAAGTTTTGAAACTAAACCCTCGAAATCCCTATTTTTTGTCCAGCAATTCCGCTTCTGCGGTCAAGGGACCGCACTTGCGGTCCCACTCCTGTGGAAAAATGACCGCATCTGTGAAACTCATTAAAGTCCCAAAAATTCGCACCTGCAACCTACTCATCGCATCTGCGGTCACGCATGTGTGTGATCCCTTCCGCACCTACGCCTCCTTCCTTTTCCTAAGCTGGCTGCTTCTACGGCTAAATTCTGCATCTATGGGAGTCACATCCGTGGCCTCCCAACCGCAGATGCGGTTATGACAGTAGCCCAAAGAACTTCAGCTACAAACTCCAAGTTTACAACTTCCCGTTAACCGTCTGAAATCATCCTGAGGCCCCCGGGACCTCAACCAAAAGCACGGACAAGAATATACCACTATCCAAACTTATACAAATCTCCAAAATGCCTCAAACAACAACGAATCAACCAATTAGCATCGGATGCAAGCCTAAGAACTTCAAAAACTCTCAAAATATGTTTCCGATCAAAAAGTCTATCAAACCTCGTCCGAATGACCTGAAATTTTGCACACACGTCACATTCAACACTACAGAGCTACCCCAACTTCCGGAATTCCATTACGACCCTTGGATCAAAATCTCGATATCGAACCGGAAACTTCTAAAAATTCAACTTTCGGCATTTCAAGCCTAAATTAGCTACGGACCTCCAAAACATAATCCGAACACGCTCCTAAACCCGAAATCACCCAACGGAGCTAACGGAACCATCAGAATTCCATTCCGAGGTCGTCTTCACACTATTCCGACAAAGGTCAAAATTCCAAAACTTAAGCTCTTATTTAGGGACTAAGTGTCCCAAAACTCTCCGAAACTCCAAATAAATCCTCCCGGCAACTCGCAATAACAGAAACAAATACGGGGAATACAGTTAATAGGGGATCGGGGCGTAAATTTTTAAAACGACCGGCCGGGTCGTTACATCTTCCCACACTTAAGCATTCGTTCGTCCTCGAACGAGCATAGAGACATATCTGAAGTAGTGAAAAGATGAGGGTAACAGCTACACATATCCTGCTTGGTCTCCTAGGTCGCCTCCTTGATCGGCTAACCCCGCCACTAGACCTTCACTGATGCAATATTCTTTGACCTCAGCTTTCTAACTTGTCTGTCCAATATTGCCACTGGATCCTCAACATAGGATAGATCTTTGTCCAACTGGACTGAACTGAAATCCAACATGTGCGACAGATCCCCATGATACCTATGGTGTATCGTAACATGAAATACCGGATGAACTCCTGCCAAGCTGGGAGGTAAGGCAAGCTCATAAGCAACCTCCCCAGCACGCCTCAATATCTCAAAAGGCCCAATAAACCTCGTACTCAACTTCCCTTTCTTCCCAAATCTCATAACGCCCTTCATAGGCGAAACCCGAAGCAGAACCAGCTCTCCAACCATATAGGAAACATCACAAACCTTCTGATATGCGTAACTCTTCTGTCTGGATTGGGCTGTACAGAGTCTTATCCTGAATCACCTTAACCTTCTCCAAAGTATCCTGAACCAAGTTTGTGCCCAATAATCTAGCCTCACCCGTCTCAAACCAACCCACTGGGGATCTACACCGCCTACCATATAAAGCCTCATACGGTGCCATCTGAACGCTGGACTAGTAGCTGTTGTTCTAAGAAAACTCCGCCAGTGGCAAGAACTGATCCCAAGACCCTCCAAACTCAATCACACACGCACGGAGCATATCCTCAAGAATCTGAATTGTGCGCTCGGACTGTCCGTCCGTTTGAGGGTGAAATATCGTACTCAACTCCACCCGAGTAACTAACTCATGTTGAATGGCCCTCCAGAACCGTGATGTGAACTGATACCTCTAACTGATATGATGGAAACTAGAATACCATGCAGATGAACAATCTCCCGGATATAAATCTCTATTAATCGCTTCGAAGAACAGGTAGTACACATAGGAATGAAGTGCGTGGACTTGGTCAGCCGATCCACAATCACCCAAATGGCATTGAACTTCCTCAAAGTCCGTGGGAGCCCAACTACAAAGTCCATGGTGATCCGCTCCCACTTCCACTCTGGAATCTCTATCTGCTGAAGCAACCCACCCGGTCTCTGGTGCTCATATTTCGCCTGCTGAAAATTGAGGCACCGAGATACAAACCCAACTATGTCTTTCTTTATCCGCCTCCACCAATAGTGCTGCCTCAAATCCTGGTACATCTTCGCGGCACCCGGATGAATATAATATCGCGAACTATTGGCCTCCTCTAAAATCCACTCCCGAAGCCCATCGACATTGGGTACACAAATCTGAGCCTGCATCCTCAATACCCCGTCATCACTAATAGTCACATCTCTAGCATCACCATGCTGAACCTTGTCCTTGAGGACAACCAAATGAGGGTCATTATACTAACGCTCCCTAATACAATCAAATAAGGAAGATCGAGAAATCACGCAAGCTAGAACCCTACTGGGATCCGAAAGATCCAATCTCACAAATTTGTTAGCTAAGGTCTGAACATCCATCGCCATGGGCCTTTCCGCTGCTGGTAAATAAGCCGAATTCCCCAAACTCTCTGCCTGGCGACTCAAAGCATCGGCCACCACAATGGCCTTGCCCGAGTGATACAAAATAGTGATATCATAGTCCTTCAGCAACTCTAACCGCCTCCTCTGGCGCAAATTAAGATCCTTTTGCTTGAACAGGTGTTGCAAGCTCCGATGATCGATATAAATCTCACAAGGAACACCATACAAATAATGGTGTCAGATCTTCAGGGCGTGAACAATGGCAACTAATTCGAGATCATGGACAGGATAATTCATCTCATGCACCTTCAACTATCTGGACGCGTAGGAAATCACCCTACCGTCCGGCATCAAAACCGCTCCAAGGCCAATCCTCAAGGCATCACAATAGACAGTGTAAGACCGCGAACCTGTAGGCAATATCAAAACTAGGGCTATAGTCAAAGCTATCTTGAGCTTTTGAAAGCTCGCCCCACACTCTTACGTCCACTGGAATGGAGCACTCTTCTGGGTCAGTCTGGTCATAGGGGCTGCAATCGATGAAACCCCTCCACAAAACGATGGCAGTAACCTGCCAAGCCAAGAAATTTGCAGATCTCTGTAGCTGAGGATAGTTTGGGCCAACTCTGCACTGCCTCTACTTTCTTCGAATCCACCTGAATACCCTCACTCGATACCACGTGGCCTAAGAATGCCACAGAAACCAACCAAAACTCACATTTCGAGAACTTAGCATATAACTTCTTTTCACTCAAGGTCTGAAGCACTGTCCTCAGGTACTGCTCATGATCTTCCCGACTCCGGGAATACACCAGAATATCATCAATAAAGACAATGACGAATGAGTAAAGATACGGACGGAACACACTGTGTGTCAAATGCATGAAGGTTGCTGGTGCATTGGTCAGCCCAAATGACATAACAAGGAATCGTAATGACCATACCGAGTCCTGGAAGCAGTCTTTGGATATCTGGCTCTCGAATGTTCAACTGATGGCACCCTGAACGTAAGTCAATCTTAGAAAACACTCGTGCATCCTGTATTTGGTCAAACAAATCATCTATACGAGGTAAAGGATAATGGTTCTTCATTGTGACTTTGTTCAACTAGCGATAATCGATACACATACGCATAGAACCATCCTTTTTTTTCTTCACAAACAAGATAGGAGCACCCCAAGGTGATACACTAGGCCGAATAAAACCCTTATCAAGCAATTCCTGTAACTGATCCTTCAACTCAGGAGGGGCCATACAATACGGAGGAATAAAAATGGGCTGAGTAATCGGCAACAGATCAATGCCAAAATCAATATCTTTATCGGGCGGCATGCCCGAAAGGTCAGCTGGAAACACATCAGAAAAATCTCGTACTGCTGGGACTGAATCAACGGAAGAGGGTATCAATACTTACATCTCTCACATAAGCTAGATACGTGTCACACCCCTTCTCAACTATACGTTGAGCCTTAAGGGAGGAAATAACTCTACTAGAAGTGTGATCTAAAGCACCCCTCTACTCAACACGTGGAATACCTGGCATAGCCAGCGTCACGGTTTTGGCGTGACAATCAAGAATAGCATAATGGGGCGACAACCAATCCATACCCAAGATAATATCGAAATCAACCATGCTAAATAACAATAAATCGGCTCTGGTCTCAAAACCACTAAGAGCAACCAAACACAATCGATAAACGCGGTCCACAACAAGAGAATCTCTCACAGAAGTAGAAACATAAATAGGGAACTCAAAGAATCCTGAGGTACACCCAAATGCAGAGTAAAATAAGAAGACACATAAGAATAAGTGGAGCATGGATCGAATAGAACCGATGCATCTCTATGACAAACCAGTACAATACATGTGATGATAGAATTGGAGGCAATAGCATCGGTATGGGCAGGAAGGGCATAATATCTGATCTACCCCCCTAGCTGGCTAAGCAGGTGGGGTAGCAACTGGTGCTGTAATCATAGCCTAAGAACTCTGCGGAGCACGCTGTGGCTGAGAAGTCTGTGGAGGTGTACTTCTTCCAAGTCTAGGGCAATCCCTCACCATATGGCATGTGTCACCACACTTAAAACAAGCTCTGTGAGGACGTGGCAGTGGAAACTATGCGATACGGGTACTCCAAGACCCCTGAACATCTAAAACACTATGTGAAGCCTAAAATGCAAACTGAACTGGCTGACCCACAATACCTCTACCATGTCGTACTATGCCTCTAAAATAAGGACCAGTGGATCTCTCCAGTCTACGAGGTCTCCTCACCTCCCTGTACTCTCTCTCCTGACCTCATGTGTCCTCTCTCTCCTAGACCCACCTGTCATCTACTCAACGAGAGGTCCTCACCACTCACTGAACTAGGACCACAAGTTATGTCGTTATGACACTTGGAACCCGACCAATGAGAACTTACTGCTCTGGAGTGGGGGTGGCGGAAGTCTGGGTTCCTTCACCGATCTGTGAAGTAGTTGGTAATACCTGAATTAACCCCGCCTGAACTAATGTACCAAACATGCTCAGGAACTGTGCTAATGTCTCTTGAAGTGCTGGAGTAGTAGTAGCAGTAGACATATCCAGTGCCTGGGATCTGGCTGGAACTACTGGCGGCTCCTCGGTGGCAGCTCGCGCGGGTGCTCTACATGCACCACGTGCACGTCCTCGGCCTCTACCCCGGCCCCGACCTCTGATGGCTCTCGCAGTAGGTGCGGGTGTCTAATCACCTCTGGTAGCACGTGTCCTCACCATCTGTGAGAGAATGGAAGATAGAGGTTTAGGATTGTGATGTCAAAAATCTCGCACGACAGGGAAATCAAATGAGGTGGAATTTTCCTAACGGTTACATAGCCTCCCGTAGATAAGTATAGACGTCTCTGTATAAATCCGCGAGACTCTAATAAACCGACTTGTAATTCATCTCTCCTATGAACCTAGAGCTCAGATACCAACTTGTCACGACCCCAGTTCACCCTCCGTGAACCATCATGACGGCACCTAGTCTCTACGACTAGGTAAGCCTAACAATGCGGAAGATAAACCAATTTGCAGAAGAAATAATTAAAACCAAAATAGTGAAATAAAACAATGTTTAAAAGTGCCGCTCGGTGTACAAAATATCAACTCTCGAAAACTAAAAAAAATTCCAAAAACCCAAAATCTCATGATCACAAGCCTTTGAATGTCTACAAGCATCTAACTCCAGAATATTTAACAAAGAAACAAAAGTACATAAGGGCTAATACAAAAAGGGAGAGTAGAAAGGGACTCTTCGGTCTGCGGATGCGGTAGATATACCTCAGAGTCTCTACAAACACCTCGCCTCACGAATGATAAGTCTGAGTGGAGGTATGTGGATCTACACATGAAAAACATGCGCAGAAAGGGCATGAGTACACCACAACGGTACTCAGTAAGTGCCAAGACTAACCTTGGTTGGGTAGTGACGAGGAAGGACAGGGCCCTACTGAGATTAAATAAAATATAAGGTATGAAAGTATAAGATAAAGCAGCACAGTTGAAAGATAACAATAAGAATTAATACAGGATAATAAGGATAACAACAACTGAAACAGAGGCAAAACAATCACAAGGAATACCACTCTTCACAAAGATAATAACCGGGGATCTCTCAGTATCCCGAGGATCTCTTACTACCCTCAATATATGCCAGGGATCTCTTGTTATCCCGAGGATCTCTTACTACCCTCAATATATGTCATGGATCTCTTGGTATCCCGAGGATCTCTTGGTATCCTCAATATATGCTAGTGATCTGTTGGTATCCCGAGGATCTCTTGGCATCCTCAATATATGCTAGGGATCTCTCGGTATCCCGTACTTCAGCTCAAATCATAAATACATACAAATAAATCTCACGGGATGTCGTCTCGTAGTCCCAAAGTAAAACACACAACAATAGCATAAGGAATACTCAATTGAACTCAACTTCATACCAAAGTAAAACAGGTAATTCTAACTTAGCATGTTCCACATAATACAAATAAAGTCGTTTAAGCAAATAAAGCAATTAAGTCAATTAGACATGCTTCTCTAAGCTAACAGCAGGTTTAAATTCCAAGTAGTATAAGCAGGCAAAGAAAAACACAATTTAAGATATTTTAGTGAAAACAGGATTTTCAACAATAAGCATAAGTACGCACTCGTCACCTCACATACAAGGCATTTCAATTATCACAATACAAATCCTAAGGGGAAATTCCCCCAAACAAGGTTAGGCAAGCCACTTACCTCGAACCGGCTCAAAGTCAACTCGAAACCACGTTCTTGCCACGAGTACTCAACTCCAAATGACCCAAATCTATTTAATTCAATTGCATAATGTAAATAACACTAAGTAACTGATTCTACAAAGAAATTCTAAACTAATACGCAAAATTAGGAAAAATGACCAAAATGGCCTTCCGGCCCAGCTCTCGGAATCGGGTAAAATTTATATTTTCAGAATCCTAATACTCTCACGAGTTCATGCATACCAAAATTATCCAAATCCGAGGTCAAATTCCTAATCCAAATTCGAATTCTATGTCTAAGAACTTTCTTCCAATTTTTCCCCAATTTCCACATCCAATCTGAAATTAAATGACAAAACTAGCAATAGATTAATGGAATACAACTAGAAAGGGATACAGAATTGTTACCCAATTATTTCCTCTTCAACTTCCTCCCAAAATCGCCCTCTCCCGAGCTCCAATTTGATTTTTCCATGTTTTGAAACTAAACCCTCGAAATCCCTATTTTCTGTCCAACAATTCCGCTTCTGCGATCAAGGGACCGTACCTGCGGTCCCGCTCCTTCAAAAAAACAACTGCATCTGTGAAACTCATTAAAGTCCCAAAAATCTGCACATGCGACCTACTCACTGCATCTGCGGTCAAGCAGGTGCGTGATCCCTTTCGCACCTATGGCTCCTTGCTTTTCCTCAGTTGGCCACTTCTGCGGCTAAATTCTGCATCTGCGGGAGTCACATCTGCGGCCTCCCAACCGCAGATGCGTTTATGACAGCAGCCCAAAGAACTTCAGCTACAAACTCCAAGTTTCCAACTTCCTGTTAACCATCCGAAATCATCCCGAGACCCCCGGTACCTCAACCAAATGCACGGACAAGACATATACCATTATCCAAACTTATACAAAATGCCTCAAATAACATCAAATCAACCAATTAGCATCGGATTCAAGCCTAAGAACTTCAAAAACTCTCAAAATACGCTTTTGATCAAAAGGTCTATCATATCTCGTACGAATGACCTGCAATTTTGCACACACGTCACATTCAACACTACGGCCTTCTTCCAACTTCTAGAATTCCATTCTGACCCTCGGATCAAAATCTCACTATCGAACCGGAAACTTCCAAAAATTTAACTTTCGGCATTTCAAACCAAAATTAGCTACGGACCTCCAAAACACAATCCGAACATGCTCCTAAACCTGAAATCACCCAACGGAGCTAACGAAACCATCGAAATTCTATTCCTAGGCCGTCTTCACACTATTTCTACTATGGTCAAATTTCCAAAACTTAAGCTCTCATTTAGGGACTAAGTGTCCCAAAACTCTCTGAAACTCCAAATAAACCCTCCCGACAACTCGCAATAGCAGAAACAAACACGGGGAATGCAGTTAATAGGGGATCGGGGCGTAAGTTCTTAAAACGAACGGCCGGGTCGTTACAGGATCAAGTAGAGCATGCCAACTCTCGCTAATCAGGGATCCTAAGAAAGGGGACCGACAACTTGCCTACATGCACGTGCGAGCATGAATTGCAGGCCCCGTGAAATAGGGCATCAGTACGAAAAATGTACCGAGTATGTAAGGCATGAAAATTAGTACGTGAAAGACATAGGTGAAACATGGAATAAAGAAACACATCCTTAAATCTGAATAACTTTGCAAATTCTGAAACATTTATAATGTCATGCACGTGCGTATAAATGTCGTGTCATGCATAAGTATGGGTGTACAAAATATCATCAAGCTACTGAGGGCATCCCATCATATCGTCTCGGCCACTATGGGCAACATTATCAACATATACCACCTGATCAGGTGGTGGTGCGTGTATAACGCCGTAACCTTTTCCCATATCACATATACATATATTTACATATATACGCGTATATAGCGCCATCTAGTCATGGGTCAATGCACATGTATAAATGGGTGAAATGCATGAAAAATACGTAAAAATCTCAATATTCCTTCTGGATGAACTTTTTCAACTGCGTATTATTCTGAGACCCATGAATAGAAGATAATAATAATTCTCATGGGGAATCAAGAATATAGACACCCCTAGTATCTCTATGAATAGAGTAATTTATGGAAACTATGTGTTTGCTCGTTTCTTCAGTATAATTCGGACCATGCTAAAAAGAAAGAAAGGGTAGCCTTAACACTTGGAGTATGAATATTCTGTATAATCTTCTTCGGAAATACTGCACCGTACTCTTCTAAAACCGCAAAATTCCACGTTGCTACTATTCCAACAAATCCTCGTTGGAAAATTTGCTGTTGTTACTAACGTTTTTAAAGAAGATCACAGTGAGTTATTTAGCTTCTGCTTCTAACGTTTCCTTTATGAAAATTAGCTTCTGATCTCCAACCTTTCAAACTAATGAAAGGAAGCCTTCTTGCTTTCTTTTGGAATGAGTAACGTTTTTGCTCTCATCATTTGATTTGGATTCGTTGAACGTTAGAATGAATTTACTTCTGAATGGAGCTTTTGTTGAAATGAAATTTTGCTTCAAGGTTTCTTTTGAGCTAAGGTTAATACATCAACCATGATCCATGTTCTGATCCTAAAATGAAATAAGATCCCTACTAAAGTCTTGTCTTGGTTACATGTTATCTTAGGTGGCCACCTGGACTTAAATGACTATGAGTCATGTTTATCCATTGTGGCTTTATGTCACGTTTTTGGGGTATAATTTATAAATTTTTTTCCACTTATTAGTTAACTGGGTAATGTCCTGTTACCCGGTAATTAATCAATTACCCACATAATTTAAAAATTATCTCAAATTACTTAAAATTCTACTTATTTTTAAAATACTTTATATAAGTACATATATATATATATATATATATATATATATATATATATATATATATATATATATATATATCATACTAGCACAGCCATATGGTACCTTGTATGGTACTAGTCCTTAATTATCGGGTAGTATCGCTCGACCTATACTTTATCCCAAATTGGCCAATTTTAACGAAACTCATTTTCTTTAATTCGTGTACCCGTTATCCTTCATGACACTTATTTATTGCTTGTTATAAATAGCATAAATACGTTAACCTCAAGATAATGTTATTCCCGGGTCTATGTCAATTAACTGAAGACAAAACTTTTAACGTACGAAAACGCGAGATGTAACATCCTTCCCCCCTTAGAAACATTCGTCCTCAAATATTCAACTCCCCGTGATCTATATAACTTTGGCAGGGTCGCCTTTGTAACAACACCACTACAAACTCTCCCTGTAGAAGCTTAATAACCCAATGCCACATAGGATCACAATTATGAATAACGACCATGGCCTCACATGACCAATGACAATAACCAACATACGAATTTATACATGTACCTTATGGTTATAATGACTCAGTCGGAACCTTCTATGGAGGAGGAAAAAAGTAGGGATATCTAGACTTCATGTCTTCCTCGGCCTCCCAAGTCATTTCTTCCACATTGTTGTTCCTCTAGAGTACTTTTACGGAGGCTACCTCCTTATTCCGCAGCTTGCGAATTTGTCGGTCTAGGATGGTAACCCGAATTTCTTTGAATGGCAAGTCCTCTGTAATATGTACATCATATGAGGAGACTGATAATATACCTGTAACAACATTAGGCGATGACTTCTGGTCCTGCCGTCCTACCAATGCATAAATGCGGTTCTGAGGACTACTCGGGCTAGATGCTCCACCTCTATCTCTACCACGACTCATTGGCGCGTGTGGACCTTTCCCAGGGGAGCGTACTGATGATGACAAACCAGCTATAGATCCCGCTAGCTAAGCTATGTTTGCATCACCTCTCATCGGATAATCCCTCATAACGTGGCCCGGATAACCACAAGTATAACAAACACCTAATCCCGTACGGCATTGCCCGATATGCAGCTTACCACATTGAGCACATCGTGGCAATGACGGCCTTATATGATTTGACTCACCCCTATACTGTAAACCTAAGGCCCTAAAATTCTGACCATACCCTGAATATGAGGAACGATCAAATCTCTTACCGCCAAACTAAGGGGATGCGCTAGCTGATGGCTGGGCTGGATACCTCGGATACTGCTGCCTCTGACCACCTCGAAACTCACCAGAAGGACCCAAAGACCTCACTCTCTTATTTTGGGCCCTATAATGCTCACGATCAGCCCTCTGTTTCTGTTTACACTACTTTACGCCCTAAGCGTATGCCTGGATACGAGAAATATCCATGTCTGGCTGAAGTGAGACTGACATACAATCGTTAAGCAAGTGAGGCTCTAATCCCATCACGAACCGGTGAACCTGATCCTCCATCTTAAATACAATAGTGGGAGCATACCTAGCAAACGAATCAAACTGAATACTGTACTCCCGAACACTCATGTTACCCTGCCGAAGGGTCAAGAACGTATCAACTCTAGCCCGTCTAAGCTTTGGTGGAAGTAATGACGAAGAAAATCTTCTGTAAACTCCTGCCATACTGCTAGAGGGGCATCCTTACCTCTGGATAATTTCCAAGACTCGTACCAGTTAACTGCAACATCTCGGAGTCTATAGGAAGCTAGCTCAACTAACTCAGTCACAGTGGCCTTCATTACTCTTAACGTCCTCTACACTCTATCAATAAATACCTGAAGGTCCTCATTCGGATCTGCCCCAGTGAATACCGGAGGTTCTAAATTAATGAAGTCATGAACCCTCGCACTGATGGACCTATCTGCATGACCAATACTTATTTCCTTATGCCGAGCCTGCACGGCTACTAATCGGGTTAATAGCTAAATAGCATCTCTCATCTCCTGACCCAGTGCACCCAACTGGGGTGTTGAATGTACAAGGTCGGGCGCTGGAGCTGGTGCCCCTCGGAGCTCTTCTGGAAAGGGTGTGGTATGTAAAGTCTATGATGGAACATCACCATAATACTCTCCCCGAGCCCTGGTAACTCGTGGCGCTCGACTAGTAGTCTTAACCAGCCACGGACTTTCCCTTCTGGACGGCCATACTCTTTAGAGGTATCGCTGAAAATATAACATATCATTAGGAACATGAATTCTTATATCGCACGATCTGAGATAAAAAGAGAGAATAACATTTTATATGTCCTGTAGCCTCTTGTCTATAAATGTGGTGCACAACACACCCATAAACAAGACTCTACTAGAAACGGTCTATAGACAACCCTAGGACAGAACTGCTCTGATACCACTTTTGTCATGACCCAAACCGATGGGCTGCGACGGGTGCCTGCGTCCTTCCTGTCAAACACCCCTAAGCATGCGTCTAAGATATGAACCTGAATAACATTTGTTGAATTACGAAAATAACACACATGAAGGAGACCCGCAAATAAGGCATAGGTATGAATACATGTAGAATACAGTGGGCGAGCCGGCAAGGCTGCTATAGACAACTATACATCCAAAACAGAAATCCAACAAGGTCACATACAACCCAACTAGACATACTGTCTACATACCTCTAATGGAAACATAACTGTACAAAAACGGGACTGAGCCACGTCATACCCATATAGACATATTGTCTACAGACCTCTAATGGAAACATAACTGTACAAAGACGGGACTGAGCCATGTCATACCCATATATATATATATATATATATATATATAAACATATCATACCAAAATCAAAAGTAGCTCCGGATCAAGTGGAGCACGCCAACTCTCACTGATCAAGGATCCTAAGAAGGGGGAACGTCAGCTTACCTACTTGCATGTGCGGGAATGAAACGTAGGCCCCGTGAAATAGGGCGTCAGTACGAAAAAAGTATTGAGTATGTAAGGCATGAAAATTAGTACGTGAAAGACATAGGTGAAACATGGAATAAAGAAACACATCCTTAAATCTGAATAACTTTGCAAATTCTGAAACATTTATAATGTCATGCACGTGCGTATAAATGTCGTGTCATGCATAAGTATGGGTGTACATAATATCATCAAGCTACTGAGGGCATCCCATCATATCGTCTCGGCCACTATGGGCAACATTATCAACATATACCACCTGATCAGGTGGTGGTGCGTGTATAACGCCGTAACCTTTTCCCATATCACATATACATATATTTACATATATACGCGTATATAGCGCCATCTAGTCATGGGTCAATGCACATGTATAAATGGGAGAAATGCATGATAAATACGTAAAAATCTCAATATTCCTTCTGAATGAACTTTTTCAACTGCGTATTATTCTGAGACCCATGAACAGAAGATAATAATAATTCTCACGGGGAATCAAGAATATAGACACCCCTAGTATTTCTATGAATAGAGTAATTTATGAAAACTGTGCATTTGCTCGTTTATTCAGTATAATTTGGACCATGCCAAAAGAAAGAAGGGATGACCTTAACATACCTGGAGTAGGAATACTCCGTATAATATTCTTGGCAAAGATTGCACCGTACTGTTCTAGAACCGCAAAATTCCATGTTGCTACTATTCCAACAAATCCTCGTTGGAAAATTTGCTGTTGTTACTAACGTTTTTAAAAAAGATCACAGTGAGTTATTTAGGTTCTGCTTCTAACGTTTCCTTTATGAAAATTAGCTTCTGATTTTCAAACTAATGAAAGGAAGCCTTCTTGCTTTCTTTTGGAATGAGTAATGCTTTTGTTCTCATCATTTGCTTTGGATTCGTTGAAAGTTGGAATGAATTTACTTCTGAATGAAGCTTTTGTTGAAATGAAATTTTGCTTCAAGGTTTCTTTTGAGCTAAGGTTAATACATCAACCATAATCCATGTTCTGATCCTAAAATGAAATAAGATCCCTATTAAAGTCTTGTCTTGGTTACATGTTACCCTAGGTGGCCACATGGACTTAAATTACTATGAGTCATGTTTAGCCAATTGTGGCTTTATGCCATATTTTTGGGTATAATTTATAAATTTTTATTCACTTATTAGTTATTCGGGTAATATCATGTTACCCGGTAATTAATCAATTACCTATATAATTTAAAAATTATTTCAAATTACTTAAAATTCTATTTATTTTTAATATACTTTATACACCTTACTATTATGGCTATGGGATACCTTGAAGGGTACTAGTCTATAAATACCGGGCATGGTACTAGTCCATGATTATCAGGTAGTATCGCTCGATCCATACTTTATCCCAAATTGGCCATTTTCAACGAAACTCGTTTTCTTTAATTCGTGTATCCTTTATCCTTCATGACACTTATTTATCGCTTGTTATAAATAGCATAAATACATTAACCTCAAGATAATCTTATCCCCGAGCCTATGTTAATTAACTGAAGACGAAACTTTTAACGTACGAAAATGCGAGATGTAACAGTTTTAGTATGTTTCAGAGATTGGATTAGATCGAATCGAAGAAATCAAGGACATGAAGACGTTGATAGCCTAAAAGACGAGGAACTTGGAGATATATTAACACATGGTAACCCATCTGAATTTAACACTCTAGAAGAGGCCAATCAGTTCATATTAATTATGAAGAACTTACTAAGGCAATGCAAAACCTTTGAATTTACTCTTTTTTTGTTAATTTACTTGTTAAATGTTAACCTTTCAATTTGTAAGTTTGAATTTTGAAATAAATGTAGCACTTGCAATTTATAAGTACAATTTTTTTCCATCTTCATGGTATTATTTATATTTTTACTTTATATTAATATAACTTACAATAGTTATACAAAATACAAAAAAAAAATTACATTAACCCGGCCCTTGTATCCGTAAACCTTACGGTTTATTTTTTTACCCGGATGAATCGGAACCCGTTAAGCCCGCTAACCCCTAACCCGTAACCGGCCCGGTTCCAAACCCGTACGGTTCAAAAATTTCCCTACCCAGCCCAGCCCGGCCCACCCGTTAGACGCCCTTATTCAAGCCTAAGAAATTAGAAACTTTCAAACAAACAACGCCGAAACCTATCAAAGCACCTCCGAATGACCTGAAATTTTGAACAGACGTCACAAATGACACTACCGACCTACTTCAATTTTCAAAATTCTATTCGGACCCCGATATCAAGATTTCCACTGCCGACCGGAAAACGCCAAGTTTCCAATTTCGCCAATTCACACCTAAATCTACCACGGACCTTCAAACCACATTCCGAACATGCTTCTAAGCCCAAAATCACCTAACGTAGCTATTCGAACCATCAGAATTCACATCTATGACCTTCTACACATGAGTCAACATCCGTTTGACTTTTCTAACTTAAGCTTACTCAAAAGAGACTAAGTATATCATTCCTCTCTAAATCCACTCCAGATCTGAACCAACCAACCCACTACCACATATTACAGCTGAACAACACATAAAAAGGAGAAATGGGGAAAACGAGGCTGAAATTCATAGAATGACCGGCCGGGTCATTACACTCATTAGGAACACTTTCAAATACTTCATTTTCTATACAATAAACTAAAGAATCATTCAAGAATTTATCAAAAATCTACTTCAAAAGTCATTTTTACTGTGCTTTATCGAAGAAAAAGCTCTCTCTATCATTGCAATAGTGACAAGCAATATCAAAACCCATCTATCTGATACCCATATAGTAAATAAAAGATATGGAACATTAATTACCACTAGAGGATAATACTATTTCATCATAGGGTAATACTATTCACATAGCATTAGGCAGGGGTGCAGCTAGCTTATCACCTTCGGGTTCGAATAAATCCAGTATATTTGATCTAGACCTTGTATTTGTCTTATGAAATTTATTGAATATGTACTAGTTATTAATTTACAACCCAGTAACTTAAAAAGATTAGAACTCCAAACTCATAACCTTCAAATTCTATCTCCGCCTCTAGCATTAGAGGAATGGAAAAGTACCCTGAAAGAGAAAACACTTATTATAGAGGATTTTGATTTCAATCGCTATTTCACCAAAAACACTTATTATTGTTAAATAAGTAATCACTTCATCTCGGCTAGGGTGGCTTATGGGTCAGGCTAATGAAACTAGGGGTGTACAAAGGAAACCGATAAATCGCACCAACCCGATAATCCGAGTTAAACCGAGAAAAAAAACCCGACTATGGTTTGATTTGGTTTTGTTAGAAAAAAAACCCGGTCATAATTGGTTTGGTTTGTTTTTAACTAAAGAAAGTCAAACTATAACCAAACTGTGATGACCCAAAAGGTCATCACTTATTTTAGAAACAAATCATGTGTTCTGAGGCCGTAAAACCTCCTTTTTACTTCACATCGATCTGTGTATGTGGTCCGGACCTATATCCGGAAAGCCTTTTATGTGAAAATATGAGAAATAGAAATTTCTAGAGTTAAAATCTAATTATGATTGACTTTGGCCAATATTTTGAGCAAATGGACCCGGATCCGTGTTCCGACGATCCTGGGAGGTCCGTAGTAAAATATGAGACTTGGGAGTATGCCCGGAAATAAATTCTGAGGTCTCAAGCCTTAGAAATCAATTTTTAAAAGAACTTATTTTGCTGAATTATCTATGAAATAAAGAAAAAGATTAATGTTTGAAACCACTGGTATCGGGCCCGTATTTTGGTTCTGGAGCCCAGTACAAACTTTTATAGTATTTAAATGATAACTGTGAAATTTGGTGAAAAATAAAGTTTATTTGACGTGATTTGGACCTTCGGTCGAAGAGTTATGAACTTTAAAGTGTTCTTGATGAAAATGATGAGTTTTGAGGATCAATTCATAGTTTTACATGTTATTTTCATGATTTAGTTGCACTAACAAGTCCGTATGAAGTTTTAGGTTGGTGTGCATGTTTGGTTTGGAGCCCCGAGGGCTCGGGTGAGTTTTGGATAGGCCACGGAGTGGAATTTAACTTAGGGAGTTGCAGGTTTTTAGCTGTTGTGTTGCAGGCCTGACTCGCAAATGCGAGCAATGGGTCGCAAATGTGAATAGTGTCCTAGGCTGCCTTGGTCGCAAATGCAAAGTACTTGTCGCAAATGCGAAGGCAGTATCGCAAATGCGAAGAGGACTGGATTCCTCAGGGTTCGCAAATGCGAACCCCTGTTCACAAATGTGAGGTTAGCAGCCTGAGAGGTTCGCAATTGCGAACCCTGGTCGCAATTGCGACACCTGCAACCTCCAAAATCATAACTTAGACGCATTTCAACCATTTTTCAAACCCTTTCAAAACCAAAACACTCTTGGGCGATTTTTCAAAGACAAGTACTCTTCCAAATCGATTGTAAGTCATTTTTAACCTGGTTTCATCAATTTTTAATATCTTTTCTCATGATTTCAACTCAAAATCAAAGGTTTTCATGGGAAAAATTGGGTGTTTTGAGTAAAACCTAAGTTTTTCAAATTTTAGAGATTTGGACCTCGATTTGAGGTCCGATTTAAAAAAAAATTATATATTTGGGTTTGTGTGGGAATGGGTAATTGGGTTTTGGTTTGAACCTTGGATTTTGACCATGTGGGCCCGGGGTGATTTTTGACTTTTTGGGAAAAACTTTAGAAAACCTATTTTCATGCATTGGAATTGATTCATTTAGCATTTATTGATATAGTTAAGTAACTTGTGGCTAGATATGAGCGAATTGGTGGTGGAATCAAGAGTTAAAGTGATAGTTGAGACTTAAATTGTGTTCGTGGCATCGAGGTAAGTGTTTGGTCTAACCTTAGCTTGAGGGATTAGGAGTTATGTCCTATTTGCTATGTGTTATTTGTTAAGTACGATGTATAGGCATGGTGATGAGTATCTATACATTGGTTTCAAGCATGCCCATGAGTCTTATATTATGACTCCGTTTGTATTGTTCATGCCTTATGTGATGGTTTCTATTGTTGAACAAAGCTTGTGAAAGTAATAGTGGTATTTTAACATTGAAGAGCGTTGGCTCAAGCTGTATAATGAATTGTGGAAGTATAATTGGCAATTGAACCTTATAGAGCATTGGCTCAAGTTGTGGAGTAAGTTGTGAGGTAAATGTGGAAAAATAGAAGAGGATTTTTATATTTTCTCCCTTGTCGGGATGTTGTTGCTTTTAATTTTATCTTCCTTGTCGGGATGTTTATGCCTTTAATATTGTTTCCTTGCCAGGATTTGGTTGTTAAACTATTGTTCCCTTAGCCGGGATTTTATTGTGATTTTATTTATTTCCTTGTCCTTATTGTTTGTGATTGTTGATTGGGTGAGGAAGAGTGTTAAAGCACGAAGGGTGATGTCGTGCATTATTTTGGTGAGAGAGTGTTAAAGCATGAAGGGTGATGTCGTGTATGATTTTGTGAGGAAGAGTGTAAAAGCATGAAGGGTGATACCGTGTCGCACGATATACAATTTCGTGTTGATTATATTGATTTTTATGGTGAGGATGAGAGTAAAAGCACGAAGGGTGATGTCGTGCAGTTTATATTGATTCTTATGGTGAGGACGAGAGTAAAAGCACGAAGGGTGATATCGTGCACTTGTTTGATTTCTGATTTTTGTTGATAAGTGAGACATGGTGTCCCTCATAATTACTTGTTGTCTTTCTATTTTTAATTGATGTTTCCATGCAGTATGTTTCCCCCTCCTATTCCTAACTGTACATACTTGCTTTTACTTTCTGTTGTACATGATTTAACTACACAGGTTTAGTTGGTAGTCTAGTCCTAGCCTCGTCACTACTTTGCCGAGGTTAGGCTAGGCACTTACCAGCACATGGGGTCGGTTGTGCTGATACTACACTCTACACTGTGTGCAGATCCCAACGCAGTAGCTTTTGGACCTTAGCTTGGGTGGCTGCCTTCAGTCCATACAGAGATCCAAGGTAGTCTTACAGGCGTCTGCAGGCCCTGGCGTCTCCCTCTATCATTTCATCCGGTTTCATTAATGTATTTCAGAAACAGTGTCGCATTTATTTTTTCTTCAGACCTTGTTTGTAGTATTCTTAGACCGTTTGTGAAGTTGTGACACCAGTTTTGGGTAGTCTTGTCGAAGAAATTGTATTTGAAATATTTAAATGGTTTTATTTGTTTTCTCGCTTGTTTAAATTCCGCTATTTATAAACTGTTGGTTTCTAATTGATTAAGGACTAAAAATGGAAAAAAATAAATTGTTCAAACGGTTGGCTAGCCTAGCTTTCACTAGTATGGGCCATCACGACTCTCGAGGGTGGGAATTCCGAATCGTGACAAGTTAGTATCAGAGCTCTAGGTTACATAGGTCTCACAACTCACAGACAAGCTTAGTAGAGTCTGAGGGATCAGTACGGAGACGTCTGTATTTATCCCTAGAGGCTATAGAGTTAGAAAAAACTTCACATCTATTCTTTCCTGTCGTGCAGTTTGGTTTCTCAATGCTAATTGAATTTCTACTACGTTCTTTTGCAGATGGAGAGAACACGCGCTTCCTCATCCACTGATCAGCAGTCGAGCCCCCAGCAGCAGCTCCCACGAGGGGCAGAGGGCAAGGGCGAGGCCATGCTAGAGGTCGAGGTAGGGGCAGAGCTCAGCCCAGAGCGGCTCTCAGCATCAGGGTTCCCATGCCATGGTTCATGCACCGAGTGCTCCACAGCCTACTCAATCAGGTAAAGGTGAAGGTAGAGTTATTAGAGGTGGAGGTCAGGCCGCTAGAGGTGGAGGCCAGCCAGCAGCACACCATCCTAGAGATGTAGTTTAGGGTGGTGGGGCCCATCCCCGATGTTATGCCCTTCCAACCATGTCTGAGGCTGAGGCTTCTGATATAGTTATCACAGGTACGGTTCTAGTTTGTAGTAGAGATGTTTCAGTTCTATTTGATCCAGGATCTATGTACTCATATATGTCATCTTATTTTTCACCATATATGGTTATGCCTAGTAATTCTTTGAGTGCTCTTGTATATGTGTCTACACCGGTGGGTGATTCTATTGTGGTTGATCGAGTCCATCGTTCATGTATAGTTGTGATCGGGGATCTTGAGACTCGTGTAAATTTGTTGCTTTTGGACATGGTTGATTTTGATGTCATATTAGAGATGGACTGGTTATCACCTTACCATGCTATCTTGGACTGTCATGCCAAAACTGTGACCTTAGCCTTGCCAGATTTACCTCATTTAGAGTGGAGAGGGACTCATGTTCATTCTAGTTGTAGTGTTATCTCATATATAAAGGCTCGGCATATGGTCGAGAAGGGTAATTTGGCTTATTTGCATATGTTCGTGACTCTAGTGCCGAGGTTCCTTCTATTGATTCTGTGCCTGTTGTTTGTAAGTTTCCTGAGGTATTTCCTTTAGACTTGCCGGGTATACCACCCGACAGGGATATTGACTTCTGTATTGATTTGGCTCTGGGCACTCAGCCCGTTTCTATTTTGTCGTATCGTATGGCCCTGCCTGAGGTGAAAGAATTGAAGAAGCAGTTGCAAGACTTGCTTGAGAAGGGCTTCATTAGACCTAGTGTCTCTCCTTGGGGCGCGCCGGTATTGTTTGTTAAGAAGAAGGATGGATCGATGCGAATGTGTATAGATTACTGGTAATTGAACAAGGTTACCATCAAGAATAAGTATCCATTGCCGAGGATTGATGATTTGTTAGATCATCTTCAGGGTGCCAAGGTATTTTCAAAGATTGACTTAAGATCTGTCTACCATCAGTTGAGGATTAGGGCATCTAATGTCCCTAAAATAGCTTTTCTCACTTGGTACGGGCATTATGAGTTCTTGGTGATGTCATTTGGATTGACAAATGCCCCAGTAGCTTTTATGGATTTGATGAACCGAGTGTTCAGGCCTTACTTGGATTTGTTCATGATAGTCTCCATTGATGATATTTTGATCTATTCTCGTAGCCGGGAAGAGCATGAGCAGCATCTAAGAGTGGTCCTCCAGACTTTGAGAGATAGCCAGTTGTATGCGAAGTATTCGAAGTGCGAGTTCTGGTTGAGTTCAATTGCATTCTTGGGTCATGTTGTATCAGCAGAGGGTATTCAGGTAGATCCGAAGAAGATTGAGGCAGTCAAGAACTGGCATAGACTAGCATCAGCTACAGAGATCTGGAGTTTCTTGAGATTGGCAGGCTATTATCGTCGGTTTGTGGAGAGGTTTTCATCTATTGCAGCCCCGATGACCAGGTTAACCCAGAAGGGTGCCTAGTTCAGGTGGTCGGACGAGTGTGAGGCGAGCTTTCAGAAGCTCAAGACAACTTTGACTACGGTGTCGGTATTGGTTTTGCCCACAGGTTCAGGGCCTTATACAGTTTATTGTGATGCATCTCGTATTGGACTTGGTGCGGTGTTGATGTAGGATGTCAAGGTCATTGCATATGCTTCGTATCAGTTGAAGATTCATAAGAAGAACTATCCATTTCATGATTTGGAGTTAGCATCCATTATTCACGCGTTGAAGATTTGGAGGCATTATCTATATGGCATGTCATGTGAGGTGTTCACGGATCACAAGAGTCTACAGTACTTGTCCAAGCAGAAGGAGCTAAATTTGAGGCAGAGAAGGTGGTTGGAGCTATTAAAGGACTATGATTTCACCATCTTATATCATCCGGGAAAGGCCAGTGTGGTGGTCGATGCTTTGAGTAGGAAGTCAGGCAGCATGGGCAGTCTTGCTTAAATTCCGGTCGGTGAGAGACCGGTTGCTTTGGATGTTCAGCCTTTGGCCCATCAGTTCGTGAGGTTGGATGTTTCTGAGCCCAGCCATGTGTTAGCTTGCACAGTCGCTCGTTCTTCATTATTGGTGCGTATCTGATATCGGCAGTATGATGATCCTCATTTGTGTGTCCTTAGGGACACGGTGCAGCACGGAGGTGCCAAGCAGGTGACCTTAGGAAATGATGGAGTTTTGAGATTGCAGTGTCTAGTTTGTGTGCCTAATGTGGATGGGCTCCGGGAGTTGATCTTAGAGGAGGCCTATAGTTCCCGGTACTCTATTCATCCGGGCAACGCTAAGATGTATTAGGATTTGGGATAGTATTATTGGTGGAGGAGAATGAAGAAGGACATTGTTGCATATGTGGCTCGGTGTTTGAATTGTCAACAGGTTAAGTACGAGCATCAGAGGCCTGGTGGTTTGTTCCAGAAGATTGAGATTCCTGAGTAAAAGTGGGAGCGTATCACTATGGACTTCGTTGCTGGACTCTTACGGACTCAGAGGAAGTTCGATGCAGTGTGGGTTATTATTGATAGGCTTACCAAGTCAGCACATTTCATTCCGGTGGCAGTCTCCTATTCTTCCGAGAGGTTCGCTGAGATCTATATCTGGGAGATGGTTCGTCTTCATGGTGTGCCCATGTCTATCATTTCAGACCGAGATACGCAGTTTACCTCACATTTTTAGAGAGCAGTTCAGCAGGAGTTGGGCACACGGGTTGAGTTGAGCACAGCATTTCATCCTCAAACGGACGGGCAGTCCGAGCACACTATTTAGATTTTGGAGGATATGCTCTGAGCTTGTGTCATTGACTTTGGAGGATCGTGGGATCATTTTTTGCCTCTAACAGATTTTGTCTACAACAACAGCTACCAGTCGAGTATCCAGATGGCTCCTTATGAGGCTTTATATGGTAGGCGGTGTCAGTCGTTGGTTGGATGGTTTTAGCCAGGAGAGGCTCGGTTGTTGGGTATGGATCTAGTACAGGATGCCTTGGACAAGGTCAAGATCATTTAGGATATGCTTCGTATGGCTCAGTCCAGGAAAAAGAGTTATGCCGACCGTAAGGTTCGAGATTTGGCATTCATGGTCGGTGAACGGGTATTGCTTCGGGTGTCGCCTATGAAGGGCGTGATGAGATTTGGGAAGAAGGGAAAGCTTAGCCCTACGTTCATTGGACCATTTGAGATTCTTGATCGAGTGGGAGAGGTGGCTTACAAACTTGCATTGCCACCGAGCTTGTCAGCCGTGCATCCAATGTTTCATGTGTCCATGCTTCGGAAGTATCAAGGTGATCCATCCCATGTGTTAGATTTCAGCATTGTCCAGTTGGACAAGGACTTGTCCTATGAGGAGGAGCCGGTAGCTATTCTAGACCGGCAGGTTCGTCAGTTGAGATCGAAGAGTTTCCCTTCTGTTCGTGTTCAGTGGAGAGGTCAGCCTGCTAAGGCATCGACCTAGGAGTCCGTGTCCGATATGCGGAGCCGTTATCCCCATCTTTTTCCTAACTCATGTACTCCCTTCTTATGTCCGTTCGAGGACGAATGATTGTTTTATGTAGAGGATGTGCTGAACCAAAAGGTCATCACTTGTTTTAGAAACAAATTCTGTGTTTCAAGGCCTTAAAAAAACCTCCTTTTTACCTCACCTCGATCTGCGTGCGTGATCCACACCTATATCCGGATAGCCTTTTATGTGAAAATCTGAGAAATAGAAATTTCTAGAGTTAAAATCTGATTATGATTGATTATGGTAAACATTTTGAGCAAACGGACCCGGATTTGTGTTTCGACAATCTCGGGAGGTCCGTAGTAAAATATGGGACTTAGGCGTATGCCCAGAAATGAATTCCGAGGTCCCAAGCCTTAGAAATCAAAATCAAAGGTTTTCATGGGGAAAATTGGGTGTTTTGGGTAGAACCTAGGTTTTTCAAATTTTAGGGATTTGGACCTTGATTTGAGGTCCGGTTTCAAAATAAATTATATATTTGGGTTCGTGGGGTAATTGGTAATCGGGTTTTGGTTCGAACCTCGGGTTTTGGTTTGAACCTCGGGTTTTGGCCATGTGGGCCAAGGGGTAATTTTTGACTTTTTGGGAAAAACTTTAGAAAACCTATTTTCATGCATTGGAATTGATTCATTTAGAATTTATTGATATAGTTAAGTAACTTGTGGCTAGATACGAGCGAATTGGTGGTGGAATCAAGAGGTAAAGCGATAGTTAAGACTTGAATTATGTTCGTGGCATCGAGGTAAGTGTTTGGTCTAACCTTAGCTTGAGGGATTAGGAGTTGTGTCCTATTGCTATGTGTTATTTGTTGAATACGACGTATAGGCATGGGGACGAGTATCTATATGTTGGTGTCAAGCATGACCGTGAGTCTTATATTATGACTATTATGACTCCGTTTATATTGTTCATGCCTTATGTGATGGTTTCTATTGTTGAACAAAGCTTGTGGAAATAATAGTGGTGTTTGAACATTGAAGAATGTTGGCTTAAGTTATATAATGAATTGTGGAAGTATAATTGGTAATTGAACCTTATAGAGCATTGGCTCAAGTTGTGGAGTAAGTTGTGAGGTAAATGTGGAAAAAGAGAAGAGGATTTTTATATTGTCTCCCTTGCCTGGATGTTGTTGCTTTTAATATTATCTCCCTTAACGGGATGTTTATGCCTTTGATATTGTTCCCTTGCCGGAATTTGGTTGTTGAACTATTGTTCCCTTGCCAAAATCTTATTGTGATTTTATTTATTTCCTTGCCCTTATTGTTTGTGATTGTTGATTGGGTGAGGAAGAGTGTTAAAGCACGAAGGGTGATGACGTGCATTGTTTTGGTGAGAGAGTGTTAAAGCACAAAGGGTGATGTCGTATATGATTTCGTGAGGAAGAGTGTAAAAGCACGAAGGGTGATACTGCGCCGCACGATGTACAATTCTGTGGCGATTATATTGATTTTATGGTGAGGACGAGAGTAAAAGCAATAAGGGTGATGCCGTGCAGTTTATATTGATTCTTATGGTAAGGACGAGAGTAAAAGCACGAAGGGTTATGTCGTGCACTTGTTTGATTTCTGATTCTTGTTGATAAGTGAGACATGGCGTCCCTCATATTTACTTGCTGTCTTTCTATTTTTAATTGATGTTTTCTCGTAGCATCTTTCCCCCTCCCATTTTTAACTGTATATACCTGCTTTTACTTTCCGCCGTATATGATTTAACAACACAAGTTTAATTGGTAGTCTAGTCCTAGCCTTGTCACTACTTCGCCGAAGTTAGGCTAGGCACTTACCAACACATGGGGTCGATTATGGTGATACTACACTCTGCACTGTGTGCAGATCTCGGCGCAACAGCTTTTGGACCTTAGCTTGGGTGGCTGCCTTCAGTCCATACGGAGATCCAAGGTAGTCCTGCAGGCGTCCGCAGGCCCTGGCGTCTCCCTCTATCCTTTCATCCTGTTTCATTTATGTATTTCAGAAACAGTGTCACATTTATTTTTTCTTCAGACCTTGTTTGTAGTATTCCTAGACCGTCTGTAAAGTTGTGACACCAGTTCTGGGTAGTCTTGTCGAAGAAATTGTATTTGAAATATTTAAATGGTTTTATTTATTTCTTCCGCTTGTTTAAATTTCGTTATTTATAAACTGTTGGTTTCTAATTGATTGAGGATTAAAAATGGAAAAAAATAAATTGTTCAAACGGTTGGCTGGCCTAGCTTTCACTAGTAGGCACCATCACGACTCCCGAGAGTGGGAATTCCGGGTCATGATACAAACCAACCCAACAGTCGTGTCTTGTTTGCTATGTGTCCATTGTTGAGTACGATGTATAGACATGGTGACGAGTATCTATAAGTTGGTATCAAGCATGCCCATGAGTCTTATACTATGATTAATGTGACTCTGTTTCATATTGTTCATGCTTTATGTAAAGATTTCTAATGATGAACGAGACTTATGAAAGCATTTTGGTAGTTGAACATTGTAGAGTATTGGCTCCAGTTGAGAATTGAGTTGTGAAGTAAATGTGAAAAAGAGAAGAGGTTTATGATATTATCTCCCTTGCCAGGATGTTATTGTTCATAATATTATTTTCCCTTGCCGGGATATTGTTGTTATGCTATTGTTCCCTTGCCGGGATCTTATTTAAATAACATTGATTCCCTTGCCCAAATTGTTTGTGATTGTTGCTTGGGTGAGGAAGAGTGTAAAGCACGAAGGGTGATACCGTGCATGATATTTGTGAGAGAGTGTAACGCACGAAGGGTGATGTCGTGTATGATTTTGAGAGTGTTAATGCACGAAGGGTGATGCCGTGTGAATATTGTGAGGTAAAAGCATGAAGGGTGATGTTGTGCCACACGATGTACAATTTCGTGCCGATTATACTGATTTTATGGTGAGGACGAGAGTAAAAACACGAAGGGTGATGCCGTGCAGATTTTATTGATTCTTATGGTGAGGACGAGAGTAAAAGCACGAAGGGTGATGTCGTGCACGTGTCTTTTATTTCTTATTCTTGCTGGTAATTGAACTTTGGTGATCCTCATATTTATCTGTTATTTTTCTGTTATTATTTGATTCCCCCGCAGCATATTTTCCCCTTCCATCCGTAATTGTACATTTCTGCCTTTATTTTTTGTTGTATATGATTTAACTGCACAGGTTCATTTGGTAGTCTGGTCCTAGCCTCGTCACTACTTCGCCGAGGTTAGGCTAGGCACTGACCAGCACATGGAGTCGGTTATGTTGATATTACACTCTACACTATGTGCAGATCCCGGTACTGGAGCTTACAGACCTTAGCTTTGGGTTGCTGCCTTCAGTCCATTCGGAGATCCGAGGTAGTCCCGCAGGCGTCCACAAGCCTTGGCGTCTCCTTCTATCCTTTCATCTTGTTTCATTTATGTATTTCAGAGACAGCATTGTATTTATTTTTCGGACCTTTGATTGTAGTATTCTTAGACCGTCTGTGAAATTGTGACATTAGTCCTGGGTAGTTTATGCTTAAGGATTTGTACTGGTAATATTTAAATGATTATATTCTGTTTTTCCGCTTATTAAATTTTGATATTTACATAATGTCGGTTCTTAATTGTTAAGGGATTAAAATGGGAAAAAGGTAAATAATATAAATGGTTGGCTTGCCTAGCTTTCACTAGTAGGCGCCATCATGACTCCCGAGGGTGGGAACTCCGGGTCGTGACATACACACACACTACACTCTATTAAAAAAATTAGGCAAAATACCTTGAAATACATAGTTTGAAAAGAAGAGTGTACAATTGCAAGAAATTACAAGTGCAATTGTACACTCTTTTTATTTTTTCTTTTGATGTAATGACTATTTATTTCAATTATGTATTTTTTATAATTTTTTAAATGTCTTGACTATTTATTTCAATTGTATAAATCTTTATTTTCAAGTCAAATTCATAAAAAGATTAAGTAAAACTTTATTATTTTTGGCCAAATAAAAATATTTAGCCTAAATAATATAGTTCTATCCACGTTTTATTATAAATTGTGTTCGAAAAAAAACATCTAAAAAGTAATATTCTTAAAAAGGTAAAAAAAAATATTTTATTTTTCATAAAAATGTCACATAGACAGAAAAATCCAAGTGGCAGGCGAGTGCACCCACATTTTTTGCCACATCAGCGTCGAGGGGTAATGGCCCTCAAAAGGCCAAATTGAGGGGGGTAATTAAGACCGGGCATAGTTCGAGAAGGATACTAATAATCTGATCCAAGTTTAAGGGTGGTTTAAGGTATTTTGCCAAAAATTTAATATAGTACACTCTATTAAAAGAATTTTTGCTCTCTTATTAAAATTTGGCTTTAAGTCATCGATTTACTTGAACCGCCCTTACATCGCGACATTCTTCCCCAGACGAGAGGACAACATAGTACAGAAATTTGGCTTTGTGGCGCAACATTAAGTCTGCTATTTAAACACAACTGCTATAATTGATAATTCGAGTCTTGATGACTACTATGGTCTACACTAGAAGAAATTAATGGTGTCTAATGAGCCAAGATGACTCAATTTTGGCAAGGCCCTAACCGCTATTAGACTGGCCTATACTGGCATGTGACAATGGGGGCTGAGCTAGCGTCGAAAAAGTGATAATTCTGTTCAAATTTGGCAACTGGTGGATTATAGCTTTATTCCAATCTCTAAAACAGTCCTTTCTTGAAAAAATCACCGAAAACCATCCAAGAATTAAGCTAGCATGGTATTGATAACAAAGTTGACTTTTTAAAACTTGATCATAAAATATGCAATTCAACAATTAATAAAAGATTTAAAATAAAAGAATTAACCAACCCCTTCACCGTTCTAATAAATCAACTTTCTATTAATTTAATTTTTCTATAAGATTAGAACTAACACCTAACCAGAATTTCTTTTTTATTTTTGTAACACCACATCTTTGAGATGATCTTACGTATATGCAACCTTCTAGTGAAAAAACTTTAAAATATTTATCGCATTTAATGTCATAATCTTTTTGGATCATTAAGTTTAATGAAATGTTTAATGACTTTATAGCACTATGATAACAACTAGTAAACTCAGTATACCAAATCCCAAAGCCACATTAGATGAATTTGGTGGATGCACTAGAGCAGGGAAAGTGTTTTAGAGGGGAAAATTAGAAATAACTAGATTTACAATTAATAATTGAAAAATAGCCACAGTTTCAAAAGTAATCGAAATTTAGCCAATTTTTCATGTAAAAATAAATATGAACAAAAGCACCCTTAAAATACCGAAAAAATTACAACATAATATATTGGAGTTTGAATTTTTATATATGAGATTCCAGCATAGTGTGCTGCAATTTCATAATGTGCTGCAGTTTCAATATAATATGCTGGAAGTTTAAACGTATGAGCTCCATAATCCGGCATATTATACTAGAACTTTCGGTGTGCTGGAGTTCCAACATAATATATTAAAAGTTTATACACAGGAGCTCCATAATCCAGCATATTGTGTTGGAACTTTTAGTGTTTCAGCAAAACAATGGTTATTTTTTAATGACTTTGCAAACGTTGGTTATTTTTCGATTACCAGTCTAAAAGCTAACGCAGCAGCTCCATAATCCAGCATATATGCTGGAACTTTCTATGTGCTGGAATTCCAACATAATATACCGAAAGTTTATACGCATGAGCTCCATAATCAAGCATATTGTGCTGGAACTTTCTATGTTTCAACAAACCAATGACTATTTTTAATGATTTTGGAAACGCTGACTATTTTTCGATTACCAACCCAAAAACTAACCTACCCGTGCTATTTTTACATTTTTTTACTCCAGATTATGAACACCCGATCGGATCTGTCAAGAACGAGCTGACGACTTTCCTGCAACCCCCCACCCACCCACCAAAAAAAAAAGAACCTTCGTCCTCCAATATAAACCAACAATTTACTCAATAGAGAAACACTGTTTCGCCAAGGATCCAACCCCAGAAATCTCAGTGGAAACGCCAAAAATACCTAAGAATCATAATTTTGTTATGAAATAAAAGCAATTTAGTAAAACATGAACAAGAAATAGAGATAGAGAGAATGAAGAGATTTTCTTCTTCAATTGTGTGTGTTTTCCTATCTATTACAAGGCCTTTATATAGGCATAAAAAGTGAAGAAAATATGTCATGGAATATGTCATTGAACATACAAATTATGTCATTGAATATGTCATTAAGCATTTTAGATGAAGATCATGGAAGAAGAGTAGACATCCACCATAATGTGATATTCATCATAACACTCCCCCTTGGATGTCCATAGATAATGTGCCTTGTTAAAAACTCTCTAAAAAAAATATTGGGATGTACATAGTTATTTATGATATGCATTGCTTGCTGCCTCATTAAAAACCTTACCAGGAAAACCCAGTGGGACAAAACCTTGGTTAAGGAAAAGAGTGCAGCGTATAGTTACTCCCCCTGATGAAAAATCACTTAATGTCTCGAAGACGACGCATTCCAATCTTATATATCAGTTTTTCAAATATTGAGGTTGGTAATGCCTTAGTGAACAGATCAGCCAAATTATCACTTGAACGAACTTGTTGTACATCTATTTCACCTTTCTTCTGAAGATCATGAGTGAAAAAGAATTTTGGTGAAATGTGTTTTGTTCTATCTCCTTTGATATATCCTCCTTTCAATTGAGCTATGCATGCAGCATTGTCTTCATACAATATTGTTGGAATATTCTCTTTCGAAGAAAAATCACATGTTTGCTGAATGTGTTGAGTTATAGATCTTAACCAAACGAATTCTCGACTTGCTTCGTGAATGGCTATTATCTCTGCATGATTTGAAGAAGTAGCAACCATAGTTTGTTTTGTCGAACGCCATGATATGGCTGTACCTCCACTTGTAAATAAATAGCCTGTCTGAGATCGACCTTTGTGTGGATCAGACAAATATCCTGCATCTGCATAACCAATCAATGATGGCTTGGATTCGTTTGAATAAAATAAACCCATATCAATGGTCCCTTGGAGGTATCTGAATATATGTTTAATACCATTCCAGTGTCTTTGTGTTGGCGAAGTACTAAATCTTGCCAATAAGCTTACTGAGAAAGTTATATCTGGTCGGGAATTATTGGCAAGATACATTAATGCCCCAATTACACTAAGATATGGTACTTCGGCACCAAGAAGCTCTTCATCATTTTCATGAGGTCGGAATGGATCTTTCTTTATATCAAGTGATCTCACAACCATCGGGGTACTCAATGGATGTGCTTTATCCATATAGAATCGCTTTAAAATCTTTTCGGTGTATGTTGATTGATGGACAAATATTCCATCTTTCATATACTCAATTTGTAGACCAAGACAAAATTTTATCTTTCCAAGATCTTTCATTTCAAATTCTTTCTTCAAACAGTCTACTGTTTTTGGAAGCTCCCAGGAGTTCCAATGATATTTAAATCATCAACATACACAGCGATTATAACAAATTCAGATCTAGACCTTTTTATAAAGACACAAGGACAAATTGGATCATTCTTGTACCCTTCTTTCAACAGGTATTCACTCAGGCGATTGTACCACATACGACCTGATTGTTTCAATCCGTATAAAGATTTCTGAAGCTTTATTGAACAAGTTTCTCGAAAACTTTTATATGCTTCTGGCACTTTAAATCCCTCAGGTACTTTCATAAAAATTTCGTTGTCTAATGATCCATACAAATAGGCTGTAACAACATCCATTAGATGCATATCAAGTTTTTCTTGCACTGCCATATTTATGAGATACCTGAAGGTGATAGCATCCACTACAGGAGAATATGTCTCCATATAATCAATTTCAGGCCTTTGGGAAAACCCTTGTGCCACAAGTCGTGCTTTATATCTAACGACTTCATTTTTATCATTTCGTTTCCGCACAAAAACCCATTTATACCCTACTGGCTTTATGCCTTCAGGTGTTCGAACTATGGGTCCGAAGACTTCACGTTTTCCAAGTGAAGTTAACTCTGCCTGGATAGCGTCTTTCTATTTTGGCCAATCATTTCTCCATCTACATTTATTGACAGATTTTGGTTCAAGATCCTCATCTTGTTGCATTATTTCAACAGCAACATTATAAGCAAAAATGTTATCGATAACAACATTATTTCGGTTCCATCTTTTCCTGGTTGAGACGTAACTTATTGATATCTCTTCATTTTCATTATTTTCAGGTACCTGGACCTCCCCTAAGGTCTTATCATTTGTTACGTCTTGGGGCTCTTCTTGAGCCACTACCTCCGTGTTATGTTTACTTTGATCATTTGCTCCTTTTCTTCTTCGAGGATTTTTATCTTTAGAACCGATTGGTCTACCACGTTTCAAGCATGGCTTAGACTCATTTGCTTTAATTAATTGTCCTGCCAGGATATCAACTCGAATTGGTGCATTAGCAGCTGGAATATGTGACTTGGTCACCCTTAGTAGGTCAGTGAATGCATCTGGCAATTGATTTGCAATATTTTGCATATGAATAATCTTTTGAACCTCTTGTTCACATTGATTTGTTCGAGGATCTAAATGAGACAGTGATAATGCATTCCAATCTATATTCTTTTTCAGCTGCTTATTTTCTCCCCCTAATGTTGGATATACTGATTCATCAAAATGGCAATCAGAAAATCTTGCCGTAAATAAATCTCCAGTCATCGGCTCTAGATATTTTATAATTGAAGCAGATTCATATCCAACATATATCCCCAACCTTCTTTGAGGACCCATCTTTGTGCGTTGTGGTGGAGCAATTGGAACATATATCACACAACCAAAGATCCTAAGATGAGAAATATTTGGCTCCTGACCAAAAGTCAATTGCAATGGGGAGACTTTATGATAACTTGTGGGCCTTATCCGCACAAGTGATGCTGCGTGCAAAATAGCATGACCCCATACTGAAATGGGAAGTTTTGTTCTCATAAGCATTGGTCTAGCAATTAATTGGAGGCGTTTGATCAATGATTCTGCTAGACCATTTTGTGTATGAACATGAGCAACCGGATGCTCAATTGTTATCCCAGTTGAAATACAATAATCATTAAAGGCTTGGGATGTAAACTCACCAGCATTATCAAGACGGATTGTCTTAATTGCATAATCTGGAATTGTGATCTTAGCTTTATTATTTGAGCCAACAATCTCGCAAATGCCATATTGCGAGTTGATAGTAAGCACACATGTGACCATCTTGTAGATGCATCTATCAAAACCATATAATATTTGAATGGTCCACATGGAGGGTGAATGGGCCCACATATATCACCTTGTATACGTTCCAGAAATGCAGGGGATTCCATTCTAACTTTAATAGTTGATGGTCTAATAATTAATTTTCCTTGAGAACATGCAGCACAAGAGAATTCCTTAAATTGAAGAATTTTCTGATTCTTCATTGCATGTCCATGTGAATTCTTAATTATTTTACGCATCATATTAGAACCAGGATGGCCCAACCGGTCATGCCAAATAATAAAATTATCTTGATTAGTAAACTTCTTGTTTACTACGGCATGTGTTTCAATCCTGCTAATACTTGTGTAGTATAAGCCGGAGGAAAAAGCGGGTAACATTTCAAGCACATATTTCTTACCGGACGTTATTGTAGTAATATAAAGATATTCAATCTTTTCATCATTTGTAGTCTCAATATGATAGCCATTTTGGCGAATATCTTTGAAACTTAATAAGTTTCTTTGAGATTTACTACAATATAGTGCTTCATCAATAGCCAAATTTGTTTCTCCTGGTAGTAATAAATTGGCTCTTCCAGAACCTTCAATTAATCTTGTACTACCGGATATTGTATTAACATTCGCTTCTTTCATTACCAAATAAGAGAAATATCTCTTATCTTTTAAAATAGTGTGTGTTGTAGCACTATCCAGAAGACATATATCATCTTTATTAATCTTGAGTCCAACTGAAGACTGTGGAATTTTCATACTCTTCATTAAAAAAAAGACAAATAATACATCATAAGAAATATTAAAGACAAGCAAAAAAAAACATTAAGAAATACATTAGAAATATAGAAACTAGCAACACATGATGCATTAGGAAAATACACTCAAGAAAAAATAAATTAGTTGCAAACATAAACATAACAACTTTTATAACTTCATTCCCCAGTAAGATGATTCATTCTTCAGTCAATATCCTCAAAGAAGTCTCCAACTTCTAAATGAGTAATATTTGTTAGGCCTTCAAAATCATCATCTTTATATGCAGGATGTGCCTTAGAATCATATTTATTTGAGGGACCTGCTTCATCATTATTATTTTGAAAGGTCAAGTGTGCCTCCACATTATTTTCTTTTTTCTTGAGGGAGGCTTGATAAAGTTTGACAAAATGTTCTGGCGTACGACAAATGCGTGCTGAATGACCTCTCATACCACATCGATGACACATACTAGCTTTACCTTTTGAATGATTAATTTGAGAACCCTTATTGTTCTCCAATTTATTTCCACCATAATGACGATAATTGTTTCGCCCCCTGCCACGTCCACGTTTACGACCATGTCCACGACCACGGTAATTATTTTGTTTTCTTTCAAACTTATCATATGTTGCTACAGCATTCACTTCCGGAAATGGAGCTGACCCAGTGGGACGGGCTTCATGATTTTTCATTAATAGAGTATTATTCTGCTCAGCCACAAGTAGGCATGTGATTAACTCAGAATATTTCTTAAAACCTTTTTCACGGTATTGTTGTTGTAGCACCACATTTGAAGCGTGAAAAGTAGAAAATATTTTTTCCAATAAGTCCTCATCTGTGATAGTGTCTCCACATAATTTTAATAGAGAACTTACTTTAAAGATAGCAGAATTATACTCACTTATGGTTTTAAAGTCTTGCAACCTTAAATGTATCCACTCATACCGAGCTTTCGGTAATACCGTAAGTTTTAGGTGGTCATATCGATCCTTCAAATTAATCCATAATTCAAGCGGATCTTTTACTGTTAAATATTCAGTTTTTAACCCTTCATGTAAATGATGGCGAAGGAAAATCATGGCCTTCGCTTTATCCTGATTTGATGCTTCATTTCCTTATATAATTGTATTTCCAAGACCTTTAGCGTCAAGGTGAATTTCAGCATCAAGGACCCATGATAAATAGTTCTTCCCGGTGATGTCAAGTGCCACAAATTCAAGTTTTGATAAATTTGACATAGTGAAAACAATCATAAAAGATGAATAAGTTAGAGAAATAATTATAATAATAAACAATTAATGAAACAAATCGATTAAGGTAAAAGAAATGAAAATAAAGCTATATCATGTTAGCAATCTACTATTTTATTTTATTCATGCCATAAAATAGAAACTATATATTGTTTCATTTCACTTTATATATATTGTTTCATTTCACTTTATATTATTGATATATATATATATATATATGTTAATAGAATTTAACGTTTTATTAGTTGCAGTGACTAGATAATGTATACACTACATACATATGCATACTTTTTTTTTAATGGTATTGTTTCAGGTGTGAAAAACAACATGATAAACAAAAATATGAAAAAGGGAACAACAACATGAATGATGTAAATTATCAAAAATTGCAAAGAAAAATTTAGGTTGTAAGAATTAAGCATATGATATATGTACTGCCATAAATAAAATGATTATAATGATACATACCTCAATAAAATATGGCTCAACTTAGCTGGAGTTAAGAATAAAATTAGAGCTTCGTGCTGATAACGTGTTATGAAATAAAAGCAATTTAGTAAAACATGAACAAGAAATAGAGAGAATGAAGAGATTTTCTTCTTCAATTGTGTGTGTTTTCCTATCTATTACAAGGCCTTTATATAGACATAAAAAGTGAAGAAAATATGTCATGGAATATGTCATTGAACATACAAATTATGTCATTGAATATGTCATTAAACATTTTAGATGAAGATCATGGAAGAAGAGTAGACATCCACCATAATGTGATATTCATCATAACAAATTTAACTTACTATAATAGGTTAATTATCGATTTTATCCAAATACCATTCAATACTTGATGCATAATTTTTTGTGTAATCATCTTATAAATAACCTGATTGTGTAATTAACCTACAAGTAATTACCTCATAAGTGACATGATTGCATAACTTAGACATAAAACTTAACTCGAAACGTAGTACAGAAAAGCGAGATCCAATGTCTAGACTATATTCAAAGAAAGCTCTGAGAAAGACAATCCAGCATCAAATTCATCCACCTTTTCTCCTGAATATGCTTAACCTGTGCCTGTTCCCATTTTGGTCTGATTCCCCCGTGAACCATTTTTTTGTCATAATCAGATGATTTTGGTAGTGAAATAAACCTGAAAGAATTCTACTACAATTTACAATCACTATATTCCCTATTCAAAACTAAGGTTAGCAAACTGTTATGAACTGACTAGGAAGTTTTCTTCAAGCGGCTTTCGCCATAAATAATTAGCAGCTTCAATCCATCTTGGATGGACCAAAAATTTCTTTTCCTTCACTGCCCAACGCGATTTGTCAGTTCCAGCATCCATGGAGACCACATGTGTCACCGATTGATCGACTTCTGTGGAGCATGTGGCTCCTAATTGCTCAGCCAATTTCCACAAGTGGTGATTTTCTGCTTGGAATTGTGTAGGAAATACCCGGGTGAAGACAATTTTACAACCCTTCAGTATTTCCTTCCGAACTTGTTTCAGCACCTGTAAAAATGCCAACAAATTCTTATTAGACTACACTAAGTGTCCATAAATAAATTCTCTAGACACAAGACTGAGACAGGTTTAAATGAAGCGACATGGACAATTAGGATTCATATAGCTAAACCCAATTTGCTTTGGATTGCTTAGCTGTTAAATTCTCTGAAACATAAGTGATGCCGCAGACTCGCGCCTTGTTGAGGGCCAAAAACGCTCCAATACCCCCATTACAAGTGATATCATTCAGAAGTGATCGTTACACTTTAAGATATACGATCTATGATCATACAACTTCAACTTTCTTTAAAGAACCGAGATCAGCAGAACATAGTATTCTTTCATTTCTTTATTGGAAAGAGCCTCTCTACCTGTTAGGTAGGGGTAAGGTCTGCGTACACACTACCCTCCCCAGACCCCACCTGGTGGGAACATACTGGGTTTTTTGTTGTTGTTGTTGTTGTTGTTCCCCTGGACTGCCCCCAACCTCCACCTCTTTTGGGTAAGGAGGGGGAAGAGCGGAGGTGGGTATTTTCAGGATTTGAAGGTCCCCCATAAGCTCAGTACCCCTTATTATGGTTTCCAAATTTCAGGCATCATAAGCTACATTAAGTTATTGGTAATCAGCAAAAGACAATTATATCAAAGTTCACTCAGGACCAAATGTTAATTAACCTTTCATGGGAAATAGGTATTGCACATAAGTCAGCAATATGTTAGGTTAGTGTTACTTTCACAGACTGCAATACAGCCAATACTTGTAGGCAATATGTAGAAACAACTAAGGAAGTAAGCCTCAAACCACCTTAGGCAGCAGAAAGGAAGCTTTCGAGTAAAGTAATGAAACTATGGTGATAAACTACGAAATGGACACAAAGCACTCAATAAATATTTATTCAAGAGGTGTACACACGATGTTGAACCAATGCATACCGGGAATATGACATGCAAATACATTCCCTTCTCCGTCACAATTAAATGCAGTCTACTTTGACTAGCACCGTTAAACCCCATAGGAAAACAAACTTTATGGCGATTAGAGTCATGTTGGGAGCTCCAACGTAATTTTCTCAGACATTTGGCGAACAAAATCACATCCATGCTTAGGCTATTAGAACAGGACTTTTAGAGTTTGGAACAAAAACCATGTTCCCTAAAACAAACTTTCTTCACCTCACAAACTTAGTAATTCAAATTTCGTTGCCGAATGCATAAATTCACATCAGTCGGAATCTGTTTTATCACAAATCTTCTAAAATCCATGTTTCCTTAATCAACTTTGCAATCACTTACTAAGCGTAAAATTTTTGGCAGAACATTGAACTTGGTCTTGTCTGACAAGACCAAGGAGGTGGGGAGATCGAAGGGAATGTAACGCACCGTATCGGGGTGCGGTGGATGAAATGGAGGTTAGCATCTGGAGTCTTGTGTGACAAGAATATGCCACCGAAACTTTAAGGTAAGTTCTATAGAACGGTGGTTGGACCAACCATGTTGTATGGGGCTAAGTGTTGGCCAGTCAAGATTTCACATATCCCGAGGATGAAAGTAGCAGAAATGAGGATGTTGAGGTGGAGGTGCGGGCACACTAAGATAGATAAGATTAGGAATGAGGACATTCGGGAGAGGGTGGGCGTGGCTCCTTTGGATGACAAGATGCGGGAAGCGACACTTAGATGGTTCAGGCACGTGCGGAGGAGGAGCCTTGATGCTTGGTACGAGCGGTTGTGGCTCTGGCAGATACGAGAGGAGGTAGAGGGCGGCCTAAGAAGTATTGGGGGAGGTGATCAGGCAGGACATGGGACGGCTTCAAATTTCCGAGGACATGACCCTTGATAGGAAGGTGTGGAGGTCAAGCATTAGGGTTGTAGGTTAGGAAGTAGTCGAGCGTTTCTCCTTGTTGTGCAGGCTAGTCTGATAGTGTTTTGTCCAGGAGTGCTAGCGGTTTTTGTTGTGTTTCACATTTTTGATGTTTTCACATTTTGGCCTTTCTATTTATTTATTGTCTTTTACGATGCTGATTCTATTTTTCAGGTTTTTGTTGTTACGGATCTATTGTCTCTGATACTGCCAACCTAACACTACATAAAAGTAATGAAGGGATTATATTTTATTATACAGCCAACTAAATATCGCATTAGCTATGGGGAGACTATTCTTTTCTAATCGCCGACCAAACATTGCATTTATTTTATGCGAAAATTTATGCTAGAATTATTTTCCAAATCCCTCCAACCAAAAGACCCCTTAGTCTTTTACCTCGCTAACAGGGGCAAAAATTAAACTTGATAAACTTCTTAACCACCTAAGTTGCTTGTTAGTGAGATTTGGGAAAAGGGAAAAATAAAATTGGAAAACGACGAAAGAAACCTCCTATTAAATTATGTAAAAGGTAAAGGGCATAATTGGCTGACAAAGAAACCTGCAGGTAATGTTAGCAATGGCAGAGTCAGCTGTAAGCTGCCGTTCTGCAGCAATTTTGCTGGCCACGAGATCAGGCCATGAGGTTACACCTGCCAAAGCTGTGAATGCAATGACGTACGGATTTATTCCTGCAGTTACATTATGTACCATGTATATTCTTAGGTCGAGATAAGCATATAGGTGGACGAGCCGAGGGTCTCCCGGAAGCAACCTCTCTATCCCTCCAGGGTAGGGGTAAGGTCTGCGTACACTCTACCCTCCTCAGACTCAACTTGTGGGATCCTACTGGGTTGTTGTTGTTGTAACATTGAACTTGGTCAAAAATAATTTAGCAGAGCTTCTTCCTTTTCTATTGTTGTTGGGATAAGTGATTCAGAAGAGTATTTAATAATGTGAAAACTGGATTTTTGGTTTATCTTAATTTGAATTGTGGAGAAGAATATTTTATGAGGGGTTAGGTTTTTGGAATGGGCAGAAAAGAGTAGAAGTTTCTTTTATTAGGACGGACCAACGGAAGGAGTACTAAACTAAAAGTCGTCTATAAATTAAACTGTTTGTCAAGAATTTTACCTGCCTAACATCTCGCTCCATAATATTGTCCCTGCGTTCCTGAAAGAAAAATAAGAAAAAATAACCTCAACAATGGAAGGCAGCTACAATCAAAAGTAACAAAATTAGTAAGTACTACCCCCTTCGAGCCAATATAGATGTCCCATTACATGATTACTTAGGTAAGAACTGAAGTTTTTTTGTATTCAAACGAAGTGGGTAGGTCCGTAATTGTAGAATTAGTTTTGAAGTATGAACGTTTTCTAGCATAAAATTCGGTTTCCTTAAAATAAAAGAAGAACTATTTAATTATGTTATGGTTCGTTAAAATAAACTGGACAGATTTTGAGACGACTCAAACAGAAAGTATGAGTTAATTTTGGGGGAGGAATAGCAAAAAACATACCGGGTCGAAGAACAGACTGTGGATCTGTTGCAGTACTTTTAAAACAGAGGCAAGCGCTCCCTCAGCTTCATTTTCATCACTTTTCGTTGCAGAAAGTGATTTACATTTTAAACCAAATTGTCGACAACTTGAGGTAAAGAAATGATAACGCTCCATCAGTATTAGGTTCTCCTTGTGTTTTCCCCATACCTAAAACAACACAAGTTTCAGTTCCCCCAAAAATCAACTCATTTCTCTAACTAAAAATTAGAATTTAGAAAAATATGGAACTTGATAATAGTCTTCGCTCAAATGAGATTACTCAGAGAGCTTTAGACACACAGCAGGCCTTTCAGAGATTCATGCAGTTGGGACCAGATACAAGTTTAAGATAGTCATACAATACAAACATAAGCATTTAACTCAAACTAGGAGAACTCAAACCAACTATCGGCAACATCAAGAAAAAGTATCCATAAATAAAAACACAAGAAAAATAACTAAGACTTTGATCAAATAGGGAGTAATAAGCAACGGAAATTGTTCTACAGTTCTAGACACAAAAGGTTTATAATGTTTGTGCTGAATTAAGAGAGTTTCTGGGAGCAGAAGATTACAGTAAACTACTGTTTTATGAATTTCAGCACAAACAGACCCCATTTTCAAAAAAAAAAAAAAAACAGCACTTGCATTTGGGAACATAAATGGGAGTTAAAGAAAAAAAAATTGATGACAGCTATTAGCACAACTATGGTTCATAGAGAACTGACTAAAACATGAAGATATATAATGAACATGTAGAACAAGAAACTGGTTTGTAGATATTAAAAAGTTCCAAAGAGTATCTGACAAGAGATACAATGGAAAGCAAGTGGAGCAGAAACTTGTACATAATTATTAATTGCAGGCAGCCCCTTCAGGGACATACAATAGTGTTGAAATGATAGAACTCAGCACAAGGATAACACACAAAGTGAGAAACCGTCCAATTTATTAATTGCAGGCAAGAGCAGCAAATTGTTTCATTCCATTATTCAAAACTTGCTTTCAGTACGTCAACAGCAACTCCTGCATTTTCTCCACCCCCCAGCAAAGTGCCAGTAAAAAGTGGTAATCAAATGTAACCTGAACATGCTTAACAATCATTAAAAAAGAGGGAACTACAAATGTGAACGCATAACACGAACAAAGAACCGTTGATAACAATCAGGCTCAACGAAGTTCCATGCAGATAAGTTAAACTCCAAAAACAAATCTGAACTGTCAGAATAGCAATACATGAAAAATGGAAAGCTGTCATGGAATTAGGGTGGCGGGAACTTAAATTTAGTCCAATTAACTCTCCCTTTGTATGTATGAGATAAGCCTTCAACGGTATTAGCATTCTTTTTCTTTGAGAAGGAAAATTACTATATGGAATAAGAACTATCTCAATGGTATTAGCATTCTCCTAACCACCAAAGAAATTCTTTCATTCTTCGTGGAGGGAACATGATACTCCTAGAGAATTGCTTACCGCTTCAGTATCATCAAGGATCAGGACAGCACTTTCTTGACCCACAACAACATCAAGGCCCTTTTGATGCCTCTGGGTGCAGTCTCCTTGAGCAATCACTCTAGAATGGAAGTAGATACCTCCAGGGTCAAGTAAGCTTGCCATTTCCAATGCATAAGGACGTTCACCCATTGTGTAAATGTACATCTCGAATAAACTACTGGCTTCTTTCAGGAAGGTGTGGACAAATGGCCTCAACTTTGTCATCATGTGTATCCAATCCAATTTGAAAAGGTTGCTTCTCAAAGCATCTGTATATCACAAGTTGGCAAAAACATCATAAAACAGTGCAGAACAGATACCTACAAAATAACTATCACGACCAAACAACAAGAATAAAAGCAAAAGAAGTCCTTACCATATATGAGGTCTAAGCAAACTAGTATAAGAAAAGACAAAACTTAATGTACACGATGACAAAGATTACCACAAAGAATTAACAAAGTGAAGAGCTTACAAAGCTCTAGGGTTACAGGCCAGGTTATCAAACAGCATAATTTAGATGACCCACATGTCAGAAGTCCCAAAAAGGGAACATCAGTTGCAATCAGAACATGATATATCCATTACACTTTCTAATCAAGAGCGCCAGCTAAACATTCTTTTCCTAGTCCAGGCTTCTGCATCATTACAAGACACTAGTAAACATTAACTCTGCAAAAAACATATACCACATCATCTAAAATAGTGTAATCCCCCCCCCCCCCCCTCTTTCTCCGTCCCTCCGTCCCCCGATTCGTAAAAATGCTCGCTAGGTTGGGAAAGAATTTCTATTAGCTTCAGAATCTGCAATCTCTAAGAAAATTGCAGGTTGGTCTGTCAAGAAGTTACATATTCCATGCACCAAGCAAGTAGATTAAAATGTGCATGGGACCTACTAATGTCAAAAAATCTTCTATTTCTCTCCAAACAGACACACATCAGTACACATCTAGGAATGATGTCCAGTACTAAATTGCTCCAGCAAACAACTGCCTCCAGGCCAGAAGGAATCTAACAGATTGTAACATTATGAATTAGATGCACCCTAATTGCTCGTATAAATGGCTAAAGCACAGATGCATCTAGTCACAATGGAAAGTGAATGAGCTAAAGTCTCCTCATCTATCTTGTGCAAACTGCACCAATACACAAAACCTGTTCATCTTTCTAACGACCCACTAAATTGGACTTTAATTTAACCACTTCTGAAGTTCTGTTTAGGTATTATATGAATGAAATCAAAGAGTAATGTAGTTAAAGCTTCCTCTAAGTTTCGCTTTAGGCCACAAATAATGTTGAGTCGGCCGAATAAGATGCTAGTAGTAGATTGAGGACAGATGACAGAAATTAGCACAGTAAATCTGATCAGAGGTACAACTAGTAATGCCAATAACACAGATTTTCTTAACTACGTAGTGCACATTACCTCGTACTTTCTGTATAGCTTCCTTCTCTATCTAGTTCATTAAACTAGTAGTCACATAACATATATACACCATAAAATCCCATGCAAGCTACATCGTAGAGATCCTAGCAGTACTTCACCTCACTGCTGCAGGTTTCCCTCCAACTACCAATATCTCTAACAGATTTCAGGCTAGGAGACCTAGGCAGTACCGGTATAACCTGTTGGACAAATTTTCTTATTTTGCTTCCCTAGCTTCCTTGTGCAAGTAAAACAGATTTTCATCACTTTCAAGAGCAAGATATAAGCATCGAAATTATAAGCCACTAGCACATAACCAGTAAGAGTAGCATACCAGGCAGTACTTCTCGTTGGTCCTTCAAGTATAATTCTTCTGCTGAAATATCTGCAAGTCTAGCTGAGTTCAGAAGTGTGTGGTCTAAATCAAGAACCAAGTACAGCTTTTTATGACGTAATAAGTTCTTCAGGTCTTTGTCACGCAATCGAGCAATTTCATCATCTGCAAGCCTCAAATTCTGCAAAATTAATTATAGAATCCAGTAAAGATGTAGAAAGTTTACTAGTAATAGCTGTCCCCAGCACATCATATAGTGCCTTCCATTCCTCTCAACCCTCCCCACACCCAACCCAACTCAAAAGAAAAGAACATATGTATATACAAGTGTATTTTAGTGACTCCTGAATCATTAACAATAACCTTGTGTATGTATCCAAAAGCCACACCCGATTCGTTTTCCACCTTCTGCCCACACCTTATACACATCCCTCCCATGACACCAGGATGTGAGCATATATCCAGAGCCAAAGATGCTCCTGCAAACAGGGACATGTCAGGTTTATCACACAGAACCACACACGCACTTCACGCTGGAGAAGCACGTCGATGACTGGAAAGGAAAGAGTCAAAGAACTTATAACTACATGCAAGTAGCTGCAGCCTATTAATTAATTTCATCCTAAAAATTATTTCTTTCCCTATTTCTTGATCTTTTGTCAGGGAAACTAATTTGCCATTTTCTAGTCCCTCCCCAAAGAATGAAAGCTCAAAGAAGCATTTTTAGTGTCAAGGAAACCATAGCTGTCATCTATATGGAAAAGGCATTACCTAAGTTTTAAAGAGCTGAAGACCAGCCTATCATCTGATACTTATCGTTGTCAGAATTCAGCAACTAAGGTTTTAATAAGATGATCAGAAGATGGAAAAGGCATTACCTAAGTTTTAAAGAGCTGAAGACCAGCCTATCATCTGATACTTATCGTTGTCAGAATTCAGCAACTAAGGTTTTAAACTTTTAATAAGATGGTCAGAAGATGTAATTAAGCAAAGAAGACTACAGAATCCCATAATGATCCAGTTGTAGTATAATCAGATTGTATTTACTTCAGGCCAATGAACATTTTCTAATAGGTAAGGTCAATAATATCCACAAAAAGAAGTGAGTTCGTGGAGAAGAATATACAAAAGTACAAAAGGATTCTTCGCTGTTAGCTGTGTGGCAGCTGACAAAATCAATCAAGTTTTCCATGTCATGTAAATCATTTAAACAAACGATTCAAAAGCTGAAGACAAGCATATTTCCAGGTGCATAGAGGCTGTTTATTTCCTTCGAAGCATTGACTGCTCCTCACTCTCCAACCATGGGACGTACAAAGGAATAGCATTCTACAACTTTCTGTTAACTTTCTGTTTCTTAAGAGTTTCCCTCACCTTCCAGTCTTTGCAAGTTTTCTATGTCATGTAAAACATTTAAACCAAATAACCAAAAGATGAAGACAGTCCTAATTCAAGCTGCATAGAGACTCATTATTTCCTTCAAAGCACTCACTGTTCCTCTCTCTCCAACCCATGTGACATCTAGAGGAATAGCATTCCACAATTTTCTGTTGTTCCATAGAGTTTTCCTCCCCGTCCAACTACAAAAAATTTCTTCAAGTGATAGGCATATATTGAAGAACCTCGACAAGATAGAAACATGTACCAAATCTCTAATTCTACAAAAATGCAAAAAAAAAAATGATTTTAAGTTTCCATCCCATTTTCACACATATAGCAATCACTCAATTAACTAGAGGTCCAACTCACTTTTTAATAAAGCATAAGAGCAAATGAGGGCTTTTTTGGATCTAGAGGTTCTTTAAAACTTACACTTACTTCTACATGCATATACAAGACTACAACCAACACTTAACCTAATGTAAGTGCAATGACAACAACTAGGCATTAACCCCACTCATAGATATCACCTATGTGGATACTTTACTTCATTCATCTCTAACCTTAGCTAAGTCATAATGATGCTAGGAGATTGTAAATCTTGAGACAACTTCTCTCCACGTGATTTTAGGTCTACTTTACCCCTTTATATCCCCGTCAATCAACATACTGTCACACATACAAGCTAGTGCAGTTAAAAGTCTATGTACAATACAGACAAACCATCTCAGGTGACCTTCTCTATCAGCAATTTCCAAACCATTTTTCAGGGCCATGAAATGGTGTTATTCAAATATTATACGCTCGAATAAAAGCTGAAACTCAAAATTATTACGAGCTCATTTGAATTTCAAGGTAGGCTTTCACTTGAGCTCGTGTGCTTTGTTTGAAGCTCATTTTGCATTTAGAGTCAAGCACCAGCAGTAAAACAAGACTGAGCTTGGCTCAAGTATACCTCTAGACCTAAGTAGGTGCTGACATGAATTAAAAAGAATTATTGTCAGGTGTTATAATATCTCTACAACAACATCAGAACATCAAATCATTCAACTCGATCTTGATAAAATGCTAAACAGATTTGTTTAATGTGCGGATAAAATGCTAAACAGCCTATCAGAAGATTGAATGACCCTTCTACACCCTGACCTGAAGTTTCTGCTGGTTCTCCACGAGATGCTGGTCACTCTTTTTGGAACAAACCAAAAAAAAAATAAAGTAACAGACCCTATGATAATCAAAATAGACATCAATGAGGAAATGGAACATTTAGTTTAAGCACAAACAATCAAACTGCAATGTTAGACTTTAAAAAGCAATAGTAAATTTAGCAATAAAAAGATTTCCAATTTCAGCAGAACTAACAGTAGTTGGTGACAATCAGCACAACCCTTTTGTAATTTGCTTCTTCTACACGAGCTCTTTTTCATGTTTAACTCAAAAACTTATCTTAGATGAACTAACAAATCCAAGCTTCACACAGAATCTTATAATACCTGCTAGAATCTGAGGCGCCATCATCAAGATCATCACCATCGCCACCATCTTCATCTTGCCCTTCCTCATCTTCCACCTCTTCCTCTCCCTCTGCTTCTTCATTTTCTACTTCGTGTTGGTCAGGTGATACATCAGAAGCAGAGTCCAACTCTGCATCGAGAAATGCTGCAAAATCATCGCTGCTTGATGAGTGCACTGGAGAATCTGCCGTCAGACTCATCTGGCATGCCCGACATGAATTATATAAGAATCATGCTACATTATAAGCAACACAGTTGATACAGCAACATCCTTTTTTACTACCGTGTCAAAAACTCAAAACAAAAACCAATAGCTTTAAAACAATTTCAATTTACATGTGGACTGCAACTTTGTAATTATTCTCTCTCTCACACACACACTATGAGGATATCATTAAGGCATAAAGCTCAATCGCATTGCAGAATTGAAAAGACCAACCCATATAAACAAACTTAATGAGTAATTAGTAGTTTATAATTCAGTAAAGTATGCCAAAAATGTGACCTGATTTTATCAAGTTAAATGTTCAAATTTCAGCTTTGTCAGATAGAAGTCTAATCTACAACTCATTCACCTCTCTGTAGCCCTAATTCTCATTCTTATAAATCTTCACTAAAGCCCCAAACAACCCAGCAATAATTCTACATAAGACTAACTAAATGGTACTAGTAAACATACACAAAAAAAATAGCCAAATCAGATGAATTATTCAAATTTTTCCGAAGTATATGGGAATACCCATAAAAAAATTTATGCCAAATGTAAAAAAACTAGAAACAGAAAGTGGTTAATAAGAATTGAAACAACAATCACAGAGAGAACAATGGAGTTCACAGAGACGGAGAGAGAGTGACGGAACCTGAAATCACGGCCGGCGAGTTTTCACAGGCGCAGAAAGGGTTTTTGGCGTTTATAATGTTTGTACAAAGGGCTTTTCAACTTCAGATGAAAATTGAAAGTTAAAAACAAAAATACGTTTGATTTAAGATTAAAAAGTGATCTGATTTTATTTTACTTTTTTTTTTTTGCAATAAGAATGATCAGATTTAACTCTCAGATTAATTACAGTTAAGCCTGTCGGTTTTGAGGTATATAAGAGAAATATCATTTTATTAGACATAAAGCTTAGACATAATTTCAAAGAGCTCCTCGAGTTTAATATCTATAATACTAATATCCCTTTTTAGTTTAAAACAAGAGTGAGCGAGGCCTGGTATCCTAGCCTACAGCATTTTGCTTGACTTGGCATGCATGAAGAAACAAGATTCAACAACAAAGAATGCTCCATGAAATGCAAGCAAGGTACCCCTTTATGGATAAAGATAAGGCACCAATCAATAATACTCATTACAAGATTGAGAAAGTTTAAAGCTGACTTCAGATCAGTTGCCTTTACATGGCACTGAGAAGTAAAATGCTCTGCGTCTTAATCTGGCAATCTTATAATGATGGACCTAATTTAACAAAGCGACACCAACTACGAATTGCCAGATTTGCCGTATGCTACAATATCAGCATTTGAAGTAAGGATCTAGGAGGATCAACAATCAGTGCGAGGATAATCTTATATCTTAGAGCAAGCAAGTAATTGACACAGGCTATGACCTGAAGCATGGGAGATCACTTACAAGGGAATACTTTAGTATTAAGTGGAGAAAGGCCAGAAGCAGCTATATGCAGTTAGCTTTCACGGTCACCTTATGTGACTTCTCTTCTTTCATTGTTTGCAGAAACTGACCAAAAGAAGACGGGAAATATGATAAACAGGAAGTTCAAACAAAGTTCCCAAAGCTGAATAACCAAAGGGAACCGCCTTTCACCATGCTTCAGATTTTCTTTCTGCTTTAGTCTTCTTCCATCATAAGGACCAGAAGCATCATCGGCATATTAGCCTAAACCACAACAACATTTCATCTCCCAAACTTTCTAACTTCATTGGTGAGTTCCCACATATCCCTTATAAATTTAACATCAAATTCCAGTTTTGAGATATCACATCAATCCTATGATCACTAATCCAAAGTTATCAAGGGACCCGGGATATAGTGATTCAAAAAGCTATCCTTTTTCTTTTTGTTAACAGATTTCACTCATCAAGTTCTTGTTTGATTGCCACTGTTAGAACTCCCACAATTTTCCTCTCTTGGGGTTAATATGTGATGACTACTGGATTTACACATCAAGAGCGATTCTATATCAAGTAAATTGGAAATATTACTACTCCATATTTACTGCTACTTAAAAAAATGGCCTTTTCTCCGCATCAACTTTATTCATGTTACAGTTCACAAACTCAGCAGACAAATGAAACCCATTGGACAAACACAAAAAGAGAAAGGAGACCAATTCAACAGCTAAAATTATCATCTGAATAACAATACAATTCAATACAGCCTTTAAATTTTCATTAAGTAATCACCTTTACTGCAAAAAAATTGGACGAAAACAACGTACCAGAAATTGGACTAGAAAAATTACCTAAAATGGGTATTCAGATTTCACGGCCAGAGCCGGTGACGGCGACGCTGGTCCTTATTGCAGCGGCAGAAAATCTCGGGTAAGACGGAAGAGTGAAGACAGAGTTAGGTCTTTTTTTTCCCACCACAGAGTTAGGTTTATTCACGGGTGTTTTCCCCCGATTTTACAATAATAGCTTTTTATATCTTTTAAATAAATTTACATAGTTAAAAACTAGTACATAATATTACTACAAATCACAAATTTTTATAGTTAAAAATATTTAGAAATGTTTAAGAGAATATAGTCAAAGAAAATAAAGCGCTTGGTACTAGAATAGCAAATGGTGTCATTCTTTTTTAAATAAAATTATAATTTTTTTTCTCTTAATATTAAAAAGTTTTTAATATTATAATGAGACGAAAGAAGGGAAAAAGAGAAGGTAAGGAATAAAATGACATTTGTAGTTTTTTTATATGAATTAGTCTCCCGTTACATGCGTTGTGTGTATCCCTTATATAAGTGAAATTTTATAAAAGCCACATAAATATTATTTTAAAAGTAGTATTTGAGTTATATATTAAAAGTTAAATGTAAGATTATAAAAATTAACGAATATCGATCCTATTTAACTAACTCAATAAAGGAAAAAGTTCTATCCAAAGAAATCCTCAAGAGCCTAAATTTAATTCTACTTGAACTAAAATATTAATTACTAGTAAACTTCGTCGCGGGAGTGTAAAAAAGAAATTAAATTACAAATTGTAAATTGCATATTTACTTTAAAGAGAAAAAAATACTGAAGAAACTTTTTATTGTTGATAAGTAAAATAAATGTGTAGACATTAATACATATATATTTAGCTTAAAATGTTTGTTTCCACCAAGAAAAAGGGAATTCACGTTATAAATAAAGTAAATATATATGTATCTTTATTTAATTCATCCATACATTCTGTACAATGTACTACTTGGATAGATGCACCTATTAATTCCTAGGATGTATCTAGTGAGTTTTGAATGTATCTTGTATAATATAAATAGGACATTCTTTGCCTATGGAAGAACACATAAGAAATACACTTAGAATAAGATAACTTCTACGTTATCCTCCTATATATCTTCTCTCCATTATTTTATTATTCTATTTTGCTCTCATTTCTTAACACGTTATCTGCACGAAGTTGTAATCAAATTTATTATCTCTAGGTTGTGTTTACTTTTATTTTTTCTTCTGAATAAGGTACATTTCTTCTAAACCTATTCCAGTACTGCTGCTATGCATGTTTGTATGTAAAATCTTCTTTATGTTTGAGCTATCTCTCGTGATCATGCTTAAAGTAGTTTCACCTACATAATAAGATGTAATCTATAATAATAATTCATGCGTCTGTAATTCAATGATTTCTCCTATGTAATATTTTACCGAATTCCATCTATCAACTATATAAAGAAACAAGAGGCCTTAATCTCATGCTAGACTCATTATCAAATATGTGTTCAACTGAGTTTCAGTCTAACTGTAAAAAAAAATTTAAAGTAATTAAAGATGTAGCATACGTCGTCTATTATATGTTCTCTTTAATTTAAAGTCAACATGTTAGTTAGAATTATATTCATAGCGATTTTATTATCATGCAATCATGATTCTGGGTTGTGCATCATAAAGAAATGTACTACACATGCCAATTCTTATTCTTAAACAGTAAATAATATCTATTAAAACTAATTGTGAATATGCCCAGAATGATATACAATGTCTTTTCAGTAATTCAGTGTTTTTGTATTTCATGGTTATTCACATGCTTTCTTCACCTTATATATGTCAACGTGTATTTTTTTTTCTATATCCATGTTGCATTTCGGGTTTTACTACCTGTCACAAAATGATGGATTTTGATTTTTTTTAATTTAACTATTTTTTGTGATAGTTTTACTATGTCGAATTTATCAAAGCTTGAATTTGTGGCACTTGACATCTCTGGGAATAACTATTTGTCATGGGTACTTGATGTTGAAATTCACCTTGACGCTAAAGGTCTTGGTGACACTATTAAAGAATGAAACGAAGTATCAAGTCAGGATAAGGCGAAAGCCATGATTTTCCTTCGCCATCATCTCGATGAAGGGTTAAAAAGTGAATATTTAACCTTGAAAGATCCATTTCAATTATGGACAAGTTTGAAGGAACGATATGACCACCTAAAGGCCACGGTATTACCAAAAGCTCGCCGTGAGTGGATGCACTTATGACTACAAGATTATAAGACCATAAGTGAATATAATTCTGTTGTATATAGAATAATTTCCCAACTAAAATTATGTGGGGAACCTATGGATGATGAGGACATGTTGGAAAAGACTATTTCTACTTTTCATGCCTCGAATATGGTGTTACAGCAGCAATACCGTGAAAAGGGCTTTAAGAAATATTCGGAGCTAATTTCATGCCTTTTGGTGGTTGAACAACATAATGCCCTTTTAATGAAAAATCATGAAGCCCACCCCACTAGATCGGCCCCATTTCCAGAAGCGAATCTGGGAATAATAGATCCAAAGTCTGGAAAAAAATAAAATAATTATCGTGGCCGTATAAATATACGTGGGCGTGGCAAGGGGCGAAATAATAATCGGCACGGTGATGGCCGTTATAAACAAGAGAACAATAAGGGTTCTTAGAATAATCCTTCAAAAGGCAAAGATAATGTCTGTCACCGATGTGGTATGAAAAATTATTGGGCACGAATTTGTCGTACACCTCAACATTTTGTCAAACTCTATCAAGCATCTATAAAAGGGAAACAAAATAAAGTTGAGACTCACTTGACTTTTCAAAATGATGTTGAGGCGGACCCTATGAATAATCATGATAAAGTTGAAGCAAACCTTGCCTATAAAGATGATATTTTTGAAGGTCTGGCAGATATTACTCATTTAGAAGCTTGAGACTTCTTTGAGCATCATAACTGAAAGACTTATTATTGGGAAATATTATAAGAATAAATATATTTCTTTTTATGAAGTTCATATTTTGAATAAAACTTTTTATATTGTCAGTATTTAATTTCCTAAATGTAGTTTCTTTTGTTCTTAATTTTTTCAATATTACTTATGATGTATTTTTTTCTTCTTCTTGAAGAATATGAAAACTTCCCAATCTTCCGTTGGTCGTATGAATAATAAAGAAGAAATATGTCTTCTGGATAGTGCTACGACGCACACCATATGAAAAGATAAGAGATATTTCTCTTATTTAATTATGAAAGAAGCCAATATCATAACAATATCCGGTAGTACAAAATTAATTGAGGGCTCTGGAAGAGCAACTGTATTACTACTAGAAGGAAATATATTGGTTATTGATGATGCATTATATTGTAGTAGGTCTCAAAGAAACTTGTTGAGTTTCAAAGATATTCGTCAAAATGGTTATCATATTGAGACCACCAATGATGGAAAGGTTTATATTACTACAATAAAAGCGGAAAAGAAGTATGTGCTTGAAAAGCTCCCTGCATTTTCCTCCGGATCATACTACACTAATATTAGTGTAGTTGAATCACATGCTATAGTAAATAAGGAGTTTACTAATTATTTTATTATTTGACATTACCGGTTGGGCCATCCCGATTATAATATGATGCGCAAAATAATTGAGAATTCACATGGTCATTCATTGAAGAACCACAAGATTCTTCAAATTAAAGAATTCTCTTATGCTGCATGTTCTCAAGGAAAACTTATTATTAGACCATCAGTAATTAAAGTTGGAGTTGAATCTCCTGTATTTTTTTGGAACTTATATAGGGTGATATATGTGGGCCCATACACCCTCCATGTGGATCATTCATATATTATATGATTTTGATAGATGCATCTACAAGATGGTCACATGTATGGTTGTTATCAACCCGCAATTTGGCCTTTGTGAGGTTACTAATTCAATTAATAAGATTAAGAGCACAATTTCCAGATTATGCAATTAAGACATTTCGTCTTGATAATGTTGGTGAATTTATGTCTCAGCCTTTAATTATTATTGCATATCAACTGGGATAACAATTGAGCATCCAGTTACTCATGTTCATACTCAAAATCGTCTAGTGGAATCATTGATCAAATGCTCCAATTAATTGCTAGACCAATGCTTATGAGAACAAAACTTTCCATTTCGGCATGGGGCCATACTATTTTGCATACAACAGCTCTTGTGCGGATCAGACCCACAAATTATCATAAAGTCTCCCCAATACAATTGGCTTTTGCTCAGGAGCCAAATATTTTTCATCTTAGGATATTTAGATGTGTAGTATATGTTTCAGTTACTCCACCACAACGCACAAAGATGGGACCCCAAAGAAGATTGGGGATATATATTGGGTATGAATCTCCTTCTATTATAAAATATTTGGAACCTATAACTGGAGATTTATTTACGACAAGATTTGTTGATTGTCATTTTGATGAATCAGTATACCCAATATTAGGGGGAGAAAATAAGCAGTTGCAAAAGGAGATTGATTGGAATGCATTATCACTATCTCATTTAGATCCTCGAACACATCAATGTGAACACGAGGTTCAAAAGATAATTTATTTGCAAAATATTGCAAATCAACTACCTAATGCATTCACTAACCTACCAAGGGTGACTAAGTCATATTTTCTAGTTGTTAATGCTCCTATTAGAATTGATATCTCGATTGGACAATCTATAAATGCAAATGAGTCTAAGTCACGCTTGAAACGTGGTAGACCAATTGGTTCCAAAGATAAAAATCCTCGAAAGCGAAAAGGAGCAAATGATCTAGGAGATCATAATATGGAGGTAATTGCTCAAAAAGAGCCCTATGACATAACAAATGATAAGATCTCAGATGAGGTCCAAGTACCTGAAAATAATAAGAATAAAGAGATCTCAATAAGTTATGTCTCTACGGCAAAAAGGTGGAACCGAAATAATACTATCGTCGACAACATTTTTGCTTATAATGTTGTTGTTGAAATAATGCAACAAGATGAGGATCTTGAACCAAGATCTGTCGATGAATGTAGACAGAGAAATGATCGGTAAAAATGGAAAGACTCTATCCAGGCAGAATTAGCGTCACTTGAAAAACGTAAAGTATTCGGACATCGTGAAGTATTCAGACGTATAGTCCGAACACCTGAAGGATTAAAGCTAGTGGGATACAAATAGGTTTTTGTGCGAAAACGAAATGATAAAAATGAAGTCGTTAGATATAAAGCACGACTTGTGGTACAATGATTTTCGCAAAGACCTGACATTGATTATATGGAGACTTATTCTCCTGTGGTGGATGCAATCACTTTCAAGTATCTCATAAATTTGGCAGTCCATGAAAAACTTGATATGCGTCTAATGGATATTGTCACAGCCTATTTGTATGGCACATTAGACAATGAAATTTATATGAAAATCCCGGAAGGACTCAAAGTTCCTGAAACTAATAAAAGTTTTCGGGAAACTTGTTCAATAAAGCTTCAAAATCCTCGTATGGATTGAAACAATCAGGACGAATGTGGTATAATCGCCTGAGTGAGTATTTGTTGAAAGAAGGGTATAAGAATGATCTAATTTGTCTTTGTGTATTTATAAAAAGGTCTGGATCTGAATTTGTTATAATTGTTGTGTATGTTGATGATCTAAATATCATTGGAACTCCTAGGGAACTTTCAAAAGCAGTAGACTGCTTGAAGAAAGAGTTTGAAATGAAAGATCTTGGAAAGATAAAATTTTGTCTTGGTCTACAAATTGAGCATATGAAAGATGGAATTTTTGTCCATCAATCAACTTATACCATAAAGATCCTAAAGAGTTTTTATATGGATAAAGCACATCCATTGAGTACCCCGATGGTTGTGAGATCACTAGATATAAATAAAGATCCATTCCGACCTCATAAAAATTATGGAGAGTTTCTTGGTGATGAAACTCCATATCTTAGTGCAATTGGGGCACTAATGTATCTTGCAAATAATACTTGACCAGATATAACTTTTGCAGTAAGTTTATTAGCAAGATTTAGTTCCTTTCCAACAACAAGACACTGGAATGGTGTTAAGCATATTTTTAGATACCTCCGAGGGACTATTGATATGGGATTATTTTATTCTTATGAATCCGATTCACAGTTGATTGGTTATGCAGATGCATGTTATTTGTCTGACCTACATAAAGCTCGATCTCAAATAGGCTATCTATTTACTTGTGGGGGTACAACTATTTTATGGCGTTCAACAAAATAAACTTTAGCTACTACATCTTCCAATCATGCAGAGATAATAGTTATTCATGAAGCTAGTCGATAATGTGTATAGTTGAGATCAGTGACTAACATATTCAACAATTGTGTGGTCTTTCTTTAAAAACGAAGATTCCAACGATATTGTATGAAGACAATACTGCTTGCATAGCTCAACTTAAAGGAAGATATATCAAAGGAGACAGAACAAAGCACATTTCACCAAAGTTCTTTTTCACATACGATCTTCAGCAAAATGGTGAGATAGATGTTCAACAAATCCGTTCAAGTGACAGTCTAGCAAATTTATTCACTAAGGCATTGCCAACATCAACATTTGAGAAGCTGAGACATAAGATTGGAATGTGTCATCTCTGAGATATCAAATAAAGCGTTCATTAGGGGGAGTATAATACGCGTTGTACTCTTTTTCCCTTAACCAAGGTTTTGTCCCAAATGTGTTTTCCTGGTAAGGTTTTTAATGATACGGCACTCAATGAGTATTACAAGATTGTGTACTCTTTTTCCTTCACTGAGCTTTTTTCCACTAGTTTTTTTCTAGTAAGATTTTAACGGGGCACATTATCTTTCAAATGAACATCCAAGGGAGAGTGTTATAAATAAAGTGAATGTATATAGATGTTCATTTAATCCATCCATATATTCTATACAATGTACTACTTGGATAGATGCACCTATTAATTCCTAGGATGTATCTAGTGAGTTTTTGGGTGTATCTTGTATAGTATAAATAGGACATTCCTTGCTTATGGAAGAACACATAAGAAACACACTTGAATAAAATAACTTCTATATTCTTCTCCTATATATCTTCTCTCTATTATTATATTATTCTATTTTGCCCTTATTTCTTAACAATTCAATCAATGAATTTAGATATTATCCCTCTTTTTATGAGAAAGAGAACACTCATAAATAACATACATTTGGAGTCAATTATTTAATTACAATTCATATAATGAGTTTAGATATAATATTTTAAAAATTATATACATTTGTCACAAAATTACAATTACCAAGCTTGACATCTTAACCACTGGGTTCCACATCAATATCACCAATCCCCTTACCAATTTCAATATCATCAACTTCAGTCAGTAAGTTCCTAAAGGGATTCGCATACCCCATGTCACTGTCTTTGATCACAATTATCCCTTATTGAATCATTCTTTCTATTTCCCTTTTCAAAGCACGATAATCTTCGATGCTATGCCGTTGGACATTAGAGTGGTACATGCACCGTATAGTAGGATCAAAACCTTTTGCATATAGGTCCAGAGTATAGCCGAGGAGCAGCTCAATCAGGCCAGAATGTTTTAACTTCTCAAATAGGCTTGTGTAGGATTCTCCGATTAGCGTGAAACTATTTCTTTGCCTTTATTTCCTTCCATGCCTAAGCTTTTAGGGTTATAGGGTGCCTGAAAATGCTGTGAAGGCGCACGAGAATTTTGGGATGCTGGTGCTCACGTTAGGGAGTGATCTAGTGGTTGGACAGATGGTCGGATGTTGTTCGAAGGATAATACTGGGGTGGATTATGTAGAGCTTAAGGATGTTCATGGGGTCGGTATTGAGGCTGAAAGAGTTTAGTAGGAATGCCCACTGGATCCTGTCGTTGGCAGGGCTCATCAACATCTTTCTATCAATCGGAGGACTGACCCGAGCAACATCTTTCTTTTCTATCTGAGATAGGGAGGAGCAATCTGGGATAATGTCTTCATTGTGTTGATAGTGCCGAACAAAATCTTGAGCCATGTCCCCACATTGTGACGACCCGGCCAGTCGTCTCATGAGTTACCGCTTCATTTCCCTTATTTTTTGCTTCTTATTGCTTTATCTATCGGTTCTATATGTTATCGGGTTGGTTGGATCGGGTTCGGAAAGGATTTGGTAATGTTTGAGACACCTAATCTCTTTTGAAGAAGCTTAAGTTGGAAAAGTCAACCGAATGTTGACTTATGTGTTAGAGGGCTCATATGTGAGTTTTGATGATTCGTATAGCTTTGGGAGGTGATTTGGTACTTAGGAGCATGATCGGAAAGTATTTTGGAGGTACGGAGTAGATTTAGGCTTGAATTGGTGAAAGTGGATTTTTGGCGTTTTCCGGCTGATAGGTGAGATTTTGATATAGGGGTCAGAATGGAATTTCGAGAGTTTTAGTAGTTTCGTTGTGTCATTTGGGATATGTATGCAAAATTTTAGGTCATTCGAACGTCGTTTGGTTGGATATTTGATCAAAAGCGGAATTCGAAAGATTTTGAAAACTTAGGCTTGAATCCGATGTATTTTGGTTGATTCGATGTTGTTTGAGGTGTTTTGAAGATTGGTATAAGTTTGAATAAGGTTATGGGATATGTTTGTGCTTTTGGTTGAGGTCCCGGGGGGCTCGGGATAATTTCGGATGGTCGACGGAGAGTTTGGAAGTTTGATAAAGCTGCAGATTTTCTGTTTTTGGTGTTTCCGCACCTACAGATTAGGGACCGCAGGTGCGATGCCGCAGGTGCGAGAAGAGGGGCGCAGAAGCGGAAAGGGCCTGGGAAGGCTGGAGCCGCAGAAGCGGCTGAGGAGCTACATTTGCGATGGCGCATGTGCGGGAAAGGGATCGCAGAAGCAGAAGTGGGCGTTTAAGTGAAAACCGCAGAAGCGGCGCTTGGACCGCAAAAGCGGGATCGCAGATGCGGTGGATTGACCGCATGTGCGACAATGCCTGGGTCAGAATGTATAAATTATTTCTTTCGCGATTTTTGAGCTATTCCACCATTTCTAAGTCGGCTTTGGAGCTTTTTGGACGATTTTGAAGAAGGATTTCAAGGGAACTTCATTGAGGTAAGGATTTTGAACCTAAAACTCATTTCTATGGTATTATTTCACGGATTAGGCTTGTAATTAATGGAATTTAAGGATCAAAAGTTTGGGGAAACTAGGGCTTGGTATTAGAGGCCTAGACTTGAGGATTTGAGGGACCATTTATGGTCGGATTTTGGTGCTTTCGATATATATGAACTCGTAAGGAGATGAGGAATCTATTGATATGAACTTTATCAAATTCCGAGACGTAAGACCAGGGGTCGGGTTTCGGTAATTTCGAGATTTATGTTTTAAATTGATTGTTTTCGCTTGGGCTTCGTTCCCTTAGCATATTTTGACGCCGTGATTATGATTTTGGATAGATTCGATGCGAGTGGAGGCCGATTCGAGGGGAAAAGGCATTGCGGGCTAGAGATTTGACCGGATTGAGGTGAGTAATGATTGTAAATGATGTCCTGAAGATATGAAACCCCGGATTTGCACATCGTTGATGTAATACCCTATATTTTTAGTAAGGGTGCATTGGTGATTAGCAAATAATAATAATAACTAATTTAAAAAAAAACAAAGCAAATTAATTAAAAAAATAACTAAGGGAAAAAGTAAGAATTTGAAACATAAGGGCCAAGCCCATTAAAATAGCCAAAGGTTAAAAGAGTTTGGGAAAAGCTTCAAACAAAAGCTTCTGAAGAGAAACGAAGCAGCAGCTTCAAAACGGGAAAAGGAAAAACAAAGCCAGAGAAGGAAAGAAAGAAAGAAAGAAAGAAAGAAAGAGAAGAGAAGAAGAAGAAAGTTTTGGGCAAAGTCTTAAGAAGAACTGGGAGTTGAAATTGAAAGTATTAAAGTTCTCCTTCGACTCAAGAGGTTAACCTTCTTCTTCTCATCTGTTGAATTATTTCACTGAACTATGCAATTTCATGTAGTACAAAAGAATTCAATATCACATTTCTCTTATATATACAACTACTATGGATTCTCCTATAAAAAAAAATACACTTACGATGGAGATAATAAGGCTATAAAGGTTTGGTTTAAGCACAGATAAGTCGAATTTTAGAGGAATAAATTATACTAAATAGTTTGAAATTGATAGAATTATGGACTAGTTCTATGATTAAATATAAATCCACAAACAAAGACTCAAACATGAACCCCGTTGATTGAGTATTCTAAATTAGTGATGGATTTAGCCTAAATGAGGCAATTAACATGAGATCGATATTATGTAATTATACATTGATTGTAGGAAGTTGTACGATTTGCTCGAGGTGAAGCATTTGGTATTTCGGCACGAGTACTGTGAGTAGTAATCTTACCGCAATTTGTGTTTTCATAACTTGCATGATTTACACATCATTTTTAATATTAATATGTTACCGATTATTTTGAGTTGCATGTGGGACAAGTCTTTTACTTGATATGATACCGAAATAGTTATTTGAGAATATTACCGTTATTTTAAATATTTTCGTTGTCACTAGATCTGTTTTACCATTACTTGAATTTACTGTTATCGAAATAAAATTATATGATTTGATAAGAACCGAAATGCCCTACATTGTTTTAAAATATTTCCTATGAGTATATACGGATTACAGAGACAAGTATAAATGGGAGTAGACTTTGAAGGATTTCGTAGCTAACGGCGGGTTCGTTAGACCTGGTGCACCTTGTATTTACCGATTACAGAGTACAGTTATAGCCCTCGCTAGTGGGAAGGTAGAACTAGCATATCGTTACCGATTTTCCCTCGAGTAGGGACTACCGTTATATTTGACTTCTTGCAAAGAAGTCCAGAGTTATACCGATTACATGATTTGTTCATTAAAACCTCCCAAATGTCAATATTGGTATTACAGTGGTTACCGAGCTTATTACTGAATTGTATTTGTATTATACTACAAGAAAAGCATGATGAGACTGAAAATTATTTGTAGTTTCTGAAAGGGCATTTTTATGTTGTTTTCTGTTTGATTACTAGCATGTTTTCTGACTTGCCCCCAAATTAAATCGGTTTTGGTTAATTGTTATCATTCACTAAGCTAGCGACTCATTCCCCGCTAATTTTTTTATAGAGACAGCAGTTGACACAGGCGAGGATTTCGTTAATTAGAGCGCACAAGTTGATAGTTCTCGGTAAGCCTCGCACTTGTTCGCGTGGGAGGAGATTTTATTTATTTTCATGGCTTTTCTTTAAACTCTTAGAGTCGCTCCATGGTCATTCTTTTAGTGTCATGAGTATTATTTTGTTATTATAGTCTTATGTTGAGTATCGTTCTATATTATTAAGGTTGGAGATAAATTAGTATTTCTGGTTGTTAGTGGGTTGATTAGTAATGGTGGAGACTCGTTTTTTGTTGATTGATTGTTTGTCAATTGTTTGGTATGATATTAGGATGTTTGGTTGTTGATTTGAGACGCGGAAATTTTTGCGATAGTCTAAAAATAGGGAAAACTCTGTCCGATTTTCTGAAAAATACCGATAAGGCTTACTTGGGGGCACTTGCTCCTAGGTGCCGGTCATGACCCCGGATTGCACATCATTGTGCTATATTGAGGTGATGCACATGCTAGATGACGAGCGTGGGATCGTGCACTGTTGGGGATTGTGACTTAGTCCATCCCGAGTGATTGTTTTACCGCGTATTTGACTGAAAACTATTTGCTATCATCATGTTTTGGGCTGAATGCTATATTTTGGACTCGTGCCAACTATTTGAACCCTTAGGGGATTTTTATTGATATTTTCTCACTGTTTTGACTTTATACTTGTACTCAGTCATGCTATATTCTACTGTTTTCATAAATCAGTCATGTCTACTCTGTTTATTACATTAAATGATATTTTAAATGATAATTTGGGTTGAGCATCATGTTTTATTTTTGCCCGAGTGGCTTGTGAGATTCTGACTGAGTAAGGCCGAGGGCCTATGTTGTGAGGAAACACCTGATTATGATTATGAGGCCGAGGGCCTGAGATTTACATGCCACGAGATGGCTTGTTGATATAAGGCCGAGGGCCTAGTGATGATGCCACGAGATGGCTTGATATTGCGCTTGGGATGTAAGGGGCCCCTCCAAGAGTCTGCACACCCCCAGCGAGCGCGGGTACCCATTGTGATGTGAGTTGTAGCCCGAGGGGCTGGTATTGTTTTGAGATATAGCCCGAGGGGCAGATTTGTTGATATTGAGCCCAAGGGGAGAACCTTTATGTATTTATCTTTCTTATTTGCCTGTCATTTACCTGTTTAATTTTTGAAAAGGCTTTCACGAAGTTTAAGTTGAACTAAATTGACTTTTACGTATCCTTAAATTTATTGTTTTACTGGCTTTTACTACTTCATTATAGCCTGTAATGTGCCTTACGTGTTTTCATATCTCTCAGTAATTTATTTATGATTATTACTCACTGAGTTGGAGTACTCACTTTACTCTCTGCACCCCGTGTGCAGTCAAGCGTTACTGATCCTGCTAGCGCGAGTTGAGAGCTCCCAGCAGACTTCAGAGTCCACGAGGTAGCTGCTTGGCGTCCGCAATCCCGTGTTTCTCCCCCCCTTATCTCATTTCTATCTCTTTATCAGTTATTCTGTAATAGTTTAGTAGGAATTCCAGACTTGTAGCGTATTGATAGGTGCTCATGACTAGTGACATCCCGGTATCGGGCTGTATTGGGTTGTATTCCGCAAATTGTTTTGTATTGTCACTGTTCACTTTTGGATTATTTATCATGTTTTAGACTCGATTCTTATTTTTTAATTTCTTGAAAACTGAAATGGTAAGTGTCGGTTGGCCTTGTCTTCACGAGAGGCGCCATCACGATCGGGTCCGGGTTTAGGGTCGTGACACTCATGTATGCCACTTACTGACATCTTGTAGAGTATGCCATTCCAAGGCTGTCCCGGTCAGGCTCTAACAGAAATGCTCCATCAGCATCTCATCTTTCCCGCCAACACCTCTCAGTTCGCTGCAGTAAACCCTCAGATGGGCTACTGTGTCTCCACGCCCATCATACAAGTTAAACTTTGGCAGTTTAAACCCCGCGTGTAGATGAATATCAAGGATTATACACAAGTCATTGTAAGACATATTAATCTGATTTTCCATCCCTTGCATGCTCCTTAAGGACTGTTCTATACCTTTCAGCTTCCTGGATATCACATCTCGCCCTTCTTTTCCTGTGAACTTTTCATTTTCAACATGAGGCTCGTTCCGAGGGTTATGATTGTATGACTCAGGGACCTTGTGGGCAACTTCTGAGGGGTAATATTGGGCATCATGAGTTTTGAGTGGGTGTTCATTGTTGGATCTATGAAGGGAAGATTGTTGAGAAGTTATGATCGTGGGGATAGTGGATATGACAGGAGGGCAATTTTTGGGAAAGGCAATTGGAGGACAAGTGAGGGAGCTACTAGAGTGGTTGGGAAAACTGTGATAATCGGGAGAATCTGGAGAGTATGGGGGATCATCTGGCACTATGACCAGAGTTTGGGTAAGGGTAGCATCTAGGAAGTTAGGTGGTGGCGGGGGTGGTGCATTCCCAGTCATTCAAACTCAATACATGCCCGCCATGTGTTGTCTTAACATCCTTACCTCTTCAACTAACCTATTGTCATGTTCAACCAATTGCTTTTGGGCCGCAGTATCAACCAACTCAATTATGTCGTCATCTGCCATTGCCTTTCAACTTTATATTATAGAGAAGAGTTACTAATTTAAGAACCACAAACCAACCACCCTTCACCTTTATTAAGATAACAAAGAGGAACAAAATGAGGTCATCACGTTAGCATTAGGGTAAATAACAGCTAAAATTATCACATTGCTGTCATACCTCCTTTTTCAAAGCCATTTTTCATTTTTTTATTAAAAACGATTTCAACTGGGTTTGTTCTGTTTTGCCGGACAGCAATGGAGGATCGTTTGTTTGGTTCTTGACTGATACCAGCAAGAAAATGAGGGATAAGAGAAATGGGAGTCGCCGCTGCCTTGTTTCTTTGAAGAGGAGGGGTCTCTTCTTTGTTGTTTTGAGGACAATGAAGAAGCAACCTGTAGCTTAGGTTGCGCCTTTTTTCTTTTGAGGAAAAGAAAAAAGTTGCGCCTTTTTTCTTTTTGCTCTCCTCCCTAGGTCTGATCCCTATTGGTCTAGGCTTAGGTTTTATTGAGGGGATCCGGGTCGGGTAGGTTAGTTTGGGCTTGGACAGATTTGGGTTAGGTCCAAAATTTAGGCCTAAAAATGGGTTGCTCGAGCCCAATTTTTATTCTTTCTTCGCGAACGGGACTAAAATACGACCTCACTTATTAATTAGTCCTACTTAAATAAAATAACTGTTAAAATAAGACTGGCCATTAAAATAAACTATTTTTGGTATTTTTCAAGATAAAAATAAAAATTAAACGTGCACAAAATGCAAACAATTAATAAAATCCTACAAAAATGGCAAATAATTGAAAAAAATCTATTTTCTTTGATTTTAGAGGAGCAATTCATATAGGGCAAAAAATAAATTCTAATTAATTAAACTAAACTATATTAAAACATGAAACTATTACATATTTTTTGTATTTTTCAAGATTATATAAAGATAAAAATAAGGTACTATTTTTTTATATATATTTTTTACTTTATGAAAGGTACATAAAATAAAATATTTTTTTGTAATTTTCATTTTCTTGTAATAAAATAAAGTAAAAGAGTAAAAATGAGTTGAAATAGCTATATTGGGCCTAAATTAAATATTTACGTGCTAAAATATGAAAAATCTTGGGGAGGGTCAAAATTCACATGTCTACAGCTGCCCCTCTTTGACTGGAAAGACGAAGTATTTTCAGACAAAGAACGACTAGACAGGTTTTTTGACCCGACCCTTATTTGGAGAGACTAAAACTAAGAGAAAAAGGGAATGTGATCGAGCCCTGGTATCTGAGCTGCCTACATATCCTTCGCTATAAAGGAATCAGGCCACGTGTAGTTCAGAAGTGAGTGAGATGATGGAGTATGCCGAGGTGGGGAGCCAATTGAGGTACCGTCGAGGATCCGGTCAGCGGTCCCGCTATTACATCAAAATCAAAAATGAAAAATACTAGCTAAGCCTACCAGCTAAGAGTTACAAGATTCCTATCTGTAAGTCTTCTGAAGCTTGATCTTGAGTTTTGAATGGTTCTTCATACAGACTTTGGATTTGAACCTTGACACTTGCTAGTTGCAGGTGTTAGTTCGTTCTTCTTCAGCTTTTCAAACCAAAATGGGACATGCAAAGCTTGTGACCTCAGCCCTGTCTTGAGCAGCTCACATCTTTCATTAACTTCTGCATTTGGATTCACTTCTTGTCTTTCTTTTTGTTTTTTTTCCTTTTTTTTGGATTGTGACTAATTTCTGTTGATCACCTCGGACTGTTGACTCGCATTCTTGCCGCGAGCTTCTTTTGTTGCTGACTTGAATTGTATTCTGAATTGAATTCTCTTATTTTCCAGGCGGGCGCCTGATTACTGAACTTGAACCGTCTTCACTTGTTACATGGCACTGTTTTCCCTTGCACCTTGAACTATTTTTACTTGAAACTTGAACTGTATTCCTTCGAAACTGTTTTCCCTTGAAACTCGGATTGTCTTCCCTTGTTCTCCAGATGGGCACCTGATTACAACAAAACAGACAAAACAAAAGAAATTTTTTCTGCCCCAGTTTGCACTAGGAAGATTTGTGAGTTGTTAGCAAACTTGTAAACCACTTGTACTATTGATGCAAAGATGAGAGTGAACTAAAGAATATACTAGGAAAACTATAAACTAAGCTTGACTAAAGTAAAGACTGGCCTTATTCTCCAGGCGGGGCCCCTGATTTCTAGAAAACTAAAAATTGACCCTTCTTTTTTCTTAAAAAAAAAATCCAGACTTCCTTCTTTTTCCTTTTTTTCATTTTTTTTCAAATTCAGACTCCCCCCCCATACTTCCCTTTTTTTTTAAAAAAAATTATTATCCTAGGAGAAAATTCATCGGACTAGGTTTTCTGAGATTTTGACCCTAGGAGAATATTCATCAGACTAGGTCCCTTTTCTTCTTCTTTTTTTTGGTATCTTAGGAGAAAGATTCATCCGACTAAGACGTTTATCCTAGGAGAAAGTTCATCAGACTAGGTTTTCATATCTTAGGAGAAAGATTCATCAGACTAAGATTTTGTATCCTAGGAGAAAATTCATCAGACTAGGTTTTCTATCTTAGGAGAAAAATTCATTAGATTAAGATTTTTATCCTAGGAGAAAGTTCATCAGACTAGGTCTTCTATCTTAGGAGAAAAATTCATCAGACTAAGATTTATATTGGGAGGAAAATCCATCAGACTAGGACTTTTTATCCTGGGAGGAAAAATGTGAAGATCAATGGTAAGATTTTATGCACAATAGTAAGATAAATAAAGGCAAAGATTTGAGAAACTTCCCTTTGTCGGCTCTTCACGTCTTTTCTTTTTCTTTTCTTTTTTGTTTTTTTTTCTTTTTTTCTTTTTTTTTTCTTTTTGAATCACTTTCCTTGCACCGCTTTGTTCATGTTTCATACAAAGAAAAATTTGTCAGTTTTGAAAATGGTGGTCGGTTTGTGGCCTTGAGTTTTGGGCAGCTTGACTTCTGCTCAATCAGCTTGAGTCGACTTCAAGAGACTTTTGGTCTGCATCAACCCTAATTGTTTCACACCTAGTATCATTTGTACTTGCAGCTCAATCAGCCTTATCTCAACTGGAGATCTTTGCCTAGGTGACCCTTTCCGATATCTTGAATGACTTTTTTTTTTTTTTAGCAATTTGTCTGTCAAAGAGAATCACCAGTTATCTTTCTTGCGCCAAGTAGGCTGAGAAGGGTCTTTTTGGAGAAGCCTTTGTATGAATCCTCAAGGTATATTGACAGTAACAATCGAGTGTACTGGCCAAATTTACTTTGTGCAACCGCAAAGCTGGTAGCAGATTTTGAAATCTTTTCTTGTTTATTTTGACAAGGACTGACTCAGAGGGAAGGACACAATGCTATAAAGAAACAATATTAACAAGAAATGCCCCCTGTCAGAAGGACAGAAGGAAGAGTTTTCTTTCTTTTTTTCCCACTAACTAGCCTTAATGGTCATGACATGCATTTTGGACTTAGTGGTCGATCTATCAAACTAATTCACTCTTCCCTTTTCTATTCTTATGACCTTTGAAGTTGGGCTTGTTTATGCCAATTCTTCACACCAGCTTTATGACTCACTTTCGACTAGTGGTGCCCCGAGGAGTTTTCACCAACAAGTCTCTCTCATTTATTCATCTCTATCACACCTCCTTTTTCCGCCCCCGTAAGGGGTGAAAGAGTTTTTCCAATTAAAGGACAATCGAAATGGGATTTGTTTATTTATTTCAGAGTCGTCACTTGGGAGATTTAGGGTGTCCCAAGTCACCAATTTAATCCTGAATCGAGGAAAAGAATGACTCTGTATTACAGTCCGCGAATCAGAAATCCGGATAAAGAATTCTGTTAACCCGGGAGAAGGTGTTAGGCATTCCCGAGTTCCGTGGTTCTAGCACGGTCGCTCAACTATCATATTCGGCTTGTTTATCTGATTTTATACAATTATGAGCTCATGTGCAAGTTTTAACTTTTAACCGCTTTTGTCATTATTATTATTATATATTTTTTTCAAGAATTGCAACATTATGGAAATACATCTCCAACCACGTCACATCAATGCACCCGTTGTTGTTGGCACATTTCAACTCTGTTGAGATTTGGATTTGGGTCACATAAATGTGCACCCGAGTTTTAAGAAAATTAAATTTTTAAAAAGCGTGCCTAAAGCGACTAGTGTATCATTTACTTTGGGTAGGGCCGTGAAATTTTGCTAAACGGTCTATCCCGAAGTCTAAGCAATTTTAAAGCAAATATTTACCGAGGGCCCCACAATTTTGTATTTTTATTCGGTGAGGCTCATCTCATTCTTATTTTTTAAAGGAATTTGCAACGTCACGGACATGCATCTCGGACCACATCACAATCAATGTACCCGTGATTAGAGACACATTTCGACTCCGTTGAGATTTGGATTTGGGTCACATAAATGTGCACCCGAGTTTAAGAATGTAATTTAATTAAATCGCGTCTAAAGAGTCTAACGCGTTATTATCTTTGGGGAAGGCAGTGAAATTCACTAAACAGTCCATCCCGAATTCTAAGTTTTTATTATGACCAATTATTGAGGGCCCCGCAATTTGCATTTTTATTTGGCGAGGCTCGTCTCATTATTTATTTTTTTTAAAAAAAGATAATCTTAGAATGACTACATTTTTTTTATTTTTCGTTTTTTCTCTAAAATAAATGAAGAAAATGTACTACTTTATTTACATACTTTCGAGTTATTATAGTTAAGTTTCGAAAGTGAGTCGTTTAAAGAGTTTACATGGGCAGCGCATAGAATGTTCTACATACAGACAGTAAAAGAAAGAAAAGACTACATTAAACTACAACTTCAAATCTTTCTCATTTTTTGCATTCATGTTTCGAGTAGCTTACAAGATGAACCAGTGTATCGTTTGTGTACCGGGTATTGTCAATACAAGAAGAAGAAGGTCAGCAAAGTAGTATGTAACACAGCAACATACAGCAGCAGAAAGCCCAACACAGTAGCTTCAACACCTCAATCCAGAAATCCCAGCAACACGGAGAAAACTAGTAAAATGGAGAAGAAAAATAGTGCGGAAATCTCTCTTTGTTTTTTCTTTCTAGATTTGAACTCTCTATGGTGTTCTTCCGCTCTCAATATTTCAGAAAATTTGGTTCTATCTTTTTTACTCTCTCCAAAATGAATTATGTCCCTGTATATTCTATGTATCCAGAGTGTATATCGAGTGTATACTGCTCTCTCCGCCCCCTCTTTTCTTCTTCTCTCTCTCTATTTTTTCCTCTTTTTTCCCACCCATTCTTCCTAAATTTCTCTTCTATTTATAGCAAAATTTTCTAAATTTTCAGATTTATTTTTTTATTTTTTTAATTAAAAGAAATCTCACTTACAAATTGCTTTTATTTTTTTAGAAAAAAAAATCCCACCTTTATTTACTTTTATTTTTAAAATTCCAACTTTAATTACTTTATCTTATTTAAAATCCCACTTTTTATTTTTTTAAAAGAGAATCTCACTTTATTTAACTTTTCTTTAAAAAAACAAACCACTATCTTTTCTTTTTCTTTCAAAAATGCTACTTTCAATTACTTTAAATTTTTAAAATTTTCAGATACCTTTATATTTATTTTTTAATTCCAACCTTCTTTTACTTTTTAATTTTTTTAAAATTTCCACAAAACTTTTTATTTTTTTAAATTTTCTACATTCTTTTACTTTTTTTTTAAAAGAGAATTCCACCTATTTTTTATATATATATTTTTTATTCAATACTTCCCTTTTTCTTATTTGTTTAAATCATTCCCAAAATTATTATTTTTGTTTTAAAAAAATATTTTTGGATTTTTTTATATAAAAAAAACAAAAAATAATAATAAAAATATTAATGGTGATAATTCAGCTTTTAATTTTTTTGGTATTTTTATCCTATAACAAAAAGTGTAATAAAGCTAAAATAATAGTAGGTTAAAACCCCCTAAAATATTTACATAAAAGAAGTGATAAAAAAAATTAAATGTTGTCAAAAATTAGGTGTTCACAATCTCTACTTACCATCGCCTTACAGTGCCCGTGAGGGTTTTCACCAGTAAGACTCTCATTTCTTCTCTATTTTTCTTTTTCTTTTGCTTTCTTGCGAAAGCATCCTGACAGTGTTCTATGTCGCATGACCGCCGTTGCTCATTACATGCTTCTCTTAGCATTCTTGAAGGCGTATCGGGAGGTCTTTATTTGGAAGGTTTTTGGATAGGGTTGGACAAAAAGGTCGGCATGAAGGCTCAAAATAAACTCAGAATGAGGAGTTGTAGACTTACAACTCTTGGAATCGACTCTTTCAAAAAAATCTCTGCCCCAGTTTCAGATGCTGGAGATTTTTGGATTTTTCTATTTCTCTTTTCTCTTTTTTTTTTTGGCTGGACCGAACCGTGAGGATACCTACATATCCTTATTTTCAAGGAATCAGGTCTAACGTAGTTCAGACATCTTACCTAACTAATTTTTCATTTTTCTTTCTGTTGTTTTTTCTTTCTTTCTTTTTTTCTTTTTGTTTTCAAAACAAGTTACCCAGCTTCTATTTGTTTTTAAGGGCATGGACCTTTGACAAATCTTTTCTTCTTCTTTTTTTTTTCACTTGAACTTTCTAAGAATTGCCCCAGTTTGTACTCTTGGGACATGGATTTTTTTTTCCTTTTCTCTTTTTTTTTTACTCTAAACTTGATTCCAAAAGAAGGTAGTCAAGAAAATAACACAGGCTCAAAAAGGGTAGCAAAGGATATAAAATATTTGGGTAGCAGAAAAAGGGTCTCCCAACCTCAAGAACATCAAACATGGTATTTTTTCGCGATCACAGCATTGACGAACATGTCTGTCTTCTTGGTGTGCCGTGGTCACAAGACATTTTTCATACCTTAGTGACGAACTTTCCAACAAACTTCAATTGATTAAACATCCTCAGGCCCGATCTTCACAATGATTTGAAGGTGAATTTTACTAGACCTTAGTTCCAAAGTATTCCAACTCTTTATTCATCCTCAAAGTATTTTTTTTAGTTATCAAATTCCAGATAAAATCAGTTCCTAAGATCTGACCAAAATTTCTGCATGTATGTCATGTCATTAGAACTAGCGAGAAAAGAACTAGGAACAGAATGACACAAAATGACAAACTGTATTTTATTGAGTAAAGGATGAAAGGGTTTGACAACTAAACAACCAACCCAAAATGCGAGTTACAACCCTAGAATAACCCGAATAATGAAAATAGCAACAAAACAGACAAACAAGTCTCACACAAATAGAATGGAGGGATAGAAGGGCTTGACTCAATAAAGTAAATAAAATCTGGATCACAACCCTGAAATAACCCAGATAATAGAAAAAATATCAAAACAAGCTACCAAGATTCCTTCCTAGTAAGGAGGGAATGACTTTTCAATTGCTAGGCTTGACATTTAGCCACAAATTTGCTCATCAGAATCAGCAGAGCCTTCTCCAATTTCAACATCATTAACTTCAGTTAGCAAGTTCCCGAGAGGATTCTCATACTCCATGTCACCAGGCATCATCCCCACAAAGTGTGTATCATGATGTGCAAGTAAAAGATTCTGCACGACAATTTGAGTGTCATTGTCTTGGATCACAATTAGGTTTTCCTGGATCATCCTTTCTATTTCTCTTTTCAAATCTTGACAGCTTTCAACATTGTGCTCCTGGGCATTGGAATGGTATTCACACCTTTTAGAAGGGTCAAAGCTTCTTGCACGTGGGTCCACATGATTTGGAGGAATAGGTGCAATCATGTCATAATGCTTTAACTTCTCAAATAAGGTTGCATAGGACTCTCCTATTGGTGTAAAATTATCTTTCAACCTTTATTTCCCTTTATACCTCTGGCTTGGATATGGGTTATAGGGCACCTGAAAATTTTGTGGAGGTTGTTGGAGATTTTGTGATGCTCGTACTCGCCTTCTGGGGTGTTTTGGTGGCTGGACAATACACCAAGGTGTAACAACAGAGTGTTGTGGGTTCCGAGGTGGATAGTAATGCTCGGGGGAGTCATGGGAAACCTGATGAGGCTGCGCATACCTTCGAGGTGTTTTCCTGGGACTTCTTCTCTAACCTGTTGTCATCATGATTTCTTCATCCTTCTCATTCGTGCCACTGAAATTATCAGATTCAACCTGGACAACCTGAATTGTGGCTTTAAGAACTGCTTGACTTATAATTTTTCATGTCTTAAGACCATTCTCTACCATTTCTCCCATTTTGATTGCTTCCGAGAAGGATTTGCCCACTGTGGACAGCATATTTTGAAAATAACATGGCTCTTGAACGTGAAGGAAGACAGTGATTAGCTCGTGTTCGTCCATGGGTGGCTTAACTCTAGCTGCTTGCTCTCTCCATTTAATGGCATATTCCCTGAAACTTTCAGTTGGTTTCTTCTTCAAGTTTGAAAGAGAATTGCGGTCTGGGGCAGTGTCGATGTTGTATTGGAACTGTTTGATAAAGGCATGTGCCATGTCATCCCAGACATACCAGCGAGACGTGTCTTGATCCATAAACCATTCGGAGGCTACTCCCATAAGGCTTTCCACAAAATAAGCCATCAACAATTCCTCATTTCTTCCCGCACCTATCAGTTGATTGCGATACCTTTTCAGGTGGGCTATGGGATCTCCATGTCCATCATACTTTTCAAATTTGGGAGTCTTGAAACCAGGAGGTAATTGGACATCGGGGAACATACATAGATCTTTGAAGGCAACACTCTTTTGACCTGCCAACCCTTGCATGTTTTTCAACCGTTGTTCTAAGCTTTTCACTCTTTGGGTCATTTCTTCCTGTACCATCTTTCGGGCAGACTTCTCAATATTTGCAGGAAGATCAAACGAGTACGAGTGGTACTCAGGAGAGTGGTACTGCTCTTGCTGTGTAGTAAATTGTAACTCATGACGAGGTTGTCCTTGACCACTGGCCCATGCTTGACACATTTCGGTCATTTGCTATTTTAGTATTCTATTTCTCTCAAACACAGTAGCCTCTTGTTGAACCCTCTAACCCTGAGTCTCTAGAGCACTTGTAACAGCTTCGATGTCAGTAATCATTTTTCCCTGGATCTTGTGTTTCCAGCTTACCACAAACCGACCACCTCAACTTTCTTCACAATTCAAAATAAAACATGTTAGAATGGACTCAGTCGGTCCTTATTATTATCAATATTTTTTATTTTTATTTTCATTTTTTTACTGGTGATCGAACCTGATGTGGGTGGTTGATCGAACCTGATGTGGGTTGCCTACGTATCATGTAGGAACATGAATCAGATCTTGCGTAGTTCGGGAAGATCAGGAATAAAGTAAATAAACTAACTTTTTTTGAATTTTTATTTTATTTTTTCGAAAGAAAGACTTATAAAGAAGAACGGGAATATTTTTGAATTTTGATTTTTCTTCAGCATTTTTGCAAAGAAAGACTTCTAAAGAAGAAAGATTTTTTTTTTTGAATTTTTTATCTGGAATTTCGAAAGAAAACCTTCTAAAGAAGAAAGGAAATATTTTTGAAATTTTATTTTGAATTTATAAAAGAAATGCTTATAAAAAAAAGAAAATATTTTTGAATTTTGAATTTTCTTTTCAATTTTGAAAGAAGAATGAAAATATTGTTGGATTTTTGGAAGAAATAAAAAGGAAATATTTTTGTGTATTTTTAAAAAAAAAACAATTAGGGTCTAAAAGAAAGGTTTTCTAAAGAAGCAAGTAATGGAAAATACTTTTGGATTTTTTTTGAAAATTGGGGTAAAAAAATTCCTTTTCTAGAGAGGAAGTAAAGGAATATTTTTTTTGGATTTTTTGAAAATTATGGGCCGGAACCGATGAGGTTTGCCTATGTATCTCACATCCGGAGAGAATCAGACCCGCGTAGTTCGCCCGTTTTGACGGAACAGGGAAGCAGGACTTTGAAAACTTTGGCTCATTTTGAAATGACCTTTCTTTTTTAGAATTTCGGTAGAGTTTCAGAATTTTTTAAATATCTACCTCACTATTTTTGATTTTCTATTTTTTTAATATTTTCTTTCCCTATTTTAAAAGCCGGTCAACATGCAAGTCGAAACAAACAGATGCGCGAGTAGCACGTAAGATGCATCAGGATGGTCTTTTTAATTTGGGTACACCTGTCCTAGACGGACCCAACCCCTGTGTTAGGTCCCCAAAGTCAAATGCACGCGATGCAAGCAAGCGTTCCTACTAGGGATCCAGCATGAGCTTGTGTTATACTAGGTTTAAAAATCTGGGTGTATTGTTCTAGACCTGGCTTACCCGAGCGGACAGCTCGAGCCGAGGGGGGCAACGTACCGGGAATATAGAAGCTCCACCGACTTTGAAACTTGTCCGAACCTCGTTCTAAAATTGGGATATGACTCTAACAGAAAAGAAGTCACACGAAGTGCACACTTCCCAGATGATTTAGAAGACTTAGAGAGAAGAAGGATTTCGTGACAATTTATATACAGTTCAAGCAAAATCAAAGCGATAAAAAGCAGCATTTAGCACATTAGGTTCAAACATGTAAAAATCAGATAACAAATAAAAGCCAATCATAACAGCTATTCTAAGCTCGAATTCTGAACCCTGAACCAGAAGTTCTGGGTTCTTATCCCCAGCAGAGTCACCAGAGCTGTCACACCTCCTTTTTCAAAGCCATTTTTTGTTTTTTTTATTAAAAACTATTTCAACTGGGTTTGTTCTGTTTTGCCGGACAGCAATGGAGGATCGTTTGTTTGGTTCTTGACTGATGCCAGCGAGAAAATTAGGGAGAAGAGAAATGGGAGTCGCCGCTGCCCTGTTTCTTCAAAGTGGAGGGGTCCCTTCTCGGTTGTTTTGAGGAAAATGAAGAAGCAGCTTGTAGCTTAGGTTGCGCCTTTTTTCTTTTGAGGAAAAGAAAAAGGCCGCACCTTTTTTCTTTTTGCTCTCCTCCCTAGGTCTGATCCCTATTGGGTCTAGGCTTAGGTTTTATTGAGGGGATCCGGGTCAGGTAGGTTAGTTTGGGCTTGGACAGATTTGGGTTAGGTCCAAAATTTAGGCCTAAAAATGGGTTGCTCGAGCCCAAGTTTTATTCTTTCTTCGCGAACGGGACTAAAATACGACCTCACTTATTAATTAGTCCTACTTAAATAAAATAATTGTTAAAATAAGATTGACCATTAAAATAAACTATTTTTGGTATTTTCAAGATAAAAATAAAAATTAAACGTGCACAAAATGCAAACAATTAATAAAATCCTACAAAAATGGCAAATAATTGAAAAAAATCTATTTTCTTTGATTTTAGAGGAGCAATTCATATAGGGCAAAAAATAAATTCTAATTAATTAAACTAAACTATATTAAAACATGAAACTATTACATATTTTTTGTATTTTTCCAGATTATATAAAGATAAAAATAAGGTACTATTTTTGTATATATATTTTTTACTTTATAAAAGGTACATAAAATAAAATATTTTTGTAATTTTCATTTTCTTGTAATAAAATAAAGTAAAAGAGTAAAAACGAGTTGAAATAGCTATATCGGGCCTAAATTAAATATTTACGTGCTAAAATATGAAAAATCTTGGGGAGGGTCAAAATTCACATTACTACAATTGTGTGCAATGCACCTAGCAATAATTAACGGTTCAAGAATGACTTCGAGGGTCACAAGGTCACTTGGCATCATCCCAATTTGCCCATTTGAATTTTTCTTTTCTTTTCTTTTCCTTTTTAGCACTTCTTGGCTTGCTCATTTTCTTTTTGTTTCTTTCTGATTATCACTCTTTTCTTTCCTCTCATTTCTCACGTCCCACAACTTCATCCTCTTTTTTTCCTTTTTTTTTTGTTTTTTTTCTAAAAAATGATTCAATTGAACCCTATGTAGGTTGACTACGCATCATGACGCCGCATGAATCAGATCCTTTCATAGTTCAAGAAGATCGGGAATAAAGTAAATAAACTAAAGTTCTCATTTTTTTTATTATTATTTTTTTTACCTTAATGACTTTTTGATGAGAAAAAAAAGAAGAAAATCTCTTTTTTTTTGTTTTTTAGACTTAATGTTCTATAATCTATTCTAAATTCAATCTTAAACGAGCATATTTTTTTTTCTTGAAACAGATACTCTATGAGAAATTATTAAGGAAAAAACACTAGAAGAGAAAAAAATTTTGATTCTTTTTTTTATGAGGGAAATCTAAAGAATGAACCAAAGAAAAATATTTTGAATTTTCACTTGATATCCTGAAGAAAGATTTCGAAACAAGAAATGAAAAAGATAAAAACTGTTTTTGGATTTTAGTTTTTGATTACCTAAGGGAGAAACTCTAAAGATAAACAAAAGATAAAGTATTTTTCTTCTATGTACAATGTCCTAAAGTTCTAATGAAAATAAAAAGAATATATATTTTCTTTTTTATAATTTCCCAAAGAATAACATCAAAAAGAAAATCTTTTTGATTTTTGGAATTAATATCTTAAAGAAAACTTCTAAAGATGTATCAAAAGGAAATTCTTTTTTTTTGTTTGAATTTTTAGTCTCAATATACTAAAGGAAATATAAAAGCAATTTTTATTGAGACCTAGGTATTAATTTCCTAAAGGAAAAACTGCCTCAAAAGTTTTTTTTTCTAGAATTAGTATTCTAAAGAAAACTTCTAACGTATAAAAACGCAAAATCTCTTTTTTTTTTTGGATTTCTGATTTATAACACTTTTTTTTTTCAAATACAAAATAGGAAGTACAATGACAAAAAACTCAACAAACTTCACTAAACAGACTTGATATTACTGTACAACCCTAGAAGGTAAAAGACGACATAAAAGAAATACAGACTCAAAACATAACATTAAAACAGATCTCCTTAAACAAACTCCTGAATGAGCGATCTTGACTGGATGGTCCTGAGGCGTCTGTCATGCTCAAACTCCGGTAAGTAGATCCACACCTGTATGATAAAACTCAAACCAACACTATGTGAGACAATAACACTCCCTATAAGACACATGCAAGACATGATTGAGGCTATTTTTGCAAAACGGATTATGTGGCCAAAAGATGGCTAGAAGTGCAAACTCGACAAAAGTGACCTCTAAGACATTGGAAAAATTACTTTGCAGAAATGACCCATTTTATAGAAATGGTCTTTGTGGATAAAAATGGCTAAGCATGCAAATTCAACACAATAGACCTTAAAAAGAGAGAACATCTTGCCGTGGACTAATTACAAAAATGGTTAATTTTCAATTAGTTTCAGAATTTGCTTACAAGTTACGCATTGAGTCGATCGGCCAAAAATATTTACCTTCGCCAGCCTAGTATAAAAAAAATATACTCTGATTTTGTGTATGTATATATATATATATATATATATATATATATATATATATATATATAATATTTATTTTGTCATCTATTATTTTTGGTAAGTGGCTATATTGTGTTATTTTTCCTTTTTAATTAGCAATAGTAAAAATGGCTATTTGGGAAATTGTCTGTGGAAAACTCTATTTGGGCCTTGCAATGCATAATGGCCCATGGAAAATGAGGACGACGTCGTTGATTGGGAAGAACAATGTTTATTATGTTGAAGTTTAACCCCTGTAGATATATTCGTGCCCTAAAACCCACTTTTGCGAAAATGACCCTTTTTTGCAAGAACGACCGATGTGGGCAAAAGCGGCTAGACATGCAAATTCGACAAGGACAGACCTTTAAAGTAAAGAGACACCTAATTATGGGTTGAAGTCTCTCCAGACACAATTAAACAAATCACTTTGCGAAAATAGCCCTATTTTTGCAAAGTGACCGATGTGGCCAAAAGTGACTAAACATGCAAGATTTGGCTACGACCCTCGAAGCCAAGAACTTAAGACTCATTATAAAGATCGGACCCTATGTGGGATGCATACGTATCACACCCCGAAAGACGAGAATCAGGTATGCATAGTTTGGGAAGATTGGATATGGGCGAGAATAAAAAATAAAAAACTAATTTAGAGAAAAATATATTTTTTGTCCCTTTCTTTTTGAAAAATGATGAAACATGTAAACTCTTTTTGGATTTTTTTCTTTTTTTTTTGTTCTTCTCTTTTTTTTTTGGAAAATGATGGGAAAGTGCAAAATCTTTTTGGATTTTTCATGTTTTTTTTTCTTTTTCTTAAAAAAAATGTGAAAGAAAAACATAATTGGGCCCTACTTGCTTCATTTTTATACTTCACCCTCTTTTCTTTCTCATTTACCCTCAAACCTCATTGGTCCGCTAAATGACCCCTTTTACCCTTGAAAATTGCAACATGTAGCACATAGGATGCATCAGGATGATCTTTTATTTTTGGGTACACCTGTCCTAGACGGACCAAACCCCTGTGTTGAGTCCCCAACGTCAAATGCACGTGATGCAAACAAACGTTCCTACTAGGGATCCGGCATGAGACTATGTTATTCTAGGTTTAAAACCTAGGTGTATTATTCTAGACCTGGCTTACCCGATTGGACAACTCAAGCCGAGGGGGGCTACATACCGGGAACCAAAAGGCCATCCGACTTTGTAACTTCTCCGAACCTCGTTCTAACTAGCATATGACACTGACAGAAAAGAAGTCACGCTAGCGTGCACTTCCTAGAAGATTAGAAGAGAAGGGTTTCACAATAGTTTATATACAGTTCAAATAATATCAAAGCGATAAACACCGACATTTAGCAAATTAGGCTCAAACACATAAAAAATTAGATAATAAATAAAATACAACTATAACAGTTATTTTAAGCTCGAATTCTGAACCCTGAACCAGAGATTCTGGGTTCTTCTCCAAAAACAGTCGCCAGAGCTGTCACACCTCCTTTTTCTACCCGAAAGAGTATAAGGGAGTTTTTTCAATTAAGTGACAATAGTTGAAATGAGATTATTTATTCAAATTCAGATTCGCCACTTGGGATAATTTATGGTGTCCTAAGTCACCAGGTTAAAATCCCGAATCGAGGAAGTTTGACTCTGTTTTACAGTCCGCGAAACACAGAAATTCGGGTAAGAAATTCTGTTAACCAGCGAGAAGGTGTTAGGCATTCCCGGGTTTTGTGATTTTAGCACGGTCGCTCAACTATTATTATTGGCCTAATTACCTGATTAATTGCATATTTTTATACCTAATGTGCATTTTTAATCTTTGACCGCTTTTAATTATTTATGGGATTATTCTGGAACAAGTTACGATTGTCATACACTTGTTTGTTTGGTACACATTGCGAATCGTGTTACGGGAATTGTACCCACGATCTATAACATGTTTAATTTATCAACATTATTAGAAGTTGTGGCCACATAAATGTACCCCCGAATTTGAAAATTATATATCACAACTACGTCATGGGAACTGTACCCGTAGCTATGATAATTTTATTATAGCTCGCCTAAAGCAAACTACGATGAGACGTATCCCGATTTGAGACATCTCTTGTTAGTGCACTTTAGTTAATGCATCTACATCCACCAACTTCAAAGGAATTAGATTTCCATATACAAACCTACTACCGCCAACCTAATTCACTCAAGCTAAATCCAACTAAACCCACCAACAAGAGAGCAATCCAGTTATTCATTCAACTAAGTGTGCAACAGACCAAAGTCCACAAAATTAGCAATGCTTATCAATAAGAGCATAAGAGTTCATTCAACATGGAAAAATGGAAGCCTATACTGTCAAAGCAGAGACTTCTTTCCAGCTTTAACTCTAACGAAAAGGAGTCAACCAAACGAATTTATAATGTCTGCTAATTCAACTCATCCAAACAGGCAAATTACAACAATATTAATCCACATAAACCATATCTAAGATAAACAAGATAATATGATAAATAATGGAAGCAAACAACCACTTAAAACTTCAGATTTGATTCACAGTTAAACAAACAAATATCACGAATGGAAGGCTCAAAATACTAGTATCACGTAAGTCGTAAAACAAAAACAAGCGAACTCAAACAAAACAATTCAAACACCCACGACACAAGATCTAGAAATCGGAAGATAAGTAAAGTTAGAGTATGACCTTTTAATAGCACCTTTCTTTGCTTTAAGCATGAAGAAACTCCATTGATGGTCAGATCTTTGAATCTATGACAAAAATAAACTGGCCAGAAAACTTGAGCTAAATGTATGGGAATCTCGAACCAAAATCGGAGCTCGAACGACGACGATGAATTCGACTCGATCGAAATAGAATACCACCACAACTTACCTCGACCATGGCAATTTTCGTGACTAGTCTTAATGACTGTTTGGGGGTGTTTTCTCGGCAGAATGAAGGTGAGGAGATCGGCTGCTGCTGTGTGTGTTCAACAGTGAAGAAGTAGCAGCGGCTCCAATGGTTTTTTGGGGTTCTCTTAGTTCAGGGTGTGTAGGAGAAGGGATCTCAGGATTGAAGAAGAAGATGAAGCAACGACTGTTATCCCTTATTGTTGCTCCGTTCTTTCCTTTAGCTCCTAGGTCTTAGGTTGTCAAGGATGCTGAAGATCAGCAAGCTGGCTTGTTTCTACTCGTTAGGGTTCTGTAAAGTTTTTCATTTTTTGTCTCTAGGTTAGAGTGTGTTCAGGGAGGGTTTTTGGTCTAATGAAGAAGAAGAAGCTTAACTTCGAAATGAATGAAAAACGACTAATGCCCCCTTCCCCCTGGATTCCAGGTTTTTGTCTAGTTTTATTAAGGTTAGGTTAGTGGGTATTAGGTATTGGGCTTGGGTTATTATGTGCTAGATCCGAATTGGGCCAAATTTTGGCCAAATTTACCTTTAAAAGTGGCCCTTTAACTCTACTAGACTAAAAACAAATATTAATTCCTAAAATAATAACTATGAAATTGTGAAATCATTCCTAATTAAAATAAATTACTATAATAAAACTAAATACTAAAAGTGAAATTATTTTTGTATATTTTTTTAATTTTATGAAAGATAGATAAACTAAAAGCAACTAAATAAAATATCAATTAGCTAAATATGAGAAAATATTTTTGTAGTTTTTATTTTTGTGGTAAAATAAAGTAAAAAGGTCAAAACTAGTTAAAATAGCGATATTAGACCTAAACTAAATATTTAAATACCAAAGTGTGTAAAATCTCGGGGAGAGTCAAAAATTACATGTCTACAATTCTTCGAGTTAACAAAGAACCAACCGACCAGGATCAAGATCTTGAAACTAAAACACGGTTTGTTGGCTGATTTCAAGAAACAATGTATCTTAAGTTTTAGAACTCGGAATTTGATGATTTAAAAGCGATGTAAAATATGACAATCTGAACTATAAGAAAGACTATTTACTCGTTCAAAACAAGTAAATAATGATGTTGCACCAGTTTAATAATAGTTATGATTCTATGATATCAAAAGAACGAATTTAGATCAAGAAACGTGTTCTTGAAAGATCAAGAACTGAACAAGTTCCTAAAGTTACAACTTGGAATCAATTAACGTGATAAAGAAATACCACACGCAATTGAAAATAAGATAAAGACTATCACCACCTTGCTTGGAACCAAAAACAAGGATAAAAAAGACAAAATAGAGAAAAACACTCTATTGCACATTAGGGTAAAACTCAAAAATGTGAAATCTACTCTATAAAGGCATGAGAACCCTTTATATAGACCTAGGTCTCTTCTTTGATGACTAAAGACAAGGAAAGTAAAATCCTTATTCTACAAGGAAAAGAAAATAGAATCCTACTAAAGGGAAACCTTATTCTAAATGGAATAAATTAAATCCTGTTTTAAGAAGGAAAGAATCTTGACTTCTTGAAATCAATCTTGAGCTTCTTAGACTTCTTGTGCTTCTTGAAAATAAGTCCATATGTTTGGATTTGGACTTTAAAGCGTTATCTTGGCCAAATTAATAAACTTTAACATAGATTATTCTTTTATATCAAGTCCCCTTTATGACCCCCAGGAGAACCCTTCGTGTGATGACCCAAAAGGTCATCACTTGTGTTGCAAGTGAATTCAGTATTCCGAGGCCTAAAAACCTCCCATTTACCTCACCTTAATTTGCGTGCATGGTCCGGACCTATATCCGAAAAGCCTTCTATGTGAAAAAATGAGAAATAAAAATTCTAGAGTTAAAATTTAATTATAGTTGACTTTGGTCAATATTTTGAGCAAACGGACTCGGATCCGTGTTCCGACGATCCCGGGAGGTCCGTATTAAAATATGGGACTTGGGCATATGCCCGGAAATGAATTCCAAGGTCTTAAGCCTTAGAAATCAATTTTTGAAAGAAATTGTTTTACTGAATTATCTAATAAATGAAGAAAAGAATTAATATTTGAAATCATTATTATCGGGATCGTATTTTGGTTCTGGATCCCGGTACAAACTTGTTATAGTATTTAAAAGATAACTGTAAAATTTGGTGAAAAACGGGTGTCATTTGACGTAATTTGGATCTTAATTGAGAAATTTGATGTTTAAAGGAGTTTTGAGAAAATTTCATTGACCGTGAGGTTTAATTCGATGTTCATGGTGTTATTTTGGCGATTTGATCGCACGGTTAAGTTCGTATGATGTTATTGAGTTAGTATGTATGCTTGGTTTAGAGTTCCGAGGGCTCGGGTGAGTTTCGAGTAGGTTCCGGGATGTCTTAGACTTAAAAGCAGATGTTGTAGGTTCAGAGAAGTTGCAGGTCTCTAAACCTGCCAGTGCGGTCCGCAAGAAAACGTGTGCGACCACGAAAGGGGCCAGTGTGGTCCGCGGTCGACTTTGTGTGGTGCGCAGTGGAGGGCTGTGTGGCCGCAGTCGACTTTGTGCAGTCCGTTGTGACGACCCGACCAGTCATCTCATGAGTTACCGCTCCATTTTCCCCATTTCTGCTTCTTTATGCTTCGTCATCCGTGTTTTATGTGGTCGAGTTGGTTGGTTTGCATTTGGCGTGGTTTTGGTAAGAAATGAGACACTTAGTCTCTTTTAAGAAGGCTTAAGTTGGAAAAATCAACAAGATGTTGACTTATGAGTTAGAGGGCTCGGATGTGAGTTCTGATGGTTCGATTAGCTTCGGAAGGTGATTTGTGACTTAGAAGTGTGATCGAAAGTGGTTTTGGAGGTCCGGTGTAGAATTAGGCTTTAGTATTTTGGCGATTTTCGATTGATAGGTAAGATTTTCATCCGAGGGTTGTAACGGAATTCCGAGAGTTGATGTGGCTTCGTTATGTGATTTGGGATGTGTATGCAAAATTTCAGGTCATTTGGATGTGGTTTGGTCGTCTATCGATGCGGGGCTTTACCTTCTAGTTGTACTATACCAGCCATCTATTTCGTAGTTCGTATTTCGTATCCTGTATTTCATATTTCATATCTCTTATATACTGTTGTTATTTTTATTACGCATTTTTATGGTACTAATATATCATCTCCTGTTGCTTTTTTGAGCCGAGGGTCTCCTGGAAACAGCCTCTCTACCCTTCGGGGTAGGGGTAAGGTCTGCGTACATATTACCCTCCCCAGACCCCACTTGCGGGATTATACTGGGTCGTTGTTGTTGTTGTTGTTGTTGTTGTTGTTATTGTTGTTGTTGTATTTGGATGTGGTTTGGTTGGGTTTTTGATCAAAAGCGTATTTCAGAAGTTTTTTTAGAAACTTAGGCATGAATTCGATGAGAATTGATGGTTTTGGTGTTGTTTGAGGTGTTTTGATGATTGGAACATGTTTGAATGAGGTTTTAGGACATGTTAGTGCTCTTGGTTGAGGTCCCGGGGGCCTCGGGTGAGTTTCGGATGGTCAATCGGACCATTTCCTAAGTTGAAAGTTGTAGATTTTGGGAGTTCAGGTATTGCATAAAATAACACTTCGCGTTCGCGAGGGGTATGTCGCGTCCGCGTAGAAGGATTTGAGGAAGACCAGAATTAAGCCTTCGTGTTCACGAAAGGATAGGAAGCAGTGCATCGCGTTTGCGAGAAGGCACTCGCGATCGCGTAGAGCAAATTGGGGTCCAAGGCATTTTGTTCATCGCGTTCGCGTAAAGTTGTCGCGTTCGCGAAGGTGTAGGAGGCAGAAGCATCGCGTTCGCGATTGGTGTGACGCGTTCGCGTAGGGCAACAATTGGTCAACATAAGTTTGTGCTTCACGAACGCGAGACGTTGACCGCGCTCGCGAAGAAGGAATATCAGAACTGGGCAGAAAGTTTATAAGACATTTCCTCCGCGATTTTGAGCCATTGTTTCACCATAGTTGATCATTTTGAGAGCTCTTTGAGGGAGATTGAAGAGGGATTCAAGAAGAATTGATTCGAGGTAAGTTATATGAACCAAAACGTGATTCTATTGTGAAATTAACCTAGAAATTCATGGAATTTAAGCTAAAATTTGGAAGACCTAGGGCTTGGGATTTTGAACTTTTGAATTGGGATTTGAGGGACCATTTGAGGTCGAAATTTAGAATTTTTGGTCTATATGAACTCGTGGGGTAATAAGGAATCTAATTATGTGAAAATTTCTGAGTTTTGAGGAGTGGGCCCGGGGCTCGGATTTTGCTAATTTTGATATTTTTTATATTTTTCTATTGTTTTCGCTTGGGTTATGTTCCCTTAGCATATTGTGACGTATTCATTCTGGTTTTGGTTAGATTCGACGCGCGAGGAGACCGACTTGAGAGGCAAAGGCGTCGCGAGCTAGAGTTTTTGCTGGTTTGAGGTGAGTAATGAATGTAAATGATGTCCTGAGGGTTTGAAACCCCAGATTTACACATCGTAGTGCTATATTGAGGTGATACACGCGCTTAATGGTGAGCGTGGGGTCGTTTACTATTAGGGATTATGACTTGGTTCGTCCCGAGTGATGCTTTTACCGCGTATTTGATTAAAGCATAATTGTTATCATCATTACTTGGACTGATTGCCATATTTGGGCTTCGTGCCAACTTTTGAACCATTCAGGGAGTTTTTATCACTATTTCCTCACTGTTTTGACTTACTACTTGAACTCAGTCGTATCGTTTTTCCACTATTTTGTAACTCAACCACTTTTTACTCGGTTTTGAAACTAAAATGATATATTAAATGATGTTTTGGGCTGAGAACTGTTGTTTTACTAATGCCCGAAGGGTTTATATAATTTCTGGACTGAGCACGACCAAGGGCCAGATGTGAGGATACTATGGGATCGGGCTGCGCGCCGCAACAGTGTTATACTGATATTGATATGAGGCCGAGGGCCTATATTTGATGCCACGAGATGACTTGATATTGCGTTTGGGCCGTAAGGGCCCCTTCCCGGAGTCTGCACACCCCCAGTGAGCGCCGTCGACGATAAATAAATGGATCGGGCTGCGCACCGCAGCGGGTACTACAGGGTACTGCTCTATGTGTTGATTTCTTTTATATGTCTGTCACTTAACTGCTTATTTGTTGTAGAATTATCATATTTGGTTTTCATTGGTTTATTGCTTTCATATTACTCGTTTTAAACTGCCGCATTATAGATTACTCTGTGATTCTCCGTGATTTCTTATTCTCAGTCATTATTTATGCTTATTACTCACTGGGTCGGAGTACTCACATTACTCCCTGCACCTTGCGTGCAGATCCAGGTGCATCTGAGGCTGAGTGAGGATTCTTCAATTGAGCAGCGTATATCCGGGAGCATCAAGGTAGCTGCATGACGTCCGCAACCCTGATCTCTCCTTTCTATCCTTTTGTTTTATCCGCAATTCCCCAGACTGATATGTATTAGATTGGTAAACCTGTATTAGAGGCTCAGACTTGTGACACCGGATCTATATGGGCTATGTAGTAGGATTATTATTTGAAATTCCGCATGTTTAACTCTTACTTCAGACTTCTAATATGATGATTTGGTAAACTAACTGTGATGGCTAGTAATGAACTGCATGAGAAATGGGTTAAGGTCGTTTATTGGTCAGGCTTGCCTAGCAGTGTGTTGGGCGCCATCACGATCGGGGGTGGGGTAGTGACAAGTTGGTATCAGAGCCTAGGTTACATATGTCTCGCAAATCATGAGCCGGTTTAGTAGAGTCTCACGGAACGGTACAGAGACGTCTATATTTATCCTCGAGAGGCTGCAGAACCTTTAGGAAAAACTTCATATTCTTGAAATTCTTGTCGTGCGACTTTATTGATCCGAGAACTAAAACTTCTATTATTCTATTCTCTCACAGATGGTGAGGACGCGAGCTACCGGACGAGGTAGACGACCACCAGTGCCACCAGCTGAGACCACGAGAGGCTGTGGGTGCGATCGTGGTCATGGCAGAGGCAGAGTAGCGAGGGCAGCACCTGCAGATCCACCAACTGCCCTAGCTCTGGATCAGGCTCCAGTTACGGATGCTCCAACAGCACTAGTTCAGGCACCAGCTGTGCCCATCGTAATTCCGGGTCTTCAGGAGGCCTTGGCACAGATCTTATCAGTCTGCACTGGCCTAGTTCAGGCAGTTTCAGCCATTACATCAGCCGCTACTTCACAGGTCGGGGGAGGCAATTATACCCCCGCTACTCGCACACCTGAGCAGGTAGTGCATGGACAACAGATGCCGGGGGTAGCTCCAGCCCAGCTGGTTGCACCAGTTCAGGAGTTCGTAGTACCAGTTATGCCGGATGATGAGCAGCGTCGTCTTGAGAGGTTTGGTAGGCTCCAGCCTCCGTCGTTCAGTGGTGCTGAGGGCGAGGATGCCCAGGGTTTTCTTGACAAGTGTCAGCGGATGCTCCATACACCAGGGATTCTTGAGTCTAGTGGTGTGGCATTTACCACATTTCAGTTCTCGGGGGCTGCCTTTTCTTGGTGGGAGGATTTCGAGAGGCGTAGGCCTGTCGGTGCAGCACCCCTTTCTTGGCAGCAGTTCTCCGCTCTCTTCTTGGATAAGTATGTACCGCAGTCCCGCAGAGAGGAGCTGCGTAGGCAGTTTGAGTGGTTGACGCAGGGGGATATGATCGGACCCAATATGAGATGAGGTTTTCTGAGTTGGCTCGTTATGCCATTTGGATGATTCCGACAGAACGTGAGAGGATCAGGAGATTTGTGGATGGCCTTAACTACCATCTCCGTATTCTGATAACTAGAGAGAGAGTATTAGGTGCTACGTTTGAGGAGGTGGTTGATATCGCTCGTGAGATTTAGACGGTTCGTCGTCAGGATAGAGAGGAGAAGGAGGCCAAGAGGCCTCGAGGATTGGGCAGTTACATCGGTGATCTTTCGAGGGGCCAGTTCCAGCATGGTAGAGGTCGTTCTTTCATGCCTGCTCAGTCGGCCCGTCCAGAGTATCGTGGGGCATCTTCAGGCCGTGGTCATCATGGGTCTCAGCAGGGCCAGTCTTCACTCAGCGCCCTCCCAGCATAGAGTTCATCTCGTTCCCCATAAGCTCAGGGTTCTTCTGCACCGAGTGCATCTGCTAGTCACTCCGGTGCGAGGGGTTCTCTTCAGTCCCCATCTCCAGCACCGGGTAGTTGTTATGAGTGCAGAGAGTTTGAACATATGAGGAGGTAGTGCCCTCGACTTCGTGATGGTCAGTTTCAGCAGAGGGGTCAACCCTCGACCTCTTCTCCAGTTACTTCACCACCCGCCCAACCAGCTAGGGGTAGAGGTCAGGCAGCCAGGGGTTTCCCCAGAGGGGGAGGTCGATCAGGCGATGGCCAGGCTCGTTTCTATGCCATTCCAGGCAGGACAGATGCTAACACTTCAGATGTTGTCATTACAGGTATTATTTCAGTCTGCCACAGAGATGCCTTTGTATTATTTGATCCCGGTTCTACCTATTCTTATGTGTCCTCATATTTTGCTCATTATTTGGGTATGCCCCGTGAGTTTCTTGCCATACCTGTTTATGTATCTACCCAGGTGCGCGATATTGTTGTTGTGGACTCTGTACCGGTCATGTGTTGTGACTATTAGGGGTCTGAAGACCCGAGTTGATCTATTGATATTGAGCATAGTAGACTTTAATGTTATTTTGGGCATAGATTGCTTATCTCCGTGTCATGTTATTCTAGACTGTCATGCTAAGATAGTCACTTTGGCTATGCCGGGTGTATCGTGGATCGAGTGGCGTGGCGTGACTGATTATGTTCCTAGTAGAGTGATCTCTTTCTTGAAGGCCCAACGTATGGTTGGGAAGGGTTGTCTATCATATTTAGCATTTGTAAGGGATGTTGGAGTTGAGACTCCCAGTATTGATTCTGTCCCAGTTGTGAGGGATTTTCTCGATGTGTTTCCTGCAGACCTGCCGGGCATGCCACCGGATAGGGACATTGATTTTGGTATTGACCTGGTGTTGGGCACTCAGCCCATTTCTATTCCGCCGTATCATATGACACCAACAGAGTTGAAAGAATTGAAGGAGCAGCTTCAGGAACTCTTAGATAAAGGGTTCATTCGGCCTAGTGTGTCACCGTGGGGTGCGTCGATTCTGTTTGTGAAGAATAAGGATGAAACAATGAGAATGTGCATTGATTACAGGCAATTAAACAAGGTAACAATCAAGAACAAGTATCTTTTGCCTCGCATTGACGATTTATTTGACCAGCTTTAGGGAGCGAGGGTGTTCTCTAAGATTGATCTCCGTTCGGGCTATCACCAATTGAAGATCAGGGATTCAGATATTCTTAAGACTACTTTCAGGACTAGATATGGTCACTATGAGTTTCTTGTCATGTCTTTCGGACTGACCAATGCCCCAGCAGCGTTCATGCAATTGATGAACAATGTATTTCGACCTTATCTGGATTCGTTCGTTATTGTATTCATTGATGATATTCTGGTGTACTCGCGTAGTCAGGAGGAGCACGCGGAGCATTTGCGAGTTGTATTGCAGAGATTGAGTGAGGAGAAGCTTTATGCAAAATTCTCCAAGTGTGAGTTTTGGATCAGTTCAGTGACTTTCTTGGGGCACGTGGTGTCCAGCGAGGGTATTCAGGTTGATTCGAAGAAGATAGAGGCGGTTCAGAGTTGTCCTAGACCATCCTCATCCATAGAGATTCTTAGATTTCTTGGGTTGGCTGGCTATTATTGCCAGTTTGTTCAGGGATTCTCATCCATTGCATCGCCCCTGACCAAGTTGACTCAGAAGGGTGCTCCATTTGTATGGTCAGACGAGTGTGAGGAGAGCTTTCAGAAACTCAAGACAGCTTTGACCACAGCTCCAGTGTTGGTTTTACCATCAGCTTCAGGTTCATATACCATATATTGTGATGCTTCGAGATTTGGGATTGGTTGTGTATTGATGCAGGAAGGTAGAGTTATTTCTTATGCTTCTCGTCAGTTGAAGCTCCATGAGAAGAACTACCTTGTTCATGATTTGGAGTTGGCTTCCATAGTTCATGCATTGAAGATTTGGAGGCACTACTTGTATGGCGTATCTTGTAAGGTATTCACCGATCATTGCAGTCTTCAGCATTTGTTCAAGCAAAAGGATCTAAATTAGAGGCAGCAGAGTTGGTTGGAGTTGCTTAAAGATTATGATATCACTATATTGTATCATCCGGGAAAGGCCAATGTGGTGGCCGATGCTTTGAGCCGAAAGGCACTGAGTATGGGCAGTTTGGGATATATTCTAGTTGGGGAGAGATTCCTTGCAGTTGATGTTTAGGCCTTGGCCAATCGGTTTGTGAAACTAGATATTCGGAGCCCAGTCGGGTGTTGGCTTGTGTGATTTCTCTGTCTTTCTTATATGATCGCATCAGAGAGCGCCAGTATGATGACCCGCATTTGCTTGTCCTTAAGGACAGAGTTTAACATGATGATGCTAGAGATGTGACCATCAGTGATGATGGTGTGTTAAGGATGCAGGGCTGGATTTGTATGCCCAATGTGGATGGGCTTAGAGAGTTGATTCTGGAGGAGGCCCATAGCTCGCAGTATTCCATTCATCTGGGTGCCGCGAAGATGTATCAGGATTTGAGACAGTACTATTGGGTGGAGAAGAATGAAGAAAGATATTGTGGGATTTGTAGCTCGGTGTCTCAATTGTCAGCAGGTGAAATATGAGTATCAGAGACTGGGTGGCTTGCTTTAACAGATGGTTATTCCCGAGTGGAAGTGGGAGAGGATCACTATGGACTTTGTGTTGGACTTCCTCGGACTTTGAAGAAGTTTGATGCTATTTGGGTGATTATGGATCGGCTCACCAAGTCCGCGCACTTCATTCCTATGTGTACTACTTATTCTTCAGAGCGGTTAGCAGATATATATATATCTAGGAGATTGTTCGGTTGCATGGTGTTCCGGTTTCCATCATCTCAGATAGGGGTACTAAATTTACTTTCCAGTTTTGGAAGTCTGTTCAGCGAGAATTGGGTACTCAGGTGGGGTTGAGCACAACATTTCATCCTCAGACGGACGGACAGTCCGAGCGTACTATTCAGATATTGGAGGACATGTTGTGTGCATGTGTTATTGATTTCGGAGGTTCGTGGGATAAGTTTCTACCACTTGTAGAGTTTGCCTACAACAACAGCTACCAGTCGAGTATTTAGATGGCTCCGTATGAGGCTTTGTATGGAGGCGGTGTAGATCTCCAGTTGGTTGGTTTGAGCCTGCCGAGGCTAGGCTATTGGGGACAGATTTGGTTCAGGATGTCTTAGAGAAGGTGAAGGTGATTCAGGAGAGACTTCGTACAACGCAGTCGTGTCAGAGGAGTTATGCAGACTGGAAGGTTCGAGATGTATCCTATATGGTGGGTGAGAAGGTTTTGTTGAAGGTTTCGCCCATGAAGGGTGTTATGAGATTTGGGAAGAAGGGGAAATTGAGTCCTCGATTCATTGGGCCTTTTGAGGTACTTTGGAGGATTGGGGAGGTGGCTTATGAGCTTGCGTTGCCACCCAGCTTGTCGAGTGTGCATTCGGTATTTCATGTTTCTATGCTCCGGAAGTATATTGGAGACCCGTCATATGTTTTGTACTTCAACATGGTTCAGTTGGATGATGATTTGACCTTTGATGTGGAGCCAGTAGCTATTTTGGGTCGTCAGGTTCGAAAGCTGAGATCAAAGGATATAGCTTCAGTGAAGGTACAATAGAGAGGTCGGCCCGTGGAGGAGGCTACCTGGGAGACCGAGCGGGAGATGCTGAGCAGATATCCTCACCTATTTGAGGCTTCAGGTATGTTTCTTGACTCGTTCGAGGATGAACGTTTGTTTAAGTTGGGGAGGATGTGACGACCCGACCAGTCGTCTCATGAGTTACCGCTCCATTTACCCTATTTCTGCTTCTTTATGCTTCATCATCCGTGTTTTATGTGGTCGAGTTGGTTGGTTTGCGTTTGGCGTGGTTTTGGTAAGAAATGAGATATTTAGTCTCTTTTAAGAAGGCTTAAGTTGAAAAAGTCAATCGGATATTGACTAATGAGTTAGAGGGCTCGGATGTGAGTTCCGATGGTTCGATTAGCTTCGGAATATGATTTGTGACTTAGGAGTGTGATCGAAAGTGGTCTTGGAGGTTCGGTATAGAATTAAGCTTGAATTGGCGAAGTTAGTATTTTGGCGATTTCCGGTTGATAGGTGAGATTTTGATCCGAGGGTTGGAACGGAATTCCGAGAGTTGTTGTGGCTTCGTTATGTGATTTGGGATGTGTGTGCAAAATTTCAGGTCATTTGGATGTGGTTTAGTTGGGTTTTTGATCAAAAGCGTATTTCAGAAGTTTTTTTTAGAAACTTAGGCTTGAATTCGATGAGAATTGATGGTTTTGGTGTTGTTTGAGGTGTTTTGATGATTAGAACAAGTTTGAATGAGGTTTTAGGACATTTTGGTGCTCTTGGTTGAGGTCCCGGAGGCCTCGGGTGAGTTTCGGGGGGGGGGGTCAATCGGACCATTTCCTAAGTTGAAAAGTTGCAAATTTTGGGAGTTCAAGTGTTGAAGAAAATAACCCTTCGCGTTCACGAGGAGTATGTCGCGTCCGCGTAGAAGGATTTGAGGAGGACCAGAATTAAACCTTCACGTTTGCGAGAGGTGCCTCACGTTCGCGAAAGGATGGAAAGCAGTGCATCGCGTTCGCGAGAAGGCACTCACGATCGCGTAGAGCAAATTGGGGTCCAAGGCATTTTGTTCATCGCGTTCGCGTAAGGTTGTCGCGTTCGCGAAGATGTAGGAGGCATAATCATTGCATTCGTGATTGGTGTGATGCATTCGCGTAGGGCAAAAATTGGTCAACGTAAGTTTGTGCTTCGCGAACGTGAGACGTTGACCGCGTTCGCGAAGAAGGAATATCAAAACTGGGCAGAAAGTTTATAAGACATTTCCTCCGCGATTTTGAGCCATTTTTCCACCATAGTTGATCATTTTGAGAGCTCTTTGAGGGAGATTGAAGAGGGATTCAAGGATAATTGATTGGAGGTAAGTTTTATGAACCAAAACGTGATTCTATTGTGAAATAAACCTAGAAATTCATGGAATTTAAGCTAAAATTTGGAAGAACTAGGGCTTGGGATTTTGAACCTTTGAACTGGGATTTGAGAGACCATTTTAGGTTAGAATTTAGAACTTTTGGTATGTATGAACTCGTGGGGTGATAAGGAATTTAATAATGTGAAAATATCTGAGTTTCGAGAAGTGGGCCCGGGGCTCGGGTTTTGCTAATTTCGAGATTTTTGATATTTTTCGATTGTTTTCACTTGGGTTATGTTCCCTTAGCATATTGTGACGTATTCATTCTGGTTTTGGTTAGATTCGACGCGCGAGGAGACCGACTTGAGAGGCAAAGGCGTCGCGAGCTAGAGTTTTTGTCGGTTCGAGGTGAGTAATGAATGTAAATGATGTCCTGAGTGTTTGAAACCCCAGATTTGCACATCGTAGTGCTATATTGAGGTGAGACACGCGCTTGATGGTGAGCGTGGGGTCGTTTACTATTAGGTATTATGACTTGGTTCGTCCCGAGTGATGCTTTTACCGTGTATTTGATTGAAGCATAATTGTTATCATCATTACTTGGACTGATTGCCATATTTGGGCTTCGTGCCAACTTTGAACCATTCAGGGAGTTTTTATCACTATTTCCTCACTGTTTTGACTTACTACTTGAACTCAGTCGTATCGTTTTTCCACTATTTTGTAACTCAGCCACTTTTTACTCAGTTTTGAAACTAAAATGATATATTAAATGATGTTTTGGGATGAGAACTACTGTTTTACTAATGCCCGAAGGGCTTTTATAATTTCTGCACTGAGCACGACCAAGGGCAAGATGTGAGGATACTATGGGATCGGGCTGCGCGCCGCAACAGTGTTATACTGATATTGATATGAGGCCGAGGGCCTATATTTGATGCCACGAGATGACTTGATATTGCGTTTGGGCCGTAAGGGCCCCTTCCCGGAGTCTGCACACCCCCAGTGAGCGCCGTCGACGATAAATAAATGGATCGGGCTGCGCACCGCAGCGGGTACTACAGGGTACTGCTCTATGTGTTGATTTCTTTTATATGTCTGTCACTTAACTGCTTATTTGTTGTAGAATTATCATATTTGGTTTTCATTGGTTTATTGCTTTCATATTACTCGTTTTAAACTGCCGCATTATAAATTACTCTATGATTCTCCGTGATTTCTTATTCTCAGTTATTATTTATGCTTATTACTCACTGGGTCAGAGTACTCACATTACTCCCTGCACCTTGCCTGCAGATCCAGGTGCATCTGAGGCTGAGTGAGGATTCTTCAGTTGAGCAGCGTATATCCGGGAGCATCGAGGTAGCTGCATGGCGTCCACAACCCTTATCTCTCCTTTCTATCCTTTTGTTTTATCTGCAATTCCCTAGACTGATATGTATTAGATTGGTAAACCTATATTAGAGGCTCAGACTTTTGACACCGGATCTATATGGGCTATGTAGTAGGATTATTATTTGAAATTTCGCATGTTTAACTCTTACTTCAGACTTCTAATATGATGATTTGGTAAACTAACTGTGATGGCTAGTAATGAACTGCATGAGAAATGGGTTAAGTTCGTTTATTGGTTAGGCTTGCCTAGCGGTGTGTTGGGCCCCATCACGACCGGGGGTGGGGTCGTGACATCCGCACAGGGGCACTGGGCTGCAGTATCCTCGGGAAGGACTGTGCGACCGCAGTCCATTTGGTGCGGTCCGCACATGGGGTCTGAGAGGGGTATAAATAGACGGGATTTTCAGTTATTTCATTTTTAAAAACCCCAAAAACATAAGAGGCGATTTTTCAAACAAATTTTCTTCTCCAAAACGTTGGTAAGTGATTTCTAACTCAATATCTTCACTCCTTAACATCTTTTAACATGATTTCAACTCAAAATCAATGATTTTCATGGGGGAAATTGGGTGTTTTGGGTAGAACCTAGGTTTTTCAAAATTGAGGATTTGGACCTCGATTTGAGGTCCGATTTCAAAACAAATTATTTATTTGAGTTCGTGGGGGAATGGGTAATCAGGTTTTGGTTCGAACCTCAGGTTTTGACCATGTGGGCCCGGGGACGATTAAAGCGAATTGGTGGTGGAATCAAGGGGTAAAGCTATAATTAAATCGTGAATTGTGTTCGTGGCATCGAGGTAAGTGTTTGGTCTAACCTTAGCTTGAGGGATTAGGAGTCGAGTCCTATTTGCTATGTGGTAATTGTTGAGTACGACGTATAGGCATGGTGACGAGTATCTATACGTTGGTGTCTAGCATGCCCGTGAGTCTTATATTGTGATTATCATGACTTCGTTGTATCTTTCATGCCTTGGTAATGATTTCTACTTGTTGTGTAAAGTTTGTGGAAGGAATTGCGACCTATGCACATTGAGGAGCGTTGGCTCAAGTTGCATAACGAATTGTGAAAGTATAAGTGATAATTGAACCTCTAGAGCATTGACTCGAGTTGTGAAGATAATTATGAAGTAAAAGTGAGAAATGAGAAGAGATCATTATGTTGTCGCCCTTACCGGGCAATTGTTGATTTGTTCGTTATTTCCCTTGCCGGGATGTTGAGATTATTGATGATGTTCCCTTGTTGGGATTTATTTGTTGAATTGTTGTTCCCTTGCCAGGATCTTTATTGCTATTTAATTTATTCCCTTGCCCTATTGTTTGTGATTGTTGTTTAGGTGAGAAAGAGAGTTAAAGCACGAAGGGTGATGCCATGCATTGTTTGTTTTGTGAGGAAGGAGCGTAAAGCACGGAGGGTGATGTCACGGAGGGTGCCATGCATTTGTTGATTTCTGATTCTTTGTTGATATCCGAGTTATATTGTTTCTTTCATTACTTGATATCTTTCTATTCAGAATTGTTATCTTCTCCACAACATATCCCCCCTCCCATATTGATTGGTTATTTCTGCATTTCTTTCCGCTGTATATGTATTTGAACTGCATAGGTTATTTGGTAGTTTAGTCCTAGCCTCGTCACTACGTCGCCGAGGTTAGGCTAGACACTTACCAGCACATGAGGTTGGTTGTGCTGATACTACATTCTGATCTATGTGCGGATCCCGGAGCAGCTTTTGGACCATAGCATGGAGGCTACCTCCAGTCCACGTGGAGATCCAAGGTTGACCTAGAGGCGTCCGTAGGCCCTAGCATCTCCTCTATTCCTATTTCCTGTTTCATTTTCCTTTTATTCAGAAACAATGTATTGTCATTTTATTCAGACTTTGTATGTAGTAAATCTTAGACCATCTGTGACACGGTGACACCAGGTTTTGGGTGGTTGAGACTTAAGTGATTGTAATAGATGTAGATTTCAGATATTTAATCGTTATCTTCCGCTTAATTATTTAAAGTTTTGTTGTTTTCCTGTTATCACCTTACGTTTGTTATAAAGGAGTAATTGAGTAATGAAATAAGTAGTTAAATAATTGGCTTTCCTAGATCACATTGGTAGGTGCCATCACGACTCCCGAGGGTGGGAAATCCGGGTCGTGACAAGTTGGTATCAGAGTTCTAGATTACATGGGTCTCACAGTTCACAGACAAGCTTAGTAGAATCTGAGGGATTAGTACGGAAATGTCTATATTTATCCCCAGAGGCTACAGAGTTAGGAAAAACTTCACATTTATTCTTTCCTGTCGTGCGGTTTGGCTTGTCAATGCTAATTGAATTTCCACTCTGTTCTTTCGCAGATGGAGAGAACACGCGCATCCTCATCCACTGACCAGCAACCCGAGCCCCCACCAACAGCTCCTATAAGGGGCAGAGGGCAAGGTCGAGACCGTTCTAGAGGCCAAAGTAGGGGCAGAGCTCAGCCCCGAGCAGCAACACCAGCGGTGGAGCCTTAGGTTGACTTTGATGATTAGGTTCCGGCCCCAGCAATTCTGGCGGGCCCAGCTCAGCTCCTAGAGGGGTTTATTGCTACCCCAGTTCTTTAGGATACTCTGGTTCGTCTAGTGGGCCTCATGGAGAGTGTCACCCGAGCAGGCTTTCTTTTTGTAGCACCAGCCGTCTCTTAGGCCGGAGGAGGAGCCAAGACTCCTATTACTCGCACTCTGGAGTAGGTAGCTCCCCATATTCAGACTCCAACGGTTCAGCCAATTGGAGCAGTTCAGTCGGGTATGGTAGCTCAGACCGGTGATGGAGCAGCTATGTTGCCGATGCTTTGTGGAGGCTGGATAGGTTCACCAAGCTCTTTACTGCTACTTTCAGCGGTGCATCTACTGAGGATCCCCAAGATTATCTAGACAACTGTTATAAGGTTCTCAGGAACATGGGAATAGTCGAGACCAATGGGGTTGATTTTGCCACTTTTTGCTTGTCTGGATCCGCCAAGACTTAGTGGAGGGATTTCTATTTGGTTGGACTAGCCGGATTGCCAGCCTTGACTTGGGAGTAGTTTACGCAGTTATTTTTGGAGAAGTTTCTCCCCATTACTCAGAAAGAGGCCTATCGGAGGCAGTTTGAGCGCCTTCAGCAGGGTTCTATGACATTTACCCAGTATGAGACCAAATTCATCGACTTGGCTCGTCATGCTCTTATCATACTTCCCACCGAGAGAGAGAGAGAGAGAGAGAGAGAGAGAGAGAAAGGGTGAGGAGGTTCATTAATGGAATTATTCAGCCGATTCATCTTCAGATAGCTAGGGAGGCTGGAAGTGAGATATCTTTCCAGGAGGTGACCAATGTGGCCTGGAGAGTAGAGATGGTTCTGTCGCAGGGAGGTGGTCATGGGTCGGATAAGAGGCCCCGTTATTCAGGCCGATTCAGTGGTACCTTGTCTAGAGGTATAGATTCGTGTGGTAGAGGCCATCCTCCTAGGCCTTTTCAGTTAGCACTTCAGGTTTTTCACGGTGCTTCAAGTAGCTGTGGTCCTCAGATGCAGTATTCTGATCAACAGTCCTACAGTGCACTACCAGCTCCTATCAGTGCCCCGCCGCTTCAGAGTTTTTGGAGTGGTCATTCAGGTCATCAGGGCCGGCAGTCTCAGCAGCCGAGGGCTTGCTACACTTGTGGTGATATGGGTCATATTGCTAGGTTTTGCCCTCGAGCACCAAGTAGCTCTCAGCATCAGGGTTCTCGTGCCATGGTACACGTACCAGGTGTTCCACAACCCGCCTAACCAGCTAGAGGTGGGGGTAGAGGTGCTAGAGGTAGAGGTAGAGGCACTAGAGGTAGATCTCAGGCCGCTAGAGGTGGAGGCCAGCCAGCAGCAGGGCATCCCAAAGAATTAGTTCAGGGTGGTGGGCCCCAGCCCCGATGTTATGCCCTTCCAGCCATGCCCGAGGCTGAGGCTTCAGATGCAATTATTACAGGTACGGTTCTAGTTTGTGATAGAGATGCTTTAATGTTATTTGATCTAGGGTCTACATACTCGTATGTGTCATCTTATTTTGCACCATATCTGGTCATGCCTAGTGATTCTTTGAGTGCTCCTGTCTATGTGTCCACACCGGTGGGTGATTCTATTATGGTAGATCGAGTCCATCGTATGTGTATAGTGGTGATTGGGAATCTTGAGACTCGTGTAGATTTACTTATTTTGGACATGGTAGATTTTGATGTTATATTTTGAATGGACTGGTTATCACCTTACCACGCTATCTTGGACTGCCATGCCAAGACTGTGACCTTAGCCTTACCGGGTGTACCTCGTTTAGAGTGGAGAGGGACTCCTGGTCATTCTACCTGTAGTGTTATCTCTTATGTGAAGGCTCAACATATGATCGAGAAGGGATGTTTGGCCTATTTGGCATATGTTCGTAATTCTAGTGCTGAGGTTCCGTCTATTGATTCTATGCCCATTGTTCGAGAGTTTCCTGAGGTTTTCCCTTCAGACCTGCTGGGTATGCCACCCGATAGGGATAATGACTTTTGCATTGATTTGGCTCAGGGCACTCAGCCCATTTCTACCCCGCTGTATCTTATGGCCCCGCCTGAGTTGAAAGAGTTAAAGGAGCAGTTGCAAGACTTGCTTGAGAAGGGTTTCATTAGGCTGAGTGTTTCGCCTTGGGGTGCGCCAGTGTTGTTTGTTAAAAAGAAAGGCAGATCGATGAGAATGTATATTGATTATCGGCAGTTGAATAAGGTTACAATCAAAAATAAGTATCCATTGCCGAGGATTGATGATTTGTTTGATCAGCTTCAGGGTGCCAAGATATTTTCGAAGATTGACTTAAGATCTGGCTACCATCAGTTGAGGATTAGGGCATCCGATGTCCCTAAGACAACTTTTCGCACTCGGTACAGGCTTTATGAGTTCTTGGTGATGTCATTCGGGTTGACAAATTCCCCAACATCTTTTATGGATTTGATGAACTGAGTGTTCAGGCCTTATTTGGATTCATTCGTGATAGTCTTCATTGATGATATTTTGATATATTCCCGCAGCCGGGAGGAGCACGAACATCATCTTAGAGTGGTTCTTCAAACCTTGAGGGATAGTCAATTATATGTTAAGTTCTCGAAGTGTGAATTCTGGTTGAGTTTAGTTGCATTCCTAGGTCATGTTGTGTCAGCGGAGGGTATTCAGGTTGATCTGAAGAAGATTGAGGCAGTCAAGAACTGGCGTAGAACAACAGCTACTGAGATTCGGAGTTTCTTGGGATTGGCAAGTTACTATCGTCGGTTCGTGGAGGGGTTTTCATCTATCGCAGCCCCGATGACTAGGTTGACCCAGAAGGGTGCCTAGTTCAGATGGTCGGATGAGTGTGAGGTGAGCTTCCAGAAGCTCAAGACAACTCTGACTACGACACCGGTGTTGGTTTTGCCCACAGGTTCAGGGCCTTATACAGTTTATTGTGATGCATCTCGTATTGGACTTGGTGCGATATTGATGCAAGATGGCAAAGTCATTGCCTATGCTTTGCGGCAGTTGAAGATTCATGAGAAGAACTATCCGGTTCATGATTTGGAGTTGGCAGCCATTGTTCATGCATTGAAGATGTTGAGGCATTATCTATATGGCATGACATGTGAGGTGTTCACGGATCACAAAAGTCTCCAGTATTTGTTAAAGCAAAAGGAGTTGAATTTAAGGTAGAGGAGGTGGTTGGAGTTGTTGAAAGATTATGATGTCACCATCTTATATCATCAGGGAAAGGCCAATGTGGTGGCCGATGCTTTGAGTAGGAAGTCATCCAATATGGGCAGTCTTGCTTATATTTTGGTCGGTGAGAGACTGCTTGCTTTGGATGTTTAGGCTTTGGCCAATCAGTTCGTGAGGTTGGATGTTTCTGAGCCTAGTCGTGTGTTAGCTTGCACAGTTGCTCGTTCTTCATTATTGAAGCGTATCCAGGATCGACAGTATGATGATCCCCATTTGTATGTCCTCAGAGACACGGTGCAGCGCGGAGGTTCCAAGCAGGTTACCTTAGGTGTTGATGGAGTTTTGAGATTGCAGGGTGAGTTTGTGTGCCTAATGTAGATGGGCTTTAGGAGTTAATTTTGGAGGAGGCCCATAGATCCCGATACTCTATTCATCCGAGCACTGCAAAGATGTATCAGGATTTGCGGCAACATTATTGGTGGCAGAGAATGAAGAAGGATATCGTTGCATATGTGGTTCGGCGTCTGAATTGTCAGCAGGTTAATTATGAGCATCAGAGGCCTGGTGGTTTATTTCAGAAGATTGAGCCTCCTGAGTAGAAGTGGGAGCGGGTCACTATGGATTTCGTTGTTGCACTCCCGCAGACTCAGAGGAAGTTCGACGCAGTATGGGTCATTGTTGATATGCTGAGCAAGTCAGCGTATTTCATTCCTATGGCAGTCTCCTATTCATCCGAGAGATTGGCTGAGATCTATATCCGGGAGATTGTTCGTCTTCATGGTGTGCTTGTGTCTATAATTTCGGACCGAGGTACGCAGTTTACCTCACGTTTTTGGAGAGCAGTTCAGCGAGAGTTGGGCACGCGGGTTAAGTTGAGCACGGTATTTCATCCTCAAATGGACGGGCAGTCCGAGCGGACTATTCAGATTTTGGAAGATATGCTCCGAGCGTATGTTATCGACTTTGAAGGCTCGTAAGATCAGTTTTTTCCTTTAGTAGAGTTTGCCTACAACAACAACTACTAGTCGAGTATCCAGATGGCCCCTTATGAGGCTTTATATAGTAGGCGGTGTCGGTCTCCGGTTGGATGGCTTGAGCCGAGAGAGGCTCAGTTGTTGGGCACGGATCTGGTTCAGGATGCCTTGGACAAGGTCAGGATCATTCAGGATAGGCTACGTATGTCTCAGTCCAGGCAAAAGAGTTATGCCGACCGCAAGGTTCGAGATTTGGCTTTCATGGTCGGTGAGCGGGTATTGCTTCGAGTGTCGCCTATGAAAGGCGTGATGAGATTCGGGAAGAAGGGCAAGCTTAGCCCTAGGTTCATTGGCCCGTTTGATATTCTTGATCGAGTGGGAGAGGTGGCTTATAGACTTGCATTGCCGCCGAGCTTATCAACCGTGCATCAAGTGTTTCATGTGTCTATGCTTCGGAAGTATCACGGCGATCCATCCCACGTGTTAGATTTCAGCATTGTCTAGTTGGACAAGGACTTGTCTTATGAGGAGGAGACGGTAGATATTCTAGACCGGCAGGTTCGTCAATTGAGATCGAAGAGTTTTCCTTTTGTTCGTGTTTAGTGGAGAGGTCAGCCCGCTGAGGCATCGACTTGGGAGTCTGAGTACGATATGGGGAGCCGTTATCCCCATCTTTTTCCCGACTCAGGTACTTCCTTCTTATGTTTGTTTGAGGACGAACAATTATTTTAGAGGTGGAGAATGCAAGTGAATTTAGTATTCTGAGGCCTAAAACCTCCCCTTTACCTCATCTTGATTTGTGTGCATGGTCCGGACCTATATCCGAAAAGCCTTCTATGTGAAAATATAAGAAAAGAAATTCTAGAGTTAAAATTTGATTATAGTTGACTTTGGTCAACATTTTGAGCAAACGGACCCGGATCCATATTCCGACTATCCTGGGAGGTCCGTATTAAAATATGGGACTTGGGCGAATGCCCAAAATGAATTCCGAGGTCCCAATCCTTAGAAATCAATTTTTGAAAGAAATGGTTTTACTGAATTATCTAAGAAATGAAGAAAAGAATTAATGTTTGAAATCATTGTTATCGGGCCCGTATTTTGGTTTCGGAGCCCGGTATAAACTTGTTATAGTATTTGAAAGATAACTATGAAATTTGGTGAAAACGGATGTCATTTGACGTAATTCAGGCCTTAATTGGGAAATTTGATGTTTAAAGGAGTTTTGAGAAAATTTCATTGATTGTGAGGTTTAATTCGATGTTTATGGTGTTATTTTGGCGATTTGATTGCACAATTAAGTTCGTACGATGTTATTGAGTTAGTATATATGCTTGGTTTGAAGTTCCGAGGGCTCAAGTGAGTTTCGGGTAGTTTCCGGGATGTCTTAGGCTTAAAAGCAGATGTTGCAACTTCAGAGAAGTTGCAGGTCTCTGAACCTACCAGTGCGGTCTGCAAGAAAATGTGTGCGACCGCGGAAGGGGCCAGTGCGGTCTGCAGTAGATTTTATGCGGTGCGTGGTGGAGGGCTGTGCGGCCGCAACCGACTTTGTGCGGTCCGCACAGGGGCACTGGGCTACAGTATCCTCAGGAAGGACTGTGCGGCCGCAGTCATTTTGTGCGGTCCGCATAGGAGGTCTGAGTGGGGTATAAATAGATGGGATTTTCAGTTATTTTCATTTTTTGAAACCACAAAAACATAAGAAAGGATTTTTCAAACAACCTTTCTTCTCCAAAACGTTGGTAAGTGATTTCTAACTCAATTTCTTCACTCCTTAACATCTTTTAAATGAATTCAACTCAAAATCAATGATTTTCATGGGGAAAATTGGGTGTTTTGGGTAGAACCTAGGTTTTTCAAAATTGGGGATTTGGACCTCGATTTGAGGTCTGATTTCAAAATAAATTATATATTTGAGTTCGTGGGGAAATGGGTAATCAAATTTTGGTTTGAACATTGGGTTTTGACCATGTGGGCTCGGGGGAGATTTTGACCTTTTGGGTAAAACTTTGGAAAATTCATTTTCATGCATTCAAATTGATTCATTTAGCGTTTATTGATGTAATTAAGTAACTTGTGACTCGACTAGAGCGAATTGGTGATGGAATCAAGGGGTAAAACTATAATTAAATCGTGAATTGTGTTCGTGGCATCGAGGTAAGTGTTTAGTCTAACCTTAGCTTGAGGGATTAGGAGTCGAGTCCTATTTGCTATGTGGTAATTATTTAGTACGACGTATAGGCATAATGACGAGTATCTATACGTTGGTGTCTAGCATGCCCGTGAGTCTTATATTGTGATTATCATGACTTCGTTGTATCTTTCATGCCTTGGTAATGGTTTCTACTTGTTGTGTATAGTTTGTGGAAGGAATTGCGACATATGCATATTGAGGAGCGTTGGCTCAAGTTGCATAACGAATTGTGAAAGTATAAGTGATAATTGAACCTCTAGAGCATTGACTCGAGTTGTGAAGAGAATTATGAAGTAAAAGTGAGAAATGAGAAGAGATCATTATGTTGTCGCCCTTGCCGGGCTATTGTTGATTTGTTTGTTATCTCCCTTGCCGGGATGTTGAGGTTATTGATAATGTTCCCTTGCCGAGATTTTTTTGTTGAATTGTTGTTCCCTTACCGGGATCTTTATTGCAATTTCATTTATTACCTTGCCCTATTGTTTGTGATTGTTGTTTGGTTGAGGAAGAGAGTTAAAGCACGAAAGGTGATGTCGTGCATTGTTTGTTTTGTGAGGAAGGAGCGTAAAGCACGAAGGGTGATGCAGTGCATTGTTTGTTTTATGAGGAAGGAGTGTAAAGCACGAAGGGTGATATCGTGTATTATTATGAGGAAAGAGTGTAAAGTACGAAGGGTGATGCCGTGTCGTACGATGTACCATTCCATGTTGATTTTATTGATTATATGGTGAGGAAAGAGAGTAAAAGCACGAAGGGTGATGCTGTGCACATTCTTATTATATAATTGCTTTGGTGAGGACGAAAGTAAAAGCATGAAGGGTGATGCCGTGCATTTGTTGATTTCTGATTCTTTGTTGATATCCGAGTTATATTGTTTCTTTCATTACTTGATGTCTTTCTATTCGGAATTGTTATCTCCCCCACAACATGCTCCCCCTCCTATATTGATTGGTTATTTCTGCATTTCTTTCCGCTGTATATTATTTTTGTACGCTTGCACAGGTTATTTGGTAGTCTGGTCCTAGCCTCGTCACTACTTCGCCGAGGTTAGGCTAGACACTTACCAGCACATGAGGTCGGTTGTGCTGATACTACACTCTGCACTATGTGCAGATCCCGGAGCAGCTCTTGGACCATAGTTTGGAGGCTACCTCCAGTCCACGCGGAGATCCAAGGTAGACCTACAGGCGTCCGCAGACCCTGACGTCTCCTCTATTCCTATTTCCTGTTTCATTTTCCTTTTATTCAGAAATAATGTATTGTCACTTTCTTCAAACTTTGTATGTAGTAAATCTTAGACCGTCTGTGACACGGTGACACCAGGTTTGGGTGGTTGAGACTTAAGTGATTGTAATAGACGTAGATTTCAGATATTTAATCGTTATCTTCCGCTTAATTATTTAAAGTTCCGTTGTTTTCCTATTATCGCCTTACATTTGTTATAAAGGAGTAATTGAGTAATGAAATAAATAGTTAATGATTGGCTTGCCTAGCTCACATTAGTAGGCGCCATCACGACTCCCGATGGTGAGAAATTCGGGTCGTGACACTTCTTTACCCCTAAGACCTCTACAACAGCTACCTTAAGGCAATCCGCAGTCATGGACTACATACTAGACGCATCCCCTCATACTCGTCCAGGCCCTCATAGCCGATAACTTCTCCCCTAACTCCTGAGCTTTGTCCTTGGTCAAGTTACCCCACTTGATCTTAGGTTGTCTGCACCCCGCCTTCTTCCTCCTACTCCTCTTGATCTCCATGTCCATAACTAGGAGCCTATGTAGGGTCGTAAGGTGCTCACTCGGGGTAACCTTGCAGTCAGTGCACAAACCTTTATTGCATTTCCTGCAGAGAAGATAATCAATCTAAGTCTTGCCTATTAAATTTCGAAAAGTGACCAGGTGCTCTTCCCTCTTCGGGAAACTTGAGTTAGCTATAACCAAATCAAAAGCTCTATCAAACTCCAACAGTGAATTACCTCCCTCATTCCTATCCCCAAAATCGTACCCGCCATGCACAACATCATAACCCCTAGCACTAGCCCCAATATGACCATTGAAATCTCCGCCAATGAACAACTTCTCTGCGTGCGGGATACTACGCACCATCTCGTCCAAATAATCCCAAAGTTGCTTCTTGACCTCCTCATTCAAACCTACCTGAGGAGCATATGCACTAATCACATTTATAGTAAACCCACAAACTACCAGCTAATACTCATCAACCTGTCATTTATCCTCCTAACCTTAACCACGAGCTCCTTGAGATCCCTGTCTACTAAAATACCCACCCCATTCTTACCTCCAGCGCTCCCTGAGTACCATAGTTTAAACCCGTCTAAATCTCGTGCCCTATTACCCTTCCATCTAGTCTCCAGAACACACGCTATGTTGATCTTCCTCTTCTGAACACACGCTATATTGGTATTATCATAAGCATAACTAATATATAGGAAATAGGAATCCATGGTATTAACAATGCATTGAGTTTTAATTCATGCATTAGCTTAGTTAAAGATAAAACTGTCCTTCAGAATTTATGCTTGATTAAAATATGCTATTATATTAATGCAGGTTTAAAATAATCCAAGAAGTGGAAAATAAAATTATATTCCTAGTAAATAAATAAATACTTAGCATATTTATAAATAAAAAATTTAGTTCTACACTAGAATATAGGTAGATAAATCAAATAATTTTTTTAACCCGTTTCATATAAAAACATTCCTCAACATATGTTTCTTTTAAAAACATAAAGTGATGGACTGTTTATGAGGGTATTTTTGTAAACAAATAATTCTTTTAGAAATTGTACAATGCTCTAATATATCGAACCAAACAATGAATAAGAAATATGTCAGCATAACTAATGCAAACATAACTAATACCAACATTACTAATACACCATCTAGCATTATTCTTATGCACTCTACCAAACAATCCCTGAGGCTTAAAATTTGAAGATCTTCTCTGTTCACTAGCTCATCCTGCTTAGAGCTAGAGCAATTTCCTTCTTGCTCCCTCTATTGTGACCATTTCCAATTGGCTAACCATCTTATTTCATGTTTATCCAGCTGACGGATAGCTAATATTTACGTGAAAATAATATGGGTTAGCCAGTTTTCGGACTGATAAGTAAAAAATAGCCAGCATTTACAAAGTCATTAAAAAATAGTCACTATTTTGAAATACGGAAAGTTCTAGTATAATATGTTGGATTATGGAGCTCCTGCTTATAATTTTCAGCATATTATGTTGGAACTCCAGCACACGAAACGTTTCAGCATAATATACTGGACATTGGAGCTCATGCGTATAAATTTAAGGATATTTTTGTTCATATTTTATTTTTACATGAAAAAATAACTAAATTTTGATTACTTTTGAAATTGTGACTATAATTTAATTACCAGTAGTAAATCTGGCTATTTCTGTTTTTTCCCGCAATATTTACTTTTGTTGGCCCAATTTTTATTTGTCTGGTCCAATATGCCTATATAAGTTTGGGTAGAAATGACACCAGGTAGCCACTCTAAAGGGTTGCTATTTAAGAATTAACCAATGCGTCTTGAGTTTCAGGTTTTCAATTCAATTTTTCAAGATAAAAATTTCCGGAATTATTTTGAAGTTAAGATTTTTAGTTTAAAATTTAAGGACAAAATAAGTATTGGCTAATCTCTAAATAACACCCTTAAAAATAGTTATCTGTGCACTTGCCCCTAAGTTTGGCATGTTTTTATTGAGACTTGAGAGTAATCTGATTTCATAAAAATAGTTTACAAATCTATAATATATTTATTGGCTAGATGGTGAGATAGTTCGACTATATAGAACATAAAAAGATCAACATAACATTCCACTTGAAAATGAATTGTAAAAGATTTTATTAGGCAATAGAGGTTGAAACCCCAATATCGTTACAATGACAAACAACTATGTACAGTCAGAAATAAAGATTTTATTAAAATTCTCTCAATTATTGATATATATATATTTTTTCTCTTTAAATTGTTTTCTTTTGCTTTCTTGTTTCCACCATAGTGGATCTTCTCCCAATTTGTCTTTGTCCTCCAATTTTTCCTTGCCAATAATCCTCTACTTTTGTAGTTTCTTCTTCACTTACCCAGCCTTCTTTCATCAATTTCTGTTGGTAGTACCTAAATCCCACATACAACATAAAAACTGCAAAAAAAAAAAAAAAAAAAAAAAATTATATGTTGATTAACCTGAATTTTCATTCAAAAAAATGTTTGAAGTTTTATCCGAGTAAAAATGAGCAGCCCGGTGCCTAAAGTATTCACTCAGGGATCGGGGAAGGGCCGCAACCCAGAGTATGATATAGATATCATACCCTAATGAAAGCATTAGTGACTGTTTCCACGGCTCGAACACGTAATCTATAGGTCACACGAAGACAACTTTAACGTTGCTCCGAGACTACCCTTCTAAAGTTTTATTCAAGTAGGCAGTAAAAATTGCAGCTGCATAAATAGAAATAAAAGAAAAAAATAATTTTTTCGCGAAAATTAGTGATTTTACCTGCCCAAATTCTAGCAGCAATTGAAGATAAATTCCAAACGAGTGTGAATATTGCAAATGCAACTGCTTTCTTGTGAGTACATGATTCCCAAGCATCTCGAAAGCGTCTAATCCAAAATGTACCTTCATATTGCATTTGCACGTTATAAAAATAAAATAAATTATTTTAAAATAAAATAAAATAAAACAAATCCACGAAATACAAAGTTTTAGAAAAGAACAAGACATCAAAAGTTTCTTGAAATTATCTAATTTTTTTAGAGAGTTAAGAGTTTAATTTCTATATATTAATAATATAAAAAACTTAAAAATAAAGGTAATTATCATAATAAATGAATTAGTCGCCTAAAAGATAAGCTTATGATCTGATGTAACAAATTAAATTACAATATATCTTTCTAATGAAATTTGAGGTAGACTTGTATTATTATTATTATATATTTCTCCATCTATCAACAATTTAGACATAAGATTAAGAAAATCTAATATGTGATGCAAGATTAGGTAGCCAAACATTAATACCATATAAAAATAAATTAAGCTTTTTCTTGCATTATCTTTAATAATGTAGAGAAAAAAAATAAGAGGATAATAAAATGGATTGATAAAGATTGAAATGGACCGCTTTCTTTTATTGCACTCATTAATGCAACAAAAATAATAATGTGACTCCATTTATAACCAACTACGGAAACGGATCAAGAATTTAAACGGTATGAGTTTCACCTTTAAAGTTATTAATATTGAACTTATTATATTTTTAAAGGCTTCATATATAATATTAATATATAATTTTTGTAATTTTTATACATAAATTTATACTCTGAATTAAAAGTTATAAATTCGATTAACCCTTAACTTTAATGCTACGTTACTAGTTGACAAATTTACAAAAGAGACGTTATGTATTAGTTCATCCAGTGACGTATACTGCAAATTTATTAAATATTCCAAATTTTGGTAAGGGAAAAGCCCCACCATTGTACTTGGTGAGGTTGAAAATCTGTTTAACGGTATTATATTCGATTTAGAAATTCTGAATTCCCTATACATCTTCACCAACCAAAATTAAAAAAAATTAAAAAAATAGAGCCGGTAAATTTATTTTTTCATTATAATACTTGCCAGATCTTAGTTTCTACTATCTGCATTTTTAAAAATTGTCTTTGAATTATACTTGCAAAGCATTGTTCAAAGAGAGAGTATAAAAAGGATTTAATGGGCGTTTGGACATAAGAATTCTAAAATTCTGGAAAAAGTGAAAAAAAAATTCAAGTGAAAATAATATTTGAAAATTAGAGTTGTGTTTGGACATGAATACAATTTTGGGTTGTTTTTGAATTTTTGTAAGTGATTTGAAGTGAAAATTTTGAAAAATAGTCTTTTGAAGTTTTTCAAATTTTCGAAAAAACTCAAAATTCATCTTCAAGTGAAAATTGAAAACTTTATGGCCAAACACCGATTTCGAAAAAAAATATTTTTTTTTCAAATTTTTGTATGGCCAAACGGCCCCTTAATTTACACATATACATTGGCAATGTAATTTTTTTTTCATGTTATTGGTATATTTTACCTTGTAGTAACAAGCAATTTTATGTATTTTCTAAGTTACTAATTTCACTTCATATAAAAGTTTATCTGTAATTATCTTTTAAATAACCTAATAATGTAAATATTATTTTAAACTATTAGTGGTGTATATAAGTAAAAAACTGATATAAAAAAGATTTAATCTGTATATATGCGCCGATAATGTAAAAGATTTTCACTTATTCAATGTATTTTAATTTGTTATAACGAGTAACTTATCTATTTTCTAAGTTGTTAATTCCTTCTTAGTTTAAAATTTTATCTGTAGTTATTTTAGAAATAATTAAATAATAAAAGAAAAAGAAGATGAAGAAGAAGAGCATGGTAAATATTTTTTTTTACCATAGGCAGTTAACTGAGTGGAATAAGAAGAACAGACTTTTGGTACAATGAAAACTCCAAAAAAGCCTGCAAAACAGCCAAAAAAACAAGTGTCAGCAACAACTATGGTAAGTGAAAAAGTAAAAAAGAATGTTTAGTAAAATTTCGTGGAGTCTATGAAGGATAGTGTGTACGCAGACTACCTTGATATTTTTCTAAAATTGTTCATTCAGAAATTGTACATACATCTATTTTTATTTAGTTTTTATAAATTTTATTCAAAAAAATTTAAAGAATAAATATTCGAATTTATACTATTCCTTCCGTCTCAATTTATGTGAAATTATTCGGATTTTGAGAATTAAATAAATTATTATATGACCGTTTTTCATATGTCTTTTAAATATTTTAAATTATTAATTATTGCGTAAAAGTTATATGTTCAAATACATAATCAAAATTAAGAAGTTTAATCCCGAAAAACGAAAAATATCACTATAATTGAGATAAAAATAATAATAATTAAATAATTTAACTCTTGTACTTCGAACCCTTTGCATATAAAATTCACATCTAACAATTCTCACTAAAAAACACTTCCCAAGTTTCATTCTCTTAGGGTAATTTATTTAACTTTTTTACCAATAAAATGAAAAGAAGTAAAAATACAACAGTGAAAAAACATGTTTTAACTTTTAACCATGTTAGAAGCAGAAAAAACTCACCTAATTTGGACATTTTCCAAATAGTTATGGAGCTGCCACATCTAGCCAAAATAAACAGCAGAACTGCCATCTGTAGAGGCAAAATTTTGTCAATTTTCAAATAGTTGAAGTCAGATCAATTATTATTATTTTATTTTAAAATAATACAAAGAAATGAAATGGGAAATTTTGGATTTTTCTTTACCTTCATTGTAGTAGCAGGATCCCCAGAAAAAAGGGCTCTAATTTTCAAGAGACATTCATTTATGTAAGGCAGTATCAATTTCAGTATCCACATTGCTTCTTCTTCTCCTACTATATATTCACTTGACTCATTTATATTATTGGCACCCCTATTAAATAAATAAATAAATAAATAAGAAAAATTAGATCAAAGAAATAATTTTTCCTTAAAAGAAAATGGGGCTAATTTCATTGTCATTGCCTCATTGGATGTTATCCGCTATAATAATAAAGTCATAGAAATATTTTTTGGTAGAAATGACATCAAGTAGCCATCATAAAGGGTTGATATTTAAGAATTAGCCAGTATGTCCCGAATTTAAACTTTTTAGTTCAATTTTCGGGACAAAAGTATCATGAATTGTTCTGAAGTTAAGATTTTTAGCTTAAAATTTCAGAAGAAAATAAGTACTGGCTAATCTCAAAATAACATCCCAGAGAATGGCTATTTGTGCACTTTCACCTATTTTTTGCCACATTAAATATTATAACATTAAAGAAGTAACGGAACAACTAGCTTTATCTGCTATAACATTAAAGTTTTTTTGGAAAATTCCAAAAGTAAACCCGCAGTCACTATCCTTTGGATGTGCACCAGGTAACATGTTCACTATGCAATAGATCGTAAAGATGTAAACCACACAGGAAATGTAAACCGCACTAAGCAAGCTCGGAGCGACGAGCTCTGAGTGACGGCTGGTGAGGCCAGGGGAATCGTTTTCAGATCTTTCATGTGGGAAACTATTCACCCAACCAACTCAGCCAATCCTTACATGCCTATAACATTAAAGTTACAACTAGCTTTTGTCGCATTACAGTAATTGAACTTTAACTGCTGTAACAATTTTTTACCTGTGAATATTGAGGGATCTAAAGAGAAAGATTGCAGCAAGATAGACCAGACCCAAGTAGGAAAGAACAGAAATGAAGCTGTAAAAAAAGACAAATCAATAATTTTAGTTACTAGTATTCTTTTTGGTTATTTCAAGAATCAAGAAAGGAAAATCTGATTTTTTTTTCTAAGTGTAAGTTCTGAATTACCTGATACTGAGATCTTGAGTATATGAAGATGAAATGATGACAAAAGTTCCAATTCCAAAGATTAATGCTGATTTTGATGCATCTCTCCACATTACCAAATCAACTAAAGAAAATGTCCAAAACAAAGAACAGAAAATCAAGTCCAACATTTGCAGAATTACATTGAAATTTAAAGAAACTATAAAACAAAAAAAAAGAGAAATTACCAAAGCTTTGTAATTTGCTATGTTGTCTTGGAATTGTGTGAAATTCATCTGAAGTTGGAACTGACAATGTAGCATAAAATGAGGGTGAATTCAGAACATAACCTTAAGAAAACAACAACAATAAACCTAGTAAAATCTCAAAAGTGGGGTATGGAGCGGGTACGCACGGGGCGAAGCTAATAGCCCGCTACAGGTTCAGCCAAACCCAGTAACGTTTGTTCAAACAGTGTATTTGTGTTAAAAAATTATTAAATATGTAGAAATATTAAATTTAGAACCTAGTTATTAACATTTGAAATCACTGTTCTGAAATCTAGAGCCCATAAGGTTAAAATTCAGGCTCCGCCTCTGTGTACGCAAACCTTTATCACCTCGGGAAGATAGAGACGCTGTTTTAAACGGACACTCGACTCATGGGAAAAAGTAAAAAGAAGCAGTAACATAAGCAGAACACAACCTTAAAAAAACAAAATGATAGAAAAAAGAAAAAGCATTAAGGAAATTAAATTTACCTGATTTGGTTCTTGTTGGACTTTGAAGATGAATTTTGGCTTGGCCTGGAATTGGAGGAGACTGTTTCTTGATAATTGGAGAAATGGGAACTGATTTTTCATTGCTAATTTGAAGTTTTTTCTCTTCAATTACAACCTTTTTAGGCTTATTTTCTGCTACATTAATCTCTTTAACATCAACACTTAATTCCTTTTCAATTTCCTCATCAAAAACCTCATCCAATTCTTCTTCATTTTCTTCATTTTCAAGATTCAACTTTTCTTTATTACTACACTTGACTTGAGATTCTTTACAATTTTCTTCATTGCTTGTTATAACTTTCTCTTCACATATACCAAATTCTTTACAATTTTCTTGATTTTCAAGATTCTTTTTTGACTCCTCTACACCAACACCAACAACAACAACCTTATTTTCCTCAAAATTCTTACATTTCTCTTCAACTTCTTTACTTGTAACTGATTTTGCTTTCACCAGCTGAACTGAATTCCTCAAATTCCCATTAACAGACATAGATTTTACTTTCCTTAATTCAGAATTCTTCTCATTTTCATCCTCTTTTCCTCCATTATTAGCCTCTGATTTCACTTTCCTTAATAATACACTTGATTTCTTGTTCTGAATTGAACTTTTCTTCATTTCTTCAGTTGAAACTGTACTCAATTCTTTACACTGTTCATCCAAATTCTTGCTCAATTCAGATCTTTTTCTTGAAATCTGAATTGGGTTCCCTTCAAAATTACTCTCAGATTTCCAAGTTTTTCTCTTGCCACTCATCACACCACCAACACCAAGATTGGATTTTGACCCCATTTTCAACTTTTTGTCTACTTGATTTGTTTCACTAGTAGTACTAATTATAGTAGTAGTAGTACTAGTTTTCTCATCATTTTTTACTTCTGGGGTTTCTTCTTCTTTTTCACTGTTGCTATATACTTTGATCCCACCTTTGACTTCATCATATTTCATCCTATTTTCCCATACAGAACCTGACATTACACCATTTCTTGAAATTTTGCTCCTTCTCTTATTAACCACTTCCATTTTTCTTTTCTTTTTTCTCCTTTTGTTACTAATGATTCTTGATTATAATGAGGAGTTTTGGTGGGGTTAGGGGGTAGGGTGGGGTGTCACTGGTTGTGTATTAATGGAGTAACAAATTTCAGCTGAAGATATTGAGAGGGGTGTGATGAAAGTTATGAATAACATTGGGATCCCATAACACCAGAAAGAGAGAGAAGAGAAGTGTATTCATTTTTGTTTTTTCTTCTTTTGGCTCTTTTTAATGTGGTGATTTCATTTTTCATTTTTTTTCTTTTCTTTTTGTGAGTTTAAGTTCTTTTTATACCATTTGGACTAAGATGATATCGAGTGACCACTTCAGTTTAAGAGGAGTTGTTCTGATGGTAAGCAACTTTCACTTACAACCAAGAGGTTGTGAGTTCGAGTCACCAAGAGTAAGGTGGGGAGTTCTTGGAGGGAAGGATGCCGAGGGTCTATTTGGAAACAGCCTCTCTACCCCAGGGTAGGGGTAAGGTCTGCGTACACACTACCCTCCCCAGACCCCACTAGTGGGATTATACTGAGTTGTTATTGTTGTTGTTGTTGGACTAAGATGATATCGGAAACAACCTATTTATCTTAATCTATGCTTACACATTACTTTTTCTAGACTTCACTTTTATGGAATTATACTGAGATTATTGTTATTGTTGTTGTTATTATACAGACTAAGATGATCGACACTAATGGGGAAGTGTACAAATAGTCATTCTTAGGGTTGTTATTTAAGGATTAGTTAGCACTTATTATGTCCTGGAATTTTGAATTAAAAATCTTAATTCAGGGTATTTATGTCCCAAAAATTAAATAGAAAAACTAAAATTTAGAATATACATTGGTTAATTCCTAAATAGAAGCCCTCTAGAGTGGTCACCGCCTACCTAGTGGCATTTACACACAATAAGAGGTATCTAAACTCTAGTAATCCTAATTGATAACTTAAAAATGTACCCTATCCATTTTAATTGATGTGTCTTATTTTTATTTTTTATTTATTTAAAAATGTCACCTTTTTATAGTAAACTTTTAGTTTGAACACTCTCAGGTTATCTTTAATGACACTTCTCTTATAATTAAGACCATAAAATTCAAAGAATATTTTTAGTATGATAATTTAATAGTGTAATATATAAAAAATATTTTATATTTTTAAAATTGGTGTTCAGTAGACTAAGACACAAAAATTAAATGAAAAAAATAAATAACCTACTATAATTAATTAAATATATTATCCGTGTAAGCATTATCTATAACTTCTATAATTATATTCTTCTGGTCCACAATAAGTGACTATTTTACCTTTGACACATCCATTAAGAAAATACGAACTTCTAGAGAAAAAAATATATTTAGTAAATTAATCTTAATTATTGTTACTTTGACACATTAAAATATGTAAATAAGGGCAAATTTTGAAAAAATAAAATTAATTTTGTCTTGATTATGTAAATAAACACTTATTTTGGATCAAAATAAAAAGGTAATTTGGTCACTTATTGTGAGCGGAAGAAGTACGATATAAGATAAATCCTTCTCTCATTTATTCTTCGGCAAAGGGCTAAATATACCTCTCTACTTTCAAATATTATTTACATGTACACTTCGTTATACTATTGGGCTATCCATACCCCTACCGTCATACTTTGGAACAAAAATACCCCTATTATCATACTTTGAAACAAAATACCTGATTTTGGATGTAGTGCCATGTGGCAACACCAGATTAAATGACCCATTTCTTCTTTTTTTTTACGCGATCCATTTTTAAAAAATCCCACAACCCAACCCTTATTTTCATTTTTTTCTAGTTTTTTTTTAAATTTTATTTTTTAAAAAACGAAAATATTTTGTTAAAAAACAAAACAAAATAATTCAGCTTTTACAAATTTATTTTTCCAATTTTTACAAAACAAAATTCTTTTAAAAAAATGAAAAAATGAAAAAAATATTTTTCAAAAACGAAAATAATTTGTTGAAAATAATGTTTTCAGTTTTTTTTAAAAAAATATTTTGTTATAAACTGAATTTATTTTGTAAAGGGTTTTAGCTTCTTTGGGTTCTATAAATAAAGGATTTTTTATAAGGTATACGAAATTTTATTTAACATATGAAACGAAAAAGAAGGAAGAGAGTGGTGGGTCTGGGGGGGGGGGGAGGTAATTTTAGGTAATATAGCAAAATTAATGTGTATAAATATGAGGATAAAAAGAATAAAACAAAAAAAATATTTTCGTTTTTTTTAAAACTGAAAAAGTTAATTTCAACAAAATATTTCCGTTTTTGAAATATATTTTTTCATTTTTTCAGTTTTTTAAAAGAATTTTATTTTGTAAAAACTGGGAAAACAAATTTGTAAAAACAGAATTTTTTTTAACAAAATATTTTGTTTTTTAAAAACTGAAATTTACAAAAAAAACTAGAAAAAAAATGAAAATAGGGGTCAGATTGTGGGTTTTTTTTAAAAGTGGACCGGGTAAAAAAAAGAAATAGGTTGTTTTAATCTGGTGTTGCCACGTGACACTCCATCTAAAATAGGGGTATTTTTGTTTCAAAGTATGATAATAGGGGTATTTTTGTTCCAAAGTATGACGATAGGGATATGAATAGCCTAATAATATAACGAATGGTACAGATAAACAATATTTGAAAGTAGAAGGGTATATTTAGCCATTTTCCGTTTATTCTTTTTTGTAGCAAAAAAGAAGAGCACAGAAAAGTGGAAAAGGGTAAAAATAAATCTAAGGGAATAATGTGGGAGTAATGATGAGGTAAATGAGGGGAATTATAGATCCTTTGGTATTTTGTACACCCACTTTTATGTCAAATGATCTGTGTGACTCTCTTTAACCGAGGCTAACAAAAGTCTTGCTTCTCACATGGCATGCCTTTGTTTGCCTTTGTACTTTTACTACCAAAAATTCTTTCTTATTTTCTTCCTCTTCAACAATTATTTACGTTTTTCGGTCCACTTTAAGTAATTTTTTGACTATTTTCATACATATTAAAGAATTTATATTTTAGTATTAATTAACAATATACGTGATCATATTAACCTTGATTTATACATTAGAAATACAACAAATACTCCTAGGCTCTTTACTCCAAAGGACAACTTAAAAAAAAAAGTTAATTATTTCTTGATATTTGAAAAAACAAATATTGTAGATCACAAAAAGGACTAAAAAATCAGTTAAAGTGGACCGGAGAGAGTATGACATTTTAATGCAAATAATAGCTTATTCTACCACATAGATAGGGGCGGAGCTAGAAGTCAAAGTATGAGTTTGGTCGAATCTAGTAACTTTTGTCCAAACTCTATATTTGTATTAAGAAATTCATTAAATATGTACGAAAATGAGATCCAGAACCTTCTTACTAACATCTTATGTCGTTATCCTAGAATTTATAACGCATAAATTTCAAATCCCTTAGATATCAGTATATGTACATTCATACATAGGCAACTTTTACCGAATAGAAAAAGAAAACCAAGTTTAGGTTTTTCTTTTTTCCCGTTAGACATACAACAACAACAACAACAACAACAACAACAACATATCTAGTCCAATCCTACAATTGGAGTCTGGGAAGGGTAATGTTTATGCAGACCTTGCCCATTGTGGATGCAGTGGGGTAGTTACTAATTCAAGTGAGTCCATAACTTTTGGCGTGGATTAAAAATTTATGTATAAAAATTTACTAAAATTACAAAAATAATAGATTTGAACCTATAACTTTAAAAATATAATGGGTTCAATGTTAAAAATCTTAAAAGTTGAACCCATAGAGTTTAATCCCGGCCGCATCTGACCTTACCCCTATCCGGTAAAAATAGAGAAGTCATTTCCGGTACACCCTGATCAACAACAAGAGAAAAAGAAGAACGAGAAAGAGGGGGAGGAGGAGGAGGAAGAAGAAGACGAAAAAGAAAGAAGAAAAGTAAAGAAGAAAAAAAAGAGGAAAACGAAGAAATAGCACCAAATCAGTAACAATAGGAAAATAAAATAACTGAAGCGAACGAACAATATGACACACAAATTTGTATTCGCACCGAATAAAAAGGATTATTAAGGAGGAAAACAATCTCAAAATCTTCAATTTCATTTTTCATTTAAACTCCGAAGTGCATAGACAAACTAAAATTTTGCACCAGTAGGCTTTGATTTATTGTATACACGTTTTTCTACTTCTTTCATTTACATTAAAAAAAAAAGTTAGAAAAACAATATGCGCATCCAGGGAATCGAACCCTGGTCAGTACCGTGGGAGGGTACTATGATACCACTACACCAGATGCGCTGTTTATTTGGCAATTTTCGATTCTTAGAAATTATAATACAATACCATCAACATATGATAACTGTTCAACCAATAAATTTTTTATATCTCCTATTATATTGGGTGTCCTCAAAAAGTTACAAAAAGAAAATCTACTAAGTAAAACTCATAAAAATGTATAATAATGATGAAAAGTCTCTCATTTTGAGATCAAAAGAGTAATACTAGTCTGCAGAGACGAATTTAAAATTTAAACTTTATGAGTTCGACTTTTAAAATTTTTAACATTGAACTCATTATATTTTTTAAGTTATGGGTTCAAATCTATTATTTTTACAATTTTAATGAATTTTTATATATAAATTTTTATTCAACATCAAAAATTATGAGTTTAATTGAACTCGTACTGTCTGGGGAGTATGATCCCACTTAGTGGGGTCTGGGGAGGGTAGTGTGTACGCAGATCTTACCCCTACCCTAAGGTAGATAGACTGTTTCCAAATAGACCCCCGACATCTTACCCTCCAAGAACTTCCCACCTTACTCCTGGGGAGACTCGAACTCACAACCTCTCGGTTGGAAGTGGGGGTTGCTTACCATCAGAGCAACTTATTGTGATGTAGCTAAATTTTACTAGTTTGTGTTCTTTACACTCAAGTCAAGGTGCATTCTACTCGATGATTAAAACTAATATTTAAAAAAAAAAAAAAAACTATTTGCTTAGTACTCTAGCTTTTCTATTACACCAGTGCATTGTACTCCTCGATCGCGTCATAAAAAGCAAATAATATAAATATTTTATTTCTTAAAGTTATAAAATAGAAAAAATGCACTACAACTAGTATAATAGCCTGCTGAGAAAATGTTGGGTTAGCTAGGGTCAATTCATAGATCAACTTCTAATAATGAATGGTTAAAAAGAAAAAAGTTACTCTCTCTCTATTTTAATTTAAATGACATATTCCGCTTATCAAGAGTCAATCTATATAAATTTTTATTGTAACGATCCAGCCGGTCGTTTATGTATTATGACTTACCGGGTTAGTTGGTTCGGGTTCGGAGTGATTTCGGAGAGAATTGAGACACTTAGTCTCTTAATTGGAAGTTTAAGTTGGAAAAGTTGACCGGATGTTGACTTATGCGTAAACGACCCCGGATTTGAATTTTTATGGTTCCGTTAACTCCATTAGGTGATTTTGAACTTAGAAGCGCGTCCGAAATGTGATTTGAAGGTCCGTAGTAGAATTAGACTTGAATTGGCGAAAGTTCAAATTTTGGCGAATTTGATCGGCAGTAGAAATTTTGATATCGGGGTCGGATTCGATTTTTAGGAACTGAAATCAATTTGTGGTGTCATTTATGACTTGTGTGCAAAATTTGAGGTCAATCGGACGTGGTTTGATAGGTTTCAGCATCGTTTGTAGAATTTGGAAATTTCAAAGTTCATTAGGCTTGAACCCGTGTGTAATTCGTGTTTTTGATGTTGTTGGAGGTGATATGAGGATTCGACTAAGTTCGTATGATGTTATGGGACATGTTGGTATGTTTGGTTGAGGTCCCGAGGGCCTCGGGTAAGTTTCGGGTGGTTAACAAATCATTTTTGGCCTTGGTGAGATAGCTGATATCTGCTGCTGCATTTTTCTGGTTTCCTCTTACGCGTTAGCGAAGAGTGTTTTCTGAGCTAGCGAGATTTTGTTCTATGCATTTGCAAGGGAGAGGACACGACGTGAAGGTATGTCAGTGTGCGCATTGCGAACGCGTGAATGGTGTTGCGTTCGTGAAGAGGAGTGAGGCAACTGGGGACCCCAAATCTTTGGTCTACGCGTTCGCGAGGTGTTGGCCGCATTTGCGATGGGTTGAGCTGGTAAAGCTTCATGTTCGCCAAGACTAAATCTAAGAGGTAGTCTGAGTTGGTCTACGCTAACGTGAGAGGACGATCGCGTTGGCAAAGAAAAAAATCTGAGCAAACAGTATTAATTTAAAAACGAGGGTTTAAACCAATTTTTCATATTTTGAGCTAGAGATCACGAATTTGGGCGATTCTTGAAGGAATTTTTGTGGAGTTGATTGGGGTAAGTGATTCTTACTTGGTTTGGTTAAATCCCATGATTATATCCTTAATGTCATGACCCAAATCGGAGGGCCGCAACGGGCACCCGATGCGTTACCCAACCGAGTACCAACGTAACGTATCTTTCTTGTCATACCATCATAGGTAAATGGCCCGGAAGGACCATCATGATATAACCAGAATAAAACATAAGGGAATACTTGACATAGGACGACCCAACATGTAATACAAACTTATACAAGTGACATACGATCCTGTAAAACCAAAATGTACACTAGTACACTGAACATAGGCCGACAAGTTCATATAATCTTTCATATACATGACATGTGTTTACAAGCCTCTAAGAGTACATACACATCATAAAGGTCGGGACAGGGCCCCGCCATACCAATCAATACATGTCCAAATCATACTGACCAAATAGGCAACTCGGGGGCAAGTGGAGTGCACCAACACCTTCCGTTAAGCTGATAGCCTACTAGGAGGAATATCAACCTATCTATCGGGACCTGCGAGCATAAAATGCAGCGTCCCCGGTAAAAGGGACGTTAGTACGAATAAAGTACCGAGTATGTAAGGCAGGAAAGCATAAACAAGAACAGTAATGTAAGAGAGATAGAGGAGATATAACCTGTAACATCTGAGTGCCTCTGGGGGCTACTGACATGAAATTCATAATACATATACATACATAAACTTTTTTAAAAACATACGCCTCTGTGGGCATCATCATCATCATACCGTACCCGTCCTCAAAGAGGATTTGGTAAAAATGTACCCGACCATCATAAGGCTCGATAGAATCGTATCCGACCACGTGGAGCTCGGTAAACTCAACTGATCAATGATTGCACAATAGGTGTCGTACCCGGCCAACTATAACACGGCTCGGTAGAGTAAAATAGATACTATACATAATACACGCTAGACTCGTGGAATCACATTCTAAACCTTTCGGAGTGACTTAGTGTTGTTGCACCTTCGATTAACATTATGGCCATCTATACCCTCAATAAGAACCTCAGTAAGATTCAAGAATCATACACACTTGCTTAGAATAACTTTATAAGGAAAGAACAACATATATAACCTTAGTAGCTAGGAGTAGATCCGTTATGAAATAGCATATCGTTTATGTTCGTTTCATTTTAGATCATGCCAAAAGAAAGAAAGAAGTGCCCTAATATACCTTAAACCCGTTGGGTCCTTAATACCTTCCAAGCAACTCTTCAAACAAGTCAACTCAATCTATCATAGTATAAGGAGATTCAAAATCAGTGTTGAGCAAAGGCTAAGTTTGTAACTTAAGCTAGTAGCTCATTTACGTAAATTCGGGAAGCATCTCTCCGGTAACAAGGGCCTCCTCCAATACCATATACCAACAATAACAACCGGAGAAATCCATCAACATATAAATATCAATAACAAGACACCATATAACAACAACAAATCACAACTACTTCACGACGAGCGGCAAGCTCCGATTGGAATCCGTATAACCCATATCACCCCTTATAGACTTCTTACATTAAATTAATAGTATCATTAACATGATAATGAAGTCATTCATCAATGATTCCATCCTTACACCATATATTTATAACAAAGGAAACAATTCTCAACTCCAACTATCTTCAATTAGTAACTTGATTCACTAGTTCATGTCTACTCCATCCATTTAACTCAATCAACATCAAGATAACCTTAAGCACATGCAAGAACACAATACACATACCTCCTACAGTAACTTCAAGTCAAAATCCAAGTTATATTCAGCTTACAACCCTCAATGGCAATACAACACCATAGAAGTGACTTAAGCTAATCCAAGTATTATCTTGTAGTTTATCATCCTAACAACTTAACCAACATACAAGAAAGTTTAAGCACAATTAGTAGGCTGTTATACTCACCTTAGCCAGTAGCAACAACTTGGAATTTCATCCAAATACATCCCACAACAATCCTCAATGACAACACAACCTCAAAGAGGTGTTGTTCTTCACTAGAACTAAGTTTTGATGTTGAAATATGGTGTAATCACTTTGGAATCACTTCAAACCCTTGTGGTATATGTTTAGGAGGGTTAGGAGAAGTTTGGAGATGAATTTTAGTTGAAAATGAGTTAAAAATAGGCATCCAAATCGTTTATAAAGTGAAGTAGGTCGACCACCGCCTAAGTGGGTCCCATTGGGAGCTGCTTGCACGGTCTCGCGAAAACACGAATATTTCTCTACTCCAGTCGAATCAACGAACGGTTTAATGAGTTAGAAACTAGACTCGTAGTTATTCAATTTGGTAGGTAGATAACCCATAATTCCAAGTATATTTGGATAAAAGCTCAGATACATTTGACCTAATTTTCAGCAAATTTATGAATGTAACTTGTGATGACCTTTGCCAACTATTGTTCCACAAATTGCTTGCCTTTAAAATGTAGAAAATGACTATCATACGACTAAAATAACTTATAGAAATAACATCCTTATCATGTTAAGAACCCTAGTCTCACCCCAAAGTACATGTTATAACATTCCAAACTTGTCGACTTTCGACAAAACTTATTTTCTTCAATTGGTTTAGCTTCTAAGCTTTCCAACCCTCTTGGTACTCGTTATTCATGATCTTAAATATTTGTAACCTCCAAGGTACCATGATTAACTTACTTTATTTTCTTCCAAATATAATCTCATTTCCGAGCTTACATCAATGGCTTACGACGTACTCTCACGTATGAAAACATGGGGTATAACACTTAACTTTATCATCATATTTGTGATTTGGGGTGAAAATTTGGGAAAGAAGATGAAGTGTTCTTGAGTTAGATTTTTGGGGGTTTTAATGAGATTTTGTTATCGGATTAGATTAAATTTGATATGGTTAGACTCGTGAGTGAATGTGTTTTTGGGTTTTGTGACTTTTGTCAGATTTTGAGACGTGGCCCGGGGGGCTGGGTTAAGCCAATTTTGGATTTTTGGCTCTAATTTAGTAGTTTTCTTGTGGAATTGATCCCTTTAGTTTATTTTAATTGTATTGTACTGCTTGTGGCTAGATTCGGGATATTCAGAGGCCGACTCGTGAGGCAAGGGTAGTTTGGAGTAGATTTTTGCTCGGACCGAGGTAAGTAACAATTATGAATTTGGTCCTGATGGTATGAAACCTCGGATTTTGTGTCATGTGACTATTTTGGAGGTGACGCGTATGCTAGGTGACATGCGTGTGAGTGTGTATCGAACAATAGTCTGAGGTTAGTGAGCTCGTGCGTGGTCGATTACCCGGAGATTTACGAGGTTGCTGCCGGCGTTCGTAGACCTTGTTCTCCCTCCTTGCTATTTTCTTTTCTGTATTGACATTTAGACTCAGACTATTGCAAACACTATATTTTTTCTTAGACTGGAGGTCTAGTGCTCATGACTTGGTGACACCCCGATATTTGGGGCTATCTTTCCGCATTGTATTTTGAGTTTGACTCCTGTTTTTATGAAAACTCGGTTATAAAAAGGCTTTTGGTTTATCTTTTAATGAAATAACGAAGCATTTTGAAAGTTGGCTTGCTTAGTACCACCGATAGGCGCCATCACGACAAGATCGAGTTTTGGATCGTGACATTGATCAATATTTTAAAATATTTTTTAATCATGTTAACATGAGACAAATTACAATTTATAATACTTTTCGTATAGTTTTTGAATATTTAAATTTAAATTTTCAAATACTGAATTAACTAATCCAATTTAGACTCAAAATTTAGTGTAATTAACTTTTATAAGTGAAATATGTCATCTAAATTGAAATAGAGGTAGTATATAATAATGAGCTTTGGGGTGAAAACAATTGCATGGTGAGACCAATTATATGTTTTAGGTAATCATCACCATTTATAACAACGTTCCTTGACCGCTTTCTTAAACTATTTATTAGGTTGACACTTGGAAGATTATTGCATCTTCCAAATTATTGTGAAAATTTTGGGAAGGAAAAAAACTAATAGAAAATCTAAAAAGGAAAAAGAAAATGAACCGCAGTAATTATATCTGAAAAATCTATGTACAAATATATGGTGAAGTTGCACTCTATGCTTCATTTATACTCTTTTCAGATGAAAAGTGACCTTAATTAAAAGCGCATGAATCATTTACAACAGTAGTTATTGTTAGAGTATCTAACATTTATAAGTTTTTTTAGGGTTTTTTCACTTTTAGCTCACATCAGGAATTATTTACACGATAGTCAAAAAAGTATATAAAATTTATATAATTATATATAAAACATACACAATATATATATATATATTAGCTATTATTTGAGAGCGGCTATATAATATTATTTTTTTAATGCCAATTAATGTATTTATAGTAAGTTTTTTATACCAATTGTTAACTTTCTATGAGTACTCTGTGGTAATCATAACTTGATAACCCTTAAATAATTTGTTAAGATGCACTACTCGTATGTATAAAAGTTCTTTAAACTATTAACGGCAACGCATATGAGTTAGATCGTTATGAAAATACTAAATATTTACATTTTTTCAACCATAGACGAGATGTGTTTTAAATTTACCACTATCTTCAAAATCCAAACTGAATCAACAATCGCAACTATTCAAAAGTAGTTAATATTTAATATTAAAAGAAGAAAAGAAGAATGTTGTTGGGATGCATGTAAAAAAGAGTTATATAATTCCTTTTTCTTTATTTTCCATTTAAGCCATGTGAAGTAAAATCATAGAGGCAAGGCTGCATTTGGATTATGACAGAAAAGCTGTCTTGTTATATGTTATGTTCCACCGACACTTTCAATTATAGTCACCTTCCTATTGTTTTGCTTTCTGGTCGTTTGCTTGCTTAACATTCAATTCAACCCTCCACCTATTTTTTTCTTAATATGTATTCGATACTCGCATTAGATCCTAATTAACTCTCTATTCGTATCGAAAAGTTTTACATCAGGAGATAAAATACTTCCTAATAAAGATATTTCATATTCATACATAGGGGTGGCAAATCGGGGGGAGGGGGGGGGGTGAGGGGGGATACGGGACAGGTTAAACCGGGTAATGAAAAACGGATAAATTGTCCAACTCGATCCATATTTAATACGGATAAAAAATAGGTTACCCGCGGATAATATGGGTAACCGTATTATTCATGACTTCTTGAATATGATCAATTTTGTGAGAATTTCTAGTCTCCCAAACTTGAGAAATACTCAATTTGAGACATTATAAATGTAAAAGTTAAATCTATTAGCTATTCATTTTCCAAATGAATAATATGGTTCTTATCCATATTTGACCCATTTTTAAAAAATTCATTATTCAACTCATTTTTTAGTAGATAATATGGATGATTAACTATTTTCTTTTAACCATTTGGCCACCACTATTCATACATGGCTCAAACTCAAAACCTCTAACTCAAAATAAAGAAACACTTACCATTCTCCTGATTGATCCTTCCACCTTCTTTTGTCTTATCTCCGTACTCTCTAGAGGCGGAGCCAGAAATTTAAGTGTATGGGTTCTGTCGTTCTGAATTTTAAGACAGGTCCGCGACCTCAAGTTAATATATACAATTATAGTACTAAGAAACAAGTACTAATATTTAAAATTTATTTAAAAAGTAATGACCACTTAACATTATCGTTATAATTATACTTGACGACTTGTCTGGTTTTGAAAACAAAAAATGATCACATAATTAGGCAGGTCTTTAAGTTTCAACATTTTATTCTCTGTATAACAAACTAAACAATCATTCAAAAAGTTATCACCAGTGCAAAACTTCATAAAACTAAAAGTTCTTTCTACAATTGCAGTAGCCAAGGAAAATATCAAATTTCAAGCAAATAAACAAATCTTCATATCTCGTGAATAATTAGAATCAAAAATTTTAAAACCAAATTAATATTTACTTAAAAAATCAAAAGATATCACCGGTGCAAAACTTCATTAAACTAAAAGTTCTTTCTACAATTGTAGTAGCCAAGGAAAATATCAAATTTAAGCAAATAAACAAATCTCCATATCTCGTGAATATTTGGAATCAAAATTTTTAAAACCAAATTAATATTTACTTAAAAAATGAAAAGATAAAAGGAAGGCAAACAAATAAAAGTAGAAAAGAAGATGGAATAGCAGGGATGGACCTTGAAGAAAAATATGACTATATTTGATATTTTTGATTTTGATTTTAAACAATGACAAAACTTTCTAAAACCTTAACTCTTTCCCTTACTTTCCTTTTGATTTTGATTGGGGAATAACTCTCTCAAAGAAGTGGACAGCTGGGATTATTTTGGAGCTTTTGTCTTTTTGTCTTAGCAATAAGTTTGTGGTGCGCGCCACAGCCCTTTTTGTTACTGGGTTGGGTTCGTCGTTCTATAGTTATATCCTTTTGATAAATTTTTTAATATAAATACAAGGTCCGAAAAAAAATTACTGGGTTCACCCGAACCCACATTTACTACTGTAGCCTCCTTTGGCCAAATACCCTTAGAGTCACCTTCCTATTGTTTTTCTTTCTGGTCGTTTGCTTATGTTACATTCAATTCCACCCTCCACTTTTTTTTTGATCACTCTGTGTTCGATATTTGTATTGAATCTCGATTAAATCCGTATTCAAAAAATCTCATATGACGAGTTTAAATTTTCCTTTACAAAATAACTTCATACTCATATATGGTTCAAATCCGAAACCTCGATGAATGAGTATTATATAACCACTTCGTCACAATTAATCCTTGTTGATCCCTCAAACTTTTTTTGCCTCATCTCCACACCCTCCTTTGGCCAAACACCCTTTCCTTTTAAGTTTTTCATAATTTGTGTAAGGACCACCCTTCACTATGTGATACCTACTTTAGCACATTGATCACTGACAGTTGTATATCATGAATTGTCTAAATAATTAGTAACGTACCGATAATTGACTTAATACAATGTTGTTATCATTTTACCAAGTGATAGTTGATGAACATAACACTAAAACCAAAAGGATTTAAGTATACACCAACAGTATAATTAATTTTAATTGTACAATCAGAATGCAATTTAACAAATGGTAACATGTTACTTATCATTTATTCTAGATTAATAATCAATACTATTAGCAATTACTATTTAAGTAATATGAATGTGTAAATATTTCTTATACCGTCAATATATAAAACTGAAACTCAAATAAAAATTAGCAATACGACATGATGAATGCAAATGACGATAATAGAGTAAGTTGTTCTTTAAATTACTTTTGGACGATAATAGGGCAATGGTTCAAGCAGTTTTGTGAGAATAATTGCCGAAGATATATGTATTAATGTATGGATGATCAATTGTTATCAATACAAAATAATCTGCATTATTCATTAATTCGTGCTTTATTAACTGTACCGAGATATCCATGACAAGATCTTAGCTAAGTGAACAATTTATATCACGTGATTGCTTAATTTTTTATTCTCACTTTCATGATCTCTGAAAAAGATGCAGTACGTAGTTAAAGAGAGTTTATTTTATTCAATCTTAAGGGCTCGAGATCTTCGTTATTATATGATGTTTGGGATTGTCCTTTCTAAAGTAATAAAAAAATAGTTTGTTGGAAACTTTTTGAACTTTGATCCACAGGTTGAGCGTTGACGGCACGTGATATAAAGATGTTTGCTTCATAAACTCAGATCGTCTTTTAACATAGATTCTTGGATTACAATAACAAACTTAATTAATAATATAAGCTGTATATTATGGATAGACAGAGTCCATGCGAATTCCACGTCTACAAAATACGAAAGGGATACTAGATATATAAGGAAAAAAAAAAATCAGTTTTGCAACTGATAATTGAAAAATAATCACAGTTTTAAAAGTAATCGAAATTTGGCCACTTTTTCATGTAAAGATAAAATCTGAACAAAAATATCATTAAAAATCCGGAAATATTCCAACATAATATGCTGAAGCTCGAATTTTTTATATATGAGATTCCAATATAATGTGCTGGAATTTCATAATGTGCTGGAGTTCCAATATAATATGCGGACAGTTTATATGCAGGAGCTCCATAATCCAGCATATTATATCGAAACTTTCCGTGTGCTGGATTTCCAACATAATATGCTGGAAGTTTATACGCTAGAGCTCCATAATTCAGCATATTATACCGGAACTTTCAGTGTTTCAGCAAAATAGTAGTTATTTTTCAATGACATTGCAAACGCTAGCTATTTTTTTATTACTAGTCCGTAAACTAACTAACCCGTGCTATTTTTATAAATATATAAGGAAACAAGTTTTAGACCCAGGAATGCATTTTAAGTATTTGAGGGCAATGAAGGGGAAAAAAATATTAAATTGTCCCAACATCTGTGTTCTCTATTCAATCAGAAAACAATCTAATATTATAATGCACAAAACATAAAGCGCAACTTACATTGTTCTCTCAAAACGAGAATTGCACAATTTTTTGCACTCCTCTTGGTGCTCATTATTTCTTATACCTCTCTAATATTCTTTGGTGCCGCCACGTAACGCAGAAGACAAGTATCATGCATATACCTTAAAAACAATAGAACAAATGAACCCTTGATAAGTTTGAAAGGAATTAAAAAGGAAAATAAATATGGGTTCATTAATACTTATAACATGGACGGAGTCAATGGGCGATCAAGAAGGCTCAATATGACCTAGACTAGTAACCTCCATTGCACTTAGGAGGGTTGTCAGTCTAAAGTCGACTGACGTGGTCTAGCCGACATCATAATTTAGTGGCAACGGAGCCACGCTGATGCAGGCCCCTAAAAAAATTGGATTTTTTTAAAATTTTAAAGAGATCATAGGTCGGGTATGAACGTTTTGGGTTGTGATAAGTGGATTTGCGGCGGGGTTTATTGTAAAAAGAAAAGAAGAAGGAAATTGCCACATAACAATTAATAATTTTTTTTATTTGGGAAAGGCCGTTAATTTCGAGAGTATGAATGGGCTAGAAAGTTGATGTTGGAAGAAAAATAGGTAAAATAGGTGAACAGAGGGTATTTGTAAACTAAATCTTTAGTCCAAAGGTAGTTTTTGCCCTTCTCCGTCCGATCAATCGTTCTAGAGCTTAGCAATTATTTATTTAGTCAACAATAATATCACACTAAAAGACATTTTAATCAAGTGGAGAGAAATAGAAACGTAGACAATGCATATAGAAATAAAGGATTTAATCAATCATCCTAAAGGAAGATATCCCAAACCAATTAAACTTCAAAATTATCCATTCAAACATAATCAAAATCCAACCAAACTTCAAAATCATTCAAAACAAACATGCAATATTCAAAATTCAACGTCCAACTAGAACACATCAAAAGAATTCAACCAAACTTCAAAATAATTCAAAACAATCATGTAATATTCAAAATTCAATAAAGAACTAAAATGACAATTGGCACCTAATACTCTTCCTCATTCTATCCATCCTCTCCACCCTCCTTTTCACTGTCTTCATCGTATTCACCTTTCTATCATTTTCATCCTCTTCATAAAAATGCACCAGACTTTGGGCCAAGGACCTGACCGGTCTGATTAAGTTCTTTACTTGAGCCTTGAGTTGTTCAATGTCATTCTTAGACTTGTCCACCTGTGACTCAAGTGTGGTCCTAAGTCGCTGCTCCTCCATGCTTATTGCTCGAACCTCCGTGTAATTCCTAGCAAGTTCATGAAGCGCCCACCGCATCTCCTCAAATTGCTCATTTGACACGATGACGGAAGTCCCTATACCTTGCAATCCACACTAAAGGCGATGAAAGTTTCTCTCAAGTGAAAGGTCATACGCTCTCCCTTTATAAACACTGTCAGTCACGTTCAACCAAAAAGGGTCCTCAAAAAATTAGTTATCACAAGTCTACAATTAAAGTAAAATTTATTATGTGAACAAACAATAAAAGAGAAATTTTAAGTAAGTCTTGAGCTTACACAGGTATCCTCAGCATGTGGTCCGACCCAAATTTTTTTGTCGCTTTTGGTTTTCGTGTGGGTCTTCTTCAATACCTCATCACGAGTCGCTAGTATCTTAAGCATAGCTTCCTGCTAATGAAATAAAAGGAGTTAATAAAATCAAGTGAAATAGAAAAAAAAAGACTAAGATCTTTAAATATCACCAATTTTCTCGTAGCAGTCCCCATGGACACTGAACTACGTTGTGCAATGAGGCACCCTGCTCGAAAATTCGAGCGGCCTTTGCCTGGGGATCTTAAGAAAAATGGCTCAGGAGCTCAGTATCTGTCACGACCCGAATTTTTCACCCTCGAGAGTCGTGATGGAGCCTACTAGTGTGAGCTAGGCAAGGCAACTTTTGAACAAATTACCTTTTTCCCATTTTTAATCCTTTACAAGAAATTATGAGCCATAACTTAAAGACAACGGAATTTATATCAAGCGGAAGAAAAATAATAAAATTACTGAGTATAACCAATACAACTGTTTAAACAAGACTACCCAGAACTAGAGTCACAGCTTCACAGACGGTCTAAGAGTACTACAAATAAAGGTTTGAAAGAAATAAATACAACACAGTCTCTGGAAATACATGAAAGAAAGAGGAATAATAGATAGAAGGAGACGTCAACGCCTGCGGACGCCTGCAGGACTACCTCGGATCGCTTGATGAACTAGAAACAACAATCTCACTACGGTCCGAAGTCTACAATACTAGGGTCTGCACAAAAGAGTGCAAAGTGTAGTATCAGCACAACCGACCCTATGTGTTAGTAAGTGCCTAGCCTAACCTCGACGAAGTAGTGACGAGGCTAGGACCAGACTACCAAATAAACCTGTGCAGTTTAACTATATACAACAAAAAAAGAAGAACAATAATATACAGTCAAGTATGGGAGGGGGAAACATCGAATAATAACAGAAGAACAACAAATAAATATGAGGATCACCACGATTCAATTGAAAATAGGAAAGGGAAATCATGCTGCGGTGTACAACAAGTATCAACAGGAAACCAGCAATTAAATGTAGAGAAACTGTGACTCAGTTATCGATAAAAATCAGGAAATCAAAAACAAGTGCACGACATCACGCTTCGTGCTTTAACAATCTCTCACCAAAACAATACACGGCATTACCCTTCGTGCTTTAACACTCTCTCACCAAAACAATACACGGCATCACCCTTCGTGCTTTACACTCTTCCTCACCCAAGCAACAAATCACAAAGCAAATAGGATAAGGGAATCTATAACATCAAAATAAAATCAAGTAACAACAGAAAATCAGTAAGTAAACGTAGAGGACAACATAACTCAATTATCAGCAAGAATCAGGAAAATCAAGGACAAGTGCACGGCATCACCCTTCGTGCTTTTACTCTCGTCCTCACCATAAGAATCAACATAAATTGCACGGCATCACCCTTCGTGCTTTTACTCTCATCCTCACCATAAAATCAATATAATAGGCACGGAATGGTACATCATGCGGCACGACATCACCCTTTGTGCTTTACACTCTTCCTCACAAAATCATACACAACATCACCCTTCGAGCTTTAACGTTCCTCCTCACCCAAACAACAATCACAAACAATAGGGCAAGAAAATAAATGAAATTACAATAAGAATCCCGGCAAGGGAACAATGGTTCACAATCAAGTCCCGGCAAGGGAACAACATCAAAACATCAACATCCCGGCAAGGGAGATAACATTAAAAGCAACAATATCCCGGCAAGGGAGGCAACAATAAGATTTTCTTCTCTTTTTCACTTTTACTTTACAACTCATTTCACAATGTGAGCCAATGATCTAAAGGTTCAATTACCACTTATACTTTCACATTTCCTTATACAACTTGAGCCAACTCTCCTCAATGTTCAAATGTCACAATTACTTCCACAAACTTTGTTCCACAATAGAAATCATCACGAAGGCATGAATAATACAACGAAGTCATAATAATCACATATAATACTCACGGGCATGCTTGACACCAACGTATATATACTCGTCACCATGCCTATATGTCGTACTCAACAAATACCAGATAGCAAATAGGACTCGACACCTAATCCCTCAAGCTAAGGTTAGACCAAACACTTACCTCGATGCCACAAACACAATTCAAGTCTCTACTATCGCTTTACATCTTGATTCCACCATCAATTCGCTTGTATCTAGCCGCAAGTTACTTAATTACATTAATAAATGCTAAATGAATCAATTCTAATGCATGAAAATGAGTTTTAAAGTTTTACCCAAAAAGTCAAAAATTGTCCTCGGGCCCACATGGTCAAAATCCGAGGTTCGAATCAAAACCCGATTACTCATTCCCCCTTGAACCCAAATATATAATTTGTTTTGAAATCGGACCTCAAATCGAGGTCCAAATCCTCAATTTTTGAAAAAACCTAGGTTCTACCCGAAACACTCAATTTCCCCCATGAAAATCATTGATTTTGAGTTGAAATAATGTGAAAAGATGTTAATGATTGAAGAAAACGAGTTAAAATTGACTTACAATAGATTTGGAGGAAGAGTTGTCTTTGAAAAATCGCCCAAGAGTGTTTTGATTTTGAAAGAGTGTGAAAAATGAAAGATTTTCGGCTAAGTTATAAAATTGTAGGTTGCATATGTCGCAATTGTGACCAGGGTTCGCAATTGCGAACCTAGACTTCTGCTAAGTTCACATTTGCGAAGAAGCTTTCGCATTTGTGAAGAAGCTTTCGCATTTGTGAAGTGGGAAATGCGAACAGTATATCGCATTTGCGACGACTGGCAAAAATTGGAGGGGGGGGGGATCGCATTTGCGATAAATCCCTCACATTTGCGAGGTAGGATGGCCTGGCTATTTTCACATTTGCGACATAGCCTTCGCATTTACGAACTCGCATTTGCGATCTAAGCTTCGCAAATGCGAAGCCTGCAGGCCTGCAATGCAACAGCTGAAATCTGCAATTTCTCAAGTCCAAAATCCACCCCGTGGCCTATCCAAAACTCACCCGAGCCTTCGGTGCTCCAAATCAAACATGCACACCAACCTAAAAACATCATACGGACTCGTTCGTGCATTCAAATCACTAAAATAACATCAACAACTATGAATTTAACATCAAAATCATGAAACTTCTAAGAACTTCAAATTTTCTAATTTTCTCAAATACGATCCGATTCACGTCATCTCAAGTCCGTTTATTACCAAATTTCACATACTTATCTTTAATCACATATAAGACCTGTACCGGAATCCGGAACCAAAATACGGGCCCGATACCAATGGTTTCAAACGTAAATTCTTTTCTTTACTTCATAATTAATTCAGCAAAATAATTTCTTTCAAAAATTCATTTCTCGGGCTTGGGACCTCGAAATTCGATTCCGAGCATACGTCCAAGTTCTATATTTTCCTACGGACCCTCCGGGACCGTCAAATCACAGGTCCGTTTGCCCAAAATATTGACCGAAGTCAACTCAACTCATTTTAAAGGCAAAAATTCATCTTTTTCCATTGATTTTCATAAAATGTCTATTCGGCTATGCGCCCGGACTGCGCACACAAATCGAGGTGATGCCAAAAGAGGTTTTGATAGCCTCGGAATGTAAAATTTACTTTTAAAATAAGTGATGACCTTTTGGGTCATCACAATATACTAATAAGCTACTTCCAGCGCCTTCCCCAACCCAACCATGCTTCTCATGTTTTTGCCGAGCATTAGAGAACATGTCTGACAACCGATGATTGGTCCTCTTTGCAAAATTGTTTCTAGCAACATGATTCTTGACAGGGCTCCATGTACATTTTTTCTACAAACAAATGTATAACGTTAGTTGATAAAAAGGAAAGTTAGATAATTTTTCTTTGAGAAGAGTTCTAACTTGGAAGCCAATCTTTTTGCCTTATAGTAAATGTTGAGTATGTCAAGATTCAGTTTAAGTTCTTTCATAAGCCCGATCATAGAATTCATGTCCGCTTGAGAAACACTCGTATTTGATTTAATACTTAGTAGTTTATATATGGGTCGAAATCTGATCAAGGGAACCTTGCTTAAGAGAGGGCAATTAAGAGTCGATTAGGCCGAGGTCATGCCTAAGAAGTAACATTGGCGAGTCGAGCGGCTAAGGTTGAGGTCGAACACTCAGATCAACCAAAACGACTAGTTTAGTAATAAGATATTTTAAAGGAATATTCTACAGAATATTCTCTACCCTTGTATTTTCAATAGGTAAGAGATATGTCCCATATAAGTAGGAATAGAGAGAGAAGGAAAGAGGTATATAATATTCTGTATGATAAGCTCTCTCTAAAAAGGTTGACTCTCAAGTAAATACAAATATTGCCTTTACAAAAGATTCGATTTGTTGTTGGTCCCAAGCTTTCTCACATCAGATCCGAGAAAGCTTTCTATATTCCTATGTTTGATTGCCTTACATCATTGTCAGAGAGAGAATTATCCACCTCATTGAATATTTGGGTGAATCATTTTCTCTATTTACATTAATTACAATTTATCATATTTATTACTTGTCATTATTCCCTCATTCATTTATAACAATATCATTAAACAACCCATTGGTATTTAATAGCCTTGAATGCGTTTTTACATTATTGACGTCTATTAATCTCAGATCTAGGATTTATTATATTTAACTAGGATTTGCCCATTATCATCTTATTTAATTAGTTTAACAAAAAGGCTTAACACTTTTGGTAAAATAATTTGGCGCCATCTGTGGGGATTTTCTAGTTAAAATTTTAGTTTCTTCTAGATCTAAAAAAACGCACAAAATTTTGCAAAAACCCGTATTTCCTTGTTTGCACAAATCTGACATGGCAGGCAACAGAGTGAAAAATAGAAAGAAGATAGCCGACCTCACCGCCAATCTCCTCAACACCATTAACAAAGTAGACAAAGTGGAGGGTGAAGACATAACACCAAATACCTCTCCCAAGCGAAACAACTCACCTCCACCTCTCGACAGCGTCATGACCTCGCACGGAAAAAGGTGCTTCTACGTCCACGACAGAAGAAGTTACTTTAGGCGTGGTTGACAAATACGCTAACTGGCTCCCTCGACAAGCCCGCTCGGAGGTCGAATAGGGAAGAAACAAGAGCTGGTGTCGCATCAGCAGCTGACGAACAACACACTCCCCCCGCATCAGGTATTACTCATATTGTTAATGATGCAGGTAATGACACCCTCACAACTAGTTTGAGGAAAATGGAGGAGATGGAGAACGAGGACAAAATGCTCCGTAATCAAATGAAAGAGCACCAAGATAGGGTAGAAAAAAATATCGGGTGCCCCAAGACTTCTGCCAAAAAGAGACGCCGGTCATTTCGTTGAGCAACCATATAGCGATGAGGTTGCACCACACGCCATACCAAAGACCTTCAAAATGCTGCCATACTTGAAAATATATGACGGCACGACGGACCCGGAGGATCATGTGACCCACTACGTCACTGCAGTAAAAGGCAATGACCTCGCAAAAGAACAAGTATCATCCATATTGGTGAAAATGTTTGGAGAAACCCTAATCGGGGGAGCCTTGACTTGGTACTCACAGTTGCCTGCCTGTTCCATAGAAATATTCGAGGAAATGATAGACAAATTTGTCACCGCCCATGCCGGGGCCAAAAAAGCAGAGGCGAGGGTGAATGACATATTCTCCATTAAGTAATCACCTGCGAAGGGCTCAAGGACTTCCTCGCCCGGTTCAACCGTGTAAAAATGACCCTTCCAAATGTATCTGAAGGAATGTCAGTAGCCGTTTTCCAGAACAGGCTAAGCAGAGGTGGGTCGCGGGCGACCGAAATGTTGCTGAGCCAACTCATGAAATACCCTCCAACCACTTGGGACGAGATACACAATGCCTACTTTGTTGAGGTAAGATCCGACAAAGACGATCTCATTTTACCTACTCAAAGTCTAACCTCGGTCCAAATAGAGTCTAGGAAAGGTCGGAGAAACGACAACAAGAGGGATCTAGCGGGATCCAAACCTAATCGAGAGAGACATCAGCCTTATGTCAGAGGCACCCTCATGCCACCTCCACGCCATGATGAAGGTCCATCCAGGCCGCGAACGGGAATCTACCAAAATGAGAGAGGTATGCCCCCTTTATTATCAGCTCACAATTTGTGTGTGTCCCCCTCAGAAATAGTCTACGCATTGGAGAAGCTCGACCCAAAAGTGAAACGGCCACATAAGATGAGATCCGACCGGAGCACCAGAAAGTCAAATGCCCTCTGTGAATTCCATTAGGAACGGGGTCATAAAACCGAAGACTGCATCGCCCTAAGATAGGAGGTTGTGAACATGCTTCACCAAGGGCACTTGAAAGAACTGATGAGCAATCGTGGGAGGGCCAACTTCGCTCGAGGGCGGGAACAAAACCAGGGACCGCCCAAACCACCTTTCCCAGTTCGAACCATTCAAATGATCATCGGAGGAGGCGACGACGCATCTATCAACAGCGTGAAGTTCACCACCACTCGTAAATTCAAACGGTCCATCAGCCACGAACGGTATGACGAACTTGAGAAAAGTATCATCTTCGATAAGTTAGATAGCCATGGTTTGGTCTTTCCATACTATGACGCTCTTGTCATTACCTTATGTGTCTTTGATACTGAAGTAAAACATATTATGGTCGATGATGGAAGCAACGCGTGCATCATCTATCCTTGAGTTCTCACCCAAATGAAGCTCGAGGACAAGATAGTGCCACGTTGCATCACGCTGACATTCTTTAACAATGCAGTGTAGCGGACATCTGGAGAAATCACACCGACCGTCCTTGTCGGCGGGGTCACTTTGGAGACCACGTTCCACATCATGGACCAGGATACGACATATAATGCCATTAAAGACGGACCGTGGATACACGCCATGAAAGCTGTCCCCTCCAACTTATACCAAGTCATTAAATTTCTTACCCCTGGGGAATATTCTACATCCGAGGAGAGCAACGCACGACCCGAGAATGCTACCGCATCGCCCAAGACTGCACATACACCCAACAATTAAAAGGAAAGGCTGAGGAGGCGTAGCAATTAACAAAGTCGGGGTCAGATGGTGATGAAAGGCAAGATGTCATCAGAGACCCTAAAATCACAGTATCCATAGGGTCAACCGTAGAGGACCTCGATCCCGTCCCACTAGACGACGCCGACCACAACAAGAAATCTTTTATTAGCCATAAACTCTAAGATCCAAGTAAATTTCGCCAATTCTTAAAAAGTAACATAGACCTGTTTGCTTTTTAGCATGAAGACATGCCAGGTATCTTGAAGGAGAAACTCACAAGTTGAACGTCGACCTATTTTACCCCCAGTGAGGCAAACTAGATGAAAGTTTATTTCTGTAATAAATGACACGGTTCGCGAAGAGGTCGAAAAATTGTTAGTGAATGGCTATATCGGAGAATCGAAATACCCTCAGTGGGTCGTCAATGTGGTCATGGTGAAAAAGAAGAACAAAAAGTGTCAGATGTGCGTAGACTTCACAGATTTGAACAAAGCCTGCCCAAAAGACTCATTCCCGCTACCCCATTTCAACCAACTCATCGATGCTACAGTCGGGCACGAGTTGGTAAACTTCTATACACCTAATTGGGCTACAACCAAATCCTCATAGAGGAAGAGGACCAGGAAAAAATCCCTTTCATCACCTACCAAGGGGACGTACTTCTACAGGGTTATGCCTTTCGGGTTGAAAAATGCAGGGGCAACATATCAGAGGCTAGTGACCAAAATGTTCAAGGATCAACTCAGCAAGACCATGGAAGGTTATATAGATGACATGTTGGTCAAGTTGAAAAGGAAGGAAGGCCACATCGACCACTTGAAGGAGGCTTTTGACATACTCAGAAGGTACGACATGAAATTAAAACCCAAAAAATGCGCCTTCGGCGTAACCTCGGGAAAGTTCCTCAGCTTCTTGGTATCGCAACGTGGCATCGAGGTCAACCCCTACCAAGGCCATAGAAGGTATCCCGAAAAACTTAACCAGCAAGAAACAGGTACAGAAGCTGACTGGCCGCATAGCCGCCCTGTCAAGATTCATATCACGGTGCTCCGATAGGTGCCACAAATTTTTTGGCGTACTCAAAAAGGATTACGGTCTCCAATGGAATTTCGAGTGCTTCGACGCCTTAAAAGAACTAAAGGCCCACCTGTCTTCGCCCCCGCTACTCGCTAAAGCAGAACCCAAAAAGCGTCTCCTTGTCTATCTGGCCTTGTCCGATGTCGCAATAAGTGCAGTCCTGGTACGAGAAAATATAGGTACGCAGTCTCCAATATACTATATTAGCAAAACTTTGGTCAACGCTGAAACGAGGTACCCCTACCTCGAGAAGCTAGCCATGGCCTTGATCGTAGCTTCACAAAAGCTCAGACCCTATTTCCAGTGCCACCCCATCTCGGTGGTCATGACGTTTCCTCTACGGAGTATCTTGCACAAAACCGAACTGGCTATAGAGCTGAGCGAGCACAATATAACCTATCAGTGACGAACGGCGATAAATTCGCAAGTACTTGCCGAATTCGTCGCCGACTTTAGTGCAAAGATAATGCTCTAAGTCGAAAGGGAAACTTCTAGTACCTCCACCAAAATGAACGACCAATGGGTTCTGTACACTGATGGCGCTTCTAACGCGTCCGGATCTAGACTAGGACTTGTACTCGAGGTCCCAACAGGCGAAATAATTTGTCAGTCCATACGGTGCCTTGATATTATTAACAATGAGGCCATGATTGTAGGGTTAAAATTGGCACTCAAATATGGAGCACGATGAGTAGTCCTACGATGTGGCTCGCAACTCGTCGTCAACCAAGTCACAAGGACTTTCCAAAGCAAGGAAAAATGATTACAAAAATACTAGGCCAAAATTTGCAAATTGTTACCCGAGTTCGACGAATGCCAGCTCGATCAAATACCTCGAGCGTAGAACATGGAAGCGGATGGTCTTGCTAAACTGGAAGCGACCACCAAAAGTATAACCAGAGAGGGGGCATGGTCACTCTCCTCCACTTATCAATAGATCAAATCGACGTACGAACTATAAGCCTGACTTGGTACTGGAGAAATCGTATTATCTCATACTTGCAGGACGGAGTGCTCCCACCCGATAAAAAAAAAGCCAAGATGGCTTGTACAAAAGAACGCAACGCATCCCTTAGCAAATTGCTTAGGACCAAATCAAACGCAGCGCGTCCTAGAAAGAAGTACACGAAAGCCACTGTGGATCTCATACCGGAAATCGAGCTCTTGCCAGATGCATCATACGATCAAGATACCATTGGCCCACGATGAAAAAGGAGGCTACCGACTTTGTCAAAAAGTGCGAGCAATGCCAAAAATATGCCCCCATGATTGACCAAGTGGGCGAGCACCTCCACTCAGTCACCTTGCCTTGGCGTTTCATCGAATGGGAAATGGACATCGTTGGACCCCTCCCAGTGGGACGAGGTAATGTGCGGTTTCTTTTAGTTTTAACTTACTATTTTTCCAAGTAGGTAGAAGCAGGTGCATTCGCCCAAATACACGAGCAAGAAGTAATCACATTCATATGGAGAAACATCATATGCCGTTTCGGCTTCCCCAAGAAGTCAGTTGTGACAACGGACCCCAGTTCACTGGGGAAAAGACCGTCGAGTTCTTTGAAAAATGGCACATCAAGAGAATACTCTCCACGCCATATCATCCCGCGGGAAACAGTCAGGCAGAGTCCTCCAACAAATCAATATTGAACATCATGAAAAAGAAGCTCGAGAATGCCAAGGGACTGTGGCCGGAATTGCTGCCGGAAGTGCTATAGGCATACCGCACAATGCTGAAAACAAGCACATGAGAAACACCATATTCACTAATCTATGGGACTGATGCAATAATACTGGTCAAAGTTGGTGAACCAAGTCTAAGGTATTCAAAAGAGAGCGAGCCAAGCAATGATGAAAGCAGAAGGCAAGACCTCGATGAGGCCGAAGAATGAAGAGACACGACCTACATAAGAATGGTAGTTCAAAAATAATAGACAGAGCGGTACTACAATAAAAAAGCCAAGGTCAGGCCACTAAAAGTCGGGGACCACATACTCAAAGCCAAAACACAAGCAAACAAGGATCCACGGGAAGGCAACTGGGAACCAATTGGGACGACCCATACAAAATCACGGCGACAGTAAACAAAGGGTCATTCCAGCTAGAAACAATGGAAGGAAAACTACTACCAAACAATTGGAACGTCGCCTACCTCAAGTACTTCAACTTCTAAGGATAGACGTCTCCCGAGTCGTACTCTTTTTCCCCTCACCCAAGTTTTGTCCCAATTGGGTTTTCTCGGGGAGGTATTTAATGAGGTGACGAAGATGACGTCTCAAAGTCAAAGTATAAGTTCATCGCTCGACCTCTCAACTACTTCTCCAGGTCGACCAATGAAGGGAGTAGATAGATTGGGACTTCTCCAATGTATGCATGAACAGAGCAAAAACATGTATAACTTCTCCAATGAATGCATAAACAAAATGAAATACGTAAACACACGAGGTTCTCGTTTCTCTGCCAAGTTTTTACATTACGCCAATCTCAAAGTCAACATTCGACCTCATTCGAATCAACCAAGAGTTAACATTTGACCTCGCTCGAATTGACTTGCATTAGACTTTGTTCGAATTAGTTAACATTCGACCTCGTTCGAATCAATTAAGATTTGACCTCGTTCGAATCACTTATTAGTCAACATTCGACCTCGCTCGAATCGACTTGCATTCAACTTCATTCAAATTATTTCATATTCCACCTCGTTCGAATTAGTTAACATTCGACCTCGTTCGAATCACTTAAGATTCGATTTCGTACGAATCAACCAAGAGTTAAAATTCGACCTCACTCGAATCGACTCGCATTCGACTTGGTTCGAATTAGTTAACATTCAACCTCATTCGAATCACTTAAGATTCGAACTCATGCGAATCACTTAACAGTCAACATTCAACCTCGCTCGAATCGTCTCGCATTCGTTCGAATTAATTCATAATCGAGCTCGTTTGAATTAGTTAACATTCGACTTCATTCGAATCACATAACAATAAACATTCGACCTCGCTTGAATCGACTCGCATTCGACTTCGTTCGAATTAATTCATAATCGACCTCGTTCGAATTAGTTAACATTCAACCTCGTTCGAATCACTTAAGATTCGATCTCGTTCGAATCACTTAACAATCGACATTCGACCTCGCTCGAATCGACTCATATTTGACATCGCTTGAATTAATTCACATTCGACTTCGTTCGAATTAATTCACATTCGACCTCGTTCGAATCACTCAAGAGTCAACATTCGACCTCGCACATTCGACTTTGTTCGAATTAATTCACATTCGACTTCGTTCGAATTAACCAACATTCGATCTTGATCGAATCACTTAAGATTCGACCTAGTTCAAATCACTTAACAGTCAACATTTGATCTCACTCGAATCGACTCACAATCAAGTTCGTTCGAATTAATTCACATTTGACCTCGTTTAAATCACTTAAGAGTCAACATTCGACCTCGATCGAATTGACACATATTCGATTTCATTCGAATTAATTCATATTCGACCTCGTTCGAATCCTTTAAATTTCAACATTTGACTTCGCTTGAATCGGCTCGCATTTGACTTCGTTCGAATTAGTTCATATTCGACCTCATTCGAATTAGTTAACACTCGAAATCTCTTGAACTACTCGCATTCGACTTCGTTCGAATTAGTTAACATTTGACCTCGTTCGAATCACTTATCAGCCAACATTCGAGCTCGCTCGAATCAACTCACATTCGACTTTGTTCGAATTAATTAATATTTGACCTCGTTTGAATTAGTTAACATTTGACCTCATTAGAATCACTTTAAGATTCGATCTCGTTCGAATCACTTAATAGTCAATATTCGACCTCACTTGAATCGACTGACATTCAATTTCGCTCAAATTAATTCACATTCGACTTCATTCGAATTAATTCACATTCGACCTCATTCGAATCACTTAAGAGTCAACATTTGACCTCACTCGAATCGACTCACATTTGACTTCGTTCGAATTAATTCATATTTGACCTCGTTCGAATCACTTAAAGAGTCAACATTCGACCTCGCTCGAATCGACTCACATTCGACTTTGTTCGAATTAATTCATATTCAACCTCGTTCGAATCACTCATGAGTCAACATTCGACCTCGCTCGAATCGACTCACATTTGACTTTGTTCGAATTAATTCATATTCAACCTTGTTCGAATCACTTAAAGAGTCAACATTCGACCTCGCTCGAATCAACTCACATTCGACTTCGTTCGTATCAACTAGCATTCGACTTCTTTCGAATTAATTAACATTCAACCTCATTCAAATCAACTAAGAGTCAAGAACTCTTACAAAGAAAAACATTCGAAGAAAATCAAAAAGGGACAAGAACATACAACAAAAAGTTGACCCTTCCATTCCAAAATAAAATATCTTATATAGGGCCAGAAAGACGCCCCACAAGAAAATGAGAAAGAAAGAAAAGAACAAAAACTAAGTACACAAGTATCACACTACATCATCTTCGCCTGTGCCATCACCACCTTCACCAGCCGGTCCAGCAACACCATCTCCGCCATCACCCGCGCCATCAGCATACTCATCATCATACCAAGTATTATATGCAATCCCGTCCAAGTTCTCTCAATCATCACCGATCCCCGGCGAGGCGGGGTCATAACCACAGGCAAGCTTGGCATCATGTGCTTTAACACAGGCATCTTCGAAGTCGGCCTCAGGAACCTTCCCCGCCTTCATCAAGTTCCTATATATGTCTAGCTTAGCCTCAACATGAATCCACATATCATATAAATCACGAGGAATGTCAGGGAAAGCAGAAGCATGAGAGGAAGAAGGTCAAGCCAACAACCGTGACTTCTCTGCCTCAAGAGCGGCAACTTGCTCACTTAGGCTCGACACATCTTTTTGAGCCCACCAATTTTCTCATCAAGCAGCGCCTCCCTTAGCGCGGCCATTTCCGCATCAGTCGCACATTCAGACCTAAGGATGCGGATACAGTCCTCTAATGCTGCTGCCTTATACAAAGCCGCTACCTGGGCCTCCTCGGTCCTCTCTAACTCTGCCGCTTTCTCAATCAACTCACCACTCAGGCCGACAACTCTAATTGAGCTTTGCTCGAGATAGGCTCATAGAGACGCTACCTGCGCTTGAAGATTGATGCACTCAGCCACGATCCCCTTGATCACTTCAAGCTCATCGTCCTTGGCCCTAAGCAACACCTCAAGCTTACAACATCTACTAATAGTTTGCACAAGCTCCTCTTCCTTCTGACCCAACTCCTCTCTAAGGGACTGGAGGTTACCACCTGCTCTGAACTGTGCACGTATCTCATAGTACTTGTCACGATAACGAACGTCTTCAAAACCATTTTCTAGAGATGATGTAGTGTATTTTCACGATCCATGTCTCTTGTCGACGGCCGCTCTCGATCTCCAAAATGAAAGTCTAAAAAAAAGAGAAGAAAAGCAAAAAATTAGTAAAGACAGAAGAGGAAAAGACGCGAAATGCAGAAATACTGAAGGAAACTCACCCTCAGAGCCATCCTAGATATGCCTAGTAACGAGTCGGAATCCCTAAGCACCTGAAGAGTTCTGTTCCCGACGACAGAGAAAAGAGGGGCAAAGAAAGGGACCATGCTCATCGTATCCTCCAACAAATCATATTGTCACACCTCCTTTTTGTGTGCCCGCCCCCGAAGGGTTAAATGCGCGAGGGGAGTTTTTCCAATTTAAGTGACAATATTCGAAATGGGATTATTTATTTAATTCAGAGTCGCCACTTGGGAAAGGTTTTGCTTTTGGTGTCCCAAGTCACTGGTTTATCTTGAATCCCAAATCGAGGAAATTTCCGACTTTTCCAAATGAAATCTGCGAACCAGAAATTCTAAGTAAGGAATTCTGTTGACCCGAGGGAAGGTGTTAGACACCCTCGAATCCCGTGGTTCTAGCACGGTTGCTTAAATTGTTATAATGGCTAAATATCTGATTTAAATACATGTTGTGACTTATGTGCTTTTATTAAGTTTAAACCGCTTTTATTATTATCATTTATTTTTATAGAATTGCAACGTCGTGAAAATGCATCTCGAACCACGTCACAATCAATGCACCCGTGATCGTCAACACATTTTGACTCCGTTGAGATTTGGATTTGGGTCACATCAATGTGCACCCGAATTTAAGAATATAATTTAATTAAGTCGCGCCTAAAGAGTCTAACGCGTTATTATTTTTGGAAAAGGCCATGAGATTCACTAAACGGCCTGTCCTGAATTCTAAATATTTATTATGGTTAGTTATTGAGGGCCCCGCAATTTGCATTTTTTATTTGGCGAGGCTCGTCTCATTATTTTTTTTAGAAAAAAGGATATCCTAAAGCGACTACATTTCTGTTATATTTGTCTCTAAAAATAAAAGGGAAAGACCAAACTTACTTGTTTAAGCAACTACATACTAAATATCTACTATGTTTAACGAATCCGAATTTTGTTTGATTACCTAATTGGTTGTTTATGAGATGAGAATTACCTCATGCCTTGTCTTCGAGGAGTGAATGAGCTTTGTTAATTTGCTAAGGGGGATTGCAAGCAAACTAATAACACATACTAAATTTACATTAAACAACCCTCAAGTTTGAATTTTAAAATTAACTTATTTAGGCTTGATAAATGAAATCGGCTATTTATTAAGAAAACTACTACTAATTGGATTCGAAAATGCCTATTAATTTTCCTCAAAAGTCATCGCATTATTTCGAAACAATGAATCTATATTGAAAAACCCATATCGAACCTATATAGGAACAAGTAATCTAACAAGAGGGTTGGCATACATTATCACCCTGTTAACGTAACGCCGCATGAGAACTAGTTTGGGGTACACTTATCTTGAAATTAAATGGAACCGAATATAACAGATTTGACAATTCAAAAGTCTAAACAAGATACATACAGATGCTTACCACGATTCTATATTATACTGTCATAGCTAAATCGAAACCTAATAGTTATACACATTGAAAATACGTCTGATCTAACAAACAATATTATCTGATATGTCAATCAAGATGTGCATAATTCATACAGAGCAATCGTGGTTGGAACTAACTTAAACAAATACAGACCAAGCTACCATTCAACCTATTTTTGAACACAACGATCGTAAAGTAAACAGATGTTCATTTCTTTATTTCTGCTTCAAACTTCAAATTTTCAACAATCACATGGTTTCAGAAGTTGTGTACCTGGAAGTATTCACAATTGAAGAAGAAGGGAGGTCAGCAGAGTAACAATGGCAACACCAAACAGCAACAGTAACAGCAGGTAACAAAAGAACAACTCCCAGTGCAAGATACAGTTAGAGCTGGTGGAAAAATGGCAGAAAAAACAGCAATAACCAGTAGCATAGAAAACAGAGATCCAGGCAATCCAATTCCAGGATAAACAACCAATATAAACCCAACAATAGACTTAGCCGACAATTGAAAGAAGACAGAACTGATTGAACAGTTTGAACAAACTAAGAATCGAACAAACAACAGGAAGAAAACAGTTTCTGATTTTTGTGATATCCCTCTCCCTATCACCTTTCTTTTCAAAATCCAATGTCAATCTTTAGTTTTGAAATTATACTTGAGTTATCAGAAAGAAATCTTTTCCAGTTTTTCTGTTTTTTTCAGAACTTCCAGTTCTCAAATATTCAGTCTGAGTTCTGTCTCTCTCTCTGTGTGTGTCTCCCTCAAAAATCTCCTCCTAAACTGATGGAAGTTCTCCCTTTTATCAACCTAAAATCAGCCCTTTAACAGCCTGTTAGACAATTAGAACACCCCTCCCATGTGCTATATTCTTTTCAGTTTCCACTTACTTTTAAATAAAAACACACCCCCATGATATTCCCTAGCAGACTTACTTTTGAGTAAGGTTTATTATTCCTGAAACTAAAGCAGAGTATGGGCAACAGAATGTAATCTGACAGCATATGCTGTCAAACTATTTTAATTCAAAAAAGGGCCTTTATGCACATGTTGTGCACAAGTGCACATGCCATCAATTCAGATTGCAATTACAGACCAAACCTTAGATTTCTGAAATCAAATTAACAACTATAAGTAACTAAACTCAGTTTCTAATTGATTCAAGCAATGCTTAACAGAAGCAAGTCAATTGGTTATTGTTCGGACAACTGAAACTAATTGACGACATATGTCGACTCGACTATACTAATCATAACATGTAGCATCGAAACCATGATCAGACATTTAACAGTATCGAACACATGATTCAAATTGTACTGACTAAGCAAAATTGTACTCGAGGAATCAGTTAATCAGTCAAATTTGAAGTTCAACTAATTGCACAACACATACACATATACACATTATCAGTGAATAGAAGAAGGACTTAATCAAACACATAGGTTTAGGAAAGGTGGACAGGACACAGTTGGTAAAATTCAAAACACGAATCAAGACATGAACAGACCTTTAATCAGCACATGGACTAAAATAAAGAAAAAGGAAAACAAAACTCACCTTAAATCCCGAAAAATCAAAAAGTCTTAGCTTGGATTCGAACAGACCCTTCTTGGGGTTGAAAGGACTTTAATCCACTTCGACTAAAGTCCATTAGACCCTAAATACTTTGGCTCAAACGGATACAGACCAGTGACGAGGAACCCTAGGGTTCCAAAAATCAGATCTGGGATTCATGTGTCCTTGGTCAGATTCGGACCAAACCAAGCATGGTTTGGTCACGAGGGGGGTCTAGGGACTGTCTGGTGTGAAACTGGGGTCAATCGGTGTAAGTCAGGTTCCGACTCGAATCTTCAAATGAAGATTCGAGAAGGTGGGAGGGGATTCGAGCTGTAGTTGGTGGATTTGGGTTCAGAACGGTGAGGAGGATCTACGGTGTTAAGGAGGGGGTCACCGGTGTCCATGCTGCCGGCTTTCATGGCGAAGGTATACAGGGGCGGCTAGGGTTTGGAGGACTGAGGTCTGTGGAGGGGACGACTAAGGCCTGGGGTTTGGATAGGGGGGGCAGGGTAAAAGTTATAGGCTTATATAGTTAGTGAGGGATCGATTCTTGGCCGTTGGATGGGGTGAGATGAAGGGTCAAGATCTCTTGGTTGGTAGGAAACGGTGTCGTTTCATCTAAAAGGGGTTTGGGTCGGTCCGGGTGGAATGGGTCGGGTTCATCAGTGGGTATGAGGAATGTGATCTTGGCCGTTGATCAATCTGAGATTAACGGCCCAGATCAGACCAGATCCAAACGGTGTCGTTTGGAACGCTCTGGATGTCAGCTAGTGTGGACGGGGTACACATGGGGTTTTGGGTTTGATTTTGGACCTTGAATTAAAACGAAAATAGGCCCAAACTAATTTCAACACAATTCTGCACTCTCTTTTTTATTATATTTATTTATTTTTTTTTTTATTTTAAAACAAAACCTAAGTAAATCAAATTAAAAATCCATTAATTAAACACTTAATACAATTATTTGCACACATATATTAAAATATTTAAAGCAAATGAGATTAAACAAAACAACAATCACGGACAAAAATGCATATTTATGATTTTTCTATTTAATAAACGGATTACGGTTCAAACTGCACATGACACACATTTTTGTATTTTATTTTAATAATAAAATAAATAAAAAAATGGGCTAAAATCGTAAATAATTAACAAAGTGCCACGTAAAAATCCAGAAATTGTACAGCAAGACCAATCACTATTATTTTCGTTTTCTTTTGGAGTGATTGTCGCGACAACAAAAATCACGTGCTCAAAGCTGCCCCTCTTTGTTCGAAAACACGAAGAGTTTTCGTGCAAAGATAAAGTGAGCGGATATGAGCGATTTTTGCCTATTGGACTACTCCGTATGAAGCGTTTTTTTTGAAAGATTTGACCGAATCTTCGCTTCAAAGATTTCCTACATATCCTGGGCTACACAGGAATCAGGTCAATGTAGTTCGGGAAGTTTTGGCAGCTGGGACTACCATGGGACTGCAATGCTTGCTGTTACTGCTGTTGTTGTGGTCACCGTCGCTTTACTGACCGCCTTATTACAACCAAAGAAAAATTGGAACCGAACTAAACACTTATATGCATGTCAACTACTAGTTACAAGATCCCTATCTATGGTTCTTTCGCGACTTGATCTTGGGTCTTAGCTTGATTTTGCTCAGAGACTTCGATCCGAATCTTAATGCTTGCGAGTTGTAGGTGCTTGTTTAATCTCTGGGATGCTGAGTGAGACGCGACTGGCAGAGTCCAAAACCTTAATCAAATGTTGGAGTCGATCCGCCTTCCATTTACTCCGATATCTCGGGACATCTTCTTTTTTTGTCTTTTTCTTCTTTGATTCTAAGTTGAGAATCATCTCGTGGGTCATTTCGATCCGTGTGGCTCGAGGTTAGACCTGCGGGGAAGAAACAAACAAACAAAATTTTCTGCCCCAGTTACACTAGGAAAATTTCGTGAATTATTTGCCAGGAAGTTCATAAAATTGATGAAAGAAGATACGAAAGCTCAGTTCAGGTTTGGAGCCCTAATATCGACTAGCTGGGGAGAAGTTCAGTTTTAAAGTTAAAACTCTAATACTGACCAACTGGGGAAAAGTTCAGTTTAGGGTCGGGGACCTAATGCTGACTGGCTGAAAAAGTTCAGTTTAGGGTTTAAAACCCTAATGCCGACTGAAAGGAAAAGTTCAGTTTAGGGTTTAAAACCCTAATGCTGACCGAAAGGAAAAGTTCAGTTTAAGGTTTAAAACCCTAATGCTGACTGAATGGAAAGTTCAGTTTAGGGTTTAAAACCCTAATGCTGACTAAAGGAAAAAGTTCAGTTTAGGGTTTAAAACCCTAAAGCTCATTAAAGGAAAAAGTTCAGTTTAGGGTTTAAAACCCTAATGCTGACTGAATGGAAAGTTCAGTTTAGGGTTTAAAACCCTAATGCTGACTGAATGGAAAAATTCAGTTTAGGGTTTAAAACCCTAATGCTGACTAAAGGAAAAGTTCAGTTTAGGGTTTAAAACCCTAATGCTGACTAAAGGAAAAGTTCAGTTTAGGGTTTAAAACCCTAATGCTGACTAAAGGAAAAAGTTCAGTTTAAGGTTTAAAACCCTAATGCTGACTGAATGGAAAGTTCAGTTTAGGGTTTAAAACCCTAATGCTGACTAAAGGAAAAAGTTCAGTTTAGGGTTTAAAACCCTAATGCTGACTAAAGGAAAAAGTTCAGTTTAGGGTTTAAAACCCTAATGCTGATTAAAGGAAAAAGTTCAGTTTAGGGTTTAAAACCCTAATGCTGACTGAATGGAAAAATTCAGTTTAGGGTTTAAAACCCTAAAGCTGATTAAAGGAAAAAGTTCAGTTTAGGGTTTAAAACCCTAATGCTGACTGAATGGAAAGTTCAGTTCAGGGTTTAAAACCCTAATGCTGACTGAATGGAAAAATTCAGTTTAGGGTTTAAAACTCTAATGCTGACTAAAGGAAAAATTCAGTTTAGGGTTTAAAACCCTAATGCTGACTAAAGGAAAAGTTCAGTTTAGGGTTTAAAACCCTAATGCTGATTAAAGGAAAAGTTCAGTTTAGGGTTTAAAACCCTAATGCTGACTAAAGGAAAAAGTTCAGTTTAAGGTTTAAAACCCTAATGCTGACTGAATGGAAAGTTCAGTTTAGGGTTTAAAACCCTAATGCTGACTAAAGGAAAAAGTTCAGTTTAGGGTTTAAAACCCTAAAGCTCATTAAAGGAAAAAGTTCAGTTTAGGGTTTAAAACCCTAATGCTGACTGAATGGAAAGTTCAGTTTAGGGTTTAAAACCCTAATGCTGACTGAATGGAAAAATTCAGTTTAGGGTTTAAAACCCTAATGCTGACTAAAGGAAAAGTTCAGTTTAGGGTTTAAAACCCTAATGCTGACTGGCTGGAAAAGTTCAGTTTAGGGTTTAAAACCCTAATGCTGACTGAATGGAAAAATTCAGTTTAAGGTTTAAAACCCTAATGCTGACAAAAGGAAAAAGTTCAGTTTAGGGTTTAAAAACCCTAATGCTGACTAAAGGAAAAAGTTCAGCTTAGGGATTAAAACCCTAATGCTGACTAAAGGAAAAAGTTCAGTTTAGGGTTTAAAACCCTAATGCTGACTAAAGGAAAAAGTTCAGTTTAGGGTTTAAAACCCTAATGCTGACTAAAGGAAAAAGTTCAGTTTAGGGTTTAAAACCCTAATGCTGACTAAAGGAAAAAGTTCAGTTTAGGGTTTAAAACCCTAATGCTGATTAAAGGAAAAAGTTCAGTTTAGGGTTTAAAACCCTAATGCTGACTGGCTGGAAAAGTTCAGTTTAGGGTTTAAAACCCTAATGCTGACTGAATGGAAAAATTTAGTTTAAGGTTTAAAACCTTAATGCTGATTAAAGGAAAAAGTTCAGTTTAGGGTTTAAAACCCTAATGCTGATTAAAGGGAAAAAGTTTAGTTTTAGGGTTTAAAACCCTAATGCTGACTGAAAGGAAAAGTTCAGTTTAGGGTTTAAAACCCTAACGCAGACTGAAAGGAAAAAGTTCAGTTTAGGGTTTAAAACCCTAATGCTGACTAAAAGGAAAAAGTTCAGTTTAGGGTTTAAAACCCTAATGCTGATTAAAGGAAAAAGTTCAGTTTAGGGTTTAAAACCCTAATGCTGACTAAAGGAAAAAGTTCAGTTTAGGGTTTAAAACCTTAATGCTGACTAAAGGAAAAAGTTCAGTTTAAGGTTTAAAACTCTAATGCTGACTGAATGGAAAATTCAGTTTAGGGTTTAAAACCCTAATACTGACTAAAGGAAAAGTTCAGTTTAGGGTTTAAAACCCTAATGCTGACTAAAGGAAAAAGTTCAGTTTAAGGTTTAAAACTCTAATGCTGACTGAATGGAAAGTTCAGTTTAGGGTTTAAAACCCTAATGCTGACTAAAGGAAAAAGTTCAGTTTAGGGTTTAAAACCCTAAAGCTCATTAAAGGAAAAAGTTCAGTTTAGGGTTTAAAACCCTAATGCTGACTGAATGGAAAGTTCAGTTTAGGGTTTAAAACCCTAATGCTGACTGAATGGAAAAATTCAGTTTAGGGTTTAAAACCCTAATGCTGACTAAAGGAAAAATTCAGTTTAGGGTTTAAAACCCTAATGCTGACTAAAGGAAAAGTTCAGTTTAGGGTTTAAAACCCTAATGCTGACTGGCTGGAAAAGTTCAGTTTAGGGTTTAAAACCCTAATGCTGACTGAATGGAAAAATTCAGTTTAAGGTTTAAAACCCTAATGCTGACAAAAGGAAAAAGTTCAGTTTAGGGTTTAAAAACCCTAATGCTGACTAAAGGAAAAAGTTCAGCTTAGGGATTAAAACCCTAATGCTGACTAAAGGAAAAAGTTCAGTTTAGGGTTTAAAACCCTAATGCTGACTAAAGGAAAAAGTTCAGTTTAGGGTTTAAAACCCTAATGCTGACTAAAGGAAAAAGTTCAGTTTAGGGTTTAAAACCCTAATGCTGACTAAAGGAAAAAGTTCAGTTTAGGGTTTAAAACCCTAATGCTGATTAAAGGAAAAAGTTCAGTTTAGGGTTTAAAACCCTAATGCTGACTAAAGGAAAAAGTTCAGTTTAGGGTTTAAAACCCTAAAGCTCATTAAAGGAAAAAGTTCAGTTTAGGGTTTAAAACCCTAATGCTGACTGAATGGAAAGTTCAGTTTAGGGTTTAAAACCCTAATGCTGACTGAATGGAAAAATTCAGTTTAGGGTTTAAAACCCTAAAGCTGATTAAAGGAAAAAGTTCAGTTTAGGGTTTAAAACCCTAATGCTGACTGAATGGAAAGTTCAGTTCAGGGTTTAAAACCCTAATGCTGACTGAATGGAAAAATTCAGTTTAGGGTTTAAAACTCTAATGCTGACTAAAGGAAAAATTCAGTTTAGGGTTTAAAACCCTAATGCTGACTAAAGGAAAAGTTCAGTTTAGGGTTTAAAACCCTAATGCTGATTAAAGGAAAAGTTCAGTTTAGGGTTTAAAACCCTAATGCTGACTAAAGGAAAATGTTCAGTTTAAGGTTTAAAACCCTAATGCTGACTGAATGGAAAGTTCAGTTTAGGGTTTAAAACCCTAATGCTGACTAAAGGAAAAAGTTCAGTTTAGGGTTTAAAACCCTAAAGCTCATTAAAGGAAAAAGTTCAGTTTAGGGTTTAAAACCCTAATGCTGACTGAATGGAAAGTTCAGTTTAGGGTTTAAAACCCTAATGCTGACTGAATGGAAAAATTCAGTTTAGGGTTTAAAACCCTAATGCTGACTAAAGGAAAAGTTCAGTTTAGGGTTTAAAACCCTAATGCTGACTGGCTGGAAAAGTTCAGTTTAGGGTTTAAAACCCTAATGCTGACTGAATGGAAAAATTCAGTTTAAGGTTTAAAACCCTAATGCTGACAAAAGGAAAAAGTTCAGTTTAGGGTTTAAAAACCCTAATGCTGACTAAAGGAAAAAGTTCAGCTTAGGGATTAAAACCCTAATGCTGACTAAATGGAAAAAGTTCAGTTTAGGGTTTAAAACCCTAATGCTGACTAAAGGAAAAAGTTCAGTTTAGGGTTTAAAACCCTAATGCTGACTAAAGGAAAAAGTTCAGTTTAGGGTTTAAAACCCTAATGCTGACTAAAGGAAAAAGTTCAGTTTAGGGTTTAAAACCCTAATGCTGATTAAAGGAAAAAGTTCAGTTTAGGGTTTAAAACCCTAATGCTGACTGGCTGGAAAAGTTCAGTTTAGGGTTTAAAACCCTAATGCTGACTGAATGGAAAAATTTAGTTTAAGGTTTAAAACCTTAATGCTGATTAAAGGAAAAAGTTCAGTTTAGGGTTTAAAACCCTAATGCTGATTAAAGGGAAAAAGTTTAGTTTTAGGGTTTAAAACCCTAATGCTGACTGAAAGGAAAAGTTCAGTTTAGGGTTTAAAACCCTAACGCAGACTGAAAGGAAAAAGTTCAGTTTAGGGTTTAAAACCCTAATGCTGACTAAAAGGAAAAAGTTCAGTTTAGGGTTTAAAACCCTAATGCTGATTAAAGGAAAAAGTTCAGTTTAGGGTTTAAAACCCTAATGCTGACTAAAGGAAAAAGTTCAGTTTAGGGTTTAAAACCTTAATGCTGACTAAAGGAAAAAGTTCAGTTTAAGGTTTAAAACTCTAATGCTGACTGAATGGAAAGTTCAGTTTAGGGTTTAAAACCTTAATGCTGATTAAAGGAAAAGTTCAGTTTAGGGTTTAAAACCCTAATGCTGACTAAAGGAAAAAGTTCAGTTTAAGGTTTAAAACCCTAATGCTGACTGAATGGAAAGTTCAGTTTAGGGTTTAAAACCCTAATGCTGACTAAAGGAAAAAGTTCAGTTTAGGGTTTAAAACCCTAAAGCTCATTAAAGGAAAAAGTTCAGTTTAGGGTTTAAAACCCTAATGCTGACTGAATGGAAAGTTCAGTTTAGGGTTTAAAACCCTAATGCTGACTGAATGGAAAAATTCAGTTTAGGGTTTAAAACCCTAATGCTGACTAAAGGAAAAATTCAGTTTAGGGTTTAAAACCCTAATGCTGACTGAATGGAAAAATTCAGTTTAAGGTTTAAAACCCTAATGCTGACTGGCTGGAAAAGTTCAGTTTAGGGTTTAAAACCCTAATGCTGACTGAATGGAAAAATTCAGTTTAAGGTTTAAAACCCTAATGCTGACAAAAGGAAAAAGTTCAGTTTAGGGTTTAAAAACCCTAATGCTGACTAAAGGAAAAAGTTCAGCTTAGGGATTAAAACCCTAATGCTGACTAAAGGAAAAAGTTCAGTTTAGGGTTTAAAACCCTAATGCTGACTAAAGGAAAAAGTTCAGTTTAGGGTTTAAAACCCTAATGCTGATTAAAGGAAAAAGTTCAGTTTAGGGTTTAAAACCCTAATGCTGACTAAAGGAAAAAGTTCAGTTTAGGGTTTAAAACCCTAATGCTGATTAAAGGAAAAAGTTCAGTTTAGGGTTTAAAACCCTAATGCTGACTGGCTGGAAAAGTTCAGTTTAGGGTTTAAAACCCTAATGCTGACTGAATGAAAAAATTCAGTTTAAGGTTTAAAACCCTAATGCTGATTAAAGGAAAAGTTCAGTTTAGGGTTTAAAACCCTAATGCTGACCGAAAGGAAAAGTTCAGTTTAGGGTTTAAAACCTTAATGCTGACTAAAAGAAAAAGTTCAGTTTAGGGTTTAAAACCCTAATGCTGATTAAAGGAAAAAGTTCAGTTTAGGGTTTAAAACCCTAATGCTGACTAAAAGGAAAAAGTTCAGTTTAGGGTTTAAAACCCTAATGCTGATTAAAGGAAAAAGTTCAGTTTAGGGTTTAAAACCCTAATGCTGACTAAAGGAAAAAGTTCAGTTTAGGGTTTAAAACCTTAATGCTGACTAAAGGAAAAAGTTCAGTTTAAGGTTTAAAACCCTAATGCTGACTGAATGGAAAGTTCAGTTTAGGGTTTAAAACCCTAATACTGACTAAAGGAAAAAGTTCAGCTTAGGGTTTAAAAACCCTAATGCTGACTAAAGGAAAAAGTTCAGCTTAGGGTTTAAAACTCTAATGCTGATTAAAGGAAAAAGTTCAGTTTAGGGTTTAGAACCCTAATGTTGACTAAAGGAAAAAGTTCAGTTTAGGGTTTAAAACCCTAATGCTGACTAAAGGAAAAAGTTCAGTTTAGGGTTTAAAACCCTAATGCTGACTAAAGGAAAAAGTTCAGTTTAGGGTTTAAAACCCTAATGCCGATTAAAGGAAAAAGTTTAGTTTAGGGTTTAAAACCCTAATGCTGACTGGCTGGAAAAGTTCAGTTTAGGGTTTAAAACCCTAATGCTGACTGAATGGAAAAATTCAGTTTAAGGTTTAAAACCCTAATGCTGATTAAAGGAAAAAGTTCAGTTTAGGGTTTAAAACCCTAATGCTGATTGAAAGGGAAAGAGTTCAGTTTTAGGGTTTAAAACCCTAATGCTGACTGAAAGGAAAAGTTCAGTTTAGGGTTTAAAACCCTAACGCAGACTGAAAGGAAAAAGTTCAGTTTAGGGTTTAAAACCCTAATGCTGACTGAAAGGAAAAAGTTCAGTTTAGGGTTTAAAACCCTAATGCTGATTAAAGGAAAAAGTGCAGTTTAGGGTTTAAAACCCTAATGCTGATTAAAGGGAAAGAGTTCAGTTTTAGGGTTTAAAACCCTAATGCTGACTGAAAGGAAAAGTTCACTTTAGGGTTTAAAACCCTAACGCTGACTGAAAGGAAAAAGTTCAGTTTAGGGTTTAAAACCCTAATGCTGACTGAAAGGAAAAAGTTCAGTTTAGGGTTTAAAACCTAATGCTGATTAAAGGAAAAAGTTCAGTTTAGGGTTTAAAACCCTAATGCTGACTAAAGGAAAAAGTTCAGTTTAGGGTTTAAAACCCCAATACTGATTAAAGGAAAAAGTTCAGTTTAGGGTTTAAAACCCTAACGCTGACTGGCTGGAAAAGTTCAGTTTAGGGTTTAAAACCCTAATGCTGACTGAATGAAAAAATTCAGTTTAAGGTTTAAAACCCTAATGCTGATTAAAGGAAAAGTTCAGTTTAGGGTTTAAAACCCTAATGCTGACCGAAAGGAAAAGTTCAGTTTAGGGTTTAAAACCTTAATGCTGACTAAAAGAAAAAGTTCAGTTTAGGGTTTAAAACCCTAATGCTGATTAAAGGAAAAAGTTCAGTTTAGGGTTTAAAACCCTAATGCTGACTAAATGGAAAAAGTTCAGTTTAGGGTTTAAAACCCTAATGCTGACTGGCTGGGGACAAAGTTCGAGAATACTAACCGACCTCTTTTTTTGAATTTTCTTGTTTTAGTAGAAGATAAAAGGGAGTCTCGTGGAAACTTACCTTTCGAGTGAATTCCTTATTGCCAAAATATTTCTTGTACCCATGTACCTTCTTCTTTGGGCGACACCTGCTTCTTGCACGGTTGTCTTGGATTATACCTGTTTCAACTTTTCAGACAAAGAACAATTGTTAGTTCGGAAATGACGGTCGGTTCGGTGACCTTGATCGTTCCCAGTTGCTTTGTTGCGTCTTTATTTCTGTTACGAAGTCCCGCCATTGATTTGATTCAAATGGCGAAACCCTTTAGACTGCTCAGGCTTGTTTTTCCAGATTCTGTGATGATTTGCCTCGTAAGGCTCTTTTTTTTTTCTTTTTTTTCTTTTTTTTTGTTGTCCCGTTTTGCTTGGAGATTCTCAATGGGGATTTTATTGGAGGTATTCTGTGGGGATTTGTACAAAAGGATGCTCTGTGGGGGAATATTTACAAAGTGGATTCTTTGTGTGGATTTTTGTACAACGGGGCATGCTGGGGATTTGTTTCAAAACGGGCTCTCTAGGATTTGTTGGGGTAAGCTTGTTGGGGAATTTTTTACAAAGGGACTCGCTGGGGATGTGATGGGGATTTGTGTCCCCATTTTTTATTAACAAAGGGAAGACCCTGTGGGGATCTGTACAAGAGAAAATCTGTGTGGATTTCGCTGGAGCAGACCTTTTGGGGAATATTTACAAAGTGGATTCTTTGTGCGGATTCGTACAAAGGGAAACCCTGTGGAGATTTGTGCGAGGCGGACTTGCTGGGGAAATTTCTCTCTTTCCTCTTTACTTCGAACGCCATCAAACATCATGATTCATCAGGTTTGGACAGACGTACCAACGAAACGAGGTGTTTTCCTTCATGAAACGGAATTCCGTGAAACCAAACCTGCCACCTGTCCTTTCCGGTATATCTAGAACTTGGGGTTAAACATGAAAGAGATTTGAAGAAAAACAAAGAAAAGATAAAACAAATTTCAGAAAAGGAGTGCCCCCTTCGGGACGAGAAAGACTTATCTGAGGAAGATAATGCTGGATTTAAATGACATGACATGCTCTTTGGACTGGACGCCTGACCTTTCATGAGCTTGCGTTTCCCTGAACCAAAACGGATCTGTGATTCCAAACCGGTGGAACTTTGCCGAGATCTCCTTGGGTGGGGTCATTCTTTCGGCCAATAGCGCCCTTTGCGGGTTTTCGCTGGCTGATCTCTCTCATTTCTCTTCCTGTCATCGCTTGATAGCACTCTTTGCGAGTTTTTACTAAACAAGCTCTCTCATTTTGGTTTCTCTACTCCCGTCGCCTCGTGGTGCCCGAAGGTTTTCACCAACGAGACTCTCTCATTTTATCTCTCAATTTAGAGTGTGCCGGTCTCCATTCGTGACGCTTATTGGCTTCCCACTATCTTTGGTAATTGATTTGAAAGCTTGTGCTTGGTAAAGAGAGGTAGATAATACTAACTTCTAGACCGCTTGACGTGCCCCGGTTTCAATTTCAGGGTGAATGGGATTTTATTGTTGGTGTGACTGAACCTCAGGGAGAGGCTGCCTACGTATCCTTTTGGAATCAAGTCAAACGTAGTTCAGGCCTCAAAATCTGTTTTTTTTTATCGCTGAAGGGATATGACCGGATCAAATGGCTTGTAGAGAGAGTTGGTAGTGTTTGGGAGTAGTGGGGAATAAAACCTTTGTCATTTCAAATGTGTCAAGACCATTGGAGTATAATTCAAACGTAGTATCTCTTGACTGCATCTGCATTTACTGCTGTTTCGGGGTCATTTCCTTCGATATCACCTAGATACAATGCTCCTCTCGGCAATATCCTCCTTATGATGTATGGGCCTTTCCAATTTGGAGCAAACTTCCCTTTTGCTTCCTGGTGATGTGGCAGAATACGCCTCAGTACCAGCTGACCTACTTCGAAATTCCTGGGTCGGACTTTCTTGTTGTAAGCACGGGCCATTCTTCGTTGGTACAACTATCCGTGACAAACCGCGACCATTCGCTTTTCATCGATCAAAGTCAACTGCTCCAACCGAGTCTTGACCCACTCGCTGTCTTCGATTTCTGCTTCAACAATGGTTCGAAGAGAAGGAATTTCTACTTCTGCTGGTATCACAGCTTCAGTCCCATAAACCAAAAGATAAGGGGTTGCCCCTACTGATGTGCGTACCATAGTACGATATCCCAATAATGCAAATGGTAGCTGTTCATGCCATTGTCGGGAACTCTGGGTCGTCTTCCTCAGAATCTTCTTGATGTTCTTGTTTGCCGCTTCCACTGCGCCATTGGCCTTGGGCCGATAAGGGGTGGAATTCCGATGCACTATCTTGAATTGCTCGCATACATCTCCCATCAAGTGACTATTCAGGTTTGCTGCGTTATCTGTGATGATAGTTGCAGGAATATCGAAACGACGGATAAGATTTGAGTGTACAAAATCCACTACGGCTTTTTTAGTGACCGACTTGAGAGTGACAACCTCTACCCATTTTGTGAAGTAGTCTATGGCAACCAGTATAAATCTGTGTCCATTTGAAGCCTTTGGCTCGATTGGTCCAATGACGTCCATGCCCCAGGCGACAAATGGCCAAGGTGCAGACATGGGATGCAGTTCTGTGGGAGGTGCATGAATCAAATCACCGTGCACCTGACACTGATGACACTTCCGAACGAAGCTAAAGCAGTCCTTTTCCATGGTCATCCAGTAATAACCTGCTCGAAGGATTTTCTTCGCTAAGACATACCCGTTCATGTGAGGTCCGCACACACCTGCATGTACTTCGTGCATAATCTTTCTCGCCTCCTCGGCGTCGACACATCTTAGGAGGTTGAGGTCCGGGGTCCTCTTGTACAACAATTCACCGCTCAGAAAGAAACCACTTGCATGTCGCCTAATGGTTCTCTTTTGATCTCTAGTAGCATGCTCGGGGTATTCTTGTGTCTTTAGGAACCTCCTGATGTCGTGGTACCAAGGTTGTGTATCTTCTCCTACCTCGATTACGTTGCAGTAACCGTGTCTTTCCTTGATTTGGATTTCCAAAGGATCGACGTGGGCGTTGCCCGGGTAGGGTAGCATTGAAGCCAGAGTAGCAAGTGCGTCCGCCAGTTCATTGTGACACCTCGGGATATACCTGAACTCTATTGATGTAAAGCGCTTGCCGAGGTCCTCCACATGCTGTCGGTAAGGGATGATATTGACATCCCGAGTTTCCCATTCACCTTGGACTTGCCGGATAATCAGGTCAGAATCTCCCATAATCAGTAAGTCTTCGACATCCTGATCGATTGCCATATGCATGCCCATGATGCAGGCTTCATACTCAGCTGTATTGTTTGTGCAAAAGAAATGCAGTCTAGCTGTGGTGGGATAATGCTGACCGGAAGGCGAGATCAAAATTGCCCTGATCCCTACACCTTTGGCATTCACGGCTCCATCAAAGAACATCTTCCAAACATGAGCGTCCTCCGAGACCACTTCTACGGTGTTTACTTCTTCATCTGGAAAGTAGGTACTCAATGGCTGGTATTCCTCATCAACCGGATTTTCGGCCAAATGATCCGCTAGCGCCTGGGCTTTCATTGCCGTGCGAGTGACATAGACTATGTCGAATTCAGTAAGCAAGATTTGCCACTTGGCCAGTCTCCCAGTAGGCATCGGTTTCTGAAATATATACTTCAAAGGATCCAGCCTGCTTATGAGGAAAGTAGTGTGGGTTTGGAGATAATGTCTCAGCTTTTGAGCAACCCAAGTCAGAACGCAACATGTCCTTTCCAGCAGAGTGTATTTGGCCTCGTAGCCGGTGAATTTCTTGCTCAAATAGTATATTGCTTGCTCCTTCTTTCCGGTTATGTCGTGTTGCCCGAGGACGCAACCGAAAGAGTTCTCCAAGACTGTCAGATACAAGAAGAGTGGTCTCCCTGGCTCTGGAGGGACCAAAACTGGGGGATTCGAAAGGTATTTTTTGACTTTATCGAAGGCTTCTTGACACTCGGTTGTCCATTTGATCGCCGCATCTTTCCTTAACAGCTTGAATATGGGCTCACACGTGCTTGTCAGCTGGGCAATAAATCGACTGATGTAGTTCAACCTGCCCAACAAACTCATCATGTCTTTCTTCGTTCTCGGGGGAGGTAGATCTCTGATAGATTTTATCTTAGTTGGATCTAGTTCGATACCTCTCCTGCTTACGATGAAGCCCAAAAGTTTGCTCGACGGGACCCCGAAAGCACATTTGGCTGGGTTCAACTTCAAGTCGTACTTCCTTAGTCTCTCGAAGAACTTCCTCAAGTCTTGGATGTGATTATCCTGCGTCCTGGACTTGACTATCACGTCATCCACGTACACCTTTATTTCCTGATGCATCATGTCATGAAAAATGGCAGTCATGGCCCTCATGTAAGTAGCCCCGGCGTTCTTCAGACCAAACGGCATGACCCGATAACAGTAGGTGCCCCAAGGCATGGTGAAGGCAGTTTTCTCGGCGTCCTCTTCATCCATCAATACCTGATGATACCCAGCGTAACAATCTACGAAAGACTGTATCTCGTGTTTGGCGCAATTATCAACGAGGATGTGGATGTTGGGCAGTGGGAAATTATCTTTAGGGCTTGCTCTATTCAGATCTCGGTAATCTACACATACCCGAGTTTTCCCGTCCTTTTTCGGTACTGGAACCACATTTGCCAACCATGTTGTATACTGGACTACCCGAATCACTCCCATTTTCAGTTGTTTGGTGATCTCCTCTTTAATCTTGTCACTGACCTCTGTTTTGAATTTTCGTTGCTTTTGTTGAACTGGAGGACAATCGGGATGGATCGGCAATTTATGAACTACTAGATCAACACCTAGTCCCGGCATGTCATCGTATGACCAAGCAAACACGTCTTTAAATTCAAAAAGAAGTTGAATTATCGCATCTCGCGTTTCCTTGTCCGTGTGAATGCTTATTTTGGTCTCCCGGATTTCTTCAGGAGTTCCTAAATTAACCGGTTCTGTGTCATTCAGATTTGGCTTAGGTTTATTCTCAAAATGTTCCAACTCTCGGTTTATTTCCCTAAAGGCTTCTTCCTCATCATATTCTGGTTCTGGGTTCATTAATTCACAGTTAAATAGCTCGTTGTGATCTGGGCGTGAAGTCCGCAAGCATGTCATATTTAAAGCCGCATTATTATAACTGAAAGGAAAGATAAAAGGAAAAATAACAAAAATTAGAACAAAAGAAAGAATGGGAAAGCAATGATGATTTTTTTTCTTTATTTTTCCTTTGGGAAATTGGAAGAGAACAATGTTTACAACTCAGGAATTCAAAACAACAGGTGTGAGGACGGCTGAGATCGAGCTCTCCTCGGAAACAGGGATTGTTTGTAACGGAATTTCTGAAGACATTTCCACACTTCCTTTTGACCTGGTGAAGTAAGTGTGAGTATTGCTTCCAGTCTTAACAACAGGTAGTTGAACACTTCTCTTTGACCTCGTGAAGTATGAGTGCGAGGCCAGACTTTCACCAAACCAGCCGTCTTTTCCAAAAAACCTGGAAGAACTCAACGACACACGAGTGGTTAAATCGAAATAAATAACAGATAGGCAACCTTACGTTGAGCATGATGCACCTATACAGTTAAGTGAATTCTACATGTTTGCGACGAAAGCATGCGTCATTCCGACATTCTTTTTAGGCTTCCCTTTTCTTATCATCTTTTCTTCTCTTTTTGTTTTTCTTTTATGTTCTTATTTTGCGGAAAAAATGCGACTGTATCCGATGAGGATTGCCTACGTATCACGGCGCCACGTGAATCAGATCATTACGTAGTTCAAAACACAAATGAAAGAAACACACCTTTTATTGTTGAAACGGTCTATTACAAAACTACATTTTGCAAAAGAAAAGCAAACTTTAAAAATAAACCTAGACTCAACCTAGACTTAAACAAACTGATGGGGAAAACAGGCAGAAGATGCTAAGATACAGACTCGACTTATGAGTACATTATGGTTTTGAAAATTTGTGTCCGCGGGGCATCGTTCGGCCTCGCCATGGTCCTAGGTGTGAGATCCCTCTCAAGTTGCTCCAGCTCATGCATGGTCTGCTTGACATAACTCATCACTGCCGAGAGGACGGTAACGCTGGTCATGTTCTCACATCGTAGACATCGTCTGGTGATGGCATGGGCAATGGCCTTGATCCTATCTCTGGTTTGCTTCTTCTCTATGAGGAGGCGTTTTATCTGATCGCTACATATCTTGAATACCTGAGCATCCTGTATATGCTGATGCTTCAGTTGCCGTACTTCTAACTTCATCTGGGCCAACAAGTCGTACCAGTATCTGCTCCCAATTTGGAAATTCTTGGCCTGATTAGCTGCTTTGATCTCAAGTGTAGCCATCTCTCTCTTCATTTTAGCAACAGTTTTCTTGTGGTCGCCTTCCAATTGATTCAAGTATCGGCGATGCTTATCTGCTCTTGTATCCCACTGTGCCCTGAGCTCTGCTATGACGTTTTTAGATTTCTCTAAATCCTCTTGCCATTCCCTGACTTTGCCTTTTAGCCTTTTTATCAACTGCTCATCTGATCGACGCATTGGCTGCTTATCCGCATCCATCCTTATCTGTTTGATCTGGGCTCTGAGCATTTCGTTTTCCTGAATTAACCTGTTCCGCTCTCCCAGATTGGTAGCAACTTGCACGTTGTGCTCATATTTCAAGCTTTCCACTTGTAGCTTCAACCTGCTGATTTCGGCGCAATAGCCTCTTTCTTTCGCTAACCAATCCCACTACTTTCGCGATGATTCGACGAAATTCAGGATGTGGGGTCTCTTAGCCGGCCTTTCATGCTCAAGTTCCCTTCTATACCATGCAAGGTAACCTGGCGCCGTCTCTCCTTTGGCTCGATCCCGCATACAAGTATCTGATTTCAGATATTGACACTCACTCCAGATTTGGCGAATTTTCGCTTCTGGAAACTGTCCATTAGGACTTATCTCAACTGCTTGAGTGCTAAGATCTTCCTCATGAGGTACTGTCTGGCATCTTCCGAGCTGTCTCAAAACTCGGCAGGGTGCGTAAGGTTGGATGCTCTTAAGCCCCATCAGTAAGAAATGGGTTTTAGCTGCCGACATATATATGATCTCATCAACAGGCAACCATCCCAGCGTCCATTATATTTGGCTGGCAGTAAGAGCTTGAAAGAACGAGGTCCATGCCAGGACTCCTTTGGGCAAACTGATCTCTTTGGTTCTCGTGTAAAATTCTTCTATGCAAGTCTTTTTCGGGGAACCATGGCTCAAAATCTCGGAACGATGGTAGAGGTGCTCGGTAATCCACATTTGTAGGAGCAAGTTACAACCTTCGAAGAAATTTCCCCCAGCTTTACAAGCTGTGAGAGCTCGAAAAATGTCAGATACCACCATAGGCGCGAGAGTACTGTCACTTTGCGTGAGTAAAGTGCTGACGACCCCGGATATCTTCAAATCAATGTTTCCGTCTTTCCTTGGAAATACCAGAAGGCCCAGGAACATCATCATGAAGGCTACCCGTCTGTGTTTGTCCCACTTCTGACGAATACCTTTGCTGCACAGTTTGTTGATTGGATTATTGAATCCCTCTTCATGACCGTACCTATCATATATGAAGCATGGAGTGCAAAAACCGGCAGCCAGATCCGGGTTGTGGACCGTTCTAGGTATCTTCAGTGAATCTAGGAACCGATGTACCGTGACAGCTCTTGGGGTGACCAAGTATTTTTGCTTTAATGGAAGTTCAGCATTTCCGATGTATTCAGCCATTTCTTCCAAAATCGGGGTGAGTTCAAAATCAGAGAAATGGAAAATATTGTGCGCCGGGTCCCAGTAGGTAACCAAAGCTCTTATGATATCTCCTCGAGGCTGGATTTCCAACAAACCCACGAGACCTTTCAGATATTTCTTGACCTCATTTTGTCCTTCAGCACCTAGATCATTCCACCATAGCCGTAACTTGACAGGGATTTTGGTCATTATTGAAAAATGTTCATTTTGCATTGTGCTCATCCTGCACATTTATTAAGGTGTTCTTTAACAAAAATAACTTGACTCAAAATATTTTACAAGGAGGATCAAGTTTTCGAACACGGCCTTTCAGCACTTCGGGGACGAAGATTTTGAGGCTGTGTGGGTCAATTGGATGAAAATCCTAAAAAAAATGACCCGAAGGTGGTTATTTATGCAAAGTCAGCCTTCCGGCGTCCCTTTCGGGAACATTCGGCTATTTATGACAAAACAACATCACCTGATTTATTCGTGACAGAATTAAAATTTTGACACATTTTTATTATTATTATTATTATTACTATTTGTTCGTTTTTTTTTAGTAAAAGGTGGGGTTGAACCCGATGGGGGTTGCCTACGTATCTCACATCCGGTGAGAATCAAACCGGCGTAGTTCGATAAATCGTGAATAGAGGAAACCCAGAAAGCAAGAATATGTTTTTTTTCATTATTTTCTTTTGAAAATAGGTAAAGACTAAAGAAATTTTTTTTTCTTTAAGGAAATATTTGGACTATTAGCCTGAAAAAGAGGTACTACGAAAGAAACAACATTTTTTTTTGAATTATGAATTTTCCATTTTTTTTACTTTTAAATAAATACCCTTTTTTGATTTTTTTTTAATAAATCAAACTAGAAGACAAATCTCTTTTTTTTTTAGAAAAATTCCGGCGAGGTTTTGACACTACTTGGACATTGGTTTTATTTTTTCCAAGATAAGTAATTATCTCCCTACGCTGCTATTTTCCCCCTTTTTAGAAACCGGTCAGCATGCGGAACTGAAGCAAATAAATGCGCAAAACAAATAGGATGCAGCAGGATGGTCTTTTCATTTCAGGTTGCCTGTCCTAGACAGACCCAACCCCTGTGTTGAGTCTCCTAAGTCAAATGCAACATGATGCAAATAAGCGTTCCTACTAGGGATCTGGCATGAAGTTTCGTTATACTAGGTTTATAACCTGGGTATTTGTTCTAGACTGTGTACCCGAGCGGACAACTCGAGTCGAGGAGGGGGCTACATACCGGGGACCCGCGAGATCGTCCGGCTTTGTAACTTGTCCGACCTCTTTCTTATTTCAGGTATTGACACTAACAGAATAGGGAGTCTCGACCAGCGAGCTTCTCCCCGGAGGTAAGAAGAGAAAGGTTTCGGCACAGTTTATATACAGTTCAGATAATATCAAAGCGGTAAAAGACAACATTTAGCACGTTATGCAAAAACATGTAATAAAGATCAGATAATAAAGCCAAATACAACAATTATTCTAAGCTCGAATTCTTGAACCCTGAACCAGTGGTTCTGGGTTTTTCTTCCCCAGCAGAGTCGCCAGAGCTGTCACACCTCCTTTTTGCGCGCCCGCCTCCGAAGGGTTAAATGCGCGAGGGGAGTTTTTCTAATTGAAGTGACAATATTCGAAATGGGATTATTTATTTAATTCAGAGTCGCTACTTGGGAAAGGTTTGGCTTTTGGTGTCCCAAGTCACCGGTTTATCTTGAATCCCAAATCGAGGAAATTTCTGACTTTTCCAAATGAAATCTGCGAACCAGAAATTCTAAGTAAGGAATTATGTTGACCCTAGGGAAGGTGTTAGGCACCCTCAAATCCCGTGGTTCTAGCACGGTCGCTTAAATTGTTATAATGGCTAAATATCTGATTTAAATACATGTTGTGACTTATGTGCTTTTATTAAGTTTAAACCGTTTTAATTATTATCATTTATTTTTATAGAATTGCAACGTCATGAAAATGCATCTCGAACCACGTCACAATCAATGCACCCGTGATCGTCAACACATTTTGACTCCGTTAAGATTTGGATTTGGGTCACATCAATGTGCACTCGAATTTAAGAATATAATTTAATTAAGTCGCGCCTAAAGAGTCTAACGCGTTATTATTTTTGGAGAAGGCCATGAGATTCACTAAACGGCATGTCCTGAATTCTAAATATTTATTATGGTTAGTTATTGAGGGCCCCGCAATTTGCATTTTTTATTTGGCGAGGCTCGTCTCATTATTTTTTTTAGAAAAAAGGATATCCTAAAGCGACTACATTTCTGTTATATTTGTCTCTAAAAATAAAAGGGAAAGACCAAACTTACTTGTTTAAGCAACTACATACTAAATATCTACTATGTTTAACGAATCCGAATTTTGTTTGATTACCTAATTGGTTGTTTATGAGATGAGAATTACCTCATGCCTTGTCTTCATGGAGTGAATGAGCTTTGTTAATTTGCTAAGGGGGATTGCAAGCAAACTAATAACACATACTAAATTTACATTAAACAACCCTCAAGTTTGAATTTTAAAATTAACTTATTTAGGCTTGATAAATGAAATCGGCTATTTATTAAGAAAACTACTACTAATTGGATTCGAAAATGCCTATTAGTTTTCCTCAAAAGTCATCGCATTATTTCGAAACAATGAATCTATATTGAAAAACCCATATCGAACCTATATAGGAACAAGTAATCTAACAAGAGGGTTGGCATACATTATCACCCTGTTAACGTAACGCCGCATGAGAACTAGTTTGGGGTACACTTTTCTTGAAATTAAATGGAACCGAATATAACAGATTTGACAGTTCAAAAGTCTAAACAAGATACATACAGATGCTTACCACGATTCTATATTATACTGTCATAGCTAAATCGAAACCTAATAGTTTTACACATTGAAAATACGTCTGATCTAACAAACAATATTATCTGATATGTCAATCAAGATGTGCATAATTCATACAGAGCAATCGTGGTTGGAACTAACTTAAACAAATACAGACCAAGCTACCATTCAACCTATTTTTGAACACAAGGATCGTAAAGTAAACAGATGTTCATTTCATTATTTCTGCTTCAAACTTCAAACTTTCAACAATCACATGGTTTCAGAAGTTGTGTACCTGGAAGTATTCACAATTGAAGAAGAAGGGAGGTCAGCAGAGTAACAATGGCAACACCAAACAGCAGCAGTAACAGCAGGTAACAAAAGAACAACTCCCAGTGCAAGATACAGTTAAAGCCGGTGGAAAAATGGCAGAAAAACAGCAATAACCAGTAGCATAGAAAACAGAGATCCAGGCAATCCAATTCCAGGAGAAACAACCAATATAAACCCAACAATAGACTTAGCCGACAATTGAAAGAAGACAGAACTGATTGAACAGTTTGAACAAACTAAGAATCGAACAAACAACAGGAAGAAAACAGTTTCTGATTTTTGTGATATCCCTCTCCCTATCACCTTTCTTTTCAAAATCCAATGTCAATCTTCAGTTTTGAAATTATACTTGAGTTATCAGAAAGAAATCTTTTCCAGTTTTTCTGTTTTTTTCAGAACTTCCAGTTCTCAAATATTCAGTCTGAGTTCTGTGTCTCTCTCTTTGTGTGTCTCCCTCAAAAATCTCCTCCTAAACTGATGGAAGTTCTCTCTTTTATCAACCTAAAATCAGCCCTTTAACAGCCTGTTAGACAATCAGAACACCCCTCCCATGTGCTATCTTCTTTTCAGTTTCCACTTACTATTTAAATAAAAACACACTTCCATGATATTCCCTGGCAGACTTACTTTTGAGTAAGGTTTATTATTCCTGAAACTAAAGCAGAGTATGGGCAGCAAAATGTAATCTGACAGCATATGCTGTCAAACTATTTTAATTCAAAAAAGGGCCTTTATGCACATGTTGTGCACAAGTGCACATGCCATCAATTCAGATTGCAATTACAGACCAAACCTTAGATTTCTGAAATCAAATTAACAACTATAAGTAACTAAACTCAGTTCCTAATTGATTCAGGCAATGCTTAACAGAAGCAAGTCAATTGGTTATTGTTCGGACAACTGAAACTAATTGACAACATATGTCGACTCGACTATACTAATCATAACATGTAGCATCGAAACCATGATCAGACATTTAACAGTATAGAACACATGATTCGAATTGTACTGACTAAGCAAAATTGTACTCGAGGAATCAGTTAATCAGTCAAATTTGAAGTTCAACTAATTGCACAGCACATACACATATACACATTATCAGTGAATAGAAGAAGGACTTAATCAAACACATAGGTTTAGGAAAGGTGGACAGGACACGGTTGGTAAAATTCAAAACACGAATCAAGACATGAACAGACCTTTAATGAGCACATGAACTAAAATAAAGAAAAAGGAAAACAAAACTCACCTTAAATCCCGAAAAATCAAAAAGTCTTAGCTTGGATTCGAACAGACCCTTCTTGGGGTTGAAAGGACTTTAATCGAAGTGTTCTCACTGAGAACACTTCGACTAAAGTCCATTAGAACCTAAATACTTTGGCTCAAACGAATACAGACCAGTGACGAGGAACCCTAGGGTTCCAAAAATCAGATCTGGGATTCATGTGTCCTTGGTCAGATTCGGACCAAACCAAGCATGGTTTGGTCACGAGGGGGGTCTGGGGACTGTCTGGTGCGAAGCTAGGGTAGATCGAGGTAAGTCAGGTTCCGACTCGAATCTTCAAATGAAGATTCGAGAAGGTGGGAGGGGATTCGAAATGTGTAGTTGGTGGATTTGGGTTCAGGACGGTGAGGAGCATCTATGGTGTTAAGGAGGGGGTCACCGGCGTCCATGCCGCCGGCTTTCATGGTGAAGGTATACAGGGGCGGCTAGGGTTTGGAGGTCTGAAGTCTGTGGAGGGGACGACTACGGCCTGGGGGTTCGGATGGGGGGGGGGGCAGGGTAAAAGTTATAGGCTTATATAGTTAGTGAGGGATCGATTCTTGGCCGTTGGATGGGGTGAGATAAAGGGTCAAGATCTCTTGGTTGGTAGGGAACGGTGTCGTTTCATCTAAAAGGGGTTTGGGTCGGTCCGGGTGGAATGGGTCGGGTTCATCAGTGGGTATGAGGAATGTGATCTTGGCCGTTGATCAATCTGAGATCAACGGCCCAGATCAGACCAGATCCAAACGGTGTCGTTTGGAACGCCCTGGATGTTAGTTGGTGTGGACCGGGTACACATAGGGTTTTGGGTTTGATTTTGGGCCTTGAATTAAAACGAAAATAGGCCCAAACTAATTTCAACACAATTCTGCACTCTCTTTATTATATTTTGTTTTTATTATTTATTTTTTTATTTTAAAACAAAACCTAAGTAAATCAAATTAAAAATCCATTAATTAAACACTTAATACAATTATTTGCACACATATATTAAAATATTTAAAGCAAATGAGATTAAACAAAACAACAATCACGGACAAAAATGCATATTTATGATTTTTCTATTTAATAAACGGATTACGGTTCAAACTGCACATGACACACATTTTTGTATTTTGTTTTAATAATAAAATAAATAAAAAAATGGGCTAAAATCGTAAATAATTAACAAAGTGCCACGTAAAAATCCAGAAATTGTACAGCAAGACCAATCACTATTATTTTCGTTTTATTTTGGAGTGATTGTCGCGACAACAAAAATCACGTGCTCACAATAGTATCCTCCAACAAATCATAATCCAAAGGGATTATAATCAAGCAAGAGGATCTATCTGTTCTCACCTCTACTCGTGTAAACTGTTTGTCAAATATTCTCACTTGCTCGGGGTCGATATCAGAGCCTAATTCATAATCATCTATGACCACTCTTTTCGCCCTCTCCTCAGCCGAAGAGGGAATTTCGGCCAGCTCTGACGTTGATGGATCACTCCTCGGAATGACCGTAGCCTCCTCTTGTCGCTCCTCTCCTTCCACAGAGGCAATCTCCATATCCGAAGGAGGCACGGTATCTGCATCCAAAGCCGTACCGCCCCCTGGTTCGGCCGTGGTCAACTCGGATGCGCCCCCCGCAGCCTCCTCGTCCTCAATTACTTTGCTGTCAACCTCTATCGTTCGCCTCTTCAGTGGAGCCTCCTCATCTTTGCCCTGCGACGACTCATCCACCAAATGAAACACTAAAGAAGGCTGAATCTCCACTAGTGGGGCAGCGGCCTGGCGACTAGGTCCATGCACAACTGGGGTCCGATAGGCTACAGTGGCCTGAGCAAGCTCGCTTGCGGCCACATCAAGTATAGGCCCGGTCGAATTACTTGACTTGCGAAAAGTAGGAGCCCTCGCCCTACTCGAAGCCCTCTGACCTACCAGCAAAGAAAGACAAGTGAAAAACGGAAGGAAATAAAGGACAATACAAAGACCAAAATTACTAGGACCAAAGCGAGATGACTCACCGGCCGAAGATCTGCGCTCAAACCTCTCATTACACGGCGACCACTCACAAATCTCCATCATATGGGGAAAAATCTGGCTCACCCAGTCACGAATGTGTGCGACTAGCGAAGGAGGATCCTTCTCGGCTACCAAAAAAAAGAAGAGAAGAGGGTGAATGATCAGATCACCAAAAAAAACAACAGTCATTTGAGAGAAACACTTACGAGCAAAGTTCCACTCCTCAAGGAACCCGTTGGGGTTCGACACCACGTGTTCCATCCTCACATAGAAGAAATTGGCCCAAAAATGGCAATTAGTTTTATCATCCATCTTCACCACCAGTCCTTTGGTCCCACGGTGGTGCAGGTGTATCATCGTGCCCCTATGAAAACTTGGGGCGAAAAGGTTAAGCAGATGGCGGAGAGAAATCCCATGGTTGGCCAGCTCCGCGTACTTGATAAGCATAAGAGAAAGCTTGTATATGTACGGGGAGAGCTGAGTCGGGCACACACCGTAATATTGGCAAAAATCCTCCGCCAAGGAAGGAAGAGGAAGTGTATAGCTGATGAAGAACAGGTATGCATAAAATGTGCAGTACCCTGGGCGATGTACCTACACTACATCGTTACCAGCAGGGACAAGTTCGACGTGGGCTGGGATTCGCCATTTTGCCCTAAATGCAACGAGCGCCGCCACATCCATCATAGAAATGATGGGTTCAGGATCGTCATCAGGTCAGTTCTTGAAGTTCGGTCTGACCCTCCCCGAACGTGGAATTATCTCATCCAGAGTAAGGAAATTCTCGCCTTCTACCATGGTTGTCCCTTCTTCATGAGAAGACATGTCTACAGCCAACGCTATGGGATCAATGGCTCCCTCAAGATTAGACCATGCACTAGCCATTTTTCTGATTAGGAGTATGAAAAGGAAATGCAAAGGTGAAGGAGATGACTATGGCGGAAAATGCTAAAGGAAAGGAGAAAATACAGGTGAGGAATCCCCATCCCTATTTATAAGAATATTGGCACCCTGATCGAGAAAACCAAACGCCACCACATTGATTTTCGAAAAGGAAGAGGCGCGGGAAACGATGAAACGTATCGGGAACATGCGCCATAATGACGCATGATGAAGTGGCGTCATTTTGAACTGGCGTAACGGTCAAATATAGCTCTTGAAGCGGCACATCATCACCTCGCCATAAAAGGGTCACTCCTAGGCCAACATGCTCATATTTCTCAAAATTGCAACTGGCGAAGACCGCCCACCGAGCTCGTCCAAAGACAACCCCGACGGGCGGAGGGACTAACTGTATGGGTCAAAATCTGAGCAAGGGAACCTTGCCTAAGAGAGGACAATTAAGAGTCGATTAGGTCGAGGTCATGCTTAAGAAGTAACATTAGCGATCCGAGCGGCTATGGTCGAGGTCGAACACTCAGATCGACCAAAACGGCTAGTTTAGTAATAAGATATTTTAAAAGAATATTCTACAGAATATTTTCTGCACTTGTACTTTCAGTAAGTAAGAGATTTGTCCCATATAAGTAGGGATAGAGAGAGAAGGAAAGAGGGATATAATATTCTATATGATAAGTTCTCTCTAAAAAAGTTGACTCTCAAGTAACTATATATATTATCTTTAGAAAAGATTCGATTTGTTGTTGGTCCCAAGCTTTCTCACATCAGATCCGAGAAAGCTTTCTATATTCCCACGTTTGATTGCCTTACATCATTGTATGAGAGAGAATTATCCACCTCATTGAATATTTGGGTGAATCATTCTATCTATTTACATTTATTGTCATTTATCATATTTATTGCTTGTCATTATTCCCTCATTCATTCATAACAATACCATTAAACATTCCCTTGGTATTTAATAGCCTTGAATGCGGTTTTCACATTATTGACGTCTATTAATCTCAGATATAGAATTTATTATATTTAACCAGGATTTGCCCATTATCATCTTATTTAATTAGTTTAACAAAAAAGCTTAACACTTTTTGGTAAAACAATCTAACCGCTACAAACAACTCAGAATGCGACATGCCTTCAATTAAAAAAGAAAGAACATGCAGTAAAGGTGAACTAGCAACATAAGATTGATGGAAATGCATGAAAGGTGAAGAAGCACCCCCATATATAGACAGTTGGACTAAAATCTAGACAACAGAGGAAAACAATCAGAGATACAAATGATATACAAGGTAGGGATCGGATCGAGCCTAAAAAAGTTCTATCATTCTTTACATGCTTTCTAAGAGAATCAAAGTTTGTACTCTCGTTCTTAACCTTGCACTTGTATCTACTTATTTTTTTTCAAATCATTTGGCTCTTGCGAGCCGAATAGAAGGGGTGAAGATTAAAACACACCAAAGGGTGTGACCTTTTGGATGGTTGTTATGTGTTGTATTATATCGTATTGTTACTTTAAATATAATGTTTGTTTTGATTGTTACTTAAATTTTATTGTATTGTATCGTTAAATCTGTCGTTACTTAACGACGAAAAGTGTCACTTTATGGAATGATCAATTTGGTGTGGTCACGTCGTTTCCTAACTTTTATCTCTCATCTTTCCCTTCCTTATTATTAAATATAATCCTATTTATCTTTTACCCTACCTTTTTATATAATAATTCTACCTCGTACCTTACTTTTTTATGATAATATTGTAAGTTTATTCTTCATATCATTAGTGCACGACATCGTAAAATGATGGCTGACCACAATTTATGCAAACATTGTATATATCAAAACGATACAATATAATATAATACTATACGATACATTATGAAACGATATATAACAACCATCCAAACAAGTTGTTAGTCAATGAAGTTAGAAGAAAACTATGAAATCTCATATTTAAATTCCAATGGAGGCAAAGAATACTACTTCCTCCGTCCCAATTTATATGGTATTTTTCACTTTTTGAGATTCAAGCTCTTAATTTTGACTATGTATTTGAACATCGAATCTTTAAGTTCTTCGAAATAAAATTTATATATTTGAAAACTACGTAAAAGGTATATAAGTCACAATAATTAATAATTTAATATATTTAAAAGGCATATAAAATAAAATTATGGTAAAAAAAATAACTTATTTGACTCTCAAAATTCGAATAGGTGATTTCTTTACGGTTTACATCTTTAGTGGAGATCCCAGTATTTTCGGCATGGAAGAATATATACGCAAAAAGTTCAACATTTCAACAAATATTAAATTCTACCCATAAATTTAAAAATTCAACAAGCTGAATGCTAAGAACCTTAAATTAAACCTATCAAGTTAAATTACGAATCTATATCTTTCCTAAACCTTGGTAGGTAAATTTATCGATACTTTCACTGGTGGGAGGCAGAAGATACCCGCCAATCGAATAATCGGAAATGGGCAATTGCAAGCTGATCCGGACTCTACCGCGAGCAATTATGAAAGGTGTTCAAAAATATAGTATTAAATGAAAACTTACCATGTATATTCTTGTTTAACACGTTCCTCCTTTACAACATGATCGAGGTCTGCACTCTCCTTATTGATCTTCTTGGTTAATGGTTGAGCAACAGTAGAGCCCAAATCCTCTGGCTCCCTCTTAACTGTATGGCCAAAATTCTTTCTGGGTTCCATCTCAATGACCTACTTGATTTCGTAACCTTTAAGTTAAAGATGCAGTAAACATAATAAAGAGGCAGGGCAGCCCGGTACACAAGGCATTCCGCGTTCATGCAGGGTCCGGGCCGCACCTTAAGGAGTATGATATAAACAATCTATCCTAATGCAAGCATTAATGGCTGCTTCGACTCGAACCCCCTATGGAGACAACTATAACGTTGCTCCAAAACTCCCCTTCAAACGTAATAAAGAAAGTAATCAAGAAAAAGCAAAACTATGGCCTATATATGTAAAAGAAGAAAAACGATAGAACTCAGACAACATGATACCTAATTAAATTCGCTTGTTAGATCTTGAGTATCCAAGATGAAGACTGTAACTAGGGTAAGAATATTTTTTTTAAGTTATATATAGACATAAAGATTTTTTTTTTTTGGTGAAGAATTTTTTTTATTGATTCAACACCATAACCTGCTACATGATTCCTTTCTCTCCTTTCTCTTTTTTATTTACACTTTCCTCCTAACAAAACAATAAAACAAATATCAAAACCGAGCCTTAAAGCCAGCAACATACAGAAATATAAAACTATATCTCTCTTATCTAATTACTCTGTCTATCCATTCCTTTTCTCTAACACACGGCATTTTAGTTACAAGAATTATCTTCCTCATTCTGCATTCTTGCTTGATCTGCTTTATCACATATCATGTTGTTGGTAATTTGCATTCTCATACTGCACTATTGCGAGTCTTCCATATCCAGTAGACAAGTGCTGCTACTATAGCCATCACCACTTCTCTGCATCTCTTCCCCTTAGTGATTCTGGCCATTCTTCTCCATATGCCAGCTATATCAGTTTGTTGTATCTGTATCCCTAACCACAATAGTACCTCCTTTAAGCATTTTTTAGAGAAGGGGCATTCAAAGAACAAATGCTTTGTAGTTTCCTCATTCATTTCACATATTGAGCATCTATCATCTTGACTTATGCTTAGGTGGTATATGTCACACCTCCTTTTTCCGCCCCCGCGAGGGGTGAAGGGAGTTTTTTCTAATTAAAGGACAATCGAAACGAGATTTGTTTGTTTATTTCAGAGTCGCCACTTGGGAGATTTAGGGTGTCCCAAGTCACCTATTTTAATCCCGAATCGAGGAAAAAAATGACTCTGTATTACAGTCCGCGAACCAGAAATCCGGATAAGGAATTCTATTAACCTGGGAGAAGGTGTTAGGCATTCCCGAGTTTCGTGGTTCTAGCACGGTCGCTCAACTGTCATATTCGGCTTGTTTATCTTATTTTATACAATTATGCGCTCATGTGCAAGTTTTAACTCTTTACCGCTTTTATCATTATATTTTTTAAAGAATGTGAACATCGTTTAAAAACATGTCTTTGGATTGCGTCACATAAAATGCACCCGCGATCCGGAACGTATTTTTATTCATTGTTTTGGGATTTGGATTTGGGTTGCATAAATGCGCACCCGTGTTTAAGAATGTATTATTATTAAAATCATGCCTAAAGCGATTAGCGTATTATTATTTCTGGGCAAAACCGTGGAATTCACTAAACAGTCCATCCCGAATTCTAAATACTCAATTAAACATTTATTGAGGGTCCCGCAATTGATGCATTTTTTTGGGCGAGGCTCATCTCATTTTATTTTTAAAAGGACAGTCCTAAAATGCCTACATTTTTATCTTATTAAATTTGTCTCTACAAAATAAAAGAGAAAATATCTTAATTTATTTACATGCTTGAGTTGTTATAGATGGATTTCGAATATGATTCATAAAATCTGAAAATGATGCAAACAGGACAGTCCGTTGCCACTGCGGGCCCAGGCCCAACGTGTATGACATAAAACTAGACCTGGGCCGTCTTATTCACATGTTACTACCTAGTTACATTATACTAGGCATGTTCTCAGTTTGTCAAATTAAAAAAAAACTTAGCAATCTAATTTTAATCCTAAACCATTTACATGCTGAAATTAACCAATATTATTTAACTAAACAATATTCCTATCAAGTTCCTACTAGATGGCCTATTCGTTTGATTTTTGACTGACGGAGTTACTACACCATTTATTTATTTTTAGGCAATATATAAATAGTTCATCCGTTAAGCTATCGTCGGATGTTCCACTATATGTATTAAATAGCTACATGATTCTGATTTTTGCAAGCTAAATAATTTATACATACAAATAAAATTCAGAATATAATTAAAGTAAATTTAGAATTTCAACTCTTCATTTTTGTATTCATGCTTCCTGTTTCAGTTTACAATAATCAGCGTGTCAGTTGTGTACCTGATATTGGAAGCAAAAGAAAATGAAGATGAGAATCAGCAGCAGTAATAGCAATACAGCACAACAACAACAGTCCAGCAACAGTAACAACCCAGGAACAAAGTTTGCAAACCGGTGGAGTAGTAATCCCAAAACAAAAGCTTCAAGCTTTGATGAAACAACAACAATTAATGCTGATTTCAAACAATGAAAGAAAGCAGAAGTTTTTTTTAGTTTTTTTTTATTTGAAAGTTTTAATATTTTTCGGAATTTTTCTTTCTCTCTTAAATATTCAGCTCTTTTTTTCTCTCTCTTATTCTCTCTGTCCGTTCTTTTTCTTATTCTCCTCTTCTTATTCTCTTCCTCTAAAATCTGGTTCAAGACCTCTTATTTATTTCCCATCCCAAAACCTTTAATCCATTAATAAAACCATACTTTCTCCTACCAAACCCATTATCTTCCCACTCATCCCCCACTACATTAAACTAATATATCAAACCAACCCATTACATCTTGTCTCTCATGCCTACCATAAACAATTACCATATTCCCCTCCACTACATTTTGTCTTATCCCCCATTTATATTAAACAATTATATCACCCACATCCCATTACATTTTGTCCCACATGCTTAACATAAAGAATTATTCAAAACGTTCAATTACCAAACTACCCCTCCGACCTTATTGCAATTACCATTTTACCCCTGCACGTACTGCGATTTACCAAACTACCCCCATCAGCTATAACCAATCAATTAATCAAACTCAATCAAAATATAGCCAATATGACCAGTTTCTTAAACAAATTCAACAACAACTCATATGAACACAGATGAACAACATCAAATTAATGTGAATAAATCAACCATATTGGGAACCAATCCTGGTTAACTTAGACTAAAAAATGGATGAGCAATGAAACGACAATATTAACAACACAATACATGATTCATCAACGAATCAAAAACCAAAACATAAACTCACGTTAAATCAACTGGATTAAAGTGAACTTCAAACCAAGATGAACATGGATTAAATCCATTTTAAACAACAAACATGACAGATTCAAATGATTAAACCAACATATTTCCCTATTACAACTAAATTCTTTTAGACAAATAACAAGATCGACGAAGAAACAATTATGAACTTAAACTTGAATTTAACAATATTAACAATTTCTGAAAAATACATAAAACACATGAAACAAATTGAAGAAATAATTAATTAAACTTCAATTTGTATCTAACCAACATTAAACTAACAACTTTTACCTAAACAATAAATAAGAACAATGAAACAAACATGAAATAAACTGAAAAATTCACAAAATAATGAATAAAACAAACATTTACCGATTTTAGATTTGAGAATATAAAAAACAAAATACGGACAGAAATGGAACTCAAAATCCAACTAACCAGGAATGACCAACGACGAACGGAAATGGAAAACTCGGACAGAAAACTCAACGTACCGGACCTCGACTCAACGAAAAACCCTCGAACTTTGACGAAACAAAGAAGATGAAGCAACAGCAGAAGCGGCGGGGAGCAGTTGGAGAAGAAAGTAGAAGCAGCTGCCGCATCGAGGAAGCAGCAGCGGTCGCGAGCAGCAGGTGAAGGAGCAGAAATAGCAGCAGCAGTCGCGTGGTTGCAGCAGCAGCATGGCGAAGCAATGGCGACGAAACTGGAAAAAACAACCGCGATAGCAGCGTCGACGAAGCTGGAAGAAACAGTTGCGACAGCAGCCATGGCGGACAATAGAAACGCAGTAGCAACCATCTTAAAGAAGAAGAAACACGGGCAAAGACGATGGAGACGATGATGAAGAAGGCAGCTTGCTTGGCGTTTTGTTTGGAGCTGTGTGTGTGTGTGTGTTTGTGTCGAAGAAGATGATGCAAGGGCAGCCATGGATGGGGTGTGAGGAAGCTTGAAGATGGTGAAGGAGAAGAGAGAAAGAGAAGGGGGGGATGAGTTTAGGGTTTTCTTTTTTTTTGTTTTGTTTTGTTTTTTTGAAATGCAAGATAGGGGGTGTTGGGTTATGGGTTGGGTCGACCCGGTTTGAAATGGACCGGGTCGTGGGGAAGGTTGGACAATTGTTTGGGCCTGGGGTTGAAATTTGAAGAAGTGGCCCAATCCGATTTTTCTTTGTATTTTTGCTCTCTTTTCTTCTTTTATTTTTCTAAAACTAAATTCTAAAAATCCTTAAATTATTATTAAGAACTAAAGTAAGTTATAAAAGCGCAAATTAACTCCCAATAACAATTAACGCACAATTAAGTAATAATTAAGCATAAAATTGTATATTTGGACATTAACTGCTAAAAATGCAAAAGATGCCTATTTTTGTAATTTTCATTTTTTGTAAAACAAACTTAATTACTAACAATTGTAGAATTAAATCCTACATACAAAATGCGACATATTTTTGTATTTTTATTAATTTAACAAATAAACATGCACAGACAAAATACAAATAATTATTCAAAAATATCACAAAATTGCACACCAAGGAAAATCATTTTATTTTTGAATTTTTTGGGAGTAATTCTCATATAGGGAAAAAATCACGTGCTTACAACTGCCCCTCTTTGCCCGAAGACACGAAGGGTTTTCGTGCAAAGATAAAGCGAGCGATTTTTGCCCATCCGAGTACTCCGTATGAAGCATTTTTTTGAAAAAGATTTGACCGAACCTTTGCTTCAGAGGTCCTACATATCCTGGGCTAAACAGGAATCAGGTCGATGTAGTTCGGGAAGTTTTGGTAGCTGGGACTACCGTGGGACTGTAATGTAACTGTTGTTGCATGCTATTACCACTGCTTACCGATTTCCTTGTTACACCGTGCTTAAAAGAAAACAAGAAGCTAGGCTAGACTGCAATTTGTTCTTGTTGCCTTGCTTTCTTGTCTGCTTGCGTTTCTTCCGGTGCTTTTCTTCCGATGCTTTTCTTCCGAGACTTCTGGCCCTTTGCTTTTCTAAATACCAGTTTTCATCATTTTGTTCGGTCCGATGGGGACATGGCTTTCTTCATTAAGCTTTTCGGCGGTTCTTCTGGGGATACGACTTTCTTTATCAGATTTGTTATGCTGGGCATGATTTAATGTTCTCCAGTCGCTTCTTTCAAGACGCGTCCTTTCTTCCTTTTGACTCAGGCGCTTGAATTTGTGCTGGGACCTCTTGTTACAACCTTCTGCTTCCCGGTGCTGGGGATTTTTATTGTTTCCTGCTGGGGATTTCTGTTGTAACCTTCTGTTTTACTGTTTTCTGACTTGATCTTGAAATGTATTCCTCTGTTGTATGGGTGGGCTCCCAACTTCAACACTTGAAAAGTAAAGATTGAAATGTATTCCTCTATTCTGTGGGCGGGCTCCCAACTTCAACACTTGAAATGAAAAGACTGAAATGTATTCCTCTGTTATATGGGCGGGCTCCCAACTTCAACAATAACTTTAAAAACAAAATGCCATTCCTTTCTTTAGGTTGGCGAGATTTCAATAACTTTTAAAAATAAAACGCCTTTCCTTTCTTTAGGCGGGCTCCTGACTTCAACAACAATTTTGAAAAATAAAACGCCTTTCCTCTCTTCAGGCGGGCTCCTGACTTCAACAACAATTTTAAAAATAAACGTCATTCCTCTCTTCAGGCGGGCTCCTGACTTCAACAACAACTTTAAAAATAAACGCCATTCCTCTCTTCAGGCGGGCTCCTGATTTTAACAACTTTTCAAAATAAAATGTCATTCCTTTCTTTGGCTGGTGAGATTTCAACAACTTTTAAAAATAAAAGGCCTTTCCTCTCTTCAGGCGGGCTCCTGACTTCAACCAATAATGTCAAAAATAAATCGCCATTTTGTTCTTCAGGGGGGCTCCTGACCTTGAAATTTGAATTATATTCCCTTGTTCTCCAGGTGGACGCCTGCTTGCTATTTCCACTGTTCTTCCTTGTTCTCCAGGTGGATGCCTGCTTGCTGATATTTCAACTGTTCTTCCTTGTTCTCCAGGTGGACGCCTGCTTGCTGATATTTTCACTTGTTCTCCAGGTGGACGCCTGCTTGCTATTTCAACTGTTCTTCCTTGTTCTTCAGGTGGACGCCTGCTTGCTGATATTTCAATTGTTCTTCCTTGTTCTCCAGGTGGACGCCTGCTTGCTGATACTTCAACTGTTCTTTCTTGTTCTCTAGGTGGATGCTTGCTTGCTATTTCAATTGTTCTTCCTTGTTCTCCAGGTGGACGCCTGCTTGCTGATATTTCAACTGTTCTTCCTTGTTCTCCAGGTGGACGCCTGCTTGATATTTTCACTTGTTCTTCTTTGTTCTCCAGGTGGACGCCTGCTTGCTATTTCAACTGTTCTTCCTTGTTCTCCAGGTGGACGCCTGCTTGCTGATATTTCAACTATTCTTTCTTGTTCTCCAGGTGGACGCCTGCTTGCTGATATTTTCACTTGTTCTTCCTTGTTCTCAAGGTGGACGCCTGCTTGCTATTTCAACTGTTCTTCCTTGTTCTCCAGGTGGACGCCTGCTTGTTGATATTTCAACTGTTCTTCCTTGTTCTCCAGGTGGACGCCTGCTTGCTGATATTTTCACTGTTCTTCCTTGTTCTCCAGGTGGGCGCCTGCTTGCCGATATTTCAATTGCTCTTCCTTGTTCTCCAGGGGGACGCGTGCTTGCTATTTCAACTGTTCTTCCTTGTTCTCCAGGTGGACGCCTGCTTGCTATTTCAACTGTTCTTCCTTCTTCTCCAGGTGGACGCCTGCTTGCTATTTCAACTGTTCTTCCTTGTTCTCTAGGTGGATGCCTGCTTGCTACTTCAATTATTCTTCCTTGTTCTCCAGGTGGACGCCTGCTTGCTGGTACTTCAATTGTTCTTCCTTGTTCTCCAGGTGGATGCATGCTTGCTACTTCATCTGTTCTTTCTTGTTCTCTAGGTGGACGCCTGCTTGCTGATATTTCAACTGTTCTTCCTTGTTCTCCAGGTGGACGCCTGCTTGCTGATACTTCAACTGTTCTTCCTTGTTCTCCAGGTGGACGCCTGCTTGCTGATATTTCAACTGTTCTTCCTTGTTCTCCAGGTGGACGCCTGCTTGCTGATACTTTAACTGTTCTTCCTTGTTCTCCAGGTGGACGCCTGCTTGCTGATACTTCAACTGTTCTTCCTTGTTCTCCAGGTGGACGCCTGCTTGCTGATATTTCAACTATTCTTCCTTGTTCTCCAGGTGGACGCCTGCTTGCTGATATTTCAACTGTTCTTCCTTGTCCTCTAGGTGGACGCCTGCTTGCTGATATTTTCACTATTCTTCCTTGTTCTCCAGGTGGACGCCTACTTGCTGGGAATAATACCACTGGGGGAGTCTCCTTTCTTCCCATCCTTCAAATTTTTATTTTATTTTATTTTCTCTCAACACTGCTGGGGATAAAAGTGTTATCTTCTTGGGATAACGTTATTGAGGATAACACTGCTTGGGTATTTTATCCCTTCAAATCGATGCTTTATTCTTCTGGAAGCTGCTGGGGATGATAATGGCTTTCGCTTTTTCTAAACACCAGTTTCATCTCTTTGGTTCTGTCCGCTGGGGATACAACTCCTTTTATTAAAACTTGTTATGCTGGGGGTAAAACTGGTTCAAAGACCACTTCCCTTGAGACTGGTGCTATCTTTATTCTACCCCGAATGGTTATCTGACTTCCAAAAAATGTTCTAAATGAAAGGAAAATTTTCTGCCCCAGTTTGACAGTCTCCCTTATGGCATGCATTTCTGTCATCAATGCCATTTCCTTTACCTGTTTCAAAATAAACAAAATTTGTTAGTTTAAAACGTGGTGGTTGGTTGTGATACTCCTACTGGGGATGGCTTTCCCTTTCTCCTTTCTTGCTCTGCGTTCCACAACTTGTTGGGGATGATATTATTTGCTGGGGATAATCCCTTTCTGCTGGGGATAAACCTCTTCTTTTGTGGCATAGTTCGGAAACTGTCATTTTCCCGACCTTTTAGTCTCGCATGAATTTCCCAAATCATGCTCATTGCTCTCTTTGATTTGTCCACGGGCCCTGGCCTTGAGGTTTGTAACCTTTGATTTTGGCAAGGGATGATTTTTTTTTGACATTGGTCTCGCGCATGTTCCTTGCTTACTATACCACTTGGATGTACTAGCCAGATCTCATCTTGCATAATTGTAAGCTGATGGCATATTTTGAAGTCAATTCTCACTTATTCTGACCAAACATACTCTACTGGGGTATTTTTCTATGAAAGGAAAAGATAAAAGGGAACAGAATAAAAAGACAAAGGAAAAAGATGACTCTTTAACAAAAGAAACTATAAATAAAAACCTATCAAACGCAGATACCGACTCTAATGGTCATGACATGCACCTGCGGCCTATCCTCCGCCGTCAATCGTCTTTCAAGACCTTCAATTGGCAATTCCCTATCTGATTCTCAATCTTATTCGACTTGTAGTGCCCGAAGGGTTTTCACTATCAAGCCTCTCTCATTTTGGTTTTTCTCTCAGCTTTCATCGCCTTATGGTGTCCGTGAAGATTTTCACCGATAAGACTCTCTTATTTGTATCACTTTCTAGATGGGGATTTGGAGCGTTGCCGGTATGACTCTCTCTGCTGGATATTAGAGCCTTTCTGCTGTGGAACAGAATGTTATGTTCAACGGTAAGACTCTCATTTGTCTGACTTGGCATCTTTTGAAGACTGATCAGAAGGTCTTTCTTTGGACCGTAATGTGGGTTTTGGATAGGCTAGAAATAAAGGGTATTAAAGGCTCAAAAACAAAATAAATTTGGGGTTTAAAATTACAACCTTCGGAACCAATTTTGCTTACCACAAGCGCAACCCTTGCCCCAGTTTCTTGCTTGGGGATTATTTATTTATAATTAAATTTTTTAAATTTTTTTTTATTACACCATGCACACTGTGACCATTGTGGCCATTATGCACCCTATGACCAAGCCGTGAAGCGCCTACGTATTCTCTTTGAGGAATCAGGTCAAACGTAGTTCCCAATTCCTCTGTTTTCTTCTGACTTTCTCTTTTGATTTTTGTTATCATTTTTCTCTTCTTCTTTTTTTCGTTTTTTGTTGATTTTTTTTTCTTTACCTTCCAGGCTCGTATTTCCTAGTCGTTGCTATTGACTCCGAATGAGGGGTACGAATGAAAAACAAATAAGGCTCAAAAGGGGTAACAAAGGATAAAGTGTTTAGGTAGCAGAACAAAATGTCTTCGTCATTCCAGTCTTCAAAACATGCCAAGTGCAAACAACATAATTGAACATAGATTTATAGTCTCTTCCGATGGTGCTGGACTTGACAATTATGTTAAACATTTGCTTTTTCATTTGTCATTTCTAAAGCACTATTGGGCGACACTCTCACTCTCATGAACGACCCTCATGCCAATTTGGCGAATCTTGCATTTAACGGTTTTCTTTATGTTTTACTTGCCCCAGTTCCACATGACTCGGGATCCAAATAATCTCAAACCGTTCTTATTTCCTTTAAATGCTTTGATCACCTTCCCAGGGTTTTATGATTAACTTTTAAGATTAGGCCCAAACTGTGTGCGCATGTCATGTCCCTAGAATCGGCATTGAACAAAAATGATAAAAGGACTAAACAAAAAGATGACTGGAAATAAAAGAAGACCGGATTTTGCATTAGACTACCGGTGAAATAGTTTGAATAACAAGACAAACAAAACAAACCAGAATAAAATCCTAAAACAAACTGGATAAAACTTAAACAAACCGCTATGACAAAACGGAAAGATAAGACAGTTTGACTCAAGACAATATCTGAATTACAACCCTAATAATCCGAACAACAGAATGACAACAAAATAAGCCACCGCAAGCTTCTCTCTTGCTAACCAAGGAACGGAGCATCCTCCCACTTTATCAAAACTGGCATCTTAGCCACTAAGCTTCGCATCAATACTGCCAAGACCATTACCAGCTTCAATATCATCAACCTCCGTCAACAAGTCCCCAATAGGATTCGAGTGCTTCTGTTATCAGGCCTGATCCCCGCAGAGTGTGTATCATGAGGTGCAAGTAAAGGATTCTGCGCGATATTCTGGGTGTCATTGTCCGGCTTACCACAAACCAACCACCTTAACTTTCTTTGCGAAACAAACAGGTTAGAATGGACTCAATTGGTCCTCATTATTAACAATATTTTTTTTTCATTTTTTTTCCATTTTTTGTTGTGGTCGAATCTTATGGAGATTGCCTACGTATCATGACCCCGCATGAATCAGACCTTGCGTAGTTCGGACCAATAAAAGATAAATAATACTAATCATTTTTTTTCAATTTTCATATTAAAATAAACTGGGTTTCAAAGGTTTGAAGATGACCTACAAACTCCAAAATCAAACAACCCACATATTCTAATTAAAGATTTATAACCTCGAAACAAAAAGGCCAGCTTCCTTTCCCCGTTTGACAAATGCAACCAAACGGCTATTTTTGCAAATGTGGCCCCATCCAAATCTTACATGAATTTTGAGGCCGGGGAGGATTATTTTGACACTTTACAAACTTGTCCGTTCTTTTATAAAAATAGCCTTTCGACAACTGAAAGATACTCTAAGGCTATTTCGGCAAGAACGGTTTAAGACGCGGCCGAAGATGGCTCGGCTTATTTTGACCAAAAATCCAAACGGTATTCACCTAACCGTTGACTCTTTGTTTTTGTTTTTTTTCAAATTATAATAAAAATCGGGTGTTGCAAACACGGCCCTTCAGCGCCTCTGGGACGAAGATTTTTAAAGGCTGTGTGGGTCAACTGGACCAAAAATCCTAAACATGACCCAAAAGGTGGCCGTTTATGCAAAGTCAGCCTTCCAGCGTCCCTTTCGGGAACATTCGGCTATGTCTTGATAAAACAGCGTCACCCGACTTCATTATGACTCTTTTTATCATTTTTCAAATTAGAAAACTCAATATTGCAAACACGGCCATTCAACGCCTCGGGGACGAAAATTTTTAAGGCTGTGTGGGTCAACCGGACCAAATCTTAAAAAATGACCCAAAGGTGGCTATTTATGCAAAGTCAGCCTTCCGGCGTCCCTTTCGGGAAAATTCGGCTATGTCTTGATAAAACAGCGTCACCGGACTTCTTTATGACAAAATTAAAATTTGACCTATTTTTTTGGCTATTTTTAGCAAAAGGGGAGGTTGGACACCGCCCGACTTATTTATGACAAAATTAAAATATTGACACGTTTTTTTATTTATTTATTGGTTTTGGCTATTTTAGCAAAAAGGGGGGTTGGACCCGATGAGGGTTGCCTACGTATCTCACATCCGGTGAGAATCAAACCCACGTAGTTCGGGCAAATTAACCGAACTATTTTAAAACAAGATTTTTTTTTCTTTTTCAGCAGCAAATAACAAAACCACTTTCAAAGCATGACTCTTTCATTTTCATTTTGGCATTTTCAGAAACAAATAAAAAAAACTATTTTAAAAATAAGACTCTTTTTTCATTGTCATTTTTCAGGGGAAGACAAACTATTTTCCTTTTTTTTTTTTTGAAAAAAATAAGACAGAACAATGACTTTTTTTTATATTTTTCTTTTGCTTTTAATAAAACAAACTAATAAGACAAATTTTTTTTCATTTTCTCAAAATTTCGGCAGAGTTTTGACGGTATTCGGGCGTTGGTTTTTTTCAAAAAAAAAAACAATCAATTCCCTAACCGCTATTTTTTTTCGATTTCAAAATATTATTCCTGATATTCAAAAGTCAGTCAACACACAAGTCTGAATCAAATAAATGCGCAAGTAGCAGTAAGTAAGATGCATCAGGATGGTCATTTTCATTTTTGGTACACCTGTCCTAGACAGACCCAACCCCTGTGTTGAGCCTCCAAAGTCAAATGCACGTGATGCAAACAAACGTTCCTACTAGGGATCCGGCATGAAGCTGAGTTATTCTAAGTGAAAAACCTGAGGCATATTGTTCTAGCCCTAGCTTACCGAAGTGGACAGCTTGAGCCGAAGTGGGGGCAACGTACCGGGAGCACGAAAGTCTACCCGGCCTAGTTACTTGTCCCAACTTCGTTCTATTTGGTATGACTTCTAATAGAAAGGTGGGCCACGCGCACGTGTGCACCATAAATTCAGAAGACTCAGAAAGAAGAAGGGTTTCGTAGCAGTTTTATATGCACAATTCAGATAATATTAAAGCGGTAAAAAGCAACATTTAGCACATTAAGCATAAATATGTGAAAAAATCAGATAACAAACAAAACCAACTATAACAGTTATTTTAAGCTCTGAACCACAATAGTACCTCCTTTAAGCATTTTTTAGAGAAGGGACATTCAAAGAACAAATGCTTTGTAGTTTCCTCATTCATTTCACATATTAAGCATCTATCATCTTGACTTATGCTTAGGTGGTATATGTCACACCTCCTTTTTCCGCCCCCGCGAGGGGTGAAGGGAGTTTTTTCCAATTAAAGGACAATCGAAACGGGATTTGTTTGTTTATTTCAGAGTCGCCACTTGGGAGATTTAGGGTGTCCCAAGTCACCTATTTTAATCCTGAATCGATGAAAAGAATGACTCTGTATTACAGTCCGCGAACCAGAAATCCGGATAAGAAATTCTGTTAACCCGGGAGAAGGTGTTAGGCATTCCCGAGTTCCGTGGTTCTAGCATAGTCGCTCAACTGTCATATTCGGCTTGTTTATCTGATTTTATACAATTATGCGCTCATGTGCAAGTTTTAACTCTTTACCGCTTTTATTATTATATTTTTTAAAGAATGTGAACATCGTTTAAAAACATGTCTTTGGATTGCGTCACATAAAATGCACCCGCGATCCGGAACGTATTTTTATTCAATGTTTTGGGATTTGGATTTGGGTCGCATAAATGCGCACCCGTGTTTAAGAATGTATTATTATTAAAATCGTGCCTAAAGCGATTAGCGTATTATTATTTCTGGGCAAGACCGTGGAATTCACTAAACAGTCCATCCCGAATTCTAAATACTCAATTAAACATTTATTAAGAGCCCCGCAATTGGTGCATTTTATTGGGCGAGGCTCATCTCATTTTATTTTTAAAAGGACGGTCCTAAAATGCCTACATTTTTCTCTTATTAAATTTGTCTCTACAAAATAAAATAGAAAATATCTTAATTTATTTACATGCTTGAGTTGTTATAGATGGATTTCGAATATGATTCATAAAATCTGAAAATGATGCAAACAGGACAGTCCGTTGCCATTGCGGGCCCAGGCCCAACGTGTATGACATAAAACTAGACCTGGACCGTCTTATTCACATGTTACTACCTAGTTACATTAAACTAGGCATGTTCTCAGTTTATCAAATTAAAAAAAACTTAGCAATCTAATTTTAATTCTAAACCATTTACATGCTGAAATTAACCAATATTATTTAACTAAACAATATTCCTACCAAGTTCCTACTAGATGGCCTATTCGTTTGATTTTTGACTTGACGGAGTTACTACACCATTTATTTATTTTTAGGCAATATATAGATAGTTCATCTGTTAAGCTATCGTCGGATGTTCCACTATATGTATTAAATAGCTACATGATTCTGATTTTTGCAAGCTAAATAATTTATACATACAAATAAAATTTAGAATATAATTAAAGTAAATTTAGAATTTCAACTCTTCATTTTCGTATTCATGCTTCCTGTTTCAGTTTACAATAATCAGCGTGTCAGTTGTGTACCTGATATTGGAAGCAAAAGAAAATGAAGATGAGAATCAGCAGCAGTAATAACAATACAGCAGAACAACAACAGTCCAGCAACAGTAACAACCCAGGAACAGAGTTTGCAAACCGGTGGAGTAGTAATCCCAAAACAAAAGCTTCAAGCTTTGATGAAACAACAACAATTAATGCTGATTTCAAACAATGAAAGAAAGAAGAAGATTTTTTTTTAGTTTTTTTTATTTGAAAGTTTTAATATTTTTCGGAATTTTTCTTTCTCTCTTAAATATTCAGCTCTTTTTTTCTCTCTCTTATTCTCTCTGTCGGTTCTTTTTCTTATTCTCCTCTTATTCTCTTCCTCTAAAATCTGATTCAAGACCTCTTATTATTTACCATCCCAAACCCTTTAATCCATTAATAAAACCACACTTTCTCCTACCAAACTCATTATCTTCCCACTCATCCCCCACTATATTAAACTAATATATCAAACCAACCCATTATATCTTGTCCCACATGCCTACCATAAACAATTACCATATTCCCTTCCACTACATTTTGTCTTGTCCCCCATTTATATTAAACAATTATATCACCCACATCCCATTACATTTTGTCCCCCATGCTTAACATAAAGAATTATTCAAAATGTTCAATTACCAAACTACCCCTCCGACCTTATTGCAATTACCATTTTACCCCTGTACGTACTGCGATTTACCAAACTACCCCCATCAGCTATAACCAATCAATTAATCAAACTCAACCAAAATATAGCCAATATGACCAGTTTCTTAAACAAATTCAACAACAACTCATATGAACACAGATGAACAACATCAAATTAATGTGAATAAATCAACCATATTGGGAACCAATCCTGGTTAACTTAGACCAAAAAATGGATGAGCAATGAAACAACAATATTAACAACACAATACATGATTCATCAACGAATCAAAAACCAAAACATAAACTCACGTTAAATCAACTGGATTAAAATGAACTTCAAACCAAGATGAACATGAATTAAATCCATTTTAAACAACAAACATGACGGATTCAAACGATTAAACCAACATATTTCCCTATTACAACTAAATTCTTTTAGACAAATAACAAGATCGACGAAGAAACAATTATGAACTTAAACTTGAATTTAACAATATTAACAATTTCTGAAAAATACATAAAACACATGAAACAAATTGAAGAAATAATTAATTAAACTTCAATTTGTATCTAACCAACATTAAACTAACAACTTTTACCTAAACAATAAATAAGAACAATGAAACAAACATGAAACTAACTGAAAAATTCACAAAATAATGAATAAAACAAACATTTACTGATTTTAGATTTGAGAATATCAAAAACAAAATACGGACAGAAATGGAACTCAAAATCCAACTAACCAGGAATGACCAACGATGAACGGAAATGGAAAACTCGGACAGAAAACTCAACGTACCGGACCTCGACTCAACGAAAAACCCTCGAACTTTGACGAAACAAAGAAGATGAAGCAACAGTAGAAGCGGCGGGGAGCAGTTGGAGAAGAAAGCAGAAGCAGCTACCGCGGCGAGGAAGCAACAGCGGTCGCGAGCAGCAGGTGAAGGAGCAGAAATAGCAGCAGCAGTCGTGTGGTTGCAGCAGCAGCATGGCGAAGCAGTGGCGACGAAACTGGAAGAAACAACCGCGATAGCAGCGTCGACGAAGCTGGAAAAAGCAGTCGTGACAGCAGCCATGGTGGACAGTAGAAACGCAGTAGCAACCATCTTAAATAAGAAGAAACACGGGCAGAGACGATGGAGACGATGATGAAGAAGGCAGCTTGCTTGGCGTTTTGTTTGGAGCTGTGTGTGTGTGTGTGTTTGTGTCGAAGAAGATGATGCAAGGGTAGCCATGGATGGGGTGTGAGGAAGCTTGAAGATGGTGAAGGAGAAGAGAGAAAGAGAAAGGGGGGCGGATGAGTTTAGGGTTTTTTAGGGTTTTCTTTTTTTTTGTTTTGTTTTGTTTTTTTGAAATGCAAGATAGGGGGTGTTGGGTTATGGGTTGGGTCGACCCGGTTTGAAATGGACCGGGTCGTGGGGAAGGTTGGACAATTGTTTGGGCCTGGGGTTGAAATTTGAAGAAGTGGCCCAATCCGATTTTTCTTTGTATTTTTGCTCTCTTTTCTTCTTTTATTTTTCTAAAACTAAATTCTAAAAATCCTTAAATTATTATTAAGAACTAAATTAAGTTATAAAAGCGCAAATTAACTCCCAATAATAATTAACGCACAATTAAGTAATAATTAAGCATAAAATTGTATATTTGGACATTAACTGCTAAAAATGCAAAAGATGCCTATTTTTGTAATTTTCATTTTTTGTAAAACAAACTTAATTACTAACAATTGTAGAATTAAATCCTACATGCAAAATGCGACATATTTTTGTATTTTTATTAATTTAACAAATAAACATGCACAGACAAAATACAAATAATTATTCAAAAATATCACAAAATTGCACACCAAGGAAAATCATTTTATTTTTGAATTTTTTGGGAGTAATTCTCATATAGGGAAAAAATCACGTGCTTACAGTATAGTCTGAATTTTGTCATCAGTCTTTGGTGTATGGTGAGCCAGCATATAAAGCTATACTTGGGTATATTCAGTTTGCTCCACACCCATCTTCTCCATGGCCATTCTTCTTTAGCTCCCATTCTCCATTTGTAACCACTTCTCACAGTGTACTGCCCATTAATGTTCTGCCATCCATTCTGTATGAATCCAGGTTCAAATTCATATTTAATTTTACATATCTTCTTCCAGTACCAGCATCAATCAGTTGGACATATGTATTGCCACCATGTCCTGTCTTTTAAGTATATGTTGCTTATCCATTTCACCCATAAGTTGTCAGCTTTCTGTGCCATATTCGATACATATTTTCCAATTGTTGCTTCATTCCATCTAATGCAATATGTGATCCCCAATCCACCCTCTTTCGTATCCCTGCACACAATGTCCTATGCCACAAGAGGAGGTCTATTTGTGATAACTTTTCCATCCTAGAGGAAATTCCTACAGATTGTAGTTATGCCTTTTAGTACCTGCTTTGGGAGAATGAATATTGAGGACCAATAACTATGAATGTGCAGCAGTACATAGTTTACAAGTAACACTCTCCCAGCATAGGAAAGATGCCTGGTGCCCTAACTTTTAATTCTTGCTGTCATTTTGTCAAGCAACACTTCACAGTTCATTTTAGAAATTCTCTTAGCTGAAATAGGCACCCCAAGATATGTGAATGGGAGGCTTCCTTTTTCGTAACCGGTCATTTCAATCAGATCATTAAGACTTTGAGGATTCATATTGACACTGAATATATTTGATTTGGTGGCATTTGTGCATAGCCCTGTTGTGTTTGAGAAGGTCTTTAATCCCCTAAGCAGCATATGTACTGATTGGAAGTCCCCCTTGCTGAAGTGCAGGACATCATCAGCAAAGCATAGGTGGTTGAGCTTCAGACTTCTACACTTGGTATGATATCCAAAGCCTTCCTGTTTTGCTACTACCCCCATTATCCAGGTGAAATATTCCATACATATAACAAAAAGCAATGGGGATATTGGATCCCCTTGCCTCAACCCTCTTTCCCCTTTAATATTACCATATACTCCTCCATTTATAGCAATAGAGTAATGCACAGTTGTAATACAATTCATGACCCACTTGATGTATTTTTTAGGAAACTCCATAGCATGTAGCATCTCATATGCAAACTCCCACTCCACTGTATCATATGCCATCTTCAAGTCTATTTTAATCAGGTAGCTACTAGTTATTTGTTTCCTGTTGTAAATCCTCACCAAGTCTTGACATATGAGAATGTTTTGTACTATATTCCTTCCAGCTACAAAGGCACTTTGGTTGGGTGATGTCACACCTCCTTTTTACTACACCCTGTAAAGGGTATAAATATAAGAGAATTTTTCCAATTAAAGGACAATCAAAACGGGATTAATTATTTACAATTCAGAGTCGCCACTTGGGATAATTTATGGTGTCCCAAGTCACAGGTTTAAAATCCTGAATCGAGGAAAATTAACTCTATTTACGGTCTGCGAACACAAAAATCCGGTAAGGAATTCTGTTAACCCGAGAGAAGGTGTTAGGCATTCTCGAGTTCTGTGGTTCTAGCACGGTCGCTTTGATCATACTTGACTTACTAAAATTATTTAATTACTGATTTTAGATCCTATGTGCATTTACCCCTTTACCGTTTTTTAATTAAGAAAATTATCTTGAAACGAGTCACGCGTACGTGTACCCATTTGTTTGGCACGTCAAAAATTATGTCATGCAAACGTGTCCACAATTAATAATATTTTATTAATATTAAGAAAGTTTAGTCAAAGTTGTGCGAACGCATACTCTGATTTCGTTTTCAAAATCGTAATTATGTCACGCGAACGTGTACCCAATCACGGTTATAAACTAAGTAGCGCCTAAATTTATGAGGTAAGTGGATCACATTACTAGCGAGTAATATGAGGTAAAATAATTGACATGATACAATTAATTTTCATTCCTAATGTACAACCCCGACGACTCGATTCACATGAAGAAGCACATAAACAGTGATGGAACGAAAACGAACAAAAAGCAAAATCGAACATTCCATTAAACAAGCATTCAGACTATTTAAAGGATTTAAATAAGCAAACAACTAAAACTATACTAAAAGAGGCATAGAAAGGAATAATGATAATAATAATAATTAAACTAATCTACTAAAAAACGTTAATAGATGTCTAAGCCTACCCATTTTTGCTAGTTCCCTTATCACGTCAATCTCATGGTCCTTTTGATTCAAGATTAATTAATGAAATAATGATTCAATCACTTTCTTTTAACAAGATTCAGCCCCTTTTACAAAGCTCTAATATTTAAAATGAGAAAGTAGTAAAGCATGCATGGCTGAACCATATTAGAATATATTTCCAAAATATTAAATGATTAAATCCTGTATAACATATGCCTTAAAGTGAACAAGTGATTTCTTTTGATTAACAATCTGAGTGATTAAAATAACTATGAGACAGTTAACAATCTAACTAAGTGCACACCTACTGTATGAACTTCATATCTCGCTTTTTGAACAATTCAAATCCACTTAAATGATTTTGAAAGCCGGTTTCTAACCGAGCGTAATGGTACACATCCAACTCACAAACAGTGACAACATTCTACCACAACAAACTCTAATTTCAAGCTATAAGACCAATGGACCTATTCAAGCACATTATTATATGTTCGACATTTCATGCACCCAGGAGCATTCATTTACCATTACATAGCTAAAAGTTCAGTTTTCTTCTAAATGGCTAAAGCAAATTCAAATCCCTGAGCACGGCTGGACAACTTAACACATGAATTATAACAAGAAAATAAAGGTATAAACAACAGCAGTTAATAGAATTTAACATTCAAACAAGATTTCTATTCAAATTCTAACTTGAACATTCAAATCTGTATACAAATTCAGTCTGGTTCCAACTTGTGGCACTTCATTTGTTAGTAGAAGGTATGAAGAAATACCTGGAATTTAAAAATAAGACAAAAGAGATGATCAGCAATTCAGTAGTAACAGGAGCAGTGTTTCAGCAACAAGATCGACCCAGAAATGCTAAAAAAAACACTTCGAACCAAAACAACACCCAAAGCTCAAAATCAGAATAACCCTAAAATCTGAACCTCAGCCCTTGGATAACAACCAAAACTCAACTCATTTTACCCTTAGTTGTTCGAGAATTCTATTAGATTTTTTTTTTAAAATGGAACAGTAGACCCTTTGTTCTAGCCGCCTAGGTTTTCTGATATTTTTTAGCTCTTAAAATCCTTGCCTTCTAAGGCAAGTAAGAATGCCTTTATAGGCAAGTCACTAGGGCAGACCCCAGGTTTCAGTTTTCATTCCTAGTCCTTCCCTTAACTTTTTTTTTTTCATTGAACCCTTATTTTCTGACTTGCTCCCCAAGTTCAAACACCTAAAATCTGAAATTCCCTTAGAAACCCCCATTAAAAGCTTCCTATTCAGTTACACTCAAGATTCCTTAGGCCAATTCCCTAAACTACCATTCGAACCCTGATTATTTACTCTAGGAACCAATATGGGTCAGATTGACCCGATATTTAAACCAACATTTGGGCTCAATTCTGACCCGATACCCTAAACCAAATCCCTTGGAATGAATTCTGAAATAGATTCAGAGCCCAAATAGCAAAATGGGTTGACCTGGCTGACAACTAAACGACTTTACAAGACTAAGACCTAAACTAACATGCGGAATTGAATGAAGCTGTCAAATAAACCTAATTAAATTAACCTAGAAGGCTGAAAAAACAGGGTGAACTCAGAAGGCAAATTAAACTTTCAGCCATATTACTATAAGACAACTAAACTAAAGAAAGGGGAAGAGGATGATAATAAGACAATGAGAGAAAGAAAACACAAAAGGGAAAAAGAACTTACCAAATCAACCTTGACGCCAGACAGAAACAAAGGACCCAATAAAACTAATGTCGATCAATTGTTCTTTGTTAAGAACAGACTGAGCAACATCAGTCTTGATGAGTCCAAGCTTCAAAACTCGACGAAACACCACCCTATGACCATGCATGCTACCAAATTCCATAGAAAATGACTTTTCGATTTTAGGATTCACTTTTCGATCTGAAATTCGAGAAGTTCTGGGGGAATTCAAAGCAAATGGAGTGGAAATTTGGAACGAGGGAGTCTTAGGGGTCAAAGGGTGTTAATTCGGAGTGATTTGGGAAAAATCAAGTTTTAGTCTGATTTTCGATTGAAGATTCGAGAAACAGGGCTGGGATTTGAGAGAAATGGTTTGGGGTTTTGGAATGGGGAGGTGGAGAGGAGTTAGGGGTGTAAATTTGGTAGTGTTTGGACGCCGGCCGCCATCGTGGGCAATTTCCGGCGGGCGGCAGGCGGTGGTTTAGGGCGGGGCTAAAGGAGGGTCTCTAAGATGGTGAGAGACGAAGAGGAGGGGGGTCTGAGAGGGGCGGGGTCCGTTCGGACACTTATATACCATCAAGACCCACGGTTCCCAACCGTTGGATCTAAAGAAGATCGACGGCTGGGATTCAAGCTTATCGAAACGGGGTCGTTTGGTTTAGTGTGGAGATGGACCAGGTTCGTACGGGTTCTGGTCCTGGGTTAAGCGGGTATTGGAGGGGAATTCAGTTTGGGCTAGGAAATCAAATTCTGGCCTGAAAAATCTGATCTCATCCTTTGTTTTCTTCTTTTTTCAATTTTTCCTTTTAATTTCTTTTAAATTAAATTAAAATTAAAAAAATAAAACCTAAATTAATTCCTAATCAAATTATCTTATCAAATTGAATTAATTAATTCTAAACAATAATTACCATCACTAATTAAATACCAAATTAAAAAAACTAACAGAATTTGAAAAATTAAAAGTAAAGTGCAACAATGAATTATTTTGTGATTTTTTCCATTTTTATAAAACACTGAATTACTGATTAATTCAAAAATGCAAAAAATTAAATCATAAATGCAAATGCAGCATATTTTTGTATTTTTCATTTATTAAACAAAATGAAATGCACAGACAAATGCAAATAATTAACAGAAAATGCCACAAAATCCACAAAAATTGCAAATGATGAAAAGAAATTATTTTATTTTGAATTTATGGGAGTAATTCATATAGGGCAAAAATCACGTGCTCACAGCTGCCCCTCTTTGCTCGGAAACACGAAGAGTTTTCGTGCAAAGATAAAGTGAGCGGATACGAGTGATTTTTGCCCGTTCGAATACTCCGTGAAAAGCATTTTTGAAAGATTTGACCGCACCCTGCTTCCGAGGTTGCCTACATATCCTTGGCTAAAAAGGAATCAGGTCAATGTAGTTCGGGAATTTTTGGTAGCTGAGACTACCATGAAGCTGTGATTTCACTGTTGATGTGTTGCTGCTACTGCTTACTGAACCCCTTATTACACCTTGTCAAAATAAAAGAAGCTAGACTAGACTATGATCTATGCTTTACAAAATCCTATATAGATCTTCAAACTTGCTCTTGTGTTTCTTGTTGCCTTGTTGTCTTGTATTCTCTTGGTAAAATTCCTTTGTTGTCGCCTTGAATTGTAAACTGAGATGCTTCCCTTTCTCCAGGTGGATGCCTGACTGCTGAACTTGATATGCATTCCCATGCTCTCCAGGCGGGCTCCTGATCGCTGGACTTGAATGTATTCCCATGCTATCCAGGTGGGATCCTGACTTCAAAACGTGAATGTATTCTCATGCTATCCAGGCGGGCTCCTGACTTCAGCAAAATAGACAAAAACAAAGAAAATTTTCTGCCCCAGTTTGGGTATGTGGGCCCATGTGTAAGTGTAAAACGAATCACATTACCGAATATCAATAAGAATTTTGAAAACCAAAACTTGAATTGTACTCCCTTGTTCTCCAGGCGGGCTCCTGACTGCTAAACTTGAAAGTATTCCCTGATTTCCAGACTGACTTCTGACTTCAACATGAAAGTACTCCCTACTCTCCAGGCGGGCTCCTGACTTCAAAATAGACAAATCAAAGAATTTGAGAGCTAAAACTTAAATTGTACTCCTTGCTCTCCAGGCGGGCTCCTGACTTCTAACTTGCAATGTATTCCCTGCTCTTCAGGCGGGCTCCTGACTTCCACATAGATAAAACAAAGAATTTGAATGCTAAAACTTGAATTGTACTCCCTTGTTCTCCAGGCGGGCTCCTGACTGCTGCGCTTGAAAGTATTCCCTGCTCTCCAGGCGGGCTCTTGACTTCAACTTTAAATGTATTCCCTGCTCTCCAGGCGGGCTCCTGACTTCAGCAAAACAGATAAAACAAAGAAAACTTTTCTGCCCCAGTTTGGTAGCTGGGCACATGGGTGAGTGTTAAACTGAATCATTTTACCAACTGTTATTAAGAATTTGAAAGCTAAGTCCTATTATCCAGGGAGGTCCTGACAACTGACAATTATAGATCTAAGCTGTATCTTCTAAAGGTATTACTTCCGCTAAGTCCTGTTTTCTAAGAGGGTTTTAAACTACATCCTATTATCCTATTCTCCAAAACAACCGAAATTTTTTGCCCCTGTTTCAATCAAAGAAAATTTTGTCAGTTTAAAATGGAGGTTAGCTGATGGAATTCTTGCTGAAGATCTTTCCGCCACATTGTTTTGTTCTAACTGGCTTCCCCAAACTGGCCCTGAACCGCTTTGACTTTCTGACTGACTTTCAAACCCCATGACCTTTGACAAACCGAGTGTCTTATGCCCATGTTGTTGTTTCACACCTCTGACCCTTTTATCCAAACCTTTGCATCTCCCATGACATTACCAAACCATTCCACCGATGAAACTTCCGGTGATTCCTTGTACCCCCCTCTCACACCATGTTATCCTTAGTACGCTCTGACCACGCTATGCTTTGCAATTTTGGAAGTTGGTAGTGAGCTTTGAATTTCTTTTTCACTTGCTTTGAACAAGACTGACATTGAAACATCTTAGACAAATAAACCCAAAAGAAAATGAAATGCAATGACTTTGCGGGTTAAGGATAAGAAGAATCCAAAACCAGATGATTTCTACAAAGGGGAAAAAGAAAAGCTTATCTGAGTAGAACAGTTGGTACTGAGGATCATGACATGCATTTTGGATTAATCGGCCCAATATGTCCAACCGATCAACTTTCAGTCGCCGTACTTCGTTGCCTCAGAATTTCCATGACCTGATTACTTTACCCAAACCTTGACCTTGTTCATCCTGTGGTGCCTTGAAAGGTTTTCACCAGCAGACCTCTTTCATTCGTTCATCTCTCAGCTCACTTTCTCCCCACGGTGCCCGTAAGGGTTTTTACCAATAAGACTCTCTCATTCTTTGATTTCTCTCAGCTCTCGTTGCCTCACGGTGCTTGTGAAGGTTTTCACCAATAAGACTCTCTTATTTTATTTCTCTCAACTCTCGTCGCCTTACGGTGCCAGTGACGGTTTTCACCAAAAAGACTCTCTCATTTTTATTTTTCCTGCTTGAACCAGAGTGTTGCCCCTGACATGAATTACCTTTACCTGCTCGACTTAACATTTCTCAAAGACTGATCAGAAGCTCTTTTTTGGACCGTAATGTGGGCTTTTGGACAGGGTTAGAAAGGAAGGGTATAAAAGTCTCAAAACAATTCAAATGGGTTCAAAATTACAACTTTCGGAATCAGATTTCTTACAACAACCACAACTTCTGCCCCAGTTTCTTGCTTTGGGGCTTTTGGATTTTTATTTTGACGGGATCGAACCATGAGGCTGCCTACGTATCCTTAAAAGGAATCAGGTCAAATGTAGTTCATGACATAGGAATTGCTCTATCGTTGTGGTTTTCTTTTCTCTTTCTCTTTTCTTTTCTTTTCTTTCTTCCTTTTCTCTTTTTGTTGTTTTGTTGTTTTTTCTTTCTTCTTTTTCTTTTTTTTCTTCCCTTTTTCTCTTTTCTTTTTTTTCATTTTTTTTTCTTTTCTTTTCCTTTTTGTTCTTTTCTTTTCTTCTTTTCTTTTACATTTCTTTCACGCTTGTGTTTATGATCCTTGTTGTTGATTCCGAAAAAGGGGTATGAAAGAAAATAAACAAGGCTCAAAGGGGTAACGAAGGATAAAGCGTTTAGATAGCAGAACAAAAACACCTTCATCATTTCAATCTTCAAAATATGCCAAATACAAACAAGTACAATCAAATAAAGAAATCATACATAGTATCTCTTGACTGCATCAGAATTGATAGCCATTTCTACACATTTCCCTTCTACATCTGTCAAATATAACGCGCCATTGGACAACACTCTACTTACAACAAATGGCCCCTGCCAGTTTGGGGTGAACTTTCCTTTTGCTTCAGCCTAATGAGGCAAGATACGTCTCAGCACTAATTGACCCACTTCAAACTTCCATGGACGTACCTTCTTGTATATGCTCTCGCCATTCTCTGTTGGTGCAATTGGCCGTGACATACTGCTGCCAATCTCTTTTCATCAATCAGACTTAATTGCTCTAAGCAGGTTTTGACCCACTCAACATCATCAATTTCCGCCTCAGCGATAATCCGAAGGGATGGGATTTCAATTTCTGTGGGTATTACTACCTCCGTACCATACACCAACAAATAAGGAGTGGCCCCTACCGAAGTACGGACAGTAGTGCGATAACCCAGCAATGAAAATGACAGCTTTTCATGCCACTGTCTAGAACCTTCCACCATTTTTCGAAGTATCTTCTTTATATTCTTGTTGGATGCCTCGACTGCTCCATTCGCCTTAGGGCGGTACGGGGTGGAATTGCAATGTATAATCTTAAACTACTGACATGTCTCCGTTATCAGGTGACTGTTGAGATTAGCGCCATTGTCCGTGATGATTACCTTCGGAATCCCAAACCGACAGATGATATTTAAATGCACAAAATCGACCACTGCTTTCTTGGTCACAGATTTAAAAGTTTTTGCTTCAACCCACTTGGTAAAATAATCAATGGCTACCAGAATAAATTTGTGTTCGTTTGATGCTACTGGCTCGATTGGCCCAATGACATCCATGCCCCAAGCAACAAAGGGCCATGGTGCTGACATTGTATGCAATTCAGATGGTGGGGAATGAATCAAATCTCTGTGCACCTGGCATTGATGACACTTGCGCACAAAACTGATGCAATCTCACTCCATAGCGAGCCAATAATAACTTGCTCGGAGAATATTCTTTGCCAGAACGTACCCACTCATATGCGGTCCACAAATTCTGGAGTGTACCTCAGTTATGATTGTTGTAGCCTGTTTGGCATCTATACATCTTAGCAATCCAAGATCTAGAGTTCTTTTGTATAGCGGGTACAACACCCCTCCACTGAATATAAATCCATTTGCCAATCATCGAATTGTTCTTTTCTGATCACATGTGGCCTGTACCGGATATACCCCCATCCTGATGTATTCTTTGATATCATGGAACCATGGCTCCCCATCAAGTTCTTCTTCCACCATATTACAGTAAGCATGTTGATCACGGACCTAAATCTACAAAGGGTCCACATAAGCCTTATCTGGTGATGTAACATTGACGTCAGAGTAGCCAAAGCATCGGCAACTTCATTATGGATCCTTGGGATATGCCTGAATTCTATTGACTGAAACCGCTAGCAAAGATCATGCAAACATTGTCTGTATGGTATGAGTTTCAAATCACGTGTTTCCCATTCTCCCTGAATTTGGTACACCAGGAGGTCTGAGTCACCCATGACCAAGACTTCCTGGACACCCATATCCACAGCTAACCTCAAACCCAGAATGCATGCCTCGTACTCCACCATGTTATTAGTACAATAGAAACGAAGCTGAGCCGTAACAGGGTAGTGCTGCCCTGTTTCAGAAATAAGTACCGCTCTTATCCCTATGCCCTTCATGTTTGCAGCCCCATCAAAGAAAAGTTTCCATCCTGTCTTCTCAACTTGTTCCAACTCATCAACGTGAATCACCTCTTCATCAAGGAAATAAGTTTTCAAAGGTTCATAATCTTCATCAACCGGATTCTCGGCCAAATGGTCCGCCAAGGCCTGTGCTTTCATTGCAGTTCGAGTCACGTAGATAATGTCAAACTCTGTGAACAGGATCTGCCACTTTTCAAGCCTTCCTGTGGGCATAGGCTTCTAAAAGATATACTTCAATGGATCCAAGCAAGATATGAGGTAAGTAGTATAAGATGACAAATAATGTTTCAGCTTCTGTGCCACCCAAGTTAGGGCACAACATGTCCTCTCAAGATGCGTATACTTAACCTCGTACGATGTGAATTTCTTGCTGAGGTAATAGATGGCATGCTCCTTCCTGTCAGTGATATCATGTTGACCCAATACACAGCCGAATGAATTGTCCAAAATTGTCAAATATAGAATCAAAGGTCGCCCTGGTTCTGGCGGGACCAACATGGGTGGACTTGACAAATACCCCTTTATCTTATCAAAGGTTTCCTGACATTCATCTGTCCACTTGACCATAGCATCTTTCTTTAACAGTTTGAAGATTGGCTTACAGGTTGTCGTGAGCTGAACAATAAATCGGCTGATGTAATTCAATCTTCCCAACAGATGCATCACCTCGGTCTTATTCTTCGGAGGTGGCAATTACTGGATGGCCTTGACTTTCGATGGATCCAGTTCAATGCCTTGACGGCTGTCTATGAACCCCAACAACTTTCCAGACGGCACCCCAAAAGCACACTTTGCAGGATTAAGCTTGAGATTGTACCTGCGAAGCCTTTGGAAGAACTTCCTCAGATCCCTGACATGATCAGACTGCTTTCTAGACTTCACGATCACATTATCCACGTACACCTTGATTTCCTGGTGTATCATATCATGGAATATTGTTGTCATTGCCCTCATGTAGGTTGCCCCAGCATTCTTCAAGCCAAATGGCATAATCTGATAGCAGTACATTCCCCACGAAGTGATGAATGCCGTCTTTTCTGCATCCTCCTCGTCCATTAAGATCTGATGATAACCCGCGTAACAATCCACAAAAGAACCAATCTCATGTTTGGCACAATTATCAATCAAGATATGGATGTTCGACAATGGAAAATTGTCTTTTGGACTCGCCTTGTTGAGATCCCGATAGTCAACACACACCCTAGTCTTGCCATCCTTCTTCAGCACATGCACAACATTGGCTAACCAGGTGGGATACCGGGTGTCCCGAATGACTTTGGCATCGAACTGCTTGGTGACCTCTTCTTTGATCTTTACACGCATATCCGTTTTGAACTTTCTTAGCTTCTGTTTGACAGAAGGGAATGCCGGGTCAGTGGGCAACTTGTGAACCACTAAATTAGTGCTTAGACCCGGCATGTCGTCATAGGACCATGCAAAAACATCTTTGTATTTGAACAGTGCTTTAATTATCTCCTCCCTGAGTTGAGGTTCCAAATGTACACTTATTTTAGTTTCAAGGACATTATCTTGGTCCCCTAGATTAACTGCTTCTGTATCGTTCAAATTAGGTTTGGGCTTTTCCTCAAAATGACATAGTTCCTTACTAATTTCTTCATAGGCCTCATCATCATCAAATTCCAACATGTCATCACACTCAATTTCTTGTATTATTATTTCAGAGTTAGATTGGCTTTTAAAACTGGGCCAAAGATTACTCATATATGTCATGTCATTGATATCAGCATAAAAAGAACTGTACAAAAGAAGAAAACAAAAATAAAGTTAGAAGAAATGAAGGGAAAGGAACAATCGCATTTTATTGAATTTAAAGATAACAGGGTTTTAACACATCCAACTGGACGAAACATAATATCTGAATTACAGACCCTGGAATAATCCAGACAACTAAAAGAAAATCAAAACCCACTACCAAGACTCCCTCCGGGTAGGAAGAGGAGTAGCTTCCTAGTTGTTGACTTTTGCACGTGGTCCCACGAATTGCACATTTGCCTTGCTGGACCCTTCCCCAGCCTCAACTATGTTAACCTCGGCAATTCACCTTTCGAACCCCTTTTCCAAGTCTCCATCAGCACCAATCAATGATCCAGGAACCTTTGACAACAATTGCTTTCTGATACCCGGCCTGATGAATGATCTGGACAGACGCGGAATTGCCTTGGCAATGCCTATGCTTTCTGTTTCATTTTGCGGGCTTGTCTCACATCTACAACTATAGGCTTGACCCCAGACCAAAAGTATCCAGATTCTTTGGAAGAGAAACTGGCTGCACAATACCTTGCAGAGATGCACCCAAACCCTTGCCCGGTACAAAACCATTTTTCAACATTTCAACGGCTACCATGACTGATGCAGAAGCTACTTTTGGAGTTGGAACGCACTTCCCTTCTGGAATTTTCTTTACCGATATTGTGTCGAAAACCTGATAAACCCATGGCCCATTGTCGTCTTCAACCTCTATGAGCGGAACAATGGCATAATTGGGCACACACAAATTATCCTCGCCGTGTACGACAATTTCCTGTCGATCCCATTCAAACTTGATAATTTGATGCAGAGTAGACGAGACCGCAAGGTCGTCCCAATAGCAGATTATAGGAAACAACCACATCGAGTACCTGGAATTCCATAGTAAATTCAACTGGCCCTATTGTGAGCTCAAGCACTATGTCCCCGATTGAATCTTTCCCTCCACCATCGAATCCCCGAATGCAAATACTGTTCTTGTGAATTCTTTCATCCTTCACTTTCAGTTTGTTCAATATGAAGAGAGGACAAATGTTCGCGCTAGACCCATTGTCAACCAGTACCCGAGTAACCATGGAATCTTCGCATTTCACTGTTAGATAGAGGGCTCTATTGTGCTCGGTACCCTCCACGGGCAACTCATCATCAGAAAAAGTGACTATGTTTACCTCAAATATCTTGTTAGCTATCTTTTTCAAGTGGTTTACTGATATTTTGTCAGGAACGTGAGCCTCGTTCAAGATCTTCATCAAAGCCCGGCGGTGCTCGTCAGAATGGATCAATAATGACAATAATGAAATCTGAGCTGGTGTTTTCCTCAACTGCTCCACAATGCAATAGTCCTACATTTTCATCTTTCTCAAGAACTCCTCTGCTTCTTCCTTGGTCACAGCTTTCTTCACCAACACTGGGTTGTCTTTTGAGGTCTTAGCTTTCCTCATCTCTTCGGGGGCAAAGTATCTCCCCGATCAAGTCAAACCATGAGTCTCACACACTTCTTCTTTAACCTATTTCCCCTTGTAAGTTACTGTCACTCGTTCATAATTCCATGGGGCTGCCTTGACTGTTAACTATCGGTAATTGAGTTACCGGTTTGATAACGACAGGATCTGTGGGGGTGCTCTTCACAATTACCACAGGCTTGTTCGTCACTCCTGGCACAACCACTTTTGCTCTTTCATGTTTTCATGTAACGTCACTTGAGGACCCCTTCTTGACCTCCACAGATGGTTCATTATTTTCCTTGATCACAGACTTCTCACTTGTTGACTTTTCAAATGGCTTGGCTTCACTAGCCCGATCATCATGACGGTTTACGAAGGCTTATTAGGCTCCCTTACCTTATGCACTATCTCAATCATATTTGTTTCATGATGGGCCGACAACGGGTTCTAGTTGATGTTGGGTGCCTCCGGAGCTTGGACCTTAATCCGATTGGTGTCAATGAGTTCTTGAATGGCTGTTTTCAATTATAACATTTCTCTGTGTCATGTCCCGGGGCCCCTGAACAATACTCACGACTCAACGAGCGGTCAAGATTTCTGGGAGGGGGATTCGGCAATTTAGCCTCGATCGAATTCAACATACCCAACTTTCTCAGTCTGTGGAATAGACTAGCATATGATTCTCCCAATGGAGTGAAAGTCTTTTGCTTCTGCAACCTCTCATTCTTAAAGGCTTGGTTGGGTCGAAAACCTATTCCAGGAGGATTTCTGTATGCTTTTGGGGGTGGATAGTTATTTTATGGCGCTTGGTATGGATTTTGTGGAGCTGGCGCACGTAATTGTGCGTGAGCGGGAGGTTGGGTCTAGGTTTGTATGTGATGGACAGAAAAATGGAGATCTGACGGTGAGTAATAGTGTTGTGGTGGGTTATATGGAGTGTGGGGGTAAGTTTGGGGATAGGGTCGCGGCTGGTTGTAGCAACGGGGAAAGTTCTTGGATCCAACCCAAGCTCCCAACTCAATTGTCGAAACATCCTCCTTCTTCTTCTTCCCGAGCACACCCCCAGTATCGTTTTGAATGGCCTGAGTGGTCGCTTTGATTGCTGAATAACTCATGATCTTGTTGGACTTGAGTCCCTCTTCAACCATGCCTCCCATTTTTACAACTTCATTAAAGGACTTGCCCACTGCTGACACCAAGTGACTGAAAAAAGTGGGCTCCAAAGCCTGCAAGAAATAATCAACCATCTCGCTTTCTTTCATCGGAGGGTCAACCCTCACTGCTTGCTCTCTCCAACGGATCCATATTCTCTGAAGCTCTCCCCGGGCTTTTTCTCAATCTTTGTCAATGACAGACGGTCTGAGATGGTTTCGAGGTTGTATTGAAAATGGAAGGCAAAGGCTTGGGCCAAATCGTCCCATGTGTACCACCTGCTGTGATCTTGTCTGGTATACCATTCTAATGTCGATCCGCTCAAACTTTGGCTGAAATATGCCATCAGCAACTCATCCCTTCCTCCTGCTCCTCTCATCTTGCTACAAAATCCTCTTAAGTGTGCTATTGGGTCACCATGCCTGTCGTATAGATCAAACTTGGGCATTTTGAACCCTGATGGTAACTGAACATCTGGGAACAGACATAAATCTTTATAGGCCACACTTACTTGACCTCCCAACCCCCTCATATCTCGGAACGATTGTTCTAAGCTTTTGACCTTTCTGATCATCTCTTCATGCTCGGGATTTTTGGGTGGCTTTTCGGTCTCTGCGGGGAGATGAAGATGGGGGGGTGTAAGGATATGGTTCTGGAACTTTGAAGGTGGGTTCAGGGGGATAGTACTGGTTGTTGTGAGTTTGGAATAGGGGTTCACTGGAAGATCGGTGTAATGTAGCAGGTGGAGGTGCCACAAAAACAGGTGTAATTGGTGGGGGAGGGTATGGGACTTGTTTGGGTGGTGGAGCTTGAGAAGTATGGGAAGTGGCGCCATGGCATTGTTGGTAGAGGGGAAAGGCTGGAGATGAGTTCACAGTGGGAGGCTCCGGAGGTTGGGCTGATGGTGGGATATAAGCAGGGTTGGCGGGATAAACCGGTGGTGGATGCCCCTTGGCCCAGGCTTGGTACATTTCAGCCATCCGTTGCTTTAGCTTATACATTTCTTCCCTCATCGCATTAACGTCCAATTCTTCCACTTCTTTCGATGGGTCGACAATACTTGTTTCCGGTTCCTAGTTGGCCATATTCAGCCTGTCTTCGGGTGTTGTATGAGTGAGTTGCCAGAATGCCAATCAACTAACCACCTGCCTGGACTCAATACATCAACAACAGCCTGTCCTTCTTTTCACTCTTTCCTCTGTTCTCTCTTTGTTTTTATTCTCTCTTGATTTCTTATTTTATCTCTTTTCTTTCTTGTTTTTCCGCTCTTTTTTTTCTTTACTCTCTTGTTTTTCCTCTTATTTTCTTTCTCTCTCTTTTATTTGGTTACGGTTGAATCCTATGGAGATTGCCTACATATCATGACCCCGCATGAATCAGACCAAGCGTAGTTCTTGGAGATGAATAAAACACATTTTTTTTGGAATTTTCAAATTTTTCATAATAAGACTCGGAAATAAACTTAAACAGAAACTAACAGACTCTGATGAAAGATGAAATACAGACTCAAAAATAAACGACCCACATACTCTGATAAAAGAAATACAGACTCCAAAACAACTGGCATACTTTAACGGAAAGAAAATACAGACTCAAGAAATCATGAATACATCAGTGCCTCAATTGCCCCCGGGACCCGCGGGGCATCATTCGGCCTTACCGCGGGCCAACTCGCTAAATCCCTTGGAGGTGGTAGAGATCTTCCATTACCTGGCGAACGAAAATCATCACAGTAGCGAAGAATATAGATCTAGTCATATCCTCACAGCTACTGCACTTCATCGCGATGTAGTTAGCGACCCTTTTACTCGCTCTCTTATGACGCCCTTATCTTGCAACAAAAGCCCAATTTGCTCGGTTCTGGCTTCCAAAGTTCGTTCGGCTACCTGGTTCTGCTCTTGGAGTTATTGCAAGTCTCTTTCTAGTCGTGCCATTAAGGCGTAACAATGTTCTCTTTCAACCTTAAAATTTTTAGCTTGATTAGCCATTTCACCCTCGAGGTTGCCAATTGCCTTTTCCCAACTTGTGACCCCTTTTTCATATCTTTATTTCATCTGTTGGACGAAAGTTGCACGCCCTTTGGCGCTTTTAGCCAACCTCGCCCGTGCTTTTGCTAGTTCAAACTCAGCTTTCAGCAGGTCATCTTCATAGTTACATACCTTTTGAGTAAGGTTATAAATGAGCCTTTCATCTTTCATGCTTCGGCTTGGGTTCTCGGCTTCAATTTTCAACTGTCGAACTTGAGCTTTGAGGGCTTCATTTTCTCGCACCAATCTTCTCCTTTTACCTTCGGCCTCTTGTGCCTGCAAATCATTTTTGAAGGTGACATTTCTCAACTCTTCTCGTAGACCATGGATGATGGCCTTATATTTCTTTTCCTTCTCCCCCCAAGTTAACCTCTCCTGAATTTTGCCATCAAAGGCTTGAACATGAGGCCTTTTGGCGGGCCTTTCGGGCTCTAGCTCGTTGTTTACATAAGACATTTTCTCAAACCAAGTAGCATAATTTGGATCTATTTCCCCCTTGGCGATGTCTGGTACCTGGGTGCCATTTTTAGATACCGGCAGCTATTCCAATCCTGCTGAACTACAGCCTCGAGTAATGCAGCTTCTGGATGTAACTCTATGACCTGGGTGCTTAGATCTTCATCTTCAGGCACAATCTGATACCTTCATAATTGCCTCAAGACCCTCTGCGGTGCATATGGCTGGATACTCCTTACACCCATTAACCTCAGGTAGCCTTTGGTAGCAGTCATATAGATGGCTTCTGACCTCGGGAGCCATCCTATAGTCCACTCGACCTGACCTGCGTTAAGAACATTCAAGTGAGAGACCCATGCTTCAAACCCTTCTGGTGCGTTATAATCTTTTACCCTCTCCTCGTAACTAGTGATGAAGTTATTCGGGCTCGAACCATAACTCATGAATCTGGGATGATGGCGAAGGTGCTCGATCAACCACATTTGCAGAAGGATGCTGCAACCTTCAAAAAATTGAGCCTCTGCTTTGCATAGAGTCAATGCTCGATAAATATCTGTGATTGGGTACACGTTCGCGTGACATAATTACGATTTTGAAAACAAAATCGGAGTATGCGTTCGCGCAACTTTGACAAAACTTTCTTAATATTAATAAAACATTATTAATTGTGGACACGTTCGCATGACATGATTTTTAACGTGCCAAACAAATGAGTACGCGTACGCGTGACTCGTTTCAAGATAATTTTCTTAATTAAAAAGCGGTAAAGGGGTAAATGCACATAAGATCTAAAATCAGTAATTAAATAATTTTACTAAGCCAAGTATGATCAAAGCGATCGTGCTAGAACCACTGAACTCGGGAATGCCTAACAACTTCTCCCGGGTTAACAGAATTTCTTACCCAAATTTTTGTGTTTGCAGACCGTAAATAGAGTCAATTTTTCTCAATTCGGGATTTTAAACCGGTGACTTGGGACACTATAAATTATCCCAAGTGGCGACTCTGAATTGTAAATAATTAATCCTGTTTCCATTGTCCTTTAATTGGAAAAACTCTCTTATATTTATACCATTTTTACTATACCTCATAAATATAAGGAGTTATACCCTTTACGGGGTGTAGTAAAAAGGGTATAAATATAAGGGAGTTTTTCCAATTAAAGGACAATCGAAACGGGATTAATTATATACAATTCAGAGTCGCCACTTGGGATAATTTATGGTGTCCCAAGTCACCGGTTTAAAATCCCGAATTGAGGAAAATTGACTCTATTTACGGTCTGCAAACACAGAAATCCGGGTAAGGAATTCTGTTAACCCGGGAGAAGGTGTTAGGCATTCCTGAGTTCTGTGGTTCTAGCACAGTCGCTTTGATCATACTTGGCTTACTAAAATTATTTAATTACTGATTTTAGATCCTATGTGTATTTACCCCTTTACCGCTTTTTAATTAAGAAAATTATCTTGAAACGAGTCACGCGTATGTGTACCCATTTGTTTGGCACGTCAAAAATCATGTCACGCGAACATGTCTACAATTAATAACGTTTTATTAATATTAAGAAAGTTTAGTCAAAGTTGCGCTAACGCATACTCTGATTTCGTTTTCAAAATCGTAATTATGTCACGCGAACGTGTACCCAATCACGGTTATAGACTAAGTAGCGCCTAAATTTATGAGGTAAGTGGATCACGTTACTAGCGAGTAATATGAGGTAAAATAATTGACATGATACAATTAATTTTCATTCCTAATGTACAACCCCGACGACTCGATTCACATGAAGAAGCACATAAACAGTGATGGAACGAAAACGAACAAAAAGCAAAATCGAACATTCCATTAAACAAGCATTCAGATTATTTAAAGGATTTAAATAAGCAAACAACTTAAACTATACTAAATGAGGCATAGAAAGGAATAATAATGATAATAATTAATCTAATCTACTAAAAAAACATTAACAGATGTCTAAGCCTTCTCATTTTTGCTAGTTCCCTTATCACGTCAATCCCATGGTCCTTTTGATTAAAGCTTAACTAATGAAATAATGATTCAATCACTTTCTTTTAACAAGATTCAGCCCCTTTTACTAAGCTCTAATATTTAAAATGAGAAAGTAGTAAAGCAAACATGGCTGAACCATATTAGAATATATTTCCAAAATATTAAATGATTAAATCCTGTATCACATATGCCTTAAAGTGAACAAGTGATTTCTTTTGATTAACAATCTAAGTGATTAAAATAACTATGAGACAGTTAACAATCTAACTAAGTGCACACCTACTGTATGAACTTCATATCTCGCTTTTTGAACAATTCAAATCCACTTAAATTATTTTCAAAAGCCGGTTTCTAACCAAGCGTAATGGTACACATCCAACTCACAAACAGTGACAACACTCTACCACAACAAACTCTAATTTCAAGCTATAAGACCAATGGACCTACTCAAGCACATTATTATATGTTTGACGAGCATTCATTTACCATTACAAAGCCAAAAGTTCATCGCTCTTCTAAATGGCTAAAGCAAATTCAAATCTCTGAGCACGGCTGGACAACTTAACACATGAATTATAACAAAAAAACATAGGTATAAACAACAACAGCTAATAGAATTTAACATTCAAACAAGATTTCTATTCAAATTCCAACTCGAACATCCAAATCTGTATACAAATTCAGTCTGGTTCCAACTTGTGGCACTTCATTTGTTAGCAAAAGGTATGAAGAAATACCTGGAATTTAAAAATAAATGATCAGTAATTGAGCAGTAACAGGAGCAGTGTTTCAGCAACAAGATCGACCCAGAAATGCTAAAAAAATCACTTTGAACCAAAGCAACACCCAAAGCTCAAAATCAGAATACCCCTAAAATCTGAACCCGAGCCCTTGGATAAAAACCAAAACTCAACTCATTTTACCCTTAGTTGTTCGAGAATTCTATTAGAATGAGGATCTGAATGGAACAGTAGACCCTTTGTTCTAGCCGCCTCAGTTTTCTGATATTTTTAGCTCTTAAAATCCTTGCCTTCTAAGGCAAGTAAGAATGTCTTTATAGGCAAGTCACTAGGGCAGACCCCAGGTTTCAGTTTTCATTCCTAGTCCTTCCCTTAACTTTATTTTTTTTCCATTGAACCCTCATTTTCTGACATGCTCCCCAAGTTCAAACACCTAAAATCTGAAATTCCCTTAGAAACCCCCACTAGAAGCTTCCTATTCAGTTACACTCAAGATTCCTTAGGCCAATTCCCTAAACTACCCTTCGAACCCTGATTATTTACTCTAGGAACCCATATGGGTCAGATTGACCCGATATTTAAACCAACATTTGGGCTCAATTCTGACCTGATACCCTAAACCAAATCCCTTGAAATGAATTCTGAAACAGATTCAGAGCCTAAACAGCAAAATGGGTTGAACCAGGCTGACAACTAAACGACTTCACAAGACTAAGACCTAAACTAACATGCGGAATTGAATGAAGCTGTCAAATAAACCTAATTAAATTAACCTAGAAGGCTGAAAAAGCAGGGTGAACTCAGAACCACATTACTATAAGACAACTAAACTAAAGAAAGGGGAAGAGGATGATAATAAGACAATGAGAGAAAGAAAACACAAAAGGGAAAAAGAACTTACCAAATCAACCTCGACGCCAGACGGAAACAAAGGACCCAATAAAACTAATGTCGATCAGTCATTCTTTGTTAAGAACAGACTAAGCAACATCAGTCTTGATGAGTCCAAGCTTCAAAACTCGACGAAACACCACCCTATGACCATGCATGCTACCAAATTCCATAGAAAATGACTTTTCGATTTTAGGGTTCGCTTTTCGATCTGAAATTCGAGAATTTCCAGGGGAATTCAAAGCAAACGGAGTGGAAATTTGGAACGAGGGAGTCTTGGGGGTCACAGGGTGTTATCGGAGTGATTTGGGAGAAATCAAGTTTTAGTCTGATTTTCGATTGAAAATTCGAGAAACAGGGCTGGAATTTGAGAGAAACGGTTTGGGGGTTTGGTGGAGAGGAGTTAGGGGTGTAAATTTGGTAGGGTTCGGATGTCGGCCGCCACCGTGGGCGATTTCCGGCGGGCGGCAGGAGGTGGTTTAGGGCGGGGCTAAAGGAGGGTCTCTAAGATGGTTAGAGACGAAAAGGAGGGGGGGTATGAGAGGGGCGGGGTCCGTTCGGACACTTATATACCATCAAGACCCACGGTTCCCAACCGTTGGATCTAAAGAAGATCGACGGCTGGGATTCAAGCTCATCGAAATGGGGTCGTTTGGTTTAGTGTGGAGATGGACCGGGTTCGGACGGGTTCTGGGCCTAGGTTATGCGGGTATTGGAGGGGAATTCAGTTTGGGCTGGGAAATCAAATTTTGGCCCGAGAAATCTGATCTCATCCTTTGTTTTCTTCTTTTTTCAATTTTTCCTTTTAATTTCTTTTAAATTAAATTAAAATTAAAAAATAAAACCTAAATTAATTCCTAACCAAATTATCTTATCAAATTGAATTAATTAATTCTAAACAATAATTACCACCACTAATTAAATACCAAATTAAAAAAAAACTAACAGAATTCGAAAAATTAAAATTAAAGTGCAACAATGAATTATTTTGTGATTTTTTCCATTTTTATAAAACACTGAATTACTGATTAATTCAAAAATGCAAAAATTAAATCTTAAATGCAAATGCAGCATATTTTTGTATTTTTCATTAATTAAACAAAATGAAATGCACAGACAAATGCAAATAATTAACAGAAAATGCCACAAAATCCACAAAAATTACAAATGATGAACAGAAATTATTTTGTTTTGAATTTATGGGAGTAATTCATAGAAGGCAAAAAGCACGTGCTCACAGGTGATATTATCTCTGGTAAGACTAGTTTCAACCTGTTTGAGAGCATTTTGGACACTATTTTGTATATAGTATTGCAGCATGCAATTGGCATGTAGTCACCTACTGTATCTACATGGTCTGATTTTGGGATCAATGTAAGAACTGTGGTGTTCCAGACTTTCAATGGCTTTCCTGCTCTGAAGAATTCCATCTCACCTGCTGTTAAATCATCTTTAATTTTGTCCCAGCAGTCCTTGAAGAACTGACTTTCATATCCATTGGGTCCAGGTGCTTTTTCACCTGCAATATCCCATAATGCTTCCTCATTTCCTGAATACTGAAGTCTGATGTCAGTATTCTCCTTTGATCTATTGAAACCACAGGCCCTTTCTTTTACAATTGTGTTGCATACTCTTGTTCTGCTTATACCTTTTGTGCCTAATAAGTTTCTGTAATACTCCACAAATGTCTCTGCTATGTCAGGTGCATTAGTTCTTGTGTTCCCTTCACCATGTCTTATAGTAAAGATTCTATTGGAGTTCCTCCTAGCTTTTATCATACTATGAAAGAACTTAGTGTTCATGTCCTCTTCCTTCAGCCAGTGCATTTTGCATTTCTGCTGCAGGTATTGGTTTCTTGCTTGTGTCCATTTCTGACATTGTTTGGAGAGCTGGCCTTCCTTCAAAATTCGTTCCAGATTAACAGGATCCCTCTAAATTGCCTTATGGCATTCCTCCAATTTTCTTTGTGCTTGTATAGCTTTGCCTTCTACATCACTAAATTGACTTCTATTTATAGCTTTTAGAACATATTTGAGCCTGTTGAGTTTCCCCACCAGTCTATACATACATGTACCCTCTATGTTCTTTTCCCAGTTGTCCTTCACCTGTTGTTGAAAGTTTGTGGCTTGACTCCACATGTTGTAGTACCTGAATCTGTGTTGGTTCTGCTGAGGACCATTATCCCAATTTATCAAAGCATGAAAATGGTCCATGAGGCCCTCATTCCCAAAGTGCACCTCTGATCCTGGTAATGTACTCAGCCACTCCCCATTTACTAAGACTCTGTCAATTCTACTATACACTTTGCTGGTGTCACCATGTTTGTTATTCCATGTATAGTATGATCCAGAAGATCTGAGTTCTTGAAGTGAATATTTTCCCAAACATTCTTTGAAATCCCTTACTTCAGATGTTGATACTGGCCTCCCCACTCTCTCATCCCTATGTAAGACACAGTTAAAGTCCCCCATTACTGCCCATGGACCTTACATAGTGTTGTATATTCGCTCCAGCTCTTGCCATCGTTCCCTTCTTAGCCCTTGATCATTAAAGTCATATACCATTGTTACTTAGAACTTGTACTGAGTTCCTCTATGTTCAACCATACAATATAATCTGTGCAGACACCTTTGTGATATTCACACTAAACGTTTGTGGTTTCCATAGTACCCAAATTCTACCCCCTGGATGGTAGCTAAGATTTGTATTGAATGACCAACCATTACAAAGGTTAAGGAAAGCTGATGATGCTTTATACCTCTTAACCTTTGTCCAGGAACCCAAATAGGCCAACGTTAGAGTTATGCAGAAATAAATTCATCTATTTCTGCTTGTTTTGCCTATTTAGGCCCCTGGCATCCCAGAAGCCTATTCTATCCATTAGGTGGAGGGACTCCCCCATCCCTCACATTACTTGGCCCTGTTCCACTTTTCAGTTGTGCTCTTCTATTATTAGTAACCTCCACTATTGTACTCCTTGTGTGTTGTGTTGCTTGCCCCTCTATTATACTGCTATTGTTTCTTCTTTGCTCATCTGGTATGCCATTCTGAATCCTCTTATTCACCACCTCTTCATGAGCTTCTGGTTTCTTAGGTTGCTCCTCCAAAGTAGCAAATGAGTTCCTCAATGTAGTGGAAACAGTTTGTTGGGCTACTCCTTGCCTGGTCTTCCTCATCTTATCTTGCACTTCCTTCTTGCCTTCTCCTTTTTTCATTTCCACTTGAACTTTGCTATTTTTAGGTTTCCATGCTTGTGTTGTCTGGTTCGTTTGTGCATTTCTTTGTATTTCCCTACATTGCTCCTTGATATGTCCATAGTTTCTGCAATGATCACACATTGTTGGCTTCCATTCATACTCCACTATTTGTTCTATTATTTGCCCAAGTTCATTCTCAAACATTATTGTCTCTGGATATGTTTTATTCATTGGAACTTCCACCATCACCCTAGCATACATTAATTTCTCCTTCCTTGTAGTTGCAGTATCAACTTTTATAGGCTTACTTACTAATCCTGCAATTTGGTCAAAGCAGCTTGCCCCCAGTACTTGAGATCCAGTCCCACAAGCCGGATCCAAATTGGAACCTGCTCCACCATTATTTTACTCATTTCCATCCCTGGCTTCCATGGCTTCACCACCACTGGTTTTCTATCAAAAGTTTGGGTTCCCCCTTCAATTGCTTTTATTCTTCCTTCTACACTGTGAAATTTTACCATAAAAACCCCTTTGTTCGTTTGAGCCACCTTATCTAGCTCCAAGTAACCCCATATTCTATTGAAATACCCCCTCTATTACAGTTAGAAGGGGATTCGATCCCAAAACATAGCACACTACTGCAGACTACCAATTAGGGCTGTGCATTTGGATCGGATGTCCGAAATCCGATCCGACCTACTCTATTTCGGATTTTCGGATTTCGGATTTTCGGATTGGATACGTATTATGTTTTATATAATTTCGGATTTTCGGATTGGATTCGAATTGGCATGATTTTAATCCGATCCAATCCGAAATCCGAAATTATATGAGCCTATATATAAATACTACCCTAAAATTTTATGGTTAAGTATACTTATTCATTTATCAGACCGACCCTAGGTTATATCAATGTTCAGTCCTCTTTTCCGCCTCTCTTCAGTCTTCATCACAGCTCAGTGACTCAGTCTTCTCGAACTTGAAGTCTTCACTCTTCATCTCAGTCCGACCAAGCTTCCGCCTCTCGTCTTCACTATTTATCTCAGTCCTCTCGAAGTCTCAAGCCAGTGAACTCCAAGTTCTCTCGAAGTAGAAAACTAATCTCGAAGTCTCAACTCTCAAGTCTTCACATTTAATTTCCAATCAAGAGCAAACGACGCAAAACCCTAATAGACGGTAAGCCTGGCATTCTCTCTAACTATTAGTTATTATTGGTTCATTGTTTCTTTCCCCCTCTCTCTTAGAGCTCAAATGTGATGTTTTCCACCTTTTATTTCTCGACAAAAATCAAATAATGTGTGTTTTTTGTGCCTTTTTTGTGTGTGTTAGAGAGATATTACAACATCTTTATTTTGAATTTTCATACTGTTTTTTCAATTTTTATGTATGTATCGATTTGTCTTTATGTCCTGTTTTTTATCTCTCTTTCATTTTCTATTCTTCTATTTCTGATTTTATTTTGGTTTTTTTGTTTGTTTTGGTAGATGGAAAACGAGACAGAGACAGTGAATGAACTTCAAATTGTTGAAAAAGTTGGTGAAAGTAATGCTTCAACTGATTCAGATTTAACAACCAATAACAGTGAATCTGAACCTGGTTCGAAGAAAAGAAAAATGGTTAAAGAAAGATCAATGGCTTGGCGCTACTTCAACAAGTTCACTAATGCCAAGGGTGTGAAAAAAGCGAGATGCAAGTTTTGTTCAGAAGAATATGTAGCTGATACCAAGCATAGCGGCACAAGCAATTTGTTATTGCATATTCCCAAGTGTCCGACCAATCCCTACAAGGCAGGAGGTAGCCAGACAACATTAGGTTTTCAATCGCAAGGTCTAAAAGGTGATGTTTCAGTTATCCCTTGGAAATTTGATCAAGAGGCATGTAGGAGGGCTTTAGCTCGTATGATTATTAAAGATGAACTTCCCTTTATTTCAGTTGAAAAAGATGGATTTAGAGACTTTGTGAGAAATCTTCAACCTTTATTTCATATTCCATCTCGTACTACTATGACTAGGGATTGTCTTGAGATGTACCATGAAGAGAGACTTGCTTTGAAGTCTATTCTTAAAGAATCAAAACAGAGAATATGTATTACTACTGATACATGGACTTCAATTCAAAGAATTAATTATATGTGTGTTACATCCCATTACATTGACAATAATTGGAAATTACATAAAAGGATATTGAATTTTTGTCCAATTACTAGTCATAAAGGTCAAGATTTAGCTAGTGGTATTGTTAAGTGTTTACTTGAATGGGGAGTGGATAAAGTATTTACTGTGATAGTTGATAATGCGAGTTCTAATGATGTGATGGTTAGAGAGTTATCCAAGCAATTTACTAGATGGAACACTAACTTGATGGAAGGTAAGCATGTTCATGTGATATGTATGGCTCACATCATCAATCTAGTTGTTCAAGATGGGTTGAGAGATGGGAGTGTGTCTGTTGAACGAATAAGACAAGCTGTTAGGTACATTAGACAATCTCCCGCAAGATGGAAAAAGTTTAAAGAATGTTGTGATCTTGATAGGATAACTTCTAAAAAATCATTGTGCTTGGATGTTCCTACTAGGTGGAACTCCACATATTTGATGTTGAAGGTTGCTACAGTTTATGAGGAAGCCTTTACAAAGTATTGTGATATTGATTATGGTTTGATGTCATGTATTTCTAACTGCATTTGTGAGGATGGACAACCTGCAGGTCCACTTTTAAGTAGTGATTGGGATAGTGTAAGACGTATTGTGAAGTTTCTGGAATTTTTTTATAAACTCACCTTGAAAGTATCAGGTACACTTTATATTACGTCTAATGTGTACTTTCTTGAAATATGTGTTGTTGATTCTTCTTTGAAAGAGTTGATGCAAAATGAAGATGCTTTCTTGAGAGAAATGGCAAAGAATATGAAAGAGAAATTTGACAAGTATTGGGGGGATCCACATAAGATGAACAAAATGATTTTTATCTCATGTGTGCTTGACCACGCCATAAGTTTAATACTCTTTCATTTGCACTTGGTGCTATGTTTGGAGAAACAGTAGGTTTGAAAATACAAGAGGATGTGAAAACATACATGGATACTTTGTTTAATGTGTATGCAATGAAAAATGGTGGTTTTGGTTCATGTCCATATTCTCCATCTTCTCCATGTTCTAGTCCATCTTCTCCATTTTCTTCATCATTGCTCTCAAAATTCATGTTAGATTTAAAGAAGCATAAGAAATGTGGCGGAGTTGATTCTAAAACAGAGTTAGATAAATATTTGGGTGAAGATGTTGAGGAAGACCATGAAAAGTTTAACATTCTGGGGTGGTGGAAGTTGAACTCACCTAGATTTCCCACTCTTGCTGAGATGGCACGTGATGTGCTAGCCATTCCGATTTCTAGTGTTGCCTCAGAATCAGCCTTTAGCACCGGCGGACGCATACTTGATCCATTTAGGAGTTCATTGACTCCTAGATTGGTTCAAGCTCTTGTGTGTGTCCAAGATTGGCTTCGTAATGAATCAACAACTCCGGTTAAAATTGAAGAAGATTTAGATAATCTTGAACAACTTGAAGCTGGTAAGCCTATCTTATTACTTGTGTTTAATGTATACTTTATTTGTATGTTTATTTAGATTACTTCTAAACTAATTTCTTGTGTTACTATCTTATTATACAGAATTTATGAATACGGGAAGAGAGCCTTGCATTGTCGACATATAGTGATTTTCCATTTGTTGTACAAGCTCAGGTATTTCATTATACACTTGCTCCTTGTTTTGTTGTATGTTTCTGGAATCTGGAATTCTAGATAGCTTGAAGCTTTGAGCTGTCTTTTTCTTTCTCTGAAAATGCTCTTTGAATTGTTTGAAATTGCAGATTTTTAACTTGTCTCACAGTCCTACTGAGAATCTGAGATTGAGAGCTACATTTGGTCTGGTTGCTGGTTTGTGTTGACTGTTGTGGCTTCCCAAAAGTTGGAACTTGAAACTCTTTTGTTTTGTGTAATATGTTAAAGAACTGTTGGGACTTTAGTAGTTTGGTTTGTTTTATTTTGCTATGACAGTATGGTTTGAAAGACAATTGATTGTGTTTTGTTTGGGGTCTTCAGTTTGGTTTGGTTTGAAACTTTGAAAGACAATTGTTGCATTATGTAAATTTCATATTGTGGTTTTGTTTGGAGATGAATGGTGTTTACTGTCCAGTAACAATTGTGTGGAGAACTGGAGATGAATGGATATGAATTATGTTTTGATTGCATTGTTAAATATTAAGTTCGCACATTGTTACCCAGTTGTGTAAATTGAACTCAGTTGCATTATTAATTTTTATGAGTACTCAGTTCAGTCAGTTGTGTAAATTGAACATTGTTAACAATGTTAAGTTCGAAGTTCAAACAAGTATTTGGAAAGTGATTGCTCAATTTGTATTTGGAAAGTAATTCCCAGCATTTGTTTATGTACTTCGAACAAGTACTCCAATGAGTGACAATCCGATCCGACAATCCGAAAAATTATCCGATCCAAAATTTAACTTTTCAAAATTCGAAATCCGAAATCCGAATCCGAAATATGCTAAATCCGATCCGATCCGTGCACAGCCCTACTACCAATACTCAATTTCCTCCTGCACATCTGCCAAAGTGATTTTGACATTTGCAGAAGTTTCCCCTTCCCTTTCTAAATCAAAGCCCTCGTTGATAGTCACTTTTCCCACTATACTACTCCATGATTTAGGATTTAGGTTTTGAGCAATACCTGATTCACTTTGGGATTTTCCTTCGTTTTCAACCTGATCCGCCCAGGAATTCTTCCCTGAGCTCTGTGCATGTTTTTGGTTGCTTGTCCCTACTGTGTTAGTCAATTACTTGTTTGCCGTCGGAGTTACCATGATTGACGATCCAGCCATAGGTGTTTGCTTCAGTTTCAGTTGTATTATGCCTTGTATCACATTCAGACTTCTAGTTTTCTTTGCATCTTCCGATTGGGGAACACTTCTCCGAGTCATATTCCCCTGTTGATTTACACTTTCGTCGTGCCCTCGCCCTCCAGTCCGTGGCTTCTTCGCTTTTCAGCCTTAGCTCTCATTCTAGTTCTAGAGAGAGAAAGCCCTACTTAATTTAATTTCGTGACATTCAAGTTACTAGAACATAAAGAATTTCATATAATTAAAAAGACTAGTCTTATGGTACGCGTGTTGCGCGTGTAACCTATCTAAATGAGTATAAAGCTTTTACAAAACCATATAAACGATATTTGAATTATAAAGTAAAAGTGTAATTTATATTTAAAAAAATATTGATTTTATATAACTGACTCAATAAAGAATATCGATTTATACCTTTTTTAATTATGTTCTCTTTTTCTCTTTTAACTGTTTCATTAGATTGAGCTCATATGTGGTTATATCTTAAGTCTTTGCAAAAGCTTCCAAATTCTAATCTTCAATTTTTGAAGACTTAAAATAAGATCTACAGTTTTATTAGCAGATTTCCAACGTACGTTTATATGCACTTTATCTAAGACATATATGAAAAAAGTCATAATTACTTTATATAATTCAAATAAGTAAAAGATTTATAATTAATTTTCTATTTGGTTTTGAATTCCTAATAATTAGGTGTTTCTATACATATGTAGTTCGAATAAGGTAATATTTAATAACTATAATTTTAGATTATTTTAAAATCTTAAATATTAGGAGAATAACTAAATTACGATTATATCCAATATATAACCTATTTTTAAAGGGTAAAAAAGGCGAACGACATTTCGCTAAAGGCCTTCGTGCTTTTAATATAGTATAAATTTAGGAAAATTAAAGTGGCAAATTCATAGTAGACTTCGAAATAGTTCATCCAAAATTTTAAGGAATTAATATTTTAATCGGATGAACCGAAAGGGACAAATTCAAAAGATTTAGTACAAACTCATTTCTAGGGGCTAGAGCTTCGGTCTAGTGGTAAGAATATAGCACGCGATATATGAATTAGGGGCCTATCACATATTGGTATTCTGTTGTAGACAAAAGTTTGATATTTAAGTAGAGAAACGTAAAAGGGCGATCACATTATCTATTGAGTTTCCCTCAAGAATTTCTCGATAAAAATTGTAAGTTGTTCTTTTTTTGATGTCCTATCCGGTGTCCAATACGTGTTTTAATAGTTTAATAAATTCTTCCTTGAACGAAAGAAGGATGCACATTCCATTACAAACTATATCTATATAAAATTATCTTTTGGAAGGAATAATATTTTTAAAGGATTTTGAAGTCGATGAACATTCCGGAAATATTTTCATCGATAACATTCAGCGTCTTGACATTCATATTGACTTAATTATGAGCCTATTTGACCGATTTAATTGTTTAAACAATTAAACATAAGATGATTTGATATCGTTTGGGAACCTAAATTTAGTTATGTAAATACGAGTGTCATACCAAATATTCAACTTGATAGTTTTCTTGCTTTTAATATTTCAACATATAGTTTACATGTGAATATGAGCAATGTTGACTATCGTTATAAATACTTCAGGTGTAGATGTTTTTGCCTTTTCTTTTTAAAAAAAATGTAGCCTTCTTCCTTTTACATCCGCATACATATAAAGAAGTTGTTATGCAAATTCGATCAACATAAGTCTTCCTTAGGATGGCTAGTATATCATTGTCAATTTCAGGGTGTTAAAGCTGCAAAAAAGGCAATAGTTATTTGTGATAGAAATACTTAATAGTTAGCGGTATATCAAAATGTTTTATTGATTTCATAGTTGGCACATACATGAACCACTTGTCTTATTCAAAATTATGACTCCTTTCATCTGTAAATTTGGCAAAAGAATTAATTATATAAATATAATTGTATAACAAAAAATAACACATAAAAAAATATTTAAACTGATTAGATTACATGATACTTGATTAAATTCGCTCGTTAAATCCAAGATGAAGACAATCAACCTGTTAGTGCGGAGCTATGTAGAGCCAAGGAGTAAAATTACATTGTGAAAATAAGTAAAAGAGAAGTTTTTCGGTTATATATAAGTTGTTGAATTCCTACTATATACTTTTTCTTATGCTAAAAATAGAAATAAATCCTAAATTTTATAGTATACTAGTCCGAGCATGGTTGCAAAGAAGAGAGCAGCACCATTAATCGAGGCAGCTGTTGCGCTACTCGCGGCTTGTGCAGGAGGAGGTGGAGGTGAAGGTGAAGGAGCGTCGGTCGTGTTGGCATTGGACGTGGAGTTGGAGGTAGAACCGCCGTCATCCTTGGCGATATCAGCTACAGGAGGTAGTGGTGGAGTGACAAAGTTCTTAGTCTCAAAATGGATGGGCGGAGGCGGCTTGTACTCTGCTACTTCTTTTGGATCAAGCATAACTGCTATCACATCCCCTGGATTTAAGTCTTGTATCTTATACGCGTCCGGATTTCCAGTGCACAAGTTTCCTGTTGCAACCAACATATAAAATGAGTCAATTGTGTACCCGACCTGGTGCATAATCTCGCATTCACACAGGGCTCAGGACCGCACCCCTAAGGGTGTGATGTAGACAGTCTACTCTAATGCACACACACACACACACACACACACACACACACACACACACACACACACACACACACACACACACACACACACACACACACACATATATATATATATATATATATATATATATATATATATATATATATATATATATATATATATATATATATATATATATAATGACAAAAAAAGGGTAGCACGATGCACTAAGTTCTCCCTATGCGCAGGGTCCGAGGAAGGCCGATCACAAGGGTCTATTGTACGCAGTCTTACCCTGCATTTCTGCAAGAGGCTGTTTCCACAGCTCGAACCTGTGACCTCTTGATCACATGGCAACAACTTTACCAGTTACGTTAAAGCTCCCCTTCAAAATTGTGTATTAAGGTACTCACCCAACCTGATTTATTTTTGTATTAAAGGGCAGGCCGAGTGCACAAAGCATCCCGCCCCAGGGTCCGGGGGAGGACCGCATCCCTGGGGTATGATGTAGACAATCTATCCTAATGCAGGCAATTAGATAATTTAATCAACTGGCGATCTGAGCATTGATTACTTACTGCTGTATGCACTTGCAGTGCTTGGATACTGAGTGACAATTCCATCCGCGCCATAGTAAATAAGGTTATGAATCAGAAGATAAGGATCAGAGCCAAAATCCATGAAAATGTCTTGGAATTCATTCAGAACATTTCCAGCGTAGACGCTGACATTAGCCCAATGCAAACAAGAAATAAGGTTGGTGAGGTTGAAAGTGAGACCCTCCTGGCGAAATTCTGAATATATTGAATTCTTGTGTAAAAGTACTGCGTCCGCGTACTTCTTGACTTCCAATGCTGTCTCGTTCGTTACAAATCCCACTTGTTCCTTAATGTGAAGTACTCTTTGGTAAGTCGGGATAGCTTTGAATTTGTCCAACACTGAACTTTCACTTGACATGATCAGAACTTTCTGAGTCGAGTTCTTATCAAGTGTGGCATTGCTCAAAGCAGTTGTGACGGCGCCAACAATGTCAAGACCTTTGTTTGATGCAAGATATGCAGCATTCTTGAAGACAAACCAAGTTCTCGTTATTAATGTCTCTCAAATTCATGATATATGCGTAGAAAAACACAGTACCAAAATAATATACAGAGTAGAAAACAAACTTACTTCAACGTTGATCAGAACGCCAGGAACTGCTTTTGCCTTGGCGAATTCCAAGAAATCAGAGAGTGTTACAAACTTGCCCACATTTTTGCGCGCTGGATCTCTTACCAATTCTCCATTAAATCCACCGGACATTTGAGCTGCAGCGGATCATATATACATACATATATTTCAGAAACTGAAATCAAGCTAGAATTAAAAGGGCAGCCGGTGCACAAGGCATTCTGTGTTCACGCCGGGCCCAGGAAAGGGCCGCACCTCAGAGGGTGTGATATAGATAGCCTACCCTAATCCAAGCATTAGTGGCTGCTTCCACGACTCGAACCCGTGACCTATAGGTCACACAAAGATAACTTTAATGTTGCTCCCACCCTTCAAGCTAGAATTAGTACTATTTGAAAAATTATTGTGTTTAGAAAGGTTGGTTGGCCGCGCTTACGTTTTAATGACTGAATTTCCTCCCATGTAAGGTCGAAAGAGAAAATTCCCATGGCGGATTGAATGGGATCGACCTTAGCTGCTCGACTCATGAATGGTCCCGCTGCTGTAGTGGATGGCATGAGATCAATTGAAGGCAAACAAAACGCGACTCCATCTTTTGTCATTTGAACAGAACAATCAATTATGTCAACACCATCATCTACTGCTTTCTGATAGGCAAGATCTGTTGCTCCTGGATAATCTCCATTTGCTCCATTTGAAGAAATGATCAGAGCTGCCAATTTAAAATGCACAACAAAAAAAAAATGAACTGCCAATTTGAAATGATCAGAGTTGCAATAAATAAATAAGAAAAAACTCGTTTGACTCTCAAAATCCAAACTGCATCACATAAATTGGGATAAAGGGAGTAGTTTTTTCAAGTAGGAAATTGAACAGAGAGATTCATTTTCCTTACTAGGGACTTTCCTGGAAGCGTTCCGAGTTCCTGCCAAGCAAGCTGCAGTCCAGAAAGAGCAACTGTGAGCTACATGAATTGAATGTAATAGACTTATATTTCCTCTTAAATCCTAAGAACAATATTCTCACCAATCGCCATCGATGCAGACATAGTGAAGTCTGTGATCACACCGTCAACAGCAAACAACGAGTTGTCAACGAATTGCAGATACTCTCTTTGTGGATCATAGGTGTAATTGTAAGGCAAATAGTTGTCATTTGCAAATCCATAGGAGAAAACTTCAAGGCCTAGTTTATGAGCATCGGCGACTAGATTAGTACTGGGCTCTAAATAGCGAGCTTTACTGACGGGCCATATGTACTCTCTAGGCACAACTATCCCCACAGCAAAAGTCTTGATCATAGATAGCTTTGTTAATAGTGAAGCATATGTTTCATTTGTTGTTGGTTCAACTGAATTTGTATCAGCAGGAAACTTGAACATCAACTTTGTTCTTAAACCGCGAACGACTGGTCCCATGCTCTTCAAGAAACCGATCTCTGGAGACGATATGTAAGAGATATCCTTCTTTATCTCCAAAAGTTGTTTAATATGATCCAATAAACTCAACTTGTGTTGGCTGTAGAATGTTGCGTACTACACAATTTGACGAGAAAACATTAAGTTATTTTATTGATAATATGAATTTACATTGTATCAAATATTTCAACGATGAACGAAAGAAGGCAAGTGATAGAACCTCGGCATTGAACCACACTAGAGACTTCATGTTATCTTCTAAAAATAAGTCTGTTGGTGTTGGTGGTGAAAAATCAAATAAATCTGTTCTGCTGAATATTGATTGTGTCACTGGATATCAATAAGCCAACAATAAGAACAAAATCAGCCACAAATATGCAGAGTCTAATAATGCAAAAGTCTTAATCACTAACTTTTACTTAGAATCTTATATCAGGGCTGTTGGATGAATTAGAAAAACACCATGGTTTTCTAATTGTTGCCCCGCGAAATTCCAATGGATGTACAGTCAGACCTCTCTCTAATAATTACCCTTTGTAACAACATTTCATTATAACGGCTAAGTTTTCTTTGGAACGGATTTTTCATGTCATGTTATATACTTATATTATATATTTGTACAACAGCATTTCGCTATAGCAGTCGAAAAATTTCCGGACTAACATGCCAATATAGACAGGTTTGACCAGAGGCGGATCCAGGATTTGAAAGTGGCGGGGGCACATGAGCAGATTGTTGTCCTGTCAGACTTTTGACCTTAAGAGTTCCAGACAAAATATATAATCGTTTTCAATATATATGCACATATATATCCGCCTCCGTGTTAACAGGGTCCTGTGATCCCTCTTCTCTGTACATATGTCCGCCTCTGGATTTGACTGTATCATTATATATTAAAATAATTGTATGGCCATTTAATTTCGGTAACAAACAAGTCCATAAGTTGTGACATACCTTGCAATTTACTATAAAGCTCATCAGCTATAAAATCCAGTGCAAACCATCCTTGAATTTCTTTGCCATTAACAATGTAAGTTTTTCGACGATTCGGAAAAGCATCAGCTGCATTTGTTGTATTCTGAATGTTTAACTGTGACAAACAAAAGCCCTGTCCGTCGCGACTCATATGTAGATCACATAGCAAGACAGTACCGCGCTTTCCTAATGCATTTGCTTGAGAAAATGCAATATCTGTTTGCGCGGGAAGAAGTCCCGAATATCCCCCATTCGCAACGACTACGGGCTCATCACCTGCAGAGACGGATTTAGGATTTCAATTCTATAGGTTCATGACTCGGATTCCCAACAATAAAATAAGTATAGTAGTTTAATTACCATGTAATGTTAACCATGTTCTCTTGGGAAGAGGAGGAGAAAGAGGCTTTCCACCTTTTGGTTTAGCTAAAGTGCAATGGATTAGCAAGGAAACTAATAAGATATGTCGAATCATTTTCTTCAAATCCTGTTTCCACACAGAATATTATAGATGTTTAAACAAATTTGAACCAATAAGCATCATCTTTAATTAGAACAAACAAACACACACACAAAAAAAAACTTTTACTATATGTTAAATTTATATGTTCACAATCCATCTCAAAATTGTATATAAAATAGGGTTGTCGGGTGCGTAAAACATCCTGCGTTCATGCAGGTTCCGGGGAAGGCCACACCCCGATGAAGGCGTGGCGCAAGCAACCTACCATGATACAAGCATCATTGGCTGATTCTAAGGCTCGAACTCGTGACATATAGGTTAGACAGAGACAACGGTCCGTCCGGGGAAGAGTCACACCCCAAGGAGGTGCGATGTAGACAGCCTACCCTGATAATAGCTGATTCCATGGTTCGAACCCGAGACTTATAGGTCATACAGGGACAACTTAACCATTGCTCCAAAGCTCCCCTTCCTCAAAATTATATAAAACAGAAAATATTCATGATAAATGTAAATGTGAAAAGATATTATATGCAATGACATGCATAAATTACATAAATGTAAATGTGAAAAGATGTACATGCAATGACATATATAACATCAAGAATTAAGAAGAAAGGAAAAAATCAAATAATACTCACTTGAATCTTGAGATCAGAAAAAGGAAGGAAGAAAGAAGTATCCCCCCTTGAGTTTCAGAAGGAAAATAAATAAATATAAAAAGAAAAGAAAAAAAGGAAAAGAAAATATGAGGTAAGAAACTCTCGAGGGAATGGAGAAATGCAAGAAATGAGGGATGGAGAGTTTGAAAGAAAATAGAGAGAATATTAGAGGGTTTTAATTAATTTTTTCTCTCGCAAATCTCGGATTAATATCTGGTTCTTATTATTTATTTTTTCTCTTCAATTTATTTTACTGTTTTTGTTCCTTTCTTTTAGCTTTTCGGTTGAGTTCATTTACCTAATTTGTTTTCTTTTCATATCTCCATACATTTGTTTGCACCTAAAAGATTACTCTCATTTGTTTGCACCTAAGGGTTTTGTGGAATAACTAAGTAATTAAAATTAATTAATTATTACAGACCTTTAATGTTATCTCACTATCCTGCACTACTACATAATATAAACAATCTCTGATCTATATAACACTTTTTTAACTTTAAATTTCTCTCTACTAATGGCTTATCCTACAAAAAAATGTTGGAGTTGGTAACGATAATATGTCACTAAATAGCTCGTATCTAACAGAATTTTATGATCATTTATTGTTAATCAGTCGCTAAATCAATGAATTTTACCTTAGCGTTAGATGTGCTGACGCGACACATACAAGGGAAAGTGTCATGGTGTATGCTATTTGATGATGGAATAGTTCTGATTGACGAGACGGAGGGGGGGCAGTTAACACTAGGTTGGAAGTTTGGAGACAGATGCTGGAGTCTAAAGGTTTCAAGTTGAGTAGGTCAAAAACTGAGTACTTGGAGTGCAAGTTCAATGATGGGATACATGAAGAAGAAGTGGAAGTGAAGGATGGTACACAAGTCATCCCCAAAATAGATATTTCAAGTATCTTGGGTCTTTCAAGGCAACAACGATATTAGCGAAGATGTTACTCATCATATTGGAGCGGGGTGGATGAGAAGGAGGCTCACCGCGGGGGTTTTTGTGTGATAAGAATGTGCCACCTGGACTTAAGAGCAAGTTCTACAGAGTGGTGGTTAGACCGACTATGTTGTATGAGGCTGAGTGCTGGCACGTCAAGAAGCCTTATGTCCAGGAGATGAAAGTAGCTAAAATGAGGATGTTGAGATGAATGTATAGGCATACCAGGAAGGACAAGATTAGGAATGAAGTTATTAGATACAAGGTAGAAGTGGCATCTGTAGAAGACAAGTTGCAAGAATCGAGGTTGAGATGGTTCGGGCATGTAAAGAAGAGAGACATAAACCGGTCAGGAGGTGTGAGCGGTTGTCCATGGTGGGTCTGAAGAAGGGAAGGGGTAGGCCTAAGAAGTATTAGGGAGAGGTAATTAGGCAGGACATGTCGTTGCTTCAGCTTACCGAGTATATGACCTACGATAGGAAGGTGTGGAAGTCGAGGATTAGGGTTGTAGGTTGATTGATAATAGTGTATTCCTCCTAGGCTTACCAACAGTACTAAGATTATTTTTGTATCATCTTATCATGGTTCTTTATTATTACAGGCAGCGTCATTCGCGCTCGTTACCATAGTGCATTGTTGTCACAATTGTTTGCTACTTTGCTGGTTTATCTTATCTCCACTGTTCCTTGAGCCGAGGGTCTATCAGAAACAACCTCTTTATCTTTATAAGATAGGGTAAAGTTTGTGTACACACTACCCTCCACAGACCCCATTTATAGAATTACACTGAATTTTTGTTGTTGTTGTCGTTGTTAGCTATAGAATTTGTCCGTCGATAATTCATGTATTTATAAGTAGTGATTATGTACAGATTGATCAGGGGCGGACCTAGAGTATAGAATACGAGTTCCCGGGAACCCAATAAGTTTTGCATAGACCCTGTATTTATATTAAGAAATTCACTTAAATATTTGTAAATATCTAACTGTGAACACAGTTATAATTGCATATTAATCTAAAATTACGATAAGAACACATAAACCTCAAATCCTGGATCCGCCTATGAGATTGATAACTACAACACTCTTCTCTGCAATTCTTCTTGATCCTCACAAATACTCATTTGGCCATTTCCTGAAATATTATACAAGTAGGCGAGAAGCGAGGAAAAAAAATTACAGTAGGAAACATGAATGTTTAAGAAGCAAACCTTTTACTAAAAAGACCATTACAAATCCGACTTGTTTGTGTTTTCTTTTGAATTTTCTCCACTACTTAGAATCTGCTTGTCCAACAAATTTCTTGAGCGTTCGAGTGTATTTATGACATGAAACAACTCACAGTACGGGTCTACTTAAACATGCTAATTTTGCCGTATGAACTACTATCTGAGACCAATATTTGGACCTAAAATGAAAATTTAATATAGTCTATTGGCAGAATCACTCGTAGAATAAGAAATTGCAATATTGGCCTTACTCGTTGAAAAGCTGTTGTTTATAACGTTTATAAACTTAATTATAATTAATGTGCAGAGTTAATTTTGTTGATAACAAACCGATGCAAACAGCAGAATTTAATTTGGAAGCGTTATGACTACTACACTTCTCGAAATAAAATGAAAGGAAAATTAACTATATATACCAAATATACATGAGAGCATCTTAGCTAAGTGAACACTTCGTCATGTGCTTGCTTATATTTTATTTTCTCTTTTTTCTATGAAAAAAAAATATAGTTAAAGCGAGTTGTTTTAATCATCTTACACCTCCATTATTCTTTAGGAGGCATCCATCCCAGATAAACTACCCACCTTGTAATATCCCACCTCCCCCCAAATAATTGATGTGGCGGTTAGACCTCCTTAGACAAAGAATGATCTTTTAGAATTAGACGTTGTGATGGGCTCGAGACTATCATTATTATGGGAGAAATTCAAAAATGAGAAATTTACATGAAATACAAGTGGTCATTAAAAAATAATTACAGTTTCAAAAGTAATCGAAATTTAGACACTTTTCATGTAAAGATAAATTTGAACGAAAATGCTATTCAAAATCCGAAAAATACTCCAGCATAATATACTTGAGTTCCAGTATAAGATACCGGTCTAGCATAATATGTTGTACATAGGTGCTCCAATCTCCAGTATATTATGCTGGAACTTTCCGCGTGTTGGAGTTCTAACATATTATGCTGGAAGTTCCTACACACGTCGATCTCCAGTATATTATGCTAGAACGTTCCATGTTGCAGCAAAATAATGGCTATTTTTCAATAACTTTGCAAACACTGACTATTTTTAAATGACCAGTCCAAAATCTGGCTAGCCCTTGCTATTTTTACGAAAAGAAGAATGGAAAGTTGCAAGAGTGCGCAAAACTGATAGGATAATGGGAGTAATAGCAAGATTAGTTTCTTGGAAACTTTTTGAACTTTGCACAACAGAGCTGAGCGTTTACGGCACGTGATGCAAGATAAGGCTGCGTACAATAAACTCTTGTGGTCCGGCCCTTCCCCAGACACTGCACATAACGGGAGCTTAGTGCACCAAACTGCCCTTTAATGCAGCCAAAATATCTCTTACATAAGAGCTGTTTGCTTCACAAACTCAGATCGTCATTCACATGGGATGTTGAACTACAATTACAAACTACTACTAATAAACAATTACACTCATATTGTTTACACTGTTAAATATTATATAACTTGTAGCCTTTCATAAGTCGGATACAGCAGAAGCAAGATAAGGAATTTGAAGTATCCGAGTCTTGGTACTTCAATAAAACCTAATCATCAGAATGATACACGAGGGAGAGGCGTATATATCAAACATCACACAAACAAAATGTCGAAAAATAAATGACTTGACGAGAGAGATATCGCTATAAAGGAACTTAACATAAACAACTATTTTTATTGAACAGGATGATGACCACAAAACTAGATCAAACTAGGATCATCAGCATGAAATACAGATAATAAAGAATGAAACTATTAGCTCTAGGTTATCACCAAGAAGAAAAAAAGGCATCACCTCCAAGAATTTCTACATTCTTTTTCTAGTATGTACAATTAGCCTACCGCCCCAACGTAATTCCATCTGCATACTCCCCGATTCTGCAAGATAATTGAAACGAATTAAACCAGAAAAAAGAAGTTAGGAAGGATCAAACACAGAAAAGGAGTAGCAAGAGCATGCAGTTCTCGAGATTACCTCTCTCAATAATAAAAGAGGAGCACTGGGAAGCATTCAAACCTACACCAACGTATCTCCGGTGTTTCCACAGAAAATGTACATCGTCTTTATACAGTCAGATAACTGATTTCTCGCTCCCCAGGATCTTCGATCTCGGCCAAGCTTTGCCATGATGATATTTCCATATAAGAGTACATTATTTCAGACTATGCAGAATGGGTCAAGTTTTCTCTGAATGACTCGTTTTCTGATTCTCCAATGCTTCCTTCTCTGCTTTCTTTCTCTCAAACTCAATCTGCTTGCGATTTTCCTCTAGGGCTTGATTAAACATCCTTCGGAAGTTTAGCAACGTTGAGATAACTAGGGGGAAAAGAAATGGAGTTAAGCTCACATGACAATAGGACACACTTTGCATGGTCTGTATCAATGTAGAATAGTATAATTGAAAACTTTTAAGCTATACAAACAAACAACACTGCTATAATTCAAAAAATTTAAGCTATACAAACGCACGACACCGCAAGGCACTGAAGAAAAGCATCAGCTAGCTGCGATAATGTCGCAGAAATCTGAAGCACAGAGAACACAAATTAAAGCTAGGAAGCCGACAAGTTATTTGATCAACCAAGCTATATGTCAGTAAGACCAATTACATTTCTTCTTAAAAGAACAAACGAGAATTAGAGCCAATTAGTAGATAACAACTTAATCAAGATGGTTGTTGCATTCAACTTTTCCTATATAAGGACGATGACTTATCAAACATTACCTTGTTCAAATGGGCAACGAGCTGGGTCTTCTCCAAAGTAAAGAATCAATGAATCAACATTTCTACCCTGTTAGGTACAGAGAAAAGCACACCATTAGGAACATTTTAATGTTGGACAGACACCAAAAGACCACAAATGTTTCTGTTACAAATAACACCTACCACACCAGAATAAAGTTGAGCCAAGGACCTCACTTCACCTTCAGCATGACAAAGGAACTCCTTCAAAGCCTGGAAAATGGCAATTATGCCAATCAATTAGAATATTCGTCTACTTTCTAATTTCTTTCTTTCTTTTTTTCTAATCAGGTGAAAATTTGGTAAGATCCACCAAAGTGGGTAGCCTTAAACGGATGCGTCTAGTCTACTTTCTGATTTCTTTAGTTCTCCCACCAAAACATGTACCAATAAAATGTTTCAAGATACCTTTTTTATTTCCCTTGGCTATCCAAGTGAAATAAAAGGAATAAGAAAAAGTTTATAAGAGGATTCCCATCCCTATGGCAAGGACACGTGAGTGCTTTTCTCTCGTCCTTACCAAGAAAGATGAGAAAGGATGATCAAGTTACTATGCTTAAACAGGACATGCAATAAAGTGAAAGAAAGAACTTCCATACTTTCATCTCAAGACACGCAATTATCTTGGACCAATGAGGAAACGAAACTAAACTATGCCTGGGACATCAATGACCTGGAACCAAAATTCCAAGTCAATTAGGGCTTTCCACAGCATATTCACTCACCATCATAAAACTCCCTTGAAAGCACACACCATGTCAGCAATGATACAGGTCACTGTGTCTTATGGGAGCAAAAGTAAATGGCTGGCTGTTTCAGGTCTTAAGCAAAAGATTGAGAAAAGGGAGGAGGTGGGACGAAAGAGGAGTAGACAAGGTCTGTGTCAAACCTCAAACGTGATTTTTCCCTTGTTTCTTTTTAACATGTAAAACACTTCAAGAGGTGAAACAGATTCAGATTGAATACCACACACATACAGAGTAGCTATGGTCGTTTCTACCAAGAGTTTGAAGGCTGCAACTAGACTCACCTCCCTGAAGACTGCAACTTAAACTCACTTCTGAACTCTGGACAATATGTTGGAAATAAAATTTTCCTATGTAATTTGCAAACGAATTCCATTAATCTAATTCATTAGCTTCCCACATATTCTAAATCAAAACGAAGTGAAAATTCACTGCAAAACCAAAAATTAAATGATATCCCCCAAAAGGAAAAGGGGGTTACAAGAACATCCCAAAAGGTTCAAACAATATTACTAAGTTGATGGCCATAGCATCAGCATCCAGATCCACCAATATTGTGAAAGAGTGACTGACAACTGTTGCATATTCATTGATTTCGCAAAATACAAAATGTTTTACGCTACGGAAAAATCCAGTCAAGAAATTCGTCTTCACAGCAAAATATAAATAATACAAAAGAGAATTCTTGAATTCAGCAAATAGGTTTTCCATTAATTGAAAAGTCATATTGTTCACTTTCTCCTGAAATTAACCAAGAGATGCAAAAAAGCAGCAATCCTGCAAATCCCCCTTCTCTTTAGGGCCCAAATTCATTTTATCCAACTTGTCATCACTTGGAGCACCACTTAATGCATATTTTGGATAGTTTGGGTAGAAATCTAATCACAGATATCCTAAAGGAGAACAACTTCAATATCTACTGTAATATCAGTTTCAGTGGAGGATGAACTTGGTAAATGATGTTGCTAGCATATTGGACTTCCTAGACTCCTACCATATAACTCCTTGGTGCTACATTTAAAAAAAATGGATTCTACTCAGAAACACGGAATGCTCATTAAGTCGAATTGAGAGCAGAACAAATAAAATAAATAGTAGGTCTCAATCTCATTGTTGGCACACATGTGAAAGGAAGAGAGGCCTTGTTGTCCTTTACATCTATAACTTGTCCATCCAAATAAAACACAGCATTACAACGAAAAATAAGAAGAAAAAAGAAGCACAACCTTGCCCATAATATTAAATAATTCCTTATATAAGCTTTGTTAGGTTTTACTTTTTTTCACTTCTCTCTTTCTTTGTTTGTGGTTCCTCTCGCACTGCGTCTTTTCCTATTTTATGTTTCACCTCTCCAGATTTCGAACTGGTATAATGCTCGTCTACTAAGCTCTTCATTCTTCCACAGGTCTCCATTCCGCCCTTTTTGTTCTTTATCGCAGCGAGAACCTTTTGCTCTTCTTGTTCAATATCATGTATTACCAAATAGTGTCTTGACTCAGAATTCTTTTTCTTTCTCCATTTTCCATTTGAAAGAATAGAAGTGAAATAAAGCCTCAATCAAAGGAGAAAATTTTCAATTCTGAATTGCATATAGTGCAATCAAGGAGGATTCATCTATTCAAATTGAGCTATTACCTACAGTCACAAAAATTTCTAATTACTTAGGAGCATCCCTGCAGATGCCAACATTGTGCTTATTTATTTTCAGTTTTCATCTTTAGTGATGGAAGAGTAGCTAGCAGGAATGAGGACTGGTAAGAGCGCACTGGACAGAGGAGGCGTAAGGAAAGATAGACCAATTGGCACTGCTTCTGCAGTGGTTCATACAGAATGTTTGGCTATTTTCTTTAATACAAGCATTTTCTAAGCACTGGCTTCCTGTTCCTTTTTTTTTCTTTTTTTTTTTTTTTTTGGGGGGGGGGGGGGGGGGTTGCAAGACAAAGCTTGAAATGATGAGGTCAAAATGAATTTTGTTGTGTGTTCAATATGTATTGATGACAGAAATTAAGAGAATGACACACTGAGCATAGAGGGTCGTTTTTAAGTAGATGACTCGTCAGGTGGTTGGAGCGGGACATCTTTGCAGAAAAAAGAACATGAATAAGCTTGTTCTATAAAGAGTTGCCTTTTTTATCAGGAATACCAAATCATTTTAACCTCCAGCATATGTCGGATGCATGAAGATACAATACTCTTGTCTGAGTAGGTAGAGCCGCCAAAGATCAAAGAATCTGATGGTATGCAGAAATCGGCATTATTTAGATCACTGTAGTCATAGCTTACCTTGCGAAAGTTCTCGGACACAATTCCGTCATTTTCAGACATGGACAGTTCTTGTACAACTTTCTCCAGTCCTTTGCTAATAGCTTGCATTTCCTCTGCAAGAAATTTAAGTTGTATCTGCAGAAAATTTTTAATGAGACCACTGTCAGTCATATTTCTACAGTGACTTTATAATTGGTTGGTCCAAATAACGATACCTTTGCTGCAGGTTCCAAGCTAGACAGATCTTTAGAAAAATCTAGCAGTTCGGGCAATTTGTCAGCAAGTACCTGACAGAGAAAATGTCGTCAAGCATATTGTAAAATATGCTGGTTGCTAGCATAAATCAAAGACATTTTGCAAAGTTATAAATAGTTAAATATCAGCACAATGACATGGAAAAGTGAATAAAAAAACAATAGTTACCATTAGCATTTTACAAGGAAAAGCTTCATACTGGTCAGGGTCTAAGTGCTAGAGGAGAATTTAACACCAATAGGATAAGATATCAGGAAGTACCACGCGCCAGCAGATTTTGAGGATAGAGATTAATTACATAGATTGATTTGATAAAAGTGAGGAAGCTGATAACAATGTTCACAAAAAGAATAAGTTTTGTGATTGAATGCATGTCGTGAAGGAAGATCTGTCTCCGTCGATCTAGTCATTATTCCTTTTTGTTCCTTATCAAATAAGACCTCCGTTCTGCCTTTCAGTTAAACTTATTAAAATCAAGTGATATGCAAATTCAGACAAATCCAGTTAAAGAGATAATCCCTGGTTTGAAAAGAATTGAGCTCCACAACACACTTCAAGACACTAATTCTTTTTCCTCAAGCTGACCAGTTAGGATTGAATTTATAGTTTATTTTTAGTAACTTCAGATATAGACACTTTTAGCTAGATAAATTACGATAGAAAAAAAAGTCACACATAATCCCTGGGACACAATTGAAAAGGACCTGATGACAGAAGGTGCAATCAGCTGATCTGATTGGGTAAATTTAGGTCACAGAAAAGAGATGATTTACTCATGCTCAACATAGGTGATTCCTACCAAAGGAGCAAAAATCCTTGAAAGCTGTGTACATTCTACTAATCACTGTACAAGCATCACGGATTTTTATGTCAGCATTTCCTTAATGAAATGTTATGACTCAAGTAGCAATGGTTTATTTCAGAAATGGATAATTCTTTTACTTTGTTAATTTTCCCTCACAAGTTGGACAGCATTCCACTAAACTAAAGAGTATTAATGGCTGGGCCAAGGAAAACCATCAGATCTGCCAAGAAATTGCGACTAAGTGAACTGATTTTATTCTGCTCAAGATAGGAAGAAATCTGAGCACAATACAAAACACAACAACATCCCAGTGTATTCCCACAAGTGCGATCTGGGCACAATACAAAACACCACATCCAAAATATTCGCCAACCACATCATTATGCTTTCACAAGAAGACTACCAACCAAAGACTTTACCTTGCAAAGATAATGCATGAGTGTCATCTTATTGTTCCGCGCACGTGTCTCTGTTAGTTTAAGGAGGCTATCTAACCTGAATCCAACAGCAGACCCTACACAAAAGCATCAAGATATCATTAGATGAAGAAAAGATTTCCCAAAGTCCAAAGAGAAAACTAAGTTGTGAGAACTCATTTATCATCTAACTGAAGCAGGGAATTGTTCAATAATTTCAAAACCAGAAAAGCCAATGGAGAAGACAATTGTGGAGATTTTCATCTCACAATAAAAGCTTTGAGAGATACCCAGTTGCTTTATTTGACAAGTTCTCCTCATCTCTAGAGTAAAGATTTCAACTGCTGAACAAGTCCTCAACTTGGAAATATCTTAGTGGGAACAGTTCCCCAAAACGTTCACAATAAGTTGGAGTTCACAGATGCTATTCAACTCCCAATAAGACGTAACAACGAAGAAATAAATAGCAAGATAAGCTTGAGTTGAAAGAGATTGTTAACCCAACCTCTGGCGGTTCCCTGGTTCAAAGCATTTCCGAGAGAGAGAATTGTCTGCATAATCCTTTTCAATTTTGATGAACCCTTGATCTGATTACAACATCAGAGGAAAGATGAAATCAAGGACAGTGTCAAGAAAGCAATCCCTAGTCTTATCTAATGGTAAAACATTAATAGTTAGAAAAGAAAATGTACCTGATCAGCCGCCGAATTCACAATATTCAGACTCTTCCTTAGCTCAGAAACCTGAAATTAAAGCAGAACGAATACGCCATCAGCTAGGAAGTGTGAAACACTCCCACTGCAGCAAAAAGGCAGTAGATGTGACATCTTCTCACCTGAGATTCAAACTGAATCTTAAACGAAAAAACTCGCAGCTTGGACTCTATTCGTGGTACTTGCATCAACTCTAACATGAACTGAGACAATGAAAAGATCTTAGAATTAGATGTCAATACATAAACGGTCCAATCAACTCCATGCAGGAGAAAGTGGGGCAGTAAACCAAAATAAGGAAATAAGTTAGTTCACAATGGACAGACCTGTTCACATCGACCCAACTTCTCCTTCTCTCCTTTATAACCCTGAAACAGATATGTTAAACAAAGCAACGTTGTTCACATGGTCCTATATACATCAAGTTATAAGTGTTCCTCTCTTTTTTTCAAACAGATATTTCACCTTGAGAGTTTCCATCTCCTCCTTAGTCGGGCAAAACTTAATCAGATTCTCCACCTGATCCACATCTAATGCTGAATCTTCCAGTGCAAGAACTGAGCTCTGTTGAAAATTTTAAAAGTGATAGCTAACAATTAGAAGCACAATTCAAGTTTTAACAAAACATTATACACAGATTGACATCTATTTGTGTGTGCGTGCGTACACCATTCTTGGAAATAATCACGTGTCAGTATAACTCAACTATATGAATGAGTATACGGTCCAGGGAACATCACAAAGAAAGATGAGAGGAAGAGGGGTGGAGGAGGTTAAAATAAGGAAAACATTTGACATGCAAAAAGTGCACAAACCCACCCAAACTTGGTTATCACAAGATTCAACACTTGGAAGTACAAATACCTTTTATTTTGGGATAGGTGACACTAGAATAGTTTTGCTTTCTTTAAATATCAGATTATATTTAAATCAGCAGGGACATGTACATTGGTTATACAATAAAGTGTGGTCTTAGGATAGCAAAAAGCGTGAGTTTTTGACCAAGACAATTAAGCAGTACAGAGTCCAAATCAATTGTAAGCTTATTACAGAGGTTTATTAGAAAATTGAACAGCTCGTGAGAAAATCTCCAACAAGGTCAACAATGTGATTGTTATTCCTATTTCTGAAAGGAAGTTTAACATAATAATTGAGAAAATAGAAAGGGAGTGCAATTATAAAGTTGAACAGATCTAGGAACAATGGAAAAAGTTTCCTGTATTTTCTTATTAGGAGGACAAAAATCAATAACACCGGAATATATAAAATCATGGGACAAGTAACGTGCTTTAAATTTTAGAATTTCAAGTGTGAAATGAATCACTGTGATAATAGCGCCACCCTATTGCTATAGAGAGGTGGATAGATAAGTACCCAAGATACTATGGCAGAGATGAATCTGAACAATTGGTACAACCAGCTATAGGTCAGAGATTATATTCTAGGATAACCAGATTATCCAAAAAGAAAGTCAATTGTATATGAATACAGCTTACCAGCATATCATGCAGTGGTATTTTCACCTTAGAAAGCATGATTTCACAATTATAAGCCCGTCTATGATCAACCTGCCAAAATAGAATTCAGGTAAAATCTCTCTTAAAACTTGGACGAGCTGAAACAATGACACGGTTACATCTTTCCTCCACATCTATATGTGAAGCGATTAAATGCAGTAGCTTCCACAAAGCTATACGAGTATCAGTCGGGATGGGTTAGATGAGATGTTACTCGTGAATAGGAAGATTTCACTGAATCCTTGACAAAGAAGCTTAGATAATTTGTGGAAAACAAACTCGGAAGCACAATTTAAAAATATTGTTTGTCCAACCAGCATGGATATATAACTGTAAAAGATCCCAATCTATAGGCCAAAGAAAAAAGAATTTGTTAATTAGGTTTTTTGCGGTAAAGAGAATGTAAATACTAGCTAGAGTAACAGCAGTAGCTTTTTTTTAAATGGCGGTGGTGTCCGGGTTAGCCTGCGCATACCTCAACTATTCCACCCGGTACTTGCTACCTTCCACCAACACAAGTATCGCGTAACTCTATCAACTTAAAAAATTTGTAAATTACACTATCAATATCTAACGAACAAGACGCTTCCATTATGAATATGAAAGTTCCATTGACCATTTATTCAAACAATGTGAATAAAAATCATAGAGTTATAATCCAATAACAGGGCTGCCTCAGTACGATGAGCTAGCCAGTTCCTTTTTTCCAATAATTATCTTTTAAAGAAAAGGGCAAACTTCCATAAGATTTGGCATCCTCAATAATGCAGCTACTATTCCTAGTATCTATAATTTAATGTTATTCAGTAATTTCAGGGATGGTTCTGAATGAATAACACATCACAAAAGCATTTAACAGCTCCAACATTTGGCATTCTTGACAATCCAACCATGGTTCATTGTGGAATTAATATTTACGATAGTATGGAAAATTTAAGTATCATTCCAAGTTAACAGTATGACACTCCTATATAAACATTACATATATCAAGTGAAGTTACATAAGGAAATAAGGATCACTTGGAGCAAGCGTGCCTAGAGATAAGAGGCGTCACTACGACACGTCAGCATTGTGCTCCTCCTTTCACAAACTTAGGCTTTTAGGAATAAAACTCCATGGGATTTCAGCCGGAGAATTTCACTCCAGAAGCCCTTTCGGAAAAAAGTTTCTTAAGGTGAAAACTAGCTGAACTAAAAAGGATCCACTTGAAAGCACAGAATAGTGTCAAGAAAGAGGGATTGGGGAACTAGATGCACGGAAGGATGATAAAAAAATACAAGAACATGATCAGAAAGTGTATATATTGGAATTAGACTGTTCATAACATTTAATACTTTGAGATTAATGTCAAATAATGTCAAACCAGGAACAGTGCAAATGACTTAAGCGAGATAAACTGATTCAGGGAAACTTTGCACGTATAATTATAAGGAAACTCAGATGTCATATAGACATAAATAATTACCAGCTGCACTTTCTCCGGCTTCTGCCCCATTGAGGTCCTCGAATTCCTTTTCCCACCTGGACCGCCTTGTCCTGAAGTTGGAACTGCAGCTGAAAAGAGAGATTCAAGCTCTGATATATCAATCTCTGGTGCCCTATCAAACAGAAATCGAAGGACATGAGACATTGTATCTGAAAGAATCTAAAAGAATAAAAATGATTTGACTGATGACTACTTTCACACTCAAAGTTAGCACCTACTTGGGAGCATCACTACATTTTTGAGCCTCCGCCCACAAGCTTCCTGAAACTGCTCTAGATATCTTTAACCAGTGTAATGGCTTCAGTTTCTTTGACGACTGGCTTCTTGAATTCATGGTACGAGATAATGGTCCTCGGCCCTTTAGGCCAGGCGGAGGAGCAGAAGGTGGGGGCGGAGATGGAGAAGTAGGGAGATTACTACCTTTTGATGCTGACTGTGTCGGACCAGAACCCGGTTTTAGATCCGTCTTAAGAGAAGGGAATGGAGGAGGTGGAGCTGAAGGAACACTCTGTGGAGAGCCCAATGCAGGAGGAGGAGGAGGCAGTGGCACTGCAGATATATTCGTATGCTTAGAAGCTGCAGCAGGCAACGGAGGGGGTGGTGGTGGAGAGGGTCCACCACTACACGAGGAGTTCTCCTTCATAGGTTGCCCAGGAAGAGGTGGAGGGGGAAGTGGTGGCACTCCACTTTGGGAAACAACTTTTTCCTTCAAAGGTGGAGTGGGTGGAGGTGGAGGTTGAGGTGATCCACCAATAGAGGCAGAATTTGCATTCAATATTGGGGTTGTAGTCAACTGGCATGGGGTTGGTAGTACTCCGCCGCTGGACACTACTTTTCCCTTCAAAGGTGGCGTGGGTGGAGGTGGAGGTTGAGGCGATCCACAAATAGAGGCAGAATTCACATTCAAGATTGGGGTTGTAGTCAACTGGCATGGGGGGGGTGGTACTCCACCGCTGGAAACTACTTTTTCCTTCAAAGGTGGCGTAGATGGAGGTTGAGGCGGTCCATTGATAGAGCCAGAATTTGCATTTAATATTGGAGCTGTAGTCAATTGGCATGGAGGTGGAGGTGGAGGTGGAGGTGGTAGTGGCTTATCTCTAAAAGCTAAACTTTCCTTCAAAGCTGGGACTGGTTCAAGCGGTCCACCACTACAGGCAGAATTCTTGTTCAACACAGGGGTGGTAAGTAATGGGTATGGGTCTCGAGGAAGAGGAGGCGGAGGTGGTGAAGGTGATGACACACCTCTGAAAGATGAATGTTCCTTCAAAAGTGGGGTAGGAGGAGCAGGTGGCTGAGGTGATCCACCAACAGGAGCAAAACTCTCATTCAATATAGGGGTTGGACGCTGTGGAGGTGGAGGTGGAGGTGGCGGTGGCGGTGGTGAAATATTGCTCCTATGGATGACTTTTTGTTCCATAGGTTTGATAAAGGGAATGGCAGCTGATGGAGAAGAGGAACTGGGAGATGGAGCTACGGATGGAGGACAACTTCCAGAAGGATGAGGAGGTGGAGTAGGTTCCCTTTTAGCAGCTTCATCAGCTGGCTGCTGCATTGTTACAGGAAGCAGAGATGTATCAAGTTGAGACATAGTAGGTCTGTCTTCCTTCAAGGATACAATTGCAGGACCTTCGGTTCTGGGTGGAGTAGCCGGAGATGCAGAAGGTACAGTTCCTGTGACTAATTTATCCTTCATGGGAGGAGTGAGCGGTGCTGGTGCCACCGGGGGAGGAGATAGAGATAGTCCAGTACAATGAGGAGGTGGAGCAGGTTCCATTTTAGCAGCTTCATCAGCTGGCTGCTGCACTGTTGGATGAAGCAGAGATGTATCAGGTTGAGACTTAGTAGGTCTGTCCTTCAAGGATTCAATTGGGGGGCCTTGGGTTCTGGGAGGAGTAGCCTGAGAGGCAAAAGGTACAGTTGCAGTGACTAATTTATCCTTCGCGGGAGGAGTGAGCAGTGCTGCCACTGGTGGAGGAGATAGAGATGGTCCAGTACCAACACCCTGATCCTTTCCAGGTAAGGGTGAGGATGGAGGCGAAGTTGAAATACTAGTCTTAAACGGCAGACTCTTGGTTTCAGGTAGGGAAGGGAAGTCACTCAGCTTACCACATTCTTGTATATGAGGATCCAACTCTTTTACAAGTGGAGGACGTCCTGATGTTGGGAGAACATGCGGAGATGGTTGTGATGACTCAGAAGAAGCACTAGATTCTGTACTAAGGTCAGCAGGAGAAGGTTTTGAAAGAGGGATTGATGGCTGCAATTTTGATACCTTCATCTCACTTCTGGTTCCCACAAATTGAGATTCAGCTTTCTGTTGGTCACTTTGGTCTACGTTGGAGGATGATTTGATGGATGACACCAACTGCTGCTCCAACATAAATAGCGACGAGCCCTTAGCATTATTGTCCAGAGGTGCATGTCCTTTCCTCTCTCCAGGCTTCTCTAAAGTTGCTTGATCGAGCAGCATGCCAGTATCTGTACACTGTGGAGGAGTGGATTCCAACTTGTCCTGGACCAAACCTGACGTGGTTATTTGTTGGAGCACATTACGAGCAGCAGCGCCCTTCGGACTTACCCAATCTACACTGTTAAAGATCTCCTGAACTTTGGCAAATGCCTCCACTGGTAGGCCATCCTTCTCCTCAAAACAGGACAAATCTACAGGAAGAACAGAAGCAGCAGTGTCCATCTCTGAGAAAAGAACCTACATCCAGGGCACAACTTTCATAAAATTACAATATGCTTCTAGCTGGAGAGTATCAACAAAACATAAACATGCATTTTATACGAACAATGATACCTCTGCTCTGAAGTCTTTTGGAAATTGATCTTTAGCATCCCATAAAGTATCAAGTTCATCACGATTAAGTATCAAGATGTTTGACCTAACAAAAGCTGTATTAAACATGGTCCTAAACATCATCTGTTCCCGCTCCAGGTCATCGTGCAAACAAATACATTCCAATACAACATCTCCTTGAATATGGCAATTGATATCAATCTTAACTAATTCACATTCTGCCTGAAATGACATTATAAAGATGTCAGATCAATTGTCAGCTGTGTCCTAAGTAAGAAGTTACGCACAACAAGAATGGGAAAGAGGGGGAGAGGGAGAAAGCCCAGATATAACTTGTACGTGCATTTTCGAGCATGTGCATATAAACATGGCCAAGTACAACCTAATTCAACTGGATTCTACTTGAGCAAAACCATAAGAAGAATGCCGGTCGAACAAAATATCAGAAGCTTCATTAGAACAACTTGTTAAATAGTCCAATTCTCTATAAATCAAACATCTCAGGAAAAAACGTAAGAAGAATTGCTCCTCCGGGAAAATGTGAAGCTGTGGAAAATCAAATATTAGATAAACATATTGATCTCATTGACAGACCATAAGTTGTACTATCAGAGATAAGTTCCCATATGTTCCTTGCTTCATTTTCATATTATTTACATGGGTTTTTTCAACTTTAGACAAAGTTGACAAGGTCTATATTCCTAGAAACAAGCATGCTTAATCAACAAAACAGAATAAAGATACCCTTCCTCAAAGTTAGCAGAAATCCTTTGTAAGTATAATATGTGAGGTGGAATAAACCTCAAGAAGGTTTCTTTAAACTCAATATAGATGGGTGTTGTAAGAGTAACCCCGGGAGTTCTGGAGGTGGTGGCATTCTCAGGGACAGTAGGGGTTCTTTTGTTTTAGCTTTTGCTGAACACTATGGCCTTTGTAGTAATAATGTGGCTGAGGCCAAAGCCATGTTAAGTGGCATGCAACAATGTATTAGCAAGGGCACCTTAAATGTCATTGTTGAATCTGGTTCTCAACTGATAGTAAATTTGATTAATAGCAAAATGAAACCACCTTGGCAGATCAAGCGTATCATAGATCAGATTGTGGAGCTCTCAAGCAATGGAAGTTTCAGTTTTGTTCATATTTTTAGAGAGGGCAACATGGCTGCGGATCAACTAGCTAATCTTTGTGAAAGAATGAGAGATCAAATCACTCTTGAGGAAGTTTCTGATTTACCTGAATATGTCAGAACTTCATTGAGGCTTGATCAAGATGGCATCCTCAATTTCAGACTTAGACCAAGGAAGAATTATTTTGTTATTAATGATGTTATTACTAGATAAAGCTGATTTTTTTGCAGCAATATGTATAGTTTCATCATGTAATACTCAATGCCTACAAAGTGTAATGGAGGAGTCCTCCCAACTTAGACAAGTTTTTTCTGGTCAAATGCTTATAAGAGTGATATGTATCATTCTTCTTCGTGTGTTGGAGGCTAAGGTCTATTTCCTCCTCCGTGTACTTATCCTTTTTGATTATCTACGGGTTGGGGTCTATGCCTAAACCCCACCATGGTTCTTTTGTTTAAAAAAGAAAAAAGAAAAGTATCATATGTTTTTAGTATAGGATAAACTATATTACCTGCTTGTAATGACGGACAACTTTATTCTTCTTTGGAGTTGAGAACAAAATTTTTGGCGATCGATCAGAAACTAGAAATGGATCCTGTCCATAGATACGAAATATAGGCCGGCAACCACCCTCTCCATCAAAATTAGGTATCGCCCTAATAATGATGCAATCCAAAGCGAGTGCTCTATCCAATGGAGGCCACTGCATGTTCACATTCCTCCTCGCTACATACTGTAGGTATCTTAGCTGAGAAGGAATTGGATTCAGTGGCTGCAGCAAGTACAAAAGCTCACGAGGAGCCTGCTTATAAATCATGTCTAAAGTCTTCTGCTCTCCAGTGTAATGTTTCCTGTATATCAATAATGCAGCCAACATAAATGCCAAAACTGGCCAACCACCCCGTTCACAATGCATTAAAAGCACGTTTTGCTGCCCAAGTGAGAGCCAACTTTCACTGGATCTTAGAAAATGGTGTATCACCTCCATTGAAAGCAAGGGACAACCCTCATAGTGCCGAGGGTAGTCCATTATTGTCAGATCATACTCAGACAGAGTATTTGCCATTGGGCTCTGTGATTCCCCTTCACGAAAATTAAAAACCAATATTGAGACGTCAGGGTAATGATCCCGAAGTTGACTAATCACACCTCCTACATAGCCTTTGTAATTTTCTTCCTCCCAAACATCAGTGGTGAAACAGCAATCAAACACTGCATATAAAGTAGAAGCAATTATTAGCGAAACTGATATACAACAGGCACTACCATTTTAAAGTCTCAAAGATTTTACTTTTATGCTGATAAAACAGAGATGATATGAGTCAGCTGTAATAATGTCAGCCTCCTACATAACGTCAAGCTCTAAACATCAACACATTTTCTCTTTCCATATTAGTGGTCTGTTTTTCTCCTTTTTTTAGAAAACAAATTTGGTTTCTGTTGTCGCAGTACTGTTTAAAACACTATAAGGAAGATTGCCAAGTCGTTTCCTGATAGTTTCTCATGTACTTATTTTTATGCATTACTTGTCCAGCACAACCACCCTTCGAACTAAATGTCCATACTTTGCAAAAGCACTATCCTGAGTTAGTAGCATAACATTAGAAATTCCATTAATTTTTTTATAAGTAACATCAGATATTTCATTAATTATACTAGTAACAAACAACAAGCAGGCTTTGGATTGTCTTAACACATTTTTCTCCCTCTTATTTTTCCAATGTCTCAATGAGGTCCCTATATAATACTTGAGTATGTTGGACGAAAAAGTTGAGCTGATTCTCTGCCAGTTAAGCTGCTTATGCTTCAACTCAGATCAGCTAGCATGCAAAATATTGTCAAATTGACAGCACTCGATATCGTCATCACAACATTAACATAATTACATCACTTTCCTAGTCCCAAGAGTACAAAGGGCATTGAGTTCGCCCTTCAGCTTAGTTGAATTAAAATCTTAGACAGTTTCTTCATTGCAAGATAACTTGCATTGTGCTATAACTCAACCCATCCACTCCAACTTAACATTCCCGTATTGCAGTCATTCAAATTAAACTAGTAACATAGACTGGTAAAATTCTTAATCAATCCCCAAAACAAAAACAAAAAAGTCAAGAGCCGGAGGCGGTTTTAGGATTTGAACTTTATGGTTTGACTTCGAAATTCTACCACAACCCACTTGATTTACTAAGTTCAGAATCTGTTCTTAATACTTATTTAGTGGATTTTTTTACCACATATGCAGAGTTCGAACCAAAGTTACTGAGTTTGGACGAACCCATAACTAATGGACTAGGTCCGCCTCTAGCTAAAGTCTAGTCTTAATTGTATTAAAGGCCAAAATACCTTATTCCGCAATTTCAATAACAATAAAGCTCCTTTTCAGCTGGCACACGGTTCAAAACTCGACGGATAATGAACTCACCCCTCTACGTATTGCAATACTTCAAATTATCTTAGTCGCATATAGTAGAAACATTCTTAATCAATCTAAAAATAGTTAGTCCACTAATCTAGTCTTAATTGTATTAAAGGCCAAACTACCTTATTCCGCAATTTCTATAACAAAAGAGCTCCTTTTCAGCTGGCAGGGTTCGAAACTCAGTGGATAATGAACCCGCCCCTCAACCTATTGCACTACTTCAAATTAAACTATTACCATATTGTATAAGTATTCATAATCAATCCAAAAATAGCTAGTCTGTCTTAATTGTATTTAAAGCCTAAATACCTAATTACTCAATTCTATAACAATAAAGTTCCTTTTCCATTTCCGCATTATAATTACATATTTCACAAATTGAAATACGAACAAAAAAAAAAATCTAAAATTCGTAAACTGTCTATCCATTCCAGCTCGATCTCAACAAACAACGAAAATAACATAATTTCCCAGAACATACATTAATTAAAAAAACACAGCTCCAGCTAAAAAAACAAAAACATAAAAAGATAATTTAAAAAAAAACAAAAATTAGAACGTACCGTAAACTCTCTCGCAGATCTCCAATAGTCCATCAGGCGGCTTCCTATAAAACAATTTCCTTAGCAGTGCCATTGCCGCTTATTTTTCAATTCCAAAAAACCTATCTATATTTGTATAATTTATATATATCTATATATACAATATATGTGCGTATACGTACGTATACATATGTATGTATAATTTTGTGAATCTTTGTATTTGAAATGGAGAATTGTTGAAGAAGAAAAGTGGGGGAAAGGAAGAGAGCGTAGAAGCTGAGAGATGGGCTAGCGAATAAACAGGAACAAATCTGAAGTCGACAGTGGACACGTCAGATTTATTTTAAAACGTGTACGTCGCGAATGCATTTAGGACAAATTTAGAAATAAGGCAAACGTAGACTTTGGGAAACAAAAGTTTTATCTTCTAGTATTTCAGATTATATATATCCAATATTGGAAATTGGAAGTTTGTCATAAAATGGGAAATAATCTTTTTTAAAGTATATCCATATTCGAAGTCTCTATTTTCTGTTTTTTATCGTGTGTTTGTATTTATTTTGAGATCGATTAATTCGAATTCGCGCTCTGAATTTGCATTCTTGCATTCATTTAGGACTGTAACATGGTTCTTACCTAATTTTAAGTGTAATTTGTGACCATACAACAATATTCATAGTTGATGCTCATGCACTCATTTTTTATATTTCAAAATTTGTTGTTAACTACTCCTTCTTTCCTAATTTATCTAATGTAATTTAAATTTTGAAAGTTAAATAAAAAAAATGTTAGAATGTTTTATATATTTTTTAAATTACTAATTATTATGCATAATAAATATATTTATGTAGTTTTTTAAATATATTCTTATGTCGCTGTTATTATTTTTATATTTTCTGGTGATGGTACTGATGTATTTGCCTCTTTTCGTTTTCTTGAGCTGAGGGTCTTTCGGAAATAGGCTCTCTACTCCCTTGGGGTATGAGTAAGGTCTGCGTACTCACTACCCTCCCCATACACCACTTGTGAGATTTTACTGGATTGTTGTTATTGTAGTTTTTAAATATATAAATTTTATTTTAAAAAATTCAAAGATTTCATATTAGAATTTCTAATGATATAAATTTTAAAAATTAATTGTTGATATCGGAATTATGCCACATAAAACAGAACCGAGGAAGTGCATTTTATGCTATTGACAGTTTAATTGGCCCATGTTAATTGTCATGACAATGAGGCTCAGACCAAAGATGTCTTACAAGTAAAAGCTAGTAATCAAATATCATTTGTTATTGCCTTTTAGTAATTAAGTTTTTTGGTATAAATTGATGTGACGTGGTGAATGGAATGAAACAAATCTGTTTGCCTGGATTTTTATTTTTATTTTTTTTAAGTGTGGGGCATACTTTGGTGCCATAGGCTATTTAAACTTTTGATATTTCGAGTCATTTCCAACCCTAACACCAAATTTCACACCAAAATGGTGTAACACCAAATTTACTCCAACCATTACACCATTTTTTACACCAAATCTTCTCTCTCTTCTATATTATTATCTTCTATTTACTTTTCATTTTTTATTTCCTTCAAACTAATACTATCTTTTTTCTTTTTTCCATATTCATTATATATAATTCACATTCACCACTTATATAATCATTTATTACAAAATTATTTTAAAGGATAAATCAACTAAAAGTGAAATCATTGATAAATGGTTATATCTCTTTTTATACAAATATAATAATAATAAAATTAACTTATAGTTTTATATAAATATAATATATACAAAAAATAATATATCAAAAAATAGGATATAAATTAAAATTATAAAGATCTTAATATAAAAATTAATTATATACACAATATATGATAAATTAAAGTCCAAAAAATAAAAAGATTGAATAAAATAATAATAAACTAAATTTGGAGTGATGAATAGTATTATTCATGCTCTATAATGGTGCAAGATTTAGTGTTGCATTGGATTTGATGCAAAAAATGGTGCAGCCTAGAAGATGGTCTAAAGTGACAACTCCACTAATCCAGTGCATCAAGATATAGATTAACATAAAGATTGCGTTAGGTTGGACGTGGTACTTTTTTCTTTAATTAGATGTTTTGGATTTGTATTACATGCGTGGCCAAAATATTGATACAGAACGTTGCCTGGTTTAATCGGCCATGTGCGACGTGAAATAAGTGTGTATATACTTTTGTAAAACAAAAGCTAGATGTGTGAGAAATTAAGAAAAAAAGTATGTTAACTACTTGACACAACTACGTTACAATCTATGATACAATAATAGAGCACCACGAGTTTGTAAGGATATATTGAGTAAGATTTGATGTTTGTTCACTTCTGTATTGAATATTATTATCTTTACTATATATATATATATGTCGTTTCTTTTGTTTCGGTCACATTTTGCTTGCTATGGTAACTACTTTTTATTTCTGCTTTTTTTTTAATTTTTTCTTGTTGAGTCGGGAGTCTATCGGAAACGGTCTTTCTACCTTCGTAAGGTAGGATAAGATCTGCATATACTTTATCTTCTCGGGACCCCATTTTATAGGATTTCACTAAATTTGTTGTTGTTGTTATTATTGTTTCCGAGCATTGTGAAATCCTTTTGTATGCACTTAACTTATTCAATCGAATACATGTTACCTCTTAGTAATAAGGTAGTGTGAGTAAATTTGTCCACCAAATTTTAAGTAGATTAAAAAAATAACTTAAAAGCTTTTCTTTTTAATTTCTGTTGAAATTGGAACCTTAATTTTCTATTATTTTTTTATCTGATTTCATTTATCACTGGCTCACACTCTTGGATACAAAATTTAAGACTTATTACAGTAAGAAATGGACAAAAAATTGCCTTTTTCCTACTTTCCCTTTCCTTGCTAGCTATTTCATGTCGTACATATATTTTCAAGGAATAAGAAACTTCTTCCTCTACTTCACGCAAAGTTCCAATGTTATACATTTAGGAAAGAAACCAAAAACTTACTAGCTTACTTCACCATTCATAATTGCCAAAATGGTCCTAATTATGCAATCTTATAAGAATGAGAAAAGAAAACTAATTATCAAATAATAAATACTTTCATTCGGGCACAAATAATAATGTATTTGTAGCATCACTGACTATTGCAACTTATAGTGATACCACTAGAAATATAGGGGTCATTTTTGTCTTTGGAAAGTGGAAACAAATTTTTCTACGTATTAACACAAAATATTTAACATTTTAAAGACTACGCATGCATATATCAATTTTATACATCTATGTGCTTTGGACGGCGGGAGGATTTCCTTAAAAAATATTAATAAGTAGCTTTAGCAAAATGTAAAACGTAAAATGACATTAAGATACTAGAAGAAAAAGATTTTCAACTTTTCAGCTTTTCAATATAGTTGATGCATAATTCTTGTAACAAAAGGTTGGAGTATGATTGCCCTACTAGTCGGAACACAACATATCTAATATCGAGAACGTCCTTAGAAATATTCACTATTTTGATATCTTTCAAAAGTATAAGAGTAAAATATTCGCTTCATATGAGTCATTTGAAGCAGCTACTTCTAATAAAATTGTTAGTCTTGTGTAGGGTAATTGATTGTCTACCTTTGATAGATTTATCGCTTCGAGTAGGACAAACGTGAACACAAAATTGAAATTGGATTTGTATTTAGAAGAAAGCATGCTACCTTGAACTTAATCATTTGAAAGTTTTTTTTTTTAGAAAATCGTAATTGACCAGTATTAGTAATAAGAATAAGGTATTGCAGGACACAAGATCCCTGTATTTTACCAAAGCTACTCTATGTATAAGTCAAAATCTGAACAAAAGAATCTTACTTAAGGAAGAACAACCAAGAGTCAACCAAGCCGAGGTCACGTATGGGAAGCAATACACCGACGAGTGATTCAGCTACGATCGAGGTCAAGCATTCAATTCGGCCTGAACGGCTACTTCAACACTTAGACATTTTAGAGAAATATTCTATAGGATATTCCAAGAATTTAGGTACTCCGGTTAAGGACCGCTAGGTATAGAAAGTGTTTTATGTAAATATCATGAGAGAGAGTAACTGAAGGGGGGCTGAGAGGAACACACACACATACATACATATCTCTAAAGATGAAGATGGACCTTCATCTCAGGCTCCTCGCCAAGAAGAAAGGAGAAAAGAGTTTAGAATCTCGGTATTCATCTATAATTTAACTATGTCAAATGTATGGAGGTCAGCCTTGTTCAAGAACGGTGACTCTTTTCATTTATGTATTCCTCGCTGTCATCTAATATTATGCGTGCAATCATCCTTTTCTTACATTATGGAATTCAATCGTAACTATAACCAAATTTTATGTTCAACTATGCTTGTTTATTCTTATCTTCTATCTCAAATCTAGGATAAATTATCTTTGGCTAGGATTTGCCTCAAATCTTCTTATTTAACTAGTTCAACAAAAAGGTCTAACACTTTTTAATCAAACAATTTGGCATCGTCTGTGGGGATTTTCTAGCCAAAGTTTTAGTTTCCTCTATATCTAAAGTCAGTCAGAGTTCCACCTCCCATTTGTCGTAACTTCGCTCTCTCGTTACAAACACCAATTTGAGAATTTTGTAGGCAAGCTCTTGAAATAGCCTAACCAACCAAGGTCAGATCTTTGCACAAAATTGAAATTATGTTTGATATCTACACAAAAGCCACATCTCGTTGTAGGGATGGGTCTGGTATGTCGTGAGTGTGAGTTGTCAAAGTAGGATTATAGCTGCTACGCACTGAGTACGTCCACAATCCTATTGTTATGTTAACGTTAGATACCAATCTATACTTTATGTACACCGCTCTCTCTCTCTCTCTCTCTTATGAAAGGATGATAGCCTATTGTGTAATTCCTTGAAATAACAAGCTTGTCATGCCCGTATGTTTGCGGTATGACTCATGTTTCCCTTATTTTGTGCACCTGGGACTAGATCCGAACGAGACTCGAACTCGAGATCCCAACGGGCGAAGTAAGTTGTCAGCTCGTAAGATGCCCAGATTCGACTAACGACGAAGCTAAGCACGAGGCCGAGATCAAATTTGAAGTCAGCATTCGAGTACGGGGTAAAAAAAGTCGTTCTACAACGCCATTATCCACTTGTCAGCCAACTAGGTCGAGGTAACAAACGATTTCATATGGGTTTAACTTGCTATTTTTCTTTGAGTGGGATAGGAACAAGAGCATTCTCCCAAATATGCGAACAGGGAACAAACGTCATCAAAACAACACACCAAGAAAACATTCCATGCCATATCATCCGATAGGCAACGGTCGAGTGACCCCCCCTCCAAATAGTTGGTACTTAAATGCCATAAAAGGAAAATCCTGTATAGACTAGGACTGGGTTACCAACTCGAAAAATATACGAATTTCTCTAGTACGTAGACAGAACACAAGTGCGTGAAACTCACCCACGCGCTCGCCAAAGCAATTATGTGACAACGCAACTAGCTAAAATTTGATCTTGCCCATACATTAAGACGTCCCGAAGATTGAGCGAGACAATCATCGCCAACTATCTTTCCAGGCGGAGCAATGAAGGGACTAGATAGACTGGGACTCCTCGAATGTATGTATGGATCGTACAACAACGTGTAGTCTTCTCCAATAAATGAGTAAGCAAGGCAGCATACAGAATTCTTACATAACTCCACCAAGTTTACACATCACACCAAAACGGGAAATATACACTCGACCTTGCTCGAATTCATTGAGTCAAATTCGACTTCGCTCGAATTCACGAGTCAAATTCGACTTCGCTCGAATTCACGAGTCAAATTCGACTTCGCTCGAATTAGCAAGACAAATTCGACCTCGCTCGAATTAGCAAGACAAATTCGACCTCGCTAGAATTAGCAAGATAAATTCGACCTCGCTCGAATTAACAAGTCAAATTCGACTTCGCTCTAATTGACGAGTCAAATTCGACCTCACTCGAATTAGTAAGATAAATTTGACTTCGCTCTAATTATCAAGTCAACTTCGTCTTCGCCTGAATTGACGAGTCAAATTCAACCTCGCTTGAATTAACAAGATAAATTCGACCTTGCTCGAATTAACAAGGCAAATTCGACTTCACTCGAATTGACGAGTCAAATTAGACCTTGCTCGAATTAACGAGTCAAATTCGACTTCGCTCGAATTGACGAGTCAAATTCGACCTCGCTCGAATTAATAAGTCAAATTCGACTTCGTTCGAATTGACGAGTCAAATTCGACCTTGCTTGAATTAGCAAGACAAATTCGACCTCGCTCGAATTAGTAAGACAAATTCAACCTCGCTCAAATTAGCAAGATAAATTCGACCTCGCTCAAATTAACAAGTCAAATTTGACTTCGCTCGAATTGACGAGTCAAATTCGACCTCACCTCAAATTCGACTTCGCTTGAATTACCGAGTCAAATTTGACCTCGCTCGAATTAGCAAGACAAATTCGACCTCGCTCGAATTAGCAAGATAAATTCGACCTCGCTCGAATTAACAAGTCAAATTCGACTTCGCTCTAATTGACGAGTCAAATTCGACCTCACTCGAATTAGTAAGATAAATTTGACCTCGCTCGAATTAGCAAGTCAAATTCGACTTCGCTCGAATTGACGAGTCAAATTTGACCTCGCTCGAATTTGCAAGATAAATTTGACCTTGCTCGAATGAACATGTCAAGTTCGACCTCGAATTAGCAGGTCAGATCTGACCTCACTCGAGTTAATATCAAGCTCAACCTCGCCTGAATTAGCAAGTTAAATTCGACCCCGCTCGAATTAACTACCAAAAGTCAAGGACTTATTGCGAGAAAATCCAAGAAATTCAAAAAGAAAAGAGAAGCAGAGGCCAAAGGCATACAATCAAGGACGAATTGACTATTTCATTCCAAAAAAAAGTGTCTTACAAAGGGTCAAAAAGAGAAGCAGTGTCTTAGTTGGTTGGCCCTCACCCAACCAACTAAGCTAAAAAAACTAAGTTCAGGAGGAAAAATTAAGTACAAAAGTACAAGAGCTTCACTTAGCATCATCTCCATCCACGCCGTCATCTCTCTCCCCGCTTGGTTTAGCGGTTTCACCTCCACCATCACCCTCTCCATCAGAATGTTCATCATCAAAGGTAAGCCCATCCTCAGCCCCATCGTCTCCATCGACCTTCGGTGTCATAGGGTCATAGCCGCAGGCAAGCCGAGCCTCACGCGCTTTAACACGAACTACTTCGAAAGCGGCTTCAGTAACATTCCCTGCTGCCAACAAGCCCTTATATATATATATATATATCCCGCTCAGCCTCAACATGGATCCATATCTCGTACAAATGGTGATGAACGTCAGCAGAGGCGGACGCAGGAGGAGTCGAAGCCAACAATCGCACCCTCTCAGCCTCGAGAGTGACAATTTGATCACCAGGGTCGAGACATCTCTTTCAAGCCCACCAATCCGCTCATCAAGTTGCGCCTTCTTCAGAGCGGTCATTTCCATTTCAATTGCCCGTTCATACCTGAGAACGCGGATAGAATCTTCCAATGTCGTAGCCCTCGCCAAGACCTGTAACGACCCGATCGGTCGTTTTGAGCTCCGGTGCGTCATTCAGCAGTTTGAGGCCATGAGAAGATTCATCTTAGGTATATTGACTTGTGTGTATGGTCAGAATTAAAATTCAGGAAGTTTGGAGTCAAATCTAAATGGAAATTCTCATTTTGAAAGCTTAAAATTGAAGAAATGAACTAGGATTGGAATTTTGAGTAAACGACCTCGGAATTGGGATTCGAAGGTTCCAGCAGGTTCGTATAATGATTTCGAACTTGGGCGTATGCCCGTATCGGGTTTTGGATAACCCGGGAGCGTTTTGGCGCCTATTGTGGAAGATAGCATTTTAGAAGAAATTGTATCAGTTTGGCTTAAAATGCATTTCAGTGTTATTGATGTCCGTTTGGAATTCTGAGACTGGGAGTAGCTCCGTATGGTGATTCTGGATTTGGGAGCATGATCTGAAGTGAATTCGGAGGTCCGTAGGTCATTTTGGAGCGGTTTGGCTAAATATAGAAATTTGAAGGTTTTTGAGAAAATTCGACCGGAAGTGGAAATTTTGATATCGGGGTCGGAATGCGATTTTGAAAGTTGGGGCAAGTCCATAATGTCGAATGTGACTTGTGTGCAAAATTTGAAGTCATTCCTGAATGATTTTGGTAAGGTTTGAGACACTTAGTCTCTTTTAAGGAAGCTTAAGTTGGAAAAGTCAACTGGATATTGACTTATGTGTTAGAGCGCTCAAAATGCGAATTTTATGGTTCGGATAGCTTTTTTAGGTGATTTGAGACTTAGGAGTGTGTCCGAAATATTTTTGTGATGACTGGTGTAGAATTAAGCTTGAATCGGCAAAGTTAGTATTTTGGCGAATTCCGGTTGATAGGTAAGATTTTGATCCGAGACTTGGAATGGAATTCTGAGAGTTGTTGTAGCTTCGTTATGTCATTTTGGACTTGTCAGCAAAATTTGAGATCATTCGGACTAGTTTTGACGTGTTTCGACATCGGATGTGAAAATTAGAAGTTTCAAAGTTCATAGGCTTGAATCCGAGGTGAATTTAGTATTTTTGCGTTGTTTTTGGTGATTCAAAGAAACAACTAAGTTTGTGTCATATTATGGGACTTGTTAGTATACTTTGTTGGGATCCCATGAGGCTCGGATAAATTTTGGAAGAGTTTTTGGAAGATTTTTGCCATTTTGAGCATAAATGTAATGATCTAAAGGTTCATTTTTAGTTCTAGAGATCCAAATTTGATTCCGAGACTTCCGAAATTTTGATAATGAATTGTAGGACTGATCTGGAAATTTTGGTCTAATTTCATCAAGTCGCGATTGGGTTTTTGACGCGAAACATGAGTAGTTGCTTAACGAGCGAAATGGATATCGCACTGGGCAAATGAGCTCCGAATTGAGTTTCGATTGAAGGGTTGTGTTTGTATTATTATTTGTGACTCATAGGAACATGAATCGTCTAATTCCGAGTTCGTATGAAGGAGTTAGAGCCTTTTTTAGTGAAATTAAAGAGTGTTGGTGCATCAGGTCTGGTGTGGCACTTTTAGCGACCAGATTAGCACCTTTAGCGACCAGATTTGGGTCTTTAGCGACCAGATTTTCTTATTAAAAGCTGCTGCATTTCTGCTTGTTTTTTTTTTACCTATTTTCTTGCGAAATAACACGGTTTGGGGCGATTTTTGAGCAAGAAATCATGAGAAACCTTGAGGTAAGTCACTTGTGATTATTTCTACTCCATAATATTGAATTATCATCGAATAATCCGACTAGATTACATGTTTTTGAGGTGTAAATTGAGAATTTTGGACCTAGGGATTTGAAAATAAGATTTGAAGATTTGAGGGGTCATTTGAACTCCGATTTTGGTAAATTTTATATGTACGGACTCGTGGCGAGACGAGGAATCCGGTGATGTGACTTTCGTAATATTTTGAGAAGTGAGCCCGGGGCTCGGGTTTTGCCAACTTCGTGATTTTTAGCGTTTTTCGAGTATTTTCGATTGGGTATTGTTCCCTTAGCATATTGTGATGTATTCGCTCTGATTTTGGTTAGATTAGATGCGCGTGGAGGCCTATTTGAGGGGAAAAGGCATCGCAAGCTATAGATTTCACCGGTTCGAGGTGAGTAATGATTTTAAATGATGCACTGAGGGTTTGAAACCCCGGATTGCACAACATACTGCTATGTTGAGATGAGACACACGTTGTATGACGAGCGTGGGGTCATTTACTATTGGGGATTGTGACTTGGTCCATCCCAGTTGATATTTTTACCGCGTAATTGATAAAGATTTATTGTTTTTCACTATGATTGGGGCTTATTGCCATATTTGGGCTTCGTGCCAATTATCTGAAATCTTTTGTGAATTTACATCACTATTTTCCTCACGAATTGAAATATTATTTGAACTCAGTCCAATTGAATTATATTATTTTGTGAACTCAGCTACATTTATACTCAACTCGAGATTTAATGATATTTATAATGTTGTTGAGTTGAGCACTATTGTTTTACTGATGCCCAAGAGGCTTATGATTATTTTTTGGACTGATTGAGGTCGAGGGTCATACGTGAGGATATATTGAGTGATGTGAGGAGGCTTTCAGGCCTCAAGTGTTATGTGAGGAGGCTTTCAAGCCTCGAGTGTGATGTGTGAAGGCTTTCAGGCCTATTGATATTGCGCTTGGGCTGTAGGAGCCCCTCCGGAGTCTGTACACACCCCCAGTGAGCGCAGGGTACCCAGGTGAGTTGGGAGTGGGCCCGAGAGGCCGTTGCTTGTGTGTGGTGAGTTGGGAGTGAGCCCGAGGGCTGATGTTGTGTGCTGGTGAGTTGGGAGTGAGCCCGAAGGGCTGATACTATACTGAGATTTACATATTGAGCCCGAGGGGCAAGCTTTTGATTTATCCTTACTGTGGAAATTATTTGTCTTTACTGTTTTAAAAGAAGAATTATCTGATACTCACTATTTTACTGTATACCTGATTTTACTGTTTGGGATAGTGCTATATTGTGCCGTTATGAGATTTCATGTTTTCAGTCGTCATTTATTTTTATTACTCACTGGGTCGGAGTACTCACATTACTCCCTGCACCAAGTGTGCAGATACAGGCAGAGCTGAGTTCGCTCCTGAGCGCTGATTCTTTCCAGGCCAGGCGGTGACTAGGAGTAACGAGGTAGCTGTTGACGTCAGCAGCCTCGTTTTCTCCCTTATCTTTGTTATTTATGATAATTCCAGACTTTGTAAAATATTAGTAAACTCTGTAGTAGCTCATGACTTGTGACACCCCGATTTCAGGCTGAGTTGGAAGGGTTTTCCTTATTCTATCACGTTTATTTCGCATTTAAGATTATATTGCCCATGATTTAGACTTATTCCTGCTAAGTAATTATAAAAAGATGTACTGTTTTGTTGATTGGCTGGCCTTGTCCTCACGAGAGGCGCCATCACGACCGGGTTGGGATTTTGGATCGTGACAAGACCGCTACTCGGGCTCCCTCAACTCTCTCCAGCTCGACTGCTTTCCCTCCAACTCGGTCACCTTCTCCTCTAACTCGACACTCAGACCAACGACTGTAGTGGCGTTCTGCTCAAGCTCCACCCGTAAGGCCACCAACTTCGCCTGAAGATCAACACATTCAGTCGCAACCCCCTTGCCTACCTCGAGCTCCTCTTCTTTAGCCCTAACCAGCCCCTCGAGTTTGCTGCATCTGCCAATGGACTGCATCAGGTCCTCGTCCTTTCTCTCCAACTCCTTCCTAAGGGACTGAAGATTGCCGCCCTTCCTAAGTCGTGTATGCATCTCGCGGCATTTCTCACAGTATTGGCAGTACTTTGAAACCATCTCCTGGAAAATGACATCCCACATCTCCTTGCGACGGATACTCTCAGTCTCCAAAATGAAAGTCTGAAAAGAGAAAAGAGGTCAAAGAAAAGTCAGCAAGAGTAGAAGACGTAAAACGAAGAAAGCAAACAAAGAACTCCCCCTTAAAGCCATTCGTCTACGCCTCGTGACAGGCCAACATCGATGATCTACTGAAGGGCTCTATTTTCAGTAGCGGAACAAAGAAGGGCAAATTGGCACCAGACTCACTGTGTCCTCCAACAAATTGCAATCCAAGGAAATCTCGATCACACAAGAGGAACTGTCTGTTCCTGCCTCAACCTGAGTGAATCCCGCCCCAAACATTCTTATGTCCTCGGGGTCAATATCTGAACTAGATTCATAGTCATCTACAACCATGCCCTTTGCCCTCTCGCTGGCCGAAGAGGGAGCACAGACTTGTTGAGAAGTCGATAGACCACTCGGAATGATTGCAATGGACTCCGAGCTACGCCCCCTTCTACAGAAGCCGTCTTCGCGATCGAAGGAGGCACAATTTCCATGCCCAAACAAGTACCCCCGACCAATTCAGACACCGCCAACATGGGTTCACCCCTCGAAGGCCCTTCAATCTCAGCCACTATCATCCGCCTCTTTAATTGAGCCTCCTCTTCTTTGCCATCTAACGACTCATCCATCAAATAAACTGCGGGAGCTGGAACCCCTGCTAGGGGAGCAGCATCTGGGCGGCAAGCGGTAGCCTGAACAGACTCACTTGCAGCCACAACGAGTTCAGGCTCGGCTGAGTTACCCAACTGGCGAAAGGCAGGCATATGAGCCCTAGCCTTCCTTGCTACCCTCCGACCTGTAAACAAAAAAGAGATATAAGAGGATTGAAATGACGATATAAAAGTCAACAATTGAAGCCAAAGGTGACTCAGCGGCTGCATGTCTACGCCCGAACCTCTCATTGAAGTGAGACCACTCGCGAATCCCCCACAGTATAAGCCAAAACCTAACTCACCTAGTCGCGAATGTCAACAACTGGTAAAGGAGGATCTCGCTCGGCTACAAAGGAAGAAAGAGAACGATCAGATTACCCCAAAGCAAACAACGGTCATTTTAGAAGGGAAACACTTACGAGCAAAGTTCCACTCCTTGGGGAATCCGCTGGGGTTCAATACCATGTGTGCTGTCTTCACGTGGAAGAAATTTTCCCAAAAATGACGATTAGTTTTATCGTCCATCTTCAATACCAACCCCTTGGTCCCCCGATGACGCATATAAATCATCATGTCCCTGTGAAAACTTGGGGCGAAGAGGTGAAACACGTGGCGTAGAGAAATACCATGGCTGGACAGCTCCACGTATTTGATAAGCATAAGGAAACGCTTGTATATGTACAGAGAGAGCTGAGCCGGGCATACGTTGTAAAAGCGCCAAAAATCCTCTACCAAGGGCGATGTACTTGGACTACATCACTACCAGCAGGAACAATTTCAACATGGGCCGAGATCCTCCACTTGGTCCTAAATGCAGTAATCATCGCCACATCCATCGTAGAAATGACAGGTTTAGGTTCATCCTCAGAAAGGTTTTTGAAGTGTGACCTAGCCTTCCCGGAGTGTGGGATTATCTCGTCCAAGGTGAGGAAATTTCATCTTTCACCATGGCCACCCCTTCCTCATGAGGAGGTGCATCCGCAGCTAATGTCACGGGGTCAGAGGAAGTACTAGCCATTTTTTCGATTATGTTAAGAAGAAATACAAAGATGAAGGAGATGACAATAGCAAAATATACTGAAGGGAGAAAGAAAACACATAAGCTAAAAACTCGAAGAAGAAAAGAACTCGGGCTTCAAAGGCTCTAAAAATACAACAATTCAAATAAGGAGTGCCTATCCCTATTTATAAGAATATAGGCACCCCAATCGAGAAAGCCCAAACGCCGCATCATTTATTTCGAAACGGAAGAAGCGAGGAAAGCGATATAACGTATGGGGAACATACGCCATAATGACGCATGATGAAACAATGTTATTTCAAACTGACGTAACGGTCAGGTGCGGCTCTTGAAGCGTTACCTCACCACCTCGCCAACAAAAGGGAATCACTCTTCAGCCAACGATCTCAGATTTCTCAAAAAGTGCAACTGGCGAAGTCCACCCACCGAGCTCGCCCAAAGACAACCTCGATTGGCGGAGGGACTAATTGTATAGGTCAAAATTTGAATAAAAGAATCTTACTTAAGGAAGAAGACCAAGAGTCAACCAAGCCGAGGTCACGTATGGGAAGCAATACACTAACGAGTGATTCAGCTACGGTCGAGGTCGAGCACTCAATTCGGCCTGAACGACTAGTTCAACACTTAAACATTTTAGAGGAATATTTTATAGGATATTCCAAGAACTTAGGTACTCCGATTAAGGATCGTTGGGTAAAAAAAGCGTTTTGTATAAATATCATGGGAGAGAGTAACTGAATGGCGGCTGAGAGGCACACACACACATACATACATATCTCTAAAGATGAAGAAGGACCTTCATCTCAGGCTCCTCGCCAAGAAGAAAGGAGAAAAGAGTTAGAATCTCGGTATTCATATGTAATTTAACTATGTTAAACGTATGGAGGTCAGCCTTGTTCAATAATGGTGACTCTTTTCATTTATGCATTCCTCGCTATCATTTAATATTATGGGAGCAATCATCCTTTTCTTACATTATGAAATTCAGTCGTAACTATAACCAAATTTTATGTTCAATTATACTTGTTTATTCTTATCTTCTATCTCAGATCTAGGATAAATTATCTTTGGCTAGGATTTGCCTCAAATCTTCTTATTTAACTAGTTTAACAAAAAAAAAATCTAACACTTTTTCGTCAAATACTCTAGGAATTTAGAAGCCCTATTCATGAAGTAGGGGTTTTTTGATTTTTTTACCTAGAGAAAAAATGGTTTGGCTTTTTACCAATAGCAAAAGGGAGTGTACTACATACATAAGAATTGGTAGAAGTAAAATTTTATCATGCATGTAAAAGGCGATTTACAATTGTACTTCAAAGAGTTATGTCGATAGGAACTATACTCTCTTCTATGTTAAAGGTAGAATACGTTAAAGACTCAATATGGAATGATTATTTGAACATTTAACATCGATACGTCCACAACTAGAGCTAGAGCCCTAACATTGCGCACTTCATAGTTTAGTTGTGGAAAACTTTTTAAGTGGTCAATTGAATGAGGATATATAACAATTATAAATGTGTAGCACATGATAAATGTTCGTTTCATGAATCGTGATTCTAATAATGTATCATGAAAACACCACCATATATTAAAGATGATATAAAGTAACTCAAATTGATGCGTTAACTATCCAATTAAGGTTCAAATTTTAACCGAAAGACGACGCTAGGTGATTTTTTTCTTATTAACGTAAGTCTTTATAGATAAAGCTATTTAGTGCTCGTACCGGTGAGAGACATCATAGATATCCGGAAATTTATAGGTGTGCGCAAAATGACCGAAACGTCAATGTGTTGTATAGACAAGATGAAGCAATTCATTAAAGGTTCGAATCAATGAGATAAACAGAATGCAATTGGATGCAATGAACTGTGGTTGACGAACAAAACATGTAAAAGTGGGTTTAATTTGGCAAAAGAGTCAAAGTTTGGTAGACAAACAAACTCATGTTCGTAGCAATTTGGAGAAAGATAGAATTTTGGGAAGATGACATAGACTATGATATCTTTGATTGACTCTAATGGTAAGCAACCTCTACTTCTAATTAAGAGGTTGTGAGTTCGAGTCTTCCCAAGAACAAGGTGAGAATTTCTTGGAGGGAAGGATGCCGGAGGTTTATTTGGAAACAGCCTCTCTACCTTAGGGTAGGGGTAAAGTCTGCGTACACACTACCCTCTCCAGACCAAATGGGATTATACTGGGTTGTTGTTGTTGTTGATTAGAGGTTCTAATATGTTATAATTTCAAGTATGATAAGTATATAGTAACCAGAAAAAAAGTATATAAAAATATAATTTCTTGTCTCAATACTTGTTTAAGAATATGAAATTGTAACAAATCAGTAGAAAAATATAGCTTGGTAGTTTTTAACAATATTCTGATCGGTTACCTTATTTATCTAGATAAAACTCTTAAATATTTCTTATAAAATACTTTTTAACACGGCAAATATTTTACTGCAGGATGTTACTACTAGTAATGCATACATTAACATTTATCCGTGTTCAAGAATGTGGTCTACTAATTAGCGAAGTGAGTCATATGAAAAATTATGTTAAAACCTATTAGAGACAACAATTTTTAGGTGATTTTTATATGCGTAGTTCTTGGTGGGGGTAGTTTGCCCGATCTGAAGCTCGTGAAATAGGGCGAAGTGCACTAATAACCACTTTTAAGTATTTAAAGTATGTCGAAATTTAAAAAGTTTTAAAAATGTAACTGTCTCTTCAAATTTACAATTTAAACTTCAAATTTTCGGGTATGAGATTAGGTTATGACATTTTAAAATTTCAGAGCCGAAGATCGAAATATGAACGAGAAAGAGGAGGAGGAATAGTGTGACGTTTGTCAAATCTTAGTTAAAAATTATATAATTTTTAAAAACTGAATATATTTTAAATGATGCCCTTAAAATTAGCTATATGGTGCCATTTAAGAGGTGCTCCTAAAATTGGCAACTTGATAGAGGGTGTTTGGATAAACTTATAAGCCGATCAAATCGGCTTATAAGTACCTTTTGACTTATCTACGCGTAAGTATCTAAAGTACTTATAAGTAAAGTGTTCATAAGTTAAAATCAGCCACAAGTCATAAGTTGGTCACCCCCAATTTATGGATTTTCAGCCTACAAGCACTTTTAATTTGACCAAGGTTTTTACTAATTTATCCTTAATAATATTTTTTAATTCACAAAATACTTTTCCTAAAATAAAATTTTTAACTTTCTCTTCGTTCCATATTCGTTTTTCATCCTTTTATTTACAAAGAAACTTTTAATTTATAATCTTTTACAAAAAACTTAAGGGTATTTTAGTTATCTTAATAAAAGAACAGCTTATCAGTTTTTCCGTCAAATATATCAACTGCTTATTATTAATTTCAGCATATCTATCCAAACACATAAATACTTAATTAAAAAAAATCAATTTTAGCACTTAAAAATTCTTTTCAAGACTTCAAGCTTTTTAGCTATTTACAATCAACTAATCCAAACGGTCTCGTAATAAAATTATATGCAAACTGGCCGATACCATTTTTAAAAAAGAAAATGTATTAACATCTGCCATTTTCCAAAAATTTGTGAACTCTAATGAACCAAGGAAATTGACAAATTACAAATTGACCACAAAAAGTCTTGCAACTGTCGCACTAGGGGTCCGCAAAATCCTAGAACAAAATTCTATCCACACTTGGTCCAAGCAGCAATTTTCCGTCCAATTGAATTGTTGTAAAACCTCATACCTCAAACTGAAACAGTCAAACTGCTATAAATATTCCCATGTGAATTTTTTTACCTCCTTAGGCTACTACTGCAACACAAATAAAGTTCTTGGTCTTTTCTCTACCCTTCACCCTTTATCTTCAAAGAACCAATTTTTATTGGTTATTTTGGTAAGGGGTGAGAAAAAAAAGGGCTAAAGAATCATACTAGCTAAGTGGGGTTTTTAATTTTGTGAATTCTTGAATTACAAAATCTGCTCTATAATTTGACATGGCTTGTAGTGTTGCAGACTCTGGTTTTCTATTCTTGGTACATTCCCCATTTCTTTAATTCTGTTTTCTTCCCATTTTTGCTATACTGTTTCATTTTAGTTGTAAGCTTATGTTTTTTGTTTGTTTATAATGTATTAGGCCTCCAAACAAAGACCAATTCATAGCACTAGAATTACCCAAGTTGCTTCTTCAGGTTTGTATATATATATAAGTTCTACTCCCTCCTTCTCAATTTGTATGACATTGTTTGATTGAACACGAAGTGTAAGAAAGAAAGACGGAATCTTGAAGTTTGTGGTCTAAATTAAGTTAGAGACATTTGTATGGATATAAATCCTCGGTAAGGGTAAATAGAAAGTCTAAAGTTGAATTGTTTCTATATAGAAAAGTTTTCTGTTCTTGAGCCGAGGGTCTACCGGAAATCGCTTCTCTATCTTCATAAGGTAGGGGTAACGTCTGCGTACACACTACCAGAAACAACCTCTCTACCTTCATAAGATATGGGCAAGGTGTGCGTACACACTACCCTTCCCTGACCCCACTTGTGTGGTTTCACTGGGTTTGTTGTTGTTGACTAAAAATAAAGTTTGCCACATAAAATAGGATTTGATAGTGGAACACATAAATGTAAACATCTTCAACCACATAGCATAAAATACTTTTTTTTTGGTTTTCCACCCGGTGTCCGGTACCTGCATTGGAGCCCGACTATATCCGGATTCGCGCCGCGTAGGGCCCCATTCGAGGGGAAGCGCTCCCTACCAAGGATTTTTCCATACCCAGGGCTCGAACTCGAGACCTCTGGTTAAAGGAAGAGCAGCCCCATCCGCTGCACCACATCCTTCGGTTACATGTGCTTGGAGTTAGTTATGTAATTGATTACTGAAAAAAAAGTGGCTAGACTCTGAGGGTTTTCATATGTATATGTTTCCTCTCTGGCTGATTTTGCTATGAAGGAAAATGTTCTTCAAAAACTGCTTATTATCGGGAAGAATTACATTCGGAAGATCAGTATTTAGAAGACCAAGAATGGGATGAACACGACCAGGGAAAGTCATTTTCTGGCAACCAAACTTGAAATACTATTTTCCTTTGAAAAATATTTTCCATTAAAAGGGGGAAAAACGACTTTCTTTGCTTATGTTTTTATCCAATAGTCCTTTCGAAATAATTTCTAAATTTTAGAGAGTGTTGGATTGCGAGACAAAGTTTCTTTCGGTATGAAAATAGAATCATTAAACTAAAGGCCATTTTTCTAATTTAAAATCTGTTGACTTTCCTTTTGTTTTTTTGGTTGATAAACTTAACTATTTTGCTTGTTTTAATGAAATGGAAAAGGATGCGATAGTATCAACCTAGAAATGTTATTGTTAACAAAAATATTCATTATGTATATTGGTTCATCTTGATATTTCTGAAAAGATTTAAATCAATTTCTCATTTAAGATATGAATACTAAGATTCTCATGTATTGCACGGTTTCAGGCCAAGTTTTAGTAACTATGCTGAAAACCATAAAAATAACTGAATTCTTTGATCTCTGCGCTTGAAATTATTGAAGCCTTGAATGGATTTTGCTTGTGTCTGACCAGCTTTCTGGACGATCTTATGTTTGTGCATAGGAGCAGGAACATATTGTTTAAAGTGGGAAAGTCTACCTCAGATAAGATCCAAACAAAAAAGCTGCTTAATTTCTTTGAGAAAGACAAATGTTGTACGAGCTGTTGCAGTTCCGATAGCACCTTCTTCATTAGACAGTGCAGAGGATAGGAAGCGGTTAAGTGAAATGTATGGGTTTAGACAAATTGGAGAACCGCTACCTGATAAAGTCACAATGAAAGATATTACTGAAACTCTCCCAAAGAAGGTACTATTATTTCCTCTGAAAAAGGCTTGTGAAAATTTACATATTGCCATCATTTCCTTTAGAACCTGGTGATTGGCGTTAGTACATTAACTGCCCACACTTCTTTCTTATGAGATGTACTGTTTATGTAAAAGTTTACACAAATGATCATCCAGTCCCTTTTGAGCCAAGTTGCTCTGACTTGGGTGGGGTATCCTGTACGAGTGTGGATCTAGAGGTAAGATCCTTTATGATCTAAATTTTAAGATTCAGGGATAAACATCCAGGGAAGGATAAGAGTGTGAGGATTCGGCTATATCTAGAAATAAAGCTTTAAAAAAGATGTCTAAAGTATGAGACATTATATGGAAAACGTACATATAGCTTGTACAGTGAAGTGATTCAAGCTTTTTCTCAATTTGTAGGTAGCCATCTAAAAATCTACAATAGCTTTTGTCTTGAAAAATCAAAATGCATAATCTTCTCTCTAATTTCTCCGTAGTTTATGGTCAAAGTACCCAATGTTGATTGACCAGATCCGGTATGTGTCCCACACCCATACTAGTGTCGGTGTTGTGTCGACACGGGTGCGACACCGTAAATGAAGAGTCCGCACAACTTTCATTGTTTAGTAATTTGCTATTGATGGCACAATTTTCATTTTAGATTGTGTTTACTGCATCAGGTATTCGAGATTGACAATGGGAAGGCATTGAAGTCAGTTTTGATATCAGCAACTTCATATACTCTCGGGCTTTTCATGATTGCCAAAGCTCCATGGTATCTACTTCCCCTGGCCTGGGCTTGGACAGGAACAGCAGTTACAGGGGTATGTTCTGTAAATCTTTGATTTGTTCTTGCCATTATTTATTTTTTATTTATATAGTTTGCTTAACCATAAAACTCCGACTCATCTTTCTTCTTTTGGTTTTATTTGTGAAGTTCTTTGTAATAGGACATGATTGCGCTCACAAATCCTTCTCAAAGAACAAATTATTGGAAGATATAATTGGAACTCTGGCCTTTTTGCCGTTGATATATCCCTATGAGCCATGGCGGTTCAAGCATGATCGGCATCACGCAAAAACAAACATGTTCGTCAAATGACCCTTCTCCATTATTTTTCTTCAAGTTAATTACATCTTTGTTTTTGGCATGAGCTGTGAAATGTCAACGTCTTATTCCATTGTGTTTAGCTGTTCCGAAGATAATTCTGCCTTGCTCCTTTAATACTTGCCAATATTGGAATTCAAGATTTATTTTCTAAATTACGTGACCCAAAAACTTTTGCCAACTGATCCTACACAAGTCAGATAATAGGTGTAAATGTGGTTGATAGCTTCAAATAAATGGAAGTCATTTTCATCGACGTTCAAATTTTGCCTTCATGTCTAAAATTGGTATAAAAGTTGTTACCAGTTTGTAGACTAATGTAGTATGCCAGCTCTTTCCAGTAATGGTAATTTAAAAGCAACTACTTGAAGAAATCTTGTCTTTCAATGAAAACTTCCCTTGCAATTGTTTAGTATTTAGACTCTGGCGCTCTGTACTCATTATTCATCTACTTCCTCTGTTATTTATGTGACGTAGTTGGAATTGGCACGGAGCTTAAGGAAGAAAAAGACTTTTGAAACTTGTGATCTTAAAAACTTAAAGTGTAAAAGCTTTTGTGTGGCTATAAAAACTTCTCATTAAGGGTAAAATGGGTAACATGAAAAATTTAAAGTTAAATTATTTTCAAATATAGAAATGTGTGATTCTTTTTGAATGGACTTATAGGGAAAGTGTTTTACATAAATTGAAACGGAGGGAGTATGTGAAAACTATAAATTTCACATTTTCCCCCTATTTCCAGGTTGCATGAAGATACTGCTTGGCAGCCTGTTTGGAAGGAGGAGTTCGATTCGTTCCCTGCTCTAAGGAAGGCAATTATATTTGGTTATGGACCCTTTCGACCTTGGATGTCTATAGCTCACTGGTATGCTGCTGTGAAAATTGCCATATTTTCTAATTTCTATGGCTGTTTATAATTTCCTGATTCATATCTACTATATCAAATCTTGATTTAGGTGGCTCTGTCATTTCAATTTGAAGAAGTTCAGACCAAATGAAATTAACCGGGTGAAAATAAGTTTGGGTTGCGTCTTCGCTTTTATGGCAATTGGCTGGCCATTGATAATCTGGAAAACAGGGATTATTGGATGGATTAAGTTCTGGTTAATGCCGTGGTTGGGTTATCATTTTTGGGTAATAGCAATTTCTGCTCTCCTGTGATTCCCTCTTGGTAGTTCATTTTTGAAGATTTGCTCGATAAACGTTCTGATACTAATAACTTTTTATTTGATTTCAAATGGTCAGATGAGTACTTTTACAATGGTTCATCATACGGCACCTCACATACCCTTCAAAAATTCTGATGAGTGGAATGCTGCTCAGGCCCAGCTGAATGGCACAGTTCACTGTGATTATCCTAGTTGGTAATTGATCCCTTTTATCCTCTTTCTTGACATTACCGGAAATTCTTAATCTTGCATGAATTAACTGTAAATCTGTAAATACTTTTTGGGCTGAAAGGTGTGAGATAGTTTATGTATATAGTAGGTTGAGTGTCCCACATTGGAAAATGTGTATTGTGTTCTGTGCAGAGTATCGATATAAACAGGGCCTCTTGTATTAGAGTTGAGGAACGCATATCAGTAATAATATTTCATGTGCCTTTACTTCTCACGTGGTATTAGTGCCGTACCCATCTAATTCTTTCTTTCACCGATATTGGCCCCCCCATTATATTGTCCATGCTCTATTTGGCAGGCTTGGGCGTGCGGGAGGGGAGGGGATGTTGAGTCTCCCACATCGGCTAAGGGATGGGGGACTTGGTCTCCTTATATGGCTTGGCAATCCTCACCTCATGAGCTAGCTTTTGGGGTTGAGTTAGGCTCAAGATAAATCCACACTGCACCTAAGGTATTACCTATGTAATTTAAGCTGAAATGGAAATCGTGGGAGTCAAGGTACGAATCCTAATAGAAGACAAAAAAAACTAGGTGCCTTTTTCTTATAGCCTAAATCTTGGTGAACAGAGTTACCGGATACCTATACCTATACTTATACTGGGGGATGATGCAGGTATCCGGTGGAATAGGCGAGGTAAGCAAAAGCTGCCTTGACACCACCATTATTGAAACAAGAAAGAGAGTAAAATCCACTCTTTAATTGCCTCTTTCCTCGACGAGATCAATTGAGCTTATTCTCGTGACAAACATAAGATCTTGAAACCAAGTTTGGCAAATCCTTGGAAAATAGTTGGACTTAAAAGGCATAGTATTAGCTTATGCTTCCTACACACAAAAGTGATGCATTTAAAAAATTACCTAAATAGAAGAGGTGACCTTTTTTTCCCTGTGTTTAATGCTCCGTCCACCACTCCATTTAAAAAAAATACTTTCTCCATCCAAAGTCACGAACTTCTTTGACTAGCATAGATATTAGAATAGGAGAATTGGAATAGATTATGATATTCAAGGTACATGCATGAAATGTTTAAAAATTTTGAAGCAAGAAGTGACAGAGTAGATATTTGAAAGATATCACTTCAGGAATTCAGGATAAAGATAGCATGAAGCAATATGAATTCATACTAGCTTGAATTTCTTGGAAAATATGTTCTATTTAAGAAAAGAAATTCAACTATATTAGGATGAAAAAGGAAAGAAGGTCAAGGAATGGTGCCATTGGAGTAATATATTAAGTGCCAGAAAGGTGAGACTAAGCAGTATAACGATGTCCGTTCAGTTATACTCCCAGATATCCATGTTTATATTAATGATAAATTATTCGGGAAATTGCTATTTTCCTGTTCTCTTTTTTCGAACCATGAAAAAGGGGATAGTATGTACACTTAACTGAGAGAACATTGCTTTATAGTTTGGGAAGTGCCTGCTCATTTGAGCTGCTTTACATAAGAGCGTAAATTCTGTTAAGTAAGTATCCTTTTACTCCCCATACTATTAAACAACACATCTCAGCTAAAACTAATATATGCTATCAACTTGGGATTTAATTCAAACGGCCTCTCATCTTCTCCTACTTTTCCCCTCGCCCAAAAGGGGAAATAAAGGACGGCCACATAAAGACAAACAAACAATAAAAGTTTGGCCGTACTCTCACTCTCAACTGATTGGGTCTACAATTTGAAAATCTTGAGAACAGAAATGAATTAAACTGATATATTAATCTGTCACAGTTGATTGCGTCTAAGAGATAACACTTTCAGTTTTCTCCTTTTTTCTGGCTTTAAGGAACTGTTCCCTCTGCTTTTCTCTTCCTGTCTGAAATGTTCATTTTTCTGATATTTACTCTTTCTTTTCTACAGGATTGAGGTTCTTTGTCATGATATCAATGTTCATATCCCCCACCACATATCCCCCAGAATACCGAGTTACAATTTACGGGCAGCTCATCAGTCTCTCCAACAGAATTGGGGAAAGGTATTATGTACCAGCCGTTTTTCTCTAACAATGTTTCATTTCTTTTATTGACGTTTTAATCGGGTATCATATTTTTGTTTGGTTCGTCCTTGGGATATTGAGGGGCGGGGGGCGGGGTGGGGGCAGCGAGGTTGGCAGTGGCGGAGCTAGCCTATTCGATACGGGTTCGGCTGAACCCAACCATTTTTGCTTAAACTCTGTTATTGTATTAATAAATTCATTAACTATGTATAAATATTTAGTCGCGAACCCAATAACTAAGACCCAATAACTAAGACGAACTGGGAATTATGTGGCAAATTCAGAACCCACAAACTGCAAATCTTGGCTCCGCCTCAGGTTGGCGCTTGACATTTTCTGCAATGTGTTTTATGAACTTAGACCACCTGTTTTCCTTAACAACATACAATTCGTCAGATATCTATTAAATATGCGCAATAAGATGTGAAAGCACTGTCACCTCTGTGTGTGTGTGTATCTACAATCGTTTTGTTTGGTTATTGACATTCTTGCATTTTGTTGTTGACACCTAACAGTACCTGAACGAGGCTTCATGGAACTGGCGTCTAATGAAGACAATACTGACAATATGTCACGTGTACGATAAGGAGCAGAATTACGTTCCCTTTGACGAAGTTGTCCCTGAAGAAGCCCAGCCGATTACATTCCTTAAAAAAGTAATGCCTGACTACGCTTGATTAGTATGCATTTCGCTCGGCTCATTCTTTGGGAAGGTATCCTTCCATTTTTTTGGGTCCGGTTAAGCGGTCCAGACCCAAGTTTCAAGTTCTTACCAATATTTGGAAGACTTGTTTTAACACATCAGAGTGAGAAATATCTTCTCAGGAAGTTTCTTGGTAGTGTAAGTGTAGTATACAATAATTTAAATTTCTCAAGGAAATCACATTTTGTCATCTTTATTTAATTAGTACCCATGAATATCATGTTGCTTATTTTATACCAAAGTTTCATTGTATTCTTCGTTTCGAGGCCGATTTAATAGATGGTCGACAGTGATTTCTCTTACACTGAGTTATCTGTCTATTCGCTGTGCCATTTGATTCAGTTGCCTTATTACCTTGTTTCTTATGATGCTGTTAATTTTTTTTGCATGGTTTTTATTGATGGTACTGATATATTACCTCTTTTCGTCTTCTTGAGCCGAGGGTCTTTTGGAAACAACCTCTCTATCCCTTGGGGTGGGGGTATGGTCTGCGTACACACTACCCTCCCAGACCCCACTAGTGGGATTTCATTGGGTCGTTAGTTGTTGTTGCCCTATTACGTTGTTGTTGCTATTGTTTATTGCTTCCTTATCATTGTTCTTGAGCCGAGGGTCTATCGGAAACATCATTTCTGTCTTCATAAGCAGAGGCGGATCCCGGATTTAAATTTTGTGGGTTTAACTTTTAAGAGTTTTAATATTGAACCCATTATATTTTTAAAGTTATGAGTTCATATCTACTATTGTTACAATTTTAATAAATTTTTACTCCGCGTCGAAAGTTATGGGTTCAGTTGAACCCGCTAGTAAGACATTGCATCCGCCCCTGTTCATAAGGTGGGGGTAAGGTCCGCGTACGCATTACCCTTCCCAGACTCCATTTGTGGAATTATACTGGATTTGCTGTTTTCGTTGTTATTGAGTTATCTGTCTATTGTTATTTTGCATTTTGGACATCTAAACCTCATGCTAACAGGTTGTAAATCTGATGTACTTGCACTAAAGTATTCTCTTAAACAAGAGGAATCATACTTTAAAAAAAAATACAACGGTCAGAGCTCTCTATAATAGCATCTCTATATGACAGCTATTCGCTATAAAAGCCAAGTTTTCCTGAGAATCGATTTCCCTTTATAACAACACTTTATTATAACAACAAAAATATATCGGAACAAACGAGACTGTTATATCGAGGTTTGACTGTACTAGTAGTTGTTTTGTTTAATGATCCTTGTTTTGAGATAAGGCTAGATTGTGGTTGAAACTTGAAACATCGCAGGCGAAAGTCAAAAGAGTACAGGTTTCATTTTGATTGTGGGGTTTCTTAAATGGGGATTTGCTCCCATTATAGAAGTTTAAACTTAATTTAATGATCTGCATTATTATAATTTTGAAAAATTTGTCGTGTATTAGGCGTCGTGCTTTTCGATGAATATTATTAATCATTAAAAAGTGATTAGTGGTTCCATTAAACAAATAATGCCGGCTCCAGATTTCGTGAATGGTAAAAGGCAAGAGTCAGCATTTGTTGATATGATCTGTTTTTACAGTAACCACCCGTTTTTTATCCTGCAGCTACCAGCAATCTTGTTTTAACTGCAAAACAGGAAAAAGATGTCCTCGGCATTCCGAGGCCGTGGCCTATTGGTCAATGAAGTTTGATGAAAATTTTCCGATGATCGGGATATAATTCCTGGAACAATCAAAAGAAAATTAGGTGATTTCTTTTCATCTGCTTAAGCGTTTGATGGAGAGAGTTACTCGTTACTGTAAGTATTCGGTGGAGAGAGTTACTCGGCACTGAAAGAAAATGGTGATTCCTTCAGAAAAACAAACTTATTCAAGTTCTTTTTCCCTAAAGAAATCCCGCTCCGACTGCTCGATGAGTCATCTGCTTGAAAGAACTCTCCCTGCAGTCCGCTCTTCCTTGAATTATTCAGTCATGCAATACTTATTGAATACGAAGAACAAAATTTATTTCGACCCTATCGTAGTTCTCAATTATTTCATGGCACCAGGTGTGATTGAACCATCTATGATGGGGGAGCTAGTGCACAAGGAAGAAGCTTAGATTAAAGAATACGTTCTTGCATCGTTTTTTTTTGTAAAAAGCTCGACCAACAAGAAAAAATGTTTGGCCGAAGCCAAAAAGAGGGTGACCCACTTATCCGTTTAACATATATATGTTCACTTGGGGAGTTTTTCAAAAGAGCTATACGACTATAAGCTTATCGACGACAAACACAATAAAATAAAGTCGCTTGAAAAGGAAAGAGACTCCTAAAAGCGTTTGATGAAGAGAGTTATTCGGGACTGCAAGTATCTAGTGGAATAGTTGAGGTGCGCATAAACTGACCAGGAAACTACCATTTAAGGAAAATAAAGAAAGAGAAAAAGATGCCCCTATGTTTCAGTGACAGAAAGAGTTACCCTACTGATCTGGAAAAACAAAGCAAAACTTTACCTCTTTTTCTTAGATAAACCACTAATAAATAATCTTAGCCTGGCTGAGTAGTTACAACTGCTCACATGCAAATGGTACCACCACACCCACCCTCACACCCCACAATTCTTTTAAGTGTTGGCAATCTGGAATCTTACTGGTAACTTTAAGTTACATTGTATTGTACAACTACGTAAAAAGGCAGCCTAGTGCACTAAGCTCCCACTATGCGCGGGGTCTGGGAAAGGGTCAGACCACAAGGGTCTATTGTATGCACCCTTACCCTGCATTTCTGCAAAAGGCTGTTTCCACGACTTGAACCCGTGATCTCCTGGTCACATGACAGCAACTTTACCAGTTACACCGAATTGTACAACTACATAAAGAGGAATAATCTTTGTTAAAGCTTAGATCAAAAGAAGGTTGTTGGATAGGTTTTATGCAAAAGAGATTTGGTAGTACTTTATCATAAGGTGGTCCAATGAAGATAACAAAAATGAATTGAAGTTTTCAGTTTAGCCTGAAAGTGAATATATCTACTGACAGGTGCATTAAAAATTTAAAGAATGCATCTATTAGAAGCAAGGCAAAGGTGAAAGTTGAAATATTGATTTCTAAGCAATCAGTTTCCTTAATATGTCAGTTTCAAATGTATACACAAACTCACAATCTTGATAGTATTACACACTGATTTCTATTTAGTTTCTCTATCTTAAAATCATCTGTTGTAGTTTCTTGATACATCACTCTTAACAATCTGAAGAAAAAAAGAGAACAAAACTCACTCATCTATGGATAACAAAACATAAAAATCATACAATTGGTGGAGGTCTGTCGGAAACAGCCTCTCTACTTTCTCAAGGTAAGCGTAAGGTGCCTACATACTAACTACCCTATTCAGATCCCACATGTGGGATTTCACTGGATTTTTTTTTTGTTGTTGTTATACAATTGGTGGAGGAGGAGTCTCCCATATATCAAATACATTTTCTTCACTATGAAGAGCGAAAAGACGATCACCACCAATTGAGAAATCACAAATTGAACCACCATAGCTACGTCGAAGCCTTGATGTAAGAACATAATCAGGGCCACAGAACACAGAAATGCAATCGTTCATCGATGAGAACAATTGCCCCTCGTGCAATGCCAGTTTAGGATAACACGGCTCGTCCGGCATTTTCCCCTTCATCAACCTACTTCTTGAACTCCACCTTACACTTCCAGCACTCCTCCTCAAATCCATAAACCCCAAATCTTCATACTCATTCACCACACAAATGGAGCTAGTTTCCTCCATTGCTATCGCGTCCCTAACTCTCCTCTCATCCGTTATTGGCGCGCCAACATCAGACCATGACCAAACCATACTCTTGTCCCTAAAATCCAATAAACTGATGTAACAATTGTCCTTCCTTGGAAACAAAGTAGCAACCAACAAACAGTTAGTACCATGTAACCATTGTAACTTGTCAGCATCACCAAGAGACCAACCAGGTGGCTCATAGAAAAAATCTATCTGTTTTCCAGTAACTTGGTCCCATACACCAATACCATACTCATTACTTCTACCTTTACAACTAGAAAACAACTTATAATCTGAGCTAAAACTCAATGCACCAGCTGTATAACTTTTCACTTGGTTTTCATGTTTGACATGAAATTTGTACCTTAACTCCCCACTGGATGCGCTAAACAAACCCATGCCTCCATCTCCTTTACCTAATCTTTCACAAGCACTTAACACTATGTTCTCGGAATCAAGCCACCCTGCATCATTCACCCTTTGATAATCAAGATTAATTGCAGGGTGCTCTTCTAACATCCAATCATAGACATGAACCATACTACCATGAGCTACACAGCACCCGCCATCCGGGCCAGCCCGGATGGCCGTGCCATCACCCGGAGCTCGGCCTGTCACTGACCTGGCTAGGCCGAGCCTGTTTCCATCAAATGGACCCCACTTAGCTGACCTGACATGATCTAACAAACCATAATACATAGCCTCTCTATATAACAACTTTTCAGGAAGATATTGTGGTACATAAAGCTCTCCTGTTCTGAGTAGGTCAAGAAGGACAGAGAAACAATCAGGGTTCCTATCAATGAAGTGTTCAGTGGTTGTGGCATCAGAATTTAGGTTCCATTCATTATCAAACATGGCTCCAAATAGCGAATTCCGACCAGCATTCGCCAAAGTTGTAGCTGTAGTTTCAAAAATTCTACCACCAACATTAAATTTCACCCTGTCTTTTTGAATTCCCATAACTCAAATTTCAGTATCTGATACTATGAGTCAAGAAAAAACAGGGCTCTTGAAATTCAAAGTTGAATTGAGAAAAGCATATAACTTGGAAAATATTTAAACAGAGAAAATAAGGATACAGAAGCAATAACTTCAAGAATTAAAGTAGGTAGTAATCAAAACGGAATTTTTATGAACAAACAATTAATTATACAGAAAATTTTGAATTCAAGACTCAATACAATTAAGACTTAAGAGGACACAGCCTCAAATGCCAAATCACGTGGAAAAGACAGTAAGACACCTATCATAATGATGATCACAAAGAAGGGAAAAAACAGAGGAAAATGGTGGTCAGAGAGAAATATAGAAGAAAATATCCAAATTTAAAAAAATCTATGATCTGGGTATTGAAGATTGAAGGATTTTAGAGATGGGTTTTGAATATTTTTCAAAGATTTTTGGTCTAGAAATGGGAAATGAAGAAGAAAAGTGGAATTGGAGGGTGTTGGGTTTCAAAAAAAATTGAATCTTGTTGTGTTTTGCTTTTGATCTTTTTCTTCTCTCTCTTTTTTGAGGTCTTGCTAAGTCTGAACACAAGCTAAGCTTTTTATAAATTCATTGTCTAATGTAGGTCCCAGTTAATCCATCTTTTGTTATAGGCCATTGATTATTTGGATTTTTGATCAAATGGTCAAGAAAAATAAGGTTGTTGTGTACTCCTAAAAAATGGTTAAATGTGGTTTCATTAATTCTATTTTTAAATTTTTTGTTTCCACCCGCTATCCGGTACCATTTTTGAAGCTCGTCTAACCCTTATTTGCGCCTATACAGCCAACAACGAACACACTTTGGCCCCTGACTTCCCTTTCATTACTTATTTTAGAAAAATCATTATAGAGGAGGCAACTTGCTCAAAAGACCCCAATTTTCCGACCATGATAATCCAAGATAGCTGGCGGGGGCGTGATTTATGCCCATGGCCGAATGCCCGACCATGCTGAGGTGTGATACCAAGAGATTCATCGCAACCCGGAAAGTCCCACTTCTAGGGTTTGGGGCGGGGCATAAAGTATGCATACTAAAGGCGATTTCATGTCTAGGATTTTAAATCGAGATCTTTAATTAAAAATGAAGAAGTACTTATCACCATAATTTTTAATGGTATTTATCTATTTAGTTATTTGTTGTTGGTTAGTTTTAAGTCTATATTCTTCAAAAGAAAAGTCAGCTCTCTTTTGGGAATAAGAAGAAGAGAGCGTGTCTTGTGCGTTAGGTATTTGTTTATTTTTCCCAATGGTTATTTTTGTTATGGAATAGAACTTTTAGGAAGTTGTCATGGAAATTGGAGATTGTGACAATTATTAAATCTTGTAGACTGTTCAAACTATTTGTGTACTAAATTATGGTTCCAATTAGTCATCATTCTAATCACCCTTTTTTATTATTCATTCTTATCTTGTCCCCTTTTTTTTTTGGAAGTTTAGATAATTAAGTACCTCTCTTTTCTTTTCCTATTTTTCTTCTGAGGTTGTTAAGATAAGTATTTTTCGTTATTAAGTTCCTACCTTTTAATTGTTTATGAAAAAACAATACTAGTTTGCCTATTGGCTTCTGAAATAGGCTTTTAGGAGTCTCTTTTCTTTGCAATTTTATTTTATTTTATTGTGTGTCTGTTATCGATAAGCTTATAGACTTACACTCTTTGCTAGACCGTAACACTCTTTTGAAAAACTCCCCCAAGTAAAGATATATATGTTAAAACGGATAAGTTGGATCACCCTCTTTTTGGCTTCGGCCAAATACTTTTTTTCACTGGTCGAGCGTTTTACAAAAAAAAAAAAAAAAAAAAAGAAGAAACTATGTTGTGCATTAGCTCCCCCCATCATAGATGGTTCAATGATGCCGGGTGCGATGCAATGATTAAGAATTATGACGGGTCGAAATAAATTTTGTGCTTTATATTTAATAAGTATTTCATGAACGAATAATTCAAGGAAGGGCGGACTGCAAAGAGGGTTCTTTTAAGAAGATGACTCGTGGAGCGGTTAGAGCGGGACTTTTTTGGGAAAAAGAACTTGAATAAGTTTGTTTTTCTAAAAGAACCATCATTTTCTATCAGGAACGCTATGTCATTTTCAATCCCGACATAATTATCAAAATGTGAGTGAAACACATAAAAAAGGGACTCATTCAAGTCAGGTAAGATGTCATAGAAAGATGATTTGGAGTAATAACTAACTAAATGAATAATTCAAGAACTCATCTCTCTCTAGTTTAGTCTTATTTGAACAAATGAAATAGAAATTTATGTATTGCCATTTGCCATATGAAGAGGTAGAATGAATATTGAAAAGCTCAATAACTACAAATCAATATAAACAAAACTGTATAGCAAACATTTGAAGGAGACAAAGAAAACACAACTGTACTATAGAATCAAGAACAAATTAAATTTGTCATATTTATTAAATGCTTTTACTTATTTAAAATCTAACTAAAACTACTCAACAAGTGATGACAAAGTGTTAGATGAACTTTAACAGGTAGTAACCCTCAACTTCGATCAGCTTTTGCAACTAATAACTGTCTTGAATAAATAAATGTTAAATAATAATAATAACAACGTCAATTGACCGAGTGTAATCTCACAAGTGGGGTCTGAGGAAGGTAGTGTGTAAGCAAGTCTTACTCTTACCTTGTGAAGGTTGTGAGACTATTTCCGAAAACTCTCGGCTCAAGGCAAAAAGGAAAAAGAAGGCAGAAATAAACAAGCAGTAACAACAACAAGATGATAAGATAACTGAAGCGAAAGAAACAACAGGCAGTAATAAATATCTAAGAATAAGAGAGTAAAAAACTAATACTAATACCTACCGGTAAGGCATAAAGGTAAAGAAAACCTTAAATTCTTAGAGAACAAAATAATAAAGTTTATTCTTTTTTAATGTGGTGAGAATGCATAATTAACTATGATTAAATGCTAGATATATGCAGACACACGTCATGCATCTATAAGATTGATATAAATATCGGGTGTGGGCAGGGGAAGCTAGAAGCCCGGAACTGATTCGGCCGAAGCCAGTAATTTTTACTTAATAATATATTTACATTAAGAAATTTATTAAAATTTATACAAATATTATACATAAAACCAAGATATTAGCATTTGAAGTCGTTTTTCTAAAATCCAAAACTTATTAAATTGAAAATTCTGGCTTCGATTTTCAATCGAAGCCAGAATTTTCAATTTAATAAGTTTTGGATTTTAGAAAACTTCAAGAGGACGCAAACCTCGAATATCATAAAAATACTAAAAGATTTCTTCACTTTTTTTCTTTTCTTAAAAACCTGAATCCCCATACCACCTTTAATTTATTTTTAACTAGTTTCAGTCTTTGAGATAAGGATATCAAAACTTCCTTCCTTTTTATCTTGTACCCTTATCACTTTAAAGCATTGGCAATTACACATCTATAAGGGCAGTACTAGGGGTGTCAATGATTCGGTTCGGACAGCTATTTTGTAAATTTTATACCATACTAATTTTTCGGTTATTTTATTATATATAATCAAAATTAAATTTTTCGAAACCGTCCCAATCATATCGGTTTCTCTTCGGTATTGGTACGGTTCGGTTAATTTTCGGTATTTTTTTTATATGTCATGTAAAAGTCACTAGTAGAAGTAGAATGGAATAAAATACGTACTTTTATAGGACTTAACAAAACTTTGTAGATATTTTTACATTTTAAAGGGTGATGAATTAAGAAAATATGAAAGACGACTGGAATATAGATCCATCAACTACTTTACAACAACGTAAAAGAAATTAAACAAATTAATATAAAGAAAATATAAATCACTCGAGTGGAAAGATATTAACCAAGCTGGGACTGAGACTCAAGAATAAAGTCTATAGAAGATTAAATATTCAAAAAGATAAATCTAAATCATACGAAAGAAAACATAGTCAATACATCATAGTTTGCTACTCATAATCGCTACAAATACCTTATGTCTTGCTAGTGAATATGCTGGAAATAATTTAGTTTCAATGGGATAGCATAATAGGTTTGGGAATTATAATTTTGATTTTATTACTTTTTGGCCTGTAATTGTTTTCATAATTCTAACACACAAGAAAAATTTAATAATTTATTATTTTTAAACTTAATATATAATTATATTTTTCACATATAAATTTTTTCGGTACGGTTCGGTATTTTTGGATTTATTTTCATAAAATAAAAAACATACCCCTAATTATCGGTACGGTTATAGATTTATATAAAAACTTACGGTTTTATTAAAAGAAACCTAAAAATCGGTTTGGTACGGTACGGTTCGGTTGGTTTAATCGGTTTTTAAATATCCATTGACACCCCTAGGCAGTATGATGCATTAAGATCTCGCTATGCGTGGAGTTCGGAAAAGGGTCGATACATAAGGTTATTGTATGCAGCCTTACTCTACATTTCTGCAAGAGGTTATTTCCACGGCTCGAACCCGTGACCTCCTAACACATGACAACTTACCAGATACATATCTAGCATGTAATAGATGGGTTCACATGAATTTAATTTTCTCTCTCAATATATATATGAATTAAAAGATTCATTAAATATCTATAAATATTTGATAGCAAATCTTGTTTTTGTTATATAAAAACTTGAGATAATTATAAGAACTTACGAACTTTAAATCCCGAATCTGGCTCTGTGTACCGAAAGGATAGGTTAGTTACAATTGGAATTTGTTGCAACTTACAACTGTTCCTTCAGAGTTAGTAATTTTATTGTTCAACTTCCTTTTCTTGTAAGTTCTCCCATCCCTTTTTTTTTTCCTTTATTAAAAATAAAAATTTGAGCATGTGATCTTTGTTTTAATTAGATGGAGTATACTATTTTATATCTTTTCAAAAATAAAAATAAAAAATCTTAAAACAAGAAGAATGATTTTTCAACTATTATGTACATGATTATTATACTTTGCAAATAAGTAAAATGGAATTGGTAGATGCAACTGCTGTATCTCGTAATTATATAATTGAAGAATTGGTAGCAAAGCTAAAGTAGAATTTCCAATTTTATAACAATTATATATAGTTTGCTTAATCTTGAATCCAAACAATCATGTTTCAATAATTATCATCATTCTTGATTTGATGGCTTCATCTTTGATTTGAATAGATGTGAATTTTTTTATTCAAAATATTTAATGATGCTTCCAGAAATAGTGCTGTTTGGTAAACCAAATAACATTCTAAGGAGAAATATTGCCCTTAACTACTAAAGTTCTCATAATGGCTATAAACATTCATCTTGTTAGGAACAGTGGCGGAGCCAGAATTTTCGTTAAGGGGTATCAAAATATATAAAAATAACATATATTAGAAAATTAAGGGGAATCAATACATAATATATATATAATATAAAATTTATTTTTTTTACTTACCTATATAGTATATTTTTCTCGCGAAGGGATGTCATTTGACATCTCTTCCTTTCCTATAAGGTGACTCCGCCACTGTTTAGGAATTGCATTATATTTTAATTTATTGTGGCTTCACAAATAGTAAAAATTGCATGGGGCGCCCTATTTGGTCGCCCCCATTTAACCTATACCCATTTTTTAAAAAAGTTTAACTTGTACCCAGTTTTTAAACAACTTCAGTCCCTTTCTCCTCCTCCTTCTCCTCTTTCGTTTTCTTCTTCTTCTTCTTCTTCTTCTTCTTCTTCTTCTTCTTCTTCTTCTTCTTCTTCTATTAACAACTGAAAGACACTAACAATCTGAGATTTTGTGATGTGGATTATAAGATTGTGGTGAACGAAGCATTGGTTGGGGTGACGAAAGCTGTGGAAAAAGGGACACAGTAATCAGAATTCTGGCAAACACATTGGTAGAACTTTTCATTGGTTATATCCGAAAGAACATTTGTGAAAAATAGCAATAAGACTACTAATAACGAAAGAAATAAAGTTTATATTTCACTCTTCCTGCAAAATGTTACTTCAGCTTATATAGTGCTGAAGTTTTAACAAATGAACTAAATAACTTCAGCATCTTCTGCTGAAGTTTTTGAAAAAGCTTATCCAGGACAAAAAAAACTTCAGCTTATTTAGTGCTGAAGTTTTTACAAATGAACTAAATAACTTTAGCATCTTATGCTGAAATTTTTGAAAAAGCTTTATGACAAAACTAATGAATCCAGGACAAAAAAACTTAAGCTATTTTAGTGCTTAAATTTTTACAAATGAACTAAATAACTTCAGCATCTTATCCAGGACAAAAAAAACTTCAGCACTGCCTTTGTTACTTCATGCCCGTCTACTAGAATGCTGAAGTTTTGCGTGATTGCCTTTGTTACTTCAGTCCCGTATGCTGAAGTTACGCGAAAAAGTGGATACGTTTGCAATTTTTTTGCAAAGCGAGTACAAGTTAAAACGTGACCCAAAAAGCGGATATAGATACAAATCCCCCTCATAAATATGTAATATGTGCATATTTTTTTTTGGCTATAACGTAATGATAGTATTCAAATTAAGTTACGAGTACATCGATTATTTTATCAAAATACCTGCTATCCCACCACAAAGGTACGTACTTAGTAACTTTGTAATGTTTTTGTCTATGCTGGAATTTGACCCCTAATCTCCCATGATAATTTCATTCCATTTTATTGACCATTAAATTATATCCTTTAATAGAATTCGGGATAATTTGCGTATTAATGCTGCTACTTTATGTATATAATTACTAGTAGTAAGCGCTATAATCTGTTTTCAATACTCAGCAAGTTTTGCTTGTTTTTGTAGAGCACGAATGCTTATCGAGCCTCTATTTATAGATTGTATAGAAATTCTGCCAATGCTACTTTTTTTGTAATTTGCTTATTGTTAAATTAAATAATTTTGTAATTTTCTTTGTTGCCTAAAATTTGGGAATTCAATTGGCTAGTAACATTAAATGTGTACGGGGTTAGGTCTTTACTTTAGTGCTTGTCAAAGTTCACTCGCTTTTCCAAGTCCTTTATTACTACTAGCTAGTCAATGTAAAAATTTAAAAAAAAAATGTTTTTGACTTTTGACCCCAAGTGAGAGAAAGAGAGTTTTTTCTAAGTCGTTGTTGGGGTATATATAACGAATTTTTGGGTGACACCAATCAAAGTTGTGGTGGAGTGGTAAGTACTCTTTCATCCTTAACCAGAGGTTTCAGGTTCGAGCCCTAGGTACCAACGGGACGGGACCAAATTAATGGGACGGGACGGGACGGGACGACATTTAAGCGGGATGAAGGCGGGACGGAACGAACGGGACGGGACAAACGGGACGAAACGTTCGTCCCATCCCGTCCCGCTAACAAACGGGATGAGACGGGACGGGACGGGACGGGACAGGATGGGACGGGTTCGTGGGCCTTAAGTGTATTTTTTTTTAAAAAAAAACGTCTAGTTTTTTGAAAATTACTATGTTTTTAAAGTTTGCAACGGCTAGATTTTTGACTTATTTAATAAACTTAAATGTTACTATGTTAAAATGAAAATTAGAAAACTAAGTAGAGAATTATAAAATATTAAAACAAAAGACTTGTAATGAAATATTCTACTAATTATAAATTTATAATACAATTATAATTTAGTTAATATAATTTCAAAGTATTAACTATTAAGTAACTAAGACAATTCATAAAAAAAACTTCAACGCTTAGAGCCTTTTATTTTATTAATAGAACTTTCAAATCTCAAATACAAATATAATTCTTTTGAATAGCACCTAATCTACGCAGCCACCTTCTAGGAAGGGTTCTGTTTGAACTAGGCCTCTTAGTAGCCAATTACAAATTATTATACTAATATTTGTAAGCTCCTATATAGCTTTTTTGTAACTTATCAATAATATCTCTCGAACATTCTGCTGGAATTGGCAATGTTAATTGATGTTCCATGAGCTCCATGCCGTCATCGCTCCCAGTGGTAAGTATCTCATTGTATTCTTCTTCTTCCCCAGTGGTTAATTTTTCAAAACCAAGATTTTTTCTTTCTGAATTAATCTAATCTCTGAATAATACGGAAATCTCTAGACTGTCCTCCGTTAATGCGTGTCTATGATCTCTAATTTGAAATTTTGCCGCGCTAAAAGGACTCTCCGATGCTACTGATGATGCTTGAATAGCCAGGATATCTCGGGCCATAATTGAAAGTGTTGGAAAAACCTTGCCACGCTCCCTCCACCATGACAAAAGTTGTTCCTTGCCTTCTTCGTCTTTAATATTTTCCAATCCTTGATTAAGATAAGAATCAAGTTCATCATCAATAGAGGAATCAAAACCTGTTATATCATCCATATCTTCCCATAAAACTTCTGCTCTAAACTTAGAAGTAGAAGGAGCAGTTTCACAATCCGTTGTATCCATAGATTTATATTTATCAAACATTGATCTAGCATAAGAATATATGCTAGCTTGGCAGTTTTCGAGAGATGGTTGTTCATTTTCTTGAATTTCTAAATTCTCATAAATTTTACGAACAAGTCCCTTTGCACCTCTTAGTTTTAAAGATGGGTTAAGTAGAGTAAAAATTAAATAAACTTCGGGAATAGGGGAAAAATATTTTGTAAATTTTAAAAGCATTTCTTTAATGGCCGGTGCATAAGTTGGATTTGTTTTATACTTACCAAATACAACAGAAATTCCACAAATATACCATAATATTTGTGTAACAGTAGGATAATATATACCAGAAAATTATTTTGTAGCATAATAAAATTTTTCTAAAATTTAGTAAGCTCTTGGATCTCATCCAAATTAGAATCAACAATTTGATCAACATGGTGAGCATTATGCATATTAAATACCTTTTGGATAGGCACCTGATAATTATAAGCAACTTTAAGCATTTCACAAGTAGAATTCCACCTAGTACAAACATCTTTTGTAACTTTTCTAAATGGAAGGTTAGCACTAGCACACTGTTGAGCAAATTCACGAATTTTACTTTGTTTATAAGCACAAAAATGCCACAAGCATGTTGTATTTTACTACAAGCATCATAAAATAAATTAGGACCATCTTTTACAACCAAGTTAAAAATATGGCATGCACATCTAACATGAAAAATTGTTGGATTAATTGGACAAAGTCTAGATTTTAAGTTATTTGCTGCGGTTGTGTTAGCAGAAGCATTATCTAAGGTGATAGTTAAACTTTATTAATGAGTCCATAAAAATCAAGTATTTGTAGAACAATAGTTGCAATATATGCTCCAGTGTGTTTTGAATCAACAAATTTATAACCAATAATACGTTTTTGCAAGTTCCAGTGATGATCAACCCAATAACATGTAACAGTTAAATAATCACAACCACTAGGACTACGACCTATATCAGATGTGATAGACACTTTACAATCTAAGTAAAAAAACCACAACGAATATACTGAAGATATTCGGTTTGAAATTTAAAAACATCATTACTAACCGTGGTCTTAGGAAAACCTTGAAAAGCAGGGTTATAAGTTTCTTATATATAATGCACAAAAGCAGGGTGAGAAGGAAAAGTAAAAGGTAAGCTACAGACAACCACCATTTTTGCTAAGTTCTCACGTCTCTATCTTTGTTATAAGGGCGTAAAACATGACCAGAAGCAGGGTCTAGTTGTTGTTGAATTTGATTAGAACCAGATCCACTAGGCGTGCCGGTACTGATGGTAGGATCTATAATTTTCCGGTTTCTATGTTAGCTTGTATCCATAAAGATTTGTGATCCTTTCTTAAGTGTCTAGTTAAACCCCCCGTCCCACCACTTGTTGAGTGTGCAGATTGTTGCTTATATTTTTCACATATAGCACGATGATTGACTTTATCATGTTTAAAAAATTTCCATACAAGTGATGTTTTGGGACGTTCAACCTTAGGTTTACCCCTTACAGGGGGTACAGGGGGTAAAGCTCCAGACCGAGATTGACTCTGAGTTGGAGCTTGTGTTGCGGGACTAGTGGGTGTTTCATCTAATTCTTCTTCCTCATTTTCTTCATCCTAATTTTCTTCGTCCTAAAAAAATATCATTACCAAATTGTCTTTGTAAAGTTTCATGATCTAATTGTTCTTCGACATGAACATCATAAAATGTGGGAGGTTGGGAAAATGAAGTTTCATCAACATGAGTCATTTCATCAATATGTTTTCTAATTCTAGGTCTAGGAGAAGGATTAGGATTACTACTACTTTCACCTTTACTATTTGTTTTACTATTTTTTTAAAATGCCAAATACATTTTAGGTGCCATAATTTAAATACGAAATTAAATTAAAAAAGCTAACACAAAAATTAAACACAGAAATGAAATATGAAAATATAACACGTAAAGTAAACACAACAATTAAGCACTAAAATGATAAGCAAAAATTATATATTAAAATTAGGAGATGGAACGAGTGCACCGTGATTAAATATTGAAACTTGAAGAAATTGCCCAATATATTGCTTCAAATACTTGACGAATTAATTTGAAGTTTGAAAGTTATCACTTGATAGTAACAAAATTGAGAGAATAATATAGATAGAATATTAGAATGTAAGAGATTTAAGATAGAAGATTGATTTTTTGTGGGAAAAATGAAGAAGAATGGGGGTATTTATAGTGGAAAATAGGGTTAAAATATAATTTAATAAACTTAGGGGTTATATTAAAAGTTTGGGGGTATTTTGAGGGGGGAGGTAGGGGCTGTTTGGACCGTTGGCAACGTCTATTTTTGCAATTTAAGTCGTTGCCCAACGACTAGTTTTTTTAAAAAGAAAGTAAGTTCTGGCGGGACGGGACGAAACGGAATGGGACAAACGGGACGAAATGGTTGTCCCATCCCATCCTATGTCTCGTTTAACATTGGCCCACCCCGTTTAACTTGAAGCGGGATGGGCCGGCCCGTTGGACAACCATAATAGCGCTTTACCTCCCAATGTAGAACTTCCCGGTACATTTTGAAATATTCGAAATCAAATGACCCAACTAATTCAGATTCATGCTTAATAGGCTCATTAAGCAGGTAAGCCGCTCCCTTCTAAGAATTTCTTAATTCTCAGGATTCAAACCCTATAACTCTAGTTAAAGTTTGAGGTATCCCGACCATTCCACTATATCCTTTGATGATAACTAAATTAAACTCTTGTTGGGCAGAACTAGATAATTAGGCTATAATATTAATTTAATATGAGTAATCTAGCCAACTTTTTTCCACCACTACCTGTTTTCTTTTTTCTTTCAATTTTTGGGGCTGCTTTTCAGGTTGGAGTAGGGTCATTTTGATGGGAAAGAAAAAAAGAAGAAACTCACGTTGTATGGTCGTTCTTAAAATAATAGCCAAAAATTGTATATTTTTTGTATATTATACACACACACATACACACACATACATTATTTTTGTTATATACAAAAATTATATTACTTTTATACACTTTTTCGACTATCAAATATAAATAATTTCTGACACTGACTAGAATTGATAATACCCCAAAAAATTCAAGGAGCTGGGCCTATAACTATACATGAACTTTCCTCTCAGTACTAAGAAATTTTGGATTCAAATTGGATAGTGATGTTTGTGATAATATATTAAAAAAACAAAAACAAGAAGACGAAAATATATAGAAAGATAAGAATGACTTTCAATTTTGACTTGATCTATGGCAATTGGAAGTTAGGCACTTTGGATTTATCTTTTTAATTATATTTTTCACCCGATGTCCAGCATATCAATATTCGTATCGCATAAGGTCTATTAAGCAAAAAATGTCTCTTATAAGGATTTTTTTTTATATTTGGAACCTCAATCCGAAATCTCTTATTAAGAACGGAAGATCTTATTCATCCCATTACAATTTTTGAGTGTAACTCTTTAAAGTTACAAAGTCACTGCTTTTGACGGCTTAACAACTGAAATGAACTATTTAACTATCAGAACCAATCATTCCTAATATATATTTTCTTTCTTTAAGGAAATTTGATACATTCTACATCAAATTGGATAGTGATGTTTGTGATAAAATTTGATTATAAAAAAACGAGAAGACGAAAATAGTTGAAAGATAAGAATGACTTTCAATTTTGACTTGATCTATGGCAATTGGAAGTTAGGCACCTTGAATTTATATTTTTCACTCGATGTCTGCTTCTCCGATATTGACTCGCTGCTCAGAAGTGCGGGCGGCGGGACTCTGTGCCCCTCCCTCGGTCTGGGATGTTGCTGCAGCAAGGGGAAGCAACCCTGTCTGAGCCGGCGTGATGTACATACTCATAAATTGTGTCAATATCTCCTGAAGGGTTGGAGTAGTAGTGGTTGTAGGCGTGTCGGGTGCCTGAACTCCGGCTGGATCTGCTGGCGGTACCTCAGCGGCAGCTCGCGCAGGTGCTCTGGCTGCACCCCGTGCGCGTCCACGACCTCTGCCCCGACCCCTGCCTCTGACGGCTACAGGAGGGGGTGCGAGTGCCTGATCGTCCCGAGTAGCACGTGTCCTCACCATCTGTGAGAGAATAGAAGACAAAAGTTTAGAATTGATGTCAAAAATATTGCACGACAAGGAAATTAATGAAGTGAAGAATTTTCCTAAACAGTTACATAGCCTCTCGTAGATAAGTACAAACGTGTCCGTACCGATCAACGAGACTCTAATAAACCGGTCTGTGTTCCGTGACTCTTATGAACCTAGAGCTCTAATACCAACTTGTCACGACCCTAGTTCACCAACCGTGAACATGTCATGACGACACCTAGTCTCCGTGACCAAGTAAGTCTAACACTTGCGGAAACATAATAATTGCGGAAAAATAGAATACCATATTTAATTATCTAAAAAGGAAATTGTACGGAATGCCGCTCGGCATGTACGACTCAATATCTCAAGACTAAAACAATCCCAAAACCCGGAAACTCACGGGAAAACACAGGCTACAGAAATGTACAGTGAGGCTCCAAACTCCAGAATATCTAACAAATGGAAGGAAAGAGAACTAAGTACTAAAGATAGAATAAAGAGGGAGACTCGTCGGTCTGCGGACGCAGCAGATCTACCTCGAAGTCTCTGTAGTCCTCTTGCCTCACTGATAGTGCGCCTGAGTAGAGGTACCTGGATCTGCACATGAAAAAAAATATGTGCAGAAGAGGCGTGAGTACACCACAACGGTACTCAGTAAGTGCCAAGCCTAACCTCGGTTGGGTAGTGACGAGGAAGGTCAGGGCCCTACTGAGATTATATAAAATATAAAGGATAAAATAAGCAATGAAATTGAGAACCTACAATAAGAATCTATGCAAGATAATAAGAGTACAATAACGGAAACAATGATGAAACCAAACCACAAGGAAAGTAATCGGGGATCTCTAAGTATCCCGAGGATCTCTTAGTATCCTCGACATGTACTAGGGATCTCTTGGTATCCCGATGATCTCTCGGTATCCTCAATATAAGCCACGGATCTCTTGGTATCCCGAGGATCTCTTGGTATCCTCAATATGTACTAGGGATCTCTTGGTATCACGAGGATCTCTCGGTATCCTCAATATATGTACGGGGGATCTCCCGGGAATCTAACCCGTAGTCCCAAAGTAAATGTGCAGAAGGAATCTCCCGGGAATCTAACCCGTAGTCCCAGAGTAAATATGCAGGGGGAATCTCCCGGGAATCTAACCCGTAGTCCCAAAGTAAATGTGCAGGGGGAATCTCCGGGAATCTAACCCGTAGTCCCAGAGTAAATATGCAGGGGGAATCTCCCGGGAATCTAACCCGTAGTCCCAAAGTAAATGTGCAGGGGGAATCTCCGGGAATCTAACCCGTAGTCCCAATTTAAAACACAGAGCTGCAACACAAAAATATTAAATTAAACGCTAATTTCGTACCAAGTAAACATTTACTTCTAGCCTAACATGCTTCACGTAATGAAATTTAGGCAATTTAAGCAAATAAGCAATTAAGTCAACTAAACATGCCTTTCTAGACTAGCAACATGCTAAATTCACAAGTAGAATAAAACAAGAAAAGAACTCAATTGAAATACTTAAGGAAGAACCGGATTTTCAACAATTAGCTCAAGTACGCGCTCGTCACCTCACGTACAAGGCATTTCAATTATCAAATATAGCACATCCTAAGGGGAAAGGTCCCCCCACAAGGTTAGACAAGCCACTTACCTCAAACCGGCTCAAAATCAACTAGAAACCACGCTTTTGCCACGAGTATCCGACTCCAAATGGCCCAAATCTAATCAATTCAATTGCATATCATAAATATCATCTCAAACAAATGATCCTATGTTTTAATTCAAAGCTAATACGCGAAATTATGGAAAATGACCAAAATGCCCCTCGGGCCCACGTCTCGGAATCGGTAAAAATTTATATTCCCAGAAACCTCGCACTCTCATGAATCTAACCATACAAAAATTATACAATTCCGACACTATTTGGTCCTTTAAATCATCATTTTACATTTTTGAAAGGTTTCACAATTTTCTTCCCAAATTTCCTCTCAAATCACGAATTAAATGATGAATTCAGTGTTAGATTCATGTATTCTAGCCAAATCTGAGTTAAAATCGCTTACCCCGATGAATTTCTTGAAAAACCTTCTAAAAATCGCCTAAATCCGAGCTCTCTAGGTCAAAATATTAAATAAAACCCAAAACCTCGTATTTATAGGTACCCCTCATGTTTCCAGCTACTGCGGACCGCACCAAAACTCACGCGGTCCGCGCAAAGGCAACGTGCGGCCGCACAGGCCTCCCTCTGCAGTGACATGCTTTAGTATTTTGGCCATAGCTTTTGCTACAGATGTCCAAATTGCGATATCCTTACCTTTCTGGAAACTCGACACGAAGGGCTACAACTTTCGTTTTTGAATCACCTCAACATTCCTTGTAGATCAAAAGATGTGAGCTTCCTAAGTAGGACCAGCGGGAGGGCCCTTCACCGCGGCCGCGCCCCACTTTGTGCAGTCCGCGCGACGCCTACCGCGGCCGCACCCGCTTTTGTGCGGTCCGCACAACACTCAACGCGGACGCACTAATTTTTGTGCGGACCGCGTGAGTGAGTTCTGGGGCCTGCAACCCCTGTAGACCTGCTACAGCTATGATTTTTTGCACTAAAACATCCCGGAACCTACCCGGAACTCCCGGAACTTCAAACCAATTATACCAACACATCCCATGACATCGTTCAAAATTGATCAATACTTCGAATCGCTTATAACAACATCAAATCACCAATTTCACATAGGATTCAAGCCTAAGAACTCCAAGGACTCTTAAATTATGTTTTCGATCAAAAACTATATCAAATCTCGTCCGAATGACCTGAAATTTTGCACACACATCCCAAATGACATGACGGAGCTACTGAAACCTCCGGAATTCCATTCCGACCCGCAAATCAAAATCTCACTATCGGACCGGAAACTTCAAAAATTCAAACTTCGGCATTTCAAGCTTAAATTAGCTACGGACCTCCAAAACACATTCTGAACACGTTCCCAGCCAGAAATTCACCTAACAGAGCTAACAAAACCGTCAGATTTCCATTCCGAGGCTGTCTCTCCACTGTTCCGACTTCGGTCAACTTTCTAACACTTAAGCTCTCATTTAGGGACTAAGTATCCCAAAACTCCTCAAAACTCAAAACCGAGCATCCCGGTAAATCACATTAGCAGAAATAAACTTGGGGAAAGTAGTTAATAGGGGATCGGGGCATTAATTCTTAAGACGACCGACCGGGTCGTCACATTTCATGATCTAATTGTTCTCCGACATGAACATCATAAAATGTGGGGGGTTGGAAAAATGAAGTTTCATCAACATGAATCATTTCATCAATATGTTTTCTAATTCTAGGTCTAGGAGAAGGATTAGGATTACTACTAATTTCACCTTTACTATTTTTTTTTTAAAAATGCCATATACATTTTAGGTGCCATAATTTAAATACGAAATTAAATTAAAAATGCTAACACAAAAATTAAACACAGAAATGAAATACGAAAATATAACACGTAAAGTAAACACAACAATTAAGCACTAAGATGATACACAAAAATTATATATTAAAATTAGGAGATGGAACGAGTGCACCGTGATTAAATATTGAAACTTGAAGAAATTACCTAAAATATTGCTCCAAATACTTGACGAATTAATTTGAAGTTTGAAAGTTATCACTTGATACTTGATAGTAACAAAATTGAGAGAATAATATAGATAGAATATTAGAATGTAAGAGATTTGAGATAGAAGATTGATTTTTTGTAGGAAAAATGAAGAAGAATGAGGGTATTTATAGTAGAAAATAGGGTCAAAGTGTAAGTTAATAAACTTAGGGGTTATATTAAAAGTTTGGGGACGGGGGTGTTTCGGGGGGTAGGGGCTGTTTGTACCGTTGGCAACGTCTATTTTTGCAATTTAAGCCGTTGCCCAACGGCTAGTTTTTTTTTTTTTTTAAATAATTTTTGGCGGGACGGGACGCGGGACGGGACGAAATGGAACGAAACGGGATGGGACAAACGTGACGGAATGGTTGTCCCATCCCATCCCGTGTCTCGTTTAACATTGGCCCATCCCGTTTAACTTGAAGAGAGACGGGACGCGGGACGGGACGGGTCGGGCCGGCCCGTTGGACAACCATAGTAGAGCTTTACCTCCTAATGTAGAACTTCCCGGTATATTTTGAAATATTCGAAACCAAATGACCCAACTAATTCAGATTCGTGCTTAATAGGCTCATTAAGCACGTAAGCCGCTCCCTTCTAAGAATTTCTTAATTCTCAGGATTCAAACCCTATAACTCTAGTTAAAGATTGAGAGATCGCGACCATTCCACTCCTTTGGTGATAACTAAATTAAACTCTTGTTGGGCAGAACCAGATAATTAGGCTATAATATTAATTTAATATGAGTAATCTAGCCAACTTTTTCCCACCACTACCTGTTTTCTTTTCTCTTTCAATTTTGGGGGCTGATTTTCAGGTTGGAGTAGGGTCATTTTGCTGGGAAAGAAAAAAAGAAGAAACGTTGTATGGTTGCTCTCAAAATAATAGCCAAAAATTATATATTTTTTGTATATTATACACACACACATATACACACATTATCTTTGTTATATACAAAAATTATATTACTTTTATACACTTTTTCGACTATCAAATATAAATAGTTTCTGGCGCGAGCTAGAAGTGATAATACCCCCAAAAAATTCAAGGAGTCGGGCCTATAACTATACATGAACTTTCCTCTCAGTGTCACACCTCCTTTTTGCGCGCCCGCCCCGAAGGGTTGAATGCGCGAGGGAGTTTTTTTCCAATTTAAGTGACAATATTCGAAATGGGATTATTTATTTAATTCAGAGTCGCTACTTGGGAAAGGTTTGGCTTTTGGTGTCCCAAGTCACCGGTTTATCTTAAATCCCAAATCGAGGAAAATATTCGACTTTCCAAATGAAGTCTGCGAACCAGAAATTCTAAGTAAGGAATTCTGTTGACCCGAGGGAAGGTGTTAGGCACCCTCGAATCCCGTGGTTCTAGCACGGTCGCTTAAATTGTTATAATGGCTAGATATCTGATTTATTACATGTTATTACTTATGTGCTTTCATTAAGTTTAAAACCGCTTTTATTATTATTTATTTTTTATGAAATTGCAACATTGTAAAAATGCATTTCGAACCATAACAATCAATGCGCCCATGGTTGTTAATACATTCCGACTCCGTTGAGATTTGGATTTGGGTCACATAAATGCGCACCCGAATTTAAGAAGGAATGATTATTAAAATGCACGCCTGAAGCAATTATCGTATTATTATTTCTGGGTAAGGCCGTGGAATTTTGCTAAACGGCTCATCCCGAAGTCTAAGTAATTTTAATTAAATATTTATCGAGGGCCCCGCAATTTGTGCGTTTTATTTGGCGAGGCTCATCTCATTTATTTTTATCAGGATAATCCTAAAGTGCCTACATTTTCTATTAAAATTGTCTCTACGAAAATGAAAGAGAAAAGGGTCTTAATTTATTTACATGCTTGAGTTGTTATAGTTGAGTTTCGAATATGATTTGTAAATTCTAAAAAATGATACAAGCAAAGCAGTCCGTTGCCAATACGGGCACAGGCTCACGTATTACTACCTAATTATATTATACTAGGCATGTTCTCAGTTTGTCAAATTAAAAAAAAAACTTGGCAATCTAATTTTAATCCTAAAACAATTACATGCTGGAATTAACCAATATTATTTAACTAAACAATTTTCTTACAAGTTCCGAAATGGTCTATTCGTTTGATTTTTAACTTAGACGGAGTTACTACACCATTTATTTATTTACTTGGCAATCCAATTTTAATCTAAAACAATTACATGCTGGAATTAACCAATATTATTTAACTAAACAATTTTCTTACAAGTTCCGAAATGGTCTATTCGTTTGATTTTTAACTTAGACGGAGTTACTACACCATTTATTTATTTTTAAGCAATATATAGATAGTTCATCCGTTAAGCTATCGTTGGATGTTCCACTATATATACATTAAATAGCTACATGATTCCGATTTTTGTAAGCTAAATAATTTATATATACAAATAAAATTAAGAATATAATTCAAAATAAATTTAGAACTTCAATTCTTCATTTTTTGTATTCATGCTTCCTGTTTCAGTTTACAATAATCAGCGTGTCAGTTGTGTACCTGATATTGGAAGCAAAAGAAAAGTGAGAGATCAGCAGAAATTCAGTAGCATACAACAACAGCAATCCCAGCAACTAGTAACAACCAGCGACGAGAAATTTAGTGACAGATTTTAAAATCAAGACAAAATCCGGAAACAACAACAACCAACGGACAGAAGCAAAGGGAAACTTTTTCAGATTTTTGAAAGACTAGTTAGCGTTTAACCCTTAATTTCTCAATCCGTATCTCAGAATATTTGGACTATATATCAGGTGTATATTCTTCTTCTTTTGAATTTCCAGAATGTTTTTCTTTTTTGTTTTTCTAAAGTCTTAGTATTTTTTTTCGGAATTTTTTCTCTTAAATTTTTTCTCTCCCCCCAAAATCTGATTCAAGACCTCTCTATATATCCTCCAACCCATAAATCTTTTAATCAATTAAAATCAACCCATTTTCTCTACCAAACCCATTATCTTCCACTCATCCCCATTACATTAAATAAATATATCACACCACCCCATTATATTTTGTCCCCATGCCTAACATAAATAAATGCAAGATTCCCCCCACTAAATTTTATCTTGTCCCCCCTTTATATTAAACAACTATATCACAACCTACCCCATTTCATTTTGTCCCCCATGCTTCATATAAACAATTACAAAATGTATAATTCCTAAACTACCCCTCCGACCCTATTACAAGTTACTATTTTACCCCCGAAAGTACTATAAATTACCAAACTACCCATCAACTATAACACATCAATTAATCAAACTTAACCAAAATATAGACAATATGATTAATTTCTAACAATGTTCAAACAACAAATTTCATGAACATGATTTCTTCAACATTTCAACAACAAATCACATGAACATGATTTCAATCCACAAATCATATGAACACAAATTGAACAACCAAGAACAACTAAAATTTGATTGAACAATATTTTTAGCAACAACAAACCTATTTTCGGATTTAAACAACAACAACAACAATCAAACAAGTATATTTAGATTTCTAAATTCAATAATATTGAACTCAAAATCAACCATAACAACATTACAACCAACAATTCCTATATCAAACTTAAACAAGATTATGAGAAAAATTCAAGAGATAATCATAAATGATAAACAAAAAATCAAACTATACAAATTTCGGATTCAAGATCAACAAACATAATATGAACATGAATTAAATCTAAAAATAAAAACGACGGATTCAAATGATTAAAACCAACATACTTCCCTTATTACAACTAAATTCTTTTAGGCAAATGACAAAACAAAACCTAAGAAGAAACAATTATGAATTTAAACTTGAACTTAACAATATTAACAATTTCCGGAAAATACATAAAATACATTAAACAAATTGAAGAAACAATTAATTAAACTTCAATTTGTATCTAACTAATATTAAACTAACAAATATTCACTTAAACAATAATACAAACATGAAATAAACATGAAAACAATTAATTAATCTTTCAATTGACGGGTTCTTGTTCGTTTTCTGGGTTTTTGCCGGAGAAGAACGTGACGCAGCAGCAGCATCAACATCTGCTACTCGACAGGGGGGGTCCGATGGTTCGAGCATTGGGGGTGCGAGGGTTCGTCTGGGCAGTGGCGTTTGGTGGTTGTTTGGTCGTCGACTGGATAGTGACGACGAGGGGGAAGCTGGTGGTTGACGAAGGCAATGGCGGACTGCTTGGTGGAGCTGGGCAGCCATGGATGTCGAGCTCAAGCTCGAGCTTGACGAAGGACGAAGAAGATGAAGTGACGACGCAGAGACAGCTACGCGGACAGCAGTAGCTATGGTTCTTGGGGTCGTTTGGTCATGACGAACTGTTTGTTGATGGTGTTTGGACGAGAGGGAGTGGGGTCAAGGGCAGCCATGGTTGTGCTTTGGAGTTTTGAGGAAGAAGAAGGAGAATAGGGGGGGCGGATGCTTTAGGCATTTTTAGGGTTTTCTTACTTTTTTTTTTGTTTTATTTTGTTTGTACAATAATAGGGGTGTTGGGTTATGGACTGGGTCGACCCAGTTCGAAATGGACTGGGTCATAGGGAAGGTTGGGCCATTTTTTGGGCCTGTGGCTTGAAATCGAAGAAGAGGCCCAATTCCTACTTTCTTTATATTTTCGCTCTCTTTTCTTCTTTTATTTTTCTTAAACTAAATTATAAAAATACTTAAACTATTATTAAGAAGTAAATTAAGTTATAAAAGCACAAATTAACTCCCAATATCAATTAACGCATAATTAAATAATAATTAAGCATAAAATTATATATTTGGACATTAAATGCTAAAAATGCAAACGATGCCTATTTTTTGTAATTTTTTTAATTTTTGTAAAACACATCTAATTACTAACAATTGTAGAATTAAATCCTATATGCAAAATGCGACACATTTTTGTATTTTTATTAATTTAGCAAATAAACACGCACAAACAAATACAAATAATTATTCAAAATATCACAAAATTGCACGCCAAAGAAAAATCATTTTATTTTTGAATTTTTGGGAGTAATTCTCATATAGGGCAAAAATCACGTGCTTACAGCTGCCCCTCTTTGCCCGGAGACACGAAGGGTTTTCGTGCAAAGATAAAGCGAGCGATTTTTGCCCATCCGAGTACTCCGTGTGAAGCATTTTTTTTTTGAAAAATATTTGACCGAACCTTTGCTTCAAAGGTTTCCTACATATCCTGGGCTAAACAGGAATCAGGTCAACGTAGTTCGGGAAATTTTGGTAGCTGAGACTACCATGGGATTGCAATGCTTGTTGTTACTGCTGTTGCTGTTGCCACTACTGCTTTACTGACATCCTTATTACAACCAAAGGAAATTGAAACTGAACTAACTACTTATGCCTGTCAACCGCTAGTTACAAGATTCCTATCTATAATTCTTTTGCAACTTGATCTTGGGTCTCAGCTAATTCTGCTTGTAGACTTCGATCCGAATCTTGATGCTCGCAAGTTGTAGGCGTTTGTTTATTTCTGCAGTATTGAATGAAACAGGATTGGCGGAGATCGGGAATTTGATCCAATTTTTGAGCGACCTGCCCTTTGTTTGTTTCAATATGTGGGAACATCTTTTTTTTTTGTTCTTTTGTTCTTTTCTTTATTCTGGATTGAGACTCACCCCGTAGGTCGTCTCGATCCATGCACCTCAGGGTCAGACCTGCTGAGACAACAAAACAAACGAACGAAATTTCTACCCCAGTTTCACTAGGAAAATTTCTTGAGTTAATTGTCATGAAAATTTACAGCACTGATGAGGGGATTGGAAAAAACCCTAGTCTACAAAGCGCAACTCAAGGATTGGAGCCCTAATGTCGCAAAAGGTAAAAGTGCACAACTCAGGGATTGGATCCCTAATGTTGGCTAGAGGAAGGTTGCTCAACTCAGGGATTGGAGCCCTAATGTCGGCTAACAGAAAAAAAACGCTCAGTTCAGGGATTAGAGCCCTAATGCTGACTAAATAGAAACCTGTTCAACTTAGGGATCGGAGCCCTAAATTGGGAGAATTGCCAGGTTATGCTGGAAAGGGTCCACGGGTTATGCCGGGAAGATTCATCGGGTTATGCCGGAAAAGATGTCCCTGGGTTATGCCAGGGAGGTCCACGGGTTATGCCGGAAAATTCAAAGAGGTCCCTAGGTTATGCTAGGGAGGTCCACGGGTTATGCCGGGGAAGTCATCGGGTTATGCCGGGAAAGGAAAAGAGTACTCGGGTTATGCCGGGGAAGTCATCGGGTTATACCGGAAAAGGAAAAGAGGTTCCTGGGTTATGCCAGGGAGGTCCACGGGTTTTGCCGGGGAAGTCATCGGGTTATGCCGGGAAAGGAAAAGAGTCCTCGGGTTATGCCGGGGAAGTCGGAGAGAGTCCTCGGGTTATGCCGGGGAAGTCATCGGGTTATGCCGGGAAAGGGATAGAGTCCTCGGGTTATGCCGGGGAAGTCATCGGGTTATGCCGGGAAAGGGATAGAGTCCTCGGGTTATGCCGGGGAAGTCATCGGGTTATGCCGAAAAAGGGAAAGAGGTCCCTGGGTTATGCCAGGGAGGTCCACGGGTTATGCCGGGAAATTCAAAGAGGTTCCTGGGTTATGCCAGGGAAATCATCGGGTTATGCCGAAAAAGGGAAAGAGGTCCCTGGGTTATGCCAGAGAGGTCCACGGGTTATGCCGAAAAAGGGAAAGAGTCCTCGGATTATGCCGGGTAAGTCATCGGGTTATGCCAGAAAAGGGAGAAAGTTCTCGGGTTATGCCGGGGAAATTATCGGGTTATACCGAAAAAGGGAAAGAGGTCCCTGGGTTATGCCAGGGAGGTCCACGGGTTATGCCGGGAAATTCAAAGAGGTTCCTGGGTTATGCCAGGGAAATCATCGGGTTATGCCGAAAAAGGGAAAGAGGTCCCTGGGTTATGCCAGGGAGGTCCACGGGTTATGCCCTTTTATTTATCAAAATGTATGAAAGAATTCTGGGTAAACTTCCTTTTGGTCGTTTTCTTGCTGCAAAGCTGTTTCAACGCTCGTGCACTTCATTTCTTTTTTGGGCTACACCTGCTTCTTGCACGGTTGCTTTGGATCGCACCTGTCTCAATTTTCCTAAACAAAGAAAAATTGTCAGTTTGAAATTGTGGTCGGTTTTGTGGCCTTCATTGTTTTTCTTGGTCCCAAGCTTCATTTCTGTTTTGAGAAAATTCGCCATTGATTGGCTTCCAAGGCAACCTCCTTTCAAACTGATAAGACTCAATATTTCAGGATTTCACGCTGATTTGTGCGTGTACGGCTCTGTTTCTTCCGTCTCACTCTGTTTGGGGATTTTGAGGTAATCAAACGCCGTGATCAGTCGGGATTGGACTGACGTATCACTGAGGCCGGGTATGTTCTCCACCTCTTGCCAAACAGAGCCCTGTAAAACCGGTCCTGCCACCTTTTCTTTCTAGCATGTTTTGGGGCTTAGGGTTAAACCGAAAAGGAATCCAAAGAAAAGTAAACAAAGAACGAGAAAAAAAAATGAATTTTTTTTTTATAAAAAAAACGTCTTTTTTGGGAAAAGAAAGACTTATCTTGGTCCATGTTGGCTTTAAATTGACATAACCTGCTTTTTGGACTGGATGCCCGGCTCTCACGAACCTACATTTTCTCACGAACCAAACGGATCTATGTTTCCAAACCAGGGAACCTTGCCAGAACCTTCTGTGGTGAAATCCTCTTTCGGCCGACAACGCTCTTTGTGAGTTTTCGCTAGCCGACCTCTCTCATTTCTTTTCTCACCGTCGCCTTATAGTGCTCGTCATGAGTTTTCACTAACAAGACTCTCTCATTTTGATTTCTCTGCTCGCCATCGCCTTATGGTGCCCATAGGTTTTCACCAATAAGACTCTCTCATTTTGATTCTTTCATCCTGACTATGTCGGATCTGAGCAACTGCGCCTTTTTGATTTTGAAGAAACTTTTGCCGATTGATCAGAAGGACTTGTAACATGTTTGGGGTCAAAAGAACTTGGATCGAATTACAACTTTGGAACCGTCCAGGCGGGATTATCGCCGAATTATTATAACGTCTGCCCCAGTTTAACTTTTTTAGGGAGAATTATATTTTGGTTTTGGTGTGACTAAACCCCATAGAGAGGTTGCCTACGTATCCTTTCGGAATCAAGTCAAACGTAGTTCAAGAAATTTCGGTTTTTTTTTTAGAACTTCATTTCCGGGTTCCAAAGAGGGTAATGAAAGAAAGGTAAATGGCTCAAAGGGTTAGCAAAGGATTTGAGTGTTTGGGTAGCGGGAATGAAAGCCTTCGTCCTCTCAAATGTGCAAAAACATCGTCAGAGCAAGTTCAAACATAGTATCTTTTTACTGCATCTGCATTCACGGCTGTGTCGGGATCTTTTCCTTCAATATCACCTAGATATAATGCTCCCCTGGGCAATATCTTCCTGATGATGTATGGACCTTTCCAATTAGGAGCAAATTTTCCTTTCGCTTCCTGGTGATGTGGAAGAATGCGCCTTAATACCAGTTGACCTACTTCAAAATTCCTGGGTCGCACTTTCTTGTTGTAAGCACGAGCCATTCTTTGTTGGTACAATTGCCCGTGACAAACCGCAGCCATTCGCTTTTCATCGATCAGCGTTAACTGTTCCAAACGGGTTTTGACCCACTCACTGTCTTCAATTTCAGCTTCAACAATGATCCGGAGAGAAGGGATTTCTACCTCTGCCGGTATTACAGCCTCGGTCCCGTAAACCAACAAGTATGGGGTTGCCCCTACTGAGGTGCGTACTGTAGTGCGATATCCAAGCAGGGCGAAAGGTAACTGCTCATGCCATTGTCTGGAACTCTGGGTTGTCTTCCTCAAAATCTTTTTGATGTTTTTGTTCGCTGCTTCAACAGCGCCGTTGGCTTTGGGCCGATAAGGAGTGGAATTCCTATGCGTTATTTTGAATTGTTCACACACATCCTCCATCAAATGACTATTCAGGTTTGCTGCATATTTCTGTGATTATAGTTGCAGGAATACCGAAATGACAGATAAGATTTGAATGTATGAAATCCACCACGGCTTTCTTAGTGACTGATTTGAGAGTGACAACCTCGGCCCATTTTGTGAAGTAGTCGATAGCGACCAATATGAATCTGTGTCCATTTGAAGCTTTGGGCTCAATCGGACCAATGACATCCATACCCCAGGCAACAAATGGCCAAGGTGCAGGCATGGGATGCAGTTCTGTGGGAGGTGCGTGAATCAGATCTCCATGCACCTGACATTGATGACACTTTCGAACGAAGCTGAAACAGTCCTTTTCCATGGTCATCCAATAATATCCGGCCCGCAAGATTTTCTTTGCCAAAACGTACCCGTTCATATGAGGTCCACACACCCCTGCATGTACTTCATGCATGATCCTGCCTGCTTCTTCGGCGTCAACACATCTTAATAAGTTGAGATCAGGGGTTCTTTTATACAATATCTCACCGCTCAAAAAGAATCCACTTGCCTGCCACCTAATAGTTCTCTTCTAATCTCCATTAGCATGTTCAGGGTATTCTTGTGTTGTTAAGAACCTCTTAACATCCTGGTACCATGGATGGATACTTGGTCCTGCCTCGATGGCGTTGCAGTAACCATGTCTTTCCCTGATTTGGTTTTCCAAGGGATCGATGTGGGCGTTGCCTGGATAAGGTAACATTGAAGCAAAAGGATCAACGAGTGTCAAGAGGGATATCCTTGCCAAAATCAAAGGTTATTAAACCTCAAGGCCAAGGCCCGTGGAAAAACAAGGAGAGCAATGAGCATGATTTGGGAAATTCATACTAGACTAAAAGGTCGGGGAAATGCAAGTTTCCGAGCTATGCCACAAAAGAAGAGGGATATCCCCAACAGAAAGGGATTATCCCCAGCAAATAATATCATCCCCAACAAGTTGTGGAGCGCAGAGCAAGGAAGGAGAAAAGGAAAAGCCATCCCAGTAGGAGTATCACAACCAACCACCACGTTTTAAACTAACAAATTTTGTTTGATTTGAAACAGGTAAAGGAAATGGCATTGATGACAGAAATGCATGCCATAAGGGAGACTGTCAAACTGGGGCAGAAAATTTTCCTTTCATTTGGAAAATTTTCTGGAAGTCAGGTACCCATTCGAGGAAGAATAAAGATAGCACCAGTCTCAAGGGAAGTGGTGTTTGAACCAGTGTTTCCCCAACATAATAAGTTTCAATGGAGGAAGTATTCCCCAGCAGACAGAATAAAGGGATGACACTTGTGCTCAGAAAAGCAAAAAGCCATTATCATCCCCAGCAACTTCCAGAAGAATGAAGCATCGATTTGAATGGATAAAATTCCCCAGCAGTGTTATCCTCAACAACGTTATCCCGAGAAGATAACACTTTTATCCCCAGCAGTGTTGAAAAAAAAATTGAATTTGAAGGAGGGGAAGAAAGGAGACTTCCCCAGTAGTATTATCCCCAGCAATCAGGCGTCCACCTGGAAAACAAGGAAGAGCAGTTGGAGTATTAGCAATCAGGCGTCCACCTGGAGAACAAGGAAGAGCAGTTGAAGTATCAGCAATCAGGAGCCCACCTGGAGAATAAGGGAATACAATGGAAGTATCAACAGTCAGGAGCCCACCTGGAGAATAAGGGAATACAATTCAAATTTTAAGTAATCAGGAGCCCCCTTGAAAAACAGAATGGCGTTTTATTTTTGACATTATTGGTTGAAGTCAGGAGCCCCCCTGAAGAACAGAATGGTGATTTGTTGGTTGAAGTTGGGAGCCCGCCCATATAACAAAGGAATACATTCAGTCTTGTCGTTTTTTTAATTTTTTTTTTTAAAAAAAAAGAAAAAAAAGAAAAAAGGGGAAGTAGTTTGCAGAGGAATGAAACATCATACTCAAAAGGAAGTAATTTTGGAAGGAGTAAGATAATATATTTACTCAACAGAGTTATCCACAGCAGTGTTATCCCTAGTGGATCATCGAGATGTAGAAGCATCCTCGACCAAGTTTCAAGAGGGTCGGACAACCCAGAGTGGGTAAGGAAGAAAAGGAAAAGTCATCCCCATCAAAATAATCCCCAGCAGTTTCGAGGGAAGACAACACAGGTAAGTAAATAATTCAGGAAGAAGGAAATGGTTCACACATAGGAGACGCACTTCCTAAGTGAAGATTTCATTAATAGGAGACGCATTTCCTCCTAAGTTTAGTTTTACCCATAGGAGAGGCATTTCCTCCTAAGTTTAGTTTCACTCATAGAAGAGGCATTTCCTCCTAAGTTTAGTTTCACCCATAGGAGAAATATTTCCTCCTAAGTTTGTTTTTACCCATAGGAGATGCATTTCCTCCTAAGTTTGTTTTTACCCATAGGAGAGGCATTTCCTCCTAAGTTTAGTTTCACCCATAGGAGATGCATTTCCTCCTAAGTTTGTTTTTACCCATAGGAGAGGCATTTCCTCCTAAGTTTAGTTTCACCCATAGGAGAGGCATTTCCTCCTAAGTTTAGTTTTTACCCATGGGAGAGGCATTTCCTCCTAAGTTTAGTTTCACCCATAGGAGATGCATTTCCTCCTACGTTTACTTTTACCCATAGGAGACGCATTTCCTCCTTAGTTTAGTTTCACCTATAGGAGAGGCATTTCCTCGTAAGTTTAGTTTCACCCATAGGAGAGGCATTTCCTCCTAAGTTTAGTTTTACCCATAGGAGACGCATTTCCTCCTAAGTTTACTTTGACTAATAGGAGAGGCATTTACTCCTAAGTTTAGTTTTACCCATATGAGATGCATTTCCTCCTAAGTTTACTTTGACGCCTGAAGAGAGGAATGGCGATTATTTTCAAAGTTGTTGTTGAAGTCAGGAGCCCACCTGAAGAGAGGAAAGGCATTTTTAAAAGTTGTTGAAATCTTGCCAACCTAAAGAAAGGAATGGCGATGTATTGGTTGAAGTCAGGAGCCCGCCTGAAGAGAGGAAAGGCGTTTTTAAAAGTTGTTGAAATCTTGCCAACCTAAAGAAAGGAATGACAATGTATTGGTTGAAGTCAGGAGCCTGCCTGAAGAGAGGAATGACGATTTATTTTCAAAGTTGTTGTTGAAGTCAGGAGCCCGCCTGAAGAGAGGAAAGACGTTTATTTTAAAAGTTGTGTATTTTAAGTCAAGAGCCCGCCTGAAGAGAGGAATGCCGCTTATTTTTAAAAGTTGTTGTTGATGTTGGGAGCCCGCCCAGATAACAGAGGCATACATTTCAGTCTTTACATTTCAGTTGTTGAAGTTGGGAGTCCTCCCATAGAACAGAGGCATACATTCAGTCTTTACATTTCAAGCATTGAAGTTGGGAGCCCGCCCATATAACAGAGGCATACATTTCAGTCTTTAATTTTCAAGTGTTGAAATTGGGAGCCCGCCCAGATAACAGAGGCATACATTTCAGTCTTTACATTTCAAGCATTGAAGTTGGGAGCCCGCCCAGATAACAGAGGCATACATTTCAAGTCTTTAATTTTCAAATATTAAAGTTGGGAGCCCGCCCATAGAACAGAGGCATACATTTCAAGATCAAGTCAGAGGACAATAAAACAGAGGGTTACAATAGGAATCCCCAGCAGGAAACAATAAAATTCCCCGGCACCGGGAAACAGAAGGTTGCAACAAGAGGTCACAGTACAAACTCAAGTACATGTGTCAAAAGAAGAAAAGCACCGGAAGAAATGCAAGCAGACAAGGAAGCAAGGCAACAAAAAACAAAGTGTACTCTAGCCTAGCTTCTTGATTTCTTTTAAGCATGGTGTAACAAGGAGATCGGTAAGCAGTGGTAATAACATGCAACAACAGTAACAATGCAGTCCCACGGTAGTCCCAGCTACCAAAATTTCCCGAACTACATTGACCTGATTCCTGTTTAGCCCAGGATATGTAGGAAACCTTTGAAGTAAAGGTTCGGTCAAATCTTTTTCAAAAAATGCTTCAACGGAGTACTCGGATGGGCAAAAATCGCTCGCTTTATCTTTGCACGAAAACCCTTCGTGTCTTCGGGCAAAAAGGGGCAGCTGTAAGCACGTGATTTTTGCCCTATATGAGAATTACTCCCAAAAATTCAAAAATAAAATGATTTTTTTTGGTGTGCAATTTTGTGATATTTTGAATAATTATTTGTATTTGTCTGTGCGTGTTTATTTGCTAAATTAATAAAAATACAAAAATATGTCGCATTTTGCATGTAGGATTTAATTCTACAATTGTTAGTAATTAAATTTGTTTTACAAAAATTAAAAATTACAAAAATAGGCATCGTTTGCATTTTTAGCATTTTATGACCAAATATACAATTTTATGCTTAATTATTATTTAATTGTGCATTAATTGTTATTGGGAGTTAATTTGCGCTTTTATAACTTAATTTAGTTCTTAATAATAGTTTAAGTATTTTTATAATTTAGTTTTAGAGAAATAAAAGAAGAAAAGAGAGCGGAAATATAAAGAAAGTCGGAATTGGGCCTCTTCTTCAAATTTAAGCCACAAGCCCAAAAAATGGCCCAATCTTCCCTACGACCCAGTCCATTTCGAACTGGGTCGACCCAGTCCATAACCCAAAAGACCCAAACCCCCTTTGTCTTTCATTTTTTACAAAACAAAAAACAAAACAAAAACAAAAAAAGAAGAAGAAGAAAACCCTAAAATTATACTAACCCATCCGCCCCCCCTCCCTATCTTCTTCTTCCCCAAAGCTCCAAACTTTCCAACCATGGCTGCCCAACATCGACCACCCTCTAGTCCGCCTACCCAAGCCATGAACGCCCAAGCTCCTCCGGTCACGTCGAGCTCCCATGGTTACAACGTTGTGCCTTTTTCTTCCTCGTCAAAGCTCCAAACGTTGCTGTTTTTTTTCTTCTTCCTTCACCTCACGCTGCTGCTTGATGTCCAGCAGCTCTCCATCTCGTGAAGTTTCACAACCCACCATGGACGTTGCTAGTGATGCTTCGTCAAGCTTCTATTATCGCCAAACACCCCATCATCGAGCAAACAAACCCCATCGCTGCCCACGCCGCTGCTGTCGCGGCTTCTTCTTCTACTCCGCTGCTGCATCTTCCATCTCCTCGACCAGCTGCTGCCATCCGCCATAGCTGCTGCCGCGATGTTGTTGCTGCTCGTCGCAGCAGCTCCCTACTGCTTCATGCCTCTCCATCATCTTCGTCTTCGTCGTTGTTTTTGAATCGGTTAGTTGGTTTATGTTTCAAATTTTGTCCATATTTTGTTTGGTATTTTTCGGATCCAAAATAAAGAAGTAATTTAATTCTTGTTTGATTTGTTCGTCGTTGAAATAATTTTCTAGTGTGTTCATGTTGTTTGTTAAATTAATTTTCAGATTTCAAAATAGAAGTTTAATTAGTTGTTTTCATGTTTATTTCATGTTTGTATTATTGTTTAAGTAAGTATTTGTTAGTTTGATGTTTGTTAGATTCAAATTGAAATTTAATTAACTATTTCTTCAATTTGTTTCATGTGTTTATGTATTGTTAGAAATTGTTAATATTGTTAAGTTCAAGTTTAAGTTCATAATTGTTTCTTCGTCGATCTTGTTATTTGTTTAAAGAATTTAGTTGTGTTAGAGAAATATGTTGGTTTAATCGTTTAAATCCATCATGTTTGTTGTTTAAAATAGATTTAATTCATGTTCATACTTTGTTTGATTGTTCTTGAATCCGAAATTTGTATAGCTTGATTTCTTGTTTACCATTTGTGATTATTTCTTGAATTTGTCTCATAAAGTTTAATATGAGAATTGTTGGTTGTAATGTTGTTAGAATTGATTTTAAATTCAATATGATTGAAGTTAGAAATCTAAATATACTTGTTTGTTGTAGTTGTTGAATCCGAAAATAGAATTGTTTGTTGCTAAAATATTGTTCAATCAAATTTTAGTTGTTCTTTGTTGTTCAATTTGTGTTCATGTGATTTGTTGTTGAAATGTTGTTAAAATCGTGTTCATGTGATATTGTTGTTATGATGTTCATCCGTGTTCATATTGTTATTTGAACATTGTTAGAAATTGATCATATTGTCTATATTTTGGTTAAGTTTGATTAATTGATGTGTTATAGCTGATGGGTAGTTTGGTAAATTTGTAGTACGTTCAGGGGTAGTTTGGTAATTTCAGTAAGGTCGTGAGGGGTAGTTTAGGAATTGTACATTTTGAAATTGTTTATTTGAAGCATGGGGGACAAAATGAAATGGGGTGGGTTGTGATATAGTTGTTTAATATAAAGGGGAGACAAAATTTAATTTAAAGGGGGAATCTTGCATTATTTTAAATGAAGCATGGGGGACAAAATATAATGGGATGGTGTGATATGTTTATTTAATGTAATGGGGATGAGTGGAAAGATAATGGGTTGGGTAGAAAAAAAGTATGGATTTTAATTAATTGAAAAGTTTATGGGATGGGTTATAAGAAGAAGTCTTGAACACAAGACATAAAAAAAGGAGAGAGAACAGATAAGAGAAAAATACACAGATACGAGAGAGAGAAACAAATCTGAAAATAAGAGAGAGAAAAGGGCTGAACATTTAAGAGATAAAAAATTCCGAAAAATATTTAAGCTTTCAAATAAAAAAAAACCTAAGAAAAAACATTCTGCTTTCTTTTGTTGTTTGAAATCAGAATTAATTGTTGTTTCATCAAAGCTGGAAGCTCTTGTTTTTTTTTTGGGATTACTACTCCACCGGTCTGTTACTGGGTTGTTACTGTTGCTGGGCTATTGTTGTTGTGTTGTACTGGTTTTACTGCTGCTGCTGATTCTCATATTCATTTTCTTTTGCTTCCAATATCAGGTACACAACTGAAAAGCTGGTTATTGTAATCCGAAATATGAAGCGTGAATACATATGAAGAATGAAAATTTGAAGTTTTAATTTCGTTTTTTTTTCTTTGTTCCTTTTGTTGATTGTATTTAAGCTATTTCATGAATTACTAAATAATAACTGGAATAAGAAAATAATATCATAAGTTAGTCTGTAATAAATCGGTTCGGCAAAATAGGTTAATTCACTAGTTATGAAGGCTTCAAGATTATAGGTTGATCATGAACAAACAGCTAAATTTAGCTAAGACACGAATTTAAATTAAACATCGTAAATTAGGCATTAAGGCATGATTTGAGCTTAAGCAAGATTAGAAGAACGTTTAAGTCTAATAAACTTTCTAATAAGCTTTAGTAATTATGGTTAAATTTAGTTTCAAATGATTGTGGATAATTAATCTCAATAATATTTTTTTAAAAATAACAATGCTAAGTTTTAATCTAGCTATATTTGTTTATTTTGAATATTAGTTGTTGAATTTTTATTTAATTTATAATTTTCGAAATTAAGAATAAAATTCTTTTTTCATCAATATTTGTATGAATCAAGCAATTAGCGTGTCATGTTTTCTTAAATAATAATAATAAAAAAAACGTAATTAATTAGGATTTTCTTTATTCATTTTAGAGACTAATTTTAAATATCAAAATGTAGTCACTTTAAGATTTATCCATTTAGGAAAATAAATGAGATGAGCCTCGCTTAATGAAATGTATAGATTGCGGGGCCCTCAATAAATGTACATTTAATTGCTTAGAATTAAGGAGGAGTCGTTTTAGCAAATTTCACGGCCTTACCCCAAAGTAATAAATCGCTAATTGCTTTAGGCGCGATATAATAATAATACATTCTTAAACACGGGTATGCATTTATGCGACCCAAATCCAAATCCCAAAACATTGAATAAAAATACGTTCCGGATCGTGGATGCATTTTATGTGACCCAATCCAAAGACATGTTTTTAAACGATGTTCACATTCTTTAAAAAAATACAATAATAAAAGCGGTAAAAAGATAAAATTTGCACATGAGCTCATAATTGTATAAAAATCAGATATTTAAGCCAAATATGACAGTTGAGCGACCGTGCTAGAACCACGGAACTCGGGAATGCCTAACACCTTCTCCCGGGTTAATAGAATTCCTTATCCGGATTTCTGGTGCGCAGACTGTAATACAGAGTCATTCTTTTCCTCGATTCGGGATTAAAATTGGTGACTTGGGACACCCTAAATCTCCCAAGTGGCGACTCTGAAATAAATAAATAAATCCCGTTTCGACTGTCCTTTAATTGGAAAAAACTCCCTTGTCCCCTCGCGGGGACGGAAAAAGGAGGTGTGACAGCTCTGGCGACTCTGCTGGGGATTTAAACCCAGAACCACTGGTTCAGGGTTAGAAATTCGAGCTTAGATAAATTGTTATATTTGGCTTTATCTGATTTTTACATGTTTGAGCCTAATGTGCTAAATGCTGCTTTTACCGCTTTGATATTATTTGACTGTATATATAAACTGTGCCGAACCCTTATCTCTTTACCTCCGGGGATGTGCTTACTGGTTGAGACTCCTTATTCTGTTAGTGTCATACCCTGAAATAAAAAAGAGGCTCGGACAAGTTACGAAGCCGGATGGCCTTTTGGTTCCCGGTAAGTTGCCTCTTCCTCGACTTGAGTTGTCCGCTCGGGTACACAGTCTAGAACACCAACTCAGGTTTTGAACATAAAATAACATGACTTCATGCCGAATCCCTAGTAGGAATGATTATTTGCATCATGTTGCATTTGACTTAGGGGACTCAACACAGGGGTTGGGTCTGTCTAGGGCTAGCAACCTGAAATGAAAAAGACCATCTTGATGCATCCTATGTGCTACATGTTGCATTCCTTCAAGGGTAAAAGGATCATTTGGTGGATCAATGATAAAGCAAATAGGGCCCGGTTATGTTTTGTTACATTTTTATCTAATAAAAAACAAATTTAAAAAAAATGAAAAATTCAAAAAAAAAAATTCTTTGCATTTTTTATCATTTATGAAAAAACAAAAATAAAAAAAAAGGGAAAAAGAAAATCCAAAAGATTTTACATGTTTCATCACCTTTTAAGAAAAAGCAAAAGAAAAAAAAGATATGTTTTCTCTGAATTAGTTATTTTTTTTATTTCTCACCCGTATCCAATCTGGCCCGAACTACGCGGGTTTGATTCTCACCGGATGTGAGATACGTAGGCAACCCTCATCGGGTCCAACCCCTTTTTTGCTAAAATAGTCAAAAACCAAAAAAATAAATAAAAAACGTCTCAAAATTTTTTATTTTGTCATAAATAAGTCTAGTGGTGTCCAACCTCCCCTTTTGCTAAAAATAGCCAATAAAAAACATGTCAAATTTTAATTTTGTCATAAAGAAGTCGGGTGACGCTGTTTTATCAAGACATAGCCGAATGTTCCCGAAAGGGACGCCGGAAGGCTGACTTTGCATAAACAGCCACCTTTTGGGTCATGTTTAGGATTTTTTGGTCTAGTTGACCCACACAGCCTTAAAAATCTTCGTCCCCGAGGTGCTGAAGGGCCGTGTTTACAACACCCGGTTTTTATTGTAAGTAAAAAAAAAAAAACAAAGAGCCAGCGGTTAGGTGAATACCATTTGAATTTTTGGTCAAAATAAAGCCGAGCCAGCTTCGGCCGCGTCTTAAAACCGTTCTTGCCGAAATAGCCTTAGAGTATCTTTCAATCGTCAAAAGGTTATTTTCGTAAAAGAACGGACAAGTTTGTAAAGTGTCAAAATAATCCTCCCCGGCCTCAAAATTCATGTGAGATTTGGAAGGGGGCACATTTGCAAAAATAGCCGTTTGGTTGCATTTGTCAAACGGGGAAAGGAAGCTGGCCTTTTTGTTTTGAGGTTATAAATCTTTTGGCTAGAATATATGGGTTGTTTGATTTTTGAGTTTGTTGGTCATCTTTCAATCTTTGAAACCCAGTTTATTTTATTATGAAAATTGATAAAAAAAAATGTGTCTCATTGTTGTTACCTTTCATTTGGTCCGAACTACGCAAGGTCTGATTCATGCGGGGTCATGATACGTAGGCAATCTCCATAAGATTCGACCACCACTGAAAAAGAAAAAAAAGGGAAGAAAGAAAAATAAAGGAAAGCGCAAGTGCATCGCATCTCTGATAGAATGGTTTAACTGCTTAGGTGCATTGCATCTCTAATATATGATTATCTGTCAAATGCCCTGACACTAACGTGATGGCTTCCCTTTGCTGTGTTCATATATAGAAAAGTGGTTGGTTGTGGTAACTCCTCCCTGCAAAGCAAATGACACAGAACCTCAGAACAGGGTGGGTCGGTACTGATGACCGACAACAATTGGTCGAACAGAACAACGGGTTGGTAGAAGAAGTGAAAATGCTGAGACAACATGTGGCAGACATGTATCAGGCATGGATAACTGGGAAAGCACCACCCCCACCACCGCCAAGCTTTTCAAACTCTGGCATTACCCATCCCCCATACTCTCCATCCCAGCCCACTTATGACAACTTTCCTAGCTACCCGAGTAGCTCCATCACTCGTCCACGCTACTCCCCTCCCCAATGCTACTTCTCTCCACAAGATTCCCAAAGACGGGCTTCACTTTCCAAATACCCAGCTCCACAGAAGGCCTATCCACCCTCACAAGCCTACCGGAAGCCCCCTGGATCAGGTTTCCGGCCCAATCAAGCATTTAGGAACGAAAGGTTGCTGAAACGAGGAAAGGCTCTCACCCCTATCGGAGTATCTTATGCAAGTCTGTTTGAAAGGCTAAAGCATGTTGGCTCTATTGAGCCACTCCCCGCATGTACTCCAAATCCACTTGCAAGGAGCTTTGATCCGGCAGCGCGATGCGCCTACCACTCCAATGTCATAGGGCACAACATTGAGAGCTGTCATAGTTGGAGAAGGGAAGTAGAGAAAATGATCCAAGAAGGGCGGGTTGTGATTAATAACAGTGACATGGTGCACTCGAGCCCCCTCGAGAACTTGCCAACGGATGTTGATGATATTGAAGCTGGTAATGGTCTTGGCAGTATCGATGCAAAGCTCAGTGGCTAAGATGCCAGTCTTGATAAAGTGGAAGGACGCTCTGTTCCTTGGTTAACAAGAGAGAAGCTTGTGGTGGCTTATTTTGTTGACATTTATGTTGTTCGGATTATTAGGGTTATAAGTCGGATATTGTCTTGTCCATTTTGTTTTAGGATTTTGTTCTGGATTGTTTTGTTTGTTTTGTTATTTAAACCATTTCACCGGTAGTCTAATACAAAATCCGATCTTTCTTTATTTCCAGTCATCTCTTTGTTTGGTCCTTTTATCATTTTTGTTCAGTGCCGATTCTAGTGACATGACATGCGCACACAGTTTGGGCCTAACCTTAAAAGTTAATCGTAAAACCCTGGAAAGGCGATCAGACCATTTAAAGGAAATAAGAACGGTTTGGGATTATTTGAAGCCCGAGTCATGCAGAATTGGGGCAAGTTAAACACAAAAAAAACCGTTAAAATCAAGATTCTCCAAATTGGCGTGAGGGTCATTCATGATAATGAGAGTGTCGCCCAACGATGTTTTAGAAATAACAAAGGGAAAAGCAAATGTTTAACATAATTGTCAAGCCCAGCACCGTCGGAAGAGACTATAAATCTATTGTTTGTTGTGTTGTTTGCATTTGGCATGTTTTGAAGACTGGAATGACGAAGGCATTTTGTTCTGCTACCTAAACACTTTATCCTTCGTTACCCCTTTTGAGCCTTACTTATTTTTCTTTCATACCCCTCGTTCGGAATCAGTAAAAACGACTAGAAAACGTGAGCATGGCATGAAAACATGAAAAAAAAAACAACAAAACGAAAAAGAAAAGAAAAGAAAAATGATAACAAAAAAAAACAAAAGAAAGTCAAATGAAAAAAGAGGAATTGGGAACTACGTTCGACCTGATTCCTCAAAAAGGATACGTAGGCGCCTCACGACTCGGTCATAATGGCCATAATGGTCATAATGTGCATAATGTGCATGGTGTAAAAAAAAATTATAAATAATAAATAAATAATCCCCAACCAATGAACTAGGGGCAAGAGTTGTGCTCGTTGTAAGCAAAATTGGTTCCGAAGGTTGTAATTTTAAAACCCCAAATTTATTTTGCTTTTGAGCCTTTAATACCCTTTCTTTCTAGCCTGTCCAAAACCCACATTACAGTCCAAAGAAAGACCTTCTGATCAGTCTGCAAAAGACGCCAAGTCAGACAAACGAGAGTCTTACCGGCGAACATAACATTATGTTCCACAGCAGAAAGGACTCTAATCTCCAGCAGAGAGAGTCATACCGGCAACAATCCAAATCCCCAGCTGGAAAGTGATACAAATGAGAGAGTCTTATCGGTGAAAATCTTCACGGACACCATAAGGCGATGAAAGCTGAAAGAAAAATCAAAATGAGAGAGGCTTGATAGTGAAAACCCTATGGGCACTACAAGTCGAATAAGATTAAGAATCAGATGGGGAATCGACAAGTCAAGATCTTGAAAGACGATTGACGGCAGAGGATATGCCACATGTGCATGTCACGACCATTAGAGTTGGTATCGGCGTTTGATAGGTTTTTATTTATAGTTTCTTTTGTTAAAGAGTCATCTTTTTCCTTTATCTTTTATTCGGTTCCCCTTTTGTTTATCTTTCTCCTTTCATAGAAATTTCCCCAGTAGAGTCTGTTTGGTCAGAACCAGTGGGAAATGACTTCAAAATAGACCATCAGCTTTCCAAGATAAGATCTGACTAATACATCCAAGTGGTATAGTCAGCAAGGAACAAGCGCGAGGCCAGTGTCAAAAAAAAAATATCTCCAGCAAAAGGAGATTGACAAAAGGATCAACGAGTGTCAAGAGGGATATCCTTGCCAAAATCAAAGGTTATTAAACCTCAAGGCCAAGGCCCGTGGACAAACAAGGAGAGCAATGAGCATGATTTGGGAAATTCATACTAAACTAAAAGGTCGGGGAAATGCAAGTTTCCGAGCTATGCCACAAAAGAAGAGGGATATCCCCAACAGAAAGGGATTATCCCCAGCAAATAATATCATCCCCAACAAGTTGTGGAGTGCAGAGCAAGGAAGGAGAAAAGGAAAAGCCATCCCAGTAGGAGTATCACAACCAACCACCACGTTTTAAACTAACAAATTTTGTTTGATTTGAAACAGGTAAAGGAAATGGCATTGATGACAGAAATGCATGCCATAAGGGAGACTGTCAAACTGGGGCAGAAAATTTTCCTTTCATTTGGAAAATTTTCTGGAAGTCAGGTACCCATTCGAGGAAGAATAAAGATAGCACCAGTCTCAAGGGAAGTGGTGTTTGAACCAGTGTTTCCCCAACATAATAAGTTTCAATGGAGGAAGTATTCCCCAGCAGACAGAATAAAGGGATGACACTTGTGCTCAGAAAAGCAAAAAGCCATTATCATCCCCGGCAATTTCCAGAAGAATGAAGCATCGATTTGAATGGATAAAATTCCCCAGCAGCGTTATCCTCAACAACGTTATCCCGAGAAGATAACACTTTTATCCCCAGCAGTGTTGAAAAAAAAATTGAATTTGAATGAGGGGAAGAAAGGAGACTTCCCCAGTAGTATTATCCCCAGCAATCAGGCGTCCACCTGGAAAACAAGGAAGAGCAGTTGGAGTATTAGCAATCAGGCGTCCACCTGGAGAACAAGGAAGAGCAGTTGAAGTATCAGCAATCAGGAGCCCACCTGGAGAATAAGGGAATACAATGGAAGTATCAACAGTCAGGAGCCCACCTGGAGAATAAGGGAATACAATTCAAATTTTAAGTAATCAGGAGCCCCCTGAAAAACAGAATGGCGTTTTTATTTTTGACATTATTGGTTGAAGTCAGGAGCCCCCCTGAAGAACAGAATGACGATTTGTTGGTTGAAGTTGGGAGCCCGCCCATATAACAGAGGAATACATTCAGTCTTGTCATTTTTTTTATTTTTTTTTTTAAAAAAAAGAAAAAAAAAGAAAAAGGGGGAAGTAGTTTGCAGAGGAATGAAACATCATACTCAAAAGGAAGTAATTTTGGAAGGAGTAAGATAACATATTTACTCAGATGAGTTATCCACAGCAGTGTTATCCCTAGTGGATCATCGAGATGTAGAAGCATCCTCGACCAAGTTTCAAGAGGGTCGGAAAACCCAGAGTGGGTAAGGAAGAAAAGGAAAAGTCATCCCCAGCAAAATAATCCCCAGCAGTTTCGAGGGAAGACAACACAGGTAAGTAAATAATTCAGGAAGAAGGAAATGGTTCACGCATAGGAGACGCACTTCCTAAGTGAAGATTTCATTAATAGGATACGCATTTCCTCCTAAGTTTAGTTTTACCCATAGGAGAGGCATTTCCTCCTAAGTTTAGTTTCACCCATAGAAGAGGCATTTCCTCCTAAGTTTAGTTTCACCCATAGGAGAAATATTTCCTCCTAAGTTTGTTTTTACCCATAGGAGATGCATTTCCTCCTAAGTTTGTTTTTACCCATAGGAGAGGCATTTCCTCCTAAGTTTAGTTTCACCCATAGGAGATGCATTTCCTCCTAAGTTTGTTTTTACCCATAGGAGAGGCATTTCCTCCTAAGTTTAGTTTCACCCATAGGAGAGGCATTTCCTCCTAAGTTTAGTTTTTACCCATGGGAGAGGCATTTCCTCCTAAGTTTAGTTTCACCCATAGGAGATGCATTTCCTCATACGTTTACTTTTACCCATAGGAGACGCATTTCCTCCTTAGTTTAGTTTCACCCATAGGAGAGGAATTTCCTCCTAAGTTTAGTTTCACCCATAGGAGAGGCATTTCCTCCTAAGTTTAGTTTTACCCATAGGAGACGCATTTCCTCCTAAGTTTACTTTGACTCATAGGAGAGGCATTTACTCCTAAGTTTAGTTTTACCCATATGAGATGCATTTCCTCCTAAGTTTACTTTGACGCCTGAAGAGAGGAATGATGATTATTTTCAAAGTTGTTGTTGAAGTCAGGAGCCCACCTGAAGAGAGGAAAGGCATTTTTAAAAGTTGTTGAAATCTTGCCAACCTAAAGAAAGGAATGGCGATGTATTGGTTGAAGTCAGGAGCCCGCCTGAAGAGAGGAAAGGCGTTTTTAAAAGTTGTTGAAATCTTGCCAACCTAAAGAAAGGAATGGCAATGTATTGGTTGAAGTCAGGAGCCTGCCTGAAGAGAGGAATGACGATTTATTTTCAAAGTTGTTGTTGAAGTCAGGAGCCCGCCTGAAGAGAGGAAAGACGTTTATTTTAAAAGTTGTGTATTTGAAGTCAGGAGCCCGCCTGAAGAGAGGAATGACGCTTATTTTTAAAAGTTGTTGTTGATGTTGGGAGCCCGCCCAGATAACAGAGGCATACATTTCAGTCTTTACATTTCAGTTGTTGAAGTTGGGAGCCCGCCCATAGAACAGAGGCATACATTCAGTCTTTACATTTCAAGCATTGAAGTTGGGAGCCCGCCCATATAACAGAGGCATACATTTCAGTCTTTAATTTTCAAGTGTTGAAATTGGGAGCCCGCCCAGATAACAGAGGCATACATTTCAGTCTTTACATTTCAAGCATTGAAGTTGGGAGCCCGCCCAGATAACAGAGGCATACATTTCAAGTCTTTAATTTTCAAATATTAAAGTTGGGAGCCCGCCCATAGAACAGAGGCATACATTTCAAGATCAAGTCAGAGGACAATAAAACAGAGGGTTACAATAGGAATCCCCAGCAGGAAACAATAAAATTCCCCGGCACCGGGAAACAGAAGGTTGCAACAAGAGGTCACAGTACAAACTCAAGTACATGTGTCAAAAGAAGAAAAGCACCGGATGAAATGCAAGCAGACAAGGAAGCAAGGCAACAAAAAACAAAGTGTACTCTAGCCTAGCTTCTTGATTTCTTTTAAGCATGGTGTAACAAGGAGATCGGTAAGCAGTGGTAATAGCATGCAACAACAGTAACAATGCAGTCCCACGGTAGTCCCAGCTACCAAAATTTCCCGAACTACATTGACCTGATTCCTGTTTAGCCCAGGATATGTAGGAAACCTTTGAAGTAAAGGTTCGGTCAAATCTTTTTCAAAAAATGCTTCAACGGAGTACTCGGATGGGCAAAAATCGCTCGCTTTATCTTTGCACGAAAACCCTTCGTGTCTTCGGGCAAAAAGGGGCAGCTGTAAGCACGTGATTTTTGCCCTATATGAGAATTATTCCCAAAAATTCAAAAATAAAATGATTTTTTTTGGTGTGCAATTTTGTGATATTTTGAATAATTATTTGTATTTGTCTGTGCGTGTTTATTTGCTAAATTAATAAAAATACAAAAATATGTCGCATTTTGCATGTAGGATTTAATTCTACAATTGTTAGTAATTAAATTTGTTTTACAAAAATTAAAAATTACAAAAATAGGCATCGTTTGCATTTTTAGCATTTTATGACCAAATATACAATTTTATGCTTAATTATTATTTAATTGTGCATTAATTGTTATTGGGAGTTAATTTGCGCTTTTATAACTTAATTTAGTTCTTAATAATAGTTTAAGTATTTTTATAATTTAGTTTTAGAGAAATAAAAGAAGAAAAGAGAGCGGAAATATAAAGAAAGTCGGAATTGGGCCTCTTCTTCAAATTTAAGCCACAAGCCCAAAAAATGGCCCAATCTTCCCTATGACCCAGTCCATTTCGAACTGGGTTGACCCAGTCCATAACCCAAAAGACCCAAACCCCCTTTGTCTTTCATTTTTTACAAAACAAAAAAAACAAAACAAAAACAAAAAAAAAAGAAGAAGAAAACCCTAAAATTATACTAACCCATCCGCCCCCCTCCCTATCTTCTTCTTCCCCAAAGCTCCAAACTTTCCAACCATGGCTGCCCAACATCGACCACCCTCCAGTCCGCCTACCCAAGCCATGAACGCCCAAGCTCCTCCGGTCACGTCGAGCTCCCATGGTTACAACGTTGCGCCTTCTTCTTCCTCGTCAAAGCTCCAAACGTTGCTGTTTTTTTTTCTTCTTCCTTCACCTCACGCTGCTGCTTGATGTCCAGCAGCTCTCCATCTCGTGAAGTTTCACAACCCACCATGGACGTTGCTAGTGATGCTTCGTCAAGCTTCTATTATCGCCAAACACCCCATCATCGAGCAAACAAACCCCATCGCTGCCCACGCCGCTGCTGTCGCGGCTTCTTCTTCTACTCCGCTGCTGCATCTTCCATCTCCTCGACCAGCTGCTGCCATCCTCCATAGCTGCTGCCGCGATGTTGTTGCTGCTCGTCGCAGCAGCTCCCTACTGCTTCATGCCTCTCCATCATCTTCGTCTTCGTCGTTGTTTTTGAATCGGTTAGTTGGTTTATGTTTCAAATTTTGTCCATATTTTGTTTGGTATTTTTCGGATCCAAAATAAAGAAGTAATTTAATTCTTGTTTGATTTGTTCGTCGTTGAAATAATTTTCTAGTGTGTTCATGTTGTTTGTTAAATTAATTTTCAGATTTCAAAATAGAAGTTTAATTAGTTGTTTTCATGTTTATTTCATGTTTGTATTATTGTTTAAGTAAGTATTTGTTAGTTTGATGTTTGTTAGATTCAAATTGAAATTTAATTAACTATTTCTTCAATTTGTTTCATGTGTTTATGTATTGTTAGAAATTGTTAATATTGTTAAGTTCAAGTTTAAGTTCATAATTGTTTCTTCGTCGATCTTGTTATTTGTTTAAAGAATTTAGTTGTGTTAGAGAAATATGTTGGTTTAATCGTTTAAATCCATCATGTTTGTTGTTTAAAATAGATTTAATTCATGTTCATACTTTGTTTGATTGTTCTTGAATCCGAAATTTGTATAGCTTGATTTCTTGTTTACCATTTGTGATTATTTCTTGAATTTGTCTCATAAAGTTTAATATAGGAATTGTTGGTTGTAATGTTGTTAGAATTGATTTTAAGTTCAATATGATTGAAGTTAGAAATCTAAATATACTTGTTTGTTGTAGTTGTTGAATCCGAAAATAGAATTGTTTGTTGATAAAATATTGTTCAATCAAATTTTAGTTGTTCTTTGTTGTTCAATTTGTGTTCATGTGATTTGTTGTTGAAATGTTGTTAAAATCGTGTTCATGTGATATTGTTGTTATGATGTTCATCCGTGTTCATATTGTTGTTTGAACATTGTTGGAAATTGATCATATTGTCTATATTTTGGTTAAGTTTGATTAATTGATGTGTTATAGCTGATGGGTAGTTTGGTAAATTTGTAGTACGTTCAGGGGTAGTTTGGTAATTTCAGTAAGGTCGTGAGGGGTAGTTTAGGAATTGTACATTTTGAAATTGTTTATTTGAAGCATGGGGGACAAAATGAAATGGGGTGGGTTGTGATATAGTTGTTTAATATAAAGGGGGGACAAAATTTAATTTAAAGGGGGAATCTTGCATTATTTTAAATGAAGCATGGGGGACAAAATATAATGGGGTGGTGTGATATGTTTATTTAATGTAATGGGGATGAGTGGAAAGATAATGGGTTGGGTAGAGAAAAAGTATGGATTTTAATTAATTGAAAGGTTTATGGGATGAGTTATAAGAAGAAGTCTTGAACACAAGACATAAAAAAAGGAGAGAGAACAGATAAGAGAAAAATACACAGATACGAGAGAGAGAAACAAATCTGAAAATAAGAGAGAGAAAAGGGCTGAACATTTAAGAGATAAAAAATTCCGAAAAATATTTAAGCTTTCAAATAAAAAAAAACCTAAGAAAAAACATTCTGCTTTCTTTTGTTGTTTGAAATCAGAATTAATTGTTGTTTCATCAAAGCTGGAAGCTCTTGTTTTTTTTTTTGGGATTACTACTCCACCGGTCTGTTACTGGGTTGTTACTGTTGCTGGGCTATTGTTGTTGTGTTGTACTGATTTTACTGCTGCTGCTGATTCTCATATTCATTTTCTTTTGCTTCCAATATCAGGTACACAACTGAAAAACTGGTTATTGTAATCCGAAATATGAAGCGTGAATACATATGAAGAATGAAAATTTGAAGTTTTAATTTCGTTTTTTTTCTTTGTTCCTTTTGTTGATTGTATTTAAGCTATTTTATGAATTACTAAATAATAACTGGAATAAGAAAATAATATCATAAGTTAGTCTGTAATAAATCGGTTCGGCAAAATAGGTTAATTCACTAGTTATGAAGGCTTCAAGATTATAGGTTGATCATGAACAAGCAGCTAAATTTAGCTAAGACACGAATTTAAATTAAACATCGTAAATTAGGCATTAAGGCATGATTTGAGCTTAAGCAAGATTAGAAGAACGTTTAAGTCTAATAAACTTTCTAATAAGCTTTAGTAATTATGGTTAAATTTAGTTTCAAATGATTGTGGATAATTAATCTCAATAATATTTTTTTTAAAAATAACAATGCTAAGTTTTAATCTAGCTATATTTGTTTATTTTGAATATTAGTTGTTGAATTTTTATTTAATTTATAATTTTCGAAATTAAGAATAAAATTCTTTTTTCATCAATATTTGTATGAATCAAGCAATTAGCGTGTCATGTTTTCTTAAATAATAATAATAAAAAAAACGTAATTAATTAGGATTTTCTTTATTCATTTTAGAGACTAATTTTAAATATCAAAATGTAGTCGCTTTAAGATTTATCCATTTAGGAAAATAAATGAGATGAGCCTCGCTTAATAAAATGTATAGATTGCGGGGCCCTCAATAAATGTACATTTAATTGCTTAGAATTAAGGAGGAGTCGTTTTAGCAAATTTCACGGCCTTACCCCAAAGTAATAAATCGCTAATTGCTTTAGGCGCGATATAATAATAATACATTCTTAAACACGGGTATGCATTTATGCGACCCAAATCCAAATCCCAAAACATTGAATAAAATACGTTCCGGATCGTGGATGCATTTTATGTGACCCAATCCAAAGACATGTTTTTAAACGATGTTCACATTCTTTAAAAAAATACAATAATAAAAGCGGTAAAAAGATAAAATTTGCACATGAGCTCATAATTGTATAAAAATCAGATATTTAAGCCAAATATGACAGTTGAGCGACCGTGCTAGAACCACGGAACTCGGGAATGCCTAACACCTTCTCCCGGGTTAATAGAATTCCTTATCCGGATTTCTGGTGCGCAGACTGTAATACAGAGTCATTCTTTTCCTCGATTCGGGATTAAAATTGGTGACTTGGGACACCCTAAATCTCCGAAGTGGCGACTCTGAAATAAATAAATAAATCCCGTTTCGACTGTCCTTTAATTGGAAAAAACTCCCTTCACCCCTCGTCGGGTATGTAAAAAGGAGGTGTGACAGCGTCCTTTGCTTTTGGTAATTAAAGGATTAATTACTTTTTGCTTTTAATTGAGCAGAACAAAATGTCTTCGTCATTCTAGTCTTCAAAACATGCCAAATGCAAACAACACAACAAACAATAGATTTATAGTCTCTTCCGACGGTGCTGGGCTTGACAATTATGTTAGCGTCCTTCCACTTTATCAAGACTGGCATCTTAGCCACTGAGCTTTGCATCGATACTGCCAAGACCATTACCAGCTTCAATATCATCAATATCCGTTGGCAAGTTCTCGAGGGGGCTCGAGTGCACCATGTCACTGTTATTTAATCACAACCCGCCCTTCTTGGATCATTTTCTCTACTTCCCTTCTCCAACTATGACAGCTCTCAATGTTGTGCCCTATGACATTGGAGTGGTAGGCGCATCGCGCTGCCGGATCAAAGCTCCTTGCAAGTAGATTTGGAGTACATGCGGGGAGTGGCTCAATAGAGCCAGCATGCTTTAGCCTTTCAAACAGACTTGCATAAGCGAAAAAAATGAAATATTAATCAGGCTTTGTTTCTGTTGAATTCCTCCTGTTTAGATTTGTGTTTGAATATTAATTTTCCTCTCTTTGTATAAAAATGTAGTTGATTGATTAATGAGTAATAAGGTTACATATGTATAACTTCTTCATATAATAATGTTAGTTTAAATTAATCGAAAAATAGTTAATCTGTTTTGATATTATGGTGTGTCAATATCATGTTCTAGTATTATTGAATAAAAGAATATAGAATGAAAGCAGTTTTTTCTTTGAACAAACTCGATCGCAATTTTCCATTCGCATTAACCGTAAACTAATAACTAATAAGTTACATCTTTTCAGCATGTAATTAATTGAGGTATTTTCTTTTGTTTTAGAGACAAACTTAATAGAAAAAATATAGTCACTGTAGGTTTATCCTTAAAAATAAAAATGAGATGAGCCTCGCCGAAAATACAAAAATCGCGGGGCCCTCAGTAAATATTTGCTTTAAAATTGCTTAGACTTCGGGATGGACCGTTTAGCAAAATTCCACGGCCTTCCTAAAATAATGATACGCTAGTCACTTTAGGCATGTATTTAATAAAGTTATCTCTTTAAACTCGGGTGCACATTGATGTGACCCAAATCCAAATCTCAACGGAGTCGAGATATGTCAATAACCACGGGTGCATTGATGTAACGTGGTTCGAGATATGTTTTCACGACGTTGCAATTCTCGTAAAATAATAATTATGAAATTGGTAAAAAGATAAAATTTGCACATAAGTTCACATTTGTATAAAATCAGATAATCAAGCCGAATATGACAGTTGAGCGACCGTGCTAGAACCACGGAACTCGGGAATGCCTAACACCTTCTCCCGGGTTAACAGAATTCGTTATCCAGATTTCTGGTACGCAGACTGTAATATAGAGTCATTCTTTTCCTCGATTCGGGATTAAATTGGTGACTTGGGACACCCTAAATCTCCCAAGTGGCAACTCTGAAATAAATAAATAAATCCCGTTTCGATTGTCCTTTAATTGGAAAAACTCCCTTGTACCCTCGCGGGTGCGGAAAAAGGAGGTGCGACAGGTGGCAAGACTGGTCTACCAGGATTCCCGCTTGTTCGGAAACGGAGTAGCCTTCCAGTTTTACAATTTGGCATCGGGCCCCATGTAAAGCACCTCAGCGGTGCTCGAGCCTTCTCCCGGCTGAACCATATGGGTTTCGTACATCATTTGCCTCATAACCTGACAGATTTCTTCAATTTCCTCGGTCGTGAAGGTCTCATCCTCTCTTTCTTCATTGTACTTGGGTTTGACGAATGTTTTGTAAAGATGGGGAATTGGCTGAGATAATACCCAACCATTGCTCTTCCGTTGGTTTGCCCACATTACGTCAGCTTCTTCGGCGTAAAAACCAATACCGAAGAACTTTTCGGCGGCAGGTAATGTGATAGGTTCGGTGATACCTTGCAATGATGCCCCGAGTCCCTTTCCCAGTTTATAACCATGCCTGATCATTTCCTTGGCAACCATAACTGACGCTTTTGAGAGAAAAGGTTGAGGGTAGGGGCTTCCTTCTTCGCATTGGTCTGCGACCACAACCTCGAAAACTTGATAGACTATGTGTTCACTACCCTCCTTAGCTTCGAGGCATGGAACCGACGGGTCTCGATAAATTGAATGCTCATCCTCTCCGTGGACTATAATCTCTTGATTTTCATGTACAAATTTTACCATCTGGTGGAGAGTAGAAGGTATGGCTTCCGTCGCATGAATCCAGGGCCTTCCTAGAAGGAAATTGTAAGAAGTATCCATATCTAGGACCTGAAAGGTCACCTCAAACTCCACAGGTCCAATAGTCAAAATCAAATCGATCTCGCCTAGGGTGTCCCTTTTGATGCCGTCAAAGGCACGAACACATACGTTGTTGGGCCTGATTCTCCCTGTTTCGATCTCCATTCTTTGTAGAGTCGAAAGGGGACAGATATCCACTCCGGACCCGCCATCCAGCATGACCCTCTTCACATAGTATCCTTCACATTTAACTGTTAGGTGGAGGGCCTTGTTGTGAGCGGCCCCTTCCGGGGGCAGATCATTTTTGCTGAAGGAAATTTGATTGATCATGAAAAATCTTTCTGCCATCCTCTCTAGCTGTTCCACGGTAGTTTCAATTGGGACGTAAGCTTCATTGAGGGTATTGATCAACACTTTTTGATGCTCAGTTGAATTCATCAATAGAGACCACAACGAGACCTGAGCGGGAGAGTTTCGGAGTTGATCAATTATCTCGTAGTCTGCAGTTTTCATTTTCCTGAAAAACTCTTCCGCTTCCTCGGCGCTAACCGGTTTCTTGAGTGGGAAACGCTTCTTTGTAAAATCATTCAACTCCTCCAGGTTGAGGTATTTCTCAGTTGGGTTAGTTTCATTCACTTCTCCCAGGATTTCTTTTCCTTTGTAGGTTACTACCGCCTTGTTATAATTCCATGGGACGGTAGTAGGATCCGTCATGGGCCTCTGCGGCGCGCGTCCAATAATCACGGACTCATTCAGCCTTGGTGAAATTATTGGCCCCCGTTCCGCATAGGTCCCTTTGGGCACATACATCTTAGATCCTTTGTTCAGCTCAAACCTTCTTGGAGGGCTCAATGTCACTTGTCCTTTCTTCGAACCTCGGGGGACATAAAGGACAGTATCTTTCGAGGGTACTACCTCAATTTTTGTTTTCACTGCTTTTTCTGTGTTTTGAGGGGGTTTTTTACTCTTCTTGTCCACCTTTTCTTGCTTTGCATACGTCTTGGGCTCTTTCTCAAAGTCGGCGATTGCAATGATGACTTTCAAGACAGGATCAAACTCTTTATCTTCGCAGATCATCCCAATAATCGGTCCATTGTTATGAGCCGGTAACAGATTGTTGGTCACTTTAGGAATATCTTCGTCCTTTAACACTATTCGCTTTTGTTCTATGAGGTTTTCAACAACCCTTTTCAAAGTCCAACAGCTCTCAGTGTCATGTCCTTTCACTCCAGAATGATAGGCACATCGGGCACTAGGTTGGTAATAGGGTGACTCTGGGTTTTGCCTATTTGGGGGTACGGGTTGTAACAAACCTATTTGGACCAATTTGGGAAAAAGCTTGGAATATGATTCACCAATAGGTGTGAAGTCCATTTTCCTGGGCGGCTCTCGAGTGCGGGCGTTGTAGGGGAGATTATTTTGTAGAGGTCGGGGATTATACTGAGCTTGGTGAGGAGGTTGATTTCTTGGAAATTGAGCTCGTTTTTGGTGAAATTGTTGTTGTGGCCTAATATATGGTTGTGCATTCATTACTGTGTAGGGCTGAAGGTTCATAGCATAGGCCGCATCTTGATGGGGGTAGTAGTGTTGCGGGGGTCTTTCAGAGAAATGAAATCTGGACGGATGGGGTTTTCTTACACTCGAAGTTGCCATTGTTGCTTCTTCCTTCTTCTTTCGGTTTGCTCCTCCTCTAGACCCGCCTTGGATTGCTTGGGAGGTGGCCCTTATAGCAGACTGACTCAAGATTCGCCCTGTTTTTAAACCATTCTCCACCATTTCACCGATTTTGATGGCTTCAGCAAACGGCTTTCCCAATGTAGACATCATGTTTTGATAATAATCAGCCTCTTGGGCTTGAAGGAAAACGCTGACCATTTCTGTTTCATCCATGGGAGGTTTGACTCTGGATGCTTGTTCGCGCCATTTGACAGCATATTCTCGGAAGCTCTCCGAAGGCTTCTTCTTTAGATTTGACAATGAATTCCTGTCGGGGGCAATGTCGATGTTATATTGAAACTGCCTGACAAAATCCCTAGCCAAGTCGTCCCAAATGTGCCAACGAGATACTTCCTGATCCGTATACCATTCAGAAGCAATACCAGTCAAAGTTTCTCCAAAGTAAGCCACAAGAAGTTCTTCTTTTCCGCCTGCTCCCCGCAACTGGTTGCAGTACCTTTTGAGGTGGGCTATGGGGTCCCCATGCCCGTCATATTTCTCAAACTTTGGGGTTTTGAAACCCAAGGGCAGATGTACGTGTGGGAACATGCACAGGTCAGCGTAAGATACGCTTTTTTGCCCGCTCAGACCCTGTATATTTTTGAGAGTTTGCTCCATGCTTCTCATTTTTCTGGTCATTTCCTCTTGTTCAGGCGTTTTCTCGGCTTTCTCCTGTCCTGCGATAAACTCGTACCGAGACGGCTGAGGGTAAGCATTGGTAGTGAACTGACTAGGTTCCAATGGAAGAGGTGGTGCTTGAAATGTGAAGGATGATGAATCGAAGTTAGGCCTGGGTAAGACAGGTTGTGCCGTGGATGAACAAGGTGGAGCAGTGAATATGTTTGAAATCGCTCCGACAGCTAACACCTGGGGGCGAGACTCAGAAGGTGTTCCAGTAAAGTAGGTTGAGATGGTAGGAAATCCCAATGGGGTATTTGGATAATTGGTGGGGATGTTGGAGGTCCCACTTGCCCTAGGAAAAAGCTCAGGGAATCCAGGGATCGCACTTGGTGGCTCTTTTCCATTGGCCCAGGCATCCCACATTTCCATCATGCGGAGACGCAGAATCCTATTTTCCTCGACAGTTGATGACTCAGAAGTTGGGATGACTGAGATTGAACTTTCCTCCGAAATAGGAATCGTTGGCAGAGGAATTTCTGAAGACATTTCGACACTTCCCTTCGACCTTGTGAAATATGTATGAGCAATTCCTCTTGATTTAGCGAAGGGTGGTTGAACGTTTCCTTTTGATCTCGTGAAGTATGCATGAGAGGCCAGATTACCACAAAACCAAACCACTTTTCTAGGAACCTGAACTTATCAGCAAACATGACGGTTAGTGTAAAACAAATAACATACAGGTAATCTCACATTGGGGTGTGATGCACCTATACAGTCAGGGGAGTTTCTACATGCTTGCAACAAAGACATGTATCATTCCGGCTTCTCCTTAGGCTTTTCTTTTATTTATCACCATTTTTCTTTCTTTGCTTTTTTATTTTATTTTATTATTTGCAGTTAAAAATGTGACCGGATCCGATGAGGATTGCCTACGTATCACGATGCCGCGTGAATCAGATCTTGCGTAGTTCGGAATAGAGGAGTGTAAAAGAAGCACACATTTTATTACTTAAAGCAATCTATTACAACCAACATTTGAAAAAGGGGAAAATAAACAAACCTTGAAAACAAATGCAGACTCAAACAAACTAATGCACCCTGATGCGAAAAGACAGACAGAAGATGCTAAGATACAGACTCGACCTATGAATAAATCAAGGTTTCGAGAATTGGCGCCCGCGGGGCATCGTTCGGCCTCGCCGCGGTCTTAGGTGTGAGATCCCTTTCAAGTTGTTCCAGCTCATGCATGGTTTGCTTAACATACACCATCACTGCCGAGAGAACGGTAATGGTGGTCATGTTTTCACACCGTAGACATCTTCTGATGATGGCATGGGCAATGGTCCTGATCTTATACCTGGTTCGCCTCTTCTCTTTGAGTAAGTGCTCTATTTGATCATTACGGGCTGTCATAACCCGAGAATCCTGGAGGCATTGATTTTGCCACTGCCGAATTTCTACTTCCATCTGGGCTAAAAGCTTGCGGCAATGTCTATTTTCAACTCCTAGGGTTCAGGTTTGCTCAAACGCTCTGTCCACCTTTTCCTTCAAATTGGCAATGGTTCGCTCGTGATCGCTTTCCAACTGCTGTAAGTGCCGATTACGTTTTTCTGTCCTTCTTGCCCAGTGTGCCTCGAGCCCCGCTATGGTATTTTCTGACTCAGTCCGGTGCTCTCCAATTTCCGTCCTTAGAGCTTTTATCAATCGTTCATCCGACCGACTCCTTTGTTGATTATCAGCATCTAACCTCATTTGTTTTATCCGAGCCTTGAGCATCTCGTTTTCCTGAGCCAACCTGTTCTTTTCTCCCAAATCGGTAGCAACTTGCACGTTGTGCTCATATTTTAGACCTTCCACTTGTTGCTTCAACTTGCTGATTTCGGTACGATAACCTCTTTCTTTTGCCAACCAATCCCACTGCTTTTGCGATGACTCGGCGAAATTCAAGATGTGGGGTCTTTTAGTCGGCCTTTCGTGTTCGAGTTCTCTTCTGTACCATGCAAGGTAACCTGGCGCCATTTCACTTTTGGCCGGATCTTGCACACAAGTATCTGCTTTCAAATATTGACATTCGTTCCAGATCTGGCGGATTTTTGCTTCAGGAAATTGTCCGTCAGGGCTTATCTCAATTGTTTGAGCAGTAAGATCTTCCTCGTGTGGCACTATCTGATATCTTCCGAGTTGTCTCAAGACTCGACAGGGCGCGTAAGGTTGAATGCTCTTAAGTCCCATCAGTAGGAAATGAGTTCTAGTTGCTGGCATATACATGATCTCATCAACAGGCAACCATCCCAGTGTCCACTGTATTTGGCTGGCAGTAAGAGCTTGAAAGAATGAAGTCCATGCCATAACTCCTTTGGGTAGACTGATCTCTTTGGTTCTCGTGTAAAACTCTTCTATGCAAGTCTTTTCCGGGGAACCATGGCTCAAAATCTTGGAACGATGACAGAGGTGCTCGGTCATCCACATTTGTAGGAGCAAGTTACAACCTTCGAAGAAATTTCCCCAGCTTTACAAGCCGTGAGAGCTCGAAAAATGTCAGATACCACCATAGGCGCGAGAGTACTGTCACTTTGTGTGAGCAAAGTACTGACGACCCCGGATATTTTCAGATCAATATTCCCATCTTTCCTCGGAAATACCAGAAGGCCCAAAAATGTTATCATGAAAGCCACCCGTCTGTGCTTATCCCACTTCTGACAACTTCCTTTGCTGCATAGCTTGTTAATCGGATTGTTGAATCCTCCTACATGACCATACCTGTCGTATATGAAGCATGGATTACAGAAACCGGCGGCCAAATCTGGGTTATGGACCGTCCTGGGTATTTTTAGTGAGTCTAGAAATCGATGCACCGTGACAGCTCTTGGGGCGACCAGGTATCTTTGCCTTAATGGAAGTTCAGCATTTCCGATGTACCCAGCCATTTCCTCCAGAGTTGGGGTGAGTTCAAAATCGGAGAAGTGGAAAACATTGTGCGCTGGGTCCCAGTAAGTGACCAAAGCTCTTATGATATCTCCCCGAGGCTGGATTTCCAGTAAACCCGTGAGACCTTTCAGATATTTCTTGACTTCATCTTGTCCTTCAAGACCTAGATCATTCCACCATAGTCTTAACTTGACAGGGATTTTAGTCATTATCGAAAAGTGCTCATTTTGCATTGTGCTCATCCTGCACATTTATTAAGGTGATTATGCCAACGAAAAACTTTTATTAGACTCAAAAAAAGGCACCGTTGAACTCACCGAAATGATGAGGTCTCTTGTCAGACCTCTGTTTTCAAAATAATGGACTCGGTTTTCAAATGCGGCCTTTTAGTACTTCGGGAATGAAGATTTTAAGGCTGCGAGGATCAACCGGTCAAAAATAAAAACGATGACCAAAGATGACCGTTTATGCAATGTCAGCCTTCCGCCGTCCCTTTCGGGAACATTCGGTTGTTTTTGACAACAAAAACATCACTTGATTTTTTTTTAGAATGGTGACACGACATTGGGAACATGGCCTCACAGAGCCTCGGGGACGAGGATTCCGAGACTGTCAGGCAAATTGATCAAAGTTCAAAATGACAAAAAATGACTGTTTGTGCAAAGTCAGCCTTCCAGCGTCCCTTTCGGGAATATTCGGCTATTCTTGACAAAACAGCATCACCCTACTCATTTATGATGAAGTTAAAAAAAAATCCAGACATTTTGGCTATTTCTGAAAAAGGGAAGGTTGGACCCGATGAGGGTTGCCTACGTATCTCACACCCTGTGAGAATCAAACCGGCATAGTTCGGTCAATCAGGCGTAGAGTACAAATAAACTTAACCCCTTCTGACTACAATCTTTTTTAAAGGAAAAAAAGTATTTTTCCTGGAATTTTTTTTTATTTATACTTCGTTTTTTTTAAAGGAAATATTTATGAATTTTAAACTTCTTTTCACCCTTTTTTTTTAAAATTTCGAAAATATTTTTTTTTATTTAAAAAAAAACGGAACAAATACCTTTTTTTTTTGATTTTTTGATTTTTCTCCTTTTTTTTTACTTTTAAATAAATACCCGTTTTTGAATTTTGAAAGTGATTAAAAGGATTTTTTTTTGTTTTTATACATATATCAAACTAAAAGACAAATTTTTGTTTTCATTTTTTTTTAAAGAAAATTCCGGTGAGGTTTTGACACTACTTGGACATTAGTTTTATTTTTTCCAAAATAAGTAATTATCTCCCTACGCTGCTATTTTTCTCTTTCCTTTTTTTTTTTGAATTTTTTTTTAGAAACCGGTCAGCATGCAGATCTGAAGCAAATAAATGCGCCAACCAACGAGATGTAACAGGATGGTCTTTTCATTTCAGGTTGCCTGTCCTAGACGGACCCAACCCCTGTGTTGAGTCCCCTACGTCAAATGCAACATGATGCAAATAATCGTTCCTACTAGGGATTCAGCATGAGGTTTCGTTATGCTAGGTTTATAACCTGGGTATATGTTTTAGACTGTGTACCCGAGCGGACAACTCGAGTCGAGGAGGGGGCTACGTACCGGGGACCCGCGAGATCGTCCGGCTTTGTAACTTGTCCGGCCTCTTTCTTATTTAAGGTATTGACACTAACAGAATGGGGAGTCTCGACCAGCGAGCTTCTCCCCGGAGGTAAGAAGAGAAGGGTTTCGGCACAGTTTATATACAGTTCAGATGATATCAAAGCGGTAAAAGACAACATTTTGCACGTTATGCCAAAAACATGTAATAAAGATCAGATAATAAAGCCAAATATAACAATTATTCTAATCTCGAATTCTTGAACCCTGAACCAAAGGTTCTGGGTTCGAAATTCCCCAGCAGAGTCGCCAGAGCTGTCACACCTCCTTTTTGCGCGCCCGCCCTGAAGGGTTGAATGCGCGAGGGAGTTTTTTTTCCAATTTAAGTGACAATATTCGAAATGGGATTATTTATTTAATTCAGAGTCGCCACTTGGGAAAGGTTTGACTTTTGGTGTCCCAAGTCACCGGTTTATCTTAAATCCCAAATCGAGGAAAATATTCGACTTTCAAAATGAAGTCTGCGAACCAGAAATTCTAAGTAAGGAATTCTGTTGACCCGAGGGAAGGTGTTAGGCACCCTCGAATCCCGTGGTTCTAGCACGGTCGCTTAAATTGTTATAATGGCTAGATATCTGATTTATTACATGTTATTACTTATGTGCTTTCATTAAGTTTAAAACCGCTTTTATTATTATTTATTTTTTATGGAATTGCAACATTGTAAAAATGCATTTCGAACCATGTCACAATCAATGCGCCCATGGTTGTTAATACATTCCGACTCCGTTGAGATTTGGATTTGGGTCACATAAATGCGCACCCGAATTTAAGAAGGAATGATTATTAAAATGCACGCCTGAAGCAATTATCGTATTATTATTTCTGGGTAAGGCCGTGGAATTTTGCTAAACGGCTCATCCCGAAGTCTAAGTAATTTTAATTAAACATTTATCGAGGGCCCCGCAATTTGTGCGTTTTATTTGGCGAGGCTCATCTCATTTATTTTTATTAGGATAATCCTAAAGTGCCTACATTTTCTATTAAAATTGTCTCTACGAAAATGAAAGAGAAAAGGGTCTTAATTTATTTACATGCTTGAGTTGTTATAGTTGAGTTTCGAATATGATTCGTAAATTCTAAAAAAATGATACAAGCAAAGCAGTCCATTAAACTAAACCTGGGCTTCACGTATTACTAACTAATTATATTATACTAGGCATGTTCTCAGTTTGTCAAATTAAAAAAAAAAACTTGGCAATCTAATTTTAATCCTAAAATAATTACATGCTGGAATTAACCAATATTATTTAACTAAACAATTTTCTTACAAGTTCCGAAATGGTCTATTCGTTTGATTTTTAACTTAGACGGAGTTACTACACCATTTATTTATTTACTTGGCAATCTAATTTTAATCTAAAACAATTACATGCTGGAATTAACCAATATTATTTAACTAAACAATTTTCTTACAAGTTCCGAAATGGTCTATTCGTTTGATTTTTAACTTAGACGGAGTTACTACACCATTTATTTATTTTTAAGCAATATATAGATAGTTCATCCGTTAAGCTATCGTTGGATGTTCCACTATATATACATTAAATAGCTACATGATTCCGATTTTTGTAAGCTAAATAATTTATATATACAAATAAAATTAAGAATATAATTCAAAATAAATTTAGAACTTCAATTCTTCATTTTTTGTATTCATGCTTCCTGTTTCAGTTTACAATAATCAGCGTGTCAGTTGTGTACCTGATATTGGAAGCAAAAGAAAAGTGAGAGATCAGCAGAAATTCAGTAGCATACAACAACAACAATCCCAGCAACTAGTAACAACCAGCGACGAGAAACTTAGTGACAGATTTTAAAATCAAGACAAAATCCGGAAACAACAACAACCAACGGACAGAAGCAAAGGGAAACTTTTTCAGATTTTTGAAAGACTAGTTAGTGTTTAACCCTTAATTTCTCAATCCGTATCTCAGAATATTTGGACTATATATCAGGTGTATATTCTTCTTCTTTTGAATTTCCAGAATGTTTTTCTTTTTTGTTTTTCTAAAGTCTTAGTATTTTTTTTCGGAATTTTTTCTCTTAAATTTTTTCTCTCCCCCCAAAATCTGATTCAAGACCTCTGTATATATCCCCAACCCATAAATCTTTTAATCAATTAAAATCAACCCATTTTCTCTACCAAACCCATTATCTTCCACTCATCCCCATTACATTAAATAAATATATCACACCACCCCATTATATTTTGTCCTCCATGCCTAACATAAATAAATGCAAGATTCCCCCCACTAAATTTTATCTTGTCCCCCCTTTATATTAAACAACTATATCACAACCTACCCCATTTCATTTTATCCCACATGCTTCATATAAACAATTACAAAATGTATAATTCCTAAACTACCCCTCCGACCCTATTACAAATTACTATTTTACCCCCGAAAGTACTATGAATTACCAAACTACCCATCAGCTATAACACATCAATTAATCAAACTTAACCAAAATATAGACAATATGATTAATTTCTAACAATGTTCAAACAACAAATTTCATGAACAAGATTTCTTCAACATTTCAACAACAAATCACATGAACATGATTTCAATCCACAAATCATATGAACACAAATTGAACAACCAAGAACAACTAAAATTTGATTGAACAACATTTTTAGCAACAACAAACCTATTTTCAGATTTAAACAACAACAACAATCAAACAAGTATATTTAGATTTCTAAATTCAATAATATTGAACTCAAAATCAACCATAACAACATTACAACCAACAATTCCTATATCAAACTTAAACAAGATTATGAGACAAATTCAAGAGATAATCATAAATGATAAACAAAAAATCAAACTATACAAATTTCGGATTCAAGATCAACAAACATAATATGAACATGAATTAAATCTAAAAATAAAAACGACAGATTCAAATGATTAAAACCAACATACTTCCCTTATTACAACTAAATTCTTTTAGGCAAATGACAAAACAAAACCTAAGAAGAAACAATTATGAATTTAAACTTGAACTTAACAATATTAACAATTTCTGGAAAATACATAAAATACATTAAACAAATTGAAGAAACAATTAATTAAACTTCAATTTGTATCTAACTAATATTAAACTAACAAATATTCACTTAAACAATAATACAAACATGAAATAAACATGAAAACAATTAATTAATCTTTCATTTGAAATCTGAAAAATTAATTTAACAAACAACACATGAACATGAACTAAAGATTAATTCAAACGATAAACAAAACAAACATTTGCAGATTTTAGATTCGAAAATATCAAAACAAAATACGGACAAAATAAAACTAAAAAAAAAACTACTAACCGGATCGAAACGACGAACAACGACCAAACAAACAACGAACTTGACGAGCCTCGACCAAAGCTCAAACCAACGATGGCGAACACGAGCAGACGACGACGAACATGAACCTACGAAGCAATATCGGCGGTTGACAACTGAAAACCACGCCGAAGCTAAACCGGCAGTTGGCGCGGCAGAAGTGAAGCAGTAAAAGCATCCGTGGACGACGAGGTTTCAGTACAAACCCATATGAGAGGTCGACGGACAGCGGAGACGCGACAGCTGGGGACGGGGCTTCAAACTGGACGATGAGCTTGGCCAATGGAAACAGCGGAGACGCGACAGAACTGGGTCGTGACGATGACGGGGAGGCAGCTGGAGGCGACGGGTTCTTGTTCGTTTTCTGGGTTTTTGCCGGAGAAGAACGTGACGCAGCAGCAGCATCAACAGCTGCTACTCGACAGGGGGGGTCCGATGGTTCGAGCATTGGGGGTGCGAGGGTTCGTCTGGGCAGTGGCGTTTGGTGGTTGTTTGGTCGTCGACTGGACAGTGACGACGAGGGGGAAGCTGGTGGTTGACGAAGGCAATGGCGGACTGCTTGGTGGAGCTGGGCAGCCATGGATGTCGAGCTCAAGCTCGAGCTTGACGAAGGACGAAGAAGATGAAGTGACGACGCAGAGACAGCTACGCGGACAGCAGTAGCTATGGTTCTTGGGGTCGTTTGGTCATGACGAACTGTTTGTTGATGGTGTTTGGACGAGAGGGAGTGGGGTCAAGGGCAGCCATGGTTGTGCTTTGGAGTTTTGAGGAAGAAGAAGGAGAATAGGATAGGGGGGGCGGATGCTTTAGGCATTTTTAGGGTTTTCTTACTTTTTTTTTTGTTTTATTTTGTTTGTACAATAATAGGGGTGTTGGGTTATGGACTGGGTCGACCCAGTTCGAAATGGACTGGGTCATAGGGAAGGTTGGGCCATTTTTTGGGCCTGTGGCTTGAAATCGAAGAAGAGGCCCAATTCCTACTTTCTTTATATTTTCGCTCTCTTTTCTTCTTTTATTTTTCTAAAACTAAATTATAAAAATACTTAAACTATTATTAAGAACTAAATTAAGTTATAAAAGCGCAAATTAACTCCCAATATCAATTAACGCACAATTAAATAATAATTAAGCATAAAATTGTATATTTGGACATTAAATGCTAAAAATGCAAACGATGCCTATTTTTTGTAATTTTTTTAATTTTTGTAAAACACATCTAATTACTAACAATTGTAGAATTAAATCCTATATGCAAAATGCGACATATTTTTGTATTTTTATTAATTTAGCAAATAAACACGCACAGACAAATACAAATAATTATTCAAAATATCACAAAATTGCACGCCAAAGAAAAATCATTTTATTTTTAAATTTTTGGGAGTAATTCTCATATAAGGCAAAAATCACGTGCTTACACTCAGTACTAAGAAATTTTGGATTCAAATTGGATAGTGATGTTTGTGATAATATATTAAAAAAACAAAAACAAGAAGACGAAAATATATAGTAGAAAGATAAGGATGACTTTCAATTTTGACTTGATCTATGGCAATTGGAAGTTAGGCACTTTGGATTTATCTTTTTAATTATATTTTTCACCTGATGTCCAGCGTATCAATATTCGTATCGCATAAGGTCTATTAAGCAAAAATCGTTTCTTATAAGGATCTTTTTTTATATTTGGAACTTCAATCCGAAATCTCTTATTAAGAGTGGAAGATCTTATTCATCCCATCACAATTTTTTACCGTAACTCTTTAAAGTTACAAAGTCACTGCTTTGACGGCTTAACAACTGACATGAACTATTTAACTATCAGAACCAATCATTCCTAATATCTATTTTCTTTCTTTAAGGAAATTTGATACATTCTACATCAAATTGGATAGTGATGTTTGTGATCAAATTTGATTAAAAAAAAACGAGAAGACGAGAATAGTTGAAAGATAAGAATGACTTCCAATTTTGACTTGATCTATGGCAATTGGAAGTTAGGCACCTTGAATTTATATATATATATATATATATATATATATATATATATATATATATATATATATATATATATATATATATATATATATATATATATATTTCACTCTCGATGTCTGCTTCTCCGATATTGACTCGCTGCTCAGAAGTGCGGGCGGCAAAAACGGTTTTTGTCAGGATTTTCTTTTTATCCAGAACTTCGATCGGAGACCTCTTATTACAAGTGAAGGATTCTATTCATTCCACTACGAATTTTGATAGTAACACTTTAAAGGAGTCTATTACTCAGATGGTCACTCAACTATCAGAAATTATCTACCAAAATTATTTTTCTTTCGTTTGTAACAACAAAGTCACTAACTGCGCCAATAACACTCAGAAGGTCACTCAACTAGATTTCTCAAATTTTTAATCGTCAAATACCTATTTTACCCTCTAAATTATCAACTTTTATCTTCTTTTTATTTTTTTTAGCTTTTTAATATAATAATTTTTCTCTTTTTAGTAGAAAGTTAATTAAAACAATTTGTTCGTAATAATAATTTTGATATTAAAAAAAACTTAAAAAATTATTTACACAATTGAAAATGAAAGAAAATAAAATTTTTAAAATATATATTACATGCACGTACTTTAGAAAGTAATTATTTAAAAAAAGGGTATTAAAGTTACCAAGTCACTGCCTTGACGGCTTAACAAGAAATTGACTATTTGACGATCAGAAGCAGTCATTCCTAATATTTTCTTTCACTTATTTATTCCTTTAATTTAAGGAAATTTGATCCATTCTACATTATTTGACAACTGAAAAATATAGGAATTTATTTTTTATAACCACTGCAAGTGGAAATAATTTTTTATATAATCATTAGAATATAACCTAGCTATAGGGTACTTGCCCTATTTTAAATGATCAAAAGGCTAATTTGTTTGAACTATACGATCTAATTTTGCCTTTCATGCTCTCACTATGGACGTTCAAAACCGAACCGAAACCGTTAACCAAATCAAATTTGTCATGACCCAAAACTAATCCTATCGTGATGGCGCCTAACGTGGTATTAGACAAGCCGACACACTATCAAAACCAATTAATATTTTTATTTTTAAGACAAAACCAAAGCTATTTAACAATAAACCTGCAAAAGGAGTTTAAAACAAAACAACAGTGCAGAAAGAAAGCCCGACATTGGGGTGTCACTAATCATGAGCATCTACTACAACCGTCTGATAACATCAAGACTAACATAGCCTAGAAGTAACTGAACACAACTAAGGGAGGATAAGGAGGGAGAAAAGCAGGGCTGCGATCGCCAGGCAACTACCTTAACTCCGATTGACTTGCCACTGAGTAATCAACACCCACTATCGGGTTCAGAAAAACTTGGATCTGCACACAAGGTGAAGGGAGTAGTGTGAGTACGCCAACTCAGTAAGTAATAAAAGTAAATAAAGACTGAGCAGTAGTGACGAGCAATAAAACATATACAGTTCATATCATGAAATCTCAGTAAAATGCAACATGCTTTTAAAATCAGGGTTTTGAATCAACTCAGCTCATTTAAATCCAGTTTCAGTAAAACCATTTAAAACCTCTTTCAACAGTTTTCAATGAAGTGATGAAACAATGAGTAAAAATGATGAAAACATAAACAACCCCTCAAGCAAAACCCACTCGTATACAACCCCTCGGGCAACATAAATCAAGCAGCCCCTCGGCGAACATCACTCATGAACAGCCCCTCGGCCAAACATGAATCATAAGCAGCCCCTCGGGCAAGCCTCATAGTCACTCATATACAACCCCTCGGGCAAAACATCATATCACTCACTCAGGGTACCTGCGCTCACTGGGGGTGTACAGACTCCGGAGAGGCTCCTACATCCCAAGTGCTATAACAAGCCACCTCGTGGCATAAATCAATCAGGCCCTCGGCCTCATAACAAGCCACCTCGTGGCGTAAATCAATCAGGCCCGCGACCTCACAAAAATCATGAATCAATAATAACATGTTGCGGCGTGCAGCCCGATCCCATAATATCCTCACAACACAGGCCCTCGGCCTCACTCAGTCAGAAACCTCTCAAGCCACTCGAGCTATCAATAAAATAGGATGCTCAGCCCAAATATTGTTTTATGTATCAAAACAGAGTAATAAAGACTGAATTATGAAATCAATAAAGACAGCATGACTGAGTATAGATCTTAAATCAAAAATAGTGAGATGATAATAAGAAAAGCCCCTAAAGGTCCAAACAGTTCTAGCACAAGGCCCAAATATGGCATTCAGCTTAATTTATAAGAAATTCTTTCTAAAACAGATAAGTATCATATAATTTAAGTCAAATACACAACTTTATAGTTGCTACGGGATCGACTAAGTCACAATACCCAACGGTGCACGCCCACACATGCCCGTCACCTAGCATGTGCATCACCTCAAAATAGTAAAGCAATGTGAAATCCGGGGTTTCATACCCTCACGACTAGATTTACAATCATTACTTACCTCAAACAAGCTAATTCCAATACCGAACAAGCCAAGTGATGCTCCAAAATTACCATCTCGTGCGTTCAGACCTCTGAACGGCTCAAAACTAACCGAAAACAACTCAAATACATCAAACAATGCTAAAGCAACCAATCCCAATTGAAAAAGGTCGAATATTTAATCAAAAGTCCAAAATCGGCCAAAAAGCTCAACCCGGGCCCGCATCTCGAAACTCGACAAAACCCACAAAATTCGACAACCCATTCAATTATGAGTCCAACCATACTAGTTTCACTCAGATCGGACTCCGAATAGATGTTCAAAACTAAAAAAAATTCACTTTATAAAATTTTAGACAAAGTCTCCCAAATTTCACTTTGAAATCATCAATCAAATGTCAAAAACGAAGATGGATTCATGAAATATAATCAAAATCAAGTATAGAACACTTACCCCAATTCATGTGGTGAAAATCGCCTCCAAAATCGCCCAAATCCGAGCTCCCAAATTTAAAATATGACCAAAAAAATAAATCCTTGTTTTATATATTTTTATGCCAGCTATTCTACCTTGATTCTCGTGTCAAACAATCTTGAAACTCACTTTTGATGCCTCCAATGAATTCCTTGTGAATTTTTAGTCAAGTTAGGCTCTTGAATCACTCCATTTAACCTTATATTGAAGGAGCTATGTTGATTTCAATATTTGAAAATAGTGCAGATTTTTAAATACGAATTCAGTGGCAATTTCGTAATTAATCTGAAAAATCTGGCAACCCAATTCTTAGTAAAATGACCATAAAATACTCATACGATGTCCAAATTTGACGGTTCTTTTTGCTATGGCTCCGTAATTATGATAGAGAACTAATGCTTCAATAAAAACTGAATCGGAGCACATTTGCTTAATGTAGTACCATTTATGCTTGAAAAGTGACGTCGAAACATAAAAAACGAGCGCAATACAACCCAAACCTATCCGAAACTCACTCGAGCCCCTCGTGACCCTGTTCGAACATACCAACAAGTCCCATATTATAACACGAACCTACTTGATGCCTCAAAACACACATACCAACATCGAAACGACGAATCACACCTCAATTCGAAATCAATAAACTTGAAACTTCAAACTTCCATAACTGATGCCGAAACCTATCAAATCAAGTTCGATTGACCTCAAATTTTGCACACAAGTCATAAATGATACTACGAACCTATTCCAATCTCCGAAATTCCATTCCGATCCCGATCAACATTTTCACTATCGACCGAGAAATACCAAATTTTCAATTTTGCCAATTCAAGCCTAATTCTACCACGGACCTCCAAATCACATTCCGGATGCGCTCCCAAGTCCAAAATCACCTAACAGAGCTAACCAAATCATAAAAATCCAAATTCGAGATCGAATACTAAAAAATTAAAACTTGGCCAAACCTTTCAAATTTAAAGCTTCAAGTTAAGAAATTGTTCTTCCAAATCTATTTCGATTATCCTGAAAACCAAAACCGATGATTTACATAAGTCATAAATATCATACGGGGCTACATGCCCGAGAACTGTCGAGCGAAGTGGAAATGCTCAAAACGACCGGTCAAGTCGTTACATCGATGGCTTGTTGGCTTATTGGTATCGAATTATTGAGGTAATGGATGGTAAACGGATTGCGAGTTTATAATTAACAACTTAACGGTTTGGGGGGGGGCGGATTACTCAATTTTCTTATCGGGTAAACCGTTAACCCGTTAATTTTTTTTATATTTACGTTTTTACATCTATGTATATAAAGTACTATTAAAACCCTAATGACTAAATCCCTAATTTTTATAGTTAGCTCATATTATAGCACAGTAAAGTTAGGCAGAGCTGTAGTAAGATGGATGAAGCTAGTTTTGTTCATGTTTAGGATGCTCATCCGAATTTTGTACAGTGCAATAAACTGGAACTATATTCTTTGCACATATTAGCTCGTATTTGTTATGTCTTCCTTATCAGTAGTTCTTGTATGTATTTGATTGTTCAAAAAATTTCTATTTGGTTTAGCCAATAAATCGTCCAATAACTCCCGGATAATCATCAATCCGATACCAATCCGCCCATTAACTTATTGGATGGCTAGTGGATTACTATATTTATAATCCGATAACTGGTAAGTCGAACCGTCAAGCGTTATTATCCGCCCGGTAATCATCCCTAGTTGTCACTATTATAATTTTGTCTCGAAATTGCCCCTAAACACTCACGAACAAATGTTATACATAGAAAAGGTCCAAATTTATCCTTGTGGTTTGGAATCTCAAAGAGCAGAGACAGAATCGGAATTTTAACTTCATGATTTCTAAATTTTAGAACAACGACGTCAAGTATTAATAATTAAATTTTAAATTTAATATTTGTACATATTTAATGAATTTCTTAATACAAAATACAGTGTTTAAATAAAAATTATTGGATTCGACCGAACTCGTAGCTCAGTTTTTGACTGCCCCTGTCAGAGAGTTGGTTGGGTAGTCAAATATATCTTCTAACCAACATATTGCCTTCTAAAATTAAAAGGAAATTAAGAAAAAATAAAGATTTTTCGTGAATATAAGGAACAAGGCAAATTCCTACAACATTATTATGAGCAAAGTCATGCATGCATGTTTAACGTAATGATTGCTTGAGAACCCTCTCTATAGAAACTAGTACGCACGTCAGTTTTTTTTTTTATATATAAAATGTTTTTATTTTTTATTTTTATTTTAAAGTCTGAGAATCTAGGACTTGGAAAAAATATCTAATATTTTTATGCACAATAAAAAATAAACTTTTTATTCATTAAAAGAATTTCTATTTGGATTTGGGAATTCCTCTCTGTTATTCGTATATATATTAAATAGATTATGGTTGGCTGAATATTAAATACATTATATAATCAGTAATCTAATTATTAGTTGTTGATCCATTAATAATTTCTCTAGTAGTGTATATTATGGAATTGATATAGTTGCATCTACCACAACCAATAGTTTACTACCTATTAATCAGTTATTTTTCAAGAGAATCATTATTATAATTAATCATCAGGGAGAAACTTAGCTTGGTCTATTTTACTGATTTTAATTTAATCTCTCTATCTGAAAATTGTTAAACTCTTTGTTAACACTTTAATGTGAGTTTTTGAAGCTTAAATATTGCCGATGAAGTCCATTCTATAAGTTTTGTCATGCTAGTCTATTTTTTTTCGGGGACAAGTTATTACTAATATACAAGGAATATTAATAACCACTTTAATTAATATTTCTACCACCGAACAAAAAAAAATCCACCAATAAATAGAACTTTCACACATACAAAAATCTATTAACGGACAAATTCATCTTTACAATTCATACCCTATTTAAATCGATTGATTTGAGAATCCATGTATATTGATATTAATTTTTAACTAGCATTTGGACATAGATTTGATTGAAACTTAAAAAAGAGATTATAAAGTTGTGTTGAAAATAATTTTTGAAAGTTGATGTTGCGTTTGGACATGTATTTTATTTGAAAAAAATTAAAATTCTGTGAGTGGAAGAAAAAATTTCACCCAAAAACTGTTGCAGTTTTTGGGAACTTGAAAAAAAAAATCTATTTTAAAAAAAAAAGAGATAATATTCTATGAACAAACAATATTTTTAATCTTTTTTGAAAAAAAAGTAGCCAAAGCATATGGCCAAATGGGAGCTTAAATTATTCACATTAGTAAATAATCTTATATCGAGTTGTTAATTACATAATTGACTTGTTACTTTTATCATTGGGTCGATGATACCACATACACCGGACAAAAGCCCAAACCACCATGGCAAGTGCACAAATAGCCACTTGAATGGAGGGAGAAATTCAAAAATAGCCAGATTTACAAGTGGTCATTCAAAAATAGTCACATTTTCAAAAGTAATTAAAATTTAGCTATTTTTCATGTAAATTTAAATCTGAATGAAAATACTATTCAAAATCTGGAAAAATACTTCAATATAATATACTGGAGTTCCAGTATACTTATACCAATCTTCAGTATATTATACGGTAATTTTTCGCGTGTTAGAGTTCCAGCATAATATGCTGGCAGTTCATACACAGGTGCACCGATCTTCAATATATTATATTGAAACTTTTCGTGTTGCAGCAAAATAGTGGCTATTTTTCAATGACTTTGCAAATCCTGACTATTTTTGAATGACCAGTCAAAAAACTGGCTAGCCCTTGCTATTTGTACCTTGAATGAATGTTGTTTAATGTAAAGCAGAAACTTACAAAGTATTTAATATTTAGCCGCTTGAGAATTAAATTCAGACTCGCAGGATTGAAGATACTTTCAAGTTTCAACTTCAATCCTTCGGATATGATGTTGGACTATCAATCCACCGATATTGTTAAACAACACTTCGCTATAACACCCAAAAAAATCGGAACAAATGAGGTTGTTATAGAGAGGTTTGATTGTACATGAAAACTACATATGTGACTGATTTAACATGCTACATAGTTGAAATCACTACCATGTAAAGATCATGTGGAAGAAAATCTTCAATTGAAAAAACAGAAGATCAAAATAATATAACTAAACTTTACAATCTTCGGTTAAAATTTAAATACTTTGAAAAAACTGTGTATGTTTGAAATAGCATCCATACAATTGGCTACGTGGTGCAAATCCTACTGTGAGATAATGCTGGTGAGAGCTCATTCTCTATGGGCTAACGGCCCCAGATGATAGACAGATTTACGGTAAAAATAGTACGGGTTGACCAGTTTTCGGACTGATTATTCAAAAATAGCTAGCGTTTGTAAAGTCATTGAAAAATGGAATTTTTACCTATCTATACCATATATCAAACTTTATTAGCAAAAATGTTCATAATTTGTTATTTACCCGTGTAGTCCACACTTTTACTACAAATTATATACCAATCCAAAAATAGGTAGATTTTGCCATAAAAAACGCGCTAAAATGAAGGCACCAGATCTGCGTGTGATTCTGTCAACATCAAATTCGAATTGCTGCGTAATTCTCTCCTTCCTCAACGGAAAGAGATCTCTCTTCTCTCACTCAACTACAATTCTCAAAAAACGCAAGCTACTGAAGCTCCAGTAATCAAACGGAAAGGAGATTTCTGTTCTTCATCTTCATCTTCATCTTCATCTTCATCTTCATCTGTTCTTCCATATATTTTCCACCATTGATAGCCATTAAAAAGCTTGAAAGCTTTGAATTCAAATTTGGGTTTTCAAAAATCATTATTTGTTTGGATTGGGTGTTGTTGTAAATAATTTGGAATATGTTTAGGAGTTTATATCTCAATTTTGAGGGATTTTGGTGAAGATTAGACTTGGTTTTGACTGAATTTTAGATTGAAACTCGAAAAAGAAGAAGAAGACGTATTTCCAGAAATTGTAGATAAATTGTAGTTAAATTGTAGAATTGTAGATATATTGTAGATAAATTGTAGATTGGGAAGACTAAAATTTCTACAAATCTTCTACAATTATGTCGAAAATGCCAATTATGCTACAATTGAAATGAGAATTTGGATATTAAAATTCAATGTATCTATTTTGTAGATATCTTGTAGATAAATTGTAGATTATTTGTATTCTGATTGTAGATGCATTATTTTCTGTTTTCACAAATCCAAAACGACTAAAGCTTCTACAAAATCTTCTGCAAAAAACAGTCTACAATTTATCTACAATTTTTCTAATTTGACTACAATTTGACTACAAAATATCTACAAATTCTGGAAATATGTCTTCTTCTTCTTCTTCTTCGAATTTCAATCGACTGTGTTAACCAGTAACCTTCAACCACTGCCCAAAAAAAAAAATAGGTCAAAGAATTCCGAACTCTCTGCCATTATTATTTCCAGTGGGAATTCAAGCGGTTGGATCAAAGAATTTAAAATTTTCTTGTGAATCTGAAAATATGATATTCTTCGACGGTGGTGGGCAGTTGGGGATGATCAACGAGAGGAAACATAGGAGCATCGTAAGTTGTGTGTGTGTTGTGAACAGTTGAGATGAAAGGAAAGAGAAAGTGGGAAGATACAGTCCTATAATTATGCATAATATAAATGAACCCTTAATTATATCCCTAATTTAAATTATGGTATAGAAATGGTAATTTGGTATGCTTAAATGTAATAAACACAAACCTTAAACATTGAGGGTAATAAGGTTTGATATATGGTATAGATATGTAAAAATCCCTTGAAAAATAGCCACTATTTTGCTGCAACACGGAAAATTCCAGCATAATATACTGGAGATCGGTGCACCTGTATATGAACTTCCAGGAACTCCAACACGCGGAAAGTTCCAGCATAATATACCGGAGATTGGAGCTCCAATCTCTGGTATATTACATTGGACCGGTATATTATACTAGAACTCCAGTATACTTATGCTGGAACTCCAATATATTATACTGGAATTTCAATATATTATACTGGAGTATTTTTCCGGATTTTGAACCGTGTTTTTGTTCAAACATGAAAAGTGATCGATTACTTTTGAAACTGTGGCTATTTTTAAATGACCACTTATAAATCTGGTTATTTTTGAATTTCTCCCAGATTTACGTGAACAGTGAAGTCAATACGCGTCCATTAAGGCTGCAAGTTGCTAATCAAATGCATACAAATAAATAAAAGGATAAAAAAAAAAGTTAAATAATAAAATGATGTATCCATTAAGATTTGATTTGTGCAAGAATTTATCCAGAGTAGGAACGATTTAATATATGATATTAAGAGTGTTGAAATTGGATTATCACATCACTAGACAAAAATATTAATTGCGTAATTTGAATGATGGAGTTTCCTAGTTACAAAATGGAGAATCACATAATACTATTAGATAACTATTCACAAAATGAACAAAAAGGAATATACGTATAAATAAATAAAAAAAGAAGGATTTTATTTCATGATAGACGAATTAAACATTCCTGCAAAAAAGAAACTACTTAGAAATTCTATCAACTAAAACAAATACCCTAGAACAATAATGATAGTAATAATATTAACCTAAAAAATAAATTTGCCATCAATAAGATAACGATCCAACACTTCTCTTCATTTCTTTAATTAAAATTCTTCTCTCCTTTGTCTCCTTTAGGTGGAGATCGGTGGAATGGGTGGATGCATGAATGGCCATGGATAAGAAAACATCCATTGATAGCCATGAGCTGGCAAGTGGCCATGCATGATGAGGCCATGGATAAGGGAACTTATGATGAAAACCACCATTTGGCATGGGCGGATGAACGAATGGCCATGCATGGATAAGAAAACTTATGATGAAAACCACCCGCATGTAGGGGTGTCAAAATGGTTCAAAGAAAACAGTTAACTACCCATATTATCCACTAAAAAATGGGTTGGATAATGAACTTTTTTAAAACGGGTCAAATATGAATAAGAACCATATTATCCATTTAGAAAATGGATAACCAATGAGTCTAACTTTCATATTTGTAAAGCTTCAAATTGGGGGTTCCTCAAGTTAGGGAGACTAAGAATTCTCCCAAAAGTGATCATATACAAGAAGTCATGGATAATATGGGTAACCCATATTATCCGCCGGTTAACCCGTTTTTTATTCGTATTAAATATGGGTCGGGTCGGATAATTGATCCGTTTTTTCATTACCCGTTTTCGACCCGAACCATATCCGATCCGTGTTGCGACCTAAACACTCACGCAAGTGTACGCGATCGACAAGTAATATAGTAATAGGTAAAGTATCGTTCCCACGAGGACTTGTGATTAACTTATCAACTGATGCAAACTCAAACAATTATCGATTTAAGCTAATTCTTTATAAAATAAATAAATAACCAACTTAAAACTTGACTGGTAATTTAACAATAATACTACACAAAGTTACTACACAACTTATACAATTTTCTTTTAACAATTAATAAGAGAGATATTCCGGGGTCATGGGCTTGCTAGAGATCATGCTACGCTTTTAGCTTAAAGATAATTTATTGAATTATCTAGGTTATTGATTATAGGGTTAATAATACCCATAAGAATCTGTCAATTTCTTATGCGCCTATTCAAGTTAAATTAATATCTATATTTCTATGGTATTAATATTAACTCAAATGCATTTACAAATCCTATTTCTCAACCAAGCAAGGCAATTAAGTATAGTTCTATCTTAATTGCGAATCTTTCACCCGATGCCCAGGATCCGGATCTTGCTCTATTTGATTCTATATGCAATCAAGAATTTCCTTTTTCAAGTTTAACTCAAGATTCGTAAATAGTATTTCACTGTTAGCTACGCAGTAAAATAATTAACAGCAGAATCAAATAAACAACCCATAATTATAAATTCAAGATCATCAACTTAAGCTTCAAACAACATAATCATCTAATACCCATAACCCCAGAATACTTGGGTTTTTAGCTACTCATAATTATACAAATATCAACAATAAAAGTCTTAAACACAATATAAGTAAATACAAGAAGAAAGTTTAGAAAAACTCTTTAAGTTCTTGCTTCAAGATTGTAATCCCCTTCTTTTCTTCACTTCAAGATTGAGTCTTCTCTTCACTTTCTCTCTCTAAAATTATTTCTTTCTCTCTAAAATCTGATCCAATAATGGAGTTTTTTCTTTATGTAGATTGAGTGGGATTAAGAAGGAATTCCAATTTTACCCCTAAATAACGTTTCTCCGGATCGGACACGCGCGAACTATTGCGCGAAGTATGGAGTTCGCACACTACTTCGCGCACTTCTCTTGAATTCCAGGCAGAAAAGCTCGCAAACTATTGTGCGAAGTTTGGAAGTTAGCGCAATGCTTAGCGCACTTCAGTAGCTCGATTTTGTCCATTTTTCCGTCTCGTCCTTGCGCACACTCGACTCATAGGGGTTGTTCTTGCTCATAAATCATTCCAATCTCCTATCGAAAACATCATTTAGGCTCCTCATCCTGCAATGTATACATATCACAATTAGAGCCTATTTTTCATCAATTAACCATAATATGTCATCGGAATATAATCAAGCGAAAGCATAAACTGAATTATTTTTTGTAAAAACAGAAAAAAGAAGAAAAAGAAGACTTTACTAAATTAGTGGACTACTGGTGCAAAATTTTTTAGAAAAAGAATAATAATTATTTTTAATTCAGCATTGACCTATCAGTCAAATAGCATAACTTAGGGGTGGCATTTTGAGCCCAATCCCAACTAACCCGCCCAACTAACCCAACAAATAATGGGTTGGGCTGAAATAATTTTATTGATGGGTTATTCTGGGCTAAACCCATTTCAACCCGTTAAAATAGTTAGCCCAATTCTAACCCGTTTAGGTGCCCAAACAAACCCATCAAACTCCCAAAACCTAAACACAAGACAGACGCTTTCTCTCCACTCTCTCTGCACTCAAAAAAACGACAAGTTTCTCTATGAACTTCAAATATGATCTCCGATCTCTGTATTTTTTCCGACGACTTCCATTTCTCCGGCGAACTCTTTGCTGGAGATTTCACTGGATCTCGAATTTTCACGAATAAGGTATTGATCAAATATTGTACTATTATTGCCTTTTCTCAGGGGGTGGGTGGGTGGGTGGTGGTGTTACAGAGAATTGAGGGGTCGGGGGCGGTGGGGTGGGGTGGGGAGTGTATTTTTTCTTGCCATAGAAGCTAAAAACCTCTACATATAGTACACTTGTAACTCTCTTAGTTTTTCTTCTTCACTGAACACTCAAACTATTTGAAATATTCTTCACAATCCTGCAATTCAACTCTAGCCATGTCACGACCCGAATTTTTTCCCCACCCTTGGGATTCGTGATGGCGCCTACTAACAAGAGCTAGGCAAGCCAACCCTTAACTACCTTTTTCATTAACAAATTACTTCTTTTAACAATTATCAGTGATAGCATGAAAACAACGAAATCAAAAAAATAAGCGGAAGACCTAAATTAAATAAGCTGAACAATAATGCAAAAGTCAACATATGCCTCTACCCGAGAACTGGTGTCACATCACTCACGAACTACTAAAAGTACTAAATACAACCGTTTGAAAGAAATATAACATTGTTTGTCTCGAATACATGAGATAACAGAATGAAATATAAGATAGAGGAAACGCCGGGCCTACGGATGCCTGCAAGTCTACCTCGGTGTCTCGGTGGACTGAAGGCTGGCTCCCGCGCTACTGCTGCTGTCCAATACCTGGATCTGTGCAAAAGAGCACAAAGTGTAGTATCAGCACAACCGACCCCATATGCTGGCAAATGTCTAGGCAAAGTAGTGACGAGGCTAGGACCAGACTACCAAATAACCTGTGCAGGTCAAATATCTATATGTACAGCAAAAAAGAAATACAGGAAATAATCAGTCAATGTGGTAAGGGGAAACATGTTGTGGGGAGGTAACAGTTCCAAATAGAAAACCTCAATAAAAGAAAGAAACAACAAAGCCAGAATATCTTCAAGAATCAGAATTCAACGATTTGCACGGCATCACCCTTCGTGCTTTTACTCTCGTCCTCACCCAAACAATATTTATAATAAAAATGTGCACAATATCTCCCTTCGTGCTTTTACTCTCATTCTCACCAATTCAATCATATCATAATAATGTGCACGACATCACCCTTCGTGCTTTACACTCTTTCCTCACAATAGCAAACAATGCACGGCATCACCCTTCGTGCTTTAACACTCTTACTCACCCAAACAACAATCACAAACAAAGGGGCAAGGGAGTAGACAAATAATGGTAGAAATCCCGGCAAGGGAATACAATTAAACAGCTAAATCCCGGCAAGGGAATACAATTAAACAGCTAAATCCCGGCAAGGGAATAATTCAATAACTCTTTCTCTTTCTTTCACTTCTTACTTTATAACTCACTTTACCACTTGAGTCAATGCTCCAAAGGGTTCAATTATCTCATATACTTTCACAATTCGTATTATAACTCGAGCCAATGCTCCTCGAAGTTCAAAGATCACAATTCCTTTCACATGCTTTTTACAACATATAAAAATTATCATTAAGGCATGAAAGATACAACAAAAATCAGAATATCCGCAATATAAAGACTTACGGTCATGCTAGATACCAACGTATAGATACTCGTCACCATGCATATACATCGTACTCGACAATTAGCACGTAACAAATAAGGCTCAACTCCTAATCCCTCAAGCTAAGGTTAGACCAAACACTTACCTCAAACTTCCACGGCCAAATCAATCCTCAATTACCGCTTTTCCTCTAGAATTTTGCTCCAAATCGATTGTATCTATACAATAATGACTTCAACACATTAATATATGCTAAACAATGCGAACCCAATGCCTAATTATAGCTTTCAAAGCATTCTTCCCAAAATCCCAAAAATTGACCCCGGGCCCATTTGGTCAAAACACGAGTTTCGGACCAAAATCCGATCACCCATTCGCCCACGAGCCCGAATATATAATTTATTTTCAAATTCGACCCTAAAACGAGGACTAAATTAAGAAAAATCAAAAAGCCCTAGCTCTACCCAATTCCCTAATTTCTACCCTTAATTACATGTTTTAGGCCTAGAATTTCAATAGATGTTGATGGAAAATGAAGGAAACGAGTGAAACAATGTTTACACAAGAAACTTTGGTGAATAAATGCTTCAAAAATCGCCTAGGAGCTTTGGAGAAGAAAGGGTTTATGAAAATGTTATGAAATCCCGTTTGTGGTTCTGTTTTGGAACTTTAAAATAACTGGGCAAAATGACTATACGCGTTCGCAATGGGTCAGGCTTTTTGGCCTTGGCATTCGCGGATAGGGGCTCGCGTTTGCGAAGCTGTAGCTCCTCGAGCCCTCGTGTTCGCGTCCTTGGGGTCGCGTTCGCGTAAGGTGTTCTACCCATTCCCCCTGCCTAGGCACTTGGCCTTCACGTTCGCATATCTAGGAACGCGTTCGCGAAGGTCTAGCCCCCCCGTGCCTCGCATTCGCGACCTGGTCTACGCGTTCGCATAGAAAGGAATTCTCTTCAGCAAATTTACTCATCGCGTTCGCGAGGGTTCTCCCGCGAACGCGAAGAAGACCATACCAGAACTGGAAACCTGCAACTTTCATAAGTCTAAAACCACTCTGAAACACTCCCGAGCCCTCGGGGCTCCTAACCAAAGTCATGCACTAACTCAACATCATCATACAAACCTATCAGTGCGATCAAATCGCCTAAATAACCTTAAGAACAATGAATCAAACCTCAAAATCAAGAATTTTTTCAAATACTTCATCAAATTTCAAATTTAGGATTTCAAGTCCGAAACACGTCAAATGGCGTCCGATTTTAACCAAACTTTACAGAAACATCTTAAATCATATATAAGACCTGTACCGGGCGCCGGAACCAAAATACGGGCCCGATACCAACACATTCTAATCAAATTTCATTTCAATTTTTCTTAACAATTTCATAAAAATAATTTCCTTTAAAAATTTATTTCTCGGGCTCGGGACCTCGGAATTCGATTTCGGGCATATGACCGAGTCCCATATTTTCCTACGGACCCTTCGGGATCCTCAAACTACGGGCCCAGGTCCATTTACCCAAAATATTTACCGAAGTCAAATTTATTCATTTTAAACTTAAATTTCATCATTTTTCACAGAATTTCATATTTAAGTTTTTCGGCTATGTGCCCGGACTGCGCACGTAAATCGAGACAACTTTAAATGAGGTTTTCAAGGTCTCGGAAGCACAAAATGCAATTAAAAACAGGTGATGACCCTTTTGGGTCGTCACATTCTCCACCTCTAAAACAACCGTTCGTCCTCGAACGGATACAGGAAAGAAGTACTTGAGTTGGGGAAAAGATGAGGATAACGGCTCCGCATATCAGATTCGGACTCCCAGGTTGATGAATCAGGAGACTGACCTCTCCACTGAACACGAACAGAAGGAAAACTCTTCGACCTCAACTGATGAACCTGCTGATCTAGAATAGCCACCGGCTCCTCCTCATAAGACAAGTCCTTGTCCAATTGGACAGTGCTGAAATCTAACACGTGGGATGGATCGTCGTGATACTTTCGAAGCATGGACACACGAAACACTGGATGCACTGCTGATAAGCTCGGCGGCACTGCAAGTCTATAAGCTACCTCTCCCACTCGATCAAGAATCTCAAACGGGCCAACGAACCTAGGGCTAAACTTGCCCTTCTTCCCAAATCTCATCACGCCCTTCATAGGCGACACTCGGAGCAATACTCGCTCACTAACCATGAAAGCCACATCTCAAACCTTGCGGTCCGCATAAATCTTTTGCCTGGACTGAGCTGTACGAAGCCTATCCTGAATGATCCTGACCTTATCTAAGGCATCCTGAACCAGATCCATACCCAACAACCGAGCCTCTCCCAGCTCAAATCATCCAACCGGAGATCGACACCGCCTACCATATAAAGCCTCATAAGGAGCCATATGGTTGCTCGACTAGTAGCTGTTGTTGTAGGCAAACTCTGCTAAAGGCAAAAACTGATCCCACGAGCCTCCAAAATCAATGACACAAGCTCGGAGCATATCCTCCAGAATCTGAATAGTCCGCTCGGACTGACCATTCGTCTGGGGATAAAAGGTTGTACTTAACTCCACCTGAGTGCCCAACTCTCACTGAACTGCTCTCCAGAAACACAAGGTAAACTGCGTACCTCGATCCGAAATGATAGACACAGGCACACCATGAAGATGAACAATCTCCCGGATATAGATCTCAGCTAACCTCTCAGATGAATAGGAGACTGCTACAGGAATGAAATGCGCTGACTTGGTCAGCCTATCAACAATAACCTATACTGCGTCGAACTTTCTCCGAGTCTGCGGGAGCCCAACAATGAAATCCAAAGTGATCCGCTCCCACTTCTACTCGGGAAGCTCAATCCTCTGAAACAATCCACCAGGCCTCTGATGCTCATACTTAACCTACTGACAATTCAAACATCGAGCTACATATGCAACAATATCCTTCTTCATTATATGCCACCAATAACGCTGCCGCAAATCATGATACATCTTCGCGGCGCCCGAATGAATAGAGTACCTAGAGCTAAGGGCCTCCTCTAAAATCAACTCTCGAAGCCCATCTACATTAGGCACACAAACCCGACCCTGCAATCTCAAAACCCCATTATCACCTAAGGTAACCTACTTGGCACCTCCACGCTGCACCGTGTCTCTAACGACACACAAATGAGGATCATCATACTGTCAATCACGGATACACTCCAATAAAGAAGAACGAGCGACCGTGCAAGCTAATACACGACTAGGCTCCGAAATATACAACCTCACAAACCGATTGGCCAAAGCCTGAACATCCAAGGCAAGCGGTCTCTCACCGACCGGAATATAAGCAATACTGCCCATACTGGCTGACTTCCTACTCAAGGTATCGGCCACCACATTGGCCTTTCCCGGGTGATATAAGATAGTGATGTCATAATCTTTCAACAACTCCAACTACCTCCTCTGCCTCAAATTCAACTCCTTTTGCTTGAACAAATACTAAAGACTCTTATGATCCGTGAACACCTCACATGCCACGCCATACAGATAGTGCCTCCAAATCTTCAATGCGTGAACAATGGCTTCCAACTCCAAATCATGCACCGGATAGTTCTTCTCATGAATCTTCAACTGCCTCAAAGCATAGGCAATGACCTTGCCATCCTGCATCAACACTGCACCAAGCCCAATACGAGAAGCATCACAATAGACTGTGTAAGGCCCTGAACATGTGGGCAAAACTAACACCGGTGCCATAGCCAGAGCTATCTTGAGCTTATGAAAGCTCACCTCACACTCATCCGACCATCTGAACTGGGCACCCTTCTGGGTCAACCTGGTCATCGAGGCTGCAATAGATGAAAACCCTTCCACGAACCGACAATAATAGCCTGCCAATTCCAAGAAACTCCGAATCTCTTTAGCTGATGCTGGTCTAGGCCAATTCTTGACTGCCTCAATCTTCTTCGGGTCAACCTGAATACCCTCTGCTGACACAACATGACCCAGGAATGCAACTGAACTCAACCAGAACTCACACTTTGAGAACTTAGCATATAACTGACTATCCTTCAGAGTCTGAAGAATCACTCTGAGATGCTGCTCGTGCTCCTCCTGGCTACGGGAATATATCAAAATATCATCAATGAAGACGATCACGAATGAGTCCAAATAAGGCCTGAACACTCGGTTCATCAAATCCATAAAGGTTGATGGGGCATTTGTCAACCCGAACGACATAATCAAGAACTCATAATGCCCGTACCGAGTACGGAAAGCTGTCTTAGGGACATCGGAGGCCCTAATCCTCAACTGATGGTAGCCAGATCTCAAGTCTATCTTTGAAAATACCTTGGCACCCTGAAGCTGATCGAATAAATCATCAATCCTCGACAATGGATACTTATTCTTGATTGTAACCTTGTTTAACTGCCGGTAATCGATACACATTCTCATTGGCCCATCCTTTTTCTTAACAAACAACACTGACGCACCCCATGGCAAAACATTGGGTCTAATGAAACCCCTTCTTAATCAAGTCTTGCAACTGCTCCTTCAACTCTGGCGGGGCCATGCGATACGACGGGATAGAAATGGGCTGAGTGCCCGGAGCCAAATCAATGCAGAAGTCAATATCTTTGTCGGGTAGTATCCCCGGCAGGTCTGAAGGGAATACCTCAGGAAACTTGCGAACAACAGGCACAGAATCAATAGAGGGAACCTCAGCACTAGAATCGCGAACATAAGCCAAATAGGCCAAACACCCCTTCTCGACCATAACATACGAGATAACACTGCAGGTAGAATGACCAGGAGTCCCTCTCCACTCTAAATGAGGTATACCCGGTAAAGCTAACATCACAGTCGTAGCGTGGCAATCCAAGATATCGTGGTAAAGTGATAACCAGTCCATCCCCAATATAACAACGAAATCAACTATGTCTAGAAGCAATAAATCTACACGAGTCTCAAGACCCCTAATCACCACAATACAAGAATGATGAACTCGATCGACCACAATAGAATCACCCACCGGTGTAGACACATAAATAGGAATACTCAATGAATCACTAGGCATGACCAGGTACGATGCAAAATAAGATGAACAAACGAATACGTAGACCCTGGATCGAATAGCACTGAAGCATCTCTATCACAAACTAGAATGGTACCTGTAATGACTTCATCTGAAGATTCAGCCTCGGGCCTGGCTGGAAGGGCATAATATCAGGGCTGGGCCCCACCATCTTGACCACATCTCTGGTACGGCCTGCTGCTGGCTGGCCTGCTGCTGGCTGGCCTCCACCTCTGGTGGCCTGAGCTCCACCTCTAGGACCTCTACCTCCACCTCTAGCACCTCTACCCCCACCTCTAGCTGGCTGGGCAGGCTGTGGAACACCTGATGCCTGTACCATAGCATGAGAACCCTGATGCTGAGAACTACTCGGTGCTCGAGGGCAAAACCTGTCAATGTGACCCGGATCACCACAAGTGTAACAAGCCCTCGGCTGCTGAAACTGCTGGCCATGTCGACCTGAATAACCACCTCAGAAACTCTAAAGCGGTGGTGCACTGATGGGAGCTGGTGGTGCGTTGTAAGGCTGCTGATCAGAATAGTGCGTCTGAGAACCACGACCACCTGAAGTGCCATGGGAGACCTGGAGAGCTGACTGAAACAGCCTAGGAAGATGGCCTCTACCATATGAATCTCTATCTCCAAACGAGGTACCACTGAATCTGCCTGAATGACGGGGCCTCCTATCCGACCCATGACTACCTCCCTATAACAGAACCATCTCAACTCTGCAGGCCACATTGGCCACCTCCTGGAAAGTGATCTCACTCCCGGCCTCCTTGGCCATCTGAAGACGAATCGCCTGAATAAGACCATCAATAAACCTCATCATTCTCTCTCTCTCGATGGGAAGTATGACGAGAGCATGGCGAGCTAGATCGATGAACCTGGTCTCATACTGGGTGACCGTCATGGAACCCTACTGGAGGCGCTCAAACTACCTCCGAAAGGCCTCTCTCTGAGTCACGGGGAGAAACTTCTCCAAAAACAACGTTGTGAACTGCTCCCAAGTCAAAGATGGTGAACTGACTGGTCTAGCTAAACAATAATCCCTCCACCAAGTCTTGGCAGATCCAGAAAGACGAAAGGTAGCAAAATCAACTTCATTGGTCTCAACAATCCCCATGTTCCGATGAACCTCGTGACAACTATCCAGATAATCCTGGGGATCCTCAGTAGATGTACCGCTAATATAGAAGTGAAGAGCTTGGTGAACCTATCTAGCCTCCACAAAGCATTAGCGGACATAGCTGCTCCATCGCCGATCTGAGCCACTACACCCGGCTGAACTGGCACAGTTGATTGAACCGCTGGAACCTGAACTTGGGGAGCTACCTGCTCCGGAGTGCGCATAGCAGGAGTCTGAGCCCCTCCTCTAGCATGAGAAGTGGGAAGCAAACCTGCTCGGGTAATACTCTCCATGAGGCCCACCAATCAGACCAGAGCGTCCTGAAGAACTAGGGTGGCAATGAACCCCTCTATGACCTAAGCTGGGCCTACCGGAACTGTTGGGGCTGGAACCTCCTCCTCAAAATCAACCTGAGGCTCCGCCACTGGTGTTGCTGCTCGGGGCTGAGCTCTGCCCCTACCTCGGCCTCTAGTACGGCCTCGACCTTGCCCTCTTCCCCTAGTGGAAGCTACTGCAGGGGGCTCGGGCTGCTGAGTGGTAGATGAGGAAGCGCATGTTCTCGCTATCTGCGAAGAACATAGTAAAAATCCAATTAGCATTTGAGGAACAAATCCGCACGATAAGAAAGAACAAATGTGAAATTTTTCTAACTCTATAGCCTCTGGGGGATAAGTACAAACGTCTCCGTACTGATCCCTCAGACTCTACTGAGCTTGTCTGTGTGTTGTGAGACCTATGTAACCTAGTGCTCTGATACCAACTTGTCATGACCCGGATTGTTTTCCCACTCTCGGGAGTCGTGATGGCGCCTATTAACGAGAGCTAGGCAAGCCAACCCTTAACTACCTTTTTCATTAACAAATTACTTCTTTTAACAATTATCAGTGATAGCATGAAAATAGCAGAATTAAATAAATAAGCGGAAGACCTAAATTAAATAAGTTGAACAATAATGCGAAAGTCAACATATGCCTCTACCCAAGAACTGGTGTCACATCACTCACGAACTACTAAGAGTACTAAATACAACCATTTCAAAGAAATATAACACTGTTTGTCTCGAATAAATGAGATAACAGAATGAAATATAAGATAGAGGACTGAAGGCCCGGTGGACTCCTGCAAGTTTACCTCGGTGTCTCGGTGGACTGAAGGCTGGCTCCCGTGCTACTGCTGCTGTCCAATACCTAGATATGTGCAAAAGAGCACAGAGTGTAGTATCAGCACAACCAACCCCATGTGCTGGCAAGTGTCGTGCCTAACCTTGGCAAAATAGGGACGAGGCTAGGACCAGACTACCCAATAATCTGTGCAGTTCAAATATCTATATGTATAGCGTAAAAGAAATACAGGAAATAATCAGTCAATGTAGGAAGGGGAAACATGCTGTGGGGAGGTAACAATTCTAAATAGAAAACCTCAATAAAAGAAAGAAGGCGTAATGACTTCCTAGCCACTTAAACTTGTATCGGTTTGTAAAGCCGATATATGAACTTATATTTTTCCCATTTGAACACTTCAACGTAACGGAGTGAACATTAATAAACACATTTGACCATTGACCAAGCCTATGTGGAAGTGGCACAACTGACATGGCTAAATTGTGTGCAAATCACATTGCCAAAGCGCGTGAATAGTTTTATTTCTATTAAAAAAATATTAGAAATAGAATAAAAATAAATAAGAGAGAAAAAAGAAAAAGAAAAAAAGATTTTTCTCTCTCCCCTACTCTTTTTCCCTCTCCTTCCACCTCTCTCATCTTCCCAAGCAAACTCTCATCCCCATCTTGTAAAGTTTTTTATTTTCTGATAAGGTTGGATGTGGTGGTTAGGTTTGCTCTATTTCACAGAAGTAATCCAACTTTACAAACCGGTACAATTTTCCTATGGAGCTTCAGGATTAATCCTACTGTGGTTAGGTTTGCTCCATTTCACATAAGCTTCAGTGCATGACTATACTGATGAGAAATTCTGAGCAAAGGTAATGCATTTGTTGTCCGTGACGGCAGTGAAGGCATTTACGCCTCTACTCCTAACTTCACTGATTCTTCTTCTTCCTCTGACTCTTTCATTCGGTAATCACTCTCTCCAGAATGCAATTTATCCAGATCTGTGTGAAAAAATTGTTAATTTCATATGCCAGCAAGGCTGGCCTTCAGTTGAGTGAAGCACAGATAGTTTTGCAAGCTTTGGCTACTGATACTAATGGCTTTTCGGAGGTAAAATTTCTGATCCTTTTTTTTATGTTTGGAGATGATAATGTTACTAATTTTGTATAATGTAACATCAATTTTTTTTAAAAATAATATAGGATCAAAAAATCCACATGTCATATAATAAAGACCAAACATGTGACATGACATCCATGTCAGCGCGATTGGCGAATACGTTAAACACAAAGTGTTTATTAGTGTTCACTCCGTCAAGTTGAAGTGTTCGAATGGGAAAAATATAAGTTCCTATATCGGCTTTACAAACTGATACAAGTTTAAGTGGCCAGGAAGCCATTACGCCAAGAAAGAAACAACAAAGCCAGAATATCTTCAAGAATCAGAATTCAACGATTTGCACGGCATCACCCCTCGTGCTTTTACTCTCGTCCTCACCCAAACAATATTTATAATAAAAACGTGCACGGCATCACCCTTCGTGCTTTTACTCTCGTCCTCACCCAAACAATATTTATAATAAAAACGTGCACGCCACCCTTCGTGCTTTTACTCTCGTTCTCACCAATTCAATCTTATCATAATAATGTGTATGACATCACCCTTCATGCTTTACACTCTTCCTCACAATAGCAAACAATGCACGACATCACCCTTCGTGTTTTAACACTCTTCCTCACCCAAACAACAATCACAAACAAAGGAGTAAGGGAGTAGACAAATAATGGTAGAAATCCGGGCAAGGGAATACAATTAAACAGCTAAATCCGGGCAAGGGAATAATATCAATAAATCTCAATATTCCGGCAAGGGAGATAATCAACAAAGTAACAAACATCCCGACAAGGGAACAATTTAATAACTCTTTCTCTTTCTTTCTCTTCTTACTTTATAACTCACTTTACCACTTAAGTCAATGCTCCAAAGGGTTCAATTATCTCATATACTTTCACAATTCGTATTATAACTCGAGCCAATGCTCCTCGAAGTTCAAAGATCATAATTCCTTTCACATGCTTTTTACAACATATAAAAATTATCATTAAGGCATGAAAGATACAACAAAAATCAGAATATCCGCAATATAAAGACTCACGATCATGCTAGACACCAACGTATAGATACTCGTCACCATGCCTATACGTCGTACTCGACAATTAGCACATAGCAAATAAGGCTCAACTCCTAATACCTCAAGCTAAGGTTAGACCAAACACTTACCTCAAACTTCCACAGCCAAATCAATCCTTAATTACCGCTTTTCTTCTCGAATTTGGCTCCAAATCGATTGTATCTATACAATAATGACTTCAATACATAAATAAATGCTAAACAATGCGAACCCAATGCCTAATTATAGCTTTCCAAGCATTCTTCCCAAAATCCCAAAAATCGACCCCGGGCCCATTTGGTCAAAACACGAGGTTCGGACCAAAACCCGATCACCCATTCGCCCACAAGCCTGAATATATAATTTGTTTTCAAATTCGACCCCGAAACGAGGTCTAAATCAAGAAAAATCAAAAAGCCCTAGCTCTACCCAATTCTCTAATTTTTACCCTTAATTGCATGTTTTAGGCATAAAATTTCAATAGATGTTGATGAAAAATGAAGAAAATGAGTTAAACAATGTTTACCCAAGAAACTTTGGTGAAGAAATGCTTCAAAAATCGCCTAGGAGCTTTGGAGAAAAAAGGGTTTATGAAAATGTTATGAAATCCTGTTTGTGGTTCTATTTTGGAACTTTAAAATAACTGGGCAAAATGACTCTACGCGTCTGCGATAGACCTCTTGCGTTCGCGATGGGTCAGGCTTTTTGGACTTGGCGTTCGCGGATAGGGGCTCACGTTCGCGAAGCTGTAGCTCCTCGAGCCCTCGCGTTCGCGTCCTTGGGGTCGTGTTCGCGTAAGGTGTTCTACCCATTCCCCCTGCCCAGGCACTTGGCCTTCGCGTTCGCATAGCCAGGAACACGTTCGCTAAGGTCTAGCCCCCCGCGTCCCCGCGTTCGTGACCTGGTCTACGCGTTCGCGTAGAAGGGAATTTCCTTCAGCAAATTTACTCATCGCGGTCGCGAGGGTTCTCCCGCGAACGCTAAGAAGACCATACCAGAACTGGAAACCTGCAATCATAAGTCTAAAACCACTTCGAAACACCTCTGAAACACTCCTGAGCCATCGGGGCTCCTAACCAAACACATGCACTAACTCAACATCATCATACGAACCTATTAGTGCGATCAAATCGCCTAAATAACCTTAAGAACAATGAATCAAACCTCAAAATCAAGAATTTTTTTGGATGGGGTTGGGGTGGGGGGTGGGGGGTTGATTGGTATTCTTTTCTTGATTTTTGGTTTTTCCTTGTGTGTTTTTTTTTAAAATGGTAAAAAGGGTATGCAGGAGTTTGTGTTTTTTTAATGTATGATCACCTAATTGTCATTTCCTTTAGGAGTTTACTGTTTCATCATTGTTACTCATAGAGTTTTCTTGGATTTTTTATGAAGTGGGTGTTTACATGGTGTAAAATCTTTAATTATTTGTGTCTTTATTTTATTTCAATCATTTGTCCTTTCTGCTCCAACAATAGCATTATTTCTCTTTATTTTAGGACTTTGTTGTTGTTTCATAGTTTATGAGCTATTTAAACTGAATTAGAAACTAATTCTATGATATTTAATCTACTGTAGGATCTCATTGTGTAAGAAGATGTCGATAGAGCATGATGATGTAGAGTCCAATGAAATAAGTGTTTCAAGTTCAAAAAGATAACGTAAAACTACTTCTGTTGTGTGGGATTTTTATGAGAAGTTGCCATTGGATACGAATCCTGATAATAGACTTAGAGCTAAATGTAAGAAATGCGTGATAATATTTTTGGCTGACTTAAAAGTTGGAACAACAAATTTAAAGCGACATCTAGCTAAGCACAAGATTGAAGCATCAAAGTAAGGTACACCAATTGATCATAAAGAATATCGTGAAGTTGTAGCCAAGGCTATAGTTAGACATAACCTGCCATTTAGTTATGTAGAATATGACGGGGTTAGAGAAGTGCATGCGTTCTTGAATCCTACGGTTAAAACTATTTCAAGAAATACCGCAAAAATTGATGTACTTAAATTATATCATGATCAAAAAGAGATGGTAAAAAATGAGCTTGAAGCTATTCCAAATAGAATCAGTTTGACATTTGATTTATGGTCATCAGTCACATCAAATGGATATATTTGTGTTACTGCGCACTATGTTGATTTGGATTGGGTTTTGCAAAAGAGAGTTTTAATCTTTTGTCATGTTCCTCCTCCTCATAGTGGTGCTATTTTGGGTCCAAAGTTGATTAATCTGTTGAAAGAATGAGGAATTGAAAAGAAAATATTTTCTATAACTTTAGATAATGCAAGTTATAATAATGGTGTTGTGGGTTGCTTGATTGAGCATTTTAAGCTGATGGATTCTTTGCTTTGTGATGGATCCATATAAGGTGTGCAAATCATATTTTGAATTTGATTGTTAAAGCAGGTTTGAAAATAATAGAGAGTGCTATTTTTAACATTAGAAAAAGTATAAAATATATTAAAGGTTCTGAGTCAAGGATTGTAAAATTTGTTGAGTGTATCAAGAATCTTGGTTTAAAGTTGACGGGAAAAGTGCGCCAAGATGTGTCTACAAGGTGGAATTATACATATTTGAAGATTGATAGCACTTTTCCTTATCGTCGCACATTTTCTGACTTAAAGATACTTGACAAAGATTTTACATATTGCTTTTTAGATGAGGATTGGGTTAAAGCTGAAACAATTGCTAAGTTTTTAAGGCCTTTTTATGAAATCACTACACTATTTTCTGGGAGACGTTATCCTACAGCCAATTTATATTTTCATAAAGTTTGGAAAATCCATATGTTGATAAGGGAAGAGATAGGTAGTGAGTATCCTAATATTAAGGCGATGACTATGGAAATGGAGAAGAAGTTTACAAAATTTACTAAGCAAGATCAGTACTTTGTATATTTCAATTAGTTACCATGATTCCCTTGTACAAATTTTGTCACGTGAAAAACCAGTAGGACTTAAAAAAATAAAAAATGAAAAATGAAAGATAAAAGAGAGCATCTCAAATTCTCAATCTAGCTGAGAAAGCAGAAATAAATTATCATATGTCAAACAACATATCACGAAATAGATTTGCAGGAGCCAGACAAATTTTTTATTTTATGCAGGTATTCGTACAAAGTTCTTATATAATATCTAATGTACTGTGTTAATTTTAGGTTTAATTGTGATTGTGGTTTATGCTAGACTCCAATTGATAAGTCCTTATTTATTCACTTTGTACCACGATTAAAATATAAATAAAGACATATAGTGTTGTATTTCTTAAAAGTGATCTTATATTACGTAAATAAGATTACACAAAATAAAATTTCAAATAAAAAATTAATTGCCCAACAATTACATTCTCTAGTTCCATAGAGATTCAACTTTATTTTTTACAAGGTGTTGAGTTTAATAAGAAGATTTAAATTGATATTCTTTCAACAATATGTGTAAGACATGAAAGAAGACTAAAACAAGAAAGAGAATAAATAATTTTAGAGGAAACAAGAGAGGGATTTTCCAGAAAAAACCCATATGGAGAACTGAAGAAAAAAAGTTAAAAAATGAAGAAGAAAGTGAAAAACAAAGAAGAAAGGTGAAAAAATAAGGAAGAATGACAAAAAATAAAGAAAGAATGGTGAAAAATGAGGAAGAAGATGGATATAACTGAAATAAGGAGAATATTTATTTAAAAAATTAAATTTGAAAGAGGGTTATGCTAATTAACCATTATTTCTGTTATGTGGGCCATTTTGATGGTTTTTTAGCTACCACGCGCTCTCTAGCGAGTATCTACACATGTTATGCTAGCGCTAGGTCAGCGACGAGGGGGTTTTGATACAAGTGACAATATAGTTCAGGGGGTTTTGGGGACGCGATACCGAATAGTTTAAGTAGAAAACTGATAAAATGTGATAGTTTAAAGGGGTTTTAGGATATTAACTTAAAATAAATTAACTACAAACCATATAAGCAAAAGCAATAATTCAATTTAAAAACGAATTTTATTTCACGATAATCCGAATCAAGTTAAATAACATTTCTACCAACGAAAGCAACTTGAAAAATCTTAGAAACTAAACCAACTACCCTAGCTAGAATAATTATTTATTTTTATCAAATAACCTAAAGATAACAAAGAAAAATATGGGATCAATAAGATATTGATCCATCACTACGTCTCTTCATATGATATTAATTCTTGTCTCCTTTAGGTGGAGATGGAACTGGTGGATGCATGGATGGCCATGGATGACGATGAAACCATGGATGAGGAAACTTAAAACCACCAGCAGGCATGGGTGGATGGGGGAATGGCCATGCATGATGAAACCCCCCAACAGGCATTGGAGGATGAACGAATGGCCATGGATGTGGATGTAGCCACCATGGATGTGGATGGAACCACGGATGAAACCAATCTAATTCTTTATCCTGTGAGGATGAATCAGATTTCTGCGTAGCTTCAACGTTCTCAGTTGCAAAACATAGGTTGAGAAGCAGGAAAATGCAAATGAGAAAAGTGAGACTTTTCGTTGCCATGATTAATTAATAACTAAGAAATTTAAGGCTTGTACTAGCTCGAGTAGGTATGGGAGGGATTTTATAGGGTTTTCAAGCAAGTTGTTCATATGGATTAGGAGAATGTTTAAGTTTATCAGATAGTTAATGTTTTTGATTTATGTCAATCATAAGTGAAGTTTTTGCATAAATAGAATTCTAATTCTTAAAATGGATACATTTTGAAGAAAATAGTGATTGGATCATTAGAGTTTTGTTTGAACAGAATATCTTTTGTATACAATATCTCATGAACTCCTCACGTGCGTTCATTACAGGAAAAAAATATCTTTCATCCACATAAACGTCATAGCTGCTAGTAACCTAAATAGTCGCTCACTCAACTGTTTAAAATAAAAATTATTGGAGAATATAATAATATAAGGATAAATTCATGTATTATATTTGTATAATCGTGTATAATTTATGTGTAATTTGTATATACGGTCTGGAAAAAATAAATAGTGAATCTGATCAGCTATTTGCGTAAAGCTCCCTATTTTTTTCTTATTAACATTTTGCAAGTTAGTAGTAAAATTAAAAATAACTGCTCACTCAACCGCTTAAATTAAAAATTATCGGAGAATATAATAATATATGTAAGAATTCATTTATGATATTTGCACAATCATGTATAATTAATGTGTAAGTTATATAAATTGTTTGAAAAAAAAAACAGTAAATCTGATTGGCTATTAGTGTAAAGATCCCCTTTTTTCTCCTTAGAAGTTAGAACATTTCACAAGTTGGTAGTAAAATTAAAAATTACCGGCGGTTATTATAATATATGTGTAAATTCATACATAATATTTGTATAACCACAAATAATTTATGTGTAATTTATATATATTATCTGTAAAAAATAAACAGTGAATCCGATGGTTATTTTTGTAAAGATCTTACTTTTATTCCTTAGAACATTCGCAAGTTGGTAATAGTTCGTTATAACTGAAGTCCTCGTACTTTTACTAAAGGAAAAAAAAATCCTAAAGATGTAATATGCAACTAAATCAGGACAATAATTCGTATAGGTCAGATACCTATCTATTCTAAAGGTCTACTATTTAAATTAATCCCATAAGGCCATACGCTAATTAAATCGGATTCAAATCGGGTAAGTTGTTTGACTAATTCAATTAATTCAGAGTCATGTCAAATAAGAAACCGAACGACAGTCTTGGTGTGACTGGTAAATTAAAGTTGTTGTCATGTGACTGGGAGATCATGGATTCAAGCAATAAAAACAATCTTTTGCAAAAATGCAGAGTAAGACTGCGTACAATATAATAGACCTTTATGATCCGGCTCTTTACCGGACCCGTCACATATCGGGAGCTTAGTGCATTTCGCTACCCATATCAAGTAAGAAACTCCCTGATTCAATTAATGCAAATTCATGTTGGATAAGTTGTTTCACCATTTAATCAATTTACAAACTTTTGTAGATATTCTTAAAGTTGAATTTTTAAACATCAACACCTTGATGGAAATATTAGTATGCATGAAGAATGTTACTTAAGGGGACATGATTTTGGCATCTCAAAAGAAACTAAATATGAGAAATTTGCATATAATTGAAATGAAATGCATAAGGTGCATTATAAAAATGCAATAAAAAACCCCAATAGAAACATATATAGTTCAGACTTCAGAGTCTTAATTGAAGTTCTAATTGCACCAATTAAAAATATAAAACAAAACATTAAACTTCCTTCTTATTAATCTCAATAATTACAACTCAATTCTTCTTAGTATTACCATCACCTTTGGCACCATCATTAGGAGGAGTACCAGGGAATGGAGGAAATATTGGAGGAAATTTAAAACCAGGCAATGGTGGAAAAACAATTGGAGGAATTGGCGAAAGAATATTTGAAAAATAGGAAAAAGTAAAAGAAGGAAATAAGAGTCAAAAAGAAAGTTTTCTTAGTCATGGTGTATTGGTATTAGTGACTTGAGAATTTGATGAAATGAATTGTGATTCTAAAGAGTAGAATTTATAGTTTGAGAAATGAGTCAATTGGATTTGGTAAGTGATCTAAAATAGTATAATTGCATAAAGGGGATTTGAAAATGTTATGAGAAAGATTAGAAAGTTTACTAAGAGATTGAGTTTGATAAGGTGAGTTGAATTTCTTTAGGCAATATATATATCAAATATTCTCTATTTGGAAATGATGATATTGACCTTAATTAGGTGAAATTATTGCTGAAATTGAATATCTCGTATATCAACTTAATTGTTCATTGTAGTGAGGGGGAGAATCTCCCTCATTTAATCGATTTTTTTTACTAATTGTAATCCAAGTAAAGATATGTAACACAAGTCATTTTTCTTTTGTTTTTCACGTAAAAATCATCTAATTAAAGCCTATGTTACTAACATATAAATCTGGCCGGAAAATATAAATTTTAATCGAAACATTTATTGTGGCATTCAAAAACGGCCATATGATGAAGTTATTGGGCCTTTTCTCTTGGGCCGCACTTTATATTGGGCCGTGACAAGCCATGATAAAAAGTGAGGTATTATTATTTTTAGCCCGAGTCAGAAACTATTTACATTTGGTAGCTAAAAAAGTATATAAAATTTGTATAATTGTTGTATATAACATACAAAATGAATACATATACAAAAAATATATAAATTTTATATATTTTTTCTGCTATTAGTGACTATACAATGTCATTTTTCCTAAAAAAAATTCACGTCACATTTATTTGTACATATTGCTTTCATGCCTTGTATGTTAAGATTTGGAATTTGAAGGATAAAACACTAGATACTGTAGTTGCAAATGATTTGATATTTTATAAATTGTTACTCCAAACAGTGATCTTTGTCGCCTTTTTTTTTATTATCTTCATTCTGTCCCTTGATCACGTAATTAATTTGCATGTGATCACGCCCAACTATGCCTTATAAAAAGGATTAAGCGGTCGTTGCAAATATAATCCGGTTTATAAGTCCGAAGTCGAATCCCACAGAGAACTAAGGCCTAGCTACAGTTGTTCACTATCACCAAGAAGACAGGCTTGAACAGTTCCTAACTTATAGATATTAAGATTCTTGTGTTTAACTAATTAACTAACAAATTAAATAGTAAATTAACAACTACAGATACTAAGGGTTAGAGACAAGATTAAGGAAGTCTAGAGTTATGATTTCCCTAGTTGTCAGAATCCTTCCCGCTATATCTTCTATAATTTCGCCTAAGTATTCTCTACCGATCATGAGCGCTCTGCGTGTTGTAATTCTCTCCCGAGTAATTACGACAATTTACTAGACATACTCTCCCGAGTTACGCTAGCTGGCTATAATTACAGCTCACTTAGATCGCACCCAAGGTTTCGTTATCCCTAATCCTACCTTTAAACCCTTGGTTATTAATTTCTCACATATGTCGGGAATGATGTTGTTCAACAACTACCTAAATATGCACTCTCTCCCAAGTAATACATACTAAATAGGCACATCTAATTGAGGTCCCTTCAATCAACCACAAGAATAATATAGTTGAACAAATAGAGAAAATACTACGGCTCAATTATATAAAAACATAACAAGAATTTATCCTACAAAAGGTTCCATCAAAACCCTAGATAACAAATTAGTTATTCATAATAGTATGTAAAACTACAATACTAAAAGTCATAACCAACAATGAAAAATAGTAAAAGCCAGGAAAAACTCATAGAAGAATTCCCCGCCTTGCTCTTATTGTGTCTCTGCCTCCTTAGGTCGAATCTATGTCAAAAGTATGTCCAACCCCTTAAAAATACCGTTTTTCCATGTATATATACCAAGTAGGGTCGGACCCAAATAATTATACCTTCTCACGCGAATAAGGATGATATTTCACGTCTGGACTGCTGCGGCCACGGCCCGACCGCGATACAAATGCGGTATATGGCAGGTATACTGCCTCAACCCGCCTCAGGTCCGTGGTTGCGGTTTTGACCACATTTTTCACCCTGTTTCGTTTGGAATTTGGAAAAATGTAAAACATGACAGTTGTAGACCTTTGAGTTAGCTTTCCAACCATATATTGTGGAGCTCAAATGAAATTTTGAGCATTAAGTTATATGCATTAGACAGTGCACAATATGCCTACTCGATTCTTCGTTTTGTTGCTCTATCATCTGTTGATCCCCGAATACAATCCCGGCTTAATTCCTTTGGATTTTACTCAGACTTCAAAGCCCCAAATCACTTGAATTCATTCCATAACATCTATATAGCTCGGAATCACTCCTACAAGGCATAAAACACACCGTTAGTGCAAAACACTAGCGATCAAAGCGAAAACTCAACTAAAGTGCAGTAAATTTGAGTGTATAAGCGACTAAAATACGTAATTATAGCCTATCATCAACACCCCACACTTAAATCATTTCTCATCCTCGAGCAATCAAATTACACTTTTTTATAGACACGACCTTTTTAAACAATTCTCCTAACTCATCACACCAAGAGTATTTAAAATAGACCAAACACAAAAGCGTAACATCTTCACCTCAAGATTTGACTCACAAGTACCACGCATTATTCACAACTCACTCACTTACTCTAACATAGAGGTCACTGACATTACCCTTCCTTCATGAATCAAGTGCCCTCACACAACAAAAGAGAGTAGTACAATAAAATTTAAGCACACTTAGGAACTCAAGATAGAAAGAATTCACTCACGCTCAGAAATAACATTCATATGCCACAAAAGATGTACCATAAGCTTGCCCATATTGTACTACTTCACTAATCGAGCTCATTCAATCTAGGGTCAATTAGGACTTTATTTGATTGTAATGTAGGCTATGGGACGGGTATGATACATTTAGATATAAGAGTGACTACACCTCCCTAAGCACTTTAATACATATACTTTAACATTCAAACCCCAAACTTTTGTCAAACCAAAACTCCACCTTCACATCAATGTATATTACCCCATTCTTCTTTAAGCACAATTACAGTAAGAGTCACCACTTCAAAACAGTGCACCTTTCTCCTGATTTCATTAGTTCCACTCAAAAGCCAAACCAACCACCCCACACTTTAACTTTTACATAAATCATCAGAATTCAAGTGCTCATGAGAGGTTAGAAGGTTCAAATAAATGGTTAATTCAAACAAATGGGTAAGGCTTGTAATGTGGTTGCCGAAGAAACAAGATTACAGGCTCAAAGGGGTTAACTACGATACATAACAATTAGGTGGGTAAAATATACATATCTGGCTCAACAAATAAACGCCTATATCACTTCCAAGACTGAACAAAACTACTATTTCGCTTTGCAAACACACAGAGCAAGTTATAGGCATCAAATGCAATGCACAAAATATAATAAATCCTTACACACACATGGACCATAAGTCACTCAGGATTGGTTTCATCAAGACACTCTAGTCAAAGCAGTTAAGCAAAGTTAAGATCATAAAATTTAAGGTACTTATACAAGAGTCAAAAACTGAGCCTAAGCGTCACAACCAAAGTACTCCATATTCTCAAGGCATAACAAAGTCAAGAGATATTGCTTCAATTCAAAATACAACACAATGGCTCCTACTCCCAAAAAAAAAACTAACTACACCCGGTTTAAACAAAACCCTTGGAAAAGAACCGCGACACAAAGAAAAATTAAGGGGGAATTGCTACATTACCTAACAAAAGAAAATCTTTTTTTTAGACTTAAATACCTTTGTCTAATAGATCCATCGTCGGAAAAAGTCCAATCTTTTAAAAAATATTATTTAATTAAACTAACACAGCTAAAGTAGCATGAAAAGTCACCCAGACAATTTCCTCACCCCACACTTAAAATTATGCATTGTCCCCAATGCACAACATAACCATAAGAAGGTAAGAGAAACTCCCTGGTAGGCTAAAGGCCGAAGCACTAGCAGTTCATGGGGTACTCAGACTTCTCCCAGGCTTGGTCCTTTGTGCGGGTACCTCGCACTTAGCCAACCATATGCTTCGCTGTTACATCCTTCCAATAGCTTTGCTTTCCATGCTCCTAGAAAATTAAAAATCGGCACTACAAAAATAATACAATAAAAAAAATTATCAAAAAAATAAAACAAAATAGTAAAGCTGGGTTGCCTCCCAACAAGCGCTTGATTTAACGTCGTGGCACGACGCAAATCATTTTTTGCCTCCATTTTGAACTTATGAATTGGACCCCAAGTTTTGCTTCAAGCTTATGATTATGCTCTTGGGGCGGTACAAATTCTTGTGAGCCAAAAATTAGATAGAGTCTTATGCACTTTTTGGCTCTCGACCGAGGAGTGTCACCTTGCCTAGACGGCCTTGAGAATTTCAAAATATAAGGCCCATCTACCTCTTCCTTGGACTCCTTTTTATGCTCGTAAAGATCCATTCCCATTTCACCGTCCGAACATAATGTAGAGAAGTGTTTGGAATGAGGTCCAACACGTTCCAATACATGAACTTCAAGATTTTCGACCTCCTCAACACCCAAAACACTAGAGTTAACTAAATTTGTATCTTCAATGTCCCTGGTTGACTCTAGTATTACTTCTTCAACATTGGCATCCTCAAATTCTAGATGGTTAGAGTGTTGGAGTTCTACTTTGGACCCCTCCATTGGCACCTCAATTTCTGTCTCTAATGCAAACTGCTCCTGGCTACTATCCATAATATTGACATATTGAGCATTAAAAGCTTCAACTAGTTGACTAACTTGAGCCTCTAAGTTGCGAATAGTTTCATCTTACCTTTCTATCTGCAGCTATATTTTACTTTGTTGTTCTATAAGGCACTTTAACATATCTTCGATCTTCTTTAGGTCAGCTTCCTTAGGTTCTTTGTTCCTGTTATCCTCACAGGAAAACGTAGAATCATCATAATAAGGGGTTGGGGGAAGATAATAAATATAAGCACAACCATGAAAGTGACCATCTTGACCACCACACATATCACACACATTCCACACATAAGATTGAGTTGGTGCACATAACTCGCTCTCGGAAATATTTTGATAATTTTGCCAAGGGTGATTTTCATCACAATATGCATAAGGAGGATTAAAAGTAGAATTACCAACATCAAAATTTTCATAATTCCATGATGCCATATTTTTTTTTTAAAATCAACAAGTAAAACAAAAAAAAAATCAAATACAAAAAATAAAAATAAAAGTTCAAACTTGAAACCTAGCAATATGTACACCTACAGCTTCACCGTTAATTCTCCGGCAACAGCGCCAAAATTTGATCACGCCCAACTATGCCTTATAAAAAGGACTAAGCGGTTGTTGCAAATATAATCCGGTTTACAAGTCCGAAGTCGAATCCCACAGAGAATTAAGGCCTAGCTACAACTGTTCACTATCACCAAGAAGACAAGTTTGAACAGTTCCTAACTTATAGATATTAAGATTCTTGTGTTTAACTAATTAACTAACAAATTAAAATAGTAAATTAACAACTATAGATACTAAGGGTTAGGGACAAGATTAAGGAAGCCTAGAGTTATGATTTCCCCAGTTGTCGGAATCCTTCCCGCTATGTCTTTTACAATTTCGCATAAGTATTCTCTACCGATCGTGAGCGCTCTGCATGTTGTAATTCTCTCCCGAGTAATTACGACAATTTACTAGACATACTCTCCCGAGTTACGCTGGCTGACTATAATTACAACTCACTTAGATCGCACCCAAGGTTTTGTTATCCCTAATCCCACCTTTAAACCCTTGGTTATTGATTCCTCACATACGTCGAGAGTGATGTTGTTTAACAACTACCTAAATATGCACTCTCTCCCGAGTAATACATACTAAATAGGCACAGCTAATTGAGGGCCATTCAATCAACCACAAGAATAATATAGTTGAACAAATAGAGAAAATACTACGGCTCAATTATATAAAAACATAACAAGAATTTAGCCTACAAAAGGTTCCATCAAAACCCTAGATAACAAATTAGTTATTCATAATAGTATGTAAAACTACAATACTAAAAGTCATAACCAACAATGAAAAATAGGAAAAGGAAGGAAAAACTCGTAGAAGAATTCCCCGCCTTGCTCCTATTGTGTCTCTGTCTCCTTAGGTCGAATATGTGTCAAAAGTATGTCCAACCCCTTAAAAATATCATTTTTCCATGTATATATACCAAGTAGGGTCGGGCCCAAATAATTATACCTTCTCCTATGCAAAAAAGGACAATATTTCACGTCTAGACTATCGCGGCCGCGGCCCGACCGCGGTACAAACGCGGTATATGGCAGGTATACTGCCTCAGGTCCGCGGTTGCGGTTTCGACCGCATTTCTTACCCCATTATGTTTGGAATTTGCAAAAACGTAAAACATGATAGTTGTAGCCCTTTGAGTTAGCTTTCCAACCATATATTGTGGAGCTCAAATGAAATTAGGAGCATAAAGTTATGTATATTTTATTAGACAGTGCACAATATGCCTACTTTATTCTTCGTTTTGTTGCTCTATCATCCGTTGATCTCCGAATACGATCCCGGCTTAATTCCTTGGGCTTTTACTTAGACTTCAAAGCTCCAAATTACTTGAATTCATTCCATAACATCTATATAGCTCAGAATCACTCCTACAAGGCATAAAACACACCGTTAGTGTAAAACACTAGCGATTAAAGCGCAAACTCAACTAAAATACAATAAATTTGAGTGTAATAAGAGACTAAAATACGTAATTGTAGCCTATCATCAGCATGCATAACAGAACATACTTGGAACGACATGTTAATTATTATTAGTTATAGAAATGGAGAACAATCAACATCAAATAACTACAAATCATAAAAGCTAAAGCAATAATACTATGGATTTTATTTCATGATAAGCCGAATCAAATTAAATAACATTTCTACCATCGAAAGCTACTTGGAAAATCTTAGAAACTAAATAACTACCCTAGAACTATTGTTTATTTTTATGCAATAACCTAAGAGATAAATCCTAAAGATAATACCTAAAGAAAAATAGGTGATCAATAAGATATTGATCCAACACTTTTCTTCGTATCTTCAATTAATTCTTGTCTCCTTTAGGTGGAGATGGAACAGGTGCATGCATGAATGGCCATGAATTACGATGAAACCATGGATGGGGAAACTTAAAACCACCAGCAGGCATGGGTGGATGGGGAAATGGCCATGCATGATGAAAACCGCCAGCAGGCATCAGAGGATGAATAAATGGCCATGGATGTGGATGATGAAACCATGGAAAATGTGGATGGAACCATGGATGAAACCAATCTAGTTCTGTATCCTGTGAGGATGAATCAGATTTTTGCGTAGCTGTAGCTCCATTCTCAGTTGCAAAACATAGGTTGAGAACTAGGAAAATGCAAACGAGAAAAACGAGACTTTTCTGAGGCCTTGAAAACCTCACTTATCATCACCTCGATTTGCGTGCGCAATCCGGGCACGTAGCCGAAAAGCTTAAATATGAAATTCTATGAAAATGATAAAATTTGGCTATAAAATGAGCTAGTTTGACTTCGGTCAACATTTGGGTAAATGGACCCGGATCCATGATTTGACGGTCCCGGAGGGTCCGAAGGAACATATGGGACTTGAGCGTATGCCCGGAATTGAATTCCAAGGTCGCAAGCCTGAGAAATGAATTTTTAAGTGAAATTATTTTTTGAAATTGTTTAAGGAAATTTGAAATGAAATCACATTAGAAAGCAATGGTATCGGGCCCGTATTTTGGTTCAGGCGCCCGTTACAGGTCTTATATATGGTTTAAATCATTTTTGTGAAGTTTGGTTGAAAACGGACGTTGTTTGACGTGATTCAGACCTAAATTACTAAATTTGATACTTGATGAAGTTGGAGAAAAAGTTCTTGATTTTGAAGTTTGATTCATTGTTATTGAGGTTATTTTGGCGATTTGATCGCACGAATAAGTTCGTATGATGTTGTTGAGTTGGTACGTGTGTTTGGTTAGGAGCCCGAGGGCTCGAGTGTGTTTCGGCAAGTTTTGAACTTAGGAAAAAGTTGTAGATTCATAGAACTTGCAGGTCTCTAAAGCTAGGTCTCGCGGTCCGTGGTGGAAACTTCGCAGCCGCGGTGGGGACTCCGCTACCGTGGTGGGATTTGTGTGGTCCGCGGTGAGAAAGGCCAAGCTTCCGCAACCGCGCTCAATTTCTTGCGGTTCGCGGTGGAGCTCCGCGGCCGCAATCCTTTTTATACGGTCCGCGGTGGAGCCCCGCGACCGCAGTCCTTTTTATGCGGTCCGCGGAGAGGGTCTGAGAGGAGTATATTTAAACGGACTTTTAAGTTATTTTTCACTTTTCAAAATTCCAAAAACATAAGAGGCGATTTTTCAAATGAGTTTTCTTCTCCAAATCAATTGTAAGTCATTTTTAGCTAGTTTTCTTCAATCATTAACATCTTTTAATATGATTTCAACTTCAACTCAATGATTTTCATGGGGAAATTGGGTGTTTTGGGTAGAACCTAGGTTTTTCAAAAATTGGGGATTTGGACCTCGATTTGAGGTCCGATTTCAAAATAAATCATATATTTGGGTTCGTGGGGGAATAGGTAATCGAGTTTTGGTCCAAATTTTGGGTTTGGACCAAGCGGGCCCGGGGTCAATTTTTGACTTTTTGGGTAAAAACTTTGGAAAATTCATTTTCATGCCTTCAAATTGATTCATTTAGCGTTTATTGATGTAATTAAGTAACTTGTGGCTAGATACGAGCGAATTGACGGTGAAATCAAGGGGTAAAGCTATAATTGAACCTTCAGTTGTGTTCGTGGCATCGAGGTAAATGTTTGGTCTAACCTTACCTTGAGGGATTAGGAGTTGAGTCATATTTGCTATGTGGTAATTGCTGAGTACGATGTATAGGCATGGTGACGAGTATCTATATGTTGGTGTCTAGCATGACCGTGAGTCTTTAAATTGTGAATATCTTGATTTCGTTGTATCTTTCATGCCTTGGTGATGATTTCTACTTGTTGTGAAAAGCTTGTGGAAGGAAATTGCGACCTTTGAACATCGAGGAGCATTGACTCAAGTTATATTACAAATTGTGAAAGTATATGAGATGATTGAACCCTTTGGAGCATTGGCTCAAGTGGTAAAGTGAGTTATGAAATAAAAGTGAAAGAAAGAGAAAGAGTTATTAAATTGTTCCCTTGCCGGGATATTGTTGCTTTGTTGATTATCTCCCTTGCCGGGATGTTGAGATTATTGATGTTGTTCCCTTGCCGAGATTTAATTGTTTAATTGTGTTCTCTTGTCGGGATTTCTATTATTATTTTGTTTATTCCCTTGCCCCTTTGTTTGTGATTGTTGTTTGGGTGAGGAAGAGTGTTAAAGCACGAAGGGTGATGTCGTGCATTATTTGTTATTGTGAGGAAAGAGTGTAAAGCACGAAGGGTTATGCCATGCCGCACAACGTACCATTCTGTGCCGATTCTATTGATTATATGGTAAGAAAAGAGAGTAAAAGCACGAAGGGTGATGTCGTGCACATTTTGATTATATGATTGTTTTGGTGAGGACGAGAGTAAAAGCACGAAAGGTGATGCCGTGCATATTTTTATTATATAACTGCTTTGGTGAGGCTGAGAGTAAAAGCATGAAGGGTGATGTCGTGCACATTTTTATTATCTAATTACTTTGGTGAGGCTGAGAGTAAAAGCACGAAGGGTGATGCCGTGCAATTGTTGATTTATGCTTCCTTGTTGATATTCTAGTTATGTTGTTTCTTTCCTTACTTAATGCCTTTTTATTCGGAACTATTATCTTCCCCACAACATGTTTCCTCCTCCCACATTAACTGGTTAATTCTGTATTTCTTTTCCGTTGTATATATATGAACTGCACAGGTTTATTTGGTAGTCTGGTCCTAGCCTCGTCACTACTTTGCCGAGGTTAGGCCAGACATTTACCATCATATGGGGTCGGTTGTGCTGATACTACACTCTGCACTGTGTACAGATCCAGGAGCAGCTTTCAGACAGTAGTTGGAGGGCTTCCTTTAGTCCACTCGGAAACCCAAGGTAGACCTGCAGGCGTCCGCAGGCCCTAGCGTCTCCCTCTACCTCTATTTCCTGTTTCATTTCCTTTTGTTCAGAAATAGTGTATTGTATTTTCTTTAGACCTTGTATGTGGTAACTCTTAGACAGTCTATGACACTGTGACACCAGGTTTTGGGGTATTTGAGGTTTTAAAAGTTGTAATAGACGTAACCTTCAGATATTTCATTGTTATCTTCCGCTTAAGTATTTAACGTTCCGATGTTTTTATGTTATCGCTCGTAATTGTTAAAAGGAGAAAAAAAAATGAAAGTGCAGCAAGTAGTTAAGGTTTGGCTTGCCTAGCTCCCATTAGTAGGCGCCATCACGACTCCCGAGGGTAGGAAATTCGGGTCGTGACACAAGTAAAGATATGTAACACAAGTCATTTTTCTTTTGTTTTTCACGTAAAAATTATCTAATTAAAGTCTATGTTACTAACATATAAATCTGGTCGGAAAATATAAATTTTAACCGAAACATTTATTGTGGCATTCAATTAAGGAATTTTTACACCATATAGAAAACCTTAGTACCCTATTTATTTTAAATAAATACCATTTTAAAATATTACATCCTATAGATACCTTTTATACTTTATAGCCAAATATCTAATTATAGTTACATCCTACATTTAAGGCACCATATATGCTAAATAATATTTTTCTCTCTCCTTTTTAGTCTTTTCTCTCACATAATCACAGTAAAATTGACTAACCACGTTCTCTCTCTTTTTGCATACACTTTACTCTTTCTCCCTCAACCCACGATTCATACCTCTTCTCCCACCCAAATTCTCTAGTTCTCCTCCATTATCACTCCATTACAATCGCTTAGGGTAAGTTTAATTCGTTGATTTTGATAGACGAAGAGCAATTGGTTCAACTGTAACGGCTCGATTCTGCTTGGCAGTGGTCGTCGAAGTAGGGTTCACAGCTTTTGCGTAATTCATGGCTTCGTTTGTGGGATTTGAGGGCTTAGGATTGTTTGTAGTTGTTGTAGGAGGTTGGGCAGATGTGTTAGGGGGCTGACCAGCCGGCCGGCGAAGCCATAAGGCTGTTTCTCTCTCTAGATCGCCCAAATCGCCTATTTGTATTCAGTCGTATTCGAATGTATATTTCAGCTGTATTCACATGTATTCAGTAGCATTCATTTATATATTTTAGATGTATTAAAAAGTTATGCGTATTCTCTTGTATTCAGTTTTAATCAATTGTATTTAACTATTTTATTCAGCAGTAGTTAGTTGTATTCAAGTGTTTTATACAACTGTATTCAGTTGTAGTTAGTTATATTCAACTATTTTATTCAGCAGAAGTTAGTTGTATTTTGTTGCATTCAAGAGTTTTATTCAGCTGTATTCAAATGTATTTTATTGTATTCAAGTGTTTTATTCGGATGAATTAAGTTGTATTTTGTTGTATTCAACTGTATACAGTTCTACTCAACTGTATTATTCATATGTATTTCTTTTTATTCAGCTATAATCTTTATTATGTATCTTTCAAATACAGATTAATGAGGGATCGTTTTAGTTCGTTGAGTTAAATTAGGAGAATATCATGTAATTTTTGATTTCCTTCCGTTTTTAACCAGTTTAACCTTCCAGATTTTGCGCAGATACGTTACTGTATTTAACGTTAATGCCGCTTGAATACAGCTAAATACATGTCAAACTTAGCTGGAATTCCAGTTTTTACGCCTATTTTTTTTTGTTGTATTAATGAATACAACAGCTTAAATACATGAAATACATTGTATAAAAATATAAAAAGTATCTATAATACGTAATATAGCAAAAGATATCTATAAATGGCTAATTAGACCTAAAAGATGGTGCTTTATGAAAAATTCTCATTCAAAAACGGCCATATGATGAAGTTATTGGGCCTTTTCTCTTGGGCCGCACTTTATTTTGGGCCGTCACAAGCCATGATAAAAAAGTGAGGTATTGTCATTTTTAGCCCAAGTCAGAAACTAATTATATTTGGTAGCCAAACAAGTATATAAAATTTGTATAATTGTTGTATATAACATACAAAATGTATATATATACAAAAAATATATAAATTTTATACATATATATAAATTTTATATATTTTTCTACTATTATTTTTAGAGCGGTTATACAATGTATTTTTCTTAAAAAAATTCACGTTACATTTTGTTTGTACATATTGCTTTCATGCCTTGTATATTAAGATTTGGAATTTGAAGGATAAAACACTAGATACTGTAGTTGCAAATGATTTGATATTTTATAAATTGTTACTCCAAAAAGTGATCTTTGTCGCCTTTTTTTTATTATCTTCATTCTGTCCCTTGATCACGTAATTAATTTGCATGCATAACAGAACGTAACGACATGTTAATTATTATTAGTTATAGAAATGGAGAACAATCAACATAAAATAACTACAAATCATTATTTCATGATAAGCCGAATCAAATTAAATAACATTTCTACCATCGAAAGCTACTTGGAAAATCTTAGAAACTAAATAACTACCCTAGAACTATTATTTATTTTTAGGCAATAACCTAAGAGATAAATCCTAAAGATAATACCTAAAGAAAAATATGTGATCAATAAGATATTGATCCAACACTTTTCTTCATATCTTCAATTAATTCTTGTCTCCTTTAGGTGGAGATGGAACAGGTGCATGCATGAATGGCCATGGATGACGATGAAACCATGGATGGGGAAACTTAAAACCACCAGCAGGCATGGGTGGATGGGGGAATGGCCATGCATGATGAAAACCGCCAGCAGGCATCGGAGGATGAACAAATGGCCATGGATGTGGATGATGAAACCATGGAAAATGTGGATGGAACCATGGATGAAACCAATCTAGTTCTGTATCATGTGAGGATGAATCAGATTTTTGCGTAGCTGTAGCTCCATTCTCGGTTGCAAAACATAGGTTGAGAACTAGGAAAATGCAAACGAGAAAAACGAGACTTTTCTTAGCCATGGTTAATCACTAAGAAATTTAGGGTTTGTACTCTAAGATGAATTATGAAAGTAGCTATAGTGGGGGTTTTTATAGGGTTGTAAAGGAAGAGATTCATAAGTATTAGGAGAGTTATTAACTTTATCGAAGATATGAATATGGATTTATGTCAATCTTAAGTAGTGAAATTTACGTGCAAAGAGAATTCTTAAAATGCCTGCAATTTGTAGTAGATAAAGAGTGAACAGATTTCCCTATATCTATTATAACTCTAATGTGAAAAAGAAATTAAATAAGAGGGGTCCTCGTCTGATCAATCAGAACCAAAACACCTCTTGATTACAATTAACTTTTATGAAATAAGGAAATGTTTAGCTTGACTAAGAATATTACGTTACATACTTTCATAATAAATATTTCATTCAATTCCATTAAAGATATGCTTGTATATTTTCGGATACCTTTTACTGAAAGTATCGATACAAATATTCGCCAATTCAACTGTTAGATCGCCAGTAAAAGACTAAAATTTATGAAACAAACTACAATTATAGAGGTCTTCCACCAACCTTGAAAGAATTTAATTTTCAAGTAGCTTTAATATATGTGTGTTGGAGTTTAAATTTCTGTACATTTTGTTACGGATTTGATAGTAATGTATTATCTTATTTTAATATTTAATTAGTAAAATATACATATATTTTGAGATTTTAATTTTGAATAATTTTCTCATCTTTTATATGTAACATTAAAAAGAGAAAAAACTTTGATGCTTGGTTAATTTTTGTCTATAACAACCGAATAATAAATCATCAAATGTTGTTATGAGTATATAACAATCATTTAGATGAGAAAACCAAAAAATATCAAAACTAACAATAAATCATCAAAAGTTGATTGTATTAACTTTTATAGTTCATTTATATGAATACTAGCTTTTTTGACGGGTTTGGTTTGTTTCAAATTCTTTTGCTAGATTTATTTCCTACTTCTAATTATTTAAATTTTTTTTATTAATAACAATGTTTGATTATATGATATGAAAAGTTGTTAACACTTACTTTTTTTGGGTTTCCCCGAGATAAAAGTGAAGTATTTGACGTCCAAAGTGGTAGATCAAGTTCGTCTTCAAGATTATACGTTGCTAAATACTTAATTCAGCTTCACAACGTAACCAATATCAATCCTTTTTATTATTTTAAAAAGTAAATTTATATCTAAAAGTTGCATAATACTAGCAGAAAACCGAACATCAAAGTTAGAGAACATATTATTTTACTCTCTAAAAAGTTATACCGAGCACCTATAAATGTTGAACGAATTAGCAAAAGGGTAGCCCCGTTGGTGAGGCATCCTGCCTTCATGCAGGGTCAAAAAAGGGGTCGCACACCAAAGGGTAATGATATGAAGACAACGTATCCTAATGCAAGCATTAGTGGTTGCTGCATCCACAGGTTGAACCCGTGATTTCGGTCGGTTTTTTACGACCGATTTCGGTCCGTATGCCTTGGATGAAAAATGCCAGTTTTCTAGTACTAGGACTGTCACGACCCAAAATCATCAATTCCAAAAAAAAGCTGGGACTGTCACGACCCAAAATCAGCCCGTCGTGATGGCGCATATCATAGTACTAGGCAAGCCGACTACTCAGATATTTTTAACACTTTAGAGCTTTGAAAGATACGAAAACAGTTTAATTTAAGAAAAATCTTTTAAAAACAAGATTAAAAGTCATCTCAATACAAATCTCTTCCAAAATCGGAGTGTCACCGAGTACATGAGCATCTACAGATATAGTCTGGTATACCATCTAGAAAACAAGACAGAAACATAAAATGAAAGATAAGGGAGGAGAGTCAAGGTCTGTGAACGCCAAGCAGCTACCTCGATGATCTCCAAAGGTCCGGACTCCGCAACTCAGCAACTTTCGTGACCGGAAGTACCTGAATCTGCACACGAGATGCAAGGTGTAGCGTGAGTACAACCAACTCAATAAGTAACAAATCTAACCTTTGGACTGAAAGTAGTGACGAACTCGACAGGTACAGTTTATAATAGAATAAAAGTACACAGAAATGTAGGCATGTTTTTAAGTTCAACAGTTAAACTCAATGCAAAGTAACATAGATCAATTCTAAATGATATGAGGAATATGACCTCTCTATATCAACATGCCAATGTACATGCTGTATGTAATACACCATACTAGAATCCTCGTGTACTCACACTCTCGGAATACTCAATCGCTCAGTACTGTATATGGCCAATCCAGCCCAGTGAAGATCCATATATATATATATATATATATATATATATATATATATATATATATATATATATATATATATATCGACTTTTAAATAATCATTCAGTATTATATAAGGCCAATCCAGCCCAGGGAAAATCCATTCCCAAATATATAAAAGATTTGGACAAGATCCATGCCCTGGGAAGATCCATCTCTCAATATAAATTGACTACGCTCACTGTGGGTGTGCAGACCCCGGAAGGGATCCTTCAGCCCAAGCGCTAAAATAAGCCAAATCCAGGTATAATAAATAAAACATGTTGTGGCGTGCAGCCTGATCCCATAAATATACTCACAATCAGGCGCTCGGCCTAACTCAGTTATCAATCTCTCTAGCACCTCGGGCTTATTTCATACTAAGCATCCCTAATCAATGATACGAGGCACAGATTCAAACCTAACAACTTACGGTTTTTTTAAATTCTACAAACGATGCCGAAATACGTCAAACCTAGTCCGAATGACCTCAAATTTGACACCCAAGTCACAAATGACACTATGAGCTGAGCACAACCTTTCACCCTCAGACGGACGGGCAGTCCGAGCGCATGATTCAGATTCTTGAGAATATGCTCTGTGCCTGTGTGATGGAGTTCGAAGGGTCATGGGACCAATACTTGCCACTCTAGAGTTTGCTTCCACAACAGTTACCAGTCCAGCATTCATATGGCACCGTATGAGGCTTTGTGTAGTAAGCGGTGCTGGTCCCCAGTGGGATGGTTTGAGCCGGGCGAGGCCTGATTGTTGGGTACAGATTTGGTCCATACAGCTACTTCTGAAATTCCATTCCGAACTCGATATCAAAATTTTCCATATCGGCCAAAATTAACAAAAATCTAACTTTCGCCAATTCAAGCCTAAATCTACGACGAACCTCCAAAACACATTGACGCGCTCCTAACCCCAAAATTACTCAACGGAACTAACGGAATCGACGAAATTCCATTTCAAATCCGTCTTCCTATAGTTCTGACTACAGTCTAAATTCTAAGGCTTAACTTCACATCTAGGGACTAAGTGTCCCAAAACTCTCCGAATTCCATAACTAATCACTCAGGCAAGTCCCAAAAGCAGAAACAAACGTATTAGGGGATCGAGGCTCTAATTCTCAAAATGACCCGCCGGTTCGTTACATTCTCCCACTCTTAAGAAAATTGTTTGTCCTCGAACGAGTATAAAGACATACCTGAAGCTGTGAAAAGATGAGGGTACTGGTTGTTGTCACACCTCCTTTTTGCGCGCCCGGCCCCGAAGGGTTAAATGCGCGAGGGAGTTTTTCCAATTTAAGTGACAATATTCAAAATGAGATTATTTATTTAATTCAGAGTCGCCACTTGGGAAAGGTTTGGCTTTTGGTGTCCCAAGTCACCGGTTTATCTTGAATCCCAAATCGAGGAAATTTTCGACTTTTCCAAATGAAGTCTGCGAACCAGAAATTCTAAGTAAGGAATTCTGTTGACCCGAGGGAAGGTGTTAGGCACCCTCGAATCCCGTGGTTCTAGCACGGTCGCTTAAATTGTTATAATGGCTAAATATCTGATTTAAATACATGTTATGACTTACGTGCTTTTATTAAGTTTAAACCGCTTTTATTATTATCATTTATTTTTATAGAATTGCAACGTCGTGAAAATGTATCTCGAACTACGTCGCAATCAATGCACCCGTAATTGTTAAACACACTTCGACTCCGTTGAGATTTGGATTCAGGTCACATCAATGCGCACCCAAATTTAAGAATATAATTTAATCGAGCCGCGCCTAAAGAGTTTAACGCATTATTATTTTTGGAGAGGTCATGAAATTTGCTAAACGGCCTGTCCCGAATTCAAAATATTTATTATGGTTAGTTATTGAGGGCCCTGCAATTTGCATTCTTACTTGGCAAGGCTCGTCTCATTATTTTAGAAAAGGATATCCTGAAGCGACTACATTTCTATTATGTTTGTCTCTAAAAAAATAAAAGAGAAAAAAATACCAAACTTACTTGTTTAAGTAACTAACATACTAAATCTCTACTGTATATGACGAGTCCGAATTTTGCTTGATTGCCTAATTGATTGTTTATGAGGTGAGAATTATTTCATGCCTCGTCTTCAAGGAGTGAATAAGTTTTGTTAATTTGATAGGAGGGATTGCAAGCAACAAATAACTCATACTAAATTTACATTAAACAAACCTTAAGTTTGAACTTTATAATTAACTTATTTAGGCTTGATAAATGAAATCGGCTACTTATTAAAAAAAAACTACTGTTAATTGGATTCGAGAATGCCTATTAGTTTTCCTCGAAAGTCATCGCATTATTCCGAAACGATGAATCTATATTGAAGCCCATATCGAAACTATGTAGAAACAAGTAGTCTAACAAAAGGGTTGGCGTACATTATTACCCTGTTAACGTAACGCTGCATGAGAATTAGTTTGGGGTACACTTATCTTGAAGTCACATGGAACCGAATATAGCAGATTCGATAGTTCAGAGATCTAGGCAAAAATACATACATATGCTTGCTATGATTCTATATTATGATGTCATAACTGAAACAAATTAACGGTTGTATGCATTAAAACACATCTGATCTAACAAGCCAATGCTATCTAATTGTTCATCTCAACTTAGACTGTATGTTAGTTTATACAGAGTATTTGCAGTTTCCAGTTAAATAAATACAGGTCAAACTAACATTTAACCTATTTTTGAACACAAGTATTATAAAGTAAACAGACATTCGTTTCTTTATTTCTGCTTCAACTTCAAACTTTCAACAACATATGGTTTCAGAAGTTGTGTACCTGGAAATGTTTGACAATTGAAGAAAAAGGGAAGTCAGCAGAGTAACAATGGCAACAAGTGCAGCAGCAGTAAAAGCAGGTAACCAAAAGCCCAGTGCAAGATGCAGTTAGAGCCGATGGAAAAATGGCAAAAATGAAACAATTTCCCAGTAGTGTGGAATCAGAATTTAGGCAGAACAAATCCAGAAGTGAACTAAAGCTAACACCCAACCAGTAACCTTAATCAAGACTCAGAAGAAAACAATATGGGACAAGGAAATCCAGACCAATGAGAATCAAGACAGATGAAAATGCAGTCCCTTTTTCTGTGATATGCCTCTATCTATCTATTTCTGTCTGTGTGTGTATCTATTTCTCAGAACTTCAGCTCTCCTCCTTCTTAGTTCTCTCCCTCTCTCTATCTTTTATCTCTCTCTTATCTCTGTCCTCTGTCTGTCCTCCCTCTGTTCTCTTATGTCTCTCCTTAAACTGATGGAAGTTCTTCCTTTTATAAGCCTAAAGTCTGCCCTTAACAGCTTGTTCATCAATCACCCAAACACCCTCCCATGTGCTCTCCCTTTTTCAGTTTCCACTCCAACCTTTAAGTATACAAACCTCCCATGTGATCTGTTTTCTTTTTCCACTTAATTACTTAAAAATAAAACCCTCCCATGACATTCCCTGACAGTCCTCTTTCCCATTTTATTTACTAAAAGCAAACATGGGCAGCAGGAATATAATCTGACAAACATGCTGTCAAACTATTTTAATTCAAAAAGGGCCTTTATGCACATGTTGTGCACAAGTGCACATGCCATCAATTCAGATTGCAATTACAGACCAAACCTTAGGTTTCTGAAATCACATTAACAACTATAAGTAACTAAACTTAGTTCTTAATTGATTCAGGCAATGTTTAACAGAAGCAAATCGATTTATTTTTGTTTAGACAGCTGAAACTAATTGACGACACATGTCGACTCGACTATATTAGTTATAACACATACAATCGAAACCAAAATCAGACATTTAACAGTATAGGACACATGATTCGAATTGTATTGACTAAACAGAATTGTATCCGAGGAATTAGTTAATCAGTTCAAATTTGAGATTCAACTAATTGCACAACAAATACATACATACACATTATCAGAACAAGTAGAAGAAGAAACTCAATCAAACAACAAAGGTTCAGGCAAGGTGGATAGGACACAGTTGATAAAATTCGAAATAAATTACACAAAATATGAACAGACCTTGAAACCACACACGTACTGAATAACAAGGAGAAAAACAAACTTACCTTAAAAACTTTGCAAGAAGAAACAGAAAATCAACTTGTGCTTGAACAAACCTTCTTTAAGGTTGAACGGACTTTAAACGAAGTGTTTCTCGAATGAGAAACACTTCGACTAAGGTCCGTTAGACCCTAATCTCTTGGCTTAAACAGGCACGGACTAGGCTTGGGGTTTCTAGGGTTCATGGATGGTAGATTTGGGATTTGGGCTTCCAAGGTTAGATTCGGACCAAACCAAGCATGGTTTGGTCACGAGGGGGGTCCGGTGATTGTCTGGTATGAATCTAGGGCAGATCGGTGTAGATCGAGTTTTGCTCGAATCTTCAAATGAAGATTCGAGGACCTAGAGGATGATTCGAACTAAACGGACTACAGATCCATGTTCAGGGTGTCAAGGTGGTTTTAGGGTGTTAAGGTGAAGGTCATCGGCGTTCATGCTGCCGGGATTAACGGCGAGGGATAAGGGGGCGGCTAGGGTTTCGTGGGGAAGGAGATGAAGACGGAAGCTGGGGTATTGGATAGGGGGGTAGGGTATGGTTGGAAGGTTATATATGGGATGGGTGGGTTGATCTCGGCCGTTGGATAAGGCAAGATGGAAGGCCCAAATCTTTCATCTGATGGGGAAACGGTGTCGTTTCATCCAAAAGGGGTTTGGGTCGGTCCGAGTGGAAACGGGTCGGGTTCCTCAGTGGGTTATGGGGAATTGATCTTGGCCGTTGATCAATTTGAGATCAACGGCCCAGATCGGACTGGATTAAAACGCTGTCGTTTGGAACGCCCCCTGAGGCCAGCTGGTCTGGACCGGGTTTACATGGGGTTTGGGCTGAGTTTGTTTGGGCTTTGAATTAAAAATAAAGATAGGCCCAACCGATTTTTAAACCCAATTCTGCATCTCTTTTTTATTATTTTTATATATATATATTTTTTATTTTATTTTTAAATTATTATTTTTATATATATATTTTTTATTTTATTTTTAAAACAAAACCTAAGTAAATAAAAATAAAATTTCATAAACACTTAATACAATTATTTGCACACATATATCAAAATATTTAAAGTAGGCAAGATCGAACAAAACAACAATCACGGAACAAAGATGCATATTTATGATTTTTTTTATTTAATAACCGGATTTTCGGTTCAAACAGCACATGACACACACATTTTTTTTTGTATTTTGTTTTAATGAAAATGGGCAAAAATCATAAATAATTAACAAAGTGCCATGTAAAAATCCAATTTGTACAGCAGGACCATTTGTTATTATTTTTTAATTCTTTTGGAGTGATTGTCGTGTAAAACAAAAATCATGTGCTCACAGCTGCCCCTCTTTGCCCGAAGACACGAAGGATTTTCGCGCAAACATAAAGTGAGCGATTTTTGCCTATCCGAGTACTCCGTGTGAAGCATTTTTTTTTGAAAAAGATTTAACCGAACCTCTGCTTCAAAGGTTTCCTACATATCCCTGGCTAAAGGGGAATCAGGTTAATGTAGTTCGGGAAGTTTTGGTAGCTGGGACTACCATGGGATCGCAATGCTTGCTGTTACTGCTGTTACTGTTGTCACCGCTGCTTTACTGACCGCCTTATTACAACCAAAGAAAAATTGAAACTGAACTAAACACTTATATGCATGTCAACTGCTAGTTACAAGATTCCTATCTATGATTCTTTTGCGACTTGATCGTGGGACTTAGCTGATTCTGCTTGTAGACTCTGATCTGAATCTTGATGCTTGCAAGTTGTAGGCGCCTATTTATTTCTGCGATACTGAATAGGACGGGGTTGGTAGAACTCGGGACCTTGATCAAATCTTGGAGCGATCCGCCTTCCATTTTCTCCGATGTCTCGGGACATCTTTTTTTCTTTTTCTTCTTAGATTCTGAGTTGAGACTCATCTTGTGGGTCGTTTCGATCCGTGTGGCTCGAGGTTAGACCTGCGGGAAAAACAAATGAACGAAATTTTCTGCCCCAGTTTCACTAGGAAAATTTCGTGAATTATTTGCCAGGAAGTTCATAAAATTGATGAAAGAGGATATGCATGCTCAGTTCAGGGTTGGATCCCTAATATCGACTAGCTGGGGAAAGGTTCAGTTTAGAGTTGAAACTCTAATACTGACCAACTGGGGAAAAGTTCAGTTTAGTGTTTAAAACCCTAATGCTAACCAAAGGAAAAATTCAGTTTAGGGTTTAAAACCCTAATGCTGACTAAAGGAAAAGTTCAGTTTAGGGTTTAAAACCCTAATGCTGATTAAAGGAAAAAGTTCAGTTTAGGGTTTAAAACCCTAATGCTGACTGAAAGGGAAATGTTCAGTTTAGGGTTTAAAACCCTAATGTTGACTGAAAGGGAAAAGTTCAGTTTAGGGTTTAAAACCCTAATGCTGACTGAAAGGGAAAAGTTCAGTTTAGGGTTTAAAACCCTAATGCTGACTAAAAGGAAAAGTTCAGTTTAGGGTTTAAAACCCTAATGCTGACTGGAAGGAAAAGTTCAGTTTAGGGTTTAAAACCCTAATGCTGACTAAAAGGAAAAAGTTCAGTTTAGGGTTTAAAACCCTAACGCTGATTGCATGGAAAAGCTCAGTTTAGGGTTTAAAACCCTAATGCTGGCTGAATGAAAGAGTTCAGTTTAGGGTTTAAAACCCTAATGCTGACTAAAGGAAAAATTCAGTTTAGGGTTTAAAACCCTAATGCTGATTGCATGAAAAAGCTCAGTTTAGGGTTTAAAACCTTAATGCTGATTGCATGGAAAAGCTCAGTTTAGGGTTTAAAACCCTAATGCTGGCTTAGTGGAAAAAAGTTCAGCTTAGGGTTTAAAACCCTAATGCTGACTAAAGGAAAAAATTCAGTTTAGGATTTAAAACCCTAATGCTGATTGCATGGAAAAGCTCAGTTTAGGGTTTAAAACCCTAATGCTGGCTGAATGAAAGAGTTCAGTTTAGGGTTTAAAACCCTAATGCTGACTAAAGGAAAAGTTTCAGTTTAGGGTTTAAAACCCTAATGCTGATTGCATGGAAAAGCTCAGTTTAGGGTTTAAAAACCTAATGCTGATTGCATGGAAAAGCTCAGTTTAGGGTTTAAAACCCTAATGCTGGCTGAAAGGAAAAGTTCAGTTTAGGGTTTAAAACCCTAATGCTGACTAAAGGAAAAAGTTCAGTTTAGGGTTTAAAACCCTAATGCTGACTAAAGGGAAAATTCAGTTTAGAGTTTAAAACCCTAATGCTGATTGCACGGAAAAGCTCAGTTTAGGGTTTAAAACCCTAATGCTGGCTGAAAGGAAAAGAGTTCAGTTTAGGGTTTAAAACCCTAATGCTGATTGCATGGAAAAGCTCAGTTTAGGGTTTAAAACCCTAATGCTGATTGCATGGAAAAGCTCAGTTTAGGGTTTAAAACCCTAATGCTGGCTGAAAGGAAAAGTTCAGTTTAGGGTTTAAAACCCTAATGCTGACTAAAGGAAAAAGTTCAGTTTAGGGTTTAAAACCCTAATGCTGACTGAATGGAAAAAGTTCAGTTTAGGGTTTGAAACCCTAATGCTATTTGCATGGAAAAGCTCAATTTAGGGTTTAAAACTCTAATGCTGGCTGAAAGGAAAAGAGTTCAGTTTAGGGTTTAAAACCCTAATGCTGATTGCATGGAAAAACTCAGTTTAGGGTTTAAAACCCTAATGCTGATTGCATGGAAAAGCTCAGTTTAGGGTTTAAAACCCTAATGCTGGCTGAAAGGAAAAGTTCAGTTTAGGGTTTAAAACCCTAATGCTGACTAAAGGAAAAAGTTCAGTTTAGGGTTTAAAACCCTAATGCTGACTAAAGGGAAAATTCAGTTTAGGGTTTAAAACCCTAATGCTGATTGCACGGAAAAGCTCAGTTTAGGGTTTAAAACCCTAATGCTGGCTGAAAGGAAAAGAGTTCAGTTTAGGGTTTAAAACCCTAATGCTGATTGCATGGAAAAGCTCAGTTTAGGGTTTAAAACCCTAATGCTGATTGCATGGAAAAGCTCAGTTTAGGGTTTAAAACCCTAATGCTGGCTGAAAGAAAAAGTTCAGTTTAGGGTTTAAAACCCTAATGCTGACTAAAAGAAAAAGTTCAGTTTAGGGTTTAAAACCCTAATGCTGACTAAAGGGAAAATTCAGTTTAGGGTTTAAAACCCTAATGCTGATTGCACGGAAAAGCTCAGTTTAGGGTTTAAAACCCTAATGCTGGCTGAAAGGAAAAGAGTTCAGTTTAGGGTTTAAAACCCTAATGCTGATTGCATGGAAAAGCTCAGTTTAGGGTTTAAAACCCTAATGCTGATTGCATGGAAAAGCTCAGTTTAAGGTTTAAAACCCTAATGCTGGCTAAAGGAAAAAGTTCAGTTTAGGGTTTAAAACCCTAATGCTGATTGCATGGAAAAGCTTAGTTTAGGGTTTAAAACCCTAATGTTGGCTGAAAGGAAAAGAGTTCAGTTTAGGGTTTAAAACCCTAATGCTGATTAAAGGAAAAAGTTCAATTCAGGGTTTAAAACCCTAATGCTGACTAAAGGAAAGAGTTCAGTTTAGGGTTTAAAACCCTAATGCTGGCTGAATGGAAAAAAGTTCAGTTTAGGGTTTAAAACCCTAATGCTGACTAAAGGAAGAATTCAGTTTAGGGTTTAAAACCCTAATGCTGACTGCATGGAAAAGATCAGTTTAGGGTTTAAAACCCTAATGATGGCTGAATGGAAAAGTTCAGTTTAGGGTTTAAAAACCCTAAATGCTTGCTGAATGGAAAAAGTTCAGTTTAGGGTTTAAAACCCTAATGCTGACTAAAGGGAAAAATTCAGTTTAGGGTTTAAAACCCTAATGCTGACTAAAGGGAATAATTCAGTTTAGGGTTTAAAACCCTAATGCTGATTGCATGGAAAAGCTCAGTTTAGGGTTTAAAACCCTAATGCTGGCTGAAAGGAAAGAGTTCAGTTTAGGGTTTAAAACCCTAATGCTGACTAAAGGGAAAAATTCAGTTTAGGGTTTAAAACCCTAATGCTGATTGCATGGAAAAGCTCGGTTTAGGGTTTAAAACCCTAATGCTGGCTGAATGGAAAAAGTTCAGTTTAGGGTTTAAAACCCTAATGCTGACTGAATGGGAAAAAAGTTCAGTTTAGGGTTTAAAACCCTAATGGTGACTAAAGAGAAAATTCAGTTTAGGGTTTAAAACCCTAATGCTGATTGCATGAAAAAGCTTAGTTTAGGGTTTAAAACCCTAATGCTGGCTGAATGGGGAAAATTCAGTTTAGGGTTTAAAACCCTAATGCTGGCTGAATGGGAAAAAGTTCAGTTTAGGGTTTAAAACCCTAATGCTGACTAAAGGAAAAATTCAGTTTAGGGTTTAAAACCCTAACGCTGATTGCATGGAAAAGCTCAGTTTAGGGTTTAAAACCCTAATGCTGGCTGAAAGAAAAAGTTCAGTTTAGGGTTTAAAACCCTAATGCTGACTAAAGGAAAAATTCAGTTTAGGGTTTAAAACCCTAACGCTGATTGCATAGAAAAGCTCAGTTTAGGGTTTAAAACCCTAATGTTGGCTGAAAGGAAAAGCTCAGTTTAGGGTTTAAAACCCTAATGCTGGCTGAAAGGAAAAAGCTCAGTTTAGGGTTTAAAACCCTAATGCTGGCTGAAAGGAGAAGCTCAGTTTAGGGTTTTAAAACCCTAATGCTGGCTGAAAGGAAAAAGCTCAATTTAGGGTTTAAAACCCTAATGCTGGCTGAAAGGAGAAGCTCAGTTTAGGGTTTAAAACCCTAATGCTGGCTGAATGGAAAAAGTTCAGTTTAGGGTTTAAAACCCTAATGCTGACTGAATGGAAAATTCAGTTTAGGGTTTAAAAACCTAATGCTGATGGCTGGGGGCAAAATTCGAGAACAACAACTGACCTCTTTTCTTTTTTTTTTTGAATTTTCTTGTTTTAGTAGAAGATAAAAGGGAGTTTCGTGGAAACTTACCTTTCGAGTGAATTCCTTATTGCCGAAATGTTTCTTGTACCCATGTACCTTTTTCTTTGGGAGACACCTGCTTCTTGCACGGTTGTCTTGGATTAAACCTGTTTCAACTTTTCAGACAAAGAACATTTGTTAGTTCGGAAATGACGGTCGGTTTGGTGACCTTGATCGTTCCCGGTTGCTTTGTTGCGTCTTCATTTCTGTTGCGAAGTCCCGCCATTGGTTTGATTCATATGTCGGAACCTTTTAGACTACTCAGGCTTGTATTTCCAGATTCCGTGATGATTCGCCTCACAAGGCTCTTTTTCTTTTCTCTTTTTTTTTTGTCCCGTTTTGCTTGGAGGTTCTCAACGGGGGTTTTATTGGAGGTATTCTGTGTGGATTTGTACAAAAGGAAGCTCTGAGGGGGTATTTACAAAGTGGATTCTTTGTGCGGATTTTGTACAATGGGGCATGCTGGGTATTTGTTTCAAAGCGGGCTTTCTTGGATTTGTTGGGGTAAGCTTGTTGGGGAATTTTTACAAAGGGACTCGCTGGGGATGTGCTGGGGAAATTCCAACAGGATTTTTTTTCTTCTTTTTTTTTTATTTTTATATTGGGGAGACTTTGTGGGAGGATTGTACAAGGAGAGACTCTGTGGGGATTCGTCCGATGGCGGACTTGCTGGGGGAAATTTCTCTTTTTCCTCTTTCCTTCGAATGCCATCAAACGTCATGATTCATTAAGTTTGGACAGACGTACCAACGAAACGGGGTGTTTTCTTTCATGAAACGGAACTCCGTGAAAACAAACCTGCCACCTGCCCTTTCCGGTGTATCCTGAACTTGGGGTTAAAACATAAAAGGGATTCGAAGAGGAACAAAGAAAGGAGAAAACAAATTTCAGGAAGGGAGTGTCCCTTTTGGGACGAGAAAGACTTATCTGAGGAAGATAACGCTGGCTTTAAATGACATGACATGCTCTTTGGACTGGACGCCTGACCTTCCATGAACTTGCGTTTCTCCGAACCAGAACGGATCTATGATTCCAAACCGGTGGAACTTTGCCGAGACCTCCTTGGGGTGGAGTCATTATTTTTCGACCAACAGCGCCCTTTGCGGGTTTTCGTCGGCTGACCTCTCTCATTTCTCTTCCTGTCATCGCTTGATAGCACTCTTTGTGAGTTTTTACTAAACAAGCTCTCTCATTTTGGTTTCTCTACTCTCGTCGCCTCGTGGTGCCCGAAGTTTTTCACCGACGAGACTCTCTCATTTTATCTCTCTCAATTCAGAGTGTGCCGGTCTCCATTTGTGACGCTTATTGGTTTCCCAATATCTTTGGTAATTGATTTGAAGGCTTGTGCTTGGTAAAGAGAGGTAGATGATACTAACTTCTAAACTGCTCGACGTGCCCCGGTTTCAATTTCAGGGTGAATGGGATTTCATTGTTGGTGTGACTGAACCTCAGGGAGAGGTTGCCTACGTATCCTTTCGGAATCAAGTCAACGTAGTTCAGGCTCAATCAATTGTTGGTTTTTTTTTCTTTTTTTTTGTAAGCGGCTCAAAGGTTGGTAGAGAGAATTGGGTAGTGTTTGGGGAGTAGCGGGGAATAAATCCTTCGTCGTTTCAAATGCGTCAAGACTACTGGAGTATAATTCAGACGTAGTATCTCTTGACTGCATCCGCATTTACTGCTGTGTCGGGGTCGTTTCCTTCGATATCACCTAAATACAATGCTCCTCTCGGCAATATCTTCCTTATGATGTATGGGCCTTTCCAATTTGGAGCAAACTTCCCTTTTGCTTCCTCATGATGCGGCATAATACGCCTCAGTACCAGCTGACCTACTTCGAAATTCCTGGGTCGGACTTTCTTGTTGTAAGCACGGGCCATTCTTCGTTGGTACAACTGTCCGTGACAAACCGCGGCCATTCGCTTTTCATCAATCAAAGTCAATTGCTCTAACCGAGTCTTGACCCACTCGCTGTCTTCGATTTCTGCTTCGACAATGGTTCGAAGCGAAAGAATTTCTACCTCTGCCGGTATTACAGCCTCGGTCCCATAAACCAGAAGATAAGGAGTCGCTCCTACTGATGTGCGTACCGTAGTGTGATACCCCAATAGTGCAAATGGTAACTGCTCATGCCACTGTCGGGAACTTTGGATGGTTTTCCTCAAAATCTTCTTGATGTTTTTGTTTGCCGCTTCTACAGCGCCGTTGGCCTTTGGCCGATAAGGCGTAGAATTCCTATGCGTTATTTTGAATTGCTCGCATATATCTCCCATCAAGTGACTGTTCAAGTTTGCTGCGTTATCTGTAATGATAGTCGCAGGAATACCGAAACGACAAATAAGATTTGAGTGTACAAAATCCACCACAGCTTTCTTAGTGACCGACTTGAGAGTGACAGCCTCTACCCATTTTGTGAAGTAGTCTATGGCAACCAGTATAAACCTGTGTCCATTCGAAGCCTTTGGTTCGATTGGTCCAATGACGTCCATGCCCCAGGCGACAAATTTCCAAGGCGCAGACATGGGATGTAGTTCTGTGGGAGGTGCATGAATCAGATCACCGTGCACCTGACACTGATGACACTTCCGAACGAAGCTAAAGCAATCCTTTTCCATGGTTATCCAGTAATAACCTGCTCGAAGGATTTTCTTTGCCAAGACATACCCAATCATGTGAGGTCCGCACACACCTGCGTGTACTTCGTGCATGATTTTCCTCGCTTCCTCGATATCGACACATCTTAGGAGATTGAGGTCCGGGGTCCTCTTATATAACAATTCACCGCTTAGAAAGAAACCACTTGCATGTCGCCTAATGGTCCTCTTTTGATCTCCAGTAGCGTGCTCGGGGTATTCTTGTGTCTTCAGGAACCTCTTGATGTCATGGTACCAAGGCTGCGTATTTGATCCCGCCTCGATTACATTGCAGTAACCGTGTCTTTCCTTGATTTGGATTTCCAAAGGATCGACGTGGGCGTTGCCCGGGTAGGGTAGCATTGAAGCCAAAGTAGCAAGTGCATCTGCCAGTTCATTGTGACACCTCGGGATATACCTGAACTCTATTGATGTAAAGCGCTTGCTGAGGTCCTCTACATGCTGTCGGTATGGGATAAGTTTGACATCCCGAGTTTCCCATTCACCTTGGACTTGTCGGATAATCAGGTCAGAATCTCCCATAATCAATAAGTCTTCGACATCCTGATCGATTGCCATATGCATGCCCATGATGCAGGCTTCATACTCAGCTGTATTATTCGTGCAAAAGAAACGCAGTCTAGCTGTGGCGGGATAATGCTGACCGGAGGGCGAGATCAAAATTGCCCCAATTCCTACACCTTTGGCATTCACGGCTCCATCAAAGAACATCTTCCAAACATGAGCGTCCTCCGAGATCACCTCTACGGCGTTTACTTCTTCATCTGGAAAGTAGGTACTCAATGGCTGGTATTCCTCATCGACCGGATTTTCGGCCAAATGATCTGCTAGCGCCTGGGCTTTCATTGCCGTGCGAGTGACATAGACTATGTCGAATTCCGTAAGCAAGATTTGCCATTTAGCTAGTCTCCCGGTAGGCATTGGTTTCTGAAATATATACTTCAAAGGATCCAACCTGCTTATGAGGAATGTAGTGTGGGCTTGGAGATAATGTCTCAGCTTTTGAGCAACCCACGTGAGAGCGCAGCATGTCCTTTCCAGCAGAGTGTATTTGGCCTCGTAGCCGGTGAATTTCTTGCTCAAGTAGTAGATTGCTTGCTCCTTCTTTCCAGTTATGTCGTGTTGCCCGAGGACGCAACCGAAAGAGTTCTCCAAGACTGTCAGATACAAGAAAAGTGGCCTCCCTAGTTCTGGAGGGACCAAGACTGGGGGATTCGAAAGGTATTCTTTGACTTTATCAAAGGCTTCTTGACACTCAGTTGTCCATTTAATCGCCGCATCTTTCCTTAACAGCTTGAATATGGGCTCACACGTGCTTGTCAGCTAGGCAATAAACCGACTGATGTAGTTCAACCTGCCCAAAAGACTCATCACGTCTTTCTTTGTTCTTGGGGGAGGCAGATCTCTGATGGATTTTATCTTAGTTGGATCTAGCTCGATACCTCTCCTGCTTACGATAAAGCCCAAAAGTTTGCCCGACGGAACTCCGAAAGCACATTTGGCTGGGTTTAGCTTCAAGTCATACTTCCTTAGTCTCTTCGAAGAATTTCCTCAAGTCTTGGATGTGATTATCCTGCGTCCTGGACTTGACTATCACGTCATCCACGTACACCTCTATTTCCTGATGCATCATGTCATGAAAAATGGCAGTCATGGCCCTCATGTAAGTAGCCCCAGCATTCTTCAAACCGAATGGCATAACCCGATAACAGTAGGTGCCCCAAGGCGTGGTGAAGGCAGTTTTCTCGGCATTCTCTTCATCCATCAGTACCTGATGATACCTAGCGTAACAATCTACGAAAGACTGTATCTCGTGTTTGGCGCAATTATCGACGAGGATGTGGATGTTGGGAAGTGGGAAATTATCTTTGGGACTTGCTCTATTCAAATCTCGGTAATCTACGCATACCCGAGTTTTCCCGTCCTTTTTCGGTACCGGAACCACATTCGCCAACCATGTTGTATATTGGACTACCCGAATCACTCCCGTTTTCAGTTGTTTAGTGATCTCCTCTTTAATCTTGTCGCTGACCTCAGTTTTGAACTTTCGTTGCTTTTGTTGAACTGGAGGACAATCAGGATGAATCGGCAATTTATGAACCACTAGATCAACACCTAGACCCGGCATGTCATCATATGACCAAGCAAACACGTCTTTAAATTCAAAAAGAAGTTGAATTATCGCCTCTCGCGTTTTCTTGTCCGTGTGAATGCTTATTTTGGTCTCCCGGATTTCTTCAGGAGTTCCTAAATTAACCGGTTCGGTGTCATTCAGATTTGGCTTAGGTTTATTCTCAAAATATTCCAACTCTCGGTTTATTTCCCTAAAAGCTTCTTCCGCATCATATTCTGGTTCTGGGTTCATTAATTCGCAGCTAAATAGCTCATTGTGATCTGGACGTGAAGTCCGCAAGAATGCATATTTAAAGCCGCATTATTATAATTGAAAAGAAAGATAAAAGGAAAAATAACAAAAATCAGAACAAAAGAAAGAATGGGAAAGCAATGGTGATTTTTTTTCTTTGGAAAGTTGGAAGACAACAATGTTTACAACTCAGGAGTACAAAACAAACAATGGAAAGGAAGAAAACGTTCAAGTTATGTCCTGGAGATAACTTGTGACACAGGAAAGGTGGCAGGACAAGTCTACCCGGACTTCCGTCTAGTCGGGAATGGCGTGGCCTCCCAGTTTTGAAGTTCGGCGTTCGGCCCCACGTACATCATCTCAGCAGTGCTTGTGCCTTCACCTGGTTGAACCTTGTGGACCTCGTATAGCATCTCTCTCATCGCCCCACATATCCCCTCAATTTCCTCAGCTGTGAAGACCTCATCATCTTCTTCTTCAGCGTACCTTGGCCCGATGAAAGTTGCATATAAATCGGGCAGTGGTCGAGGTAACTTCCAACCCTCATTTTTCCTTTTCTTTGCCCACTCTTCGTCTGCTGGAGTAGGTTTGAAACCTAGTCCAAAAGGTTTCTTGATGACTGGCAAGGTAATGGGTTCTGTTATTCCCTGAAGGGTTCGTCCAAGCCCCTTCCCTGGCCTAAATCTGTGCCGGATCATCTCTTTGGCCACCATAACCGAGGCGTTAGACAAGAAAGGCTGGGGGCAGGGTATTCCCTCTTTGTGCTGCTCTGCCAGTACAATCTCGAAAGCTTGATAGACCGTATGTTCGCTCCCTTCTCTCGGTTCAAGATATGGGATGGACGGGTCCCGATAGATAGCATGCTCGTCTTCCCCATGGACCACGATCTCTCGGTCTTCATACTCGAACTTCACCATCTGGTGAAGAGTGGAAGGCACAGCTCCTGCCGCATGGATCCAAGGTCTGCCGAGGAGGAAATTGTAGGATGTGTCCATGTCGAGCACCTGGAAGGTTACTTCAAACTCGACTGGTCCTATGACCAACAATAGGTCTATTTCTCCCATGGTATCCCTCTTGATGCCGTCGAAAGCTCTTACGCAAACATTGTTGGGTCGGATTCTTCCGGTCCCAATTTCCATTCTTTGTAGCGTGGAGAGCGGGCAAATGTCAACACCTGATCCCCCATCCAACATTACCCGCTTGACATAGTAGTCTTCGCATTTAACTGTTAAATGCAAAGCCTTGTTGTGTGCTGCTCCTTCCGGGGGTAGATCGTTCTTGCTGAAAGAGATTTGGTTGACGGCGAAGAATCTTTCCGTCATTCGCTCTAATTGTTCTACCGAGGTTTCAACTGGCACATATGCTTCATTCAGGGTCTTTAGTAAGATCTTTTGATGCTCGGTCGACCTCATTAACAATGACAGCATGGACACTTGCTTGGGGTACTTGCGCAGTTGATCTATCACTTCGTAATCCGGCATTTTCATTTGTTGGAAGAACACTTCCGCTTCTTCAACACTTACGGGCTTCTTTGGCGGGAAGCGCCTTTGTGTGGCGTTGTTCAGTTCTTGGGTATTTGAATACCTCCTAATGAAAGTATTTTCTGGAAGTTCTCCCATGACCTATTTGCCTTTGTACATTACCAATGTCTTTTGATAATTCCACGGCACTGTGGATGGGTTGGTCATTGGCTTTTGTGGCACGCATCCGATAACCACTGGCTCATTCAGCCGAGGTGGTTGAATCGTCCCCCGGACCACATAGGCCTCTTTCGGCACGTACATAGGTTTTGTCTTTTTGATTCCGAAGTTTTGCGTCTTCTCAGCTCGACCTCGTGGTATGTAAAGAACTCCATCCTCTACCGGTATCACTTTCTTCTCCACCTTCTTTTCAAGCTCTTTCTTTATAGCCTTGGCCTCCTCCCCCTTTCCTGGTTTCTGGTCTGTTTCGGGCCTCTTCCCCGTGTCGACAATGGCAATTATGGCTTTCAGAGCAGGGTCGAATTCTTTGTCTTCGCAAATCATTCCGATCAGCGGCCCATTATTGTGAGCAGGCAATGGATTGTTAGTAACATTTGGGATCTCTTCGTCCCTTAGCACTATTTTCCCTTGCTCTATCAAATTCTCGACCACTCTTTTCAACGACCAGCAGTCATTTGTATCATGTCCCTCGGCCCCTGAATGATAGGCGCATCTGACTCCAGCTTTGTAAGAAGGTGACGTCGGGTTTTGCCTTGTTTGAGGGATTGGTTGCAAGAAACCCAATTGGACTAGCTTTGGGAACAAAGTAGAGTATTGTTCACCGATGGGCGTGAAAGTCCGCCGTCGAGGTGGCTCTTGAGGGCGGAAGTTATTCTGCGGGGGTTGTGGGTTATAGTGGTTGCGGTAAGGAGGCTGATTTTTGGGAGGTGGAGCCGGGCCTCGGTTGGCTTGTTGTGGTGGATGGGCATAAGGTTGGGCATTCATGACCATATAAGGTTGATGAGCATATGCCAAATTGGAGTGGGGGTAGTAGTGTTGTGGGGTTCTTTCCGGAAAACGGGGCCTGGGATGACGATACTCCCTTGCTTCCGAGGCTGCCATAGTCGTTTCTTCTTTCTTCTTCCCTCTGGTCATTCCTCCGGACCCGCTTTGGACGGCCTGGGAGGTTGCCCTTATGGCTGCTTGACTCAGAATCCTACCTGTTTTCAGACCACTTTCTACCATCTCTCCAATCTTGATCGCTTCCGCGAATGGCTTACCCATGGCTGACATCATGTTTTGGAAATAGTCAGACTCTTGAGCCTGGAGAAAAGTAGTGACCATTTCCACTTCATCCATGGGAGGCTTTACTCTTGACGCCTGTTCACGCCACTTAATAGCATATTCTCTGAAGCTTTCTGAAGGTTTCTTCTTCAAATTCGACAGAGAATTTCGGTCTGGCGCAATGTCGATGTTATACTGGAATTGTTTCACAAAATCTCTGGCGAGATCATCCCATATATGCCATCGGGACATTTCCTGGTCCATATACCATTCCGAGGCTATCCCTACTAGACTTTCCCCAAAATATGCCATTAGCAGTTCTTCTTTTCCGCCGGCTCCCCGCAATTGGTTGCATTATTTCTTAAGATGTGCAATGGGGTCACCGTGCCCATCATATTTCTCGAACTTTGGGGTCTTGAAACCCGTTGGCAGGTGCACGTGAGGGAACATGCACAGGTCGGCGTAAGAGACGCTCTTCTGTCCGCTCAATCCTTGCATATTCTTCAAACTTTGTTCAAGGCTTCTCATTCTCTTGGCAATCTCATTTTGTTCTGCAATTCTGGGGTTCTGATCCTGCCCGGGTGCAAGCTCGCACTGAGGCGGTAGAGGATTAGTGCTGGTAGCGAACCTAGTTGGTTCCATTGAGAACGATGTTGCTTGGAATGTAAAAGAGGATGAGTCAAAGCTTGGCTTGTACGTGGTAGGCTGTGCCGTAATCGGGCAAGGCGATGCAGTAAAGATGTTCATGCTTGCATCAGTGGATGACATTCGGGGATGAGGCTCGGAAGACGATCCAGCAGAGAAGGCTGAGGTGGCTGGGTACCCGAATGGGGTAGCAGGATAATTTATGGGGACATTAGAAGTCCCACTCGACCTGGAGAATAATTGAGGGAATCCGGGGACGACACTTGGCGGTTCTTTCCCATTATTCCAGTCGTCCAACATTTCCAACATGCGGAGCCGTAGGATTCTATTTTCTTCCGCAGTTGCGGATTCAGGTGTGAGGACGGCTGAGATTGAGCTCTCCTCAGAAACAGGGATTGTTTGCAATGGAATTTCTGAAGACATTTCCACACTTCCTTTTGACCTGGTAAAGTAAGTGTGAGTACTGCTTCTGGTCCTAACAACAGGTAGTTGAACACTTCTCCTTGACCTCGTGAAGTATGAGTGCGAGGCCAGACTTTCACCAAACCAACCGTCTTTTCAAAACCCTGGATACTCAACGACAAACGCACGGTTAATTTGCAGCGAATAACAGGTAGTTAATCTCACGTTGGCCATGATGCACCTATACAGTTAAGTGGATTACTACATGTTTGCTACGAGAGCATGCGTCATTCCGGCATTTTTCCTCTTTATTAGTTTTTCCCCTTTTTATTATATTTTTCTTTTTCTTCTTTTTGTTTATTTTGCAGTAAAAGAAATGCGACCGGATCCGATGAGGATTGCCTACGTATCACGATGCCTACGTGAATCAGATCATTACGTAGTTCGAAAAACACAAATGAGCGTAAAAGAAGCAACCTCTTTATTGTTGAAATGTTCTATTACAAACTACATTTTGCAAAAGAAAGAGCAAACTTTGAAAATAAACCTAGACTCAAAATAGACTAAAAATCACCCTGATGGAAAAACAGGCAGAAGATGCTAAGATACAGGCTTGACTTATGAGTGCATTATGGTTTTGAAAATTGGTGTCCGCGGGGCATCGTTCGGCCTCGCCGCGGTCCTAGGCGTGATATCCCTCTCAAGTTGCTCCAGCTCATGCATAGTCTGCTTGACATAACCCATCACTGCCGAGAGGACGGTAACGCTGGACATGTTCTCACATCGTAGACATCGTCTGGTGATGGCATGGGCAATGACCTTGATCCTATCTCTGGTTTGCTTCTTCTCTACGAGTAGGCGTTTTATCTGATTGCTACATATCTTGAATACTTGAGTATCCTGTATATGCTGATGCTTCAGTCGCCGTACTTCCAACTTCATCTGGGCTATTGAGTCGTACCAGTATCTGCTCTCAATTTGGAAATCCTTGGCCTAATTAGCTGCTTTGATCTCAAGTGCAGCCATCTCTCTCTTTATTTTAGCAACAGTTTTCTCGTGGTCTCCTTCCAATTGATTCAAATATCGGCGATGCTTATCTGTTCTTGTATCCCACTGTGCCCTGAGCTCCGCTATGACGTTTTCAGATTTCTCCAAACCATCTTGCCATTCCCTGATTTCACTTTTTAACCTTTTTATCAGCTGCTCGTCTGATCGACGCCTTTGCTGCTTATCTGCATCCACCCTTATCTGTTTGATTTGGGCTCTGAACATTTTGTTTTCCTGAATTAACCTGTTCCGCTCTCCCAGATTGGTAGCAGCTTGCACGTTGTGCTCATATTTCAAGCCTTCTACTTGTTGCTTTAACCTGCTGATTTCGGCGCAATAGCCTCTTTCTTTTGCTAACCAATCCCACTGCCTTTGCGATGATTCGGTGAAATTCCGGATGTGGGGTCTCTTAGCCGGCCTTTCATGCTCAAATTCCCTTCTATACCATGCAAGGTAACCTGGCACTGTCTCTCCTTTGGCTCGATCCCGCACGCAAGTATCTGATTTCAAATATTGACACTCACTCCAGATTTGGCGAATCTTTGCTTCTGGGAATTGTCTGTTCGGACTTATCTCAATTGCTTGAGTGCTAAGATCTTCCTCATGAGACTGTCTGGCATCTTCCGAACTGTCTCAAAACTCGGCAGGGTGCGTAAGGTTGAATGCTCTTAAGCCCCATCAGTAAGAAATAAGTTTTAGCTGCCGACATATATAGGATCTCATCAATAGGCAACCATCCTAGCGTCCATTGTATTTGGCTGGCAGTAAGAGCTTGAAAGAACGAGGTCCATGCCAGGACTCCTTTGGGCAAACTGATCTCTTTGGTTCTCGTGTAAGATTCTTCTATGCAAGTCTTTTCCGGGGAACCATGGCTCAAAATCTCGGAATGATGGCAGAGGTGCTCGGTCATCCATATCTGTAGGAGCAAGTTACAACCTTCGAAGAAATTTCCCCCAGCTTTACAAGCTGTAAGAGCTCGAAAGATGTCAGATACCACCATAGGCGCGAGAGTACTGTCACTTTGCGTGAGTAAAGTGCTGACGACCCCGGATATCTTCAAATCAATGTTTCCGTCTTTCCTTGGAAATACCAGAAGGCCCAGGAACATCATCATGAACGCTACCCGTCTGTGCTTGTCCCACTTCTGACGAACTCCTTTGCTGCACAGTTTGTTGATTGGATTATTGAATCCCCCCTCATGACCGTACCTATCATATATGAAGCATGGAGTACAAAATCCGGCTGCCAGATCCGGGTTGTGGACTGTTCTAGGTATCTTCAATGAATCTAGGAACCTATGTACCGTGACAACTCTTGGGGCGACCAAGTATTTTTGCCTCAAGGGAAGTTCAGTATTCCCGATGTATCCGGCCATTTCTTCCAAAGTCGGGGTGAGTTCAAAATCAGAGAAATGGAAAACATTGTGCGCCGGGTCCCAATAGGTAACCAAAGCTCTTATGATATCTCCCCGAGGCTGGATTTCCAACAAACCCACAAGACCTTTCAGATATTTCTTGACCTCATTTTGTCCTTCAGCACCTAGATCATTCCACCATAACCGTAACTTGACAGGGATTTTGGTCATTATTGAAAAATATTCATTTTGCATCGTGCTCATCCTGCACATTTATTAAGGTGATTTCAACAAAAATGACTTTGACTCAAAAATATTTTACAAAGGGGATCAAGCTTTGAACACGGCTTTTAAACACTTTGAGGACGAAGATTTTAAGGCCGTGTGGGTCAACTGGACAAAAATACTAAACAAGACCCAAAGGTGGCTGTTTATGCAAAGTCAGTCTTCCGGCGTCCCTTTTTCGGAAACATTCGGCTATTTATGACAAAACAGCATCACCTGACTTATTTATGACTCTTTTAAAAATTGACACATCTTCTTTTTTTTTTTCTTTTTTTTTTATTTTATTTATTTATTGATTTTGGCTATTTTAGCGAAATGGGGTTGAACCCGACGAGGGTTGCCTACGTATCTCACATCCGGTGAGAATCAAACCGGCGTAGTTCTGGAATTTCGTAAATAGAAAAAATCAAATAAACCTAGAAATCAAGAATACGTATTTTATTATATTTTTCTTTTGCAAAGAGATAAAGACTAAAGAAATTTTTTTTTTTTAGGAAATATTTGGACTATTAGTCTGAATTTATAAAAGGGGTACTACGAAAGAGACAACATTTTTTTTGAATTATGAATTTCCGTTTTTTTTTACTTTTAAATAAATACCTTCTTTTTTTTTGATTTTGGAAGTGATAAAAAAAAAGAAATTTTTTTTATATATTTTTTTTAATAACTCAAACTAAGAAGACAAATTTTGATTTTATTCTCTTTTTTTTTAGAAAAATTCCGGCGAGGTTTCGACACTACTTGGACATTGGTTTTATTTTTCCAAAATAAGTAATTATCTCTCTACGCTGCTATTCTTCTTTTTTTAGAAACCGGTCAGCATGCGGAACTGAAGCAAATAAATGCGCAAAACAGGTAGGAATGCAGCAGGATGGTCTTCTCATTTCAGGTTGCCTGTCCTAGACGGACCCAACCCCTGTGTTGAGCCCCCTAAGTAAAATGCAACATGATGCAAATAAACGTTCCTACTAGGGATCCGACATGAAATTTACGTTATACTAGGTTTATAACCTGGGTATTTGTTCTAGACTGTGTACCCGAGCGGGCAACTCGAGTCGAGGAGGGGGCTACGTACCGGGGACCCGCGAGATCGTCCGGCTTTGTAACTTGTCCGACCTCTTTCTTATTTCAGGTATTGACACTAACAGAATAGGGAGTCTCGACTAGCGAGCTTCTCCCCGGAGGTAAGAAGAAAAGGGTTTCGGCACAGTTTATATACAGTTCAGATAATATCAAAGTGGTAAAAGACAACATTTAGCATGTTATGCAAAAACATGTAATAAAGATCAGATAATAAAGCCAAATATAACAATTATTCTAAGCTCGAATTCTTGAACCCTGAACCAGTGGTTCTGGGTAAATGGTCCCCAGCAGAGTCGCCAGAGCTGTCACACCTCCTTTTTGCGCGCCCGGCCCCGAAGGGTTAAATGCGCGAGGGAGTTTTTCCAATTTAAGTGACAATATTCGAAATGCGATTATTTATTTAATTCAGAGTCGCCACTTGGGAAAGGTTTGGCTTTTGGTGTCCCAAGTCACCGGTTTATCTTGAATCCCAAATCGAGGAAATTTTTGACTTTTCCAAATGAAGTCTGCGAACCAGAAATTCTAAGTAAGGAATTCTGTTGACCCAAGGGAAGGTGTTAGGCACCCTCGAATCCCGTGGTTCTAGCACGGTCGCTTAAATTGTTATAATGGCTAAATATCTGATTTAAATACATGTTATGACTTACGTGCTTTTATTAAGTTTAAACCGCTTTTATTATTATCATTTATTTTTATAGAATTGCAACGTCGTGAAAATGTATCTCGAACTACGTCGCAATCAATGCACCCGTAATTGTTAAACACACTTCGACTCCGTTGAGATTTGGATTCGGGTCACATCAATGCGCACCCAAATTTAAGAATATAATTTAATCGAGCCGCGCCTAAAGAGTTTAACGCATTATTATTTTTGGAGAAGGCCATGAAATTTGCTAAACGGCCTGTCCCGAATTCTAAATATTTATTATGGTTAGTTATTGAGGGCCCCGCAATTTGCATTCTTACTTAGCAAGGCTCGTCTCATTATTTTAGAAAAGGATATCCTGAAGCGACTACATTTCTATTACGTTTGTCTCTAAAAAAATAAAAGAGAAAAAATACCAAACTTACTTGTTTAAGTAACTAACATACTAAATTTCTACTGTATATGACGAGTCCGAATTTTGCTTGATTGCCTAATTGATTGTTTATGAGGTGAGAATTATTTCATGCCTCGTCTTCAAGGAGTGAATAAGTTTTGTTAATTTGATAGGAGGTATTGCAAGCAACAGATAACTCATACTAAATTTACATTAAACAAACCTTAAGTTTGAACTTTATAATTAACTTATTTAGGCTTGATAAATGAAATCGGCTACTTATTAAGAAAAACTACTGTTAATTGGATTCGAGAATGCCTATTAGTTTTCCTCGAAAGTCATCGCATTATTCCGAAACGATGAATCTATATTGAAGCCCATATCGAAACTATGTAGAAACAAGTAGTCTAACAAAAGAGTTGGCGTACATTATTATCCTGTTAACGTAACGTTGCATGAGAATTAGTTTGGGGTACACTTTTCTTGAAGTCACATGGAACCGAATATAGCAGATTCGATAGTTCAGAAATCTAGGCAAAAATACATACATATGCTTGCTATGATTCTATATTATGATGTCATAACTGAAACAAATTAACGGTTGTATGCATTAAAACACATCTGATCTAACAAGCCAATGCTATCTAATTGTTCATCTCAACTTAGACTGTATGTTAGTTTATACAGAGTATTTGCAGTTTCCAGTTAAATAAATACAGGTCAAACTAACATTTAACCTATTTTTGAACACAAGTATTATAAAGTAAACAGACATTCGTTTCTTTATTTCTGCTTCAACTTCAAACTTTCAACAACATATGGTTTCAGAAGTTGTGTACCTGGAAATGTTTGACAATTGAAGAAAAAGGGAAGTCAGCAGAGTAACAATGGCAACAAGTGCAGCAGCAGTAAAAACAGGTAACCAAAATCCCAGTGCAAGATGCAGTTAGAGCCGATGGAAAAATGGCAAAAATGAAACAATTTCCCAGTAGTGTGGAATCAGAATTTAGGCAGAACAAATCCAGAAGTGAACTAAAGCTAACACCCAACCAGTAACCTTAATCAAGACTCAGAAGAAAACAATATGGGACAAGGAAATCCAGACCAATGAGAATCAAGACAGATGAAAATGCAGTCCCTTTTTCTGTGATATGCCTCTATCTATCTATTTCTGTCTGTGTGTGTATCTATTTCTCAGAACTTCAGCTCTCCTCCTTCTTAGTTCTCTCCCTCTCTCTATCTTTTATCTCTCTCTTATCTCTGTCCTCTGTCTGTCCCCCCTCTGTTCTCTTATGTCTCTCCTTAAACTGATGGAAGTTCTTCCTTTTATAAGCCTAAAGTCTGCCCTTAACAGCCTGTTTATCAATCACCCAAACACCCTCCCATGTGCTCTCCCTTTTTCAGTTTCCACTCCAACCTTTAAGTATACAAACCTCCCATGTGATCTGTTTTCTTTTTCCACTTAATTACTTAAAAATAAAACCCTCCCATGACATTCCTTGACAGTCCTCTTTCCCATTTTATTTACTAAAAGCAAACATGGGCAGCAGGAATATAATCTGACAAACATGCTGTCAAACTATTTTAATTCAAAAAGGGCCTTTATGCACATGTTGTGCACAAGTGCACATGCCATCAATTCAGATTGCAATTACAGACCAAACCTTAGGTTTCTGAAATCATATTAACAACTATAAGTAACTAAACTTAGTTCTTAATTGATTCAGGCAATGTTTAACAGAAGCAAATCGATTTATTTTTGTTCAGACAGCTGAAACTAATTGACGACACATGTCGACTCGACTATATTAGTTATAACACATACAATCGAAACCAAAATCAGACATTTAACAGTATAGGACACATGATTCGAATTGTATTGACTAAACAGAATTGTATCCGAGGAATCAGTTAATCAATTCAAATTTGAGATTCAACTAATTGCACAACAAATACATACATACACATTATCAGAACAAGTAGAAGAAGAAACTCAATCAAACAACAAAGGTTCAGGCAAGGTGGATAGGACACAGTTGATAAAATTCGAAATAAATTACACAAAATATGAACAGACCTTGAAACCACACACGTACTGAATAACAAGGAGAAAAACAAACTTACCTTAAAAACTTTGCAAGAAGAAACAGAAAATCAACTTGTGCTTGAACAAACCTTCTTTAAGGTTGAACGGACTTTAAACGAAGTGTTTCTCGGATGAGAAACACTTCGACTAAGGTCCATTAGACCCTAATCTCTTGGCTTAAACAGGCACGGACTAGGCTTGGGGTTTCTAGGGTTCATGGATGGTAGATTTGGGATTTGGGCTTCCAAGGTTAGATTCGGACCAAACCAAGCATGGTTTGGTCACGAGGGGGTCCGGTGATTGTCTGGTATGAATCTAGGGCAGATCGGTGTAGATCGAGTTTTGCTCGAATCTTCAAATGAAGATTCAAGGACCTAGAGGATGATTCGAACTAAACGGACTACAGATCCATGTTCAGGGTGTCAAGGTGGTTTTAGGGTGTTAAGGTGAAGGTCATCGGCGTTCATGCCGCCGTGATTAACGGCGAGGGATAAGGGGGCGGCTAGGGTTTCGTGGGGAAGGAGATGAAGACGGAAGCTGGGGTATTGGATAGAGGGGTAGGGTATGGTTGGAAGGTTATATATGGGATGGGTGGGTTGATCTCGGCCGTTGGATGAGGCAAGATGGAAGGCCCAGATCTTTCATCTGATGGGGAAACGGTGTCGTTTCATCCAAAAGGGGTTTGGGTCGGTCCGAGTGGAAACGGGTCGGGTTCCTCAGTGGGTTATGGGGAATTGATCTTGGCCGTTGATCAATTTGAGATCAACGGCCCAGATCGGACTGGATTAAAACGGTGTCGTTTGGAACGCCCCCTGAGGCCAGCTGGTCTGGACCGGGTTTACATGGGGTTTGGGCTGAGTTTGTTTGGGCTTTGAATTAAAAATAAAGATAGGCCCAACCGATTTTTAAACCCAATTCTGTATCTTTTTTTATTATTTTTATATATATATTTTTTATTTTATTTTTAAAACAAAACCTAAGTAAATAAAAATAAAATTTCATAAACACTTAATACAATTATTTGCACACATATATCAAAATATTTAAAGCAGGCAAGATCGAACAAAACAACAATCACGGAACAAAGATGCATATTTATGATTTTTTTATTTAACAACCGGATTTCGGTTCAAACAGCACATGACACACACTTTTTTTTTGTATTTTGTTTTAATAAAAATGGGCAAAAATCATAAATAATTAACAAAGTGCCATGTAAAAATCCAATTTGTACAGCAGGACCATTTGTTATTATTTTTTAATTCTTTTGGAGTGATTGTCGTGTAAAACAAAAATCACGTGCTCACAGTTGCGCATGTCCTGCTCAGTTTCCCAAGTCACCTCCTCAACCGGTTGACCCCTCCACTGGACCTTTACTGAGGCAATATTCTTTGACCTGAGTTTTCTGACCTGCATGTCCAAAATGATTACTGGCTCCTCAACATAAGATAGATCCTTATCCAACTGGACTGAGCTGAAATCCAATACATGAGCCGGATCACCGTGATACTTTCAGAGCATCGAAACATGAAATACCAGATGAACTCCTGCTAGGATGGGAGGTAATTCAAGCTCATAAAGCAACCTCCCTAAAGTGTCACAATATCTCAAAAGGACCAATGAAGCTCGGGCTCAACTTTCCCTTCTTCCCGAACCTCATAACGCCCTTCATAGGCGATACCCAAAGTAAGACCCTTTCACTAACCATAAATGCCAACTCACGAGCCTTCCGGTCCACATAACTCTTCTGTCTGGACTGGGTTGCGCGAAGTCTCTCCTGAATTACCTTTACCTTATCTAGGGCATCCTAGAGTTAACTTAGCTGGCCTTCCATTTGCCCTACGTGATCGTGAACCTCCTCCCGCGATCGCGATGAAGAACACACCAGTTGTAGAACACCAACAAACCAGCAAACTCCTTAAGTCCAAAAATGACCCGTTGAGCATTCGAAACTCACCCGAGGCCTCCGGGATCTCAACCAAACATACCAACAAGTCCTATAATATCATTCGAACTTAGTCGAGCATTCAAACCACCTCGCATAACATCAAAAACATGAATTAGGCATGAATTTAAGCCTAAGAACTTAGATTTTTTCCAAATTCTATAAATGATGCTGGAACACGTCAAACCTAGTCCGAATGACCTCAAATTTTACACCCAAGTCACAAATGACACTACGAATCTACATACACTTCCGAAATTCCATTCCGAGCTCGATATCAAAATTTCCCCTATCTGCCGAAATCGCCGAAAATCTAACTTTCGCCAATTCAAGCCTAAATCTACTACGAACCTCCAAAACACATTCCAGACGCGCTCCTAACCCCAAATCACTCAACGGAGCTAACAGAATCAACGGAATTCCATTCCAGATCTGTCTTCCCACAGTTTCGACTACGATCCAAATTTTAAAGTTTAACTTTACATCAAGTGACTAAGTGTCCCAAAACTCTCCGAATTTCTTAACTAATCACTCTGGCAAGTCCCATAAGCAGAAACAAACGTGGGGAAAACAGTTATTAGAGGATCGGGGCTCTAACTCTCAAAACGACCGGCCGGGTCGTCACAAAAACTCCGCAGGTGCGATTACACCGGCAGACTCCCAGCTTCAGCAATCATCCAAACTCCAAATCCGATTCGTTAACCATCTGAACTCCACCCGATGCCCCTAGGACCTCAACTAATTATACCAATAAGTTCTAAAATATGATACGAACTTAGTCAAGCCCTCAAATCATATCAAACAACATCAAAAATATGAATCTCACCCCAATTCAAGCTTGTTGAAACTAAAAAATTCCAACTTCTACAAACGACGTGAAACCTATCAAATCACGTCCGATTGACCTCAAATTTTCACACAACTCACAAATGATACCACAGACCTACTCCAACTTCCGAAACCCCAATCCGAGTCCCGTAACCATAAAGTCCACTCTCGGTCAAACTTCTAAATTTTCAACTTTCGCCATTTCAAGCCTAATTCAACTACGGACATCCAAATCACAATTCGAACACGCTCCTAAGCCCAAAAATTACCCAACGGAGCTAACACAACCATCAAAACTCCATCCCGGAGTCGTTTACACATAAGTCAACATTCGATCAACCATTTCAACTTAAGCTTTCAACCTTGAGACTAAGTGTCTCAACTCATTCTGAAACCTCTTTGGACCCGAACCAACTACCCCGACAAGTCATATAACAACAGTAAAGCATAAATTGAACAGTAACTGAGGGGATCAGGGCTATAACTCTCAAAACGACCGGCCGGATCGTTACACGATCCAAATATCAAAAATCTGAAATCCGAAAATTCGAACAATAATAATAATAATAATAATAATAATAATAATAATAGTAATAATAATAATAATAATAATAATAATAATAATAATAATAATAATAGTAATAATAATAATAATAATAATAATAATAATAATAATAATAATAATAATAATAATAATAATAATTAAGTTCTCTAGCAATTATGAAACGCCCAAAAACCATAATCTTACTTCTTTAGCAAATTTAGGGGTGGCTGCAAATAAGTTTCAGCGCATGACTATTCTTAATAACGCTACCAGTTTTATTTTATAGCTTTGTGGCAAATTTTCCATTTTGCGTGTCGACAAATTTCGTTTCTTGTTGGGTATCTGTTGCGAGAAAACGAAACGAAATGCATAAACTGCATTATGAAATGAAACCAAAGAAAAAAAAAGTAGGATATATAGGTAGTTTAAAGTCTTAAATTTTTTGAAGAACTAATCACACCAAAAAAAAAGAAGATAAAATAAACACTAAACTTCCTTCTTATTGATCTCAATAATTACAACCGAATTCTAATTATAGAACCCAAATCTATTCTTCATCATCAATTCTTCTCATTATCTTTATCACCTTTGGCACCATCATTAGAAGGAGTTCCAGGAAATGGAGGAAATATTGGAGGAAATTTAAAATCAGGCAATGGTGGAAAAGCAATTGGAGGAATTGGTGGAAATTTAAAACCAGGCAATGGTGGAAGGGGTAATTTTGGCACATCACCGCCAGGAATTGGAGGAAAAATATTGCCACCACTATTAGATTTTGGTGGTGGTGGGACAAATGGAAAAGCGCGTCGTGACCAATGAACAGTAGCACTTTTTGTCACATAAGATTTCTCGATACTTGTGCTTTCAACTTTAGTCTCCGAGAAAGAATAGCCGAACAATAAAAAAATGCAAAAGGAGAAGGAAACAAGAGTCGAAAAGAAAGTTTTCTTAGTCATGATGTTAGTGACTTAGAGAATTTGGTTAAATGAATTGTAATACTATAAAGAATGGAATTTATAGTTTGAGAGATGAATCATTTTGATTAGGTAAGTGATCTGAAATGGTATAATTGTATATTGGGGATTTGAAAATGTTATGAGGAGGATTAGAAAGTTAGATAAGAGATTGAGTTTGATAAGAGATTGAGTTTGATAAGGTGATTTAAATAACCTAAGACATAAATCATAAAGATAATAACCTAAATAAAAATATGTGATCATTAAAATATTGATCTAATACTTATCTTCGTATCTTCAGTGTTAAAGTTGGAATCTCATTGCCAGACAAAAAAAATAATTATGAAATTTGAATGACAAAGCTTCCTTATACAGAAAGGCATGCAACTAATAGAAGTAGAGAACAATCAACATAAAAGTTACTATAGAGAAAAAAACAAGGATTAATAAATATAAAAGAAGGAAAAAGAAATTTTTATTTCATGATAAGCCGAAGCAAACATTTCTAAAATAGAAAACTACTTGAAAATTCTTACTAGAAACTATTATAACTACCCTAGGACAATTATTGATTTTTATCAAATAAACCTAAGACAAAGCTTAAAGATAATAACCTAAAGAAAAATATGTGATCAACAAGATATTGATCCAACACTTTTCTTCATATCTTCAATTAATTCTTGTCTCCTTTAGGTGGAGATGGAACAGGTGCATGCATGAACGGCCATGGATGACGATGAAACCATGGATGGGGAAACTTAAAACCACCAGCAGGCATGGGTGGATGGGGGAATGGCCATGCATGATGAAAACCGCCAGCAGGCATCGGAGGATGAACAAATGGCCATGGATGTGGATGATGAAACCATGGAAAATGTGGATGGAACCATGGATGGAACCAATCCAACTCTTTATCTTGTAAGGATGAATCAGATTTTTGCGCAGTATCTACGTTCTCAGTTGCAAAACATAGGTTAAAAAGCAAGAAAATGCAAATGAGAAAAGTAAAACTTTTCTTAGCCATGGTTAATCACTAAGAAATTTAGGGTTTGTACGTACTCTAAGATGAATTATGAAGGTAGCTATAGTGGGGTTTTTATAGGGTTGTAAAGGAAGAGATATTCATAAGTATTAGGAGAGTTTACCTTTATCGAAGATATGGATATTGATTTATGTCAATCATAAATAGTGAAATTTACGTACAAAGAGAATTCTTAAAATGCATGCAATTTGTAGTAGATAAAGAGTGAACAAGATTTCCCTATATCTATTAAAACTCTAATGTGAAAAAGAAAATAAATAAGAGGAGTCCTCGTCTGATCAATTGGAAACAAAAAATCTCTTGATTACAATTAACTTTTATAAAATGAGGAATTGTTTAGTAATCAACTCAATAACTACTATTTAATTTCTACTAGCTAGTGATAACTATAGTCCATTTCTATGAATACTACTAGCTTATTTGACGGCTATGGTTTTGTTTTAAGTTCTTTTTCCTCCCTACTTCTAATTAATTAAATAGATTTTATTTAATCACAGCGTTTGGTTATATGACATGAAAAGCTTTTTAACACTTTTTGGGTTTTTCCGAGATAAAAGTGATGTATTTAACTTAGTGGAGAGACGTCCAAAGTGGACGTTGGTCCTTAGTTAATTTGGTAGATCAGTTTTTTTTTCTAGATTATAAGGTTGCTAAATATTTATCTTAGCTTCACAACCAATATTGTTCCTTTTTTTTTTAAAAGTAAATATATATCTAAAAATTACACAATAATAGCAGAAAACCGAACATCAAAGTTAGAGAACATTTTATTTTACTCTCTAAAAAGTTATACCGAACACCTATAAATGTTGAACGAATTACCAAAAGGTATATCCTGCACTCACGCAGGATCCAAGGAAGGGATGCACCATAAGGGGTAATGATGTAATAGTCTAGCCTGACGTAACTATTAATGGATGTGTCTACAGCCCGAACCCATGACTTATAGGTCATATGGAAACAACTTTATCGTTGCTCCAAGGCTTCATTTCTTTCATTCAATAGTATATGCAGGATTTTTCATAAGTGATATCACAATAATCGATGGGTGGTGACCCATAGGAGTTGGGAGATGACGAGAGATATGAGATGTAGAGCCGCAGCAAGCCAAAACAACAATAATGCCTCAATCCCAAATAAAGCGGGACTCGACAAGATGAGTCTTCGCTTCTTTCTTTAAGCTTACTCATATTATCATCATGCCAAAATAAAATAATAATAGTGAAAATAAGTAATAACGGCACATAACTTTTTTTTTGGCAAATTTTCCATTTTCCGTGTCGACAAATTTCATTTCTTGTAGTTGTATCTGTTGCAAAAATTGAAATGAAATGCATAAAATGAAGAATTTATGTGAATCACGCAAAGAACCCTAACTGAACAAAATTGAGAGAAGAGAGAAAATGAGTTGTGCTCTGTATTTCTGAATAAGGAAGAAGAGAAAGTATTGTTACATTGCCTAACTAATTACCTATATACACATCACCTTTCTAACCAATTAACTAATTCCCGCGTGTACACATACATATGCCATTTAACAAAATATAATAATAATATTCTACTCCTATACTACTTCTATTAACTAATACTGACAGCTCATGTAATCTCCATTTCATCACTCCCCTCAAGCTGGTAGGTGCAAAGACATTGAGCAATCCCAGCTTGCCAACTAGATACTCATGTTGTGGCCTTCTTAATCCCTTAGTTAGAACATCTGCCATCTGCTCCCTTAAAGGAATGTATTGAGTTTTCACTAGTCTGTCTTGTATCTTCTTTTTTTATAAATTTTCCCAGGATGCCTGGGGATGTTGTATTAGCAAAATTATAGTTTGATAATACAACACAAGGGTGGAGAATACCCTTCAAAATAATTGAGGCATAGGCGATTATAAATTGTTCGCCCCCTCATAGAATTACAAACTAGCTAACAAAAAAATTGGCCTTGTCATATTTGTTCCTTATGGAAGCAACCTGTCTTTGTCCAGCAAAAAAGGGCCCTTTGCCTGACTAGGCAGTTGTTGGTTAGAATAGAAGTAGGCTGGCTGTTGAGTGTTGACTGCCCTTTTAGCCAAGGAGTCCGCTAATTGATTGGCGTCTCTATAGCAATGGCTAATCTGGAAATTGAAGGTGATGATCGCCTCTCTGATCTTGCTGATTATCTGACTAATCTTGTAGTTGGTTGCACTTCCTTTACGAAGGATCTCTATAATATAAAGAGAGTCCAATTCAAGAATGGCTTGAGTGAAACCATTTTGAATGCACCAATTGATACCAATCCAGGCTGCTTGAGCCTCTACAATGTTGTGGTTTTCAGCATTGTATGGAAGAGAGAATGCCATAATAGTATCCCCCTGGTCGTCTCTGATGACTCCTCCTAACACTGTTTTTTCTTCCCCTTGTAAAAAGCTCCCATCAGTGTTTATCTTGACCCATCCCCTATCCGGCCTTTTCCAGAGAACAACCATGCTTTTGTGCACAGGTTGAAGCCTTGTTAGGAGGTCAAAAAGCTGTTCTATGGAAGTTTTAGATTATAATTGGAAAATACTTTTCTGACTGCAGACTCAATACTCCAAGCTATTTGTTGTTGTAATTTATAATTGTTGAAGCTTTTTTTATCTCCGTACATGCACGCACAAAACTCTTTCCAAAGAAACCAGCAAATAATGATGGGTGTAATGTTTAAAACAAGTTTGTGGACATCATTAGTAGCCTTAGAAGTCCACCATTTATTGAGTATATATCTAATTGGGTAGGGGTGGTACTCTATGCCAAGAGCTTTTCCAAAAAGTTTCCAAGTATAACTAGCAGCTTGACTCTCTAGAAATACATGATTCATATTATTTGCAGTTGGGTCTCTGCAACATTTACATCTGGAAATAATTTGTTTGCCAAAATTAATAATGACATCATCAAAAGGAAGTTTACTATACGAGAGCCTCCAAGCCAGGAAAGAAATTTTAAAAGGGATTGTAGAGTTCCATACCTTGTTGATGAATTGCACTTTAGGACTAGTTTTCCTTACCAAACTCCATGCACTTCTATTTATGAACTTGCCATTGTCTGATATTTCCCAAAAGACTTGATCCTCCTTAGTTTGATTACCTATGGAAATGGTTTGGATATGTTGTACCACATGATCTGGGAAGAGATCTTTAAGCTTGTTGATGTTCCATTGACCTTCTAAAATGAACTCTCCAACCTAGGTTTTGGCACTCTTTGGGACATCAGGTACCAGCATAGTCAAAGGTCCCTTAAGAGACTAATTATCCCTCCAAAAATTACTTGTACCAGAATTTACCTGCCAAACAATATAATTCTCTGCAATATTCCTTATTTTGAGAACATGATTCCAAGCATGAGAATCTCCTGGAGCCAATTGTTTTGAGACCAAATGGGATCTCACACAATATTTGTTACTAATGAATCTAGCCCAAAGAGATGATGTAGATCTTATCCTCCACCACCTTTTCATAGCTAACATATTACTAATATCTTCCAATTTCCTAAGACTTATGCCTCCTTCATCAATAGGGAGAGCAAGATGGTTCCAAGAACTCCAATGATATCTCATGTGCTCCTCAGAGGAACTCCAGAAAAAATTAGCAAAATGCTTCTCAATTAATCTAAACACTCCTTTAGGATGAGTCATAGCAGAGAGAGTATAGACAAGGATAGATTGGAGGACACTCTTAATCAAAGTAACCTTACCACCAGGAGAAAGCAACTTACCTTGCTAGCTATTTAGCCTTTTAACAATCTTACTAATCATGTTATCAAAAAACTTTATTTATTTTCTTCCCACATAAAGAGGACAACCTAGGTAAGTAAAAGGAAAAAGCTTGTCCATAAAACTTGAACACTTTCTAATTCTGTTAATTCTAGTAGCAGCAGTATTAGGAGCAATCAAAAATAGCTTTTATCCCTATTAACCAATTGATCTGAGCTTCTTTCATAACTACTAATAACCTTCATAACCAATTTAACAGAAGTAGATCCACCGCTACAGAATATAACAATATCATCAGCATAAGCTAGGTGGTTAATCCTAAGAACATTAGGAGACATAGAGAAAGGAATAAAATTAGGATTACTATAGAGAGAGTTAAGAGATCTTGATAAGACCTCAGCAGCTATTATGAATAGAGTTGGGGAGAGAGGGTACCCTTGCTTAAGCCCTTGAGAAGAAGAGAAGAATCCGTGTCTCATACCATTTATTATAACAGAGTACCACGCATTAGAGATGAGATTATGAACCAAACCAATCCAATTTTCTGAAAAACCAAATTTCCTAAGGACAACATAGATGAAATCTCAATCCATTCTATCATAAGCCTTAGCCATATCAAGTTTAATAACAACATTACCACCATTATTTTTATAGTGTGAACAATTTCTTGGGCTAACATAATATTTTCAGAAATTAGCCTATCTTTAACAAAACCACTTTGATTCAAGCAGACTAACTTATGCAACAAGGTGTTTACTCTAATAGAGAAATTTTTTGAAATAATATTGTTAGTAAAATTAGATAGGCTAATAGGTCTAAAGTCAGTAAAAGTAGCAGGATTGTCAATTTTAAGGATTAAAACTAGACAAGTGTGAGAGTAGAATTTGGTCAAACATTTTCCGTTGAAGAACTCTTTCACAAAAGCAATGACTTCCCTTTTGATTATGTCCCAGCAATTCTGAAAGAAGGTGCCATTGAAGCCACCTGGTCCTTCAGTGTTGTGAGAGCTAAGGCTAAAAACTACATCCTTGATTTCATTATCCTCAGGAATTTTCCTGAGCATGTTGTTATCCTCACTTGAAATTATTGATCATAGGAGGGATAAGGTTGAAGATTGTTTGAAAGTGCCTAACAGCTTTCTTGGCTATCTTTTCATCTCTCCAGATCCATTTTCCTTTACTGTTTTTGATACGATTTATCTGTTGCCTTCTCTTTTTTTTCTCTGAGGGTAGAGTGAAAATATCTGGTATTGTTTTCCCCTTCTTCGAACCATTGTAACTGAGATTTTTGTCTGAGCATGGATTCTTGAAGACTGATCTACCTATACATATTGAGCATGCGCCTTGTTGACATCTGTCACACCTCCTTTTTCCGTCCCCGCAAGGGGTGAAGGAGTTTTTTCCAATTAAAGGACAATCGAAACGGGATTTGTTTGTTTATTTTAGAGTCGCCACTTGGGAGATTTAGGGTGTCCCAAGTCACCAATTTAATCCCGAATCGAGGAAAAGAATGAGTCCATATTACAGTCCGCGAACCAGAAATCCGGATAAAGAATTCTGTTAACCCGGGAGAAGGTGTTAGGCATTCCCGAGTTCCGTGGTTCTAGCACGGTCGCTCAACTGTCATATTAGGCTTGTTTATATGATTTTATACAATTATGAGCTCATGTGCAAATTTTAACTCTTTATTGATTTTATTATATTTTTAAAGGAATGTGAACATCGTTTAAAAAAACATGTCTTTGGATTGCGTCACATGAAATACACCCGCAATCCAGAACATATTTTATTCAATATTTTGGGATTTGGATTTGGGTCGCATGAAATGCACACCCGAGTTTAAGAAGGTAAGATTATTAAAATGCGCCTAAAGAGTCTAACGCGTTATTATCTTTGGGGAAGGCAGTGAAATTCACTAAACAGTCCATCCCGAATTCTAAATATTCAATTAAACATTTATTGAGGGCCCCGCAATTGGTGCGTTTTATTGGGCGAGGCTCATCTCATTTATTTTTAAAGGACAATCCTAAAATGTCTACATTTTTCTCTATTAAATTTGTCTCTACAAAATGAAAGAGAAAATGTCTTAATTTATTTACATGCTTGATTTATTATAGCTGAATTTTGAATATGATTCATAAAATCTGAAAATGATGCAAACAGGACAGTCCGTTGCCAATGCGGGCCCAGGCCCAACGTGTATGGCATAAAACTAGACCTGGGCCATCTTATTCACATGTTACTACCTAGTTACATTATACTAGACATGTTTACAGTTTATCAAATTAAAAAAAACTTAGCAATCCAATTTTAATTCTAGACCATTTACATACTGAAATTAACCAATAGTATTTAACTAAACAATATTCCTATAAGTTCAGGAATAATTTATTCGTTTGATGAACTAACGTGCTTTTTAAAACATGGTAATCATCCAACAATAACGAATTAACTAGATGGAGTTACTACACCATTTATTTATTTTTTAGTCAATATATAGATAGTTCGTCCGTTAAGCTATCGTCAGATGTTCCACTATATATATTAAACAACTATATAATTCTGATTAGAGTAAGCTAAATAATTCATATTTACAAATAAAATTCAGAATATAATTAAAATAAATTTAGAACTTCAACTCTGCATTTTCGTATTCATGCTTCATGTTTCAGTTTACAGTAACCAGCGTGTTCGTTGTGTACCTGATATTGGAAGCAAAAGAAAAGGGAGATCAGCAGAAATTCAGTAGCATACAACAACAGCAACACCCAGCAACTAGTAACAACCAGCAACGAGAAACCAGTGACGGATTTTAAAATCAAAACAAAAATCCAGCAACACCAACAACAATCAACGGACAGAAGCCAAGGGAATCTTTTCAGATTTGAAAGACTAATTAATGTTCTAACCCTTAATTTCTGAATTCGTATATCAGAATACTTAAATTGTATATCAGGTGTATACTACTCACTCTTTTAATTTCCAGAAGGTTATTATTTGTATTTTTGTAAGTCTTAATATTTTCGGAATTTTTCTCTCTCTTCAATATTAAGCTCTTTTTTTTATCTCTCTCTTCTTTTTTCTCTTTTCTATCTTCTTTCTGTCTCTTCTTTTTGTCTCCTCCCTTCAAAATCTGATCAACTTCCTTATTTATTTCTCATCCCAAACCCTTTAATCCATTAATAAAACAACCACTTTCTCCTACCAAATCCACTACTACATAAAAAATACAATTATTATTTATTTAAACAACTTTTCTTGAGCCCCGCAATCCCATTATGTCTTGTTCCCCATGCTTACATTAAACAAATACATTATCCCCCCCCCCATTATATCTTGTTCCCCATGCTTATATTAAACAATTGTATTATTCCTCACCATTATATCTTGTCCCCCATGCTTATATAAAGAATTATTCAAAATGTTCAATTCCAAAACTACCCTTCCGACCTTACTGCAATTACCATTTTACCCCTGAACGTACTGCAATTTACCAAACTACCCCATCAGCTATAACCAATTCACCTAATCAATTCCAACCAAAATATAGCAAAAATGACCAATTTCTAAACAAATTCAACAACAAATCTTATGAACACAGATTGAATCATACAGCTTCAGATTAATGGGAATAAGTTAACCATATTGGGAACCAATAAGTTAACCATATTGGGAACCAAACCTGGTTAACTTGGACCAAAAATGAATGAGCAAAGAGACAACAATATCAACAACAAAATACATGATTCAAACTAAATCAACAAATCAAAAACCAAAACAAAAACTCACATTAAATCACCGAGGTTACAAACGAACTTCAAACAAAGATGAACATGAATTAAATCTATTTTAAACAACAAACATGATGGATTCAAATGATTTAACCAACATTAACAATTTCTGAAAAAATACATAACAACACATGAAACAAACTGAAGAAATAATTAATTAAACTTAAATTTGAATCTAACGACATTAAACTAATAATTTCACATGAACAAACTGAAAAATTAACAAAACAATGAACACGAACAAAACAAAAATCAAACATTTACCGATTTTAGATTCGAGAATATCAAAAACAAAATACGGACAAAAGTGAAACTCAAAACCCACTAACCGGATCGGAACCACGAACAACGACTGACCAACGACGAACTCGAACTGTGTATGGATTGTTTCGACAAACCCCGACCAAAGTGAAGCAGCGACGAGCTACTGTGATGGAGAAGTCGAAGAAGAAGGCAGCGTTTGGACTGTTGTTCATTGGACGAAGCAGCAGGCGACGGGGAGAGGCTGTTAGTGTTTGACGAGAAGCAGTGTTCGATGAAGGAGCAGGAGTGTTCGACGAGCAGCTGGAGAGGTGAAGGAGGCAGTCATGCGACGGGGAGAGGCAGCAGCTATGGTGGCCTGGTATGGGTGGTTGGGAGGAGTTGCTCGACGCCTTGGCTTGGTTGTAGCAGAAGCAGCAGGAAGCAGAAGCAGATGTTTGGTCTGCTTGGTCGTAGCAGAAGCAGCAGGAAGCAGAAGCAGATGTTTGGACAACACACAATCGAGCTTGGAGCTTACGTCGTTCATGGCGGACGAAGCAGTGGCAGTGGTCGTTTGTGGCTGGTCGTTGTTCGTCGAAGAAGTAGCAGAATGGGTTCTGTTTGGATGTAGCAGAAGACGCAATGGTGAAGCAACCATGGACGTTGGTTATTTCTGCCATGGATGTCGAGACGAAGCTTGAAGGTGGTCGTTTGGTTTTAATGGCGGACGGGGGGTCGACTTGGGTGGTCTGACGACGAGGGAAGCTGGACGAAACAGCAGGGGTCGTTTGGGCGTGAAGGAGAAGACGATGGAGGCTCGGGCAGCCATTGGAGGGGGAGCTTGGAGGGCTTTGGAGAAGAAGAGGGAAAGAGAGAGGGGGGCGGATGGTTTTTTTTGGTTTTTTCGGGTTTTTTGTTTTGTGTAAGATAGGGGGGTGTTGGGTATTTGGGTTATGGACCGGGTCGACCCGATTTGAAATGGACCGGGTCATGGGGAAGGTTGGGTATTTTTTGGGCTTGTGGCTTGAATTTGAAGAAGAGCCCAATTCCGATTTTCTTTATATTTGCTCTCTCTTTTCTTCTTTTATTTTTCTAAAACTAAATTCTAAAAATCCTTAAATTATTGTTAAGTTATAAAAGCGCAAATTAACTTCCAATAACAATTAACGCACAATTAAGTAATAATTAAGCATAAAATTGTACATTTGGACATTAAATGCTAAAAATGCAAAAAAAAATGCCTATTTTTGTAATTTTCAAATTTTGTAAAACAAACTTAATTACTAACAATTGTAGAATTAAATCCTACATGCAAAATGCGGCATATTTTTGTATTTGTTTTTAATTAATTTAACAAATAAACATGCACAGATAAATACAAATAATTATCCAAAATGTCACAAAAATTTTCAAAATTGCACACCAAGGAGAATCATTTTATTTTGATTTTTTTGGGAGTAATTCTTTCATAGGGCAAAAATCACGTGCTTACAGCTGCCCCTCTTTGCCCGAAGACACGAAGGGTTTTCGTGCAAAGATAAAGTGAGCGATTTTTGCCCATCCGAGTACTCCGTGTGAAGCATTTTTTTTTGAAAAAGATTTAACCGAACCTTTGCTTCAAAGGTTTCCTACATATCCCTGGCTAAAAGGGAATCAGGTTAATGTAGTTCGAGAAGTTTTGGTAGTTGGGACTTCCATGGGACTGCAATGTTACTGTTGTTGCATGATGTTATCACTGCTTACCGATATCCTTGTTACATTGTGCTTAAAAGGAAAACAAAAAGCTAGGCTAGACTACGAATCATAAGATCTCATCTATCTTCAACTTGTTCTTGTTGCCTTGCTTTCTTGTCGGCTTGCGTTTCTTCCGATGCTTTTCTTCCGTGAATTTGGGGATGACATTGGCCTTTTGCTTTTCTGAATACCAGTTTTCATCATTTTGCTCGGTCCGTTGGGGATATAGCTTCCTTCATTAAGCTTTTCGGTGGTTCCTTTGGGGATACGACTTTCTTCATCAGATTTGTTATGCCGGGCATAATTTAATGTTCGCAGGCCGCTTCTTTCAAGACGCGTCTTTTCTTCCTTTTGACTCATGCACTTGAATTTGTGCTGGGACCTCTTGTTGCAACCTTCTGCTTTCCGGTGCTGGGGATTTTTATTGTTTCCTGCTGGGGATTCCTGTTGTAACCTTCTGCCTTCTGGTGGGTTACTGATTTCAAAATCTGAAGTATAAGACTAAAAAGTATTCCTCTCGTTATACAGGTGGGCGCCTGAATGCAAAAATATGAAATGTATGCCCGCATTATACTGGTGGGCGACCTAGAACATGAAATAAAAGACAGAAATGTATTCCCGCATTATACTGGTGGGCGACCTAGAACATGAAATGAAAAGACAGAAATGTATTCCCGCATTATACTGGTGGGCGACTTAGAACATGAAATGAAAAGACAGAAATGTATTCCCGCATTATACTGGTGGGCGACTTAGAACATGAAAATGAAAAGACAGAAATGTATTCCCGCATTATACTGGTGGACGACCTAGAACATGAAAATGAAAAGAGAAATGTATGCCCGTATTATACTGGTGGGCGGCCTAGAACATGAAATGAAAAGACAGAAATGTATGCCCGCATTGTACTGGTGGGCGACCTAGAACATGAAATGAAAATAGAAATGTATACCCGCATTATACTGGTGGGCGACCTAGGAGATGAAATGAAAACAGGAATGTATACCCGCATTATACTGGTGGACGACCTAGGACATGAAATGAAAACAGGAATGTATACCCACATTATACTGGTGGGCGACCTAGGACATGAAATGAAAAACAGAAATGTATTCCCGCATTATACTGGTGGGCGCCTAGGACATGAAATGAAAACAGAAATGTATACCCGCATTATACTGGTGGGCGACCTAGGACATGAAATGAAAAACAGAAATGTATTCCCGCATTATACTGGTGGGCGCCTAGGACATGAAATGAAAACAGAAATGTATACCCGCATTATACTGGTGGGCGACCTAGGACATGAAATGAAAAACAGAAATATATTCCCTTGTTATACAGGTGGGCGCCTAAGGACATGAAATGAAAAATAGAAATGTATTCCCTTGTTATACAGGTGGGCGCCTAAGATATGAAATGAAAATAGAAATGTATTTCCGCATTATACTGGTGGGCGACCTAGAACAGAAATGAAAAGACAGAAATGTATTCCCACTTCAAAACTTGAAATTTAAATTGTCATTCTACAGGTGGGATCCTGACTTCTTTAACTTAAAATTTAACAACCTCCGTTATACATGCTGGCTCCTGACTTCAACAATTTCTTAAATTTTAACACCTCCATTCTCCAGGCGGGCTCCTGACTTTAACAATTTCTTAAATTTTAACACCTCCATTCTCCAGGTGGGCTCCTGACTTCTTCAACTTCTCAGATTTTAATACCTCCATTCTCCAGGCGGGCTCCTGACTTCAACTCTAATATTTTTAAAAATAAATCAAGCTCCTTTCGAGCTTTGGAGAAAGATTCATCAGACTAAGATTTGATATCTTAGGAGAAAATTTCATCAGACTAGGACCTTTATCCTAGGAGGAAAATGTAAAGATCAAAGGTTTGAGAAACTTACCTTTGTAATTCCTTCTTTTCTTTTCTTTCTCCCTTGCGCTGCTTTGTTCCTGTTTCAACTCTCAAGCAAAGCAAATTTTATCAGTTTTTAAAATGGTGGCCGATTTGTGGCCTTGCTGGGGATGATTTTCTCCTTTAAAAACTTGTGTTGTCTTTCCCCGAGACGGCTGGGGATAACACTGCTGGGGAATTATTTACTTACCTGTTGGGGGATAAAATGTTATCAGCTGGGGATAACGCTGTCGAGGATAACACTGCTGGGGATTTTAATTCCTTCAAAACTAGTGCTTCACTCTTCGGAAGGCTGCTGGGAATGACACTGGCCTTTTGCTTTTTCCGAGCACAAGTTTCATCCTTTTGTTCTGTCCGCTGGGGAACAACTTCCTTCATTAAAACTTATTATGCTGGGGGTAACACCGGTTCAAAGACCACTTCCCTTGAGACTGGTGCTATCTTTATTCTTCCCCAAATAGGTATCTAACTTTCAGAAAATTTTCTAAATGAAAGGAAAATTTTCTGCCCCAGTTTGATAATCTCCCTTGTGGCATGCATTCCCGTCATCAATGTCATTTCTTTTACCTGTTTCAAATCAAACAAAATTTGTTAGTTTAAAACACGGTGGTTGGTCGTGATACTCCTACTGGGATGGTTTTCCCTTTCTCCTTCCTTGCTCTGCGTTCCAAAACTTGTTGGGAATGATATTATTTGCTGGGGATAATCCCTTTCTGCTAGGGATATCCCTCTTCTTTTATGGCATAGCTCGGAATCTGGCATTTCCCCGACCTTTTAGTCTCGTATGAATTTCCCAAATCATGCTCATTGCTCTCCTTACTTTGTCCACGGGCCTTGGCCTTGAGTTTTAATAACCTTTGATTTCGGCGGGTATATCCTTCTTGGCACTCACCCATCCTTTTGTCCATCTCCTTTTGCGGGGGATATCTTTCTTGACACTGGCCTCGCGCTTGTTCCTTCCTGACTTAGACCATTTGGATGTTCTAATCGGATCTGGTCTTGCATAATTGGAAAGCTGATGGCAGATTTTGAAGTCATTTCTCACTTGTTCTGACCAAACAACTCTACTGGGGAATTTTTCTATGAAAGGAGAAAGATAAACAAAAAGGGAACAGAATAAAAGACAAAGGAAAAAGATGACTCCTTAACAAAATAAACTATAAATAAAAACCTATCAAACGCAGATACCGACTCTAATGGTCATGACATGCACATGTGGCCTATCCTCCGCCGTCAATCGTCTTTCAAGATCTTCATTTGGCGATTCCCCATCTGATTCTCAATCTTATTCGACTTGTAGTGACCGAAGGGTTTTCACTATCAAGCCTCTCTCATTTTGGTTTTTCTCTCAGCTTTCATCGCCTTATGGTGCCCGTGAAGATTTTCACCGATAAGACTCTCTTATTTGTATCACTTTCCAGCTGGGGATTTGGAGTGTTGCCGATATGACTCTTTCTGCTGGGGATTAGAGTCCTTTTTGCTGTGGATCAGAGTGTTATGTTCACCAGTAAGACTCTCATTTGTCTGACTTGGCATCTATTGAAGACTGATCAGAAGGTCTTTCTTTGGACCGTAATGTAGGTTTTTGGACAGGCTAGAAAAAAAAGGTATTAAAGGCTCAAGAAACAAGTCAATTTGGGGTTCAAAATTACAACCTTCGAAACCATATTTGTCTACAGCAAGCGTAACCCTTGCCCCCGTTTCTTGCTTGGGGACTATTATTATTATATTTTTTTTCTTCTAATTTTTGTTACATTATGACCGAGCCGTGAGGCGCCTACGTATCCTTTTTGAGGAATCAGGTCAAACGTAGTTCCCAAATCCTCCGTTTTCTTCTGACTTTCTTTTGTTTTTGTTATCATTTTTCTTTTCTTTTTTTTCATTTTTCTTTTGTCGTTTTGTTGTTTTTTTTTCTTTTTTTTTTCTTTTTCTTCCACATTTGTGTTTTTAACCTTTGCTACTGATTCCGAACGAGGGGTATGAAAGAAAACAAATAAGGCTCAAAGGGTTAACGAAGGATAAATTGTTTAGATAGCAGAATAAAATGCTTCGTCATTCCAGTCTTCAAAACATGCCAAGTGCAAACAATATAATTTAAACAAAGATTTGTAGCCTCTTCTGATGGTGCTGGACTTGACAATTATATTCACACATTTGCCTTTTCATTTGTTATCTCTAAAGCATTGTTGGGCAACACTCTCACTCTCATTATCATGAAAGGCGAATCTTGATTTTAACGGTTTTCTTTGTGTTTTACTTGCCCTAGTTCCGTATGACTCGAGCTCCGAATAATCTCAAACCGTCCTTATTTCCTTTAAATGTTCTGATCACCTTTCCGGGGTTTTATGATTAACTATTAGGATTAGGCCCAAACTATGTGCGCATGTCATGTCACTAGAATCGGCGCTGAATAAAATGATAAAAGAACTAAACGAAAAGAGGACTAGAAATAATAAAAGACCGGATTTTGCATTAGACTACCGGTGAAGTGGTTAATACAAACAAAAACAAACCGGAATAAAAATCCTAAAACAACCTGGACGAAACTTAAACAAACCGCTATGACAAAATGGAAAGATAAGAAAGTTTGACACAAGACAATATCTGAATTACAACCCTAATAATAAACCGGACAACAGAAATGACAACAAAATAAGCCACCAAAAGCTTCTCTCTTGCTAACCAAGGAACGGAGCATCCTCCCACTTTATCAAAACTGGCATCTTAGCCACTGAGCTTTGTATCAGTATTGCCCAGACCATTGCCAACTTCAATATCATCAACCTCAGTCAACAAGTCCCCAATAGGATTCGAGTGCTTCTATCATTAGGCCTGATCCCCGCGAAGTGTGTATCCTGATGTGCAGGTAAAGGATTCTGCGCGATATTCTGGGTGTCATTGTCCGGCTTACCACAAACCAACCACCTTAACTTTCTTTGCGATTCAAGACAAAAAAGGTTAGAATGGACTCAGTCGGTCCTCATTATTAACAACATCTTTTTTTTTCTTTTTTTTTTCTCTTTTTTCGATTTTTATTTTATTTTTTTTTATTTTTCTTTTCTTTTTTTTGTGGTCGAATCTTATGGAGATTGCCTACGTATCATGATCCCGCATGAATCAGACCTTGCGTAGTTCGGGCCAATAAAAGATAAATAATAATAAAACATTTTTTTTTTGAATTTTTAGTTCTCATAATAAAACAAACTTGATTACAAAAGTTTAAAAACTGACAATACTAACAGACTTTGACAAAAGTCTCGAAATTCAAACAACCCGCATACTCTACTCAAAACAAACAGCCAGATTCCTTCCCCCCGTTTGACAAATGCAACCAAACGATTATTTTTGCAAGTGTGGCCCCTTCCAAATTTCACTTGAATTTTGAGGTCGGGGAGGATTGTTTTATGACACTTTACAAACTTGTCCGTTCTTTTATGAAAATAGCCTCTCGACAACTCAAAGATACTCTAAGCCTATTTCGGCAAGAACGGTTTAAGACACTGCTGAAGCTGGCTCGGCTTATTTTGACCAAAAGCCCAAACGGTATTCACCTGACCGCTGACTCTTTGTTTTTTTTTTCCAAATTATAATAAAATCTGGTGTTGCAACCACGGCCCTTCAGCGCCTCGGAGACGAAGATTTTTAAGGCTGTGTGGGTCAACTGGACCAAAATCCTAAAAAAATGACCCAAGGTGGCTGTTTATACAAAGTCAGTCCTCCGGCGTCCCTTTCGGGAACATTCGGCTATTTTTGGCAAAAACAGCATCACCCGACTTATTTATGACTCTTTTTATCGTTTTTCAAAATAGAAAACTCAGTATTGCAAACACGGCCTTTCAACGCCTCGGGGACGAAGATTTTTAAGGCTGTGTGGGTCAACTGGACCAAATCTTAAACATGACCCAAAATGTGGCTGTTTATGCAAAGTCAGCCTTCTGGCGTCTCTTTCGGGAACATTCGGCTATGTCTTGACAAAACAGCGTCACCCGACATTCTTCATGATGAAATTAAAATTTGACATATATATATTTTGCTATATATTTTTTTTTGCAAAAGGGGAGGTTGGACATCACCCGACTTATTTATGACAAAATTAAAATTTTGACATGTTTTTTGTTTATTTATTTGTTTTTGGTTATTTTAGCAAAAGGGGAGGTTGGACCCGATGAGGGTTGCCTACATATCTCACATCCGGTGAGAATCAAACCCGCGTAGTTCGGGCCTCAGAAATAAAGCAAATAAGCTAACTCCTTTTTTTTCGAAAAAATACTTACAAAGAAGAGAGAAAATATTCTTGGATTTTGATTTTTGTTGTTGTTGTTTATATATATATGTATATATATACATTTTTTTGTTTTTGAAAAGAAACGACGGCTAAAAAAAAATATATATATTTTTTAACTTCTTTTCCCCCTTTTTTTTTGGAAAGTTCAAAAAATCCTCTAAAGAAAAAAGGAAATATTTTTGGACTATTACTGTGGATTTCTGAAAGAAATACTACAAAAGCAAAGAAAAAATATTTTTGAATTTTGAATTTTCTTTTGAACTTTTAAATAAATATTTTGAATTTTGAGAGAGATTAAAAAGAAATATTTTTGTATTATTTTTTTTTGTTTTTTTTTTTGTTTTTTGAGGTCTAAAAGACTGAGTAATCAAAAATATTTTTTTTATTATTTTTGGGATATGGTGTGCCGGAACCGAAGAGGTTTGCCTACGTATCTCACATCCGGTGAGAATCAGACCCGCGTAGTTCGGCACATCATGAATAAAGTAAATAAACTTTTTTTATTATTATTATTTATTTTTTGTAGGAAAGACTTATAAAGAAGAAATGGAGCATTTTTTCAAAGAAGGATTTCTAAAGATTTTTTTTTTTTAATTTTGAAAGAGAAACTTCTAAAGAAGAAAGAAAATATTTTTGGAATTTTACTTTCAATGAAAAAAATGCTTCTAAATTTTTTTTTGAATTTTGACTTTTCTTTTCAATTTTGAAAGAAGAATGAAAATATTTTCGGATTTTTTGGAAGAAATTAAAAGAAAATGTTTTTATTTTTTTTATTTATTTTGTTTAAAACAATTAAAAAGACTTTCTAAAGACATCAATAATGGAAAATATTTTTGGATTTTTTCTCAAAAATTGGGGGTCTAAAAAAAACTTTTCTAGAAAGGAAATAAAGAAAAATACTTTTTGGATTTATATATATATATATAAACAAATCCACGTTCAACGCAAGACTCTTTTTATTTTTATTTTTGGTATTTTCATAAACAAATAAATAAATAAATAAATAAAAACCATTTCAAAACAAGACTCTTTTTTCATTTTCATTTTTCATGGAAAGACAAACTATTTTTCTTTTTCTTCTTTTTTTTTCATTTAGAAAACAAGACAAAGTGAAGATTTTTTTCAATAAAATGACCAACCTATTCTTCAACCTAAAAATAAGAGACTCTTTTCTATTTTTTTTCGTTTGCTTTTTTGAGCGAAACAAACTATAAAAAAAATATTTTTCTTTTTTTTTCATTTTTCCCAAAATTTCGGCAGAATTTTGCCAGTATTTGGACATTGTTTTTTTCAAAACAGAAGAGTAACCCTATACAATGCTATTTTCCTTTCTTTCTCTTTTTTTTCTTTTTTTTTTCTTTAATTTTTTCTCAATATTCAAAAACCGGTCATCATGCAAGTCCAAAGCAAATAAATGCACAAGCAGTGAGTAGGATGCATCAGGATGGTCTTTTCACTTCTGGTTGCTAGTCCTAGACGGACCCAACCCCTGTGTTGAGTCCCCTAAGTCAAATGCGCATGATGCAAATAAGCGTTCCTACTAGGGATCCGGCATGTGACTTTGTTATACTAGGTTCATAACCTGGGTGTTTGTTCTAGACCTGGCTTACCCGAGCGGACAGCTCGAGCCGAGGGGGGGCAGCGTACCGGGAATACAGAAGCTTCACCGGCTTAGCAACTTGTCCGAACCTCGTTCTAAATTGGGATTTGATACTATACAGAAAAGAAGTCGTACGAAGTACACCCTTCTTCATGATTCAGAAGACTCAGAGAGGAGATGGGTTTCGGCACAGTTTATATACAGTTCACGTAATATCAAAGCGGTAAAAGGCATCCAATTAGCACATTGAGCCAAAACATGTAACAAAATCAGATAAAACTAAATATAACAATTTATATAAGCCCGAATTTCTAACCCTGAACCAGTGGTTCTGGGCAACATTCTGATCCCCAGCAGAGTCGCCAGAGCTGTCACACCTCCTTTTTCCGCCCCCGCAAGGGGTGAAGGAGTTTTTTCCAATTAAAGGACAATCGAAACGGGATTTGTTTGTTTATTTCAGAGTCGCCACTTGGGAGATTTAGGGTGTCCCAAGTCACCAATTTAATCCCAAATCGAGGAAAATATGACTCTGTCTATTTAACAGTCTGCGCACCAGAAATCAGGATAAGGAATTCTGTTAACCCGGGAGAAGGTGTTAGGCATTCCCGAGTTCCGTGGTTCTAGCACGGTCGCTCAACTGTTATATTCGGCTTGATTATTTTGATTTGTTAAATACATTTTTATTGCATGATTTTATTGTTACCGCTTCTATTTAGATTTAAAGACCCTTCTTTGAATCGAATCACGCGTACGTATATTCGTGTTATAAATTATATTTTTAAAACATGCGGAGTTGTGTCACGCGCACGTGTACATAATAATATAGATAATATTTTTATTAAAATAATTATTTTCGAAATTATGCTTTAAATAAAATCAAGAACATTCGCCCTTTTGGTATAATTAAGTAGTGAACCTCACATCTCGGGTTTTTATGAAATTAATAATGATATTCTCCGAGAAATCCCTTTTATTAAATATTCGATCGAAGTCACGCGAACGCATAATCCGAATTGCTTTTAGAAATATAATTAGGTTACACGAACGTATCCCTATTCACAAAAATATTCTTGATGGTAGTATAAATTTTCCACAAATTGTTTATTACATCCATACATTTTTATGTGAAAGTCATGAGAAATAAATATTTTTCTAGTCTCTAAATTCCTTAAAAAGAATTTACAATTTATTGGACGTTGATCGCAATTTATATTTTTTCGCGTATGAATTATATTCCTCAAACCATTCGAATTTGAGGAGTAAAAATAAACAACGTGTGATTAATACTACCATTTAGTGAATACAATATTTGCCTACCCAAATAAACAACGTGCAAATTACGTATAAAAATTGGGAAAGAATGGATGTAAGAAAGGAAGTGATATTTTTGAAGAATTTCCATTGTTCTATTTGAAGCGAATGCTAAAAAAATGTTATAATCTATAAACCTAATCACCTTCTACATTACTTGTTTTTAATCCAAAGTTATAATCGTTTGGTTAATTTATTTATGATGGTAGATAGGCATCAAGTTGATAAGAAAAGGAATTATTATACAAATCGATTGAATAAAATTGCCTTACATGCAACACAATTGTACGTCTGAAACATTCATAACACTCTAACATCGTAACGAGCTATATCAAATCACCTTCCACTTATAGTTCTATATATACCTGTTATCATGCCATATATAAACGTACAACTTACATCGTTCAATCCACAACTAAATCAGATATTAGAATAAACTATCAATATGGTTTTTGATATTTTCATACTATTCTTTATTCAACTAACAATGCCACAAGGCTTAGTTAATGGCCAATCTTTATGCCATATTTTCTATCTTGGCAATCCAATCATAACTATGCTTTTAATGAGATTCCGAAATAGGCAACATTATTACTACGCTCATACGAATTTCAAAAGAGAAATGATCAACTAATAGTTATTCTATCAAGCATATTACTATGTTAATCAGTATGAAGCAAAACTGAAATTTAAAATAATGAACTTAGACGAATGAAAAACAGAATTGTATTTCCCAAACTTCATTTATTTGTCATGTTGAAGCTCTTCACAACATGAGTTTAAAAGATATGTACCTGATATTGGAAGCAAAAGAAAATGAAGATGAAAATCAGCAACAATAATAACAGTGCAACAGCAACAACTGCCCAGCAACAGTAACAACCCAGTAACAGACCGGTGGAGTAGTAATCCCAAAAACAAAAGCTTTAAGCTTTGAATGAAACAACAACCATTAATACTAATTTAAAACAAAGAAAGAAAGCAGAAGATTTTTTAGTTTTTATTCTTATTTTGAAAGCTTAAATATTTTTCGGAATTTTTCTCTCTTAAATGTTCAGCCCTTTTTTTCTCTTTTATTCTCTATCCGTTTTTTCTCTCTATATGTCTGTGTATTTTTTTTCGTATCTGTTTCCCTTAAATCTGATTTCAAGACTTCATATATATAACTCATCCCATAAACCTTTTAATTAATTAAAATCAATACTTTTTCTCTACCCAACCCATTATCTTCTCACTCATCCCCATTACATTAAATAAACATATCACACCACCCCATTATATTTTGTCCCCCATGCCTAACATAAAATAATGCAAGATTCCCCCCACTAAATTTTGTCTTGTCCCCCCTTTATATTAAATAACCATATCACAACCCACCCCATTTCATTTTGTCCCCCATGCTTCAAATAAACAATTACAAAATATACAATTCCTAAACTACCCCTCCGACCCTATTACAAATTACTATTTTACCCCCGAAAGTACTATAAATTACCAAACTACCCATCAGCTATAACACATCAATTAATCAAACTTAACCAAAATATAGACAATGTGATTAATTTCTAACAATGTTCAAACAACAAATTTCATGAACATGATTTCTTCAACATTTCAACAACAAATCACATGAACATGATTTCTTCAACATTTCAACAACAAATCACATGAACACAAATTGAACAACAAAGAACGACTAAAATTTGATTGAACAATATTTTAGCAACAAACAATCCTATTTTCGGATTCAACAACTACAACAAACAAGTATATTTAGATTTCTAACTTCAATCATATTGAACTTAAAATCAATTCTAACAACATTACAACCAACAATTCCTATATTAAACTTTATGAGACAAATTCAAGAAATAATCACAAATGGTAAACAAGAAATCAAGCTATACAAATTTCGGATTCAAGAACAATCAAACAAAGTATGAACATGAATTAAATCTATTTTAAACAACAAACATGATGGATTTAAACGATTAAACCAACATATTTCTCTAACACAACTAAATTCTTTTTTAGACAAATAACAAGATCGACGAATAAACAATTATGAACTTAAGCTTGAACTTAACAATATTAACAATTTCTAACAATACATAAACACATGAAACAAATTGAAGAAACAATTAATTAAACTTCAATTTGTATCTAACAAACATTAAACTAACAAATATTCACTTAAACAACAATACAAACATGAAATAAATATGAAAAATAACTAATTAATCTTTCATTTGAAATTCTGAAAAATTAATTTAACAAACAACACATGAACATGAACTAAAAATTAATTCAAACGATAAACAAAACAAACATTTGCCGATTTTAGATTCGAAAATATCAAAGCAAAATACGGACAAAATAAAACTCAAAAACTACTAACCGGATCGAAATGAAATATGTACGGACTGTTTCGACGAACCTCGAATGGGAATGAATCTGTCCGGATTCGACGACGAACTCAACGACGAACTCAACGACGAACTCAACGACGAACTCACCTTCCTTGTGAACTTTGACGAACTCAAAACGACGCTCGACGACCTCGACTAAAACTCAACCGAGCAGCTCGTCTGAAGATACAACAACTAGAAGGAGAAGTGATGAACAGAAGCAGCTGGAAGTGAAGAAGAAGGTGGAACTGGAAGCAGTAGCAGCACGCTTGGACGCCATGGACGTGAAGCAGAAGCAGCAGCTCGGAGACAGCTTCCATGGCGACGCTCAAGCTGAAGAAGACGAAGAAGAACAGCAGCAGCTGAAGCTTGTTTTGGCCTCAAGCTGCTCGACGGAAGCAGCTGGTCGACGCTCATCCATGGCAGAATGGGCTGGACGACGAGGGCAGCGACGAGGGGGGTCCGGCGGTTCAGGCGTCCATGGTCGTTTGTTTAGGGTGGTGTTGACGACCGACAACGACGACGAGGGAGGGGACTGTTTGGTCGAAGGACTGGACGACGCCATGGGAGGCAGCCATGGTTATCTTGAGGAAGAAGAAGAGGATAGGAGGGGTGGCGGATTGGTTTAGTGTATTTAGGGTTTTCTTCTTTTAATTTTTTTTGTTTTGTTTTTTGTTTTGTAAAAAATGAAAGACAAAGGGGGTTTGGGTCTTTTGGGTTATGGAATGGGTCGACCCAGTTCGAAATGGACTGGGTCGTAGGGAAGATTGGGCCATTTTTTGGGCTTGTGGCTTAAATTTGAAGAAGAGGCCCAATTCCGACTTTCTTTATATTTTCGCTCTTTTTTCTTCTTTTATTTCTCTAAAACTAAATTATAAAAATACTTAAACTATTATTAAGAACTAAATTAAGTTATAAAAGCACAAATTAACTCCCAATAACAATTAACGCACAATTAAGTAATAATTAAGCATAAAATTGTATATTTGGACATTAAATGCTAAAAATGCAAATGATGCCTATTTTTGTAATTTTTTAATTTTTGTAAAACAAATTTAATTACTAACAATTGTAGAATTAAATCCTACATGCAAAATGCGACATATTTTTGTATTTTTTATTAATTTAGCAAATAAACATGCACAGACAAATACAAATAATTATTCAAAATATCACAAAATTGCACACCAAAGAAAAATCATTTTATTTTTGGATTTTTTGTGAGTAATTCTCATATTGGGCAAAAATCACGTGCTTACAGCTGCCCCTCTTTGCCCGAAGACACAAAGGTTTTTCGTGCAAAGATAAAGCTAGCGATTTTTTGCCCATCCGAGTACTCCGTGTGAAGTATTTTTTTGAAAAAGATTTGACCGAACCTTTGCTTCAAAGGTTTCCTACATATCCTGGGCTAAACAGGAATCAGGTCAATGTAGTTCGAGAAGTTTTGGTAGCTGGGACTACCGTGAGACTGCAATGTTACTGTTGTTGCATGCTATTACCACTGCTTACCGATCTCCTTGTTACACCATGCTTAAAAGAAAACAAGAAGCTAGGCTAGAGTACAATTTGTTTTTGTTGCCTTGCTTCCTTGTCTGCTTGCATTTCTTCCGGTGCTTTTCTTCTTTTGACACATGTACTTGAGTTTGTACTGTGACCTCTTATTGCAACCTTCTATTTTCCGGTGCCGGGGAATTTTATTGTTTCCTGCTGGGGATTCCTATTGTAACCCTCTGTTTTATTGTCCTCTGACTTGATCTTGAAATGTATGCCTCTGTTATCTGGGCGGGCTCCCAACTTCAATACTTGAAAATTAAAGACTTGAAATGTATGCCTCTGTTATCTGGGCGGGCTCCCAACTTCAATGCTTGAAATATAAAGACTGAAATGTATGTCTCTGTTGTCTGGGCGGGCTCCCAACTTCGACGCTTGAAATATAAAGACTAAAATGTATGCCTCTGTTCTATGGGCGGGCTCCCAACTTCAACAACTGAAATGTAAAGACTGATATGTATGCCTCTGTTATCTGGGCGGGCTCCCAACATCAACAACAACTTTTAAAAATAAGCGTCATTCCTCTCTTCAGGCGGGCTCCTGACTTCAAATACACAACTTTTAAAATAAACGCCTTTCCTCTCTTCAGGCGGGCTCCTGACTTCAACAACAACTTTGAAAATAAATCGTCATTCCTCCCTTCAGGCGGGCTCCTGACTTCAACCAATACATCGCCATTCCTTTCTTTAGGTTGGCAAGATATCAACAACTTTTAAAAATGCCTTTCCTCTCTTCAGGCGGGCTCCTGACTTCAACAACAACTTTGAAAATAATCGTCATTCCTCTCTTCAGGCGGGCTCCTGACTTTAACCACTACATCGCCATTCTATTCTTCAGGGGGGCTCCTGACTTCAACCAATAAATCGTCATTCTATTCTTCAGGGGGGCTCCTGACTTCAACCAATAAATCGCCATTCTGTTCTTCAGGGGGTCTCCTGACTTCAACAACTTTGAAAAAATAAAATCCTATTCGAGGGCGGATGAACCCAAAATATCCTATTCGAGGGCGGATGAACCCGAAATATCCTATTTGAGGGCGGATGAACCCATTATATCCTATTCGAGGGCGGATGAACCCAAAATATCCTATTCGAGGGCGGATGAACCCATTATATCCTATTCGAGGGCGGATGAACCCAAAATATCCTATTCGAGGGCGGATGAACCCAAAATATCCTATTCGAGGGCGGATGAACCCAAAATATCCTATTCGAGGGCAGATGAACCCATAATATCCTATTCGAGGGTGGATGAACCCAAATATCCTATCTGAGGGCGGATGATCCCATTTTCAAAATCTTGGAATTGTCTTACCTCCGACTGTTTTTCTTCGAATCGTGTTGTCTTGCTATCTCTTAAAACTTGAATTGATTTCCTCGTTCCTCCGAGAAAATTTTCGACAATGGCAGAAAATCTTCTGCCCCAGTTTTGGTGCTTTTCCTTGTTCTCCAGGTGGACGCCTGACTTCTGATATTTCAACTGTTTTTCCTTGTTCTCCAGGTGGATGCCTGATTGCTGATAGTTCAACTGTTCTTCCTTGTTCTCCAGGTGGACGCCTGACTGCTAATACTTCCATTTCTCTTCCTTGTTCTCCAGGTGGACGCCTGATTGCTGGGGATAATACTACTGTGGGAGTCTCCTTTCTTCCCCTCCTTCAAATTTTTTTTTTCTTTTTTTTTTCAGAATTTATTTTCTTCTCTCAACACTGTTGGGGATAAAAGTGTTATCTTCTTGGGATAACGTTGTTGAGGATAACGCTTCTGTGGAATTTTATCCCTTCAAATCGATGCTTCATTCTCCTGGAAGCTGCTGGGGATGATAATGGGTTTTGCTTTTTCTAAACACCAATTTCATCTCTTTGGTTCGGTCTGTTGGGGATCAACTTCCTCCATTGAAAACTTATTATGTTGGGGCAACCCTGGTTCAAAGACCACTTCCTTGGTGCTATCTTTATTCTTCCCCAAATGGGTACCTGATTTCCAGAAAATTTTCTAACTGAAATGAAAATTTTCTGCCCCAGTTTGACAATCTTTCTTGTGGCATGCATTTCTGTTATAAATGTCATTTCTTTTACCTGTTTCAAATCAAATAAAATTTGTTAGCTTAAAATGCGGTGGTTGGTTGTGACACGCCTACTGGGATGGCTTTTCCCTTTCTCCTTCCCTGCTATGCGTTCCAAAACTTGTTGGGGATTATATTATTTGCTGGGGATAATCCTTTTCTGCTGGGGATATCCCTCTTCTTTCGTGGCATGGCTCAGAAACTTGCATTTTCCCGACCTTTTAGTCTCGCATGAATTTCCCAAAACATGTTTATTGCGCTCCTTGTTTTGTCCACGGGCTCTGGTTTTGAGGTTTAATAACCTTTGATTTCAGCAAGGATATCCCTCTTGATACTCGTCAATCCTTTTGTTGGGGATATCTTTCTTGACACTGGCCTCGCGCTTGTTCCTTCCTGACTATACCACTTGGATGTACTAGTCAGATCTCATCCTGCATAATTGGAAAGCTGATGGCCTATTTTGAAGTCATTTCCCACTGGTTCTGACCAAACAGACTCTACTGGGGAATTTTCTATGAAAGGAGAAAGATAAAAAGGAACAGAATAAATGACAAAGGAAAAAGATGACTCTTTAACACAAGAAACTATAAATAAAAAAAACCTATCAAACGCAGACACCGACTCTAATGGTCATGACATGCATATGTGGCTTATCCTCCGTCGTCAATCGTCTTTCAAGATCTTCCCTTGACTATCCCCCATCTGATTCCCAATCTTATTCGACTTGTAGTGCCCGAAGGGTTTTCACTATCAAGCCTCTCTCATTTTGGTTTTTCTCTCAGCTTTCATCGCCTTATGGTGTCCGTGAAGATTTTCACCGATAAGACTCTCTCATTTGTATCACTTTCCAGCTGGGGATTTTGGAGTGTTGCCGGTATGACTCTCTCTGCTGGAGATTAGAGTCCTTTCTGCTGTAGAACAGAATGTTATGTTCACCGGTAAGACTCTCATTTGTCTGACTTGGCATCTTTTGCAGACTGGTCAGAAGGTCTTTCTTTGGACCGTAATGTGGGTTTTTGGACAGGCTAGAAAGAAAGGGTATTAAAGGCTCAAAAACAAAATAAACTTGGGGTTTAAAATTACAACCTTCGAAACCAATTTTGCTTACAACGAGCACAACTCTTGCCCCAGTTTCTTGCTTGGGGATTTTTTATTTATTATTTTATTATTTTTATTACACCATGACCGAGCCGTGAGGCGCCTACGTATCCTCTTTGAGGAATCAGGTCAAACGTAGTTCCCAATTCCTCTGTTTTCTTCTGACTTTCTTTTGTTTTTTTGTTATCATTTTTCTTTTTTTTTTCTTGATTTTTTCTTTACCTTCCAGGCTCGTATTTCCTAGTCGTTGCTATTGATTCCGAACGAGGGGTATGAAAGAAAATAAATAAGGCTCAAAAGGGGTAACGAAGGATAAAGTGTTTAGGTAGCAGAACAAAATGCCTTCGTCATTCTAGTCTTTAAAACACGCCAAATGCAAACAACACAATTGAGCAAACCGCCGAAAACATTGGTAACATCTTTTGATTGCATCAGAGAACCATATCCACACATAACATCGTTGGACAACACTCTCATTTACTTGCCCCAATTTCTCATGGTTTGGGCTTCAGGTGATCTCAAACTGTTCTTATTTTCAAAGGGAACCCGATCATCCCCAAATGGCTTTACGATCAAATTTTAAGATTAGGCTTAAACTGTGCACGCATGTCATGTCACTAGAATCGGCGCTGAACAAAAAATGATAAAAAGACTAAACAAAAAGATGACTGGAAATAATAAAAGACCGGCTTTTGTATTAGACTATCGGCGAAATGGTTTGAATAATAAAACAAACAAAACAATCAGAATAAAATCCTAACACAACCTCGACAAAACTTAAACAAACTGATATGACAAACTGGAAAGATAAGAAGGTTTGACACAAGACAATATTCGGATTACAACCCTAAGAATAATCCGGACAACAGAAATGACAACAAAATAAGCCACCACAAGCTTCTACTCTCGCTTTATCAAACCAAGGAACGGAGCGTCTTCCCACTTTATCAAAATTGGCATCTTAGCCACTGAGCTTCGCATCAATACTGCCAAGACCATTATCAGCTTTAATATCATCAACCTTAGTCAACAAGTCCCAATAGGATTCGAGTGTTTCTGTTATTAAGCCTGATCTCCGCAAAGTGTGCTTCTGCGTCTTGTAGTTCCGGCTTACCACAAACCAACCACCTAACTTTCTTTGTGATTCAAAGCAAAACAGGTTAGAATGGACTCAGTCGGTCCCCATTATTAATAACATCTTTTTTTTCTTTTTTTTTGATTTTTTTTTTTCATTTTTTCTTTTCTTTTCTTTTTTTTCATTTTTTTGTGGTCGAATCTTATGGAGATTGCCTACGTATCATGACCCCGCATGAATCATACCTTGCGTAGTTCGGACCAATAAAAGATAAACAATACTAATCATTTTTTTTCAATTTTCATATTAAAATAAACTGGGTTTCAAAGGTTTGAAGATGACCTACAAACTCGAAAATCAAACAACCCACATATTCTAATTAAAAGATTTACAAACTCCAAAAACAAACGGCCAGCTTCCTTTCTCCGTTTGACAAATGCAACCGAACGGTTATTTTTGCAAATGTGGCCCTTCCAAATTTTGAGGCCGGAGAGGATTATTTTATGACACTTTACAAACTTGTTCATTCTTTTACGAAAATAGCCTTTCGACAACTGAAAGATACTCTAAGGCTATTTCGGCAAGAACGGTTTAAGACGCGGCCGAAGCTGGCTCGGCTTATTTTGACCAAAAATCTAAACGGTATTTACCTGACCGTTGACTCTTTGTTTTTTTGTTTTTTTTTAAATTACAATAAAAATCGGGTGTTGCAAACATGGCCCTTCAGCGCCTCGGGGACGAAAATTTTTAAGGCCGTGTGGGTCGACTGGACCAAAATCCTACACATGACCTAAAAAGTGGATGTTTATGCGAAGTCAGCCTTCCGGCGTCCCTTTCGGGAACATTCGGCTATTTTTGACAAAAACAACACCACCCTAACTTATTTATGACTCTTTTTATCATTTTTCAAAAATAGAAAACTCAACATTGCAAACACGGCCTTTCAACGTCTCGGGGACGAAGATTTTTAAGGCTGTGTGGGTCAACTGGACCAAATCTTAAACATGACCCAAAAAGTGGCTGTTTATGCAAAGTCAGCCTTCCGGCGTCCCTTTCGGGAACATTCGGTTGTGTCTTGACAAAACACCGTCACCCGAATTCTTTATTAAATTTGACATTTTTTTTTGGCTATTTTTTTTAGCAAAAGGGGAGGCTGGACACTGCCCGACTTATTTATGACAAAATTAAAATTTTGACACGTTTTTTATTTATTTATTAGTTTTTGGCTATTTTAGCAAAAAAGGGGGTTGGACCCGATGAGGGTTGCCTACGTATCTCACATCCGGTGAGAATCAAACCCGCGTAGTTCGGGCAGATCAAGAATAAGTAAATGAACTAACTTTTTTTTTTTTTGAATTTGTGAAAGAACTACTTTAAAAGAAGAAAGGAAGTTTTTTTTTTATTTTCTTTTTAAAAGAAAGACTTCTAAGATATTTTTTCTGAGTTTTCATTTATTTTATTTTTCTTATTCTAAAGAAAAAAGAAAATATTTTTTGGAATTTTACCTTTAATCAAAGAAATGCTTCTAAAAATATTTTTTTTTTGAATTTTCTTTTCAATTTTGAAAGAAGAATCAAAATATTTTCGGATTTTTTTATTATTATATTTTTTTTTAAAATAATTAAAAAAAACTTTCTAAAGAAGTCAATAATGGAAAATATTTTTGGATTTTTTGTTTTGAAAATTGGGGGTCTAAAAAAACTTTTCTAGACTTTTGGCAAGACAAATATTTTTTGCAACTAATAAAGATATACATATATATTTTGGAAATAAAGAAAAACTTTTTGGACTTATATATATATATATATATATGTATGTATGTGTGTGTGTGTGTGTGTGACAAATAATGAAAGACTCTTTTTATTTTTTTTAATTTTTTTTGTATTTTCATAAACAAATAAATAACAAAAAAAACATTTTTAAAAAATAAGACTTTTTTTTATTTTCATTTTCATGGCAAGACAAACTATATATTTTTTCTATTTTTTTTTTTAAAAAAACAAACAAGACAGAACAACGACTTTTTTTATTTTCCTTCTATTTTTCCTTTGCTTTTTAGTAAAACAAACTAATAAAACATTTTTTTTTCATTGTTTTCGAAATTTCGGAAGAGTTTTGACAATATTTAGGCATTGGGTTTTTTTTTCAAAAATAAACAATCAATTCCCTAACCGCTATTTCTTTTTCTTTTTTTTTCAATTTCAAAATATTATTCCTGATATTCAAAAGTCAGTCAACACACAAGTCCGAATCAAATAAATGCGCAAATAGTAGCAAGTAAGATGCATCGGGATAGTCATTTTCATTTTTGGTACACCTGTCCTAGACAGACCCAACCCCTGTGTTGAGCCTCCAAAGTCAAATGCACGTGATGCAAACAAACGTTCCTACTAGGGATCCGGCATGCAGCTGAGTTATTCTAAGTGAAAAACCTGAGGCATATTGTTCTAGCCCTGGCTTACCCAAGTGGACAGCTTGAGCCGAAATGGGGGCAACGTACCGGGAGCACGAAAGTCTGCCCGGCCTAGTTACTTGTCCCAACTTCGTCTTATTTGGTATGACTTCTAACAGAAAGGTGGGCCACGCACACGTGTACACCATAAATTCAGAAGACTCAGAAAGAAGAAGAGTTTCGTAGCAGTTTTATATACACAATTCAGATAATATTAAAGCGCTAAAAGCATCATTTAGCACATTAAGCATATATCATGTAAAAATCAGATAATAAATAAAGCCAACTATAGCAGTTATTTTAAGCTCGAATTCTTGAACCCTGAACCAGTGGTTCTGGGCTAGTCCCCAGCAGAGTCGCCAGAGCTATCGCACCTCCTTTTTCCGCCCCCGCGGGGGGTGAAGGGAGTTTTTCCAATTAAAGGACAATCGAAACGGGATTTGTTTATTTATTTCAGAGTCGCCACCTGGGAATTTTAAGGCGTCCCAAGTCACCGGTTTTATCCCTGAATCGAGGAGAATATGACTCTGTCTATTTAACAGTCTGCGCACCAGAAATCCGGATAAGGAATTCTGTTAACCCGGGAGAAGGTGTTAGGCATTCCCGAGTTCCGTGGTTCTAGCACGGTCGCTCAACTGTTATATTCGGCTTGATTATTTTGATTTGTTAAATACATTTTTATTGCATGATTTTATTGTTACCGCTTCTATTTAGATTTAAAGACCCTTCTTTGAATCGAATCACGCGTACGTATATTCGTGTTATAAATTATATTTTTAAAACATGCGGAGTTGTGTCACGCGCACGTGTACACAATAATATAGATAATATTTTTATTAAAATAATTATTTTCGAAATTATGCTTTAAATAAAATCAAGAACATTCGCCCTTTTGGTATAATTAAGTAGTGAACCTCACATCTCGGGTTTTTATGAAATTAATAATGATATTCTCCGAGAAATCCCTTTTATTAAATATTCGATCGAAGTCACGCGAACGCATAATCCGAATTGCTTTTAGAAATATAATTAGGTTACGCGAACGTATCCCTAATCACAAAAATATTCTTGATGGTAGTATAAATTTTCCACAAATTGTTTATTACATCCATACATTTTTATGTGAAAGTCATGAAAAATAAATATTCTTCTAGTCTCTAAATTCCTTAAAAAGAATTTACAATTTATTGGACGTTGATCGCAATTTATATTTTTTCGCGTATGAATTATATTCTTCAAACCATTCGAATTTGAGGAGTAAAAATAAACAACGTGTGATTAATACTACCATTTAGTGAATACAATATTTGCCTACCCAAATAAACAACGTGCAAATTACGTATAAAAATTGGGAAAGAATGGATGTAAGAAAGGAAGTGATATTTTTGAAGAATTTCCATTGTTCTATTTGAAGCGAATGCTAAAAAAATGTTATAATCTATAAACCTAATCACCTTCTACATTACTTGTTTTTAATCCAAAGTTATAATCGTTTGGTTAATTTATTTATGATGGTAGATAGGCATCAAGTTGATAAGAAAAGGAATTATTATACAAATCGATTGAATAATATTGCCTTACATGCAACACAATTGTACGTCTAAAACATTCATAACACTCTAACATCGTAACGAGCTATATCAAATCACCTTCCACTTATAGTTCTATATATACCTGTTATCATGCCATATATGAACGTACAACTTACATCGTTCAATCCACAACTAAATCAGATATTAGAATAAACTATCAATATGGTTTTTAATATTTTTATACTATTCTTTATTCAACTAACAATGCCACAAGGCTTAGTTAATGGCCAATCTTTATGCCATATTTTCTATCTTGGTAATCCAATCATAACTATGCTTTTAATGAGATTCCGAAATAGGCAACATTATTACTACGCTCATACGAATTTCAAAAGAGAAATGATCAACTAATAGTTATTCTATCAAGCATATTACTATGTTAATCAGTATGATGCAAAACTGAAATTTAAAATAATGAACTTAGACGAATGAAAAACAGAATTGTATTTCCCAAACTTCATTTATTTGTCATGTTGAAGCTCTTCACAACATGAGTTTAAAAGATATGTACCTGATATTGGAAGCAAAAGAAAATGAAGATTAAAATCAGCAACAATAATAACAGTGCAACAGCAACAACTGCCCAGCAACAGTAACAACCCAGTAACAGATCGGTGGAGTAGTAATCCCAAAAACAAAAGCTTTAAGCTTTGAATGAAACAACAACCATTAATACTAATTTCAAACAAAGAAAGAAAGCAGAAGATTTTTTAGTTTTTATTCTTATTTTGAAAGCTTAAATATTTTTCGGAATTTTTCTCTCTTAAATGTTCAGCCCTTTTTTTCTCTTTTATTCTCTATCCGTTTTTTCTCTCTATATGTCTGTGTATTTTTTTCGTATCTGTTTCCCTTAAATCTGATTTCAAGACTTCATATATATAACTCATCCCATAAACCTTTTAATTAATTAAAATCAATACTTTTTCTCTACCCAACTCATTATCTTCTCACTCATCCCCATTACATTAAATAACATATCACACCACCCCATTATATTTTGTCCCCCATGCCTAACATAAGATAATGCAAGATTCCCCCCACTAAATTTTGTCTTGTCCCCCTTTATATTAAATAACCATATCACAACCCACCCCATTTCATTTTGTCCCCCATGCTTCAAATAAACAATTACAAAATGTACAATTCCTAAACTACCCCTCCGACCCTATTACAAATTACTATTTTACCCCCGAAAGTACTATAAATTACCAAACTACCCATCAGCTATAACACATCAATTAATCAAACTTAACCAAAATATAGACAATGTGATTAATTTCTAACAATGTTCAAACAACAAATTTCATGAACATGATTTCTTCAACATTTCAACAACAAATCACATGAACATGATTTCTTCAACAAATCACATGAACACAAATTGAACAACAAAGAACAACTAAAATTTGATTGAACAATATTTTAGCAACAAACAATCCTATTTTCGGATTCAACAACTACAACAAACAAGTATATTTAGATTTCTAACTTCAATCATATTGAACTTAAAATCAATTCTAACAACATTACAACCAACAATTCCTATATTAAACTTTATGAGACAAATTCAAGAAATAATCACAAATGGTAAACAAGAAATCAAGCTATACAAATTTCGGATTCAAGAACAATCAAACAAAGTATGAACATGAATTAAATCTATTTTAAACAACAAACATGATGGATTTAAACGATTAAACCAACATATTTCTCTAACACAACTAAATTCTTTTTTAGACAAATAACAAGATCGACGAATAAACAATTATGAACTTAATCTTGAACTTAACAATATTAACAATTTCTAACAATACATAAACACATGAAACAAATTGAAGAAACAATTAATTAAACTTCAATTTGTATCTAACAAACATTAAACTAACAAATATTCACTTAAACAACAATACAAACATGAAATAAATATGAAAAATAACTAATTAATCTTTCATTTGAAATCTGAAAAATTAATTTAACAAACAACACATGAACATGAACTAAAAATTAATTCAAACGATAAACAAAACAAACATTTGCCGATTTTAGATTCGAAAATATCAAAGCAAAATACGGACAAAATAAAACTCAAAAACTACTAACCGGATCGAAATGAAATATGTACGGACTGTTTCGACGAACCTCGAATGGGAATGAATCTGTCCGGATTCGACGACGAACTCAACGACGAACTCAACGACGAACTCAACGACGAACTCACCTTCCTTGTGAACTTTGACGAACTCAAAACGACGCTCGACGACCTCGACTAAAACTCAACCGAGCAGCTCGTCTGAAGATACAACAACTAGAAGGAGAAGTGATGAACAGAAGCAGCTAGAAGTGAAGAAGAAGGTGGAACGGGAAGCAGCAGCAGCACGCTTGGACGCTATGGACGTGAAGCAGAAGCAGCAGCTCGGAGACAGCTTCCATGGCGACGCTCAAGCTGAAGAAGACGAAGAAGAACAGCAGCAGCTGAGGCTTGTTTTGGCCTCAAGCTGCTCGACGGAAGCAGCTGGTCGACGCTCATCCATGGCGGAATGGGCTGGACGACGAGGGCAGCGACGGGGGGGTCCGGCGGTTCAGGCGTCCATGGTCGTTTGCTTAGGGTGGTGTTGACGACGGACAACGAAGACGAGGGAGGGGACTGTTTGGTCGAAGGACTAGACGACGCCATGGGAGGCAGCCATGGTTATCTTGAGGAAGAAGAAGAGGATAGGAGGGGTGGCGGATTGGTTTAGTATTTTTAGGGTTTTCTTCTTTTATTTTTTTTTGTTTTGTTTTTTGTTTTGTAAAAAATGAAAGACAAAGGGGGTTTGGGTCTTTTGGGTTATGGACTGGGTCGACCCAGTTCGAAATGGACTGGGTCGTAGGGAAGATTGGGCCATTTTTTGGGCTTGTGGCTTAAATTTGAAGAAGAGGCCCAATTCCGACTTTCTTTATATTTTCGCTCTCTTTTCTTCTTTTATTTCTCTAAAACTAAATTATAAAAATACTTAAACTATTATTAAGAACTAAATTAAGTTATAAAAGCGCAAATTAACTCCCAATAACAATTAATGCACAATTAAGTAATAATTAAGCATAAAATTGTATATTTGGACATTAAATGCTAAAAATGCAAACGATGCCTATTTTTGTAATTTTTTAATTTTTGTAAAACAAATTTAATTACTAACAATTGTAGAATTAAATCCTACATGCAAAATGCGACATAATTTTGTATTTTTTATTAATTTAGCAAATAAACATGCACAGACAAATACAAATAATTATTCAAAATATCACAAAATTGCACACCAAAGAAAAATCATTTTATTTTTGGATTTTTTGGGAGTAATTCTCATATTGGGCAAAAATCACGTGCTTACATATATTAGATGTATACTACTCACTCTTTTAATTTCCAGAAGGTTATTATTTGTATTTTTGGAAGTCTTAATATTTTCGGAATTTTTCTCTCTCTTCAATATTCAGCTCTCTCTTTTTATCTCTCTCTTCTTTTTTCTCTTTTCTATCTTCTTTCTGTCTCTTCTTTTTTGTCTCCTCCCTTCAAAATCTGATCAACTCCCTTATTTATTTCTCATCCCAAACCCTTTAATCCATTAATAAAACAACCACTTTCTCCTACCAAACTCACTACTATATAAAAAATACAATTATTATTTATTTAAACAACTTTTCTTGAGCCCCGCAATCCCATTATGTCTTGTTCCCCATGCTTACATTAAACAAATACATTATTCCCTCCATTATGTCTTGTCCCCCATGCTTATATTAAACAATTGTATTATTCCCCACCATTATATCTTGTCCCTCATGCTTATATAAAGAATTATTCAAAATGTTCAATTCCAAAACTACCCCTCCGACCTTACTGCAATTACCATTTTATCCCTGAACGTACTGAAATTTACCAAACTGCCCTATCAGCTATAACCAATTCACCTAATCAATTCCAACCAAAATATAGCAAATATGACTAATTTCTAAACAAATTCAACAACAAATCTTATGAACACGGATTGAATCATACAGCTTCAAATTAATGGAAATAAGTTAACCATATTGGGAACCAATCCTGGTTAACTTGGACAAAAAATGAATGAGCAAAGAGACAACAATATCAACAACAAAATACATGATTCAAACTAAATCAACAAATCAAAAACCAAAACAAAAACTCACATTAAATCACCGGGGTTACAAACGAACTTCAAACAAAGATGAACATAAATTAAATCTATTTTAAACAACAAACATGACGGATTCAAATGATTTAACCAACATTAACAATTTCTGAAAAAATACATAACAACACATGAAACAAACTGAAGAAATAATTAATTAAACTTCAATTTGAATCTAACGACATTAAATTAAGAATTTCACATGAACAAACTGAAAAATTAACTAAACAATGAACATGAACAAAACAAAAATCAAACATTTACCGATTTTAGATTCGAGAATATCAAAAACAAAATACAGACAAAAGTGAAACTCAAAACCTACTAATCGGATCGGAACCACGAACAACGACTGACCAACTACGAACTCGAACTGTGTATGGACTGTTTCGACAAACCCCGACCAAAGTGAAGCAGTGACGAGTTACTGTGATGGAGAAGTCGAAGAAGAAGGAAGTGTTTGGACTGTTGTTCGCTGGACGAAGCAGCAGGGGACGGGGAGGGACTGTTAGTGTTCGACGAGCAGCAGTGTTCGATGAAGGAGCAGGATTGTTTGATGAAGGAGCAAGAGTGTTCGACGAGCAGCTGGGGAGGTGAAGGAGGCAGTCATGCGACGGGGAGAGGCAGCAGCTATGGTGGCCTGGTATGGGTGGCTGGGAGGAGCTGCTCGACGCCTTGGTTTGGTCGTAGCAGAAGTAGTAGGAAGCAGAAGCAGATGTTTGGTCTGCTTGGTCGTAGCAGAAGCAGCAGGAAGCAGATGTAGATGTTTGGATAACACACAATCGAGCTTGGAGCTTACGTCGTTCATGGCGGACGAAGTAGTGGCAGTGGTCGTTTGTGGCTGGTCGTTGTTCGTCGAAGAAGTAGCAAAATGGGTTCCGTTTGGACGTAGCAGAAGACGCAATGGTGAAGCAACCATGGACGTTGGTTGTTTCTGCCATGGATGTCGAGACGAAGCTCGAAGGTGGTCGTTTGTTTTTAATGGCGGACAGGGGTTCGACTTGGGTGGTCCGACGACGGGGGAAGCTGGACGAAATAGCAGGGGTCGTTTGGGCGTGAAGGAGAAGATGATGGAGGCTCGGGCAGCCATTGGAGGGGGAGCTTGGAGGGTTTTGGAGAAGAAGAGGGAAAGAGAGAGGGGGCGGATGTTTTTTTTAGTTTTTTAGGGTTTTTTGGTTTTTTGTTTTATGTAAGATAGGGGGTGTTGGTATTTGGGTTATGGACCGGGTCGACCCGGTTTGAAATGGACCGGGTCATGGGGAAGGTTGGGTATTTTTTGGGCTTGTGGCTTGAATTTGAAGAAGAGCCCAATTCCGATTTTCTTTATATTTTGCTCTCTTTTCTTCTTTTATTTTTCTAAAACTAAATTCTAAAAATCCTTAAATTATTATTAAGTTATAAAAGCGCAAATTAACTCCCAATAACAATTAACGCACAATTAAGTAATAATTAAGCATAAAATTGTACATTTGGACATTAAATGCTAAAAATGCAAAAAAATGCCTATTTTTGTAATTTTCAATTTTTGTAAAACAAACTTAATTACTAACAATTGTAGAATTAAATCCTACATGCAAAATGCGGCATAAATTTGTATTTTTTTATTAATTTAACAAATAAACATGCATAGACAAATACAAATAATTATCCAAAATGTCACAAAAATTCTCAAAATTGCACACCAAAGAGAATCATTTTATTTTGAATTTTTTGGGAGTAATTCTTTCATAGGGCAAAAATCACGTGCTTACAACATCTTCTCTTCTTTTTTCCGAATTATCTTCTATATCTATGTCCTCTAGCTCTTGGAGTTTGTCCTCCCAATTTATAACAGCTTCATTGATATCCCAACTTCATTCCTGGACCATTGGGAGAGCCTTTTACTAAGAGCCTTGAGCTTGTTTTGAAGAATCCACATAGGATTCCCAATCATTTCAGTATTCCAGGCCTCTTTGACAATGTCACGAAAGCCTTCAATGTTTGTCCAGCAATTCAGAAACCTGAAGTAACTAATATGATGTTGATTACCAGCCAAGTTCTTCATAAGAAGTGGTCTGTGATCTGAGCCAGTCCTTGCAAGGTGCCTAATATAACATCTTTGAAACAGATAATCCCAAAGGTCATTAACAAGAATTCTATCTAATCTTTTCCAAATCCTCTTTGTAGGTCTTCTGTTATTACACCAAGTGTAACTAGAACCATTGTACTCAATGTCACACCTACGTTTTACCTACCTCGGGAAGGGTATAAGGGAGTTTTTCCAATTTAAGTGACAATTGAAACGAGATTATTTATTTATTAAATCAGAGTTGCCATTTGGGATAATTTTATGGTGTCCCAAGTCACCGGTTCAACTCCCGAATTGAGGAAAGATTGACTCGGTTTTTACCGTCCACGAACATAGAAATTCGGGTAAAGAATTCTATTAAACCGGAAGAAGGTATTAGGCATTCCCGAGTTCCGTGGTTCTAGCACGGTTGCTCAACTATTGTAATTGGCCTATTATCTGATTTTAGTACATGTTTTAACCTATGGTTCCATTTTAACTTTAACCGCTTTTATTCATTTTAAGGAAGATTGCAACGTCATTTAAAATATGTCTTGAACCACGTCACATAAATACACCCGCAGTCTACAACATATTTTATCTAATGTTGTTGAGATTTGGATTTGGGTCACATAAATGCGCACCCGAGTTTAGGAAGGTAAATTATTAAATAGCACGCCTAAAGCAACTACGCATTTTAAATTTGCGAGGGCCATGGTGATTCAACTGAATGGCGCGCCTCGAATTCTAAGGATTAAAATATTAACTAAGCGAGGGCCATACATTTTAAGATTTTATTTGGCACGGCGCACCTCAATTCCAATTTAAAAGGGAAATTCAGACTATATTTTGGAGGGCCATAAGCTATTTGTGTTATCTAGTATAGCTCACCTCAAATTAATTACGACAACTAATTGAATTAACGCGATTTAAGGCCGAGACACGTGATCACTAGAGAAAGGGAAAGGGGCATTGGGATTTCAGGAGTTGGACCGCCGCTGCTTGTGAACATTAATAACAATAATTAAATGATGCTTTGGACTCAAAAGCATGCCCAGGACAAACGACAAAAGCTTAACAAAGACCAGGCCCAAAAGTTAACTGGGCCCAATAGCCCTGATTAGCATATGACAAACTGGTATACATAGAAACCAGAAATGCAGCACACCCAAGTGATCATTATTTTCTTAAAAAAAAAGTGAACACTGAACAAGGATAAGAATTCACGTCTCAATTTCAAATAAGATAAATTATAAACATATTACATGAAGTTCGAATCCCAATTGTGACCTCGCCAATGACAATGAAAGCCTTACATAGCTTAGCGAGATTTGTAACTTGTCAAACCATAAATTCATTGTTTGAATCATAGTTCTTTAAGAACACAAATGCCTCACTTGAATTCCAGAAGACAATGTGATAAAAGATTGTGATACAAGGCTCAGATTCTGAAAATTAAACTAAACCTGAAACTAGTTTAAGCTAGATCGAAAGAAAAATAATGAGGAAAGCCTAGATCACTGTTATAGGAAGGCAGATATTCACTAACACTTTAACTTATGCACACATCAAAACCCAGAAGCTATGACATTGAGCCACCAATCCAAATCGCATACAGTATTTCGATCAGTAATACAATGGACTTAAGAACCCAAATATTTACAGTCAAATGGAGGGAACAGAGGGCTGAAAGTTCAATAAAAATGAAGGGAGAGTGGGAAATACTCTTGGGCTTGTCATTGAACCCGAACATGACAAAACAACATGAGTCAAAAAAACCAGAAAACCCAACATCTCGTAACTGATTATGCAACTTGTTTTCAGCAAGTTTGAGCTTCAAAACGAAACTGGCTAAGGCATTCACCCTTGATCCTCCTGACTCAATCATCCATTACATTAACTCCATGTAGTCTCAATACTATTTAACAACATTTCGAGTCATGACAAGTACTCATCTAGGAAATGAAGATTAACCAACCTTAACTTATGAAACAACAAACATAATAAATCTAAACTACTGAGAAAACCAAATAGACATCAGATTGTGATCCTCTATAATGTCGCAAGATCTTCCCCATACAAGAGTGATACCAATTTTAGCTTTCAACTCTTATGAATCTGATCATATCAAGCTCAGATCCATCAAGAGTCCTGCTACAATAGGCTAATCCCTAGCTAATACACACAACTCAAAACATGAAGCAAATATTAAGTATGAGCGAGCTAAATAGTACACATAGAACTCAAACCCAACAAACATCCACTAATGTATTTGAAGCATAAGAGAAGCATGTTTCCAACATATGAAACAAGAATCGGCATAGATATATATTCAATTATTCACATAACATCTTTAACATTCATGTAAAATCATGGTTACAAGGATTCTAGCATAGGGCCATGATGTGTACCTTAATGCCTGAAATCTGCTTCAAAATCCTTAAAGAAAATACTCCAACAACAGAGGGTAAAGCAACAAGCAACCAGCAACTACAGCCTTTTTTAATCCATACTCAAATCCCAGAATTCCAGCAGATGTCCAATACTTAAAACCAGAAAGATGAAAATAAATAACTAATGAAACAGTGCTAGAACTTTCCCCTTTTTTGTGTTTTCTGATTCTGAAGTTTTACCCCTGTGTGTTTTTCAGTGCTTTAGGTATAGAGAATATCACTTAAAACCTTCCAGCCATTTCTGATTTTTCTGGATTTTATCTTCTCTAATCCCTGACTTGAATAGCAAGTCATGATGCCTTTATAGGCAAGGCATTAGGGCAGCTTAAAGATATCAGTCTTTGCATTTTGCCCCTTTTTAAATTTTGGTTTTAGCTCACATACCCCCAAATATCAAAATAGTCCCAAACCCCTTTCCTGGAAGCTTCCTAAGGCTGTTACACCCAGATTCCCCAAGTTAATTACTTAGACTACCCTTCAAAACCCTGAAAATTACCCTCAATAAATTACCACTGGGTCAATTTGACCCAATGTCCAAATTCTAAGACTAGGCCTTGTCAAACTGGCCTAATCCCACCCCTCTTGGACTTCGGACTTTTAGCCTAATTCATAATTGAACTGTCCCCAAACGAACTAAAGCAGAGTCTAAAACATGAGCCCCTTTCCCCCTTTTCTTTTATTCATTTTTGGCTCTTAAATTCCTAACGACCCCTCTTCTATTCCCTTCCAGAAGTAAACTAACCACTTAAATCTGGGTTGAATGTCTTGGCCAAATGGCCCAAAACAGAGCAAATCTTTCAAAGAAAAACACATTCGAGAAGAAGAGACAGAACCACATGCCATAGTTTGCAACTTGAATTATAATCAGTAATTTAAACCAAATACTAAACATGATTTAACTAAATTTATTCTTAAACAAACAAGTTACCACTAATTAGTCCAATTGACCATGCAATCCAAAACTGAAACTCAAGAACAACTAGAAAAGAAGAAGGAGAATGGGTACCTATTTAAACCTTTCGAATTCAACGGACAAAACAATCCCACGATAATAGGAGCTCTGGCCGGAATTCTGTGAATCAGAGATGAATCAGAACCTACATTAATCAATGGCTTTTGCCAAAAGCCATTAACTAATGCTAGTTTTAACTCAAAACAAGCTAAGATTAACGAAGAACGCCGAAGGATCAAAAGCTTGACTCTTCTGGCCATTTTAGGTCTAAAACTTGGGGAATTCTGGGGTGTTTTAAAAGAAACTAAAATGGGACGAGATGAAGGAAGAGTGGGGGTTGTCTTATTAGAAGATGGAGGGGTTTGGGGTGGCGCCGCCGGCAGATGAGGTTTTGGGGATTTGGGGAGGCTGCTAGGATTTTGTGTCTCTGAATGTGAGAGATGGGAATGGAGGGGGAGATGGAATGGGGGGATGGCCTTGGTTTGGACATATATATATGGGTAGGGTGAGGAGTTCCGGTCCATTGGATCTCACGGTTGTGATGACAGGGACATTAAACGAGGTCGTTTAGATTGTAAGGGGGCGGACCGGGTGATGGAGCGGGTAAAGGGACTTTGACAATTGGGCCTGGGGAAAATTTAAATCTGGCCCAAACAGATTTCTTTCTTCTATTTCATTTTCCTTTTCATTTCTTTTTTTTCTAATTTCTTTTAAATTAAAATTAAAAATAAACCTAAATTAATCCCTAATCAAATTATCTTATCAAATTAAATTAATTACTCTGAATAATACTTACTACAAATAATTAAAAATCAAATTAAAGGAAAAACTACCAAAATTCAAAATAAAAATTAAAATGTGCAAAATAAACTATTTTTTTATGATTTTCCCATTTTTATATAATAACTAATTTGTTAATTAATCCTAAAATGTGAAATTAAATCATAAATGCAAATGCAACATATCTTTGTATTTTGCATTAATTAAACAAAGTTAACATGCGCAGACAAATGCAAACAATTAACAAAAAATGCTACAAAAATCTAAGAAATTGCAAATAATGGTAAATTTTATTTTGTTTTGAATTTGTGGGAGTAATTCATATAGGGCAAAAATCACGTGCTCACAACTTCCCCTCTTTGCTCGGAAATACGAAGAGTTTTCGTGCAAAGATAAAGTGATCGGATATGAGCGATTTTGTTCGTTTGAATACTCCGTGGGAAGTATTTTTGAAAGATTTGACCGCACCCTGCTTCCGAGGTTGCCTACATATCCTTGTCTATAAAGAAATCAGGTAAGTGTAGTTCGAAAAGTTTTGGTAGCTGAGACTACCATGAAGTTGTGATTTTACTGTTGCTGATGTTGCTGCTGCTACTGCTGAACTCCTTATTACACCATGACGAAAATAAAAGAAGCTAAGCTAAACTATGATCTATGCATTACAAAAATCCTATCTGTATCTTCAAACTTGATCTTGTGGTTCTTGTTGCCTTGTTGACATGTATTCTCCCGGTGAAGTCCCTTTGTTGCCGACTTGAATTGTAATCTGAGATGCTTTGCCTTTTCTCCAGGTGGATGCCTGATTACCGACACTTAAATTGTTCCACTTCCTTAAAACTGATGTTGTTCTCACTTGCTCTCCAGGTGGGCGCCTGATTGTCAAAACTTGAACCGTATTTCCGTGCTCTCCAGGTGAGCGCCTGATTACCAAACTTGAAATGTATTTCTGTGCTCTCCAGGTGGGCGCCTGATTGCCAAAACTTTAACTGTATTCTCGTGCTCTCCAAGTGGGTGCCTAATTGCCAAAGCTTGAACTGTATTCTCGTGCTCTCCAGGTGGGCGCCTGATTGCCAAAACTTTAGCTGTATTCCTGTGCTCTCTAGGTGGACGCCTGATTTCTGAAGCTTGAACTGTATTCTCGTACTCTCCAGGTGGGCGCCTGATTGCCAAAACTTTAGCTGTATTCCCGTGCTCTCCAGGTGGGCGCCTGATTGCCAAAACTTTTACTGTATTCCCTTGCTCTCCAGGTAGGCGCCAGATTATCAAAACCTTAACTTTATTCCCGTGCTCTCCAGGTGGGTGCCTGATTGCCAAAACTTGAACTGTATTCCCTTGCTCTCCAGGTGGGCGCCTGATTGTCAAAACCTTAACTGTATTCCCTTGCTATCCAGGTGAGCGCCTGATTGCTGAACTTGAACTGTATTCCCTTGCCTTCCAGGTGGGCGCCTGATTGCCAAAACTTGAACTATATTCCCGTGCTCTCCAAGTGGGCACCTGATTGCCAAAACTTTAACTGTATTCCCGCGCTCTCCAGGTGGGCGCCTGATTGCCAAAACTTGAACTGTATTCCCTTGCTCTCCAGGTGGGCACCTGATTGTCAAAACTTTAACTGTATTCTCATGCTCTTCAGGTGGGCGCCTGATTGCCAAAACTTTAATTGTATTCCCGTGCTCTCCAGGTGGGCACCTAATTTCAACAAAATAGACAAAACAAAGAAAATTTCCTGCCCCAGTTTGGTAGCTGGGCACATCTGTCAGTGTTAAACTGAATCAGGTTACCAAATATTCTAAGAATTTGAAACCTAAATCCCATTATCCAGGAGGGTCCTAAAAACTCCTAGTTACTGACAACGTTGAATCTAAATTACATCTTCTAGAGGTATTACATTTTGCTACATCTTGTTATCTAAGCAGAACTTAAAACTACATCATACTATCCAGGAGGGTCCTAAAAGTCAAACATCAAGTATTATCTTTAGAGCGACAACTTTTACGGCTGAATTATACCACCCTACAGTAGAACTTACGCTAAATCTTGTTATCTAACGAAAATCTTAAAGCTAAGTCCCACTATCCAGGAGGGTCTTGAAAGCTCTTAGTTGAATTCTATCCCAAGCATGAAAACTTTGAAGCCAATTTATATTCCTTTGGGGTACATTTATGCTAGATTTTGCTACTCATGATCGTTTTGAATTTTAAACTAGGTCCCATTTTTCAGGAGAGTCCTGAGAATTTATGATCAAACCTGTCTGGTGCTTGCTTTTCCTTACGGAGGGTTTCTCCAAAACAACGAAACTTTCTGCCCCTGTTTCAATCAAAGAAAAATCTTGTTAGTTTAAAATGTGGTGGTTAGTTTGTGGCATTCTTGTTGAAGGTGGCCTCTCCGCTGCCGTGTTTTGCTTTGCCTGGTTTTTTCGAACTGACCGAGAACCGCTTGACTTTCTAACTGACCTTCACCCACTGACCTTGGATGACCCGAGTGTTCTATACCCAAATCATTATGTTACATCTGTGACCCATCTATCTGAACCTCTGCATCTCCCATGAAATTACTAAATTATTCCACCGATGAAACTTTCGCTGACCCTTTATATCTTGTTTTACATCATACTATCTTTGGTATGTTCTGGCCATACTGTGCTTTGTGCAATTTTGAAAGTTGGTAATGAGCTTTGAAATCATTTCTTATTTGCTTAAACAAGACTGACATTGAAAACATCTTAGAGAAATAAACCCAAAAGAAATAAAATGCAATGACTTTGAGAGTTAAGGATAAGAAAAATCCAAAACTGGATGACTACTAGAAGGGAAAAAGAAAAGAGACTTATCTGAATGGAACAACTGGTACCAATGATCATGACATGCATTCCGGATTAATTGGCCCAATCTATCCAACCAATCAACTTTCAGTTGTCGTACTTTACGCCCCAAGATCTTCCAAACTCAATTTCTTCACCAAAACTTTGACCTTGTTCGACATCGGTGCCCTGAAGGATTTTTACCAACAAACATCTCTCATTTGTTCATCTCTCAACTCGCTTTCGCCTTAAGGTGCCCGTGAAGGTTTTCACCAATAAGACTCTCTCATTTTTTATTTTCTCTCAGATTCCATTGCTTTACGGTGCCCGCGAGGGTTGTCACCAATAAGACTCTCTCATTTTTGATTTTCTCTCAGCTTCTGTTGCCTTACGGTGCCCGCGAGGGTTTTCACCAGTAAGGCTTTCTCATTTTTAATTTTCCTTGTTTGGACCGGAGTGCTGCCCCTGATATGAATCACCTCTACTTGCTCGACTTGGCATCTCTCGAAGACTGATCGGAAGGTCTTTCTCTGGACTGTAATGTGGTCTTTTGGCTGGGGTTAGAAAGAAAGGGTATCAAAAGGCTCAAAACAACTCAACTGGGTTCACAATTACAACTTTGGAATCAGATTTCTTACAATGACCGCAACTTTTGCCTCAGTTGCTTTGCTTGGGGACTTTTGGATTTTTACTTCGATGAGACCAAACCGTGAGGCTGTCTACATATCCTTAAAAGGAATCAGGTCGGACGTAGTTCATGACATAGAAATTGCTTTGTTGTTGTGATTTTCTCTTTTCTTTTCGTTTCTTTCTCTTTTTTTCTTTCTTCCTTTTTCTCTTTTTGTTGTTTTGTTGTTCTCTCTTTTTCTTTTCTTTACTTCTCTTTTTTTTCTTTTTTTTTTCTTTTCCTTTTTTTTCTTTTCTTTCTTTTCCTTTACTTATCTTTTGCGACTGCGTTTCTGAACTTTGCTATTTATTCCAAAAGAGGGGTATGAAAGAAAATAAATAAGGCTCAAAAGGGTAACAAAGGATAAAGTGCTTAGATTGCAAAACAAAATGCCTTCGTCATTCCAATCTTCAGAACATGCCAAGTGCAAACAAATACAATTTAAACCAGAGAAATCATACATAATATCTTTTGACCCTGTAACAGTAAGTTCCCCAGGGCGTGATGAATGCCGTTTTTTCTGCATCTTCCTCATCCATTAGAATTTGATGATAGCCCACATAACAATCCACAAAAGATCCAATCTCATTTTTGGCACAATTATCATCAAAATGTGGATATTTGGCAGTGGGAAGTTGTCTTTTGGGCTTGCCTTGTTGAGATCACGGTAATCAACACACACTCTGATCTTACCATCCTTCTTTGGCACAGGCACAAAATTGGCTAACCAAGTGGGATACCGCGTGACTCGAATGACCTTTGCCTCGAACTGCTTTGTGACCTCTTCTTTAATCTTTACACTCATGTCAGTTTTAAACTTCCTTAACTTCTGTTTGAAGGGAGGAAATGTCGGGTCAGTGGGCAATTTGTGAACCACCAAGTCATATGACCATGCAAAGATGTCTTTGTACTCAAACAACGCTTTGATTATCTCTTCCCTGAGTTGTGGTTTAAGATGGACACTTATCTTAGTTTCTCTAATATTATCGGGGTCCCCTAAATTGATTGCTTCTGTATCACTCAGGTTAGGCTTGGGTTTTCTTCAAAATGGCTTAATTCTTTACTAATCTCTTCAAGGGCCTCATTCTTATCATATTTTGATTCATCATCACACTCTATTTCTTGAATTATTATTTCAGAATTAGATTGGCTTTTAAGACTGGGCTGAAGATTCCTCATACATGTCATGTCATTGAAACCAGCATAAAAAGAACTGTACAAGGAAGAAAAGAAAAACAAAAATAAAAACTATTAGGAATGATGAAAAAGGGAAATTGCATTTCATTGAAATTAAAAGATAACAAGGTTTATACATCCAAACGGACGGAACATAGAATCTGAATTACAACCCTGGAATAATCCAGATAAACTGAAAGAAAATCAAAGCAAACTACCAAAACTCCTTCCTAGTGGGGAGAGGAGTAGCTTCCCAATTTTTAGTCTTTGCACTGGGCCCAACAAATTGCACATCCGCCTTGCTAGAACCCTCTCCAGCTTCCACCATGTTCACATCATCGAATAACTTCTCAAACCTTTCAATCAACTCTTTATCAGGACCAACCATAGAACTGGGAACTGTTGTTACTGGGCGTTTCTTGGTGCCAGGCCTGACAAATGATCTGGAGAGATATGGGACAGGCTTTGGGAGGACCCATGCCCTCTGTTTCAACTTTTTGGCTCTTTTCACGTCTGCAACTGTGGGCTTGAATCCCAAACCAAATGTATCCAAGTTTTTGGGGAGGGACACCTGTTGTACGATACCTTGCAGAGCTACACCCAAACCCTTGCCAGGTACAAAACCATTTTTCAATATTTCAACGTCTACCATGGTTGATGCGGCAGCTACCTTCGGAATTGGAACGCACTTCCCTTCTGGAATTTTCTTTACTGACACCATGTCAAAAACCTGATAAACCCATGGCCCCTTGTCGTCTTTAACCTCAATGAATGGTACAATGGCATCGCTGTGAGCACACAAGTTATCATCGTCGTGCACAACGATTTCCTATCTGTCCCATTCAAACTTGATCATCTAATGTACTGTAGACGGGACTGCTTTGGCAGCATGAATCCAGGGTCAACCCAACAGCAGATTGTAAGAAACAACCACATCTAGCACCTGGAACTCCGTGGTAAATTCAACTGGTCCTATTGTCAGCTCGAGCACTATGTCACTGGCTGAATCTTTCCCTCTACCGTCGAACCCCCGAACACAAATATTGTTCTTGTGAATTCTTTCATCATCCACTTTCAATTTGTTCAAAGTGGAGAGAGGGAAAATGTTCGTACTAGAACCATTGTCGACCAATACCCGAGTAACCACAGAATCTTCACATTTCATCGTAAGATAGAGGGCTCAATTGTGCTCAATACCCTCCACGGGCAACTCATCATCAGAAAAAGTGACTCTATTTAACTCAAATATCTTGTTTGCTATCTTTTCCAAATGGTTTACTGAGATTTTTTCAGGAACGTGAGCCTCGTTTAGGATTTTCATCAAAGCTCGACGGTGCTCGTCTGAATGGATTAACAATGACAACAGTGAAATCTGAGCAGGCGTCTTCCTCAACTGCTCCACAATGAAATAGTCTTGCACTTTCATCTTTCTCAAAAACTCTTCTGCCTCTTCTTCGGTCATAGCTTTCTTCACTAGCACTGGGTTATCTTTGGAGGTTTTAGCTTTTCTTAACTCATCGGGGGCAAAGCATCTCCCTGACCGAGTCAATCCATGGGTCTCATAGACTTCTTCTTTGACTTCTTTGCCTTTGTAAGTCACTGTCACCTGTTCATAATTCCACGGGATGGCCTTGTTGTTGACTATCGGTAATTAAGTTACCGGCTTGATAATGACAGGATCTGCGTGGGCACCCCCCACAATTACAACTGGCTTGTTCGCCACTCCTAACACAACCACTTTTGCTCTTTCTTGTTTTACTGCAACATCACTTGAGGTCCCCTTCTTGACTACCGCAGATGGTTCATTGTGTACCCCGCTCAACCTGATCACTGATTTCTCACTTGTTGACTTTTCAACCAGCCTGGCTTCACTGGACCGAATCATCATGATGGTTTGCGAAGTCTTCTTAGGCTCCCCTCCCTTATGAACTATCTCGATCATATTTGTCTCATGATGGGTCGGCAATGGGTTCTGGTTGATAGTGGGCGCCTCCGAAGCTTGGACTTCAATCTGATTGGTATCAATAAGCTCTTGAATAGCTTTTTTCAATTGCCAGCATTTCTCTGTGTCGTGCCCCGGAGCACCAGAACAATATTCGAAACTTACAGAATGATCAAGATTTCGATTTGGCAGTTTTGGCTCGATCGGCCACAACATATCCAATTGTCTCAGTAACAAACTAGTATAGGACTCTCCCAATGGAGTGAAGGTATTTTTCTTCTGTAACCTCTCGTTCTTAAATGCTTGATTGGGCTGAAAACCTGATCCAGGAGGGTTTCGGTAGGCTCTTGGGGTTAGATAGGCATTTTGTAGAGCTGGGTATGTTTTTTTGTGGGACTGGCACACGCCATTGTGCGTGGGCCGGATGTTGGCTGTATGTTTGGGCATGGTGGATAGAAAAATGGGGGTCTAGTAGTGGGTAGTAGTGTTGGGGTGGATTATACGGGGTATGGGGGTAGGTTTGGTGGTGGGGTCGAGGCTGATTATAGTGGTGAGGCGAGCCCCTAGGTCCGAACCAGGTTCCCGAATCAATGGTTGCCACGTCCTCTTTCTTCTTCTTTCCAGTTACTCCCCCAGTCCCACTTTGAATGGCCTGGGTGGTTGCCTTAATGGCCGATAGCTCATGATTTTTTTTGACCATACCGCCCATCTTCACCACTTCATTGAAGGACTTGCCTATAGCTGATACCAGATGACCATAATAAGTAGGTTCTAAAACATGCAGAAAATAATCTGCCATTTCACTTTCTTTCATTGGAGGGTCCACCCTTGCTGCTTGCTCTCTCCACCTGAAACCATACTCCCTGAAGCTTTCATTGTGTTTTTTTCAATATTTGTCAAGGATAGAATATCCGGAATAATCTCGAGATTGTACTGGAAGTGACAAGTGAATGCTTGTGCCAGATCATCCCATGTATACCACCTTCCGTGATCCTGTCGTGTGTACCACTCCAGCATCAAACCACTCAGACTCTGACTGAAATATGCCATTAGTAACTTGTCTTTCCCGCCAACTCCCCTCTTTTGCTATAAAAACCTCTCAAGTGCGCCACTGAATCACTGTGCCCATCATACAAATCAAACTTGGGCATCTTAAACCCTGCCGGCAATTTCACATCTGGAAATAGACATAAATCTTTGTAAGCCACACTTACCTGACCTCCCAATCCCCGCATGTCTCTGAATGACTGTTCCAGGCTTTTAACTTTCCTGAACATCTCCTCTTGTTCGGGATTTTTAGATGGTTTCTCAGTTTTCATAGGGAGATCAAAACGAGGAGCGTAGGAATATGGTTTTAGAGCTTTGAAAGTGGGCTTCGGGGGGTAATATTGGTTATCATGGGCTTAGAACAAAGGCTCGTTGGAGGATCTGTGGAGTGTAGCGGGAGGGGGTGCCATGAAGACAGGGGTGGCTGGTGGAGGAGGGTATGGAACTGGTTTGGGTGGTAGAGCTAGTGGTGTTTGGGAGGTGGTGCTCTGGTAATGCTGGTAAATGGGAAAGCTCGGGGACAAATCGGTAGCAGGAGGTTCCTGGGACTGAGCCAATGGCGGGATGAAGGCAGGGTAAGTGGGGTAAGTTGGTGGTAGTTGCCCTTTTGCCCATGCCTGGTACATTTTGGCCATCTGTTGTTTCAGCTTATACATCTCTTCTTTCATCAAATTAACATCCAACTCTTCCACCTCTCTCGAAGGATCGATAACACTCGCATCAAGTTCTTGATTAGCCATGATCAACTTGTTTTTGGACCGGGTGTTGTATGGGTGAGTTGCCAGAATGCCAAACAAACTAACCACCTTCCTGTATTGAATTGTCAATAACAAACTTGTTAGTGATTATATCTTAATAGATAGGCAACCGCACATTTGGGGAATGTAATGCACCTAAACAGTTAACCCTTTCTGTTATGCATTTGATCGGTTGCTTGCGTTATCCCGGCTTCCCTTAATTTCCATTTGGCAACTTTTCTTTTTCCACTCTTGCCTTTCTCTGCTTGATTTCTCATTGTTCTTTATCCTCTCATTTCTCTTTCTTGTTTTGCCATTGTTTCCTTCTCACGATTGTTGATACCCAATTTTTTTCCTATGTATTTTATATACAAAATACTTTCAAAATAACATATATATGCATATATAATCATACCCAAGTGTTTTAGCATTTTTTCAATCTTTTGAATAATTTTTAAATCAATTTACTATCCATTTTAGCAGTACAAAATCCGTAATTATTCCCAAAATTATCAATTTTGGTGAATAATTTATTTTATTCCCATATTTATACCAAAATATAGTTAAGATAATTTTTGTGTATTTTTACAAATTTATTTGGTATTTAAAAGACTAAATTGCATACAATTGCAATTATAGCCTATTTTAAGATTAATGGAATTTTATAATTGTAAAATTTGTTCCAGTATTTTTAAATCGATATTTATATATTATTTATTGGCTCAGTACTTTAAATTTACTTTTAAAATTATTATTACTATTTTTTATAAATAAAAAGGAAAAAATTGGCTATTTAAAATTTAGTCCCATTTCATTTCAATCACAGCCCCATTTCATTTCAATTTTAGCCCTAAAATTGACCCAATCCTAACCCCAACTGAACCGGCCCAGTTTTAATTTGGATCCAATCCACGACCCAATTATAAACGACCCAACCCATTCCCCACCTACCACTTAAATCTGGATCGTTGATCACTCAAGATCAACGACCAAAACTAGCCCTTTCCTTTTTAACTCTTAAACGACTACCCTAATCTCCCTCATTCTCACCTGACCCGCTGCCTTGAAACCCTTCATCTCTCAAAACACTCTCAAGCTCTCTGAAACCCTAGCCATCTCCCACCTTATTCTACCATGTTTTCACTGGAATCCATGGCATTTCAGGCCCTGGATAGTTGGTACTCACCCCCTCCACCATCAAACCATGGTTGTTCGAATCTTAAAGGCCTGACCTCGATGGTTCGCCTTCATATCCTCTCAGATCTACAGTTCTATGGCTTCTCCGGCCATGCTCCGGCATATTCAAGCATTAGGAGCCTGATTCTAACTCATCTGACTCAAGATCGGACCTTCTTCCACGCCTTTCTCATTTTTAGGGTTTTGCCGAAACCCTAAGCTATTCGAGGTTTTTCTCTGTGTTTTTTCTTAGATCTATGTTGTATCTGTGCTATACTTGATTTTTAAAGTGTTTTCCCCAAATTTTCTTTTCAAAATCGTTTGTCTTTGATTTAGTGTTTTCAAAAGGATTTCAGAACGTCTTTCTGATTCTTCCTTTTTCTTTTCTTTATATGTGTTTGCCTATACTATGTTTTACCATGCATGTGTTGTTTTTCTACCTTTCTTTCTGTTATACATGACTCTTATGTACCTTTGTACTCTATTGTGCCTCTAGAGTAGGCTCGCATGTTAATATTTGTTATGTTTTCCTACATGTTCTTTGCTATACTTTCCAGCATTCTCTTACTGTATGTGTTTCTTGCTGAGTTCTTTAACTTTGTTTGTTTTACTGGACTCTTGTTGGAGTTCTGAGCATGTATTACTACTATTTCTTTAGCTTATATCACCCTTCACCTCTCCTGAACTTGCTTACGTTCCGATTTTTCTTAAACATGTTCTTTATGTTCTTTAAGTCAACTTTTTTCACTTTGTTGCTTCAAACCTACTATCATGTATGTTGGTTCTCATGAGTCTCTAAAAGAGACCTCTGAGTCTGTTTCAATGGATTGCATTCTCACCTCTGTGTCTGATTTAAGTGGAAGCCCTAGGTTTTGGAGTTTTCTTTGGAAAGTTTAATTTTGTGTTCGGGTTAAGGTTCTACTTTGGGACCCTGGACTCTCAGACTCATTATGAGTCTACAAACTGAACTTGTATCCCTTTGCTTATGATTCTGAACCTTTTTATGTTAGACTCTTTTCTAAGTAACATGACAGTTCCTTCTTGATTCACATACTTGTGTGCTTTATATATGAGAAATTCTTCTTTCAAAAGGGTTTTTGCTAACTATTGATTGATTCCGAATTCCTTTTAATAGGGTTTGATTGATTGTTACTGATTTTCTCTGATTGAACCTTCTTTAGCTTTTCCTGACTTGGGTCATTCGAACAAAGCCTGCAATCTTAATTTTACTGGTTGTTTGATTGATTCCCTTTCCTTGTTTTTTCACAAACTGTGTACCATTGGACTTTTGCCTTAAATAAACCCTGTGTATGTACCCTTCTTGTGTTACTTTGGAAAAGATTTTAATCCAATTCTTTCCTTAATTGTCTTCTACCCGTTTGAAATCAGAATCCCTTAACTGAAGGGAGATTCTGTGTGATTGATTGCAAACTATTCCCTTACCTTTTCTTACTTGTTTTCTGCACTATAAAAGGGGGCACGACCCTTCTGCACTTAGACACCTTGAACCTTTAGTTCAACACTTCGAATTCAATACTTTACACACACATCTCTCAATTACAATACTCTTTCAATACTCCACTCTCTTCTGAGATCTTTTGTACTGTTTGCTTGCAATTTGGTTTACAAGACTTCAGCTTTCATTTATTTGTTTCCCTGAAACTGGTATGTCTTAATTTTTATTTCAGCACCATCCCTATATGTTTACTTTATAGTTGCTACAGTCCTGTCTACTTTGTTGTTCATGTTCTGTACTGAATATGCTACTCCCTCTTTGCATCTGTTGTACATGTTTGTTGTGAATTCCCCATATCCCTACTCCCTTCTATGTGTTTGAGTTAAGGTTCAGTCCTGGCAATATCCAAATTGCTGCTCATGTCTGGACCTAATCCTTAATGGATCCTAACTCCCAATAAATGTGGCTAACAGGCTAGTCAAGGGTGTGCCAACACTCCTAATTGCTGGGCACGACCACCACCAGCCTGTCATGGCCTTCCCCTAAATCCCCTCTATGCACTTACACTTACTCTTAGATTCTAAGTTCTGCCCCTCTTATGAGCCTTGCTTTGGGACCTTGAGTTCCCTCTGAACTTGGACATCTGAGGGCTGGCATTTTCACACTGCACTATGCTCTTAATTCTGCAATGTGTTTGGGGTGTAAGCATTGCCCGGAGCCCTTTGAGACTTTTGGGAACTTTGATACATCCCAAATATGAGAAAGGCTTTGGAAACCTGATCCTGGAAGTTGGTTCACCTCATATTGTTAGACTTTGAGTCTGAATTAGGCTCCTTGGTTGTAGCTTAATTTCTGATGTAATTTTACTTTTCTTAATTCATTTTGGTCTGTAATATATTGTAATAACTTATGGGGTTCTAGTAAAAAGGGGAGGGTCACTTATGTATGCAAAGGGTAGACAGCATGCTCATAGGCATTACTATTCACAAGTTCTGCACTTAGGCATATCATGTAGAAATCCCGCCTATAAGTTTTCTGCACTCATGCATGTCATATAGAAATCCTGCCCATAAGTTTCTGTACTTACGCATATCATGTAGAAATCCTGCCTATAAGTTTTCAGCACTCATGCATGTCATACAGAAATCCTGCCCATAAGTTTCTGCACTTTAGTATATCATATTGAAATACTGTCTGTAGGTTTTTCTGCACCTCTGCATATATAGAGATCATGTTCATAGGTTTTCTGCACTTTCGCATATCATATAGAATCCTGCCTATAAGTTTTTGTACTTCTGCATATAGAAATCATGCTTATAGGTCTTCGACACTTCTGCATTTTATATCTATCATTAGGCAAACAGTTATAGGTTAAGTAATAATAAATTTCATTCTAGATACATTGTCTATAGGACTCCTGCACTTTTATAATCGTTTTAAAACCAATAATGCCTAGAAATCATGCCTATAGGAGTAACCAGTTGAATCTGATTCGCTTATTTCATCTACAAGTCTAAAATCAGTAGTAATGTCGTTTAACATCTGTAGAACTTATGTGTTTTCTACAATCAGTAAGCCTTCTTTAAAATCGGAGTAAGCGCTGTTAGATATCATGCCTATAGGTCTCAACTAGGCAAGCTAGTAGATAATTGATTAACTGCATCAGTCTTTGATAAATTACAACTAGGGAAGGCTAATTCGGACTCCTCATCTGAGAAATATGTGATGAATCAGCCTATCCTACGCTTTAATTTGATTCAGACCATAACCAGTACTTGTAAGTCATGCTAGCCAATTTGTTTATTTAAATGAGGAGGCCTGTTTGAGCCCTTTAACTATTATGTGTCCTCCTATACCTGCCTTATATGTTTTGATTGTCACCCTAGAATTTTATCCTTTTAAAACTCTGAAAACCCAAATCTCCCTCCCCTTTAGGACTAGTAGTCTCAAATGCCTCCGGGACTGATAGGATTGGGGTGGGTATTAGCATGCAATAAGTAACGACACCATTTTGCGCTTTAATACCTTAACGGGGTGGGAAGGGTAGCTATGAATATAATTACCGGTTCGCTAATACCACGTGTAACCCCTCTTTTGAGGAGTGATTACCGGGTATTGCATTTATGTGATCCATATTATTTGTAAACCTAGGACCCCCTTTTTTTAACTTGTTTTATTGTCCGAACTATTTCCTTAAAATTTCTGCTTTCTTTATTCTCTTCAAACTTTCAATTTGCTTGCAATAATATGTGAAAATCCCCTTCTATTTGAGGCCCTTAATTGCTTATTTGATTATGTTAAGTCACAATTGAAACATGGCCGGGAACTACACTAGTGGATCTTGAGGGGTGCCTAACACCTTCCCCTCGAGATAATTTCTAGCCCTTACCCAAACTCTGGTTCTTCAAATGCAAACCCTTCTTAGTGTCCTAATGCACTTAATCATTAGGTGGCGACTCTTCAACTCCCAAATATCACAAGCCCGATTTCGCAAGAAAAAGGGGGCACGACAGCGTGGCGACTTCGCTGGGGATACTTCTTTTAGGCTTTTACCATCTCATGTTATTTGTGACTTTACTGCTTTTTTATTGCCTTTATTTAATGTCTTTATTTCTCTTCTATTACGAAACTGACTTGGCTCCTTGTTTCCTTTCTTTAATGCTTTCGTTTACTACTTTCCTACAATACTGTTGTAATTATAAGCAATTATTGTAATCATTACTTTATGAACGTACAAATACATGAAAACTTGTAACTGCATATTCAACATCATATTCCACTCGTGCCAAACAAAATACCATAGCAACACTTATAATGAATGGTTGCGCACTTCCGATATCATTACCCCCAAATTTGGCAAAGGTGTATTTGCGGTAAAACCAGTCAATCAACGGTGTAGTCGACAGTTTCGTGTCTTTCCCTCTTGAGTTTTCCGCTCAAGGGTACTAGTAATACCTTATAGAAACCCTACTCTGTTCAATTGTGCATGCATCACTATCAAAACCTAGCCGAGTCAGTTATGTTGTCTACATAATGACTCTTTAAGATAGCCTTGTCCAAAGTCCACTGGGTTTCCTAGGAACCCAAACGGACGTTACCATATTCTGTGCATTTATTTAAAGAACTAAATGTTGCTTATGCTAATTATTGGTTTAAATAGTCGAGTCCGGTGGGGGTAAGGGTCTAATACTTTGTTTTGCAGAAATAAGGCACGAAGTCCCCAGATTTGGCATGGTCACCAACATCCACCCAAGGTTGCTAAGCTGGTGGGAGGATCTTCACTCCAGTGATCAGGCTTTTGTCCGGAAATACCTAGGAAATTTGTCTTCTCTCCTAGAGGTCCAACCCAACAACAAAATCATAGAAGCTGTTACTCTGTTCTGGGACTGTGATAGGTCTGTGTTTCGCTTCGAGGAGATTGAGATGACACCTCTGCTCGAGGAAATAGGAGGATTAGCTGGTATTCCGTGGGAGACTCCAGGTTTACTTATGCCGGAAAATCGCAAGGGTAGGGGTTTTCTCAAAATGATGGGACTAAAGAAAAACACAGACTTGACCTGTTTGAAGGATTCCTACATTCCTTTCGACTATCTGTACGAAAGGTACGGCTATAGTAAGTCCTACCGTACTTACCCAGATGAATTCGCCCTCACCTCATTGGGGCATATCCACATAAGGGTCTTTGTCTTTATGTTCTGCTTCTTGGGGATGATAGTGTTTCCTATGAAGAAAGCAAGGATTCACACTAGGCTAGCTATGGTCACTAAAACCTTAATGGAGGGAATTGGTGGGCAACCCTTTAGCATTGTGCACATGATCATTGCAGAAATGTACCAAGCCTTGGAAAAGTGTCAACAAGGAGCCCCACACTTCGAGCTGCAACTTGCTACTCCAGCTCTGGCTCATGGAGCATCTCCAAAGGGGTGAATATCAGCAAGAGATTCAGCGTAGAGACTAGGACGATCATATAGCCTTCCATCAACCAAGGCGAATGAACTACATTCCCGACATTTTTGCTCAGCCAGAAGATGCCAAAGGATGGGTGGAGCTGTTTGAAAATTTGACTGAGGATCAAATACAATGGATGTTCGAATGGTTTCCTACTAATGAGTTCATCGCCCGATCCAGGGACGCACCGTTTCTGATACTGATCAGTTTAAGAGGAACCTACCCTTATGTCCCCCTCCGGGTCATGAGACAGGCTGGTAGGAAGCAGGTTATACCAAGGGTCGACCAGATGAGTCACTTCCGGGCTGATTTCCAAGCTGAAGACAGTCCTTATAAGTGCCAAGCTCAGCATATGTGGTATTGCAAGATCATCATGGGAAGAGATGCTATCGAGCCAGACAGGTACCATGCTGGCTGCACCTCATACTATCCAGGATGGCTGGAGGATAATCACAATGGTCTGGGCTAACCTGGGTTTGTTCGAGGTCACAGGATCATCGATGAAAAGGCTGAAGCACAGTTCAAGTACAACCAATTTGCGCAAGAGGATATGGGAATACGAAAGTGAGCACCGAGAGATTCAAGAAGCCCATCAAAAGTTGATCGAAGAATGGAAGGATATGGCTGTCAGCGCCAATAAGCGACTAGGGTATTTGGAGCAGGGTTTAGTAGAGTTGGAGAGGAAATTCATCCAGAGGATTGAAAACTACCAGAACGCTGAGGGAAACGAAGGAGGACACTTGGCTAGAGCCTATTTGCTGTTGGGACTGCGTGAGCTGGTGAAACTGTTCGATGGAGCTAAAGATGCCGAGTTTGGGGAAGGTCCTTCTAGGACCAAGTAGTTAGGAGTCTTTTCTTTTGCTTAAAAAATGTAATAAGGCCAACGGCCATTAGTAACATTTTATTTTCCGCTATTAGTGTCGTTTTGGGATTCGCCTTATTTTTTATCAATAAAATGAGGCATTTAGCATTATAAGTTCTCCAAATCAGCTTGTCTCTAGGCCTACCTCGGGCACAACGAGGCTCCCAAATTAGGACACGATTTATATTATTGCACTATGTGTTTAAATATTGCAACGTTTTCTTCTCATAATCCGCACTAACTTGCTACCTTTTTGTTTTTACCTTTTGTTTATTCCCTTACCCAAAGGTTAGTTCGTGCACTCTGGCATCGTCATCATACTCCACAAGATCTAAGGGCCCTCCACCTCCTCCTCCTCCGAGTCCTATCAGAAACAAGAACAAGGGAGAGATGGAAGATTTGAGCAACATCAGAAAGGAGAACTCAGTTGAAAGGGTAGAGGTTCCTCAGGGTATTCAGGTTTCCAAGGAAAGTGCCTCCCAGCTCGAACAGAAGTTATTGAAGTTTCAGGAAGAACTGGACCAAGTTCGGAACTTGGCGAATTTGTCATTTTCCCTCACTACCCCAAATGTCAACTTTGCCAACACTCAAAACCCCACACCTCCACAAAGCATCCTGAAACCACAAAACCAACCCGCTCCCCATCACTATTGCAACACATGCCACACTTCAGACAACACCCCACTGCTCATCCCTGAACCACTAAATTCCACAAAGGATCATCCCCACAACACCCCCATCTATGTGAAACCATGCCGCACTATACTCAACTCATTTCAAGAACACCCGAGTCTGATGATAAGGACTTGATTAACAGGAATCTGGCGGAAGAACTCAAGAAGCTGACTAACAGAATTCAGGGCGTCGAGGGAAGTAAGGGGATTGAAGGACTAAATTACGAAGACCTTTGCATTCAACCCGATGTCGAACTGCCCGAGGGGTACAAACCTCCTAAGTTCGAAATGTTTGACGGTACTGGGGATCCGAGAGAACATCTGAGGACATACTGCGACAAGTTGGTCGGAGTAGGGAGGGACGAAAAGATTCGCATGAAACTCTTCATGAGGAGTCTGAAGGGAGATGCTTTGTCTTGGTACATCAACCAAGACCCTAAGAAGTGGTCAAATTGGGTAAGTATGGCGTCCGATTTCATAGACAGGTTCAGGCTCAACGCGAAAAATGCACCAGATGTGTTCTACATCCAGAACTTAAAGAAGAAACCCATGAAGACATTCCGCGAATATGCTACTTGTTAGAGATCAGAAGCTACTAAGGTTAGACCGGCTTTAGAAGAAGAACAAATGAACAGGTTTTTCGTCCGAGCTCAAGATCCACAGTACTATGAAAGGTTAATGCTGATTGAAAGCTAGAAATTTTCCGATATCATCAAGCTAGAGGAAAGGATCGAGGAAGGTATCAAAAGTGGTATGGTCACTAACCTTGAAGCTTTGCATGCCACCAACAAGGCTCTACAGTCTGGTGGCACGTCCAAGAAAAGGGACGTGAGCGCCGTGAAGGTCGCACAAAGAACAAAATCCCTAATTGAATACCAAACCTACCCAATACCTCCACTCACATATCAACCTACCCCAAATTACCAAGCACCCTCGCCCTCTTACCAACATCCACCACCTACTTATCAACCACCTCCACCTCCCACATATCAGCCTACTTCACCCAGATATTCCCAACCCGCACATGTCTACCAAACTTACAATACTCAACCCTCTCACTATCAATCATCTCCCACCCGCCAAAAGTTTCCTAGACCCCGACCAAACTTCGACCGCAGACTATCCAAACAGTATACTGTCATTGCTGAACCTATCGACCAATTGTATGAAAGGCTCAAGTTCAGCAATCAGGCGCCTACCTGAAGAACAAGGGAATATATTTCAAGTTCAGCAATCAGGAGCCCACCTGGAGAACAAGAGAATACATTTCAAGTTCAGCAATCATGCGCCCACCTGGAGAACAAGGGAATACATTTCAAGTTCAGCAATCAGGCGCCCACCTGGAGAACAAGGGACTATAGTTCAAGTTTCAGCTTTCAAGTTCTTACTAACACTCATGTATGTGCCCAGCTACCAAACTGGGGCAGAAGTTTTTCTTTGTTTTTGTCTATTTTGTTGAAATCAGGAACCTACCTGGAGAACAAGGGAATAAATTTCAAGTTTAGCAATCAGGAGCCCGCCTGGAGAACAAGGGAATACATTTCAAGTTCAGCAATCAGGAGACCGCCTGGAGAACAAGGGAAAATATTTCAAGTTCAGCAATTAGGCGCCCACCTGGAGAGCAAGGGAATACAATTCAAGTTTAGCAATCAGGCGCCCACCTGGAGAGCAGGGAATACATTCGAGTTCAGCAGTCAGGAACCCACCTAAAGAGCATGGGAATACATTTCAAGTTCAGCAATTAGGAGCCCGCCTTAAGAGCAGGGAATACATTCAAGCCCAGCAGTCAGGCATCCACCTAGAGAAAGGAAAAACATCTCAAAGTGTAGTTGGCAGTCAGGCATCCACCTGGAGAAAGGGAAAACATCTCAGATTACAATTCAAGGCGGCAAGAAAGGGATTTCACCGGGAGAATACAAGTCAACAAGGCAACAAGAACCACAAGAAGCAAGTTTGAAGATATAGATAGGATTTTTGTAATTCATAGATCATAGTTTAGTCTAGCTTCTTTTTATTTTGACATGGTGTAATAAGGGGTTCAGTAAGCAGTAGCAGCAGCAACAACAACAGTGAAATCACAGCTTCAGGGTAGTCCCAGCTACCAAAACTTCTCGAACTACACTGACCTGATTCCTTTATAGCCAAGGATATGTAGGCAACCTCAGAAGCAGGGTGTGGTCAAATCTTTAGAAAATGCTTCTCACGGAGTATTCAAACGGGCAAAAATCGCTCGTATCCGCTCACTTTATCTTTGCACGAAAACGCTTTGTGTTTCCGCACAAAGAGGGGCAGCTGTGAGCACGTGATTTTTTCCCTATATGAATTACTCCCATAGATTCAAGAAAATAAATTTTTTCCATTTATTTGCCATTTTTTAGGATTTTTGTAGGATTTATTAATTGTTTGCGTTTTTATGCATGTTTAAGTTTTATTTAAATCATGAAAAAACAACAAAATATCATGCATGGCATTTAGGCCTTATTTTTACATTCTTAGGATCAACCGGTAGTTACTTGTTTTATAAAAATTGAAAATCACAAAAAATACTTCATTTTTACACTTTTCCTTTTATTGATTTTTTTTTTCTCTTTTTATTTAGGATTAAGTAGCTTTTATAATTTTTGTAATTAGTAAACCTAGGATTTCAATTTTAGGATTTTTAATTAAAGAAAAAGAAAAAGAAAAGATAAGAAAAAGATTTTGAAGAAAAGATTTAATTGGATATTGAGCTAGTTCTTGTACCCAAATTAGACCCAAATTTTCCTACCTAGCACAAATACACTTGAACCCATTATCCCAAAACTCATACCCTTCCAATTAAAACCTAGACCTATATAGATAGGATTGGGCTACACTTAAAGGGGCAGATTTTTTTCTATATAAGAGACCCTATACTCTAGCGCAACTTTTCCCTTCTTCTCTATTCCCTCATATCATGTACAAACTCACAAACTCACAAAATCACTAGCTTTTTCTGCTTTGAAATCATCTCCCTAAGCTCTTCAAACCCACCTGAGAAATCAACCAAAAATCTGTTGGAAAAATCAGCCAAAGAATAGGAAAAATAGGACCAAGACGCAGCAGCAAATATCAGCTTCATTTCCCTAAAAACAAGCTGTAAAAACCAGCAACAGAAGTAGCGAAAATCAGCTATAGAACAGCCTTCAAACTTCCCAAAACGGTTGCGAAATCCACAAAACAACAGCTGAAATTTACCCCCAAAGCTCCATCGGAACTCAGCCCCAAAGATAAACTGTAGAAGCTCGATTTTGTTGTTGTTTCTGATGTTGTTAAGGAAAAGAAGTCCAGATTAATCGAAAGCTCTCATTCATCCAAATGACATCATTAATTTGCTGCATTTTTCCTGGGATTCTCGAGCTGTGAAGTGTAAGAAGCTGTTGTTGGTTGTTGTTTTCATCTCAATTGATAGCTGGACTCACCGTAGTGATCCTCAGCCTTTGTTCGGCCTTTTAAAATTTGTCGATCGTTGTTTAGGTATGTCCAAATGTCACGGTTATTTTAAACTCAAATCATGATAGCTTATCAAATTATTCTGCTACCTGGTTTTATTCAAAAGCATAACTAGAAATTGTATGAGTTATACTAATATTCATGTGTTCACTTAATCATTGGAAGTTACTGATTTGCACATTTCTTTGCTCTACGTATTCCAATTATATTTGTTTAGGATCAAATAATTGTTTGAAAATGCATGAATAACGGATTAGAGTAAGCTGTACTGAAATAAGCTTGTGGTCATATTTGTCCTTTTCTTGTTCTGTCAGTTATGGTCTCGATTTGTTTTCAATTGGATAATGGAAGTTGAAATAAGGAAACATTGAAGAAATATTATAGTTGTGTAATGAGAATTGATTATATTTTAAGCCTTAGATTTATTAAGCCACAATAGTTACATGGATTTGGACTTAAATACTGCAAAATAAGTTGGCCTGTGCTTCATATTTGTTCGGTAAAAACACTTCAATAACTTCATATTCATAAGCGCATGGCCCTCGCAAACTTGAAAGTGTGTAGTTGTTTTAGGCGCGCTATTTTAATAATTTACCTTCTTAAACTCGGGTGCGCATTTATGTGACCCAAATATAAATTTTAACAACGTTAGATAAAATGTATCGAGGACTGGGGGTGCATTTATGTGACATGGTTCAAAACGTGTTTTAGATGATGTTGAATTTTTCCTAAAATTAATTGAATAAAAGCGGTTTTAAGTTAAAATGCACGTAGGTTCAAAATGTTTTAAAATTAGATAATAGGCTAATTATAACAGTTGAGCGACCGTGCTAGAACCACGGAACTCGGGAATGCCTAACACCTTCTCCCGGGTTAACAGAATTCCTTACCCGGATTTCTGTGTTCGCGGATTGTAAAACAGAGTCAATCTTTTCCTCGATTCGGGATTTAAACCGGTGACTTGGGACACCATAAATTATCCCAAGTGGCGACTCTGAATCTTTAAATAAATAAATTCTGTTTCGATTGTTACTTTAAGTTGGAAAAACTCTCTTATATACACCCTTTCGGGGGTGTAGGTAAAAAGGAGGTGTGACACCTACATTGCGTAAGGCTACCTTTCTGCCTTCCGAGGTTAAGCTCTACCTCCATCTGCATTTCCCTGCATTGCATAAGGCTACCTTTTTGCCTTCCGAGACTAAGCTCTGTCTCCAACTACATTTCTCTGCATTGCATAAGGCTACCTTTCTGTCTTCCAAGACTAAGCTCTGTCCCCATCCTGCATGGCTGAAATATCGCCACTTTATCACTCTTGCATGGCTGAAATATCGCCACCTTTTATTTACGTCTTGCATCGGCTAAAATATCGCCACCTTTTATTTACGTCCTGCATCGGCTGAAATATCGTCACCTTCTGCATTTCATGGGCTGAAAGATCACCAAATTGTCCAAAGGTGTCATTGTTCGGAGGCACCATTTGCATAGCCCGAGAACGCCCTGCTATGGCCTGAGGACCCCATTTTATCTTTTGCATATCATTATTCAAAGGCATCATAGTTCGGAGGCATTATTCTCATAGCCCGAGAACATCATTTCATAGCCTGGGAAACCTTTATCATACGCTTTATGGCCCAGGACGTAATAGTCCGAGGACGTCATCCTAACCGTCCGAAGACAGCATTCATGGTCCAATGGGAACTTGCATTACGTTTATATTTATGCACAATATATGATCATTTGCAGGTAAACCGGCTAGCAACAGCCGTCTCAGCAAGGGTGATCTCGTTCCAGCTCCCGCAGCTTATCAGACTTCGACCATCCTTCTCAACCCGAACATCGCGTCCGCTTTTCGAAATCTTCATCGGTATATTCCGCCAATGGATCCTGAACTACATATGGCCTGATTCCTGTAAGACCAGGGATATGTAGGCAGCTCAGGAACCAGAGCTCGGTCAAATTCTTCAAATCGTTCCATTCGGTCGAAATTGACCATCATATCTTTACCCGGCAACTCTTTCATCCTTCCTGGGTAAAGAGAGACAGTTATTAATACCCAATTTTTTCCCTATGTATTTTATATACAAAATACTTTCCAAATAACATATATATTCATACATAAGCATACCCAAGTGTTTTAGTATTTTTTCAATCTTTTGAAGAGTTTTTAAATCAATTTACTATCCATTTTAGTAGTACAAAATCCGTAATTATTTCCAAAATAATCAATTTTGGAGAATAATTTATTTTATTCCCATATTTATACCAAAATATATTTAAGATAATTTTTGTGTATTTTTACAAATTTATTTGGTATTTAAAAGACTAAATTGCATACAATTGCAATTATAGCCTATTTTAAGATTAATAGCATTATAATTGTAAAATTTGTTCCAGTATTTTTAAATCGATATTTATATATTATTTGTTGGCTCGGTACTTTTAATTTACTTTTAAAATCATTATTACTATTTTTTATAAATAAAAAGGAAAAACTGGCTATTTAACATTTAGTCCCATTTTATTTCAATCACAGCCCCATTTCATTTCAATTTTAGCCCTTAAATTGACCCAATCCTAACCCCAACTGAACCACTCTAGTTTCAATTTGGATCCAACCCACGACCTAATTACAAACGACCCAACCTATTCCCCACCTACCACTTAAATTTGGACCGTTGATCACTCAAGATCAACGGCCAAAACTAGCCCTTTCCTTTTTAACTCCTAAACGATTACCCTAATCTCCCTCATTCTCACCTGACCCGCTGCCTTGAAACCCTTTATCTCTCAAAACACTCTCAAGCTCTCTAAAACCCTAGCCATCTCCCACTTTATTCTACCATGTTTTCACCGGATTCCATGGTTTCTCAGGCCATGGATGGTTGGTACTCACCCCCCTCCACCATCAAACCATGGTTGTTCGAATCTTCGAGGCCTGACCTTGATGGTTCTCCTTCAGATCCTCTCAGATCTACAGTTCTATGGCTTCTCCGGCCATGCTCCGGCATATTCGAGCATTAGGAGCTTGATTCTAACTCATCCGACTCAAGATCGGACCTTCTTCCAAGCCTTTCTCATTTCTAGGGTTTCACCGAAACCCTAAGCTATTCGAGGTTTTTCTCTGTGTGTTTTCTTAGATCTATGTTGTATCTGTGTTGTACTTGATTTTTAAAGTGTTTTCCCCAAATTTTCTTTTCAAAATCGTTTGTCTTTGATTTAGGGTTTTCGAAAGGATTTCAGAATGACTTTTTGATTCTTCCTTTTTCTTTTCTTTATGTGTGTTTGCCTATATTATGTTTTACCACGCATGTGTTGTTTTTCTACCTTTCTTTCTGATATACATGACTCTTCTGTACCTTTGTACTCTATTGTGCCTCTAGAGTAGGCTCGCATGTTAATATTTGCTATGTTTTCCTACATGTTCTTTGCTATACTTTCCAACATTCTCTTATTGTATGTGTTTCTTGCTGAGTTCTTTAACTTTGTTTGTTTTACTGGACTTTTGTTGGAGTTCTGAGCATGTATTACTACTGTTTCTTAAGCTTATATCACCCTTCTCCTCTCCTGAACTTGCTTACGTTCCGATTTTTCTTAAACATGTTCTTTATGCTCTTTAAGTCAACTTTTTTCACTCTGTTGCTTCAAACCTGCTATCATGTATGTTGGTTCTCATGAGTCTCTGAATGAGACCTCTAAGTCTGTTTCAATGGCTTGCCTTCTCACATCTGTGTCTGATTTAAGTGGAAGCCCTAGGTTTTGGGTTTTCTTTGGCAAGTTTGATTTTGTGTTCGGGTTAGGGTTTTACTTTGGGACCCTGGACTCTCAGACTCATTATGAGTCTACAAACTGAACTTGTATCCCTTTGCTTATGATTCTGAACCTTTTTATGTTAGACTCTTTTCTAAGTAACATGACATTTCCTTCTTGATTCACATACTTGCGTGCTTTATATATGAGAAATTCTTCTTTATAAAGGGTTTTTGCCAACTATTGATTGATTACGAATTCCTTTTAATAGGGTTTGATTGATTGTTACTGATTTACTCTAATTGAACCTTCTTTACCTTTTCCTGACTTGGGTCATTCGACCAAAGCTTGCAATCTTGATTTTACTGGTTGTTTGATTGATTCCCTTTTCTTATTTTTTCACAAACCGTGTACCATTGGACTTTTGCTTTAAATAAACCCTGTGTATGTACCCTTCTAGTGTTACTTTGGAAAAGATTTTAATCCAATTCTTTCCTTAATTGTCTTCTACCCATTTGAAATCAGAATCCCTTAACTGAAAGGAGATTTTGTGTTATTAATTGCAAATTATTCCCTTACCTTTTCTTACTTATTTTCTACACTATAAAAGGGGGCACGACCCTTCTGCACTTAGACACCTTAAACCTTCGGTTCAACACTTCGAATTCAATACTTTACACACACATCTCTCAATTACAATACTCTTTCAATACTTCACTCTCTTCTAAGATCTTTTGTATTGTTTGCTTGCAATTTGGTTTACAAGATTTCAACTTTCATTTATTTGTTTCCCTGAAACTGGTATGTCTTAATTTTGATTTCAGCACCATCCCTATATGTTTACTTTATAGTCGCTACACTCCTATCTACTTTGCTATTCATGTTCTCTACTGAATATGCTACTCTCTCTTTGCATCTGTTGTACATGTTTGTTGTGAATTCCCCATATCCCTACTCTCTTCTATGTGTTTGAGTTAAGGTTCAGGCATGGCAACATCCAAATTGCTGCTCATGTCTGGACCTAATCCTTAATGGATCCTAACTCCCAATAAATGTGGCTAACAGGCTAGTTAGGGGTGTGTCAGCACTCCTAATTGATGGGCATGACCACCAGCCTGCCATGGCTCTCCCTGATTCCCCCCTTGTGTACTTACACTTACTCTTAGATTCTAAGTTCTGCCCCCCCCCTCTTATGAGCCTTGCTTTGGGACCTTGAGTTCCCTCTGAACTTGGACATCTGAGGGCTGGCATTTCCACACTGCACTATGCTCTTAATTCTGTAATGTGTTTGGGGTGTAAGCATTGCTCGAAGCCCTTTGAGACTTTTGGGAACTTTGATACATCCCAAATATGAGAAAGGCTTTGGAAACCTGATCCTGGAAGTTGGTTCACCTCATATTGTTAGACCTTGAGTCTGAATTAAGCTCCTTGGTTGTAGCTTAATTTTTGATGTAATTTTACTTTTCTTAATTCATTCTGGTCTGTAATATGTTGTAATAACTTATGGGGTTCTAGTAAAAAGGGGAGGGTCACTTATGTATGCAAAGGGTAGACAGCATGCTCATAGGCGTTACTATTCACAAGTTCTGCACTTTTGCATATCATGTAGAAATCCCGCCTATAAGTTTTCTGCACTCATGCATGTCATATAGAAATCATGCCCATATGTTACTGCACTTACACATATTATGTAGAAATCCTGCCTATAAGTTTTCAGCACTCATGCATGTCATATAGAAATCCTGCCCATAAGTTTCTGCACTTCTGTATATCATATAGAAATCCTATCTGTAGGTTTTTCTACACCTCTGCATATATAGAGATCATGTCCATAGGTTTTCTGCACTTTCGCATATCATATAGAATCCTGCCTCTAAGTTTATGCACTTCTGTATATAGAAATCATGACTATAGGTCTTCGACACTTCTGCATTTTACATCTATCATTAGGCAAACAGTTATAGGTTAAGTAATAATAAATTTCATTCTAGATACCATGTCTATAGGACTCCTGCACTTTTATAATCGTTTTAAAACCAATAACGCCTAGAAATCATGCCTATAAGAGTAACCAGTTGAATCTGATTCGTTTATTTCATCTACAAGTCTAAAATCAGTAGTAATGTCATTTAACATCTGTAGAACTTATGTGTTTTCTACAATCAGTAAGCCTTCTTTAAAATTGGAGTAAGCGCTGTTAGATATCATGCCTATAGGTCTCAACTAGGCAAGCTAGTAGATAATTGATTAACTGCATCAGTCTTTGATAAATTACAACTAGGGAAGGCTAATTCGGACTCCTCATCTGAGAAATATGTGATGAATCAGCCTATCCTACGCTTTAATTTGATTCAGACCATAACCAGTACTTGTAAGTCATGCTAGCCAATTTGTTTCTTTAAATTAGGAGGCCTGTTTGAGCCCTTTAACTATTATGTGTCCTCCCATACCTGCCTTATATGTTTTGATTGTCACCCTAGAATTTTATCCTTTTAAAACTCTGAAAACCCAAATCTCCCTCCCCTTTAGAACTAGTAGTCTCAAATTCCTCCGGGACTGATAGGATTGGGGTGGGTATTAGCATGCAATAAGTAACGACACCATTTTGCGCTTTAATACCTTAACGGGGTGGGAAGGGTAGCTATGGATATAATTACCGGTGCGCTAATACCACGTGTAACCCCTCTTTTGAGGAGTGATTACCGGGTATTGCATTGATGTGATCCATATTGTTTGTAAAACTAGGACCCCCTTTTTTTTAACTTGTTTTATTGTCCGAACTATTTCCTTAAAATTTATGCTTTCTTTATTCTCTTCAAACTTTCAATTTGCTTGCAATAATATGTGAAAATCCCCTTCTATTTGAGGCCCTTAATTTCTTATTTGATTATGTGAAGTCACAATTGTAACATGGTCGGGAACCACACTAGTGGATTTTGAGGGGTGCCTAACACCTTCCCCTCGAGATAATTTCTAGCCCTTACCCAAACTCTGGTTCTTCAAACTCAAACCCTTCTTAGTGTCCTAATGCACTTAATTATTAGGTGGCGACTCTTCAAGTTCCAGAACCCAATTCCCAAAAGGGAACGAGTTGTCCTCCCAAATGTCACAAGCCCGATTTTGCGAGAAAAAGGGGGCACGACAACGGTTTCTTATTTTCTCTCTCTTTTTTTTCTTTTTCTTTTCTCTCTTGTTTTTCCTCTCTCTTTCCCTCTCTTTTTTTATTTTCTCTCTCTTTTTCTTTTTGGTTATGATCGAATATGGAGATTGCCTACGTATCATGACCCCGCATGAATCAAATCTTTGCGTAGTTCTGGGGGAAAGTGTAAAAATAAATAATAAAATATTTTGGGATTTTCAAATTTTCATAAAAAGAAAATGCTTTGATTACAACGACTCAAAAACTAACAGACTTGAAAAGGAAACTAACAGACTCCAACAGCAAGATGAAAATGTAGACTCGAAAACAAACTAACAAACTCCAACGGAAAGAAAATATAGACTCGAGTAAAAATCATTTTATACATCAATACCTCAAATGCTCCTTGGTCCCGTGGGACATCATTCGGTCTCACCACGGGCCTACGCGCTAAATCCCCTTGGAGGTGGTAGAGATCTTCCATTATCTGGTGGACAAATGTCATCACAGTGGCGAAGAACGTGCATCTAGTCATGTCCTTACACTTACTACATTTCATTGTGATGTAGTCGGTGATCCTTCTGACCCGTTCTCTTATGACGCCCTTTTCTTGCAACAAACGCCCAATCTGTTGGGCCCTAGCTTCCAAAGTTTGTTCAGCTATATGATTCCGTTCTTGAAGTTGTTGCAGATCTCTTTCTAATTGTGCCATTGTTGCATAACAGTGTTCTCTTTTAGCCTTAAAGTCTTTCGCCTGCTTGATCATTTTGTTCTCAACGGTGATGACTCTTTTCTTCAACCCCGCAACCTCATTGTCGTATTTCTCTTTTAACTATTTAACTAGGCACGCTCGTTCCTCCACATTCTTAGCCAATTTTGTTCGAGCCCTGGCTAGTTCACCCTCTGCTTTGTTCAAATCAAAACCATACTCATCCACCTCCTGCCTTAGGTTCTTTATAAGCTTTTCATCCTTTGCACTTCTGGCAGGATTTTCAGCTGCTATTTTCATTTCTCGAATCGTGGCTCGAAGGGCCTCATTTTCTTCGGTTAGCTTTTTATTTTCACCCTCATCCGTCGCAGCTTGCAAACCGTTCTCGAATTGGAGATCCCTGACTTGCTTTTCTAGCTTTCCTACTATGGACCTGTACTCATTCTCCTTGGCGAGCCAAGCCCACTGTTCTTGCGACGTCTCAACGAATTCCTGAATGCGAGGCTTTTTGGCTGGTCTTTCCGGTTCGGCCCTTGTAGTGTTCTTCTTTCTATACCAGGCAAGGTAGGTAGGTGAGACCTCGCCTCTAGATAAGTCACGCACTTGAGTGTTCGTTGTCAAATACTGGCACTCGTTCCAAATAGAACGAACTGTTTCTTCATGAAATTGGCCGTCGGAGCTAACCTCGACCGCATAAACACTAAGATTTTCACCTGGGTGCGTCACCTGGCACCTTCCCAACTATCTCATCACCCGATATAGAACGTAAGGCTGAATGCCTCGAAGACCTATTAGGAGGAAGTAAGGACCGGTGGAGGGCATATACACAATTTCTTCAACAGGAAGCCAACCCAGTGTCCATTCTATTTGCCCTGTAGTGATGGAGCGAAGGCGGGATACCCAATCTCCAAACCCTTCTGGTAACTTGAACCCTGAAATCCTTGTGTCGAACTCTTCAATGCAACTTTTCTCTGCGGACCCATAACTCATATACTGAGGGCGGTGACATAGGTGTTCGATCATCCACATCTGTAGTAGCAAATTGCATCCCTCGAAGAAATCTGCCCCAGCTTTACAAGCTATGAGAGCTCGGTATATCTCAGACACTATCATAGGGGCAAGGGTGCTCTTGTCATTGGTACTCAAGACTTTGACGACTCCATCCACCCGCAGATCGATATTCTCATATTTTCGGGGAAACACCACGAGGCCTAAGAAAGCTACCATGAAGGCGAAACGCCTATGCTCATCCCATTTTACTCGGTTCCCTTTGCTACAAACCCCGCTTTCCGGGTTGTCGAATCCTCCTACATACCCGTACCTCTGGTATATGAAACGTAGAGTGGAAAAACCGTCCGCCAACTCAGAGTACGGAATTCCCTTGCTTATTTTTAGCAAATTCATGAATTTGTGAGATTTAACAGCTCTTGGAGCGATCAGATACTTATGCCTCAGACCTTCAATACTTCCCATATAACCTGCTATCTCTTCTAAGGTGGGTGTGAGTTCAAAATCCGAGAACTGCAAGACATTGTGAGCTGAGTCCCAAAACGTAACCAATGTCTTTATGATGTCTCCTCTAGGCCTGATCTTCAACAACCCGGTGAGACCTCCCAAGTGTAGATTGACCTTATCTTGCTCTGATTTACCCAGATCTTCCCACCACATATGCAACTCTAAAGGGATCTTGTTCATGACTGTTATTGGCAAACTTTGACTCGTGCTCATTCTGCACATTTATTAGGGTGATTAAGCAAAATCAAGACTCATTTGACTCAAAAACAAAGTTAACACTATTTTTCTCTCTTTTTTCAAATTTTTATTTCAAAAAAAAACCCGGTTTTGCAAATACGGCCTTTCAGCACTTCCGGGGAGAAGATTTTAAGGTTGTACTTGCTAACCGGCCAAAATTCCAAAAAAAAAAGAGACCAAAGGTGGTTGTTCTTGCAAAAACAGCCTTCTGGTGTCCTTTTGGGGACATTCGGCTATTTTCAACAAGAATGGCTAACCTTACTTATTTCCAACAAAGTAATAAAATTTTAGTGCCTTTTGAGCTATTCTTGCAAAAAGGAAGTTGGACTCGATGGGGGTTGCCTACGTATCCCACATCCGGTGAGAATCAAACTGGCGTAGTTCGGGCAATTTTGACAAAACAAAAACCAACTTTTTCTTTTTTTTCAAAACAAAACAAAGATTTCTCTCCTTTTTTTTCAAAATTTCGCTAGAGTTTCAGTATATTTTGGGACATCTATTTTTCAAAAACAAGCAATTAACTCTCTTAGCCCTCACATTGACTTTCCTTCTCTTAACATTTTCCCTATAAGCCGGTCAACATGCAAATCCGAAGCAAATGAATGCACAAGTAGCAAGTAGGATGCATCAGGATGGTCTTTTTCATTTCGGGCATACCTGTCCTAGACAGACCAAACCCCTGTGTTGAGTCTCCAAAGTCAAATGCACATGAAGCAGATAAGCGTTCCTACTAGGGATCCGGCATGAGGCTGAGTTATTTTAGGTTTAAAACCTGGGTGAACTGTTCTAGACCTGGCTTACCCGAGCGGATAACTTGAGCCAGGGGGGCTGCGTACCGGTAACCAAAAGATCATCCGGCTTTGCAACTTGTCCGAACCTCCTTCTATTTGGGATATGACACTAACAGAAAGAAGTCACAACCAGCGTGCACTCCTCGGGAGAGAGAAGAGAGGGTTTCGTAGCAGTTTATATACAGTTCATATAATATCAAAGCGGTAAAAACAACATTTAGCACATTAGGCCCAAACATGTAATAAAATCAGATAATAAATAAAGCCAAATATAACAATTCATCTAAGCTCAAATTCTGAAGCCTGAACTAGAGATTCTAGGTTTGATCCCCAGCAGAGTCGCCAGAGCTGTCACACCTCCTTTTTACCTACCCCGGGAAGGGTATAAGGGAGTTTTTTCCAATTTAAGTGACAATCGAAACGGGATTATTTATTTATTAAATCAGAGTCGCCACTTGAGATAATTTTATGGTGTCCCAAGTCACCGGTTCAAATCCCGAATCGAGGAAAGATTGACTCTGTTTTTACAGTTCGCGAGCACAGAAATTCGGGTAAGGAATTGTGTTAACCCGGGAGAAGGTATTAGGCATTCCTGAGTTCCGTGGTTCTAGCACGGTCGCTCAACTGTTGTAATTGGCCTATTATCTGATTTTAGTACATGTTTTAACCTATGGTTCCATTTTAACTTTAACCGCTTTTATTCATTTTTAAGGAAAATTGCAACGTCATTTAAAATACGTCTTGAACCACGTCATATAAATGCACCCGCAGTCCACAACACATTTTATCTAACGTTGTTGAGATTTGGATTTGGGTCACATAAATGAGCACCCGAGTTTAGGAAGGTAAATTATTAAATAGCGCGCCTAAAGCAACTACGCATTTTAAATTTGCAAGGGCCATGGAGATTCAACTAAATGGTGTGCCTCGAATTCTAAGGATTAAAATATTAACTAAGCGAGGGCCATACATTTTAAGATTTTATTTGGCACGGTGCACCTCAATTCCAATTTTAAAAGGGAAATTCAGACTAAATTTTGGAGGGCAATAAGCTATTTGTGTTATCTAGTATGGCTCACCTCAAATTAATTACGACAACTAGTTGAATTAACGTGATTTAAGGCCGAGACACATGATCACTAGAGAAAGGGAAAGGGGCGCTGGGATTTCAGGAGTTGGACCGCCCCTGCTTGTGAACATTAATAACAATAATTAAATTATGCTTTGGACTCAAAAGGAGGCCCAGGATAAACGACAAAAGCTTAACAAGGACCGGGCACAAAAGTCAGCTGGGCCCAATAGCCTTAATTAGCATATGACAAACTAGTATACATAGAAACCAGAAATGTAGCACACACAAATGATCATTATTTTCTAAAAAAAAACTGAACATTGAACAGGGATAAGAATTCACGTCTCAATATCAAATAAGATAAATTATAAACAAATTACATGAAGTTCGAATCCCAATTGTGACCTCGCCAACGACAATGAAAGCCTTACATAGCTTAGCGAGATTTGTAACTTGTCAAACCATAAATTCATTGTTTGAATCATAGTTCTTCAAGAACACAAATGCCTCACTTGAATTCTAGAAGACAATGTGATAAAAAATTGTGACACAAGGCTCAGATTTTGAAAACTAAACTAATCCTGAAACTAGTTTAAGCTAGATCGAAAGAAAAATAATGAGGCAAGACTAGATCACTGTTATAGGAAGGCAGATATTCACTAACACTTTGACTTATGCACACATCAAAACCTAGAAGCTATGACATTGAGCCACCAATCCAAATCGCATACAATATTTCGATCATTAATACAGTGGACTTAAGAACCCAAATAGTTGCAGTCAAATGGAGGGAACAGAGGGCTGAAAGTTCAATAAAAATGAAGGGAGAGTGGGAAATACTCTTGGGTTTATCATTGAACCCAAACATGACAAAACAGTATTAGTCAAAAAACCAGAAAACCCAACATCTTATAACTGATTATGCAGCTTGTTTTCAGCAAGTTTGAACTTCAAAACGAAACTGGCTAAGGTATTCACCCTTGATCCTCCTGACTCATTCATCCATTACATTAACTCCATGTAGTCTCCATACTATTTAACAACATTTCGAGTCATTTGACAAGTACTTAGCTAGGAAATGAAGATTAACCAACCTTAACTTATGAAACAACAAACATAATAAATCTAAACTACTGAGAAAACCAAATAGACATCAGATTGTGATCCTCCATAATGTCGTAAGCTCTTCCCCATACAAGAGTGATACCAATTTTAGCTTTCAACTCTTATGAATCTGATCATATTAAGCTCAGATCCATAAAGAGTCCTACTGCAACAGGCTAATCCCTGGCTAATACACACAACTCAAAACATGAAGCAAATATTAAGTTTGAGCGAGCTAAACAGTACACATAGAACCCAAACCCAACAAATATCCACTAATGTATTTGAAGCACAAGAGAAGCATGTTTCCAGCATATGAAACAAGAATCACATTGGATATATATTCAATTATTCACATAACATATTTAACATTCATGTAAAATCATGATTACAAGGATTCTGGCATAGGGTCATGATGTGTACCTTAATGCCTGAAATCTGCTTCAAAATCCTTAAAGAAAATATTCCAACAACAGAGGGTAAAGCAGCAAGCAACCAGCAACTACAACCTCTTTTAATCCATACTCAAATCCCAGAATTCCAGCAGATGTCCAATACTTAAAACCAGAAAGATGAAAACAAATAACCAATGAAACAGTGCCAGAACTTTCCCATTTTGTTTGGTGTTTTCTGATTCTGAAGTTTTACCCCTGTGTGTTTTTCAGTGCTTTAGATATAGAGAATATCACTTAAAACCTTTCAGCCATTTCTGATTTTTCTGGATTTTATCTTCTCTAATCCCTGACTTGAATAGCAAGTCATGATGCCTTTATAGGCAAGTATTAGGGCAGCTTAAAGATATCAGTCTTTGTATTTTGCCCTTTTTTGAATTTTGGTTTTAGCTCGCATACCCCCAATGTAAATTTCAGAATATCAAAATAGTCTCAAACCTCTTTCCTGGAAGCTTCCTAAGGCTGTTACACCAAGATTCTCCAAGCTAATTACCTAGACTACCCTTCAAAACCCTGAAAATTACCCTCAGTAAATTACCAATGGGTCAATTTGACCCAATGTCCAAATTCTAAGACTAGGCCTTGTCAAACTGGCCTAATCCCACCCCTCTTGGACTTCTGACTTTTAGCCTAATTCATAATCGAACTGTTCCCAAACGAACTAAAGCAGAGTCTAAAACATGAGCCCCTTTCCCCCTTTCCTTATATTCATTTTTGGCTCTTAAATTCCTAACGACCCCTCTTCTATTCCCTTCCAGAAGTAAACTAACCACTTAAATCTAGGTTGAATGGCCTGGCCAAATGGCCCAAAATAGAGCAAATCTTTCAATGAAAAATACATTCGAGAAGAAGAGACAGAACCACATGCCATAGTTTGCAACTTGAATTATAATCGGTAATTTAAACCAAATACTAAACATGATTTGATTAAATTTATTCTTAAACAATAAGTTACCACTAATTAGTCCAATTGACCATGCAATCTAAAACTGAAACTCGAGAACAACTAGAAAAGAAGAAGGAGAATGGGTACCTATTTAAACCTTTCGAATTCAACGGATAAAACAAACCCACGATAATAGGAGCTCTGGACAGAATCCGGTGAATCAGAGATGAATTGGAACTTACATTAATCAATGGCTTTTTCCAAAAGCCATTAACTAATGCTAGTTTTAACTCAAAACAAGCTAAGATTAACGAAGAACGCCAAAGGATCAAGAGCTTGACTCTTTCGGCCATTTTAGATCTAAAACTTGGGGAATTCTGGGGTGTTTTAAAAGAAACTGAAATGGGATACGATATGAGGGAAGAGTGGGGGTTGTCTGGTTAGAAGATGGAAGGGATTGGGGTAGCGCTGCCGGCAGATACAGGTTTGGGGATTTGGGGCGGCTGCTAGGGTTTTGTGTCTCTGAATGTGAGAGACGGGAATGGAGGGGAGATAGAAAGGGGGTGGCCTCCGTTCGGACATATATATATGGGTAGGGTGAGGAGTTCCGGTCGGTTGGATCTCAATGATCCAATGGTTATGATGATAGGGGCATTAAACGGGGTCGTTTGGATTGTAAGGGGGGCGGAGCGGGTGATGGAGCGGGTTCTGGGCTGACTTGGGCGGGTAAAGGGACTTTGACAATAGGGCCTAGGGGAAATTTAAATCTGGCCCAAATAGATTTCTTTCTTCTATTTTCGTTTCCTTTTCATTTCTTTTTTTTCTAATTTCTCTTAAATTAAAATTAAAAATAAATCTAAATTAATCCCTAATCAAATTGTCTTATCAAATCAAATTAATTACTATGAATAATACTTACTACAAATAATTAAAACCCAAATTAAAGGAAACACTACCAAAATTCAAAATTAAAATTAAAAAGTGTAAAATAAACTATTTTTTGTGATTTTTCTCATTTTATAAAACAACTAATTTGTTAATTAATCCTAAAATATGAAATTAAATCCTAAATGCAAATGCAATATATTTTTGTATTTTTCATTAATTAAACAAAGTTAACATGCGCAGACAAATGCAAACAATTAATAAAAATGCTACAAAAATCAACGAAATTGCAAATAATGGGAAAATTTATTTTGTTTTGAATTTGTGGGAGTAATTCATATAGGGCAAAAATCATTTGCTCACACCCGACATCTATGAGATCACAATTATTGATACAAGTTTGAAACTCCAAGCTTCCATACATTCTGTGAGGCTTCCCCCCCTCCCCACACAAGTTTTTCATTAGGATCCAAAATAATATTGAAGTCCCCCCCCCCCTATGCAGCAAGGAACATCAATCACCATGTTGTCATGTTCAATAGACTGCCAAAGATCCCTCATTTCTTTGGATTTGCATTTAGCATAGACGGCAGTAATGCAAATATCCTGCATACCAATAGCATTATTGATTTTAATAGTAATGTGTTGATCACTAGAGGAAGTAACCTTGGAGGAGTTGAATGCATTCCAAAAACACCAGATTTGACCGTTGTTGTTGAAGCAGTAGTATTGAAATCCTAAAAATTTTCTGTAGCCATCTAATTTTTCCTTTGAAACAAAGGGTTCAAAGATAGCCACATATTGAGTGTTATTGAGATTGATCAGTTTCTTTAGCCTGTGAATAGCTTTTTTGGATCTAACTCCCCTAATGTTCCAAAATAGAGCACTAATCATTTAAAACTATTAGGGGGTTGTCTTCTTTTTGATTCCTTCTCACTGAAGGTTGAGTCTTATTCCTGTGTCTTTTGCCACTTTTCCTGGTTTCACTTCTCCCTCTCCTTGTATTTTGTTGTTGATCATCAGTAAAAGTATGAGAGGCTTGATCTTCCTTTCTCAAATCCTGCTGATAGCTCATTTGCTCAGTTTCTTGATAACTGTCTGAGTTATCATTCTCCTGATTAGTGTTGTTGCAGTCTTCCTTATTCTTATATAAGTCTACGACCAATTGAAGCCCTGGCTGATTCCTTATCTCCGTAGGGACAGTAGAAGAGCCAGACTCACAGCACTGATCCATCTTTTCTATTCCCTCACTTCTATTCTCTAGACTAACTTGTCTAATGTAATTTAGCATTTGTTGATCTTTTTCTGTATCAAGCTCGTTGACTTCAGGAAAGGTTTCACTGTTGTTCTTCTCCTCTGTCTAATCTTGTTGTGATGTTTTATCTTTTGCAGCAGGGCTTAGGATACTTTCTTCTAAGGATTGCCTTGAAAAATCATTTTGTTTTGCTGGAGATTCAAATTTGTCTCTTCTTTTGCTACTGGTTGGTTTGAATAACGCTTTGCTCTTCTTTTTTGGCATTTTTTAGGTCTTTTTTTCTTGGACTTCCTCCTGCTATCTTTTTTGATTTTGAGTTTTCCATCTTCAATTTGTTGATTTTGAGTAGACTCTGAATTCTGAAGCTTTTGGACTTCTACATTATTGTTGTTTGCTGGAATGTTTCCCTCTTGCCCTGAGGATGGCTGAGGGACTTTAACTTGAATCTGAACTTCTTCTTCTTTGTTTTTAGCTTTCTTTTATTCAAGAGCCCTATAATTAACCATATAATGACCAATTTTCCTGCAGTGTTTACAATATTTTGGGACCCCTTCATACTCCAACTTTTGAGTGTACCCTTTGAGAGGTGAGTCCTCATACTCTTGTCCAACAAAAACACTTTGAGGTAGCAGTTTCAACAAGTCCACTTCTACTCGGATTTTAGCCATGCTTGGCCTTGTTCTACCCATAATTGCAGCATCCAAAGCTAGAGGAGTATCGACTGAACTTAGAAGTTGTTTTATGTCGATCTCTATATGTTTTGTTCTTTCGTGAAATACTGATTTTATACTATTTGCATTGCAACTCTGCTATCACTATGTACATATACTGGAAGTTTCACTTCTGTTCCCAACTCCTTTAGTAATGTTGTTAGCCAAACAACTTCTGGAACTGCACTTGCCATGCTTCTATATTCAGCTTCAATTGAGCTTTTTGAAATTGTGTTTTGCTTTTTTGACTTCCATGAAACTGGTAATTCTCCAAGCTTGATTAGGTACCCTGACATCGACTTTCTAGTGTTAGGACATGAGGCCCAATCAGCATCACAAAAAATATTGATTTCACTTAAATTTTGACTGCTCAGTAAGATTCCCAGTCCTAGTTCCCTTATAATATATTTCACTACTCTTATAGTTGCATCCCAATGAGACTTTTTTGGTTGCTGCATAAATTGGCTGAGGGTACTGAGAATGCAATATCTGGTCTGGACATAGTCAGGTACAATAGCTTTCCAATAAGCTTATGATATTGGCCTACATCTGCCAACATTTGATCTTCTATTGCACACATCATCTGGTCCAGTTCTGGAACTGTCAGCTTGATATTTGTCTCTAATGGTGTCTAGGATGGTTTTGCTCCACTTAATCCCATGTCTGAAATTATTTCCAATCCATACTTTCTCTGATTAATCAAAATACCTTTGCTGGATCTGCTGAACTCCATGCCAAGAAAAAACTTCAGTTCACCCAAGTCTTTGATCTTATAAACCTGTTATAAGAAGGCTTTGGTGGTTTCAATTAGCTTCAAATTGTTTCCTGTAACCAACATATCATCAACATATATTAGTATTACCACTATATCTGCTCCTTTCTTCTTGATGAATAATGAGTGGTCTAAATTGCTTTGCTTGAACTCAGCCTGTAACAATGTCTCTGTAAGCTTTAAGTTCCATTGTATGCTTGCTTGTTTTAGACCATATAGAGATTTTACAAGTCGACAAACCAATCCAGACTCCCCCTGACTTGTAAAACCCTGTGGTAGAAGCATATAAACTTCATCATGTAGGTCTCCTTGCAAGAAATCATTGTATACATCTAGTTGTTGGACTGGCCAATTATGCATAGCGATCAATGAAAGGACTGTCCTCACAATGGTGGTTTTCACTATAGGGGAGAAGGTCTCATTGTAGTTAAGACCCTCTCTCTGATTGTAGACTTTGTCTACTAACCTTGCTTTGAATCACTCCACATCACCATTGGCCAATTATGCATAGCTACCAATGAAAGGATTGTCCTCACAGTGGTGATTTTCACTATAGGGGAGAAGGTCTCATTGAAGTCAATACCCTCTCTCTGATTGTAGTCTTTGGCTACTAGCCTTGCTTTGAATCTCTCCACATCACCATTGGCCTTAAGCTTGACTTTGTAAACCCATTTACAACCTATAATTGTTTTCCCTTGCCAGAACCAGTTCCCAAGTATTGTTGGCCTGTAGAGCTTGAATTTTAGTTTGCATTGCTTCTACCCATCTTGGATCCTTAGAATCTTCCTGAAATGTTCTGGGCTCAACAACTGAGGAAAATACACCCAAGTATGTCGGACAAGAAGTAGAAAGATTAGCATATGTAGCATAATTGTGGATGGGGTATAAGGTAGTGTTGCCTATCTTCCTTGTGGTTACATAATCTGTCAACCAGAGTGGTTCTTTAGGTTCCCTATGTGATCTTCTTAGAGTGTTAGGATGTGTCTGTGCCACATGATGATCAGGAAGTGGAGTCTCTAAGGTGATGACCTTTGAGTCATGGATTCTAGGAGAAATGCTTTCAGTGGTATTGTGTTGATCTTCATAAGGCAACATATTGTCCAAATCCTGCAAAGCTATCTAAAGTCGTTAAATCCTCTACATGTTGGATAATGTCTTATACATTACCATCAGAGACATCTAGCTGCTCTATAGTTGTAGCAGTAGGGCCATCTATATTTCCACCTTCAAAACTATAAATATCATTAGTAGTACTGGGAATACGAGGCTTGATTTGGTTAGTAGGATCATCAGTTGTAACCTGAAAAGTAAATATAGACTCCTTGAACACCACATCCTTGTTGACAAAGAACTTGTGCCTATCCAAATCATATAGGATGCACCCTTTAGTGACACCAGAATATCCCATAAAAACAACCCTGATAGCTCTACTGGAAAACTTGTCAATTTTGGGTAATGCACTTGCAAAACAAAGACATCCTATTATTTTCAAATGATAAATGGAAGGCTTCCTATCAAAGAACAATTCATATGATGACTTACCATTGAGTGTCTGTGATGGTAACCTGTTAATGACATGTGCTGCTTCCAGAACACAATGCCCCCAGAACTTCATAGGGATATGACCTTGAAATTTGAAAGCTCTTGTAACTTCAAGCAAGTGTCTATGCTTTCTCTCAGTCACACCATTTTGATGTGGTGCATAGACACATGTTTTCTGGTGAACTATCCCCATAGATGTGCATAAGTCCTGCATAGCTGAGTTTACAAACTCTCTACCATTATCACTTCAAATTGTTTGCACTATTCCATTAAACTGTGTTTGTATCAGCTTAAGAAATGACTTAAAACAATCATAACATCACTCTTAAATTGCAAGAGAAAGATCCATGGGATAAATTGTAAGGAAGCTCTTGGGACTAGCTGATAACTATGGATTTTAATATATCTTGTGCTCTTTTTTGCTTAGGTTTTGGGTAAAAAATGTGTAAAAGTATTCCCGAAAACTAATTTACTATGCTTTACTTGAAAAGTTTGGTCAAAATGAGGCAAAGAAGCCAAAATAAACTCATCAAAGAGTAAAACTTGCACATACTAAAGACTGGAAACTGGAGAGCGGAGAGTGGACAAAATATGCGGCCGCGTGAGGACCACCACTGAGGTGTCCACAAATACGCGGCCCGCGAAAGTAAAGTTCATAGAGGCTAACTTGAACACAATTTCCACCGCTGACCGCGATGCAAAAGCGTGGCCGCGAAACATCTGACGCGACCGCGGTGGTATTTTCGCTAAGAGTGGTGATTGAAGTTTAGAAACCCTGCAAGTCATGCTTAATAGAAGAATGTGGTCCGCATCCAAATTACGCGGCCACGATGGAAGCACACGCTGATGCGGATAAAATTACACTGTATGCGAAACCAAGTCCAACCCAAGCTTAGAATTGAAGAAATGCGGACCGCGCTCACTATTGAAGGCCGTGAAATTCCAAGCGCGGACACGCTCGCTTTTATGCGTCCACGAATCCTCCACAAGGGCATCTTTGTCAGGAATTTTCAGCTATGTATAAATAGATCTTTTTCATATTTTTAGGTTAAGTTTTGTTAAGGAAAACATGTGAACGGCTGGTTTTTACCTTTTTGAGTAATTTTAGAGTAGATTTATCTTCAATCTTTAGATTTTCATCTTGTATTTGAATATTATGGCTTATATTCCATCTTCAACTTTGATTTTTGCTAGTTTCATGAGTATCTAAATCCATAGCTAGGGTTGTGACCCAACACTAGTGTGGATATTTAATGGGTCTTGAATTTTAGGGCTTAACTGTTTATGGGTTAGTGATATTTAGCCTAATTTATGCTTTAATTGTAGAATTGGTAGTTGCAAACACTGATTCGTGCCTTTATGACTTAGACTCTTCTTGATAAAGAGGGACTAAGTTTAGAAAAATTAAGCTAACAAGGAATTGGGGTGCATTCAAGAGATTGATAGCCCCAATTAAAGGGTTAAACCTAGAGATAGTAATACCCGACTTGAGCCAATATCATTTGTTATGCATGAACACCCATTTGGACTTAAGAAAGCCAAATTGGGCAAAGTCACTCAAACTACCGAGAGGTATAGAGGGGAACTTAGGTGTGATGGTTATATCGCGAACCCAATCATAACAAGCTTACCCTAAATATTCGATACCCGCTAGACATCCACCTAGGTGGAAGTCACTACCCTAGTCCCTTTAAATCTTTGAAAACAACCAACAAAAATATTGTACTTAGTTTTAACTATTGCATGTTATAGAATAGAAGTAGAAATAGAAAACAAAACCAACCATTTGTGGAAGTACAATTAAGAGCAAAACTCTCATCTCTAATCGGATATAAACCTAACTCCATGTGGATTTGATCCCGACCTTTGTTGGGTAAAACTACATCAACCATCCTTGCTACTTTATAGTAGTGCATTTTTGGAACCGATTAATTTTTGGTGCCGTTGCCCAGGAGTTAAACGGTTTTAGCTATATCTCCGAGTATTTGTGTGTTTTATTTTTCTTTCCTTCCAATTTTCTAATTTTTTTGTGAATTGCTCTCAGGTGCAATATGGATCTTAACAGTGATGCTCCCGGAAATTTGCCTTTGGGAGAGGAGATAGATGATGATAATATAGATGAGATTCAACCCGAACCTCAAGCACAAAGGATAGGCCGACCACCTCATGATAATATTCCAAACCCTCCCCCACCTCCAGCAAGGGCAGCACACCGGGTGTTGCCCAACGAAGGATACGCAAGTGCAATAGTCCCACCCCGAATTAGGGCGGGCAAATTTCAAATAACCAATATGATGCTTACACTCTTGGAACAGCGGGGTTTCTTCACCGAAGCTCTACACTAAAATGCCCACAAGCATCTCAAGGGTTTTGTTGATACATGCTGGGGGAGTAAGCAAGCTAACATTTCTAAGGACGTGTTAAGATTAAGGATTTTTCAATTCTCTCTAAGGGGAAAGGCTATAAATTGTCTTGAGAGATTGCTCAACCATTCCATCACTACTTGGGATGAGTTGGCTGAGAAATTCATAGCAAAGTTCTTCTTACTGGGACATATGGCGATGCTGAGAGATGAGATTCTCACCTTCAATCAGGAGCCAAATGAATTGTGCTTCATAAGATTTAGGAAAGGTATCGGACGACGGAGAAAGATTATCCAAACAATGACATGACCGAAGTAATGATCCAGCAAACATGCTACCGTGGCATCAACACTACCAACCAGTGTGTAGTTAACCAACTCACCGGGGAAAACTTTATGAACACTCCTTATGCTGAGGCGTGTGATATACTTGATGAGATAGAAGATACTTCCTCGGCGTGGCAAAGTCGAGCTAATGTGCCACAAGGTGATCCTAATATTATTTACCTACACAAAGAGCTCCATGACCACGGCCAAGCAATAGCCGAGTTAACTACAACCATGAACCAGTTGGCCAAAGCACAGTTGTAACAAGTTCAGGGGCTAAAACAAGTGAATTCCATAGAAGGGGTAAATACGATGGTCAAAAAAAGGAGGCAAAAAGGTCAACAAAGTCAAGGAAATCCAGATCAATATGAGCAAGGCAGTAGTGATTACAACCAAGATGATGGGTATGATGATCAAAATGAAGAGGTTCAGTATGTGTCTATGTGAACAAATACCAAGGACAACGGGGCAATGCTCTGAATCAATAACAACAGTGGAGATCTCAAGGAAATTGGAGAAATCAAAATCAACAAGGAAATTGGAACAATGCAAATAACAACAACCGAAGCAACTGGGGGAACAACAATTAAAATTGGGGCAACCAAGGTAACCAAGGCAACTGAGGTGGCAATAACAATAGCAATTGGGGAGGCAACAACAACCAAGGGGTTGGAATAATGGTAATCAAAGGAATCGGGGGTCGGGCTTTCAAAGGCCTCCAATGTTTCAACAACCTAACAACCCACCTCCATTTCTGTCTCAAGGTCTTAGCTCGTCCAACAATGAGATGGGACGGATTGAATCCATGTTTGAGCAAATGATGAAGAAAAACACCGACTTTAATGCCCACTTAGCACCCCACAATACTTCTATCCACAACTTGGAGGTCCAACATGGCCAAATTTCTCTAGCGTTGAATACTCGCCCTAAGGGGGCACAACCTAGTGACACGGTAGTAAACCCGAAGGGAGGGAACAATACATGCGACGCTATGGTGGTGACTACAAGGAGTGGTAGAGGTGGAGTTGCTAGTACCTCTAATGCAAAAAAGGTTATGAGTGATGATGTGTTGGTGCAAGAGGATGATGAGCAAAGCAATGATGTTCAAGTGAGTGATGAGAATGTGAATGAGGAAGTAAACATTGACATTGATGACAACGGGGAGGAGACTCAAAATGATGTGAACCCGTCTAGGGAACACGTGATAGACATACTGAAAACTGTAGTGCCCAAAGCCAAGGCTCCTTTGCCAAGGTCTCCTCCACCATACCCTCAGAGGCTAGTGAAACGAAACAATGAGAACCGGTTCAAGAAATTTATTGATATGATAAAGAGTTTGTCGATAAATGTACCTTTGGTGGAAGCTCTAGAACAAATGCCATGATATGCCAAGTTTATGAAAAACTTGGTAACAAAGAAGAGATCCATGAATTGTGAAACAATCAAGATGACGCATCAAGTGAGTTCCATTGTACATTCCATCGCCCCAAAGCTAGAATACCCCGGTGCTTTAACAATCACGTACACTATTGGTAGTGTCGATTTTGCCAAAGCTTTGTGCGACTTTAGGGCAAGCATTAACCTGATGCCATATTTTGTGTTTAAGACATTGGGGATTGGGCAACCAAGGCCTACATCCATGAGGTTGCAAATGGTGGATAGGACAATGAAGAGGCTATTGGGGATTATAGATGATGTGCTAGTGCGGGTCGACAAGTTCATACTTCACGCGGATTTTGTGATTCTTGACTGCGAGGTTGACTATAGTTGGAGCGCCACATGACTGACCTCCACCTCTAGGGTGGCCCATACCCACATGCCCTTCACCTCTGGATGGGTGGACGGCTAGTGTGGCGGTTGGTGCTGTAATCAAAGGCAGATGACCATGCTATATTGCCTTGCCCTGAAGCCTGGGGCAGAATCACCTCACATGACCAAGTTCCTTGATCAAAACAACCTCTCGGTGTGGAAAATGACCGACCTTGAGTCTGACTCTTGGGACCTGAACTCCCGCTAGAGGAACCTTGAATGGCCGGTGGACGGTAGGAGCTCTTTGGAATGGCGCTGAAGTAGGGTTGCACTAGAGCACCCCGAGAAGGCGGTGGTGCTGGATATGTGGGCATGCTAGACTGACCCCTCACAAGCTGACCTCGGCCCCCAGACGGAGTACCACTAAACCTCCAGAATATCAAAATCGCTTGTCCCTCGGTTCCTACTCTCAGCCCCGCTGATGAAAACCATCGATCCTCCGAACTATCTCCAAAACCTACTCGTAAAGAGTCCCCATCTCAACCTCTCGGGGCATAGTGGCCTAGATACCAAAGTGCAAACCCGCAACAAACCTCTGCACTCTCTCTGCATTGGTGGGGAGTATCATAAGTGCATGGCAAGACAACTCAGATAATTTTGTCTCATAGTCGGTCACCAACATCTGACCCTACTAGAGCTGCTCAAACTTATCCTGCAACTCTTCCCTCTAAGAGGATGAAATATATCTCTCCAGAAAAAGACGTGTGAACTGTTCCCAAGTCAAGGGAAGAGAACATGCTGGTCTGCCAAGAAGATAGGACTGGTACCATCTACAGGCCCTTCCCTCCAGCTGAAAGGTGGTAAAGTTCACCATGTGGGATTCTAATATCCTCATGTTGTGCAGTCAATCCCTACAACGATCAATAAAGTCCTAGGGGTCCTCATGTCGCTGACCTCTAAAGGCAGGAGGATGTAGCCTGATCCATTTATCCAATAGCTTTTGCGGCTCGTCGCAACTAGAGAAACTCTAGGACGCCCTCGTCCTCTACCACAAGCTAGATCCCTCCCTCGGCCACTGCCTCGGCCTATAGCAACAGGGGAAGTAGTTCCTCCATGGTTGGGTACATATGTCGTGCACGTTCTCACCATCTGTGAGAGAATAAGAGAAAGATACTTAGCACGACATCAACTGCATGATAGGAGATGAAGAAAGAGAAGTTTCCTAACACCCAATAGCCTCTTGAAGATAAGTACGGACGTCTCCGCACCGATCCACAAGACTCTATTAGGACTACTCATGACATGTGATACCTACGTGAACCTAGTACTATGATACCATGTTGTCACGACCCAATTTTCCTTATAGGCCGTGATGGCGCCAAACGTCGCTGCTACGCAAGCCACCAGAGAACTAGTCATGTATTTATTCTTCTTAATAATTTCAAAGTATTTATTTTTTATTTATTAAGCAGATGAGAAGTAGAAAATTATAGTAAAGTAAAGCGTAAACTAATGAAAGAGAAAATACAGTAAAATAATTACTCAAAATTATATAGTGTCTACTAGCATGTTCCTAAAATCTGGTGTCACAAGTGTATGAGCAACTAGTAGAATATACAAAATACCTATGCTACTGTCTGAAATAAGATAGACAGAAAGTAAATGCAAAAGAGAGACTGCAGGTGTTGCGCAACAGACTTAGAGAGTATCTCACCACTATGGTGCAGGGTAACGGGGGTGCGCGCCTGAATGAATGGCAGATGCACCTGCTATGGGCCAACAATTTAAAATAGTGACGAGGGATCGACATCGACACTTACTATGGGCCAACAATTTAAAATACAGAAATTCTAAATAGGCATGAAATACGTTAATAATAATAATAAAACACAATAGCAAGCAATGAATAAATAATTCTTTAACTGATAATCAATTTAAAAATCTCCAACTGACACGTTCTAACTCCAACAAATTTCGGGCCAATAAATAAGTTATAACTTCTCAAGTCAGAAATATAATATCAAGTGTAATCGGGCTTCGAGCACTATCACGCATGATTTATGCCGAGGTCATACGACCCAATCCAGAATAATGTGTATACTGCCGAGAGTCAAACGGCACGAACCATATATGCATCTATTATACTGCCGAGGCGTTCGATCTGCTCCACAAGAAGAGAGAATACTCTACGAACATCCTATTTAAAAGCTATCATAAGACGAATACACAAGGAAAGCACAATTTATTAAAGGTCAAATAATCCGCCAAAACTCAAAGTAAGTGAAATTCGGTATTTACGAGTCCTTTATCAAGCTTCAATATAATTTAAGCACTTAAATTAACAAGTAGAGTGCAAACAATACAACTATTTCATGATTTGGGTCCTAAAACTACTCAGACTTAAGCATATTTTTTAACTATGCACGGAACTCTCGTCACCTCGTACATACGTAGCCCCCACAATTAGAAGCAAATAGTAATTTAAAACATCTATGGGGTTATTTTCTCTTACAAGGTTAAGCAAGAGACTTACCTCGTCCCAAAGCTCACTTTCCGGCCCACAAATTCACTCTAATGCCTCAACTGATGCCAAACAATCCGAAGCTAGCCAAAATATTATATAAATTAATCAGTATACACTCACAAGTTCATGATTTAGCTATTAGAGTGATCACCCAACCCAAACTAGAAGATTCTTAAAATTCACTCTCGACCCACGTGCCCGAATTTCGGAAATTTTAGAAGATAATTGTTACCCATAACCTCACAAGCTCAAATATATAATATCTACCCAATGTCATAATTGTTTTCGTGGTTAAATCATATTTTTATCAAAACCTAGGTTTTCCAATATAGAAATTAGCTACCTTAAAGTTCTAGGTGAAAACCTCTCTTCAAAGAGCTCTAAATCCGACCAACAAATGAGAGAAATGAAAAAAATGAGCCAAAGTCCAGATATAAATGCACTTCACTGCCCCAGCGATCTTTGCACTGCGGCAGCTTTGCCGCTTCTATGGGCAATTGTTTGCTTCTGTGGAATACGCACGCTCCAGCCTTGGTTGCACATGCGAAAAAAACTCTGCATCTGCGAGCCTGCTTCTGCGGCTCACCTAATGCACCTGCGACCTTGCCATCCTGCCCCCTCTGCATATGTGATCTCTCAATCGCAAAAGCGAGTCCGTTTCTGCGGACACCAGCCTGTCCACCCCCAGCCGCTCCTACGCCCATTGGCTCGCACCTGCAACTAACTTCTCGCAGGTGCGAACGCACCATAAGAACTGTTGCTGCTTCAGCCCTTCTTCAAAATTCAAGCATGTTCCGCACATCGTTCGAATAGCACTCGAGGCACCCGGGGCCCCGTACAAATATACCAACATGTTCGTAATCATAAAATGGACTCGAAAGAACCCTTGGAACACGTCATCAAAACTAAGAATTGCACCCCAAACCAAATCAAATCTACTTATGAACTTCAAGTTCTTCCAACTTACTCCGAACGCGCTGAATCATACATAAACTACCCAGAACGACACCAAATTTTGTGTGCAAGACACAAATCACCATAAGAAACTATTCCCAGGCTCGGAATCTCAAACGAACCTCGATAACACCAAAACCTACTTCAGACCAAATTTAAAGAACTTGAAAACATTAAGTGCACCAACTTTCAATATTAAGCGTCGAAACACTCTCGGGTCATCCGAAACCCGATCCAAACACACAGCGAAGTCCAAAATCATCATACGAACCTATTGGGGCCGTCAAATCCCGGTTCTGAGGTCGTTTGCTCAAAACGTTGACTCAAGTCAAACTTAACATTATAAGCCACTATTAAGGAACTAAGTGTTCTGATTTCAACCCAAACCCGAACTAACCATTCTCGCAAGTCATAAAATAATAAAAACGCATACGAGAGTCTTATTTTGGGGAATGGAGATCTGGAAAGCAAAACAGTCGGTCGGATCGTTACAATTATTTTATTTGCTTCCTTATAACAGTGTTGAACCAAAGCTCCTTCCCTTTCTACTATTTGTTGAATTTTTTTTATTTTTTATTTTTTGGTTAAACTATTTGTTGAATTAGTTCTACTGTTTCTACCATCTTCCACGGTGTAGTCCTTTTGTCGTTGTCTCTTTTTATTTACTGAAATCTTTAGTTGGAGAGGAGAACATAGAAGAAGGATCTCTGATTTTTTTTTTAAACTTTGTAACTCAGTTACACATTGTGATATTTTTTGTTGATCATCTAGTATTCAAAATTCACTAGTCCGATTAATTTTGATCTACATCAAATAGGAATCATTAATTAAAAAAACACTCTATTAGTTTAGCATCCTTTGTTTATGCCTTGTATATATAGTAAGAACTGGAATTTCAAGGATAAAAAACCAGATACTGCGTAGCTGCATAATATTGGATATTTTATTATAAATTGTTACTCGTTGCACATTTTCCATCAATAGGAATCTTAATATGATATAAACAATATATTGTACATATCTCTGTCCCTTGATCATGTAATTCTAATGCATAACAGAATGCATAGACATGTTTTAATAATAGAAATGGAGATCAATCAACATAAAATAACTACAAATGATAAAAACAAAAGCAATAATATAATTAAAACTGGATTTTATTTCATAATAAGCTGAATCAAATTAAATAACATTTGTACCAACGAAAGCTACTTGGAAAATCTTCAGAAACCCAAATACTACCCAAAAAGGCTAAGACTAGTATTTATTTTTATCAAAATAACCTAAGACATAAATCCTAAAGATAATAACCTAATGAAAATCACTTTAATTTTCTTCATATCTTCAATTAATTCTTGTCTCCTTTAGGTGGAGATGGAACAGGTGCATGCATGAATGGCCATGGATGACGATGAAACCATGGATGGGGAAACTTAAAACCACCAGCAGGCATGGGTGGATGCGGGAATGGCCATGCATGATGAAAACCGCCAGCAGGCATCGGAGGATGAACAAATGGCCGTGGATGTGGATGATGAAACCATGGAAAATGTGGATGGAACCATGGATTAAACCAATCTATTTCTGTATCCTGTGAGGATGAATCAGATTTTTGCGTAGCTGTAACTCCATTCGCAGTTGCAAAACATAGGTTAAAAAGCAAGAAAATGCAAACGAGAAAAACGAGACTTTTCTTAGCCATGGTTAATCACTAAGAAATTTAGGGTTTGTACGTACTCTAAGATGAATTATGAATGTAGCTATAGTGGGGGTTTTATAGGGTTGTAAAGGAAGAGATATTCATAAGTATTAGGAGAGTTATTAACTTTATCGAAGATATGAATATTGATTTGGATCAATCTTAAGTAATGAAGTTTACGTACAAAGAGAATTCTTAAAATGCATGCAATTTGTAGTAGATAAAGAGTGAAATTTCCCTATATCTATTCAAAATATAATATGAAAAAGAAAATAAATAAGAGGGGTTCTCGTCTCTGATCATTTAGAAGCAAAAAATCTCTTGATTACAATTAACTTTTATAAAATGAAGGAATTGTTCTGTAATCAACTTAATAATGATAACTTTTATAGTCCATTTATATGAATACTAGCTTATTTGACGGTTTCTCTTCTTCTAATTAATTATAAATTGATTTTATATATTAATGAAGAATTAACCTAAATAACCGCTCAACCGTTTAAACTAAAAATAGCTGGTGAAGGCATATTATATGTATAATTTGTATATTATATGTGTATAAATATGTACAATCAATATATAATTTATGTATATATTTAAAAAAAGTAAAAAGTGAATATGACCGCCTATTTGTATAAGAATCTCGTGATTAGTGTTTAATTATATCATGATATGAAAAGCTTTTTAACACTTTTTTGGGGTTTTCCAAGATAAAAGTGATGTATTTAGCTTACTGGAGAGACGTTCTAAGTGGTTGGTTCTAAGTGGTTGGTACCTTATTTAAGTTGGTAGATCAGTTTTTTTTCAAGATTATAGGTTGTTAAATATTTATTTTTAGCTTGACAACCAACATCGATACCTTTTTTTTTAAAGTAAATTCATATCTAAAAGTTACAAAATAATAGCAAAAAATATTATATTTAAAAACTAAAAAGTTATAGCGAACGCCTATAAATGATGTACAAATTACCAATTTATGAAAAGAATTTTTTTTTATTGGCGTACGCAAGATTTTTCGTAAGCAATGTTACATAGGAACTAGGAGATGACGAGAGGTATGAAAAGTAGAGTCGTACCAAGCCACCACACTCAAAAATTGCAAATTCTAAAGGAGTTATTCTATATCTTTTTTTGTTTCCCCTCTGATGTCAGGTACCCGCAATTAATGGGGCCCGACTAAATTCGAATTCGCATCGAAAAGAGCCACGTTGGGGGTAAAGCGCTCCCTAATAAAGGCGACTTTATATCCGGGGCTTCATATATGTTTTTAGGCATTTGATATATGAAACCAAATGCCTAGAAATCCATGGTCACTAACACCTGGGGAGGGGGGATGAGAATTTTTTGGTCTTTTTTTGTAGTGTCACTGTTGCGAAAAATTGAAATGAAATACATAAAGTGCATTACGAAACTGAAATTTAAAATAAAATTAAAAAAAAAAGGGTAGACCGCATCTCCTATTTACAATTTGAATAGAAGAACATAATCTTTCAGATATCTCGTGTGTTACTATGTTATTTTTATATCTCTTATATGTAAAAACGAAGATCTCTTGTAGAAAAAAGCATAAAACTATTAATAAATTTGTAAAGGACTACAAAATCAATCCCGATAGAGGAAATATCGTTCAGAGTATTAATTTGAAGAACTAATCGCACGAACAATAGTTAAAGCTAAACATTAAACTTCCTTCTTATTAATCTCAATAATAATTACAACCAATTCTAATACAACTCAATTTTTCTTAGTATTACCATAACCTTTGGCACCATCATTAGGAGGAGTTCCAGGGAATTGGCGGCGGTGGCGCGAATGGGAAAACACGTCGCGGCCAATGAATATTTGTGCTTTTTGTCACATGAGGTTTCTCGGTACTTATGCTTTCAACTTTAGTTTCCGCGAAAGAATAGCCGAATAATAAAAAAAAATGTAAAAGGAGAAGGAAATAAGAGTAGAAAAAAAAAAAGTTTTCTTTGTCATGGCGTTAGTGACTTAGAGAAATTGATGATATGAATTGTTATAGCAAAGAGTGGAATTTATAGTTTGAGAGATGAGTCTATTTGATTAGGTAACTCTATCTCAAATGATATTATTGTATATAGGAGATTTTAAAATGTAATGGAAAAGATTACAGAGTCAGATAAGAGATTGAGCTTCTGAAAAGGTAAATTGAATTTCTTTAGAGGTGAATTGAATTTCTTTATGCAATATATATCAAATATTCTCTATTTGGAAAGGATGATATTGACATTAATTAGGTGAGATTATTGCTGATCATAATAAATTGATTTATACATACAATCAGATCTCTCTATCACATCCATATATAACAATCATTTACAATAAAAGCCAAGTTTTTTCTCGGAACGAATTTTTATGATATATGTCCTCTATAACAGCACTTCATTATAACATCCAAAATATCAGAACAAATGCGACTGTTATTGAGAGATTTGACTTGTAAATACATTTTGGTGAAGAAAGTGAATAATGCAATGTCTCCCAATCAATTTGTCTATTCTTGCTAAACATAAGCCAATATACAAAAATAATCTGAAGATCATATGGCTGTCAAGTTATATATCTGGTTCATTTTGCTCCAGTAAAACAGTAAGGTCACCAACCTCTTCCTCAACTATCCATCAGCATACATTAGATAGAAATCTAGGAAAGTTTATCACATCATTGATAATACATACAAGGAGACGAATACGTTGTTCCATCACGGCCAGTGAACCAGAAATCGGATTGCACTTGAAGAACGATGACACTACTAATACAACATAGTTTCTAGTCGCGATCAGCATCTTCCAATTCTTCATCCTCAGGTACACCACGAAGATAGAGGACATTATTACATCTGCAGACGTAAAAGCAACAAGGTTAAGTAAGAGAAGTCGCATTTTAGTTAGCGAGCAGGCATTTCACTCGCCAATGCTTTTACAAATAAAGTTATATAACTATATGAAAGGACTGCCAAAAGTGAATTGGTGATTTTCCATGAGACAATTGATTAAAAACAAATTAATAAGTTTTTATAAGAGATAAACAGATCATTATCATCGAGTGATGTGTGAGACCAACTATCATACAGATATTTCTGTATCATGAACAGATAACCATGACAGTATGATTATTATGCTCAGATGTTGGCATGAATTTCAAATTCGATCCACACATCAAGATCAAAAGACAAAGCCACGAAGGTACCTAATCAGGATCTCTCCGAGAGAACCAGTGCATTGTCCATCAATGTATTCTTCTGCGTTTGCAAGCTGCAAAAAGAATAACATGATTTCAAAACATCGCACGACAAAAACACGCACATATGCACACATCACTAGAACAAGCAGGTTACCAGGAGCTTGCGAACTTCTTCGGACAATGAATATAAAATGCTTTTACTGTAAATTTTGTTGTTTTGTGCTCGTTAATTTTCTGATTTTAGTTGTAAACCCATTTGTAAAACAAGTTCTCCTCCCAGAGTCATGTTTTTTATGTTTTTTATGTAGTCAGGGATAGGTTAAGCTATGCTTATCCCAATTATCCTTCAAAGACACAGCGAAGGATATGTTTTACTTTTATGTGCTGCAGACAAATAAATTAGCTATTCATCTCCTACAGTCCTACTACACTTAAATGTCACACAGGACCTTTGAGAAAAGTCTTTGTATTGCTTCAAAGTCGATGGGTCATCCTTGAGCAGTTTATACTTTCCTAATATATGGGAAAGGCACCATAAGCTCGCAAATTCAAATGCATAACATGGATCGGATCCTTATTGCATCTTTAGGTTTGTACGGAAAGAAAGAACAGAGGTTTTCAAGATGAAACAACTGCCTTACTCAATGTGAAGCTCAGACCTCTCAGATAGCTACAGTTCAGGTATAAGGAACATACAGTGGAAGGGACTTGAAACATGTAAAAGTTCACGAGCTTTGATTCTCTTAGTTTTGACACCTATTCCGTTGTTAGTACTGTATTTTTCCGTGTCTTCTGCTTAATCTCCGATCAATCTATATTATTGCAAAAACCAAAGTGCTACCCTTTCGTGAACACAACTCGGCATTTACCGAATGCTGTTGCTCCTCAAACACACCACCACCACCACCACCACCCCAAAAAATCGACAAACAGACAAAAGGAAATGTCCCAACTATTGCAAAGTTAACAAGAATTCGCCCAACTGAGTTTGCTATTCAAATAAGTTCTTTTCAACCTGTTTGATGAGGAAATTCTTAATACAGTAATTGTAAATACGGTAGTCTAGACAGCAACTCGTGCCCTGAAGGATAGCAATGAACGGTTCATAATTAAGAGTTAAGCATACCACGAGGATATAGATGCACATAGATCCACTAAATAATGTTCTTTCAGACAATTTGAAATGGAGAAAGACAGAAACTCAAATTAAAAGCATTACCTGCAAGTTCATGTATGAATCCACGGAGACCAGATACCCTTGAAACAGAAACAACAAAGAAAAGGAGCTTTGTCAAACAACATCCGCCCACTTCTCATTCTCAAAAACCTTAATGAAGAGCATAATGTTAGGAATCAGCGAGTGCAAGCAAATTACCTTTGTACTCCATTCCCCATTTAAGCTTTACCATCACAGGCTTTCCCGTCAAATTGTTTAAATAAGGCTTGGGATTAACTGGTACTGACTGCAAAATACCCAAAGGTTCCAAATATAGTAAGTTACACTACTTTTACGTCCCTTCAATAATAATGAGTACATGGTACAAGACCATGATGATTATTATAGCCAAGATATAAACTTTAGTCCTAAAACTCATAATAATAGACTTTGTACAGTCACTCCAAAAAAGGAAAAAGATGAAAACGTCGGGAAGTTCTTCAGAAGATTCTCAGTACCAAACTTCTGATTTTTTTTGATGACCGAGAAACCTGTGCCGAGGGTCTATCAGAAACAGTCTCTCTACCTGTACAAGGTAGGGGTAAGGTCTACCTACAGTACCCTCCCAGACCCAACTTGTAGGAATATATTGGGTATGTTGTTGAGAAATCTGTTTGGAGCCAATCGTTAGGACTAACCGCAACTTTCAAAACCGGGATAATGGACCCGCCCATGTACCATTCTCCACTTAAATACTAGACTTAGTTCATACGCGCTCGAGCATGTGACCTAAGTCACAAGTACCTCAACCTTTGCCACTTGAACTACCTACCAAATACTATACTGGAGTTCCACTTTTATTATTTAGCCGCTTTTATTTATCTAATATATGTGTACTTCAAAAAAAATTAAAAATCTACAAAATTGTAAATCAGTTCATCGAACAATTTTAAGATCAGCAAACATTTCCTACTGCTAAAACATTATAACAAAAATCTGAAATTCTTGCATACAAATCTAGCTGAAGAATTATAACACTACAAGTACATGAACAAGTAGTAAACGTAATTACAGAAGAGAAAGCTTCATTTTTCATATTAATTAACATAGTACGAGTTTAATTCGGTGAGTTATACATTAATTAAATAGAAAATTAAGAGAATTTACCATGGCTTCGGTTGATTTGCTGGTGAGACGGCTAAGCTGCTACTGAAGCTCGAGAAAACCCCTAGCAGTGGTGGCGGCGGAGTCTGCCTTTATTTATATAGCTAGGGTTTTGATAAAGTATGATTAATGTCATAAATGTCCCTCTTCTTTATTTTGGAGCGTGAATGCCCCATATTGTTTTGATGTAGTGCAGGATGGACCTTACATGTTAATTACGGTGTGGTTGGTAATAAATAAAATAAATAAATAAATAAAGAGAGAGAGATTTCTACCTTGTCATCCTACATTTTAAAACTATTTACACTCACTATAGAATTTTTCACTTAATTACTTTTAATATACAAATTTGCTAATTGTATACAAAATTATAGTAATAAATTAGAATCCCTTAAAAGTAAGCAATTACATAGGTAATAATTGATAACCTTTAATTTGCTAGATTTAACTACACACATATGCACAAGTTATTCTTCTCATTCAACATAAGTCTTGCTTTCAATTAACATAGTTATAAACAAAAAAATAGAAAGTATTCTACATAGATGAGAGCATAACTACAAAAATAACATTGCATAAAGTACTTGATTACATAAACATGGCTCACATTTGTAACAATTACTCCTATTAAAAAGTAGAAAGTTAAGAATATGAAAAATAATTGTTTACCCTAAAAATCGAGCAACAATTAAACTTATATTGTGATCTTAAGGATATGTGATTTCGTTCAACACTAATTGATAAACAAGGAAGTAAATAATAAATCAGAGAATAAAATAAACCAAACCAGTATTGCAAGCAGAGCTTCAGCCTTGAATTAAGGTACCCTAAGGTGATAATAGTATGAGAACGGTAAATATTGAATAAGTTGATGGACAAAAATACGAGTCAGAAAATAAGATCTATATTGCTTTTGTTTCAGTATGAATGTAAAAAGATTCTTATACAAATGATGGGTATTCCTCTTTATATAGTAGAGGAATTCTAATTATGGTGTAACTCTAATTACGGAAGTAAATCCTATGATAGGCTAAATAACCGGTCCTGATTTGATACGGGCCGAGATTTCCGCCACGATCCTTGTCCGATCGCGGATATCTCGGCTTTCTGTTATTCGATCTGACTGGCTTCCTTCGTTCCTGCTCAATCTTTTTTTGCTTCGATCTCGACCACGGCTGGTCTCGATCTTGATCGGTCATTATTCCATGAGCTTACCAATTTATATATGTACCATGGCCCGATATAACCGAGGCTGAGCTTTGATATACCAACCCGATTTCGGTTAGTCATACAAAATTAAGCAAGCCCGATTTTGACTGTATACATATAGTTCCCTCATTTTTTGGAATGCAGTGGCAAGAAACGAATTGAGTCTAGTATCTTTGCTTGTTCTTCCCAAAACACCAAATATTCCAATCTTTATTTTTCCTTGCTTACAAAGACAAGATGGCCAAAACATCTAAAACTGTTCCACAAAAGGAAACTGCTTAGGTTCGGGTAAAGGAGGTCGCCGAGTGTCGGTCTTAGAGGGAGACCTTTAAAGAAATCCATGCTCGGGGATTTATTCTTTCAACCGAGATCAATGGACCCCGAATGACCATTTGAACCAGAGTTTTGAGTAGCTCTTAGGCTTAACAGTCGAGTGAGAATTTGCTCGAACTCAAAATAAAGTTAGCCCTTAGGCTTTACAGATAGTCCCCGAGTGAGAGTTTGCTCGAACTCGGGTTAAGATAGCCCTTGGGCTTTTATGATCAAGTGAGAACTTGCTCGAACTTGAAGTAAAGTTAGCCCTTAGGCTTTATAGTCGAGTGAGGATTTGCTCGAACTTGAAGTAAAGTTAGCCCTTAGGCTTTATAGATAGTCCCCGAGTGAGAGTTTGCTCGAACTCGGGTTAAGATAGCCCTTGGGCTTTTATGATCATGTGAGAAGAGTTTGCTAGAACTCAGGTTAAGATAGTCCTTGGGCTTTTATGATCAAGTGAGAACTTGCTCGAACTTGAAGTAAAGTTAGACCTTAGGCTTTATAGTCGAGTGAGGATTCGCTAGAACTCGAAGTAAAGTTAGCCCTTAGGCTTTACAGATAGTCCCCGAGTGAGAGTTTGCTCGAACTCGGGTTAAGATAGCCCTTGGGCTTTTATGATCAAGTGAGAACTTGCTCGAACTTGAAGTAAAGTTAGCCCTTAGGCTTTATAGATAGTCCCCGAGTGAGAGTTTGCTCGAACTCGAGTTAAGATAGCCCTTGGGCTTTTATGATCAAGTGAGAACTTGCTCGAACTTGAAGTAAAGTTAGCCCTTAGGCTTTATAGTCGAGTGAGGATTTACTCGAACTCGAAGTAAATTTAGCCCTTAGGCTTTATAGATAGTCCCCGAGTGAGAGTTTTCTCGAACTCTGGTTAAGATAGCCCATTGGGCTGATCAAGTGAGGATTTGCTCGAACTCGAAATAGAGTTAGCCCTTAGGCTTTATAGATAGTTTCCGAGTGAGAGTTTGCTCGAACTCAGGTTAAGATAGCCCTTGGGTTGATCGAGTGAGGATTTGCTCGAACTCGAAGTAGAGTAGCCCTTGGGCCTTTGTATTTGTTGCGGATTTTGGACGTCTCCGATCCGCATTAATTTGGTCGTAGCTTCTTTAGTTCGAAACTTGCCTCTTAGGCTTACTTTTCGTTTCACTTAGAGCTTGCCCGAAGCGTCAGTCTCCGAGTAGGGTGGTCGTGGCCTATAAAATCGAGGGTCGCCTTTAAGGTCTTATGGTCTCGAAATGTTAGCAGTTCAATTTTATTTGTTTTCCGGACGGCAATCCTCAAGCATGGGGTTTGTTGTTCGAACTTCCGTCATGATAAAATCGGCCCTTAAGCCTGTTTACACAATAGATCAAGAGTATGAAATAGAAAAAATTTCTAAAAGCATGAGATATCGGTAAGGAAAAAAATACTTCTCTCAATAAATGATTATACATGCAGGCATGTTTGATGTTAGGGCTCGAGTAACCTATGTGGGCACGGTTCATCTGACCGTTTGACCCTTACAACATTTTCCTATCGAGGCCCCGTTGTCATAAAGTAATTTCCTTGTAACAAAGTAGACATTCGAGGGTAATGCCCCCCCTCAAGTACTTGAGGGTTATCGTAGGGAACCTCGGATACTATTGAATTGCTCTAAGTTAGCACGAACAATTGTTGCCTCGTTAAAAACCTTGCTGGAAAATCCCATTTGGGACAAAAACTAGTCTAAGAGAAAAAGAGTGCAACACGTGCTTTAAGATCCAAAGCTTTGTGCCAATCATTGTCGATAGCCTGCAAGTGTTAGTGAAAAAAATAGAAAGAATCGAAATGGGGTCGTACCTTTATTCGGATTTTGAATATTTAACGTGATCTTCCTCGGCATCAAGCCCTCGTAAATTTTGACCTCGATCATTTCTCCTTTCATGTCGTGCGAAGCTTTGCCTAGACCTACTGCCTTTACGATCTCTGTTGTACGATTGATATCAATCTCTATTCGACCTCAGCCCTCGATTGATGTCCCTTTTTATCCTATCCATGGGTGTGCTAGGATAAACGGACCACGAAGGAGTCCCAGTTGATCATACTCGACCCTGATCTTCGACTGATATCCATTATGTACGTCGGCCCAAGTGATAGCCGGGTACTCGATTAAACTTTGCTTCAACTACTGTGAAGTTATGGAACTTCGAGTGTTGAGACCTTGAGTGAAAGCTTGAACGGTCCAGTCATCGGTGACCGGAGGCAAATCCATTCTCTTTATTTGGAACCGAGATACGAATTCCCTAAGCATCTCGTTATTTTCTGCCTTACCTTGAAAAGGTCCGACTTCCTTGTTGGAATTTTAATGGCTCCGACTTGTGCCTTTACAAAAGAATCTGCAAGCATAGCAAACGAATCAATAGAATTAGGGGGTAAGTTATGATACCATATTAAGGCCCCCTTTGATAGAGTCTCCCCGAATTTCTTCAGCAGTACGAATTCAATTTCATCATCTTCCAAGTCATTCCCTTTGATGGCGCACGTATATGAGATGACGTGTTCATTCGGATCGGTCGTCCCGTTATACTTGGGAATCTCAGGCATACAGAACTTCTTGGGGATTGGCTTCGTAGTCGCACCAGGGGGAAGGGTCTTTGCACGAACTTTTAGAATCTAGTCCTTTCAATATCGGTGGTGCCCCCGGTATTTGATCAGCCCGTGAGTTTTAAGTTTCTATCTTTTTATCATTAGCCTCAATTTTCTTTTCTATAGACTTGATCCTTTTGGTGAGCTCCTCGAGAATTTTCGTAATTGCAGGATCGGTCCCCAGTTCGTTATTATTCGACCTTTCTGGCATTGGCTCGGTACGGCGAGTGATTTCTAGCTCAACCCTACTCGGAGTCCTATATTGATTTTGTAGTTGAGCAATAGCGGCTTGTTGAGCCTATAGCATCTCGAATATAACTTGGAGACTAACTCTTTCGTTTCCTCCGTCTTGTGTACCTTGGCCACGATATCGGCCTTCTCTGCGTATACTCCATTTGGGGTCCGTGCCCAGGTTCGCGTTTAGAGCAATGTATGAACTTACGTCGACTGGGTTGCCCTCGAGATCAGCTTGTGGCACCTCGACCCCTGGAGCGATTACATTGTCATTTTCTCCGTGGAATCCGAGGCTGCTATCACCATGTGTAGGTGCTGTTTGTGAGCTTGACATATTTTATCCTGAAAACAAAAATACTTGACAAGAACAAGCGTAAAGTAGTGTGTGTTATTAGAATCAGTATTGAATAATCACTATTATCTTTATCCCCATGGTGGGCGCCAAACTGTTTACCCTAAAAATCGAGCAACAAGTAAACTTATATTGTGGTTTTAAGGATATGTGATTTTGTTCAACACTAATTGATAAGCAAGAAACTAAATGAATAAATTAGAGAATAAAATAAACCAAACCAGTATTGCAGGCAAAGCTTCAACATTGAATTAAGGTACCCTCAAAGTGATAACAGTATGAGAACGGTAAATATTGAATAAGTTGATGAACAAAAATACAAGTCAGAAAAGAAGAGTTATGTTGCTTTTGTTTTAGTATGAATGTAAAAAGATCACTTACAATTGATGGGGATTTCTCTTTATATAGTAGAAGAATCTTAATTATGGTGTAACTCTAATTACAGAAGTAAATCCTATGATAGGCTAAACAACCGGTCCTGACTTGATACGTGCCGAGATTTTCGCCACGATCCTTGTCCGATCGCGGATATCTCGGCTTTTGTTATTTGATCTGACCGGCTTCCTTCATTCTTGCTTGATCTCTTTTTTGTTTCGATCTCGACCACGGCTGGTCTCGATCTTGATCGGTCATTATTCCACGAGCTTACCAATTCATATATGTACCATGGCCCGATATAACCGAGGCCTAGTTTTGATCTACCACCCCGATTTCGGTTAGTCATACAAAATTAGGCAACCCTAATTTTGACCGTATACAATAGTAAATAGGCACTTCAAAAAAAAAGCATAATTCTATGGAATTTCTTACCAAAGATAAAATTTCATCTAACTAGTTTTTCTAGGCTTTGATTATAGATATTTTTTACCAAAGATAAAATTCTATGGAATATCATAGATATTTTTTTAGCCACCTTTTCACAAGAATTAATTCAATACAAAATTGATCAAAGACACTGTAGGAAAAGAATTACCTTAATCAATTGGGTGCCCTATTTGATTACTCCCATTTAAATTATATCTATTTTTCTTTAAAAAAAAAGTTCAACTAATACTAAAGTATGAAAAACTTCAAATCCTTTCCTCCTCCTTTTGCTTCTTCTTCGCTGTGAAAACAAAGGTGACAGTAAATTTTCATGGCGTTTGTGAGCTGGTTTTAAGGTGGTTTATGGTATTTTACAGTAGTGAGTTACAGTGACGCTCTTTTTTCTGCTATTGCTTAGGGTTTCTTCTTTATCTTAATTGCAAAATGAGTTTGTTAGATTTGTTGTTATTTTGACAAATTGATGATTGGGGTTAGTTCTTTAAGATATTTAGAGGTTATATTTCAAATTTGAGCTAATTTGATGCAGATTTAGATGCTAAATTGTGTGTTAGATTGTAAAAATTCGAAAAACAATTTTTTTATTTCTGGGCAATTTGCACTTCAGATCTATTTAACCGTAAGTGCATGAAAACATTGGTTGCACTTAAGGCCAAATATTTATTTGACTTTAAGTGTATCTTAAGTATAACTTTTTAACTTTAGGCCTATTTGGCTTTAAAAATGCAATTTTTGCACTTTATACTTCATTGGCCTTAAGTGCATTATACTTCAGACTAAAAATTTTTCCTTCAACTTCAAATTCGATAGATCTGAAGTTGATCTGCAGGTGGGTAGACTTACAAATTTTTGTTCATAATGGGTATAACTTCAATGGTAACCTTAAAATTAGATATAAATGCAAATGCCCTAGCACAACCTACTTGAAACCATAAAGTTCTTATAGATAAGCTCTTCATAAAAAGGACGCAAAAATGAGAATAAAACCACTCAGCCAGATTGTACAAATTTTAAATCACATGTTATGGCTAGCAAATGAAAATTTAGCAGCATCATATGAACTTATCTTAGTCGAAATTTAATAGAACATAGAGGAAAAGTTTAAAGGGAAACTTGCTTATCCAAATATGATTAATTCTAGCTTGCGAATCACATAAGTTTTACATATTTTTACATGTATGGTCATTCCCGATTCATGTGGGGATTGTTGAATTTTTTTAAAAGGTGTAAATAAAAAATGGAAGGGGCACCTTTTAGATTGCACCTCTCCATCTCAGTTTGTATTCCCTATAAATTCATAGGCTTGGCCTTATTTTTTACACATCGAAAAATCTGAAAACGTCTCCCATCTTCTCTGCTTGGTTGCATTGTTTTTCAAAACAAATATAAGCATCAAGTGTGATTTGCTCCGTCATTTGGGTTCACTAAAATTCTATAATTTGTATCGCCATTATATTACAAAATATTTTTTCGTTCTATCTTGGGAGGAATTAATCCAAATATCTTGAGCAACAACTAGAGGGTTAAATTTCTTAAGGATACACAAGAAAATTATGGGCTTCGAATATTTTTGTATTTTTCTACTTTGTGTTAACTAATTTTTTTTGTTTTCTGTTTATGAACACAATTTATTGACATGGTTATCTTCAAAAAAAGCTTGACCTAGCGTCAATTTTGCTCCAATAGGAGTTAATGCAAGTGGTCAAGATACGGTGCGAAGAAAAAAGAGAAAAATTTGTTATCTAGCCCGAATTTTAAGGTCATTAACAAGTGAGATATTCACTACAATTAGGTTTATCATACACCTAAATTCAGAGGCGGACCCGAGATTTGAGTATTACGGGAGCACCACCTTTAAAATAAAAAATAACAATGTGCATTGTTTGAGGTAGGGTTCAAGCCTAGGCCTTCAAGAGAATGAAGATACTTAAGAACTTAAGCACTTCTACAAACTAGCTACTCTGTCTAGATATTGTGATTTTAGGGTGCCGCATAACATATTTAAAGGGTCCTTACTATATAATAAGATATATATGATTTATATGTATAGTCTTTTTGCCCAAGCTAACGGGTTCCCGTGACCTCTACCCTACAATGTAGGCCCACCCCTGCCTAAACTGCATTTAATTATCAGTACTTTTGTACATAAACTCTCTACTATAGTGATAAGGATTTTTATAAATTTGAGTTAGCCGTTTAAATTCCACCGTTGCCAACTTCACAGCTTACGGCAAAATAAAAAAGAATGATGAAAAGAGATATGAATACAAAGAAGAAGAAGAAACAAAAACGGGTGTGATCCAAGGGTGATTCAACTAAATTAGTGCCCTAAACCCACATTTTAATAAGAGAGCTTAAACTTTTTAGTGTTATCTTTTTTTTTTTTTGCACATAATTTATAGTGCAGTATTCCTACAACATATAAAACCTTTAGTTTAACATATAATATTATTATTTATATGGTAGGTTAATTCAAGTTAACACGCTGTTAGTCACGTGTTTGAAGTACTTTACCTTGGATTTTTTTTTTTTAAAAACTTTGTTACTTATATGAAAATTTAAATAGTTTAATTTAAAGTTCTAAACATTTCGACAGTTAAGCGTTAGAACTTCGTAGATAGTCTTTTTTAAAATATAAAAATTTTATGGTCTAATCGAAAATATTCTAATATATTTCAATGTTAGTACTTTTTGCGGCTTCAACATTTTGGGGACCTAAAGCAAAGACTTCACTAGACTTCACTAACTGCGGATTTTCGGTTAGCAAATTCTGATCGGGGATATTCCTAATCCCCAACTTCTTCATCATTTTCTAAAATATTGTTATCGCAACTCTAATTCAACATAATAGTTTATTTAGTCATTGATATTGAGCTTTGTCGAACTAAGACCTCTTTGTTCAAAGAACCAAGACTAAAGTAAGACTAATATTATCATTGTTCGATGCAAGCTAAAAAATTACATCACCATTAGGATAATCATTCACTCTCTTAACGATTTTGATGAAATAGCGATTAAATCAAAAGTTAATACTCCGAACGATTTTTTATTGTTTGGAGTATTAGTATTACCCTCATATGGAATAGTATTACCCTCCAATAGTAATGACTCCATTTCTTTCATTAATGTATGGGTATTAGATAAGAGGGGTTTTGGTGGGCTTAACAAAGAGCACTGGGAGAATGAGGTTGTTTCGTGACGATGGGAGGATTTATTAGTATGGGATGTATAGGTATTTTTAGAGGTGTCAAGTGGACGGGTCAAAATAGATTGAGTCAATAATTGGCCCATCCAAAAATTACTTGGGCTAAAATGGGTTGAGTCAAAATAGGCTAAAATTTGGGTTATAGCACAACCCACCCAACTCTTATCAATCTTTAGTTAATATATATTGTTTTCTTATGAATTGTATAATTACTAAATTTGACAGCCTTAGGTATTTTATATTGTGTAAACATAAGGTGGCACTTAAGATTATAAGCGAACTGTAGGTGAGTTGGTTTCATTATGTGTGCTTCTCAACTACCTGGAAGAGCATTCTAAAGGGCTGGGAGATTTGCAGCAAAGCAAGCAGATGGGTAGTCAATAGAGGGAATAGGGTTAGTTTCTTAAACGACACTTGGATCCGATAGAAGGCAGAGTTGAATCAATCACAACATGGGCAATTGGGATACCTCAACCTTGTCCATCAACATCCCCCCAAGTATTCTGAACCTTCTGAACTCTGTATTCATTCCCAGTATCACCACCAAGGATGACAATCTAATATGGGATTTGACTCCTAATCCAGTTCTCCAATAGCTCTGCTTACTCCTTCATAAGTAGGACTATAACAGGCCTTCCTCCAGGGAAAAAGCACCCTTCAAATGGATCTGGAAGCTTCAAGTCCCCAACAAAATCAAACACTTCATCTGGCTCCTAACCCATAAAAGACTCCCAACTAGGAGCTTCCTCCACTCTATTGAAATTAATTGTGTCCCTCAATGCCACTACTGTGACAATGACCAGGAAGACATTGCCCACATCTTCTTCCAATGTCCCAATGTTGTCAACTTCTGGAATGACATCCTATCCAAATCCTCAGGCTTTACCTCATTTCATCCGGTCTTCAATAGCCACCTGTGGCAATCAATATAGAACTCTCTCAAAGCTGTAAAGTACAACAACTGCATGTGTTGGGACAACCTCATCCCCTCTTGTCTTTGGCATATCTGGTTAACAAGAAACACCAATGTTTTCAACAACAAAAAGGAACACGTTAATGCCAACAACACTATCTCAAAGGCAACAGAGTACCATATGCTTACAAAGAATCACTCAACAAAGGTAACTCACCAGATCATGCTAAAATGGGAACCCCCTTCCAGAGGCTCCTTTAAACTGAATACAGATGGAGCAGCAAAGGGGAACCCGGGAATGGGAGGATCAGGGGGGATATTCAAATACCACAATGGAGATTGGATATTGGGTTACATGGACAACATACCCAAAACAACAAATACAAGGGCAGAAGTTCAAGCCCTTATTCGGGATCTACAACTAGCAGAGCAAAATAATCTAATTCCACTGGAAATAGACATTGATTCAGCAGAAACAATAAATATGCTCATAAATGGAAATCTGATTTTTGACCCTCTAATTTGTGAATGCAGATCAATCATCCAAAGGATGGGCAGCGTGGTGGTGAGGCACATCTACCGAGAGCAAAACAGAATAACTGATGCGCTGGCAAAGGAAACAACAAAAGAAATTTTTTGAACAAGTCTTTGTCTTTATCAGTTCCTCCGATGTTTGCCAATGATGTATTTTGGACAGACATCCTAGGAACTGAACTAACTAGATTTTTTGTTGGTTGTAACTTAAATACAATTATACAAAATATTGCAACTATGGGTTCCCTGAGGTACCCCAGTAATGTCCCAAATGTAGTCTTTTCTGTTTAACTAGTATGAATACAATATCCTTTTGACCAAAAAAATAGGGATCGATACACCAACTTGCACAGACACTATACTTTTTTTTTAGTCTCTAAATTTTTCTTCTCCATCTCTATCTTCTCTCTCTTATCCGCGTTTTTTTTTGTTTTTTAAGTCTATAAATTTGTATTTGAATGTGTTTAGCTCTTTTTCTTTCTTTTCTTTTTATGGTAGAGTGTAATAACACTTAAATTGAGAGGAAGAGGCACGCAATATTATAAGATTAGTCTCAGTGTACGTGCTATTTTTAATCTATCTATAAGAGGAGATCATATGAAAAACGTAACTGATTCTTTCATTTCTTTGGGCCACTGGCCATCTGCTGGGAGTTTCGGGTTTAATATCGATATTTTAGCGACAAATCCAATAAATCTAAGTGTAGTGCTTGGTGTATTGATTTTTTTGGAAAGAGAGTGTGCGTGAGTTATTTATTTCAAGAATAGGCTAGACCACCCAGCTGTACCCTTTTCTGTTATAACAAGGAAAGGGAGGTGCATGATCTCGCGAATTACTTTTGAATAAATTCAGAAATTATATGTAAGAACCATAGCATTGCGCGATTCATTGGTAAATCGATTTTGATTCTCTATTAACCAATCGCATGTCCTTAATGCTAAGAAACTTTTAAAACAAACATACCCAACAAATATTTTGCTAGATTTATGTCACGTCCTTAGTTGTTAACTAAGTACACGTGCAACACTTGATAACTCGCTCACGATCTTCCACAACTTGTTCATGTTCTTGCTATGCCAAGTAAGACTTACTACACTCAAGATCGCTAAGAGAATGTTAGAACACATGAGAATTGCCAAAGAAAGCTTTTGTATTAGAGAGAAATTGATTGTTTTGCTTGATGAGTTTACAAATGAATGCTTATTTATACTAATCACTTAGGGGCTAGTGTGTAAATAATAATTGTTCCACAAGTCCTTCCATAAGTACACTCTCTAGAATCTTCTCTATAGCTAGATTCTTCCAAGGATTTTCCTAGTAATTCCATAGGGTTCTAGTGTTTTTCCTAATGAAACCTCTATATTTTTCTAGAACGTTCCTACAAGTGCATAAATATCTAGAGCTTTTCCAATGAAATTCTCAATAGTTCTAGAAAATTCCACCAAGATCTATACTCTAACTTATGTAACCCTTTCATATGGAAAAAATATATACCAAGTGACTTCTGCGTGGTATGATGGTGTGGGGGTTATGACATTTAACTATACTCATCTCACCCCACCCCATCACAGCTGAGAATTTGCAAATGGGGAGCTTTTGATTGAATTACTTATTTTCTTTTAATGATGGTCCTGGTTATGATACTGGCAACAAATTTAATAACATCCGAATGGTTGAATATTCATTTTTATGAATAGTATTATTCATCTTAACGCCATGAATATTTAGACATCCCAAAATATTAAAAGATAACTAGCAACTAAAATATGTTTAGATTACATTTTTATTATGGATTAGAATGTAATAGCCGCTCGTCAAAGTTATTATAATATTCAGCTTTTTCAACTGCACGCATATGCACAAGCTAACCTTCTCATTCAGCATAAGTCTTGCTTTTAATTAACACAATAATCACAAACAAAAGAATATAAAGTATTCTATATAGATGAGAGGGCAAATACAAAAAGAAAACTGCATAAAGTACTTGATTACATAAACATGGCTCACAATTGTAACAATTATTAAAGGGTAGAAAGTTATTATCATGGCTTAAGAAAATGTGAAAAATAGTAAATAAACACTTCAAAAAAGTATAATTTTATTAAGTATTTCACCAGAGATAAAATTTTATCGAACTAGTTTTCTAGGCCTTATTGAGTCATTATCATAACAGATTCCCCTTACAACTTGTTTGGAGGGTGGTTACATGTTAGTTTCATAATGTATCGTATTATATTGTACCGTATCGTATTGTATTGTTTGATGAATATAATGTTTGGGTATATTGTATTATGTGCCGTCATTTCATGATGTCATGCACAAAAAATATAAAGAATAAACTTGCAACATTCCTAAGAAAAAATATGATACGAAGTAGAATTACAAAATAAAAAGTAGGATATAGGATAAAATATGTTTATTTAATAATAAAAAGAGGCAAAATGAGAGAAAAAATAAGGTAATGACGCCACCGCACCAAATCTATCATTATATAAAGTGACACTTTTTATCGTTACGTAACGATGAATTTAACGATACGATACAATAAAATTTAAAGAACAATCAAACCAAATTTTATATTTAAAGTAACAATACGATACAATATAATAGGTAATAACCGTCCAAACAAACTGTTAGCAGACTCCTGATAATATCCATTTCCTTTTTCTTTACATTTTAACCTGTAATTAATATCAAGATGTTTTATGCCAGTTCAAAACAAACTTGATCATAGACATTATAGGAAAATAATTAGCTTACTTGAAACCATGAAGCTTCTTATAGATAAACTCTCCATAAAAAGAAAGAAACAAAAATGAGAACAAATCAAGCTCACCAAATTGTACAAATTTCAAATCACATATTATGGCTAGCAAATGAAAATTCAGCGGCATCATAGGAACTTATCTTAGTAGAATTTTAAATAAAACATAGAGGTTAATTCTTTCTAAACTTGTCACTTCCAAGCACAAGTAAATGACCAAAATAAAACCTCACACAAACTCCAAAGCTATAAATTGTAAGTATATGGAAAGTTCGTATACCCTGCAAATTAAACCATTGCACAAGCTAGATAATGCTTGTAAATTCTAAGTATTTGAAATGAGCTCCACGTTCAAAACATGCTAATGTTTCCTAAATAAATATTCATTGAGGACTATGTTTTGTCTTATGCTTGTACATATCTTTGTCTATGAATTTCACCACTTTAAATATACTATCATGTTGAGCTGGAGTTTTCAACATATCTTCAATTATTTATTTATTTTGGTTGTCAAGGTTACTTTATATTAATTAAGCATTGTTCATAATGATCAAATTATATCTGGTCTTGTTTCCACCTTTCCAGTCATTCTCGATACAATTTTTAAATATTGAATTTTCCGTTATTTAAATCGCCTGTCTCCGTCACTTATAGTTATTTATCATTCAGGGAGCTTTTGCCGGTAGGCAGTATTACAAAAAGACCTAGTTGAACTATTATCGGCAGTGTTGAGCTGTTTTACATTACAAGGAGGAAATTGACTATTACTACTACTATGTTGAGCATCCAGCAGTATTACTGCATTTGTAGAAGCGTAGCTTGTGGAAGGTGCTTCAGTGTTGGTACAAAAGGATTGTGATGAGTCCATGCATAGTGTGTTCCTTGTTGTGACCCTTCTAAGCTTTCCACATCCTTGCTTATCATCCAAAAGTTCCTGCCAGATGAAGTGCGGAGGATCTACAAAAAAGGTGATGAGGTGCCCTCAAGTTCCATTCCAAAATGAGCTAGTTTGTCTGCTACTATATTTTGTTCCCTGTAAGTATGATTGAGTTGGGGACTACTCAGTTGTTGGATCAGGAGCCTGCAATCAAGTAATAAGGGTGAGTGTATTGAAGTATTATTTTGTAGCGTTGTTATTACCTCTTGTGCATCCAGTTGGATTTGGAGTGGAGTTAGGTTGTGCATAAGTACCATTTGCAAGCCGTGTAGTAATGCCATGAGTTCCATATTGACAACGCTGGTGTAGGAATAATGTCCTGCATAACCCATAATCCAGTTATCTAATGGTCCCTAAATACCCCCGCAAAACCTGCTCGTGATTTGTCATGTGAGATCCATCCGTATTAAGTTGGAAGACTCTCCCTAGGGGTGGATTCCATTTAACATACATAGGTATTTTGTTGCATACATTGGTAGAGGAGGCAGTAAGGTATTGATATTCCTGAGTGAGTTGGAGAATTGTTGATATAGAAGGTCGGTGGTTCTTATTCTCAAAACAAAATTTATTTCTAACGTTCCAAAGGTGCCACAAGGTGAAAAGAATTAATAATTTTAAAGGAATGTTGGAAGTGGAAAGGGTGCCCTTTTGGAGGACAAGTGCTTTTAGCCAAATTGTGTTAGTAATGTTAGAAGTAATTAAAGAATTAATAGTGGCTCCTAGATTTAAACCCTCCCAGCATTATTTGGCGTGAGTACAATGCATCAGTATATGGCATATTGATTCTTCCCCAGCATGGCATATAGTGCAAATGTTAGAGGAAATAATCCCCTATTGATGGAGGTACATTTTTGTAGGCAGTCTATTATGGCTAATGAGCCATAGGAAAAATTTAATTTTGGGCAGCATATGAAGTTTCCAAATACACCCATGATGGTTTTCTATATGAGGTGATTGCTTGAGCATATTATAACACGAGCTAACACGGAATCGTCTTGTAGGAGTTAAACCCCAGATGATATGATCGGGCTGGTGTCCATAATTAGTAAAGTAAGTAGAGTTTATTTAGTGGGTGATATGGCTGGGTAATTCAAAAGAGAGGGATGTGTTAGTTTCCCCTTTAAGGTTTAGTGCGTTAGCGACTGTCAGACCCTCTTCATAATGGATTAAGGGTCCATGAATGAGGCTTCGAATATTGGTGTTTGGAGCGATCCAATTGTCAGTCTAAAAACGCACATGAGTGCCTTTAGTAACTTTCCGTTGAAGGCCTTTTTGGCAAGTCTGCCACCCACGCATAATGTGTTTCCATAAGGTGGAAGATTTTTTGATTTGACGAACGGGGTTAATAATATATTTATTAAGGAGGAAAAAAAACCCAATGGCTATGGGGATTATGGAAAAGTCTCCAAGCAGTAGCAGCTAGCAGAGCGTCATTTTTATCTTTAAGGCGTTGAATACCTAGGCCACCTTGATCCTTGTTAGTAGTTATTACATGCCAATTTATAAGGTGAAGCCGTCTTTTTTGAGGTGTGGATCCCCAAAGAAAATTCTTTTGATATGATTTTAGTCTAGAGATCAAATTAGTTGGGAGGGGAATGATTTGCATGATGTGGTTGGGAATGACATTAAGAGTGGCCTTAATTAAAGTAGTACGTCCCGCCATGTCTAGGTGAGTCATTTTATATCCGGCCAATCTATTTTTGAAGTTGTCGATTATGAATTAAAAATCTCTTTTGGTGGGCTTAGAATTGAAGATTGAAAAACTTAGATACTTACCAAAAGATTTGTCTTTCGGCATATTAAAGGAGGAGAGAATGAAATTCTTATCATTAGTAGAGAAATATTTTGAGAAATAAATTTTTGACTTGTCAAAATTTATTTTTTGCCCTGAGGTGGTGGTAAATTGCTCCAAAATATCAATAACTTGGTGGCATGAGGCAGTGGTTTTTTTGGAAGCCAAAATAATGTCATCAGCAAAGAATAAATAGGATATTTGAGGTGCTTTGACGTTCATCGTAATAGGTTTTCATTGGTGGTAATCCATTGCATTATTAATTCTTTGGGATAACAGTTTCATGCATAGAATAAAAAGGTAGGGTGAGAGCGGGTCACCTTGCCTAATTCCTTTGGATGGAGTGAAGAAATTTATTGGGGAGCCATTAATAAGGATGGATGTAAAAGTAGTAGATACGCATGACATAATGAGTGAGATTAAGTGCGAAGGGAAGTTGAAGAAATGTAAGGACCTGCTTATAAAACTCCATTCCATTCGATCAAAAGTTTTTTCTAAATCGATTTTGAGCAGCATGCTAAAGCATCTTGCTCGAGATGTTGTGAAATGATTAAGTAATTCCTGCACAATTATGGCATTACTGGATGCTCATTTATTCTTTGGAAAGCAGATTGAGTAGGGTTAATAAGTCGATCTAAAAACGACTTAATACGATTGACAATAATTTTGGTGATGATCTTATAGAGAAAGTTACACAAACTAATGGGTCGAAAATGCATTGTGTTAGAAAGATTTTTGAGTTTTGGAATTAAACAGATGTAAGTCTTATTCAATTCCTTAGGAATAAGGCATGTTTGGAAAATAGTTTGACAAAAAGGAACTACGGAAGATTTGATTTGATGCCAAATTTTTTGGTAAAATGGTGGTTGAAGGTTATCTGGGCTTGGGGACTTTAGGGGTTGGAATGAGTATACAACATCAAGTATTTCTTGGACTGACACTGGTAAGGATAAACTATTTGCTTCAGTCTCTGGTAGAGTATTATAAGTACATGTAGGAAAGTGCCTTTGTGAGGCAGTGTAAGAAGTTGTATATAAATTGTGGTAGTATTGAATAATTAATTGCTTGAGTTGATCAGGGTCAGAAATCCAATTTCAAGAGGAATCTTGTAGAGCATATATTTTATTGTGTCATCTCCGTTTGAGGGTATATAGATGAAAAAATTTAGTGCTAGCGTCCCCTTGATTAAGCTAATTGATACAAGATTTCAATTTCTAATAGTCTTCTTCATGAGCTAGGAGTTGATTATATTGGAATATGAGATCTTTTTCTAAATTTTGAAGGAAATTACTGGTTGGATAGTGAAGAGATTTTTATATTCCTGCTAGCCTAGCCGTAATTTGATTTTTTTTAAATATTACCAAACGACTCTTTATTCCACTGTTTTACTACTGAAGTGAAATCTTGAGTGGCCTCTAACATAGGAGGACTAGTACTCCAAATATTATGAACTATATGAGGGAATTCATGGTGAGACAACCACATAGTTTCTATTTAGAAGACATCTTTTGTAGATGGTCTATTATTATGAAAAGTGAGCAGTAAAGAGCAATGGTCCGAATGAGTTCTAGGTAAATGAGAAACATGAGCTTCCGGGTAAATATTTGCAACTATACGATCTAGTCTTTTTAAAATTAGAGCACCCCTCTTACGCTTATTAATCCAAGTGTATTTGCTACCACTAAAGCCTAAATCTATAAGTTGACAATAGTTAAGGCAATTAAACAACATATCAGCCCTGTTATTATTTAAGGAACAACCCCCAAATTTTTCGGTCGCATATAAAATGTCCCCTCCTATAATCCATGGACCTTTATAAAAATTTGCTATATGCATTAAGTTGTCCCATAATGCTGTCTTAGATGAGAGTAAAGTGCTTGCATAAATTGCAGAAAACAAAAAAGGTTGGCCATAAGAACATACCTGAACCATGCAATGTATTGCTTGGTTTGTGACAATGAGTTTAGTGGTGTTAACTGATGCTTCATTCCATAAAACTACTATACCCCATGCCTGGCCAGTAGCCGGGGCTTGTGATAGATTTGTGAAGATAAAATCTTCCTTAATTAAATTATGATCCATTAAGTGAGTTTCTAGGAGAACAACAAGTGGTGGTTGGTAGTAATTCAGTAGAGAACGGAAGTTCCTTATAAACTCTGATGATTGGGCACCTCGACAGTTCCAGATAACACAGTTCATTGATTTAGTCCTTTGATGTGGTGCTGACTCCCACTCTACCGTTGGTGGAATTTCCTGGTTGGTAATCTGCCTCACCTCCCTCAGTGTTGGAGTGATTACCACTGCGAACTTCCCTGCCTCTAGGTTCACAGGTGGCCTCAGCTTGATCAAACACTTGGTTACCTCTGGGGGCAATTGAGTACCTTTGTTGGAATTTGACGAAGGTGGCAGGATGGTTGGTGTCACAGAGGTGATTTTTGGTCACTCGAACTCAGCCCAAGGTTCACCTCTGTGCGGCAGTCAAGCCCAGCCTTGACTTCAACCTTTCCAACACTTAGTTTTATTTTTAGGGACGTTTGTACTTAGAATGAAAATAGGCAGCAAAATCCGTAAATAAAGGCACACGATATACATGAATTTCTTCCCAACTTGTATTAATAAGTGAATACAATAACACAATAGCCAACCCTATGGCCAAGACAAAGAATTCCCAAATTCCCTACCCCAAAATGGTTTTCCCACCCTTAGGAAAATAACTTAGACGAATTTTGGCTACACAATGCCTTAGACTAAGTTTTCTGCCCCATTTTGGACAGCCTAGGCAAGTATTTATAAGGCTACAATCAGTTGACAAGCCCCAACTGATGGGCAACAAGTTAAGACAAAGTACAAAAACGTGGGCACACTTTTAGGCCATGATCAACATGTCTTGGAAGAGGTTGCAACTGCCAACTGCTTCCCATGTGCTTGGCACATGTTTTCCAACTGCTGCTTGTGCACAGCATGTGTCTGATTTTCGCCCAGCTGCTTTGCGCCAAGGCTGGCATTGCGCCCAACCTTGTCTTTGACATTGCTCCGCGCCAATGTCATTGCTACAGCTCGCCGCCCACTGACTTAGCCGCACACGTTCATTGTCAAAGTTGTCCACCCATATCAAGTCACCCCCGACTTGATCAAATCTGTCCGTGTCATTTGCCTTTGCTTGTCCCGCCTTGCCTTGCCTTGCCACGTCTTTGCCCCTGCTTGACATGGCTTTGTCTTGCCATTGTTTTGCCAACCCGCACATCTAAGTAAAATGCGCCTTGCTTCCGTTCAAGGTGCGTTTGTCGAACCCCGCATTATCCGTCATGCCGAGCAGCCCTTCATGATGTTGCCCCATTTTTCAGGTTGTGTGCCAAGGCCATCATGAAAATCCTTGTCACAACCCACACCTGCCGAGGACCTTTGTCAAGGGGCTAACAAACCACCCCCACCAGAAGAATTCGTCGTCCTCGACGAAACAGTTTCCGCATTTTCAGCACCACCATAGGTCCCAAATATGTTGTTTCTTGCCCATGTTCTTCCTCGTTTTGCTCATCTTCACTCTTTTCTTCATCAAACAACGCTGAAAGCCGTTCAATTCTTGGACAATCCCTCGCCATGTGTGGCCCTTTGCAAATAAAACAGCCATCAAACTTGTTGTTTTGTCCCTTGTTTGTCGAAGGTCCAGCACATTGCTTTCCCTTCTCATTGTCATTGCCCTCAATAGCATTACCCTTGTCATTTCCGTTTTTCCTCCACTCTTTTACTTTGTCCTTGTTCCCGTTTTTGGACTTTAAAGTAGGAGAGAAATCAGAACCATCTTGTCCCAACCGGAAATCACCCAACGCATCCGCAGTAGCAATGGCACTAGGAAGATCTTTCACATTTTGCCTTCGGAGTTCCATTTGTTCCCACGACTGCAACCCGTAAAGGAAATTATACAGCTTGTCTTCCTCAGACATGTTGCTAATATCCAGCATCAAAGATCTAAAATCTTTGACGTAATCCCTGACCGTTCCAGTTTGTTTCAACTTCTTCAAACGATCTCTAGCAATCCAACCCGCATTACTATGAAAGAATTGATCCTTCAACTCTTTTTTCAGCCCTTCCCAAGAGTCAATCTTCAGCCTACCAGCACTTACATCATCTGCCACGCGCGTACGCCACCACAACTTTGCATCATCCACCAAGTACATAGTCGTAATGGGGACTTTGTCTTCATCTTGCACTTTGGTAGCATGGAAGTACTGTTCCATATCCCATAGGAAGTTTTCGAGTTTCTTGGCACTCCTTGCGCCATTGAACTCTTTAGGCTCCGGAATTCTGACCTTGGTACGATCTGCCCCACGCTGTGCTTCATCATTGCCAACAGCCCGACGCAGCAACCCATTTTCCGTTTTCAGATCTATGCACTACTGGCTCAGTATGTTCATCTCGGCCTCAAGATAGGCGAGACGAGTCAAGATAGTCAGAAATTGATCCCCATCAACAGTTCCGACAAGTGGCTCTAATGCAGTAACCTTTTCCCTCAGTTTTGCGTTGCCACTAGCCATTCTTCACAAAATTCAACTACTGAACGTTGTGTCTTCGCCCCGATACAGCCACGCTCTGATACCAATTGTCACAGGGGTGATTTTTGGTCACTCGAACTCAGTCTGAGGTTCACCTACGTGTGGCAGTCAAGCCCAGCCTTGACTTCAGCCTTTCCAACACTTAGTTTTATTTTTAGGGACGTTTGTACATAGAATGAAAATAGGCAGCAAAATCCATAAATAAAGGCACACAATATACAGGAATTTCTTCCCAACTTGCATTAATAAGTGAATACAAGAACACAATAGCCAACCCTATGGCCAAGACAAAGAATTCCCAAATTCCTTGCCCCAAATGGTTTTCCCACCCTTAGGAAAATAACTTAGACGAATTTTTGGCTACACAATGCCTTAGACTAAGTTTATTGCCCCATTTTGGACAGCCTAGGCAAGTATTTATAAGGCTACAATCAGTTGACAAGCCCCAACTGATGGGCAACAAGTTAAGACAAAGTACAAAAATGTGGGCACACTTTTAGGCCATGATCAGCATGTCTTGGAAGAGGTTGCAACTGCAACTGCTTCCCATGTGCTTGGCACATGTTTTCCAACTGCTGCTTGTGCACAACATGTGTCTGATTTTCACCCAGCTACTTTGTGCCAAGTCTGGCATTGCGCCCAACCTTGACTTTGACACTGCTCCACACCAATGTCATTGTCATAGCTCGCCGCCCACTGACTTAGCCGCACACGTTCATTGTCAAAGTTATCCGCCCATATCAAGTCGCCCCCGACTTGATCAAATCTGTCCGTATCATTTGCCTTTGCTTGTCCTGCCTTGCCTTGCCTTGCCACGTCTTTGCCCCTGCTTGACATGGCTTTGCCTTGCCATTGTTTTGCCAACCCGCACATCTAAGTAAAATGCGCCTTGCTTCCGTTCAAGGTGCGTTTGTCGAACCCCGCATTGTCCGTCATGCCGAGCAGTCCTTCATGATGTTGCCCCATTTTTCAGGTTGTGTGCCAAGGCCATCATGAAAATCCTTGTCATAACCCACACCTGTCGAGGACCTTTGTCAAGGGGCTAACAGTTGGCTTGCTCATGGGGTTTGCCATTGATTTTTTCTGAAGTTGCTTTGGAAGATCTTAGTGAGAAGATCACTATTTTCCATTCTGAGTCCTCAGTTGATAATTGACAACTTGGAGATGCCTTGTCCATAGAGTTATTGGAGATTGGGGGTTGTATGGATGCTTTCTTGTGATAATTTGGACAGTTGGCATTTGTGTGGCCAATTCGTCCACAAATGGTACATAACATGTTTCAATCCTTCGTAAAGAACTTGTTGTCTATGATTCCCAATAAATTTTCAAGTGGTACTTCAATGCAAATGCGGGCATACCGGCCTCGCGTGGTAGATGATGTGCATGTATCGATTTTAAGTAGTTTACCTAGTTTGTTGCCCACCTTTTGTAGAATGTCAACATCATAGAACTTAGTGGATAGCTCTGGCAATTGTGACCATATGGCCGTATAGGTAAGCTTGGCTGTGGAGGCTAGGAACTTGGGTTCCGATCTTCTGACGGAGAGAGAGTGATTCAAGACAAACCATGGACCTCCATGTAATGCCATGTTCATGCTTTCCTCTTTCTGGAATTTGATAAGGAAAAAATCATTTCCTAGATCAATTAGTTTTGTGGGTTGCCAAAGGGTAGAGGTGGCAAAATGGTTAAAAAAATAGTTAACCACCCATATTATCCACCAAAAAATGGGTTGGATAATGAACTTTTAAAAAACGGGTCAAATATAGATAAGAACCATATTATCCATTTAGAAAATGGATAACCAATGACTAACCAATGGATAACTAATGGGTCTAACTTTTACATTTGTAAAGCCTCAAATTAAGGGTTCCTCAAGTTAGGGAGGTTAAAAATTCTTACAAAAATGCTCATATCTAAGAAGCCATGGATAATATGGTTACCCACATTCCGTCGGTTAACTCATTTTTTATCCGTATTAAATATGGACCAGGTCGGATAATTTATCCGTTTTTATTATCCATTTTCGATCCGAACCATATCCGACCCGATCCACCCGTTTCCCACTCCTGCCAAAAGGTTTGGATTTTTTGGTTAAGAGTCATATGACCCACTTTCCTACCAAACACTTTGATGATTAATGAGCATTTCCAAGGGGAGTAGAGTCTAGTTTTATCTTCAGTGGATAGGGGAATAAAGTTTTCTGAAGATGGTTCTTCTATTATTTCATCCGACATGTCGAGATAATATTGGGTATTTGAAATGTTTGGCATACAATTATTGTGATTGGTGAGTAAAGTTTGCAGAAAGGATGGTTGTTCTTCTATGTTGATGGGATCATCTATGTTCATAGTGCTGAGGTCAGGTGGATCAGTTGGTTGTGCAGATGGAATATTTGTCATTTTGATAATTTCAAAGGTGACAGAAGGAGAGGAAAGGAAGGGTGAGTAGTGAGAAGCGAGAGTTTCTCTCTCTAACCCATTTTCAACTTTTTTATTATTTAATAAACAGAACAAAGATCAAGGTTTTTTCCTTCTTCAGTTATTTTACTATCAAGAATCACTACCATAAGCAAAGATTACATCTTTTCTTTACATATCAAAGAATCACTGCCATAAGCAAAGATTACATCTTTTCTTTACATATCAATTATTTTCTCTACCTTATAAATCAATTAAGGACCGCACCACACAATTTGGAACTTCAATTCTCACTGATTTACAAAATTAAAATTAACATAATAGTTTTGGCACTATTGGAACTCTTGTCTTCCTCTGTATACCTATGTATAAGTCGTGATTTTATTAAAAGACCTTTTGTTTTTCCCCATAAGTTTGAAATTAAGGGAATAACCTTAATCAACTAAGAAGGAGGTCCATTCACGCGAATGATTTTTTTCACCAAGAGAAGTTTGATAATTGACTAAAAAGAAGGTTGATTAGAGACTATGAGTTGATAAAGGGCCAAGAAAGGAGATTGAATATGAACACTATGTTGATCAACCAGAGAGGAGGTCAATTTATTGGTTGTAGGTCGATAACCGACCTTGAAGACGGTTTATAATCCAAAGATGGTTGATTATCAATAATAGGTTGACAATTGACCAAGAAAGGAGGTTAATTAACAACTACCAATAAATTTTAATTCGAAATAGTAGCAGAAAATAATTTGATATATTTTTTAATTGTTTAATGTAATAAAAGGTTATTCACCTAATTGAATATGTTTTTTTCAATTGAAGACTTAAAAGGAGTCACTTAATTAACTACATGCACATGTAAATGATAAGTACAAATTTTGTGTTAAAACCTAATACATTTACTCGTTAACATAAACAATAAATATACACTGTGATATCGAACAACGAAAACACATATATAGAGTAATATATATGTGTTTCTGCTGGTAAAGTTTTAAGCTTCCTTTAGCTCCTCTCCTCTCTTTCTCACGTCCGAAAATGCTCAATCCCTCAATTTGATCATAATTTATGCTATAATAAATACTTAAAAAATAATTTCTTTTTGGAATTCAATATAAACGAGGGCACATAAAAGCGGATGTATATTATAACTAAAAATAAACTACCCGTTAGGATGTACAAAAAGAGTGTTTATGGGTGGGTACATGATACCCCCCTCTAGCATGCTATTGTTTGCAATATTACAATCCATTGTTTTCCTTTCAAACACAGTTCCTGCGATGTCTGCCCAAAATACATGATTGACAAACACTGGAGGAACTGTTGCTACAAAAACATCTCTAAAACAATTTTTTCTTGTCCCTTCCTTCGCCAGCATGTCAGCAACTTTGTTGGTCTCCCTATAACTGTGCTTTACCACCACGGTGCCTAGTCTTTGGACGATTGACCTGCATTCATGAATAAGTGAGTCAAAATGAAGTTTTTCTTTGATTAGAAGTCTAATTACCTCTGTTGAATCAATGTTTATTTCCAAATATATGAACTATTTTTCTTCTGCAATTTGCAGTCCTTTTAGGAGAGCTAGTAATTCTGCTTGAGTGTTAGTGGTGTATTGGATTGAGCCCATGTAGCCCAGTATCTAATTTCCACTTGTATTTCTGAAGACTCCCCCCAGCCCACCCTTTCCAGGATTCCCTGTTGCAGCCCTATCAATGTTAAGCTTGTAGGAGTTGTTGTTTGATGACTCCCATTTTACCCAGATATTCTTTTTGTTTTTGGATTCTTTATCCAGCATCGTTGTAACATATTCAGTGGCCTTAGCTATTTCACATTTTGAGTCTGCCCTATCTTTTTTGTTATTGAAAAGGTTGTTATTCCTTGCTAGCCATATTTGCCAAAAGCAGAAAGGGAGAAGCTCCTCCCAAGTAATGATGTTGTTGTAAGCTTTTTTATTGAGAGATGCCCAAGTGGTTGGCCAATCTCTGGTAGTGAAAGTAGGAACAGGAGCATTGGTTTCCCTAGTGCTTAGGGAGATGATGTCTTGCCAGAAGATGTGTGAATTGGTACATTCAAAGAAGATGTGTGCTGATGTTTCATTGGTCTGACTGTATAGATGGCAAATGGGGTTTGATTGTACCCCAACATGATGGAGATATGCTCCAATGAGGAGTCTTTCATGGAAAAGTAACCAGAAGAAGGATTGGATTTTTGGGCACTTTCAGTTTCCAGATCCATGCAAAATTATGGGTCATGGTTTTCTGCCCTTGGTCCAGTATTGAGTAGGCAGATTTTGTGGAGTAGAGACCATTTGGTGTGGCTCCCCATATCATTCTATCTTCTTTAACTGGGTTGGATGGAATGAAAATGTTGTAGATGGAATTTTGGTTATTTTGGGGGATGGTGAGAGAGAGAGAGTGGAGAGATCCCAAATTCCATTTTGGTGAGCATTTACAACTGTTTTGGACATGTCTTCTCTTGTCAGAGGACCATGAATTAGGGACCTTATAGCAGGGAGGTTGTTTATCCAAGGGTCATTAGAAAAGTTAACTTTGTTTCCTGAATGAACTACCCATTTTTTTGCTTGCATGCATGGTTCTCATCCTTTTAGGATGCATTGCCAGGTGTGGGACTTGGCTTTTTTGGGAGGTTTCCTCCAGTGTTTTGCAATAAGAGTTTTTGCCCAAAGAGTTGTGGGGTTTTGGTATAGCCTCCAAGCAAGGTCTGAGTGTTGGGCTTTATTTTTCAATTCAGCTTTCTGGATCCCCAACCCCCCTTATCCTTAGGCTTTGTGATTGTGTCCCAAGATATCATATGTATTTTCTTTTTAGTAGTAGTAGTGCCCCAGATGAAGTTCCTCTAAACTTTATCAATTTCTTTGGTTGTTTTTTATGACAGCTTGATGTATTGCATGATATGATTTGGGATTGAGTTTAGTGATGCTTTTGCCCAAGTGGTCCTTCCAGTCATGTTAAGCATGCTTGTTTTCCAACCTGCCATTTTTGAGTGGAGATTGTCAATAATGAACTGAAAATCACTATGAGTGAGTCTTTTATGGAAAATTGGGAACCCCAAATACTTCCCAAAGTTTATTGAGGCTTTTATGGAGAGGGTATTTGAAATGAGTTCCATTTTATGAGGTTGACAGTTAGCACTGAAGCATACTTTGGACTCAGTGAGATTGATCTTTTGCCCAGATGTCAGATTGAAAGAATTAAAAGTATTCATGATTGTATTGCAACTTGATTGGTTAGCTGTTGCAAAAAGAGTTAAATCATCAGCAAAGAAGAGATAGAATATTTTAGGGCAACTTCTGTTAATGCTGATTGGGTGCCATTCCCCTTGGAGGACATTATTGTCAATATCTCTTGAAAGCTTTTGCATACACATTATAAACATGTAGAGTGAAAGGGGATCACCTTGCCTGATGCCCCTAGTGGGCATGGAAGGGGTGGTTTGCTCTCCATTGACAATTTCACAAATGGTGGAGGAGCTGACACATGACATGATGAGGTTGATGGTTGTGTTTGGAAATTTGAAAACATTGAGGGTTTGCTTAATGAAAGACCATTCTAGTCTGTCAAAAGCCTTCTCCAAGTTAATCTTTAGGATCATGCTACAGTATTTTCCCCTCATTTTCCCAAAGTGAGAAATGTACTCTTGGACTATGATGGCATTGTCTGAAGCTTTCCTGTTAGAGAGGAAGCTGGCCTGACTAGGCCCAGTGATGTGAGAGAGGTAAGGCTTGATTCTATTGACAATGATTTTTGTCTGTCTTGTATACATTGTTACATAAGTCTACGAGTTTGAAATTTTTGATCATTGTAGTTTGAGGGCACTTTGGAATGAGGCAGAGAAGGGTTTCATTCATGACTGGGTCCATATTTGATGTGGAGAAATAGTTTTTGCAGAAAAGGGTGACATCCTTACCCATTATGTCCCAGTATTTTTGATAGAAGAAAGGGTGAAGGCGATCTGGCCCAGGAGCTTTGAAAGGCTTGAAGGAGAAAATGGCATTCTTAATTTCACTATCCCTTAGAGGCATCCCAATTGTTGTTTGTTGAATCTGAGAGAAGCAATGTCCCTGGATTTCAGTGGAGGATAAGCCATTCTAAGACTGGGGGAGGGAGGAGGTATAGAGTTCTTGGAATAACTTTGAGATTTCCTGCTTGATCTCCCCATCCTCAAACATCCACTGACCAGGGTCAATTTGGAGGGAAAGGATTTTGTTCCTTCTTCTTCTATTTAAGGTGGAAATATGAAAGAATTTTGTGTTGGCATTTCCATCTGAGAGCCATTGGATTCTGGACTTCATCTTCCAAAATCCTCTTCATTTTTCAAGATGGATTTAAGCTCCTCAATGAGGTTGCTTTCAAGAATTTGCATTGGGGTGTTGATGGGATAGATAGAGGATTTCTGAATTCCTGCTATCCTTGCAAGCAACCTCTTTTTTTGTGGAAGATGTTCCCAAAGGTAAGCCTATTCCAGTTAAGGGCATTTACCTTGAACAAGGACGTGGAAGGGATTAGAGTAGAGTCAGGCTTGAAAGAGTCCCTAACTAGGTTTTGAAACATAGGGTAGCTGCACCACATTGATTCAAACCTGAAGGGTTTATTGAGGGGACTAGGACTGTTATTGCTTAGATTGACAAGCATGAGGCAGTAATCAGACTGGGTCCTAGGAAGATGAGTAATATTTGCTTCAGGGTACTCATTTATCCAATGGTTATTAGCAAAACATCTGTCAATTCTTTCTAATATTAGATAGGTCCTATTTTTGTACCTCTTGTTAGACCAAGTATACTTGCTACCTTTAAACCCTGGGTCTATAAGCTGACAGTTGTTAATACAATTCCAGAAAGAGTTGCTTCTGTGGGTGTTTATAGGGTTTCCCCCAAATTTGTCTTCTGCTTTAAGAACTTCATTGAAGTCCCCACCCACAAACCAACTTCCTTTGTGTGTTTTTGAGATATCAACAAGACTATCCCAGAGGCCTCTTCTATCCTCAAAGTGGTTACTGGCATAGATTGTAGAAAAACATTAGGGTGGGTTTGAGGGTAATACCTTGACCATGGCATGGATACCCTGAGAGTTGAGAGCTACCTCATCAACTTGGAGGGAATTATCCCTTCACATAATCAATATACCTCCAGAATGGCCAATAGTAGGGAACTGAATGTGCATGTCGAAGTGAAGCTCTTTAGTAAGCTTTTTGTGGTCTGCCATTTTGGTCTCCAGGAGAACCAACATCATAGGCTTGTGCATTTTGACCATTTTTGAGCAGTGCCTCTTAAACTCTGCACTGTTTGACCCTATAACATTCCATATTATGAAATTCATTAGAGGGTTCAGTGTTGGAGGGCTGATGCTCGTTGATGTTTTCTCCCTTCCCTAGGGTTGCATGCATCTCTTCCCCTGTGTTGAGATTGTTAGGATCTCATCATTGGAGTTAGGGTCAGAAGGGGTTTGAGAGTACCTTGGTTCAGGTGATATGAGAAATCCAATCCGCAACGAACTAGGTTCTTTGGGCAAAGTAGGATCAATGTCTCGCTGTGGTCCACGCTGAATTCCACAACCCTTACTGCTTCCAACCACAGTGAGTCCACCCTCACTAGATTGTCGATTGGGGTTGCTTCGTCAATTGGCGCCTCGTTGTTCCTCAGTAGCTCTAGAGCTGTTGAAATTCCTTTGGAGATGTTCCCCATAGGCGATTGATGTTGCCTCTCCTAGGGTGATTGTTGTTGCTTCTCCTGCGCTGAAGGTGAAATTTTTTGGGTTGACTCCGGCTGGATTATTTTGAACTGGAGGGTTGCATATGGATCCTCTATTGTTAGGTCTGGGAAGAATATGATACTATTGAAAATCTGCTGAATCTTGTCTTAGATAGATGAGTCGATGTTGTTGTTCATGTTGGCTGGGTGGGTCTGCTCCATGACTGACTGCCACATTTGTGCTCCAAGCATCCCCAAACCCCTGTGTAGGGCTTATGCTGTTACCCTTGCCAAATGGGCTGGGTTCTGAATGATTAGAGAGATCTGTTGCTCGGCCAGCTAAAAATTGTAATTTAGGGCTTGTCCATGGAGTGCCTGCTCCAGCCATGATGATGGTAGGTGGTCCAGTGGTGGCGGGGTGAAGGTTAGGAATACTGGGGGTTTAGGGTTTGGTTCCATTTTGGGTTTCTTTTTCCTATCCATTTTTGGGTTGGTAATAAAAGATGGAGTAGTGGGGTAATCAAACGTTTTTGGCGGTTATGAATTTGGATCGGTAAGCATGCTTATTGCTTTGGGGTTTGTGTTTGATACACTGGGAATAAGGGTATTTTGATATCCGGTTAAGTTGATGGGTTCTGTCAAATCACTGAAGATTTCGTGATTATATTGCTTTGGCTCTTGGTCATTCATGGAGAGATTTCCTCCAGTTGGTGTTGGTAGGGGAGACGTAATGTTGTAGTGGTTATCATTGTGGTCTACCATGGGGTCTATTTTCCCAGAGGTGTGGGGTGGGCCAGTCTGCCTTTTTTGGTTTTCCTCTGGGCTTTTGGGCTTGGTTGACTTTGTTTGTGGAATAGTGTCTGTTTGGTTTGGGGTCCGTAGTTGCCTTTGTTTGTGTCGTGGGCCCATGTCTGTAGTTTGTGTGCATTTAGGCATTCCCTGGGTCCGCTTTTCGTTTGAAACTTGTGTTGGGCCTTTCTCTTGTGGGCTGCCCAATTGTATTTTGTTATCCAATGTGTGATCCCTTTGTGGAAGTGGGTTGGATCCAGTCCATCTCCTGTAATGTATTAGATTTATTGGTGTATCGAAAAGTTTGAGTATCAAGAAACTTACCGGATGTAGCATCGAACATTTTCACTTTGATGTCTTCTGGATTTGTTGATGGTTTATTCTTTCTAATCTTGTTCGTTTCTTCATTTTGCTTTGTGTTGTACTCTTTTTACGCCTTTTGGGGAATGAGACCACTTTCCATTCTTTTTCTTCCTCATTGTTTGGTGTATGACCTGAAACATTGTTTTGCTTAGTATTTGAGCACTCTGGGCTGTCTTGAGTTTATGGTTGTTGTTGTTTTTGTTTGTGTAGGCATCCTTTCAAGATGTGACATATCCTTCCACAACCAGTGCATCGTACATTTTCTCCTTCATAGAGCACCAACTGTTTATGGTCCTTTATTATGACTGAGGTAGCAACTAGTGCTTCCAAGGGTACCTGTATGCATATTCTTGCATTCCTTCCTCTGAGAGTGGCTGAAGTGCACATATAAATTTTTAGGAGTTTTCCTAGTTTCCTGCCCACTTTTTCTAGGACTTCCTTGTCATAGAACTCGATGGGTAGTTGTGGTAGTCTTACCCAAATTGCAGTGAAGGATAAAGTTACTTCTTGTGGGACGAATTTGGGTTCTCATCTTCTTACTGAGAGGAAATTTCCTGATATGAACCATGATCCTTTTTGTATAGCTTTCACTAGGTTCTCCTCTTTACCAAATTTGACTATGAAAAAAATCCCATTTTAGGTCAATCAAGATCAATTGTTCGGATGGGTTCCATAAATCAACTAGTTTAGATCGGAGGAGATAGTGTGACATTTTTTTCCCAAATAGCTTTATGATAACTGAGTAACGCCATAGTTTATATAGCCTGTTTTTATCCTCTTGAGAGAGTAGTATAAGACCTATTGTTTCCTTACCTTTTTCTTGTGTTAAGGTGGATTGGAGTTCTGTAGTGAAGTAATCCGCTTGTGTAGTATTTTGCTTATCAAATAGCATTTCCTTGTAGGAGTGGGATTGGGTTGCATCTTCTTCCATGACAGTGTCGTCCGGTGGTTCCAGTGGTATGATAGGTGATTTGGGTGGGTTTTCCATTGGTTGTTTGTAGTGATGGATGAGAGTTTCTCTCACTAGATTTTTTTGATGATTAGATCCCGGTAGGGTGGGGTTTTCCCACTTTATCAATTGCACCACTATATTTTGCTGGGGTCCTATTACCCCTTGTATTTGTTAGAAGTATAATAAGTACAAAATATAAACCTTTCCTGGCTAATCCCCCGGAATTAACCTTTCCAGGCTAATCCCAGTTTCAAAAGAAAATATGTAAATCACACACCAATCATTGCTTGCCGTGTGTAAAATTTATTTTTAATCAATTTACCTTTTTATTTGTTTTTTGGGTCTTATTTTATTCTTTTTCTCTTATTCCTTTCTCTTCATCTCTCTTTCTTTTCTTCACCATTTTCTCCTACTTATAAACGGTGGAGATGAGTTAGCAAAAAGATGACATCACTGGAATCACCAGTTTTCCGCTGAGAAACATTATAAGAAAAAAGGGGGAAAAAGAAAAAAAGAAAAGAAAAGGAAAGAAGAAAAGAAGTAAAAAAAGGAGACAACATACAAAACAAGTTTTGTTTCCTGCCATCATTAATTTTTCCGGCAAGTAATATTTCAAAGGAAGACAAATGTAAAAATGAAAAAGAAAAAAAAAGAAAAGACATTAATAGAAAAGGATAGAAAAAAAAGAAAGAAGAAAAGAAAATGGCGGATGGGTGTAAAAATGGCGGATGGAGTAATAAGGGGAAAGTAAACAAGAAAGAGAATAGAAGAAAAGAAAAGAAAAAGAAGAAAAAAAAATGAAAAAAATAATTTTTTAGAGATTCCATGCGCGGTTTATCACGTGAAAATCAAAGCAAGTGCCATCTCAGCTCAAAAGATGATATTTATTAAACTTCTAACAAATATATGGGGTAATAGAACTCCCGCATAGTATGAAGTTACAACTGGTAAAGTGGTAAAACTTCAATGGGGTAATTATATATTATGCCTTTTTAGGCATATGATAATACTCCATCCGCTTCAAAATAAGTGATTTTTTGGCCCTTTTTTTGTCCAAAATAAGTGATTTTTTCAGATTTCAAGAATGAATGAATTATTTTTTTCCTACATTGCCTTTGGAGTAAATAGTGTTGGAGTATGTGTTAGGAGTATTTATGTGAAAAGATAACAAAGGTTAAAATGATCAATCTAATTAATGCTAAAAGATAAATTTCTTAATCTGTTTAAAAATAACTAATAAATCACTTATTTTGGACCGGAGGGAGTAACTCTTATCATTATGCAAAATCTAAAAGTACGTCGAAGTACTAAAAAAAATTCCTTTAACTATATTCCTACCATATCAAGTTTAAAATCTAAAATCTTAGGTAAAGATAATATACTAGTCGGTTGTGATTTTAACATTAAAAATTCCTTAGGGGTCCATTACGTTCAATTTCTACCACTACTTGACTTCTTCAACATCACAAAACCACAAAAAAAGCACAAAACTCATCTACAATCGGAATCCCCTACACCTACACCCCTCACCTATCATTAATTACCACGTGTCACAATTACTACAAAATTTACGTATAATGACAAAAATACCCTTGTTATTACACGTGTCAAAAACCAATAAGCCAAACGTTAAACCCTTTGCATTTTACTCGTTAAATCCAGTGTGAGGACATATATAGGCCTAGACATACATATGCGTTTCAGCTTGTAGGGTTTTAAGCTTCTTTTTAGCTCCTCTCCTCTCTTTCTCATAGCCGAAAAACTCAACCCTCTTCTCTTTCACATCTTTGTTCAGCGGAAAAAACCCTAATTTGATTATATATAATAGCTAAATATTCTCGTAAAAAGGCTTGAGTTTGATTAATTTTCATGTAAAAAGTGAGAAGAGAGGGGTTTAATGGGTGAGGCTACAGCTACAATGAATCAGATGGAGGAAAATTTGGGTACACAGATATCTGGGCTTGTCGGGTCGGAGCCGGGTACGGATACGTCGTCGCTGTTTCACCGGAGGATTGAGTTTCATTTGGCGAGAAAGCCTTTTAGTGGGTTTATAAATAATGGTGGGTTTCAGCTGGAAACGCTGAACCCGAACTCAGAGAAAACGGGTAAAGATAACGGGTTGGTTGTTGGGGGCGGGAAAAAGGTCGGTGATGCTCAGATGGAAAGTAATGGGTTGGATCCAGAAGTGAGCTTCGGTATTGCCTTCAGAAAGATTATGAGAATTGTGAGTTTCTCATTACTCTGTGTGTGTGTATGTTATTTGCTTATAATAGTTTTAGGATATATTTCGTTCCCGTTTATGTGACTCTATTTCCTATGTCACAGTTTATGTGACTCTATTTCCTATGTTACAGTTTATGTTACACTATTTCCTATGTCACAGTTTATGTTACACTATTTCCTATGTCACAGTTTATGGGACACTATTTCCTATTATCACATAAATTGAAATGAGGGAGTAATAGAAATCTTGGATTTTGATATTTGGGTTGTCGTTAATATTTGATACTCGTTTTTGCTTTTCTTTTGTTGTTGTCTTGTTAAGCTTAATTTTTGGGGATTCTGAATTTAATTTTGATGTTTAGCTTTAAAAGCCTCATCCTTTTTTCCCCTTGTTTTCTCATTTTTTTCATTTTGGGTTTTTACTAGCTCCGAGTATGTTTGCCATTATTAGTGGTCCTCTGAATTTGCACTATTTTCTTTATTCATTTTAGGGTAAAGGTCCAAATTTGCCATTGTACTATCCAAATTGCTCGATTTTGCCTTCAGTTACACTTTTGGTCCATTCATACACCTGCCTTTACCTAATAGTTTTGTCACCATTAACAGAGCTCCAATGTGAAATGGGTATACTCTATGTGTCCAAATTCTACGAGAATGAGGATCCAAATTTACCCTCCAACTTTTGACTACGGCTACGATTACCCTCACGCTGGAGCTCTGATAGAAGTCAAGGACAAAAAATGAGACATTTTTCTAGCGATGAGGTAATATTAGACCAAAAGTTTAAAGGAGGGCAAATTTGCTCAAATTTGGATGGTACAAGGGAACATTTGATCATTTTCCCTTCATTTTAAGTAACTCAAAATCTAGTTGTTATATCAACAGCTTGGAGTATTGGTTTTTGGAAGGATATGGTCTTCTTCTTTTTTTTGTCACACTTATTTTGATTTCAGTACTAATATTTCAAGTACTTCACATGACTATATTAGGCTGATTTTGGCACATTATTGTGTGGTTGCCATATAGTCTAATTGCTCCTTTTTACCTGGAAGATTGCCGTATTTGTGAGAAGATTGAGTCGGAATTTGGATTTGCTTGGCTGGACAAGCTATTGATGGTTTCTCCTTTATAATGCCTTCCCATCCATTATGACTCTGTACCTTTACATATTCACCTTCCTGTGCATAATATTCTGAAGGACTTAGGGGACATAACAATGGCTAGTAATAACACTGCCCCACCAATTTTTTTAAGGTTTTGGATTGAACGCCCAATATCCTTTCACATGTTATCAAAGCCAACTTTTTATAGTACATTCTCACAATCATAAATCTGCATTAAACTCCACATGTGAACCCCAAAGAATCAGTTACATGTCCGTGAAGTGTTGAATGTAGATGTCCCACATTCCTTGCAGTTCCGTTTTCACTCTGAAAATGAATGGATGTACTTGTCTTACAATATGGCCTAATTGAATATTGAATTATTCACAATAAACAAAAGAGCCAATTAGCAGAGCAAGTGTGTCAATAAACAATGATGAAAACTTGCATTGAAGGTTGGCAATATCAATAAGCGATTCTCCGTGCCTTTCAAATAATTCTTATTTTGATTATGGCCTCGAACAAATTGCTACATTTATTACATTTACTAAAACTGTTATGGCCTAATTTGCGTGATGTTTAATCATGTAATTTTAATACTCAAGTAGCCCAAGATGGTAGCTGATGGCTTGTGAGGAACTTTTAGATTCCTCTTTGTTCTCTGGTGGCTCTTAAGTGGGTTTTGGAATTTGATATTGAGCTTTTTCCGAACAAAATGAACTATTTTATGCTTTACCTTTTCCTCATTTATTTTTTGAGTTGAAAAATCTTGCTGACCAAAGATGCACCTGATGAATCACTTTGCACTTGGAGACAATTTTGTTTACAAGTCTCCATGCTGCTTAATTGTGGGACCCATTGTCTTTGTCACAGGGAGCGGGCTTGCAAAATCTGGGGAACACCTGCTTCCTCAATTCTGTATTACAGTGCCTGACATACACTGAGCCTTTGGCAGCATACTTGGAAAGTGGGAAGCATCAAAATTCCTGTGAGTCACTCTACTGTGTGTGCGTGTTTGTTTTTCAGCAGGCTTAGACATCATGACCTCCTTAGATGAGGAGGCTGTATTACTTTGTATCCAGTGTCTGACTTATCTTTACAGGAAGATTGTTTGCTGATAAATTGCATGTATGTGTGCTGTCGGGACCTCTTCTTAGATCTTGGGGCCCGTTGCTGAAATTAATTGGATTTGACTGGATACATGTCATTTTGTTATTTAATACCTCAAAGCTTTCTCTTTCACCAGATTAATTGGTACCAAATGCACTCAAAACAAGTCAACCGTGTTTGTTAAAAATGTCTTACCCTACCTCTTAAAACAGTACTGTAAAAACTAATTGAAACTGGACAAGAGATGAGTTTAATGTGTGTACTGCACGTGAAGAAGTTTAAGCTTTAGTTGGAGCGGAGCTGTTGAATAATGCCTTGCAGATGTATATTTTGAGATGCAGAGAGCCTCAACGTAAACTTCATGCTGCTGTCTTTTAATTATATCCAAACCAAGCCTAGTGGCTATTACAGACTTGTACATCTAAGGGCTGTGTGTCTAAATTCATTTAAAGGAAATGGACTTTTTCTGGTCATTCATTCTGATACTTGGTAGGCGAGATGATTGATTGATTGATAGCTGTATACCAAGAACGGACTAGTGGTAACTACAAGAAAAGTCATTCATGCAAATTGATTGATGTATATTTTGAGATGCAGAGAACCTCAGCTTAATTCAAGTAAAACTCATGCTGTCTATTAACTATATCCACTGCGAAGCCTAGTGGCTATTACAGACTCATAAATATATACATGCTAAGGGCTGTGTGTCTAAATTCATTTAAAGGATATGGACTTTTTCTGGTCATTCATTCTGATACTTGGTATGCGAGATGATTGATTGATTGATAGTTGTAAATCAAGAATGGACTAGTGGTCATTACAATATTATGCAGATAAGCTTTTGCATTTTTTGCACCTTGTATAGAAATGAATATATGAGCGAGTATATGAGCTGGTTCACATAATCTAAACTTCAGTTTCTTCAAATCTATTTTTCCTGGGATTCTTAATTTATTCAGCATATATGTTTGTTAACTCGTGTTATATTTGTTCTTCTGAAGGTTGTTTGGCTGGATCAGACATATCTAGTTTTACTGGGATCTTCAGCGTATATGTTTGTTAACTTGTGTTTTATTGTTCTATTGAAGGTCGTATGGCTGGGTTTTGTGCTCTATGTGCCATCCAAAAACACGTGAGTCGTGCTTTGCAAGCAACTGGGAAAATACTGGCACCCAAGGATCTTGTGTCAAACTTGCGATGTATCCTATCGATTCCCCGTAGTGTATTAGTTATTAGGTTCTGACTTTCACTTTTACTCTGCCAATTTTAAGTTGTTCTTCCTCTGGCCATCATTCCCTTTTTCTTCCGATACTTAATTTACCTCTTTCTTGTTTGTTTTTTTTCGTTTCTTACCTTTCAAGACAAGACTAGTGCAATTTCAGTCATGTTCTGAAGTTTTTTCTTTTGGTTAGTATTTGCTGAGTTATCATGTAAGTATGATGTCCAATATTTTTCAAAGTCTGGTGGCTTGACTTTTTTTGTTCTTTTTTCGTTCACACTTTTTTTAGTCAGGGAATTAAAAAAAGAGTACGATAAAGATTTCCTTTTGTCAGAAGGCTGGCAACAGGATTCTTGCTTCTCTATCCTAGAGATTTGTACCCAGTATTACGCTCCAGGATATACCTGTTTTTCCTTCTTTTTCCACATTTGAAGGCTTTTAGACATATATCAAAGTTAAATCCTTAATTATGTGTTAGGCATATCACGGAATTTTCGAAATGCTAGACAGGAGGATGCACATGAATATATGGTGAATCTGCTTGAGTCAATGCATAAATGTTGCTTACCTTCAGGAGTGCCAAGTGAATCTCCCAGTGCTTATGACAAAAGTTTGGTCCATAAGATATTTGGTGGGCGCCTTCGCAGTCAGGTACATCTTCAGTTGCTCTTCTGTTAGTATGCTAGACCTAGTAATTTTTGGGAAGAGTTCAGAAATTTTTTACTTCCCGTGGCTTTGTCCAGTTGTCCCAACAAAAAAAAGCCTTTCTGTGCTGGACGGGTGGACATTTCCTTGATTCCTTTTCCAACTCTTTGACTCCTCCAATTGTATCTTTCCAAATGATCTGCAGGTGCAGTGCATGCAGTGTAACTTTTGCTCCGACAAGTTTGATCCGTTTCTGGATTTAAGTCTAGAAATTTTAAAGGCAGATTCACTACAGAGAGCACTTCAGCATTTCACTGCCCGAGAGCTATTAGATGGTGGTCAGAGGCAGTACCAATGTCAGCAGTGCAAACAGAAAGTGAAGGCTACCAAGCGGCTAACAATTGACAAGGCACCTCATGTCCTAACCATCCACTTGAAGCGATTTGGTTCACATGTCCCTGGGCAAAAGATCGATAAAAAGATTCACTATGGGCCTACTTTAGACTTGAAGCATTTTGTATCTGATACCTATGTAAGTGTTAGTTTTTCCTCGTAGTCAGGAACACCTTTACCTTCTTTATTTCAGATCTAATATTTGTCATGTCAATGTGGTCATTTCATATATTTTGTGGTTTGATTGATCTCCAAATAAGCAAATTAGCAGCATATAAAATGGGATGAGGAAATTGATGTGAATGTTCTGGCAAGTTGATTTAGGATGAATGTGAACCTTCCACAATTATTATTTCAAAGCCAAGGGATCATTCAATTGTATGTCAAGTAGTTGAGAAGGTGTTTTCTCATCAACATTGCTGATATTCTTGTGGGATGGTAGTTGTTTAAGACTTGACCGATGAACCGTTTTTTTGAACATAACAAATAGTGGAAGTGATTTGAGTAGGCTGAATCTGCATGTGATCTGTGGTGCTTGGTTTACTTCCTATTCTCCTGCTTTGTCACATCTGCGATACGTTTTGGTATTTCATTTATTTCTTGAATTCCTTGTATTTTTGGGAACTCATGGTTCCTTCTAATTTTGCAGGGTGGTGAATCGAAGTACACTCTCTATGGTGTGCTGGTTCATGCAGGTTGGAGCACCCATTCTGGTCATTATTATTGCTTTGTTCGCACTTCAAGTGGAAATTGGTACTCCCTTGATGACAATCAGGTATTTACATTTTGTTTTCTGTCTTTTTTTTGGAGAAGGAATTTTGTTTTCTGTCTTTTCTCCTGGGCATGTAACTGCTCATACTTTTCATTACTTTTGGGATACACTTAATCTAGAAAATTCATTGTGAAACCATGTTAAATTCCTGTTTTCTTCTTCCCTTTATGGTAGCATATAGTCCTTAGGGGTTACAGCTAGCAAAAGGCAACGATGACACTAAAGTATGATCTCCAAGTAAACTTTCCACATAACTCATTCAACTCTTTGGCTTTTAAATGTTTCATCACTTCATGATGTTTAATTTTTGTGGTCTTTTAAAAACTTAAGCAAATGGTTTGTCGTAATGTATTTTGATTGTTGTAAGGAGTAGCTTCTGAATATTCCTACTTTTCTACATACTTATAGGTTGTTCAAGTGAGTGAGAGAAAGGTGTTGGAGCAGAAGGCATACATGTTGTTCTATGTTCGGGATAGGAAATCTCCTGTGCCTAAGAAGTCTGTGGATGTTGCCCGCAATGACAGTGTGACTACTAATGGCATAGGAAACAAAATGTACTCTAATCACAGCCAGAGATTTAAGGATACTGTTCAAAATGGAATTCATGTGAAGAATGTGGATTCCTTTTCTGGCGCAAAAGATCAAAGGGAAACATTAAGTTCTGAAGTTTCAAAGGAAACTTCGACAAAGGGTCTGGCACCCCCAAAGGTTAATGGTGTAGTAACTAATGGATCCTCTTCTCTTGGAGGGGCTGTACAGCAAGAAAAGTCGAAAGTGCAAGAAACAGGTGAAAGAGCAAATGAGTCATCTGTTGTAGACACAAGGGGTGGACCATGCTTGCTTAAAGCTAATCCAACTGCTCCAGTCTCCAATGGAATTCATAGACTTGAAAACAAGGGGGAGACAAGATGCGAAGACTCCAATCCACTACCTAATGGCAATGTCAAGGAGTTAACCTGCTCTGCTGCAATACCATTTAGCTCTAGCACCGTAAACAATGACAAAGATCCAAGTCTCCACAAGCAAGAAGAGTGCAGCAAGGGAAACACCAACTCTCGAGTGGTAATATAGATGAATTTTTTTCTGATTGTTGTGCTATGCTCCTCTCCTTTGTCATCTCTTCCTGCTTGCATGTGGTCTTTCGGATTTTTCTGTGGTCCTCTTTACTGTGGTTGGGGGGCATGGGTTACTGTTGCAATATTGTGCACTGAAATCAAGCACTGCCCTACTGCTCTAATAAAAAATTAGAACTTATTTAGTTGGCCTTAAAATACAATGATGACATTGTCCCCCCCCCCCCCCTGCGGGATACCACCAAACAAGCTAGGAAAAGAAACAGAACTTTTCTTTATCTTCTGTTTATTGATAAATATCCCCCCCCCTGCGGGATACCACCAAACAAGCTAGGAAAAGAAACAGAACTTTTCTTTATCTTCTGTTTATTGATAAATATCCTTTCAGGTGAAAGACATCTCCAACGGTAGTTGTGGTGATTCAGCTGTTAATAATGATGTTGGACAGAGAAAAGCAGGTGCGAAATCTGCCGGAGCACTGAGCCAACCAACTGTGGCTAGCTCGACCGAGAAGGAAGCTATTGACAAAGCCTGCTTGAAAGCCAAAAAGAAGTCTTTCAAGAGTCGTGTTACCAAGATGCATCTCAGCTTTATGATCTTAGATCCAGCCTTAGGACTGCATAGGAAGAAGAAACACAAACGAATGAAACATAAAATTGGAAAGAAAAAGCGCTGTGATGCCAGTTCCTTGAATGAGAATAATGCCTCCTCTGATCTTGGGCCATCTACATCCGAGCTATCCCATACTTTGATCTCTTCTCCAACGCATTCTGAAAGAAAGAGAAAGAAGTCAAAAGTTAATTCCAATGAGAAACCTTATAGTGCTGGACACAATGGCGATCTGCTGAGGAGTACAGTTGATGTGAGGGTTTTGAACAATGGCACTGTATTAGCAAATGACAAGCAACCACAAAAAAGTTCCAGCTCGGCCTCAGTAGGAAACCAAGGTAGTGACATTAAACAGTTCACAGATGCTAACAAGCAACCACAAAAAAGTTCCAGCTCGGCATCAGTAGGAAACCAAGGTAGTGACATTAAACAGTTCACAGATGCTAAAGAGACCAAAGGAGTTACAACACAGAAAGGTCTGGTGAACATGCTTACCAGGGGTTTAGAGTCAAGTGGTGAGTTACTTATCTGCAAGTTCATGCCGCTTTGTGATTTTATTCCTTCTATTGAAGCTTTAAATAGTCTTTGAGCTTTGCTGTTATCAGCTCAAGTATAGCTGCTTATCTTATTTGATTGTCGCAGTTGCTCGTTGGGATGACGTAGAAGTTCCTTCCTTGAATGGTGTTGAAGCACAGAACGGAAATTGTGTCAGCATTGGGTACATTGGGGATGAATGGTGAGGTTTCCTACCTGTAATATGGACATACATGCTTGTGTTTAAAGATCATAAAATGTAGCCCTAAAATGCTGCTCCGCCCTCTCCCCCCAAATGCCCCCCCTTATTTTTCCTTGTTATTGATGTAGATAATATTATTCGTACTACTTTTGACAACCACCTATATATTATCAGGGATGAGGAATATGATAGAGGGAAGAGGAAGAAGGTTAGGAACTCCAAAATTGAATTTGGTGGACCGAACCCTTTCCAAGAAATTGCAAGCAAAAAGGCAAAGGTAAAGAAAGCGAGTCTTGGGCGATCTAGCTCTGCAAACCAGCCTTTCAGGATATTATAATGAATCTGGACTACATATTTTGACTTTAACCAATTGAGAAACACAACTCGAGTTCCACAGGAGTGTCACTGAGATGGTAACGGTTGTATCCCCAGGCCCCAGCTTGGTCCATATTAGCTTTGGCTGCTAAACGTATTTTTAGCCTGCTATTAGAAGACTTGAGCAAGTGATGTGTCTTATTTCTTCTTTACCTTGTTTTTCACCAGTGTTTTGCCATCAATTTTGTTTTGTGAGAGGTCTTGAGAAAGAATGTACCAGTGTGTGGACATTGTGGATCATGAGTCATTACTCATTAATGAATAAGATTCTGGCTTGAAAATGTTTACCTGTGTTCTACCTGTTTGGCCATAAATATTTAAATGTTCAAATTTTTGTTAGAGGAATATTCCAACTGAGATAATGGTTTCACTCAAATCAGGTGTTTTCTAAAGGAAATTTGTGTTAAACACAATTATATTTTCAAAAATTTCAACTGTAATTTCAAATGATTGAAGGGGGTCTTGGCGTAACTTGTAAAGTAGATGCTGGGTTCGAGCCGTGGAAACAATTTCTTGCAGAAATACAGGGCAAGGCTGCGTCCAACACATCCTTGTGGTTCGGCTCTTCTTGTATCTTGCACATACCGGAAACTTAGTGCGCCGGATTGCTTTTTTTTTCTTCAAATGCTTTCCTTTATTTTCTTAAATTTCCTACTTGGCGTCAGAGAGTGCATTGTGTGGTAGTTTTGAAGATACCAATATACCATCATGTCAAGTTTCCTTAATTTGGCTCACTGTTTATGGTGTCCATTTTTGGTGTGACATTGCTACTCTACAGATTATTTCATTCTTTGAATAGAACTTTCCATTCAGATAAAAACTTGCATCTAATTTTGTTCCTAGTTGATGTCTCTACAGTTAAGCTCCTCTATCATTGGGGAACATGTGAGATGGTTTATGATACCTCAAGTGAATTTCACATGGACAAAACATAAAACAGATATTGAGTAGTATTTCTAAACAAGTCTTAGATCCCGGTGACTAGGAGTGATAAACGGGCGGGTCGGTTTGGATATGGCTCGGGTCGAAAATGGATAATGAAAAAATGGACCAATTATCCGACCCGACTTATATTTTATATAGATAAAAAACGGGTTAACCGATGGATAATATAACATATGATCACTTTTGGGAGAATTCTTAGTTTCCCTAACTTGAGGAACCCCCTATTTGAGGCTTTACAAATGTAAAAGTTAAACACATTGGTTATCCATTTTCTAAATGGATAATATGGTTCTTATCCACATTTGACCCGTTTTTAAAAAGTTCATTATCCAACCCATTTTCTAGTGGATAATATGGGTGGTTAACTATTTTCTTTTAACCATTTTACCACCCCTGCCGGTGACATATTTTAAAGCCATGCGAATTTGGGCTCAAAACGAACAATATCATCAGTGACCAGGGTTGTTAAATAATCTGTCCTTGAGCTTGACTCATTTCTTTAGAAGTATTATTACAAGATCTAATCAAATGAAGTGAAGGCATTTTTAATGAATTGTATTTGGGTTGTTTTTCTCTATTATGATCTAATGAGAGAAGCCATAAAAGAATATTGTTAGACTATTCCGTGGTATAGCAAATTAAAATCCAAGTTCATTTCTTAAAAAGTTTGCCCGTTGTAGACATTGGATATTATTCTTTTTACTCACATTATTAAAATGAGAGGAAAATGCAAAACTATGTAAACTTGAAATAATTTTCGCACAAGTTATGTGGAGATTGATGTATTTTTTTATGCTAAGTATAAGGTGGAGTAAAAATACGTGTATTAGCAATGCAAAGATTAGACTAAAGGATACAAATACTCTTAAAGTATGTAGATTATATATAACGATATTTCCTTCATTATTATTTACCGTATAATGACTCTTTCATTATTAATCATGCATAACTAGTTGTTTTATTACTAATTCCTACATCATTAATTCCTATATAACATGTCTTCGAACCAAATGATCGATGTTAAACTAATTAATTTAAAATTATAATAAAAACCCTATATTTATCGAAGTAAAAAGCCAATTTTTTCCTCCAAGTAAGAGCCATTTGACTCCGTTTACGCCAATATCATTTCAAATGTCATTCCTATTTCATTATCAAGATTCCCAAACAAAATATAAGTGTTTAATAAGAAAAACCAAAGATTCATAGATAAATAGGAAAAGGTCATCTGGTTAATTTTCTAACAACAATAATATATTCAGTGTATTTTTATAAGTGGAGTTTGGGAAAGATAGTGTATATGCAGACCCTACCCCTATCTTTTACGGATAAAAAGATTGTTTCTGATAGATTCTCGGCTCAAAATAAACATAATCACAACAATAAAGAGAAAGAAATAAAGTAATGAAAAAATTATGGAAAAGAAACAATATTAACAGGGAGATTGACTATATCCTTTAACATTAGTTTAAAAACCTTCATAAAATCTAAAGAAGAAAATACAAATATCAAGAATTTAAATTTCCAAAAAAGGTTCCATAGGAAATTAGGAATTTCAAACCGCCACCCAATAATCCAGACCATTCACCCCCCATTCCCCCTTACCCCCCCCCCCCAACGTATTGGTAAATAAACCAACTTTTTAATGTATAATAATATTCCAGCTTAAAAAGTAATTAGGTTTTGGCTTCAATCATTTGTAAAATAGGAGGGCACAAGGCTCGAGCTCTTTCAAATTTGGTATCAAATGTGCTTTCCATAACATTTTCTCCTTATAATTTTTTATTTATCTTAATAGATAATATCACAAAATGTAAACCCCATTATGTCTTACATGTGATAAGAGCAGTTCGGTACACGAAGTATTTAACATTCACACGATGTCCGAAGAGGACTGCATCTCAAGGAATGTGATGTAGGCAACCTACCTTGATTCAAGCATCAATGACTGATTCCATAACTCGAATCCGTGACCTATAGATCACACGATAATAATTTTACCGTTGCTTCAAAGCTCCCTTTCAAATCACATATATTGTATGTTATTTAGAAAATCATATATAACTTTTTAAGTAACTACATTTTCATTTCAATCTAAACTTTTCATGAAAATGAATAAAAATATATTTGCTAATTTATTTGTTTCCTTCTCTAGCTTTCTAGACGTTATTAAAAGTTGCTGCCGCCGACCTCTTTATAGAAGCATTTTGCAAATATTTTTATTTTGAGCTTTTCTCTCCACAAAAAGGAAAAGAAAAGACAGAAATATATTCCATGTTAACTTTGATATTAACCAAAAAAAATAAAAATGAAATGAGCTACAAATTTTGACTCTAATATGTAGATAAATCACTCGTAACTAATAGAATTTTTTGACAATCTGTTATTAATCCGTCGCTCAATAGAATTAGCGACAAATTTTTCTGTTTAGTTACAGAATTTGTCCGTCGCTAGTTTCTTATTTTTAGTAATGATCTTTCTCTCACCCCAAAAAAAAACCCAAAGGGAGTTACTAATAGTTTTGAGTCAAAATACTCAAATATATGTATAGTAATTAAGAGTACTCTCCAAGTTAAAATCCCTTCTATATTTCTTTTGTAACATATATAATTCCTCAATATAAGATTACAAATTACTACTCATACTGAAGTCGATTGGTGAGTGATTTCTCCAAGATTTCTATTAATAGAAAGTCAAATTTTTAGCAGAATATCCATTAGAAAAGACCCACTTAACTTTCCATAAATACATTAAGAGAAAAATTATGATACATACAACCATGACATTAAATGACCAAATTAATTTCATAGAACTACTCACAAAGGTAAATGTAGTATGTAATGACAGTTTAGCCCTAGTCACCACCAAGGGTCGTGGACCCCGTGGTGTGCTAAACAGTGAAAAATCAGAAATAGCGTGATTTATAATTGATAATTAAAATACAGTAATAGTTTCAAAAGTAATCGAAATTTAGTCATTTTTCATGTAAAGATAAAATTTGAACAAAAATACCTTTAAAAATTCGAAAAAATTCCAACATAATATTTTGTAGTTCGAATTTTTTACATATGAGATTTCAACATAATGTGTTGAAATTTATAATGTGTCAGAGTTCCAACATAATATGATGGAAGTTTATACGCAAAAGCTCCATAATCTAACATATTATGCTGGAGCTTTCCGTGTTGCAGCTAGGATATTTTTATCTAGATTTTACCCCGCATAAAATAATAGTAGCTATTTTTCAATGAATTTACAAATATTGATTATTTTTCGGTTACTAGTCTAAAAACTAGCTAGCCCATACTATTTTCACGAGATGAATAGTATATCTTCACCGAGATATCGAGTTTCGGCCATGCAAATAATGATTTTTTTTATATAGGAAACACTTTGCCATGTAACAAGCGTTATACAGTGTGAATTCGAATTAATCGAAGGTCTAATACGGGTCAAACACTGTGTGGGAAACAAAAACAAATATATAGTTCTAGTCAAATTTTTTTTTTGGTTTCCCACCCGGTGTTTGGTATCCGCATTGGAGTCCGATTATATCCAGATTCGTGCCAAGTAGGACCCCATTCGGGGGAAGCGTTCTCTATAAAAAAAAGTCCATACCCTAGGCTCGTATCCGAAACCTCTGGTTAAGGGAGGAGCAACCCTATTCGCAACACCACATCCATTGATGGTTGTAAAAGACTTATTTATTTAATGTCAGTGTGTAAAAAGTAAATTGCAAAAAAATATGTTGTTTATTATTACTCCCACTAAATTAATTGATTAATAAAATTGTATTGATGGAAATTGCATGGAAAGTGAATAGACAAACGGCGGTGTGAAGTATAAGTAGTGTTGGCAAGATCATGTGACATAAATAAAAAAAAGTGAATAATTATGGAGAAAAATAGTAATTATTTATGTTTGTGGGGACTGGAAAAGCAAATAATAAAAATATATATTTGATTGATTTTTTCTTACTCATCCATCCCCTCAATCAATGCAAATCATTAAACTCCCCCACTTGTTTTTCCTGTCGGTGTTGGCGTGCTCCCATTTGATCAAACTCCCCCTTCCCCACACACCCTATACCACCCACCCCACCTCTAATTTTTTTCCCACGAGAATTGGAGAGTGATGACGGCTTTTTTACATTTGATACCAAGAGTTAGTAATTGATTCGACAACAACAACAACAACAACAACAACAACAACAACAACAACCCAGTATAATCTCACAAGTGGGGTCTGAGGAGGGTAATATGTACGCAGACCTTACCCCTACCCCGAAGGATAGAGAGGCTGTTTCCAGGAGACCCTCGGCTCAAAAAAAGCAACAGGAGACGATATATTAGTACCATAAAAATGCATAATAAAATAACAACAATATAAGAGATATGAAATACAGAATACGAAATACGAAATAGATGGCTGGTATAGTAAAACTAGCAGGTAAATCACGAAATATAAGTTTTTTTTTGTATTAGAAGGAAGGGTGGCAAAATGGTTAGAAAAAAACAGTTATCAACCCATATTATCTATTAAAAAATAGTTGAATAATAAACTTTTTAAAACGGTCAAATATGAATAAGAAGCATATTATTCACTTAGAAAATAGATAACCAATGGATAACTAACGGGTTTAACTTTTACATTTGTAAAGCCTCAAATTAGGGGTTACTTAAGTTTGGGAGACTAGAAATTCCCCCAAAGCAATCATATTCAAGTAGCCATGAATAATATGGATATTAACCCTTTTTTTATCCGTATTAAATATGGATCGGGTCAGATAATTTATCCGTTTTTACATTACCTATTTTTGACCCGCTCATCTGACCTGACCCGCCCGTTTGTCACCCCTAAAGGAAGTATTAATACTTTAAGCATAATAGAGGAAATGATAATGAAATGCTAATAAGTTTACTTGATAGTAATACTCTTCATCGTACTACAAAAATTATTTGTTTTAAGGGTCACTCATATTAGCTTAAAGAGAAAAAGGAAAAAATATAATCTTTTTCAGTGGACTAACTACCAATTATGAAAACAACTAGTCAACATTTACAGGAGAGATTTCTGGAATAATTAGGGTTGTGGGGTCCACTAAACTCAATTAATCAAATGACTAAATATGGAGATTAAAATAGGTCCAAAATTGTTGATATGAACTTGAACCTATGATGTTTGCACAACAGAGATTAATAACAAAATCACAATCCTAACTTAATGATGTGACAAATATGCCATAAATTTAACCCTTTTGTCCAAATAGGCCCACAAAGATAATGGCTTTCATTAAGTGGTCCCCTTTAGCCCACTTTGTGAAAAATACTGTTGAATTTGAGGTAAAAAGAGAGAACATAATTCCCATATTCATAGTACATGAAAAAGAATTGGAAAAGTGAGGGTCTTTTTCTTTCTTTAAATGATTGTGGTGTTCGAATAAATTTGTTTGTATTTCGATTATTTAATCGGGTACTTGCTACCTTCAATCGGGTTATCGCCCTATTTAAGCAGCTTTTCCCTCAGCATAGGTTACTGTATAACTCCGACCACCATAACAACATAGTAAATTTAGTGTAACTTACAAAGTGGGGTCTGGGAGGAGTAGATCGAGTGTACGTAGACTTTGCCCTTCAGTCGCTGCGCCCCGACTCAAGTCCCCACGTTCGCTTTTCTCCGCCCGCAACCCAATAAGTTGGCAAAGCCAACACAAGATTAGGGTCGTCCCCTTCATTCTATGTTGACCTTGGCTCAGGCTGATGGAGATGTTGTTTTCGATAGACCCCCAACTCAATGTAAAAGTGAAAAGGAAGTAGACTGAACAAATAACAACAACAACAAGATAAGGTGATAGAATAATCGAAGTGAAAGAACTGACATATAGTAAAAGAAATCAATGGATAAGAAGGTATAAATAAACGAGACTAATATTAATGCTACCGACAGGTAAAGAATTCACCTATAATTTTTTATTTTTACTGAGATTTAAACCTATATTTCGTGGCTTGTACCATTTTATAACCACTGAGCCACACCTTTGGGTATAAACTATAAAGTGGGGATATTTTCTTTTTATTTCCAAAGTCAATAAAAGTACAGTTCTTAACCCTTTTATCTTCTCATTGTCTCTTTTTGAAAAAAGAAAAAAAAAACAAAAACATTTGTCCACCTTTCATTTGATAAGAAAAGAGAACAAAAGATGCAGAAGAAAGTATACTTCATGTTCACACTATAAGAAGCATTTTTTTTTATCTATTTTGTTTAAATATATGGTGTCGTTTGGTTTGAAGATAAAATATATTTGGATAAATTATCCTAATATTATTTCTTATTAATTGTTTAGTATGTTATATTAATCCTGAAATTGTCATTTTACTGCTTTATTCTGGGATAACTAGTCCAATCTCTGACATGTATAAGTTATCTCATTACTATTTTTAATCATAGAATAATTTATCCCGAAATTAGTAACCAAACAAAGGATAAGAATATACTACTAAATTTTTATGCTAGGATAATATTTGCTTATCCATCATACCATACGACTCCTAAATGCCTTGTTTTGCTTTTTGTAAATCAGTTGTAAGATTTCACATTAGGATAAATCTTCATATAAAACTATTTTTTTTTTTATATTTACAAGCTATGAACATTTTATAAATGGAATATTTAATTACATAGAATAAAGTGGATATTTGACAGCTTCATATTTAACATTATATAATCTGTAAAGGAGAAAAAATATACTTAAACAGCATCTTATTGTAGTAATCCAGTAGTTATATTCCGTATATAATCTGTCTGAATATTCCATAAAAACCAATTATTATTGCATTAAAAAGAAACTACTACATTATAAATATTTGATAAGCACGCGTTGTAGGTACTCAATATTCATCATTCGATATAATATAAAATAGATACTCAAATAATATTCTATTTAATTTGAGTTGAAATTCTCAAATAGGCAGGAAATAATAGTTTTTACATATTTGTCAGTCAAAATTCAGAGAATATTTTGCATACCAAAACAGTGTCATAGTCAGTTGGTTGGGTGAAAAATGCCAAATCATGGGCTTAAGCCATATTTTCCTTCTCTTAATTAGTCAATGTGTTGCCACCAAGGGTTAGTAGTGAGATATATAAGATTCCTTCACTTGTAATTAAAAGATCTCGGGTTTAAGTTATAAAAACGAAAAAAATTCCGACAAGGAATGTTTTATTCTTTAACGGGCCTTACGCGGCCCGAATCCAAAAAAGTCGGAGCCTAATGCGGATAATTCGAGAAAAATCAAAAGAAATTAGGAGAAAATGACACTATATCGCCTCTCTCAAAGTAGTAGACGAAAAATATATATTTTATATATATGTATGTTATATACAAAAGATATAAAACTTTATATATTTTTACGGCTATCAAATGTAAATTGTTTCAGCCGCGAGCTAAAAGTGATATTTATCCAAAAATTAGCCAATGTGCTTTCTTAGAAAATTCGGTTCAGACAAATGCTCAGTTTTGGAATTTATCTGTAGCCAAATATAATATTGATTGGATTATAACAGGAAAGAAATAAAGAGAATATGGTGATAGGTTTAATAAAAAAAAGTGAAGTACAAGAAAAGAGAAATTAAGATAATAGATCTTTAACATATTGCATAGGAGAGTACTGTTTGAATTTGTCAAATCCTACGTCGGTGGTTTAGCCTTTTGGTAGGGAATATTTTCCTATAAAAGGAGGTCTAATGTTTGGAATTAAACACACCTCTCATTTGCTTCTTATCTTCTTAAGGTATTTGTATCTTCTATCTTTAGTATTATTTCACTTGTATTTTTGGAGTGGAATAAAATATTAGTTGTGTCCGAGGAAGTAAGCAAAATTGGCCGAACCTTGTAAATTCTGGTATTCCTTTTATTGTTGCTTTATTGTCTTATTTATTATTTGGTGGCTGTCATAATTTTTGGTATAGTAGTTATAACTCATTCACACTATTACATTTGGCTTCCGCAACAATTGGTATCAGAGCCAAGGTATTGTCTAAGTATGCTTTGTGGTTGCAGCATAGTCTGATTTTCCACATCAGAAAAGATTTATCTTGGTAACTGAGTCAAGGTTCTGTCTGAGTGTGCTCTGTGGTTGCAGCTTAGTCTGATCTTCCACACCAGAAAGGAAATAATCTTGATTTGTGTCGTCACCTATTAAATAATATTTGTGTCAAAGATGAGAGACATTAAACAAGAAGAATCTACATCAAGTGTCAACAATACGTCATCATTGGCATCTTCGCTTATGACAAGAATTGTGTTAAATGCGAAATTTGCGATAGAAATTTTTGACGGGTGAGGACATTTTGGGATGTGGCCAGCCGAGGTTCTAGATGTCTTTTTTCAACAAGGGCTAGATCTTGCCATTGAAGAAAAAAGACCAGTTGTTATTGGAGTAGAAGATTGGAAAATTATCAACCGTGTTGCTTGCGGTACCATTCGATCCTACCCTGCTAGAGAGCAGAAATATCCATACACAAAGGAAACTTCTGCTAGTAAATTATGGAAAGCACTGGAGGATAATTTTTTGAAGAAAAACAATCAAAATAAATTGTACATGAAGAAGAGACTGTTTCACTTCACCTATGTTCCTGGTACCACGATGAATGAACATATCACCAGTTTCAATAAGTTGGTCACAGATTTGCAAAATATGGATACAACTTATGATGATGGTGACTTGGCCTTGATGTTGTTGGCGTCACTTCCTGATGAGTACGAGCACCTTGAAACTACTCTACTCCATGAGAATGATGAAATTTCTCTCAGAGAAGTTTTTTCGGCTCTGCACAGCTATGAACAAAGAAAGGGAGAAAAACAGAAGGGCGGAGAAGGAGAAGCACTGGTTGTGAGGGGTCACCTACAAAATCAAACGAGGAGAAAGAAAGGAAGATCCAAGTCAAGATGTAGACCCAGCAAAGATGAATGCGCCTTTTGTCGAGAAAAGGGGCACTGGAAGAAAGACTGTCCAAAGTTGAAGATGTAAAATTTTGCCAAGGTGGAGATTTGTTGAATTTGTCAAATCCCACATCGGTGGTTTAGCCTTTTGGTAGGAAATATTTCCCTATAAAAGAAGGCCTAATGTTTGGGATTAAAACACACCTCTCATTTGCCTTCTTATCTTCTTAAAGCATTTGTTCTCTCTTTAGTATTATTTCACTTGTATTTTTGGAGTGGAATAAAATATTGGTTGTGTCCGAGGAAGTAGGCTAAATTGGCCGAACCTCGTAAATTTTGGTGTTCCTTTTATTGTTGCTTTATTGTCTTATTTATTATTTGGTGGCTGTCATAATTTTTGGTATAGTAATTATGACTTATTCACACTATATACATTTGGCTTCCGCAACACTATCGAGAATAATTTAAAATTATTCTTCGTTTGAATATTCGTTCAATCAGATTTCACAGCTATACATTTGCACAGATCTCCTTTACGGTGAGAAATTTATAGTTATTAGTTAAGTGTGGTTTCTACCATTGATGGAAAACACTACTACTATAAAAGAAAAAGGGAAAACTTATTTAATGAAAAGTGTGAGATCGAATGAAGTAAAATAAGAGCCCGTTTGGACATAAGAAATTTTTCTCTTTTTTTTTTTCAAAAATTTTTCACTTTTTTTCGAAATCAACGTTTGTTTATAAAATTTTCAATTTTGATTTGAAGATGCATTTTGAAATTTTTCGAAAATTTGAAAAACTCCAAAAAGTTGTTTTTCAAATTTTTCACTCAGATCACTCACAAAACTTCAAAAACAACCCAAAATTATATTCATGTCCAAATACAACTTTAATTTTCAAATACTATTTTCACTAGAAAAAAAGTTTCACTTTTTTTTTTTTGGAATTTTACAATTCTTATGTCCAAACACCCACTAACTCAAACCAAAATGGAAACTTCACCGATTTTCATTGACTAAAAAATGTACTCCCTTCGTTCACTTTTACTTGTCATGTATTCTAAAGATAGATTTTTATTTTTTCTCGTCACTTTTAGCATTGTGAGCACGTGATTTTTGCTTTACGAAAACTACTCCAAAATAAATCAAAAAATAAAATAAATTTCTTTTACTGTGTAATTTTTGAATTTTGCGTGATGTTAAATAATTGTGTTATATCCGTAAATGTTTACTATGTTTTAATAAAATGAAAAATAAAATAAAATACATGTTGCATGCATATAGGATTTAATTATGCATTTAAGAGATAATTTAAATAAAATCACAAAAATATGCATTGGTTCTATTTCAAATGTTTCATTGTGTGATTGATGTTTTGTCTATGTGTTAAATAATTCTTATAGAGTGATTAATATATTTTTGTGAAGTTAAAATTATATTATAGTTAATATTATTGTAATGATAATTTTGTTTTTATTTTAATTAGGATTTTTATTAATTAATAAAATTAGAAAATAAAAAATGTATACAAGTTGTAAGATTTGGACCTGGATTAAAATCCAGGCCCAAATCAATTAAATCCCTTTCACAACCCAATCCAAAACAGCCTGTCCGGTCCAATTCAAAGCTAGAACCAAACGACGTCGTTTGGTCATCTCTCATCAAGGGCCGTTGGATTAAATCCAACCAACGGCCAAGATTTCATCACCCTAACCCAAGACCCTTACCCGATCCATTAACCCGATTCAGTCCGACCCCAACTTTAAACCAAACGACGTCGTTTGGTTTAATGAATTAATCTTGGCCATTCATCTTGCTTGATCGGACGGACGATATCAATCCACCCCACCCCTATATAAGTCCCAAACCCTTACCCCGGCCCCTAACTAAACACCCCCCCCATCCTCTCCTGTTCATCGTCTTCCCAAACAGACCCCTAACCCTAGCCGCCCCTATTCCCCTTCGCCTGAAACACGGCGGCATCAACGCCGCCGGTCACCAAAGTAACACCCCAGAACCCCCTGAACCTCCTCTATCCAAATATATTATCTGTTTGGTTCGAATCTCCCTAAAGGTTCTCGAATCTTCATTTGAAGATTCGAGCCAAGTTCAGATCTAAACCAAACAGCACCTAGTTAACACCACAGCTTCCCCTAGTCATCCTGAGTATGGATCTGAAGTTAGTTTGGCTCGAATCAGTTCTGAACTTCTCGAATCTTCTTTTGAAGATTCGGACCAAAAGAGAACAAACTCAGATCCGTTTCAAACTAACACCAAATGACCCCTAGGCTACCCTCACCCTTATATCATGTTTGGTTCCCTTCGAATCTGCCCGGAAATGATCGGATTTAAGATCCAAGAACCTGAAACCCTAAGAATACCAAACTTTTGGATTCCGTTCATATTAAATGAAGATTGAGGTTTAATCGACCTTAGTCGAAGTATTTTCAGTGGAAAATACTTCGACTAAGGTCAGTTTGATTTCAAACAAAAAATTCGAAATCCAAGTTGAGTTCGAGTCGGAATAAAATTGAAGATTCAAAGGTATTTTTTCTATTTATTTTATGTATTATACATGTATTTTTGTGTTTGTTTAGTCTGTGTAATTTTTCCATCTTTTATTATCATACTGTCTCCTACCCGTCTACCTGATTTTAAATGTGAATTGTTTCTATTGATTGTGCTTAGTTACAATGTGTGTAATCGACTCGATTAAGTTCGTCGATTAGTTATATTACGAATTCTCATAATACTGATTGAAACAATCTGTTTCTATTATTATGTACTGTTTGTTGACAGATATTGTAGATAATCATTTTTAACTAATACTCGTCAGTTAAATCATCCTGGTTTATATGAATCTGTCAAAATAAGGGTTGTATATATGTTATTGTCTGAACATTAAAGTTTCAGGGCATTGTCAATATTGACAATGATCCTGTGTGTGTTTGATTCTGGTTCAATGTTAAGTCCAGTCTGAATTGTTATGATAAATTCAGTAATATGTTGTTAGTTCTGAATTCAGTGTAATATTGCTGTAATGTCAAGTTTGAATTCAAGTTTACAAAAGTTGGTCTAATACAATTGTATTAGGAGGTTAATAGGATTGGTTTTAGCTGTAAATCAGAAAGATAGTTAAGTTTATACAGATTTTAGAATCTGTTTTGCAGTAGGTTCTGATTTTTCAGTAATTATAGTAGGTCAGGGGCATTTCTGGGAATGAAACAGTAAAACAGGGTGTTAATGCTAGTGTATTATAATGTAATGTTAGTGGCTATAGTTTAAGATACTAATGGGAAACAAGGGATAATGGGGCTGCTGAAAATCATGTTAGGATCATATAAAGTATTAAAAAGTAGTTTTTAATGGAAACTTTCTAATTTTTAAAGGGATAAAGGGTCCATCCAGCACTAAAAGGGTGCAACCAGCCCTGTATAAATACAGGAGTTGGACAGACAGAAAGAGATCAGTTTCCGGAGAGAGGGAAATCAGCTTTTCATAATAGAGGGCAGTCAGTTTTTTTTAAGATCAGAGAGAGAAAGTTTGACAGACTTAAAAAGAGAGTTTTAAGAGAAATAAAAAGGGAGTTTTTCAGAGAATAGGGGCAGTTTTCAGAAGAAGAGAGTTTGAGAGATAGAGCTTAAGGCAGATTTTAGGAGATTGAAAGAGGAAAATCAAGCAAAAACAGAAATTTAAAAAGGAAGATAGAAAGAAAGGAAAACAGAGACACTAAAACAGAATTCTACATCGGAAATTAGTATTGAAGCTGATTCTGTATTCTTGAAATTGAAAGTTTTCAGTCTGCTTTGTTCTAAACATCAAAAATCAGAAATATTACTCTTGATATTGAATCTGTCCGGATTTATTCGATCTCATTCTTCAGTTAAAAATCTGAAGTTTCTTAAAAGTACTTTTACTGTGCATCTGGGCTCTTCGAATCCTATTCTTGTTCAAATTTGCTGTGTTATCGGTATATTCTACTGATTTTGTTACTGCTGCAACTGCTGAAACTTACTTCTTCTACCTCCATTTCCAGGTACATATCTTCTTAAATTCTATGTTGGAAAGAGATTCAACATGACTCATCAATGAAACTAGAATTGAAATGCTATTCTCCAATTGTCCAAGTTCATTAGTTTTAATTTCATTTTTTATGTTAGTTAACTAGTAGTGAATTTAATTTGATAGCTATGAGTTAAATTGTCTTATTTTGAAATTCATATAAAGTTTTTTGTAATAATGTTAGCCATTCCGAAATCTCATTGGTATAGATATATGTGAATTGTCAAAACAGGGAGTAAGGCATAAAAATGGGCCATTGATTACATCCCATAATACCATTAGCTAAATGTAGAGATTAAGAAGTTACATTAGTAGAATATCTTGTAACAAATATGATTTTGTTTAGATTGGTATAAGTTATTATATGGTATGATGACAGGTATAATCATATGAGTAAAGTAAGTTGGTATAGCTCATCATGATGTTAAAACGTTATGAATGTTTACGCCAAACAGTTAGGTTGCATGTAAGGTAACTTTGTTGAATTAACTTGTATAATAATTCCCTTTCTATAAATTCGATGCTTATCTATCTTCATAAAACAAAGTGACCAAATAATTAGGCCTATTAGATTAAAAGCGAGTATATGAGAATGAAAAGAGATGTACAAGCATAAATTGCCACACTTTACATCAATGATAATTAGAAATAGAATTTGCATTAAGTAAATAATGAAAATTCTCGGAAAATATTTCCTTTCTTTATGAATCATTTATTTTCAGTTTCATATGCAATTTATTCTTTGGCATATATATATATATGTCATATTTGTTTAAAAATAGTATTAATCATATTTTTATTCTGTTCTTTGAATTTGAATAGTTGGAATGAATATAACTTATATTCGGAAATCATAATCGACGAACAACCTTTAATAGATTGCGAATTCTTTTCAAAGAATTTATAGGCCTCTAAATAGGAGTTTCTCATGATTTTCACATAAAAGAAATACATAAATATAATAAACAATTTGTGGAAAATCCCTGAACCATTACAAATATTTTGCGCAATTAGGGATACGTTCGCATACCCTGATTATATTTTTAAAAGTAAAAATTCGGATTATGCGTACGCGCAATTTCGAACGAATATTTAATAAAAGGATTTATCCAAAGGCGTTAAATCAATTTCATAAAAACCCGAGATGTACGATTCACTATTCAAGAAAAACAAATATTCTTGATTCGACACAATTTTGAAAAAATGATTGCTTAATAAATATATTATCAAAAGTTATTGTGTACACGTACACGTGACACAAGTCCGCAATTTTTTAAAACACGAATATACGTACGCGTAATTCGATTCAAAGAAGGGTCCTCAAACACAGTAAGTATAAGCGGTAGCAAAAATCATGTAACATCAATATGTTTAATAAAAATCAAGATAATTAAGCCAATAATAAAAACAGTTAAGCGACCGTGCTAGAACCACGGAATTCGGAAATGCCTAACACCTTCTTCCGGATTAACAGAATTCCTTACTCAGGATTTCTGGTTCGCAGAATAATAAACAGAGTCATATTCTCCTCGATTCAGGGATTGAAATTGGTGACTTGGGACGCCTTAAAATTCCCAGGTGGCGACTCTGAAATAACTAAATAAATCCCGTTTCGACTGTCCTTCAATTGGAGAAAACTCCCCACGCGCCCCGCTGGCGCGGCAAAAAGGAGGTGCGACAGCTCTGGCGACTCTGCTGGGGAATAACTGTTATTGTAACCCAGAACCATTGGTTCAGGGTTTAAAGAATTCGAGCTTGAATATCTGTGTTAATTGGCTTTATTTACTATATGATTTTCAACTGTTTATATGCTAATATGCTAAATGTTTTTTTTACCGCTTTAATATTATTTAAATTGTGAATATATATAATTGCTACGAAACCCCCTTCTTTCTGAGTCTTCTGAATTTATGGTGTATACGTGCGCGTGACCCACCTTTCTGTTAAAGTCATACCAAATAAGACGGAGTTGGGACAAGTAACTAGGCCGGGCAGACTTTCGTGCTCCCGGTATGTTACCCCCGCTTCGGCTCAAACTGTCCGTTTGGGTAAGCCAGGTTTAGAACAATCAACCTAAGGTTTTACACTTAGAATAACTCAGCCATGTACCGGATCCCTAGTAGGAACGAATATTTGCATCATATGCATTTGGCCTTGGAGACTCAACACAGGGGTTGGGTCTGTCTAGGACAGGTGAACCCAAAAATTAAAAGACCATCATGATGCATCCTACTTGTTACTTGTGCATTCATTTGCCTCGAACATGCTTGTTGACCAGCTTAAATAAAATCATGGTAAGCTTGAAAGGAATAAAATGGGTTGTCTTAAAAATTTCAAAAAAAATATATAGTTTTAAATTTTTTGAAATAAAGATATTTAATAATAAAAAAAAAATTCGAAAATAATTTTTAGTATAAATTTCCCAAAATGAATTTTGACTTTATTAAAATTAAATTTCAGATACAAAATGAGCATCACACAAAGCCCCTCATCCACAAGTACGGAAGAATTTCTATGTCAGCTTCAAATGTGGTGGTATGATTTAGGCGAAGACGGTCAAAAATGGGTCGTCAAGCATTTGGGAAATCTCACGGACATTATGAAAGTTAAACCCCGTGATGATCTGATTGCGGCGTTAGTAACCTTCTGGGATCCTGTTCACAATGTTTTTCGTTTCTCTGACTTCGAGCTTACTCCTACATTAGAGGAGATAGCTGGATATACTGGTTTTGAAGGAAGTTTAAGAAATCAAAGCTTGATATTCACAAAGGCTCCTTCGGTACATCGATTCTTCGGTCTTTTGAACATCAGCAGTCAAATCAGGAAAAGCAATGTCATCAATGGATGTTGTTCCTTCAACTTTTTGTATTCAAGATTCGGAAAGTCAGATGGGTTTGAAATTCATGAAAAAGGCCTTACTAATAAGCAAAACAAAGACACTTGGCAGATTCACCGTTGATTTGCTTTCATGGTGGCTTTTCTAGGAGTCATGGTCTTCCCAAATAAAGAGCGAACAATTGATATTCGCACCGCAAAAGTTGTGCAAATCCTTACCACCAAAGAAAATCACACCCTTGTCCCCATCATTCTATCAGATATTTATCGGGCTCTGACTTTATGTAAATCAGGAGCAACGGTCTTCGAAGGATGCAAAATTTTGTTGCAAATGTGGGTAATGGAGCATCTCCAACAACAGCCCAAGATCATACAATATGGGTCAAAAAATGATAATTGCATCGAGAGCTATGAGGAAAGAACAAAAAATTATCAAGCTCCAGAAGGGATAGAAGCATGGGTATCTCATCTAAAGGCTTTAACGGCAAATCAAATTGAATGGACTCTGGGATGGTTCCCGATGAGGGAAGTAATACATATGTCAACCTCAAATAGTTATCTACTACTATTGGGATTAAGAAGCATTCAGCCGTATGCACCACTAAGAGTCTTAAGGCAACTAGGGAGATATCAAATAGTTCCTGATGATGAAGATTTGAGTATGCAAGTAATCGAATTACACCCAGAAGCCACTATTCCCGAAGCTCTACTTCAGCAGATGTGGAATGGATGTCGATACTTGAAAAGTGATACTCAAGTCCCAGACACTACAAAAGGTGAGATGAATCCTGGATATGCAAGGTGGTTTGAAAAACGGTCTCGCGTGGATGATGTACCAGAACCTGAGCTGAAAAGGCCAACAAAAAGACCCCATGTTCAAAACTTCAATGATAAAATCCAAGAGCGGTTGATCTGGGGAGAAAAAGAAAAAGGGTACAAAGCAACTATCCATGCCCTAAAAGAAAATCTAAGAAGCCTCAGTTTGGAGAAAGATTTGCAAGAACAAGAAGCCGAAGGCGAGAAAAAGAGTCTAGCTTGTGAGAATGAAAATCTTCATGCTCGATTCCAAAAAATGAAAAGAGTTTCTGAAACGCCAAAGAGGAGCTGGAAGGATCAAAAAACCATCGCCAATCTCTTTGAAAGAATGCAAGATTATGATTTCATTCTTGCGGAAAATGAAAGGGCATTGAGCAAAGCAAAAGAAAAGATCCAACAATTAAACGAAGAAGCCAGATCTAACAAGGAACGCCAAGATAGGCAATCCGAAAAAGACAAGGCACAATTCAATAAGGAAAAAGACTATTGGATGCGATCAGAAGACCAGCTTCGTGCACAACTAGAAGAGGCAAGAAGATGCAACAGAGAACACCAACAAGCAGACCTCGACAGGGAAAGAGCGCAAGCAAGATTGGAGCAGGCCAAACTCCGAGCTTTGTTAGAATCAGCTCTAGATCGTGAGAACCGTGTCAGAGATATAGCCACCACTCGTCAGCAGCAATTGCAAGACCAAGACCAACGTCTCCAAGGTTTCAGGGCACAAATCCACGACCTGGCAGTTTTCACATCTCAAAGTTATGTAAACTGCCAAAGAATGGATTATGAAAGATTTACTGAGCATGCGCCCACTTTTGCTCGTCATCTAGCAATGGAGTTGGAAAGGATGTATCGTACGCTGGGAGGCCATCCGGGTCAAGCACCACATTGAGCAGATAATCCAATATTTGACAACAAAAATGGAAAGTGGGGCATGTTGTGAGATGTTATGAATTGTATCTTTTATTTAAGTGTGTGTGTTTTCAATCCATTTTCTTAAAGTTTTCAAATGTAGTTCCATCTTTGTGTAATGAATAAAAATGATTGTCTTTGGTCCGAACTATGCAAAGTCTGATTCATGTAAGAGCATGATACGTAGGCAATCTCTCAGATTCGACCACCACGATAAAAGATATATATAATAAACAAAATTGAATAACAATAAAAATTTCAAGAAGGCTGGGACGACACAAGCAACCGAGCGAATGCATAATAGAAAGGGATTATTTGTCTAGGAGCATTGCATCTCAACGTGTGATTATATATGTGTTAAACTCTCAAAACTAACAAGTTTGTTCATTTCCAGAATTCAAGCAGTTAGTTTCTCTAAAGAGTATACTGGCATATTATCACTATCACACAAGATCAAAAGGACCAATACCCGAAAGTATGTCTATCCCAGATGTTGACACAGGTATGGAGATAGAAGAGATGGATGTCGGGAAAATGAAAGAAGAGATGTTTAAGCTCAAGCAGCAAATGGCTGAGATGTACCAAGCTTGGTCTACAGGACAGTTACCCCCATCTTACCCAAATAACCCTGCTCCATCAATGACCCAAACTCAGGATAATATCACCACCGAATTATCCCCAAGTTTCCCCATTTATCAGCACTACCGAGGCACCACCTCTCAGACACCACAGTCTCCACCTCCAAAACCAGTTCCGTACTTTCCTCCACCTATGACTCCTGTTTTCGTAGCACCTCCTCCTGCTACATTTCACAAATCTCCTAGCGAGCCTACATTCCAGGCCTAGGACAACCAATATTACCCCCCGGAGCCCACCTTCAAAGCCTCCGAAATCAATTCAACTGCTCATCGGTTTGATCTCCCAACCGAAATTGACAAGCCAGCCAAAAATGTTGAACAAGAAGAGATGTTCAGGAAGGTCAAAAGTCTAGAACAATCGTTCCGAGACATGCGGGGATTAGGTGGGCAAGTCAGTGTAGCCTACAAAGATTTATGCTTATTCCCCAATGTACAATTGCCAGTTGGCTTCAAGATGCCCAAATTTGACCTATACAGCGGGCACGACGACCCAGTAGCCCACTTAAGGGGTTTCTGTAGCAAGATGCGAGGAGCTGGGGGAAAGGATGAATTATTAATGGCATACTTCAGTCAAAGTTTAAGCGGATCAGCTTTGGAGTGGTATACACGCCAGGACCATGGAAGATGGTACACCTGGGATGACCTGGCACAGGCATTCGCATACCATTTCCAATACAATCTGGAAATCATCCCAGATCGATTATCTTTGACCAAATTTGAAAAGAAACACAATGAAAGTTTCAGAGAGTATGGTTTTCGGTGGAGAGAACAGGCAGCAAGAGTGGATCCTCCTATGAAGGAGAGCGAAATGGTAGATTACTTCCTCCAAGCCTTGGAACCAACTTACTATGCCCACTTGGTTTCAGCGGTTGGAAAATCATTCAACGAGGTAGTAAAGATGGGAGGTATGGTGGAAGAAGGCCTCAAAACAAATAAAATCATGAGCTATTTAGCAATTAAGGCAACTACTCAAGCTATTAAAGGCGGGGTAGGAGGAATCGGAAGAAAGAAAAGGGAGGAAGCAGCAGTAGTTGATTCAGGAATTTGGCCGGGACCCAGAGGTTCACCACTTTACTATAATCAACAACGACCTCGCCAATCAGCTTACCACCATGATTCATCCCAACACTACTATCACCCTTCAGAGCCTCATTTTGCCATTAACCATGCTCAAGCATACAATCAGCCACATGTTCACACCAATTGGCGTGCTCCTGTCACACCAAATACTTACCCACGAGCTTATCCCGGACCAGGTTTCAGGCCTAGGCCAGCATTCAGGGGAGAAAGGGAACAGAAAAAGAAAACTTACACTCCATTGGGAGAGTCTTACACTAGTCTGTTCCACAGGCTGAGACAGCTAGACATGCTGAGACCAATACAATCCAAACTACCCAATCCTCCACCAAAGAATCTGGATTACACCATTAGCTGTGAATATTGCTCCGGTGCACCAGGCCATGATACGGAGAAATGTTGGCATTTGAAAAATGCAATACAAGAGCTGATTGATACTAATAAAATCGAGGTTCAAACCCCCGAAGCTCCAAATATCAATAGAAATCCAATGCCAGCCCATCAAGAGGCTAATATGATAGAAATCATACAAGCTGATGGAGAGACAAAAAGCCGTCACAAACTGTCATGATGATCAAGTCTCATGAAACCAAGCCAGATAAGCAGTTAATGGAGGAAAAGCCGGTGTCTAAGCAGAACAAGAATGGTGATGAACCGTCTATGATAGTCGATGAGGTATCATCAAGCAAAGTTGTCGCAAGACAAGAAAGGCCGAAAGTGATAGTACCAGGGGTTGCTAACAAACCCATTGTATTCGTGGAAGGAGCACGTACAGATCGGGTTATTATTGCACCTGTAATCCAGTTGCCGGTCATCAACAACAAAGCCATCCCATGGAACTACGAACGAGTGACTGTGATGTACAAGGGAAAAGAAATCAAGGAAGAAGTGTGTGAGGTGCAAGGCTTGACTCGTTCGGGAAGATGTTTTACTCCTGAAGAGTTGAGAAAAACTAAAAACAATCCAATGCCAACAAAGAGAGCTGTGACGGAAGAAGAGGCGGAGGAGTTTTTAAGAAAAATGAAACTCCATGATTATTCTGTGGTGGATCAATTAAAGAAGACCCTCGCTCAAATTTCATTGTTGTCATTACTAATCCATTCAGAGGAACACCGTCTGGCGTTGATGAAAATCCTGAATGAAGCTCATGTTCCTGAAAAGATATCTGTAAATCATTTGGGAAAAATAGCCAACAGAATCTTTGAGACAAACAGAATTACATTTGCTGATGATGAATTACCTGTGGAAGGTACCGAGCACAACAGAGCTCTTTACCTCACCGTGAAATGTGAAAACTCCGTAGTAACCCGGGTATTGGTTGACAATGGGTCCAGTGCAAACATATGCCCTCTCTCCACTTTAAACAAATTAAAAATTAAAGAGGAGAGGATCCAGAAGAATAGTATCTGCGTACGAGGATTTGACGGTGGAAGCAGAGATTCATTTGGCGACATAGTATTGGAACTAACTATAGGGCCAGTTGAATTCACAATGGAATTTCAAGTGTTGGACATGACTGTTTATTACAACTTGTTATTGGGTCGACCATGGATCCATGCTGCTAAAGCAGTCCCGTCAACACTACATCAGGCTGTCAAGTTTGAATGAGATCATCAAGAAATAGTCGTGCATGGAGAAGAAAGTTTAAATGCTCACAACAGTACCATTGTACCGGTCGAGGGAACAGAAAATGACCAGGGACCATGGGTATACCAAGTGACAAACACAGTGTCGATAGAGAAAATTTCAGAAGGGAAATACCTTCCGAATCCAAGGATATCCTCTGCATCAGTCATGATAGCTTATGAAATGTTAAAGAATGGCTTTATACCCGGCAAAGGTCTGGGCTTATTTCTGCAGGGAATTGTACAACCAGTATCTCTCCCCGAGAACTGGGGAACATTCGGTTTAGGGTTCATACCCACCACCAATGACGTGATAAGGGCCAGGAATTTGAAATACCAAGCATGGGTTCTTCCAAAACCAGTACCACATCTGTCAAAGTCTTTTGTCAAGACCGGTGCTAAAAATCGCCCGATAACAACAATTCCTAAATCCCAGGTCAATCCTGAGGAGGAATTAATTGAAAGGTTCGAGAAATTGTTTAGTGATGTGAATATGTTGGAAGGCGGAGAAGGGTGTAGCAACGCAGAAGTTCAATTCGTTGGACCAGAAACAAAGCTCAATAATTGGAAAGCCACTCCTCTCCCAATTCGAAAGGAGTCTTGGTAGTTTATTTTGATTTTCTTTCAGTTTGTTTGGGTTATTTCAAGGTTGTAATCCCAAAGTTTATCTTACAGTTTGTTTAAAGTGTGCAAACCTTGTTATCTTTCATCATCCAATAAAAAAGCAGTTTCCTTTTTATTATCATTCCTGATAGTTTTCTTTTCTTTTTCTTCTTTCCTATACAGTTCCTTTTACGCTGGCTCTAGTGATATGGCATGCATGAGGAATCTTCAGCCCAGTCTTAAAAATCAATCTGGTTACGAAATTTTAATTCAAGAAATATATTGTGATTATGAATCAGAATATGATGAAGATGAAGTTTTTGAAGAGATTAGTAAAGAGTTAATTCACTTTGAGGAAAAAATCAAACCTAACTTGAGTGATACCGAGGACATCAATATAGGGGACACGAGTAATGTCCGGGAAACTAAAATAAGTGTCCATCTCGAACCAAAGATCCGAGAAGAGTTAATTAAAGCACTCATAGAATTCAAAGATGTTTTTGCATGGTCGTATGACGACATGCCGAGCTTGAGCACTGATTTAGTGGTCCACAAATTACCCACCGATCCAACGGTGCCTCTTGTCAAGCAGAGGCTGAGAAAACTCAAGCCTGATATGAGTATGAGAATTAAGGAAGAAATCACCAAACAATTGGAAGCAAAGGTCATTCGAGTCACTCGATATCCTGTTTGGTTGGCTAATGTCGTTCCTGTGCCAAAGAAAGACGGCAAAATTAGAGTATGCGTCGACTATCGCAATCTCAACAAAGCAAGTCCAAAGGATAATTTCCCATTACCCAATATCCATATTTTGATCGACAATTGTGCCAAGCATGATATAGGGTCTTTCGTGGATTGTTATGCCGGATATCATCAAATTCTAATGGATGAAGAAGATGCAGAAAAGACGACATTCATCACACCATGGGGAACTTATTGCTACCGGGTAATGCCATTTGGTTTAAAGAACGCCGGAGCAACCTATATGAGAGCAATGACCACAGTGTTTCATGATATGATACACAAGGAGATTGAGGTATACGTGGACGATGTGATCATAAAATCAAAGCATCAGGCCGACCACGTTGGGGATTTGAGGAAGTTCTTCTTAAGACTTCGCAGGTACAACCTCAAGCTTAACCCTGCCAAATGCGCATTTGGAGTTCCATCCGGAAAGTTGTTGGGATTCATAGTCAGTCGACGAGGCATCGAGCTAGATCCGTCAAAGATTAAAGCCATCCAAGAACTGCCACCTCCAAAAAACAAAACTGAAGTAATGAGTTTGTTGGGGAGGTTAAATTATATCAGCAGGTTTATTGCTCAGCTCACAACAACTTGTGAGCCAATTTTCAAATTGTTAAAAAAGGATGCTGCAGTCAAATGGACCGATGAGTGTCAAGAAGCGTTCGATAAAATAAAAGGGTACTTGTCAAACCCACCCGTGTTGGTCCCGCCAGAGCTAGGAAGACCTTTGATTCTTTACCTGACGGTTTTGGAAAATTCATTTGGTTGTGTATTGGGGCAACATGACCTCACTGGCAGAAAAGAACAGGCCATCTACTACCTTAGCAAGAAGTTCACGGCTTATGAGGTTAAGTATACTCATCTGGAAAAGACATGTTGCGCCCTAACATGGGTAGCTCAAAAATTGAAACACTATTTGTCATCCTACACTACTTACCTCATTTCTCGTTTGGATCCCTTGAAATACATTTTTCAAAAGCCTATGCCAACGGGAAGACTTGCAAAGTGGCAGATATTGCTCACGGAATTCGACATCATCTATGTGACTAGAACTGCAATGAAGGCTCAAGCACTGGCCGATCATTTAGCCGAAAACCCAGTCGATGAGGAATATGAGCCGTTGAAGACTTATTTTCCTGATGAAGAAACAATGCATATCGACGAGGTGGAACAAATTGAAAAACCTGGCTGGAAACTTTTCTTTGATGGAGCCGCCAACATGAAAGGAGTCGGAATATGAGCTGTAATCATTTCTGAAACAGGGCATCACTATCCTGTTACGGCTCAATTGCGATTTTATTGCACCAATAATATGGCTGAATATGAAGCTTGCATTTTGGGGTTAAGGCTAGCTGCAGACATGGGTATCTGAGAAATCTTAGTCATGGGAGATTCAGATCTTTTGGTACATCAAATTCAAGGAGAATGGGAAACCCGAGACTTGAAGCTCATCCCATACCGGCAATGTCTACATGATCTTTGTCAACGGTTTCAATCAGTGGAATTCCAACATATTCCAAGAATCCATAATGAGGTTGCCGATGCATTGGCTACCCTGGCATCAATGTTGCACCATCCAGACAAAGCTTATGTAGATCCAATACATATTCAAGTCCACGATCAGCACGCTTATTGCAATATGGTTGAAGAAGAATTTGATGGAGAACCATGGTTCCACGACATCAAGGAATATATCAGGATGGGTATATATCCCGCACAAGCCACAGGAGATCAAAAGAGAACCATAAGGCGATTGGCAAATGGATTCTTCTTAAGCGGAGGAGTTCTGTATAAAAGAACACCAGATCTTGGATTATTAAGATGCATAGATGCCAGACAAGCTACAACTGTCATGTCTGAAGTACATTCGGGAGTTTGCGGACCCCACATGAGTGGATATGTGTTGGCAAAGAAGATCCTCCGGGCTGGTTACTATTGGCTTACCATGGAGAGAGATTGTATCAGTTTTGTACGCAAGTGTCATCAATGCCAAATACACGGAGATTTGATTCATTCTCCACCATCCGAGTTGCACACAATGTCAGCACCATGGCCTTTCGTTGCTTGGGGCATGGATGTGATTGGACCAATTGAGCCGGCAGCATCCAATGGACACAGATTCATTCTGGTAGCTATTGATTATTTTACCAAATGGGTTGAGGCCAAGACATTCAAATCAGTGACCAAGAAAGTTGTGGTCGATTTTGTCCACTCAAATATCATATGTCGATTCGGAATCCCGAAGGTGATCATCACAGATAACGGTGCTAATCTTAACAACAACTTAATGAAAGAAGTATGTCAACAGTTTAAGATTACACATCGTAACTCTACCCCATATCGGCCCAAGGCGAATGGAGCAGTAGAAGCAGCCAACAAAAACATAAAGAAGATACTTCGGAAAATGGTAGAAGGTTCAAAATAATGGCATGAAAAATTACCATTTGCATTATTGGGATACCGCACTACTGTTCGCACTTCAGTAGGAGCAACTCCTTATTTGTTGGTATACGGCACTGAAGCAGTAATTCCTGCAGAAGTTGAGATTCCTTCCCTTCGGATCATTGCCGAAGCAAAGATTGATGATGATGAATGGGTCAAAACCCGTCTAGAACAGTTAAACTTGATTGACGAAAAACGATTGACCGCAGTATGCCATGGTCAATTATATCAAAGAAGAATAGAAAGAGCATACAACAAAAAGGTGCGTCCCCGGAAGTTTGAAGTAGGTCAGCATGTGCTGAAACGTATTCTTCCACATCAGGTTGAAGCAAAAGGCAAATTTGCCCCGAATTGGCAAGGACCATTCATTGTGACCAGAGTATTATCGAATGGTGCACTATGTTTAACAGATATTGAAGGCAAATGCATAGATATGGCGATCAATTCTGACGCGGTAAAGAGATATTATGCATAACTTTTTGAGTGTTTGTATTTAGCATTATTTCGAAGATTGGAATGACAAAGGCAATTTATTCTGCTATCCAAACACTATACCATTTGCTTCCCCTTTGAGCCATACTTGTTTCTTTCCTACCCTCTCTTGGAATCAATAATTAAAAAAAAAGGTTTGAAAAAAATCATCACTATTATTTGGTGAACTACGTTTGACCTGATTCCTCAAAAGAAGGATACGTAGGCGCTTCACGGCTCGGTCATAGGGTGCACAATATACATAAAATGTGCACAAAAAGAAACATCAAGCGACCCCAATCAAGGAACTGGGGAAAGAATTGTATTGGGAATAGGAAAAGATTCCAAGAGTTGTAATTTTAAACACATACCAAAATTGTTTAAGCTTTTCCATTTCTATCCCCATACTAGAAAGACCTTTCGACCAATCTTAGAAAAATGCTAAGTCAAGCAAATGAAGATGGTTCATAACATTCGGGTACCAACAAGAAAAGAAAGTAAAAATGAGAGAGTCTTATAGGTGAAAACCCAAACGGGCACCATAATGCGACGGAAGTTGAGAGAAAAGTAAAAATGAGAGAGTCTTATTGGTGAAAACCTTTGTAGGCACCATGAGGCGAAAAGGAAGTGAGAAATGAACAAATGAGGAAGGTTTATCGGTGAAAACTCTTTGAGACATTACAAGCCCAACAGGCCTGTGAAATGAAAAATGAAGTTGGATTATGGAAATTTTGGGGGAAAACGAAAATAAGACAATTGAGAGGAGATTGATTAAAAGACTGGGTTGATTAATCCGAAATGCATACCCTGATCATTGGTGCCAGTAACTCCAATCAGATAAGTTTTCATTCTTGCTCCAACAGTCATCCAAAATTGGATTTTTCTTTTTATTCTATAATTGTCGAAATCAACGTGTTTCGTCACTAATAATCTTACTTTTCTAAAAGCTTTGAAATAAGTTTTATTCCAAACAAATAAGAAGGAATGTCAAGGTATACTACCAAGATTCAAGGTTACATGATGCAAAATACGGCCACAAAAAGTGGAAGATAAAGGATATGGGTGTAAGAAAGGTGAAATCAAAAGTGGATCAGCAAAGTCAGAAGGGACATATGATTACAGTTAAAAGGGTTCGAAGGAAAACATACAGAGGGGAATCCTATAGTCAAGGATCAATGACAAAGACAAAACAGTCTTTTCAACCATTCTAAGGCAATAAAGAGAGACGAAGAGAAACATCACCATCGGCAAGAATACCACAGCCAGCCACCCTGCTTTAAACTAACGAAGTTTTCTTTGATTTAAAACAGGGGAAAATACAATCTTTGTGTCAGGAAATACCTGGTAAAGAGAAAAAGAAGTCAGGCGTCCACCTGGAGAATGAGGATGAGAATTGAAGAAGTCAGGCGTCCACCTGGAGAATGAGGATGAGAAAATTGAAGAAGTCAGGCGTCCACCTGGAGAATGAGGATGAGAGAATTGAAGAAGTCAGGCGTCCACCTGGAGAATGAGGATGAAAATTAAAGAAGTCAGGCGTCCACCTGGAGAATGAGGATGAAGAATTAAAGAAGTCAGGCGTCCACCTGGAGAATGAGGATGAGAATTAAAGAAGTCAGGCGTCCACCTGGAGAATGAGGATGAAGAATTAAAGAAGTCAGGTGTCCACCTGGAGAATGAGGATGAGAAAAGAAGAAGTCAGGCGTCCACCTGGAGAATGAGGATGAGAATTAAAGAAGTCAGGCGTCCACCTGGAGAATGAGGATGAAAATTAAAGAAGTCAGGCGTCCACCTGGAGAATGAGGATGAGAAAAAGAAGAAGTCAGGCGTCCACCTGGAGAATGAGGATGAAAATTAAAGAAGTCAGGCGTCCACCTGGAGAATGAGGATGAAGAATTAAAGAAATCAGGCGTCCATCTGGAGAATGAGGATGAGAAAAAGAAGAAGTCAGGCGTCCACCTGGAGAATGAGGATGAGAATTAAAGAAATCAGGCGTCCACCTGGAAAATGAGGATGAGAAAATTGAAGAAGTCAGGCGTCCACCTGGAGAATGAGGATGAGAAAATTGAAGAAGTCAGGCGTCCACCTGGAGAATGAGGATGAGAAATTGAAGAAGTCAGGCGTCCACCTGGAGAATGAGGATAAAGAATTGAAGAAGTCAGGCGTCCACCTGGAGAATGAGGATAAGAATTGAAAAAGTCAGGCGTCCACCTGGAGAATGAGGATGAAGAAAGAAAAGAAGCAGTCAAGGCACCCACCTGAAGAACGAGGGAATGAAATTGAAGTGTTGAAATCAAAAGCCCGATCATATGAAAAAGGAGCACACTTAGAATCAATAAAGCAGAAGAGTCCAACAAAATCCCCAACAAGAAAACAACAAGAGTTCCAAAAGGAATACGGAATAAGACAAATGCCCAAGAGTCACCAAGATATCAAGACAACAAGAAACGCAAGGGCATGATCTAGATAAGATTTTATAATTCATGTACCATAGTCTAGTTTAATTTTGTATTTCCTTTAAAGTAAGGTGTAATAAGGAGGTCAGCAAGCAGTAAAAACAGCACGAAGCAGCAGTAACATCACAGTCCCACGGTAGTCCCAGCTACCCAAAACTTCCCGAACTACATTGACCTGATTCCTTTATAGCCAAGGATATGTAGGAAACCTTTGAAGCAGAGGTTCGGTCAAATCTTTCTAAAAATGCTTCCCACGGAGTATTCGAATGGGCAAAAATCGCTCGTATCCGCTCACTTTATCTTTGCACGAAAACTCTTCGAGTTTCCGCACAAAGAGGGGCAGCTGTGAGCACGTGATTTTTGCTTTACGAAAACTACTCCAAAATAAATCAAAAAATAAAATAAATTTCTTTTACTGTGTAATTTTTGAATTTTGCGTGATGTTAAATAATTGTGTTATATCCGTAAATGTTTACTATGTTTTAATAAAATGAAAAATAAAATAAAATACATGTTGCATGCATATAGGATTTAATTATGCATTTAAGAGATAATTTAAATAAAATCACAAAAATATGCATTGGTTCTATTTCAAATGTTTCATTGTGTGATTGATGTTTTGTCTATGTGTTAAATAATTCTTATAGAGTGATTAATATATTTTTGTGAAGTTAAAATTATATTATAGTTAATATTATTGTAATGATAATTTTGTTTTTATTTTAATTAGGATTTTTATTAATTAATAAAATCAGAAAATAAAAAATGTATACAAGTTGTAAGATTTGGACCTGGATTAAAATCCAGGCCCAAATCAATTAAATCCCTTTCACAGCCCAATCCAAAACAGCCTGTCCGGTCCAATTCAAAGCTAGAACCAAACGACGTCGTTTGGTCATCTCTCATCAAGGGCCGTTGGATTAAATCCAACCAACGGCCAAGATTTCATCACCCTAACCCAAGACCCTTACCCGATCCATTAACCCGATTCAGTCCGACCCCAACTTTAAACCAAACGACGTCGTTTGGTTTAATGAATTAATCTTGGCCATTCATCTTGCTTGATCGGACGGACGATATCAATCCACCCCACCCCTATATAAGTCCCAAACCCTTACCCCGGCCCCTAACTAAACACCCCCCCCCATCCTCTCCTGTTCATCGTCTTCCCAAACAGACCCCTAACCCTAGCCGCCCTTATTCCCCTTCGCCTGAAACCCGGCGGCATCAATGCCGCCGGTCACCAAAGTAACACCCCAGAACCCCCTGAACCTCCTCTATCCAAATATGTTATCTGCTTGGTTCGAATCTCCCTAAAGGTTCTCGAATCTTTATTTGAAGATTCGAGCCAAGTTCAGATCTAAACCAAACAGCACCTAGTTAACACCACAGCTTCCCCTAGTCATCCTGAGTATGGATCTGAAGTTAGTTTGGCTCGAATCAGTTCTGAACTTCTCGAATCTTCTTTTGAAGATTCGGACCAAACAAGAACAAACTCAGATCCGTTTCAAACTAACACCAAATGACCCCTAGGCTACCCTCACCCTTATATCATGTTTGGTTCCCTTCGAATCTGCCCGGAAATGATCGGATTTAAGATCCAAGAACCTGAAACCCTAAGAATACCAAACTTTTGGATTCCGTTCATATTAAATGAAGATTGAGGTTTAATCGACCTTAGTCAAAGTATTTTCAGTGGAAAATACTTCGACTAAGGTCAGTTTGATTTCAAACAAAAAATCCGAAATCCAAGTTGAGTTCGAGTCGGAATAAAATTGAAGATTCAAAGGTATTTTTTCTATTTATTTTATGTATTATACATGTATTTTTGTGTTTGTTTAGTCTGTGTAATTTTCCTATCTTTTATTATCATACTGTCTCCTACCCGTCTACCTGATTTTAAATGTGAATTGTTTCTGTTGATTGTGCTTAGTTACAATGTGTGTAATCGACTCGATTAAGTTCGTCGATTAGTTATATTACGAATTCTCATAATACTGATTGAAACAATCTGTTTCTATTATTATGTACTATTTGTTGACAGATATTGTAGATAATCATTTTTAACTAATACTCGTCAGTTAAATCATCCTGGTTTATATGAATCTGTCAAAATAAGGGTTGTATATATGTTATTGTCTGAACATTAAAGTTTCAGGGCATTGTCAATATTGACAATGATCCTGTGTGTGTTTGATTCTGGTTCAATGTTAAGTCCAGTCTGAATTGTTATGATAAATTCAGTAATATGTTGTTAGTTCTGAATTCAGTGTAATATTGCTGTAATGTCAAGTTTGAATTCAAGTTTACAAAAGTTGGTCTAATACAATTGTATTAAGAGGTTAATAGGATTGGTTTTAGCTGTAAATTAGAAAGATAGTTAAGTTTATACAAATTTTAGAATCTGTTTTGCAGTAGGTTCTGATTTTTCAGTAATTATAGTAGGTCAGGGGCATTTCTGGGAATGAAACAGTAAAAACAGGGTGTTAATGCTAGTGTATTATAATGTAATGTTAGTGGCTATAGTTTAAGATACTAATGGGAAACAAGGGATAATGGGGCTGCTGAAAATCATGTTAGGATCATATAAAGTATTAAAAAGTAGTTTTTAATGGAAACTTTCTAATTTTTAAAGGGATAAAGGGTCCATCCAGCACTAAAAGGGTGCAACCAGCCCTGTATAAATACAGGAGCTGGACAGACAGAAAGAGATCAGTTTCCGGAGAGAGGGAAATCAGCTTTTCATAATAGAGGGCAGCCAGTTTTTTTTAAGATCAGAGGGAGAAAGTTTGGCAGACTTAAAAAGAGAGTTTTAAGAGAAATAAAAAGGGAGTTTTTCAGAGAATAGGGGCAGTTTTCAGAAGAAGAGAGTTTGAGAGATAGAGCTTAAGGCAGATTTTAGGAGATTGAAAGAGGAAAATCAAGCAAAAACAGAAATTTAAAAAGGAAGATAGAAAGAAAGGAAAACAGAGACACTAAAACAGAATTCTACATCGGAAATTAGTATTGAAGCTGATTCTGTATTCTTGAAATTGAAAGTTTTCAGTCTGCTTTGTTCTAAACATCAAAAATCAGAAATATTACTCTTGGTATTGAATCTGTCCGGATTTATTCGATCTCATTCTTCAGTTAAAAATCTGAAGTTTCTTAAAAGTACTTTTACTGTGCATCTGGGCTCTTCAAATCCTATTCTTGTTCAAATTTGCTGTGTTATCGGTATATTCTACTGATTTTGTTACTGCTGCAACTGCTGAAACTTACTTCTTCTACCTCCATTTCCAGGTACATATCTTCTTAAATTCTATGTTGGAAAGAGATTCAACATGACTCATCAATGAAACTAGAATTGAAATGCTATTCTCCAATTGTCCAAGTTCATTAGTTTTAATTTCATTTTTTATGTTAGTTAACTAGTAGTGAATTTAATTTGATAGCTATGAGTTAAATTGTCTTATTTTGAAATTCATATAAAGTTTTTTGTAATAATGTTAGCCATTCCGAAATCTCATTGGTATAGATATATGTGAATTGTCAAAACAGGGAGTAAGGCATAAAAATGGGCCATTGATTACATCCCATAATACCATTAGCTAAATGTAGAGATTAAGAAGTTACATTAGTAGAATATCTTGTAACAAATATGATTTTGTTTAGATTGGTATAAGTTATTATATGGTATGATGACAGGTATAATCATATGAGTAAAGTAAGTTGGTATAGCTCATCATGATGTTAAAACGTTATGAATGTTTACGCCAAACAGTTAGGTTGCATGTAAGGTAACTTTGTTGAATTAACTTGTATAATAATTCCCTTTCTATAAATTCGATGCTTATCTATCTTCATAAAACAAAGTGACCAAATAATTAGGCCTATTAGATTAAAAGCGAGTATATGAGAATGAAAAGAGATGTACAAGCATAAATTGCCACACTTTACATCAATGATAATTAGAAATAGAATTTGCATTAAGTAAATAATGAAAATTCTCGGAAAATATTTCCTTTCTTTATGAATCATTTATTTTCAGTTTCATATGCAATTTATTCTTTGGTATATATATATATGTCATATTTGTTTAAAAATAGTATTAATCATATTTTTATTCTGTTCTTTGAATTTGAATAGTTGGAATGAATTTGAATAGTTGGAATGAATATAACTTATATTCGGAAATCATAATCGACGAACAACCTTTAATAGATTGCGAATTCTTTTCAAAGAATTTATAGGCCTCTAAATAGGAGTTTCTCATGATTTTCACATAAAAGAAATACATAAATATAATAAACAATTTGTGGAAAATCCCTGAACCATTACAAATATTTTGCGCAATTAGGGATACGTTCGCGTACCCTGATTATATTTTTAAAAGTAAAAATTCGGATTATGCGTACGCGCAATTTCGAACGAATATTTAATAAAAGGATTTATCCAAAGGCGTTAAATCAATTTCATAAAAACCCGAGATGTACGATTCACTATTCAAGAAAAACAAATATTCTTGATTCGACACAATTTTGAAAAAATGATTGCTTAATAAATATATTATCAAAAGTTATTGTGTACACGTACGCGTGACACAAGTCCGCAATTTTTTAAAACACGAATATACGTACGCGTAATTCGATTCAAAGAAGGGTCCTCAAACACAGTAAGTATAAGCGGTAGCAAAAATCATGTAACATCAATATGTTTAATAAAAATCAAGATAATTAAGCCAATAATAAAAACAGTTAAGCGACCGTGCTAGAACCACGGAATTCGGAAATGCCTAACACCTTCTTCCGGATTAACAGAATTCCTTACTCAGGATTTCTGGTTCGCAGAATAATAAACAGAGTCATATTCTCCTCGATTCAGGGATTGAAATTGGTGACTTGGGACGCCTTAAAATTCCCAGGTGGCGACTCTGAAATAACTAAATAAATCCCGTTTCGACTGTCCTTCAATTGGAGAAAACTCCCCACGCGCCCCGCTGGCGCGGCAAAAAGGAGGTGCGACAAGCATATCAAGAGAAGACAATTTCTTTTTTCCTACTATACCCACAATATTAATTACTCTTTTCAAATTATTTTCTCAAATTCATTAAAAATATGCATCAATTGATATGAGTATCATGGGAAATTTTACATTTCATTTATTATTTCTTAAGGGGTATGCAAAATCCATAGCGGACAAGTAAAAGTGAACGGAGTGAGTACATTTTTTAGTCAATGAAAATTGGTGAAGTTTCCATTTTGGTTTGAGTTAGTGGGCGTTTGGACATAAGAATTGTGAAATTCCAAAAAAAAGTGAAATTCTTTTCTAGTGAAAATTGTATTTGAACATTAAAGTTGTATTTGGATATGAATATTATTTTCGGTTGTTTTTGAAGTTTTGTGAGTGATCTGAGTGAAAAATTTGAAAAATAACTTTTTGGAGTTTTAAAAATTTTCGAAAAATTCCAAAATGTATCTTCAAATAAAAATTGAAAATTTTATAAACAAATGTTGATTTCGAAAAAAATGATTTTTTTTTTAAAAAAGGAAAAAATTTATTATGTCCAAACGGTCTCTTATTTTACTTCATTGTATCTCATACTTCTCATTAAATAAGTTTTCCCTTCCTAAGCACTTGCTTGAATCCTTCATGTCCAATTCTGCATGCTTGAACTTATGCATTGCCACTAGAGAGTTTGAATAAAGGAAAATAGTACGACAAATTGATTTATAGGTCACGTGTTCGAATCGTGGAAGCAACCTCTAATGCTTGTATTAGGGTATTGCCTACATCACATCCCTTGAGGTACGGTATTTCTTCGGACCTTGCGTGAACGAAGGGATACCTTGTGCACTGAACTGCCCTTTTTAGTACAGTAAATTAATGGTCAACGTAAAACTATTCAATTTATAATTAATAAAAACTTAAAATTATAATTAATTGGATTATTCAAATCATATAGCCCTTTAAATAAATTGGGAAAATCAACAATACGATGACTATGCATTTAGTTTTGTAGTTGGCTGATCATGCATTGTGTTTGTTTGCAGATCACACGTATCTCATGACTCGGAATATTATAGTTTAAACAAAATAAAATAAATATAAAAAAACTAAAAATATAATTACATAATCAACTACTATCAAAGGGTAAGAGGCAAATTTTAGGCATTTATTTTTGTTTAAAATTACACCAAGTTATGCAAAATATTTCAATTCCACAATTATTGGTCCTTGCAGATCTTCCAGAATTTGTAGTACAAAATCAAAAAGTCAATGAGAATATAAGACCAAAAATAGTAAAGAAATATTGAATCTCTCTCCTTCTTGAATAGCTATAAAAAGTGTAGAAAAAGTGAGCAAATCTTTTAATTTTGGATAGTCCTCAAGCAATTTTTATTATTTTTTCCCTTTAGATATTTTATATGACTAAAGTGTTCATAAAGTGACCACCCCATTTATTTATTTTTCTCCATTAATTAGTTTGGTTCCACTCCTTAATAAATTAATTGATGAGTTAAAGTTCTCTTCATCGAACTATAAGAAATACTTAAAAAATTCAAGTGTTATATATATTGACAATGTAATTTTTTTTTTGGAAGTAATAGTAATTTTCACTTGTGATATTAGGTCGGTAGTTACCAATTTTACTACATTACTAATTAATATTGATCAAAATATTTACATATAATTATCTTATAAGTGATCTAATTGTAATATTTTTTATACAGTAGGGATCGTTTGGTTGGGAAACAAGTTATCCCAAAACCAATTATTCGGGAGTAATTTTCTCGTGATTGTTATCCTAACCTCTTATGGGGATAAAAATAATACTACAATCCCGGATGAGTTCTACCACAATTTTATTCCAACCAAACGTGGAATAAACTCATCTCAAATTTAATCCCAAGATTAATTATCCCTTCTCCTTCGTACCAAACAAGTCGTTAGTGCATAGAATTTAAACACACACTCTCTCTATCTCTCTCTATAATCATATAAATTATAAGGTAATTGAATGTACATTTTATAAAAGGTATTAATAATCATAAAAATAATAAATAAGCTGCTATCATATGTTTTTTCATACCGATAATGCACAATATGTTTATACTGATAGTGGATATAACTTAAGCCCTTAATTAAAATAGCCTAAAATAGTACACTATTGTTGTATTTTCTTTAAAGATAGTAATCAAGAGAAGCATATGTATTACTACTATTTATATTTCCACTTTTTTGGGGGCTAATATTTGTATTTCCACTTGCTATGAAGTAAATGATGATATGAACATAGCAGAATCATTGAATTCCCATCCAACACCTTTACTACTAACTTCACCAACCCAACTCTCATTTCCATTTATGAAACCCCTCCAACATTTTTACCACAACACATTTACACAACACTGTCAATTTTCTAAGTATCTTTTTCTTCCTTTTTTAGTCTTGTTTATTTTATATAAAAGATTAGAACTTTTTTTTTTTTTTGTCTTTGTTGAAACACAAAGACAAAGCATTTATGTTGTTGTATTTGTTGGCTTCATTAGCAGACATGCAACAAGGTAAGTAAGTTCACATTATTCAGAAACCCCAAAATCTTAGTTGTCCTCTGAAATTCCCATTATCTTCTGAATTCTTGTTTAAAGATTTGATTTTTAACCATTTTTCTTGTTAAAGTTCTTGACTTTTGGCCAATTTATACTGTTCTTGAAGTTCTTGGCTTGTGGGGGGTTTTTGTTACTAAATATAGAAAGTGTTTGTTTTTGCTGATTCTTGGAAAGTAGAAGTTTTATTAGTCAAAAATGGTGCTTTTGAAGTTCTGAAAAAGGAGAGATTTTTGGTGTTGTTGGAGGGTTTTGGTTCTCTCTCTTTTTTTCTCTGAGTTTGACAGTTGAATCACAAAAATGGGAATTGGGATTCTTGTTTTTTTTCTGGTTTTAACAGTGTTATTTAGGCCTTTGGTTTGTCAGCAACCAAACACTGATGGTTTCTTTGTCTCTGATTTCTTGAAAAAAATGGGTAAAGTTCACAACTTTTCAGCTCACTTTTGTTCTTGGAAAGGTGTAGGTTGTGATTCAAAGGAAGAAAATATTGTCAATTTGACAGCTAAAAGTTTTGGTTTATCTGGTATTATTCCTGATAATACTATAGGTAAACTCACTAAGCTTCAGTATTTGGATCTGAGTAACAATAATCTCACTGGTTTGCCTTCTGATATTTGGAGTTTAGGTTCACTTAAGTACCTTAACCTCTCACATAATCACATTTCTAATGATCTTTCAAGTAATATAGGCAATTTTGGTGAGCTTGAAATCTTGGACATTTCTGTTAACAATTTCTCTGGTAAGATTCCAGAAGCCATTAGCTCACTTTCAAGATTGCATTCTCTTAATCTTAGTAAGAATGGGTTTGAGTCAGATTTGCCTTATGGAATCTTGAATTGTCATTCTTTGGAACTTCTTGATATTTCAGAAAATAGACTTAGTGGTTTACATGATGGTTTTGGTGTTGCATTTCCAAAGCTTAAGTTCTTGAATCTTGCGGAAAATGAGATTAATGGGAAAGATTCGGATTTGTTAGGGATGGTTTCGATTACTCATCTCAATATTTCAGGAAATTTGTTTAAGGGTTCTGTTGTTGGCGTTTTTGAGGGGCCATTGGAAGTGATTGATTTGAGTAGAAACCAATTTCAAGGTCATATTTCTCAGGTAAACTTCAGTTCCAGTTTCAATTGGTCTCATTTGGTTTATCTTGATTTATCTGAGAATCAGCTTAGTGGAGAGATATTTAAAGAGTTGAACAATGCTCGAAAACTCTTGTACCTTAATCTTGCACATAATAGATTTTTACCACAAGAATTTCCACATGTTGATATGTTATCTGGTTTAGAGTATCTTAATTTGTCTGGAACCAGTTTGATTGGCCATATTCCTCGCGAGCTCTCGTCGTTGAGTCGCTTGAAAATCCTTGATGTATCCGAAAACCATCTTGCTAACCGCATTCCTGTACTAAGCAATAGAAATCTCCAAGTTCTTGATGTTTCATACAACAATTTGACTGGTGATATCCCTTTGCCACTTCTAGAGAAACTTCCGAATATGGAAAGGTTCAACTTTTCTTACAATAATCTAACTCTTTGTGCTTCTGAGTTCTCCCCGAAAACATTCCGATCGGCTTTCATTGGGTCATCAAATGGATGTCCTATTGCTGCCAATCCTGCTCTTTTCCATAGGAAAGCTCCAAAACATAGAGGACTCAAACTTGCATTGGCTTTAACCTTCTCTATGGTGTTTCTGCTTTTGGGGTTGTTGTTCTTGGCGTTTGGTTGTCGAAGGAAAACCACGATATGGGCAGTTAAACAGAATTCTTACAAAGAAGAACAGACTATTTCTGGCCCCTTTTCATTCCAGACTGATTCAACCACTTGGGTTGCTGATGTTAAGCAAGCTAACTCCGTACCCGTGGTGATTTTTGAGAAGCCACTGTTGAATTTCACATTCGCAGACCTCTTGTCTGCGACTTCTAATTTCGATCGAGGTACATTGTTAGCTGAGGGTAGGTTTGGTCCAGTTTATAGAGGCTTTTTACCAGGTGGAATTCATGTGGCAGTGAAAGTTCTCGTTCACGGTTCGACTATGACAGACCACGAAGCGGCAAGAGAGCTCGAGTATCTTGGCCGGATAAAACATCCGAATCTTGTTCCATTGACCGGATACTGCTTGGCTGGTGAGCAAAGAATTGCCATTTATGATTACATGGAGAACGGAAATTTGCAAAATTTGCTTCATGACTTGCCACTCGGGGTTCAAACTACCGAGGACTGGAGCACGGACACGTGGGAAGAGGATGATAATAACAGTATTCAGAATGTTGGTTCTGAAGGATTGTTGACAACATGGAGATTTAGGCACAAGATTGCGCTTGGCACGGCTAGAGCCCTTGCATTTCTTCACCATGGTTGCTCGCCTCCAATTATACATAGAGATGTCAAAGCTAGCAGTGTTTATCTTGATATAAACTTGGAACCAAGATTATCTGATTTTGGATTGGCCAAGATTTTTGGCACCGGACTCGAGGACGAGATAACTCGCGGTTCACCTGGATATATACCCCCAGAGTTTCTTCAGCCGGAGAGTAGCAGCTCCCCGAAATATCCAACACCAAAGTCTGATGTTTATGGATTTGGAGTCATTCTTTTCGAGCTAATAACTGGGAAAAAGCCAGTTGAAGATGACTATCCGGAAGACAAGGATGCTGATTTGGTTGGTTGGGTTAGAGGATTAGTAAGGAACAACGAGGGATCAAGAGTTATCGATCCAAAAATTCGTGGAACTGCATCGCAAACTCAAATACTAGAAGCCTTGAAAATTGGTTATTTATGCACAGCTGAAGTTCCTGCGAAACGACCGAGCATGCATCAAGTAGTTGGACTGCTTAAGGATATTGAGCCTACACAACAATGAAGATTTGAGGATACAGAAACATTGGCTCAATGCATAAATTTTTACCCCTCTTTCATTTTTGTGATCTGAGTTCTCCTTCTTGTGTTTGCCACAAGAGGAATTGTACATTAGTCCAGTATTTTTGTTTGCTGCTTTATGCCATGTTTCTCATTTTCCTTTTAACATTTCCACTTGCAAAGGTTTAAGTTATAGTACAAAATAGACTTGCTTGACCCTTGATGAAGGAAACAAAAGTTTTTCACTCATTTCCATTTGTGTTTTCCAATTCTTTGAGATTCTTACAAGCTTTGGCACTTTTGGTTGCGTCATAAATTTAGCCTTGTTTTTCTTCATGTTATGAATTCATTCTGTTAAAGTTCATAGGAAAAAAATACTAGATGCTTGCTAGGTGTCATAGAACAGCATCCAAAGATACTTTCTTTTTTAAAAAAAGGGTAGCTAGGTGCACTAAGCTTCTGCTATGCGCGACATCGAGGGTCTACCCTCAGGCTGCGCGATAATAGTAGGATAAACTCCCCTAACCGGTGGTGCACTTAAAGTCAACTACAACTAGAAGGCATGCCGATTTTGCTACTAACAAACCTTTGACTTTGACTGTGAAAAGCGAAAATTAGACACACAGTAATCTAGAGTAGGAGTAAAAGCCACTTGACTGTAAAGAGAAGAGCTCTACGATGGAATTCAATAGTCCAAGAAATGGTCATTTGTGCATAACAGCAACCGTTGTCATCACCTTGCAAAGAGGTGGAACCAATCAAGACTAAACACTTGTACTAAGCTCCCGCTACACGCGACATCGCGGGCCTATACTTTGCGCGACAATAGTTGGCTGAACTCCCCCAACCGGTAGCACTACAGGAGTTTGATAACCATAGGCCACCTGCTCTGGGATACGAGTAGTGAGTCTGCAGGGTATAGGGAAGTATCAGATTTGCAGGGTGTAGGGAAGGATCAGATTTGCAGGGTGTAGGAAAGGATCAGATCACAAACGTCTATTATAGGTAACTTGATCCATTATTTCTGCAAGAAGCGGTTTCCAAAGATACTTTCTTTATATATCCAAAAAATGAGATTAGTCACCTTTTTCAGTGAATACACTTACATAGGCAAAAATATTTTCATTAGTATATTATGGTGGAGCTGCTGTTAATTTATGGGATTCCATATTACAATTCTTGGAAACAGTAATTGCAGAAAAAATCAATGGAGGACCACTTTCTCTAGTGGTCTTTTTCATGAAGTAAGTGTCACTATATACAGGACAAGAAGTTTAGATTATTTTAACTCCTCAAACATTAATATAATTAATCACTTTTGACTAATTTTTTTCTGTTGCTATGTTCTCAGAATCTTGCTACCTTTATCATTTAGATGCTTTTCATGTTCTAGGTCCTTCATATTTAGTCCTTTATTTGCACTAGCTTAACGGCCAATAAAGGGAGCGAAAATTATAGAAAATCAGGATCCAAAATCCAACAAAGTTAAAAAAACACTAGGTGATATTTTTCTATATGACTAAACTTTGGTGAACAAAAAGGAGGTAATAGGTGTTCGATGAAATAGCCGAAATGCACGCAAAGTGGGTCTAACACCACATATATTTAGTCCTTTATTGCACTGGCCTAACGGTAATGAAAATCATAGAAATCAGGGTACAAAGTCCAACCGAGTTAAAAAAAACATTAGGTGATATTTTCCTAAACGACTAAACTTTGCCGAACAAAGGGAGGTAATAGGTATTCGATGAATAGCCGAAATACTTGCAAATTGGTTCGAACACCATATATATTTAGTCATTTATTGTACTGGCTTAACTGTCAATAAAGCGCGTGAAAATTATAGAAATCAGGATACAAAGTCCAACAAAGTTAATAAAATATTAGGTGTTGTTTTCCTATTCGACTAAACTTTGATGGATAAATAGATTTTCGATGAAATAGTCGAAATACGCGCAAATTGATTCAAACACCACATACAGAGGACGTTTGAATTGACTTATTTTAAGTGCTTATTGACTTTTAAATACTTTTCTAGTTTATATTCTTTATTTCTTGTTCTTTTGGGAGGTTGGAGAGGGGGGTGGGGGATGGGATGGGGGTTGTGAGGGTGTTGGTCCATGTTCTTAATACTTAATAGTACAAAAATGTAAATTTTCTTTATAACATAGTTTATATGCCTAATATGACTTCAACAAGAGAAAACAAACAAATCTTGCTAGATACTAGCAAGATGTGTGCTTACAATATCGTAATTACAACCAACCTAATCAGTAATGTCATGTTCTTGGAATCTTGAATACTACCTGTCACAAATACTGGTACAATGTAGTACTTTATAATACTAATAAATATTAAATAAATGCAAGATGCTATTCATTGGTTTGGTTTTAGAGCATGTTTGCAGGAATTTCTGACTCAATTTACTGAAGGGTGGAAAGAACTGGCACCAATTGCTATCTGTAATATATTTATGTTTTAGACAGAAAAAACAACTAACAACAACAACGACCAGTAAAATCTCACAATTGGGGTCTGGGGAGGGCATCACGCAACCTTACTCCTACCCCGATGGAGTAGAGAGGTTGTTTCGAAAGACCCTCAGCTTAAGAAGACGGAAAAAACGAAAAGAGAAGGGAAGAGACAATATATTAGTACCATCAAACATAAACCAAAGAAATAATAACAGCAACATAAGAACTAGAAAATAGTTGAAGTGCAATAACAAAACCAGAAAATAAGCCTCGTGCTATGAAAGACAGAAAAAACAATAACAAAAAAAAGTACAATGTAATTTTATAAGTGAAATTTGGAGAGGATAGTGTGTGCATAGACCTTACCCTACTTAAAAAAGGTAAAGAAATTATTTCTGATAAACCCCCAACTTATGAAAGATAAGAAAGAAGGAGTTACAGACAGGCCAAAAAAAAAGAAAAAAAAAAGAAAAAAAAAGGGTTTTAAATACTAAAACCAATTGCAGGAAATATGGGTTGGAATATTAAGTGTTTGTCATTAAGTGCTAGTATTTGTACACTTGGTATGGTGCTATTTCAATAATTTATTTGGTTTGAATTGAATTTGAATGGTATAAGAAGTTGGTATTGACTAATTAAAATATTTTGAATGGGAAATAAACAATAAAAAAAATAAACCATTGGTTTTTCTTGGGAAGTGTAATAATAAGGGAAGTAGGAAGTTATTAAAAGATAAATTAAGTTTAATTAGATAACATACTTTTGCAATATAGTAGGGGAATGTCCAAGAGTAATTTATGCAAAATGCTAACGTAATAACCATAAGTCACGAATTCGGATTGTGGAATCAGCCACTGATATTTGTATCAAATTAAATTACTTACATTACATCTTTAAGGTGCAACTCTTCCTTGAACCCTGTGTAAATGCAAGATACTGACACAAATAATTTTTTTTTTTTTTTAACGTGAAATGTACATAAGATGTTGATAAAGAGGTAGAAAATTTTGTAATTAGGTTTCACGGCTTTCTTCAACACCAAAGATAAATATAAATATTAAAAACACACGAAAAAAAAAGAGAGAGAAGAAAAAAGATTTAGGAAATTATATTTCTTCGTCAAAATTTGCATGTCACAGCTACCAACATCCAAACATAATGATAACTATAGACTTGAAAGTGCAGCTCTCATGTTGTGAATCATGAATTATTGTAAAATATTTAGTGGAGTAATGACTAAGGATAATACACAATGATCATTTTGTTCAAGAACGCTTGTACACCTCAAGATTTTCAATCATGCTACATTACCTAAAAGGGTAAAATCTTATATACACTAATAATATAATTATTTACCTTATCAATGTAATTTAAATAATTATAACGTATACACTATTAATGCACAAAACGTAAACTTAAAATAAATACTCTTAGAGGTATTAGTTTTTGTACATTTTACTGATTCGCGCCTTCTATAAACAATTCGTTTTCTACTTTGTATTTTTCTTGCCCAGGAAATGAAAAGAGTTAGAGAACAAAGTGATGAACAGATGTATAAGACGTGAAAATATAATCTATAAAATTCGGGCTAAATCCTAAAGGAAGAAGCTTATCAAGTCCAAACCATTAATTGGGCTTAAATAGAATACTTCCAAATCATAATCACATATTAATCCGACAATTAATTAGACCTAACTCATGGACGAGTTTGGGTGTCGAGGAGTTCAAAATCTCAAGTTCAATTCTCGGAATGAAAATTGTTTGGTTACTAGTTAGATAGGTGATTATTAAATACATTAATAATTTTTCAAAACAATTGAAGGGTAAAAATACAGGCTACAACAACTTATGAGCTGTTTTTAGTTATGAAATTCAAATAATCAGCAACAACAATAATAACTCAGTATAATCTTATAAATGGGGTCTAGGAAAGATAGTGTGTACGTAGACCTTACCCTTACCATTGGGATAGAGAAATTATTTCTGATAGACCCTCGGCACAAGAAGTTGAAAAGAGACAATAGAACAGTATAGTTAGACCTCTCTATAAAAACATCCCTATATAACAACATTTCACTATAAAAGCCAAGCTTTTCCGGAATCAATTTTCATGTTATGTTATAATATATGTTCTTTATAACAACATCGCTATAACATCCAAAAATATTCGGAACAAACTAGACTGTTATAGAGAGGTTTAACTGTAACAACAACAGACACCAGAAAGATAGTACCAGCGACCTAAGAATTCAAAAAAATAAATGGAAGCAATATCAATAATCAGTACAATGGTAAGGTACTAGAAAACCGAAGCGGAAAAATAGTATGAACACAACATGTACTACTAACATACTAAGACAAGACAGACTAGTCTTACACCCAAAACGGAGTAGAAATAATCAACATTATCATATTAAATTGGGTTGAAAAAATAGCACAGATTACAACTTAACATGCTCAAAACAAAAACATCATGCATCTCTCCTGCAGCCAACATTGGCAAGTACATAATACTAGTCAAAATTGCATGCGCTAGCTATTTTTCGGATTAGTAATCGAAAAATAGTAAGTATTTGTGAAGTCATTGAAAAACAACCATTATTTTGCTGAAACACAAAAAGTTTCAGTATAATATACGAAATTATGGAGCTCCTGCGTATAAATTCCAGCATATTATGTTGAAACTCCAGGACACAAAAAGTTCCAACATAATATGTGGGATTATAGAGCTCCTACATATAAACTTCCAATATATTATGATGGAACCCCAAAATATTATGTTATAAGCTCATATGTAAAAAAAATTGAACTACAGCATATTATGCAGGAATATTTTTGGATTTTTAACGGTAATTTTAATTTGTTCAGATTTTATCTTTATATAAAAAGTTATCAAATTTCGATTACTTTTGAAACTGTGAATATTTTTCAATTGCCGGTTGTAAATCTGACTATTTTTAAACTTTCACCCTAGTACTATTGTATGAAATATAGCTCTATATTTGGAATTTGGCCGATAATGGTCTTATTTACATTCCTATAATGAGTACTTGCCAACCTTTTCCTTTAATGGATCTTCATTGCTCACCTATCTTATCACCTAATATATAGCCATATGATGGCGACAAAATTATGCTATTATTTGCTTGATGACCGTTATGGCATGTAACATTTGTTATAGTGGTTAGTGGTTACTTTGGGCTAGGGCTGTCAAATTTGGCCCAAGCCCAAATGACCCGCCCAACCCGTTCAATGTTGGGTTAGTTATTGATCCGCCCATTTATTGAACTTAGCTCATCTTGACCCAACCCATTTCAATCCATTTAAAGTTGGGCTAATTTTTAGCCCAAATTGATCCATGAGTAAGTTTGTCAAAATATCTTAGAAATAATTTTATTTTTTGTTTAATATTTTAAATATGACCATAACAAAAGCAAAAAAGCCTTATTTAGTAATTATACAATTTATAAGAAAATAACATATATTAATTAAAGTTTAATAAGAGTTGGGCGGATTGGGTTATGGCCCGAATTTTAACCCATCTTGACTCAACCCATCTTAGCCCAAGTAACTTTTGGGCGGGTCGATTGACTCAACATATTTTGACCCGCCCAAAATTGACCCAACACGCCCATTTGACACCCCTACTTTGGGCATTCTGGCAGTGACGGAGCTAGAATTTCAATTTTACAAGTTGTGAATAGTAGAACAACGATTTGAAGTGTTAATAATTGGCTTTTAAATTAATATATTATCCATATTTAACAAATTTTTAATGCAAATATATTATTTCAATAAAAGTTATTAAGTTAGACCGAACTTGTATCTGATCTTCTGATTCCGCCTCACTCCTTCTGATCTAGTTAAGGAGGATGGGGTCAATTTAAGTCAACACACAAAAATGATATTGTTTATATAGGAGTTTTAAGTTCTAAAGAAGCTAATTATATGATTGTGCTTTTGCAGAATTAAAGGGGAAAATTTCAAAAATAGTCAGATTTACAAGTGATCATTCAAAAATAGTCACAATTTCAAAAGTAATCGAAATTTAGTTATTTTTCATGTAAAGATAAATCTGAACGAAAACACTATTCAAAATCCGAAAAATACTCTAGCATAATATATTGGAACTTCAGTATAATATACTGGAGTTCCAGCATAAGTATACTGGAACTCGAGTATATTTATACTGGAGTTCCAATATAACATACTGGACTTCCAGCATAATATAATGGACTTCCAGCATAATATATTGGAGTTCCAGTATAATATACCGGTTCAACATAATACGTTGGAAGTTCATACATAGGTGCACCGATCTCTAGTATATTATGCTAGCTGGAATTTTCCATGTTGCAACAAAATAGCGGCTATTTTTCAATGACTTTGCAAACGCTGGCTAATTCTGAATGACCAGTCCGAAAACTGGCTAGTCCTTGCTATAATTTTTACGAATTAAAGATATGATTGGAGATCTACCATAGGTAAACTAATAATTAGTAAATAGAACAAATTCAGAACGAATTGGCAATGTGGCCAACTAATATTTTAAAACATTAAGGACAAAAGTCACAAAACCAAAGGATAAGTTTATCTCATTCTTACAGTGTATAGCCATAATATTGCGTTGAAGATAGAGAATGAACAAAATACTGACCACAAAATAACTATTTACTATATCCAATAGCTTTATCCGTATATGACTCTGAGCAAGAGAATATCCAACAAAATGTTCAAAAAAGTAGTACTGCCTAAAAACATTACTTATGATTTATTATATAGCAACTCTTGCATAAAGGGGGAAAAAGAAAAAGCTTTCTCTTTATGGATAATGAATTTATCTCAAGTAATAAATCAAGAAAATTATATGGGGTAAAATTGACGAACGACGGGTGAATACTCGTTGAGTTGATACGTGGCATTGAAGACAAGTAAGAGAAGAACCAACAAATGACTGACACCGGTTATGAACATGTGGCCGGTGCTGAATGAGTTTCGACGCAAGAATCGGGGACGAAAATCAGGAATGAAGATATCGGTTGGAAAAGACAGCATTCAATGAGTAACCGTTACAAAGAATCTCTGCATTTGTACTCAAACGTTATGCAGCCATCAAGAAGGGTTTTATTCATTAAAGAAAAGCTTAATTTAGGGATCTCGTCTCCCTAAATTGAACTATAAATAGAAAAATTTGTATTATTTGTAGGAGACAAAAATATTAGTACGCAAAAAGGCTAAACTTACTTTTATTCTATTAACAATATTCTTTCTTTCTGCTCAATATATTGCTCTTACCCTTGCTTCCGGAGAAGTTCATTTCACAATCAGGCTTGTATTTTCTTTAAGTTTCTTTAAGTAATTTAGTTGTGTATTTCGTTATTTTATTTTTAGATCAAATTAATTCATGTGTCTATAAATCACTATATAAATTCAACTGTACTATTTTACGAATAAACAAAAATAACAAGATCGGGATATGTAAATAGATAACTCCGCGATTCATATGCTATTTAAATGTATGATTATATATTTAGTTCATTTCTACTCTCAATAAGTGAAATTAATTAGTGTTTAAAAGAGTTTACGATCTAATTCAAATTCCAAATCAATTTATTTGCTCTCGAATCTATCACCGAGAGAAAAGGGGTTCGTGGCTATACTAATATAGTGTAAGAATTATCTTTTTTCAATCAAAGAGTTATTTCAACGATACCTAAGTAAAGAAAAATTTCATAAAAGAAAGCTTACTTAAAGAATTTAAAATTTTAACGCTTTTGCTGATTATTTTTCCCACTACTTAAAACTTAAAAATGGATTATGAAAGCTGAAACAAGGAAGTCTACTTAATTAAAAGGGAAAATGCATAAGTACCCCCTGACCTATATCCGGATTCTCAACTACACACTTTATTTTTATGGGAATCCTATGTTAGAAATATAATGGATATGCCCTAGATCCAATCTCATATTGATGACTTGTTTTGTGAACGTCATTTGATATAGTATATATGACATTTGATATTCTTTTATCATTATTATTAATTGCTTGATTAATTTGATAAGATCCTTGATTAAATTTTGAGACTTGACATTGTAATGGAGATCATGATAATGAGAGTGGAGTTTCTTATAATTTAATCTAAAATTTGTTCTTGATCGTAGGATTATTAATTTGGACATTAGTAATCTGGTTAGATCAATATTTATGTGATTCTCTTTATGGGATAAAGATTAGTTGATCTCATTAACTAAATCATATAGGTAGATGATGCATATAGAGATATGATCATTGAACCGACTCATTGGATAATTCCTAATGATTAGAATTACCATAAACTGTCAATAGGATATTCTCTTGAAGAATGTGATGTAACAATTTCCTTTGACCTGAGATTGTCATAGTAATTGACAAGTTATTTATTGTGCTTTGATACTAGACACCTATTGTTAGGACAGTAAAAATCAGGTGTCATGCGGAATCTAGCAAAGCAAACCTTGAACGACGATAAATCATACAACAATAGAAATATACCAAAAGAGACACAAATATTTAACGTGGTTCGGTCAATTGACCTACGTCCACAACGGAGATGAGCAATCCATTATAATAAAAGAGAGTACAAAATATCGAGAGAACAACCTCACGAAGAGGCAAACACAAGTGACACACTAACACTTGTCCCGTAAAGTTCTCCCCCTAAACACTACTCTCAAGCCCCTATGGCTACTTTGTGGATGCTACTGAATGAGAAGGACGGATCTTCAATTTATAGAACTCCAAACCTTTTTCTACAAGAAAAAGGACTAGCCAAGTATAGGAGAATTATAATTTCCTTCTACAAAAAGGAAAACTCAATTAAGGTATTTATATTGCCCTTTCCTTCAACAAATAGGAAAACCAAATATGGTAAGAAAATTATGGCAAACACCTAATAATTCTCCCCCATTGGCCGGAATTTTCTAACAAAATAAACTTGATCAACCTTCTTCACATAGCTTTCAACAGGTTGCATCTCCAAATCTCCACCACAAAGTTTGTCTCAACGTGCGTAGTACACGGTCAAATTTCTCAGACAAAAATCACGATTATCGTCAAATATGTTGCGGCTAGAACTGAACCCGCCAAGATAAACCTGTCTTGAACCTCACTCTGATACCACTTGTCTTTTTGAGTATCTTGCATGGCTTCATCATAATTCTTAGGTTCTCCCATGTCAGTCAAAAGTACATACTCATTGTAAGCACGTGATTTTTGCCCTATGAAAGAATTACTCCCAAAAAAAAATTCAAAAAAAAAAAACAATTTTCCTTTTGTGTGCAATTTTTGTATTTTTGTGGTATTTTTGTATAATTATTTGTATTTTTGTTTGTGCATGCTTATTTGTTTAAATTAATAAAAATATAAAAAAATATGTCGCATTTGCATTAATGTGTAATTCTACAATTAGGAGTAATTAAGTTTGTTTTACAAAATGAAAATTACAAAAATAGGCATTTTTTGCATTTTTAGCATTTAATGTCCAAATCGTGTGATTTGATTTTATTTGATGTTTAATTTTGGGTGATAATCATTATTAAAAGTTAATTAGTATTTTTAGATAATTTTGGTTTTTTTTTTATAATTTAATACATTTTAGTTTTATCAATAAGTGTAAGAAAAGAGAACAAAAAATAGACGAAAATCGGATTGAGCCTCTTCCTCAATTTTAAACCACAAGCCCAAGGATACCTAACCTTCCCTTACGACCCGGTCTATTTCAAACCGGGTCGACCCAGTCCATAACCCAAAACCACACCCCACCCTTTCTATTTTCATTCTTGAACAAACCCTAAAAATGCTAAAGCTACCCGTCCCTCCCCCCTCTCTTCTTCTTCCTCTCTTTCTCCTCTTACTCCAAGCCCTAGCAGCCATGGCTGCTTACTCCGACCACCCCTTCATCACCTTCATCCCCACGACCACCTGTTGCCCTCCTTCTTCTTCTTCTTCTAAAAACACCAGCAGCTCCATGTTGACCACTCCCAGCCACCACATTGCTGCTTCGCTTTCTCAAACAAGGAGCAGTCCGGCAACCCCCCCTCATCGTCGACCACCCTCGATACCCCAGCTCCCATAAGCTGCTCGTTTTTCATCTCCGTCAATACACATACGCAGCTCCTCCTCACCATGTCGGACGGCCACCTGAAACAAACCTCTGTTGCTTCTGCTACGTCCAACCATGTCCATCACGTCCAAACGAACCCCGTCGCTACTGCTGCCTTCTGCTACGTCCAGCCATGGACGACTACCAAATCTCCCATGTCCATCGAGCATGCGCAGCAGTAGCAGCTGCTACTGCTTCACCGCTTCTTCGCCTTCTGCTTCGTTTTTCAAACGACACCAAACGACCATCTTCTTCGATGGTCCGTTCGTGGTCGTCTTCGGCGTCGAGTTATTTTGGTGCGATAATTGTTTCTGGACAGATTTATTTTCGTTCGAGTTCATCGTCGTTCCGATCCGGTTAGTTGGCTTAAGTTTTGTTTCTGTCCGTAATTTGTTTGATGTGTTCGGATCTGAAATTAGATATGTTCGATATTAGTTTAGTGTTTATCATTTTGTTATTTTCTTCAGTTTGTTTCATTTTTTCTTTTTTATTATTTTTAGGTAGAAATTGATTAGCTTAATTATAATGTTGCTAGATTTAAGTTGAAGATTCAATTAATTATTTTTTAGTTTGTTTTATTAATTTAAAAGGATTTAATTTTAATATAAAAGAGTGTTAGTTTAAATTACTTGAATCCGTTATTTGTTGCTTAATATAGATTTAATTCGTGTTCATTTTGTTTGAAGTTCGTTTTTAATTCAGTGATTTAATGTGAAGTTATGTTTTGGTTTTTAGTTTTTTGATTCAATGTATCTTTGTTATAATTTTGTTGGATTTAATTTAAAAAGATCAATTGATTATTTGAAGTTTAGTGATTTGAATATGTTTATTTGTTTTGTTTAAGCTTAATTCGAGTTTAATTCGAATTTGAATAAAACTTTCTTGTTATTGTTGTTGAATCTTTTCATTTATGTCCATATTTTGTTTGATTGTTCTTGAATCCGAAATTAGTATAAGTTTGATCTTCTTGTTTGTTGATTATCATTTTTGATTATTTCTTCAGTTCTTTCATGATCTTGTTTAGTTTTAATATAGAAATTATTGGTTGTAATGTTGTTAGATTTAATTTTAAGTTCAAATGATTACTGAATTTAGAAATCTGAATATACTTGTTTGTTGTTGTTGTTGTTGAATCTGAAAGTAGGTTTGTTTGTTGTTAAAAAATATTGTTCAATCAAAATAATTTTAGTTGTTTCTTTGTTGTTCATCATTTAGTGTGAATTTGTTGTTGAAAATTGTTTAGAAATTGGTCATATTTGCTGTATTTTGGTTGAAATTGATTAGGTGAATTGGTTATAGCTGATGGGGGTAGTTTGGTAATTTGCAGTACGTTCAGGGGTAAATTGGTAATTTCAGTAAGGTCGGAGGGGTATTTTTGGAATTAAACATTTGAACAATTGTTTAATATAATGGGGGACAAGACATAAATTAGTAGGGGAATAATATAATTTTTTATGTTAAGCATGGGGGACAAGATGTAATGGGGTGGGGTTGATATATTTGTTTAATGTAGTGGGAGACAAAACATTAGGTAGTGGGATTAAAAGGGGATGAGTGGGAAGATAATGAGTTTTATGTTTAAAAATGCTGAAATATGGTAATAAATAGGGAGACTTGATCAGATTTTAATAGAGACAGAAAAAAGAATACAAAAAGAAGATAGAGAGAGAAAAAAAAAGGAGCTGAATATTTAAGAGAGAGAAAAATCCTAAAAATATTAAGACATCAGAAAATAAAAAGAAAAACATTCTGGAAATCAAAAGAGAGAGTAGTATACACCTGATATACAATCTAAATATTCTGATATACGGATTCAGAAATTAAGTGTTGAACATTAATTAGTCTTTCAAATCTGAAAAGATTCTTTTGGCTTCTGTCCGTTGATTGTTGTCGGTGTTTCTGGATTTTTATCTTGATTTTAAAATCGGTCACTGGTTTCTCGTTGCTGGTTGTTACTGGTTGTTGGGGTTGCTGTTGTTGTATGCTACTGAATTTCTGCTGATCTCCCTTTTCTTTTGCTTCCAATATCAGGTACACAACTGACACGCTGATTATTGTAAACTGAAACATGAAGCATGAATACGAAAATGAAGAGTTGAAGTTCTAAATTTATTTTAATTATATTCTGAATTTTATTTGTATATATAAATTATTTAGCTTACAAAAATCAGAATCATGTAGCTATTTAATATACATAGTGAAACATCTGACGATAGCTTAACGGATGAACTATCTATATATTACCTAAAAATAAATAAATGGCGTAGTAACTCCGTCTAGTTAAAAATCAAACGAACATCTAGTAGGAACTTGGTAGGAATATTGTTTAGTTAAATAATATTGGTTAATTTCAGCATGTAAATGATCTAGGATTAAAATTAGATTGCTAAGTTTTTTTTAATTTGACAAACTGAGAACATGCCTAGTATAATGTAACTAGGTAGTAACATGTGAATAAGACGGCCCAGGTCTAGTTTTATGCCATACACGTTGGGTCTGGGCCCACATTGGCAACGGACTGTCCTGTTTGCATCATTTTCAGATTTTATGAATCATATTCGAAACTCATCTATAATAACTCAAGCATGTAAATAAATTAAGACAATTTCTCTTTCATTTTGTAGAGACAAATTTAATAGAGAAAAATGTAGACATTTTAGGATTGTCCTTTAAAAATAAATGAGATGAGCCTCGCCCAATACAACGCACCAATTGCGGGGCCCTCATAAAATGTATGTGTTAATTACTTAGAACTCGGGATCGGCCGTTTAGCGAACTCCACGGCCTTACCCAAAAAATAATAAATACGCTAATCGCTTTAGACGTGCATTTTAATAATCTTACCTTCTTAAACTCGGGTGTGCATTTCATGCGACCCAAATCCAAATCCCAAAACATTGAATAAAAATATGTTCCGGATTGCGGGTGCATTTCATGTGACGCAATCCAAAGACATGTTTTTAAACGATGTTCACATTCTTTTGAAATATAATAATAAAAGCGGCTAAGGGATAAAATATGCACATAAGTTTATAATATGTATTATATCATATAATCAAGCCGAATATAATAGTTGAGCGAACGTGCTAGAACCACGGAACTCGGGAATGCCTAACACCTTCTCCCGGGTTAACAGAATTCCTTATCCGGATTTCTGGTTCGCGGACTGTAATACAGAGTCATTCTTTTCCTCAATTCGGGATTAAAATTAGTGACTTGGGACACCCTAAATCTCTCAAGTGGCGACTCTGAAATAAATAAATAAATCCCGTTTCAATTATCCTTTAATTGGAAAAAACTCCTTCACCCCTCGCGGTGCGGGCGAAAAAGGAGGTGTGACACTCATCAGGAGGATATCGCATGGATTTTTGCTTTTCCCTTGTAGACCTTCTAAGAGAGGTTTCAGGAGCATTCGAAATAGTTACCTGTACATGAATTGGTTGCTGATCAACCACAATTTCATCAATTGGAGCATCCATAACATCTACACCATGATGATCATTTTGATCTTGATCACTATCTCCATCATTGTCTTGGGTTCCTTCATGTGCAATAGGTGCCTTAGTAATTGAAACTGGATCAATATCAACTAAGCTCTTATTACTCTGAGAATCTATCTTCTCAGCTTTGTCAATATCTTTAATAGTTTGGTCTTCAAAGAATATTGCATCACGACTTCTAATAAGTTTATTGTCAACTGGATCATAAAAACGATACCCAAACTCATCTTGACCATAACCGATAAAGATGCACTGCTTAGTTTTTACATCCAGTTTCAATCTCTCATCTTTAGGAACATGCACACAAGCTTTACACCCAAAAACTCTCAGGTGATCATAAGAAACATCTTTGGCAAACCAAACTCTGTCTGGGACATCACCATCCAAAGCAACTGCAGGAGACAAATTGATAACATAGGCAACAGTGTTAAGTGCTTCCGCCCAAAATTTATTTGGAAGTTTAGCCTCTGAAAGTAAGCATCTAACTCTCTCAACTAGAGTTCTATTCATCCTCTCTGCCAAACCATTCAATTGAGGTGTCTTGGGCGGAGTTTTCTGATGACGAATTCCTTTTCCTTGCAATAGTTATCAAAGGGACCACAATATTCACCACCATTGTCAGTGCGAATACATTTTAATTTCTTCCCCGTTTGTCTCTCAGCTAAGGCCTGAAATTCCTTAAACACGCTAAGTGCTTGATCTTTAAGTTTCAAAGGATACACCCAGAGCTTACGAGAATGATCATCAATGAAGGTCACAAAGTAAAGTGCACCACCTTTTGACTTTACTTTTAAAGGACCACACAAATCAGAGTGTACTAGCTCCAATAAATCGGTCTTTCTTGAGGGAGGATGGCTATGAAAGGAAACCCTTTTCTGTTTGTCAGCTAAACAATGTATGCACATTTTGAGCTTTGCTTGTTTCACACCAGAAAGCAAACTTTTCTTAATCAAACACGTAATTCCCCTCTCACTCATATGACTCAATCTTCGATGCCACAATTATGACAAAGTATCACTTTCCACCAGATTTATTGAGTCATTAAGAATAGAGCCTGTAACACCTCCTTTTTCGCCCGCGCCGCCCGCAAAGGGATGCGGAAGGGAGTTTTTTTTCAATAAAGGACAATCGAAACGGGATTTATTTATTTATTTCAGAGTCGCCACTTGGGAGATTTATGGTGTCCCAAGTCACTGGTTGAATCCCGAATCGAGGAAAATATTGACTCTGTTTAACAGTCTGCGCGCCAGAAATTCGGATAAGGAATTCTGTTAACCCGGGAGAAGGTGTTAGGCATTCCCGAGTTCCGTGGTTCTAGCACGGTCGCTCAACTGTCATATTCGGCTTGATTATCTGATATAATACATGTTGAACATATGTGCGAATTTTAACTTTTAACCGCTTTTATCATTATTATTATTTTAACAGAGAATTGCAACATCGTGAAAATATATCTCAAACCACGTCACATCAATGTACTCGTGGTTATCGATATATTTTGACTCTGTTGAGATTTGGATTTTGGTCACATAAATGTGCACCCGAATTTAAAAAAATAAATTGTTAAAGGCGCACCTAAAACGACTAGCGTATCATTATTTTGGGTAAGGCCGTGAAATTTGCTAAACGACCGATCCCGAAGTCTATACAATTATTAACCATTTATTGAGGGCCCCACAACTTGTGCATTTTATTGGGTGAGGCTCATCTCATTTATTTTAAAAGGATAATCCTAAAGTGCCTACATTTTTTTTTATTAAATTTGTCTCTAAAAAATGAAAGAGAAAAGGTCCTAATTTATTTACATGCTTACGAGTTGTTATAGTCGGGTTTCGAACGTGATTTGTTAAATCAGAGTGTAAACACAATATGGACAGAGTTACTACACTATTTATTTATTTTTAGGCAATACATAGATAGTTCGTCCACTAAGCTACTGTCAGATGTTTTATTATATATATTAAACAACTACATGATTCTAATTTAGAGGAAGCTAAATAATGTATAAATATAAATAAAATTCAGAATATAACTAAGATAATTCAGAACTTCAACTCTTCATTTCATATTCACGCTTCATGTTTCAGTTTACAGTAACCAGCGTGTCAGTTGTGTACCTGATATTGGAAGCAAAAGAAAGGGAAGATCAGCAAGAATGCAGTAGCATACAACAACAACAACACCCAACAACAGATTTAAAAAAACCAAGCAGAAATCCAGCAACAACCAGTGAAGTAGTAGCAAATAACCAACCAAACTCAAGGAACAAACCAAATGAAAAATCCAGAAACACCAACAACAATCAACGGGCAGAAACAAAGTGAATCTTTTTCAGATTGAAAGACCAGTTAATGTTTAACCCTTAATTTCTGAATCCGTATATCCAGTGTATTCAGATTGTATATCGGGTGTATACTACTTTTTCTTTAAATTTCCAGAATGTTTTTCTGTTCCGAAAAATCCTCAAATCTCTCTTAATATTCAAAAAATCTCCTATATCCTCTCTATATTTTAGGAGTTCTCTCAATACTTTCGGAATTCTCCCCTCTTTTTATTTTGTGTCTAGCTCCTCTATTTATTTACCAACTTCCAGCATTTTAAAATTAAATCCCACTATCTTCTACTCATCCCCCTTTAATTTTCCACTACCTAATGTTTTGTCCCCCACTATATTAAACAATGTATTAATTCCCACTAACACATATCTTTCCCTTATTTAAATCACTTATTGCCCCACTACCGCATGTTTTGTCCCCTACTATATTAAACAATGTATAAATTCCCCACCATTATATCTTGTCCCCCACTACGTATTATTTTAATATTATTTAAATATTATTTAATACTTAGTGGATAGAGCACTCATTAGTTATTTTTAAGACTCCTTTAAAATTTCGAAAATGCCCTTGAAAATACTGAAATTACCATTCTACCCCTGAAAATACTGCAATTACCATTCTACCCCTAAAAATACTGCAATTTACCATTCTACCCCCATCAGCTATATCCAATCCTCCTAAATCAATTAACCAAACTATAGCAGCTATAACCAATTCCTAATCAAATTTCATCAACAAATAATCAACTTCTGCATAATAAACTTGCCAAATTAACAACATTCATGAATTACTAACAGAGTCAGATTCATATCAACAAACTTAACAGGACAAACAAGTAGATTTAAATCACTAAACTCAACATCAGTTGAACTCAAACTAAATCAAACAACATCATAACAAAGATGAATGATTCAAACTAAATCAAAAACTAAAGACCAACACATAAACACTCACATTAAATCACTTGATGAAAAACTAACAAACTTCAAACAAAATAATGAACCCGAATTAAATCTAACACATTCCTATATTAAAACTAAACAAGAACAAATGAATAAAAACAAACTGAAGAAATAATCAAGAAATGATAAACAACGAACAAGAAAAGAATCAAACATATACTGATTTCATATCCAAGAATATCAAACAAAATACGGACAGAAATGAAACTTAAACCAACTAACCGGTTCGGAACAACGACGAACTCGAACAGAAACAAATCTGCCAGGAAACTTTGAAACCAAAATAACTTGAATCTGCCCGAAATGTTTTGTGTGTTTTCTGGTTGATTTTAGGCGATGAATTTGGACGACGAAGACGACCAAGAACTCGACCACGAAGACGGCGATGAAGCATCGTGAGGCTGGTCGACGTAGCAGCGCTACATGCTTGTCAATGTCGGAGCTCGGCAGTGTGGTCGACGGACTGTTGTGCGTCGGGCGAGTGAGCTGGGTTGCTCGACGAGTGGTTGCTTGGGATGAGGAGATGAAGCAGCAGCAGCAGCCATGGACATGGAAGCTGATGGTAGTTTGGGTGATGTTCATGTTTGAGCATGGCTGAATATCGACGAGTAGGAACGCAGCATCAGGCGGACTGGGGGGGTCGTTGGTGGCGATGGACTGGTTGACGACGAGGAAGATGGAGAGTATGGGTTGTTCATGGCTACTGGATGGGCGTAGAGGGGTCGTTTGGCAGAGTGGTCGAGGGAAGTGGGGGTGGTTGTTCGAAGCGAGCTGCTAGTCGACGCTGGCTGGACGTTGACGGACTGGTAAAATGAAGCAGAAGAAGCAGCAGGCAAAGCTGGGGTGGTGACGACGGGAGGGCAGCCATGGGTATGGGAGCTGGAGATGCTGCTGCTCGATGGAAAAGAAGGAGGGGGCAGCTGCTCGACTAAAGAGTGGTCGACGGGCAGCTGATGACGAAGAAGAAGCAGCGAGGGCAGCCATGGGAAGAGGGCAGCAGCACTGGTGGTTTTGGCAGTGGTGAGCGGAGTAGGTAGTAGGAGTAGGGGGGTGGTTTTGAGAAGAAGAAGAAGAGGGGGGTTAGGTTTTCTTTTTTAGGGTTTTTTTTTTCAAAACAAATGTCCAAATGGAAGAAAGGGTGGGGGGTGTTTGCTTGGGGTTATGGGGCGGACCGGGTCGGGTCGACCCGGTAGGAGTTTATTTGGTTTGGGCCATGGTTGATTTAAATTAGAAGGTGGCCCAATCCGATTTTCTTCCTCTTTTATTGCTTCTTTTCTTTTACTTTCTAAAAATTAAAATTCTAAATTAAGTTACAAACTAAATTAACATATTAAAAATACTAATTAATTCCTAGCAACAATTATCATATAAAATGAAATGACAATTAAAATACAATCACACAATTTGGACATTAAAGGCTAAAAATGCAAAAGATGCCTATTTTTGTCACTTTCATTCTTGTAAAACAAACTTAATTACTCATAATTGCAAACCTAAATCCTAAATGCAAATGCGACATATTTTTGTATTTTTTATTAATTTAGCAAATAAACATGCACAGACAAAATGCAAACAATACAAGAAAAATAACACAAAATTCACAACAATTACAAACAATCAAAAAATTGTTTTATTTTTTGAATTTTTGGGAGTAATTCTCATATAGGGCAAAAATCACGTGCTTACAGCTGCCCCTCTTTGTCCGAAGACACGAAGAGTTTTCGTGCAAAGATAAAGTGAGCGATTTTTGCCCATCCGAATACTCCGTGTGAAGCATTTTTTTTTTGAAAAAGATTTAACCGAACCTTTGCTTCAAAGGTTTCCTACATATCCCTGGCTAGAAGGGAATCAGGTTAATGTAGTTCGAGAAGTTTTGGTAGCTGGGATTACCATGGGACTGCAATGTTACTGTTGTTGCATGCTGTTATTACTGCTTGCCGACCTCCTTATTACACCATGCTGAAAGAAAACAAGAAGCTAGACTAAATTATAGTCTATGAATTACAAAATCTTATCTAGATCTTCAGTCATGCTCTTGTGTCTCTTGTCGGCTTGTGTTTCCTCTGGTGCCTTTCTTTCGAAAACTGCTGGGGATGACACTGGCCTTTTGCCTTTCTGAACATAAGTTTTATTATTCCGCTCTATCTGCTGGGGACACTGCTTCCTACATTAAAGCTTGCTATGCTGGGTATTTTTGTTGTAACCCTCCTTATTACTGACTTCTGATTTGATCTTGAAATGTACTCCTATATTTTGCAGGCGGGGACGCTCCTGACACCAACTTAATTTTTGAAAGGTGACGCAACCTCCATTCTCCAGGCGGGGTCCTGACTTCTTCAACTTAAAATATAACAACCTCCATTTTACAGGCGGGCTCCTGACTTCTCCAACTTAAAATAAATTCAGCCTCCATTCTCCAGGCGGGCTCTTGACCTCAACAACAACTTCGAAAATAAATCGCCATTCTGTTCTTCAGGGGGGCTCCTGACCTCGACAACAACTTTAAAAATAAATCGTCATTCTGTTCTTCAGGGGGGCTCCTAACCGCTACAAAATAGACAAAACAAAGGAAATTTTCTGCCCCAGTTTGCACTAGGTAGATTTGTGAACTGTTAGCAATATTGTAAACCACTTATACTATCGATGCAGTGGTGAGAGTAAACTAATGACTAGGCTAGGATGTGCGTTTCCTATGAGTAAAACTAAAACTCTGACTAGCAGATGCGTCTGCTATCCTAAAACCTGAATGAACCGAACTTAAAAAGTGCGTCTCCTAAAAATGAATTTAAATGGTCAAGACTAGGAAGTGTGCTTTCTAAGGGTGAATTTAAATGACCAAGACGAGGAAGTGTGTTTTCTATGAGTGAAACTTCAATGACTAAAACTAAGAAGTGCGTCTCCTATGACTAAACTATTGATTTAGGAAGTGCGTCTCCTATGATGAAAACAAACTTTTAGGAAGTGCATCTTCTATGGGTAAAAATAAACTTAGTAAGTGCATATCCTAGGGGTAAAGATAAACTTAGGAAGTGCGTCTCCTAGGGGTAAAATAAACTTAGGAAGTGTGTCTCCTAGAGGTAAAATAAACTCAGGAAGTGCGTCTCCTAGGGGTAAAATAAACTTAGGAAGTGCGTCTCCTAGGGGAAAGATAAACTTAGGAAGTGCGTCTCCTAGGGGTAAAATAAACTTAGGAAGTGCGTCTCCTATGGGTAAAAATAAACTTAGGAAGTGCATCTCCTAGGGGTAAAATAAACTTAGGAAGTGCGTCTCCTAGGGGCAAAAAAAACTTAGGAAGTGCGTCTCCTAGGGGCAAAAAAAACTTAGGAAGTGCGTCTCCTAGGGGTAAAATAAACTTAGGAAGTGCGTCTCCTAGGGGAAAGATAAACTTAGGAAGTGCGTCTCCTAGGGGTAAAATAAACTTAGAAAGTGCATCTCCTATGGGTAAAAATAAACTTAGGAAGTGCGTCTCCTAGGGGTAAAGATAAACTTAGGAAGTGTGTCTCCTATGGGTAAAATAAACTTAGGAAGTGCGTCTCATATGGGTAAAAATAAACTTAGGAAGTGCGTCTCCTAGGGGTAAAAATAAACTTAGGAAGTGCGTTTCCTATGGGTGAAACTTTAATGATTTTAAACTAGGAAGTGCGTCTCCTATGCATGAATCTTAATTTAGGAAGTGTGTCTCCTATGCATGAAAATAAACTTAGGAAGTGCATCTCCTATGGGTAGAAATAAACTTAGGAAGTGCGTCTCCTAGGGGTAAAAATAAACTTAGGAACTGCATCTCCTATGGGTGAAACTTTAATGATTTTAAACTAGGAAGTGCGTCTCCTATGCATGAAATCTTAATCTAGGAAGTGCGTCTCCTATGCATGAAAATAAACTTAGGAAGTGTATCTCCTTTGGGTAGAAATAAACTTAGGAAATGCGTCTTCTAGGGGTAAAAATAAACTTAGGAAGTGCGTCTCATATGGGTGAAACTTTAATGATTTTAAACTAGGAAGTGTGTCTCCTATGCATGAAATCTTAATCTAGGAAGTGCATCTCCTATGCATGAAAATAAACTTAGGAAGTACATCTCCTATGGGTAGAAATAAACTTAGGAAGTGTGTCTCCTAGGGGTAAAAATAAACTTAGGAAGTGCGTCTCCTATGGGTGAAACTTTAATTATTTTAAACTAGGAAGTGCGTCTCCTATGCAAGAAATCTTAATTTAGGAAGTGCGTCTCCTATGCGTGAACCATTTCCTTCTTCCTGAATTACCTTCTTACAGAACTGCTTTCCTTAAAAACTCGTGTTGTCTTCCCTCGAAACTGCTGGGGATAACACTGCAGGGGAATTATTTACTTACCTGTTGGGGGATAATACTACTGGGGGAATCTCCTTTCTTCCCCTTTTTTCCCAAAACTACTTCCTTCAAAACTTTTATTTTCTCTCAACATTGCTGGGGATAAAAATGTTATCAGCTGGGGATAACGCTGTCGAGGATAACACTGCTGGGGGATTTTGATTCCTTTAAAACTAGTGCTTCACTCTTCTGAAGGCTGCTGGGAATGACACTGGCCTTTTGCTTTTTCCGAGCACAAGTTTCATCCTTTTGTTCTGTCCGCTGGGGGACAACTTCCTTCATTAAAACTTGTTATGCTGGGGATAACACTGGTTCAAAGACCACTTCCCTTGAGACTGGTGTTATCTTTATTCTTCCCCAAATGGGTACCTAACTTCCAGAAAATTTTCTAAATGAAAGGAAAATTTTCTGCCCCAGTTTGATAATCTCCCTTGTGGCATGCATTTCCGCCATCAATGCCATTTCCTTTACCTGTTTCAAATCAAACAAAATTTGTTAGTTTAAAACGTGATGGTTTGTTGTGATACTCCTGCTGGGGATGGTTTTTCCCTTTCTCCTTCCCTGCTCTGCGTTCCATTACACTATCAAAACTTGTTTGGGATGATATTGTTTGCTGGGGATGATATTCCTGCTGGTCTTAGAATGACTTGCCCTGCTTTGCGTCGTTCGGCTATCTTGAAACTTGGGCGATAACTTCCGACCTTATTGTCGATTCCTTATTCACCAACCTCTCAATGTTGTTTTCCATCTGTCCATGTATCTTTTCCATGATAGCTGATTCCCCTTGAGGATTTTGCAATGTTTTGCTGATAAACCACATTCTTTGTTCATTCGTGTCACTGAAAACAACCTTTTCTCCTGGGATATCCCTCTTCTTTTGTGGCATAGCTCGGAAACTGGCATTTCCACGTCCTTTTAGTCTCATATGAATTTCCCAAATCATGTCCATTGCTCTCCGTGTTGTTCTTTCTTGATTTGTCCACGGGCCTTGGCCTTGAGGTCTATAACCTTTGATTTCGGCGGGGATATCCCTCTTGACACTCGTCCATCCTTTTGTCAATCTCCTTTTGCTGGGGATATCTTTCTTGACACTGGCCTCACGCTTGTTCCTTCCTGACTTAGACCATTTGGATGTTCTAATCAGATCTGGTCTTGCATAATTGGAAAGATGATGGCATATTTTGAAGTCATTTCTCACTTGTTCTGACTAAACAGACTCTACTGGGAAATTTTTCCATGAAAGGAGAAAGATAAGATAAAAAAACAAAAAGGAACCGAATAAAAGACAAAGGAAAAAGATGACTCTTTAACAAGAGAAACTATAAATAAAAACCTATCAAACGCAGATACCGACTCTAATGGTCATGACATGCACATGTGGCCTATCCTCTGCCGTCAATCGTCTTTCAAGATCTTCATTTGGTGATTCCCCATCTTATTCTCAATCTTATTCGACTTGTAGTGCCCGAAGGGTTTTCACTATCAAGCCTCTCTCATTTTGGTTTTTCTCTCAGCTTTCATCGTCTTATGGTGCCCGTGAAGATCTTCACCGATAAGACTCATTTGTATTACTTTCCAGTTGGGGATTGGGGTGTTACCCATAAGACTCTCTTTTTATTTCCTTTCTGTTGGGGATCAGAGTCCTTTCTGCTGTGGATCAGAGTGTTATGTTCACCGCTAAGACTCTCATTTGTCTGACCTGGCATCTTTTGAAGACTGATCAGAAGGTCTTTCTTTGGACCGTAATGTGAGATTTTGGATAGGCTAGAAAGAAAGGGTATTAAAGGCTCAAAAACAAATCAATTTTGGGTTCAAAATTACAACCTTCGGAACCATATTTGTTTACAACAAGCGCAACCCTTGCCCCAGTTTCTTGCTTGGGGATTTTTTAATTTTTTTGTTACACTATGACCGAGCCATGAGGCGCCTACGTATCCTCTTTGAGGAATCAGGTCGAACGTAGTTCACAATTCCTCTTTATTTTATTTTTTTCATTTACCTATTATTTTCTTTTCTTTCCTTTCTTTTTCTCATTTCTTGTTTTTTGTTGCTTTCTTTTCCCTTTTTTTTTTCCATGCTCATGTTTTCTAGTCGTTGCTACTGATTCCAAACGAGGGGTATGAAAGAAATCCAATAAGGCTCAAAGAGTTAACGAAGGATAAAGTGTTTAGATAGCAGAATAAAATGTCTTCGTCATTCCAATCTTCAAAACATGTCAAGTGTAAACAACACAAAAGATTTGTAGCCTCTTCTGATGGTGCTGAACTTGACAATTATATTCACACATTTGCTTTTTCATTTGTCATCTCTAAAGCACTGTTGGGCAACACTCTCACTCTCATTATCATGAACGACCCTCATGTCAATTTGGCGAATCTTGCCTTTAACGGTTTTCTTTATGTTTTACTTGCCCCAGTTCCACATGACTCGAGCTCCGAATAATCTCAAACCGTCCTTATTTCCTTTAAATGTTCCGATCACCTCTCAATGGTTTTATGATTAACTTTTAAGATTAGGCTCAAACTGTGTGCGCATGTCATGTCACTAGAATCGGCGCTGAACAAAATGATAAAAGAACTAAACAAAAAGATGACTGGAAATAATAAAAGACCGGATTTTGCATTAGACTAACGGTGAAATGGTTTGAATAACAAAACAAACAAAAACAAACCAGAATAAAATCCCAAAACAAACCTGGACAAAACTAAACAAACCGCTATGACAAAAATGGAAAGATAAGAAAGTTTGACACAAGACAATATCCGGATTACAACCCTAAGAATAATCCGGACAACAGAAATGACGACAAAATAAGCCACCAAAAGCTTCTCTCTTGCTAACCAAGGAACGGAGCGTCCTCCCACTTTATCAAACCTGACATCTTAGCCACTAAGCTTCGCATCAATATTGCCAAGACCATTACCAACTTCAATATCATCAACCTCAGTCAACAAGTTCCCAATAGGATTCGAGTGCTCCCTGTCATCATGACTCATCCCCACAAAGTGTGCATCATGATGTGCAGGTAAAGAATTCTGCGTGATATTCTGGGTGTCATTGTCTTGGATTACAATCAGGTTTTCCTGGATCTTGTGTTTCCGGCTTACCACAAACCAACCACTTTAACTTTCTTTGCAATTCAAAACAAAACAGGTTAGAATGGACTCAGTCGGTCCTCGTTATTAACAACATCTTTTTCCCTCTTTTTTCATTTTTCTTTCTTTTTTTCGATTTTTTTCTTTTTTTTTCTTTTTTCTTTTTTATTGTGGTAGAATCTTATGGAGATTGCCTACGTATCATGACCCCGCATGAATCAGACCTTGCGTAGTTCGGACCTAAAAGGTAATAAAATATTTTTGGAATCATTTAAAGACGAACAACAGACTCGAAAGTCAAACGGCCCACATACTCTAATCAAAAGAAATACAAACTCAAGAAAAATAAAATGACAGATTTCTTCCCCTATATGCCGATTTTGACCAAACGGCTATTTTTTGCAAACGTGGCCCCTTCCCAATTTCACATGAATTTTGAGGCCGGGAAGATTATTTTATGACACTTCACAAACTTGTCTGTTCTTTTACGAAAATAGCCTTTTGACAACTGAAAGATACTCTAAGGCTATCTCGGCAAGAACGGTTTAAGACACCGCCGAAGCTGGCTCGGCTTATTTTGACCAAAAATCTAAACGGGATTCTTGACCAATGACTCTTTTTCTTATTATTTTTCAAATTAAAATAAAAGACCAGGTTTTGCCAACGCGGCCTTTCAGCACCTCGGGGACGAAGATTTTAAGGCTGCTTTAGCTAACCGACCAAAATCCTAAAAACATGACCAAAGGTGGCCGTTTATGCAAAGTCAGCATTCCGGCGTCCTTTTTGGGAACATTCGGCTATTTCTGACAAAAACAGCATCATCAAACTCTATGACAAAAAATTTTGACATTATTTTGGCTATTTTTGCAAAAGGGGAGGTTGGACCCAATGAAGGTTGCCTACGTATCTCACATCCGGTGAAAATCAAACCAACGTAATTCGCCAAATTAACTGAACTATTTTAAAACAGGACTTTTTTTTTTATTTTCATTTTTGGCAGCAAATAACAAAACCACTTTCAAAGCACGACTCTTTTCCTTTTCATTTTTGGCATTTTCATAAACAAATAAAAAAACTATTTTAAAAATAAGACTTTTTTTCATGGCAAGATAAACTATTTTCCTTTTCTATTTTTGAAAACACGACAGAACAACGACTTTTATTTTCTATTTTTCCTTTGCTTTTAGTAAAACAAACTAACAAAACATTTTTTTTTTCATTTTCTCAAAATTTCGGCAGAGTTTCGACAGTATTTGGGCATTGAATTTTTCAAAAATAAACAATTAACTCCCTAACCGCTATTTCTCTCTTTTTTTTCTTTTACTCAATTTCACAATATTACTAATATTCAAAAGCCGGTCAGCATGCGGGCGCGAGACAAATAAATGCACGGAAAACAAATAGGATGAATCAGGATGGTCTTTTCATTTCAGGTTGCTAGTCCTAGACGGGCCCAACCCCTGTGTTGAGTCCCCTAAGTCAAATGCAACGTGATGCAACCTACTAGGGATCCGGCATGAAGTCACGTTATTCTATGTTCAAAACCTGGGTCGGTGTTCTAGACTGTGCGCCCGAGCGGACAACTCGAGTCGAGGAGGGGCAACTTTCCGGGAACCAAAAGGTCATCCGGCTTAGTAACTTATCCAAGCCTCTTTCTTATTTCAAGGTATGACACTAACAGAATAGGGAGTCTCAACCAGTAAGCACATCCCCGGAGGTGAAGAGAGAAGGGTGTCGGCACAATTTATATATAGTTTAGATAATATCAAAGCGGTAACATATAGCACGTTCTGAAAATCATGTAGGAAAATCATATATAACCAAATACAACAATTTATCTAAGCTCGAATTCTGAACCCTGAACAAAACGTCTGGGTCCATATCCCCAGCAGAGTCGTCAGAGCTGTCACACCTCCTTTTTCGCCCGCGCCGCCTGCAAAGGGATGCGGAAAGGAGTTTTTTTCAATTAAAGGACAATCGAAACCATTTATTTATTTCAGAGTCGCCACTTGAGAGATTTATGGTGTCCCAAGTCACCGGTTGAATCCCGAATCAAGGAAAATATTGACTATGTTTAACAGTCTGCGCGCTAGAAATTCCGGATAAGGAATTCTGTTAACCCGGGAGAAGGTGTTAGGCATTCCCAAGTTCTGTGGTTCTAGCACGGTCGCTCAACTGTCATATTCGGCTTGATTATCTGATATAATACATGTTGAATATATGTGTGAATTTTAACTTTTAACCGCTTTTATCATTATTATTATTTTAACAGAGAATTGCAACATCGTGAAAATATATCTCGAACCACGTCATATCAATGTACCCGTGGTTATCGACATATTTCGACTCTGTTGAGATTTGGATTTGGGTCACATAAATGTGCACCCGAGTTTAAAAAAATAAATTGTAAAAGGCGCACCTAAAACGACTAGTGTATCATTATTTTGGGTAAGGCCGTGAAATTTGATAAACGACCGATCCCGAAGTCTATACAATTATTAACCATTTATTGAGGGCCCCGCAACTTGTGCGTTTTATTGGGTGAGGCTCATCTCATTTATTTTAAAAAGATAATCCTAAAATGCCTACATTTTTTTATTTTAAATTTGTCTCTAAAAAATGAAAGAGAAAAGATCCCAATTTATTTACATGCTTACGAGTTGTTATAGTCGGGTTCCGAACGTGATTTGTTAAATCAGAGTGTAAACACAATATGGACAAAGTTACTACACCATTTATTTATTTTTAGGCAATACATAGACAATTCGTCCACTAAGCTACTGTCATATGTTCCATTATATATATTAAACAACTACATGATTCTGATTTAGAGGAAGCTAAATAATGTATATATATAAATAAAATTGAGAATATAACTAAGATAATTCAGAACTTCAACTCTTCATTTAATATTCATGCTTCATATTTCAGTTTACAGTAACCAGCGTGTCAGTTGTGTAACTGATATTGGAAGCAAAAGAAAAGGAAGATCAGTAGGAATGCAGTAGCATACAACAACAGCAACACCCAATAACAGATTTAAAAAAACCGAGCAGAAATCCAGCAACAACCAGTGAAGTAGTAGCAAATAACCAACCAAACTCAAGGAACAAACCAAATGAAAAATCCAGAAACACCAACAACAATCAACGGGCAGAAACAAATTGAATCTTTTTCAGATTGAAAGACCAGTTAATGTTTAACCCTTAATTTCTGAATCCGTATATTCAGTGTATTCAAATTGTATATCGGGTGTATACTACTCTTTCTTTAAATTTCCAGAATATTTTTCTGTTCCGAAAAATCCTCAAATCTCTCTTAATATTCAGAAAATCTCCTATATCCTCTCAATATTTTCGGAGTTCTCTCAATATTTTTGGAATTCTCCCCTCTTTTCGTTTTGTGTCTAGCTCCTCTATTTATTTACCAACTTCCAGCATTTTAAAATTAAATCCCACTATCTTCTACTCATCCCCCTTTAATTTTCCACTACCTAATGTTTTGTCTCCCACTATATTAAACAATGTATTAATTCCCACTAACACATATCTTTCCCTTATTTAAATCACTTATTGCCCCACTACCGCATGTTTTGTTACCCACTATATTAAACAATGTATAAATTCCCCACCATTATGTCTTGTCCTCCACTACTTAATATTATTTAAATATTATTTAATACTTAGTGGACAAAGCACTCATTAGTTATTTTTAAGACTCCTTTAAAATCCCGAAAATGCCCTTGAAATACTGAAATTACCATTCTACCCCTGAAAATACTGCAGTTTACTATTCTACCCCCATCAGCTATATCCAATCCTCCTAAATCAATTTACCAAACTATAGCAGCTATAACCAATTCCTAATCAAATTTCATCAACATATAATCAACTTTTGCATAATAAACTTGCCAAATTAACAACATTCATGAATTACTAACATAGTCAGATTCATATCAACAAACTTAACACGACAAACAAGTAGATTTAAATCATTAAACTCTACATCAGTTGAACTCAAACTAAATCAAACAACATCATAACAAAGATGAATGATTCAAACTAAATCAAAAACTAAAGACCAACACATAAACACTCACGTTAAATCACTTGATGAAAAACTAACAAACTTCAAACAAAATAATGAACCCGAATTAAATCTAACACATTCTTATATTAAAACTAAACAAGAACAAATGAATAAAAACAAACTGAAGAAATAATCAAGAAATGATAAACAGCGAACAAGAAAAGAATCAAACATATACTGAGTTCAGATCCGAGAATATCAAACAAAATAAGGACAAAAATAAAACTTAAACCAACTAACCGGTTCGGAACAACGACGAACTCGAACGGAAACAAATCTGCCCGGAAACTTTGAAACCAAAATAACTCGAATCTGCCCGAAATTTTTTGTATGTTTTCTGGTTGATTTTAGGCGATGAAGTTGGACGACGAAGACGGCCAAGAACTCGACCACGAAGACAGCGATGAAGCAGCGTGAGGCTGGTCGACGCAACAGCGCTGCATGCTCGTCAATGGCGGAGCTCGGCAGTGTGGTCGACGGACTGCTGTGCGTCGGACGAGTGAGCTGGGTTGCTCGACGAGTGGTTGCTTGGGATGAGGAGATGAAGCAGCAGCAGCCATGGACATGGAAGCTGATGGTAGTTTGGGTGATGTTCATGGTTGAGCATGGCTGAATATCGACGAGCAGGAACGCAGCATCAGGCGGACTGGGGGGGTCGTTGGTGGCGATGGACTGGTTGACGACGAGGAAGATGGAGAGTATGGGTTGTTCATGGCTACTGGATGGGCGTAGAGGGGTCATTTGGCAGAGTGGTCGAGAGCAGTGGGGGTGGTTGTTCGAAGTGAGATGCTGGTCGACGATGGCTGGACGTTGACGGACTGGTAAAATGAAGCAGAAGAAGCAACAGGCGAAGCTGGGGTGGTGACGACGGGAGGGCAGCCATGGGCATGAGAGCTGGAGATGCTGCTGCTCGATGGAAAAGAAGGAGGGGGCAACTGCTCGACTAAAGAGTGGTCGACGGGCAGCTGATGACGAAGAAGAAGTAGCGAGGGCAGCCATGGGAGGAGGGCAGCAACACTGGTGGTTTTGGCAGTGGTGAGCGGAGGAGGGAGTAGGAGTAGGGGGTGGTTTTGAGAAGAAGAAGAAGAAGAAGAGGGGGGGTAGCTTTTAGGTTTTTAGGGGTTTTTTTTTCAAAACAAAATCCAAATGGAAGAAAGGGTGGGGGTGTTTGCTTGGGGTTATGGGGCGGACCGGGTCGGGTCGACCCGGTAGGAGTTTATTTGGTTTGGGCCATGGTTGATTTAAATTAGAAGGTGACCCAATCCGATTTTCTTCCTCTTTTATTGCTTCTTTTCTTTTACTTTCTAAAAATTAAAATTCTAAATTAAGTTACAAACTAAATTAACTTGTTAAAAATACTAATTAGTTCCTAGCAACAATTATCATATAAAATGAAATGACAATTAAAATACAATCACACAATTTGGACATTAAAGGCTAAAAATACAAAAGATGCCTATTTTTGTAATTTTCATTCTTGTAAAACAAACTTAATTACTCATAATTGCAAATCTAAATCCTAAATGCAAATGCGACATATTTTTATATTTTTTATTAATTTAGCAAATAAACATGCACAGACAAAATGCAAACAATACAAGAAAAATAACACAAAATTCACAACAATTGCAAACAATCAAAAAATTGTTTTATTTTTGGAATTTTTTGGGAGTAATTCTCATATAGGGCAAAAATCACGTGCTTACAGAGCCCTGTATCACATATAAATAACCAGACTTGACTCCTCGAGCCACTACTAACGAGCCCTTGGTGAGCTTCCATTGGCCATTAAAGAGGGCATTATGGTAACCTTCATCGTCTAATCTTTCCTTAGTTACAAAACCCTCAGGTTTCTCCATATAAATCTCCTCATCTAAATCACCATGAAGAAAAGCAGTTTTGAAATCCATCTGCTCAACCTCTAAATCTAGACTTGCAGCTAAGCCTAGAACCATACGAATAGAAGACATCTTCACAACAGGGGAGAAAATTTCTTCAAAGTCAACTCCCTTCTTCTAGACAAAACCTTTAACAACTAACCTCGCCTTGTATCTAGGCGCAAATGTATGGTTATCTTGCTTTATTTTGAATATCCATTTGTTATATAAAGCTCTCTTACCTTTCGGCAATTTCACTAACTCATATGTGCCATTCTCATGGAGTTTGTTGGGCTCATGCCCATGTTTTCCAGCCAAAGACCCAATGGTCTAATCCTATTCTCTTTTGATTTCCAATCCTAGTTGGAATTGGATTTGGTTTATTCCTATTTTGAGTGGGTTTTAACCTTTAAGAGAAAGCACCACTCATGATCTATAAATAGGACAACCTTGGAGAATTATTCTATGCTCATTGATACAAGTCTTTGAAAGACTTAAGCACATAAGAGTGATTTTTGAGAGAGCTTTCATCAAGAGAGAAGAGAGAAGAAAAATATTTGTTTTGCTACAGATTTTTATTCCGACCAGCCAACTTCAAATCACGTTTTCCGATTCGTTAACCGTTGGAGCGGACTAAAATTTTGATTGAGTGTTCGTAACATCTTGCTATTAGATTTGAACGGTGGATATCGGATTTGGAGGCTCGTAGCATCTGATTTCGAGCCTCGAACACTAGCTTTATTTTTGTGGATTATACTCTTTCTTCAATTGATTAGTTGTTACTCTTGTTGTTATTGTTGCTCCGTGTTTGGCACTTGTTGTGTAGCCAATTTGGAGAAATTTTGTAACCCTCTTATTGTTATAGTGGAGCTTTTTGGATCTTTGTGATCCCGTGGTTTTTACCTTCGATTTGAAGGGTTTTTCACGTTAAAATTTGGTGTTCTTTATCTTCTTTATTTTCGGGTTTGCCTCTTCCTCGACATAACAGTGGTATCAGAGCCTTGGTTATTTATCCGGGTTATTACGAAATGGAGGCGAATATGAGCAAGATGGTATGTTTAAATGGGAGAAATTATAATGTTTGGAGAAGCAAGATGAAAGACTTGTTGTTCGTGAAGAAGATGCATCTACCCCTTTTTTCAGCTCATAAATCCGAGAGTATATCAGATGAAGATTGGGATTTCGAGCACCAACAAGTATGTGGATATATACGACAATGGGCTGAAGATAATGTTCGCAACCATATTGTGAACGAGATACATGCGAGATCATTGTGGGAAAAGCTAGAGACTCTTTATGCTTCAAAAATCGGGAACAACAAATTGTTTCTGCTAAAACAATTGATGACCTTTAAATACAAGGAAGGCATCCCTATCCTTGATCACATAAATGATTTTCAGGGCGTCCTTGACCAGCTATCAGGAATGGGAGTTAATTTGATGATGAGATACAAGGACTTTGGCTTCTTAACACTCTGCCAGACTTTTCGTGTTTCTTTGACAAATTCAGCTCCTGGAGGTAAGGTGACCATGGAATATGCCAAGAGTGGTGTATTGAACGAGGAAGTAAGGAGAAAATCTCAGGGTTCGTCCTTACAAGTAGATATCTTGGTTACTGAAGACCGGGGGAGAGATAGAACAAGAGGCTCAAGGAATAGAGATAAAAGTAGAAGTAAGTCAAGGTCCAAATACTATAATATTACATGCAACCACTGTGGCAAAAAAGGACACATCAAAAGGTTTTGCCGCAAGTTGAATCAAGACATTAGAGAAGGAAAGAAAGTTGAAAATAACGAGAACAATGTTGCTGCTATTGTTCGAGATGACCTTCTTTTTGCTTATGATGAAAATGTCATCAATTTGGTATCCCATGAGACGGGCTGGATAGTAGATTCTGGAGCTACCCAACATGTCACACCAAGAAAAGACTTTTTCTCATCTTATACTCCTATTGATTCTGGAGTGTTAAAAATGGGCAACGCCAGTGAAGTTAAGGTTTTTGGTGTTGGCACAGTTTGTTTGAAAACTAATAATGGTTCAACGTTAGTTCTTCAAGATGTCAAGCATGCTCCAGACTTTCCTTTCAATTTGATCTCCGCAGTGGACGTAGGTCAGTTGACCGAATCACGTTAAATGTTTGTGTCTCTTTTGGTATATTTCTCCTTTGTTGTATGATTTATCATCGCTCAAGGTTTGATTTTGCTAGATTCCGTATGACACCTAACTTTTTCGGTCCTAACACCTATGGCCCTAGGGCGATAGTTGAAAGGATATTGGGTATGATTAAATACTTGTAGAATTAGCGATTGATCAAGATGGAATTTGTCAACTCTTGGTAATGAGTTTAAGCTCCAGGTTGTCATGAATTATAAACGACCAAACTAAGACCTTGGCCAGAGCAATTGAATGAAAGAAGAAATGAGTTTCTTAAGTCATTCAATGGTCGATTATATTGGACATGAACACATAGTTGGTCGCCTATTAGGATTTGACAGTTGAACCATATCCTATGGTGATCCAGAGCTATAAGGATAGAAGGAATTACTACACTATTCTTTTACGGGTTCTTGAGAGTAAATTATATACTTTATGTTATCCGGTCGTTAAGGAGTATTGCTAAACGTCACTCTTGATTAGTATATTGATGTGATCAATTTGCTACCGGCTTAGTATTAAACCTATGGGGTCGCACACTAACGAGTGTTCTGATCTTTGCTAAAGGATAAATTATTTTATTATTTGATAATTAAATTAAAGAATTTAATTAGTCAAATAAATTAGTTATTAGTCCAAATAAAATATTATTAAAATATATATGTGATATATATAATTAACACTTATTTTATATAAAAAATGTTATATAAAATATTAATAAAGTCTTGTTAGTAAATTCAATTTTAAATTGGATTAATTAATTGTGGAAAGTCCATATGGACTTGTCGGCAATTTTAAACCCATTTAGAATGGGATTATATTTTCAGTAGGAAAATATTACTAAAAAGATTTGATGAAACTTTGTTAAGTGAGTTTCAATTGGAATTTGGATTCACGTAAAAGTCTAAAAGGACGCCTACCACCTCAAATTTGGTTTCATTATTTTCAATAGAAAATTCCAATACTTGGAATTGGACGTCATGGAAAGTCAATGAAATCGACCGTAACGTTACCATTGAGAATGGGATTACGAATTCTTCCTAGAAAATTCTATACGTTTATTTTTGGAATAAATTTTTACCCTAATTAAATCATTACCTCAATCAAATAGGAAAAGGGTTTACATGTAATGCTATATAAAGGATGGTGGAAGAAAATTTGCCAATGAATTCTTGAAAAGAAAAACACTTTGTGAAAGTGAGAGTGCAACACAAGACAAGAGAGAAAATACAATTACAAGAAAAGTGTTTCTTGTTCTTCTAACATTAAGTTGAGATTTTTGAGAAAAATTTCAGCACAAGTTTTTCGTTCAATTTGTTCGCGTGTTTCATTGTTCAAAGAATTGATAGTAAAGATCGGTCTCGGTGTGGATACACATAGAGTCTTCGCACTATCGAAGAAATTTTGAAACGAGACTCTCTTCACTAGGTACGTCTTAGATCCGATCTTTGACATGTAAATAAATTTTAAACGCGAAAAGTTCTGGCTAGGATTGTTATTGTCTTCTGCTGCGTGTTACGAACATCTATACGCAATCCTTCATCCTATAACCCCACTAAACTTTTTTTAAATGGAATTATTTGCACCCTTAACGCTGACATGGCAGAGTGTGTGTATTTCACTCTCCCAAAGGAGAGTGAGAAACAAGAAAAAAATGATTTTCAGATTATTTTTTTATTCTTTTTACCATTTTTCTTACTTTTTTTCCCTTTTCCTTTTCCTTTCCTTTTTCCTTGTCTTTTTCTTTTACTTTTTTTTGTTTCTTCTCTAATTCCGGTAGATATTCATTCACCGGTGACTTTGTGAAACCACTTTTCTTTCATTTTTTTTTTCACAGACAAATTAAACTCTCAAAAAGATCTATTCATAAGCAAAGCAAAATACACTTAGATTTGGGGGAAAAAATTCAGCATCGAAAAATCTTCCCACGCCGGAAAAAGATGATGTATTGAAATTTTAACTGGAAAAAGTCTTCTGAGCTTATATTCATTTTTATTTCTTTTGCTTTTCCTCCCACACATAAATTATACTTTCAAGAAAAATTTATATATATATAAAACAAAACACACTTAGATCGGGATAAAAATCTGTCGCCGGAAAAAAAAAATCGCCGGAAAAAATGGTGTTTGTAAAATTTCGACGACCACAATTTTATGCTGCCGGTGATCAAAAAGAAAGAGAATCAAATAACCAAAAAAAAATGAGAATAATAAGAAATAAGAAATATATGTGGGAGCGCGTGTAATTCACTACTTGCCAAGAGTTTGATTGTCTAGTTTTAGGGTGGTATTTATTCCATTTAAAAAAGGTTTAGGGGAGTAATAGGATTCCCATAAAGATAAAGTGTGTAGTTGGGAATTCGGGTATAAGTCAGGGTACTTATACATTTTCCCTTAATAAAATAAATAACTTGAAAGAAATAAGGTGGATATTTATCAACAAGAAGATAAAAATAAGGAATGGTAAAAATTTATTTGCAAATTTGATGTTTACATCAAATAAAATAAATACAAAATATTTTTTTCATATAACATTAATTATTTTTACTTAATTTAAAATTAAAATTAAGTTATTCGATTTAATATAAAAATCGAAAGTGAATAAATATTAATCATAAGATATTATACCTAAAAATAGCATGAGGATGTGGAATTGTTCTGTCCATTCACTAGAAGCATCTAATTCCTTCTCCAATAGTCTTAGAAAACGTTAAATAAATGTTGTCAATTTCAAGATTCTTGCTTAAATTGACAAAAAAAAAAAAGTTAGTGAAAGATGTCCCTCATTTTTTGATAGGATAATAGTTTGGTATAATAGTGAGATAAACTAGGATATTTTATGGTATTAGCTATATTACATTTTATATGGATAGTTAATTCTTATCATTTTTGCGTAAAATTTATCTCAAAATACATATAATCAAGTATAGGATAAATATAATTTTAAATTTTATTCTGAAATTATTATTCTTATTCCTGATACAAAACGTTCCCTAAATATTTTCTAGCTGTATAAAGTCAAAGATAGATAATTAAATGGGGTCGTACCAAACATTATAGTGTCTATTACTAAAGCAATAAATACATGTACCTTTCAGGCACGAATTTGATCATAAAGCCAGAATCCCCTTTTTGATGTGACTGTTTGTTGTTCAAAAGTATTATGAATCCAATATTCGCGACCCAATATAAAAATAGCATATTGATATATTGATATTGATAATAAAGGAATTATCCCGAAAAGTAACAATAACTAAATAACAGAAAAAAGGGATGAGAGAGACAGAGCCACGTAGAGAAATACTGGAGGGAGAGAAATCAGAGAGGGGAAGTTTCTACAAAATTCAGCCTAACATCTCCATGCTAACGCCTAATCCCTTTTAATTGATGTGTGATTGCACTTCTTGGACCCGTATCCCAAATTAACCTTTTCTAAGGCCTTCTCGCCTTGTGGCTTCTTCTCGGCCCAATAGTTCTTTTTAGCCTAATATCTTGGTTAATAACAAAAAGCCATATAAGAATAATTATTACTCCCTCCGGTCCATAATAAGTGATCAATTTACTTTTTTATTTTAGTCCAGAATAAGTGTCTATTTATATAATCAAGAAAAAATTCAATTTGTTTTTACAAAATTATCCTTATATGCATATCCCTAAAAAGTTTTCTTACTCCTTACATTAAATATTTAACTAAGGATAGTTTAGTCATACTAGGTATTTTTGTACACAATTTAATATTTTTTTAATGAGCGTGCCAAAAATAAATTGGTCACTTATTGTGAACCAGAGGAAGTAAATATTAAATTTTATTAATCTGATTAATTCGGATTTATGTTACAAGAGATCTATTAAAGGGAAAGAGGCTTCATATCACAAGTTTTTGTTAAAATAGCACGGGCTACCCAGTTTTATATAAAGTTAATTTTATAAACATCTCATGCATGTGTAAAATATTTCTAGAGCTTGTTTTTACGATAATTCTCCTTTTATTTCTTGTAAAAAAGGTAAAGGCTACAGTTTCTTAAAAAAGGCTAATACTTTAAGGCATGAAATATCTGTAGTCATAGATGATTTTTAAATTGTGTTAACATATTCAAAAGGAATTACTGTCAAGTTGATTACTTGAAATATTATAAGAATTGCATGATTGAATTTGCTCGAATATTAATTTTGAAATTCATTTCCTAGCAATTTTCAATATAATTGTGCGTTGCAATGATAATAAATATCGGTTGACTTATAAGCTCATTATTCATCACATTGAGCTTGCAATTTTCCTCTTCAATTTCTGTGCAACTTAGCGGACACTTATTATACACGTGCAACGCACGTGTTCGAGAACTAGTCTAGTTAAAAATAGTACTCTCTTTATTTCAATTTAGATGACACACTTTCCTTATTAGTTTGCTTAAAAAAGAATGACACATTTCTATATTTGGAAATAATTCAACTTTAAACTCTTCATTTTACCTAATTACTCTTAATGAGAAGTTTTTATAACCACACAAATGTCATTGCCCCACAAAACTTTTACCTCTTAACCTTTTAAGACCACAAGTTTTAAAAGTCTTTTTTTCTTCTTCTTAAATTCTGTATCGAGTCAAATTACCACATCTAAATTGAAATGGATGGAATAACAACTTACCCCATCCAATGTTTGTACAATAAATTTAAGTGCAACGTCCAAACACGTCAAGCAATGTCGAAGGGAAAAAACTTACCCGTACCGGGCACCCGGCCATTAAACAATCAACACATGTCACTTTATTTAACTAGAATTATTGGTACTTAATTATAGTTAACTAGTTTTGAGATATATTAAATATAATAATAGTCTACTAAAATACTTAATGTTTTCATATTTCCGTTATGCTAACAGTAACATCAAATTGACGGTACAGTTTGTTTTTGTGCCATCATCGGCCATTACGCGTCATTAGCAACATAATTTTTTTTCCTTCCACTTGTTGTAATTATAATTAGTTATACAAACATATTTTAGTTTTTATCTGGAAAAGAAATTTTTACTTCTATTCTAATATCGTAGCTATATTTGTAATTTCTTTTTACTGTATAGATATAACTAATAATATATGCTTATCAGAAAAATTTATCTCCCATAATATAAACTTATGGTTGAGTTCTTGGCAAAATACTTTGCATTAACTTTCCAGTAATTATTATAGTAAAAGTAAATTCAATTTAAATCGAGCAAAACACCATCATGCTTTATGAAAGATTCTTGCCATTTACAAGTAGAAAATATAAAAGCTTAAATAATTTTTTTTTATGTTATGGCTCTTAATCTGAATTAGTAGGCTATTGTTTCGGAATACTCAAGGAATGAAGAAAGCAGGACTCTTAGACCTTACTCCTTCTACGTTGTTATTTCTTTCTTTTTAATTTTTATTTATTTATTTAAAATAAGGCTCTTAGATCTTAGTTGTCTTCTATGGTTAGCTTAATTATATTAGGTGTAAATATCCGACGTGGATAAGCTTTTTTTCATGTCGAAGTTAAAATTTTACATCTTACCTCTCTAAAACATCATAATTTGGGTTTTAACTTATAGCCTTAACTATTTTTTGAATTCATTCTTATATTACATTAGAATCCTTCCGTATATTAAGGTGATTCGACAATTTATATATAACAAAACAATTGTTCTTGTTCTATTTGTGTAGTATAATTTTTTGATGAATTAAATTCAATCAAACCCTTTGGCATTACGTATCTCTACTCTTCAGGTTACGCATTTATTGATTTAATATTAACATCAAATATACATTAATATCCTATCTGGCCATAAATTTTGGCTATTATTTTTCGAAAAAAATTTGAAACATTATTTGTTCATGAAATATGATCAGTTTTTGAAAATATTTTAATTTTTTTTAAAAAAATTTCAAATAAAATGCATGTCCAAACACAACTTCAAATTATTTTTTAGCATAACTTCAAATTATTTTTTTTTCAAGTTTCAACCAAATCTATGTCTAAACGCTAGCTAAAAATTTTATTTTTAATCAAGGACGTAAAAATTATATGCATCACATAACATTCCTTGGGCTAAATTTTAGTAAAAATTGCGTGGGGTAGCTACTTTTTAAAGTGGTACTTTATTTTTTATCCAACATTTTTAATGCTGACCAAAATTAGCCACTGGTCTATTAAAATTAATATGAAAAGACGGTGTTACCCTTTCTTCTATCTCTTGACCCCGCCTTGGCCCAGCACATCTTCTTTGCTTCAGTGTCAAAAGTCCTTGCTCTTTGTTCCTTTTCTCATCCTCGAAATCGGCTAGGTGAGCTCATCTCACTAGCCAACCCAGTTCCCTCTCTCTCTCTTGGGGATTAGGTGACAGACTATACAATTCAACATCGACCAAATGAGAGATACTGCACTCTTAAGAAATCTCAAGCTTTTCTATCAGGTTTGCTACTTGGTTTGTAGTTTATGTTTTCTTTGGTCTAGAACAGACTTTAAAGTAGAGTCTTAATTAATAGCAATTAAAAAAAGAAATAAGGTAAACAAGAGATCTTAATTAAGAACCAGAAGTTTCCCAAATTTCAAAATTCAAGTTAAGGACAATAGGTCATGAACTTACATTTACATGTTCAAAAGTTAAATGTATTAATCCGCTAGCCACCCGATAAGATATCTGGCGGATTGGTATCGGTTTAGCTCTTATCAGGCGGTTATCAGACGATTTATCGGCCTAATTCAACCTATATATGCAAGAAAACGAGACTGGTGGTAGAATCAAACATCCAAATTTTATACCGTCCACCTGATTTCCTTCTGCTTGGACATAAATAAAATCTGAATTCTGTATATCATAAATAAACTTCCATCTAAAAAATTGAATTGCATCTGCTTTCTGCAGATAATAACAAAACCAAATGGTCATCCAATAACTTGAATTGTCCAACCAAACATATCGTAAAACCGGAATACTACAACTCTTTTTCCTTACAAGAAAGGCCAACTAGTGAAAAGCTGAATGAAGCAGAGGTGCATGGAGGAGAAACCTATATAAATTTAATTAATACATAGTAAGAAATCTTTAATGAAATCTGATATATTTTCTTCGCTATACCAAAATTTTGAATGCAACTGGACAAAATCTTGTATTGTCAGCTGTGTCAAAAAAATTGTATCAGCATTCATTCCTAATAATCTGCAACCAAAGTTACCATTACCTCTTCCCCCTCTTCCTCCAGAAAAGCTACCTCCACCTCTTCTGTTAGAGAAGCCACCGCGACCACCACCTCCAAATCTTCCACCTCTTGGCTTCTCTCTCTTACAACTGAGGCAACACTTCCCCCTAAACCGATAAGTCGTTAATAAAAAAATTTCAATCCATTGCTCGTCCGTTAAGCCGTTACCAATAAGCCATTAAACTTCGGTTTCGGTTCGATTTTCGATTTCAGATCAGTTTTGAACACCCCTAAGGACAATAGGTCCTGAAGTACTGAACTTAGACTAATAAGCTCAAAAGTTAAGGATAATGGGTCCTGAACTTAGGCTAAGAAGCCCAAAAGTTAAGGACAATAGGTCCTGGACTTACAGTTACAAGTTCAAAAGTTAAGGACAATAGATCCTGAACTTAGGCCAAGAAGCCCAAAAGTTAAGGAAAATAGGTCATAAAATTAGACTAACAAGCTCAAAAGTTAAGGACACTTGGTCCTGAACTTACAGTTACAAGTTCAAAAGTTAAGGACATATAGTCCTGAAGTCCTGAAGTTAAGTTCAAAAGTTAAGGACATGTAGTCCTGAAGTCCTGAACTTAGAGTTCCAAGTTCAAAAGTTAAGGACATGTAGTCCTGGAGTCCTGAACTTAGAATTACAAGTTCAAAAGTTAAGGACATGTAGTCCTTATGTCCAGAAGTTAAGTTCAAAAGTTAAGGACATGAGCAGAAGGGTATTTTCATCTGGGCAATTAAAGTTTATTAAAGCAGTGACTAAACACTAAAGACATTTTAAACAGTAACTTAAAAATAAATACATGTGTTATTAGTGGCCAATCGTGTACTTACTCCTAAATTTTACACTTGTGTGAGATTGAGCCCGTTTGGCTATGAATTTTTTTTTTACTTTTTTCCGAAATCAGTGTTTGGCCATATAATTTCTAATTTTCACCTAAACATGATTTTTGGAATTTTTAAAAAATTTGAAAAACTCCAAACAAATATTTTACAAAATTTTTCCTCAGATCACTCAAAAAAATTCAAAAATAATCCAAAATTATATTAATGTCCGAACACAACTCTAATTTTTAAATACCATTATAATTTTTTTCTCCATATTTTTGGAAAATTTACAATTCTTATGTCCAAACGCCCACTAAAATGTGTTGCAAAAGGGGGTTAATTTTCCGTAAATAAAACAAGCGTCACCTCAGTTTTGTTGGGTCCTCAAATTTTGTGTTCTTCCCCCAAATAGCAAAAGAATTCCAATCTAGAGAGAGAAAGAGAGAAGCATAGGCATGTCGGACGAAGAACACCATTTTGAGTCAAAGGCAGATGCAGGCGCCTCCAAAACTTACCCTCAACAAGCTGGTACTATCCGCAAAAATGGTTATATAGTCATCAAGGGCCGTCCCTGCAAGGTTAAATTCACTTTTTTTTCTTTTTCTTTTTTGGTTAAATTCACCTTGTTAGTTCATATATTTTGAATTTTGATGTGTTTTTCTGGAATTGGGTGTGCATAAAAATCGGATCTTGATGATAATCTCCTTATGATCCCTGTGTGTGTTGTTTTCTGAATCTGATTGGCCTAAGTTTCTGTTGGATCTTTCTTTTTAATTTATTTTTAGATGTATTTACTGATAGAGGAAAAAGGGTGTGTTTAGTTGCTTAGATTTATTGTCTTTTTTTAAAAAAAAGAATGATGATTGATTGAATTAATGTGTATGTATATATTGGTCAGCTAGTATGTTTTATTGGTAATTTGACATGTCAGATTGGTATGCTGTACTTTTCCGTGCTTTATCTATTACTCTTTCCGTCCGAATTTATTTGATGGTGTTTGACTATAAACGAGAAATCAAGATGTTTTATGCATATATTTTTGTGGCTATAAAAATATTACACTAACGGTAAATGAGAAGTTTAAAGCTAAAGTGCTTCTAAATATTTTAAGGAGTCAATCTTTTTGGGACAGACTAAAAACTGAAAGTGTATCACACAAAATGGGACAGAGGGGGTGATTGGAATGAGTCAAATGTCTGAAAGTCAAAATCTTTGAAACCTTATTCAGAATCTGGTTATTGAGTAGATGCTTGAGAAATGTTTGCTGAATTGGATTGGTTTTGGTAACTAAACTGAATAGCTCGATTTAGTATCTATATTTGCCATTACCTAAGGCTCCTTTTGAAATGCAATTTTAAGGTTCAATCTCTTTGAACTTCTTTACGGGTGCTTCTACAGTCATTCGTCACTCCCGAGTTTGTCTTTTGTTGGAGTAGCCTGCAAACTAATTAATATATGCTCTTAGCAAGCTATTTAGCCCAACCTTCTGATCTCGCTAGGAAATGTGAGGATGGGTGTAATGAGATTAGTCTGTCATGCGGAGTAAAGTTTTGCTTGGTGGTAGTGACGATCAAACCATCAAAACCATATTTAGCACTTTTTCGTGCCATATGACTGTTGACTTCTAAATAGCTCGCCCTTTACAACTAGGAAGGGATGTCATTTACATTTTAATTTAGTGCATGGTAAGGTTCAAGACGAATGAGACAGAAAGAAAAGAGATGGTTTCATCTCATTCTTTCACCATATTTTCTTCTCAAACCAAACCAGGACCAGGTTAAGAATTAGGAACCTTGATAGAGGGCTAAATTTATTACTAGCGGCTTTTTAGTGCCACATTTACCTTCTTTCTTTACCCAAGATTTTTTTCTTCAAGACAACCCATGTCTTTTCAAATGGCGGATATAGCCAAGTGAGCGAGGAAGTGGATCTTAACTCAGATTTATTATCTGTTGGATACATTCCATCAATTGCCGTCTCTTCTCTTTATTGTATATCTTCTGCAATGTATTTATTACACTCGTTTTACTCAAAACAACATTCTGAAATGGAAAAATATCGTAGTATTGCCCGATGATAGAGCTACCTGACGTTGTCTGAAAAAGGTGGTCAAAGAGGATAAAATATCTAAATAGTGCTCATGCTCCTAGGCAATAATGGAACTTCCTGGGATTCTATAAAATTGACTAGTCCATTTACATCAGACTATTCGGATTTTTAATTATTCACTAGCAACCTTATCATGGATTTGAATCTTCAAGTACTATTCAGCTGTAAAAGTAAATAAACAGCAAGTGTTGTAGTATAAATAAGTTCACTTTAAAAGATTAACACATTATCTCGCTTGATTCCCCCCTCTATTCCTGAAAATGATGAAAGGCAAGGCCAGTATAGGTTCTAGTTCAGTGTGACTGTTGTGTCAGCCAAAATACTGAGTTACCATTATTTTCTTTGGTCTTGTTGCTACCTGGTATATTCATTTACTGGTCTACTTTTATGTGTGGCTCTTCAAAGAAGGTTGTTGAATTTTATTATGGTAATCTTGAGCAGGTTGTTGAGGTCTCCACTTCAAAAACTGGCAAGCACGGACATGCTAAATGTCACTTTGTGGCAATTGACATTTTCAATGGAAAGAAACTTGAAGATATCGTTCCTTCCTCCCACAACTGTGATGTAACGAAGTGTTTTTTCTCCTCTTTTTTGTCTCTACTATTGTATTGTTTGGTCTACCAGCAAAGGAAGTTTGATTTTATCCTGTTTTGTACATGTTCTTCTCAGGTGCCACATGTCAATCGTACAGACTATCAGCTGATTGACATCTCTGAAGATGGTTTTGTAAGTTTTCTTTTACCACTTATGTGAAGTGGGGATCAGTCACTGATACTCTTTAGGTGTTAGTAAGACCAAATTGAGTAATGGGCGAGAAGTCAATAGTGGAAAATAACTTGGGTGTTTGCCAAGTTTCTGTGATACAATTTATCCAATTTTTTCGATTTAATACCAAAATTTAATCCTTGAATTTCTGTTTGCAAAGCTGGAATTTCGTTTGCTGATTCTTTCTTCAGTTGTTCTCAATGTATTTTGATTCGTTTCATTGTATTAGGTCTCCCTTCTTACTGAAAGTGGAAACACCAAGGATGACCTCCGTCTCCCCACCGATGAAGCTCTGCTGAAGCAGGTATAAACTTTTGACTATACAGCAAAAAATGTTTCTTCTAATTTAACTTTTTATACAGTACAAAAGAGGAACAAATATGACTTCCCCCACTTGTGATCAGAAGTTATTTTCCTTACAACTATATTGGCCTTTTTAACTGCATATTAGTTGCTCCAACTAACATTTAACAACACTATTATTAATCTTTAGTACTCAAATATTTTGTCAAAAACAATCTGATTTGCTAATATTACTATTAATTTTAGTGTGTGTATATATATATACACACTTAAAAATACTCTCCACTCGTCAACCAAAGACCGAAAGACATTTTCTAGGATTTTTCCATTATTTTCCTGGAAAACATTTTTCATGGAAAATGATTTTTGTCATACCAAACACAGTGGCAGTGACCGAGTTTTTTTCGTTTTGTGTTTCGTAGGTTAAAGATGGGTTTCAGGAAGGAAAGGATCTTGTGGTGTCTGTTATGTCTGCAATGGGCGAAGAGCAGATTAATGCCGTTAAGGACATTGGTACCAAGAACTAGTTGTGTCTCTGCAGCATAAATCTTTGCTTTAGTTAAGACATTATCATATCCTAACGTGGTACTTCGATATCACTTGATTAAAAACTCGCGTTAAAAATCTCATATTGAGATGGCTTGAATGTTTTGATTTGCACTGTTAAAACAAAGATAGAAGACAACTGCTGCTGGTTAGGGAAAGAAATGGCTTTGAGCCTGTGACAGCACAATCAGGAATGTTACTTCTGTTATTTTAATTAATTGTTTGCCTTATATTTTGCTTAATCTGCATCCAGTGAAGATAGTAGTAGTAGTTTGAAACATATGCATCTGTTGCAAGCTTCAAGATATCTTGATGACTTAAATAATCTCATTTTGGAGATGTTTAGACAAAGAATGTGCCCTTAATTCATAAATTCTTGCGCACACACCAAAAAAGTAAAAAAAAAAAAAAAAGATTGAGTGGTTCTTATCCGTCTAAGTTTTGATGGATTGAGTTACTTGATATATTTTCTGGTGGGAGGTAACAGATACTCGGTAGATCAGTCGAGGTGAGCACAAACTGGCTATGCACCACTATTTTAAAAAAATCTTTATTTGTACTTGCAATACACTCCTAGGGGTATTGTTCAACGACAAAAGCATAACGTGTGATGTGTAGGTTAGGCGCGGGTCATAGATAGAAGTCTAGTATATAAGTAGAAGAGGTTAAAACAACATACATTCTCTTGCAAGGTAGCCACAGGTTTGGTTTAAGCACAAGGACATGGTTGTAGTGTTTGTGTGAAGTAAAGTTATCAACTTTGGGACATAATTCAAAATGTAATGTATTTGAGCTATGAGATACACTTTAGGTTTGGTTTTAATTGGTATCTGAATTAAAGGATTGTTTGGTTTCGAGATTGGATCGATGATTTCTAATTTCTAAGAGCACTTAACCTGTCGACTAATTTTTTGTCCAACAATCTACTTTTTCTTTATTTACACAATTATTACTATACTAGTTTCAGGGTGTGTGGTCTGTTTCAATGAGTATTATATTTTACAAAACTCACATAAATATTATATAAAAATGTTTGAGTTATAAATAAAAATGTAAATTTCTGAAAATGATGAGTATTGATCCTAAAGCTAGCTCAATAAAGGAAGAAACTGAAAAATAGAGGTTATTATATTCTAACTTAAATTTTTCTACTTTTATAATTAATGTATCAGTTTAATTTCATAAGTTATTGTGATTCCTTTGCTGTTAACAAATTCAAGTACTCATCACTACCAATAATACATCTTTAAATTTTACAACTTTATTGTGAATAAATTTGTTAAGTTAATAATTAAGAGTGCTGTACTTAGTCTATTTGTATTCGTAGAATTTATATTAGTAAAATCTTACTCAATTGAATATTAGGAGTTTCTACATAATTTAAATAAAAAAATAAATATCCAATCGTTAAATTCTTAATTAATGAAAAATAATAAATATTTAATAATTAAATTACACATTTGACCAATAGTACATCCTAAAGATATCATTAGATCTTTAAAATATAAAACTTATTCAACAAACAACTTTATGGAATTACGTACTTGTGATCTTTATGATTCTTTTGCTATATAAGTCATTCAATCTAATCATAAATTATGCTTCAAGTATCTCAAAAGAAAAATATTTAACAATCTCACACTCGACGTCCAAATCTTATATCTAGCTACCAAAACTTTTAAATGCAATGAAATACTAGCTGTTCGAGAGGTTGTGAGTTCGAGTCTCCCCAAGAGCAAGGGGGAAGTTCTTGGAGGGGAGGATGTCGGGGGTCTATTTGGAAACAGTCTCTCTACCCTAGGGTAGGGGTAAGGTCTGCGTACACACTACCCTCCCCAGACCCCACTAAATGGGATTATTACTGGGTTGTTGTTGTTGTTGTTGTTGAAATACTAGCTGTTCGAAGCCTATGGTCAAGGAGGACTTTGTTATACTTAATTATTGAATATTAAACATGTCCAATGTAATAATCTAAAAATTAAGTTTTAAAGTAAAATACAGAGACAAAAGCACAAAGAATCCTCTATTGCTACAACGTAACATGCTAGGCAAAATATATATATCTTTTCCTAAATCTAATTAGGAAGAATGATAGTTACACATCATATAATTGAAACTAAAATTTTATTTGACTATTTTGAATATAATTATGGATAAGCTTCATAGCTCGTACCACAAAATACTTGGCACATTATTATACAAAAAATTGCCCGCATTTTTTACGTTTTCATGTAAAACGCATGCAATAAAGAGAAGTTCAAGTTGGTCTACAAATTGGTTTTGCACTAAAGAGGTTAAGCTATGCGCCACTCTCATCAGCATGATGCTTAGGGTTGACAAATGGGCGGGTTGGGCTAAATTGGGCGGGTCAAGATGGGTTAGGTCATTAAATGGGTCATTGCCCAACCCAACCCAAAGTGTACTTGGGCTAAGATGGGCTGGATCAAGATGGGCTAAACAAAAAAATTGCGGGGGTGGGGGTGGGGGTGGGTGGTAACTAAGTAAATTTCTAGATAAGTTGGGTTGAGATCCTTTGTTTTGGGTGAGTTTCATGGGTTGTATTTGGGTTGTTAAATGGGTCAGAATAAGCTATAAAAAATAATGGGTTAACTTGGGCTCAACCCAAATTGACCCATGAGCTAAAATGTTTCTAACCCAACCCATTAATCTCTGGGTTAGTTGGGCGGGTTAGATGGGTTTGAGCTCAAATTGCCACCCGTAATGATGCTAAATAAACTTACTTAATATTATATTCAACTTAACTTTGTTCTACTTATATAATTTTATCACTTCAGTATAGCAAGTTATCCCGTTAAACAAAATCATGTATTCATCACTATTAATAATACATCTTTAAATAAGAACTTCAATCCGTTAAATAAAAAAAATGAACTATCATGAGATACAACTAAGTACTAACGTTTTTAATTGTACCTTATAAAATAGAAGTAATTAAAATATCTATCTAACTTAATTTAACTATTCATCTTCATGATTCAGATCAATAACTTCCAATACAAGTATTAGGCTACCAAGAAACTATCAAAACTCACATGTTCTAACATTAAATAACCATTGATATTTTATATAATTTAGTAACTCAAAATTATGCAACACAAATATACATATTGCCGATCAGATAAGTATAATTTAGCTGATTTTATTATCCTAAATATTAGAAAGATAATTTAATTACGATCTTGTCCAATGTAAACTTTATTTTTAGAGGGTAAAAAAGGCGAACGACATTTCGCTAGGGGCCTTCGTGCTTTTAATATAGTTAATAACTAGTCTCTATGTTCGTGCCTCGCACGAAATATTTTATATCAAATATTACAAAATGTGTAATAAATTAATTTTTACTTACCTAAAAATTCTAATTAACCTTGCTACTTGTTACTGAAAATGTATAAAGTTTAATATTCAGTTCCTTAAAACAAAAAAAATATATGTTATATAATTCGAACAACTCATTAATCGTTATAAAACAATAAAAGAAGAATAAGAGTATTACAGAGAAAGGTATAGAGAGAGAATTCTTATTGATTTGGGATCAATTACAATGGAATAGAACCCCTCTATTTATAGGGAAAAAAATGACTTAGCCACCAAGTAACAAACCCTAAAATCTCTCTAAATATAGACATTCACCATAAATAAAATACTATTTATAACACTTCCCCTTGAATGTCTATTCAACAGATAATGTGTCTCGTTAAAACCTTAACTAAAATAAAACCCAATGGGAAAAAAATTCTAGAGAAGGCAAAAGAGTACACATATCTAACAATACGCCTTTTGGTTGTCTCATTAAAAACCTTGCAAGAAAAACCCAATGAGACAAAACCTTGTAAGGAAAAAAGAGTACAACGCGTATTAACTCCTCCTGATGAGAGCATCAATTCACATCCTTCAGCCTTCGTATCCCAATCTTGTGCACTAGCTTCTTGAAGGTTGACGTCGACAGAGATTTGATGAATAAATCACCCATATTAACTCCAATGAATATGTTGCACCTTGAAAATTCTCGCTATCACATTATCATGCTTATAATTATAGCAAGATACATTTGTGCACAAATTGCGCTAAGGATGTGGTACTTCAAGATCAAGAATTGTATATGCTTTAAGCAATTTAAATCCTTTGGGGATTGTCATATAAGTATAGTCAAATAAGCCATTTAAATAGACTTTAAATGCATATCAACTTTTCATGTCATGCTAGACATATAAAATAAATAAAAGTGATTGCACACGCTATTGACTTTATACTTTCAGGTGTTTGAATTGCATGTCCAAAACAACATATCTTTCATATGAAACCAATTCTACTTGAATTGTTTCTCTAGACTTAAGATCCTTATATATATATTTAGCGCTATTATAGATGTCATCGACAAACATTTTATCGGTTCCAACCTCCTTATTTTCATATAGACATAACATAGAGATCTCTTCATTCATTTATTCAGATACCTGTCTCTCCTGAGATTTTATGAAATGTTATATCATGTGATCTTCTAGATCACTTACCTCCTTTATTATGATCATTTTGATCATTTGCTCATCTTTTTTATCAAGAAATTTATTTGAAACCGATTTGTCTATACGCTTTAAGCGTACTATAGACTTTGTCCTTCTAGGACTTAATATGGGCATTTCCAATGAGAATACAATTACTTTCTTTGGGTCAACAAATGCATCTGACATGCTTTGCAGTATATTGCAAATGAATTATCTTTTTATGAACTTCAAGTTCATATTATCATATTCGAGGATCTAAATATACAAATGATAATTCATTCCACGTAACTTTTTCTCAAATGTTTATCATGTCTCCCCTTCATGTTAGAAAAACTAACTTGTTTCCTCAACTTTGAGAACCCATCTTTGTGCGTTATGGTGTTAATCAAAATATACACCGCACATCAATAATAATAAGATGGAATTATTTGGTTCCTGACCCTGAACCGCTTGTGAGGGGAGAAAATAATATACTTTCGTATATAACGTATATCAAACTGATATATATAACTTTGTTCTCATAAGCAATAGTTTACCTATTAAGTGGAGGCACTCACTAAATTATTTTGCTAAACCAACTATGATGTAAACCAACTTATCAAGATGAACTTCTTGAATAGAAAATCTGGAAATTATGCTCGAAATTAAATTATTGAGCAAGTTACCTCGCAAAACACCATGTTGCGGGTTGATAATAATTGCACGTGTAACCATCTCATAAATGCATCTTATGTGGTATACATGGCAGGTGAATGAGCCCATATTCACTTTTGATATTTTCAGCATTCATGGAATTCAATTCCAATTTTAGTTGGTTTATTAATTAATGAGAACAAGTAACATAAGAGAATTCGTAAAGAACTTTCTAGTTCTTTAATATTTACCCACATGAATTCTCTTTAATTTTTGCACATCATACTTAAATTGATATGGCTAAACCAATTATGCCAACTGAATAAATTATCAACATTGATAAACTTCAGATTTACACCATGACGTGTGCAATTATCAATAAACTCAAGTTTATTATGATATGAGTTTTTATATCAATAAACTTCTACTTTATTGTGGCATTCTTTTGTTTGTATAGTACAAACAGGAGAATAAAGCGGGTAACTTTTTACATACATATTACAAGTTGTAGTAATAGAAGATATTAAATCTTTCCTTTATTTATAGTCTTAATATAACCAACCGCTTTCGCGAATACTTTAAAAAGTCAATAAGTTTCTTTGGACTTACTACAACACAATAAATTGACATGATAATCAATTATATTTCTCCAAAATAGTAATAATTGGCTCTTCCAAAGCTCTCAATTAATTTGGTACGACCACATATTTATCAACATCCATATGGTGAATATGTCTTTTAAAGAGAAAGTTATACTATTATGGCCATGGTCAAAATCATTATAGGCAAGATATGTTGCTTCTATTACTTTTGCCATGTAATAATCGCATTGCCATAATATTTTGGCTAATCACAATAGGTACGTGATCAATGACCATTCACGCCATAATAATGATATTATTTTCTTATTTTCCCTCAAACCTCATTCTAGGGGTGAGTGTGGTATATTCACTACCACTAGCACGTTCATATTCTTCCAAGCATGAATATATATTCATAAATCACATGTTGCCACATTCACATCATAAATGGACCATAATCATCTATATGTGCTTTACAAAATCTCATGTCAAATCGATGACAAATATTACTTTCACAAAGTGAAGGATTATTTTGAGAATTCTTATTGTTCTCATTATCACAATGATAATGATTATAATTTCGTCTATTACCACGTACACATCCATTGATACCTTTACGGTAATAATTTTATCTTCTTTCAGACTTATCACATACTGCTATCATAATAATGATATCATAATTTTACTTAGCCACCAAGTAACAAACCCTAAGATCTCTCTAAATATAGACATTCACCATAAATAAAATATTATTTATAACATTAATAAAATTTTGACACAATATTGAGAAAAAATGGAATTAAACATTATGAGAGTTATGTTAAAAGTAGTAAAATCACTTTAAAATCGAACTTATAAAGATATTATTTTGCTTCAATTTTGTAACTACTCCTAATAAATTTAATTTCAGTTTTTTTAAAAATATTTGACTATATAAAATTGATTTAACTTCCACTGAATTGGATTGTATGTACTCTACGTTTACCTAGAGGAAAGTTTAGTATATTTAATCTTAGGTTTCTAATTTCACATAAGTAATTAAAGGATAGTTTTTAGTTGATTTAAAGTCGTAAATATTGGATAAACTTTTTATAAGATAATGATTTTATCCAACATGGAATTGTTTTTAGAGGGAACTTAGCTTTGAAAAGACATAAAAATCGATCAACGTAATATATTGTTTTACGAAAACTTTTAATTTAATATATTTTACTATAGTTTCAACATTTAATAAATACCTATTAAACGTAAAAGTATAAAGCATATGAGTAAGCATAAGTTTTTCATTCAAATTGGAGAACCAAAAAATCAAGCATCTAGCATGCATATATTGCTATCCATAAAGAATAATGATATCCTTTGAACCATATGCATATTGGCGGCGAGTAAAATAGTAGTCCAAAATGAATTAGAATTTTATATTCATGTGTAGTTTAAATCGAATAAGAAGTTTGTCCGTGGATAATGTTTTGAAATTTACAATTACATCCATTTTTAACTTGGTTTGTTAACAAATATTTTAATCTTTTAAGAGCATAAAAGTCTATCAATATTACAGGGATATTTTTGTCTCTCAATATTTAGTGTAAAATATAAATATAGATATAGATATAGATATAGATAGATAAATATAGATATAAATATAGATAGATATTTTAGGTGCCAAATTTTTGCATTTTATTATTTCAAAGTTATCACAAGATACTGTGAAATAAATCAAAATACTTATTACCTTTACCCTTGAAAATAAAAAGACACATATAATCTTTTATTGACAACTTAAATAAATAATTGGGGACCACCAACACTAAAAAAAGTTGTTAGTTGGAATTTCATTTTTATTTCTAAGAAGGCTGGGGATATCTTGTGGCTGGTGAGTCACCCCTTGTCTTTTTCCTTTGTTTTTTCAGTGATTTATTTTTGACTGCAAAATGGAGGATGAATTGTGTCACTCCAAATTATTCATTTCCCCTGTCACTATTCATCCTTACTTATTATTATTTTTATTATTTAATTCTTCTAATTTATTTCTTTTTATTAATATACTTAATTATGTTTATGTAATATCTTTATAATAATAATTTTATATCTTAACTTTGACGTATAAATTTGAAAAATTAATTTTCGTGCATTTATTATTTGGCATATAATTGTACTTTACAATGCATTTATAGATAATTTATGGGAGCATACTAGAAGTGGAAGTTGAATACTTATGCAGTATTTAATCTGAATTTTATCATAATGCAATATGTATTTAATTATCTTGTATCTCAATGATTCTCTTTTATTTGAATTATCCATTAATATATATAATCTATAATATTTGCTTACAAATTATATTATTTAAAAATTTATGATATAAAATAATTTTATATTAAATTACATGTGATGAATGTGTAAAATAGCCACACAAAAAAAGATAAAATTTCTTTAATAGAAATAAAAAAATAAAATTTAAATAGAAGATAATAATATAATATTGAAAAGAGAGAAGAATATAAAATAAAATATTCTTTTTTGGAGTAAAAAATGAAATAATGATTAAAGCAATTTTACTCTATTTTGGAGGATAAAATGGAGGCAAGCAACATTTTGAGATAAAGGTCACTTGATAAAAGCTTAGCTCCTAGGCTAAATGGTATCTTGTCCAACTAGCCTCTCGCTGGAAAAAATAAAATAAAATAAATTATGGCTGTAAAGTTATATCCAATTTTAAGGCTTCAAAATTCAATAAGAAAGAATTTATCATTATATTCGGTGGCGGCTTGCTTGCTTGCTACACTGATCACTTATATTTGGAAAGAATATTCAATTAGTAAAAGCTTGTCTGGAGTCAGATTCTTTAAAGAATTTAGTAAAGATTGAGCAAAATGGAATCAGTACGATAAATCATAAAATGTGGATGAACTAATCCTTTTTTTTTTTTGATTTGCATCGGGTGTCCGAGTCTCTTCGAGCCCCGACTATTCCCGGGGGTGCACAGGCCCTCGGCAAGGAGTTTCCCGCAAGTGCACCACGGTTAATTCAGGTTTTACACGGTCCGATGGCCCTCAGAAATTGTTTGCACCCAATGAGTTTCGAACTTGAGACCACCCAAGGCTCAAGTCAATTGACACCAGGTCAATCTGAGGGTTGAACTAATCCTTTTTCTTGAAAAGGAAATCAATATCAGTTGAGCAATGTCATGGATGCCTGAATTTCTTCAAACGTCCGACCTTTGGTCTCTGGTACTATCTTTGCAACAAATGGAATCATCAACCCGGCAAAGATTGTGAACATGAAGAACACACCTAGTAAAATACAGAACTATCAGACCTTGAAAAAAAAGAAGACAACGGTTCGAGCTCTTCTGGAGAGATGCATACCTGAAGGCAAGACTTACAGCTGATACTTTTATGTTCATAGGAAATATCTGAATTGGTAATGACTAGTCAGTAACTATTGTACTTGAAAAGGTATAAGTTGTGTAATGTACATATGGAGGAAGATTGCTATATAGCTGACCTCTGAAATAATTGCCATAGCTGCACCAACCACACCCATTGAGTAAAATATAGTACTGAATACCTGTTAACATATGGATTAGCAATACATGAATCTTGATTATAGTTGTAATCAAGATTAACTGGACAGTTTTAGCTACAAATTGGTAAAAGGAAGTTTTTGCAGATACGAGGACAACATGTTTAGCAAATTAAAGGGATGAAGGAAGAAGTAAATGTTGAATGTGGAAAAGAGTGTGAAGCACAAACCAGTATGCCAGTTACCACCAATGTGGCAGAGAACTGACTCATTTGATCATAATCCTGCTTGGAAAAATGTGGAAAGTGAAAAGTCTAGAAAGTGAAATTGTAGTCATTTCTCAATCTATAGAGGATGGGAGGGGAGGGTGTGTTGAGTACCTTACACAAAAAGCCTATACCTACAGGAAGTTTCCTAAGCATGTCCCAGCCGAAGCAACCTGAAACCAGTTCATTTAGCTTCAATATTGATCCACAATTGATCATTAAAGTAAACACATTAGTAGAGGTACTAATTTCTAACCATCAGAACTGGCCGTCTTCCAGTAGATAGTAATAATATGCCTGTAGCAGCAAAAGGAAGCTGGAAGAGAAGTATGAATAGATAATAGTTTGAGAGAACTTTTTAGCAACAGTTCTGCGTCACATTGTGATTTCAGGAGTCAAAACCTGGATAAGTCCCCATTGTTGTAGTTGCAAAACTAACCGAGGAACCTATACAAAAGCAATAATCTCTTTATTTCTGCCAAATGCTATAGAAGTATAGCTCCTTTTACAAACAGTCTATGAGGTGCTAAGTGCTAACCAGCTTTTTTGAAAATTGAACTAGCGAAAGATGCAATGGCATCAGTTCCTCCAGACTGCAACAAAATTCTTTTTGGTACGTTGTTATGAGCAGCTCTGGTGCTCGATCTTGGGTCTGAGGTATGGGTCGAATCATGATAAAGAAGGTTCGGTGGTTGTATAATTCCCAAGCGGAAAGTCGTATACTTTAAAAGTAGATGGAGTGATCAAGCGGCCCTTCTTGCGCCAACATACATCCAATGGCATAGAGTGATGCGTCAGTATGAACATGGAACTCCTTATTCCAATCCGGAAACCGAAGGATTGGGGCTGACAGCAAACACTCATCTGCATGCTTAAAGGCTTAATCCTGTTCCGGTTCCCAAGCGTTATACCTTTCTTCTGCAATGATTCTGACAAATATAATATTATACAATAATTGTGTAATAATGTACTTATGCATTATATTTATATTAAAGCTTACAATGAATGAATGAATGAGCATATTCACGATTGAACATATCCAGATATCTTGATCCTGAGAGCTTTTGAAGGGACTCCACATTTTCCTGGGAAGAAGGTATTTCAATCAAACAACATAACAGATGAGAGATGGCAATATATCAGGAAAGAGAATAAGCTCATTGTAAGCATTAAGCTAACAGTAACACATTCAGAAGCTAGTCTCACCTTAATTTCAGCTGCTTCTGAAGAAATATCAACATTTTTTCCTCTCAGATACTTTAGAGATGCTTCTACTTCTTTGTCCAGGCCAGTCGCAGCCTGCAAACAATTCAATCAGTGAATAAGGAAATTAATCCAACTATGCCAGAAACACACTACATAACAAGAAAACCCACCCCCTTTCTTCCAATAAAAGGGGAAAACAGAAGGAATATGAAAAACTTTGCCTTTTTGGACAGGGAACGCTCCACTATATATCTTTGTTTGAAGTTCATACTCTACTCACCAACCATCTCGGAGACTCTGGTATGAAAAATATGCCTAGTAACTGCACCAAAGAGGGTATAATTCCTGAAAAAGTAATTGCAAAGACAGTAAATCAGTTATTCTACTCCGCACAATATGTAGTCTTATCTTCTCTGCAGCCCCTTCTCTCTTTGTGCCTGGCTGTGCATACATGATTATAGAGAAGTAACAATAAATATAGGTAGCACTCTACCTACTATAGCCTAGGGACGCCAAGTCAGGATATTCCCGATTAGAAACATCACTGAAATGCCAAAATATGCCATGAACTGCAAAAGCACAGCAGTATTAAATATGCAAGATTTGAACAGTTTTAAGTCGCAGAAAACAATGGTTTCTCATTTACCGTGATGGAAGCTGTGCATGCCCGTCGAATACTTTGTGGCGAGATTTCTGCAATGTATATAGGAGCCTGCACCATGATGGAAATCTGCTTTTAATTTAGCTATTTACCACATAAAGGAAAGCTCCCGCTCCAATTCCCATTAGAAATCTTCCAACATCAAGCCACCTGGCACCCATTTGTAGGGTCCCTAAATAAAAATAACAAATGAAAAAGAGAAAAAAAAACGTGATTGGATAAGAGAAAGGCAAAGGTAGGCGCCTACATTTCTATGCAATTTGCAAATCCAATTTGCAATTGCAAGTTGTCATGCCATGATTGACTGAAAACAAAGAAACTTTTCCTATAAATAGCAGCCTCGTTTCTTCATTTGAATCACACCAAAATAAGAGAGAAACAATAGAAGTTAGAGAGAGTAATCCACAAATTGTTGTCTATGAGATAACTAGTGAGTGATAGTAATATTGTAGTGATGTGTTTTATATAAAGAGTGTTATTTCTTTCAAAGTTGTAGTAGTCTCTTGACACTACTGAGTTGTAATATTATAGTGGTAATATTGCTACACTCGGATATTGTATTTTATCCCGCTAAAATATTTGGTGTCATTGTTACTCTCTTGTGTTATTATTATTTACTGTGAATATTATTCCTGGGCGAGATTATTTATTTTATCCCAACAACGTGGTATCAGAGCCATGGCAAATAATGGTCCGCTATCTTTTCAGTACCCCCGTCTGACAAAAGATAATTATGAGAAATGGTGTCTACGTATGAAAGTCATCCTTGGCTCTCAGGATGTATGGGAAATCGTAGACAGAGGGTATGCAAAACCCGATAATGAGGAAGCTCTGCCCCAAAATGAAAAAGAGGTCTTGGCAAAGACAAGGAAGAAGGATCAACAAGCCCTCACGCTCATCCACCAATGTTTGGATGATGTCATGTTTGAGAAGGTGGCAGATGCTACCACCTCAAAGGAAGTTTGAGAGATTTTACAAAATTCTCTTCAAGGAGTTGACAAGGTGAAAAAGGTAAAACTTCAAACTCTAAAGGCTGATTTTGAAGTTTTAAAAATGAAAGAATCCGAATGCATCTCGGATTGTTTTTCAAAAGTGAAGGTTGTTGTAAATCAACTAAGAAGATATGGGGAGGACATAGAAGATGTCCGTGTGGTACAAAAGATCCTTCGCACTTTAACACCTAAATTTGATTTTGTGGTGTGTGCTATTGAGGAATCTAAAGATTTAGACTCTATGATAGTGGTGCAATTGGAAGGTTCTTTACAGGCCTACGAAGAAAAGATCAAAAGGAGACAAGAAGTGTCATCGGGGAAACTTCTTAAAACTCAGGCATCCTTCAAGGATTATGGAGGTGAAACAAGCTATCGAGGACGAGGCCGAGGTTGTGGAGGTCATGGAAGAGAAATAAGTAACGGTAACAACTTCAATAATGAGGTTAAAATCCACCAAACATTGAAAGGTCGTGGTCGTGGACAAAGAGGAGGAAGAGGACGTGAATACTACCAAGAAAATAATGGACAAAGGTATGACAAATCAAAAATTGAATGTTATAATTGTCATAAGTTTGGCCATTACTCTTGGGAATGTCGTAGCAATGTTGCAGGAAAAGGCTAACCTTGTTGACGACAAGAAAGAAGAAAATGAGTCAACGTTGTTGATGACACTCAAGGAAGAAGACGGAGATGATTGCAACTCGTGGTATTTGGACAATGGAGCAAGCAATCATATGTATGGATGCAAAGAGAAGTTTGTGGAGATCAATAAAACAGTGAGAGGTAATGTGTCCTTTGGAGATACCTCAAAGGTTCAAATCGAAGGGATATGTACGATTCTGATCTCCTGTAAAGATGGTAGTCACAAGTTAATTCAAGATGTTTATTATGTGCCAAAATTAAAAAGTAATATTTTAAGTTTGGGCCAACTTCTTGAAAAGGAATATGACATCCACATGAAAAATATGCATCTTTGGCTTAGAGATTCAAGTGGAATTCTAATTGCTAAAGTGCATATGGCAAAGAATAGATTGTTTTCTCTGAATCTTAAAACAATTGATGCAAAGTGTTTGAAGGCTAATGTGCAAGATGAATCATGGTGTTGGCACATGCGATTTGGGCACTTAAATTTTGAAGCGCTCAAATCAATGGGAGAAAAGAACATGGTGCATGGGATACCATCAATTAACCATCCCAATCAATTGTGTGAAACTTATCTTCTTGGAAAACATGCAAGGAGGAGTTTTCCAAAGGAGGCCATGTCAAGATCAACCAAGCCGCTCCAGCTTGTCCACACTGATGTGTGTGGACCAATCAATCCACCTTCTTTTGGTAAAAGAAAATACTTTCTGCTTTTCATTGATGACTTCAGTAGAAAGACTTGGGTTTATTTCTTGAACCAAAAATCTGAAGCTTTTGCTGCTTTTAAAAATTTCAAAGTACTTGTGGATAAATAAAATGGCTATGAAATTAAAGCTCTAAGGTCCGATAGAGGAGGCGAATTCACGTTAAACGAATTTAATGACTTATGTCAACTTCATGGAATTCGTCGCCCTCTAACGGTACCTTATTCACCTCAACAAAATGGTGTTGCAGAGAGAAAGAATCGAACGATTCTTAATATGGCTAGATGTATGTTGAAAGCTTAAAGTATGCCTAAGGAATTTTGGGCCGAAGCTTTTTCTTGTGCAGTTTATTTGAATAACAGGTCTCCAACAAGAAATGTTAGAGATCAAACCCCTCAAGAAGCATAGAGTGGAAGAAAACCAAGTATCAAACACTTGAGAATCTTTGGGAGCATAGCTTATGCTCATGTACCACATCAAGGGAGAGCAAAGCTTGACGATCGAAGTGTCAAGCATGTGTTTGTTGGCTATGATACGATTTCAAAAGGCTACAAGCTATACAACCCAAGCAGCGGTAAGGTGGTGGTAAGTCGTGATGTTGAATTTGATGAAGAACTGGAATGGAATTGGGAAGTTGAGGAAGAAACTTCATATGATTTTCTTCCATACTTTGGTGATGAAGAAGAACCGGAGATCGTGGAACCTGGGTAGGACACAACTCCACCTTCTTCTACAACAAATGTTGCATCTCCCTCTTCTCAAGAAAGTTCAAATGAACAGCCGCAAAGGACAAGGAACATTCAAGAGATCTATGATGACACTGAAGAAGTTACTAATTTTGATTTTTTATATTGTCTCTTTGCTGACAGTGAACCAATGAACTTTGATGAAGCTGTAACAGACAAAAGGTGGAGACAAGCCATGGAGGAGGAGATCAAGTCAATAGAGAATAACAACACTTGAGAGTTAACAACTCTTCCCAAGGGTCATCGAGCAATTGGAGTGAAATGGGTATACAAAATAAAGAAGAATGCTGATGGAGATGTGGACAAATACAAGGCACGACTTGTGGCTAAAGGCTATAAGCAAAGGCAAGGCATTGACTATGAAAAAGTCTATGCACATGTTGCCCGCATGGAGACGATTCGTTTGCTGATCTCTTTGGCGGCGCAAATGAAGTGAAAGATACATCAACTAGATGTCAAGTCAACCTTCTTGAATGACTATCTTGAAGAAGAAGTCTATGTTGAACAACCATTGGGCTTCGTGGTCAAAAACCATGAAGATAAAGTGTTGCGGTTGAAGAAAGCTTTAAATGGATTAAAGCAAGCCCCACGAGCATGGAATAGTTGCATCGACAAGTATTTTCAAGACAATGGGTTTACTCGTTGTCTCCATGAATATGCTCTTTACCTTAAAGTTCATACTAATGGAGATATCTTATTTGTTTGTCTTTGTGTTGATGATCTTATTTTCACAGGTAATAACCCAAGTTTGTTTAAAGCTTTTAAGAAAGATATGTCCCGTGAGTTCGAGATGACAGACGTAGGGCCCATGTCATATTACCTTGGCCTAGAAGTGAAGCAGATGGAGGATGGAATTTTTATCTCTCAAGAAAGCTATACAAAGGAGATATTAAAGAAGTTCAACATGCTCGATTGTAACCCCGTGAACACACCGATGGAAAGTGGGACAAAATTGTCCAAGTTTGATGAAGGAGAAAAAGTGGATCCCACATTCTTCAAAAGTCTTATGGGAAGTTTGAGGTACTTGACTTGTACCAGACCAGATATACTTTTTGCAGTTGGAATAGTAAATCGCTTCATGGAGGCTCCTACCTCTACTCACTTGAAGTCACTAGAAGAATTCTTCGTTACCTAAAAGGTACGATCGATTTTGGGTTATTTTATTCTTCTTCTAATGATTTCAACCTTGTGGAATTTTGTGATAGTGATTATGCGGGAGATATTGATGATACAAAAAGTATAACTGGTTTTGTATTTTTCTTGGGTGATTATGTTATTTCTTGGAGTTCAAAGAAGCAGTCCATTGTTACTTTCTCGACTTGTGAAGCCGAATATATAGCAGCAACATCATGTACCTGTCATGCTATTTGGCTAAGGAGATTATTAAAGGAGCTCAATTTGCCACAAATGGAAGCTACAGAGATTTGTATTGATAACAAATCTTCACAGGCACTCGCCAAGAATCTGGTATATCATGATCGAAGCAAGCATATAGATACAAAGTATCATTTCATCAGAGAGTGCATTGCCAAGAAGGAAGTCGGACTCAAATATGTGAAGTCTCATGATCAAGTTGCAGATATCTTCACAAAGCCTCTTAAGTTTGAAGATTTTCAAAGATTGAGATCAAGACTTGGAATGAAGAAGAAAAATCAAAATTAAGGGAGAGATTTGTAGGGTCCCTAAATAAAAATAACAAATGAAAAAGAGAAAAAAAAAACGTGATTGGATAAGAGAAAGGCAAAGGTAGGCGCCTACATTTCTGATGCAATTTGCAATTGCAAGTTGTCAAAGCATGCCATGATTGACTGAAAACAAACTTTCAAAGCATGTCATAATTGACTGAAAACAAGGAAACTTTTCCTATAAATAGCAGTCTCGTTTCTTCATTTGAATCACACCAAAATAAGAGAGAAACAATAGAAGTTAGAGAGAGTAATCCACAGATTGTTGTCTGTGAGATAACTAGTGAGTGGTAGTAATATTGTAGTGAGGTGTTTTATATAAAGAGTGTTATTTCTTTCAAAGTTGTAGTAGTCTCTTGACACTACTGAGTTGTAATATTATAGTGGTAATATTGCTACACTCGGATATTGTATTTTATCCCGCTAAAATATTTGGTGTCATTGTTACTCTCTTGTATTATTATTATTTGCTGTGGATATTATTCCTGGGCAGGATTATTTATTTTATTCCAACAACGTGGTATCAGAGCCATGACAAATAATGGTCCGCTATCTTTTCAATACCCCCGTCTGACAAAAGATAATTATGAGAAATGGTGTCTACGTATGAAAGCCATCCTTGGCTCTCAGGATGTATGAGAAATCGTAGACACCATTTCTCATAATTATCTTTTGTCAGATGGAGGTACTGAAAAAATAGCGGACCATTATTTGCCATGGCTCTGATACCACGTTGTTGGGATAAAATAAATAATCCCGCACAGACAAATATCCTCACTTACTACGTTGTGGGGTCCATACCTCACTTACTAAAGGAAATAAGATGGAAAAGTTGGAGAGGACAAAATAAGCTGCTTGAAAAATTGCATATGGGCAGCTGATCAAGATTTCAATTTGCAATGCAAAAGTCAATTTTGATTGGCTGATAGGGTGGCTATTTTACCTATAAATAGAGATGCTTCCTCGGTTTAAACACACCAAAAATAACGAGAGAAGCATAAAGCAGTGAGAGTAATCCACAGATTGTGGTCTGTGAGATAACTAGTGAGTGGTAGTAATATTGTAGTGAGGTATTTTAAATAAAGAGTGTTATTTCTTTCAAAGTCGTAGTAGTCTCTTGACACTACTGAGTTGTAATATTATAGTGGTAATATTGCTACACTCGGATATTGTATTTTATCCCGCTAAAATATTTGGTGTCATTGTTACTCTCTTGTGTTATTATTATTTACTGTGAATATTATTCTTGGGCGGGATTATTTATTTTATCCCAACAACGTGGTATCAGAGCCATGGCAAATAATGGTCTGCTATCTTTTCAGTACCCCCGTCTGACAAAAGATAATTATGAGAAATGGTGTCTACGTATGAAAGTCATCCTTGGCTCTCAGGATGTATGGGAAATCGTAGACAAAGGTTATGCAAAACCCGATAATGAGGAAGCTCTGCCCCAAAATGAAAAAGAGGTCTTGGTAAAGACAAGAAGAAGGATCAACAAGCCCTCATGCTCATCCACCAATGTTTGGATGATGTCATGTTTGAGAAGGTGGCAGATGCTACCACCTCAAAGGAAGCTTGAGAGATTTTACAAAATTCTCTTCAAGGAGTTGACAAGGTGAAAAAGGTAAAACTTCAAACTCTAAGGGCTGATTTTGAAGTTTTAAAAATGAATGAATCCGAATGCATCTCGGATTATTTTTCAAAAGTGAAGGTTGTTGTAAATCAACTAACAAGATACGGGGAGGACATAGAAGATGTCCGTGTGGTAGAAAAGATCCTTCGCACTTTAACACCTAAATTTGATTTTGTGGTGTGTGCTATTGAGGAATCTAAAGATTTAGACTCTATGATGGTGGAGCAATTGGAAGGTTCTTTACAGGCCCATGAAGAAAAGATCAAAAGGAGACAAGAAGTGCCATCGGGACAACTTCTTAAAACTCAGGCATCCTTCAAGGATCATGGAGGTGAAACAAGCTATCGAGGAAACGGACGAGAACGAGGTCGAGGTCGAGGAGGTCATGGAAGAGAAAGAAGTAACGGTAACAACTTCAACAATGAGGTTAAAATCCACCAAACATTGAGAGGTCGTGGTCGTGGACAAAGGAGAGGAAGAGGACGTGGATACTACCAAGAAAATAATGGACAAATGTATGACAAATCAAAAATTGAATGTTATAATTATCATAAATTTGGCCATTACTCTTGGGAATGTCGTAGCAATGTTGAAGAAAAGGCTAACCTTGTTGACGACAAGAAAGAAGAAAATGAGTCAACGTTGTTGATGGCACTCAAGGAAGAAGATAGAGATGATTGCAGCTCGTGGTATTTGGACAATGGAGCAAGCAATCATATGTGTGGATGCAAAGAGAAGTTTGTGGAGATCAATAAAACAGTGAGAGATAATGTGTCCTTTGGAGATACCTCAAAGGTTCAAATAGAAGGGATATGTACGATTCTGATCTCCTGTAAAGATGGTAGTCACAAGTTAATTCAAGATGTTTATTATGTGCCAAAATTAAAAAGTAATATTTTAAGTTTGGGCCAATTTCTTGAAAAGGAATATGACATCCACATGAAAAATATGCATCTTTGGCTTAGAGATTCAAGTGGAATTCTAATTGCTAAAGTGCATATGGCAAAGAATAGATTGTTTTCTCTGAATCTTAAAACAATTGATGCAAATTGTTTGAAGACTAATGTGCAAGATGAATCATGGTGTTGGCACATGCTGGGCACTTAAATTTTGAAGCGCTCAAATCAATGGGAGAAAAGAACATGGTGCATGGGATACCATCAATTAACCATCCCAATCAATTGTGTGAAGCTTGTCTTCTTGGAAAACATGCAAGGAGGAGTTTTCCAAAGGAGGCCATGTCAAGATCAACCAAGCCGCTCCAGCTTGTCCACACTGATGTGTGTGGACCAATCAATCCACCTTCTTTTGGTAAAAGAAAATACTTTTTGCTTTTCATTGATGACTTCAGTAGAAAGACTTGGGTTTATTTCTTGAACCAAAAATCTGAAGCTTTTGCTGCTTTTAAAAATTTCAAAGTACTTGTGGAGAAAGAAAGTGGCTATGAAATTAAAGCTCTAAGGTCCGATAGAGGAGGCGAATTCACCTCAAACGAATTTAATGACTTCTGTCAATTTCATGGAATTCGTCGCCTCTAATGGTACCTTATTCACCTCAACAAAATGGTGTTGCAGAGAGAAAGAATCGAACGATTCTTAATATGGCTAGATGTATGTTGAAAGCTAAAAGTATGCCTAAGAAATTTTGGGCCGAAGCTGTTTCTTGTGCAGTTTATTTGAATAACAGGTCTCCAACAAGAAATGTTAGAGATCAAACCCCTCAAGAAGTATAGAGTGGAAGAAAACCAAGTGTCAAACACTTGAGAATCTTTGGGAGCATAGCCTATGCTCATGTACCACATCAAAGGAGAGCAAAGCTTGACGATCGAAGTGTCAAGCATGTGTTTGTTGGCTATGATACGATTTCAAAAGGCTACAAGCTATACAACCCAAACAGCGGTAAGGTGGTGGTAAGTCGTGATGTTGAATTTGATGAAGAACTGGCATGGAATTGGGAAGTTGAGGAAGAAACTTCATATGATTTTCTTCCATACTTTGGTGATGAAGAAGAACCGGAGATCGTGGAACCTGGGTAGGACACAACTCCACCTTCTTCTACAACAAATGTTGCATCTCCCTCTTCTCAAGAAAGTTCAAATGAACAGCCGCAAAGGACAAGGAACATTCAAGAGATCTATGATGACACTGAAGAAGTTACTAATTTTGATTTTTTATATTGTCTCTTTGCTGACAGTGAACCAATGAACTTTGATGAAGCTGTTACAGACAAACGGTGGAGACAAGCCATCGAGGAGGAGATCCAGTCAATAGAGAAGAACACCATTTGGGAGTTAACAACTCTTCCCAAGGGTCATCAAGCAATTGGAGTGAAATGGGTATACAAAATAAGAAGAATGTTGATGGAGATGTGGAGAAATACAAGGCACGACTTGTGGCTAAAGGCTATAAGAAAAGGCAAGGCATTGACTATGAAGAAGTCTATGCACCTGTTGCCCGCATGGAGATGATTCGTTTGCTGATCTCTTTGGCGGCGCAAATGAAGTGGAAGATATATCAACTAGATCAAAAGTCAGCCTTCTTGAATGACTATCTTGAAGAATAAGTCTATGTTGAACAACCATTGGGCTTCGTGGTCAAAAACCATGAAGATAAAGTGTTGCAGTTGAAGAAAGCTTTATATGGATTAAAACAAGCCCCACGAGCATGGAATAGTTGCATCGACAAGTATTTTCAAGACAATGGGTTTACTCGTTGTCTCCATGAATATGCTCTTTACCTTAAAGTCCATACTAATGGAGATATCTTACTTGTTTGTCTTTATATTGATGATCTTATTTTCACGGGTAATAATCCAAGTTTGTTTAAAACTTTTAAGAAAGATATGTCCCGTGAGTTCGAGATGACAGACGTAGGGCCCATGTCATATTACCTGGGCCTAGAAGTGAAGTAGATGGAGGATGGAATTTTTATCTCTCAAGAAAGCTATACAAAGGAGATATTGAAGAAGTTCAACATGCTCGATTGCAACCCCGTGAACACTCCGATGGAAAGTGGGACAAAATTGTCCAAGTTTGATGAAGGAGAAAAAATGGATCCCACATTCTTCAAAAGTCTTGTGGGAAGTTTGAGGTACTTGATTGTACCAGACCAGTTATACTTTTTGTAGTTGGAGTAGTAAGTCGCTTCATGGAGGCTCCTACCTCTACTCACTTGAAGGTCACTAGAAGAATTCTTCGTTACCTAAAAGGTACGATTGATTTTGGGTTATTTTATTCTTCTTCTAATGATTTCAACCTTGTGGGATTTTGTGATAGTGATTATGTGGGAGATATTGATGATAGAAAAAGTACAACTGGTTTTGTATTTTTCTTGGGTGATTCTGTTATTTTTTGGAGTTCAAAGAAATAGTCCATTGTTACTCTCTCGACTTGTGAAGCCGAATATATAGCAGCAACATCATGTACCTGTCATGCTATTTGGCTAAGGAGATTATTAAAGGAGCTCAATTTGCCACAAATGGAAGCTACAGAGATTTGTATTGATAACAAATCTGCACAAGCACTCACCAAGAATCCGGTATATCATGATCGAAGCAAGCATATAGATACAAGGTATCATTTCATCAGAGAGTGCATTGCCAAGAAGGAAGTCGGGCTCAAATATGTGAAGTCTCATGATCAAGTTGCAGATATCTTCACAAAGCCTCTTAAGTTTGAAGATTTTCAAAGATTGAGATCAAGACTTGGAATGAAGAAGAAAAATCAAAATTAAGGGAGAGATTTGTAGGGTCTCTAAATAAAAATAACAAATGAAAAAGAGAAAAAAAAAACGTGATTGGATAAGAGAAAGACAAAGGTAGGCGCCTACATTTCTGATGCAATTTGCAAATCCAATTTGCAATTGCAAGTTGTCAAAGCATGTCATGATTGACTGAAAACAAACTTTCAAAGCATGCCATGATTGACTGAAAACAAGGAAACTTTTCCTATAAATAACGGCCTCATTTCTTCATTTGAATCACACCAAAATAAGAGAGAAACAATAGAAGTTAGAGAGAGTAATCCACAAATTGTTGTCTATGAGATAACTAGTGAGTTGTAGTAATATTGTAGTGAGGTGTTTTATATAAAGAGTGTTATTTCTTTCAAAGTTGTAGTAGTCTATTGACACTACTGAGTTGCAATATTATAGTGGTAATATTGCTACACTCGGATATTATATTTTATCCCGCTAAAATATTTGATGTCATTGTTACTCTCTTGTGTTATTATTATTTGCTGTGGATATTATTCCTGAGCGGGATTATTTATTTTATCCCAATAACGTGGTATCAGAGCCATGGAAAATAATGGTCCGCTATCTTTTCAGTACCCCTGTCTGACAAAAGATAATTATGAGAAATGGTGTCTACGTATGAAAGTCATCCTTGGCTCTCAAGATGTTTGGGAAATCGTAGATAGAGGGTATGCAAAACTCGATAATGAGGACGCTCTGCCCCATAATGAAAAAGAGGTCTTGGCAAAGACAAGGAAGAAGGATCAACAAGCTCTCACGCTCATCCACCAATGTTTGGATGATAAGGTGGCAGATGCTACCACCTCAAAGGAAGCTTGGGAGATTTTACAAAATTCTCTTCAAGGAGTTGACAAGGTGAAAAAGGTAAAACTTCAAACTCTAAGGGCTGATTTTGAAGTTTTAAAAATGAAAGAATCCGAATGCATCTCGGATTGTTTTTCAAAAGTGAAGGCTGTTGTAAATCAACTAAGAAGATATGGGGAGGACATAGAATATGTCCGTGTGGTAGAAAAGATCCTTCGCACTTTAACACCTAAATTTGATTTTGTGGTGTGTGCTATTGAGGAATCTAAAGATTTAGACTCTATGATGGTGGAGCAATTGGAAGGTTCTTTACAGGCCCACGAAGAAAAGATCAAAAGGAGATAAGAAGTGCCATCGGAGCAACTTCTTAAAACTCAGGCATCCTTCAAGGATTGTGGAGGTGAAACAAGCTATCGAGGAAACGGACGAGGACGAGACCGAGGTCGAGGAGGTCATGAAAGAGAAAGAAGTAACGGTAACAACTTTAACAATGAGAGGTCGTGGTCGTGGACAAAGAAGAGGAAGAGGACGTGGATACTACCAAGAAAATAATGGACAAAGGTATGACAAATCAAAAATTGAATGTTATAATTGTCATAAATTTGGCCATTACTCTTGGGAATGTCGTAGCAATGTTGAAGAAAAGGCTAACCTTGTTGACGACAAGAAAGAAGAAATGAGTCAACGTTGTTGATGACACTCAAAGAAGAAGACAGAGATGATTGCAGCTCGTGGTATTTGGACAATGGAGCAAGCAATCATATGTGTGGATGCAAAGAGAAGTTTGTGGAGATCAATAAAACAGTGAGAGGTAATGTGTCCTTTGGAGATACCTCAAAGGTTCAAATCGAAGGGATAGGTACGATTCTGATCTCCTGTAAAGATGGTAGTCACAAGTTAATTCAAGATGTTTATTATGTGCCAAAATTAAAAAGTAATATTTTAAGTTTGGGCCAACTTCTTGAAAAGGAATATGACATCCACATGAAAAATATGCATCTTTGGCTTAGAGATTCAAGTGGAAATCTAATTGCTAAAGTGCATATGGCAAAGAATAGATTGTTTTCTCTGAATCTTAAAACAATTGATGCAAAGTGTTTGAATGCTAATGTGCAAGATAAATCATGGTGTTGACACATGCGATTTGGGCACTTAAATTTAGAAGCGCTCAAATCAATGGGAGAAAAGAACATGGTGCATGGGATACCATCAATTAACCATCCCAATCAATTGTGTAAAGCTTGTCTTCTTGGAAAACATGCAAGGAGGAGTTTTGTAAAGGAGGCCATGTCAAGATCAACCAAGCTGCTCCAGCTTGTCCACACTGATGTGTGTGGACCAATCAATCCACCTTCTTTTGGTAAAAGAAAATAATTTCTGCTTTTCATTGATGACTTCAGTAGAAAGACTTGGGTTTATTTCTTGAACCAAAAATCTGAAGCTTTTGCTGCTTTTAAAAATTTCAAAGTACTTGTGGATAAAGAAAGTGGCTATGAAATTAAAGCTCTAAGGTCCGATAGAGGAGGCGAATTCACCTTAAACAAATTTAATGACTTATGTCAACTTCATGGAATTCGTCGCCCTCTAACGGTACCTTATTCACCTCAACAAAATGGTGTTGCAGAGAGAAAGAATCGAACGATTCTTAATATGGCTAGATGTATGTTGAAAGCTAAAAGTATGCCTAAGGAATTTTGGGTGGAAACTGTTTCTTGTTCAGTTTATTTGAATAACAGGTCTCCAACAAGAAATGTTAGAGATCAAACCCCTCAAGAAGCATGGAGTGGAAGAAAGCCAAGTGTCAAGCACTTGAGAATCTTTGGGAGCATAGCCTATGCTCATGTGCCACATCAAGGGAGAGCAAAGCTTGACGATCGAAGTGTCAAGCATGTGTTTGTTGGCTATGATACGAGTTCAAAAGGGTACAAGCTATACAACCCAAGCATCGGTAAGGTGGTGGCAAGTCGTGATGTTGAATTTGATGAAGAACTGGCATGGAATTGGGAAGCTGAGGAAGAAACTTCATTTGATTTTCTTCCATACTTTGGTGATGAAGAAGAACCGGAGACCGTGGCCAACAAATGTTGCATCTTTCTCTTCTCAAGAAGGTTCAAATGAACAGCCACAAAAGAAAAGAAGCATTCAAGAGCTCTATGAGGACACAGAAGAAGTTACTAATTTTGATTTTTTATGTTGTCTCTTTGCTGATAGTGAACCAATGAAATTTGATGAAGCTGTTACAAACAAAATGTGGAGACAAGCCATGGAAGAGGATATTGAGTCAATAGAGAAGAACAACACTTGGGAGTTAACAACTCTTCCCAAGGGTCATCGAGCAATTGGAGTGAAATGGGTATACAAGACAAAGAAGAATGTTGATGGAGATGTGGAGAGATACAAGGCACGATTTGTGGCTAAAGGCTACAAGCAAAGGCAAGGCATTGACTATGAAGAAGTCTATACACCTGTTGCCCGCATGGAGACTATTCGTTTGCTGATCTCTTTGGCGACGCAAATGAAGTGGAAGATTCATCAACTAGATGTCAAGTCAGCCTTCTTGAATGACTATCTTGAAGAAGAAGTCTATGTTGAACAACCATTAGGCTTCGTGGTCAAAAACTATGAAGATAAAGTGTTGCGGTTGAAGAAAGCTTTATATAGATTAAAGCAAGCCCTAGAGCATGGAATAGTTGCATCGACAAGTATTTTTCAAGACAATGGGTTTACTCGTTGTCTCCATGAATATGCTCTTTACCTTAAAGTTCATACTAATGGAGATATCTTAATTGTTTGTCTTTATGTTGATGATCTTATTTCCACGGGTAATAACCCAAGTTTGTTTGAAGCTTTCAAGAAAGATATGTCCCGTGAGTTCGAGATGACAGACGTAGGGCCCATGTCATATTACCTGGGCCTAGAAGTGAAGCAGATGGAGGATGGAATTTTTATCTCTCAAGAAAGCTATACAAAGGAGATATTGAAGAAGTTCAACATGCTCGATTGCAACCCCGTGAACACACCGATATAAAGTGGGACAAAATTGTCCAAGTTTGATGAGGGAGAAAAAGTGGATCCCACATTCTTCAAAAGTCTTGTGGGAAGTTTGAGGTACTTGACTTGTACCAGACCAGATATACTTTTTGCAGTTGGAGTAGTAAGTCGCTTCATGGAAACTCCTACCTCTACTCACTTGAAGGTCACTAGAAGAATTCTTCGTTACCTAAAAGGTACGATCGATTTTGGGTTATTTTATTCTTCTTCTAATGATTTCAACCTTGTGGGATTTTGTGATAGTGATTATGCGGGAGATATTGATTATAGAAAAAGTACAAGTGGTTTTGTATTTTTCTTGGGTGATTATGTTATTTCTTGGAGTTCAAAGAAACAGTCCATTGTTACTCTCTTGACTTGTGAAGCCGAATATATAGCAGCAACATCATGTACCTGTCATGCTATTTGGCTAAGGAGATTATTAAAGGAGCTCAATTTGCCACAAATGGAAGCTACAGAGATTTGTATTGATAACAAATCTGCACAGGCACTCGCCAAGAATCCGGTATATCATGATCGAATCAAGCATATAGATACAAGGTATCATTTCATCAGAGAGTGCATTGCCAAGAAGGAAGTCGGGTTCAAATATGTGAAGTCTCATGATCAAGTTGCAGATATCTTCACAAAGCCTCTCAAGTTTGAAGATTTTCAGAGATTGAGAACAAGACTTGGACTGAAGAAGAAAAATCAAAATTAAGGGAGAGATTTGTGGGGTCCATACCTCACTTACTAAAGGAAATAAGATAGAAAAGTTGGAGAGGACAAAATAAGCTGCTTGAAAAATTGCATATGGGCGGCTGATCAAGATTTCAATTTGCAATGCAAAAGTCAATTTTGATTGGCTGAGAGGGTGGCTATTTTACCTATAAATAGAGATGCTTCCCTATCGGTTTAAACACACCAAAAATAACGAGAGAAGCATAAAGCAGTGAGAGTAATCCACAGATTGTGGTCTATGAGATAACTAGTGAGTGGTAGTAATATTGTAGTGAGATGTTTTAAATAAAGAGTGTTATTTCTTTCAAAGTCGTAGTAGTCTCTTGACACTACTGAGTTGTAATATTATAGTGGTAATATTGCTCTACTCGGGTATTGTATTTTATCCCGCTAAAATATTTGGTGTCATTGTTACTCTCTTGTGTTATTATTATTTGCTGTGGATATTATTCCTGGGCGAGATTATTTATTTTATCCCAACATCGTTGTAATAAAAGAACACATCAGTGAGTTGAACTCATAACACAGAAACGAACCCCCTACTCCAGATAATTAAACTGGCATGTTAGTTGAGAGAATTCTCCCCATTTTAGTTGAAATTTTCGTTCTACTTTAGCAATACCGTTGCGAAGATTATGGAAAGCCATCCTAAGATGAAACAGAGATCCATGATCCACATTGTCTACATTAAGGCATAAAATTAACAGGAAAATTCCTAGAATGTTCAGAAAGTAATAAAGAGTGAGAGACCAGCATTAAAAGAGAAACATACTATTCTCCGCCCAACCATATCTGCAATAGTGCCACCCACTAAGGCACCTATAGTTCCACCAAGTGTCAGAATCGCTCCAAATGCTGAATACTGCAAACAAGACCAAACCAAAAATCAGCCTGAAAATTAGAAGCAGAAATTTACAAATGTAGTGTTTGTTCAAAAAAGAAGAGATGTATATAAGATATACAACTTAAAGACTTAAGATGATTGCGAACATAGCATAGCCAAGTTTTTTTTGGTTGTACTAAATGATTATTGTAATCTGTCATACGTCTCAAGTGAGAATTTTCTCGTAGATTGATATATTATTCCACTAATTAGCCAAGTGAAAAATTATCTCACGATAGAATCTTGATCTTTGTATGTACAGTTCCCTCCCTAAGCATATGAGCTAAACTGACAAACTCTTCAACTTCTACCAAACATGGTAGAATGGGAAACACAATAATGTTTGACTCTGACACAGAAATTGCTTGGATGAAACTCTAAAAATGCCAAAGCCTAAGATATGAAATTGCAACACACACACACACCCTAATTCTACGGAAGAGATTATTATAACAAAAATTACATCATATATCACTTGGGTCATACAGCCCATTCGAAAATAGCCCATATTTGAAGCCCTTACATAGCTTAGCCTAGATTGTATATGTTATGAAATTTAGTTTTCACCCGATAGCCCACAATTTAAAATAACGGTTTTAATATTTTAAATTTCAATTTCTCTGTTTCTCTTCCTCACGCTTTCTCAGAGCCGACGATAACCGACCTCCATTGTTGGGTTCAAGTACTTTTTCGAGCTTTCAATCTTATTTTCAGGTAATTTTCGTTTTATTTTATGCTTTTACCACAGTTTTGGTTTTGAATTTTGTTTTATTTTTAGTTTTTTTTTGCTTTTCTGATTATGCCTATTTTCTTACAATGTTGTTGTGTTTTTCGTTTGATTTTGTGTTCCTTCTATCTCAGTTCTAGGCTTAAACTTGATGTTTTCAGTTTGCATGCTTTGTTATTTCGAATTTTAGGGTAGAATTTTTTATTTTTTGAGTTTTGTTACAATTTGGGAAATTTGGCCTCTGCTTTGTGTTCATGGCCTTTATTTTTGGTTCACTTTTGAGTTTTGTCACATTTTGATTTTTGTGTTTTCCTTCAGTTGTCTTCACTTTTGTTAAAGCTTTGTTTGTTTGGTTTATTGTAGACAATGCGTTCAAAAATTCCTGCTTCTAAAAGCAAAATGAAGGTTGCTGGAAAATGCGTTAAGTTCGATTATGCGAAACGATTGAGGGACTTGCCCTCAAGCCCTGATTCTGAAGCTAATGTAAATGTCCAGGCGCCAGATGATAATGATTTTGAGTCTCCTGCTCCTCCTAAAAACTCGCAACAAGAGAGTAGTAGAATGACTCGTTCGCAAATGAGGAATTCTCCCACTCCAGTTAAATCATCGAGGGACTTGCCCTCAACCCCTGCTTCTGAAGCGAATATGCATGTCCAGGCTCCCGATAATGATGATTTTGAGTCTCCTGCTCCTACAAAAAAGTTGCAACAAGAGAGCAGTCGAATGACTCGTTCGCAAACAAGTAATACTCCTACTCCGGTTAACATCATTAGAATAAGGAGTAAGAAATGTGGGAGACCTGAAAAATCAAAAGAAAAGTTGAAAGTTGATTTGGTTAATGAAGATAATGTAGGCCCCAATGTTAAACCGAAAAGGAGAAAGATCAAGGACGATGGTGAGAGTGGTCTTGATTGTATATCGAAAGAACAAAGGTTTGCTATTCACTGCAAATTGAATGAGAGAAAAGCTAAGTTGAAGGTATTCTCTGTGTTGCTATTACATTATACATGCTTATACAATTTTATACAAAGTTATACAGGTGTTTATACATCTTTATACTAGTACTACTACACTGATTTATACATTTTTATAAAAAAATTTAGTATAGTTTTTGTTCCTGATCTATTTCTTGTTATTTTTTCCATATGCAAGGTTGGAGACTTCTATATACAACCAGTTGATCATTTCCACAACAGGATTAGTTCCCATACTGAAACTGATATTGTGAGCATTTTTAAGAAATGTTTGACTGACACGCAACTTCAAATATTCTGTGCTAGTTGTTTTGGGTACTTCTTGGACCTCCCTCAATTTAAAATTCAAAATCAACTTATTCATTGTATATTATTGAGGGAAGTCATCCTAGGACGGGAAAGGGAGTTGTGGGTGAAAATTAATGGTTGTTTGCTGCATTTTGGTATTGGAGAGTTTGATGTTATCACTGGTTTGAAGTGTGTAGAATACGACACCACTTTCTATGACAAACCAGATGTTAATAGGTTGCTAAAAGAGTACTTTCTAGGAGATGGAAAAAAGGCTATAACGAGGGGGCAGCTTCTTGATCGCTTCAAGAAAAAGGACTGGAAGTCGGACGAAGATGCGTTCAAGATGGCCTTGATGGTGTTTGTCCATCATTTCATATTCTCAGATGCCAATACTCATGGTATCAACAAAGATGATTTTGATATCATTGAAAGTGGTCAATATCAGACGTATGTTTGGGGGAAAAAGTCATTTGAAGATATTTTAAAGACAATGAGGGACAGACAATGTGACTATTTGATAATGTATAGGCTTGGAGGTTTGCCACTTGCATTACAAATATGGTTTTTTGAGTGTTGCTCTATGGTTGACAAGCATCTAGCTGTTTGCGTTGGCACAAATGTGCCACACATTCTTAATTGGAAAGTGACTGAAACTCCAACATATACGGATTTGACTGGCGGGGTGATCATGTGTAGTATCGACAAGGTAAACATTTTGTACCATAATACTTCTTCATATATGATTTCAATTTTTCTGTATGTATATTTATGAATATGTCACAATTTCCTTTTTCTACTATTGTAATCCAGTTTTTCTTCTTGTAGTTGAACTATAGGAACATCTCCCCTACTCGTAAAGAGATGTCAACTCTGAACATCGACACGCTTTTTGAAGTTAATGCCGATGATGTTGCATCAGGGAAGGTTCCTGTGGTGCTTGTCTTTCACACTAAAGATTCTGTCACTGCATCTCCACCTTGTCCTCAGAATATGGAGCAATAGTCTAAACGACCTTATCCTCAGAATACATAACAATAGTCTAAACGACCTTTTCCTCAGAATATGGATCGACAGCCTAACCCGAGTTATGATCCTTTGGTGCGCATTGATCTGTTGAATGCTGAAGTTGAGAAATTGAGGAGTGTTGTTGGAAAGGTACTGGACCTTTAGCTTTTCTGTAGTTTATCAGTACTTTTTGTATATACATGGTTTTTTGGTTATAAACATGGTTGTTGATTTGCTTTTTTTGTAGTTGACTGATACTGTGACGACACTCAGCAATTATGTAGTTTCTTCCTTTGAAAAAGTGTTCAGTTTTCTGAATATGAAGGAAAACAAGCAAACGAGGGAGGATGTTACTGATTCTAAGGTAATTGTTTGCTGATAAAACCAAATCACTCAACAGTTATGCATTCTCTGAATAATCACTCAACATGCCTTCTCTTTCTATTGTTTTTTTATTAGATTCCTCAGCGCATGTCTGATGACAATACATCTGGTCTCGGCGAATTTGATGGCTATCAATATGATGTTGTTGCTGACTTTGTCAATCAAGTGAATCAAGATAATATGCTAGCTGACGAGGGAGTTACTGATGGTGTTGATCATGGTATTTGTTCTGCATTTTATCTTTTTCTGTCTGATTTTTCTTTTCTTCATTTTTAAAGTTTTTTATTATTTGTTTTCTCTGTCTAAGGGGCAACAGGTGATGTTAAGGATGGCACATTTTGGGATGATATTGGCAATGAAGATTTAGCTGCGCTACAGAGGTCCCAAATTATGCTTCACAAACAATCCATCATTGACGTAGAAGATGATTACATTTCTTCTGAACAGTCAGTTCGACAGAAAATACCAGGAAAATATGCCAAATCTCCATATTTGCTAGTTTTTGATTCAGGAGCATCAGGATCAGCGCACAAGCTTATTTTTGATATCAAGCATTCTTTCACGATCGAAATTGATGATTTTTATCCATTGTCGCCATTGGCTAAAGAGTTTTGCACGTTTGTTGATTATAGGATGGATACGAGGCGAAGGTATCTTCACTTTCTTTAATTTTTCATGTTCTGATTTTATACTTGTCAATGAATGTAGTTCTAATTACTTTTTATTTTTTGTGATTTGAAGTACCAAAAATATATATCCCGATGAAGTAAATAAGCTTGCAGAAGCTTTAACTTCTGGCTCGTGTCATGTGACCACGAAGGATTGGTTTCACTCACTTGCATATTGTGGTCAACCTTTGATTGACACGGTATTTAATCAATTTCTGTTCTAATGCCTTTTTTTATTTGTTTCATATCTTTATTGTTTGAGACCCCCATAGTGTATACATAGCTTTGTATAATCACAGTATAATATTGTATAAAATTGTATAACCTTGTATAAATATGTATATCTCTGTATAATAGTGTATAAATTTCTATATTTATAAAATCTGGTAGTGATAGTTGTTCTGTTTTATTTCTTGTCTCAGCACTTGGATGTCCTCTTTTATTATTTGAGGAAGAGGGGAAAATATGGGCCGAGTGTTGCCATGCGGTTTACTACAACAGACTTTGCCTTTGGTAACAAGATTAACTCCCTGTATAAAGATTTCAAAGTAAATGAAGATCCTTCAGTGATTCCTGAAGGGCATGAGATAGAAGAGTACATTAGAGGATATTATTGTGATGCAAATATACCGTGACACACTGTTGACCACGTCTTATTCCCTATCTATATGAAGTGCAGAAGAGCAAAATTGGGCCATTGGGTTTTGGGGTTGTTTACGTTCATAGATAGGTGCATCCACATCTATAACTCTAACCGTGAAGCTATTAATGATAGACTTGCTTTGGATGCTGTATTACCTTATGCAATTCTGATACTTTACTTCTTGAAGAGTTCTGATTTTTATGTCGAGAAGAAGGGCATTGATTGGAACAATGGTGCATATAACGATAAATCCCATTCTGATGCTTTGCAGATTAATCTGGTTAATAATGTGCCACACCAGATCAAATGGTAGGTTAATCTCAATTGTTTTACTATTTTACTATTAGTGTACCTATTTGAATCTGATTTGTTTCTTTTTAATTACAGTGATTGTGGTGCTTTTGTTGCTGGCTTTGCTGAGTATTTCATCCTTGGTAAGGAAATTCGAAAGATAATTTTGACATTGAGATACTTCGCACCAGGTGGGGATCTCTGTTGTGGGATTATGGAAGGAAAAAATAGCAGTCTGGTGCAATTAGTGGTGATGAAATCACAGGGAGACTTTTCAGGAAGAGGAAGAGGGGACGACCGAGAAAGTAGTTCTGTTTTTTCCATTTTACTGTAGTTTTTCTATGTATCAGGAGTTGTTGCATAGTTTTGTCTAAGTACTATTCTGCTACTTATGATATAACCTTACATGATATTATAGATGTTTTTATTTTTGTGTAATTTGTGGTAGTCATTACACGTTGTGGTTGTGAATGAATTACATTTTAATGAATATTTTCATAAGAGAATGTGCCTTGGCCTAAAGCAACCTCAAAAGCTAGCTATAATTATTCAAGATCATATAAGGAGACCAAATCTCCCATTTCCCAGTTACCAGCGATGGACAATTCAACATATGGCATGACAGACTTACAAATACACATGCACTTGATGAGGAATAACAAAAATTATCTGCACCTATGGAATAATTTCAGGAAATTTTGAAATTTTTTGGCTTTAAATAATGGACAAATCTGATGTTTCTAGTTCAAAAGCTTAACGAATAGTGAATCTGCCCCTTCACCCTTCAATACTTAATTGCTTGTGAAACTTAACTACTCAACATTTATAACTCTATTGTTTGTGAAACTTAACTACTCAACATGGCAACAACTGTAATAGGAAGTGTTATGTTTTCAACTACTTATTTTGGTCGATTTTTACATGTTTTTCTATTGTGACCACCTTGTCCACACACAGAACATGAAAACGCCCTCTTAGACTCTTTTTCTGAAGCAGGTCTGAGTCTTTCCTTTCTTGGCCTTCCTGCATTCCTTCTCCCTTTAGGTGGTAGGACCACATCTTCCATCACCTCTATTGGGATTACCCATAAACTCTCATCTGGCATCGGATTCACTGGAAATTCATAAGTTCTAAGGAGTTTATCCTTCTTGTAGTAAAAAGAGCAATACTGTCCAGGTTTCAGCTGCTGGTTCTTCAAAACCGCCCAAGCATGCGGACATGGAAGTTCATCCATTTGAAATTTTCGGCAACTGTATGTTCCCTCTTCAAGGCACACTATGTTCCGCCTTACCCCTTCAAACACAGTATATAACTGCTCCGTAGCAGGGTTCACCTGCAAAAGTTTTTTTTTTTAAAAAAGTTAAAGAACATTATACATTAATATACAGAGTTATACTTACTTATACAAGCAGTAAAATGCAAGTCATCAGTGCCAAGTATCATTATATTTGATTGATTTTACCGTCATTTGCTCCGATACAATCAGATTTTTCCGAATGAGTTTGTCATACTTTTCACCAAACTCTGTAAATGTCTCCATTGCACTTTTTCTATTTTTGTTATTCCACTGTTGTAGCAAATTTGTCATGTACTCCAGCAATCGCATTACTGGTAACTCTCTAGCATCCTTGTTAGCTGCATTAATTGACTCTGCAATATTGGAAGTCATTACCATCGACCTTTTCACTTTGGAATATGCCCTAGACCATCTTTCGTAGCCAATTTCGAACAAGTAAGGTTGCACCCTCGAATCAATTTTGCACATCTCTGTCATATGGTACTCAAAATTCTCTATCGTGTAAGCTCTAGCCAAAGCAAAGAAGATATCCTTCAATTGTTTGTGATGTTTCTTGAATGTGCGCTTTACATTCTGCCACAAGTGAAACATGCAAATACAATGTGGTACTTCTGGGTACACAACTTTTGTGGCATTGAAGATGCTTTCATTTCTATCTGAAACTATACACATCGCTTCCCTAACTCCAAAAGTACCCTTTATCTGGACAAAGAACCATTCCCAAGATTTGTTATTCTCTGAATCTACAATTGCATATGCAAGTGGAAGGATTTTTCCTGTTTATATAAAATAGATATTAGGATTCAGACAATTATACAAATCTTATACACAGTTATACACAATTATACAACTTTATACCAACTGCAAATTTTATAAAAACAACAGCTGTGAAATCCTATACACTTTTATACATGAAACTACAATATTATACAAACTGCAGAAACAAGGTAGATGCAGTCAACTCACCAGCTCTATCCTGTGTGCAAGCAGTCAAGATGGTACCCTTATATGCTGCTTTAAGGAAACTTCCGTGAACAACCATTATCGGTCTGCAATGCTCCCAGCCCTTGATAGATGCATTAGCGAAACATATGCATAAAGAAAGCATCCATCTTCTGATTTGTGTAACTTTGTAAACGTTCCTGGATTTGTTTGCTCCAATATATAAAAATACTTCGGCAACTCCTTATATGAATCACTCGGACTCCCTCTTATCATTGCCATTGCTATCTCTTTAGCTCTCCATGCTTTCATGTAGCTCACTTCAATCCCGTGTTGCTTTTGTATGTCCTCTATTATATCATTTGCGGTGTAAACTTTTTTTTGGATTAACATACTTATCCTTGACTATACTAGCAATTACACCCAAAGTAGCTTGACATTGTGTTAAGTATCTTTCACCATAGCCGCATGTGTGATTATTATTTTAACTTCTCACTTTGAATATGTTTGCCTTGAAAACAGCAGAAGATTTGAAACTCCAAGCACAATTGTCATCCACACACATAAGGTGATACCTAGGATTAAAGATCATTCAACTTCTAAATACACTTGTATACAAAAATATAACTACATATATACTAATTTTAATACCTATATACAAATATATACTAATTTATACATATATATAACAGAATATACAATTAATGACATACCTTGTTGCACTAGATCTCTTCACCTTGAATTGGAACCTCTCGCGTACAGCCAAGTTCTTCATCACATTCATAACTGTCTCTTTATCTTTATAAACTTAATCCTCCTCAACAAATTCGTTCAACATATTATCTATTATACCCGTGTTTTCACTAAGTTTCGTGTTTTCAATCAATTCGATATCAGGCATAATCTCAGTGCTATCAATTGTGGATACATCTATAGAATTGGAACTTGTAACAACCAAACAACTAGAACTTGTAGCAACCAAACAACTGGAACTTGTAGCAACCAAATGATTATCATAAATCTCTTTCACTGTCACAAACAAGGGATATTCAGTGAAATTCAAGCTTTTCTTCTTTAATTCGATATAGACTTTTACACCTGTATCATTGTATATCAGAATCGGTTGCAAACCATCATTTGGGAGAAAGTTAATCTCTATTGTGTTTAACTCACTATCGATCCTAATCTGTTCCGAAATAGCTGCAACTAAATTATTATAGCTGAATGTCGACTCGATTATTACACAATCGCTGACGAAATTGATAAACTTGTTTTCTTCCCATTCACCACTATGAAGAACGTAAACTGGAAAAAGCTCCATCGAACAAAAAATTGAAATCAAAATTGCAGCAAAAAATGAGAATTACGCTGATTTGTAGCAAAAAAAACTTAAAGAAATTCGAGATGAAAAAGAAATTCTAGGGTGTTTGGAGCTGCATTGATCGCAAGATCTCGTTTTTGTAGTATTTGGGGAAGAAGATTGGAAAGAATCAGAGAAAATCCATCTAAAACAAAGAAAATCCCGCTTTTTACTCCCAAAAACAGAAATAACGCCCCTTTTTCGGATATGGGCCTCTAATTTTTGGGCTATTCAATTGTAAATTGAAATATGGGCTATAAAGTTGAAAAGGAGGCAACCCAATTATTTTAATATGAAATTTTCCCTTATTATAATACTAATAAGGTTATGGCCAGGCTAAGCCCGGGCCCAACGACAATGTGTGTCTCAATTTATATCTTGATTTAATGGTTTTTGTGCTAGGGCACCAATGGAGCTTTTTCTTTAGTTATTTCTTATCGACTTCTCTAATTAGATATTACTAAATTTGCTATTATCTTGAATAATATAAAAATGGGAAAAAAATTCAAATATGATAATTAAATTTTTATATTGCAATACACAGAATATTATGGGTGTGTTTGGTATAACGGAAAATATTTTCCGTGAAAAATATTTTTCAAAAAGCTATTTTCTTGAAAAACAAGTAGTAATCTTATTTATTTTTCGGCATTTGGTATGCAAATTAAGGAAAACAATAAATAACTTAGATACAATAAACATGAAATTAACAACTTTCTGAACCCATAAATTTCATAAACTTCCGAACCACTAAATTTTCAAAATCGCGAACTTTTAAACCCGTAAACTTTGTACTTTCTAAACCCGTAAATTTCCAAACACATAAACCTCCAAACTCATAACTTTAAAACTTGTAAAATTTCGAACATGTAAGCCGAAAGATGAAAAAATAAAACTGAAAATATATAAAAATAATATTTTTTTTCGTGGGGGTGGTGGGGGGGGGGGAGGGGAGGAGGGGTGCAGAAAAATGAAAAAACAGAAATTTAAAATTACAAAAAAAAGTAAAAAAAAACTCTTTTTTGGAGAGAGGGGGTGCAGTGGGTTGGAGTGGGGGCGGGGTGAAGAAAAACAAAAAAAAATAGAAATTTAAAAATTACAAAAGAAAAAGTAGAAAAAAAAACTTTTTGAAAAATGAAAAAATGAAAAATGAAAAAATAGAAATTTGAAATTACAAAAAAAAATAAAAGAAAATAAATTTTTTTTTGGGGGGGGGGGGGAGGAGGGATAGCAGGGTGAGTGGTGACGAAAAAAATAACTGAAATTTGAAAAAAAAATTGGAGAGAGGGGTTGGGGTGGGGTTGGGTCTGGGAGTGTGGGTGGGTTGGTGAGGGTGGGGAAGATTGAGAAAGAGTTTTGGAAAATGTTTTCCCTTTCCTTGATAAGGAAAATATTTTTCTCCGATTAGAAGAAAATGAGTTCATAAGGAAAATATTTTCCAAAACATTTAATCCAACCAAACATGAAAAAATTGAAAAATATTTTCCGAAAAATATTTCCTTCATACCAAACACACCATATGTGTAATGAATATGCTATTATAGAGTAATTCTTTGGCGCTATCAGAGATATGTCTTTCAGCTCATCTTTTGTCCCTATAATAAGCATAATTTTTTCTGGTCTTATTAATATTATTTCATCCTTCACATTTTACACGTGTTGAAAATTTTTAATCCTACGTCACTAATAACAAAACCTATATTGTTCTAGTTACTTTCTAGTACTACTAACACAACAATAACAATAACAACCCAATATAATCCCACTAGTGGAGTTTGGGGAGAGTAGTGTGTACGCAGACCTCATGACTCTTATCCTAGGATAGAGAGGCTGTTTCCAATAGATCCTCGACATCCTTCCCTTCAAGAACTTCCCACCTTGCTTTTGGGGTGACTCGAACACACAACCTCTTGGTTGGAAGTGAAGGTTTCTAGTACGACTAACACGTTAATTTGATTAGGTTACCTAATTTAATTCATATAAATGTTAGTAGTGTATTTTTGCTAAAATATATTGATCTCCATTTTCATTTTTAAGATTACGATTGCAACCTATATTCTAACAATATAGGTTTTTATAGTAATCCAATTGTCCTTTTTTAACCCTACAATGCTAAGATACAGTTTTCTTATTTTACATTTATTCCATCTAAAATGATAATCTTTTATTTTATTTTAAGTAATACTTTTTTCTTTTTAGTCAGTTGAAAAATGCTATTTTTTATATTTAATAATAATTTAAGTTTAAAATTCTAATGATATACTTAATGAGATAATTTATAGCTGACACAAATATTTATGAATTATTTTAGATCACAAGTATCCAAAGTGTTCTTTTTTTCTTAAATTTTATGACCAATCAAACACTATCACATAAATAAGGACAAAATAAATGTATAATTTTGTGCAAAATCTAAGACGGATGTTAATTAAAACCGCAAACTAATTAAACTCTTCATTAGCTTATGCAGGGATTTTTTCTTATATAGTCAAATATAAAATGCATTACTTATGTGATTTTTTTTAAAATATTTCCAATCAAACTTTGTGCTATTTTAAGAGGAAATTCATTCTGAAAACATTTCTCCAAATCTTTTTAAACGGAAGATCCCTTAATAATACTGCTGAAAAATTAGCATTGGATTTGTCATATTGTACTAATCTTTTTGGAGTGTTAATCAGTAAATCTCTAAATGGTTTGAGGCTAACAAAATAAATTTTATTTGTTGAAGTGTCAATCTTCATTATTATAACTTCTCGAATAATTTGATATATTTTTTCATCTATTAGAATTTTCACATTTTATGGAGTAATCAATAATTAATTCAGTATTTTTTTAGGAAGAGCCTAAACAACTCATTTATTCCCAAAAAAAATTCCAAATAAATTGTCACGACTTGTTCTCCCTCCATAAGATGTCGTGACGGCACCTAGTCTCTACAATTAGGTAAGCCTAACAAATTACGGAAAATAATAAAAAATAAAGACAAAACAAATAGCTAAATTTCAACAGTTAATTATATAACGGAAAAATGCCGCTCGGCATATACAAGTGAACCAGCACTCGGGCATAAATAATATTCCCAAGATCCGGTAGTCACAAGCTCTAAGACTTTGTCTAACTGTTCCTATACATCATCTCCGGGCTGCAGCAAGTATGTGACTAATAGCGGGGCTAGTATGAGGCACCTGGATCTGCACACAAAATATGTGGAGAAGAGTAGCATGAATACATCGCAACGGTACCTAGTAAGTGCCAAACCTAACCTCGGTAGAGTAGTGACGAGGTCAGGTAAGGGCCTACTAGTATGTAATAAATAAGACAAAAAATATAATAATGTGAAAAGACTGAGAATCTAACAAGGAGAATTCAACAGAAAAAAACAACACAACACATAGTGATAAACAACATGGGCACTCCCGAAATACCGTCTCATAGTCTAAAAAGTAAATACTCAACAGGGGATCTCCCGAGATATCGTCTCATAGTCCCAAAAGTAAATATACAAGGAGATCTCTAGAGGTACCGCCTCATAGTCTCAAAAGTAAATAAGCAGGGGACTTCCCGAGGTACCGCCTCGTAGTCCCAAAAGTAAATGTGCAGGCGGATCTCCCGGGGTACCACCTCGTAGTCCTAAAAGTAAACACACAACTCAAAACCGATGGAAACAACAATTAACAGCAAGAACTCTACGGTTAAGACTGATGCAAATCAAGGAAAAATAGGAATTTCAATTAAGCATGCTGCACATATTTCAAATAAGCATTTAAAACACGTAGATATGTTATATTAGGCTAAACAAGATAACTGCACATGCCGGTATAACTCAATTAAGCTATAACATGTTACTACTCACTGAAAAGAACCAGATTTTACAACAATTAGCCCATGTACGCACACGTCACATCGCGTACAAGGCACTCACATATCACAGAATTATCACAACAGTACCACATACTAAGGGGATTTGCCCATACAAGATTAGGCAAGCCACTTACCTCGAACCAAGCTCAACTAATCAGTATGAATGCCTTTTCCTCGACTTTCCGACTCCGAATGGCCCAAATCTAGCTAAAAGAAATTTCATACTATAAATATAACTATAAGAAATCAATCTAATTAATTAAATCAAGACTTAAACAAAAAATTCGAAAATCGCCAAAAAAGTCGACTCGGACCCACATCTTAGAATCGGGTAAAAGTCACAAAATACAAACACCCATTCAACCACGAGTTTGATCGTGCCAAACGTACTCAAATCTGATGTCAAAATCTTAATCAAAACTCAAAAAATTGGTTGAAAAACTTTTCAACTTTTTTCTCAACTTTCTCAACCCAAATCCTTAATTAAATGATGAAATTAGCTATAGATTAGTGGAATATAACCAAAAAACGAGTTAAGAATCATTACCCAATCAACTGAAAATCCCTTAAATTATCGACTAAATCCGAGCTCTCAAAGTCCCAAAGTGAAAATGAGATCAAACCCTCGTAATTTCCCCTTTTCTGCTCAGTTAATCCGCTTATGCGAAGGATTCATTGCTTCTACGGTTCCGAACCTACGGAAAAACTATCGCAGGTGCAGACATCACTTATGTCCACAAAATTCTCTCATACGAGCAAGGGCCGCACCTGCACGCCTGCTTCTGTGCTCCATCTCCGCTCTTGCGAGTCCGCTTCTGCGGAACTCTGACTGCACCTGCAGTCCCAGCTGGGCAGGCCCTAATCGCTTATGCGGCTCGATGGCCGCTTCTGTGATGTCGCACCTGCAGCCCAAAATGTACAGGTGCGATTAACCCAGGTGCAGCAATTTCAGCCAATCCAACACAACTCCAAATGATCTATTAACCATCTGAAATCAACCCGAGGCCCCTGGGACCTCAAACAAACATACCAACAAGTCCTAAAACATCATACAAATTAGTCAAGCCCTCGAATTGCATCAAACAACAACAAAAATATGAACCATACTCCAATTCAGGCTTAATGAACTTTGAAACTTCAAACTTCTATAACCGATGCCGAAACCTATCAAAACATGTTGAATTGACCCCAAATTTTGCACACAAGTCATAGTCAACATTACAAACCTACTCCAACTTCCAAACTTGAAATCCGACTCTGATATCAAAAAGTCCACTACCAGTCAAACTTTCCAAAAATTCAACTTTTGCTATTTCAAGCCTAATTCAGCTACGGACCTCCAAATCATAATCCGGACACGCTCTTAAGTCCAAAATTACCAAACAGAGCTAACAGAACTGACGAACCTCTACTCCGGAGCTGTCTTCACACAGTTCCAACTACGGTCAAAATCCTAGAACTTAAGCTTCTATTTTAGGGACTAAGTGTCCCAAAACACTCCGAAGCCAAAAACAAAACCTCCCGGCAAGTCACATAACCAGAAAAAGATACGGGGGAAGCAGTAAATAAGGAATCAGGGCTATTACTCTCGAAACAACCAGTTAGGTCATTACATCCTTCCCCTCTTAAAACAATCGCTCATCCTCAAACGAGCATAGAGACATACCTGAAGTGGTGAAAAGATGAGTATAATGGCTGCACATATCGTACTTGGTCTACCAAGTTGCCTCCTCGACCGGCTCTGAAGCAATGTTCTTTGACCTCAACTTCCGAATCTGCCTGTCCAAAATAGCCACCCGCTCCTCAACATAAGATATATCCTTGTCCAACTAGACTGAGCTGAAATCCAACACATGAGACGGATCACCGTGATACTTTCGGAGCATAGAATCATGGAATACTGGATGAACTCCTGCTAGACTAGAAGGCAAGGCAAGTTTATAAGCAACCACCCCAACTCGCCGCAACACTTTGAATGGACCAATAAAACTTGGGCTCAGCTTGCCCTTCTTTCCAAACCTCATAACGCCCTTCATAGGTGAAACCCGGAGCAAGACCCGCTCTCCTACCATGAATGCAACATCGCAAGCCTTCCGATCTGCATAACTCTTCTGTTTGGACTGGGCTGTGCAAAGTCGATTCTGAATCACTTTTACCTTCTCTAATGCATCCTGAACTAAGTCTGTACCCAATAACCTAGCCTCACCTAGCTCAAAACAACCCACTAGAGACCGATACTGTCTACCATACAATGCCTAATACAGTGCTATCTGAATGCTCGACTGATAGATGTTGTTGTAAGCAAATTCCGCAAGTAGCAAGAATTGATCCCAAGAACCTCCAAACTCCATCACACACGCCCAAAACATATCCTCTAGTATCTGAATAGTGCACTCGGACTGTCCGTCCGTCTGAAGGTAAAATGTTGTGATCAACTAAACTAGTACCTAACTCTTGCTGTACGGCCTTCCAGAACTGTGATGTAAACTGCGTACTAGTCAGAGATGACAGATACTAGCACGCCATAAATCCTGACAATCTCGCTGATATAAACTCAAGCAAGTTGCTTGGAAGAATAAGTAGTCATCACATGAATTAAATGAGCTAACTTGGTCAGCCTATCCAGAATCACCCAAACTGCATCAAACTTTTGCTGAGTCCGTTGAAGCCCAACAACAAAATCCATAGTGATCCGCTCGCATTTCCACTCTGGAATCTCTAACTTATGAAGTAATCCCCCTGGCTGCTGATGCTCATACTTCACCTGTTGGCAATTTAGACACCAAACTACATATTTCACTATGTCCTTCTTCATTATCCTCCACAAATAATGTTGCCTCAAGTTTTGATACATCTTCGTGGCACCCGTATGAATGGAGTACCGCGAACTGTGAGCCTCCTCAAGAATCAACTCACGCAATCCATCTACATTGGGCACATATAGCCTGCCCTGCATCCTCAATGCACCATCATCTCCCATAGTGACCTTCTTAGCATCGCCGCCTTGAACCGTGTCTTTAAGGACAAGTAGATGATGATCATCATACTGACGCTTCCTGATACGATCATACAGAGAAGACTGGGAGACCACACAAGCCAAAACTCGACTCGGCTTGAAAATATCCAATCTAACATACTGGTTGGCCAAGGCCTAAATATCCAATGCCAATGGCCTCTCTGTTGCTGGTAAATAGGCTAAGCTCCCCAAACTCTCCACCCTGCGACTCAAGGCATCGGCCACCACATTGGCCTTCCCGGGATGGTAGAAATTGGTTATATCATAATCCTTATGCAGCTCTAACCACCTCTGCTGATGCAAGTTAAGATCCTTCTGCTTGAACATATGCTGCAAATTCCAGTGATCAGTATAGATTTCACAAGGGACATCGTACAAATAGTGCCTCCAAATCTTTAAGGCATGAACAATAGCTGCTAACTCAAGGTCGTGGACATGATAGTTCTTTTCATGTACCTTCAGTTGTCTGGACGCGTAGGCAATCACTCTACGGTCCTGCATCAACACCGCGTCGAGGCCAATCCGCGACACATCACAAAAAACAGTATAAGACCCGAACCTATAGGCAACACCAATATTGGAGCTTTAGTCAAAGCTATCTTGAGCTTTTGAAAGCTTTCCTCACACTCCTTTGTCCACCTGAAAGGAGCAGCCTTCTAGGTTAGCCTGGTAATAGGTGCTGAGCACCCTTTGAAATCGATGGTAATACCTCACCAAACCAAGAAAACTCCAGATCTCTGTAGCTGAGGACGGTCTAGGTTAACTCTGCGCTGCTTCCACCTTCTTTGGATCTACCTTAATCCCCTCACTCAACACTACGTGACCCAAAAATGCCGCAGAATCTAGCCAGAACTCACACTTTGAGAACTTTGCATATAATTTCTTTTCTCTCAAGGTTTGAAGCACAGTCCTCAGGTGCCGCTCATGATCCTCTCAACTCCGAGAGTACACTAGAATGTCATCAATATACACAATGACGAATGAGTCAAGATAGGGCCGAAATACATTGTACATCAAATGCATAAATATTGCTGGGGCGTTGGTCAGCCCAAATGACATCACAAAGAACTCGTAATGACCATACTGAGTCTTGAAAGCAGTCTTCGAGATATCTAGCTCCCAAATCTTCAACTGATGATAACCTGAACGTAAGTGAATCTTGGAAAACACTCTGGAAGCCTATAGATCAAATAAGTTATCAGTAACGAGGCAATGGATACCTATTCTTCACAGTAACTTTGTTCAAATGGCGATAATCAATGCACATACGCATAGAACCATCCTTCTTCTTCACAAACAAGACCGGGTCACCCCAAGGTGACATACTGTGTCGAATGAAGCCCTTATCAAGCAATTCGTGTAAATGTTATTTAAACGCCTTCAACTTAGAAGGAGCCATACAATATGAAGTAATAGAGATGGGCTGAGTGCCCGACAACAAATCAATACCAAAGTCGATATCTCTGTCAGGCGGCATGCCCAAAAGATTAGTTGGAAACACATCTGGGAAATCCCTCACTACTGGAACTGACTTAACTGTAGGGGTATCAATATCGACATCTCTCACATAAGCTAGATACGTATCACACCCCTTTCTCAACCGTTCGTTGAGCTTTAAGAAATCAAATAACTCTACTGAGAGTGTAATCTAAGGTACCCATCCACTCTAACCGTTGTAAGCCTAGCATAGCCAGCGTCACGATCATGGCGTGACAATCAAAAATAGCATAATATGGTGACAACTAGTCCATGCCCAAAATAATATCAAAATCTACCATACTGAGCAATAATAAATCGGCTCTGGTCTCAAAACTACTAATAACAACCAAACACGACCAACACACACGGTTAACAACAATAGAATCTCCCATAGGTATAGACACATATACAGGAAAACTCATAGAATCACGGGATACGCCCAAATATGAAGCAAAATAAAATGACACATAGGAATAAGTGGAACTTGGATCAAATAATATCGGCGCATCTCTATGACAGACCAAAAAAATACCTGTAATGACAGAGTCGGAAGTAACTACCTCTGTACGAGCAGGAAGGGCATAGTATCTGGCCTGGCCTCCCCCTCTAGGTTGACCTCTACCTCCTTGACCTCCACCTCGAGTTGGCTGAGTAGGTGGAGTGGTAGTTGGTGCTGTAATCATAGCCTGAGGATCATGTGGAGCACGTGGTTCCTAAGAAGTCTACGGAGGTGCACCCCTCCTAAGTCAGGGGCAATCCCTCACCATATGGCAAGTGTCGCTACACTCAAAACAAGCTCTCGGGGGGCGTGGCTGTTGTGGTTAGCTCGGGCCAGGTCTGCTGGACTGACCGCTAAAAGCACCCCGTCCATGAGGCACACTAGATACTGGCGGTGCATAATAAGGCTCATAGGTCCTAGGAGTAGCCGGAATACCACTAGCAGCTGGAAGTGCTGAATGAACGGGGCGACTCACATAACCCCTACCATGTAGAACTATAGCTGGGGCATGAGTATCAATATAAGTGCCAGACTCTCGAGATCTCTTGGCCTCCCTCTCCACTCTCTCTCGAGCAAGCATGTCCTCCACTCTCCTAGCAATACTTAGGGCTGGGCATTTATCGAGTAAAACTGATAACCCCAACCGTTAATTATTTATTGGGTTATTGTGTTAACGGTTCGGTAATGGTTTAGAATTTTTTCACTATTGGGTTATTGGTTCGGGCCTCGATTTGGCAATTCTATTAATGGGTTAACTGATAACCCAATAAAGATTAACAAAATTATTACTTTAAGTATATACATATGCAGATATGCTAGGGCTTCATTCTTTCGGTCTTTCCTATTCTTTCTCAGCCTCATCCGCATTCTTCAGACTCTTCAGTTGCTTCAAAGTTCACATTTCTCAACCGCATTCTTCAGCTTCATCTTCATTCTTCGTGTAAGTTTTTAGTTGCTTCATCTTCATCTTCAGTTGCCTTCATCTTCAACTTCAGTTGATTCAATCATTTATTAAGTGAATGACAGAGAAGAAAGAACTTATGCCTAAATAATATTTTTGTATTTTTGTAGTTGTTGTTGAAGAATTGCTACTACTTGAATTTGAACTGTTTGATTCTATCGAATTGGTATCATTCTTGACTACTTCAATATGTGAATATTAGTTGCAAATTTTTTGTGGCTTAGCAGCAACATTATGTTGATGTTTGTAGTGTTGGAAACTGAAAAGTTGTAGCAACAACATTATGTTGAATATTAGTTACAGATTCTTTGTTTAATGTAGTGTTTGATTATGTTTGTTGCATATTCTTTGTTGAATATGTTGAAAGTTGTAGCAGCAACATTATGTTTGATTGAATATTACTTTAATGTAGTGTTGCAGATTCTTTGTTGAATATGTTGAAAGTTGTAGCAACAACATTATGTTTGATTGAATATTACTTCAATGTAGTGTTGGAAACTGGAAAGTTGTAGCAGCACCAATAGTGTTGGAAACTGGAAAATGAAAACTGGAAATGTTGTCAAATTGTTTCAATACCAATAGTAGGGTTTCCATTTATTACGACAGTATTGAAGTGAAACTATTTTACAACTCTCAACAAATATAATATTAGTTTCTCCAAGCAGAAGCTTCAAATATTAGTTATGTCCAGAATTTATAAAACTATATTTTAGTTGTGGCAAGAAACGAGTTTTAAATCTGTTTTATTCTTCTTTTTTGATTTAACTCTAGATTAAGTTATCTTATCGGGTAAACCGATAACCGAACCTGCTGGTGCATGTCTAGGAAAACCACTGAAACAAACTGCATACTCTTACTTGGTGCAATTGCTCAAACTCGGTGCGCCATGCATCTTTAAGGCTCTGGGGAACATATTCCCTCAAAAACATATCCGAGAACTGAGTCCATGTAAGTGAAGCTGCCTTAACCGGACTATCCAACTCATAAGCATGCCACCACTGATAGGCCGCTCCTCTAAGCTGGAACGTAATGAAAGAAACCCCACTCGACTCAACTACGCCCATAGTACGGAGGATACGATGGCACTGCTCAAGAAATCCATGAGCATCCTCTAATGCTAGGCCACTGAAAGTAGGAGGGTGGTACTTCTTGTACCTCTTGAGCCTACGCTGTTCTTCCTCAGAAATTGCTACCCTACCCTCGAGCTGAACTGGCGACACCGGTACAACCTCTGGAATCTGATCGACCTTAATCCACTACTCTGGGGTGCAGGCGGCAGGAGTTTTTGCTCCTCCACTAGCTTGAGATGTGGCAAGAGCAAGAGGAATAAACCCTGCCTGAGCTAGGGTACCGATCATGCTCAGGACTATGCAATGGTCTCCTAAAGAGCTGGTATAGTAGTAGGCGTTTCAGGTGCCTGTACTCCAATTGGAGCTATGAGTGGCTCCTCCGTGGCAGCTCATATAGGTGCTTTGACTGAACCACGTGGACGTCTTCGGCCTTTACCCTAGCCCCGGCCTCTGGCGGCTCTAGTAGGCTGCGCAGGTGCTTGGTCATCTGATTCGGTTGTACGTGTCCTCACCATTTGTGGAAGAATAGAAGACAGAAGTTTAGAATTTTGAAGACAATAATTTCGCACGACAAGGAATCAAAAGAAGTGAAATTTTCCTAACAGTTCCATAGCCTCCCGAAGATAACTACAGACGTCTTTGTACCGATCCACGAGACTCTACTAAACCTGCTTGTGACTCATGAAACCTATGAACCTAGAGCTTTGATACCAACTTGTCATGACCCAATCCTCCCTTCATGAGATATCGTGATGCCCATAGTACAGAATCAAAATATCACAGTGTTATAAGAGACTGAAGTTTAGCCAAAAAAATCATAGAAGAATAACAACACAATACACAAGAGTAACAACAGGGAATCTCCGGAGATATCGTCTCGCTGTCCTAAAAGTAAATGTGCAGGGGGATATCCCGGGATACCGTTCTGTAGTCCCAAAGTAAATATGCAGTTCAAAACAATAGAAGTAACAATTACATAAATAAATCCAACAGTTTAGACTAAGTACAAGTCAAGGAAGAAGCAGGAATCCACTAAGTAAATACGCACTCCAATTCAAACTTAATGAACTTTGAAACTTCAAACTTCTACAACCGATGCCGAAACCTATCAAAACACGTCTGATTGACCCTAAATTTTTCACACAAGTCATATTCGACATTATAGACCTACTCCAACTTCCATACTCGGAATTAGACCCCGATATCAAAAAGTCCACTACCGGTCAAATTTCTTAAAAATTGAACTTTCGCCATTTCAAGTCTAATTCAATTACAGACCTCCAAATAATAATTCGGACACGCTCCTAAGTCCAAAATCACCCAACAGAGCTAACAAAACTGACGAAACTCCACTCCGGAGCCATATTCACACTATTCCAACTATGGTCAGAATCCTAGAACTTAAGCTTCCATTCACATAAGCAGAAAAAGATACGGGGAAGGCAACAAATAGGGGATCGGGGTTGTTACTCTCAAAGTGACTGGCCGAGTCATCACATCCTCCCCCGCTTAAAAAAAGCATTCATCCTCGAACGGGCATAGAGACATACCTAAAGTGGTGAAAAGATGAGGATAACGGCTACACATTTCATACTCGGTCTCCTAAGTCGCCTCCTTGATTGGCTGACCCCTCTACTGAACCTTCACTAAAGCAATGTTCTTTGACCTCAACATTCGAAACTACTTTCCAAAATAGCCACCGACTCCTCAATATAAGATAAATCCTTGTCCAGCTGGACTGAGTTGAAAGCTAACACATGAGACAGATTGTCATGATACTTCCGAAGCATAGAAACATGGAACACTGGATGAACTCCTGCTAGACTAGGAGGCAAGATAAGCTCATAAGCAACCTCCCAACTCGCCGAAACATCTCGAACGGGCCAATAAACCTTGGGCTCAGCTTGACCTTCTTCCCAAACCTCATAACACCCTTCATGGGTGAAACCCGGAGCAAGACCCGCTCCCCACCATGAATGAAACATCGCTAGCCTTCCGATCCTCATAACTCTTTTGTCTGGACTAGGCTGTGTGAAATCGATCCTAAATCACCTTAAACTTCTCTAAAGCATCCTGAACCAAGTCTGTACCTAATAGCCTAGCCTCGCCCGGCTCAAACCAGCCCACTGGAAACTGACACCGCCTATTATACAAAGCCTCATATGGTACCATTTGAGTGCTCGATTGATAACTATTGTTGTAGGTAAACTCCGCAAGTGGCAAGAATTGATCCCAAGAACCTCCGAACTCCATCACACAAGCACGAAGCATATCCTCCAGTATTTGAATAGTGTACTTGGATGGCCCGTTCGTCTGAGGGTGAAATGATATGCTCAACTCAACCCGAGTACCTAACTCTTGCTGTAAAGCCCTCCAGAATTGCGATGTAAACTGCGCACCCTGGTCAAAGATGATAGATATCGGTATGCCATGAAGCCTGACAATCTCACAGAGAAACTCGAGCCAACTGCTCGGAAGAATAAGTGGTCATCACAGGAACGAAATGAGCTGACTTGGTTAACCTATCCACAATCACCCAAACTAGATCAAACTTCTGATGAGTGCGTGGAAGCCCAACAACAAAATCCATAGTGATCCGCTCCTATTTCCACTCTGAAATCTCTATCTTCTGAAACAATCCACATGGTCACTGATGCTCATACTTCACCTGATGGTAATTTAGACACCGAGCTACATACTCTACTATGTCCTTCTTCATACTTCTCCACCAATAATGTTGCCTCAAGTCCTGATATATATATTCGCGACACCTGGATGAATGGAGTACCGCGAACTGTGATCCCTCTGAAGAACCAGCTCATGCAATCCATCTAGATTGGGCATACATAGTTTGCTCTGCATCCTCAATGCACCATCATCTCCAATAGTGACCTCCTTGGCATCATCGTGCTGGACCATGTCCTTAAGTACAAGCAGATGGGAGTCATCATACTGACGCTCCCTGATACGATCATAAACAGAAGACTACGAGACCACACAAGCCAAAACTCGACTCGGCTCAGAAATATCCTACCCAAAAAACTGGTTGGCCAAGGCCTGAACATCCAATGCCAATGGCCTCTCTCCTGCCGGTAGATATGCTAAGCTCCCCAAACTCTCCGCCTTGCAACTCAAGGCATCGACCACCACATTGGCCTTCCCGGGATGGTATAGAATAGTGATATAATAATCCTTAAGCATCTCTAACCACCTCTACTGACGCAAGTTAAGATCCTTCTGTTTAAACAGATATTGCAAACTCCAGTGATCAGTGTAGATCTCACAAGGGACACCGTACAAATAGTGCCGCCAAATCTTCAAGGTATGAACAATAGCTGCTAACTCAAGGTCGTGGATAGGATAGTTCTTTTCATGCACCTTCAACTATCTGGACATGTAGGCAATCACCCTACGATCCTGTATTAACACCGCGCTGAGACCAATCTGCGACGCATCACAATATACAGTATAAGACCCCAAACCCGTAGGCAGTACCAATATAGTGTTGTAGTCAAAGCTGTCTTGGGATTTTGAATGCTCTCCTTACACTCCTCTGTCCACCTGAATGGAGTACCCTTCTAGTAAACTTGGTCATAGGTGCTGCAATAGATGAGAAACCCTTTACGAAACGATGGTAATACCCCACCAAACCAAGAAAACTCCGGATATCCGTAGCTGAGGACGGTCTAGGCCAACTCTGCAATGCTTCTACCTTCTTCGGATCCACCTTGATCCCCACACTCGACATTGTGTGACCTAAAAATGCCACTGAATCTAACCAGGACTCACGCTTTGAGAATTTTGCATATAACTTCTTTTCTCTCAAGGTATGAAGCACAACCCTCAGGTGTTGCTCATGATCCTCCCGACTCCGGGAGTACAATAGAATGTCGTCAATAAATACAATGACGAATGAGTCAAGATAGGGCCGGGATACACTGTGCATCAAATGTATGAATATTGTTGGGGCGTTGGTCAACCCAAATGACATCACAAGGAACTTGTAGTGGCCATACCGAATCCTGAAAGCAGTATTCAGGATATCTGGCTCCCGAATCTTTAACTGATGATAGCCTGAACACAAGTTAATCTTGGAAAATACTTTAGCACCTTGTAACTGATCAAATAGTTCATCAATACGAGGCAATGGATACATGTTCTTCTTCCTAATGCACATACGTATAGAACCATCCCTCTTCTTCCCAAACAAGACTAGGGCACCCCAAGGTGACACACTAGGCCGAATGAAGCCCTTATCAAGCAATTCCTGTAACCGTTCCTTCAACTCAGGAGGATCCATATGATATGGAGAAATAGAGATGGGCTGAGTGTCGGGCAATAAACCAATACCAAAATCGATATTCCTATCGGGAGGTATGTCCGGAAGATCATCTGGAAATAAATTGGGATAATCCCTCGTTACTGGAACGGACTCTACCATAGGGGCATCAATACTGATATCTCTCACATAAGCTAGATACGCATCATACCCCTTCTCAACCATTCGTTGAACTTTAAGAAATGATATAACTCTGCTGGGAGTATAATCTAAGGTACCTCTCCACTCTAACCGCGGAAATCCTAGCATAGCCAGCGTCATTTTCTTGGAGTGACAATCAAGAATAGTATAATGGGGTGACAACCAGCCCATGCCCAAATAATATCAAAGTCTACCATACTGAGCAATAATAAATCGGTGATGATCTCAAAGCCACTAATAACAACCAAACACGACCCATACACATAGTACACAATAATAAAATCTCCCACACTTGCGGTCTCCCTATCGCAAGTGAGAAAACACCAGAAGTTTAAAAACATCAGCAATAACACAAGTCTAATTTTCGATCCGTTAAACATCTGAAACTTGCCCGAGGCCCCTTGGGACCTCAACCAACCATACCAACAAGGCCTAAAATACCATACAAACTTAGTCGAGCACTCAAATCACTTCAAAAAATGCTAAAAATATGAATCACCCTCCAATTCAAACTTAGTGAAATTTGAAATTTCAAACTTTTACAACTGATGTCGAAACCTATCAAACCACGTCCGATTGGCCTCAAATTTTGTACACAAGTCATAATTGACATTACGAGCATACTCCAACTTCCAGAATTCGAATCCGAACCCGATATCAAAAACTCCACTTTCGATAAAAAATTTCAAAATTTGACTTTCGCCAATTCAAGCATAAATCAGCTACAAACCTCCCATTCACAATCCGGACATGCTCCTAAGTCCAAAATCACCCAAGGAGTTAACAAAACTGACAAAATCCATTCTAGAGTCGTCTTCACACAGTTCTAACTATGGTCAAAATCTTAAGACTTAAGCTTCCGCTTTAGGGATTATATGTCCCAAAACACTCCGACACCAAAAACAAAACCTCTCGGCAAGTCACATAAGTAGAAAAAGATACGGGGGAAATAGTAAATAGAGGACCAGGGCTATTACTCTCAAAACGACCGGTCGGGTCGTTACATACTTACAATAGCCCAAATTCAACATTAACCACTTTGCATCTCGTAGCCATATTTTCACTCAACGACCACTTTACGTCAAGTAGTCTTACGTCCAATAGCCACTTTTCGCCCCGTAACGACTTGCACCTAGTAACTAATTTTTTGCCAACTTTCATATAGCCCATTTCATTTTGTTTTTTTTCTTTGTTTTCTTGTTTATTCTAGCTAGTTTAATTAAGTATTAGTTCATACTTAGTGATAAACTTTCATACTTAGTGATAAACTAGTTTTTGTGTGCTTTCTTTTACTTCGTGCTAATTTTATTTGTACTTTTTTCTTTAATTTCTTGTTTCCATTGTCCTATAGTTATTTTAGCTTCTTTGTTGAGTCACATAAACTCCATTCTTGCCCCGAAGCTGAAAGATCCACTTGAAAGTACATTGATTGAGTTTGATATCAACTTTATATATTCATCTAATAGTGAAAAAAATGCTTGAGTGGTGAAATTCTTAGAGTGTATGCCTAAAAGACGAGTGCACAAGAGTGATACACGAGTGGTAAAATTTGAGTAAAATCTTTGTGGGATACAAAAAGGGAGTGAATTGGAGAGGTCCTTTTACTTTTAACTTATTTTCTTTATTTGTAGGTATTATGTTTTTGAATATTAGATATACTACAATTCCAAGTGAGGGAGTCCCCAATGAGACCATTTTGGAGGCTTTACAAGCTTATCATGACCCAAAATTCACTAGTCGTGATGGCACCTAACCCAACCCGCTAGGTAAGCCAACTAATATCTATCTAGTTTTAATGATATTTAACAGGACAATTAATTAAAGAAATTATCTAAATCTGATACATTCCCAAGGACTGGTAATACGAATCATGAGCTTCTAAGAATAGAGTTTACAAAGCTGATATAAAGTAAATACACCTTCTGTTTGAGAAGTACATAAACAGAGTTTTATAAATTTTAGGCTACCATGAACAAGAGGCAGCTGAGTCTGGATTGCAGGTGAACCTTCAATGCTAGCTCCCGCCATGCACAGTAACATCGGCATCTGAAATCTGCACGCAATGTGCAGGAAAGCATAGTATAAGTACAACCGACCCCATGTACTAAATAAGTAACAAACCTAATCTTAGGTTGAAAGTAGTGACGAGATGTAACATAGGTCGGGTTCATCACCAATAACTAACGGCAGTTCATAACAATGTAGCGCAAGTAAATAAAGAAGTAGCTCAGATATAACATGCTCAGCCTTTTCATAATTTTTTCGAAAAACAGTTCCACTTTTCAAGTATATCAGTGAAACCCCAAATCCTTTACTGAAAACTTCAAAAAAAGAGATAGTTTGAAAATTGTAATTTTTCCCAAAAACTTTTCATCAGGTAAATGTTTCATTCTCAGATAGCATGAGGAAAGTACATCTTTATGCCCACATGTCAAGATATATGTAAAAATCATTAATGTCACCAAAACCGAGTAGCAAAAGAGAATACATCTCTATGCAAATATCTCAAGTACGTATGTCAAATGCAATGTCTCTCAGTGATGAACTCGTGTACTCACACTCTCATAGTACTCAACCTCACGGTCTCATATTATCTCTTACCGTGCTCATTACTCAGCACACTCAATCACTCAGAACTGTACAATACTCGTTGCGGCATGCAACAAGATCCACATACATATACATAGTTGATTGCGCTCACTAGGGTGTGAAAACTCCGGAGGGGATCCTACAGACCAAACGCTATAATCTGCATGGACAACTAACGTGCTGCACGGACAACTCACGTGCTATAATATCAAATCAAGATCCGCACGGACAATTCACGTGCTGCACAGACAACTCACGTGCTATAACATCAATATATGGATCCGCACGGATAACTCACTTGCTGCACGGACAACTCACGTGCCATAGTAACAATATCTCAAAATAAGGCCCTCGGCCTCACTCAGTCATCAATCTCTCCAGTCTCTCTCCGGACTCACAATGTCATGAAACTAGCCCAAAAATGATGATATGAGGTATCAGTAAATAACAACAGACACTGAGATATGATATGCATATGAATGTGAATGTGTATGACTGAGTATATAAAGCAATGAAAGCAAATAACTCAACAGCAGAAATGATCTCAGTGGGTCCTAACAGGATAAGCATGTAGCCTAGACATGGTGTCTAACATGGATCACAACCCAATTCCTTTATCACATGGTGAAAATACAGATATCAACAAAATAGGGCCACTATTCAATGCCATGGAAACAACGGAGTCACAATTTACAGGGTGCATGCCCACATGCCCGTCACCTATGATGTGCGTCACCTCAACATCAATTATATAATACATAATTCGGGGTTTCATACCCTCAGCCCTAAATTTAGAAGAGCTACTTATCTCGAACAAACCAATTCCAATACCGAGCAAGCCAAGCGATGCTCTAAAAATGCCATCTCGCGCGTTCCGACCTCTAAACGGCTTGAAACTAGCCAAAACTAACTTAAATACATCAAACAATGCTAAAGGAACCAATCCCAATCGAAAAAGGCTGAATCTTTAATCAAAAGCCCAAAATCGGTCAAAAAGCCCAACCCGGGCCCGCACCTTGGAACCAATCAAAATTTACTAAATCCGACAACTCATTTAATTACGAGTCCAACCATACTAGTTTCACTCAAATCTGACTCCAACTCGATGTTCAAAACTCAAAAAATCACTTTATGAAATTTTAGACAAAACCCCCAAATTTCACTTTGAAATCATCAATCAAATGCCAAAGACGAAGACAGATTCATGAAATATAACCAAATTTGAGTATAAAACACTTACCCCAATTCAGATGGTGAAAATCGTCTCCAAAAATTGTCTAAATTCGAGCTCCCCAACTCAAAATATGACCAAATGAACAAACTTTCCATATTAAGTAATTTTGCCCAGCTGTTCTGCCTCGTTTTGCATGCCAAACAGTCCCGAAACTTGCTTTTGATGCCTCTAATGGATTCCTTGTGAAATTTCAGTCAGGATAGACTTTTGAATCACTCCATTTGACTTTATAATGAAGAAGATATGTTGGTTTTAATATTTGAAAATAGAGCAGATTGTTAAATATGAAGTTAGTAGCAATTTCTTAATTAATAAGAAAAATCTCGCAACCCAATTCCTAGTAAAATGACTATAAAATTCTCATACGATGTCCAAATTTGATGATTCTTTTTACTATGCCTCCATAATTACGATACGAATCTAATGATTCAATCAAAATAGAAATTGGAGCTCATTTGCTTAATTTGGTGCCATTTATGCTTGAAGAAACGACGTTGAAACATAAGAAAAACGAGCGCAACATAGCCCAAACCTATCCGAAACTCACCCGAGCCCCTCGGGACCCCGTACGAACATACAAACAAGTCCCATAATATAATACAAACCTACTTGAGGCCTCAAATCATATATAACAACATCGAAGCGATGAAACGCACCTCAAATCAAACTTAATGAACTTCCGTACTTTTGACTTCCAAAAACTCGCGTCGAAACATATCAAATCAACGCAGAATGAAATAAAATTTTGCACACAAGTACTAATACATCATACGGAGCTACTCGTACCACCAAACTACCAAGAAAAGTTCAAATTCTCAAAACGACCGATCAGATCGTTACAAAGCTTTGATTATGAAAGTTGATAACATGGAACAAATGGTCAAGTCTCATAATAACCTTCTTAACCAAATGGCAAGGCTTGTAACCTAATCCTAACCAAGGGGTGAGAGCAAGTGTAACACAACAAACTAGTTCTACGCCCACCGCATCACACATTACAAATACAAAGACAAGTAAGAGTTGAGCATCAACAACAACTCACAACAACTGCAAAATAACTTTGATGATGATTTGGGCTATGGCAAACAATATGATGAACCTGTTAGAGTCCAACCTAGAAGCAATGGACAATCAAACTTTAGAGAGAGAGGTGGAAAGCATGGTAGAGATTATTAAGGTAGAAACTTGAATGATGCTTATGATAGAAATATTGGTAACGAAGAATATGGTAGAAGCTGGGGAAATGAAGAAGATTAGGGTCTTAATAACATCAAGACTTCACTTCCTACTTTCAAGGGAAGCAGTGACCCCGAGGAATTTTTAAAATGGGAAATACAAATGGAAAGAATGTTTGAGATTAACAATATATCCTATGCAAAGAGGTTCAAACATGTCATTTCTAAACTTGTACTAGTTATGCACAGGATTGAAATAGAAATGGAGATATTGCTATTGATTCTTGGGGGTTTCTTAGGGTGGTTATGAGAGGAAAATTTGTGCCTGAAGAGTATGTGAATGACTTGCTTACCAAATTTTATAACATGAAGCAAGGAAACAAAAATTTGGAGGCTTACTTTGAAGAGTTGGAGACAACTAGGGTTAGAGTCAATCTTGATGATAATGGAAGATTCATGATTTTTAGATTTTTAGCGGGGCTTAAGCATGAAATCTCTAGCCAAATGACTTTGCACAAATTTGTTACTATACATGAGTCACTCCAAGGGGATATCAAAGTTGAAAATAAACTCCAACAAGAGAGGCAACTCAAAAAGAGCAAATCCAAAAGTTACAATACTCTTGGAGCAAAAACAAGGAAACTTGGCAACCTCTTTCAAATGGCAACAAGCCAAAAGTTACTCCAAGTGGCAAAATGACAAAGGCAAACCAAAGGTAGAGGCTAAGGAGGGAGGTAACAATTCTAAATCTTATTTTTAAAATTTTAACTCTAATAGATGCTACAAATGTCAAGGATATAGTCATAAAATGAGTGAATGTCCTAATAGAAGAACCATAATTCTTATGGAAGAAGCTTATGAAAAGGAAGAAAATAGAGAAAGAAGAGGAGGCCAAATGTGATGATGAAGTAAAACATGACACTCTTATTTACCTTTGTATGTTGTTAGGAGAGTGTTGAATGCAAAAGTGATGGAAGATATGAACCAAATAGAGAACTTGTTCCATGGAAGGTGTAAGATTAAATATCATGTGTGTTATTTGATTATTTATGGTAGTAGTTGTGATAATGTTGTTAGTACTTCTATGGTTGAGAAGTTGAACTTGAAAACTCAAATACATACTCGCCCATATAAGCTCAAGTGGCTTAATGAATGTGGTGAACTTAAAATGACTAGACAAGTCTTGATAAATTTCGAAACTAAAAAGTATGTTGATGATATTCTTTGTGATGTGGTGCTTATGCAAGCATGTCATATATTGTTAGGGAGGCCATAGGAATACGACAAGAATGCTCTACATGGAAAGACTAATAAATATTATTTTGAGGAGAATACTGAAAAGAAGAATGAAAAGAAAGAAGAGAGAAAACAAGAGAGTTCAAGTGAGGAACAATCTTCTTATAATTCTCTCATGACGATGTTTTTCGTGCTAATTGTTTGGCTTATTATGTAGATACTTTGAAGAAGTATTCAAGTGGAAGTCTTCAAAAAAGAACATCAAGTGAGGTGACCGAATTCACCCTAGCCCAAAGTGAAGATTCTTTCATTCTACAAGGAGGTAACATAGAATCTTTAGAAGTGTATCAAGGTATGATTGTTAAGACTAACACTCTTTCTTCTTGTGATGAGCATAATGATGTTTCAAGTGTTAGTTTGGGTACATTTATTGATTCTAATGATTCTTTGAGTTGTGAAGATACACTAGATAATGATTCTTGTTGTTTTGATGGATTGAATGACCTATTTACTTATGAAGAAGCATTGATTGAGGTTGAGGAAAGCGTAAACATTGCATCTTTATGTGATTTTGTTGAGTTTGATCCATTAATTGTGATTGTTAATGCTTTCTACTTTGAGGACCATTCTTTAATTGGTGATGATTGCTTATTTGAAGGTAAATTGAGTTGTAAAGTTTCAAGCTTTAAGCCATTAGATTCTTTCTTGTTTGATTGTGAGATACAATCTTTTGAATTTGATATGGATTTACCAATCAAAGGTTCCATTTTTAAGAAGATGTTTGAGATTACTAATGAGATTGTTTTGGAAGCTAAACTTTTTGAAAAAGAAGAAAGTTCTTTAATTGGTGTAAACCTTCTTCCTTTTCCACTCATATACTTGATAGAACTAATTTGTTCCACTAAACCAGTGCTTTGAGTTTAAAACAAGATTACTTTCATGTGGGTTGGTGTGATGAGTTTAAGAAAAAGCATGTTAAATCTTTCTTGAATGATAATATTGGTGAAGCCAAGAGATTTGTTTTGTTTGAGCATACCATTCTTATTTTCTATTTCTCATATCTACTTGAATTCAAGAATGACTTATTTATTTCGCTTATGCTTATGCTTGGACTTGATAAAGCTATGAGAGTTAATACTTTTCTTGATGATTCTTATGCTGGGGCACACTTGGTGTGCAAATTGGAGGTATTTCATATAATTCTCATATTTTGGTTAGCTTTTATGCTTTATTTTGCCCATGGGTATCATTAGATTTTGGTTTGAATAGTAGATTTGTCTTACTTGATGGCTTGGATGCACCATTAATTTGTTAAAATATGGTTGCTTGTTAGTTTGAGGAACTTGTTTATGTCCAAGTTAAAATTTTACTAATGGAAGCTCCCTTTCTTTTGTTTAAAGGTCCAAATATGATGACGAATTTTTTTTAAGGGAGAGAGGATGATAAAAACTAGATAGCCATCGAGCAATTTGGATTCTAATTGGAGGCTACTTCCATTACGGAACGGCTACATGTGCAATATCGCCAACAATTAAAGACTACATTATATCTGGTGGTTATACTTGTAATATTTAGCTCCCTAGTATAAATAGCCCTTACGGCTCTCATTTTAGCTTAACTTATTTTGATATTGTGAATAAAAACTCATTGAGAGTATTTAGGATAAATTCCTACATTGGTTGATTACTTAGTAAGGTGAACTTGCAAGGGGATTGCTTCCCTTGATAGTTGTTCCTATAGTTTTGGATCAATTAAGTCTTAAATTGATTAGGTATTTGTTTATTTCAAATGTTCTTTCAATTTCTTTAGTTGGTTCTCTACTGAATCTTTATCTTTTATCTTTTTATTTGTGTTCTTGTTATTTTACTTCTGCGTTCGTATCAAATAGCTTGAGATGAGTTAAGTTAAGATAGATTGAGTTCAATAAATAACCGGGTCAATAACCAAGCCAACGTTGGACGGATCATTTGGGCTTGACCAAATTTGACAACCCTATTTCCGTTATAGGCAATTTGACTTTAGCCCAAGTGTTGACTTTTGGTTTGTTTCTTCTTTGTTAATTGATTGAATACTAGAGTATATTTTTAGGATAGGATAAACAGACAGTATTCTGCCTCTTTCCTTTTTTATGGTGATAGGAATAACAGTTTTACCTTTTTCAATATTTTAGTCATCTAAAAATAGGAACAAAAATTTAAGAGAATTTTTTAAAAATGTTCTGTAACTTAATATGTTTGCTTAACTGTTTTTAAATTTTATGTTTTGCACTTAATATGCTATATCGTTTACAATGAGCTAGCTATTTGTACTGGTATAAGCTTATTGATATCTAATTGTCGCAAAAATTTGAGGTTTTATGTTCCAGTTTACATTAATTACTCAAAACTAATTTAGAAATACTTCCTCCTAACATATAAGGTTTGTTTGCTAAAATGATAAGATAATGTTCGAGATACTAAAGTTTGAATTTTATTTTAGTTTTTGAAATCATATTTTCTAAATTTCTCTAAATCTTCAAAAATTAAGTTTGCAGACCAGGAGTGGAGGTAAAATTCTAATTACGGGTTCGAATGAACCCAATAACTTTTGCTTAGATCTTGTATTTGTCATTAAATATATATAAATATTTAATTGTTAACCCAATAACTAAGACGTGCTAATGCATGTTGACTTTTTTGGAGAAAAAAAAAAGGGAATGGATGTTGATTGAAAGAGAAATATATGAGAATCATTCTGGTTAATATATAGGCCCTCACGCTAATATAAATCAATGTAATTGGAAGAAATAGAGAAAGAACAGCTAATTGATTAATTAAAAATTGACATGTAAGAATTCCAAAGCAAGAAGAGCTGAATTATCAACTCGGTCTTTGAAATTTCTGTTATAGTAAAATAATAAATATACTACTCCCTCCTCCGCTAACTTTTACTCATCACGTTTCGTTTTTTGATACTCAATTTGACTAATTTTTAAGTTAAATTGCATTAGATTTTTGTTAATATTTTAAAATTAAAATTTAGATATTCGGAAACTATACGAAAAGTACGATAATTTGTAATTTTTCTCATATCAATATGATGAAAAAATACATGTTAAAATGTTGGTCAAAATTTTTGTAATTTGACTTTCGAAAAGTAAAAGAGAAAATGCATAAGTACCCCTGACCTATACTTGTATTCTCAACTACACACTTTTTCTTTGCGGGAATCCTATTACCCCCCTAAACTTATTTTAAATAGAATTATTTGCACCCTTATCGCTGACGTGACAGAGTGTGTGTATTTCACTCTCTCAAAGGAGAGTGAGAAGCAAGAAAAAACGATTTTCACATTATTTTTTATTCTTTTTTACCATTTTTCTTACTTTTCTTTTACCTTTTCCTTTTTCTTTGTCTTTTTTCTTTTACTTTTTTTCCGTTTCTTCTCTAATTCAGGCGGATGTTGATTCACCGGCGACTTTGTCTGACTGTTTTTCTTCCAAATTTTTCTTTTCACACAAATTAAACTCTCAAAAAGATCTATTCATAAGCAAAGCAAAATACACTAAGATTTGGGAAAAAAATTTATCATCGGAAAACCTTCCCATGCCGAAAAAAATGATGTATTGAAATTTTAAGTGGAAAAAGTTTTCTCAGCTTATATTCGTTTTTATTTCTTTTGCTCTTCCTCCCACACATAAATTACACTTTCAAAAAAATTTATATATATATTTATAAAACAAAAACACTTAGATTGGGATAAAAAATCTCTCGCCGGAAAAAAAAGTTTGCCAGAAAAAAGGGTGTTTGTGAAATTCCGACGACCACCATTTTATACCGCTGGTGACCAAAACAAAAATAAAGATAATGAATAACAAAAAAAAATGAGAATAATAAGGAATAAGAAAAAAAGGATAAGAAAAAGAAGAAAGAATTAAAAAAAGTACTAAAAATACATGTGGGGCGCGTGTAGCTCACCACTTGCCAAGAGTTTGGTTGTCAGCGTTAATGGTGTAAATAATTCTATTTAAAATAAGTTTAGAGGGTAATAAGATTCCCGCAAAAAAAATGTGTAATTAAAAATTCGGGTATAAGTTAGGGGTACTTATGCATTTTTTCAAAAATAAAATATGATAAATAAAAGTGGACGGAAGAGTAGGATAAGAACACGTACAAAGTCTATATTTGAGAAATTTCAACTTTACGAAATTGTTCAAGTTTAACGAGTGTTTGAGTTTTCGGTTACTTATTAGGATTTGGGCTAACATTTATCAAATTTTGCAAACATAAAGGATCATAATGTGTTAAGATGTTTACATCAAGGACCAAAATAGTTTTATCCCTATACATTAAGGACCATTTTGATTATTTTTATTTTTATTCTTAAAACATATTTTTACTTTTTGAAACACTTTTGCAGTCATCGCTTCTGACAGTCCGATCCAACGTTGGGAACTGATTTTGCCGGAAGTTCCATCTCCGACGCGAATTTGAACTACCCATTTTGCTAGAAATAGAATCAAAGCAACCCATTCTGACATGTGCCCACTTCATCTTTACCTTCCAAAGCTCGCAGGTTTGGAGTTAAATCTGATAATACAAACAAGAAGCTCAATAATTTATGCTCAGTCCAAAATATTCTCAACCTTAACATCCTAACTCGCAAAGGCATTCGCTTAGACAGTAAAACTCTAGCTTTTCTAATTCAACAGTGTGCCAATTCAAAGTCATATAGACAAGGAAAATGGATCCATTTCCATCTCAAAACCACTGGGTGGAAACACCCCACTACTTTTCTTGCCAATCATTTGATTGGTGTGTGTGGTAAATGCGGTCATCATATTGAAGCACGTAGCGTGTTTGATAAAATGACTACGAGAAATTTGTATTCCTGGAATAATATGCTTTGCTAAGTCAGGCATGGTAAAGGCTGCTAAAAGGCTGTTTGACAAAATGCCCGAGAAAGATGTTGTTTCTTGGAATACTATGGTGATTGCTTATGCTCAGCTTGGGTACTTCAACGAGGCTCTCAAGTTTTATAGAGAATTTAGGAGGTTAAGTATTGGGTTCAATGAGTATAGCTTTGCTGGGGTTATTACTGCTTGTTTAAGTCCAGGGATTTTTCTCTCACTGAGCAGGTTCATTGCCAAGTATTTGTCGCTGGGTTTTTATCTAACATAGTTCTTTCTAGTTCGATTGTTGATGCATATGCAAAATGTGGAAAGATGAGCGATGCTAGAAGGTTGTTTGATGCAATGAGAGTAAGAGATGTTCTTGCTTGGACCACCTTGGTTTCAGGCTATTCAAGGTGTGGCGATATGGTGTCAGCCAGGGAGCTGTTTGAAGCAATGCCTGAGAAGTATCCTGTTTCTTGGACGACTTTGATTGCTGGTTATTCCCATAGTGGCATGAACCTTCAGGCCCTTGAGTTATTTGCAAAGATGGTGAAGCTTCAGGTCCAACCTGATCAGTTTACGTTTAGTAGTTGTCTATCTGCTTGTGCTGATATAGCATCACTTAAGCATGGTAAGCAAGTACATGCATTCCTGGTGAATGCTGGTTTAAGACCTAATGCAATTGTTATGAGTTCTCTCATTGATATGTATTCAAAATGTGGAAATTTGGAAGTTGCAAAGAGGGTATTTGATACGATGGGCAACAAACATGATGCAGTATTATGGAATACCATGTTGTCTGCATTAGCACAACATGGTATGGGTGAAGAGCCAATTGAAATGTTCTTTAAGATGGTGAAGATTGGAGTGAAACCAAACAGAATCACATTTGTCGTCCTTCTCAATGCTTGTAGTCATTCAAGACTAGTGCAGGAAGGCCTTTCTTTTTTCGAGATGATGACTTCTAATCATAATGTTCCTCCCGATGAAGAACATTATGCATGCATAATTGACCTCATAGGTAGAGCAGGACGTTTTAGTGAAGTGCTAGCTCAGATAAAGAAGATGCCTTGTGAACCTGATGATCATATTTGGAATGCCTTACTTGATGTTTGTAGGATTCATGGAAATGTAGAGTTGGGTAGAATGGCTGCCGAACTACTAATAGAGCTGGACCCACAGTCTCCTGCCGCATATTTGCTGTTGTCAAGTATTTATGGTGCACTTGGGATGTGGGAAAATGTAGAGAAAGTGAGACAGCTTATGAATGAGAGACATGTTAGGAAAGAGCAGGCTGTTAGTTGGTTAGAGATTGAGCAAAAACTGCGTCCCTCTTTTGGGTGCAGTCAGTTGAATACGTTAGAGAAAGATACACTCACGATTTTGCAACTTTTAGCTGATAAGACAGAAGATGATGATTTATTACATGATAGTGAAAGGTAAAATTTCTTTCCATTTTTTCTCCTCTGTATCACTGAAACGTATGCAAAATAAATATGTTTACTTGGCACACCTTACGGTATTTATAGAGTGTATCTAAATTTAGGTGAATTTTAATGCAGGCAATTATTTCTTTGGCTTGTTAACTGCTCATACTTTATCTCGTGTGTGGAAATATTTGAACATTATCTAGTTGCACTTGCATAATTTTGTTAAATGTCCCGTCTCTTTTGAGTCTCTGCCATAAGAATAAGATCAGAGATCCCTGGAACAGCCTGTCCTGTATTTTCAGTTAACCTGGACGCTTCATTGTTTCTTGTTTCAAGAGAATGCATGAACAACAGCTTTGGGCCACTGCTCCTCCAGACCTCCACCACCCTCTAACTTTGCGAGCGAAATATCTTCCTTAGGTGTTCTCCCTAGGCCATCCACTGTACATTAACGGCAATTTCTCAAATCAAAACCAGTCATCTTTTTTTCCTTTGTAGTTGTCATACTGGACTAAATGTTGACATCTCATAGTTGATTCAAACTTGAAGAAATTTAGTTTATGCTAAATCATCAAACGATAAAAATGTGAAAGCTCAAATATGTTTGAATCAGCCCATACTCTGGATGCATTCAAGAATAAAAGTACCTTTTTATGAGAATTGTTTGATTGCAAAGATGCCTTGATTGAATGATAAAATTGAGGTTTGGAAAATCTAAGTCGGAAGTGAATTCCAAATTATTGCCAATAATAGTACCTAATTGTTTGATTGTTTTTATCAGTTTATCTCACATGCTCATCCCCTTCCAACCCTGATCGGAGCGAACTAATACGAATATTTCTGCTCCTGCGTCTTCCTCTTCCTCCTAGGACAATTTGCCATCCATCTGCTTTTCTTAATTTTTCTTCCTGTTAACATGGCTGGCAAGCACATGTCAAATGCATGCATCGAGCCAGCTCTGATTTTAATCCAAATCTTGTCAATACAGTTTCATACATGGTGGGCTTGATGCTAGAGGTAGCAGCCTTTGATGTGAACTACATGGGCCACCCTCTCAACCAGCACACACCAGAAAACAAGCCATTCTTATATGCCATTTTGGCTGCCGCTGGGCTTCTTCACAATTATCACCTCTGATTTGTTGAGGAACTTAAATGATTGGTTGAAGTTAGTTCTTGTGCCAACAGCCTTAAGGTCTAAGCTGCTGGTATGGGCATTGCTGACATTTTTTGCCTGTTGTGCCTGGGAATGATTTTTGAGGTGGGGTTTCCCTGGTAAAATGCCTATCCAGAAGCAACTGTGACGTCGTGTTGCAGCAAGTCTAGAAAAGAAGCGCCATTAGTTCTTAGTTGTCATGATTGAGAACATTATAGTTTTGAACGCTGGGGATTTAGAGTCGGCAGGTGGTCAATAGCTTCATTTTATTGACAATGTAGCTGAAGATAGCTATGATTGCGTGCTGGATGGTATATTGTTGTATTGAAAGATCATAACCAGAATTTTGCTGGAATTTGTCATCCCTACCCATGAAGATCCTAACGGAAGGAGCGTATATCGGAGCAGCTTGCTCTCATTTCTAGACAGAGCAGTCGCTTTATTTGTGGCTGCTTCGAACTGAAAAGAAACAACTGAATGTTATTTTTCTTCTACTGTACTAATCTATTAGAATAGTTACAACACATTCTGTTAGTCAGATAATGGTATCTTACTATTTTATTATTCTCTCGTGAATGATTCACTCACATCTCGTCCATGCTCTTTACTAGATGAATGCTTATGTTTACTTTAAAGGAAAGAAGAAGTAAAGGAAACGAAATTGTAGCAGAAGCTTTTAGCATTATGATGTTGGTTGTGTTCTCACTCAGGCGGGTTTCGCTGCTGCTTTCAGCATACATTTACAAGTTGATGCGGCAAAAACATACCAAAATACTGGGTATAAGATTAATTTAATTCGTTTGCCGAAAAAATGTATAAGATTAATTCCATTCGCTAGCCGAAAAATGTATAATATAGCCGAAAAAGTTGATGCGGCAAAAATATGTATATTTTTGTACATAATATATTTGTATACAAAAAATATACATTTTGTTCGCTATTACTTTTAAAACAGTTAAAAATATACATTTATTTAAAGGTATTATATTATTAAGAGAGTCACGATTTAGTCCAAATGTCAGCATCATTCTTAGGTTAGAAAAACAAATTCTATAAAATATGTCGTTCAAACCTTATTGCAGAGAAAAACTATTATATTATTAAGAGTATCACAATCTAGTCCTAATGTCGACTAGATTAAAAGAAACAAATTGTATAAAATATGTCGTTCAAACATTATTAGATACAAAAACTTGGAATTTAAGTGGAGGAAGAATAGACGGTGAGCCCATTATACACCGAATTTTGAACCATGTGCCAATGGATCTCGATGATTTATCGGCTATCACACAAATAACATGTTCAAAACATAGACAACACAATTTTATCAATGCTCAACATCCCCGAATTCCCCTAAAACTAAAATGACAAATTTCTTTTAGAAAATACAAAACAATGCAAGAAAGGACGGGAGGAATTGTTAATTTCACTCCATATTTATTTGGCAGAATTTCCAAAGATAGATATACACTTTAACAATTTCCTTCACAACCTATCTAACCGTTAACCATACATAAAAGTCACACTGCTTTCATCTCACTAGTAGTACTGCAGAATGCAGATCATACACTGGCTATCTTTAGCACCTAGAGAATGAAGCATCATCTGATGCCTTTACTGAATTTGCTGCTTTTCAAAACTTCCTGTAATTGCTAGGATCCTCAATATTTCCTACACAACCTACCCAGCCCTTAACCATACACATAAGTCACCGTTGTATCATCTCACTAGTAGTTCGGCACATCATACGCAGGTTATCTTCTGCACCAGGAGAAGGAACCATTATCTGGTGCCTTTACTGAATTTGCTTTTTAGAACTTCCTGTAATTGCTGGAATATAAAAGAAAACACCCCTGCAAAAACAAATAAAATATCAAGGATGGGTAAGAGAGTATGTTGAGGTAACGCTAACAAATATGTTTTTCTTTTCAGAATTTTCTTTCTGTAGTTTCTATCCAAGTCCTACAGAGCCTCTGGGCTTTTAGAAGAAGGAAGAGAAGACATAGGACATTGCCATGTGGCGTATAATGTGGTTCTAGTGGAAGTAGAGAAATAGGAGAGCTTGTGCGGGGGTAGAAAATGACTTTGTATATGTAAGTAATAGCATGATTTTTAGTGAGCTTTTGGTGCACCCATGGGATTCTTGTTTGTATAGAAAATTGGTTATCATTTGTAGAGAACATGTTTTGTAAACTGCTTCGTATATATGAGTTTCTCAAAAATATAATTATTTACCTAATTACCTTATCAAAATAATCTGTCAAAGAGGGATGAGACACTACCGGCTTTGACCAAATAGTTTAGGAGGCAAGGAAAAGGGGAAAATGAAATATTACTGGATTGATTGGATATGACCAAATGATTTTGGACAAACCTGATACAGGGATCTCTTTCTGGAGCAATGATCCCCTCACCAGAAGTGTCCCTGGTATCTGCTGGAAGACCTATAGATACAACGACGCACATACTAAATAGTGAGATTAACAAGCCCCAAGAATAACCAGGCATTGGTTCCAACGACATAAGTACATAATATGCTAAATAATAAGGGGAATTACAGAAACTCGCAGGCGCATGTCATTTAGTTGGCCAGAGCAATAATTTGCAGATATTGGTATATCCTGTTCGTTTCCATTCTGTGACCGGGTCTTCATGATAGACTTACATTGCTCGCCTGACAAAGTTACCTATAAGAAAACATTGAGATTCAGGAAAAAACATGTAACTGGTGCAGTAATTATCAGAGAGAAGAACAAAATGGAGCTTACATCAACATTAAACGAGGCAGAGTCTAATTTAGAGGATGCACCAATACTACAGAAAAAGGATTCCACTGATTGCAATACATCAATGGCACTCTGATGGCGCTGCAGACCCTAAACAAACATTGAAAATCGGTAAGAAATCTTGGATCTACTAGCAATGGAAGTAATTAACAGAACTAGTCCAACCACTTCGTGCAGAAACTAGTTAGTCTGCCTAGAGAAGCACATGAACTCATACATAAGGTAGAAGTACAAACCGAGGAGAATACATAATTTGTCAACAATCAGTTCATGCAAAAGGATAACAATGACAATACAACTGCCAATTGACTTTTTTCCTGGGTTCAGGTGGGGTGGGAAGGCAGGGGCAGAGCACAGAGCTTGTTTGTCCCACCAAAAAATTTCCTTGCGGTTAAGGAGATTGAGGGAGAAAATAATGATATCCCAAGGTGAGTCAAGCAGTTAAATGGTTAGAAGAACATACCGATGCTTCCTATCCCAATCCAAATTCAAAAGTATTATTTGCAAATATATGGTAGATATGATCCATTTTATACAAGATAATCATTAGACTGCAAAACAAAAAGATCTCAACTGATGGCACTAGTGATCAGATAATTTTGTTAAGTAAAGACCACAGCAAACGGCTGTATTCATGATCTTATGTTCTATTCCACATGCTAAACCACTGCCACACAGCATAAATAATGGATTTATGAAAGTTGATCTTTTTCGTAACTACATCTTCCATTGTGACTAATAAAGAACAATCGAAGCAACGCTATTCAGCCACACCCGGTGCACCGGACTTATTGAAAATTATGACGGGGTCGAAAAGAATTTTGTTCTTTCTATGACGGAATTATATTAGATAGATTCTACTTCCAAGTGAATTCTTCCAAGCCATCAAAAACTACCTCTTACACATACCTAAAGAAGAACCAATTCCACATTTACCAGTCAAAATACTAACTCAACTCCCACACCCTGTTATGCATCCCTAAAGAAGAACCAGTTCCACACCATAGTCAAAACTGTCAAAATACTAACTCAACCCCCATGTCTATGTAAGTGGACAAAATTTGAATTGAAGTTGAAAAAGTTTGTGGAAGTTGAAATTGCGTTTGGACAATGAACTACACTCAAAAAAGAAGATGGAAGTAGTTGACGAATTGTGAGTTTCTTTTTATAAGTGTACACCACCTCTAACAAAAGACGCAAAGCTTACACATAAAAAGTGAGAGACAGTATCAGGTGAAAAGAAAATTGCTCGTTCTAACTTTTACTGACAAGCTTATGATACTTGAGCTCTTTTTTATCAGAATTATCAATTTCCCACGATTGAATAAATGACAGAATAAAAGTCTAGTAATAACAGACCTCAAGCATGAACGACATGTTATTCTTCTCAGCCACGTGGGATGGTACCATCTTCTTGGAAAGAGGGAGAAATGACCAGGCAAGACCCCATCGGCATGTCTGGCCTTGCACAAAGTCAGTTGTCTTCACTATTGTTGCTCCAACCTCCCAAAGCTTTGATATAAGTACCTTTAGGTTAGTTTTTCTTCCAACCATCGAGGTGTACCACCTGGCAAAGATGGGGTCAGGAAATATAAGGACTCTTCAATTAAGCTTTCATGATAAAGTTCTCTAACACATAATGCAATAAACCAGATTCAAAGACTGATAGCATTCCGAAAGGATTCCCTTAACTGAACACTATCCTCAATAATACGAGTAATAAAAGCATTCTCTCCACCAGGACAAACCATCTCCTGCATAGTCCCACCACAAGAAGTCTTTGGATTTAATCTAGCTTCTTCCATCGTCTCAAAAAATGGAGGGTTGCACATACAAAAATCGAATTTCTCCCCATCCTTGACTACGCCAACAAGTATAGGAGGTCCATTGTAAATTTTTCCTATACCTGGGTGCACTGGGAGATGAGAAGGAGGTGAAGGTCCAATGAGAGCAGCCTCTGCATTGTCGAAGTCTACGTCTTTACATTGGCCATATTTTCCTGGTTCATCATTCAGCTCTTCCTTGGAAGCTGATGGGGTTTCCATGTTAACTCTTCTGATTTCAATCAATTCAGAAAGAAGAGGATTACTTTTAACATTTTTCTCTGCCCACTCGAAAGCTACGTTGGTAACATCTGTTATAAAGCAAATGGATGACACATATGAAGAAATCAGTGTTTTATAAATATATAGTGCAATTTTATTAGACAAGCACCAACAATGACGCAAGGGAGAAAATTACAAATTAGAGGGGGCTACCAGAGCCAACAAACTTCCAACCCATAAGAGATGCACCGAGAAGAGGGTAAATGCAATTAGCTCCCGTTCCTATATCAAAACCCCTAATACAGTTTCTGTCATCTTGAACTTTAGGAATGATGTTCGATGACAGAAGATCTTCAATCCAATGAATATAGTTAGATCTGTTGGGGACTGTAGGGCAAAGTTGTCCATCAGGAATCCACCTACATAGAAAACATGTTCAGACATACGTCCTCGTGTATGTTAAAAAGCATACACGAGAGATACAGGCAGGAAACAATTTAACTGCAAGAGCTACTGGTTATTGCTAAAAACAGAAATTCCCATTTTAAGTCGACGTATAATTTTGAGATATCTAACAGAGTAAGTAGGTTTCTTTAATTTTTCATTTTATTGGTAAAGGTGTTTTATTAATGTGTAGCAAGGGACTGCAGAATATTACAGATAAAAGTAACAACAACAACAACAACAACCCAGTATAATCCCACTTAGTGGGGTCTGGGAGGGTAGTGTGTACGCAGACCTTACCCCTACCCTGGGGTAGAGAGGCTGTTTCCAAATAGACCCTCGGCATCCTTCCCTCCAAGAACTTCCCACCTTGCTCTTGGGGAGACTCGAACTCACAACCTCTTGGTTGGAAGTGGAGGTTGCTTACCATCACAACAACCCCTCTTGTCATTACAGAGAAAAGCCACATTACAAATTATGCAATGAGCTAAAAAATTCGATCATGGCATTTATGTCATTTGCAGTTGCCATGTTACACCAAAAAGAGAGAGTAAAGAAATGCATATGTATTTAATGCTAATTACAGAATCATTTTTGCTCTAAAAAATTCTTATGTTCCTTTCTTTCCATATGATCCACCAGATTGTAGGATGGATTGAATTCAATGTTTTCACCTTGTGCTTTTCCAGCCCTTTCAAAATACCAGCATTGCATTAATATTGTAGTTATTTTGGCATTGCCCAGCTACCCTTACAACATTAACAATGAAATGCCAAATCTTAGTGGTGTAAACGCAATGAATGAAGATATGATTAACAACCTCGCTTTGCCTTTCAAACAAACGGCACCTGCTGCAAAAATTGATCCCTCCTTTCTGAAGTTCTCTTGGGTTAGGCATACTTTCTGCGGCACCAGCCAGGTAAACCAGTCCACCTTTAAAGGTGCCTTGTTTCTCCAAATGCCGCTCCAAGGCCAGTTTGGGATGCTGCCATATTCTCTTCTTAAGTGTTGATAAACAACCTCTCACCTTAAATCTCCCCTTTGCATCACTTTTCCAAGTAAGAGAGTCAGATTTAGACTGTAAACACTGTTGAACTCCCAGTAGTTTATGTTATGCCTAAAACTGAAAGTCTAGCCTTGCTCTGTCCAATGATCCGCGACAGTGGCATCCTGGTTTTCCCCCCTTTAAATATCTCAGAATTGTCATATTGAGTTACAGAATCTAGCCAACTACAAGCAAAAATTCAAGATTAGTGATGTAAGAAAAATTGGTTCTCTCAGACTCCTCAAATAGCAAAAACTTCTACTACAGGAGGCAAAAAGACTGTAGGACTAACATATAGCTCTTCTACCAGTAGGAGTTGATTTTACAATAAGCTAGACCCATACTACGAGTTGTTTCATGCCATAAATAAACTCGGTCACTCAAGAGAGGAAAAAAAGGAAAAAGGAAAAAAGGAAAAAGGAAAAAGGAACAGATAAGCCATGTAGGACAGAGCAGATGACAATGACAGACCAAAGTCCAAAGAAAATCAGACAACAGAAACATAGAGGAGGCCACATTTATGCAGAAGAGTACCAAAAGAACACCAGAAAAAAAACTGGGAGGAAGGGAAAAAAATTACATTCATTAATTTAGAGTTTCACTAAGCACGAATAATTGCAAATTAGACCAGTCACCACCATCATCCAAACAAAAACTAGAAAAAAGAAACCTGTTTTTGAAAACAACAGAATACACTTGACTAATCAGATCTGCACAATTTCATAACCCATTCAAAATGATAGGAAGAGAAAGAGGAGTAAACAGAGAAAGCATACTGTGTTCTCTGGATATCAGCTTCAGGGCACAATGAGCTACAACTTCGCTGGCACGAAATCCAAAAACTGCAACAAAAAAAAGTTTATTATTAACACCAATAAGAGTTTTAGAAAGATAAATGTATGAGAAAAATGAAATCTAACATTCATTGTCAAACTCTTTGATGTTCAACCTGCCATCTCAATCTGTAATAGCCATTTCTTGGAGAAGATTGGATACCCCTAACAGTGCTTCACTGAACCAATCCTCTTTCAACCACTTAAATACTCGGATACCCCTAACAGTGCTTCACTGAACCAATCCTCTTTCAACCACTTAAATACTCTTGATACAACTGAAAGCTTTTCTGAAAACCTAAGTCCTTTTGTTTCAACAACTTAAATGTTTCCAGCTCATTTGCCTCCAGCATGATGGAACTATCATTGAATTTGAGCTCTACTGGGCACTCCTCATCGAACAACTCCACTCCTATCATCTCTTTGCTAGTACTTGAGACAGGTTCTTGGTGTTTTTTATAGATGAAGGATCTAAATCTTTTATCAGGTTCTACTCCGACAGAGTCCATTTTAGAAATATTACAGTCAGAGAATGCCACGGGTTCATGCAAACAGAGAGGCTTCATTTTTTCAATCACATTGCTAGGGCATTCAGTATCTGGATCAAGGGAAACTGAATATCCATCACCAGGCTCAGTACCAATGTGTGACAGACCGATTTCATGGGCCACCTTCATAACTTTATCACTCTGAAGCCTAAGTACAGCATCAAGTGGCAATATATCTCTTTCTGCTATTTGGAGGCTATTAAGAGCCACCAGAAAAGGAGGAGGAAGAACGGGAGCAGAAGAAGAACTAGGAGACTGAACTTTTTCCGATGTCTCATCAATGCAACATTTATGCAAGGGAAAAGGCAGTGGATATAGTTTGTCCAAAATATCAAACAATTCTAGAGAACCTTTCTTTGGTTTCAGGTGAACTTCAGGGAATCTTGAGAAGGCAGAAAAAGACAGCCCCAGAAGAGTATTCGGCAAACTGGCGCAAATGCTTTCTAAAGCAATCTCATAAATGCTTGCGGGAAAGCTGATACCTCTGATAACATCAAAAACGTTTTGAGATGGCCTCAGTCTTGTGATGCCACATTCTTTAAGCTTCTGACATATTTGCAGGTGGATCTCTGCTGGATTTTCTTCAGAATCCTTTTGGTTGTCTATGTGTTTCCTACTAAGGATTTTAGTTAGTGTTCCATTTAGATACCCTTTTAGAAAATCAAGGTTCAGGTAGTAAGGTTTCTTTTTTAATTCCAATTCTCCAATACTCATATCATACAGAAGGTTATTTTCAGAGCACAGAGATTTCCCTCCATCAGGTGATTCTGACCTTTCTTCAGAGTCCCGTGCTGCAGTGTATCTCTGAGCTTCTAAACTGCCACATGACATTAACCTTACAAGCAAAAACCCAACAGAATTATTAGTATCATCTGATTGAATAGAAAGGCCATTGTTGAGAATGCCAAACCCCAAAACAATGACTTCCTTTTGCCTCCAATTAATCCAATCAGGAAGAATGTCTTTAGAGAAATCTACTCTCATAAGACAACTTTCACAACAACAATCACGACCAGAAAGTGAGAGGCCTGAAGGCTGTCCCCAAGCATATACCGATTTACTGAGCCTCGATATTTCAGGAAACTCACGGCCGTGATTGCTACCTGGCCCATAGCAGAATAGAGCAAATTCACTGTCCCAAAATGATCCTACCAAAATGCAACGCCCTGATTCGGTAGCCCATGCCCATTTATCATCTATTGAGCTTGACCTAAGGTCTGACAATCTTAAAACAATCATGTAACCTGGATTATTCAGGCCATGTACCCACCGCAACAATGGCATTAATGGCTTCCTCACATCACAAAGAAGAAGCATGCGACCAGAAACTGCAGCAAAACAAAAGGGGTCAGACTCCACTCTAGAGAGTGCAAGAAATCTATCAGTTTTACCCAACGACACTGCCTCAATCTTTAGCAAGGTGCAGACTTTGCACTTCTCTGACCTCAAATCCACCAAAAACACAGCCCTTGAATTCGCAACAATCAAAATCTTCGGATGCCAGCTAAATTCACAGCTTAGCCACTCTCCATCTCTATCCAACTTATCCCACAAAACCTGCAATTTCTTCCCTTGCAATACATCACAAGCAAACAAAGTCCGACTCCTCAGGCAAGAACCCATATCAAACAAGTACAAGTTCCCATTTTCCAACAACACAACACACTCTTCTCTCAAATGTGGACTCCAACAAGCATAAGAAACAGCACAACCCTTAAACAAGTTTCTATCAGCACTACCCACATAATCTACCGTAACACTGCCAACACCTTTAACCCCCATCTTCACACTATACCAATGAACAGAATACAAAGTACAAACCAATAAATACCCAAAAGTAGATAAACAAGCACTATCATAAATTTCACTAACAGTAACTGGGTTCACTACTAACCTCAAAATCCTACAATTCAACTTGTGATTATGCACTAACAAATATTTCCCATTCTTAAATTTCTTAACCACAACTTGTTTATCCTCAAAACATAGTATAAAATACCCAACTTGGTCATAATTTTCCCCAGTTGGAAAAAATCCAAGAACCGAATTGGGTTTGTTAGTTTCACAAATATTAGGGAAAGGGAGCAATTGGATTGCATTAAAGTTGTGAATTGATTCAGAAACATGTGGAGTAATAAACTGTGTAGCAATTGAAGAAGCTGTAGAAGGAAGTGTACTACTTGAAGTTTGTAGAAATCTTGGTAGAGAAAACTCAGGAACTGGAGGAGGAAGCCGAGTTGATAACAATGGGGACCGGAGGAGTAGTCTTAGGGTTTCTGCACATGGCTTGAAAATCAAAGGGCCAATTGGACTCTCAATACGGCGTCGTTTTGAGGAGGATTTTTCTTCGTGTGAATAATCTGAGAGTAGAAGTGGTGGCGAATACGATGAAGATATTGGCCATAGAGACTTCCACTCGTCCGAGAATTCCATTGCCGGCGGAGTTCCGGCAGGTGAACGGCGGAGAATAAGCTTTTGGTTTCAGGGAGAGCAAGGAAGCAAAGCATGAAGGGAGTATTGAAAAAAATGAAAATTCCATATTTGGTCCCAAAACTTCTCCTAATACAAGTTTGGGTCCAATTGGAGAAGAATAACAGCCTCTTTGGAAAGCCACGTGGGAATTAGATTTGAGTGTAATTAGGTGTAATTATACAGTTTGATATGTTTATTTGGTCAAGTAATTACCTGATCAGCATAAAATTGGGTGTAATTGGAGGGATGTAATTACACTCTAATTCTCAAGGAGGAGGTGAGAATTGGTGGTAATTACACTGTGTAATTACAAAGTTGCCTTTTTATTTTTATTTTAATTTATTTTCTTTATAACTTTTTATTTCTATTATTTTAATTTTTAAATTTTATTTTTACCTTTTAATATCCTTTGAAAATTTAAAATACATTTTTCTTTGTACATTATTTGTCTTTTATTTCTCTACCTTTACTTCTTGTGATTCCGTGTAATTGCTTATATTTTATTATTTATTTATTTTGTTATTCTATTTTTTGAAACTACACCTCCTAACATTAGAAATAATGAGTCATTAACAAACTTGGCATATAATAAGTGATGCAACTAAAGTGAAATTTCGTTGTTGAATGTGGTGATAAACTTATTGTGTTTCCTAATCATAAGTTGTAGTGGAACTTACTATTATTATGTTGAAATTTGACGTATGTTAAACTTTTTTTTTTTTTTTGAATTTTGAAATTATGTTATTTTATGGTTCCAATTTACTTGTTTCAGTATTCATGGTTCCAATTGCATGTTGTTCATTTTTTAATTAGAATTGATATATTAGTTTTGTCAAATATTTGAATAATGTTATGACATTATATTTACAAATATTAATTTATTTTATCAAACATAAATTCCATGATGTTCTTACAAAACGTATGTTTTTAGTTTTTGTAAGTATCTAAACTAAATATTATTAATTTGAAAAATATATATAAATTATTTTTACAATATTAGTTATAAATATATGATTACTAATTAATGTATATTCACGAAAAATATATATCTTAAATACCAAATATAATATCATTTATACTTAAAAAATTTATATGCATATATTTATTATATTAACTTGTAAATGTTGATAATTATTTCATTTAAATTTAATTTAACTGTGTAATTACACTTGTGCAACCAAACAGTAAACTTGTAATTGCAACATGTCATCGTAATTACACAACTGTGTAACTACTAGGCTGTGTAATTACTACCCTAGTAATTACAGCAATTCCAATTACCTAATTGCTTTCCAAACATACCCTAAAAAAGAAGTCCAAATGGAGCATAATAAGTTTTTAAAAAGCTTTCGGCGGATAAGTGTGTTTGATCCTTAAAAGAAAGTACCTATTAAAAAAAAGTGCGTGTGGAATTTAAATAAAAAAAGAGCAAGAAGAATTAAACGTGATATTTACTGTAACGTGTAGGTTAAATGTTTTAAATTATAAATGCTATAAAAATTTTGAACTTAAATTTCTTGAATGTGTTTGATCGATCTGTTTAATAGTATTCAGTAGAGAAATCACTAACTGTAATATTTAACGATAGGAAAATAACAAATCTTAAACAACTGTAAGCTTGAGTTTGGAAGCCCGCAAGTTGAAATATTTGGTTATAATATTAATTTGTTTATAAATCTCCCAAGAGCTCTTTGTTTTTAGGAAAAATTACGTAATATATCAAATATTTATATTGTGTTTAGCTATATTTTTTTAGTAAGTTTATCATTCTTTAGCTATAGTTGTATTTTATAGCAAATCCATGAAATACAGATTAATTATTTTGAATTGAAACAAGAGGGCAATAAGCTCTCGTAGCTTAGTTGGTTAGAGGGCCCGCTAACTTAGCAGAGGTCATGAGTTTGACTCTCAACCGTCAACAAGAGCATTTGTATTCGTTGCGCGTTTGAATTTTGAATACAAGTGAACAAGCTAGTAACTGTGACGACCCAAAGGGTCATCACCGTAATTCTTCCTTGTTCCGTGCTTCCGAGGCCTTGAAAACCTCGCTTTTAGTTGCCTCGATATTGCGTGCGCAGTCCGGGCGCGAAGCCGGAAAGCTTTTATGTTGAAATATGCGAATTTTGTGAGAAATTTGATGAATTTTGATATTAATATGCATAATATTGACTTCGGTCAACATGTTGGGTAAACGGACACGGACCTGTGTGTGCCCGGAATTAAATTCCGAGGTCCCAAGCCCGAGAAATGAATTTTTGTGTGAAATTATTTTCTGAAATTTATTAAGGAAAATGAAGAAGAAAATTGATCAGAAAACTGTGGTATCGGGCTCGTATTTTAGTTCCGACGCCCGGTACGAGTCTTAAATATGTTTTAAGCACTATCTGTGAAGTTTGGCTAAAAACGGATGTCATATGACGTGTTTCGGACTTAAGATGGGGAATTTGAGTTTTATGAAAGTTGAAGGAAAATCATGTGTTTTGAGGCTTGATACTATGTATATGATGTTATTTTGGTGATTTGATCGCACGAGTAAGTCCGTAAGATGTTTTTAAGGTTGTGTACATGTTTGGTTTGGAGCCCCGAGGGCTCGGATGAGTTTTGAGTGGGGCCCGGGAGGTCTTAAGCTTAAAAAAAATACATGTCAGATGTTGCAGGCCCAGCGCGGCCGCAGCCATTTCTGCGTGGTTCGTGCTGGCAGCCACACGGCCGCGGTGCCTTTCTGTGCGGTCCGCATGGTGGGGTTCAGAGGGTCGACCAGCACAGCCGCGCACCAAATCAGTGCGGTCCGCGCTGGGTGGGTTCTGAGACACCCCACTACTTCCTTCCCTCGGCGCGGCCGCGGTGCATTCCTGCGCGGTCCGCGCCAGTCCCCAGCCTGAGTATATAATTCGGGATTTTCAGTCATTTTTCCACTTTTCAAAAACCCAAAACCTAAGAGGCGATTTTCCAAACAACTTTTCTTCTTCAAAACGAATGGTAAGTGATTTCTAACTCATTTTCTTCACTTCTTAACATCTTTTAACATGATTTCAACTTCAAAACAAAGATTTTCATGGGGGAAATTGGGTGTTTTGGGTAGAACCTAGGTTTTCTACAAATTGAGGAGTTGGACCTCAATTTGGGGTCCGATTTCAAAACAAAGCATATATTTGGATTCGTAGGAGAATGGGTAACCGGGTTTTGGTCCGAACCTCGAGTTTCGACCACGTGGGTCCAGGGGTATTTTTGACCTTTTTGGGAAAACCTTGTAAAATTTATTTTCATGCATGGGGAGTGATCCATTTAGTAATTATTAATGTGATTAAGTAACTTATGACTAGATTCGAGCGGATTGGTGGTGGAATCAAGAGGTAAAGCTATACTAGAAGCGTGAGTTGAGTTTGGAGCATTCGAGGTAAATGTTTGTTCTAACTTTGGCTTGAGGGAATAGGATTAGGATGTTATTTGCTACTTGCTAATGTGGAGTACAGTGTATAGGCATGGTGACGGTTATCTATGCACCGGAGTCTAGCATGACCGTGAGTCTTAATTGCTTTTAATTCGATTAATGTGACACAATCTCCTTGTTTACTTGATGAGTTTCGTATAATGTGAACGATTGAGGTAGAATTGTGATTTGTGTACTTTTGGAGCGTTAGCTCGAACATAAATGTGTTAGTTGAGGAAGAAGTGATTTAAAAAGAGAATGTGTTGTGAGTACTCCCTTGCCGGGATGTGTAGACTGATATATACTCTCCCTTGTCGGGATATTTTGGGCTGTTAGTTGTACCCTTGTCGGGTTAAAGGTATTGAGTTGTTATCCTCCCCTGAAGGGGTCTACTATATGAAGTCAGATATATGGGATCGTGTGACACACCGTCCACTTATATATGATATTATGGGATCGTGTGGTACACCATCCACTTACATACTATATTATGGGATCGTGTGGCACGCCGTCCACTATATATATATATCATGGAAACCGGAGTTTCTTCTGTTTATTTCCGATATTTTATTTTTATCTGTTACTCCCCGATAGCATGTCCCCTCCCAACCTTACTTTGTATTATCTTGTTATTGTTTTCTTACACTTGTTATATATATTTGTACAAGTTAATTGTGGTAGGTCCTGTCTAGCCTCGTCACTACTTCACCGGGGTTAGGCCAGACACTTACCAGCACATGGGGTTGGTTGTGCTGATGCTGCACTCTGTGCATTTTGTGCACCGATCAGGGAGCAGCTTTCGGACCGCAGCAGTAGGACTTTTTGGGAGCTATCTTCAGTCCAGGGACTCTCGAGGTAGCCTAGCTGGCATTCGCAGGCCGAAGTCCCTTTCCATGTTTTTTTTCGTTTGTTTATCTTGTATCAGACAAACATGATGTATTTTCCTGTCAGACATTGTTTGTAGCATTCTGTAGTAGTCCGTGAGCTAGTGACACCAAACTCTAAGTATCATTTTGGTTCAAACTTCCGCACTTTTGGTTTTCAGTTGTTTTAAATTTAAAGTCTGCCGCTTAGATTTTTGTCTCGCTTATTATATTGTTGAAAGAAAGCAGGAAAGGTGTTTTAAACATTTGGCTTGCCTAGCTCCGATAGTAGGCACCATCACAACACCCGATGGTGGGAAATCCGGGTCGTGACAAGTTAGTATGAGAGCCCTAGGTTACTTAGGTCTCACAACTCACGGACAAGCTCAGTAGAGTCTGAGAGATCGGTACGGAGACGTCTGTATTTATCCCGTAGAGGCTACTGAGTTAGGAAAACTTCACTTTGTTCATTCTTGTCGTGATATCTGTTTCTCAAGTACTGATTGTCTTTCTACTCTGTTTTTTCGCAGATGGTGAGAACATGTGCTTCCTTTTCTACTGCGTAGCAGCCTGAGCCCCCAGCAGCAGCTCCTATTAGGGGCAGAGGGCGAGGCCGAGGTCGTACCAGAGGCCGAGGACGGGGCAGAGCTCAGTCCCGAGTGGCAGTCGTAGAGGTGGAGCCTCATGTTGACTACAACGAAGGGGTTCCAGCTCCAGCTGTTCCAGTGGGCCCAGCTCAGGTCCCAGAGGGTTTCATAGCCACTCTAGTGCTTCAGGACGCCTTGGTCCGATTGGTAGGCGTTATGGAGGGCATTTCTTGGGCGGGTTTGCTTCCCGTATATCCAGCCACATCTCAGGCTGGGGGAGGAGTTCAGACTCCCGATACTCGTACTCCAGAGCTGGTAGCTCCTCAGGCTTTGGTTCCAGCAGTTCAGCCAGCTGTGGCAGCCCAGCCAGGTATTGCGGCTCAGTCCAGTGATGGTGCAGCTATGTCCGCGGATGCTTTGTGGAGGCTTGATCGTTTCACCAAGCTCTTCACTACTACATATAGTGGCATTTCCTTAGAGGATGCTCAGGATTTCATCTTCAGCTGTCATGAGGTTCTACGGACTATGGGCATTGTAGAGACCAATGGGGTCGACTTCGCCACTTTTCGCCTGGCAGGATCCGCCAAGACTTGGTGGAGGGATTTCTGTGTAGCCAGGCCAGCAGGGTCGCCATCATTGACCTGGGGTCAGTTTTCAGAGTTATTTCTGGGGAAGTTTCTTCTAGTTACTTAGCGAGATGCTCTTCGCAGGCAGTTTGAGCGTCTCCAGCAGGGTCCTATGACGGTTACCCAGTATGAGACCCGATTCATTGATCTCACTCGTCATGCCACTGTGATACTTCCCATCGAGAGAGAGAGGATACAGAGGTTTGTCGATGGGTTAGTTCAGCCGGTCCGTGTTCAGATGGCCATGAGTGCCGGTAGTGAGATTCATTTCAAGAGGTGGTAGATGGTGCCCGCCGGATAGAGATGGCACTCTCTCAGGGAGGTGGTCATGGGTCTGATAAGAGGCCCCGTTATTCTGGTAGATTCAGTGGTACCTCGTCTGGAGGTAGGGATTCTTATGGTAGAGGCCATCCTTCGAGGCCCTTTCAGTCAGCTCTCCAGGCTTCTCATGGTACACCAGGTGGTCGTGGTTCTCAGCCGCAGTATTCCGACCAGCAGCTCTTCAGTTGACCCTCAGCACCTATCAGTGCACCACCACTTCGTTATTCTCAGCAGCCGAGGGCTTGTTATACTTGCGGCGATGTGAGTCACATTGCCAGATATTGCCCTCGAGCTTCCAGCAGCTCGTAGCAGCAGGGTCCTCGTCCGATAATTCAGGCACCAGTTGCCCCACAGCCTGCCCAACCAGTTAGAGGCGGGGGTAGGGGACATAGAGGTGGAGGTAGAGGTCTTAGAGGTGGAGCTCAGACCGCTAGAGGTAGGGGTTAGCCATCAGCAGATCGTCCCAGGGATATGATTTAGGGAGGTGGGGCCCAGCCCCGTTGTTATGCCTTGCCAGCCAGGCCAGAGGCCGAGTCATCAGATGTTGTGATTACAGGTACTATTCGGGTCTGTGATAGGGATGCTTCTGTTCTATTTGATCCCGGATCTACGTATTCATATGTGTCGTCCTATTTTGCACCCTATTTGGTTATGCCTAGTGAGGCCTTGAGTATTCCTGTATACGTGTCTACACCAGTGGGGGATTCTATAGTGGTGGACCGGGTTCATCGTTCCTGTGTTGTGGTATTCAGGGGTCTTGAGACCCGTGTTGACTTGTTGCTCTTGGAAATGGTGGATTTCGACGTCATATTAGGGATGGATTGGTTGTCCCCATATCATGCAATCTTGGATTGCCATGCCAAGACCGTGACCTTAGCGTTGCCAGATTTGCCCCGACTACAGTGGAGAGGGACTCCTAGTCATTCTACTCACAGCGTTATTCGCATGGTCGAGAAGGGGTGCCTAGCTTACGTGGTCTATGTTCGCGACTCCAACGCTGAGGTCTCGTCTATTGATTTTGTTCCTATTGTTCGGGAGTTTCCCGAGGTCTTCCCTTCGGACCTGCCGGGCATGCCGCCCGACATGGATATTGATTTTTGTATTGATCTGGCTCCGGGCACTCAACCCATTTCCATTTTGCCGTATCGTATGGCGCCGCCAGAATTGAAAGAGTTAAAGGATCATCTTCAGGATTTACTTGAGAAGGGTTTCATTAGACCCAGTGTTTCACCTTGGGGCGCACCGGTGCTATTTGTGAAGAAAAAAGATGGTTCGATGAGGATGCGCATTGATTACCGGCAATTGAACAAGGTGACGATTAAGAACAAGTACCCATTGCCGAGGATCGATGACTTATTCGACCAGCTTCAGGGTGCGAGGGTGTTTTCAAAGATAGATTTGAGATCTGGCTACCACCAGCTGAGGATTAGGGCGTCTGATGTCCCTAAGACAGCATTTCGCACTCGGTATGGGCATTATGATTTTTTGGTCATGTCATTTGGGTTGACCAATGCCCCAGCAACATTTATGGAATTGATGAACCGAGTGTTCAGACCTTATTTGGACTTGTTCGTGATAGTCTTCATTGACGATATTCTTATATGCTCCCGCAGTTAGGAGGAGCATGAGCAGCACCTCAGAGCGGTTCTTCAGACCCTGAAGGATAGTCAGTTGTATGCTAAGTTCGGTCGCATTCCTGGGTCATGTCGTATCAGCAGCAGGTATTCAGGTAGACCCGAAGAAGATAGAGGCAGTCAAGAACTGGCCTCGACCAGCTTCAGCTACGGATATTCGGAGTTTCCTGGGGTTAGCAGGTTACTACCGTCGGTTCGTAGAGGGGTTTTCATCCATTGTAGCCCCTATGACCAGATTGACCCAGAAGGGTGTCCAGTTCAGGTGGTCGGATGAGTGTGAGGCGAGCTTTCAGAAGCTCAAGACGGCTCTGACTATGACACCGGTATTGGTTTTGCCCACAGGTTCAGGGCCATATACGGTCTATTGTGATGCGTCTCGTATTGGGCTTGGTGCAGTGTTGATGCAGAAAGGCAAAGTCATTGCCTATGCTTCGAGGCAGTTGAAGATCCACGAGAAGAATTATCTGGTTCATGATCTCGAGTTGGCAGCCATTGTTCATGCCTTGAAGATCTGGAGGCATTACTTATATGGCATGACGTGTGAGGTTTACACTGATCACAAGAGTCTTCAGTATCTGTTCAAGCAGAAAGAGTTGAATCTGAGGCAGAGGAGGTGGTTAGAGTTGCTGAAGGATTATGGTGTTACTATCTTATATCACCTAGGAAAGGCCAATGTGGTGGCCGATGCATTGAGCAGGAAGTCTGCCAGCATGGGTAGTCTTGCGTATATTCCAGTCAGCCATAGATCGCTTGCTTTGGACGCTCAGGCTTTGGCCAATCAGTTTGTGAGGTTGGACATTTCTGAGCCTAGTCGAGTATTAACTTGCACGGTCGCTCGTTCTTCGTTATTGGAGCATATCCGTGATCGGCAGTTCGATGATCCCCATTTGTGTGTCTTGAGGGACACGGTGCAGCATAGAGGTGCCAAGAAAGTGACCTTAGATGAGGATGGTGTATTGATATTGCAGGGGCGAGTTTGTATGCCCAATGTTGATGGGATTCGAGAGTTGATCTTAGCGGAGGCCCATAGTTCTCGGTATTCTATTCACCCGGGCGCCGTGAAGATGTATCAAGATTTGAGGCAACACTATTGGTGGCGTAGAATAAAGAAAGACATTGTTGCATATGTGGCTCGTTGTTTGAACTATCAACAGGTTAAGTACGAGCATCAGAGGCCCGGTGGTTTATTTCAGAGGATTGAGCTTCCCGAGTGGAAGTAGGAGAGGATTACTATGGATTTTGTTACTGGACTTCCGATGACTCGGAAGAAGTTTGATGCAGTTTGGGTTATTGTTGATAGGCTGACCAAGTCAGCGCATTTTGTTCCTGTTGCAGCCACCTATTCGTCTGAAAGGTTAGCCGAGATTTATATCAGGGAGATTGTTCGCCTTCATGGGGTGCCGCTATCTATCATTTCGGATCGGGGTACGCAGTTTACCTCGCATTTATGGAGAGCGGTTCAGCGAGAGTTGGGCACCCAGGTTGAGTTAAGTACAACATTTCATCCCCAGACGGACGGTCAGTCCGAGAGGACTATTCAGATCCTTGAGGACATGCTCCGAGCCTGTGTCTTTGATTTTAGAGGCTCGTGGGACCAGTTTTTGCCTTTAGCGGAGTTCGCCTACAACAACAGCTACCAGTCCAGCATTCAGATGGCTCCGTACAAGACGCTGTATGGTAGGCGATATCGGTCTCTAGTTGGATGGTTTGAGCCGGGAGAGGCTCGATTATTGGGTACGGATCTGGTTCAGGAGGCCTTGGACAAGGTCAGGATTATTCAGGATAGACTTTGTACAGCTCAGTCTAGACAGAAAAGTTATGCAGACCGCAAGGTCAGAGATGTTGCCTTCATGGTTGGTGAGCGGTTATTGCTCCATGTATCGCCTATGAAGGGCGTGATGAGATTTGGGAAGAAGGGCAAGCTCAGCCCTAGGTTCATCGGTCCATTTGAGATTCTTGATCGTATGGGAGAGGTGGATTATAGACTTGCCTTGCCACCTAGCTTGTGACCTGTGCATCCCGTGTTTCATGTATCTATGCTCCGGAAGTATCGCGGAGATCCATCGCACGTGTTAGATTTCAGCACTGTCCAATTGGACAAAGATCTGTCATATGAAGAGGAGCCGGTGGCTATTCTAGACCGGCAGGTTCGACAGTTGAGGTCGAAGAGTTTTCCTTCGGTGCGTGTTCAGTGGAGAGGTCAGCCTCCTGAGGCATCGACCTGGGAGTCCGAGTCCGATATGCAGAGCCGTTATCCTCATTTATTTCCCGACTCAGGTACTTCTTTCTTTTGTCCGTTCGAGGACGAACGGTTGTTTTAGAGGTGGAGAATGTGACGACCCAAAGGGTCATCACCGTAATTCTTCCTTGTTACATGCTTTCGAGGCCTTGAAAACCTCGCTTTTAGTTGCCTCGATATTGCGTGCGCAGTCCGGGCGCGAAGCCGGAAAGCTTTTATGTTGAAATATGGGAATTTTGTGAGAAGTTTGATGAATTTTAATATTAATATGCATAATATTGACTTCGATCATCATGTTGGGTAAACGGAAAATATGGGACTTGGGCGTGTACCCGGAATTAAATTCCGAGGTCCCAAGCCCGAGAAATGAATTTTTGTGTGAAATTATTTTCTGAAATTTATTAAGGAAAATGAAGAAGAAAATTGATTAGAAAACTGTGGTATCGGGCTCATATTTTGGTTCCGACACCCTGTACGAGTCTTAAATATGTTTTAAGCACCATCTGTGAAGTTTGGCTAAGAACGGATGTCATATGACGTGTTTCGGACTTAAGATGGGGAATTTGAGTTTTATGAAAGTTGAAGGAAAATCATGTGTTTTGAGGCTTGATCCTATGTATATGATGTTATTTTGGCGATTTGATCGCACGAGTAAGTCTGTAAGATATTTTTAAGGTTGTGTGCATGTTTGGTTTGGAGCCCCGAGGGCTCGGGTGAGTTTTGAGTGGGGCCCGGGAGGTCTTAAGCTTAAAAAAAATGCAATGCAAAATAAAAAATGCAAGTCAGATGTTGCAGGCCCAGCGCGGCTGCGGCCATTTCTGCGCGGTCCGCACTGGCAGCCACGCAGCCGCGGTGCCTTTCTGTGCTGTCCGCGTGGTGGGTTCAGAGGGTCGACCAGCGCGGCCGCGCACCAAATTAGTGCGGTCCGCGCACCAAATTAGTGCGGTCCGCGCTGGGTGGGTTCTGAGACAACCCACTACTTCCCTCCCTCGGCGCGGCCGCAGTGCATTCCTGCGCGGTCCGCGCCAGTCCCCAGCCTGAGTATATAATTCGGGATTTTCAGTCATTTTTCCACTTTTCAAAAAACCAAAACCTAAGAGGCGATTTTCCAAACAACTTTTCTTCTTCAAAACGAATGGTAAGTGATTTCTAACTCATTTTCTTCACTTCTTAACATCTTTTAACATGATTTCAACTTCAAAACAAAGATTTTCATGGGGGAAATTGGGTGTTTTGGGTAGAACCTAGGTTTTCTACAAATTGAGGAGTTGGACCTCAATTTGGGGTCCGATTTCAAAACAAAGCATATATTTGGGTTCGTAGGAGAATGGGTAACCGGGTTTTGGTCCGAACCACGAGTTTTGACCACGTGGGTCCGGGGATGTTTTTGACCTTTTTGGGAAAACCTTGTAAAATTTATTTTCATGCATGGGGAGTGATCCATTTAGTAATTATTAATGTGATTAAGTAACTTATGACTAGATTCGAGCGGATTGGTGGTGGAATCAAGAGGTAAAGCTATACTAGAAGCGTGAGTTGAGTTTGGAGCATTCGAGGTAAGTGTTTGTTCTAACTTTGGCTTGAGGGAATAGGATTAGGATGTTATTTGCTACTTGCTAATGTGGAGTACGGTGTATAGGCATGGTGACGGTTATCTATGCACCGGAGTCTAGCATGACCGTGAGTCTTAATTGCTTTTAATTCGAATAATGTGACACAATCTCCTTGTTTACTTGATGAGTTTCATATAATGTGAACGATTGAGGTAGAATTGTGATTGGTGTACTTTTGGAGCGTTAGCTCGAACATGAATGTGTTAGTTGAGGAAGAAGTGATTTAAAAAGAGAATGTGTTGTGAGTACTCCCTTGCCGGGATGTGTAGACTGATATATACTCTCCCTTGTCGGGATATTTTGGGCTGTTAGCTGTACCCTTGTCGGGTTAAAGGTATTGAGTTGTTATCCTCCCCTGAAGGGGTCTACTATATGAAGTCAGATATTATATACTATATTATGAGATCGTGTGGCACGCCGTCCACTTATATATGATATTATGGGATCGTGTGGCACGTCGTCCAGTATATATGATATTATGGGATCTTGTGGCACGCCGTCCACTTATATATGATATTATGGGATCGTGTGGCACGCCGTCCACTTATATATGATATTATGGAATCGTGTGGCACGCCGTCCACTTATATATGATATTATGGGATCGTGTGGCACGCCGTCCACTTATATATGATATTATGGGATCGTGTGGCACACCGTCCACTATATATAATATATATATATATATATATATATATATATATATATATATATATATATATATATATATATATATATATATATATATATATATATATATATATATATATATATATATATATATATATATATATATATATATATACCGGAGTTTCTTCTGTTTATTTCCGATATTTTATTTTTATCTGTTACTCCCCGATAGCGTGTCCCCTCCCAGCTTTACTTTGTATTATCTTGTTATTGTTTTCTTGCACTTGTTATATATATATATACATGTTAATTGTGGTAGGTCCTGTCTAGCCTCGTCACTACTTCACCGGGGTTAGGCCAGGCACTTACCAGCACATGAGGTCGATTGTGCTGATGCTGCACTCTGTGCATTTTGTGCACAGATCAGGGAGCAGCTTTCGGACCGCAACAGTTGGGAGCTATCTTCAGTCCAGGGACTCTCAAGGTAGCCTAGCTGGCGTTCGCAGGCCGAAGTCCCTTTCCATATTTTTTTCGTTTGTTTATCTTGTATCAGACAAACATGATGTATTTTCCTTTCAGACATTGTTTGTAGCATTCTGTAGTAGTCCGTGAGCTAGTGACACCAAACTCTGGGTATCATTTTGGTTCAAACTTCCGCACTTTTGGTTTTCAGTTGTTTTAAATTTAAAGTCTGTCGCTTAGATTTTTGTCTCGCTTATTATATTGTTGAAAGAAAGCAGGAAAGGTGTTTTAAACATTTGGCTTGCCTAGATCCGATAGTAGGCGCCATCACGACACCCGATGGTGGGAAATCCTGGTCGTGACAGTAACAAATTGAACAGTAACTACGAATTGTAATTAGACAAATTATAGTTACTAGGCTCTAAACTATAGTGCTACTAATCCTAATCCTAGGAACTATAGGACTTACACTACTTTAGGAAACATAGTTCATTACTCAAATGGTCACTCAACTATCCCAAATTATCTCCTAAAGTCACTTTTCTTTTGTTTGCAACAACAAATTCACTTAACTATGCATATTGCATTCAGAAGGTCACTTAACTAGATTTTTCAAATTTTGGATTGCCAAATACCTATTTTATCCTCTAAATTATAAATATTATCTTCTTTTTATTTTTTTTTAACTTTTTAATATTATGATTTTCCCTTTTTAATTTACATTATGGACTTACCTATAGAATAAATAAATATTATTTATAAACTAAAAAATAAAAAGTATTTAAACATATATAATGCTGGAATAACAAAATAATGAGTATAGTAAAAAAAATAATTAGAATAATTTGTTAGTAATAGTAAGTTTCGTATTAAAAAAAAAAAATCAAAAATTTATTTACACAATTCAGAATGAAAAAAAAATAAAGGTTATAAAATATATATTCCATGCACGTAATATAAAAATAATTATTTAAATAAAGGAATTTTTATAATATACATTATATATTCTTGAATATTATTCTCAATAATATTATATATATATATATATATATATATATTCCATGCACGACTTAACATACATATTTTACCATATACAAATAGTCCCCCTGCTTTCCGGCGACATAACTTTGTGTCGTCAGAAAGTTGGTAGAAACATAACAATATAACTGAGCATAATTTTCAAGAATATACAATGTATATTATAAAAATCTCTTTATTTAAATAATTATTTTTATATTACGTGCATGGAATATATATTTTATAACCTTTATTTTCTTTCATTCTAAATTGTGTAAATAAATTTTTGAATTTTTGTTGTTAATACTAAAATTTTTGAATTTTTGTTGATGATGTCTATGTCGCTACTGATCTTGCAAATTATCATCACGGATTAAGGAATTCCTCACGATCAAGAAACGTTAGTGATCGGTTTGCTCCACATAACTTGTTTCACAACTCTGCTCAGAGTTCGTTTCATACTTGTGGGGTAACTATTTTGTGCCAACAACTGAATTCATTGATGATGTTTATGTCACTACTCAAGGAGAATCGATTAATGGTGTTTCTGCCACAACTGAAAGTGAATTTATTCATGCTTATGTAACTGCTCTAAATCATATTTTAAACAGGAGGAGGAGATTATAGCAAAATGCATGAGAACATGAACCTACTGTGGTTCGACTTCTAAGGTTGAAGTTAATTCAGAAGAGACAGTGATGACTACTGATGGAGAAGGAGAAATGTGTTATTTGTCAAGGTGAATATGTAAATGATGAGACAATTGGTACACTTGAATATGGACATGAATATCATGGAAGTTGCATTAAGAATCAGAAGCACTTCAATGGAGACTAGTCTCATCTTTGGTCTCATTCTATTGGAACCATCCTCATCACAAAAATCTTCATCATCGTATTCATTTGAACTAATATTCTGATTCAAACAAGTTATCTAAGACTTTGGTAATCATCGACTTCAACATCATCAATATTTGAAGGATGCAAATCACTTTTGTTGTTGAAAGAGTCATTCATATCAACTTGTACAAAAGCTTTCCTCCTTTGTCTCAGTATCTTCCCCTCCCTGCACAGTTTCATCAGCTCATATTTTATGACCAATATTTCAACCTTCTCCAACAGCGAGCGTTTATCATTATAGCATTCTAGTAGGAAAAACAGAACCTCTTTACCCCTTCAAACTATCATACAGAACAACTCAGGATGTATTATCAGTATTGTCGTCAATTTTAGATAATTGAGTGCTTATTTGAGTAATGGACTCATGTGTTTAATGGCCTACCTACAATCAACCCGAGCGAGACATGGTCAACTTCATATGATGATAAAGCATTGGCCAAAGCTGGATCATGTGAAACAAGCTCAAGACTCATGAGCATGCATGCCCATAAGACTATAAGAGGTCTCAACAATTCAGATCTTACCAGGACACTCATTGCAAATGCGAGAACTAAAATTGACAGGCTAATATGTTATAGTTGTATTAGTCTATTAATACTTATCTTTCAGAATATGAAGGAAAAATATAAGTTTAGCATGACACATTTGTAGTTCCATCGTTTAACAGTTAATAGTTTGTTAATTTGGAGAAATGACAATTGGAAGGACAAAAAGCTTGTAATTTTGTTTCATCCTCAGCTTCTGCCTCAAGGTGAGAAACATGATGATTCTTCTCCCTAGAGGAATTATTGTAGCGTGCATCAGAAACCTGGAGAATGGCCCCGATTCTCCTAAAGCTAAATATCACCTCTGCTTGTCAAATCCACAGATACCCTCTCGATGGCGTGCACAAGTTGTTCAAAATATGGATGAGAAGTACGTACGTTCCATCAAGAGATTACCTTCCTTTCCACCTTTAGCCATTCCAAGGATATCGAGAAGGAAAAGAACAAGTGTGAGGGAGAATGTAGCAACAGGTTTTCATCACTTCAAATCCTCCTGGAAGTATGATCTGACCTGAAGAAAACATGCCGTCCAAATCAGTTCTCCTGAAGATCGATGAAGGACCAGATGTTCCTGCCAGTGGCTCATTGTTTCTGTAGCAATCAACTTGCAGTCGCTATTTAAGCTAATGCATGACGAAGCAAAAATAACATGAGCTTAATGTGACGGGGTTGAGATCTCCTATACACCATGTGTACACCCAAATAATTCAAGGTTGAGATTCCTTAGGTTATTAAACAACTAAAAATGGTAAGACAATGTTTAACAAAAAAATAATAAGAAAACTCAATACTAACAGCAGCCGTTTAGTTATATGGTCTGCTATTTTTCTCACTCTTAAAGCTACACGTAGACACTACCATGTTGTCATAGTAAAACCTAAATATATTGTGTTGTTTTGAATTTATTTTTACTATTAAAATTTCTTATTTTTTGAAGAGGTCCTTTCATCTTTTCGAAAAGAAATTGACAATAACACATTGAAAGACAAGTATCATTTGTTTCATGGTGACACACAAGCTTTTGATTAATGAGATTCATTTGAGTTGTTTAAATTTCATAATTATTACATAATATTTATATGTTAATACATAAATGTGTACATTAAAAAATAAAATTAAAAACTTAATTTAACATACACTACCTAATGAGGAAGAGAATAAGACATTAGTGCATGTGCAAAAGTATTAAACAGAAAGGTTCATATGCAAATAATAGCAATTAAGTCATAAAAAAATATTTGATAGAAAGAATTTACATTAAAAAATATATTAAAGTTACTTTTTTTTCACTTGGTCGCCTGCTATCTTGAAACCTTTTTGCTTGCGGGATAGGAGTGGAAAGAGCGTTTCGCGAAAGAATTGTATGGCGCGGTCAAGTGCTCTGCTTTGAAGGCTAGAAGCATCCTCAGGTCATTTGAGGATGGAAAAGAGGCTCCTAGCTAAAGGCAGCTTGTCTCGTCGGTCGCTTGCCTCCTTGTGTGCAAATGCTTTTCATGATCTCCAGCTCGTTCTCCTTGAGTTGCGAAGGAAAATAAGCTATTCAAGTTGGTGAGAGAACGGGATGGGATTGGGAATAAATCGATGGACTCCGGGAAGCTTCGTTCCTACATTCTGCTCTCACTTAAAGGCATTCCTTGGACACTCTATTCGTCTAAGGTCTTAGCTTGGTCACTCTATTAAGCTTTCCTAGCAAGTCTATTGAGGGAAAGGTAAAAGAACCCTATTTAGAGAGTGCAATAGAGAACCTGAGATCCGATGCGAACAATCAGTCGAAGGAGCGTAGCTTAGATGCGGCCTTCTCATGTTCATCAACTCGAACCTCATTCTTCTGCAGTTAATGTTATGCCAATAAGCTCTCGAAAAGACCTGATCCTTCCCTAACCATGAATCTTGACCCCGGCAGCGAACTCTAAGGTTTGACTTTTTCTTTTATTGACTTTCTTGAGTCAATGTCGCATTTCGCGTGCTTGATTAGATCTCCTAACCTAATGTAATGAACGAGAAGGTGAAACCGTTTTCTTGCTCGTTAGCGTTGTTTTTTGATTGCAGCTAGCACGCTCGACTAATAAGATAGAAAGGGCCTTTCTCAAGTGGTGCCTCAATTCAGCCTGGCCGGTCGGGAAGAGATTCACATAGAGACTACTACTATCCGGGAATCTCTTTCTATGTTAGGGGGGGCTTTCCTATGCCAGGAATCGTCTTCCTAAAAAGAAAGGTCTTCGTTTGAAAAAATATAGTTTAAAATTGGCTCGGCTTCCTTAGATAATCAAGTCAAGTTTCAAGCTGGTCAGGTCAATCGTATCAAAGGAAGAAAATAAAGGCTAGCACCCCTCGTCGCCTCTATACCCGAAACAGATGCGTTGCGCTACCTAGCACCTAACCTTGTCTCCCCGCCAGCATTGCTTTCGTGGGATCAACTGCTCGTTTTTGATAGTCATTTACAACTTACCTGATGTTCGCTACTACTAATAAGGGCGGAGAGATATTAACCACGAAACACCTTAGTCAATGGAAGAAGTCACTCTCAATTCGATCTAGCAAGAAATGTTTTATCCACAATCACGAGAGACTGAGAAGTTAACGAAGTAGCGAGTTAAATGAGAGGCTAAAGTCAAAGGCGACCCAATGAGCTTCTCAGTTAATGAAGAGCTTCCCTTGATGTAAGCAGAACTATCTATTTGAATTATTAAGAAAGCAGCCCAAGTTCCCCTCTTCTTGAGCAACTAGTTCAAGTGCAGGAGAATTGGGACCCTACGGTGGTGGTTTAGATCGAGACGCCCACCTTTCGTTCCGGGGCTGAAGTTTTCCCGAATCGGCTCTGCTAGTTGGCTTTGTTGCTATCAAGGCATAGCTGCCCCTGCAGACTCTTCTTTTGAAAAATCTGATTCGGGCTCACTCAGCAGAAAGCTAACTCTCTTATCCTGCTTTAGCTTGATCCCACCCGGACAGACTCTGGCATGACGTAGAACTGGATAATCCCAGATCTGGCATCTTTGCCTCTTCTTGTTCAGGGTCCTCTAGAACCGCAAAACGGTTCGGGCTGACTAGGTCCAGTTGGGTCATTCCACTCGCACAACTAGTGTCCAACCCCCTTTTGCTATTGTCACTACTGGTACCTGACCCCATCGGCTCAACATTTTTGCTATTCCATCGAAGAAGAAGCAGATCAAAATATAGTGCAGAAAAACCCAAATCAATATGAATGGAAGATGCCCCTGGAACTCGTTTTTCTCGGTAAGTATAGGTACGAAGTCACTCGATCTCTTTCCTTGGTTGTACTGGAACTTTGGTTTTATTTAGCGAGGAACTATTTCACCGGAGGCGGGAATCTCTTTCAATTTGTCTCTGCGATTGATCCTTCCTGCAGCTGGACCGCACATTCGATTCGCACCTTCGCTAGGTCTTGGATAGATCTCAAGCGGGCTTGAACTGCTTTATTCGGTCTTTAGTTGGCCTACAAGGCTGCTGAAAGACCCTTTTATTACTCAAACATATGGAAAATACACCATGGTGAGCCCCATGTGTAGCTTTAAGAGAGAGAAGAAAATGACAGGCTTCATGGTTATAATAACAGTTTCCGTTTCGGTAAGTGATATTATTTTTTGTTAAATATTGTCTTATCATTTTTAGTTGTTTAATAACCAAATGAATCTCGGCCTTAAAATATCTGTGTACACATCGCATATATCGGTACTGCATTGAACAATACTTGACCAAAATTCACTGGAGGGGATCTCCACCCTGTGTGACACATTCAATATATATATTGTAATACCTTTTAAGATAGAGACAAGCAGTTAGATATAATATATCCTATGTGCTTCACGAAATACGTTTTCAGATAAAAGGACAAATAGATACATTGAAGGATTGAGTATAAGTGTTCGTAACACGCAGCGGAAGATAATAACAATCCTAGGCAGATATATAAAAGAATATCAAATGCCATATATTTTTATATCAAATAACATTCACAAAAATATGTTCAAAACATCAAATATGAGATTGGATCTAGGGCATATCTACTATATCCTTAACATACATATGATACATGCATCCTAATGTACTGCTTATAACACATTTTCAAATAAAGACTAGCAGATGCTTATTATACATCCTATGTACTGCTCGTATCACGTTTTCTGACAAACACTAACAAGAGAAATGACACATAGAAGTTATTAGTCGGAAAGAAAAATAGAGACAAATAAATATATCAATAATTAAAAATAAATTGTATGAATCATGTGAGATATATATCATGTATAGCGTGCAAAATACGTGTAAGAAAGAATATGCAAATGAGGCAAAACTTTATTAGAATTTATAGAGTCAAAGATTAGAAGAGGGCTATACTTTTATAATTTTTTGCTCGCTTGTACGGAAAATTCCATCGTTACTTTTGTGCCATTTATGACTAAATATAATTATTAGTGTTTAAGAAAAAAATAAAAATTTCATGTGATATCTCACATGTATAGCGTTCAAACATTATTTTTGCTCAATTACACAGATCCAGCACTACTATTGTGTTGTATGTAAATATAATGTTAACGGAAACGTAAAAGAAAGAACACAAAATTTAACGTAGTTCGGATCAAAATAATCCTACGTCCATCAGAAAACAGTTGTTTTTTTAATATTAACAAAGGAAGGGAAGAGTTCACAATTACACTTAAGAGAATTTCTCTCTTAACTCTCTACTCACTACAATGTGTTGTATTATTTTTGGGATGGTTTCTACAAATGAAGGAGTGCATCTATTTATAGAGGTAAAGACCTCCTCTTGATGTCATTGGTGACATCAAACTACCTCCTCTTGATGTCATGGGTGACATCAAAGGAGGAAGCTTCCTCCTAGCATCCACACCAACTCTTTCCACCAACTCTTCCAATTGGCATGTCATTGTTTGGATTTTTACATAGCACTTTGTTAATTATTTATGATTTTTGCCCATTTTATTTTATTAAAACAAAATACAAAAAAAATGTATGTGTCATGCATAATTTGAACCGTAATCCGGTTGTTAAATAGAAAATCATAAATAGGCATCTTTGTCCGTGATTTTATTTTTGTTTGATTTTACCTGTCTTAAAATATTTTAATGTGTGTGCAAATAATTGTATTAAATGTTTATTTAATTTTAATTTGATTTACTTAGGTTTTGTTTTTAAAATAAAGAAGAAAATAAAATAATAATAAAAAAAAAATCTTTTTCGGACTTGGGCCAATTTTAAACAAATTGGCCCAAACAAACTCAGCCCAAAACCCAGGCTTGCCCGGTCCGTGACCAGCCTACTTCGAGAACATACAAACGACGCCGTTTTAATTCAGGCTGATCTGAGCCGTTGATCTCTGAAAAATCAACGGCCAAGATCTCTCACCCCGAACCCATCAACAGACCCGACCCACCTTACCCAAACCAACCCAAACCCTGGTATGGGAAACGACACCGTTTCCCCATCATATGAAAGATCTGGGCCTTCCATCTCGCCTCATCCAACGGCTGAGATCAACCCACCCATCCCATATATAACCTTCCAACCATACCCTGCCCCCCTATCCAATACCCCGGCTTTCGTCTTCATCTCTTTCCCCACGAAACCCTAGAGCCGCCCCCATCTCCCTTCACCAGAAACCCGGCGGCATGAACGCCGGTGACCACACCCTTAACACCATAGAACCCCCTTGCCATCCTGAACCTAGATCTTTTAACCATTTAGCTCGAATCCCTCCCCACCTTCTCGAATCTTCATTTGAAGATTCGAGTCAAAACTCGATCTACACCGATCGGCCCTAAATTCATACCAGACACTCCCCAGACTCCCCTCGTGACCAAACCATGCTGGGTTTGGTCCGAATCTGACCAGGGAAGCATGAATCCCGGATCTAATTTTTGGAACCTTAGGATTCCTCGTCACTGGTCCGTATCTGGTTCAAACCGAAGAGATTAAGGTCTAATGGACCTTAATCGAAGTGTTTCTCATCTGAGAAACACTTCGATTAGAGTCCGTTCAGCCTTAAGAAAGGTCTGTTCGAGTCCAAGCTAGGGTCTTTTGTTTTTTCGGGTTTTTAAGGTGAGTTTGCTTTCTTTTCTTTATTTGTTTTAGTCCATGTGATTGTTCTAAAGGCTGTTCATGTTTTGTGAAATCTGTGTTTTGAGTTTTATTAACTGTGTCCTGTCCACCTTGCCCGAACCTTTGTTGTTTGATTGAGTTTCTTCTTCTACTTGTTCTGATAATGTGTATGCATGTATTTATTGTGCAATTAGTTAAATTTCAAATTTGAATTGATTAACTGATTCCTCGGGTACAATTCTGCTTAGTCAATACAATTCGAATCATGTGTCCTATACTGTTAAATGTCTGATTTTGGTTTCGATTGTATGTGTTATAACTAATATAGTCGAGTCGACATGTGTCATCAATTAGTTTCAGATGTTTGAACAATAAACAAATCGATCTGCTTCTGTTAAGCATTGTCTGAATCAGTTAGGAATTGAATTTAGCTACTTATAGTTGTTAATCTGAATCAGAAATATAAAAAGATTGGTTTTGTTTAGTTGCAGTCAGAATTGGAGGGCATGTGCACTTGTGCACAACATGTGCACTTGTGCACAACATGGGCATAAAGGCCTTTGTTACATTTAAAATAGTTTGACAGCATATGTTGTCAGATTATACCATGCTGCCCACATCCTGCTTTAGTTTAGAAATATTAAACCTCACTTAAAAGGTAAGTCTGCCAGGGAATATCATGGGAGTTTGTTCTTATTTAAATAGTCAGTGGAATCTGAAAATAAGAGAGCACATGGGAGGGGTATCTGATTAGTCTATCAGGCTGTAAAAAGGGTGATGTTAAGGCTTATAAAAGGGAGGCACATTGAGAGATAACAGAGAAAAAAAGAGAACAGGGAGATAGGGATACAGACAGGGAAATTGTTAACATAGAGAGAGAGAGAGACTGAATCATTGAGGGCTTGAAGTTCAAAAAAGAAAGAAAAACTGAGAGGAGTTTCTTTTGATAACTCAAATAGATTCCAAGATTGAAAATTGTCACTCTTTTGTTTAAGAAGAAAAGAGATAGTGAGAGAGATATCATAAAAAGGTACATACAGACACATTGAGAGAAGCTATATACACAGATAGAGAGTGAACAAGAAACAGGGAATATACAGAAATTTCAGGAAAAACTGTTTTCTGTTTGGGCTTCATTTGCTGTCAACCTGTTGGGCTGTACTGATTCTTCCAAGTCTCAATTGAGATTTCTGGTGGTATTTTCGTGCTTAGTTTCTTTTGAGTTGGTCTGGCTGGAGTTTTGTTTATGCTTCACTGCCTACTGCTGTCATTTTCCACTTCTTCCTCGTCTGTAATTGTATCTTGCACCGGAACTTGTCCTGCTGCTGTTATCTGTTACTGCTGCTGTTTCGCTTGCACTATTTGCTCAACTGACTCTCTCGCTTTCTTCATTGTAAGCATCTTCTCAGGTACACACTTCAAATCTGTCTGATGTAACTGATGTCGAAATGAAAATTGAAATGAAAGATCTGAAGAATCTTTAATCATATGTGGCTTTACTTACAGCTTTGCGAATATTGTTAAAGTTGTATAAATCCTTTAATTTGTAGCTTAATAGAGAATACATTCGTAAGTTTGTACTTAATTAATGTTTATGTTGATATAAAACCGTGGTATTTGATTCATTTAGAAGCATACAGGATGTAAACACAGTTCATGGAATGTGAAACTATTCAATATGATTGTCAGAATTGAACTCACTCTTTCAGCATGCTTTGAATAAGTAGGGGCCAATGGCTTTTAAATCTAGCCAAATACAATACAGTTTTAAATCACCCAGTTTCGACTTCTTTAGGCGATTTATAGGACTAGCTTTGAATATCATCGGAAACATTCTTTAATAAGGAATTCTACTAACCCTGTTTAATCAAGTTAATCTAAATTTGACTTAAAGATGTTTGTTCGGATTAAGTGGTGTATTTCGTTAACTCGTATGTGATTTCCTTGTCAAATTAAAGCATTTTTCCATTAAGATATAATGTTTTCTTAACTTTGTAAATAATTAATCATAAAAACCCGGATTAGGCCAAAGCAGCATGTACCCTTTTTTTTTTTCTAGTTTTAGAGACAAATGTATTAGAAATGTAGCCACTTTAGGATATCCTTTCTAAATAGAGACGAGCCTCGCCAAATAAAAATGCAAAATTGCGGGGCCCTCAATAAATAATCATAATAAATATTTAGAATTCAGGATAGGCCGTTTAGTGAATTTCATGGCTTAATTAAATTATATTCTTAAACCCGGGTGCACATTGATGTGACCCGAATCCAAATCTCAACGAAGTCAAAATGTGTTGACGATCACGGGCGCAATGATTGTGACGTGGTTCGAGATGCATTTTCACGACGTTGTAATTCTATAAAAATAAGTGATAATGATAAAAGCGGTTTAAACTTAATAAAAGCACGTAAGTCATAACATGTATTTAAATCAGATATTTAGCCATTATAACAATTTAAGCGACCGTGCTAGAACCACGGGATTCGAGGGTGCCTAACACCTTCCCTCGGGTCAACAGAATTCCTTACTTAGAATTTCTGATTCGCATACTTCATTTGGAAAAGTCGAAAATCTCCTCGATTTGGGATTCAAGATAAACCGGTGACTTGGGACACCAAAAGCCAAACCTTTCCCAAGTGGCGACTCTGAATTAAATAAATAATCCCATTTCGAATATTGTCACTTAAATTGGAAAAACTCCCCTCGCGCATCTTACCCTTCGGGGTCGGGCGCGCAAAAAGGAGGTGTGACAGCTCTGGCGACTCTGCTGGGGACATATTAACCTAGAACCACTGGTTCAGGATTCAAGAATTTGAGCTTAGAATAATTGTTATATTTGGCTTTATTATCTGATCTTTATTACATGTTTTTGCATAACGTGCTAAATGTTGTCTTTTACCGTTTTGATATTATCTGAACTTTATATAAACTGCGCCGAAACCCTTCTCTTCTTACCTCTGGGGAGAAGCTCGCTGGTCGAGACTCCCTATTCTGTTAATGTCAATACCTGAAATAAGAAAGAGGTCGGACAAGTTACAAAGCCGGACTATCTCGCGGGTCCCCGTTACGTAGCCCCCTCCTCGACTCGAGTTGTCCGCTCGGGTACACAGTCTAGAACAAATACCCAAGTTACGAACCTAGAATAACTTGACTTCATGCCGGATCCCTAGTAGGAACGCTTATTTGCATCATGTTGCATTTGACTTAGGGGACTCAACACAGGGGTTGGGTCCGTCTAGGACTAGCAACCTGAAATGAAAAGACCATCATGCTGCATTCCTATCTGTGTTGCGCATTTATTTGCTTCGGTTCCGCATGCCGACCGATTTCTAAAAAAGAAAATAGCAGCGTAGGGAGATAATTACTTATTTTGGAAAAATAAAACCAATGTCCAAGTAGTGTCAAAACCTCGCCGGAATTTTTCTAAAATAAAAAAAAAAGAGAATAAAAACAAAATTTGTCTTCTTAGTTTGAGTTATTAAAAAAATAATATAAAAATTTTTCTTTTTTTTATCACTTCCAAAATCAAAAAAAAAAAGAGAAGGTATTTATTTAAAAGTAAAAAAAAACGGAAATTCATAATTCAAATTCAAAAATGTTGTCTCTTTCGTAGTACCCCTTTTATAAATTCAGACTAATAGTCCAAATATTTCCTAAAAAAAAATATATTTTCTTTAGTCTTTATCTCTTTGCAAAAGAAAAAATATAATAAAAATACGTATTCTTGATTTCTAGGTTTATTTGATTTTTTCTATTTACGTTATGCGAGAACTACGCCGGTTTGATTCTCACCGGATGTGAGATACGTAGGCAACCCTCATCGGGTCCAACCCCACCTTTTGCTAAAATAGCCAAAAATCAATAAATAAATAAAAACGTGTCAAATTTTAAATTTTGCCATAAATAAGTGGGGTGATGTCCAACCTTCCCTTTTGCTAAAAATAGCCAAAATATATGTCAAATTTTAAATCTGTCATAAATAAGTCGGGTGATGCTGTTTTGTCGTAAATAGCCGAATGTTCCCGAAAGGGACGCCGGAAGGCTGACTTTGCATAAACAGCCACCTTTGGGTCATTTTTTAAGGTTTGGTCCAGTTGACCCACACAACCTTAAAATCTTCGTCACTGAGGCGTTGAAAGGTCGTGTTGGCAATATTGAGTTTTCTAATTTGAAAAAAAAAACGATAAAAAGAGTCATAAATAAGTCAGGTGATGCTGTTTTGTCATAAATAGCCGAATGTTCCCGAAAGGGACGCCGGAAGGCTGACTTTGCATAAACAGCCACCTTTGGGTCTTGTTTAGTATTTTTGTCCAGTTGACCCACACGGCCTTAAAATCTTCGTCCTCAAAGTGTTTAAAAGCCGTGTTCAAAACTTGATCCCCTTTGTAAAATATTTTTTTAGTCAAAGTCATTTTTGTTGAAATCACCTTAATAAATGTGCAGGATGAGCACGATGCAAAATGAACATTTTTCAATAATGACCAAAATCCCTGTCAAGTTACGGCTATGGTGGAATGATCTAGGTGCTGAAGGACAAAATGAGGTCAAGAAATATCTGAAAGGTCTTGTGGGTTTGTTGGAAATCCAGCCTCAGGGAGATATCATAAGAGCTTTGGTTACCTATTGGGACCCGGCGCACAATGTTTTCCATTTCTCTGATTTTGAACTCACCCCGACTTTGGAAGAAATGGCCGGATACATCGGGAATACTGAACTTCCCTTGAGGCAAAAATACTTGGTCGCCCCAAGAGTTGTCACGGTACATAGGTTCCTAGATTCATTGAAGATACCTAGAACAGTCCATAACCCGGATCTGGCAGCCGGATTTTGTACTCCATGCTTCATATATGATAGGTACGGTCATGAGGGGGGATTCAATAATCCAATCAACAAACTGTGCAGCAAAGGAGTTCGTCAGAAGTGGGACAAGCACAGACGGGTAGCGTTCATGATGATGTTCCTGGGCCTTCTGGTATTTCCAAGGAAAGACGGAAACATTGATTTGAAGATATCCGGGGTCGTCAGCACTTTACTCACGCAAAGTGACAGTACTCTCGCGCCTATGGTGGTATCTGACATCTTTTGAGCTCTTACAGCTTGTAAAGCTGGGGGAAATTTCTTCGAAGGTTGTAACTTGCTCCTACAGATATGGATGACCGAGCACCTCTGCCATCATTCCGAGATTTTGAGCCATGGTTCCCCGGAAAAGACTTGCATAGAAGAATCTTACACGAGAACCAAAGAGATCAATTTGCCCAAAGGAGTCCTGGCATGGACCTCGTTCTTTCAAGCTCTTACTGCCAGCCAAATACAATGGACGCTAGGATGGTTGCCTGTTGATGAGATCCTATATATGTCGGCAGCTAAAACTTATTTCTTACTGATGGGGCTTAAGAGCATTCAACCTTACGCACCCTGCCGAGTTTTGAGACAGTTCGGAAGATGCCAGACAGTACCTCATGAGGAAGATCTTAGCACTCAAGCAATTGAGATAAGTCCTAACGGACAATTCCCAGAAGCAAAGATTCGCCAAATCTGGAGTGAGTGTCAATATTTGAAATCAGATACTTGCGTGCGGGATCGAGCCAAAGGAGAGATAGCGCCAGGTTACCTTGCATGGTATAGAAGGGAATTTGAGTATGAAAGGCCGGCTAAGAGACCCCACATCCGGAATTTCACCGAATCATCGCAAAGGCAGTGGGATTGGTTAGCAAAGGAAAGAAGCTATTGCGCCGAAATCAGCAGGTTAAAGCAACAAGTAGAAGGCTTGAAATATGAGCACAACGTGCAAGCTGCTACCATTCTGGGAGAGCGGAACAGGTTAATTCAGGAAAACGAAATGCTCAGAGCCCAGATCAAACAGATAAGGGTGGATGCAGATAAACAGCCAAGGCATCGATCAGACGAGCAGCTGATAAAAAGGTTAAAAAGTGAAATCAGGGAATGGCAAGATGGTTTGGATAAATCTGAAAACGTCATAGCGGAGCTCAGGGCACAGTGGGATACAAGAACAGATAAGCATCGCCGATATTTGAATCAATTGGAAGGCGACCACGAGAAAACTGTTGCTAAAATAAAGATAGAGATGGCTGCACTTGAGATCAAAGCAGCTAATCAGGACAAGGATTTCCAAATTGAGAGCAGATACTGGTACGACTCAATAGCCCAGATGAAGTTGGAAGTACGGCGACTGAAGCATCAGCATATACAGGATACTCAAGTATTCAAGATATGTAGCGATCAGATAAAACGCATACTCGTAGAGAAGAAGCAAACCAGAGATAGGATCAAGGCTATTGCCCATGCCATCACCAGACGATGTCTACGATGTGAGAACATGTCCAGCGTTAACGTCCTCTCGGCAGTGATGGGTTATGTCAAGCAGACTATGCATGAGCTGGAGCAACATGAGAGGGATATCACGCCTAGGACCGCGGCGAGGCCGAACGATGCCCCGCGGACACCAATTTTCAAAACCATAATGCACTCATAAGTCAAGCCTGTATCTTAGCATCTTCTACCTGTTTTTCCATCAGGGTGATTTTTAGTCTATTTTGAGTCTAGGTTTATTTTCAAAGTTTGCTCTTTCTTTTGCAAAATGTAGTTTGTAATAGACCATTCCAACAATAAAGAGGTTGCTTCTTTTATGCTCATTTGTGTTTTTCGAACTACGTAATGATCTGATTCACGTAGGCATCGTGATACGTAGGCAATCCTCATCGGATCCGGTCGCATTTCTTTTACTGCAAAATAAAAAAAACATAAAAGAAAAACAACAAAAAAAAGAAGAAAAAGAAAAAAGAAAAAAAAAGGGAAAAACTAATAAAGAGGAAAAATGCCGGAATGACGCATGCTCTCGTAGCAAACATATAGTAATCCACTTAACTGTATAGGTGCATCATGCCCAACGTGAGATTAACTATCTGTTATTTGCTGCAAATTAACCGTGCGTTTGTCGTTGAGTATCCCAGGGTTTTGAAAAGACGGTTGGTTTGGTGAAAGTCTGGCCTCGCACTCATACTTCACGAGGTCAAGGAGAAGTGTTCAACTACCTGTTGTTAGGACCAGAAGCAGTACTCACACTTACTTCACCAGGTCAAAAGAAAGTGTGGAAATGTCTTCAGAAATTCCATTGCAAACAATCCCTGTTTCCGAGGAGAGCTCGATCTCAGCCGTCCTCACACCTGAATCTGCAACTGCGGAGGAAAATAGAATCCTACGGCTCCGCATGTTGGAAATGCTGGACGATTGGAATAATGGGAAAGAGCCGCCAAGTGTCGTCCCCGGATTCCCTGAATTATTCTCCAGGTCAAGTGGGACTTCTAATGTCCCCATAAATTATCCTGCTACCCCATTCGGGTACCCAGCCACCTCAGCCTTCTCTGCTGGATCGCCTTCTGAGCCTCATCCCCGAATGTCAGCCACCGATGCAAGCATGAACATCTTTACTGCATCGCCTTGCCCGATTACGGCACAGCCCGCCACGTGCAAACTAAGCTTTGACTCATCCTCTTTTACATTCCAAGCACCATTGTTCTCAATGGAACCAACTAGGTTCGCTACCAGCACTAATCCTCTACCGCCTCAGTGCGAGCTTGCACCCGGGCAAGATCAGAACCCCAGAATTGCAGAACAAAATGAGATTGCCAAGAGAATGAGAAGCCTTGAACAAAGTTTGAAGAATATGCAAGGATTGAGCGGACAGAAGAGCGTCTCTTATGCCGACCTATGCATGTTCCCTCACGTGCACCTGCCAGCGGGTTTCAAGACCCCGAAGTTCGAGAAATAAGATGGGCACGGTGACCCCATTGCACATCTTAAGAAATACTGCAACTAATTGCGGGGAACCGGCGGAAAAGAAGAACTGCTAATGGCATATTTTGGGGAAAGTCTAGTAGGGATAGCCTCGGAATGGTATATGGACCGGGAAATGTCTCGATGGCATATATGGGATGATCTCGCCAGAGATTTTGTGAAACAATTCCAGTATAACATCGACATTGCGCCAGACCGAAATTCGCTGTCGAATTTGAAGAAGAAACCTTCAGAAAGCTTCAGGGAATATGCTATTAAGTGGCGTGAACAGGCGTCAAGAGTGAAGCCTCCCATAGATGAAGTGGAAATGGTCACTAACTTTTCTCCAGGCTCAAGAGTCTGACTATTTCCAAAACATGATGTCAGCCATGGGTAAGCCATTCGCGGAAGCGATCAAGATTGGAGAGATGGTAGAAAGTGGTCTGAAAACAGGTAGGATTCTGAGTCAAGCAGCCATAAGGGCAACCTCCCAGGCCGTCCAAAGCGGGTCCGGAGGAATGACCAGAGGGAAGAAGAAAGAAGAAACGACTATGGCAGCCTCGGAAGCAAGGGAGTATCGTCATCCCAGGCCCCGTTTTCCGGAAAGAACCCCACAACACTACTACCCCCACTCCAATTTGGCATATGCTCATCAACCTTATATGGTCATGAATGCCCAACCTTATGCCCATCCACCACAACAAGCCAACCGAGGCCCAGCTCCACCTCCCAGAAATCAGCCTCCTTACCGCAACCACTATAACCCACAACCCCCGCAGAATAACTTCCGCCCTCAAGAGCCACCTCGACGGCGGACTTTCAAGCCCATCGGTGAACAATACTCTACTTTGTTCCCGAAGCTAGTCCAATTGGGTTTCTTGCAACCAATCCCTCAAACAAGGCAAAACCCGATGTCACCTTCTTACAAAGCTGGAGTCAGATGCGCCTATCATTCAGGGGCTGAGGGACATGATACAAATGACTGCTGGTCATTGAAAAGAGTGGTCGAGAATTTGATAGAGCAAGGGAAAATAGTGCTAAGGGACGAAGAGATCCCAAATGTGACTAACAATCCATTGCCTGCTCACAATAATGGGCCGCTGATCGGAATGATTTGCGAAGACAAAGAATTCGACCCTGCTCTGAAAGCCATAATTGCCATTGTCGATACGGGGAAGAGGCCCGAAACAGACCAGAAACCAGGAAAGGGGGAGGAGGCCAAGGCTATAAAGAAAGAGCTTGAAAAGAAGGTGGAGAAGAAAGTGGTACCGGTAGAGGATGGAGTTCTTTACATACCACGAGGTCGAACTGAGAAGACGCAGAACTTCGCAATCAAAAAGACAAAACCTATGTACGTGCCGAAAGGGGCCTATGTGGTCCGGGGGACGATTCAACCACCTCGGCTGAATGAGCCAGTGGTTATCGGACGCGTGCCACAAAAGCCAATGACCAACCCGTCCACAGTGCCGTGGAATTATCAAAAGACTTTGGTAATGTACAAAGGTAAAGAGGTCATGGGAGAACTTCCAGAAAATACTTTCATTGGAAGGTATTCAAATACCCAAGAACTGAACAACGCCACACAAAGGCGCTTCCCGCCAAAGAAGCCCGTAAGTGTTGAAGAAGCGGAAGTGTTCTTCCAACAAATGAAAATGCCGGATTACGAAGTGATAGATCAACTGCGCAAGTACCCCGAGCAAGTGTCCATGTTGTCATTGTTAATGAGGTCGATCGAGCATCAAAAGATCTTACTGAAGACTCTGAATGAAGCATATGTGCCAGTTGAAACCTCGGTAGAACAATTAGAGCGGATGACAAAAAGATTCTTCGCCGTCAACCAAATCTCTTTCAGCAAGAACGATCTACCCCCGGAAGGAGCGGCACACAACAAGGCTTTGCATCTAACAGTTAAATGCGAAGACTATTATGTCAAGCGGGTAATGCTGGATGGGGGCTCAGGCGTTGACATTTGCCTGTTATCCACGCTACAAAGAATGGAAATTGGGACCAGAAGAATCCGACCCAACAATGTCTGCGTAAGGGCTTTCGACGGCATCAAGAGAGATACCATGGGAGAAATAGACCTGTTGTTGGTCATAGGACCAGTCGAATTTCAAGTAACCTTCCAGGTGCTCGACATGGATACATCCTACAATTTTCTCCTTGGCAGACCTTGGATCCATGCGGCAGGAGCCGTGCCTTCCACTCTTCACCAGATGGTGAAGTTCGAGTACGAAGACAGAGAGATCGTGGTCCATGGGGAAGATGAGCATGCTATTTATCGGGACCCATCCATCCCATATCTGGAACCGAGAGAAGGGAGCGAACATACGGTCTATCAAGCTTTTGAGATTGTACTGGCAGAGCAGCACGAAGAGGGAATACCCTGCCCCCAGCCTTTCTTGTCTAACGCCTCGGTTATGGTGGCCAAAGAGATGATCCGGCACGGATTTAGGCCAGGGAAGGGGCTTGGACGAACCCTTCAGGGAATAACAGAACCCATTACCTTGCTAGTCACCAAGAAACCTTTTGGACTAGGTTTCAAACCTACTCCAGCAGACGAAGAGTGGGCAAAGAAAAGGAAAAATGAGGGTTGGAAGTTACCTCGACCACTGCCGGATTTATATGCAACTTTCATCAGGCCAAGGTACGCTGAAGAAGAAGATGATGAGGTCTTCACAGCTGAGGAAATCGAGGAGATATGTGGGGCGATGAGAAAGATGCTCTACGAGGTCCACATGGTTCAACCAGGTGAAGGCACAAGCATTGCTGAGATGATGTACATGGGGCCGAACGCCAAACTTCAAAACTGGGAGGCTACGCCATTCCCGACTAGACGGAAGTCCGGGTAGACCTGTCCTGCCACCTTTCCTGTGTCACAAGTTATCTCCAGGACATACCTTGAACGTTTTCTTCTTTTCAATTGTTGTTTTGAATTCCTAAGTTGTAAACATTGTTGTCTTCCAACTTTCCAAAGAAAAAAAAAATCATCATTGCTTTCCCATTCTTTCTTTTGTTATGATTTTTGTTATTTTTCCTTTTATCTTTCTTTTCAGTCATAATAATGCGGCTTTAAATATGACATGCTTGCGGACTTCACGCCCAGATCACAATGAGCTATTTAACTGCGAATTAATGAACCCAGAACCAGAATATGATGCGGAAGAAGCTTTTAGGGAGATAAACCGAGAGTTGGAATACTTCGAGAATAAACCTAAGCCAAATCTGAATGACACTGAACCGGTAAATTTAGGAACCCCGAAAGAAATCCGGGAGACCAAGATAAGCATTCACACGGACAAGAAAACGCGAGAGGCGATAATTCAACTTCTTTTTGAATTTAAAGACGTGTTTGCTTGGTCATATGATGACATGCCGGGGCTAGGTGTTGATCTAGTGGTTCATAAATTGCCGATTCATCCTGATTGTCCTCCAGTTCAACAAAAGCAACGAAAGTTCAAAACTGAGGTCAGTGACAAGATTAAAGAGGAGATCACCAAACAACTAAAAACGGGAGTGATTCGGGTAGTCCAATATACAACATGGTTGGCGAATGTGGTTCCAGTACCAAAAAGGACGGGAAAACTCGGGTATGTGTAGATTACCGAGATCTGAACAGAGCAAGTCCTAAAGATAATTTCCCGCTGCCCAACATCCACATCCTCATTGATAATTGCGCCAAACACGAGATACAGTGTTTCGTAGTTTGTTACGCTGGGTATCATCAGGTATTGATGGATGAAGAGGACGCCGAGAAAACTGCCTTCACCACGCCTTGGGGCACCTACTGTTACCGGGTCATGCCATTTGGTTTGAAGAATGCTGGGGCTACTTACATGAGGGCCATGACTGTCATTTTCCATGACATGATGCATCAGGAAATAGAGGTGTACATGGACGACGTGATAGTCAAGTCCAGGACACAGGATAATCACATCCAAGACTTGAGGAAATTCTTCGAGAGATTAAGGAAGTATGACTTGAAGCTAAACCCAGCCAAATGCGCTTTCGGAGTTCCGTCGGGCAAACTTTTGGGCTTCATCGTAAGCAGGAGAGGTATCGAGCTAGATCCAACTAAGATAAAATCCATCAGAGATCTGCCTCCCCCGAGAAAAAAGAAAGACGTGATGAGTCTGTTGGGCAGGTTGAACTACATCAGTCGGTTTATTGCCCAGCTGACAAGCACGTGTGAGCCCATATTCAAGCTATTAAGGAAAGATGCGGCGATTAAATGGACAACTGAGTGTCAAGAAGCCTTTGATAAAGTTAAAGAATACCTTTCGAATCCCCCGGTCTTGGTCCCTCCAGAACCGGGAAGGACACTTTTCTTGTATCTGACAGTCTTGGAGAACTCTTTCGGTTGCGTCCTCGGGCAACACGATGTAACCGGAAAGAAGGAGCAAGCAATCTACTACTTGAGCAAGAAATTCACCGGCTACGAGGCCAAATACACTCTGCTGGAAAGGACATGCTGCGCTCTCACATGGGTTGCTCAAAAGCTGAGACATTATCTCCAAGCCCACACTACGTTCCTCATAAGCAGGTTGGATCCTTTGAAGTATATATTTCAGAGACCAATGCCTACTGGGAGACTGGCTAAATGGTAAATCTTGCTTACGGAATTCGACATAGTCTATGTCACTTGCACGGCAATGAAAGCCCAGGCGTTAGCAGATCATTTGGTCGAAAATCCGGTCGATGAGGAACACCAGCCATTGAGTACCTACTTTCCAGATGAAGAAATAAACACCGTAGAAGTGGTCTCGGAGGACGCTCATGTCTGGAAGATGTTCTTTGATGGAGCCGTGAACGCCAAGGGTGTAGGGATTGGGGCAATTGTGATCTCACCTTCTGGTCAGCATTATCCCGCCACAGCTAGACTTCGTTTCTTTTGCACAAATAATACAGCTGAATATGAAGCCTGCATCATGGGCATGCATATGGCAATCGATCAGGATGTCAAAGACTTACTGATTATGGGAGATTCTGACCTGATTATCCGGCAAGCCCAAGGCGAATGGGAAACTCGGGATGTCAAACTTATCCCTTACCGACAGCATGTGGAGGACCTCAGCAAGCGCTTTACCTCAATAGAGTTCAGGTATATCCCGAGGTGTCACAATGAACTGGCAGATGCACTTGCTACTTTGGCTTCAATGCTACCCTACCCGGGCAACGCCCACGTCGATCCTTTGGAAATCCAAATCAAGGAAAGACACGGTTACTGCAATGTAATCGAGGCAGGATCAAATACGCAGCCGTGGTACCATGACATCAAGAGGTTCCTAAAGACACAAGAATACCCCGAGCACGCTACTGGAGATCAAAAGAGGACCATTAGGCGACATGCAAGTGGTTTCTTTCTAAGCGGTGAATTGTTGTATAAGAGGACCCCGGACCTCAATCTTCTAAGATGTGTCGATATCGAGGAGGCAAGAAAGATCATGCACGAAGTACACGCAGGTGTGTGCGGACCTCACATGAACGGTTATGTCTTAGCAAAGAAAATCCTTCGAGCAGGTTATTACTGGATGACCATGGAAAAGGATTGCTTTAGCTTCGTTCGGAAGTGTCATCAGTGTCAGGTGCACGGTGATTTGATTCATGCACCTCCCACGGAGCTGCATCCCATGTCTGCACCTTGGCCATTTGTCGCCTGGGGCATGGACGTCATTGGACCAATCGAACCGAAGGCTTCGAATGGACACAGGTTTATACTGGTTGCCATCGATTACTTCACAAAATGGGTAGAAGTTGTCACTCTCAAGTCGGTCACTAAAAAAGCTGTAGTGGATTTTGTACACTCAAATCTTATTTGTCGTTTCGGTATTCCTGCGACTATCATTACAGATAACGCAGCAAACTTGAACAGTCACTTGATGGGAGATGTATGCGAGCAATTCAAAATAACGCATAGGAATTCTACGCCTTATCGGCCAAAGGCCAACGGCGCTGTAGAAGCGGCAAACAAAAACATCAAGAAGATTTTGAGGAAAACCATCCAAAGTTCCCGACAGTGGCATGAGCAGTTACCATTTGCACTGTTGGGGTATCGCACTACGGTACGCACATCAGTAGGAGCGACTCCTTATCTTCTGGTTTATGGGACCGAGGCTGTAATACCGGCAGAGGTAGAAATTCCTTCGTTTCGAACCATTGTCGAAGCAGAAATCAAAGACAGCGAGTGGGTCAAGACTCGGTTAGAGCAATTGACTTTGATTGATGAAAAGCGAATGGCCGCGGTTTGTCATGGACAGTTGTACCAACAAAGAATGGCCCGTGCTTACAACAAGAAAGTCCGACCCAGGAATTTCGAGGTAGGTCAGCTGGTACTGAGGCGTGTTCTGCCGCATCATGAGGAAGCAAAAGGGAAGTTTGCTCCAAATTGGAAAGGCCCATACATCATAAGGAAGATATTGCCGAGAGGAGCATTGTATTTAGGTGATATCGAAGGAAATGACCCCGACACAGCAGTAAATGCGGATGCAGTCAAGAGATACTACGTCTGAATTATACTCCAGTAGTCTTGACACGTTTGAAATAACGAAGGTTTTATTCCCCACTACTCCCCAAACACTGCCCAATTCTCTTTACAAACCTTTAAGCCGTTCAAAAAAAAAAAAACATTGATTGAGGCCTGAACTACGTTTGACTTGATTCCGAAAGGATACGTAGGCAGCCTCTCCCTGAGGTTCTGTCACACCAACAATAAAATCCCATTCGCCCTGAAATGGAAACCGGGGCACGTCGAGAAGTTGAGAAGTTAGTATTATCTACCTCTCTTTACCAAGCACAAGCCTTCAAATCAATTACCAAAGATAGTGGGGAACCAATAAGCGTCACAAATGGAGACCGGCACACTCTGAATTGAGAGAGATAAAATGAGAGAGTCTCGTCGGTGAAAACCTTCGGGCACCACGAGGCGACGGGAGTAGAGAAACCAAAATGAGAGAGCTTGTTTAGTAAAAACTCACAAAGAGTGCTATCAAGCGATGACAGGAAGAGAAATGAGAGAGGTCAGCCGGCGAAAACCCGCAAAGGGCGCTTTTGGCCGAAAAGAATGACTCCACCCCAAGGAGGTCTCGGCAAAGTTCCACCGGTTTGGAATCACAGATCTGTTCTGGTTCAGGGAAACGCAAGTTCATGGAAGGTCAGGCGTCCAGTCCAAAGAGCATGTCATGTCATTTAAAGCCAGCGTTATCTTCCTCAGATAAGTCTTTCTCATCCCAAAAGGGACACTCCCTTCCTGAAATTTGTTTTCTCCTTTCTTTGTTTCTTTTCGAATCCTTTTTATGTTTTAACCCCAAGTTCAGGATACACCGGAGAGGGCAGGTGGCAGGTTTGTTTTCACGGAGTTCCGTTTCATGAAGGAAAACACCCCATTTCGTTGGTACGTCTGTCCGAACTTGATGAATCATGACGTTTGATGGCGTTCGAAGTAAAGAGGGAAAAAGAGAAATTTCCCCCAGCAAGTCTGCCTTCGGACGAATCCCCACAGAGTCTCTCCTTGTACATCCTCCCACAGAGTCTCCCCAATATAAAAATAAAAAAAAAAAAGAAAAAAAATCCTGTTAGAATTTCCCCAGCACATCCCCAGCGAGTCCCTTTGTAAAAATTCCCCAACAAGCTTACCCCAACAAATCCTAGAAAGCCCACTTTGAAACAAATACCCAGCATGCCCCATTGTACAAAATCCGCACAAAGAATCCACTTTGTAAATATTCCCCCTCAGAGCTTCCTTTTGTACAAATCCCCACCGAATACCTCCAATAAAACCCCCGTTGAGAACCTCCAAGCAAAACGGGACAAAAAAAAAGAGAAAAGAAAAAGAGCCTTGTGAGGCGAATCATCACGGAATCTGGAAATACAAGCCTGAGCAGTCTAAAAGGTTCCGACATATGAATCAAATCAATGGCGGGACTTCGCAACAGAAATGAAGACGCAACAAAGCAACCGGGAACGATCAAGGTCACCAAACCGACCGTCATTTCCGAACTAACAAATGTTCTTTGTCTGAAAAGTTGAAACAAGTTTAATCCAAGACAACCGTGCAAGAAGCAGGTGTCGCCCAAAGAAGAAGGTACATGGGTACAAGAAATATTTTGGCAATAAGGAATTCACTCGAAAGGTAAGTTTCCACGAAACCCCCTTTTATCTTCTACTAAAACAAGAAAATTCAAAAAAAAAGAGGTCGCTTAGTATTCTCGAATTTTGTCCCCAGCCAATCAGCATTAGGGTTTTAAACCCTAAACTGATTTTTTTTTTCTTCTTCCTTTCAGCCAGCATTAGGGTTTTAAACCCTAAACTGAGCTTTTCCATGCAATCAGCATTAGGGTTTTAGACCCTAAACTGAATTTTTCCTTTAGTCAGCATTAGGGTTTTAAACCCTAAACTGAACTTTTCCATGCAATCAGCATTAGGGTTTTAGACCCTAAACTGAATTTTTCCTTTAGTTAGCATTAGGGTTTTAAACCCTAAACTGAATTTTTTTTCCTTTCAGCCAGCATTAGGGTTTTAAACCCTAAACTGAGCTTTTCCATGCAATCAGCATTAGGGTTTTAAACCCTAAACTGAATTTTCCTTTTAGTCAGCATTAGGGTTTTAAACCCTAAACTGATTTTTTTCCTTTCAGCCAGCATTAGGGTTTTAAACCCTAAACTGAGCTTTTCCATGCAATCAGCATTAGGGTTTTAAACCCTAAACTGAACCTTTTTCCTTTCAGCCAGCATTAGGGTTTTAAACCCTGAACTGAGTTTTTCCATTTAATCAGCGTTAGGGTTTTAAACCCTAAACTGAACTCTTTTCCTGTCAGCCAGCATTAGGATTTTAAACTCTAAACTGAGCTTTTCCATGCAATCAGCATTAGGGTTTTAAACCTTAAACTGAATTTTTTTCATTCAGCCAGCATTAGGGTTTTAAACTCTAAACTGAGCTTCTCCTTTCAGCCAGCATTAGGGTTTTAAACCCTAAACTGAGCTTTTTCCTTTCAGCCATCATTAGGGTTTTAAACCCTAAACTGAGCTTTTCCTTTCAGCCAGCATTAGGGTTTTAAACCCTAAACAGAGCTTTTCCATGCAATCAGCATTAGGGTTTTAAACCCTAAACTGAATTTTTCCTTTAGTCAGCATTAGGGTTTTAAACCCTAAACTGAACTTTTTTCCATTCAGCTAGCATTAGGGTTTTAAACCCTAAACTGAGCTTTTCCATGCAATCAGCATTAGGGTTTTAAACCCTAAACTGAATTTTTCCTTTAGTCAGCATTAGGGTTTTAAACCCTAAACTGAACTTTTTTCCATTCAGCCAGCATTAGGGTTTTAAACCCTAAACTGAACTTTTTTCCATTCAGCCAGCATTAGGGTTTTAAACTCTAAACTGAGCTTTTCCATGAAATCAGCATTATGGTTTTAAACCCTGAACTGAGCTTTTCCATTTAATCAGCATTAGGGTTTTAAACCCTAAACTGAACTCTTTTCCTGTCAGCCAGCATTAGGGTTTTAAACCCTAAACTGAGCTTTTTCCTTTCAGCCAACATTAGGGTTTTAAACCCTAAACTGAGCTTTTCCTTTCAGCCAGCATTAGGGTTTTAAACCCTAAACTGAGCTTTTCCATGCAATCAGCGTTAGGGTTTTAAACCCTAAACTGAATTTTTCCTTTAGTCAGTATTAGGGTTTTAAACCCTAAACTGAACTTTTTTTCCCATTCAGCCAGCATTAGGGTTTTAAACCCTAAACTGAGCTTTTTCATGCAATCAGCATTAGGGTTTTAAACCCTAATCTGAATTTTTCCTTTAGTCAGCATTAGGGTTTTAAACCCTAAACTGAACTTTTTCCCATTCAGCCAGCATTAGGGTTTTAAACCCTAAACTGAGCTTTTCCATGCAATCAGCATTAGGGTATTAAACCCCAAACTGAATTTTTCCTTTAGTCAACATTAGGGTTTTAAACCCTAAACTGAACTTCTCCCCAGCTAGTCGGTATTAGGGCTCCAGCCCTGAACTGAGCATTTTTATCTTCCTTCATCAATTTTATGAACTTCCTGGCGAATAATTCACGAAATTTTCCTAGTGAAACTGGGGCAGAAATTTCGTTCGTTTGTTTGTTTTCTCCCGCAGGTCTAACCTCGAGCCACCCGATTCGAAATGACCCACGAGATGAGTCTCAACTCAGAATCAAAGAAGAAGAAAAAAAGAAGATGTCACGAGAATATCAAAGTAAATGGAAGGCGGATCGACTCCAACATTTGACTAAGGTCCTGAACTCTGCCAGTCGCGTTTCACTCAGTATCCCAAAGATTGAACAAGTCGCCGCAACTCGCAAGCATCAAAATTCGGATCAAAATCTCCAAGCACGATCAGCTAAGACCCAAGATCAAGTCGCAAAAGAATCATAGATAGGAATCTTGTAACTCGCAGTTGACATGCATATAAGTAGTTAGTTCAGTTCCAATTTTCCTTTGGTTGTAATAAGGCGGTCAGTGACGCAGCAGTGGCAACAGCAACAGCAGTAACAGCAAGCATTGCAATCCCATGGTAGTCCCAGCTACCAAAATTTTCCCGAACTACATTGACCTGATTCCTGTTTAGCCCAGGATATGTAGGAAATCTTTGAAGCAAGATTCGGTCAGATCTTTCAAAAACATGCTTCACACGGAGTAGTCCATAGGCAAAAAAAATCGTTCATACACGCTCACTTTATCTTTGCACGAAAACTCTTCGTGTTTCCGAACAAAGAGGGGCAACTGTGAGCACGTGATTTTTGTTTCGCGCGACAATCGCTCCAAAAGAAATAAAAAAAATAATAACAATTGGTCCTGCTGTACAATTTTTGGATTTTTACATGGCACTTTGTTAATTATTTATGATTTTTGCCCATTTTATTTTATTAAAACAAAATACAAAAAAAAATGTATGTGTCATGCATAATTTGAACCGTAATCCGGTTGTTAAATAGAAAATCATAAATAGGCATCTTTGTCCGTGATTTTGTTTTTGTTTGATTTTACCTGTCTTAAAATATTTTAATGTGTGTGCAAATAATTGTGTTAAGTGTTTATTTAATTTTAATTTGATTTACTTAGGTTTTGTTTTTAAAATAAAGAAGAAAATAAAATAATAATAATAAAAAAAAATCTTTTTCGGACTTGGGCCAATTTTAAACAAATTGGCCCAAATAAACTCAGCCCAAAACCCATGGCTTGCCTGGTCCGTGACCAGCCTACTTCGAGAACATACAAACGACGCCGTTTTAATTCAGGCTGATCTGAGCCGTTGATCTCTGAAAGATCAACGACCAATATCTCTCACCCCGAACCCATCAACAGACCCGACCCACCTTACCCAAACCAACCCAAACCCTGGTATGGGAAACGACACCGTTTCCCCATCATATGAAAGATCTGGGCCTTCCATCTCGCCTCATCCAACTGCTGAGATCAACCCACCCATCCCATATATAACCTTCCAACCATACCCTGCCCCCCCTATCCAATACCCCGGCTTTCGTTTTCATCTCTTTCCCCACGAAACCCTAGCCGCCCCCTTATCCCTCGCCGTTAATCCCGGCGGCATGAACGCCGGTGACCACACCCTTAACACCATAGAACCCCCTTGCCATCCTGAACCTAGATCTTTTAACCATTTAGCTCGAATCCCTCCCCACCTTCTCGAATCTTCATTTGAAGATTCGAGTCAAAACTCGATCTACACCGATCGGCCCTAAATTCATACCAGACTCCCCTCGTGACCAAACCATGCTGGGTTTGGTCCGAATCTGACCAGGGAAGCATGAATCCCGGATCTAATTTTTGGAACCTTAGGGTTCCTCGTCACTGGTCCGTATCTGGTTCAAACCGAAGAGATTAAGGTCTAATGGACCTTAATCGAAGTGTTTCTCATCTGAGAAACACTTCGATTAGAGTACGTTCAGCCTTAAGAAAGGTCTGTTCGAGTCCAAGCTAGGGTCTTTTGATTTTTCGGGTTTTTAAGGTGAGTTTGCTTTCTTTTCTTTATTTGTTTTAGTCCATGTGATTGTTCTAAAGGCTGTTCATGTTTTGTGAAATCTGTGTTTTGAGTTTTATTAACTGTGTCCTGTCCACCTTGCCCGAACCTTTGTTGTTTGATTGAGTTTCTTCTTCTACTTGTTTTGATAATGTGTATGTATGTATTTGTTGTGCAATTAGTTAAATTTCAAATTTGAACTGATTAACTGATTCCTCGGGTACAATTCTGCTTAGTCAATACAATTCGAATCATGTGTCCTATACTGTTAAATGTCTGATTTTGGTTTTGATTGTATGTGTTATAACTAATATAGTCGAGTCGACATGTGTCGTCAATTAGTTTCAGATGATTGAACAATAAACAAATCGATCTGCTTCTGTTAAGCATTGTCTGAATCAGTTAGGAATTGAATTTAGCTACTTATAGTTGTTAATCTGAATCAGAAATATAAAAAGATTGGTTTTGTTTAGTTGCAGTCAGAATTGGAGGGCATGTGCACTTGTGCACAACATGTGCACTTGTGCACAACATGGGCATAAAGGCCTTTGTTACATTTAAAATAGTTTGACAGCATATGTTGTCAGATTATACCATGCTGCCCACATTCTGCTTTAGTTTAGAAATATTAAACCTCACTTAAAAGGTAAGTCTGCCAGGGAATATCATGGGAGTTTGTTCTTATTTAAATAGTCAGTGGAATCTGAAAATAAGAGAGCACATGGGAGGGGTATCTGATTAGTCTATCAGGCTGTAAAAAGGGTGATGTTAAGGCTTATAAAAGGGAGGCACATTGAGAGATAACAGAGAAAAAAAGAGAACAGGGAGATAGGGATACAGACAGGGAAATTGTTAACATAGAGAGAGAGAGACTGAATCATTGAGGGCTTGAAGTTCAAAAAAGAAAGAAAAACTGAGAGGAGTTTCTTTTGATAACTCAAATAGATTCCAAGATTGAAAATTGTCACTCTTTTGTTTAAGAAGAAAAGAGATAGTGAGAGAGATATCATAAAAAGGTACATACATACACATTGAGAGAAGCTATATACACAGATAGAGAGTGAACAAGAAACAGGGAATATACAGAAATTTCAGGAAAAACTGTTTTCTGTTTGGGCTTCATTTGCTGTCAACCTGTTGGGCTGTACTGATTCTTCCAAGTCTCAATTGAGATTTCTGGTGGTATTTTCGTGCTTAGTTTCTTTTGAGTTGGTCTGGCTGGAGTTTTGTTTATGCTTCACTGCCTACTGCTGTCATTTTCCACTTCTTCCTCGTCTGTAATTGTATCTTGCACCGGAACTTGTCCTGCTGCTGTTATCTGTTACTGCTGCTGTTTCGCTTGTACTGTTTGCTCAACTGACTCTCTCGCTTTCTTCATTAAAAGCATCTTCTCAGGTACACACTTCGAATCTGTCTGATGTAACTGATGTCGCAATGAAAATTGAAATGAAAGATCTGAAGAATCTTTAATCATATGTGGCTTTACTTACAGCTTTGCGAATATTGTTAAAGTTGTATAAATCCTTTAATCTGTAGCCTAATAGAGAATACATTCGTAAGTTTGTACTTAATTAATGTTTATGTTGATCTGAAACCGTGGTATTTGATTCATTTAGAAGCATACATGATGTAAACACAGTTCATGGAATGTGAAACTATTCAATATGATTGTTAGAATTGAACTCACTCTTTCAGCATGCTTTGAATAAGTAGGGGCCAATGGCTTTTAAATCTAGCCAAATACAATACAGTTTTAAATCACCCAGTTTCGACTTCTTTAGGCGATTTATAGGACTAGCTTTGAATATCATCGGAAACATTCTTTAATAAGGAATTCTACTAACCCTGTTTAAGCAAGTTAATCTAAATTCGACTTAAAGATGTTTGTTCGGATTAAGTGGTGTATTTCGTTAACTCGTATGTGATTTCCTTGTCAAATTAAAGCATTTTTCCATTAAAATATAATGTTTTCTTAACTTTGTAAATAATTAATCATAAAAACCCGAATTAGGCCAAAGCAGCATGTACCCTTTTTTTTTCTTCTAGTTTTAGAGACAAATGTATTAGAAATGTAGCCACTTTAGGATATCCTTTCTAAATAGAGACGAGCCTCGCCAAATAAAAATGCAAAATTGCGGGGCCCTCAATAAATAATCATAATAAATATTTAGAATTCAGGATAGGCCGTTTAGTGAATTTCATGGCTTCCTACAAAAAATAATAATGCGCTAGACTCTTTAGGCGCGACTTAATTAAATTATATTCTTAAACCCGGGTGCACATTGATGTGACCCGAATCCAAATCTCAACGAAGTCAAAATGTGTTGACGATCACGGGCGCATTGATTGTGACGTGGTTCGAGATGCATTTTCACGACGTTGCAATTCTATAAAAATAAGTGATAATGATAAAAGCGGTTTAAACTTAATAAAAGCACGTAAGTCATAACATGTATTTAAATCAGATATTTAGCCATTATAACAATTTAAGCGACCGTGCTAGAACCACGGGATTCGAGGGTGCCTAACACCTTCCCTCGGGTCAATAGAATTCCTTACTTAGAATTTCTGGTTCGCAGACTTCATTTGGAAAAGTCGAAAATCTCCTCGATTTGGGATTCAAGATAAACCGGTGACTTGGGACACCAAAAGCCAAACCTTTCCCAAGTGGCGACTCTGAATTAAATAAATAATCCCATTTCGAATATTGTCACTTAAATTGGAAAAACTCCCTTCGCGCATCTTACCCTTCGGGGTCGGGCGCGCAAAAAGGAGGTGTGACAATGGGTTACATCAAAGGAGGAAGCTTCCTCCTAGCATCCATACCAACTCTTTCCACCAACTCTTCCAATTGGCATGCCATTGTTGACTAAACATAAACCAACACCTTCATTTTATTTACCCATTGTCATGAGTAGCTAAATACTTTGTCTAGGGTTTTGATGGAACCTATTTAAGTACTGCACTAAACACGTTTTCGGACAAAAGACAAACATATACATATGATACTTGTATTCAATGTACTGCTCATAATACTTTGGACATTTTGGCTTGTAGGAGCATACAACGAGCCTTTTCAAGAAGAGTTATGTTCATTCTCTCGGCAACTCCATTCTGCTGTGGGGTATGCCTGACAGTCCTATGTCTTGAGATCCCATGAACCTTGCAAAATTCATTAAACTCTTCATTGCAAAACTCCAAGCCATTGTCTGTGCGAAGATACTTGATTTTCCGCTCCATTTGATTTTCAACCAAAATCTTCCACTCTTTAAATGCTTCAAAAGCATCACTTTTGCCTTCAAAAAATGCACCCAAACCTTTCGTGAGAAATCATCAATAAAAGTGAGAAGATACCTCTTTTTTCCCTTCGATGGAAGTTTAGAGGGACCTCATAAATCTGAATGGATGTAGTCTAGCACTCCTCTTGTCTTGTGTTTGCCAGTGCTGAAGCTGACCTTCTTTTGCTTCCCTAGAACGCAGTGCTCACAGAAGTCAAGTGTGTTGATCTTCTCACCTTCCAAAAGGTTACAATTGCTCAACATCTCCAGTCCACGTGCGCTCATATGACCCAGTCTCATATGTCATAGTCTTGCCTTGTCATCATTAGATAACTGCACTGTAGATGCATTTGCAAAGCCAACAATGGTGCTTCCGGCCAATGTGTAAAGGTCGTTCTCCAACTTGCCTTTCAGCATGACTAGAGAACATTTAGTCACCTTTATAGTTCCTGATTCGCTCATGTACTTGTAGCCTTTTTCATCCAGAGTACTTAGGGAGATCAAATTCTTCTTCATATCAGGAACATGACGGACTTATGTAATAGTCCTCACGACTCCATCATGGCAGCGGACCCGAACTGAGCCAATGCCAACTATTGCACAAGTTGCATTATTGCCCATTACTACGGTTCCTCCACTTTTCTCATAGCTGCTAAACCAGTCTTTTCGGAACGTCATATGCAGAGTGCAAGCAGAGTCTAACACCCATTTGTTTCCATAACTACTATTATTATTACACGATGTTGTTAGTACATAATCATTATCAAAATCATGTACCTGTTCAACTGTGGATGCACTCGCCTTTTCCTTGGACTTTGACATTGGGCAGTCTCGTTCAAATTGCCCCTTCTTGCCACAACCCCAACACTCTGTATTCTTCTTATTCACATGAGACTTTGATCTGTGCTTTGATTTGCTCTTTCCCTGTTGGCTAGTCCGACCTCTCACAAAGAGCCTACTTGCATGGTCATCTCAATCTCCTTCAATATGCCTCCGCACATCACTAGAGTTAAGTGCCTGCCGCACTTGCTCAAGCTTGATAGGCTCCTTGCTATACATCATTGAATTCTCAATATCACGATATCTTGAAGTCAATGAAAATAGCAAAGCACATGCAAGCGTCTCCTCCTCCTTTTTAATTCCTGCAATCTTTAAGTCCATGACAAGTTTATTGAACGCATCTAAATGATCTTGTAACGAAGTACCTGACCCCATCTTAAATGTGTGAAGACGCTGTTGTAACAACATCCTTGTTGTCACTGATTGGTCTTGGTATAGCCCTTCTAGCTTTTCCCATAACTGTTTGGTCGTCTCTTCGGTACCCGTACTCACTTCACAAAGCCTTTTTCCGCCCCCGCGAGGGGTGAAGGAGTTTTTCCAATTAAAGGACAATCGAAACGGGATTTGTTTATTTGTTTCAGAGTCGCCACTTGGGAGATTTAGGGTGTCCCAAGTCACCAATTTAATCCCGAATCGAGGAAAAGAATGACTCGGTATTACAGTCTACGAACCAGAAATCCGGATAAGGAATTCTGTTAACCCGGGAGAAGGTGTTAGGCATTCCCGAATTCTGTGGTTCTAGCACGGTCGCTCAACTGTCATATTTGGCTTGATTATCTGATTTAATACATATTGAACCTATGTGCAAATTTTAACTTTTAACCGCTTTTGCCATTATTATTATTTTTATCAAGAATTGCAACATTGTGGAAACACATCTCGAACCACGTCACATCAATGCACCCGTGGTTGTTGGCATATTTCAACTCTGTTGAGATTTGGATTTGGGTCACATAGATGTGCACCCGAGTTTAAGAAGATAACATTATTAAATACGCGCCTAAAGCGACTAGCGTATCATTATTTTGGGTAAGGCCGGGAAATTTGCTAAACGGCCTATCCCGAAGTCTAAGCAATTTTAAAACAAATATTTACTGAGGGCCCCGCAATTTTGTATTTTTATTCGGCGAGGCTTATCTCATTCTTATTTTTTTTAAAAGGAATTTGCAACGTCATGGACACGCATCTCGAACCACGTCACAATCAATGTACCCGTGATTAGAGACACATTTCGACTCCGCTGAGATTTAGATTTGGGTCACATAAATGTGCACCCGAGTTTAAGAATGTAATTTAATTAAATCGCGTCTAAAGAGTCTAACGCGTTATTATCTTTGGGGAAGGCAGTGAAATTCACTTAACAGTCCATCCCAAATTCTAATATTTATTATGACCAATTATTGAGGGCCCCGCAATTTGCATTTTTTGTTTGGCGAGGCTCGTCTCATTATTTTTAAAAAGGATAATCTTAGCATGACTACATTTTCTATTTTTCGTTTTCTAAAATAAATGAAGAAAAGGTCCTACTTTATTTACATACTTTCGAGTTATTATAGTCAAGTTTCGAAAGTGAGTCATTTAAAGAGTTTACATGGAAAACGGATATAATGTTCTATATACAGACAGTAAAAGAAGGAAAAGATTACATTAAACTACAACTTCAAATCTTTCTCATTTTTTGCATTCATGCTTCGAGTGGCTTACAAGATGAACCAGTATATCAGTTTGTGTACCTGGTATTTGGAAAGCAAGGAAAGAAGATGAAGATCAGTAGAAGCAGCAGCAGTGTAAATACACAGCAACAACAACAACCCAGCAGCAATTCGACATAGATTCAAGGCCCAGAAAACTTTGAAGAAAACCGAACAACTCAATAGAACAAACCCAAAAGTATGTAAACAAACTAAACAACAACAACCCACGCGTGTATTAAAACCCGAAACTAAACTCGTTTCTCACTTTGTCTTTGTTTTCTCTTTTTAAACTCTATCACACTCTCTTCAGATTTTCAGAATGTATTCCTCTCTCTCTAAGTAAGTCTTTCAAGTTCAAGTCTAATATTCAAGTCTAGTCTTTAAAATGTGTCAAATGATTCTATTTATAACAAGACTCTTGTCTTGAATCCCCAACCCCAAATATTCTCCCAATTGCATGCTATGTCCCCACTACTTAATGTTTTCTTTATTTTAAACCCTTGTCCCCTATGCCCACATGTTTTGTCCCCCACTACATTAAATAAATATATCAACCCCACCCCATTACATCTTGTCCTCCATGCTTAACATAAATAATTACATTATTCCCACCCCACTACATTATATCTTGTCCCCCATTATATTAAACAATTTTTCAAATGTTTAATTCCAAAAATACCCCTCCGACCTTATTGAAATTACCATTTTACCCCTGAATGTACTGCAATTTACCAAACTATCCCTCAGCTATAAGCAATTCACCTAATCGATCTCAACCAAAATACAGCAAATATGACCAATTTCTAAACAAATTCAACAACAAGTCTCATGAACACAGATTGAATCATACAGCTTCAAATTAATGGGAATAAGTTAACCATATTGGGAACCAATCCTGGTTAACTTAGACCAAAATGAATGAGCAAAGTGACAACAATATCAACAATAAAAATACATGATTCAAACTAAATCAACAAATCAAAAACCAAAACAAACTCACATTAAATTACTGGATTAAAAACGAACTTCAAACAAAGAATGAACATGCATTAAATCTATATTAAACAACATGACGGATCCAAATGATTAAACCAACATATTTCCATATTACAACTAAATTCTTTTAAACAAATAAAAACAAACCGAAGAAGAAATAATTATGAATTTCAACTTGAATCTAACAACATTAACAATTTCTGAAAAAATACATAAAACACATGAAACAAACTGAAAAATTAACAGAACGATGAACACGAACAAAACAAGAATCCAACATTTACCGATTTTAGATTCGAGAATATCAAAACAAAACACGGACAAAAATGAAACTCAAACCCACTAACCGGATCGAAACGACGAAGAACTTGGATGAAAACAAATCTGTCCGGAAATGATTGTCACACCAAGACTACCAACGACCTAACGGATCTTGAATTAAACGACAAACCCACCTTCCTTTTAACCTTGACGAACTCAAAACAACAAACGACGACCTCGACCAAAGATCGAATAAACAAAATGGTGAGGTCTCGTTTTGGTTTTGGACTGAGGGCGACGAAAACAAAAGTGAAGCAGCTGCGATTTGGTTTTAAAATAGCTGCTCGTCGTGGCAGCAACAACGCAGCAGAAGCAGCCGCTGGACGGGCCAAGGCAGCAACGGGGGTAGTCGTTTGACGATGGACGCTGGTGGTCGACTGAAGAAGATAAAACAGTGGCGATGGGGTTGAGAAGAAGACGCAACAGCAGCCATGGGTGTCGAGCTCAAGCTCGAGCTTGACGAAGAAGATGAAGGCAGAAGCAGCGAGGTCTGTTTGGACGTAGCAGGAGACGCAGCAACGGGACAGTAGGGTATTTGGTGCCTACTGCTACGTCCCGAGCTTGAGTCTCGTTGCTGCCATCGTCGAGGTGAAGCAGAAGCAGTCGAGGCAGCTAGAGGTAGCTGAAGAAGACGCAGCAGCAGCCATAGGTGTCGAGCTCAAGCTCGAGCTTGACGAAGAAGATGAAGGCAGAAGCAGCGGGGTCGTTTGGTGTGGCTATAGAGGTTCGACGTGGGGGGGAAGCTTGATGAAGCAGCAGGGGGTCGTTTGGGCATGAAGGAGAAGACGATGGAGGCTGGGCAGCCATTGGAGGGGCTTGGAGAGTTTTGGAGAAGAAGAGGGAAAGAGAGAGGGGGGCGGATGAGTTTTTTAGGGTTTTCTTGCTTTGTTTTTGTGCAATGTAAGATTGGGAGATGGGGTGTTGGGTATTTAGGTTATGGGGCGGACCGGGTCGACCCGGTTTGAAGTGGACCAGGTCATGGGGAAGGTTGGGTATTTTTTGGGCCTGTGGCTTGAATTTGAAGAAGAGCCCAATTCCGATTTTCTTTATATTTTTGCTCTCTTTTCTTCATTTATTTTTTCTAAAACTAAATTCTAAAAATCCTTAAATTATTATATAGAACTAAATTAAGTTATAAAAGCGCAAATTTACTCCCAATAACAATTAACACACAATTAAGTAATAATTAAGCATGAAATTGTACAATTTAGACATTAAATGCTAAAAATGCAAAAGATGCGTGTTTTTTGTAATTTTCAATTTTTGTAAAATAAACTTAGTTATTAACAATTGTAGAATTAAATCCTACATGCAAAATGCGACATATTTTTGTGTTTTTTTATTAATTTAACAAATAAACATGCATAGACAAATACAAATAATTATCCAAAATGTCACAAAATTCTCAAAATTGCACACCAAGGAAAATCGTTTTATTTTGAATTTTTTCGAGTAATTCTTTCATAGGGCAAAATCACGTGCTTACAGCTGCCCCTCTTTGCCCGAAGACACGAAGGGTTTTCGTGCAAAGATAAAGTGAGCGATTTTGCCCATCCGAGTACTCCGTGTGAAGCATTTTTTTTGAAAAAGATTTAACCGAACCTTTGCTTCAAAGGTTTCCTACATATCCCTGGCTAAAGGGGAATCAGGTTAATGTAGTTCGGAAAGTTTTGGTAGCTGGGACTACCATGGGACTGCAATGTTACCGCTGTTGCATGCTATTACCACTGCTTACCGATCTCCTTGTTACACCGTGCTTAAAAGAAAATAAGAAGCTAGGCTAGACTACGGATCATAAGATCTCATGTATCTTCAACTTGTTCTTGTTGCCTTGCTTTCTTGTCGGCTTGTGTTTCTTCCGGTGCTTTTCTTCCGAGAATGTGGGGATAACACTGGCCTTTTGCTTTTCTGAATACCAGTTTTCATCATTTTGTTCGGTCCGCTGGGGATATAGCTTCCTTCATTAAGCTTTTCGGTGGTTCCTCTGGGGATACGGCTTTCTTCATTAGATTTGTTATGCTGGGCATAATTTAATGTTCATAGGCCGCTTCTTTCAAGACGCGTCTTTTCTTCCTTTTGACTCATACGCTTGAATTTGTGCTGGGACCTCTTGTTGCAACCTTCTGCTTTCCGATGCTAGGGATTTTTATTGTTTCCTGCTGGGGATTCCTGTTGTAACCTTCTGCCTTCCGGTGGGTTACTGATTTCAAGATCTGCAGTATAAGACTGAAAAGTATTCCTCTCGTTATACAGGTGGGCGCCTGAAAACATGAAAAACAGAAATGTATTCCCACATTATACTGGTGGGCGACCTAGAAGTGAAATGACAAGACAGAAATGTATTCCCGCATTATACTGGTGGGCGACCTAGAACATGAAATGAAAAGACAGAAATGTATTCCCGCATTATACTGGTGGGCGACTTAGAACATGAAATGAAAAGACAGAAATTTATTCCCGCATTATACTGGTGGGCGACCTAGAACATGAAATGAAAATATAGAAATGTATTCCCGCATTATACTGGTGGGCGACCTAGAACATGAAATGAAAAGACAGAAATGTATTCCCGCATTATACTAGTGGGCGACCTAGAACATGAAATGAAAAGACAGAAATGTATTCCCGCATTATACTGGTGGGCGACCTAGAACATGAAATGAAAAGACAGAAATGTATTCCCGCATTATACTGGTGGGCGACTTAGAACATGAAATGAAAAGACAGAAATTTATTCCCGCATTATACTGGTGGGCGACCTAGAACATGAAATGAAAAGACAGAAATGTATTCCCGCATTATACTGGTGGGCGACTTAGAACATGAAATGAAAAGACAGAAATTTATTCCCGCATTATACTGGTGGGCGACCTAGAACATGAAATGAAAATATAGAAATGTATTCCCGCATTATACTGGTGGGCGACCTAGAACATGAAATGAAAAGACAGAAATGTATTCCCGCATTATACTAGTGGGCGACCTAGAACATGAAATGAAAAGACAGAAATGTATTCCCGCATTATACTGGTGGGCGACCTAGAACATGAAATGAAAAGACAGAAATGTATTCCCGCATTATACTGGTGGGCGACACACCTCCTTTTTACATACCCGCGAGGGTACAAGAGAGTTTTTTCCAATTAAAGGACAATCGAAACAGGATTCGTTTATTTATTTCAGAGTCGCCACTTGGGAGATTTAGGGTGTCCCAAGTCTCCAATTTTAATCCCGAATCGAGGAAAAGAATGACTCCATATTACAGTCTGCGCACCAGAAATTCGGATAAGGAATTCTGTTAACCCGGGAGAAGGTGTTAGGCATTCCCGAGTTCCGTGGTTCTAGCACGGTCGCTCAACTGTTATATTCGGCTTGATTATCTGATTTTATACAAATATGAACTTATGTGCAAAATTTTATCTTTTTACCGCTTTCTTACTTATTGTTATTATTTTACGAGAATTGCAACGTCGTGGAAACATATCTCGAACCACGTTACATCAATGCACCCGTAGTTGTTTGGCATATCTCGACTCGGTTGAGATTTGGATTTGGGTCACATAAATGTGCACCCGAGTTAAGGAAAATAAATTATTAAAGGCGCGCCTAAAGCAACTAGCGTCTTGTTATTTTGGGGAAGGCCGTAAAATTCGCTAAACGGCCTGTCCTCGAATTCTAAGTATTTTAATATATACATTTAGAGGGCCCCGCAGCTTGTGCCTTTTTTGTTTGTCGAGGCTCGTCTCATTCATTATTAAAAAGAATTTGCAATGTCATGGAAATACATCTCAGACCACGTCACAATCAATGTACCCGTGATTAGAGACACATTTCGAATTCGTTGAGATTTGAATTTGGGTCACATAAATGTGCACCCGAGTTTAAGGAGATAACATTATTAAATGCGCGCCTAAAGCGACTAGCGCAGGGTTATTTTGAGAAAAGGCCGTGAAGTTCGCTAAGCGGCCGATCCCGAGTTCTAAGTAATTAACACATACATTTGTGAGGGCCCCGCAATCTATATATTTTACTAGGCGAGGCTCATCTCATTTATTTTAAATGGACAAATCCTAAAGCGACTACATCTTTTCTATTAAAATTAGTCTCTAAAATAAATAAAGAAAATCCTAATTAATTACGAGCTTTTTTTTTATTTAAGAAAGCATGGCATACTAATTGCTATATTAATACAAATATTGATGAACAAGAATTTTACTAAAAAATTTCGAAATTATAAATAAAATAAAAATTTGACAACTAATATTCAAAAGAATCAAATATAGTTAGATTGAAGCTCGCACTGTTATATATAAAAAAAACTATTGGAATTAATTATTCACAACCATTTGAAACTGGATTTAACCATAATTACTAAAGCTTAATAGAAAGTTTATTAGACTTAGACGATTTTCTAATTTTGTTTGAACTCAAATCATGCCTTAATACCTAATTCACGAAATTTAGTTCAAATTCATGCCTTAGCTAAATTTAAGTACTTGTTCACAATTAACCTACTGTTGATAATCTTAGAACCTTCATAGCTAGTGAATTAACCCGTTTTGCCAAGCCGATTCATTAAAGACTAACTTATGTTATTTTCTCTTATTCCAATTATTATTCAATAATACATAAAATAGCCTAAATACAATCAATAAAAGAAACAGAGAAAAAGCGAAATTAAAACTTCAAAATTCGATTCTTCATATGTATTCATGCTTCCACATTTTTAGCTTGCAATAACTAGTATTACATTCGTGTACCTGGTATTGGAAAACAAGAGAAGATGAAGCTGAGAAGCAGCAACAGTAGTAACAATGTAGCACAACAACGACAGTCCAGCAACACAGGAATAGACCAGTAACAGTAGGAATAGTAGAAAACCCAGGAGACTATAAACGACTCCAAGTATAGAGAAGAAGTAAAAGGCAGGAAGATTCTGACTATTTCAGATCTTAAGCGAGGCAATGAAACAGTAACTATTCTTTTTCAACTTCAAACTCTCAAAAATGAATTCTGCCCCTGTATATTCAGTGTATCCAGAATGTATATCGGGTGTATACTTCTCACTCCGCCCCCTCTTTTTTTCTTCTCTCTATCTAGTTTTTCCTCTCTTTTTTTCCACCCCTTCTTCCTAAATTTTCTCTTCTATTTATAGCAAAATTTTCGAAATTTTCAGATTTGTTTTTTTACTATTTTATTATTTTTTAATTAAAAGAAATCCCACTTACAAATTGCTTTTATTTTTTTAGAAAAAGAAATCTCACCTTTATTTACTTTTATTTTTAAAATTCCAACTTTAATTACTTTATCTTATTTAAAATCCCACTTTTTATTTTTTTTAAAAAGAGAATCTCACTTTATTTAACTTTTCTTTAAAAAACAAACCACTATCTTTTCTTTTTCTTTTAAAAATGCTACTTTCAATTACTTTAAATTTTTTTAAATTTTCAGATACCTTTATATTTATTTTTTAATTCCAACCTTATTTTACTTTTAAATTTTTTAAAACTTTTTACTTTTTTTAAATTTTCTACATTCTTTTACTTTTTTTTATTTTTTTATTTTTTATTTTTTTAAAATCATTTCCGAAATTACTATATATATATATTTTTTAAAATAAAAATAATAAATAAAATAAAATATTTTCGGATTTTTTTATATATAAAAACCAAAAAATAAAACTATTAATAGTGATAATTCACTTTTTATTTTTTATTTTTTGGTTTTGTTTTGTGTTGGACAAAAATGAAGAAGGGGTGTTGGGTTAATGGAGCGGACCGGATCGACCCGGTTTGAAACGGACCGGGTCATGGGGAAAGTTGGGCAATTATTTGGGCCTGTGGTTTGAAATTGAAGAAGTGGCCCAATCCGATTTTTCTTTGTATTTTTGTTCTCTTTTCTTCTTTTATTTTTCTAAAACTAAATTATAAAAGTACTTAAATTATTATTAAGAACTAAATTAAGTTATAAAAGCGCAAATTAACTTCCAATAACAATTAACGCACAATTAAGTAATAATTAAGCATAAAATTGTTCATTTGGACATTAAATGCTAAAAATGCAAAAGATGCCTATTTTTGTATTTTTTTATTAATTTAACAAATAAACATGCATAGACAAACATACAAATAGTTACACAAAATATCACAAAAATTGCACACCAAGAAAAATTATTTTATTTTTTTCTGAATTTTTTGGGAGTAATTCTCATATAGGGCAAAAATCACGTGCTTACAGCTGCCCCTCTTTGCCCGAAGACACGAAGACACGAAGGGTTTTCGTGCAAAGATAAAGTGAGCGATTTTTGCCCATCCGAGTACTCCGTGTGAAGCATTTTTTGAAAAAGATTTAACCGAACCTTTGCTTCAAAGGTTTCCTACATATCCCTGGCTAAAGGGGAATCAGGTTAATGTAGTTCGGGAAGTTTTGGTAGCTGGGACTACCGTGGGACTGCGATGTTACTGCTGTTGCATGATGTTATCACTGCTTACCAATCTCCTTGTTACACCGTGTTTAAAAGAAAACAAGAAGCTAGGCTAGACTGAAATTTGTTCTTGTTGCCTTGCTTTCTTGTTGGCTTGTGCTTCCTCCGATGCTTTTCTTCCTTGAACTTGGGAATGATACTGGCCCTTTGCTTTTCTGAATACCAGTTTTCATCATTTTGCTTGGTCCGCTAGGGACATGGCTTTCTTCATCAAACTTTTCGGCGGTTCCTCTGGTGGGTACGGCTCTCTTCATCAGACTTGTAATGCTGGGCATGATTTAATGTTCACCAGCTGCTTCTTTCAAGACGCGTCCTTTCTTCCTTTTGACTCATGCGCCTGAATTTGTGTTGGGACCTCTTGTTGCAACCTTCTGCTTCCCGGTGCTGGGGATTTTATTGTTTACTGCTGGGGATTCCTGTTGTAACCTTCCGCCTTCTGGTGGGGTTACTGATTCCAAAATCTGTAGTACAAGACTAAAAAGTTGCTTAAATGCAAAATTATGAAATGTATGCCCGCATTATACTGGTGGGCGACCTAGAGCTGAAAGTATTCCCGCATTTTACTGGTGGGCGACCTAGAACATGAATGTATTCCCGCATTTTACTGGTGGGCGACCTAGAACTGAAATGTATTCCCGCATTTTACTGGTGGGTGACCTAGAACATGAATGTATTCCCGCATTTTACTGGTGGGCGACCTAGAACTGAAAGTATTCCCGCATTTTACTGGTGGGCGACCTAGAACTGAAATGTATTCCCGCATTTTACTGGTGGGCGACCTAGAACTGAAAGTATTCCCGCATTTTACTGGTGGGCGACCTAGAACTGAATGTATTCCCGCATTTTACTGGTGGGCGATCTAGAACAGAAAGTATTCCCGCATTTTACTGGTGGGCGACCTAGAACTGAAATGTATTCCCGCATTTTACTGGTGGGCGACCTAGAACTGAAAGTATTCCCGCATTTTACTGGTGGGCGACCTAGAACAGAAAGTATTCCCGCATTTTACTGGTGGGCGACCTAGAACAGAAAGTATTCCCGCATTTTACTGGTGGGCGACCTAGAACATAATGTATTCCCGCATTTTACTGGTGGGCGACCTAGAACAGAATGTATTCCCGCATTTTACTGGTGGGCGACCTAGAACAGAAAGTATTCCCGCATTTTACTGGTGGGCGACCTAGAACATAATTTATTCCCGCATTTTACTGGTGGGCGACCTAGAACAGAATGTATTCCCGCATTTTACTGGTGGGCGACCTAGAACTGAAAGTATTCCCGCATTTTACTGGTGGGCGACCTAGAACATAATGTGAAAGGACAGAAATGTATGCCTCTGTTATATGGGCGGGCTCCCAACTTCAATACTAACCTAGGAGGAAATGCCTCTCCTATGGGAAAAACTAAACTTAGGAGGAAATGCATCTCCTATGGGTAAAACAAACTTAGGAGGAAATGCATCTCCTATGGGTGAAACTAAAACAAACTTAGGAGGAAATGCATCTCCTATGGGTAAAATAAACTTTAGGAAAGTATTCCACTCGTTATTCAGGTGGGCGCCTGGTTTCAAAAACAACTTTTAAAATAAACGCCATTCCTCTCTTCAGGCGGGCTCCTGATTTCAACAACTTTGAAAATAAAATGCCATTCCTTTCTTTAGGTTGGCGAGGTTTAAACAACTTTAAAAATAAACGACACTCCTCTCTTCAGGCGGGCTCCTGATTTCAACAACTTTTAACAGTAAATGCCATTCCTCTCTTCAGGCGGGCTCCTGATTTTAACAACAACTTTTTAAAGTAAACGTCATTCCTTTCTTCAGGCGGGCTCCTGATTTTAACAACAACTTTAAAAATAAACGTCATTCCTCTCTTCAGGAGGGCTCCTGATTTTAACTACAACTTTAAAAATAAACGCCATTCCTCTCTTCAGGCGGGCTCCTGATTTTAACAACAACTTAGGATGAAATGCCTCTCCTATGGGTAAAACTAAAACTTAGGAGGAAATGCATCTCCTATGGGTAAAAACTAACTTAGGAGGAAATGCGTCTCCTATGGATAAAACTAAACTTAGGAGGAAATGCGTCTCCTATGGGTGAAACTAAACTTTTAGGAGGAAATGCATCTCCTATGGGTAAAACTTAGGAAGTGCGTCCCCTATTGGTAAAACTTGATCTAGGAAGTGCGTCTCCTATTGGTAAAGGCATGGAATGTATCCCCTTGTTATACATGTGGGCACCTAAAATATGCAATGGACAGACAAGAAAAGTATTCCTCTCGTTATTCAGGTGGGCGCCTGGTTTCAACAACAACTTTGAAAATAAAATCCTATTCGAGGGCGGATGAACCCAAAATATCCTATTCGAGGTCGTATGAACCCAAAATATCCTATTCAAGGGCGGACGAACCCAAAATATCCTATTCGAGGGCGGACGAACCCAAAAGATCCTATTCGAGGGCGGATGAACCCAAAAGATCCTATTCGAGGGCGGATGAACCCAAAAGATCCTATTCGAGGGCGGATGAACCCAAAATATACCCAAAATATCCTATTCGAGGGCGGATGAACCCAAAAGATCCTATTCGAGGGCGGATGAACCCAAAAGATCCTTAAGACTTGAAAATATCTTATCTCGAATACTTGCTGGGGATTATTTTGCTTGGGATGAATTTTCCCTTTCTACCTTCCCCAAATTTTTTTTTTAATTTTTTTTTATTATTATTAGCTTCTTTCTTTGAAGACTAACTCCCTTGAGACTCGTTTTGCCTTTCCCCGAAAGGAACCGCTGAGGATACCGATTTTCACCAAACTCGTGTTGGACTCCTCGAAACTGCTAGTGATAACACTGTTAGGGAATTATTTACTTACCTGTTGGGGGTAAAATGTTATCAGCTGGGGATAACGCTGTCGTGGATAACACTGCTGGGGGATTCTAATTCCTTTGCTGGGGAACAACTTCCTCCATTGAAACTTATTATGTTGGGGCAACACTGGTTCTAAGACCACTTCCCTTGAGACTGGTGTTATATTTATTTTTCCCCGCATGGGTACCTGACTTACAGAAAATTTTCTAAATGGAAGGAAAATTTTCTGCCCCAGTTTGGTAATATCCCTTGTGGCATGCATTTCTGGCGTCAATGCCCATTCCTTTACCTGTTTCAAATCAAACAAAATTTGTTAGTTTAAAACATGGTGGTTGGTTGTGATACTCCTACTGGGATGGTTTTCCCTTTCTCCTTCCTTGCTTTGCGCTCCACAACTTGTTGGGGATGATATTATTTGCTGGGGATAATTCCTTTCTGGGGATATCCCTCTTCTTTTGTGGCATAGCTCGGAAACTGGCATTTCCCCGACCTTTTAGTCTAGTATGAATTTCCCAAATCATGCTCATTGCTCTCCTTGATTTGCCCACGGGCTTTGGCCTTGAGGTTTATAACCTTTGATAAAGGCAATGGTATCCCTCTTGACACTTGTCAGTCCTTCTGTCAATTCCCTTCTGTTGGGGATATCTTTTGACACTGGCCTCGCGTTTGTTCCTTGATGACTATACCACTTGGATGTACTAGTCAGATCTCATTTTGGAAAGCTGATGGCCTATTTTGAAGTCAGTTCACACTTGTTCTGACCAAACAGACTCTATTGGGGATTTTTCTATGAAAGGAAAAAGATAAAAGGGAACAGAATAAAGACAAAAGAAAAGATGACTCTTTAACAAAAGAAACTATAAATGAAAATCTATCAAATGGAGATACCAGCTCTAATGGTCATGACATGCACATGTGGTCTATCCTCTACCGTCAATCATCTTTCAAGATCTTCAATTGGCGATTCCCCATCTGATTCTCAATCTTATTCGACTTGTAGTGCCCGAAGGGTTTTCACTATCAAGTCTCTCTCATTTTTGGTTTTCTCTCAGCTTTCATCGCCTTATGATGCATGTGAAGGTTTTCACCGATAAGACTCTCTCATTTGTATCACTTTCCAGCTGGGGATTTGGAGTGTCGCCGGTATGACTCTTTCTGCTGGGGATTAGAGTCCTTTCTGCTGTGGAACAGAATGTTATGCTCACCGGGGAGACTCTCATTTGTCTGACTTGGCATCTTTTGAAGACTGATCAGAAGGTCTTTCTTTGGACCGTAATGTGGGTTTTGGATAGGGCTAGAAAAAAAGGTATTAAAGGCTCAAAAAATGCATTAATTTTGGGTTATTAGTTACAACCTTCGGAATTAGATTTATTTACAACAAACGCAACCTTTGCCCCAGTTTCTTGCTTGGGGATATTTTAATTGATTTTTCTTTATATTTTTTTTTCAAAACTATGACCGAGCCGTGAAGCGCCTACGTATCCTCTTTGAGGAATCAGGTCAAACGTAGTTCCCAATTCCTCTTTTTCATTTGACTTTCTTTTGTTTTTTTTTTGTTTTTTTTGTTATCATTTTTCTTTTTTCTTTTTTTTTCTTTTCCCCCTTTTTTTTTGTTGTGTTGTTTTCTTTTCTTTCTCTTTTTTTTTCTTTTGTTTACCTGCCGCGCTTGCGTTTTCTATTCATTGCTACTAATTCCAAACGAGGGGTATGAAGGAAAATAAATAAGGCTCAAAAGGGGTAACGAAGGGTAAAGTGTTTAGGTAGCAGAACAAAATGCCTTCGTCATTCCAGTCTTCAAAACATGCCAAGTGCAAACAACACAATAAAGATTTATAGTCTCTTCCGATGATGCTGGACTTGACAATTATATTCACACGTTTGCTTTTTCATTTGCCATTTCTAAAGCACCGTTGGGAGACACTCTCACTTCTCATTATCATGAAGACCCTTATGTCAATTTGGCGAATCTTGCCTTTAACGGTTTTCTTTATGTTTTACTTGCCCCAGTTCCACATGACTCGAGCTCCGAATAATCTCAAACCGTTCTTATTTTCTTTAAATGTTCTGATCACCTTTTCGGGGTTTTATGATTAACTTTAAAGATTAGGCCCAAACTGTGTGCGCATGCCATGTCACTAGAATCGGCGCTGAACAAAATGATAAAAAGACTAAACAAAAAGATGAATGGAAATAATAAAAGACTGGATTTTGTGCTAGACTACCGGTGAAATGGTTTGAATAACAAAACAAACGAAATAAAATCCTAAACAACCTGGACAAAACTTAAACAAACCGCTATGACAAAACGGAAAGATAAGCGGAAAGATATTGACACAAAACAAAATCCGAATTACAATCCTAATAATCCGAACAAACAGAAATGACAACAAAATAAGCCACCAACTGCTTCTTTCTTGTTAACCAAGGAATGGAGCGTCCTCCCACTTAGCGAAACTGGCATCTTAGCCATTTTGCTTTGCATCAGTATTGCCAGACCGTTGCCAACTTCAATATCATCACCCGTCAACAAGTTCCCAATAGGATTCTTCGCGATGTTCTGGGTGTCATTGTCCGGCTTACCACAAACCAACCACCTTAACTTTGTGATTCAAAACAAAACAGGTTAGAATGGACTCAGTCGGTCCTCATTATTGACAACATCTTTTTTTCTTTTCTTTTTTTTCTTCAAATTTTTTCATTTTTCTTTTTTTTCTATTTTTCATTTTTCATTTTTTCATTTTTTTTTCGTTTTTTTTTCATTCTCTTTTTTCTGTCTTTTTTTTTCATTTTTTTTTTATTGTGGTCGAATCTTATGGAGATTGCCTACGTATCATGACCCCGCATGAATCAGACCTTGCGTAGTTCGGACAAAATGAAAGGTAAAAGCAATGAAACATTTTTTCTTTATCAATTTTCATAATAAAACAAATTGGGTTTCGAAGGTTTAAAGATGACCTACAAACTTGAAAATCAAACAACCCGCATATTCTAATCAAAAGATTTACAAAAACAACGGCCAGCTTCCTTTCCCCGTTTGTCAAATGCAACCAAACGGTTATTTTTGCAAATGTGGCCCCTGTCAAACTTCACATGAATTTTGAGGCCGGGGAGGATTATTTTGATACTTTACCAACTTGTCCATTCTTTTACGAAAACAACCTTTCGACAACTGAAAGATACTCTAAGGCTATTTCGGCAAGAACGGTTTAAGACGCGGTCGAAGCTGGCTCGGCTTATTATGACAAAATTCAAACGGTATTCACCTGACCGCCGACTCTTTGTTTTTTTTTTTCAAATTATAATAAAAACCTGATGTTGCAAACACGGCCCTTCAGCACCTCGGGGACGAAGATTTTTAAGGTTGTGTGGGTCCATATCTCAAAATGACCCAAAGGTGGTTGTTTATGCCAGGTCAGCCTTCCGGCGTCCCTTTCGGGAACATTCGGCTATTTATGACAAAACAACATCACCTGACTTATTCATGACTCTTTTTATCGTTTTCAAATTAGCAAACTCAATATTGCAAACACGGCCTTTCAACATCTCGGGGACGAAGATTTTTAAGGCTGAGTGGGTCAACTGGATCAAAATCCTAAAATGACCCAAAGGTGGCTGTTTATGCAAAGTCAGCCTTCCGGCGTCCCTTTCGGGAACATTCGGCTATTTATGACAAAACAACATCACCTGAATTCTTTATGACATATTATTATTTATTTGTTTTTGGTTATTTTAGCAAAAATGGGGGTTGGACCCGATGAGGGTTGCCTACGTATCTCACATCCGGTGAGAATCAAACCCGTGTAGTTCGGGCAATCAAGAATAAGTAGATGAACTAACTTCCTTTTTTGAATTTGTGAAAGAACTACTTTAAAAGGAGAAAGGAAATATTTTTGATTGATTTTCTTTTTAAAAGAAAGACTTCTAAGATATATATATTTTTTTTAATTTCCATTTGTTTTTTTTTTCTTATTCTAAAGGAAGAAGAAAATATTTTTCGGAATTTTACCTTTAATAAAAGAAATGCTTCTAAAAAATATTTTTTTTTGAATTTTGAATTTTCTTTTCAATTTTGAAAGAAGAAAAATATTTTCTGATTTTTTTCTATCTTATTGTACATTTTTTTTTAAAAAAAATAGTTAAAAGACTTTTTAAAGAAGTTAATAATGGAAAATATTTTTGAATTTTTTTTTTGTTTTTGAAAATTGGGGGTCTAAAAACCTTTCTAGACTTTTTGGCAAGACAAATATTTTTGCAACAAATAAAGACATATATATATTTTTTGGAAATAAAAACTTTTGGATATATATATATATATACATGTATATATTTGTGACAAATAATGAAAGACTCTTTTTTTATTATTATTATTATTATTATTTGAATTTTCATAAAAAACCCATTTTAAAAAAGTAAGACTCTTTTTAATTTTTATTTTTATGACAAGACAAACTATATATTTCTATATATTTTTTTTTGAAAAACAAAACAGAACAACGATTTTTTTTTTCTATTTTTCCTTTGCTTTTAATAAAACAAACTAATAAGACGTTTTTTTTTCTTTCCAAAATTTCGGCAGAGTTTTGACAGTATTTGGGTATTGGGTTTTTTCAAAAATAAACAATCAATTCCCTAACCGCTATTTCCTTTTTTTCAATTTCACAATATTCATAATATTCAAACACCGGTCAGCATGCGGGCACGAGACAAATAAATGCACGGAAAACAAATAGGATGCATCAGGATGGCCTTTTCATATCAGGTTGCTAGTCCTAGACGGACCCAACCCCTGTGTTGAGTCCCCTAAGTCAAATGCAACGTGATGCAAATAAGCGTTCCTACTAGGGATCCGGCATGAAGTCACATTATTCTATGTTCAAAACCTGGGTCGGTGTTCTAGACAGTGTACCCGAGCGGACCACTCGAGTTGAGGAAGGAGCTCCTGTCCGGGAACCAAAAGGCCAACCGGCTTAGAAACTTTCCGAGCCTCTTTTATTTAGGGTATGACACTAACAGAATAGGGAGTCTTAACCAGTAAGCACATCCCCGGAGGTAAGAAGAGTAGGTTTCGGCACAGTTTATATACAGTTCAGATAATATCAAAGCGGTAAAGGCAACATTTAGCACATTAGGCTCAAAACATGTAAAAATCAGATAAAGCCAAATATAACAATTTATCTAAGCTCGAATTTCTAACCCTGAACCAGTGGTTCTGGGTCAAAGTATTCCCCAGCAGAGTCGCCAGAGCTGTCACACCTCCTTTTTACATACCCGCGAGGGTACAAGAGAGTTTTTTCCAATTAAAGGACAATCGAAACGGGATTCGTTTATTTATTTCAGAGTCGCCACTTGGGAGATTTAGGGTGTCCCAAGTCACCAATTTTAATCCCGAATCGAGGAAAAGAATGACTCCATATTATAGTCTGCGCACCAGAAATCCGGATAAGGAATTCTGTTAACCCGGGAGAAGGTGTTAGGCATTCCCGAGTTCCGTGGTTCTAGCACGGTCGCTCAACTGTTATATTCGGCTTGATTATCTGATTTTATACAAATATGAACTTATGTGCAAAATTTTATCTTTTTACCGCTTTCTTACTTATTGTTATTATTTTACGAGAATTGCAACGCCGTGGAAACATATCTCGAACCACGTTACATCAATGCACCCGTAGTTGTTTGGCATATCTCGACTCGGTTGAGATTTGGATTTGGGTCACATAAATGTGCACCCGAGTTAAGGAAAATAAATTATTAAAGGCGCGCCTAAAGCAACTAGCGTCTTGTTATTTTGGGGAAGGCCGTAAAATTCGCTAAACGGCCTGTCCTCAAATTCTAAGTATTTTAATATATACATTTAGAGGGCCCCGCAGCTTGTGCATTTTTTGTTTGTCGAGGCTCGTCTCATTCATTATTAAAAAGAATTTGCAATGTCATGGAAATACATCTCAGACCACGTCACAATCAATGTACCCGTGATTAGAGACACATTTCGATTTCGTTGAGATTTGGATTTGGGTCACATAAATGTGCACCCGAGTTTAAGGAGATAACATTATTAAATACGCGCCTAAAGCGACTAGCGCAGGGTTATTTTGAGAAAAGGCCGTGAAGTTCGCTAAGCGGCCGATCCCGAGTTCTAAGTAATTAACACATACATTTGTGAGGGCCCCGCAATCTATATATTTTACTAGGCGAGGCTCATCTCATTTATTTTAAATGGACAAATCCTAAAGCGACTACATCTTTTCTATTAAAATTAGTCTCTAAAATAAATAAAGAAAATCCTAATTAATTACGAGCTTTTTTTTATTTAAGAAATCATGGCATACTAATTGCTATATTAATACAAATATTGATGAACAAGAATTTTACTAAAAAATTTCGAAATTATAAATAAAATAAAAATTTGACAACTAATATTCAAAAGAATCAAATATAGTTAGATTGAATCTCGCATTGTTATATATAAAAAAAACTATTGGAATTAATTATTCACAACCATTTGAAACTGGATTTAACCATAATTACTAAAGCTTAATAGAAAGTTTATTAGACTTAAACGTTCTTCTAATTTTGTTTGAACTCAAATCATGCCTTAATACCTAATTCACGAAATTTAGTTCAAATTCATGCCTTAGCTAAATTTAAGTACTTGTTCACAATTAACCTACTGTTGATAATCTTAGAACCTTCATAGCTAGTGAATTAACCCGTTTCGCCAAGCCGATTCATTAAAGACTAACTTATGTTATTTTCTTTTATTCCAATTATTATTCAATAATACATAAAATAGCCTAAATACAATCAATAAAAGGAACAGAGAAAAAGCGAAATTAAAACTTCAAAATTCGATTCTTCATATGTATTCATGCTTCCACATTTTTAGCTTGCAATAACTAGTATTACATTCGTGCACCTGGTATTGGAAAACAAGAGAAGATGAAGCTGAGAAGCAGCAACAGTAGTAACAATGTAGCACAACAACGACAGTCCAGCAACACAGAAATAAACCAGTAACAGTAGGAATAGTAGAAAACCCAGGAGACTATAAACGACTCCAAGTATAGAGAAGAAGTAAAAGGCAGGAAGGTTCTGACTATTTCAGATCTTAAGCGAGGCAATGAAACAGTAACTATTCTTTTTCAACTTCAAAACTCTCCAAAATGAATTCTGCCCATGTATATTCAGTGTATCCAGAATGTATATCGGGTGTATACTTCTCACTCCGCCCCCTCTTTTTTTCTTCTCTCTATCTAGTTTTTCCTCTTTTTTTTTTCCACCCCTTCTTCCTAAATTTTCTCTTCTATTTATAGCAAAATTTTCGAAATTTTCAGATTTGATTTTTTATTATTTTATTATTTTTTTAATTAAAAGAAATCCCACTTACAAATTGCTTTTATTTTTTTAGAAAAAGAAATCCCACCTTTATTTACTTTTATTTTTAAAATTCTAACTTTAATTACTTTATCTTATTTAAAATCCCACTTTTTATTTTTTTTAAAAGAGAATCTCACTTTATTTAACTTTTCTTTAAAAAACAAACCACTATCTTTTCTTTTTCTTTTAAAAATGCTACTTTCAATTACTTTAAATTTTTTTAAATTTTCAGATACCTTTATATTTATTTTTTAATTCCAACCTTATTTTACTTTTAAATTTTTTAAAACTTTTTAATTTTTTTTAAATTTTCTACATTCTTTTACTTTTTTTATTTTTTTATTTTTTATTTTTTTAAAATCATTTCCGAAATTACTATATATATATATTTTTTAAAATAAAAATAATAAATAAAATAAAATATTTTCTGATTTTTTTTATATATAAAAAAACAAAAAATAAAACTATTAATAGTGATAATTCACTTTTTATTTTTTATTTTTTTGGTTTTGTTTTGTGTTGGACAAAAATGAAGAAGGGGTGTTGGGTTAATGGAGCGGACCGGATCGACCCGGTTTGAAACGGACCGGGTCATGGGGAAAGTTGGGCAATTATTTGGGCCTGTGGCTTGAAATTGAAGAAGTGGTCCAATTCGATTTTTCTTTGTATTTTTGTTCTCTTTTCTTCTTTTATTTTTCTAAAACTAAATTATAAAAGTACTTAAATTATTATTAAGAACTAAATTAAGTTATAAAAGCGCAAATTAACTTCCAATAACAATTAACGCACAATTAAGTAATAATTAAGCATAAAATTGTTCATTTGGACATTAAATGCTAAAAATGCAAAAGATGCCTATTTTTGTATTTTTTATTAATTTAACAAATAAACATGCATAGACAAACATACAAATAGTTACACAAAATATCACAAAAATTGCACACCAAGAAAAATTATTTTATTTTTTTTGAATTTTTTGGGTGAAATTCTCATATAGGGCAAAAATCACGTGCTTACAGTGGGCGACCTAGAACATGAAATGAAAAGACAGAAATGTATTCTCGCATTATACTGGTGGGCGATCTAGAACATGAAATGAAAAGACAGAAATGTATTCCTGCATTATACTGGTGGGCGACCTAGAACATGAAATGAAAAGACAGAAATGTATTCCCGCATTATACTGGTGGGCGACCTAGAACATGAAATGAAAACAGAAATGTATGCCCGCATTATACTGGTGGGCGACCTAGGAAAATGAAAAAACAGAAATGTATTCCCGCATTATACTGGTGGGCGACCTAGAACATGAAATGAAAAGACAGAAATGTATTCCCGCATTATACTGGTGGGCGACCTAGAACATGAAATGAAAACAGAAATGTATGCCCGCCTTATAGTGGTGTGCGACCTAGGACATGAAATGAAAAGACAGAAATGTATACCCTCATTATACTGGTGGGCGACCTAGGACATGAAATGAAAACAGAAATGTATTCCCGCATTATACTGGTGGGCGACCTAGGACATGAAATGTAAAGACTGAAATGTATACCCTCATTATACTGGTGGGCGACCTAGGACATGAAATGTAAAGACTGAAATGTATACCCTCATTATACTGGTGGGCGACCTAGGACATGAAATGTAAACAGAAATGCATACCCTCATTATACTGGTGGGCGGCCTAGGACATGAAATGTAAACAGAAATGTATGCCCGCATTATACTGGTGGGCGACCTAGGACATAAAATGAAAAGACAGAAATGTATCCCCGCATTATACTGGTGGGCGACCTAGAACATGAAATGAAAAGACAGAAATGTATTCCCGCATTATACTGGTGGGCGACCTAGAACATGAAATGAAAACAGAAAATGTATGCCCGCATTATACTGGTGGGCGACCTAGGACATGAAATGTAAAGACTGAAAAGTATTCCTCTCGTTATACAGGTGGGTGCCTGTCTTCAACAACAACTTTGAAAAATCCTATTTGAGGGCGGATGAACCCAACATATCCTATTTGAGGGCGGATGAACCCAACATATCCTATTTGAGGGCGGATGAACCCAACATATCCTATTTGAGGGCGGATGAACCCGAAATATCCTATTCGAGGGCGGATGAACCCAAAATATCCTATTCGAGGGCGGATGAACCCAACATATCCTATTCGAGGGCGGATGAACCCAAAATATCCTATTCGAGGGCGGATGAACCCAAAATATCCTATTCGAGGGCGGATGAACCCAAAATATCCTATTCGAGGGCGGATGAACCCAAAATATCCTATTCGAGGGCGGATGAACCCAAAATATCCTATTCGAGGGCGGATGAACCCAAAAATATCCTATTCGAGGGCGGATGAACCCAAAATATCCTATTCGAGGGCGGATGAACCCAACATATCCTATTTGAGGGCGGATGAACCCAACATATCCTATTTGAGGGCGGATGAACCCAACATATCCTATTTGAGGGCGGATGAACCCAACATATCCTATTTGAGGGCGGATGAACCCAACATATCCTATTTGAGGGCGGATGAACCCAACATATCCTATTTGAGGGCGGATGAACCCAACATATCCTATTCGAGGGCGGATGAACCCAAAATATCCTATTCGAGGGCGGATGAACCCAAAATATCCTATTCGAGGGCGGATGAACCCAAAATATCCTATTCGAGGGCGGATGAACCCAAAATATCCTATTCGAGGGCGGATGAACCCAAAATATCCTTAAGACTTGAAAATGTCTTACCTGGAAAACTTGGTGGGGATTATTTACTGGGGATGAATTTTCCTTTTCTTCCTTCCCCACTCTGGGTTGTCCGACCCTCTTGAAACTTGGTCGAAACTCCATCGAGTATGCTTCTACATCTCGATGATCTGCTCGGGATAACACTGCTGAGGATAACTCTGCTGAGTAAAATATGTTATCTTACTCCTTCCAAAACTACTTCCTTTTAAGTAGGATGTTTCATTCCTCTGCAAACTGTTTCCTTTTGCAAAACTGATTTTTTATTTTATTTTATTATTATTATTTTTTATTATTTTTTTTTCTTTGTTTTGCTAGCTTCTTCCTTCGAAGACTACCTCCCTTAAAACTCGTTTTTCCTTTCCCCGAAAAATCGCTGAGGATACCGATTTTCACCAAACTTGTGTTGGACTCCTCGAAAATTTTCGAAATGAACGAAAATTTTCCCCAGTCTCATTATCTGACCTCACGCATTTTCATGACAACTGATGTAACTTGAAGATCATGCATGTTCATTGAGATGATCTGCTAGGGATAACACTCCCAATCTCTGTTTATCCGTGTCGCTGAAAGCAACCTTTTCTGTTGGGGATATCCCTCTTCTTTTGCGGTATAGCAAGTGAAACTTGGCATTTCCCCCGACCTTTTAGTCTCATATGAATTTCCCAAATCATGCACATTGCTCTCCGCGTTGTTCTTTCTTGATTTAGACCATTTGGATGTTCTAATCGGATCTGGTCTTGCATACTTGGAAAGCTGATGGCGGATTTTGAAGTCATTTCTCACTTGTTCTGACCAAATAGACTCTACTGGGGAATTTTTCTACGAAAGGAGAAAGATAAACAAAAAGGGAACTGAATAAAAGACAAAGTAAAAAGATGACTCTTTAACAAGAGAAACTATAAATAAAAGCCTATCAAACGTAGATACCGACTCTAATAATCATGACATGCACATGTGGCCTATCCTCTGTCGTCAGTCGTCTTTCAAGATTTTCCCTTGGCGATTCCCCATCTGATTCTCAATCTTATTCGACTTGTAGTGCCCGAAGGGTTTTCACTATCAAGCCTTTCTTATTTTGGTTTTCTCTCAGCTTTCATCGCCTTATGGTGTTCGTAAAGATTTTCACCGATAAGACTCTCTCATTTGTATCACTTTCCAGCTGGGGATTTGGGGTTGCCGATATGACTCTTTCTGCTGGGGATTCTTTTCGGCTATCAATTCATGTCTAATCCATGATCCTTTTCTCTGTTGGGAATTGGGGTGCTATCCCCGACTTCCGTTTATATGACTTGGCATCTTTCGAGGATTGGTCAAAAGGTCTTTCTTTGGACCGTAATGTGGGGTTTTGGATAGGGCTAGAAAGAAAGGGTATTAAAGGCTAAAACACAAAATAAATTTGGGGTTCACAGTTACAACCTTCGGAACCATATTTGCTTACAACAAGCGCAACTCTTGCCCCAGAGTCTAGCTTGGGGATTTTTATTTTTGTTATATTATTTTACACTATGCATACTATGCACATTATGCACCCTATGACCGAGTCGTGAAGCACCTACGTATCCTCTTTGAGGAATCAGGTCAAACGTAGTTCCCAATTCCTTTTTTTTTACCTATTATTTTCTTTTCTTTTCTTTCTTTTTCTCATTTCTCCTTTCTCTTTTCTCGTTTTGTTGTTTTCTTTTCTTTATTTTTTTCTTTCTTTTGTTTACCTACTATGCTTGTGTTTTCTAGTCGTTGCTACTGATTCCGAACGAGGGGTACGAAAGAAAAATAAATAAGGCTCAAAAAGGGGTAACAAAGGATAAAGTGTTTAGGTAGCAGAACAAAATGCCTTCGTCATTCCAGTCTTCAAAACATGCCAATGCAAACAACACAATCAAACAAAGATTTGTAGCCTCTTCTGATGGTGCTGGACTTGACAATTATATTCACACATTTACTTTTTCATTTGTCATTTCTAAAGCACTGTTGGACGACACTCTCACTCTCATTATCATGAAAGGCGAATCTTGCTTTTAACGGGTTTCTTTGTGTTTCACTTGCCCTAGTTCCGTATGACTCGAGCTCCGAATAATCTCAAACCGTCCTTATTTCCTTTAAATGTTCTGATCACCTTTCCGGGGTTTTATGATTAACTTTTAAGATTAGGCCCAAATTGCGTGCGCATGTCATGTCACTAGAATCAGCGCTGAACAAAAATGATAAAAGGACTAAACAAAAAGATGACTGGAAATAATAAAAGACCGGATTTTGCATTAGACTACCGGTGAAATGGTTTGAATAACAAAACAAACAAACCAGAATAAAATCCTAAAACAACCTGGACAAAACTTAAACAAACCGCTATGACAAAAATGGAAAGATAAGAAGGTTTGACACAAGACAACATCCGTATTACAATCCTAAGAATAATTCGGACAACAGAAATGACAACAAAATAAGCCACCACAAGCTTCTCTCTTGCTGACCAAGGAACGGAGCGTCCTCCCACTTTATCAAAACTGGCATCTTAGCCACTGAGCTTCACATCAGTATTGCCCAGACCATTACCAACTTCAATATCATCAACCTTAGTCAACAAATTCCCAATAGGACTCTAGTGCTTCTGTCATCAAGTCTGATCCCCGCAAAGTGTGCTTCTGGATCTTGTATTACCACAAACCAACCACCTTCTTTCTTTGTGATTCAAAACAAAACAGGTTAGAATGGACTCAGTCAGTCCTCATTATTAACAACATCTTTTCCCTTTTTTCTTTTTTTTTTTCATTTTTCTTTCTTTTTTTCGATTGTTTTTCATTTTTTTCGATTTTTTTTTCAATTTTTCTTTTCTCTTTTTTTCGTTGTGGTCGAATCTTATGGAGATTGCCTACGTATCATGACCCCGCATGAATCAGACCTTGCGTAGTTCGGACAAAATGAAAGGTAACAAACTGGGTTTCAAAGGTTTAAAGATGACCTACAAACTCGAAAATCAAACAACCCACATATTCTAATCAAAAGATTTACAAACTCAAAAAAAAAAGGCCAGCTCCCTTTTTCCGTTTGACAAATGCAACCAAATGGTTATTTTTGCAAATGTGGCCCTTCCAAATTTCACGTGAATTTTGAGTTCGGGGAAGATTATTTTATGACACTTTACAAACTTGTCCGTTCTTTTACGAAAATAGCCTTTCGACAACTGAAAGATACTCTAAGGCTATTTCGGCAAAAACGGTTTAAGACGCGGCCGAAGTTGGCTCGGCTTATTTTGACTAAAAATTCAAACGGTATTCACCTGACCGCTGACTCTTTGTTTTTTTTCAAATTACAATAAAACCTGGTATTGCAAACACGGCCCTTCAGCACCTCGGGGACGAAAATTTTTAAGGCTGTGTGGATCAACTGGACCCAAATCCTAAAAAAAATGACCCAAGGTGGCTGTTTATACAAAGTCAGCCCTCCGGCGTCCCTTTCGGGAACATTCGGCTATTTTTGACAAAACAGCATCACCTAACTTCTTTATGATAAAATTAAGATTTGACGTATTTTTTTTTTTGGCTATTTTAGCAAAAGGAGAGGTTATATATATATATATATATATATATTTGCAATTTTTTGCAAAAGGGGAGGTTGGACATCACCCGACTTATTTATGACAAAATTAAAATTTTGATATGTTTTTTTTGTTTATTTATTTGTTTTTGGCTATTTTAGCAAAAGGGGAGGTTGGACCCGATGAGGGTTGCCTACGTATCTCACATCCGGTGAGAATCAAACTCGCGTAGTTCGGGAACATGAATAAAGTAAATAAATTAACTCTTTTTTTTCTTTTAATTTTATTTTTGAAGGAAAGACTTATAAAGAAGAAAGGAAGCATTTTGCAAAGGAGAAAAAGATTTTAAAAATTCGAAAGATTTTCTTTTTTTTGAATTTTCGAAAGAAAAACTTCTAAAGCAGAAAAAAAATATTTTTTGGAATTTTACTTTCAATGAAAGAAATGCTTCTAAAAAATATTTTTGAATTTTGACTTTTCTTTTCAATTTTGAAAGAAGAATGAAAATATTTTCGGATTTTTTTGGAAGAAATTAAAAGAAAATATTTTTATTTTTTTAATTTTTTTTAAAACAATTAAAAAGACTTTCTAAAGACATCAATAATGGAAAATATTTTTGGATTTTTTCTTAAAAATTGGGGGTCTAAAAAATAACTTTTCTAGAAAGGAAATAAAGAATAATACTTTTTGGATTTATATATATATATTGCAACAAATAATAAAACCACGTTCAACGCAATATATATATATATATATATATATATATATATATATATATATATATATATATATATATATATATATATTGCAGCAAATAATAAAATCACGTTCAACGCACGACTCTCTTTATTTTTATTTTTGGCATTTTCATAAGCAAATAAATAAATAAAAAACCATTTTAAAAACAAGACTCTTTTTCATTTTTATTTTCATGGCAAGATAAACTATTTTCCTTTTCTATTTTTTTTTTTATTTCTTTTTTTGAAAAACAAGAGAGAACAACGACTCTTTTTTTCTATTTTTCCTTTGCTTTTAATAAACAAACTAATAAGACATTTTTTCATTTTCTCAGAATTTCGGCAGAGTTTTGACAGTATTTGGGCATTGGGGTTTTTCAAAAATAAACAATCAATTCCCTAACCGCTATTTTTTTTTTCAATTTCAACAATATTCCTAATATTCAAAAGTCGGTCAACACACAAGTCCGAATCAAATAAATGCGCAAGTAGCAGCAAGTAAGATGCATCAGGATGGTCATTTTCATTTTTTGGTACACCTGTCCTAGACAGACTCAACCCCTGTGTTGAGCCTCCAAAGTCAAATGCACGTGATGCAAACAAACGTTCCTACTAGGGATCTGGCATGAAGCTGAGTTATTCTAAGTTCATAACCTGGGTATTTGTTCTAGACTGTGTACCCGAGCGGACAACTCGAGTCGAGAAGGGGGCTACGTACCGGGGACCCGCGGGATCGTCCGGCTTTGTAACTTGTCCGGCCTCTTTCTTATTTCAGGTATTGACACTAATAGAATAGGGAGTCTCGACCAGCGAGCTTCTCCCCGGAGGTAAGAAGAGAAGGGTTTCGGCACACTTTATATACAATTCATATAATATCAAAGCGGTGAAAGCATCATTTAGCACATTAGGCATATATCATGTAACAAAATCAGATAAAACCAAATATAACAATTTATCTAAGCTCGAATTCTGAACCCTGAACAAAACGTTCTAGGTTAAGTCCCCAGCAGAGTCGCCAGAGCTGTCACACCTCCTTTTTACGTCCCCGCGAGGGGTGAAGGAGTTTTTCCAATTAAAGGACAATCGTAACGGGATTTTTATTTGTTTCAGAGTCGCCACTTGGGAGATTTAGGGTGTCCCAAGTCACCAATTTAATCCCGAATCGAGGAAAAGAATGACTCGGTATTACAGTCTGCGAACCAGAAATCCGGATAAGGAATTCTGTTAACCCGGGAGAAGGTGTTAGGCATTCCCGAGTTCCGTGGTTCTAGCACGGTCGCTCAACTGTCATATTCGGCTTGGTTATCTGATTTAATACATATTGAACATATGTGCGAATTTTAACTTTTAACCGCTTTTATCACTATTATTATTTTTATCAAGAATTGCAACATCGTGGAAACACATCTCGAACCACGTCACATCAATGCACCCGTAGTTGTTGGCTTATTTCAACTGTGTTGAGATTTGGATTTGGGTCACATAAATGTGCACCCGAGTTTAAGAAGATAACATTATTAAATACGCGCCTAAGCGACTAGCGTATCATTATTTTGGGTAAGGCCGGAAAATTTGTTAAACGGCCCATCCCGAAGTCTAAGCAATTTTAAAGCAAATATTTACCGAGGGCCCCGCAATTTTGTATTTTTATTCGGCGAGGCTCATCTCATTCTTATTTTTTTAAAAAGGAATTTGCAACGTCATGGACACGCATCTCGAACCACGTCACAATCAATGTACCCGTGATTAGAGACACATTTCGACTCCGCTGAGATTTGGATTTGGGTCACATAAATGTGCACCCGAGTTTAAGAATGTAATTTAATTCAATCGCGTCTAAAGAGTCTAACGCGTTATTATCTTTGGGGAAGACAGTGAAATTCACTAAACAATCCATCCCAAATTCTAATATTTATTATGACCAATTATTAAGGGCCCCTCAATTTGCATTTTTTATTTGGCGAGGCTCGTCTCATTATTTTTAAAAAGGATAATCTTAGCATGACTACATTTTCTATTTTTCGTTTTCTAAAATAAATGAAGAAAAGGTCCTACTTTATTTACATACTTTCGAGTTATTATAGTCAAGTTTCGAAAGTGAGTCGTTTAAAGAGTTTACATGGACAACGGATATAATGTTCTATATACAGACAGTAAAAGAAGGAAAAGACTACATTAAACTACAACTTCAAATCTTTCTCATTTTTTGCATTCATGCTTCGAGTGACTTACAAGATGAACCAGTGTATCAGTTTGTGTACCTGGTATTTGGAAAGCAAGGAAAGAAGATGAAGATCAGTAGAAGCAACAGTAGTGTAAATACACAGCAACAACAGCAACCCAGCAGCAATTCGACCCAGATTCAAGGCCCAGAAAACTTTGAAGAAAACCGAACAACTCAATAGAACAAACTCAAAAGTATGTAAACAAACTAAACAGCAACAACTCACGCGTGTATTAAAACCCGAAACTAAACTCGTTTCTCACTTTGTCTTTGTTTTCTCTTTTTAAACTCTATCACACTCTCTTCAGATTTTCAGAATGTATTCCTCTCTCTCTAAGTAAGTCTTTCAAGTTCAAGTCTAATATTCAAGTCTAGTCTTTAAAATGTGTCAAATGATTCTATTTATAACAAGACTCTTGTCTTGAATCCCCAACCCTAAATATTCCCCCAATTGCATGCTTTGTCCCCACTGCTTAATGTTTTCTTTATTTTAAACCCTTGTCCCCCATGCCCACATGTTTTGTCCCCCACTACATTAAATAAATATATCAATCCCACCTCATTACATCTTGTCCCCCATGCTTAACATAAATAATTACATTATTCCCACCCCACTACATTATGTCTTGTCCCCCATTATATTAAACAATTGTTCAAATGTTTAATTCCAAAAATACCCCTCCGACCTTATTGAAATTACCATTTTACCCCTGAACGTACTGCAATTTACCAAACTATCCCCTCAGCTATAACCAATTCACCTAATCGATCTCAACCAAAATACAGCAAATATGACCAATTTCTAAACAAATTCAACAACAAATCTCATGAACACAGATTGAATCATACAGCTTCAAATTAATGGGAATAAGTTAACCATATTGGGAACCAATCCTGGTTAACTTAGACCAAAATGAATGAGCAAAAAGACAACAATATCAACAACAAAAATACATGATTCAAACTAAATCAACAAATCAAAAACCAAAACAAACTCACATTAAATTACTGGATTAAAAACGAACTTCAAACACAGAATGAACATGCATTAAATCTATATTAAACAACATGACGGATCCAAATGATTAAACCAACATATTTTCATATTACAACTAAATTCTTTTAAACAAATAAAAACAAACCGAAGAAGAAATAATTATGAATTTCAACTTGAATCTAACAACATTAACAATTTCTGAAAAAATACATAAAACACATGAAACAAACTGAAAAATTAACAGAACGATGAACACGAACAAAACAAGAATCCAACATTTACCGATTTTAGATTCGAGAATATCAAAACAAAACACGGACAAAAATGAAACTCAAACCCACTAACCGGATCGAAACAACGAAGAACTTGGATGAAAACAAATCTGTCTGGAAACGATTGTCACACCAAGACTGCCAACGACCTAACGGATCTTAAATTCAACGACAAACCCACCTTCCTTTTAACCTTGATGAACTCAAAACAACAAACGACGACCTCGACCAAAGCTCGAATAAACGAAATGGTGAGGTCTCGGTTTGGTTTTGGACTGAGGGCGATGAAAACAAAAGTGAAGCAACTGCGATTTGGTTTTAAAACAGCTGCTCGTCGTGGCAACAACAACGCAGCAGAAGCAGCCGCTGGACGGGCCAAGGCAGCAACGGGGGTGGTCGTTTGACGATGGACGCTGGTGGTCGACTGAAGAAGATAAAGTAGTGGCGATGGGGTTGAGAAGAAGACGCAGCAACATCCATGGGTGTCGAGCTCAAGCTCGAGCTTGACGAAGAAGATGAAGGCAGAAACAGCGAGGTCTGTTTGGACGTAGCAGGAGACGCAGCAACGGGACAGTAGGGTATTTGGTGCCTACTGCTACGTCCCGAGCTTGAGTCTCATTGCTGCCATCGTCGAGGTGAAGCAGAAGTAGTCGAGGCAGCTAGAGGTAGCTGAAGAAGACGCAGCAGCAGCCATAGGTGTCGAGCTCAAGCTCGAGCTTGACGAAGAAGATGAAGGCAGAAACAGCGGGGTCGTTTGGTGTGGCTATGGAGGTTCGACGTGGGGGGAAGCTGGACGAAGCAGCAAGGGGTCGTTTGGGCATGAAAGAGAAGACGATGGAGGCTGGGCAGCCATTGGAGGGGCTTGGAGAGTTTTGGAGAAGAAGAGGGAAAGAGAGAGGGGGCGGATGAGTTTTTTAGGGTTTTCTTGCTTTGTTTTTGTGCAATGTAAGATAGGGAGATGGGGTGTTGGGTATTTGGGTTATGGGGCAGACTGGGTCGACCCGGTTTGAAGTGGACCAGGTCATGGGGAAGGTTGGGTATTTTTTGGGCCTGTGGCTTGAATTTGAAGAAGAGCCCAATTCCGATTTTCTTTATATTTTTGCTCTCTTTTCTTCATTTATTTTTTCTAAAACTAAATTCTAAAAATTCTTAAATTATTATATAGAACTAAATTAAGTTATAAAAGCGCAAATTAACTCCCAATAACAATTAACACATAATTAAGTAATAATTAAGCATGAAATTGTACAATTTGGACATTAAATGCTAAAAATGCAAAAGATGCGTGTTTTTTGTAATTTTTAATTTTTGTAAAACAAACTTAGTTACTAACAATTGTAGAATTAAATCCTACATGCAAAATGCGACATTTTTTTGTGTTTTTTATTAATTTAACAAATAAACATGCACAGACAAATACAAATAATTATCCAAAATGTCACAAAAATTCTCAAAATTGCACACCAAGGAAAATCGTTTTATTTTGAATTTTTGGGAGTAATTCTTTCATAGGACAAAATCACGTGCTTACACTCACTTCACAAAGCACGTTAGGTGCAAGGGATAGTTGGATTGCACTCAATGCATCTCCTTCAATCTTCTTCTTGTCGGGAGATGATATATCCTTAGGATACTTTCCGTCAATAGCATGGATTGAACCTTCCCTCCGTAGTAATGCCATCATCTGGATCTTCCAGATATTGAAGTTGTTGCGTCCACTGAATCTATCAATTTCAAACTTCATGGAACTCATCTTTGCTTGTTCTTCCTCCTTGGATAGTTAAAGAATCATGTTGCTCTGATACCAATTGTTAGCGGAAATTTAAAAGAAAGAACACAAGATTTAACGTGGTTCGGATCAAAATAATCCTACGTCCACCAGAGAACAGTTGCCTTTTTAATATTAACAAAGGAAGAGGAGAGTTCCCAATTACACTTAAGAGAAATTCTCTCTTAACTCTCTACTCACTACAATGTGTTGTATTATTTTTGGGATGGTTTCTACAAATGAAGGAGTGCATCTATTTATAGAGGTAAAGACCTCCTCTTGATGTCATTGGTGACATCAAACTACTTCCTCTTGATGTCATGGGTTACATCAAAGGAGGAAGCTTCCTCCTAGCATCCACACTAACTCTTTCCACCAACTCTTCCAATTGGCATGTCATTGTTGACTAAACATAAACCAACACCTTCATATAATTATTACCGTTTAAGAAAAAAATAAATTTGAGATGGACAATAAATAGGTATATATGCATGTGTAATACATCCTACATATGTACTGCACTAAACACGTTTTCGGACAAAAGACAAACATATACATATGATACTTGTATTCAATGTACTGCTCATAATACTTTGGACATTTTGGCTTGTAGGAGCATACAATACATCCTATGTACCGCTCGTAACAGTCTTCTTGAGCCGAGAGTTTTTCGGGAACAGCCTTTCTACTCCTTCGGAGTAGGGGTAAGGTCTGCGTACACACTATCCTCCCCAGACCCCATTAATAGAATTTAACTGGGTCGTTGTTGTTGTTGTTATATGTACCGCTCGCAACACGTTTTCTGACAAACACTAACAAGAGAAACGACACACAGAAGTTATTAGTCGGAAAGAAAAATAGAGAAAAATAAGGATAGCAATAATCGAGGCTAGCAAGAGATCAGTTAACTAGAAGAGGTAGTGTAACAGGTCGAATAAGAGAAATACAAAGTTTGCAAGAGTTAAAAAATGGATTAGATATTCATGTAAGATACATTGTGTATATAGTGCAAAACACATGTTTCAACACAACTATTATGTTTGTTATAATTAAACTTATTATTCGTTATGTTTAGATGCCCACTCAAAATTCTGCAAACTAGCCAAGACCCAGGACTTTATGGGTATCTAACACCTTTCCCCTTAGCCAACACAAAACCACCTACATAACCCAAACTTTGTTTCTCATAAATCAGTTTTGAACCAAACATTTGTTCAAAAGGGTTCTATTTATTCAAAAAACTAAGCCAAAAATCTCATTTGGTTGAGTGACTTAGTAGACCTAATAAAACCAAGATTTTTCAAACAATCATGGCTTATTTTGCAAATAAAAATTTCAATCGCTTAATAATGTAGTGTATACTTAATTCAAGATCAGCATACGTGTATTGTGGTACTTGGAGCAAACAGTCAGAAATTTGACCGGCAAGATCAACTAGAGCAAGCTGCCTGTGAATTGTTAGAGTCTTGCATTTCTTTCCTCCAATAAGAAAACTTATTATAGTTCAAACAATCTAAAAGAAGCAGAGTTGTGATGCAAAATTTATGTCGATCCAATCTAATTTCTAAGAGCACTTAAACTGTCGACTAATTTTTTGTATAGTAATAATTGTGTAAATGGAAATACTAGATGTAATAATAGAATTTTAAGCATATGGAAATACTAAAATACGGTACTACCACTGGAAGGAAAGGGAAGATGTATGTTTTGTTGCCTTATAAAAGGTTCTATTGCAATTTAATCTGTTTGAACTTTGAACCTTCAGTCCTACTGTACATTCACTCAAAAGTAAAACATCTAATTGCTACTTTTATAGCTATTAAATATTTGAATCATTAGAATGACACTTCCGTTGTAGTCTAGGTGGTTAGGATACTCGGCTCTCACCCGAGAGACCCGGGTTCAAGTCCCGGCAATGGAATTTCCTTTTTCATTTACCTATTTTGTAGGCCTTTTTCTTTTCCTTTTTGTTTTTCAGTTCTAAGTAATATGCAATGAGAAAGTGCACACCCTGCAATTGCAGTATTAGTTGTTCTATTCAACTAAGCAGCAAATATGTATAATTTAGCCAGTCAAACATATACATACACTTTGTGATCTCCAATCCTATCAATGGTGAGAAGGATGAAATAATGGAAAAAAACACGAAAACTAAGAAATAGTTTGCAGGGCATCCTTTTTCGCAGGGCTATAGCTGCCGTAAATATAAGAGCCAAATCCCCAGAATGTAATAATCAAAGACAGAATCTTGAAACCACTCATAGGATCATGCAACAATATAACAGCAGCAATGCTCGTGACTGGTACTCTTACCGCGTTAAGGACACCGGCCAAAACAGTAGAGGAGAGGAAAACAACTGCAGTGGCTCCCAAGACACCCAACTGAAAAGTGATTATTCCCCAAACACTTTTTCAGCTAGAAAAATAGCTGGATTACTAGATAAATGAGTATTTGAGATATATTGTGGTTATTGTGAACAACAATCCGTTGTAGTCTAGGTGGTTAGTATACTCGGCTCTCACCCGAGAGACCCGGGTTCAAGTCCCGGCAACGGAATTTCTTTTTTCTTTTACCTATTTTGGCCCTTTTTTTGGGGTATTTAGAGTATTAATTCTAGGAAATTTTACCTCCTATAGCAAATATTGATACATTATTTATTATAAATAAATATATTTTTAAAAAATTATCTCTTATAGCTACCTTTTAATTTTTATAGCAAAATATTTATTTATGGTCACTTTCAAACCATTAATATGTTGTGTATTATTTTTCTATCTTTGTCCTCCTTGAATATCGCCGGCATCGCATTCTTATCCTCTATCTCTTCCATTCGCTTCTGTGTCGCAGCGTCAAAGTAAGGTCCCTAAAAGCGCCAGTTTGAGCTCAGACTATGTGGCCAAGACACTAATTGGAACATCTGTATACACTGTTAGCAATTCTAACAATGAATTCGTGCTCATTTCGGACCCTAACGGTGCTAAATAAATCGGATTATTGTGCTTCCGTCAAGAGGATGCCGTTCTCTGACCGGGAAGAGCCAATCGGATTATTCTGCTAAATCAATCGGATTATTGTGCTCCCTCTCTCCTACTTTCTCTTTCCTCTTTCTTCTCTTTTTCCCTCTCTCGGGATCGTCGTTCTCTAACCGGGAAGAGCCACATGGCACCAACGGAGCCGTGGGTTTGGGTAGCACCTCCTGCTCTAGCTCTGGTGTCGGAGCCGGATGAACTACTTTTTGGTGATCGGCGGTTTGAATATATGTGGATTGGGGACGGAGTTTGGGATGAGTCTACCTTTTTTTCATTGTATTTTAATACGTCGTTGTATTATATGTATTTCATTGTATTCGACAGCATGTATTCAATGTATTGTAGAATGTATTCATATGTTTTTTTAATTAATATAATTTATGTATTCAGATGTATATATGTATTCAAATGTATCTGCAGTATGTATTCATATGTTTTTACACTATAGATGACCTGCTATACTTCATGTATTCAATGTATTTTTATGTATTTAACTGTATTCAATGTAATTAGATAATTTCAATATATAAATCTATGTGTAAAGATACCACTAAAAAATATTTTAGTAAAGATACCACTAAAAAAAGAAAGGATGTATTGAATCTCTGAAGATTGCTCTGTTTTTGGGGTGCTTTTCGGTTGAAAATCTTTTCTATACTGGAAATATAAATTATGCGTGTTATAATTGAGTTTGTTGAGTTATATTAGGAGTCTATCGTGTTAATTGATTTACTTACCGTTTTTAAACAGCTGAAAACCTTTTTTTTCGCAAATTTTGTTACTGTATTCACGAATACAGCTCGCGAATACGGTCGAATTCATTACTGTATTCACGAATACAACTCGCGAATACATTCGAATACATTCTCTGCTTAGCTGGACTCCCTGTTTTCCGCCGAGTTTTGCTTCTGTATTCATGAATGTAGTTGCAAAAATACATCGAATACAATCTATAACAACTGAAAACATAGTTATAGGAAGTAATTTAGTAAATGATAGCTATGACAAGCTAATAATCACTAAAACATAGTGGTTTCTAAAATTTTCTCTTAATTCTATAAGAAAGTGAACATTCTAGCAACAATTGATAATTGAGAAATAACCACAATTTCAAAAGACACCAAAATTTAGCTATTTTTCATGTAAAGATAAAATCTGGATAAAAATATTCTTAAAAATCTGAAAAAATTCCAACATAATATATTGGAGTCAAATTTCTTATATATGAGATTCCAGCATACAACGACAACAACAACAATAACAACAATAATCCAGTAAAATTACACTAGTGGGGTCTGGGGAGGGTAATGTGTACGCACCCCTACCCCGAGGGAGTAGAGAGGGCGTTTCCGAAAGACCCTCGGCAAATTTTATCATAATGTGCTGGAATCTCATAATGTGTTGGAGTTAAACATAGTATACTAGAAGTTTACATGCATGAGCTCCAAAATCCACCAAACTTTACGTATTTCAGCTAGGGTATTTTTGTCAAGATTTTATCTCCGCATAAAATAGTAACTATTTTTCAATAATTTTACAAACGCTTGCTATTTTTTTATTACCAGTCCGAAAATTAGCAAGCCAGTGCTATTTTCACCTTATAATTTAGCCGTGCCTCATCCATTATTTCCTCTGCAAGAAGCCAACCATTGACACGACATAACAAGAACAACCCAATGTAATCCCACAAGTGGGATCTGGGGAGGGTAGTGTGTGTGAAAACCTTATGCCTACCTTGTGAAGGAACACGGCATGAGGGGAAAAAATATATTATATAATGGCTGCGAAAATTGCTCCAGCTAGCTCTGTCAATGAATTATACAGCAAGACCTTAGCAAGTAATTGTTATAGTTCGATCAATTTCACACTTTTACAAGTCATTCTTTACAATTGGGAAGAGCAAAGAAATGAAACCATTACCAGTTCTAAACAACCATTTCTGCTTCTTTGATACTGCTAGGAATCCCCACATCAAACCTCATAGTTGGCTTGTATTGCTCCGGGACTTCAGCACCAGCCTGTACACATATTTCCACCACTGCAGGAGCTTGTCCATAGAAGCTCCGAAGCTCTCGTTGCAATGGTTGATTTACATCGGGAACGTGCCACACATATCTCGGTGGTATTAGATCATCTAGCACTGCTGTCTGCCAACCGTGTTGCCCGTTTCGTTGTTGGTGCTTATGAGCTCCACAGTTTTGTGCTTTGTGTCCGCTTGGACCAACATGTACCTCCGGACAGTATCCGCAAACTCTCACCGGATACATCTTCATCAGCCTATTTGCTCCTACTCTCATTCTTTCCCACGCTTCGAGTGTTTCTTCAGCGAGCAACACCGTTTCTTCTGCACTCGACGGTGGTTCTACCTCTGCATCTGGTATCTCGGTTAAAATTGGAGGCATTGGAGATTCTGGTTCGGGATCAGGCAAATCACTTTCATCTGCATCAACGAATTCATTTTTTCCGGTCCATATGATTGGTTTTCTTCTCCTCTTGGTAGGATATTCGGGTATATCAACACCTGCTTGGATACAAAGCTCCACTACTGCAGGGATTCGAGGGATAGAAAATCTCTCCTCATGTGAAATTCGTTTCCCTAGGCGATCATATAAATGGTAGGATTCAAGTGGCACCATTATGTCTTCAAGAACTGCCTTTCCCCACTCATGATGTCCTTTGCGTTTTGAAGCTTGTGATCCTCTACATGACTTGAAAGGATGCCCAACAGGTCCCACATGGATTTCGTTACACCACCTGCAGAATTGGCACAACATGTAAATTCAAAACGTTAAGGATTTCGACGGAGACATAACTATGCAGTAAAACTTAAAAACATCTCTTAGTAATAAAGATCATGACACTCAAGTTAAGAGCTAAAGTAGCATTTGCCTATGCAAAAAGGAACAAAATGCAGGAGTCAAGTGCAACAATTTGCAGTTTGCTTATAAAGCTTAGGGCACGGGTCAAGTTGTCTCCGTGTGACCTATAGGTCACGGCCTCACGGGTTCGAGCCGTGGAATCAGCCACTGATGCTTGTGTCAGGGTAGGCTGCCTACATCACACCCCTTGGGAGTGTGGCCCTTCCCCGAACCCTACGTGAACGCGGGATGCTCTGTGCACTGGGTTCCCCCCCCCCCTCCCTCCCCTTTTTAAATAAAGCTTAGGGCAATGGAAAGAGTTGCTTTGAGGCGCAGTGCCTTTTGAAACACTAATCTTATACTAATAAGTGGATCAGGAAGAAAATTACTTGCAACCATTAACAGGTACCACTTTCAAGAGCCGCTTGAGATTGTTAATCACTGTTATCCGTGCGTTAAACACATTGTACGCGAGAGGAAGTAGGCTTTTGATGACCAATCCGATTTTTGGTGGAGGCACACGTCTTTTAGGTAGTCGATTTTTCATTCTCTCCCTCGCAGCTCTCCGTAGCTCCACAATAGGTATTGGGAAGGGCTTCTTCTCCTTCCTCGAATAGTAACGAGGCAAATCTGCATTTTGCGGTTGATCGCATCGAATACCAGCGGCTTGGACAGGATGTAACTTCTCTGATGGACTTCTAAACTTCAATTTAACTGCCACCCCACTGCAACTTTGCTGCAAGCAGATTCAGACGATAGTTTTATTTCAAAAATAAGTAAGAAATGGATGGAGTAAATTCAACTCATAAGCAAATCCTGTCGCTCCAATAATTGCAGAAGCAAAGATCCGTGGTTTGACGTAACTAAGGCAATGATACCCACTAACAGGCTAGTTTTATCAGAGAAAAGGAAAGGATCCAAGTGAGGGATCCATGTATCAAATCACCTAGTAGAGTCACATGAAAGCTTAGGCACAGATGGAAAAACCAATAAAAGCTAATTGACAATGTTTACGAAGGATGCTCTTTGACAACAACATTTGTCACTACACACCATTATGGATTCGTAGCCAAATCTTTTGGTCACCACACTGTCCCTATTACTGTTAAATCATAAAATTATGAACATAAGAAGGTATTTAATGGCTGTTCTGAAATAAAAAGAAAACCGTTTCTAGCTTGAACGATCTCGAACCAAAAGAATAAGGTGTGATAATTACTTTGCTCCTTTGATAAAAAAAAAAGTACTTAATCAATAATTACTCTGCTCCTCCTTTTTTCTAAGGTACTTTTGGTATGTTGCAAAAGTCTTTGACTTTTTCTTAAACTCCATGCCCAATCAAACACCACCATATAAGATGAAACGCAGGGAGTACACGACCCTTTTTTATGAAGCGGAGGAAGTACAAGACTTTGTCAGCATTAACAGATACGTCTCACAGACAAAGTTGCAATCACGGTGCCAAACAACTACTAAAGGTAGTTTGAACTAAAGAAAATATAATAGGATAAAATAGTGTGGTTATCAGAATGAACTAGACAAAATAGAGGAAAGCTCATTTTTGTAGGGAGAATGAAGTTAGACATGGACAATGTGGTAATCCCTCAACTATACAGATATTAACCACAGTACATAGAGGAGCTCCACGGCCGGATTACAACCTCATTGCATATTGCCTACAAAAGAAAGGTATAACATTCTATTTTACTACACCTACTCATGTTACATTTTAGGAGGACTTTTCTATGCCTCCCTTCCTTCAAAGAAGGTTGGAGCCTAGAAGTAAAAGACTTATCATAGAACAAACGTATGTATTGCTGAGTAGTCTTTCCAAAAAAACAGTGTTCCCAGTTCCCACTCTGCTTGTCAGGACATCACATTAGAGTACATACCAAACAAAACATTGCCACAAGGAGAACAAGCAGTTCATCAACATCGAATATAATAATAACAACAACTATACCTCAATCCTAAGCTAGCTGGTGTCAGCTACATTAACCATCAATATCTATTCAGCAGATATAATATGAAAAATATAGTTTATACCAAGCAAACTAGTGCAAGATAGAATCTGCAAACCTTCAAAGAATCAAGTGAACTTAGATTATGCTGGGGATTGCATCTCAAAATTCTGACTTTAGGTGGTTGAATTCTCCCTTTGCTATACACTAAAACTGTGGTACTGAGTTGGGAGTGTAGGCAGCCACAATCCATTCCTGCATTAAGAGAACTAGTTAGGCTCACACCTTACACTTGTATAGATAATAAAATCAAATGTGGAATAGATAGCACCAATTAGAGAGAACTGTCCAGCAAACATAAAAGAAACAACTCTTAAGGGGGAAAAAAAGGCATCAAATTGAGCAAAAATATTAGTCACAATCAGTATTATCAAAAGGCGCGCTTAAGCCCTGAAGCGAGACACAAAACTTGAGCGCTTTGCCTCGCTTAGCGGGAGCTTCAATGTCGTTCTCTAAGGCATATTTTTCCTTGTCAATAAGCGTAATCTTGAAAAGGCACACTAAATATTTCACTTTATCACAAAAAAAGTTCAATTGCCTTGTCTGTGTATTTTTTATTCTTGCTTATAATTATTACTCTTGTACTACATATACATATTTGTATATTTTCTCCATTTGTGCCTTTCTTAATTAAAGCCCACGCTTTATTTTAGCTTTGCGCTTAAAGCCCCAATGAACTTCAGAGTTTTTTTGCCCTTTTCACCTTTGACAACACTGGTCATAATCTCATTCAAGATATTTTAACATTAGAAAAAGGGAAATTATAATCGGTGCATTCATCACAGTAGTCATTTAATTTCATTAGTATAATTTATGAACCAGAAATCTAATAGTATTCAACATATTCCCCATTTTAATACACAAAATGAACTTTTATTTCAAGCTAAACTGAAAGTTCAATCAAGAACAGAAAAAAAAAATGAACTAAATTTATCCAAACGTCCGAAAAGCAGCCGAAGATAGTTATACCAATTAAATTATAGCTAAAAATGGCGTTACAAAAAGCTAAATATGGCAAAAGAAAATAAAATCAGAAAAAATTCTAATAGCATTACGGAAAAGTTTGGATATTACCTTAAATCACTTAGGTGAAGATTTCATTTGGCACGAAAAGATGGAGCCAAAAATCCTGTGGAGCTTTTGAGAAGAAGAAGCAGCAGCAAAACCAAGTAATACAAATTACTATTACCAGATAACGTTCAGTTTTGGGCCTGAAATAATTACGTCCAATAGCTTAATGGGCCCCTTAGATGGGCTGTTTAAGGGCCGAGTTTTTGGGCTGTTTGTATGGAGAAGGAAAAACAACGGGTCATTTGTATCTATACCTGTCACGTTTTAACTTGTGTCCGCTTTGCAAAAAAAAATTACAAACGTACCTGCTTTTTCGCATAACTTCAGCATAGGGGGTTAAAATAGCAAAAGACAATCATGCAAAATTTCAACATTCTAGTAGACGGGCCTGAAGTTCAGCTCTAGAGCTGAAGTTTTTGTTTTGTAAATGGCGAAGTTTTTGTTTTGTAACTGAAGTTTTGTTTTGTAACTGGCGAACTTCGGACGTGCTCTTTCTTTTTGTAGGTTGATGGACGACGATGTGCATGTGCTTTCCCTTTCTGAAGTCTCTCCCTGCCCTTTAAAAGATCTCAGGGCTTCCGTCCAGTTTGGAGAAACAAACCCTGGAGCCTTCCTCTCTATCCATTCCTTTTTCATAATCATAAAGGATGAAAATGCGTGTCTTTAGATCCCGTCTTTCTTGATTATGAATAAAGCTGGAGTTTTTATTTTGTAACTGGCGAAGTTTTTCTGATTTGCTCTTGTCCCCCTATTTGTTTCACAATTCCATCTTACATGAAAGAACTAGCTTCTACTGAACACAGAAGGTGCAAGTCCCAGTCCAATGTTACGATCCAAGTCTGTCAGTGGTCAAATCTTCTAATTCAGTTCACATATCTAGCAGAAAGAAAAAGCAAAAGAAAAGTAAAACTCATTAAGAAAATCGAAACCCAATAAACAAAACAATAACATAAAATAATACTTATAAAAAAGAATTCGGAACACTCAAGAGTGCACTTAATCATATAAAGCAGGGGGCCAAGTTGTAATAGCAACAGTAGCTATGAGTGTAATGTGTATCTCTTCTTCTTTGACATGGAGCCGACATAACTCTTTACTGTGACAGCTCATGCCAATATTTCTCCCTTTTTCCTTTCCTTCAAATACAGCACACAACCTAAAAAAAAAAAAGAAGAAGAAGAAGAGGAAGAAAACGAAAGAGGAGAAGGAGGACTGAAGTTGTTTAAAAAGTGGGTACAAATTAAAAAAATTTAAAAAATGGGTATGGGTTAAATGGGGGCGACCAAATAAGGCGTCCCGTGCAATTTTTACAAAAATAACGGGGCATTTGCATCTATACCCGCTTTTTGGGTCACGTTTTATCTTGTGTCGGCTTTACAAAAAAATTGCAAGCGTACCCACTTTTTCGCGTAACTTAAGCATACGGGGCTGAAGTATGCTGAAGTAGCAAAGGCAATCACGCAAAACTTCAGCATTCTAGTAGACGGGCCTGAAGTAGCAAAAATTGTTGTACCAAGTGTGCTGAAGTTTTTGTTTGTAATTGCTGAACTTAAGTATAGTAGCTGAAGTTTTGTTCCCTATTTTGCTGAAGTTTTTGTTTGTAATTACTGAACTTAAGCATAGTAGCTGAAGTTTTGTTCTCTATTTGCTGAAATTTTTGTTTGTAATTGCTGAACTTAAGTATAGTAGTTGAATTTCAGCACTAAATAAGCTAAAGTTTTTTTGTCCTAGATTCATTAGTTTTGTCATTAAGCTTTTTCAAAAACTTCAGCAGAAGATACTGAAGTTATTTAGTTCATTTATAAAAACTTAAGCACTAAATAAGCTGAGAATTTTTTGTCCTGGATTCATTAGTTTTGTCATTAAGCTTTTTTAAAAACTTCAGCAGAAGATGCTGAAGTTATTTAGTTCATTTATAAAAATTTCAGTACTAAATAAGCTGAAGTTTTTTTGTCCTGGATTCATTAGTTTTGTCATAAAGTTTTTTCAAAAACTTCAGCAGAAGATGCTAAAGTTATTTAGTTCATTTGTAAAAACTTCAGCACTATATAAACTGAAGTTTTTGAAAAAGCTTTCTAACATACTAGATAAATAATCAGATTTCCAACAGTATCTAAATCATAAATTTTGAAAACAATAAACATGAAAAGAACAGAATTATCATAAAAAGAATCACTAAGTGTGACCTTAAACTTCCCGTGCGTTTAAATATTCACAAATTATTATCCACTAACTTACGTAATTATTTATAATTTATTTTTAAATAATCTGATAAACATACTTATGACAATCATCCCATGAACTGAAGTTTCATAGCAGCACCAGAAGAAGAAGAAGAAACCGAAGGAGGAGAAGGAGGAGGAGAAAAGAGGCTGAAGTTGTTTAAAAAGTGGGTACAAGTTAAATTTTTTTTTTTACAAAATGGGTATATGTTAAATGTGGGCGACCAAATAGGGCGCCCCGTGCAATTTTTATAAAAACAACACAGTATAGCCACTTCTAAAAATAACTAGATGATGTAACAGGCCCAATTGTTACTTTTTCTTCTTCTTCTTCTTCCTCTTTTTCTTCTTGTTTTCATCCTTTTAATATTTCTTGATCTATTGTTAATTACACATTTTCTAAGCCTTTAGGGAAAGAAGAAAGATAATAGGCTTTTGTATAATAACGTATAGAACCACGATTACATATATTGTTATTTATCTTTTGCATTATGGGCATTTTAATTTTTCTGAAATCATATTACTATACCGATCACTTTGAAACACTTGTCGAGTTTAATGCTTTATTATACAGTGATTAGATAATAATTCAAGTAGAATTTAAATTATTTCTACATAGGGCCTTTTTTATTTTAATTTTTTTTTGCATCACTAAGCCTTAAATTAATTATTATTAAATAGTAATTAAAAAGTCAGTTGAAAAATAAGTCGTTATGTATTTTTCTCATTTTTTAAATTGAATGATATATAGTTTTATTCTTTTAGTATTTTTAGTGTGTTAATGTATTATTTTTTTCTTTTTGTACTAATCAAAATTTAAATAATAATAAATATTAATATTATTCCCAAATAGTTGATGAAAATGTATTTTTTGGTTCTTTCAAATAATAATCGTGATTTTTAATTATTAAGAATTTTAACAAGAAAATTTTTATTTTGTTCTAGTTGAATGACATAATATTATAAATAAATTAATATCTCGATCACTATAAATACTAATCAAATTGACCGTAAATTGAAATATTGCAGTTTTTTTCTAGTTTCATTTGACATGATTGAGATACTATTTAAGGTATAATGCAATTTTCATCACAATAGTAGTATTTGTTGTGAGATTTTTTAAAAATAATTAATTGTATATTTATGTATTTTGAAATTTATATAATGTTGAATTCTTATTGAATAGAGTATGTACTGAACTAACTTCGATCATAGAGAGAGAAGTATAGTCCTGTATGACGACACTTCTCATACTTCCTAATATATAACAATTTTTAAAAGAAAAAAATTTCACAAATTAATTGTCTTAATTTTTACTTCAGATATTCTCAACTCATATTTTAGAGAGGGGATACTTATTATACAATTTGAACAAATTTTTTATATTCTATAACAAAAAAGGAGGCTTGAAATTATATTTTATTCTTAAATAATTTTGTTTTGAATTTTATGAAGTATTCAATTGAAATTGCAATTTAATGAGAACTTTGTATAAAATGATATTAATTAATAATGATATAATAACATTTGAATGTAAATCTACATACATTATCACTAATTATTTTTTTATGAAATCTTGTTTACTTTTAAATGTATGTTAAAAGTACTTATTGAAAAAATAATAATAACAATCAAGTAATGCATTTAATGAAGATAGTGAAGGTTGAATGGAAAGTGGGGTCCACCTAAAGAATTTAATAGCTTATGGGCACGTTAGTTTTGGTTTTTCCTGTTATTAAAAACTCACAACCAAACTTTTGAGCCTAGTATACATACAAGCAATGCACTAATATATTTAAAATGACCATTATGCCCATGGTCAACCTCCTCTTCTCTCTTCTATATAATAGAAATAGCAGGAAAAATATATTTTTTTTATATATTAATATATTATATATATTTTACTAGCGAATGTAATTATTTTATCTGGATGACCAAATGTATAACAGTGATGACCCGAAAGGTCATCTCTTGTTATAGAAGTCAAAACTATGTTCTGAGGTCTTGAAAACCTCTTTTTGTCTCACCTCGATTTGTGTGTGCAGTCCGGACGCGTTTCCGGAAAGCTTTTATGTGAAATTTAAGAAAAAATTAATTTTGACCTCCCGGACCCGTGTTCGACGGTCCCGTAGGGTCCATAGTAAAATATGGGACTTAGACATATGTCCGAAAACGAATTCCGAGGTCCCAAGCCCGAGAAAAGAATTTTTAAAGAAAATTATCTACAGGAAAATATAAAGGCTTTTTGAAATGAAATGATGCATTTTCTTGATGGTATCAGACCCGTATTTTGGTTCCGGAGCACGATACAGGTTTAAAATAATGTTTAAGTCTAATCTATGAAATTTGGTAAGGATCGGAGTTGATTTGGTATAAATCAGACCTTTAGTTGAGAAAATGGAAGTTTCAATGTTCTTGAGGAATTTCATGAATTTGATGTTAAATTCGTAGTTTTTGATGTTATTTTGATGATTTGATCGCACGAGTAAGTCCGTATGATATTTCTAGACTTGCGTGCATGTTTGGTTTGGAGCCCCGAGGGCTCGGGTGAGTTTTGGATAGGTCGTGGAGTGAATTTGGACTTAGGAAAAACTGTTGCAGATTGCAGATCTAGTATTGGCCTCTGAAATTGCGAGATCAGGGGTCGCAATTGCGAAGTCTGTCAGCGTGGTAATTGCAAGGGGCTGATCGCAGTTGCGAAATATGCCCTGGCCAGCTTGCTCGCATTTCTTCGCAAATGCGAAGTCCTCAGTAAGTCCCCAGCTGTCGCAGTCGACAATTTCTTCGCAAATGCGAAGTTCTCAGAAATTCTCAGGGTTCGCAATTGCGAACCCCTGGTCGCAATTGCGACATCTGAGACCTGTTAAGTGGGATTTTGATGGGATTCTTCTTCATTTTACAACTTTTTCAAACCTAAACATCCCATAGGCGATTTTCTTGAAGAGAGTTCTTCCCCAAATCATAGGTAAACGATTTCTAACTTATTTTCTTCAATCTATAACATCTTTTTACATGATTTCACTTCAAAATCTAGGGTTTTTCATGGAAAATTGGGTGGTTTTGGGTAGAAGTTAGGATTTTTAAATTTTTGGGGGTTCGGACCTCAATTTGAGGTCCGATTTCAAAATTAATTACATATTTGAGTTCGTGAGTGAATGGGTGATCGGGTCTTGGTTCGAACCTCGAATTTTGACCAAGCGGGTCCGGGGTCAATTTTTGAACTTTTTGAGAAAATCAATGGGAAATCTATTTTCATGCATTAGAATTGGTTAATTTAGCACTTATTGATGTTATTAAGTAAATTGTGACTAGATAAAAGCGGATTGGAAGTGGAACCGAGAGGTAAAACGGTAGTTGAGGCTTAATCTTGTCCGTGGAATCGAGGTAAGTGTTTGGCCTAACCTTGGCTTGAGGGAATAGGAGTTGTGGTCTATTTGCTATGTGTTAGTATCGAGTACGACGTATAGGTGTGGTGACAAGTATCTATATTTTGGTTTCAAGCATGCCCGTGGGTCTTATATCATGATTGTTGTGACTCTATTATGTATCGATCATGCTCAAATTGATGATTATTAATGTTGAACAAAGATTATGGAGTTTCTTGGTAATTGGCTATTTTTGAGTATTAGCTCAAGTTAAGTTTCATTTTGTAAAGTAATTGTTGAAAACAAGATTGGTTATAGCTGAATCCCTTGTCGGAATGTTATTGTTGATATTGTTAATTCCCTTGTCGGGACGTATTGATTCTATTGTTTGGGTGAGGAAGAGTGTAAAATGCGAAGGATGATGCCATGCATGATATTGTGAGTGAGTGTAATGCACGAAGGGTGATGTCGTGTCGATATTATGAGTGATAATGCACGAAGGGTGATGCAGTGCCATAATTTGAGAGTTAATGCACGAAGGGTGATGCCGTGCTGATATTGTGAGGAATAATGCACGAAGGATGATGCCATGCCATGATTATGTGAGGTAATACACGAGGGGTGATGCCGTGCCGTTTCTTTTGTTTCATATGGTAAAGATGAGAGTAAAAGCACGAAGGGTGATGTCGTGCACATGTTTCGGTTTCATTATTTTATTGATTTAGATATGATGTTTATTATGCTTCATTATTAATGCTTCTTTATTGGTTTATTATTAGAATCTATTATTCTCCGCAGCATGTCCCCTTCCCACCTTATTCTGTCGAGTCCTGTTATTTCGATTTTGTCTGTATATGATTTAACTGCACATGTTTATTTGATCGTCGTGTCCTAGCTTCGTCACTACTTCGCTGAGGTTAGGCTCGACACTTACTCAGTACATGGGGTTGGTTGTACTGATACTACACTCTGCACTATTTTGTGCAGATTTTGGTACCGGACCCGGTGAGTAGCTGAGGTAGCTGCTTTCAGTCCAGGGAGACCAAGGTAGATCTGCTGGCGTCCACAGAGCCTAAAGTCCCCCTTCCCTGTTTAGCTTTTCTACTGTCTCTTTTCTTTCCGAGAACGATTGTACTTTCTTTTCAGACCAGTATTTGCAGTAACTCGTAGATGTTCATGAATTTGTGACACCAGATCCATGGGTGGACTTGTATTGGATTATTTGATCATGTTATAACTCTTCCGCATTTATCAATCTGCTTAACTTTAGTTTCTGTTTATAACCGTTTGGGTTGAATGTAATGTGTAGAACCTTAATAGTTTCACGAGTAGGTGCCATCACGACTCCCGGGGGTGGGAAATCCGGGTCGTGACAAGTTAGTATCAGAGCTCTAGGTTGCTTAGGTCTCACAATTCACGAACAAGCTAGGTAGAGTCTGAGGGATCGGTAAAGAGACGTTTGTGCTTATCCCCCAGAGGCTACAGAGTTTAGGAATAACTTCACATCTATGCTTCTCTGTCGTGCGATTTGACTTCTCAATACTAATTGAACTTCTACTCTGTTCTTTCGGAGATGGCGAGAACATATGCTTCTTCATCCACCGATCAGCAGCCCGAGCCCTAGTGGTAGCTCCTACGAGGGGCAGAGGACAAGGCCGAGGCCATGCTAGAGGCCGAGGTAGGGGCAGGGCTCAGCCCAGAGCAGCAACACCAGCGACGGAGCCTCAGGTAGATTTCGAGGAGGAGGTTCCAGCCCAGACCATTCCAGCAGGGCCAGATCACATCCCAGAAGGGTTCATCGCCACCCCGGTACTCCAGGATGCTTTGGTCCGTCTAGTGGGCCTTATGGTGAGTGTCACCCAGGCAGGCTTACTTCCTGTAGCACCAGTCGTCTCTCAGGCCGGGGGAGGAGCACAGACTCCCGCTACTCACACTCCGGAGCAGATGACTCCCCACTTTCAAACTCCAGTAGCTCATCCAGTTGGGGTAGTTCAGCCGGGTGTTGTGGCTCAGACCGTTAGTAGCTGTGCGGACCGTTGCTGTCGAGACTCAGGGTAAACCTATTGCTGCGTTCGTAGGTTTCGGAGTCACCTTCTTTTTTTGTATTTACACTGCTCACTCTTATTTCGAGACAGTTATATTTTAGAGGTTTTCTAGCAAACTCTGTAGAGCTTATGACTTGTACTACTGGTTTTGGAAAATTATAAATTCTGTAAAGATTTCTATATCGAGACTGTTAGATTTCCTTTAATATTGTTGATATTCAGTAAATGTTAGGCTTACCTAGTCCCTAAGACTAGGTGCCATCACAATACCCAATGGATGGAAAATTGGGTCGTGACAGTGATATGCTATAATACTTGAGCACTTGATGTACAATTTCTGATATGTTGTAATAATTGAGCACTTGATGTGCAATTTATGATATGTTGTGATATGTGAGCACTTGAGATGCAAGTTGTATTATGCTGTGATATTTGGGCACTTGAGGTGCGATTTGTGAAATATTGTGATATTGATACGCATGCGGTGATATAAGGTCAGGGTGTTAAAACGCATGCGGTAAGATAAGGGTGGCTTGAAATACGTGGCTAGTAGAGGAACTACTAGAAGTCATGCAGTGTGATAAGGGTGGCTAAAACGTGGGATGCTATTTCGGAAAAAATGATTTCTTTAATATTGTGAATTTATTTATGATTTGGGACTACGAGGCGGTACCTCGGGAGTGCCCTGTTGATATTTCTTATTTATGTTCTCGTCTTTGGTGATTTGGTTTTATTTAATATGTAAATTATTGTCTTCTTCCGTGATGTACTAGTTGACTTTATTATTATGTGTTTTGTGCTCCTTGTTGCATTGTGTTGACTTTGACTTTTTAGTACGAGACTTTGAAGATTTATATTTTTGGTTTTTACTGCTTTTGATGATTGAGTTGTTTAAATAAAAGATATTACTATTATATTTTAATTTAATAATTTTTACATCCAAATTAGTATTTTATCTAATGCTTTAATTTAAGTACAATATCATTTTCTTCAGTCAAACTATTTCTAAAGTAAATTGATTGTGCAAATTTTTATATATATATTGATATTTTTGGCACGTGAGTTGTCTGTGCAGTTGTGAAAGAAATATAGGCATGAGGTGCCGTGGAAATATGAAAGTGGACTAAGACTCGTATTGTATGATTATGAAGTGAGGTGTCACATGCTGACATTTGTTTGAAGCAATTATATTCCAAAAATATTATTCGAAAGAATTTTAGTTGAAAGATATTTATTTGAAAGAATTATATTCGAAAGAAATTTATTAAAGGGAGTATATTCGAAATATATATTTATTTGTCATGGTTATATTCTAAGGATTTTTATTGAAAAACTTATATTTGAAAGATTTATACTTGAGGTACTTACTTGTATATTTGAGGGACTTGATTGATTGGTTGTAATTGTGATCCTTATTCGTTTGAGCAATATTTATGGTGTTCTTGTTGTCTTGTTGTATATATCATTGATTGGTTCTTGTTGCCATCATTGCTATTTGTTTCTATTATTATTATTATTATTATTATTATTATTATTATTATTATTATTATTATTATTATTATTATTATTATTATTATTATTATTATTATTATTATTATTATTATTATTATTATTATTATATGCATGCTACACTGTACAGGTTAATTGATTAGTGAGTGTCTTGACTATATCTCGTCACTACTCTACCGAGGTTAGTCTTGATACTTACTCGGTACCGACTGTAGTGTACTCATACTATACTTCTGTACATTTTTTTTGTACAAAGCCAGGTATTGGAGATATCGCACTCGGACAGAGTTATAGTGTGATCGCAAGGATCCAAGGTAGAACTGCTTGGTCATCGCAGTCCCTTGGAGTCTTTCCATTTTATCGCACTGTCAATTATTATTCAAGCAGTATTGTATATTTGATTTCCTTGAGATCATTTCATGTATTCAGTTAGAGTTCGTGACTCAATATTACCTGTCTTGGGAGGTTGTATCTTTATTTCCGCTATTGGTTTCGATTATAAAAAAGGGGCTTGAATTGTTATTATGATCGGCTTACTTAGTCTTAGAGACTAAGTGCCATCACGATGCCTGTGGTGGGATTTTGGGTCGTGACAAGTTTCCGATCGATGTCGATCGAATTTTTTTAATTTAGGGCCCCAGGGACGGGTTTCTTCTCTATTTTTCTCTTTACTCTTTCTCTCACTTTTTTTTCCACATCCGCGAACCCTTCCCAAATCCCACCTATATCAACTCATCGCTCCCTTCTCACCCAAAATCATATCCCCCACTTCGTCTCTCCCAGTTCTCCATTGGTCCCACCCCTGCCGCGCTACCACTGCCGCGCCACTCCCAAAATCATACCCCTCTCCTCTCTTTGAAGGTTAGTTATCTACATTTGTTAATTTTAGTTATTTAAATTCTTTCAATTGGGTAAACTACGGTTTACAATTTGGGATTTTGGGATTATTTCAATTGATTTATACTTCTTTAGATTTAGAGTTCATAAAATCATGATTTAGGGCTTATTAAACTATGATTTAGGGCATATTTAATTATGGTTTAGGGTTTATTAATTATGATTAATAGTAAGTGAGTTAGTCTAATTGTCACAACCCTAACCCCGAACCTGGTCATGATGACGCCTCTCGTGAAGACAAGGCCAGCCAATTTAACACAATTCACCCTTTTAAGCAGTTAAATAACATAAAGATACTTTAAACATGGTTTAATCGCAATATTTAGCGGAAATAGAGATAACAAAATGGAAACCCAACCCGACACAACCCTAACCGTGGTGTCACAAGTCATGAGCAACTAAGGATCCTGATACAAGTCTACTAAATACGATATCTGGTACAACTGTTTTGAAGAACATAAAAATAATGAGATATGGGAGACACGGGGGCTGCGGACGCCAACAACTACCTCGTAGTCTCCGAAACACCGCCTGGACTGGAAGGATCAGCACTCAGGAGCGGGACCTGCTACGCCTGAATTTGCACACACGGTGCAGGGAGTATTGTGAGTACTCCGACCCAGTGAGTAATAAATATAAATAATGACTGAAAGTAAGAAAACACGTAAAACACAAGGCATTCTATACCGAAGTAGTAAAATCACTTAAAATCAGTAAATCAGTGAAGAATCAAGTAAAATCCCTTTTTCAGCAGGTAAAACAAGTAATTACAGGTAAATAACAAGTAAAAGTTTGCCCCTCGGGCACAATATCAACAAAACCGCCCTTCGGGCAACATCTCAGAATAGTACCAGCCTCTCAGGCTCAATCTCAGAATAGTGCCAGCCCCTCAGGCTCAATCTCAGAACAGTGCCAGCCCCTCGGGCTCAATCTCACATCACAATGGGTACCTGCGCTCACTGGGGGTGTACAGACTCTGGGAGGGGCCCCTTACGGCCCAAGCACAATATCAAGCCATCTTATGGCATCAAATCTAGGCCCTCGACCTCATGTCAATCAAGCCACCTCGTGGCGTATATATGTATCTCAGGCCCTCAGCCTCATATCAGTATCGGTGTATCCTCACATCTGGCCCTCGGCCGTACTCAGTCCGAAAATCATCACAAGCCCCTCGTGCATTAGTAAAACAGTATTTCTCGGCCCAAAACATCATTTAAAATATCATTTAAGTCTAAAAAAAAGTAAAAATGGTTGAGTAGTAAAACAGTGGAAAATAGCATGACTGGGTTCAAGTAATAAGTCAAAACAGTGAAGAAATAGTGATAAAAATCCCCTAAGGGTTTAAATAGTTGGCACGAAGCCCAAATATGGCAATCAGCCCAAATCATAATGATAGCAAATAAGTTTCAGTCAAATACGAGGTAAAATCATCAATCGGGACGGACCAAGTCACAATCCCCAATAGTGCACGACCCCACGCTCGTCATCAAACGTGTGTCTCAACTCAATATAGCACTACGATGTACAATCCTTGGTTTCAAACCCTCAGAGCATCATTTACAATCATTACTCATCTCGAATTGCCTAAATCTCTAGCTTGCGATGCCTTTGCCTCTCGAATCGGTCTCCTCACGCATCGAATCGCGATCGCGGTCAACACCTCGCGATCGCGATGCACAAATTTGCATTGACCAGACTTTCCTCTACGCGAACGTGATACACCAGTCGCGAACGCGATGCTTTCTTCTCCTACACCTTTGCGAACGCAACACCCCTTATGCGAACGCGATGAACAAAAGACCTTGGACCCATCTGACTCAAATCCTTCTTCGCGATCGCGTACACCCACTTGCGAACGCGATGTACTGAACCCCAGCCTTCCGCGAACGCGAAGCCTATCTCGCGATCGCGAAGGCTAAATCCTGACCTTCCTCACTTCCTTCTTCGTGAACGTGAGGCTCCTCACGCGAACGCGAAGAGATAATCTCTGCAACACCTGATCAGATTTTTCTGCAACTTTCCAACTCCAAAAATGACCCAAATGACCATCCGAAACTCACCCGAGGCCCCCGGGACCTCAACCAAAGGCACCAACACATCCTAAAACCTTATTCAAACTTTCTCCAGTCATCAAAACACCTCAAACAACATCAAATCACTCAAAACACGTCGAATTCAAGCCTAAGTTTCTAGAAATCTTCCGAAATACGCTTTTGATCAAAAACCCAACCAAACCACATCCAAATTACCTGAAATTTTGCACACACATCCTAAATGATACAACAAAGCTACTACAACTCTCGAAATTCTATTCCAACCCTTATATCAAAATCTCGCCTATCAACCGGAAATCGCCAAAATATCAATTTCGCCAATTCAAGCCTAATTCTACTCCGAACCTCCAAAACCCATTCCGATCACACTCCTAAGTCAAAAATCACCTCCCGAAGCTAACCGAACCATCAGAACTCGTATCCGAGCCCTCTAACACAATAGTCAACATCCGGTTGACTTTTCCAACTTAAACCTTCTTAAAAGAGACTAAGTGTCTCATACTTCACCAAACTCATTCCGGACTCGATCCGACCAATCCGATACCACCAAACACAGATAACGAAGCATAAAGAAGTAAAAATGGGAGAAACAGAGCGGTAACTCATGAGACGACTGGCCAGGTCATCACACTAATTGAATGGCTTAACTAATTCAATATTCTTGTAAGTAAATGTTGTACTTTGTAACTAAAGTTTATTATGTAACTTAATTCTACAAATTAATTTGAATTATGATTAATATAACATGTAATTTATTTGTTCTTTAGGTAGATGGAATATCTTAGTTGGATGTTTAGGACATATTGAATTATGATTTAGGGTTTATTAATTATGATTAATAGTAAGTGAGTTAGTCTAATTGAATGGATTAACTAATTCAATATTCTAGTAAGTAAATGTTGTAATTGTAACTAAAGTTTATTATGTAACTTATCTATAAATTAATTTGAATTATGATTAATATAACATGTAATTTATTTGTTCTTTATGTAGATGGAATATCGTAGTTGGATGTATAATAGAAATCATCCTAATCGTCAGTTTTTTAGGGAGGAATTTATATAAGTGGTTAAGAAATTTATTAGGCATGCAATGTCACTTGAATCGTTTCGGATTGGAGGGATGATTAGGTGTCCTTTGTACGAAGTACAAGTTTCTGAATTTTTTTGGTTCAGATGATGTTACGACTCATCTTTATAGAAAAAGGTTTATGGATAATTATTTTGTGTGGACTACTCATGGAGAGGTTGATAGTACTAATGGTGTATTTCATAATGTAGGTGTTGGTGAAAATAGTAGGTCGGTGGAGAATAACATTCAATGTCCTAGGTACCATGCAATGGTTGCGTATGCTTTTGGGATGCATTTCGATTTTAAAACCCATGAAAGTATTGAACAACCTCCTAACGAAGGGGCAAAATATTTTTATGAATAGTTAGAGGCCGCTAGTCGTCCATTAAGGGAAGGTAGTATGCACTCTCAGTTGTTTGTTGCGGTTAGATTATTAAGTATCAAATCAGATACCAATATTTCTCAAGCGGGAATGGATTCTTTCATTTGGCCTTATGAGTGAACTAGTTGACCCAACTTTCAACATACCTGAAGATTTCTGTAAGGCTAAAAGATTGGTTTCTAAGTTAGGACTCTTGTCTATGAGAATCGATTGTAGTGAAGATGGTTGCATGTCATATTATATGGGTGATGAAGATTTAGAAAGTTGTAAATTTTGTAAAAAACCTCATTTTAAATGGGTTTCCAGTGGGAAGAATGTTGTTGTAAAGTTGATGCATTATTTACCTCTTATTCCTAGATTAAAGAGGTTGTACACATTGATGAGTTCCGCTCCTCATATGAGATGGCCCTATAAAAATAGAAGGCTTCCCCGGTGTTATATGTCATCCTTCAGACTGGGAAGCTTGGAATCATTTTGATAAGACATTTTGGATTATGCTATTAAACCAGGAATGTTCGATTAGGTTTGTGATGATGGTTTCACGCCATTTTCTATTTCTGTAACACCATATTCATGATGGCCGGTCTTAATTATGCCGTATAATCTTCCACCTAAAATGTGTATGACTAGTCCATATCTTTTTAAATTGTGTTATTTTCGGTCCCCACAATCCAAAGAGTTTGATTGATATATATCGACAACCTCTGATTGATAAGCTAAAACGGTTGTGGTATGATGGAGTTGAGACATATGACATATCAACTAAGCAACAATTCAACTTGCGTGCTAACTTAATGTGGACCATTAATGATTTTCCTACGTATGAAATGTTGTCTAGGTAGATGACTGCTGGAAAGTTAGCATGTCCTTACTGCATGAAAAATGGTAAAGCATTCACTTTAAGACATGGCCGAAGACAGTCATGGTTTGATTGTCATCGTCAGTTCTTGCCAGTTGATCATGAGTTCAGAAGGATGAAGAACACATTCAAAAAAAATACAATTGACCATGATTTTCCACCTCCAATTTTGTCCGATGAGGAAATTTGGGAGAGGGTTCAGAACTCCACTAAAATTATCAAGGCCCCACATTCTATTCCTGTATATGGTGTTACTCATCTGGACAAAACAGAGCATATTTTGGAAGTTACCATATTGGAAGGATAATCTTCTCTAACACAATCTTGATGTCATGCATATTGAGAACACCTATTTTGACAATTTGTTCAACACAATGATGGATGATAAGAATAAGACAAAAGATAACCCGAAGACTAGACTGGACTTACAACAATATTACAGGCGACTTGAATTACATTTGCAGCCTTCCAACAATGGTATGATGTTCAATCCCAAGGCCAGCTACACATTCACTTTGGAACAAAGATGACAAATTTGTGAGTGGGTTGCAAACCTAAAGATGCCCGAGGGCTATGCTTCTAACCTGGAAAAACGTGCTGATATGGTTAAAGGAAAGCTGACTCATACGAAAAGTCACGACTGTCATATCTTCATGGAAACCTTAATCCCTATTGCATTTTGTGGTTTGCCTGAAAATATCTGGAAACCCATCACAAAGATAGGTTTGTTCTTCAAATACTTATGTTCTACCACATTAAGGGAAGAAAACATATTTCAAATGAATAGGAACATTCCTGTAATCAGTAATAAGCTGGAAATGATTTTTCCATGTGGTTTCTTTGATGTGATGGAACACCTTCCAATTCACTTTGTACATGAGTTGCGACTTGGAGGGCTGGTTCAATGCAGGTGGATGTATCTATTTGAGAGGTAATGATCAAACCTTGATTTATTCTTGTAATTTTCTTTAACTTTATCGTCTAATACGACAATGTGCAGGACTATCGACAAGCGTAAATGATTTGTTAAACAAAGGAATATGATTGAAGGATCCATATGCGAAGCTTATCTTGCAAAGGAAACTGCCCATTTGTGTTCTTACTACTTCGACAGTCATGTGCCATGTGCTAGAAATAGGTTTAATCAACACAGTGACGTGATTGAGATCGATCCATTATATCCACCAATGTCCATATTCAATCAACCAGGCCGAGGTTCTAAATATCGAACAAAAAGAGGCCTAAGTTGTATGGAGTTCAAATCATGTGTTGCAAAGTTGTCAGGAAGTTCAACCCTTTCTTAAGTAAGTGTTAACGTAAGATAAATTTATATGGACTACTATTTAATTTGGTTGATGCAACAAACAAAATTTTTAATGTGTCGCTCAGTGACTTCGTGAGTTAATTTGGCCATGACGTTGTATATTCTACATTTGAGACATGGTTTAGAGAGTGTATAAATGCATCTCACATACTTTCTCACATGTGAATATAAATAATTGGTCACTTATGAATATACTTGCTTACATGTGATTTATTTAATACTACATGTAGGTCAATAACCCAAACAACGGTGTTAATTAATTTTTAAAAGATATATCTTGGGGACCTGCACCTACGGTTACAACTATGTCTAAATATTTTGTGAATGGTTACAATTTTCACACCGTGTATGATCCAAGTTTAAAAAAGCAATAACATTGGGGTGTGTGTCAAAGGTGGTGAAGGCAACCATGATGGGAAAAATGATTATTATGGTGTGATCAAAGAGATTCTAGAATTATCATATTCAGGTTGGCCAAATAAGAAGATCATATTTTTCTGATGCAAGTGGTTTGACGTAACACCTAGAAGAGGTACAAATCTACACTCGCAGTACAACATAATTGAGGTTAATAAAAAGAGGGATTATGATCGCTATGATCCTTTTATAATTGCAGAAAAAGTTAGGCAAGTGTATTATGCTCCACATCCATTGCGGAGGAATAAGGTTGGTTAGTTGGTTTTAATTAAAGTTAAGCCTATTGGTACGGTAGAAGTTGAGAATGTGCTAGATGTTCCTTACCAAAATGATACCTCAAGTGTTAACCAAATGGTGGATAATCAGTTAGAAAATGAGTTTGTCACGGCCCAAATCTTCCTCCGTAAGATGGCGTGACGACACCTAGTCTCTACGACTAGGTAAGCCTAACAATTTGATAACTAAAATAATAACAGAATTAACAACTAAACTTCAACAGATAACTATATAGCTGAAAAATAACGCTCGACATGTACAAGTAACCAACAACTCGAGTATAACAATATTCCCAAAACCCGGTAATCACAAGTCACAAGCTCTAAGAATTTGTTCTAACTATCTCTATACATCAGTAACCAGGAAAATTAAAGGAGGAACAACATAAAATAATATAGGGGGACTCCGAGGTCTTTGGACGCTGGCAGATATACCTTGAAGTCTCCGAAGCAGCAGCAAGTACTCTCAACTAGTAGGGCTGGTAGGAGGTACCTGGTTTAGCACATAAAACATGTGCAAAAGAGTAGCATGAGTATACCACAACGGTACCCAGTAAGTGCCAAGTCTAACCTCGGTAGAATAGTGACGAGGTTAGGCTAGGGCCTTACTAGAATATAATAATTTAAGGTAGGAGATATAGCAGTGGTAATGAAAGACTGAAAATCTAACAAGAAGAAATTACAGAAAGGTAACAACACAACACATAAGGATAAACAACAGGGGATGCTCCCGAGATATCGTCTTGTAGTCCCAAAAGTAAATACTCGACAAGGGATCTCCCGAGGTACCGCCTCGCAGTCCCAAAAGTAAATATGCAGCGGGGGATCTCCCAAGGTTTCTGCATCGTATTCCTAAAGGTAAGTATGCAACGAGGATCTCCCGAGGTACCGCCTTGTAGTCCCAAAAGTAAAGCACATCTCGAAACCGATATAAACAACAATTAATAGCAAGAATCCTACAATTTAAGACTAAATACAAATCAGGGAGGTAGCAGGAATTCAACTAAGCATGCTGCACATAGTCCAAATAAGAATTTAAGACACATAAACATACGATATTAGGCTAAACAGGATAACTACACATGCTGGGATAACTCATTAAGATTTAATAGGTTACTGTTCAGTAAAAATCAGATTTTCATCAATTAGCCCATGTACGCACTCGTCACCTCGCGTAGACGACACTCACATATCACAAAATTGTTACAACAGTACCAAATCCTAAGGGGATTTCCCTCACACAAGGTTAGGCAAGCCACTTACCTCAAGCCAAGCTCAATCGATCAACAAGAATGCTTTTTCCTCAACTTTCCAACTCTGAATGGCCCAAATCTAGCCAAAAGCAATTATATACTATAAATATAACTATAAGAAACCAATCTAATTAATAAAATCAAGACTTTAACAAGAAATTGGAAAATCGCCCCAAAAAGTTGACCCGAGCTTATGTCTCGGAATCGGGTAAAAGTCACAAAGTACGAACACCCATTCGACCACGAGTCCACCTATACCAAATTACTCAAATCCGATACCAAATCTCAATCAAAGGCTCAAAATTCGGTTGAAGAACTTTTCAAGTTTTTTTCCAAATTTCTCAACCCAAAACCTTAATTAAATTATGAAATTAATGATAGATTAGTGAAATATAACAAAAAACGAGTCAAGAATCATTACCCAATAGTTTCCTTTGAAAATACCTTAAATTTTTGCCTCAATTCGAGCTCTCAAAGTCCCAAAATGAAAATGAGATCAAACTCTCGAAATTTCCTCTTTTCTGCCTAGCGATCTCGCTTATGCGAGGGATTCACCGCAGCTGCGGTTCCACATCTACGGAAAAACCGTCACAAGTGCGGACTTCACTTAAGTCATCAGAGTTCGCTTCAGCGGGAAAGGGTCGCACCTGCGCGCTCGCTTCTACGCTCAATCCTCTGCCCCTGCAAGTCCGCTTCTGTGGGACTCTGACCGCATTTGCGGTCCCAGCTGGGCAGGCCCAGATTCACTTTTGCAGCTCGACCTCTCACACGTGTATGTCCGCACCTGTGGCCAACCCCACCGCAGGTGCGATGACACCAGAAGTATCCCAGCATCAGCCATCCCTCTAAGTCCAAAATGAATCAGAAAAATGATCCGAAACATACCCGAGGCCCACGGGACCTCAGCCAAAGATACCGTCAAGTCCTAAAACACCGTACGGACTTAGTTGAGCCCTAAAATCACATAAAACAACAAATAAAATACGAATCGCACCACAATTCAAGCTTAATTAACTTTGAAACTTCAAACCTCTACATCGGATACCGAAACCTATCAAATCACGTTCGATTGACCCCAAATTTTGCACACAAGTCATATTTGACATTACGGACCTTCTCCGACTTTCGGAGTCGTAATACGACCCCGATATCAAAAAGTCTACTCCTGGTCAAACTTCCCAAAAATCCAATTTTTGCCATTTGAAGCCTAATTTAACTACGGACCTCCAATTCATAATCCGGACGAACTCCTAAAGTCCAAAATAACCCAACGGAGCTAACGGAACCGACGAAACTCCATTCCGGAGTCGTCTTCACACAATTCCAACTACAGTCAAATTCTTATAACTTAAGCTTCCATTTTAGGGATTAAGTGTCCCAATTCACTCCGAAACCAAAAATAAAACCTCCCGGCAAGTTACATAAGCATAAAATGATACGAGGAAGCAGTAAATAGGGGATTGTGGCTAATACTCTAAAAAACGACCGGTTGGGTCGTTACATCCCCCTCTTAAAATAATCGTTCGTCATCGAACGAGCATAGATACATACCTAAAGTGGTTAAAAGATGAGGATAACGACTGTGCATTTCTGTAAATCTCCATAAATTTCTAGCTTAAAATTTTAATAATCTTGGAGTTCATAACGTAATTAAAGTGCTCGAAGGTATAAGAACTTACATGGTTTAAACGAAGTATTTAGGATAATATGCATATAGGATATGAACTAATATGGTAGGACGGATACTTAAGGATAAATTAAGTTGCCTAACTTTTAGTTGGAATGCAAAGTTGCTGAAATTAACTAGTATCCGAGTATATTGAATAATTTTTATTAGCTGGTGTAATGAAGGATAAGTAGTCTATACATTAGTTTAAAATATAATGATAGGAGTCACAAGTAAACAACTGGAAAAATAGAAAGAAAAAAAAGCTGAGCATTTATTTAGCTATGTTTCACATAATAAGCCCATTATTGAAACCTTTAAGAAAATAAGTCCCACCAAAACAGTGGCATTCAAAATGGGCTAAAGGGTCATATTACCCATTGTATGCATCTTTCGATATCCACTTTCAAGAAGGAAAGAAAAAAAGTTTCTGTTTTCTCAAGCTTGTTCGCCGCAAGTCCGAAACTGCTTGGGTAATCGTAAGAGTTTGATTTCACGAGAATTTTGTAATCAAAAGTAGCAGATTGACTCTCATTCGTAGGTACACATGTACACTTCTCTTGTAAAATTATTTATCTACTATTAATTGATATATGGGTACAGTGACGGAGGCATGATCTCCACGAAGGGGGTTCAATTTTTTTTTTTTTGAAGCTAGTGAGAATTGAACCCATGACCTTATGTATATTTTGAACCCCTTGATCACTAAACTACACTTTTGGATTATGTTAAGGGTGTTCAAAACTTAATATATAGAGATAAAAAAATAGATTTTGCCTTATATATACAGTGTAATTTTTGGGCGAAAGGTGTTCGGGTGAACACCCTTGCGCCCCTAAATCTGCCCCTTTATGGGTAGGATTTTGAGATTGGATTTAAAAAAAAGGATTTTTAATGCTTGGGTTTTATCCAATAATATTATTAGAATACAGTAAGAGCCTTGGATGTATTTACTATGAATTTATTATTGGAATCATGATTACCCATTGCTGGGTAGTGATCAGATCTGGAAGAAGAAGAAATAGAAAAAAAAAACTTCATAGCTATAGCTCGTTTTAATGAGTTTTGGGATTAAACGTTACAAATCAATTTATTGAGTTATTACAGACTAGTTAGCGTTTTAGAACCTAAGTGGGATTTTCCTTGAACAAGAGGACTTGTATAGAGTTGTATTCTTTGGGTAGGTATTAATTTAAGTTAAATCCAATTGTCATGTAGTTTGAGAAATTGGTGACTCGGGATTTCTTGAAAGATACGTGGAGGCAAAGTTGAGCTTGTAATTTTAAGGTGAGTTGAGGCTCACTCTCCTAGTACGGAATTCCATCAAAACCCCCGTACTCCATGTATTCGATAAATCTAAGCCATATTTTCTTGTACTCCATTACTCAATTTACTTCATTCTTATTCAGTACCACTTTATATGTGACAGAATTACCAGCTTACTTGTATTACCACGTGTTACATGCCTTTGTTGTGATATTTATATTCAGTTCAGTATTCAGTTTCAACATTTATTCATGCATTAATGTGATCACGTTCAAAAGGGAGAGCTAGTCGACCTCCCCTTACGTGAGTGCCATCAGGGCTAGGGTTAGACACCCTACGCTCGTAGGGTCTATTGTTTGTTGGGGGGATATGCCGACACTTCTCCGTGCGTGTTGCTAGATCTCACGTACGTAGGGCCATTATGTATAACTTAAATTCTATTTTAGTTTAACTATTACTTTAAAGTTTCAGCTTTAGTTATCCGTTTATATGTTCAGGTTACAGTTTTAGTCTTCAGCCTATTACTAGTTTCTTTGACCTTAAACTGCTTACATGCTTTATGTGGATATCTTTTCTTCTTGTTATGTATATCCCAGAAGGTTTCTCTCCGCCTTCTTATTGGGTAGACTATGAGACTCACTGGGTATTCCGTTGTGATACTTAGCCCGTGAGGGCCTGCTTTCGTTTTTCATGGATACAGATATTGTTGATCACGTTCCCGACACTACAAGATAGGACTAGCTTTTAACCCAGCATTTTCCACTTCTCTCCTCGGTGGGAACTCAAGTTTAATGTTTATTTGCATTGTTTTAGCATCTGGGGTATGCCCCGAAGCCGTGCATGTTCAGTATTCTTATAGGCTCATGACTTGGTCTAGTGGGTATTATACATTTTTTTAGTCCCATTTCGGTATTTTGTCAAGATTCATAAGTTAAGTTTGAATTTTGCTTTCAGTTAGTAAACATGCCGCCACATTGTTTTGGGATTTATCAGTCATCATGATTCTAAGTACAAATTAGTTAAGGGTTCACTCGACGTGTTGCTTAGATCGAGTGCCAATCACGTCCTACCCCAGTTTTAAGGGCGTGATAATTTCATTCTCGGTCTCCCATGTCGCCTCCTCGACCGACTGACCCTTCCACAGAAGCTTCACTGAGGCAATGTTCGTTGGCCTCAACTTTCTAACCTGCCTGTCCAAGATTTAACATAAGATAAATTCTTCCCCAACTGGACTGAGCTGAAATCTAACACATGAGACAGATCTATCACGACCCAAAATCCCTCCGAAGGAGTAGTGACGACACCTAGTCTCTAAACTAGGTAAGCCTAACATTAACTGAAATAACCTTGACATTTACTAACTTTAAGTTAAATAACTCTGAAAATTTACAATTTTTCCAAATCCGATGGTACAAGTCATAAGCTTTTCTAAGAGTAGTTATACAAAATAAATACGTTACTGTCCCGAAGCAAAGGAACAAATGGAAATAAGTACAAATGAAGGTGACTCTGAGGCCTGCGAACGTAGCAACAGGTTTACCTTGAGTCTCCACTACAACAATCCGTACAGCTACTACCGATCAAATACCTGGATCTGTACACAAAAATGTACAGAAGTGTAGTATGAGCACACCATGGCGGTGCCAGTAAGTATCAAGACTAACCTCGGTGGAGTAGTGACGAGGAACAATCAAGACACATACTGGTCAAATAAATTGAACAGGATATGATAATAAACTATCAACATAAAGATAACAAAATAATATCAACAACAAGGAGAAAACAAACTCTAATCAGCAGAAACAATAAAGGGAAAACACGGATGAAAATGAAAGATAACCAAGTAACTCAACACTAACATAGCTGGTACACAGACAAGTAAAATGTACTCAAATAAGGAAAACAATGTCAACTCAATTAATCTTATCGTTTCTGATGCGCAATTTCAGCCATCTCAGAACTCGATGTCTCATATCATAACCTCAACTTCCAAACCTTTAGCACACCCGACACATTGTGACCACGTGTTTCTATCTCACTTTGCACAACAACATTCTCATGTTACTCAGTTTATCGGGTCCATAACCAATGCAGTTAAGATATTCAAGGAGTCTCATGTACATAATATAAAGTAAAGAACAACTTCTAAACCAATTAGGAAATCAGCAAGACAAGATGAAGTTATTTTCAGAAATCATTTGACTGGAGAAAGTTCCCTTTTCAATTAAAATACGAAGCTCTTGGTCGGTCGTATAATGCACCATATGCGACTTGGAGTGAATTTCCACCGGAGCTTGTGGAATAAATTTTCAACCAACTTAAGGTTTTAATACAATTCTTGTCTATTTAAGCATTATATTAACAATATTTTTATCTAACATTACACACTTCATTTGCAGACTAAGTGTGCCTAGGAGGACTAGCATAACAGTGCCATTCTTGCAAATTTTGAGTTCAAATGTCGTAAAAGACTATTTGATTCCTTCTATTCTGCTCGGAAGAAGAGCAAGAAGCCTTCATGGGTTCTACCGCACATATGGGAGGATCTGCTGAGGCAGTGGACCACTGAGAAGTTCGAGAAGAAGAATGAACAGGGAAAAAAGGCCCGAGCATCAGAGAAGGGTGGCTCCTTGCACTGTATGGGAGCAAGGAGCATGGGGATTGCGAGGAGACTACTAGTAATTCCTTAAAATATTTAATTCTATTTTTATCGAACTATATTTATATATTTTAATTTAGTTAACATATTTTCATTATATTTGTAGAAAAAAAATATGAGAGGAATATGACTCATGATGAGTACTTCATGGAGACTCACATCCGAAAGAAAGAAGGCATGACAGATCCAAGTAGATGGGCCGAGGACCGGGCGGAGACTACATATGTAAGTTTCATAACTACTATAACTTGAAATTTTTATTTATAATATTATATAATTAATAATTTTCTATCTTCTAAATAAAGGATCGCTACAAGATTAATGTGGAGGAGTACACTCAGAGCTTGCCACTGAATGAGCAAGGCGAGCGACCACCCCTTTCAGACGAAAAAGCGCATAAGATATGGTTGGATGTTGTCGGTGGTCCTAAAAAGGAAATAGCATATGGCCTTCCAGAGAGATCATTTCGGCGTCACAGGATTGAATTGTAAGGTATAGGGACTTCCGCCCAAGGCGAGGCAATTGATAGGTCGACTCTCTCGTCTATAGAGAAGAAGATCGCAAAGCTGATAGCTGAGCTTGAAGAGACAAAGGCTAGAGAACAAAAGAGAGATAAACAATTTGATACCCTTCAAGTTCAGCTAGAAAAGAAGGACCAACAATTTAATCTTTTTCAAGGTCACCTGGCCAATCTTCTTGCTAGTAGTGCTTTCTCCATTCCCTGGTCTCGTGAGCCTTCCCCAGATGCTAATCCTTCTCGTCGTGATCCGTCGAACCATGCTGGCAATGAAGCTTCTAGTAGTGAAGATTGAAATGATGCCATACAAAACACTCATTGAATGGTATGTATTGCTAAACAAAGTCTTGGACTTGTGAATATTTAGTTGCAATAGTTTTGAATGATAATTATATTGTTGATATTATTTTGTTATTGAACAATTGTATTGTTGTTGTTGTGGTTGGTGTTGTTGTTGTTATTAGCGTTGTTGTGGTTGTTATTGGTTAATTGTGGTTGAATGACAACAATGTAATACTATCATTATAGGATGGTTATTGGTTATAATTGGCAGGTGATGTAGCTTAAAAGCAATCATATTCTCCCAGGTTTTTACCTAGAAAACCAATCGATTTCGATCGGAATTTTCATATTAAAACCCAGAAATTCATATTTTCTGACCAACTTCAGTTGGTAATTTCAATGTGCAATCTGCAGAAATTTGAAATTACCGACCGAAGTCGGACGAAAATAATTTTTTTTTTAATTATTCCAACCAATTTTTGTTGGTCTGTTAAAATTTAAAAAGAAATGCAAAATTATCAAATAATTATATTTCCGACTGAAATCGGTCGCTATTTGAAAAATAAATAAAAAGTAATTAACATATTTTCGGTCGATATATTTATTTTTCCAATAAAAATTGTCAGTTAATGTGGTCAACCAAAGGTTGATTTAACCGGACGAAGTTGGTCGGAAATTGTGACCGTCTTCGGTCGCCATATCTTAGCGACCACTATTGTTTCGACGAATTAAAATCGGTCCGAATCGATTGGTTTTTTTATATTTCCGACTGATTTTGATTGGTTTTCTTGGAAGATTTTTGGCAGTTTTCTAGTAGTGAATGGATATACCGATAGACTAGTTTAATACTTCAATCTTGATATGCTGATAATTTGATTGGAAAAAAAAAGAGAAGACAAGAGCTTCTACAACCTAAGTGTCAAAAATCCTAAAGAACTAAACTGCTTTGTCATATTTTGTAGGTAGCAGTTTCTATGATTGTGTTTTTAGCAAAACCAACGGTTAACATAGTAAAATTTACATTAACAAGTTGCATGATAATAAATAAATCAAATTTTAAATACTAAAATACAAAACAATTTAAAACAAAATATTAAAATAATAATGCTCAATATATATAAAATTTACAATAAACAACGAGCATGATCATGTTTATAATTAGCATATTAAGAACCGACTCTTTCACCGTAAACTCCACTAACCAAATGCTTTTGAAGAAACCAAGAACTTTTTTAATGCCTTGTAGAGGAGAACAATGGTACTGGAAGCTCATCTCTAGTACTGGTCGATGGAACTTTAGTAAGAATCATTGGTGGAAATTTGGTTTTTATTTTCAAGATTGGTAATTTTTAGTACAGGTCGATTCAGGTTCTTTTAAAATCTTCATATTTAATTTTTGTTTTTAACATTGCTTTATATGTTTTAGTTATTGCTCATATATCGTTCCATACCGCTTCAGATCATACTTGGAGGACTTGATGGGTGCATATCTTTCACTTGAATGACTTTGAGAGTACATTTTAGGTCTAAATATATTGAAAAACCGATGATTTAATGGAGAAGCAAACCATAACCCCATGGGTGAATAATAAAAAGTATTTTCCATCAAAAGTTTGATCATATATGAGCAAACCATACCTTCCATGGGTGAAGCTAGTGTCACGATCCAAAATTCCACCACAGGCGTCGTAATGGCACTTAATCTCTAAAACTAAGTAAGTCAATCATAATAACAATTCAAGCCAGTTTTTTTAAAATAGATAATCGAAGCCAAAGCGGAAATAAAGATACAACCTCCCAAGACTGGTAGTACTGAGTCACGAACTCTAACTGAATACATGAAATGATCTGAAGGAAATTAAATATGCAATACTACTCGAATAATAATTGGCAGCACGAAAAAAGGGAAAGACTCCAAGGGACTGCGGCGACCAAGCAGCTCTACCTTGAATCCTTGCGATCACACTCTAACTCTGTCCGAGTCCGATATCTCCAATACCTGGCTCTGTACAAAAAAATGTACAGAAGTGTAGTATGAGTATAACACAACGGTACCCAGTAAGTACAAGACTAACCTCGGTGGAGTAGTGACGAGGTACAGTCAAGACACTCACTAGTCTAATAACCTGTGCAATATAGCATGCAAAATAATAGGACACAAATCATAATAACAACAACAATAATCAACCAATAATATGAGAAGCAGGGAAAGCGAGAATACCATAAATATTGCTCAACAAATAATGAATACAAGTACAACCAATTAATCAAGTTCTTCAAATATAAATCTTTCGTCTATAATTCTTTCAAATAGTAATCTTTAGGATATAATACCTTCCCCATGAATATGTTTTGAATATACTTCCTTCAAATAGCCATCTTTCAAATATAATTCTTCCAAATAAATATCTTTCGAAGGATTGATACTGGAGTAGCTATGAATCCCTCCGGAACCTAAACTGGTCCAACAGGTGCTAACTGAGCTGGAACCTCCGCTTCTAAATCCACCTGAGGCTCTACAATATGTACTGATGTCCGAGCTCTAGACTGAGCTCTGCCTCTACCTCTGCCCCTGGTGGTAGCTGTCACTGGGGGCTCCATTTCTTGTCCGGTTGTAGACGCATTGTGTGTTGTCGAGATTGGCGAGAGAACAAGAATAGAGGAGTTAAATCATCAATGATAAAATAAATTCGCACGACAGAGTAGAATAGAAGTGAAATTATTCCTAAACTCCATAACATCTGCAAGATAAGTACAGACGTCTCTGTACCGATCCTTCAGACTCTATTAAGATTGCTCTTGACTCTTGAGACCTATGTAACCTAGTGCTCTGATACCAACTTGTCACGACCCAAAATTCCCACCTTTGGAACCGTACTGGCGCCTAACATTTCACTTGCTAGGCAAACCAACTTTAGAATAATATTAACCGTTTTTAACAATTTTAAAATTTAAGTTAATATCAAAGAAACAATGTGGAAATAAATTCTGATATAACACAATTAATCCATAATACTAGCGAGGTCTAAAAGCCATCCCAGAACTGGTGTTACAAGTGCACGAGCTACTAGAATAATACAAATAAAGGTCTGAATGAAAATAAAGTTGGCTGAAAGAAATATACATCTATGATAAAGTGGAAGGGGACTTCAGAACTACGAATGCCATGCAGCTATACCTCAAGTCTCCTATGAATAGCTGAACCCGAGCAAGTCTAATGTGCACCGCTAGGACCAACTCCAGTATCTGCATAATAAAGTGCAGTGTGTAGTATCAGTATAACCGACCCCATGTACTGGTAAGTGTCGAGCCTAACCTCGACAAAGTAGTGACGAGGCTAAGGCGGGTCACTTACAATAACATGCACACGATAATAATAATAACAATAACAGGAAAACAAGAATAGAATTTAAACATATGCACCATTTCAACAGTAGAGGCCAACTCGACAGTCATAACCATTTATTATTTCAAACAATTTTCGTTGCGGCGTGTAACCCGATCCCATAATATATTCATTTTTATTTTCGTTGCGGCGTGCAACCCGCTCCCATAATATATTCATTTTCATTTCCATTGCGGCATGTAACCCGCTCCCCAAACAATATAAATTAACAGTTTTTCCAAATGAATTTACTCCAACAAATGCAACAATTAATACAAATTCATAAGACAACAAAGTACACAATAATTATGATTCATTTAGGAAACAAATAATGACAAGTAGCAATTATTTGTGAAAATTAAGGAGGAAATAGGCAATTTAATATTTAGTGTGCTAAATGTCAAGTAGCAATTAAGTCACATAAATCACATAAGCATGTAACAATTATAGCATAAATTCAAAGCATAATATTGAGCAAGGATACCTTGATCCAATAATAACAAGTAACACAGTAAAGGAAAATGCATGGCATCACCTTCGTGCTTTTACTCTCAACCTCACCATATAATTAATAAGAAATGGCACGGCATCACCCTTCGTGCTTTACACTCTTCCTCACATGATAACAAATATAAAATGGCACGACATCACCCTTCGTGCATTAACTCCCATAATATGACACGACATCACCCTTCATGCATTAACTCTCACAATATGGTACGACATCACCCTTCGTGCATTAATACTCACTCACCAAAATATTGCACGACATCACCTTTCGTGCTTTACACTCACTCGCCAAAACATTGCACGACATCACCCTTCGTGCTTTACACTCACTCACCAAATATTGTACGACATCACCCTTCGTGCTTTACGCTCTTTCTCAGCCAAATAATGAGCAATATCAACAGAGAGATAAAAATATCAACAACAAGTCTTACCTAAATATATGGTTCTACAATATCAAGCTCAACTTAGAAATTCAATACTCAATTATCACCAAAACATCCGTAACTATGATAAAAGCGATCAAAGTAACAATACTAGTCTAAATATAAATAACATGATCAAACAACAACAACAACAATGACCCAGTATAATCCCACAAGTGGGGTCTGGGGGGGGGGGGGTAATATGTATGCAGACTTTACCCCTACCCCGAAGGGTAGAGAGGCTGTTTCCAGGAGACCCTCGGCTCAAAAAAGCAATAGGAGACGATATATTAGTACCATAAAAATGCATAATAAAATAACAGCTTTATAAGAGATATGAAATACAGAATATGAAATACGAAATAGATGGCTGGTATAGTAAAAACTAGCATGTAAAGCCCTGCATCAATAGACGACCAATGACATTCTTAGTCTAACTCATAACTGGCTAGTCTCACTCTATTGTGCTGTAGAAATATTCATAACTTTTCCCTAACCTACAACCTTAATGCTCGACCTCCATAATTCCCTGTCAAGGGCTATGTCCTCAGTAATCCTAAGTCACGCCATGTCCTGTCTGATCACCTCTCTCCAATACTTCTTAGGTCGCCCTCTACCTCTCCGCGTGCCCACTACATCCAGTCGCTCACACCTCCTTACCGGTGCATCAGTGCTCCTCCTCTGAATGTGCCCGAACCATCTGAGTCTTACTTCCCGCATCTTGTCCTCCATGGGGGCCACGCCCACCTTCTCTCGAATATCTTCATTCCTAATCTTATCCATCCTTGTATGCCCGCACATCCACCTCAACATCCTCATCTCTGCTACTTTCATCTTCTGGATGTGTGAGTTCTTTACCGGCCAACATTCAGTTCCATATAACATGGCAGACCTAACCACTGCTCTATAAAACTTACCTTTTAGTAACGGTGGCACTTTCTTGTCACACAAGACTCCCGATGCTAACCTCCACTTCATCCACCCCACCCTTATACGGTGTGTGACATCCTCGTCAATCTCCCCGATCCCCTGAATAACCGATCCAAGGTACTTGAAACTACCCCTATTGGGAATGACTTGAGAGTCAAGCCTCATTTCAACTCCCGCTTCCGTCGGCTCAACCCCAAATTTGCACTCGAGGTATTCCGTCTTCGTCCTGCTCAACTTGAAACCTTTAGACTCAAAAGCATGTCTCCAAATCTCTAGCCTCTCGTTGACGCCGCCTCGTGTCTTGTCAATTAGAATAATGTCATCAGCAAATAGCAAGCACCATGACACCTCCCCTTGAATATGATGAGTCAGTGCATCCATCACCAGGGCAAATAGGAATGGGCTGAGCGCAGACCCTTGGTGCAACCCCGTTGTGAGCACGTGATTTTTGCCTCACAAGAACTACTCCAAAAGAAATCACAAATAATTTTTCTTTGTATGCAATTTTTGAATTTTCGTGGCATTTCGTCTGTGCATGTTTATTTTATTCTAATTAAGGAAAAATACAAAAAAAATGGTAATGCAGATGCATATGCATTCAGGAATTAATATTGCATTTTTAGAATTAATTAATCATTGGTTTATATAAAAGGATAATATAAAAATAATATATTTAGGAAATTATAAACCATAGTTTGGTTTTAAAAGAAGGAAAATCACAAAAAATATGTAATTGTTATAATTTTTGTCATTTAAGTATGCCTTTGTGTGATTTTGATTTTTAACTAAATTTTTAATTTGTGTGATATTTATTGTCAAGTGTTAATTGATTTTACAATTTAATTAGGAATTGTGTGAAATTAGGAATAAAAGTAGAAAAGAAAAAGAGTTGTAAAAAATAAAGAAAATCCGGTTTGGGCCAAAAAATTAAAATGAAAGCAAGCCCAAAACGAGCTGGCCCAATGCGTAAACTGGTCCGTCTCCTCAGAGGTGCCCGAACGGCACCGTTTTTGTCACAGTTGAGCAGGGCCGTTGATTTCACCTGATCAACGGTCCAGATCAATCCTCATAACCCATCTAACAAAACCCGACCAAGGTCCGTCCTAACCCGCCCTATTACTACCTAAACGACCCCGTTTCGCCTGGGAATCGATCACAGCCGTTGAATTGTTATAATCCAACGGTTAGGATTAATCCCTTCAGATTTAATGTACCAAACCCCTCAAACCATTTCTACCCATCTCATTCACCCCCCCCATTCTAAGCTTCGTCTTTAACGACCCCAATCCCTCCCCAAACCCTAGAGCCGCCACACCACCCCTTCGCCTGAAACCCGGCGGAAACAACGCCGCCCGCCACCCAAATAACACCCATGAACCCCCGAGCCTTCCTCAATCCAAATCTATGACCCTTGTTCCTCGACTCGTTACAGAACTCTTCGAATCTAAGATCGAAGAGTCGACCCCAAAACCCTAGGTCGTCCAATCCGGACCAAATCTACACCCAATAATCCCCTGACCTCCCTCATGCTTAAACCACCATTAATCCCGTTCGAATCTCATGAGAACTGCTCGAATCCCAAATCGAACAAAGAAGAACCCTAGATTCCAAGAAGTCGGAGTTCGTCGAGATTGGGGGAAAAACTTGAGGTCTCGACTGACCTTAGTCGAGTGTTCTCAGTCAGAACATTCGATTAAGGTCCGTTCGGCCTCAAAAAGGTCAAAACTGGTTCAAGACTGGGACATTTTTGTTAAAAAATCAGAGGTATTTTTCCTTTCTTTCTTTCCTTTTGTTCATGTATTCTATGTGTATGTCGTTGCCTATTTTATTAATTTGTGTGATTTTTCTACTTTTTTTAGATCAGTTCTGTTTCATCATTGGACCTCTTCATTTTTGTCCAATTCTGTCATTTGTTTGTGTTTGCTGTAATTGTGGTGAGTTATAATGCGTATAATCGATTCAAATAAGTTCGTCGATTAATTGTTTTATTATAAATCCTTGCCTCTGTTAATGCTGATTTAGGCAGCCTGTTTACTATTTTTAGATTGATCGTTAACATTTGTTGTAAGTAATCAGTTACTTAATTCCTGTCGATTAATTCGTTTTGTTTGTTCAATAAGCAGATTAGTCAAATGTTGTTATGTGTGTTTGATCCGGGGCCATTAGATCTCAGGGCATTGTCATTGAACTGACAATGAACCTGCCCTCATATTACCTTCATTCATGTGCATATTAATTCAAGTTTCAATTTCAGTTTAAATGATTCTATTAGAATTTTTTGTAAATTCAGTTTGTTTGTTTCAACTGAGATTCGACCTCAGTCATTTAGCTGTCAATAAGTGTGTTTATAGCTATTAGTCAGAGTTAATGTTCACATCTTTGATAGTTGGAACAAGTTGCAGAATAAAAGGCTGCCAGGCAATAATATCAAGGGGTTTGCAGGGTTAGTTTGGGAATTAGTATACCCACTATTTAAACTAGGATCCTATTAGACTAAGTGAAAACATTTCTTAATGGGAATGACATTTTTGCTGATTATAAGGGGCTGAAAGGGGCACTAATAATCAGCACTAGTATAATGGGTTAATTAAGAAATAAAAAGTAGGATACTAAGTGTCACACCTCCTTTTTCCGCCCCCGCGAGAGGTGAAGGAGTTTTTCCAATTAAAGGACAATCGAAACGGGATTTGTTTATTTATTTCAGAGTAGCCACTTGGGAGATTTAGGGTGTCCCAAGTCACCAATTTAATCCCGAATCGAGGAAAAGAATGACTCTGTATTACAGTCCGCGAACCAGAAATCCGGATAAGGAATTCTGTTAACCCGGGAGAAGGTGTTAGGCATTCCCGAGTTCCGTGGTTCTAGCACGGTCGCTCAACTGTCATATTCGGTTTGTTTATCTGATTTTATACAATTATGAGCTCATGTGCAAGTTTTAACTTTTAACCGCTTTCGTCATTATTATTATATATTTTTTTAAGAATTGCAACATCATGGAAATACATCTCCAACCACGTCACATAAATGCACCCGTGGTTGTTGGCACATTTCAACTCTGTTGAGATTTAGATTTGGGTCACATAGATGTGCACCCGAGTTTTAAGAAAATTAAATTATTAAAAGGCGTGCCTAAAGCGACTAGCGTATCATTTACTTTGGGTAGGGCCGTGAAATTTTGCTAAACGGTCCATCCCGAAGTCTAAGCAATTTTAAAGCAAATATTTACCGAGGGCCCCACAATTTTGTATTTTTATTCGGTGAGGCTCATCTCATTCTTATTTTTTAAAGGAATTTGCAACGTCATGGACATGCATCTCGGACCACGTCACAATCAATGTACCCGTGATTAGAGACACATTTCGACTCCGTTGAGATTTGGATTTGGGTCACATAAATGTGCACCCGAGTTTAAGAATGTAATTTAATTAAATCGCGTCTAAAGAGTCTAACGCGTTATTATCTTTGGGAAGGCAGTGAAATTCACTAAATAGTCCATCCCAAATTCTAAGCATTTATTATGACCAATTATTGAGGGCCCCGCAATTTGCATTTTTATTTGGCGAGGCTCGTCTCATTATTTATTTATTTTTAAAAAAAGATAATCTTAGAATGACTACATTTTTTTATTTTTCGTTTTTCTCTAAAATAAATGAAGAAAATGTCCTACTTTATTTACATACTTTCGAGTTATTATAGTTAAGTTTCGAAAGTGAGTCGTTTAAAGAGTTTACATGGGAAGCGTATAGAATGTTCTACATACAGACAGTAAAAGAAAGAAAAGACTACATTAAACTACAACTTCAAATCTTTCTCATTTTTTTGCATTCATGTTTCGAGTAGCTTACAAGATGAACCAGTGTATCGTTTGTGTACCTGGTATTGTCAATACAAGAAGAAGAAGGTCAGCAAAGTAGTATGTAACACAGCAACATACAGCAGCAGAAAGCCCAACACAGTAGCTTCAACACCTCAATCCAGAAATCCCAGCAACACGGAGAAAACTAGTAAAAATGGAGAAGAAAAATAGTGCGAAAATCTCTCTTTATTTTTTCTTTCTAGATTTGAACTCTCTATGGTGTTCTTCCGCTCTCAATATTTCAGAAAATTTGGTTCTATCTTTTTTACTCTCTCCAAAATGAATTCTGTCCCTGTATATTCTGTGTATCCAGAGTGTATATCGAGTGTATACTGCTTTCTCCGCCCCCTCTTTTTTTTCTTCTCTATATCTAGTTTTTCCTCTTTTTTCCCACTCCCTTCTTCCTAAATTTTCTCTTCTATTTATAGCAAAATTTTCGAAATTTTCAGATTTATTTTTTTATTTTTTTAATTAAAAGAAATCCCACTTACAAATTGCTTTTATTTTTTTAGAAAACGAAATCGCACCTTTATTTACTTTTATTTTTAAAATTCCAACTTTAATTACTTTATCTTATTTAAAATCCCACTTTTTATTTTTTTAAAAGAGAATCTCACTTTATTTAACTTTTCTTTAAAAAAACAAACCACTATCTTTTCTTTTTCTTTCAAAAATGCTACTTTCAATTACTTTAAATTTTTAAAATTTTCAGATACCTTTATATTTTTTTTAATTCCAACCTTCTTTTACTTTTTAATTTTTTAAAAATTTCCACAAAACTTTTTATTTTTTTAAATTTTCTACATTCTTTTACTTTTTAAAAATAAAGAGAATTCCACCTATTTTTTATATATATTTTTTATTCAATACTTCCCTTTTTCTTATTTTTTTAAATCATTCCCGAAATTATTATTTTTGTTTTAAAAAAAATATTTTCGGATTTTTTTATATAAAAAAAACAAAAAATAATAATAAAAATATTAATAGTAATAATTCAGCTTTTAATATTTTGGTATTTTTATCCTATAATAAAAAGTGTAATAAAGCTAAAATAATAGTAGGTTAAAACCCCCTAAAATATTTACATAAAAGAAGTGATAAAAAAATTTAAATGTTGTCAAACATTAGGTGTTCACAACTGCCCCTCTTTGCTCGAAAACACGAAGAGCTTTCGGGCAAAGATAAAGTGAACAATGCGACTAATTTTTGATCATATCGTTATTCAAAATAGGAAGAAAATAAAAAAGGAAAGGCGCAACCGAGTCCTGGTTTTGGACAGCCTACATATCCCTGGTTATAAGGGAATCAGGTCGCGTGTAGTTCAGAAAGTTTTGGTAGCTGGGACTACCATGGGATTGCGATGTTACTGTTACTGCTGTTGCGTGCTGTTACCACTACTTTTCGATCTCCTTATTACACCATTGCTAGAAAGAAAACAAGAAGTTATACTAAGCTATGATCTATGAATTACAAAGATTTATTCTCGAGCTTGGTCATGTGATTGTTGCTGCCTTGTTGCTTTGTGTTTCCTCTGGTATTTCTTTACTTCTAGCTCGACTTGTGGTCTTCCTTCTGATTTCTGCTGGGGATTTTTGTTGTAACCCTCTGCTTTACTGACTTCAAACTTCAATGTATTCTCCTGTTCTGCAAGTGGGCTCCTGACTCCACCTTGACTTTTGAAAGATGGCACAACCTCCATTCTCCAGGCGAGCTCCTGACTTCTTCAACAATCTTGGAATTAACGCCATTCCTCTCTTCAGGCGGGCTCCTGACTTCAACTTTAAAAATAAAATGCCATTCCTTTCTTTAGGTTGGCGAGATTTCAACAACTTTTAAAAATAAAATGCCTTTCCTCTCTTCAGGCGGGCTCCTGACTTTGACAACAACTTTTAAAAATAATTCAGCCTCCGTTCTCCAGGCGGGCTCCTGACCTCAACAACAACTGAACATTGATAATCTTAAGAAAACTAAAAAAAATGACTCCCTTTTTTTCAAATTCAAACTTCTTTTTTTTTCAAATTATCCTAGGAGAAAATTCATCAGACTAGATTTTGATCCTAGGAGAAGATTCATCCGACTAAGATTTTATTATATTATCTTGGGAGAAAAATTCCATTGGACCAAGATTTTGACTCTAGGAGATAAATCGTCAAACTAGGTCCATTTTGTTGCGATCTTAGGAGAAAGATTCATCGGACTAAGATTTGATATCTTAGGAGAAAATTTCATCGGACTAAAATTTTCATCTTAGGAGAAAAATTCATCGGACTAAGATTTGATATCTTAGGAGAAAAATTCATCAGACTAAAATTTGATATCTTAGGAGAAAGATTCATCGGACTAAGATTTGATGTCTTAGGAGAAAATTTCATCGGACTAAAATTTCTATCTTAGGAGAAACATTCATCGGACTAAGATTTGGTATCTTAGGAGAAAATTTCATCGGACTAAGATTTGATATCTTATCTTGGGAGAAAAAAAATTCCATCGGACCAAGATTGTGACTCTAGGAGATAAATCGTCAAACTAGGTCCATTTTGTTGTGATCTTAGGAGAAAGATTCATCGGACTAAGTTTTCTATCTTAGGAGAAAAATTCATCGGACTAAGATTTGATATCTTAGGAGAAAATTTCATCGGACTAAGATTGTATCGGGAGGGAAATTCATCAGATTAGGACTTTTTATCCTAAGAGGAAAATGTAAAGATCAATGATTTGAGAAACTTACCTTTGTAATTTCTTCTTTTCTTTTCTTTTTCCTTTGCGGTGCTTTATTCTTGCTTGCTGGGGATAATACCACTGGGGGAGTCTCCTTTCTTCCCCTCCTTCAAATTTTTTTATTTTTTATTTTCTCTCAACACTGCTGGAGATAAAAGTGTTATCTTCTTGGGATAACGTTGTTGAGGATAACGCTGCTGGGGAATTTTATTCCTTCAAATCGATGCTTCATTCTTCTGGAAGCTGCTGGGGATGATAATGACTTTTGCTTTTTCTAAACACCAGTTTCATCTTTTTGGTTCTGTCCGCTGGGGATACAACTCCTTTTATTAAAACTTATTGTATTGGGGGCAACACTGGTTCAAAGACCACTTCCTTTGAGACTGGTGTTATCTTTATTCTTCCCCGAATGGGTACCTGACTTCCAGAAAATTTTCTAAATGAAAGGAAAATTTCTGCCCCAGTTTGACAATCTCCCTTATGGCATGCATTTCCGACATCAATGTCATTTCCTTTACCTGTTTCAAATCAAACAAAATTTGTTAGTTTAAAGTGCGGTAGTTGGTTGTGATACTCCACTGGGATGGCTTTTCCCTTTCCTTCCTTGCTCTGCGTTCCACAACTTGTTGGGGATGATATTATTTGCTGGGGATAATCCCTTTCTGCTGGGGATATCCCTCTTCTTTTGTGGCATAGCTCGGAAACTGGCATTTCACCGACCTTTTAGTCTTGCATGAATTTCCCAAATCATGCCCATTGCTCTTCTTGATTTGTCCACAGGCCTTGGCCTTGAGGTTTATAACCTTTGATTTCGGCAAGGATATCCCTCTTGACACTCGTTGATCCTTTTGTCAATCTCCTTTTGCTGGAGATTTCTTTCTTGACACTGACCTCGCGCTTGTTCCTTCCTGACTATACTACTTGGATGTACTAGTCAGATCTCATCTTGCATGATTGGAAAGTTGATGGCAGATTTTGAAGTCATTACTCGTTCTGACCAAACAGACTCTATTGGGGAATTTTTCTATGAAAGGAGAAAGATAAAAAGGAACAGAATAAAAGACAAAGGAAAGAGATGACTCTCTAATGAGGAAACTATAAAATGAAAACCTATCAAATGTGGATACCAACTCTAATGGTCATGACATGCACATATGGCCTGTCCTTCGTCGTTAATCGCTTTTCACAACTTTTGTCTGGTGATTTCCATCTGATTCTCAATCTTTATTCGACTTGTAGTGCCTGAAGGGTTTTCACTGTCAAGCCTCTCTCATTTTTTTTTAAACTTTCATCGCCTTATGGTGCCCGTGAAGATTTTTACCGATAAGACTCTCTCATTTGTATCACTTTCCAGCTGGGGATTTGGAGTGTTGCCGGTATGACTCTTTCTGCTGGGGATTAGAGTCCTTTCTGCTGTAGAACAGAGTGTTATGTTCACCGACAAGACTTTCATTTGTCTGACTTGACATCTTTTGAAGACTGATCAGAAGGTCTTTCTTTGGACCGTAATGTGGGTTTTGGATAGGCTAGAAAGAAAGGGTATTAAAGGCTCAAAAATAAATTTAGGGTTCAAAATTACAACCTTCGGAACTATATTTGTTTACAACAAGCGCAACTCTTGCCCCAGTTTTTAGTTTGGGGATTTTTATTTTTGTTATACTATGTTATACTATGCACATTATGCACCCTATGACCGAGCCGTGAGGCGCCTACGTATCCTCTTTAAGGAATCAGGTCAAACGTAGTTCCCAATTCCTCTGTTTTCTTCTGACTTTCTTTTATTTTTGTTTTTTTGTTAGCATTTTTCTTTTCTTTTCTCTTTTTTTTCTTTTTATCTTCCATGTTTTGTGTTTTTAACAGGGTATGAAAGAAAATAAATAAGGCTCAAAAGGGGTAACGAAGGATAAAGTATTTAGGTAGCAGAACAAAATGCCTTCGTCATTCCAGTCTTCAAAACATGCCAAGTGCAAACAACACAATTAAACATCGCAACATTAAATATCCACGAATTCACCTTTTTATTTGTCATTTTGAAAACAACGCTGGGCAATACTCTCACTTTCATCACCACGAACGGCCCCCTTGTCAATATGGCCAATTTGCTTTTACGGTTTTCTTTATGTTTTACCTCACCCCAGTTTCACACGGTTCGGGCTTCAAATGATCTCAAACTATTCTTATTTTCAAAGGGGTCCCGATCATCCCCAAATGGCTTTACGATCAACTTTTAAGATTAGGCCTAAACTGTGCGCGCATGTCATGTCACTAGAATCGGCGTTGAACAAAAGCAAAACAAAAGGGTAAAGAAAACTAAACAAAGAAGATGACTGGAGATAATAAAAGACCGGAATTTGCATTTAGACAAACGGTAGAACTGTTTAAACAACAAAATAAACAGTTACAACCCTAAAACCAAACCAGATAACACCACATTAGGTACTAGACAAATAAAAGGATAAGGGGGTTTGACCACAAGACAATATCCGGATTACAACCCTAAAATAATCCGGACGACAGAAATGACAACAAAATAAACCACCAAAACTCCTCTCTGGCTGACCAGGAGATGGAGCGCCTTTCCAATTGCCAAACACGGTGTTTTAGCCATTGAGTTCTGCATCATCATTGCCAAGACCATTACCAATTTCAATATCATTATCATCAGTTAGCAGCTTCCCGGGATGACTCTCAAACTCCATGTCACCAGGCATCCTCCCCATAAAGTGTGCATCATGATGTGCAGGTAAAGGATTCTGCGCGATATTCTGGGTGTCACTATCTTGGATCACAATCAGATTTTCCTGGATCATCCTTTCTATTTATCTTTTCAAATCCCGACAACTTTCAACATTGTGCCCCTGGGCATTGGAATGGTATTCACACCTTTTAGAAGAGTCAAAGCTTCTTGCACGTGGGTCCACATGATTTGGAGGAATATATGCAATCATGTCGTGATGCTTTAACCTATCAAATAAGCTTTCATAGGACTCTCCTATTGGTGTAAAATTATCTTTCAACCTTCGTTCCCCTTTATACCTCTGGCTTGGATGTGGGTTATAGGGCACCTGAAAGTTATGTGGAGGCTTCTGGAGATTTTGTGACGCTCGTGCTCGCCTTCTGGGGTGTTTTGGTGGCCGGGCAACATACTGAGGTGGAACAATAGAGTGTTGTGGGTTCTGAGGGGGATAATATTGCTCAGGGGATTCATAGAAAACTTGAGGAGGCTGCTCATACCTTCGAGATGTTCTCCTAGGACCTCTTCTTGACCCTGATGTCATCATGATTTCTTCAATCTTCTCATTTGTGTCGCAAAAATTATCAGACTCAACCCGGACAGCGTGAGTTGCAGCTTTAAAAACTGCTTGACTTATAATTTTTCCTGTCTTAAGACCATTCTCTATCATTTCTCCCATTTTGATTGCTTCCGAGAAGGATTTGCCAACTACGGACATCATGTTCTGAAAGTAATCTGGCTCTTGCGCTTGAAGGAAGACAGTTATTAGCTCGTGGTCATCCATGGGTGGCTTAACTCGAGCTGCTTGCTCTCTCCATTTAATGGCATATTCCCTGAAACTTTCACTTGGTTTCTTCTTCAGGTTTGAAAGGGAAATGCGGTCTAGGGCAATGTCGATGCTGTATTGGAATTGTTTGACAAAGGCTTGTGCCATGTCGTCCCAGACATACCAGCGAGACGTGTCTTGATCCATAAACCATTCGGAAGCTACTCCCGTAAGGCTTTCCACAAAATAAGCCATCAACAATTCTTCATTTCTTCCCGCACCTCTCAGTTGATTGCAATACCTTTTCAGGTGGGCAATGGGATCTCCATGTCCATCGTACTTTTCAAATTTGGGAGTCTTGAAACCAGGCGGCAAGTGGACATCGGGGAACATACATAGATCTTTGAAGGCAACACTCTTTTGACCAGACAACCCTTGCCTGTTTTTCAACCATTGTTCTAAGCTTTTCACTCTTTGGGTCATTTCTTCTTGTACCATCTTTCGGGCAAGTTCTTCAATCTTTGCAAGAAGATCAAATGAGTACGGGTGGTACTTAGGAGAGTGGTACTGCTCTTGTTGTGTCGCAAATTGTGACTCATGACGAGGCTGTCCTTGCCCACTGGACCATGCTTGACACACTCCGGTCATTTGCTATTTTAGTATTCTATTTTTCTCCGGCACAGTAGACTCTTGTTGAACCCTCTGACTCTGAGTCTCTTGAGCATTTGTAACAACTTTGATGTCAGTTATCATTTTCTTTGGATCTTGTGTTTCCATCTTACCACAAACCGACCAACTCAACTTTCTTCACAATTCAAAACAAAACATGTTAGAATGGACTCAGTCGGTTCTTATTACTAGCAACACCTTTTTCCTTTTTTTTCGATTTTTTTTTTTCAATTTTTTTTTTGTGGTCGAATCTTATAGAGATTGCCTACGTATCATGACCCCGCATGAATCAAACCTTGCGTAGTTCGGACCAATAAAAGATAAACAATAATAAACATTTTTTTTCAATTTTCATATTAAAACAAACTAGGTTTCAAAGGTTTGAAGATGACCTACAAACTCGAGAATCAAACAACCCACATATTCTAATCAAAAGATTTACAAACTCAAAAACAAAAGGCCAGCTTCCTTTCTCTGTTTGACAAATGCAACCGAACGGTTATTTTTGCAAACGTGGCCCCTTCCAAATTTCACATGAACTTTGAGGCCGGGGAGGGTTATTTTACGACACTTTACCAATTTGTCCGTTCTTTTACGAAAATAGCCTTTCGACAACTGAAAGATACTCTAAGGCTATTTCGGCAAGAACGGTTTAAGACGCGGCCGAAGCTGGCTCGACTTATTTTTGACTAAAAATTCAAACGGTATTCACTTGACCGCTGACTCTTTGTTTTTTTTCTTTTCAAATTACAATAAAACCTGGTGTTGCAAACACGGCCCTTCAGCGCCTCGGGGACGAAGATTTTTAAGGCTGTGTGGGTCAACTGGACCAAAAATCCTAAACATGACCCAAAAGGTGGCTGTTTATGCAAAGTCAGCCTTCCGGCGTTACTTTCGGGAACATTCGGCTATGTTTTGACAAAACAGCATCACCTGACTTATTTATGACTCTTTTTATTGTTTTTCAAATTACAAAAACTCAATATTGCAAACACGGCTCGTCAACGTCTCGGGGACGAAGATTTTTAAGGCTGTGTGGGTCAACTGGACCAAATCTTAAAAAATGACCCAAAGGTGGCTATTTATGCAAAGTCAGCCTTCCGGCGTCCCTTTCGGGAACATTCGGCTATGTTTTGACAAAACAGCGTCACCCGACTTCTTTATGACAGAATTAAAGTTTTGACATGTTTTTTTTTCTTTTTATTATTATTTATTTGTTTTTGGCTATTTTAGCAAAAGGTGGGGTTGGACCCGATGAGGGTTGCCTACGTATCTCACATCCGGTGAGAATCAAACCCGCGTAGTTCGGGCAGATCATGAATAAGTAAATGAACTAACTTTTTTTTATTTTTTTTTTATTTTTTGAAGGAAAGACTTATAAAGAAGAAAGGGAGCATTTTTGCAAAGAAGGATTTCTAAGAAAATATTTTTTGGAATTTTACTTTCAATGAAAGAAATGCTTCTAAACGTATTTTTTTTAATTTTCTTTTCAATTTTGAAAGAAGAAGGAAATATTTTCGGATTTTTTATTTTATTATATATATATATATATATATATATATATATATATATATATATATATATATATATATATATATATATATATATATATATATATATTTTTTTTTAAATAATTAAAAAGACTTTCTAAAGAAGTCAATAATGAAAAATATTTTTGGATTTTTTGTTTTGAAAATTGGGGGTCTAAAAAACTTTTCTAGACTTTTTGGCAAGACAAATATTTTTGCAACAAATAAAGATATATATACATTTTTTGGAAATAAAGAAAAACTTTTTGGATTTATATATATATATATATATTTGCAACAAATAATAAAACCACTTTCAACGCCCGACTCTTTTTATTATTTTTTTTATTTTGGCATTTTCATAAACAAAAAAATAAATAAAAAAAACCATTTTAAAAACAAGACTCTTTTTCATTTTCATTTTTATGGCAAGACAAACTATTTTTTTTCTATTTTTTTTTGAAAAACAAGACAGAACAACGCTTTTTTTTTTCTATTTTTCCTTTGCTTTTAATAAAACAAACTAATAAGACATTTTTTTTTCATTTTCTCAAAATTTCGGCAGAGTTTTGACAGTATTTGGGCATTGAGTTTTTTTTCAAAAACAAACAATCAATTCCCTAACTGCTATTTTTTTTTCAATTTCAACATATTATTCCTGATATTCAAAAGTTAGTCAACACACAAGTCCGAATCAAATAAATGCGCAAGTAGCAGCAAGTAAGATGCATCAGGATGGTCATTTTCATTTTTTGGTACACCTGTCCTAGACAGACCCAACCCCTGTGTTGAGCCTCCAAAGTCAAGTGCACGTGATGCAAACGAACGTTCCTACTAGGGATCCGGCATGAAGCTGAGTTATTCTAAGGGAAAAACCTGAGGCATATTGTTCTAGACCTGGCTTACCCAAGTGGACAACTTGAGCCGAAGTGGGGGCAACGTACCGGGAGCACGAAAGTCTACCCGGCCTAGTTACTTGTCCCAACTTCGTCTTATTTGGTATGAGTTCTAATAGAAAGGTGGGCCACGCGCACGTGTGCACCATAAATTCAGAGGACTCATAAAGAAGAAGGGTTTCGTAGCAGTTTTATATACATAATTCAGATAATATTAAAGCGGTAAAAAGCAACATTTAGCACATTAAGCATAAACATGTAAAAATCAGATAATAAATAAAGCCAACTATAACAGTTATTTTAAGCTCGAATTTCTAACCCTGAACCAGTGGTTCTGGGTTACTAGGTCCCTAGCAGAGTCGCCAGAGCTGTCACACCTCCTTTTTCCGCCCCCGCGAGAGGTGAAAGAGTTTTTCCAATTAAAGGACAATCGAAACGGGATTTGTTTATTTATTTCAGAGTCGCCACTTGGAAGATTTAGGGTGCCCCAAGTCACCAATTTAATCCCGAATCGAGGAAAAGAATGACTCTGTATTACAGTCCGCGAACCAGAAATCCGGATAAGGAATTCTGTTAACCCGGGAGAAGGTGTTAGGCATTCCCGAGTTCCGTGGTTCTAGCACGGTCGCTCAACTGTCATATTCGGTTTGTTTATCTGATTTTATACAATTATGAGCTCATGTGCAAGTTTTAACTTTTAACCACTTTCGTCATTATTATTATATATTTTTTTTAAGAATTGCAACATCATGGAAATACATCTCCAACCACGTCACATTAATGCACCCGTGGTTGTTGGCACATTTCAACTCTGTTGAGATTTGGAGTTGGATCACATAGATGTGCACCCGAGTTTTAAGAAAATTAAATTATTAAAAGGCGTGCCTAAAGCGACTAGCGTATCATTTACTTTGGGTAGGGTCGTGAAATTTTGCTAAACGGTCCATCCCGAAGTCTAAGCAATTTTAAAGCAAATATTTACCGAGGGCCCCACAATTTTGTATTTTTATTCGGTGAAGCTCATCTCATTCTTATTTTTTAAAGGAATTTGCAACGTCATGGACATGCATCTAAGACCACGTCACAATCAATGTACCCGTGATTAGAGACACATTTCGACTCCGTTGAGATTTAGATTTGGGTCACATAAATGTGCACCCGAGTTTAAGAATGTAATTTAATTAAATCGCGTCTAAAGAGTCTAACGCGTTATTATCTTTGGGAAGGCAGTGAAATTCACTAAACAGTCCATCCCGAATTCTAAGTATTTATTATGACCAATTATTGAGGGCCCCGCAATTTGCATTTTTATTTGGCGAGGCTCGTCTCATTATTTATTTATTTTTAAAAAAAGATAATCTTAGAATGACTACATTTTTTTATTTTTCGTTTTTCTCTAAAATAAATGAAAAAAATGTCCTACTTTATTTACATACTTTCGAGTTATTATAGTTAAGTTTCGAAAGTGAGTCGTTTAAAGAGTTTACATGGGCAGCGCATAGAATGTTCTACATTCAGACAATAAAAGAAAGAAAAGACTACATTAAACTACAACTTCAAATCTTTCTCATTTTTTTCATTCATGTTTCGAGTAGCTTCCAAGATGAACCAGTGTATCATTTGTGTACCTGGTATTGTCAATACAAGAAGAAGAAGGTCAGCAAAGTAGTATGTAACACAGCAACATACAACAGCAGAAAGCCCAACACAGTAGCTTCAACACCTCAATCCAGAAATCCCAGCAACACGGAGAAAACTAGTAAAAATGGAGAAGAAAAATAGTGCGGAAATCTCTCTTTGTTTTTTCTTTCTAGATTTGAACTCTCTATGGTGTTCTTCCGCTCTCAATATTTCAGAAAATTTGGTTCTATCTTTTTTACTCTCTCCAAAATGAATTCTATCCCTATATATTCTGTGTATCCAGAGTGTATATCGAGTGTATACTGCTTTCTCCGCCCCCTCTTTTTTTTTTCTCTCTATCTAGTTTTTCCTCTTTTTTTCCACTCCCTTCTTCCTAAATTTTCTCTTCTATTTATAGCAAAATTTTCGAAATTTTCAGATTTATTTTTTTATTTTTTTAATTAAAAGAAATCCCACTTACAAATTGCTTTTATTTTTTTAGAAAAAGAAATCGCACCTTTATTTACTTTTATTTTTAAAATTCCAACTTTAATTACTTTATCTTATTTAAAATCCCACTTTTTATTTTTTTAAAAGAGAATCTCACTTTATTTAACTTTTCTTTAAAAAAACAAACCACTATCTTTTCTTTTTCTTTCAAAAATGCTACTTTCAATTAATTTAAATTTTTAAAATTTTTAGATACCTTTATATTTATTTTTTAATTCCAACCTTCTTTTACTTTTTAATTTTTTAAAAATTTCCACAAAACTTTTTATTTTTTTAAATTTTCTACATTCTTTTACTTTAAAAAAAAAAAAGAGAATTCCACCTATTTTTTATATATTTTTTATTCAATACTTTCCTTTTTCTTATTTTTTTAAATCATTCTCGAAATTATTATTTTTGTTTTAAAAAAAATATTTTCGGATTTTTTTATATAAAAAAAACAAAAAATAATAATAAAAATATTAATAGTGATAATTCAGCTTTTAATTTTTTGATATTTTTATCCTATAATAAAAAGTGTAATAAAGCTAAAATAATAGTAGGTTAAAACCCCCTAAAATATTTACATAAAAGAAGTGATAAAAAAAATTAAATGTTGTCAAAAATTAGGTGTTCACGCTAAGTGGACAAGGCACTAGCTGAAAGGCTTATTTAAGATAACTGAAAATCTGATTTGAAATCTGGAAAAAATCAGACAGAGATTTTAGAAGAAGAGGCAGACTAAAAAAGAGAGAAAATTGGAAAGAATTTTTCGAAAAAGAGTGACATTAGACTGCATTTCTTAACCTAAAAGACCATTGTATTTTCAAGAGGGATAAGGCTGGGGTTTATTTCAATAGTATCAGTTTGTTTCGTCTGAGTGTTCAAAGAAGGCAACTATTGTTGCTTTGCATCTATTTCTCTTCTGCTTTGACTGTGGCTGCATTTTGGTATTACTGGGATTCGTTTGGCGTTGCTGTTAATTTTGCCTGAAGCTACTATTGGATATTCTTAAGTTTGCTGTTGGTTTTTCAATCTGCTACTGGTTTATCTGTTATTGGTTTTACTGGTTGTATTGCTGGATACTGCTGAACCTACTATTGCTGTTGCTGTTGTTACTGCTGCTTTCTGCACTGATCCTCCTCTTCTTCTCTTTGCTTTTCAAATACCAGGTACACAAATTGATACACTGGTTCTTGTAGGTTAAAACTTGAAGCATGAATATAAAGAAGTGAAGAGTTGAAGTTTTAAGTTCATTATAGTTGTTTATTTACTTATATACGTATTAGAATACCTTTTTCATTAGAATCATGTAAGTGTTTACTTATGTATAACTGGACATTTTTTTTTTGCAATAGTTTAGTAAGAAACTACCCATGTATGTTTAGTTAAAAAGGATTGATATAGTAACTCTTGCTCTGTTAGCTTCAGTATTATTTGTTAAATTGCATATATCAAGAGCATGTTAGGCCATTTAGATTATTATCAAGCATTCAATAGTTATCTCATTGAATAAATGGCCTATTTCGGAAACTAACAGGAACATGGTTTAATTAGATGCAAGTAGTTGATTTAATGCATATAAATAGTTTTTTTTTTTTTTAAAAAAAGAAAAAAATTTAATTAGATTTCCAAGTTCTTACATTACAATAGAACACCATTTTAAATTTGAAGGAATTTGTTAATAAGATGATACCATTTTTACAAGCTATGAATGTGTAGAAATCATTAATTAGCCCTATTGGATTAAGGATGGTCCGGGTCCAATTTTACCTCACATACGTTGGACTTGGGTCCAATAAATGGTAAACAGATCGCCCTTATTGCACCATTTTCAGAATTAACAAACCGTACATGGATCTTAACCAATAACCCGCATGCATGTAAATGAATTAGGTACCCTTTCTTATTTTATTTTAGAGACGGACGGAAATAGAAAAACATAGTTACTATAGGATGATTCTTTTAAAATAAAAATGGAGGTGTGCCTCGCCATAGGAAATCATAAATTGCGGGGCCCTCGGTAAATATTTTTTAAAATTACTTAGACTTCGGGATGAGCCGCTTTTAGCAAAACTCCACGGCCTTACCCAAAATAGTAATACGCTAATTGCTGTAGGCGCACATTTTAGTAATCTTACCCTCTTAAACTCGGGTGTGCATTTCATGCGACCCAAATCCAAATCCCAAAACATTGAATAAAATGTGTTCCGGATTGCGGGTGCATTTCATGTGACACAATCCAAAGACATATTTTTATACGATGTTCACATTCTTTTAAAATATAATAATAAAAGGGGTAAAGGGATAAAATTTGCACAGGAACTCATAATTGTATAAAATCAAATAATCAAGACAAATATAACAGTTGAGAGACCGTGCTAGAACCACAGAACTCGGGAATGCCTAACACCTTCTCCCGGGTTAACATAATTCCTTATCCGGATTTTTGATTCGTGGACTGTTAAACAGAGTCATTCTTTTCCTCGGTTCGGGATTCAATCGATGACTTGGGACATTATAAATCTCCCAAGTGGCGACTCTGAATAAATAAATAAATCCCATCTCGATTGTCCTTTAATTGGAAAAAACTCCTTCACCCCTCGCGGGTGTAGTGAAAAAGGAGGTGTGACAGCTATGGCGACTCTGCTGGGGATATCAGACCCAAAACCACTGGTTCAGGGTTAGAAATTCGAGCTTATATAAATTGTTATATTTGGTTTTATCTGATTTTGTTACATGTTTTGGCTCAATGTGCTAATTGGTTGCCTTTTACCGCTTTGATATTACGTGAACTGTATATAAACTGTGCCGAAACCCATCTTCTCTCTGAGTCTTCTGAATCATGAAGAAGGGTGCACTTCGTGTGACTTCTTTTCTGTATAGTGTCTAATTCCCAATTTAGAACGAGGTTGGATAAGTTGCAAAGCCAGTGAAGCTTCTGTATTCCTGGTACGCTGCCTCCCCCTCGGCTCGAGCTGTCCGCTCGGGTAAGCCAGGTCTAGAACAAACATCCAGGTTCTGAACCTAGAATAACTCAGCCTCATGCATGATCCCTAATAGGAACGCTTATTTGCATCATGTGCATTTTGACTTAGGGGACTCAACACAGGGGTTGGGTCCGTCTAGGGCTAGCAACCTGAAATAAAGACCGTCCTGATGCATCTTATTTGTTTTATGTGCATTTATTTGCTCGGTCTTGCATGTTGAACGGCTTCTGAATCTCGGGAATGTTAAAAAAAAGAAGAAGTTAGAATTCAAAAATATTTCTTTAGACGTCTTACTTTTCAAAAAAAAAAAAAAAAATCTTCGTCCTCAAGGGCCGTATTTGAAAGCCGAGTCATTTGGAATATAGATAGTTTTGAGTCAAATAAAAGTTTTTCCTTCTTTAAATAACCATAATAAATGTGCAGGATGAGCACAAGTCAAAATGAACCGTTCTAAGTCTGTAGCGAGGTCCCTTTGCAACTCCACATGTGGTGGAACGATATGGAAAATGATAGTAAAAAGATAGTGGAAAGAGTTTTGGGAGGTTTTGTCGATCTGTTGAATATCAAGCCAAGAACAGATATCATCGAGGCTCTAATACCGTTCTGGGACCCAACCCGCAATGTATTCTGTTTTGTCGACTTTGAACTTTCACCTACGCTAGAAGAAATCGCAGGATACGCGGGAATGAATGGAAAATTAAGGGGGCAATATTTGCTTTCACCAAGACCGGTATCTTCGCATGGGTTTTTGGATTTGCTAAATATTAGTCGGAAGGTGCAAAATGATGACTTGTCGAAAGGGTGTTGTGCTCTCCAATTCTTATATCAACGGTACGGTGTTCCTCAGGGTTTTGAAGAGCCGAATCTCGGGTTAACTCATGCTGGAAACAGGAACAAGTGGGAGGCAAGACGTACTTTGGCATTTATAACAGCATTTCTGGGGGTCGTGGTTTGTCCTCGCAAAGATAAGAAAATAGAGATAGGCCTGGTAGGGATGGCTGATGTTGCAATCAAGAAAACTAACAGTACTGTGGTCCCTTTGGTTTTATCCGAAATCTACCGAGCCTTAACTATATGTCGAGAAGGAGGCAATTTCTTCCAAGGATGCAATCTCTTACTCCAGCTGTGGATGCAAGAACACCTTTGTCACCGAGTAGGATACATGAATCACGGGTTGACCGAACAAAATTATATTAGTGGTTTTGAGAAACGGATGACGGGCGTTGTATTCCCTGAAGGTGTCGAAGCGTGGCTTGCACGATTAAGAACAACAACAGCAGACCAAATTGAATGGGCTTTTGGGTGGTTACCTGATATTGAGGTAATATACATGGCGGCCGAGGAATGTCATATTCTTTTGATGGGAGTTCGCAGTATCCAACCATATGCTCCTCATCGGGGTACTGCGCCAACTAGGAAGATTTCAGGTAATTCCCACTGATGAGGATCTAAGCAAGCATGCCATTGAGTTGAGTCCAGGAGTCGTGTTTCCCGAAGAAAAAATTAGAAAGCTGTGGCACGAATGTAGATTCCTTGAGCCCAAGACTATGGTTCGAGAACTGGCTAAGGGTGAGGTAGACCCAAAGTACGATGTTTGGTTCGGGAAAAGGTTCCAGATTCGTCAGAGACCTGCTAAAAGAGCTCACGTCCAACAATTTACGGATGATTCGCAGGAACAGTGGGGCTGGTTAGTGAGAGAGGAAGGCTACCGGGCTGAAATCGGAAAGCTAAAGCGACAAATTGAAAGGCTTATGTTTGAAAACAACGTGCAAGTAGCCTCGGAGCAGGGTGAAAAGAACAAATTAGCCAAAGAAAACCAGGCACTGAAAGCCTGAATTCGCCAAGTCGGTAAGAGTGATAGCGACCGACAGAAACATCGCTCTGATGAAAGGTTGATAGCAGAATTGAGAAATCAAGTCAGCAAAAGCCGAGAAGACTTGGAGAGATCCAAGGTTTGTATAGCAAGAATGCGGGTCAGGTGGGCCAAAGTTACAGCAGCACGGAGAGAGCACCTATGGCAAGTGAAAAGGGACTACGAAATGAGTGTTACGACATTGAGAGAAATAAACTCCATTCTCAATAATCGGGTCCTTAAACAAGCCCGGGATGCTAGAACAGATAAGGAACGTTGCTATGAGTCAATAGCCCGAATGGAAGAACAAATGGAGAGGTTTCAAGATCAGCTCATTGACAATACTCGAATATTGGGACTAAAGAATCAACGGATAGAACAGCTGTGCATAGAGAGGGATAGAATCAGGGGTAGGATCAATGAGATAGGGCGCTACATCACCACGAAGTGCCTAACATGTGAAGAGATGCCCCGTGATATCCTTTTTTCCTCAGTCATGGATTATGTCCACCGGATCATGGAGGAACTAAAAAGCTTGAAAAGAAGCCTGGCACCAAAGCCTGCGGAAAGGCCGAACGATGCCTCGCGGGCACCAAAATTCAAGGCTTTAATGTATCCCTAGTTCAATCTTGCACTTGTTTGTTTTTCAGCGTCTGTTGTCTACCCTTATGTTCTCTTCAAACATTCTTAAAAAGAAAAAAAGTATGGAGTCTGTATTTTCGTTTTTTTTTCAAATTATGGCTTGTAATAGCATATTTGAATAATAAAAGGTAAAATTGGGTCTTTATTTTACTTATGACACGAACTACGCTTGGTCTGATTCGTGCGGGGTCACGATACGTAGGCAATCTCTATAGGATTCGACCGTAATTATGAAAAAAATGGAAAAAATATATATATCTGTCAGAGAAAGAATAAGCCGGGATGATGCATGCGGTCAGAGCAAAAACATGTTAGAAATGATTAACTGCCTAAGAACATTGCATCCCCAACGTGCAATTACAATATCTGTTAAGACTCTAACACTGACAAGTTTGTTATTTTTCCAATCAATACCAGTTAGTTGTTAGAGCGTACTGGCATCGTACCATTATCAAACAAGATCGAATGGTCCTATACTAGAAAGCATGACTGGATCAGACAACAGTGTTGAGTCGGAAAAAATGGCAAATCAGATGTTGAAGGAAGCCATGGAAAAAATGGAAAAGATGAGGCTGGAAATGAATGAAATGCAGATAGCCTTGGCTAGAGCCCAAAAGGGGCAGGAACTACCTGTTACTCCTACTCTCCAACCAGGACACACGTCAGAATACCCCTCTCCCGGTCCTTCAACAAGTTTTCCAAGCCATCACTACTATCAGGGAAGAGAGGCTTATGATCCCCAAGCTCTACCACCCAGTCAAAACCCTCCTCCACCAAATGTTCCCGTCTTTGTGGCACCTCCCCCAGCCCCATTGCACAGATCATCTAGTGAGCTGCTGTTTCAGGCTCACGACACACAATATTACCCCCTGAACTCACATTCAAAGCACCTGAGCCACATACCTATAATCCCCACTTTGAGGTCCCGGCGGAGATTGAAAAGCCGGCTAAGAGCCCAGAGCAGGATGAGGTGATGCGGAAATTTAAAAGCCTGGAGCAGTCCTTCAGGAACATACACGGGTTAGGCAACCAGGTCAGCGTGGCCTACAAGGATCTATGCCCTTTCCCTGACGTTCAATTACCAGCAGGGTTCAAAATGCCCAAGTTCGATTTGTACGAAGGGCATGGCGATCCTATGGCACATCTACGGGGTTTTTGCAGCAAAATGAGGGGAGCAGGGGGAAAAGATGAGCTACTGATAGCTTACTTTGGCCAGAGTTTGAGCGGGTCGGCACTGGAGTGGTATACAAGACAAGATCCGAGCAGGTGGTACACCTGGGATGACTTGGCACAGGCTTTCGCAGGACACTTCCAATACAATCTTGAGATAGTCCCAGACCGTCTCACATTGCTAAAGCTTGAGAAGAAACCCGGAGAGAGCTTCAGGGAATTTGGGTTCCGATGGAGAGAACAGGCAGCCAGAGTTGATCCTCCAATGAGAGAGGGAGAAATGGTAGATTACTTTCTGCAAACTCTAGAGCCGACTTACTTCGGTCACTTGGTGACGTCAGTTGGCAAATCCTTCAATGAAGTGGTGAAAATGGGAAGTATGATAGAAGAGGGACTTAAGTCCAATAAGATCCTGAGTTACTCGGCAATTAAGGCAACAACTCAGGCCATTCAGAGCGGCACGGGAGGTGCGCTCGGAAAGAAAAGAAGAGAGGAGGTCACGACAATAGAAGCAGGCAATTGGTCCAGATCTAAAGGCCCTTCCCCTTATTGCCAACCCAGACCCCATCATCTAAACTACCCACACAATCCATACAACCCTCTACAACCCTACTACCCACCACAAGAACAATATTTTTCCGTACATCACGCCCAAACTTACACCCAGCCTCCGGCTCGTCCGCAATGGCGTGTACCGGCTCCCCAACATACATATCTACCTCCACAAAACACATATCCACCACCGAGGGCCTACAGGAATCCTTCAGGGCCAAACTTCCGCGGAAATCAGGCTTTCAGGAACGAAAGGATGCAGAAGCCAAGAACATTCACTCCGTTGGGAGAAACCTATACTACTCTGTTTCACAAGTTGAAGCAGATAGGCCTACTAAGTCCTGTTGAAACCAAATTGCCAAATCCCCTTCCCAGAAATCTGGACCATTCAGTAAGCTGCGAATATTCTTCGGGTGCTCCCGGGCACGACACTGAGAAATGTTGGAAGTTGAAGACTGCCATACAAGATCTTATTGACACAAATTGGATCGAGGTTCAGGCACCAGGGGCACCCAACATCAATGAAAATCCGTTACCGGTGCACCATGAAGCCCACATGATCGAATTAGTGCACGAGGGAGGAAACCAAAAACACCCTCACAAACGGTAATGATGATTCGCGCCAGTACTAACGAAGAGTCGACCAGTGGAAAGGCAGTGGTACAGTCGGGAAAGGTATATGACAAGCCCTTTGTGATAGCAGGGAAATGATCATCTATTACTGCGAAGAGGCCAGAGTCAGTCAGAGCAGTGTTGCAGAGAGTAGCAAACAAACCAAGGTTGGTAGTAAAAGGGGTCCACGTGGGACCAGTTGTTATCAAGCCGGTCATACAGTTGCCGATAACAAGTGAGAAAGCTGTGCCATGGAGCTACAGTCAAGTGACAGTGATGCATAAGGGGAAGGAGGTTGTGGAAGACGTATGCGAGGCACAAGGGTTAACTCGATCGGGAAGGTGTTTTGCTCCCGCAGAGTTGAGAAGGGTCAATCCTGAAACAATAAAGAAACCTGTAACAGATGAAGAAGCAGAGGAATTTTTGAAGAAGATGAAGGCGCAAGATTACTCAATTATAAAGCAATTGAGAAAGACCCCAGCCCAGATTTCGTTGCTATCCTTGTTAATCCATTCAAACGATCACTGTCAGGCCTTAATGAAGATTCTGAACGAGGCCTATGTACCGGACAAACTCTCAGTGAACCATTTGGAGAAAGTAGCGCACAAGATCTTTGAAGTAAACCGAGTGACATTCTCTGACGATGAGTTACCGGTAGAGGGTACTGAACACAACAGAGCACTCTATCTGACGGTAAAATGCAAAGAATCGGTGGTCACTCGAGCATTAATTGATAACGGGTCAAGTGCCAATATCTGTCCTTTGGCCACTCTCAACAAGCTAAAGGTTGCTGATGACAGGATCCACCAGAACAGTGTCTGCGTTCGAGGTTTTGATGGGGGCGACATTAACACAGTAGGGGATATCGTACTGGAACTAACCATTGGCCCAGTCGAGTTCACCATGGAATTTCAAGTAATAGATGTGGCAGTGTCGTACAATCTTTTGTTGGGGCGACCATGGATCCATGCAGCTAAGGCAGTGCCTTCTACACTGCATCAAGTGGTCAAATTTGAATGGGATAGACAAGAGATTGTGATACACGGGGATGACGGCACATACGCTGTCAGTGATGCTATTGCGCCCTTCATAGAAACCGACGATGATAAGGGCCCATGGGTTTATCAGGTTTTTGATACAGTCTTAGTAGACAAAATTCCTGAGGGAGAGGGCCTTCCACTTCCCAGAATCACAGCTGCAACCTTCATGATAGCATCAGAAATGTTGAATAACGGGTTTGTACCAGGGAAAGGTCTGGGGGTTGATCTGCAGGGAATGATCCAGCCAGTTTCTTTGCCCAAGAACCTAGAAACTTTTGGGTTGGGATTCAAGCCTACCGCAGCGGATGTGAAGCGAGCCCGCAAATTGAAGAAAAGAGTTTGGGTCCTTCCTAAACCAGTCCCACGCCTGTCCAGATCATTTGTCAAAGCAGGGTGCAGAAAGTTGCCAGTCCCAGAAGTTCTTGGACTTATGATGGGGTCAAACGGGGATTTGAATGAAAGCTTTGGAAGAGTGTTTGCCGAAGTCAACATGATAGAAGCTGGAGAGGGTTCTAGTAAGGCAGACATACAGTTTGTGGGTCCCAAGGTCAAGGTCAACAATTGGATGGCTACTCCTCTTCCTACTTGGAGGGAGTCCTGGTAGTTGGCTCTGATTTTCCTTTTTTGTTTTCTGGATTATTCCAAGGTTGTAATCCAGATTTCTTTTTATTGTATTCAATACAGTGTGAAACCTTGTTAGCCCATAATTCAATAAAACGAAAAGTTTCTTCTTTATTTCTTATTTTATTGTTTTAATTTTATTTCTTTCATTTCTTTTTTTGAACAGTTCTTTTCATACTGGTTCTAATGACATGGCATGCACAACGGATCTTCAACATAGTCTAAAAGATCAATCTGATTCCGAGCTAACCATACAAGAGGTCGATTATGATAATAAATCGGAATACGATGAGGATGAAGCATTCGAGGAGATAAATAGGGAGTTGAGCCAGTTTGAACAAAAATACAAACCCAACTTAAATGACACAGAAGCCATCAATTTAGGGGATGCCGGCGATATCAGAGAAACTAAAATAAACATCCACATTGCACCAAATATCAGGGAGGATTTGATCAAAACACTTATTGAGTTCAAAGATATTTTTGCATGGTCATATGATGACATGCCAGGGTTAAGCACAGATTTAGTGGTTCAGAAATTGCCCACTTACCCGGCATGCCCTCCCGTCAAGCAAAAATTAAGGAAGTTCAAAACGGATATGAGTGTGAAGATTAAAGAAGAAGTAGCCAAGCAGCTGCAAGCAAAGGTTATTCGTGTCACTCGATATCCTGATTGGTTGGATAATGTGGTGCCGGTACCAAAGAAAGATGGAAAGATCAGGGTGTGTGTCGATTACCGCAATCTGAATAGGGCAAGCCCTAAAGACAACTTTCCTTTACCCAACATCCATATCTTGATCGACAATTGTGCCGGATGTGAGATCGGATCTTTTGTGGATTGCTATGCTGGGTATCATCAGATTCTGATGGATGAGGAAGATGCGGAAAAGACAGCCTTCATTACGCCATGGGGAACTTATTGCTACCGGGTAATGCCATTTGGTTTAAAGAATGTTGGGGCAACGTACATGAGATCAATGACCACTATGTTTCATGACATGATCCACAAAGAAATTGAAGTGTACGTAGACGATGTAATCATAAAGTCCAAGCATCAGGAGACCACGTAGCAGACCTAAGGAAGTTCTTTCAAAGACTTCGAAGGTATGATATTAAGCTCAACCCGGCCAAATGCGCATTTGGTGTTCCATCTGGGAAGCTTTTGGGATTCATTGTCAGTCGGCGAGGTATTGAACTGGATCCATCAAAAATCAAATCTATCCAAGAGTTGCCACCGCCGAAGAACAAGACAGAAGTAATGAGTCTGTTGGGAAGGTTGAATTACATCAGCAGATTTATTGCTAAACTCACAGCAACATGTGAACCCATTTTTCGGCTGTTGAAGAAGGATGCTACAATAGGATGGATGACGGAATGCCAGGAGGCACTCGACCAGATCAAAGAATATTTATCAAATCCACCTGTATTGGTTCCCCCTGAGCCGGGAAGACCATTAATTCTTTATCTCATTTTCCGTTTGGATCCGTTAAAGTATATTTTCCAGAAGCCTATGTCCATAGGAAGGTTAGCAAAATGGCAAATATTACTCACGGAGTTTGACATCGTCTATGTGACGAGGACAGCCATGAAGGCCCAAGCGTTGGCAAATCACTTGGCTGAGAATCCTGTTGATGAAGAATACGAGCCGTTGAAGACGTATTTTCCTGACGAGGAAGTAATGCATATAGATGAATTGGACTTACCTGAGGAACCAGGTTGGAAGCTTTTCTTTGATGGAGCCTCGAATGCGAAGGGAGTTGGAATAGGAGCAGTGCTTATTTCTAAAACAAGACATCATTATCCTGTTACAGCTCAATTGTGTTTCTATTGTACCAATAACATGTCTGAGTATGAGGCATGTATTTTGGGTTTGCGATTAGCAGCAGACATGGATGTCCAGGACGTCTTGGTCTTGGGGGACTCGGACCTCCTGGTGCATCAAATTCAGGGTGAATGGGAAACACGGGATTTGAAGCTCATATCATATCAACAATGTTTGCACGATCTGAGCAAGCGATTTCGATCAGTGGAGTTCAGACACATCCCAAGAGTTCACAATGAGGTTGCCGATGCATTGGCCACTTTAGCATCAATGTTGCATCACCCAGACAAAATTCATGTTGACCCGTTGCACATCCAGGTTCGTGATCAGCATGCCTATTGCAACATGATAGAGGAAGAAGTGGATGGCGAGCCATGGTTTTATGACGTCAAAGAGTACCTCAGGATGGGGATATACCCGGAGCAGGCCACCGGAGATCAAAAAAGAGCCATTCGGCGATTGTCAAATGGTTTCTTCCTCAGTGGGGGAGTGTTATACAAAAGAACCTCAGATTTGGGATTGCTGAGATGTATAGATGCCAGTCAAGCCACGACAGTTATGACCGAGATATATGCTGGAGTTTGTGGGCCACATATAAGCGGATATATATTGGCGAAGAAGATTCTTCGAGCAGGGTATTATTGGATCACTATGGAGCATGATTGTATCAATTTCGTACGGTAATGCCATCGGTGTCAGATACACGGCGATCTGATTCATTCTCCACCAACGGAATTGCACACAATGTCAGCACCGTGGCCATTTGTGGCATGGGGGATGGATGTCATTGGGCCTATTGAGCCGGCAACTTCGAACGGTCACAGGTTCATTCTGGTGGCCATTGATTATTTTACTAAGTGGGTTGAAGCCAAAACTTTCAAGTCAGTAACCAAGAAGGCAGTGGTGGATTTTGTCCATTCCCATATCATCTGTAGATTTGGGATCCCGAAAGTGATAATCACGGACAATAGTGCTAATCTTAACAGCAATTTGATGAGAGAAGTATGTGAACAGTTTAAGATTACACACCGTAATTCCACACCATATCGTCCCAAGGCAAATGGAGCTGTTGAAGCAGCCAACAAGAACATCAAGAAGATACTGAGGAAGATGGTAGAAGGATCCAGGCAATGGCATGAAAAATTACCATTTGCATTGTTGGGTTATCGCACTACCGTCCGGACCTCAATAGGTGCAACCCCTTATTTGTTGGTATATGGAACTGAAGCAGTAATACCGGCGGAAGTGGAAATTCCATCCCTTCGAATTGTCGCCGAGGCTGAGATTGATGATGATGAGTGGGTCAAAACCCGTTTGGAACAATTGAGCTTGATTGATAAAAAGAGATTGGCAGCTGTGTGTCATGGCCAGTTATATCAAAGGAGAATGGCAAGAGCCTACAACAAAAGGGTGCGCCCCAGAAAATTTGATGTGGGGCAACAAGTGTTGAAACGAATCCTGCCACACCAAATGGAAGCAACGGGCAAGTTTGCCCCGAATTGGCAAGGACCATTCATTGTAACCAGAGTATTGTCCAATGGCGCTTTATGCTTAACAGATATTGAAGGAAAATGTGTCGACATGGCTATCAATTCCGACGCAGTTAAGAGATATTATGTATGATCTCTTTTGATTGTAATTGACATTTGTTTGTGGTTGGCATTTATCGGAGAATGAAATGACGGAGACAATTCTTTCTTCTATCAAAACACTTTAACCTTTGCTTACCCTTTTGAGCCTTATTTATTCTTTCATATCCCTCTTTTGGAGTTAGTAAGTAAAATAAAAGATAAAAAGAGAGTAAAACAATAATAAAGACAAAAGAAAAGTCACAAGAAAAACAAAGAAAGTGGGAACTACGTTTGACCTGATTCCTCAAAGAAGGATACGTAGGCGCCTCACGGCTCGGTCATATTGTAACCAAAAAATCAAAATCCCCAAGCAAGAAGAACTGGGGCAAGAGTTGTGAAAAGAAAGTTGGATTCCAAGAGTTGTACTGTTTCACCCCTCCAAATTATTTTAAACTTTTGATACCCCTTTTTCTTTTTTTTAGCCATACACAAAAAACCATATTGATGTCCAAAAAAGACCCCCCGATCAGTATCCGAGAAGTGCCAAGTTCATGCACGTGGAAGTCGGGAACAACACTCTGATCCCCAGCAGAGAAGAGGATCATAAACTGGAAATGAACTGATAGCCGAAAGAATCCCCAACAAAAAGCGTCATATCGACAACGCTCCAATCCCCAGCTAAAAAATAAAATAAAATGAGACTCTTTTCGGTGAAAACCTTCACAGGCACCATGAGGCGACGGGAGTTGAGAGAAATGAGAGAGTCTTATTAGTGAAAACCCCTCGAAGGGCACTATGAGGCGACAAGGCGAGATTGGCGGAAAAGGTCCACATTTGGCAAAAGTTGAGTATTTATTTATCCCCAGCGAGATGAGGCCATCTGAAAGATTGTGATACAAATAGACTGGGTTGATCGATCTGGAATGCATGACATGATCGTTGGGATTGGTTATATCATTCAGATAAGTTCTTTTCTTTTCTTTTTCCCCAGCGTTTGTTCAGAAAGACTTCTTTTTCTATCTTTAAAATTATCACTCTTTCATTTCTTGGTTTAAAAGATTTTATTTCCCCAACAGTTTATTTTTGAAAAGGATTTTCAGAGCTTACTACCAGTTGCCAAAATGGTGCAAGGCAAAATGCGAAAAGGACAAGCCAAAGATAAGACGACAAAGCGAAAAGAAGTTTGTCGCAAACCAAATAATGAATGGGTCTAGATCCTAAGAGACCCAAAATTCCAAGGGAAGTTATGGATCAAATTCCAAGAGGATCCCCAGCAGATTTGCAAGATACAGGAACAACTCCGACAGATTTTCTACCAAGCTCCACAATGGTCGGACAACACGGAGCGAGGAAGGAAGAGAAACGAAAACCATCCCCAGCAGGAATACCAGCCCCAACAATCAATATTCTCCCTAACAAGTTTTATAGCAATGCAAGGAAAAGAAAAGGAAAAAGAATCATCCCCAGCAAAAGTGGCACGATCACTCGCCCCATTTTAAACTAACAAATTTTTCTTTGATTTGAAACAGGGAAAGAAATATTATTGACCGTAGGAAGACAGGGTCACAGAGAAGATCATCAAACTGGGGCAGAAAATTTTCTTAAAACCAGATAGTCATTTGGGAAAGAGAGAAGATAACACAATTGTTGAAGGAAGAAAAATCTCCAGCAGTATACGAGAAGGGAGATACAAGTTTTAAGAGAAAAGCAATCTTGGAAGAAGCAAGATAATCATTATCATCCCCACCACTGTTAAAAGGAGAAAGATAATTCCCCAGTGGTGTTATTCCCGGCAGATTGCAGGGAAGTGAAAGCACCAGCTTTAAAGGAAATAGTCTTTGAAGAAGGAAAATGACACATTGATGAAATAAAATATCGGTGTTATCCCCAACAGTTTTCAGAGGGATAAAACACCAATTTTGAAGGAAAGTTGTTGAAGTCAGGAGCCCGCCTGTAGAACGGAGGTTGTTATATTTTAAGTTGAAGAAATCAGGAGGCCACCTGGAGAATGGAGGTGATAAAATTTTGAGGAAGTTGAAGAAGTTGAAGAAGTCAGGAGCCCGCCTGGAGAATAGAGGTGATATAATTTAAGAAGTTGTTAAAGTCAGGAGCCCGCCTGGAGAACGGAGGTGGTTAAATTTTAAGTTGGAGAAGTCAGGAGCCCGCCTGTAGAACGGAGGTTGTTATATTTTAAGTTGAAGAAGTCAGGAGCCCGCCTGGAGAATGAAGGTGATAAAATTTTGAGGAAGTTGAAGAAGTCAGGAGCCCGCCTGGAGAATAGAGGTGATAAAATTTAAGAAGTTGTTAAAGTCAGGAGCCCGCCTGGAGAACGGAGGTGGTTAAATTTTAAGTTGGAGAAGTCAGGAGCCCGCCTGTAGAACGGAGGTTGTTATATTTTAAGTTGAAGAAGTCAGGAGCCCGCCTGGAGAATGGAGGTGATAAAATTTTGAGGAAGTTGAAGAAGTCAGGAGCCCGCCTGGAGAACGGAGGTTGTTAAATTTTAAGTTGGAGAAGTCAGGAGCCCGCCTGTAGAACGGAGGTTATTATATTTTAAGTTAAAGAGGTCAGGAGCCCGCCTGGAGAATAGAGGTGATAAAATTTAAGAAGTTATTGAAGTCAGGAGCCCGCCTGGAGAATGCAGGCTGAATTATTTTGAGCAGTTGTTGAAGTCAGGAGCCCACCTGTAGAACGGAGGTTGTTAAATTTTAAGTTGGAGAAGTCAGGAGCCCGCCTGTAGAATGAAGGTTGTTATATTTTAAGTTGAAGAAGTCAGGAGCCCGCTTGGAGAATGGAGGTGTTAGAATTTAAGAAGTTATTGAAGTCAGGAGCCCGCCTGGAGAATGGAGGCTGGATTATTTTGGGAAGTTGAAGAAATCAGGAGCCCGCCTGGAGAATAGAGGTGTTAAAATTTTGAGGAAGATGTTGAAGTCAGGAGCCCTCCTGCAGAACAGAGGGTACATTTCAAGATCAAACAGAAGTCAGTAATCAGGAGGAGTACAACAAAGACCCCCAGCATAACAAGCTTTAATGTAGGAATCAGTGTCCCCAGCAGACAGAATGGAATAATAAAACTTATGCTCAAAAAGGCAAAAAGGCTAGTGTCATCCCCAACAGTTTTCGAAAGAAAGGCACCAGAGGAAACACAAGTCGATAAAAGCGAGGCAACCAGAGCAAGGGGAAGACAGATAAGATTTTGTAATTCCTAGCTTAGTCTAGCTTCTTATTTTCTTTTGGCACGGTGTAATAAGGAGATCGGGAGGCAGTAGAACCAGCAAGCAACAACAGTAACAACAATCCCATGGTAGTCCCAGCTACCAAAACTTCCCGAACTATATTGACCTGATTCCCTTTTAGCCAGGGATATGTAGGAAACCTTTGAAGCAAGGTTCGGTCAAATCTTTCAAAAATGCTTCACACGGAATAGTCAAACGGGCAAAAATCGCTCGTATCCGCTCACTTTATCTTTGTACGAAAACTCTTCGTATTTTCGGACAAAGAGGGGCAGCTGTGAGCACGTGATTTTTGCCTCACAAGAACTACTCCAAAAGAAATCACAAATAATTTTTCTTTGTATGCAATTTTTGAATTTTTGTGGCATTTTGTCTGTGCTGTTTATTTTATTCTAATTAAGGAAAAATACAAAAAAAATGGTAATGCAGATGCATATGCATTCAGGAATTAATATTGCATTTTTAGAATTAATTAATCATTGGTTTATATAAAAGGATAATATAAAAATAATATATTTAGGAAATTATAAACCATAGTTTGGTTTTAAAAGAAGGAAAATCACAAAAAAATATGTAATTGTTATAATTTTTGTCATTTAAGTATGCCTTTGTGTGATTTTGATTTTTAACTAAATGTTTAATTTGTGTGATATTTATTGTCAAGTGTTAATTGATTTTACAATTTAATTAGGAATTGTGTAAAATTAGGAATAAAAGTAGAAAAGAAAAAGAGTTGTAAAAAATAAAGAAAATCCGGTTTGGGCCAAAAAATTAAAATGAAAGCAAGCCCAAAACGAGCTGGCCCAATGCGTAAACTGGTCCGTCTCCTCAGAGGTGCCCGAATGGTACCGTTTTTGTCACAGTTGAGCGGGGCCGTTGATTTCACCTGATCAACGGTCCAGATCAATCCTCATAACCCGTCCAACAAAACCCGACCAAGGTCCGTCCTAACCCGCCCTGTTACTACCTAAACGACCCCGTTTCGCCTGGGAATTGATCACAGCCGTTGAATTGTTATAATCTAACGGTTCGGATTAATCCCTTCAGATTTAATGTACCAAACCCCTCAAACCATTTCTACCCATCTCATTCACCCCCCGTTCCAAGCTTCGTCTTTAACGACCCCAATCCCTCCCCAAACCCTAGAGCCGCCACACCACCCCTTCGCCTGAAACCCGGCGGAAACAACGCCGCCCGCCACCCAAATAATACCCTGAACCCCCGAGCCTTCCTCAATCCAAATCTATGACCCTTGTTCCTCGACTCGTTATAGAACTCTTCGAATCTAAGATCGAAGAGTCGACCCCAAAACCCTAGGTCATCCAATCCGGACCAAATCTACACCCAATAATCCCCTGACCTCCCTCATGCTTAAACCACCATTAATCCCGTTCGAATCTCATGAGAACTGCTCGAATCCCAAATCGAACAAAGAAGAACCCTAGATTCCAAGAAGTCGCAGTTCGTCGAGATTGGGGGAAAAACATGAGGTCTCGACTGACCTTAGTCGAGTGTTCTCAGTCAGAACATTCGATTAAGGTCCATTCGGCCTCAAAAAGGTCAAAACTGGTTCAAGACTGGGACATTTTTGTTAAAAAATCAGAGGTATTTTTCCTTTCTTTCTTTCGTTTTGTTCATGTATTCTATGTGTATGTTGTTGCCTATTTTATTAATTTGTGTGATTTTTCTACTTTTTTTAGATCAGTTCTGTTTCATCATTAGACCTCTTCATTTTTGTCCAATTCTGTCATTTGTTTGTGTTTGCTGTAATTGTGGTGAGTTATAATGCGTATAATCGATTCAAATAAGTTCGTCGATTAATTGTTTTATTATAAATCCTTGCCTTTGTTAATGCTGATTTAGGCAGCCTGTTTACTATTTTTAGATTGATCGTTAACATTTGTTGTAAGTAATCAGTTACTTAATTCCTGTCGATTAATTCGTTTTGTTTGTTCAATAAGCAGATTAGTCAAATATTGTTATGTGTGTTTGATCCGGGGCCATTAGATCTCAGGGCATTGTCATTGAACTGACAATGAACCTGCCCTCATATTACCTTCATTCATGTGCATATTAATTCAAGTTTCAATTTCAGTTTAAATGATTCTATTAGAATTATTTGTAAATTCAGTTTGTTTGTTTCAACTGAGATTCGACCTCAGTCATTTAGCTGTCAATAAGTGTGTTTATAGCTGTTAGTCAGAGTTAATGTTCACATCTTTGATAGTTGGAACAAGTTACAGAATAAAAGGATGCCAGACAATAATATCAAGAGGTTTGCAGGGTTAGTTTGGGAATTAGCATACCCACTAATTAAACTAGGATCCTATTAGACTAAGTGGAAACATTTCTTAATGGGAATGACACTTTTGCTGATTTTAAGGGGCTGAAAGGGGCACTAATAATCAACACTAGTATAATGGGTTAATTAAGAAATGAAAAGTAGGATACTAAGTGGACAAGGCACTAGCTGAAAGGCTTATTTAAGATAACTGAAAATCTGATTTGAATTTGGAAAAAATCAGACAGAGATTTTAGAAGAAGAGGCAGACTAAAAAAGAGAGAAAACTGGACAGAACTTTTCGAAAAAGAGTGACATTAGACTGTACTTCTTAACCTAAAAGACCATTGTATTTTCAAGAGGGATAAGGCTGAGGTTTATTTCAATAGTATCAGTTTGTTTCGTCTGAGTGTTCAAAGAAGGCAACTATTGTTGCTTTGCATCTATTTCTCTTCTGCTTTGACTGTGGCTGCATTTTGGTATTACTGGGATTCGTTTGGCGTTGCTGTTAATTTTGCCTGAAGCTACTATTGGATATTCTTAAGTTTGCTGTTGGTTTTTCAATCTGCTACTGGTTTATCTGTTATTGGTTTTACTGGTTGTATTGCTGGATACTGCTGAACCTACTATTGCTGTTGCTGTTGTTACTGCTGCTTTCTGCACTGATCCTCCTCTTCTTCTCTTTGCTTTTCAAATACCAGCTACACAAATTGATACACTGGTTCTTGTAGGTTAAAACTTGAAGCATGAATATAAAGAAGTGAAGAGTTGAAGTTTTAAGTTCATTATAGTTGTTTATTTACTTATATACGTATTAGAATACCTTTTTCATTAGAATCATGTAAGTGTTTACTTATGTATAACTGGACATTTTTTTTTTGCAATAGTTTAGTAAGAAACTACCCATGTATGTTTAGTTAAAAAGGATTGATATAGTAACTCTTGCTCTGTTAGCTTCAGTATTATTTGTTAAATTGCATATATCAAGAGCATGTTAGGCCATTTAGATTATTATCAAGCATTCAATAGTTATCTCATTGAATAAATGGCCTATTTCGGAAATTGACAGGAATATGGTTTAATTAGATGCAAGTAGTTGATTTAATGCATATAAATGATTTTTTTTTAAAAAAAAAGAAAATTTAATTAGATTTCCAAGTTCTTACATTACAATAGAACGCCATTTTAAATTTGAAGGAATTTGTTAATAAGATGATACCATTTTTACAAGCTATGAACATGTAGAAACCATTAATTAGCCTTATTGGATTAAGGATGGTCCGGGTCCAATTTTACCTCACATACGTTGGACTTGGGTCCAATAAATGGTAAACAGATCGCCCTTATTGCACCATTTTCAGAATTAACAAACCGTACATGGATCTTAACCAATAACCCGCATGCATGTAAATAAATTAGGTACCCTTTCTTATTTTATTTTAGAGACGGACGGAAATAGAAAAACATAGTTACTATAGGATGATTCTTTTAAAATAAAAATGGAGGTGTGCCTCGCCATAGGAAATCATAAATTGTGGGGCCCTAGGTAAATATTTTTTAAAATTACTTAGACTTCGGGATGAGCCGCTTTTAGCAAAACTCCACGGCCTTACCCAAAATAGTAATACGCTAATTGCTGTAGGCGCGCATTTTAGTAATCTTACCCTCTTAAACTCGGGTGTGCATTTCATGCGACCCAAATCCAAATCCCAAAACATTGAATAAAATGTGTTCCGGATTGCGGGTGCATTTCATGTGACGCAATCCAAAGACATATTTTTATACGATGTTCACATTCTTTTAAAATATAATAATAAAAGCGGTAAAGGGATAAAATTTGCACAGGAACTCATAATTGTATAAAATCAAATAATCAAGCCAAATATAACAGTTGAGCGACCGTGCTAGAACCACGGAACTCGGAAATGCCTAACACCTTCTCCCGGGTTAACAGAATTCCTTATCCGGATTTTTGATTCGCGGACTGTTAAACATAGTCATTTTTTTCCTCGGTTCGGGATTCAATCGGTGACTTGGGACACCATAAATCTCCCAAGTGGCGACTCTGAATAAATAAATAAATCCCGTCTCGATTGTCCTTTAATTGGAAAAAACTCCTTCACCCCTTGGGCTGAGCGCAGACCCTTGGTGCAACCCCGTAATAACTGGAAAGTGTTTAGAGTCGCCTCCTACTGTCCTAACCCGAGTCTTAGCTCCAGCATACATGTCTTTAATCACCCTAATATAGTCAACCGGGACCCCTTTATCCTCTAAGCATCTCCATAAGACCTCCCTAGGAACCCTATCGTACGCTTTCTCCAGATCAATAAACACCATGTGGAGATCCTTCTTCCTATCCCTGTACTGTTCCACCATCCTCCTAATAAGGTGGATAGCTTCTGTGGTAGATCGCCCCAACATGAACCCGAACTGATTGTCTGAAATAGACACCGTCCTTCGCACTCTCATTTCTACCACTCTGTCCCAAACTTTCATGGTATGACTTAGTAATTTGATGCCCCTATAGTTGTTACAGCTCTGGACATCACCCTTGTTCTTATACAACGGAACTATTGTACTCCACCTCCACTCTTCAGGCATCCTATTAGACTTGAATATAACACTAAACAATCCAGTAAACCATTCCAAGCCTGCTCTACCCACACACCTTATTAGTCCTTTTCTTTTCTGTATTTACTCTCTGCCCCTTCTCATCTTACGCATTGCCTCCATGGCTTCATTGATCTCAATGTCCCTACAATTACTTAATTCATGGTGACTGTCGGCATTCCTCAATTCCCAAAGTATAATATCCTGATCCCCTTCTTCACTTAGAAGTTTATGAAAGTAGGTCTGCCACCTCCTCTTAATCTGGTCATCTCCCATCAAAACTTTGTCGTCATCATCTTTTATGCACCTCACTTGGTCCAGATCCCGAGTTGTCCTCTCTCTCGCCTTAGCGAGTCGGAATAACTTCTTCTCCCCACCTTTGTTCCTTAGTTCCTCATACAGACGAGCAAAAGCTGTCGTCTTAGCCTCCGTCACTGCCATCTTCGCCTCCTTCCTAGCTACTTTATACCTTTCACTGTTCTCTCTTTTCTCCTCCTCGTCAGTGCTCCCTACTAACCGCAGGTAAGCCGCCTTCTTTGCTTCCACTTTACCTTGGACAACTGCATTCCACCACCAATATCCTTTGTGGCCACCATTGTGGCCCGTAGATATCCCTAACACCTCTCTCGCCGCCTTTCTTATACAGTCCGCCGTCGTCGACCACATTGTGTTTGTGTCCCCACTACTTCTCCAAGCTCCCATTGCCGATAACCTTCCTTCCAACTCCTTAGCTTTATCCTTAGTTAAGGCTCCCCACCTAATCCTGGGGCGTCCTTGTACTGACCTCTTCCTCCTCCTTATCCTAATACAAATGTCAAAAGCCTATGCTGCGTTGAGAGGGTCTCACCTGGGATAACCTTGCAGTCCTCGCACAACCTCCTGTCGCATCTCCTGAGGAGGAGATAGTCAATCTGGGTCTTCGCAACATGATCAAAGAAAGCAATAATTACAAAATACCAAGTAACAATTAATTCATGATGTAAAACAATTTATAATTTTCAGGAAAATTATGCAAACAATTAATTTGACGATGTATAGGCACTCGTCACCCTGCTTATACGTTGTACACATGGAATTCACATAACAAATAATTCAAGGGTTCTATTCCCTCAAGTCAAGATTAACCATGACACTTACCTTACTTTGCAATTTCGATCAATTACTCGACCATAACTTTTCCTTTTGAATTTGTCTCTAAAATCTTCAAATCTATTCACAAACAATTCGAAAGACTCAACACGAATCGTAGGAATTAATTCCAAATGAATTTACTAATTTTTCAGATTAAAATTCGAAATTTAACTCAAAAATTGCCCGTGGGGCCCACGTCTCGGAATCCGACGAAACTCATAAAATCGGACAACCCATTCCAATACAAGTTCAACCGTACAAAAATTATCGAATTTCGACATCGGATTGGCTTTCAAATCTTAAATTTTTGTTTTTTGGAAGATATTACAAAAAACCAAATTTCTTCCATCTAAATCTGAAAATAAATGATGAATATTGACATGGATTTATGAAATATAATCACTTGCGGATAGAGAACACTTACCCAAGTCGAATTCGTGAAAAATCCCTTTGGAATCGCCCAAATCCGAGACTCAAAACTCAAAAATGAGTAAAAATAGCTAACTCTCGTTTTCAAGTATTCTGCCTGGGCAAGTCGCATGTGTCAAATGCGACTCCGTCTCATATTTCCAGGCAAACAAAAGCTGCTACTAGCGTTCAGTCAATCAACCATAACTTTCTGTACAAATGTCCTAATGATGAATGATTTAACTTTATGGAAAATAGAATTAAAAAGCTACAACTTTAATGTTTTGCACATTTTCAGATTCCTTATAGATTTTGAGATATAAGCTTCCAAAGTAACCTCCTCGCATCAGAAATTTCTGGAAAATTTTCAAAACAGCTTTACCGACCTTTATTTAATCGATCATAACTTTCTGTACAAATGTCCAAATGATTAACGGTTTAGCTTTCTGGAAACTAGAATGCAAGGCTACAACTTTAATGTTTTGCCAATTTTCAGATTCCTTATAGATTTTGAAATATAAGCTTCCAAAATAGGCTCCACGATTGCACCATTGTTGTCCAAAACAACAATTGTAGCAGAAAAAAAACAGCAGTTTCTTTTGTCCGAAATCCATTCCGTTAACCTTCCGAAATTCACCCGAGACTCTCGAGACCTTAACCAATTATACCAACATGTTCCAAAATACAATACAAACTTAATTGAGGCTTCAAACCACGTCAAACAACGCCGAAATTACGAATCGCGCATCGAATCGAATTATGAGTTTTCAAATCTTCCAACTTCTATATTTTGCACCGAAACATATCAAATCAATCTGTAATAACTTCAAATTTTGCACACAAGTCATAAATGACATAATGGAGCTGTTCCAATTTTCAAAATCGGATTCCGACCCCGATATCAAAAAGTCAACTCTCGATCAAACTTTCAGAAAATCTTCTATTTTCCAACTTTCGCCAAAATGCCGAATTGTCCTACAGACTTCCAAATTCAAATCCGAACATGCGCCTAAGTCCGAAATCACAATACGAAACTATTGGAATTATCAAAATTCCATTCAAATCCGAGGTTGTTTGCTCAAAATGTTGACCGAAGTAAACTCAGTTGAATTTTAAAGCTCTAATTCACATTTTAATCCATTTTTCACATAAAAACCTTTCTGGAAAATTATACGGACTGCACACGCAAGTCGAGGAATGATTAATAGCATTTTTTAAGGTCTTAAAATATCGAGATGATTATTTAATTTAAAGATGACATTTTGGGTCATCACAACTAGTATGGTTGGTAAGGAATTACTTGTTCACTTCACAAGTTGAAATTTTTGTACAATCTAACACAATTTCTAGACACGAATGCAAGATTCTACAACTTTACGATTTTGACAAATAAACTTAAGAACTGTACATAGTCAAGACAATCAAACAATGGTTCTGATTGCTCTGGCTTTATAATTATTCTTTATTTTCTCCTCTGCTCTTCTTCTTCTTCTTGCTCATCCTCTTTCTCTTCTGCTTTAATTTGCTTCGTCTTCCTTCTCTTCTTGTTTTTATTCCTCTTCCTTTTCTCCTTCCTCATCCCCGCCCTCTTCTTCGGCACTTTTCCTTTTTTTAACAAAAATAACATAATATAACAACATTAAATATTTTGAAGTTATGACAACAATAACACGATATAACGAAAATGAAAAAGTCAATGTCTTTGGGAAGTGTCATAGACATCCCAATTTTAGTTAAATAAACTAAAATTGACAAAGTGACATACATTTATCGAATGGACTTGGTGTCATTTAAAAATTTAGAGTAAGAGTGTATAGCAGTAGAAGGCAACTCAAAGGAACAATTTCTCCAAAAATTCAAAAACTTTCTATACAAAATCAAGTTTTGTAAAAACACAAACAAACACCATATAGTGCATTCCCTCGAGTTTGCGAAGTATTTGCATCAAGTAATGAACCATAGGAATATAGATGCTTTCAAAACAATGAAGATTTTCAAATCAGAAAATCAGTCAGAGGTTCAAAATATCGAATTGAAGAAGAAAAAAACAGGAATTAACTGACAATGACAAGAAGAGCAGACAAGCATATACTGACGAGTAGCACTACAGAAGAAAGCTAATTACTAATGTCAAAGAACATATCGTAAACCAAGTATAGAAATCTCATCGAATTAATCATGCCCCATTTCCATCTTCTTCTCTTTTTTAGTTCTACAAATTAATTAAGTTGGGTTGATCAGTTCTTACATGGCCATCATGTAGTTGACGAACTCCTCATAGCTGATCCGTCCATCACCATCCACGTCAGCTTCACGAATTAACTCATCAACCTCTTCATCTGTAGGTGGTGCCTTGTCTCTGTTTGCCATGAAATGGCGAAGATCAGCTGCAATAATAAATCCATCCTGATCCAGGTCAAATCGGCTGAATATTTCCTTGAACTCAGACGCCTGATCATCTGTAATTCTTTTGGTTTCATTTCTGTTTTATATCAATTGAAACTTGGATGAGCAACCACAACAATTTCTCAAACATTAAGTGCATGAAAAGTCATTCCGAATGAGTGCACTTGTTTTTTGAACGAGAAATTAAAGAAAAGAAGATACACTAAATATTGAAAAAGAAAGGAAGAAACAAAAAATATATATAAACCAATTAAATTAAGAGAAAATTCAAAACCAATAGAAAGTTCTTTAAAGGAAGAAAGATTACATTTTTTTGACATGCTACTTTAAGAAAACTCATAATTTTAAATAGTTTATCAAGAAAATAAAAAAGACTATGTAAAAGGATAAAAGACATACCGAGAGTAAGGAGGAAAAATATAGACGTCCAGGTTGTCACACCCTGTAGTTGCTTCTACTTCTTCCTTAATCTCCAAAGCTGAAACCTTGAGGGAGTTTTGATTACAATGGATCACCTTGATTGATGTAAGCGTTCCAATATCCACAAAACTGTCAGGAATCTTCTCAAGCAATTCAACAGATTTTAGCACTAAACTTTCAAGCATGGGAAATGATGATGATTCTAAGACGTGCCATTCCCTAATATGAACGCCTCGAAATTTTAAGATTTTGAGTACCGGGAACTCCATATCTCTCACGTCCCACTCCTCTTGCTCGAATCTACACCCTTGAAATACCAGTCTTTGAAGGTTGGGTAACCCAGCAATTGTGGAAGTTGCACTTGCTAGTATATTAATTTGGCGGAGGATCAGCTCTTTGAGACTTGAAGGTAAATAATACTTGGTGATATTATACATCGAACCAAACACGAGAGATTGAAGCTGTGTAAGAACATCCAATTTCAGAACGAGAGAGTTAGCTTCACCAAAATTATTAACTTCAGCTTCATCAAAATCATTAACTTCAGCTTCATCTAAATAATTAACAATTATTACGAGGAGAAGCTTTTGAAGATTGGGAAACATCTCAATTAACTCTATATCCTCACGAAATAAACACATGCCTTTAAATGCCCTCAAATTCTCCAACTTAGACGGACCTTCTTCAGAAACTGCAAATATCTCATGAGGTAAGCGTGTTGATACGTCTACATGCTTTAATTTTGTCATCTTCCAAATATGAGGTGTCCCTTCTACTGATATCTCAGTATCCACCAGTAAAGTTTCCAGATCGCACATGTGTGATACCCACTCGAAAAAAAACTTTTCGAAACACATTCCCAGGTATCTCAGGTAAACTAGTGATTGCAATATATCTTCTATATTCGTATAATCCCCTGGAATGCAGTTCTTGATATCCAGCACTCTAAGAAGTCTTAAGTCTCCAACTGATGAGAAATGATAGGAACGAGATAAATACTCTTCAGAAATAGTACCGTGAAAACTAGACTCACTATTCCAAAAATCTCTATAAGCAAGAAAATCATCCGCGTTATTAGTAACAAAGAACGATTTAAGATCTTGTCCAAAAGATGTTCCTTTTTTTGAGCCGCTTGTGAGGAATCTATCTACTTCGTTGTCGAATCTCTGCAAATCATGACGAAGCTTATGGTCGAGGTGAATGCACACTCGATGTTCTTCATCATATGAAGGTTGATATTGGTTATGTGTCCCTATAACTTGCATGAATTTTTCTTCTTTAGCTTTGTTTAAGACAAAGTCACGCACTAGATCATGAATTTGCAAGTACTTCACCTTGCCATCAAAGGTCGTCTTTGAAACCATTAGTAGGCTACTTGAAATTATATCGGTCAAGTAAACTTCAGCTACCTCCTCCAATCCTCTCTCATCACTACATTGAACGAGGCCTTCGGCCATCCAGAGTAACATCAATTTAGATGGGCCAATTTTTTCATCCTCCCTAAATACTCCCATAGTTAGAAGGCAATGTCTCAAATGATCCGGTAAATAGCAGTAACTTAATTGTATTGCCAAGTTGCTCTCACTTTCAACTGCTCCAAGATGAGACTTTAAATTGTTTGCAACTTCACACCACTCCGAGACATTCCTTTCTTTCTTTGCCAGAATTCCACCAACCAAAACAACTGTAAGAGGCAGCCCTTTACAATATTCTGCAATTTGTACCCCAACATCCTTGAATTCAGGAGGGCAAGTTTCCTTTTGAAATGCTTTTTTCTCCAACAATTTCCAGCTTGCTTCCCTGGTTAGGAATCGAGGGGAATAAGGATCGGCACAGTGCTCGACTTCCATTGCCACATGTTCAAGTCGAGTTGTTAACATGATTCTGCTTCCTTGTTTACCGATTGGAAAACATAATCTTAACTCATCCCATGCCTTTACTTCCCATACATCATCCAAAACAATGAGATATCTTTTCCCTATTAAACACTTGCGCAACATATCGGCTATGTCACTCTCCTTATCTCCACTGCACTTAACACCTGTCACTTGCTTATAGATGTCCCTCAACAGCTCTCTCACATCATATGATTGCGAAATGATAACCCATGCTCGAACATCAAAGTGAGAAACAATAGAAGAATCTTTGAATATCTTTTTTGCCAAAGTGGTCTTTCCGAGACCAGGCATGCCAAAAATAGAGACAATATCCCGTTCCCTTATTCCTCTGGTCAGTAGCTTAATTATCTTCTCAGCATCATCCTCAAGCCCCAGCGGTTCCTCTTCAGTTACTTGAGTACTTGGTGTAGCACTCTCATCAATGTTGACATCCTCCATCCTAATTAGCTTGATCTATTTTCGGGTTGAAATGCTTGATGTCAGAGAGCAGTATGCCTAACATGAGTAATAGCAATGACATGGTCAATCTCCAGTGAGCAATATAAAGATCAGGAAAAAAAATGGGTGCTAAATTGCCATTAGGAACTCTTAATTCTCTGACATAGATTCTAAATTGCCTGTAATTACAAACAAAGAACTCATGGATTCTTTTCTTCAAATATTCTTTGTTTCTCAAATTAGCAGTCCAGCTCGTGAAAACCTAATGTAAAATCCCCCTAATGTCGAATTACATCAACACATTCCCATTTTCAGATTCAGATTCCTTTTATAAATTTCCACTTCAATTAAACATTTACAATTATTCTTTTATTTCATTTACTACTAATCCAACTTAGAATTCCCTGTTGTATGACTTATATTTAAAATCCCATATATTTCAAAATAGATGAAATACATAGTAATAATAAATATACAATCAATAACAACAAGTCAACACTGTATAAGTACAAATCCATGTTGTGTTAATTAAATTTTGAAACAAAAAATAGTAAAAAAGAACTCATTGAAGTTTAAAAGCTGCCACCATGGGGTAACGTCAACCTCCAATCTGAGAACAAGGAAATATGATTTCTATTCTTAAGCAAGAAAAACACTGACCTACAACTGTTAAGCAATGAACCTTCCGTCTTTCAGTAGCGAAGAGTTTCTACTCTGTAGTGATGGAAATTTTGTCAATTATTAGACAAAAGGAAAAGGGCTTTCACCTTGAAGAATTATTCTTATTATCTACTGTGAGTCAATGCATGAGGCCTATTAACAACTGGGAATTATTGAGAAATATACATATAATATTGTCCATATTCTGATTTAGGAATTTTTAATTATCAATGCGGGCTAGCTGTATATGTACAGTTCTGAGTTTCTAATTTAGTAATCACAGGAAAGGTATCTTAAAACACTTGATCATAATACATTATTCAATGATATAGCTGGTGAATTCGAGGAAGTCTTTTAATTTGACGTTATTGCCCCTACCATCCAAACTCAAAAGTTTAGAAAGCCACCGGTAATAGAAATAGTGTAACTACTATATTCTTGTTATAAATAGAATTTTATTTATGATGAATGTCTATATTTAGAGAGATTCTAGGGTTCATACTTGGTGGCTAAGTCAGTCTCTCCCTATAAATAGAGGGTTCTATTCTATTGTAATTCATCCCAAAATCAATAAGAGTTCCCTCTCCCTACTTTTCTCTGCAATACTTTTCTTCTTCTTTTATTGTTTCATAACACGTTATCAGCACGAGACTCTAACCTATTGAGTAAAAGCTTTGGGATTGAGCATAATAATTATCAATTGTTCCATAAACTTCCTTCATGATTAAATTCAGGATTTAAGGTAAGTATTTTACTTTTCTCTTTCAAATTCTTGATATTCTATAATTTGATTTTAAATACAAGCAAAGACGATAAATTGTGATTGTAACTCTAATGGAGTTTGAAAGAAATTATAACCACCCAAAATGGTAAAATTTCTATGCCTTGCCATGATCAAATTCATGTATGATTGTTGGCAAAGAATTGAAAACCCGTCCCATTGAATTTACTCCATTCTCATTCCCTTTAGAGAATGTGATAGCAGTATGTGATAAGTCTGAAAGAAGATAAAATTATTACTATGAATGTATCAATGGATGTGGACGTGGCAATAGACGAAATTATAATCGTCATCATTGTGGTAATGAGAACAATAAGGATTCTCAAAATAATCCTTCACTCTATGAAAGTAATATTTGTCATCGATTTGACATGAGATTTTATAAAGCACATATAGATGATTATTGTCCATTCATGATGTGAATGTGACAACATCTAATTTATGAATATATATTCATTCTTGGAAGAATATGAACGTGCTAGTGGTAGTGAATATGCCACACTCACCTCTAGAGGGAGGTTTAAGAGGAAATAAGAAAATAATGTCATTATTATGGCATAAATGGTCATTAATCACATACTTATTGTACGCCAAAATATTTTGGCAATGTAATTATTAAAAGACAACAGTAATGCAAGGAACAGATCTTGCATATAATTTTGACCATAACCATAATGGTATAACTTTCTCTTTAAAAGAGATATTCACCATATGGATGTTGATGAATATGTGGAAGTACCAAATTAATCGAGAGCTCTGGAAGAGCCAATTATTACTATTTTGGAGAAACACAATTGATTACCAATAAGGTATTGTGTTGTAGTAAATCTCAAAGAAACTTATTCAGTTTCCAAAGTACACGCGAAAGCGGTTGATTATATTGAGACTATAAATAAAGGAAAGATTTAATATCTTCTATTACTACAACTTGTAGCGGGATAATATGTATGTGAAAAGCTACCTGCTTTATTCTCCAATTTGTACTATATAAATAAAAGAATGCCATAATAAAGTGGCTGTTTATTGATATAAAAACTCATATCATAATAAACTTGGAGTTTATTGATAATGCACATGTCATGTGTAAATTTGAAGTTTATCAATATTGATAATTTATTCAGTTGGCATAATTGGTTTAGCCATATTAATTTAGGTATCATGTGCAAAAATAAAAGAGAATCTACATGGGTAAATATTAAAGAACTAGAAAGTTCTTTACGAATTCTCTTATATTGTTTGTTCTCATTAATTAATAGGCCAACTAAAACTGGGATTGAATCCCATGAATGCTGGAAATATAAAAGGTGAATATGGACCCATTCACCTGCCATGTATACCACATAAGATGCATCTATGAGATGGTTACATGTGCGATTATTATTAACCCGCAACATGGTATTTTTTGCGAGGTAACTTGCTCAATAATTTGATTTAGATCATAATTTTCAGATTTTTTATTCAAGATAGTTCATCTTGATAAGTTAGTTTACATCAAAGTTGGTTTAGAAAAATAATTTATTGAGTGTCTCCACTTAATAGCTAAACTATTGCTTGTGAGAACAAAGTTATCTATATCAGTTTGATATACGTTATATACGAAAGTATATTATTTTCTCCCCTCACAAGTGGTTCAGGGTCAGGAACCAAATAATTCCATCTTATTATTATTGATGTGCGGTGTATATTTTGATTAACACCATGACACACAAAGATGGGCTTTCAAAGTTGAGGAAGCAAGTTAGTTTTTCTAACATGAGGGGGAGACATGATAAACAGTTGAGAAAAAGTTACGTGGAATGAATTATCATTTGTATATCTAGATCCTCGAATACGATAATATGAACTTGAAGTTCATAAAAAGATAATCCATCTGCAATATATTGCAAAGTATGCTAGACGCATTTGTTGACCCAAAGAAAGTAACTATATTCTCATTACAAATGCTCATATTAAGTCCTAGAAGGACAAAGTCTATGGTACGCTTAAAGCGTATAGACAAATCGGTTTCAAATAAACTTCTTGATAAAGAAGATGAGCAAATGATCAAAATGATCATAATAAAGGAGGCAAGTGATCTAGAAGATCACATGACATAACACTTCATAAAATCTCATGAGAGATTCAGGTACCTGAATATATGAATGAAGAGATTTCTATGTTATGTCTTTATGAAAAAAATATTGGAACCGATATAAAATATTTGTCGACGACATCTATCATAGCGCTAAGTATAGATGAGGATCTTAAGTTTATCGAATATAGACACAAAAGTATTAGCCAAATGGAAGAGACACAATTCAAGTAGAATTGATTCCATATGAAAGACACATAATTTTGGACATGTAGTTCAAACACTTGAAAGTATAAACTATAAAGTCAATGATGTATGCAATTACTTTTATCAATCTTATATGTCTAGCATGACATGAAAACTTGATATGCATCTAAAGTCTATTTATATGGCTTATATGACAATCCTTGAAGGATTTTAATCGCTTAAAGCATATACAATTCTTGGTCCTGAAGTACCATATCCTAAGTGCAATTTGTGCACAAAAGTATCTTGCTATAACTATAAGCATGATAATATGATAACAAGAGTCTTTACCCCTATGTGAAGATATTGAAATGACGATTCCAACAAGATCAGACGAAGACAATACATCCATCAGGGATGATGATTTCAAGGTGAAACAAATTCGTTGAAGTTAATATGGCTGATTTGTTTATCAAATCTCTACCAACGATATTTTGAAGATGGTGCACAAGATTGGGATGCGAAGGCTCAGGGATGTGAATTGATGCTCTCATCAGGGGGAGTTAATGCGCGTTATACCCTTTTTTCCTTACAAGGTTTTGTCCCACTGAGAATTTTTTTCTCGCTGGATTTTATTTAGTTAAGGTTTTAACGAGGCACATTATCTGTTGAATAGACATTCAAGGGGGAGTGTTATAAATAGAATTTTATTTATGGTGAATATCTATATTTAGAGAGATTCTAGGGTTCATACTTGGTGGCTAAATCAGCCTCTCCCTATAAATAGAGGGTTCTATTCTATTGTAATTCATCCCAAAATCAATAAGAGTTCCCTCTCCCAATCTTTCTCTGCAATACTCTTCTTCTTCTTTTATTGTTTCATAACAAATCTAGTAATTACACAATATTTGTTTGTTTGTCGTAACGAAATTACAAATGTAATTACATAATTAGATTAAATTTTAAATAAAGTAATTCTCAAAATTTAAAAGTTAATATAATTAATGAATGAGACATATTAATAACTGTGAATTATTGAGAAATATAATATTGTCCATATTCTGACGATGAATTTTAAATTATCAATGCCAGCTAGCTTTATATATATGTACAATCTAGTTTAGAATTTAGTAATCAGAAATGTTTCTTGTGAGGACACATAATTTGTGAGTGGGAGACAACTTAATTATGTAGGAAGACTAAAGTGAGGAAATCTTGATAAAAAAAATAAAGTGTGTGTGTGTGTGTGGGGTTGAAATTAGTTGTTGATAGTTAGGAGCTCAATCTGAAGGCCAAGGAATCAAGCTGCTCGAGAGTTATTAACATCTTAGCTTTTGTGGCATTTTGATTGTTGTGAACCAGCCCAGGTAGTCATTACACAGTAGTTTAATCTGAGATGATTAATGTCACTATTGCTCATGCAGTCAATTTTGGAACCATTCACATGCTTAAAAATAACCAATGTATTTGACCAGAAAGTATGAGACTTTTTATTAAACTAATTAAATAATAAGATAAAGGGTAAATCCTAGTTAAACATAATAGCTTTTAGATCTGAAGAATATTTATACGGATAATGTGGGAGTGCATTAAAACCGATGTAATACGATGTGTAATAAATGATACTACTATTAATGAGTGGAGAATAATGATAAGCAATAAATATGCTAAATGACAATGAATGTAAATAGAGAAAATAATTTACCTAATGTTGAATGAGGTGGATGATTCTTCTCTCTGACAATGATGTAAGACAAGAATATGAGAGAATATAAGAGGTTTTCTCGGATCTGATGCGAGAAATGTGGAGTAAACACCAAATCGAATCTCTTTATAAAGGTAATGTTTGTATTTTTCTTGAGAGTCAACTTTTCAAGAGAGTTCTTATCATATAGAATATTACATACCTTTTTTTTCTTTCTACCTTTCTATTTATACGAGATATGCCTCCAACCTACCCTAAAGTACAAGTACAGAGAATATCCAATGAAATATTCTCCTAAATATCTTATTACAGAACTAGCCGTTATTTGCAGACTTGAACATTCGACCTCGGCCCTGATTAACAGCTCGCCAGTAAGTTCCTTTAATCTTGTGTACGACCTCGGCTTAATCGCCCCTTAGTAACTTATCCTCTTGCCAGGTTCCTTTAGTTAGTTTCTGACCCATACAGTTAGTCCATCCGCCCACCGAGGTTATTTTTGGACGAGCTTGGTGGGCGGACTTTGCTAGTTGCAATTTGAGAAATTTGGGCCTGTAGGTCGAGTAGTAACATTTTTGCGGTGTAGTGACGACGTGGCGCTTTGAGAGCCACATCCGCACGTTATGTAAGTTCGAAATGACGTCATAACCTCATGCGTCATTATGGCGAATGTTCCCGGTGCCTTGCATCATTTCCCGCACCCCTTTCATTTCGAAATTAATATGGCAAAGCTTTGCATCCTCAATTAGGGTGCCTGTATACTTATTAGAACTCTCCATTTTGGTTTTGTTACATTTCTAAGCATTTGAATCTTCAAGTTTCTTCTTCTTTTCTTTAGAGCTCTTGCATATTTATTTCCCCTTCTTCTAATCTCCCCTCCTGTATCAGCAATTCCTTTCCATATACGTGATAAAGAATGGCTAGTACATCTTCTGACTTTGAGGGAACCTCTGATCCTATTCCATTGACGGTGGTCATGCCCCCTCATGACGAAGGAGAAGCCATCGCTGCAGAAGACAAGGGTTTCCCCACCGTGGATGAAATAATTCCACGCTTAGATAGGGCCAAGTCGGACTTCTCGAAGCGACCCGAAGAAGAACCTGAGCCTGTTAGTTCTGAGATGGATATGACGGCCTTGTTGAACTTAAGGCTAAGTTTTGCATCCCAAACCATATCGACCTCATCCCGGCTGGTGACGATGTGGCACAATTTCATCGCCTTAGATACTGCGCATTATACGCGTATCCATTCGTTGTGGCTTAGTTTCTTCCTCTTCCTTCATTGGCGGAGGACTTCTATCGCTATTATGGCGTCTGCCCGGCCCAGCTCTCCCCGTATATCTATAAACTGTTCCTTATGCTGACAAAGTAAGTAGAGCTGGCCAACTGCGGGATCTCCCTTCGCCATCTGCTACACCTATTCGCCCCAAGTTTTCACAGGGGTACGATGATACACCTCCATCACCATGGGAGCAAGTGATTGGTGGTAAAGATGGAGAATAATACAAATCGTCAGTTTTGGGTTAATTTCTTCTACGTGAGGACGGAGCACGTGGTGGCGAACCCTAACGATTCTCCCGAGGAGTAGAACTTCGCTTGTAAATGTTTTTGCTAACTAATTTTGTTGTCTCATTATCGAGAAGGAACCAGCCGAAAAAGATCCTTCCAAGTTGGTCGCTGACATTCGCGACTGGGTGAGCCAAATTCTACCGCACATGGTGGGATCCGTGAGTGGTCACTGGTCGCATTTTAATAAGAAGTTTGGATGTAAACATTCTCCGACCGGTGAGTCAACTGATTTCGACATTAGTTGTTTCGCCTTTCATATACCGTTTCCTTTTTTACTTCACCCAGTCTTTCTTTGTTGATAGGTAGGAGGGCTCCGAGAAGGACGATGGCTCCTACTCCCGCTTTTCATCAGTTGGGTGCCTCGACCGGACCTCGGCCCGCTGCGATTATAGGCGAGTCCATTCAGATTGTTGTTTCTTCTCGAACACTGGCTCTGCGAAGGCCTAGCCGTCGGGTAGTTTCCCCATCAGTGGAGTCTCTGACTTCTTCAATTTTGCATTTAGTGGATGAGTCATCTCAGGGTGAGGAGGAAGCGGTTCCGCTAAAAAGGCGGAGAATTGTGATTGACGGCGATGTGATAGAGAACAAAGAGCCAACGGGAGGCGACCCCGAGCGGGTCGCGGCCGTACCGGAGAGCGGCATGGCTTTAGACGCAGAGACTGCACCCCTTAAAATGTGGAGATTGCTTCCGTGGAAGGAGGGGGCGATCAAAGGCAGCTGAGGTCATTCCGAGGAGTGATCCGTCAACGTCAGGGCGGGTTGACATTCCTTCCTCCGCTGAGGAGAGGGAGAAAGGAGTGGCTGTAAATGATTATGAATACGGCTCCAACGTCGACCCCGAGGAGGAGAAGATGTTCGATGAGGGGTTTACCAGAGTCGAGGTAAGAACAGATGGATCTTCTCGTTCAATAGTCATCCTTTTGGATGACAACATATTGACTAACACAGAGAGTGTGGTCCTCTCTTTGGTCCCTCTTTGCTCTGGCACCGAGAACAGGACTCTACAGTCATTTAAGGATGCCGATCTGTCATTAAGCATATCTAGAATGGCTCTGAGGGTGTGTTTTCCTTTGTTGTTTTTGTACTTTGAGTCCTTCCCCTTTTTATTTTAACTGACTCTTTTTAGCTCTTCATTTTTTCCCTTAGACTCTCATTTTGGAGATCGAGAGCGCCCTCCTAGAGGATAAATGGAAGATTGTGTTCAAGAAAATGGTTTTAAAGTATCGTAGGTACCGTGAAAAGTACCGTAAGATGCGTGCCCGGTTCAGAACAGACGACAATTTCCAATCCCTTAGATATGAGTTGGGGCAGAAAAATGATGAGCTAGTGAGGGTTATTGGTAGGTGCAGCGAGCTCGAGGGGGCGCTTATTGCTAAGGAGGAAGAGCTCGAGGTGGTCAAGGGGGTTGTGGCTGAGTGTATCGACCTTCAAGCTCAAGTGGCATCCCTGCGAGCCGAGCTTGAGTAGAGTTCAATCAGAGCCAATGGCTTAAGTGATGAGTTGATCGAGAAAGTGGCAGAGTTGGAAAGGCTCAGGGATGCCAGGACGACGGCTTTGGCGAGTATGGCGGCTTGGAGGAGGTCATCCGCATTCTTAGATCTGAACGGGTGAGTGAAGCGGAAACGACCGTGCTCAGGGAGGCACAGCTTGATAAGTGAATTGGTGGGCTCGAGAGAGAGTTTTTGAGCCTTAGTGATCAAGTCGCTGATCTTGAGGCCGAGAAGGTGCAGCTGTTGCCCCAGCCACCCTCTCATACTTCTACTTTTCTTGATGTTTCGCGGCACTTATACGAGATGTGGATCTATGCTGAGGCTTAGCTAGACATTCTCAAGAATTTGATGACGGCGGGGAAGGTTCCTGAGGCCGATTTTGAAGATGCTCATGTCAAGGTGTGTGCGGCTAGGATTGCTTGTAGTTATGACCCAGCTACTCCGGGGGCCGACGACGGTGAGGAGGGGGAAGAATTGGACGATCTTGAGCAGGATGCCTAGTACGAGGATGAATATCCTCAAGGTGATGGCGGAAACGGTGCTGTTGGGCCGAGTGGTGGAGGCGACGACGATGAAATGATCTTAAGGAAATTAAATATACAATACTACTTGAATAATAATTGGCAGTACGAAAAAAGGGAAAGACTCCAAGGGACTGCGACGACCAAGCAGCTCTACCTTGAATCCTTGCGATCACACTCTAACTCTGTCGAGTCTGATATCTCCAATACCTGGTTCTGTACAAAAAAATGTACAGAAATGTAGTATGAGTACACCACAACGGTACGCAGTAAGTATCAAGACTAACCTCAGTAGAGTAGTGACGAGGTACAGTCAAGACACTCAGTAGTCTAATAACCTGTGCAATATAGCATACAAAATAATAGGACACAAATCGTAATAACAACAACAATAATCAACCAATAATATGAGAAGCAGGGACAGCGAGAACACCATAAATATTGCTCAACAAATAATGAATACAAGTACAACCAATTAATCAAGTCCTTCAAATATAAATCTTTTGTCTATAATTCTTTCAACTAATAATCTTTAGGATATAATACCTTCCCCATGAATATGTTTCGAATATACTTCCTTCAAATAGCCATCTTTCAAATATAATTCTTCCAAATAAATATCTTTCGAAGGATCGATACTGGAGTAGCTATGAATCCCTCCGGATCCTAAACTGGTCCAACAGGTGCTAACTGAGCTGGAACCTCCGCTTTTAAATCCACCTGAGGCTCTACAATATGTACTAATGTTCGAGCTCTAGACTGAGATCTGCCTCTACCCCTGCCCCTGGTCATAGCTGTCACTGGGGGCTCCATTTCTTGTCATGTTGTAGACGCATTGTGTGTTGTCGAGATTGGCGAGAGAACAAGAATAGAGGAGTTCAATCATCAGTGATAGAATAAATTCGAACGACAGAGTAGAATAGAAGTGAAATTGTTCCTAAAATCCATAGCCTCTACAAGATACGTACAGACGTCTCCGTACCGATCCTTCAAACTCTATTAAGCTTGCTCGTGACTCATGAGACCTATGTAACCTAGTGCTATGATACCAACTTGTCACGACCCAAAATTCCCACCTTTAGAACCGTGATGACGCCTAACATTTTACTTGCTAGGCAAGCCAACGTTAGAATAATATTAACCGTTTTTAACAATTTTAAAATTTAAGTTAATATCAAAGAAACAATGCGGAAGTAAATTCTGATATAACACAATTAATCCATAATACTAGCGATGTCTAAAAGCCATTCCAGAACTGGTGTCACAAGTGTACGAGCTACAACAACAACAACAACAACAACAACCCAGTAAAATCCCATAGGTGGGGGTCTGGGGAGGGTAATGTGTACGCAGACCTTACCCCTACCCCGAAGGGGTAGAGAGACTGTTTCCGAAAGACCCTCGGCTCAAGATAAAAAAGAAAAAAGGAGAGAATATTAGATTCACCACGGAGATCATAGGAAACATAGGAACATAAAATGCAGAAAAGTGCAAAGCAAAAACGATGGCTAGTAAATGGATCCTGCGTCGAAAATAGAAAATAGTAAGACACGACATTGCCCCTAGCTATCTTAGACAAAACCCTACCATACCAGGCTCACAAAGGTACAAAGTAACGCAAGACTCAACTGCCTTCTAGCCTACAACCGTAATACTCGACCTCCACAACTTCCTATCAAGTGTCATGTCCTCGGAAATCTGAAGCCTCGCCATATCCTGCATGCTCACCTCTCCCCAATACTTCTTAGGCCGCCCTCTACCTCTTCTCATGACTTCCACAACCAGCCACTCGCACCTCCTTATTGGAGCATCTGGGCTTCTCCTCTGTACTTGCCTGAACCATCTAAGCCTTGCTTCCCGCATCTTGTCATCAATGGGGGCCACGTACACTTTCTCTCGAATATCATCATTCCTAATCTTCTCCATCCTGGTGTGCCCGCACATCTACCTCAACATCCTCATTTCTGCTACTTTCATCTTTTGGATATGCGAGTTCTTAACAGGCCAACATTCAGCCCCATACAACATGGCCGGTCTAACCACCGTTTTATAGAACTTACCTTTAAGTAGCGTTGGCACTCTCTTGTCACACAAGAATCCAGATGCTAACCTCCACTTCATCCATCCTACCCCAATACGGTGTGTGACATCCTCGTCGATCTCCCCTCCCCCGTGGATAATCGAACCAAGGTACTTGAAGCTGCCTCTACTTGGGATAACCTGTGACTCAAGCCTCACATCTACGTCCACTTCCCCCGGCTCAGCGCTGAACTTACACTCGAGGTATTCCGTCTTCGTTCTACTTAGATTGAAACCCTTAAACTCAAAAGTCTGTCTCCAGACTTCCAATCTCTCGTTAACATCGGCTCATGACTCATCAATCAGAACTATGTCATCGGCGAATAGCATGCACCATGGCACCTCCCCTTGTATATGGTTTGTTATCGCATCCATCACCAGGGCGAATAAGAACGGACTGAGGGCAGAGCCTTGGTGTAACCCCATTATAACCGGAAAATGCTCAGAGTCACCTCTTACTGTCCTAACCCGAGCCTTAGCCCCATCATACATGTCCTTAATTGCCATAATATAAGGAACCGACACATCTTTTGCCTCCAAGCATCTCTAGAGAACTTCTCTAAGAACCTTGTCATACGCTTTCTCTAGGTCAATAAACACCATATGCAGATCATTCTTTCTATTTCTGTATAGTTCCACCAACCTCCTAACAAGGTGTATAGCTTTTGTGGTAGAACGACCCGGCATGAACCCGAACTGGTTGTCGGATACAGACACTATCATCCTCACCCTCGCTTCAACCACCCTCTCCCATACTTTCATGGTATGACTCAATAATTTTATACCCCTATAGTTGTTACAACTCTGGATATCACCTTTGTTCTTATACAATGGAACCTCCGTACTCCACCTCGACTCACCCAACATCCTCTTCGCCTTAAAAATAACATTAAAAAACCCAGTTAACCACTCCACACCTGCTCTCCCTACACACTTCCAAAATTCCACCGGAATCTCGTCTGGACCGGTCGCTCTGTCCCTACTCATCTTATGCATAGCTCCCACGACCTCCTCGACCTCAATAAACCTGTAGAGCCCGAACTCACGATAACTCTCGGAATGCTCCAATTCGCCTAGCACAATATCACGATCCCCTTTTTCATTTAGAAGTTTATGAAAGTAAGTCTTCCATCTCCACTTAATCTGGGCATCCTCCACCAGTACTCTACCATCTTCGTCTTTAATGCATCTCACTTGGTCCAAATCTCGAGCCTTCCTCTCTCTCAACTTGGCCAGCCAGAATAACTTCTTCTTCCCGCCTTTTCCCCCCAGTTACTCGTACATACGACTATAAGCCGCATTCTTAGCCTCCGTGACCACCAATTTAGCTTCCTTCCTAGCTACCTTATATCTCTCCATGCACACTCGCCTCTCCTCCTCACTTATGCTCCCCACTAACTTCAGGTATGCTGCCTTCTTCGCTTCCACTTTACCTTGGACCACTTTATTCCACCACCAGTCTCCTTTGTGCCCACCAAAGACACCAGTCGAAACCCCTAACACCTCTCTTGCAGACTCCCTTATGCAGTCTGCTGTCACTGACCACATAGTGTTCGCGTCCCCACTGCACCTCCAATCTCCCATAGCCGATAACGGGCACTCCAACTCTTGGGCTTTATCCTTAGTCAAGTCTCCCCACCTGATTCTTGGTTTTCTCCGAGCTATCCTTTTCCTTCTCTCTATCCTAATACCAATGTCTAACACCAAGAGTCTATGCTGCGTCGTGAGTGTCTCACTCGAAATCACCTTGTAGTCCTTGCACAACTCGCTGTCACACTTCCTGAGGAGGAGATAGTCAATCTGAGTCATTGCTACCGCATTTTGAAAAGTAACCAAATGCTCTTTCCTCTTCGGAAAGCAAGAGTTCGCAATCACCAACCCAAAAGCGTTAGCAAAGTCCAAGAGCGAGGTACCTCCTCCGTTCCTCTCCCCAAAACCAAAGCCTCCATGCACCTCACCATAGCCACCTGCGGACGCCCCAATATGACCATTGAAATCCCCTCCTATGAATAGCTTCTCAGCAGGCGGAACTTGGCGCACAATCTCATCTAACCCCTCCCAGAAATGTTGTTTAACCTCCTCATCTAGGCCCGCGTAGGCGCTAACGACGTTTTGGGTATACTCTCCAACCACCAACTTAATAACCATCAATCTATCATTCACTCGTCTAACCTCAACCACAAACTCTCTAAGTTCCCTATCCACCAAGATACCCACTCTATTCTTACCTATCTAGGCTCCTGAGTACCAAAGTTTATACCCATCTGCATCCTTCACCCTCAACCCTACCCACCTAGTCTCCTGGACACACGCTATATTGAACCTTCTCTTCTGGAGAATCTTTGCCAACTCTATAGACTTACCCGTCAATGAACATACATTCTATGACCCGATTCTTAACCATAGACACCCTTATTTCTTTTACCTCCCTTGCCTCCCGACCCACCTCGTAACCCATGCCCTGCCTCCTGCCCCACTCCCCACTCCCCCCGAGGCATGACCTCACTCGACCATCCCAGACCACAACCACTACACCTACAGTAAACTACGGTAAAACCACTAACACACACAAGGCAATAAACCATGCTAGACAAAGATAGGCTACGACTATAAGCGCACTAATAGTGTGAAAAAACTAATAGGAACTAAGATTGCAACAATTTATCTAACACAATAAAGGGGAAAAGAAAAACAGGAGGTACCAACTCCCGCAAGTGGAATCTGGGAATTGTCTTGGTATATACGATGATGTTGCGTCCACCTAGCACGTTCGCGTCCAACTTCCACCGCCCCTCGTTGACCCTTGTCGGGGTTGTTCCTCATGTTTGCACACGCACGTCCCGCTCACCGCTAATAGCCAGAGTCCCTAACCTGAAATACGCACAAAACACCACGAATAGAAACAAAGGAGGGGTTGTCACCGCTACTATTGGTGAGGCCCCACCCTTAGCAAAGGAGCGCAAGAAGGTTGTAATAAAACCTTAAATTGATTTTGATTTTTTTTATTAAATTAAATAATAAATAAATAAATAAACCTGTCAAAAGAAGAACCCTAAACAGAACATAATAAAGTCAAAAAAATAAATTAACACAACGTATATAACATATACAAGAATAAGCTTGAGATTCAACTGAGGGAAATGAAGATGACGGATGAGGCTGTTGCAGTGCCGGCGCCGATGGTGATGATGGAGGATTGTAGGATTGTAAGTGAGAATCCGGAGAGCAAGTGAATTTAGGGGGGAGAACAACAAGAAGAAGAAAACAGGAGAGAGAAAGAGAGGAAAAGAAGACAAAGGTGGGGTAGGGGTGGGGAGGGATGGGGGGAGGGGAGAGCTTACCTGGTCTGGTGGAGGGGAGAGGGGAGGGAGCTTACCTGGTCTGGTGGTTGCCGCCGGTGAAATGGAAAGAGGCATTAGGAGCAGATAGCAGAGAGATGTTAGGGAGGAGAGAGAGAACCTAGCTAATACAATATACAAATTGTGTGGGCTGTGGGTGTGTTTCATTATTGATGGCTTAGTGGAATTTGTGTACGAGCTACCAGAATAATACAAATAAAGGTCTGAATGAAAATAAAGCTGGTTGAAAGAAATACACAACTATGATAAAATGGAAGGAGACTTCAGAACTACGAATGCCATGCAGCTATACCTCAATTCTCCTCTGAATAGCTGAATCCGAACAAGTCTAATATGCACCCAACTCCAGTATCTGCACAATAAAGTGCAGTGTGTAGTATCAGTACAACCGACCCCATGTACTGGTAAGTATCGAGCCTAACCTCAACGAAGTAGTGACGAGGCTAAGCCGAGTCACTTACAATAACCTTTACACGATAATAATAATAACAATAATAGGAAAACAAGAATAGAATTTAAACAGAGGCACCATTTCAACAGTAGAGGCCAACTCCACAGTCATAACCATTTATTATTTCAAATAATTTTCGTTGCGGCGTGTAATCCGATCCCATAATATATTCATTTTTATTTTCGTTGCGGCGTGCAGCCCGCTCCCATAATATATTCATTTTCATTTTCGTTGCTGTTTAACCAAAAATCTGAGTCTTTGGTCAAAGCTAGAAAGAAATTTGGGTTACTAATAATCAGGAGACAAAATTAAAATATTTTTGAGAATGACGGTAAAGCAGTAAATAGTTTTGTATTTCAGTAAGATCTCAATCGTATTTCGTGTCCTTACAGATGTTGAGTCTTTCCCCTCTCATAGTTGATTCTAGGAGAAGATATAATGCCTTTGTCTTAACGAGGTAATTATGAGCAATAAATGATATTTAAAAGAAACGTTACACAATCATTTCTATTTAATTCAGATTCTCTAACGTATTTGACATTTAATACTGTATTTAAACTCTTTTATGTCATCAGATTCGTATCTTCAACTTCTTCTGATCTTTGATCTTTAAACGACTCGAATAGGTACGAGACTCGTACCTACTTTAGTAACGATCCACACCTATGTTGCTTTCTTTTCCCCCTATCTGTTGTCGCCCGTGCCTCTTGGCTATTTATTGCGTTTTGACCAGTCCACGTGTCATGACACGTCATCTTCAATATTCAGACTCAGTTTTTTCCCAATACAGATAGTCCCCCCACTTTCCATTTATTTATCCATTAAATATTTGGGAAGTGGACCTTCACAAAAAGGGAATTTTTTGCTGTAATCAATGCTATGACAGTACTAATGCCCTAGTTGTCTTTTCTATTTAATGCTCTGCACACGTGTTACCTTCCAATTGGTTTTGTAATTCTGCAGCCTTTTTCCAAGGTTTATTCATCGCTTATATTCACGAAGCGATAGTTGCCTTTATTATAGGCTTTCCATCATTACACTTCTTTGTTTGACGGTTGCTATTATATACATATATATCCTTTTTCCCTTTGTCCTTTTGTTCATAAACCCTTAATAGATCCTTTACTCTTTATTTCTACTCCTTTCTCCTTGAGTTCATTCTTTTCTCTGCAATGGCATCTCCGAATCCTTACCCTAAAAGAATCCCAATTCTTGATAGCTTCCCCAATGCCCCTGTAAGACATAGAAGAGGAAGAGGTGGCAGGCTTCGTAGCCTAGGATCCGTTCGTGGTGGTGCCTCTGGTTCTGTCATGCCTTCTCTAGCTCCGGTACTATTTCTAGAGGTTCTATCACTAAGAAATCTTCCTCTAAAGGTAAAGAACTTCCTGAGCCTCTTCAAGAGCCTTTAGTTGAGGAAATAGTACCCAACGACCTATCTTTTGAGAATGATAGGAAATCTCTTCGTGAGCAAGTTGTCAATTTAGAGAAAGCTGACACTTTCCCTTCTTTAATCACTGAACCTTTGGTTTCTATTGTTCGAAAAGATTGCAACTGGAGAAGTGATTTTCGTAAAGTAATCCCTAATCCAAATCAAAGAATATCTTATTTTAGGATTGGATTTTCTTTTGTTTATACTTACCCCTTCACTTTGCGATTTATTCTTGCTATTGACCCAGTCATACTTGATTTCTGTCGTTTTTTCAAAATTTGTTTGGGACAAATTGGTCCCCTTGTATGGAGAACAGTGGCTTGTTTGAGGTATTTATTTGTTAAAGCCGATGTTGATTTTTCCTTTCCCCACCTTATTCATCTTTACCACCCCAAGTTATTTCGCAATGGAGTTTTTACTCTAACTGTAAGAAGTAAAAGGGTCTTAGTAAGCCCTAAAGATGACAAGGACCGCGGGTGGTACACTCGTTATGTTGCGGTATGCACAGTTGATTTGGTGGGTGAAACAAATATCCCCTTCCCTGAGAAGTGGAACTTTGCGCGTAAGTTTTTTTTTACTTACCGTTCTTACCTCTTAAGAATTTCAACTTCTTTTCTAATTTCATCCTTTTTTGCTTTTCTATAGAAACCATGGGAGATGTGGAACCCGTTCCTAATTTCCGTGGTTGGGTAGATTTAATCATGAAAGTCGTGCCTATGGAGGCGAGAACGTGGAAATCCATTTCCAATTTACATGGTTGGAAAGTGAAAACTCACGGTATGCATCTCTTTATCATTTTTCGTATGACAAGTCCTTTATTTTTACTTCTTTTTTTTTAAAATCCTTCTTTTTGTCAGGATTTGCTATTCGAGGAATGACAACCGAAGTGGCTACTGCCCTTCGAGCCTCTTCTGGTACTTCTCTTTCTGTGGAGAGAACTCAAGCTAGGCTGTCAAAGAGGAAAGTTGTAGAAGAAGATTCTGAGGACGATGAAGACGAAAACACCTCTTTGATAGCTAGACCAAGAGCCAGGAGACGCATAGTTTCTGAGAATGAAGTTGAAGTTACCCCTGTCTGTGCCTCTCTTACTGAACCTGTTCACATTCCCTCTGAAGATGAAACCATTCCGAGGGACACCAACGAATCTATTCATCGTCTCTTCGTTGGTGGTTTTGAAAGTGGAGAACTAGGTCCAGTTTTAGATGAAGTTCCTCTTTCTTCCTCTGTTCCCATTCCTTCTTCTCCTGCTTCTTTACCTACTTCTGCTCCCTTACCTGCTTCGAGTCCTATGACTCCTGTTATTTTCACTTCTTCTACCACTCTTCCTTCTATAACTCCCCCTTCCTCTGTTCAATATGCAGAGGAGGGTTCTAGTAGCAGAAGCTTGGCTATGAGGAGCGTTACGCTTGAAGTTTTTGCTAACAACAGCCTTTTAAGGAAGTCTGGTGGAGCAGATGACTGGCTTAGGCCTTTGATTGGAGATATTGAGAAGAAGAAGATGGACAACCATAGCTGCTTAACTTTGATGAATGACATTGTTCATTCTACTTTGAAGGTATTCTTCCTTCACTTACTAACAAGTTTCTTTTTTTAAAAAAAATTCTTATTTCTATGAATTGTCACTACAGGCTAACATCATTGGTACAGAATTGATGGGAAGAATTTCCCTTCTAGAAAAGAAAGCCCGTGAGTCTGAAAAGTCTATCCACGAGGCTGAGGAAATAGCCAGGGGAGCACAACTAGAAGCAGCCAATTGGAAAGAGCAGTTTGAGAATGCTCAGGGAACTATAGAAGAATTGCTAGAGAGTAGAAATCTCCTGGAGCAACAAAAGCGAGGTCTGACTTCTGAGCTAGCAGTTGCCAAGGCTTCTTCAAGCCAATTTGAGAAAGATAAGGAGCGCCTTGAGTGTTCATTTTCAGAACAACTATCAAATTGTAGTGAAGAGATCAGAGAACTTAAGGTACTCTTGGCCAAGAAAGAAGAGTATGCAGGGGAGTTATTGCAAAGCTTGACTCAAGCTCAAGCTGATTTAAAAATCTCTTCTGATAAGGTACGTACCTTAGAGAGTTCTCTTGCCTCCCTTGAAGCATCCTTTGAATCCTCTTTAGCTGAAAATCAAGTGTTAAAGAATGATCTTGCTATGTGGGAAAGGGAGTATGAACTTCTTGAGGAGAATTTTAACATAGAGGTGAGTTGGGCTTTTCTAAACTCTCGTCGTGATGCTTTAATAGAGGCCAGTCAAGAAAACTTTGATTTAAACTTAGAGTTGGCCAAAGTTTTAGAGACCATTGATAGAACCCAACAACCACTTGACTTTCCCTCTCCGTCAATTGAAGCTCCCGTGGCTGAAGAACCTTTAAATGAAGAAGCCGTTGCTATGGCAGTTGAAGTTGAAAGTGTTGCAATTCCAGCTTCAGAGGGTGAAACTTCTATGACTCAGTCTGTGGAAGTTGAAGCTTCCATGACTCTTGCTTCCCTCGTTGATCCTAACATTTCAAGCTCAGCTGAAACCGTTCCTGTTGCTGCTTCTTCAGAAGTTGCCACCGTGCCTGTGGCTGAAAGTAAAATTAATATTGCAACTTCTGATGTGCTAACCCCTTCAATTGGATGATGGTTTTATCCCTTAGTTTTTAAGGGATTTTTGGTGAAAGTCCCAGTTATCATAATAGGGCACTTGTATAAACTTTTATTGACTAAGTTTCTACTTAGTCTTTTTAATTATATTAAGAAGTTTTGTTAGTACTTCAATGTGTTCTATTCTTGCCTTTTCCTTACTTATTTAGGACTTATAGAATAGTTTAGCATTTTTATCCTTTGAAAATGCTTTATGATTCTTCTCATGACTTATTAACATGAGGTTTATAAAAGAGGGCCCTTTTATTTTATCGACACTTAATGAAGAAGACGTCTCAACTTCACAATGGTGTTATAATACGATGAAAGAAATAGGAATACACATGTTTTGTGTGAAACAACTTTGACAAGTTTTTATTCATGAACTTTAACAAGTTTTTTGACTATTACATGTATTAAAATACATCTATAACTTCCTCGTAACTGTTTTTCTTGTAACAGATTTTTACATAATATAAAATAAACAAGGTTTTTCTTCATAACCTGTTTCAGTACATAGTCATGACCCTATCTTTATATGAAGAGTTTGAGAGGTGACTTCGTTTATGAGTTTGAGAGATGACTCTGTTGTTCTCATAGGAAAAACATTATGATGAATGTCTTGTGTTTGTTGAACACGATGATAAATGCTGAAGACTTCGTAACTTTTTCTCAACACTTGCCTCTTTGTGGCTGACTTTTGTTAGATATTCGTATCTGTTTTTCTACACATATCTGTGTATAATATGTAGTCCCCCAAGTGTTTGAGCGGTGAAGTATGAAGCCTCGAGCACTTGTTTATTTCTTTCAATTTGGTCCTTTTCCTGAAATTGAAAAATATACGAGACTCGGAGGTGCGATTATAGATGAAGACTGCCTAACTCATGTGTATTTCCATTAGATTAATTGTAATCCAGGGCTAGGAATTTTAGAATACTCCATTTTGCCTTGCAGGTCGTGACTCATCATTTGGCACGAGTTAGGGTTTTTGCCTAGCATCTAAAATCGTTAGTAAAACATTAATAATTCAAAAGAAATTTTTTAACATGGCGATACCTGACCGTGGGTTCTTTCTCAGAAGTAATATCTCTTTTAATGGACGGCATTCCAATGTGAGGGTAAAACTTTGCCGTCCATTGTCTCCAACTCGTATGCTCCTTTTCCCGCAATGTCACGAACTCTGTATGGTCCTTTCCACGTTGGACTTAGCTTTCCTGAATTAGCAGCCTTTGCAGATTGGAACACCTTTTTAATCACGAAGTCCCCAATTTTGAAAAATCTGAGGCGTGCTTTCCTATTGTAATATCGTTCAATTACTTGCTTTTGTGCTGCCATTCTTATCAATACAGCTTCTCTTCTTCCTTCAAGCAAATCAAGGTTGACCCGCATCTCTTCATCGTTAGATTCCTCCGTTGCCCGAACGTACCGTGTGCTTGGTTCACCTATTTCAACTGGAATTAAGGCTTCTACACCATAAACCATTGAAAATGGTGTTTCTCCAGTGCTTGTTTTTGTCGTTGTACGATAAGCCCATAATACTCCAGGTAATACCTCAGGCCAATTACCTTTTGAATCTTGTAACCTCTTCTTCAAGTTGTTGATAATGACTTTGTTAGTGGATTCCGCTTGTCCATTACCCACTGGATGGTATGGCGTAGACGTTATCCTTTTAATTTGCCAACTTTGAAGAAATTCTGTGATTTGAGCTCCTATGAATTGTGGTCCATTGTCACACACGATCTCCTTTGGTGCTCCAAAACGGCATATTATATTTCGCCATATAAAGTCTTTAACTTCCTTCTCTCGTACCTGTTTAAATGCTCCTGCTTCTACCCATTTAGTGAAATAATCTGTGAGTACAAGTAGAAACTTTACCTGACTTTTTGCTTGTGGAAGTGGACCTACGATATCCATTCCCCATTTCATAAAGGGCCACGGGGTTATAACAGGGTGTAGTAACTCAGCTGGTCTGTGCATATTATTGCCGTATCTTTGACATTTATCACATTTGGACACGAAACTGTTTGCCTCGTCTTCCATCTTAGGCCAATAATATCCTGCTCGAATCAATGTTCTTACCAGCGACCTTCCCCCTGCGTGATTTCCACAATGTCCTTCGTGCACTTCCCTCATCATATATTTTGTTTGAGAGGGTCCGAGACACCGTGCTAGTGGTCCACTGAACATCTTTCGATAAAGATTTCCTTAATACAAACAATATTGGGCGGCTTTTTTGCGAAGCGCGTGAGCCTTCCCTTTGTCAATAGGCACGGTTTCGTACTGTAAAAAAGCAATAATTTCGTTTCTCCAATCCCATGTTAGATGATTAAAATTTACCTCATTCTTATTAGGTTCGAGAACGGAATGAAATAAATGTATGACTGAAGCATTTGCGTCGTTTGCTACGTCAGCCGCAGATGCGAGATTAGCTAAAGCATCTGCCTCCATATTCTCATCTCTTGGGATCTGCATTACCTTCCAAGTTTGGAATTGCTTAATTAGTTCCCGTACCTTTTCGAGATATTCTTGCATTCGAGTTTCCCTGGCTGTATAAGTCCCCAACATTTGATTGACCACGAGTTGAGAATCACTCTTGATTATAATTTGTGTTATGCCGAGTTCTCTTGCCAATTCCAAACCTGCAATTACAGCTTCGTACTCTGCTTCATTGTTAGTTATAGAATGACATTTTATTGCTTGCCTAATAATTTCACCCGTAGGTGGTATGAGAACTATACCCAGACCTGCTCCTTTTATATTAGATGAACCATCAGTGAATAAAACCCAAGTCCCCGGGTTTGCACCATTAAAAACTTGTAATTCTTTTTCCACTTCTAAATGCATCCCCTGACTAAAATCAGCCACGAAATCAGCTAGTACTTGAGATTTTATAGCGGTCATGGGTTGATAAATGATTTTGTATTCACTTAGTTCTATATCCCATTTTGCTAATCTTCCTGACAGTTCGTGTTTATGCAAAATATTTCGAAGCGGAAAAGCAGTAACTATAATAATGGGATGACATTGAAAATAAAGTCTTAATTTTCTAGATGCCATGATCAAAGCTACTGCTAACTTTTCTAGCTGTGGGTATCGTGTCTCAGCATCTAATAAGGACTTACTTACATAATAAATAGGAGATTGTTTACCTTGGTCCTCACGGACTAAAACAATACTTACCGCAACTTCAGATACAACCAGATAGATGAGAAGCTTTTCTCCCACCTTTGGTTTTGCCAATAACGGTGGTTTTGACAAATAAGTTTTCAAATTTCTAAAGGCTTGTTGACAATCTTCATTCCATTCAAAATGATCTTGCTTTTTGAGTGCAGAGAAAAACGTAAAACACTTTTCTGAGGATTTGGAAATAAATCTCCCCAAAGCTTCAATTCTTTCCGTTAATCTTTGAACTTCCTTTTTATTAGTAAGGATATCAGGGATTTCTTCTATTGCTTTGATCTGAGAAGGATTTACCTCAATACCATGGTTAGAAACAAGAAAACCCAAAAACTTACCTGATGCAACTCCAAATGCACATTTTTCTGGGTTGAGTTTCATAATAAATTTTCGCAAAATTTCAAATATAACAGATAGATGAGAAATATGTTCATGAGACTGCTGGGTTTTGACGAGCATATCGTCTATATATACCTCCATTGTCTTCCCTAAATTTTCTTGGAACATTTTGGTGACCAACCTTTGATAGGTTGCCCCAACATTTTTGAGACCAAAGGGCATTACTTTATAACAGTAAGTCCCATTGTCTGTGATGAAAGAAGTTTTTTCTTCATCACTAGGGTCCATTTTAATTTGGTTGTACCCTGAATATGCATCTAAAAAACTTAAAATTTCATGTCCTGCAGTTGCATCAATTAATTGATCTATATGTGGTAAAGGAAAAGAATCTTTTGGACATGCTTTATTAAGATCTGTATAATCTACACAGACTCGCCACTTACCATTTTTCTTAGGTACAACAACTATGTTGGCTAACCAATTAGGGTACTTTACCTTGCGGATTGACCCAATTTTTAATAGCTTTTGGACCTCATCTTGAATTACCTGGTTTTTGAAAGCTCCTTGCTTTCTTTTCTTTTGCTTTATTGGTGTAAAGGATGGGTCTTCGTTTAATTTGTGAGTCAACACATCCAGTGGTATCCCTATCATGTCAGCATGGGACCAAGCAAAACAGTCCACGTTAGATTTTAGAAATTCAATTAACATACCTCGCATGTTTGAGTTTATATTAGCTCCAACATAAACTTTCCGTTCAGGCCAATGCTCAAATAATATCACAACCTCGAGTTCTTCGATGGTTGTTTGATATTTTCATTCTCCTTAGGTTCTTGAATTGTATTAGGTCTCGAGTCTAAATCTGTTTTCTCTTGCTCAGTTGAGGTTTGATTGCTAGCACCTTCAATTGTTTCCTGTAATTGCTATTTTTCTTTGTTTACGGTGCTCGTATCTGTTACAGCGTTGATACTCCTGGCTATTTGCTGATCCCCTCGAATTTGACAAATCCCCCACGGTGATGGAGATTTAATAACTTGATGTAGAGTTGATGGAACAACATCCATATCATGGATCCAAGGCCTCCCCATGATCATATTGTAGGCCATTTCCATATCAACTACCTGAAATTTAGTTTCTTTAACAACACCTGCAGCAAAAGTTGTTAGAATTACCTCTCCTTTTGTTACCACACTTGAATTGTCGAAGCCTGACAAGGTATGCGCCTTGGGTATCATTTTGTCTTCAGCTTGCATTTCACGTAATACCCTTAGTAGTATAATATTTACGGAACTCCCTGGATCAATCAAAACTCGTTTTACATTAGTATCATGTACAAGTAAAGATATTACCAGTGCGTCATTATGTGGGGTTATCACTCCTTCGGTATCTGCATCATCGAATGAAATACTTTCATTTTCTAAAACCTGTCGTACCCGTTTCCCGTGTGTAATTGTTACTTTAGAAACCTTGTTAGGAGCTGTGTAGGTTATGCCGTGAATATCTTCTCCCCCACTTATCACATTCACTGTTCTCTTGGGTGAAGGAGGCTTTGGTGGCTCTTGCCTATTTTTCATATAGGCTTGTTTACCTTTTTCACTAAATAACTCAGTGAGGTACCCTTGCTTCAATAGATGATCCACTTCACTCTGCAAGAATCTACATTCTGAAGTTTTGTGCCCGTGATCATTGTGGAATTCACACCAATGATCTGGATTGCGTCTATTTGGATTTGACCGCATCTCTTTTGGCCACCGTACCTTATCTCCCATGCTTCTCAAAACAGCCACGAACTCGGAGGTAGTGACATTAAAGTTATATCCGCCGAACCTAGCCTTTAAACTTCTGTCATCATCTCGTGACTCTTGTCTGTTCCGATCATTTCTTAATCTTGATGAAGAACCAGATTCCCTGTTCCTCGATTTTTGATCATATTGCTAGCTATCTTGTTTTGACCGTGAGTCTTTTCCTGCAGGTCCCATATATGGATCGTTCCTGTTTTTACCTGATCTTTTTTCGGTTTCGGATCTTCTGGAACCGCCCCTTTCTTCATGATGAAACTTAGGTATGGTATCTTCTTCAATTCGCAGCTTCGTACTGTACCTATTTTAAACATCATTCCACGTGGTTGCAGGGAATTCTCGAAGGCTTTCTTTGAGTCTTCTCGTGGCTTCAGAACTTTTGTCATTTAAATTACTTGCAAAAGCTATTGTAGCCCAGTTGTCAGGCACACGGGGTAGAGTCATTCTTTCATGCTAGAATCTATCAACAAAGTCTCTGAGCAACTCTGAATCTCCTTGTTTGATTTTGAAAATATCTTCCATTCTTTTCTCAACCTTTTGTGCTCCCGAATGTGCTTTAATAAAAGAATCTGCAAGCTTAGCAAAAGAATTTATAGAATTTTCAGATAAAAGAGAATACCAGGTTAATGCACCCTTGGTGAGTGTTTCTCCAAATTTCTTGACCAGTACTGATTCAATTTCTTGTTTGGTCAAGTCGTTGCCTTTTACGCTTGTTGTAAATGCAGTCACGTGGTCACGTGGGTCTATAGTACCATCATATTTCGGGATGTCAGGCATTTTGAACTTTTTCGGAATTGGAAGGGGAGCAACACTTGGCTTCCAAGGTTGTTGTGTGTATTTGTCCATGTCAACTCCTTTTATTACAGGCGGAACTCCAGGGATTTGCTCAATACATTCATTTTGTTCCTTAATCTGTTTCTGCAAGGTTAGTACTAAATTTTGCAAATAGGAATTATTTGAATTACCTGGTTCCCCTTCCTGTGGTTCACTGGTGGTTCCTCCATTTCCAGAATTAACAAGACCAGAACGGGGATTCTCCAATGTATTATTATTAGGAGTTGGTGTGGGTGGTGTAACAGGTAATCGACTAACTAGTGCCTGAAGAGCTTTGCCGACCTGTGCATCAATTAGCTTTTGTAAAACTTCATTTGTACCACTTTCAAAGTGTTCAGATTGTTCTTGTTGATCAGCACGAGATTTAGGAGTGCCTTCCCGAGATTGACGTGGTGAATTTTGAGGGGAGGAAACCACTTCAATGTTATGTAAATCTCCTTGATTTTGATGGATTTGATTTTCAGGGTTTCCCAATATGTTTTCATTGTTATTATTGGTGTTGTTGTTTGACATGGTGATAACAATGGACAAGATGTAGCTTAAAAGAAAAGATTATCAGATTCCCGGTAACGGAACCAATTTGTTTAACAAAAAATCTGAGTATTTGGTCAAAGCTAGAAAGAAATTTGGGTTACTGATAATCAGGAGACGAAAATAAAATATTTTTGAGAATGACGGTAAAGCAGTAAATAGTTTTGTATTTCAGTAAGATCTCAATCGTATTTCGTGTCCTTACAGATGTTGAGTTTTTCCTCTTTTATAGTTGATTCTAGGAGAAGATATAATGCCTTTGTCTTAATGAGGCAATTATGAGCAATAAATGATATTTAAAAGAAATGTTACACAATCATTTCTATTTAATTCAGATTCTCTAACGTATTTGACATTTAATGCTGTATTTAAACTCTTTTACGTCATCAAATTCGTATCTTCAACTTCTTCTAATCTTTGATCTTTAAACGACTCGAATAGGTACGAGACTCTTACCTACTTTAGTAACGGTCCACACCTATGTTGCTTTCTTTTACCCCTATCTGTTGTCGCCCGTGCCTCTTGGCTATTTATTGCGTTTTGACCTTTTGACCAGTCCACGTGTCATGACACGTCATCTTCAATATTCAGACTCAATTTTTTCCCAATACAGTTGCGGCGTGCAACCCGCTCCCCAAACAATATAAATTAACAGTTTTTCCAAATGAATTTACTCCAACAAATGCAACAATTAATAAAAATTCATAAGACAACAAAGTACACAATAATTATAATTCATTTAGGAAACAAATAATGACAAGTAGCAATTATTTGTGGAAACTAAGGAGGAAATAGGCAATTTAATATTTAGTATACTAAATGTCAAGTAGCAATTAAGTCACATAAATCACATAAGCATGTAGCAATTATAGCATAAATTCAAGGCATAATATTGAGCAAGGATGCCTTGATCCAATAATAACAAGTAACATAGTAATGGAAAATGCACGACATCACCCTTCATGCTTTTACTCTCAACCTCACCATATAATTAATAAGAAATGGCACGACATCACCCTTCGTGCTTTACACTCTTCCTCACATGATAATGAGTATAAAATGACACGGCATCGCCATTCGTGCATTAACTCTCATAATGGCACGACATCACCCTTCGTGCATTAACTCTCACAATATGGCACGACATCACCCTTCGTGCATTAACACTCACTCGCAAAAACATTACACGGCATCACCCTTCATGCTTTACACTCCGCCAAAACATTGCACGGCATCACCCTTCGTGCTTTACACTCACTCACCAAAATATTGTACGACATCACCTTTTGTGCTTTACGCTCTTTCTCTCCTAGCTACTCCGGGAGCCGACGATGGTAAGGAGGAGGAAGAATTGGACGATCTTGAGCAGGATGCCTGGTATGAGGATGAATATCCTCAAGGTGATGGCGGAGACGGTGCTGTTGGGCCGAGTGGTGGAGGCGACAACGATGAAGGTGGGAACGACGTGAAGTAGTACTTTGTACTTAGTTTTTGTCTTCTTTTTTTGGGTGTCTTTCTGGCCCTTTGTAAGATACTTTTTGGAATGGAATGATTGTATCCTTTGATGTGTGTTATTGGGTCTCTTATTTTTTTCCTATGTTTTTCTTCAAATAGTTGCTTTAGAAGAATTGTGTCAGTATGTGCTATCTCAAACATGGTCGAGTACATCTTTGATTGAATCTGGGTGAAGTCCCATGTCTTCGTACTTAACTAAAATGAAGTTGACTTGTAAATCGAACTCAAGTCAGGTTGAGTATGGGTTGAATTCGAGTGTGGTCGAATATAATTCTTTACTAATTCGAACAAGGTTGGGCATATTAATTCGAACGAGGTTGTTGTAAGTTTTTTCGAACGAGGTCGAATGTTACTAATTAATTCGAACAAGGCCAAATGTGAGTTAATTCGAGTGAGGTCGAATATCACTTTAATTAATTCGAACAAGGTCGAATGTGAGTTAATCGAGCAAGGTCGAATGTAAGTTAATTCGAATGAGGTCGAATGTCACTAATTAATTCGAACAAGGTCGAATGTGAGTTTATTCGAGCGAGGTCGAATATAACTTTAATTAATCCGAACAAGGTCAAATGTGAGTTAATTCAAGCGAGGTCAAATGTTACTTTAGTTAATTCGAACAAGGTCGAATGTGAGTTAATTTGAGCGAGGTAGAATGTCACTTTAGTTAATTTGAACAAGGTCGAATGTGAGTTGATTCGAGCGAGGTTGAATATCACTTTAGTTAATTTGAACAAGGTCGAATATGAGTTAATTCGAGCAAGGTCGAATATCACTTTAATTAATTCGAACAAGGTCGAATGTGAGTTAATTCGAGCAAGGTCGAATATTACTTTAATTAATTCGAACAAGGTCGAATTTGAGTGCAGAAACTTGGAGACAGGCGAACGTCATGTGTTTGTATGCTTTGCTTATATATATACATTGGAGAAGTTTACATGTTTTTCGGGCTGCTATTCCAGTCCCAGTCTATCTAGTCCCTTTATTGTTGCGCCCGGAGAAGTATTCGAGGGGTCGAGCAATGAACTTACCAACTTATAATCTAACCTGCTTGAGCCTTAAACTTCGAGATGTTCTCCTTGTCGCCTCGTTAAAAACCTTCCCGAGAAAACCCAATTGGGATAAAACTCAGGTGAGGAAAAAAGAGTACGGCTCAGAGAACATCTTTCCTTAGAAGTTGAAGTACTTGAGGTGTCGATGTTCCAGTTGTTTGGTAATAGATTCCCCTCCATTGTTTCTAGTTGGAATGACCCTTTGCTTTCTACCGCCATGATTTTATATGGGTTGTCTTAATTAGTTCCTAGCTTTTCTTCCCATGAGTCCTTGCTTGCCTGTGTTTTGGCTTTGAGTACGTAGTCTCCGACTTTAAGCGGTCTGACCTTGGCCTTTTTGTTGTAGTATCACTTTGCTTGTTGCTTTTGAGCGACCATTCTTATGTACGCCATATCTCTTCGTTCTTCATCCTCGTCGAGGTCTTACCTCCTGCTTTCATTGTTTCTCAGCCCGCTCTCGTGTGAGTACCTTAAACTTGGTTCTCTGACCTCAACCGGTATCACGGCATCAGTCCCATAGACCAGCGAGTACGGTGTTTCTCCTTTGATTGTTTTCGGCGTCGTGCGGTATGCCCATAGCACTTCCACCAGCAACTCTGGCCATAGTCCATTGGCGTTTTCGAGCTTCTTTTTCATGATATTCAATATTGACTAATTGGAGGATTCCACTTGCCCATTGCCTGCGGGGTGATATGGCGTGGAGAGTATTCTTTTGAAATGCCATTTCTTGAAGAACTCAGCAATATTTTTTCCAGTGAATTGAGGTCCGTTGTCACAACTGATTTCTTTGGTGAGGCCGAAACGACACACAATATTCCTCCATATGAAGGTGATCAATTTTTGCTCACGTATTTGGGTGAATGTTGTCACGCCCCTGTCACGACCCCAAACCAGCCCGGTCATGATGGTGCCTCTCGTGAAAGACAAGACCAGCCGACACAACACTCACCTTAACCCTTTAAGCATTAAGAGTCATTTTTAAGTCTTTAAATTAAACAATGTTTCATAATAAAATCCTAGAATAACAGTGGGGAATAAAATACCAGCCCGACATCGGGGTGTCACTAGTCATGAGCAACTATCAAGGTCTGAATACAACAAAAGTCTAAGAATGTATTAAATACAATAACAACAATGAAGGGAAGGAAGCGGTGCTGTGAACGTCATGCAGACACCTTGCTAACTCTGATGACTCTGCGGCTGAGCTATCAACACCCTCTACCGGGTTCCGATATACCTGAATCTGCACACAAGGTGCAGGGAGTAATGTGAGTACTCCAATCCAGTAAGTAATAAGAGTAAATAAAGGCTGAGCAGTAGGAAACAATGAATCCACATTTACGCTGGGTTCAATAAACACAACAGGCTTTCAAATCATAATACGAGTCAATCTTCCCTTTTAAAATCCAGCTTTTAGTAAAAATCATCTTTGAAATACCTTGCAACAGTTTCAGTAGGGGTTCAATACCATTTAAAATAATAATAGAGATTAAAGTCATAATCAGCCCCTCAGGCAAAGCATAGTTCGTAAAATAGCCCCTCGGGCAAAACAGTAATCACAAACACTTCATAACTTGAAAATATCAGTGGAAATAACCAATGTCAAATCAGTGATTAATTTCTAAACATCTCATAAACCCAGTTTAAATAAAAGTTGTTTTAAAACATTTGTGCAACTTTCCGACAGAGGCTCAATATAAAGATGAGTGAAAACTGTCAATAAATCAACATATTCGATAGAAACTCATTTTAAGAGGAGTGAAATCAATAAGTCCATAAACAGGCCTCTCAGGAAAAACACCACTCATATGCATGTATATATCTATCACCCCTCGGGATAGCCTCTCTGTCACTCGTGACTCAACTCTTACCAATCAGTACTCGCACTCAGCATTCACGCTCAATCGGTACCATATAGTAACTGCTGCGGCGTGCAGCCCGATCTGCATATCTCTCACAATAACTGAAATCAAAGTAACCGTTGCGGCGTGCAGTCCGATCCATATAAATAGTCGACTGCGCTCACTGGGGGTGTGCAGACTCCGGAGGGGTTCCTACAGCCCAAGCGCTATATTGCTGCGGCGCGCAACATCCATATAAGTATTGCTGCGGCGTGCAGCCCGATCCATATACATACATATATATATATATATATATATATATATATATATATATATATATATATATATATATATATACATTGCTGCGGCGTGCAGCCCGATCCATAGATATATAATCCTCACAACTAGGCCCTCGGCTTCTCTCAGTCATTAACCTCACCATCAGACTCTCAGTCTATCTCAGTCATCAATCTCACAATCAGACCCTCGGTCTATCTCAATAAAACAAGGAACTCAGCCCGAAACAATTTCCACTTGTTAAGAATATAGTGATAAAGCCAGATTTGAGCAATAAACAGGTAAAACATGACCGAGAATATGCTTTCAAACAAATAGAGTGAGGAAAGGTAGTAAAAATGCCCCTAAGGGTCTCAACAAGTCAGCACAAGGCCCCAAACATGGCATACAACCCAAAAATATAATAATGTCAAACAACTAACAATCAAATACGCATTAAAATATTCGTTCGGGATGGACTAGGTCACAATCCCCAGCGGTGCTCTACCCCACGCTCGTCATCCAGCGTGCAAGTCACCTCAAAGTAATACAACGACGTATAATCCGGGGTTTCAGACCCTCAGGACAGTATTTACAATCATTACTTACCTCGAACCGGCTAATCCTCTAGCTCGCGATGCCTTTGTCTCTCAAATCGACCTCAGAATGCCTCGAATCTAGCTACAATAATTCGATTCAGTTAATAAAAATTATAGGAATTATTTCTATATGAAATTCTACATTTCCATTAAAAATCCGAAATTGCACTCAAAATCTGCTCGTGGGGCCCACATCTCGTAACCCGACAAAAATTATGGAATATGAAACCTCATCCAACCACGAATCCAACCATACCAATTTTACTAAAATCCGACATCAACTCGACCCTCAAATCTTCAAATTAAACCAAGAGGGTTTTCAAGATTTTCCCAACTAAAATCACCAATTAAATGCCAAAACTAGTAATAGATTCGGGTAATCTAACCAAAATTGAGTTAATAACACTTACCCCGTTGTTTCCTCTGAAAATCTCCCAAAAATCGCCTCTCCCCGAGCTCCAATTTGGTAAAAATGGAAAATGGGATTTGTCCCATTTTCCGGAACTTAACATTCTGTCAGGTACTGTTCACACTGTTTGTCACACCTCTTTTTTCCTCCCCGCGAGGGGCGTAGGAGTTTTTTCCAGTTAAAGGACAATCGAAACGGGATTTGTTTATTTATTTCAGAGTCGCCACTTGGGAGATTTAGGGTGTCCCAAGTCACCAATTTTAATCCCGAATCGAGGAAAAGAATGACTCCATATTACAGTCTGCGTACCAGAAATTCGGATAAGGAATTCTGTTAACCCGGGAGAAGGTGTTAGGCATTCCCGAGTTCCGTGGTTCTAGCACGGTCGCTCAACTGTCATATTTGGCTGGATTATCTGATTTAATACATGTTGAACCTATGTGCAAAATTTAACTTTTAACCGCTTTTATCATTTACTGTCATTTTTATCAAGAATTGCAATATCGTGGAAAACACATCTCGAACCACGTCACAATTAATGTACCCGCAGTTAGAGCTACATTTCAACTCTGTTGAGATTGGGATTTGGGTCACATAAATGTGCACCCGAGTTTAGGAAGTTAACATTATTAAATACGCGGCTAAAGTGACTAGCGTATCATTTACTTTGGGTAGGGCCGTGGAATTTTGCTAAACGGTCCATCCCGAAGTCTAAGCAATTTTTAAGCCAATATTTACTGAGGGCCCCGCAATTTTGTATTTTTATTCGGCGAGGCTCATCTCATTCTTATTTTTTAAAGGAATTTGCAACGTCATGGACACGCATCTCGAACCACGTCACAATCAATGTACCCGTGATTAGAGACACATTTCAACTCCGTTGAGATTTGGATTTGGGTCACATAAATGTACACCCGAGTTTAGGAAAAGTAATTGAATTAAATCGCGTCTAAAGAGGCTAACGCGTTATTAACTTTGGGGAAGGCAGTGAAATTCACTAAACAGTCCATCCCAAATTCTAAGTATTTATTATGACCCATTATTGAGGGCCCCACAATTTGTATTTTTATTTGGGCAAGGCTCGTCTCATTATTTTTTTTTAAGGATAATCTAAAGCAGCTATATGTATATTTTTCGTCCGTCTCTAAATGGAAGAAGAAAAAGTCCTACTTTATTTACATGCTTGACAAGACCATCATTTATTTCTCGGATTCAAACAAACGCAGCTAGAAAATTGCAATCAAACTTTGCGCGAAAGGAAGTTGTTTCATGCCTCATTCTATAAGCTGATACTACTGAAGCTGAAATTATAACCAAATACGTAATTGACAGGCAATACGCATTCAAAAGGGCCGAAGTATCTTATAACTAATTTTTGAACCCACATTGTTAGAGGAAATGAACCGTTAGGACTAATTGTTTTCAACTACTTGAAGCTAAGCCAACCTTGATTACTAATGATTACAAAAGTTACTTAACTTGCTTATCAACTTGAATAACCTATTGGGTTAAGGTTCTTATCCTTTCTACATTTCTTGAATCGCGCCACAAGTATGTCAAGCCTACGGATTCTACAAATTTAAGGGCGTGAATTCATACTATGTTCCTATCTGATTATATGACACTCGAAACAAACTGTTAATGACTTTGTCAAATAACTATTCCAACACTAAAGCTATGGAAACATACTTTCAACTTGAAACTGAAATCAATATGAGATCTACATTATTTCGGATTTTTTCCTTTTAGAGTAAATGCTGAGTCAAACAAACTCTAATTATATTGAAAGCTATGGCCAGACAATTACCCATTGAAACAAAACCCAAACAAACCCAGACACGATTCTAATGGAATACATGAACTATTATACACAGCTTAACATTCAATATACAATTAAAGCAAATTCGAAAGAGGCACTTCAACTCTTCGTTTCTATACTCAGGTTTCAATTTTTCAGCCTACATTGACAGTGTATCAGTTGTGTACCTGAGATTGGAAATAAGAACAAGAAGAGGAAGAAGATCAGCAACAGCAGCTGGGTAGCAGTAAGGCCGTAGTAACAACAACAACAAGCAAACGGACAACAGTATTCACAGCAGTAACAAAACAACAAACAAGAGTTCCACAATAACAATAGCTCAACGAACAACCAATAACAACTTTAATAGTAATAAAAACCAGAAGCAGTCCAGCAGCCACATAAATCCAGAATACAGTAGCAACCCAGCAGGGAAACCAGAATACCCCACTGAAATAGTAACAACCCAACTAAACAACAGACTTGACAGAAAATAGCTTGACAATCAAATAATCGGACTTAGCAAAACAGCTTGAACAAAAACCAACTGTATCAAACCAAAACCTGACCAGCCCCCCCTTTTTGCCTTTTAGGATTATTAGATTTTTTTCTCTCAATTGCCAACCCCTTATTAGTAAAAAATGAGCTCATTTATAGGCCCAAAGGACCTTCATAGGACTGCCTCGTATCCAGACTTCCTCCCCATACCCTTCAACTTCCCACGCCTAAGTATCTTCTTGATGCAAGTCATTTGGTTCCCCACTATAGCATGCTTGTCATATTGATTTATTCAAGAGTCATGGGCTTTTATTAGATTATTTATTTTGACCCATGTTCCTGTGTTGTGCATCCCACTAATACTAGATTAATAGTATTTTTCATTAACCAATTGACAGCCCATTAATCCTAAGCATTTGTCAGTCTTTGACACCCCAAATTATCCCTCAAGCCACTGATTATTACTGCCTTACCCCACCCCCTTCACATCGGTGAGTCTGTCAACTATAACCATTTTAATCCTAATTCGAACCTCACCAACTAACAAACTACAACCTATAATTAGTTTACCACTGGATTTAGACAACCATTTAATCAGAATCAGACAGTATGAATCAAGTCGTTGCCTTCCAAGACTGTAAAACACAAACGACAATATGTATCGAATCAACTTTGCGAGTTACAACGTATACTAATCAGTCGACAACAAAAGTAGGCTAAAACAGAGCACACAGGTGATTCATGTGTTTTTGGACGAAACATGGAACTTATGAAACTTAATTATTCGACGGTGTTACTCAAATCGACTATACAAACTATTACATGTAACAAACAATCGACAAACAACCTAGACTAAACAGGCCACCAAATTATTTCAATATTCGGGACATTTAGCAGGGAGTTTACGAAACTTAACTATTCGACGACATTAGTCAAAGCGAATAGATATCTCATAACATACACTTAACACTGAATAGAAGAGAAATCGACCACATAAAAGGGTCTTTGAAGATGGAGAGGATTGACAGAAAAATAATCAAAAATCAAAAACAAATCTACTGACATACGAATAACACATTAATAGAAGGAAAGAAAAGACAATTACCTCGGAAGCTTACATAAAAAACGAACCAGGCCTGAACCGAACTCGACTTCTTTGAGGTCGAATGGACTTTAATCGAAGTGTTCCCGAATGTGAACACCTCGATTAAGGTCTATTAGACCCCAATCTGTTGTTGATTTGGACGGACCCTTATGGATTTGATTGTTAGGGTTCTTGAGCTCAGATTTGGGGTTCGAAGAATTCTACCTAGATTCGAACCAAACCAACGTTGGTTAGGGTATAAGGGATGTCAGGGGAGTGGCTGGTGTGAATTTGGGACTCATTAGGTGATTTAGGGTTTTGACTCGAATCTTTGATCGAAGATTCGAGAACCTTGGAGATGATTCGAAATTATGTGACCAGGGATTCGTGTTCAGGGTGGTTTGTCGGTTCAGTGGTGTAACTATGGTGACCGGTGGCGTTGTTGCCGCCGGGTTTACGTTGAAGGGGAGTTATGGCAGCTGCTAGGGTTTGGGGGTGTTTGGGATCGTCTCTAAGAGACGATGAAACCAGGGGGGGGTGTTTGGATAGGGGGCGGGGTAACAGGGTTGAGCTTATATACGACTTAGGGGTTTAGATCCTAGCCGTTGGATCAGGTGAGATCGATGGCCAGGATCTATTCACTGAAGGGGGACGACGTCGTTTGGGCGTAGTGGTAGGTGAGACCGGATATGGGAATAGGTCGGGTCAGGCTTTTGGATATGGGTATTAATTGCATCCGTTGGATGAGGGCTAGATGGACGGCTGGGATCAACTGTCATCGAAGCAACGTAGTTCTGGTATCAGACTACGTCATTTGATGGCGTGGGAGACGGGTCTTCTGGGCTGACTGACTTGGGCCAATTTTTGGTGCTATTTGGGCCTGATTTTCAGCTCAATTTTGGCTCAAATCCGGGTATTCTTTACTATTTTCAACTCTTTTCTTTTTTCTACTTTAATTAACAATCAACAAAATTCTAAAATAATTTTGTAAAACCAAAATTAGCCTACAACAATGTTACACCTTAACAACAATTAACACACAAGGTCAAACATTTAATTAAAAAATAAAATTACACCACGACACACATAAATGACAAAACACAACAAAAATGCATATTTTTGTGATTTTCTTTCTTTTAAAATAAAACATGGTTTAATCGACTCCACAATGCGCAATTAAATCTTGAATGTGCATGCAACATATATCAATCACAACAACGGCAAGCATTTACGGACCAAATAATTACCAAAATGTCACGTAAATTCTAAAAATCGTACACAGATGGATTTTGTTTTTATTTTTTGATTTCTTTTGGAGTAATTTCCGTGAAGCAAAAATCACGTGCTCACAGCTGCCTCTCTTTGCCCGAAAGCACAAAGAGCTTTCGCGCAAAGATAAAGTGAGCGGATACGAGTGATTTTGCCCTGTTGGAGTACTCCGTGTGAAGCATTGTTTGAAAAAAAGATTTAACCAAACCTTTGCTTCAAAGGTCTCTTACATATCCCCGGCTAAAAGGGAATCAGGTTAATGTAGTTCGGTAAGTTTTGGTAGCTGGGACTACCATGTGACTGTAATTTTTGCTACTGTTGCTGTTGTATGCTGTTACTGCTGCTCTACTGGTCTCCTTATTACACCGTGCTAAAAAGAAAATAAGGTGATAGACTAGACTACGGATCACAAGATCCGATCTATCTTCAAACTTGTTCTTGTTGTCTTGCTTTCTTGTCGACTGGTGTTTCTTCTGGTGCTTCTCTTTTCTGACAATTGCTGGTGATGACACTGGTCTTTTGCTTTTCCGAATACCAGTATTCATCATTTTGTTCTATCCGCTGAGGATGCGGTCATCTTCATTCTGCTGGGGATTTTTGTTGTAACCTTCTGCCTTCCGGTGGGTTACTGCTTGATCTTGTATGATATTCCTCTGTTCTGCAGGCGGACTCCTGACTTCATCAATCTTCAACAAATAACAACCTCCGTTCTACAGGCGGGCTCCTGACTTCAACAACTTGAATTTAACAACCTCCGTTCTACAGGCGGGCTCCTGACTCTAACAACTTTCTCAAAATAATTCAGCCTCCATTCTCCAGGCGGGCTCCTGACTTCTTCAATTTCTTAAACTAAATCACCTCCATTCTCCAAGCGGGCTCCTAACTTCTTCAATTTTCTTAAAATAGTTCACCTCCATTCTCCAGACGGGCTCCTGACTTCTTCAACTTCTTAAAATAAAACACCTCCATTCTCCAGGCAGGCTCCTGACTTCTACGCCTTCTTAAATAAAACAGCCTCCATTCTCCAGGCGGGCTCCTGACTTCTTCAACTTCTTAAAAAAAAAACACCTCCATTCTCCAGGCGGGATCCTGACTTCTTCAACTTCTTAAAATAAAATAGCCTCCATTCTCCAGGCGGGCTCCTGACTTCTACAACTTCTTAAAATAAAACAGCCTCCATTCTCCAGGCGGGCTCCTGACTTCTACAACTTCTTAAAATAAAACAGCCTCCATTCTCCAGGCGGGCTCCTGACTTCTACAACTTCTCAAAATAAATCAGCCTCTATTCTCCAGGCGGGCTCCTGACTTCTACAACTTCTTAAAATAAAACAGCCTCCATTCTCCAGGCGGGCTCCTGACTTCTTCAACTTCTTAAAATAAACACCTCCATTCTCCAGCCTCCTGACTTCTACAACTTCTTAAAATAAATCAGCCTCCATTCTCCAGGCAGGCTCCTGATTTCTACAACTTCTTAAAATAAAACAGCCTACATTCTCCAGGCGGGCTCCTGACTTCTTCAACTTCTTAAAAAAAACCTCCATTCTCCAGGCGGGCTCCTGACTTCTTCAATTTCTTAAAATAAAACAGCCTCCATTCTCCAGGCGGACTCCTAACTTCTACAACTTCTTAAAATTAAACAGCCTCCATTCTCCAGGCGGGCTCCTGACTTCTACAACTTCTTAAAATAAAACAGCCTCCATTCTCCAGGCGGGCTCCTGACTTCTACAACTCCTTATTGAGAGAAACTTTTCGTAATGAGAGAAAATTTTCCTACCCCAGTTTGATAATCTGCTTTGTGATTCTGTCTTCCTGCGGTCAATAATATTTCTTCTCCCTGTTTCAAATCAAAGAAAAATTTGTTAGTTTAACATGGGGCGAGTGGTCGTGCCACTTCTGCTGAGGATGGTTTTTCCCTTTTCTTTTCCTTGCATTGCTATAAAACTTGCTGGGGCTGATATTCCCTCTGGGGATGGTTGTCGGAGTTGTCCCTGTATCTTACAAATCTGCTGCGGATCATCTTGGAATTTGATCCATAACTTCCCTTGGAGATGTGGGCCTCTTAGGATCTAGACCCCTTCATCTTTTGGTCTTGCGACAAATTTCTTTTCGTTTTGTCGTCTTATCTTTGGCTTGCCCTTTTCGCATTTCGCCTTGCACCATTTTGGCAATTGGTAGTAGATTCTGAAAATCCTTTTTCAAAAATGACCTGTTGGGGGGGGGGGGATAAAATCCAAAAATGAAAGAGTGATAATTTTAAAGATAGAAAACGGAGTCTTTCTGAACAAAACGCTGGGAAAAGAAAAGAAAAGAACTTATCTGAATGATATAACCAATCCCAATGATCATGTCGTGCATTACAGATCGATCAACCCAGTCTTTTGTATCAATCGACTTTTCGGATGGTCTCATCTCGCTGGGGATAAATGAATATTCGACTTTTGCCAAAGGCGGACCCTTTCCGTCAATCTTGCCTTGTCGCCTCATAGTGCCCTTCGAGGGGTTTTCACTAATAAGACTCTCTCATTTCTCTCAATTCTCGTTGCCTTATGGTGCCCGTGGAGGTTTTCACCAGTGAGACTCTCTCATTTTATTTTATTTTTCAGCTGGGGATTGGAGCGTGTCGATACGACGCTCTTTGGTGGGGATTCTTTCGGCTATCAATTTGTTTCCAGTTTTTGATCCTTTTCTCTGCTGGGGATCAGAGTGTTGCTCCTGACTTCCACGTGCATGAACTTGGCACTTCTCGAATACTGATCGGGAGGTCTTTTTTGGATATCAATATGGTTTTTTGTGTATGGCTAAAAAAGGAAAAGGGGTATCAAAAGGCTCAAAATAATTTTGACGGGTAAAACATTACAACTCTTGAAATCAAATTTTCTTTCCCAAAATTATAAACACAACTTCTGCCCCAGTTTCTTGCTTGGGGATTCTTATTTTTTGTTACACTATGACCGAGCCGTGAGGCGCCTACGTATCCTTCTTTGAGGAATCAGGTCAAACATAGTTCCCATTTCTTTGTTTTTTCTTTTGATTTTTCTTTTGTCTTTATTATCGTTTTTCTCTCTTTTTATCTTTTGTTTTGATTACTGATTCCAAAAGAGGGATATGAAAGAATAAATAAGGCTCAAAAGGGTAAGCAAAGGTTAAAGTGTTTTGATAGAAGAAAGAATTGCCTCCGTCATCTCATTCTCCGATAAATGCCAACCCCAAACAAATGTCAATTACAATCAAAAGAGATTATACATAATATCTCTTAACTGCGTCGGAATTGATAGCCATGTCGATGCATTTTCCTTCAATATCTGTTAAACATAAAGCGCCATTGGACAATACTCTGGTTACAATGAATGGTCCTTGCCAATTCGGGGCGAACTTGCCCTTTGCTTCCGCTTGGTGTGGCAGGATTCGTTTCAACACTTGTTGCCCCACTTCAAATTTTCTGGGGCGCACCATCTTGTTGTAAGCTCTCGCCATTCTCCTTTGATATAACTGGTCATGACACACGGCTGCCAATCTCTTTTCATCAATCAAGCTCAACTGTTCCAAATGGGTTTTGACCCACTCATCATCATCAGTCTCAGCCTCGGCGACAATCCGAAGGGATGGAATTTCCACTTCCGCTGGTATCACTGCTTCAGTTCCATACACCAACAAATAAGGGGTTGCACCTACTGAAGTCCGGACGGTAGTGCGATAACCCAACAATGCAAATGGTAATTTTTCATGCCATTGTCTGGATCCTTCTACCATCTTCCTCAGTATCTTCTTGATGTTCTTGTTGGCTGCTTCAACAGCTCCATTTGCCTTGGGACGATATGGTGTGGAATTACGATGTGTAATCTTAACTGTTCGCATACTTCTCTCATCAAATTGCTGTTAAGATTAGAACCATTTCCGTGATTATCACTTTCGGGATCCCAAATCTACAGATGATATGGGAATGGACAAAATCCACCACTGCCTTCTTGGTTACTGACTTGAAAGTTTTGGCTTCAACCCACTTAGTAAAATAATCGATGGTCACCAGAATGAACCTGTGACCATTCGAAGCTGCCGGCTCAATAGGCCCAATGACGTCCATCCCCCATACCACAAATGGCCATGGTGCTGACATTGTGTGCAATTTCGTTGGTGGAGAATGAATCTGATCGCCGTGTATCTGACACTGATGGCATTTCCGCACGAATTTGATACAATCATGCTCCATGGTGAGCCAATAATACCCTGCTCGAAGAATCTTCTTCGCCAATACATATCCTCTCATATGGGGCCCACAAACTCCAGCATGTACCTCTATCATAACCGTTATGGCTTGACTGACGTCTATACATCTCAGCAATCCCAAATCTGGGGTTCTCTTGTATAACACTCCTCCACTGAGGAAGAAACCACTAGACAATCGCTGAATGGCTCTTTTTTGGTCTCCGGTGGCCTGCTCCGGGTATATCCCCATCCTGAGATACTCTTTGATGTCATAAAACCATGGCTCGCCATCCACTTCTTCCTCTATCATGTTGCATTAGGCATGCTGATCGTGAACCTGGATGTGCAATGGGTCAACATGAATTTTGTCTGGGTGGTGCAACATTGATGCTAAAGTGGCCAATACATCGACAACCTCATTGTGAACTCTAGGGATGTGTCTGAACTCTACTGATCAAAATCGCTTGCTCAGATCGTGCAAACATTGTCGATATGGTATGAGCTTCAAATCCCATGTTTCCCATTCACCCTGAATTTGATGCACCAGGAGGTCCGAGTCTCCCAAGACCAAAACGTCCTGGACATCCATGTCTGCCGCTAATTGCAAACCCAAAATGCGTGCCTCATACTCAGCCATGTTGTTGGTACAATAGAAACGCAGTTGAGCTGTAATAGGGTAATGATGTCCTGTTTTAGAAATAAGCACTACTCCTATTCCAACTCCCTTCGCATTTGCGGCTCCATCAAAGAAAAGCTTCCAACCGGGTTCCTCAGGTAATTCCAACTCATCTATCTGCATTACTTCCTCGTCGGGAAAATACGTCCTCAACGACTCGTATTCCTCGTCAATAGGATTCTCAGCCAAGTGATCTGCCAACGCTTGGGCGTTCATGGATATCCTCGTCACATAGATGATATCGAACTCCGTGAGTAATATTTGCCATTTTGCTAACCTTCCTGTGGGCATAGGTTTTTGGAAAATATACTTTAACGGATCCAAACGGGAAATGAGATAAGTAGTATATGAGGATAAATAATGTTTCAACTTTTGGGCCACCCAGGTTAGGGCGCAACATGTCTTCTCGAGTTGAGTTTACTTAACCTCATATACTGTAAACTTCTTGCTGAGATAATAGATGGCTTGCTCTTTTTTTCCCGTAATGTCGTGTTGCCCCAACACGCAACCAAAGGAATTCTCCAAGACCGTCAGATAAAGAATTAACGGTCTTCCCAGCTCAGGGGGAACCAATACAGGTGGATTTGATAAATATTCTTTGATCTGGTCGAATGCCACCTGGCATTCCGCCGTCCATCCTATTGCAGCATCCTTCTTCAACAGCTGAAAAATGGGTTCACAGGTTGCTGTGAGTTGAGCAATAAATCTGCTGATGTAATTCAACCTTCCCAACAGACTCATTACTTCTGTCTTGTTCTTCGGCGGTGGCAACTCTTGGATAGATTTGATTTTTGATGGATCCAGTTCAATACCTCGCCGACTGACAATGAATCCCAAAAGCTTCCCAGATGGAACACCAAATGCGCATTTGGCCGGGTTGAGCTTAATATCATACCTTCGAAGTCTTTGAAAGAACTTCCTTAGGTCTGCTACGTGGTCTTCCTGATGCTTGGACTTTATGATTACATCGTCTACGTACACTTCAATTTCTTTGTGTATCATGTCATGAAACACAGTGGTCATTGCCCTCATGTACGTTGCCCCGACATTCTTCAAACCAAATGGCATTACCCGGTAGCAATAAGTTCCCCACGGCGTAATGAAGGCTGTCTTTTCCGCATCTTCCTCATCCATCAGAATCTGATGATACCCAACATAGCAATCCATAAAAGATCCGATCTCACATCCAGCACAATTGTCGATTAAGATATGGATGTTGGGTAAAGGAAAGTTGTCTTTTGGGCTTGCCCTGTTCAGATTGCGGTAATCGACACATACCCTGATCCTTCCATCTTTCTTTGGTACCGGCACCACATTAGCCAACCAATCAGGATATCGAGTGACACGAATAACCTTTGCTTGCAGCTGCTTGGTTACTTCTTCTTTAATCTTCACACCCATATCCGTTTTGAATTTCCTCAATTTTTGCTTAACGGGAGGGCATGCCGGGTTAGTGGGCAATTTGTGAACCACTAAATCTGTGCTTAACCCCAGCATGTCATCATACGACCATGCAAAAACATCTTTGAACTCAATAAGTGTTTTGACCAATTCCTCCCTGATATTTGGTGCAATGTGGATGCTTACTTTAGTTTCTCTGATATCGCCGGCATCCCCTAAATTGATGGCTTCTGTGTCATTTAAGTTGGGTTTGTATTTTTCTTCAAACTGGCTCAACTCCCTGTTTATCTCCTCGAATGCTTCATCCTCATTGTATTCCGATTCATTATCATAATCGACCTCTTGTATGTTTAGCTCGGAATCAGATTGATCTTTTAGACTAGGTTGAAGATCCGTTGTGCATGCCATGTCATTAGAATCAGTATGAAAAGAACTGTTCAGAGAAAGAAATGAAAGAAGCAAAATTAAAATAAATAATAATAATAAAAAAAATAAGAAATAAAGAAGAAACTCTTCGTTTTATTGAATTACGGGATAACAAGGTTTCACACTGTATTCGACATAATAAAAAGAAGTCTGGATTACAACCCTGGAATAATCCAGAAAACAGAAAAGGAAAATCAGAGTCAACTACCAAGACTCCCTCCAAGTAGGAAGATGAGTAACCATCTAATTGTTGACCTTGACCCTGGGACCCACAAACTGTATGTCTGCCTTACTGGAACCCTCTCCAGCTTCTATCATGTTGACGTCGGCAAACACTCTTCCAAAGCTTTCATTCAAATCCCCGTTTGGCCCCATCAGAGGTCCAAGAACTTCCGGGACTGACAACTTTCTGCACCCTTCTTTGACAAATGACCTGGACAGGCGTGGGACTGGTTTAGGAAGGACCCAAACTCTTTTCTTCAATTTGTGGTCTCGCTTCACATTCGCTGCGGTGGGCTTGAATCCCAACCCAAAAGTTTCCAGGTTCTTGGGCAAAGAAACTGGCTGGATCATTCCCTGCAGATCAACCCCCAGACCTTTCCCTGGTACAAACCCATTATTCAACATTTCTGATGCTATCATGAAGGTTGCAGCTGTGATTCTGGGAAGTGGAAGGCCCTCGCCCTCAGGAATTTTGTCCACCGAGACTGCATCAAAAACCTGATACACCCATGGGACCTTATCATCGTCGGTTTCTATGAAGGGCACAATAGTATCACTGGCAGCGTGTGTGCCGTCATCCCCGTGTACCACAATCTCTTGTCTATCCCATTCAAATTTGACCACTTGATGTAACGTAGAAGGCACTGCCTTAACTGCATGGATCCATGGTCGCCCCAACAAAATATTGTACGACACTGCCACATCTATTACTTGAAATTCCATGGTGAACTCGACTGGGCCAATGGTTAGTTCTAGTACGATATCACCTACTGTGTTAATGCCGCCCCCATCAAAACCTCGGACACAGACACTGTTCTGGTGGATCCTGTCATCAGCAACCTTTAGCTTGTTGAGAGTGGCCAAGGGACAGATATTGGCACTTGACCCGTTATCAATTAATGTTCGAGTGACCACCGATTTTTTGCACTTTACCGTCAGATAGAGTGCTCTGTTGTGTTCAGTACCCTCTACCGGTAACTCATCGTCCGAGAATGTCACTCGGTTTGCTTCAAAGATCTTGTGCGCTACTTTCTCCAAATGGTTCACTGAGAGCTTGTCCGGGATATAGGCCTCGTTCAGAATCTTCATTAAGGCCTGACAGTGATCGTTTGAATGGATTAACAAGGATAGCAACGAAATCTGGGTTGGGGTCTTTCTCAATTGCTCTATAATTGAGTAATCCTGTGCCTTCATCTTCTTCAAAAATTCCTCTGCCTCTTCCTCTGTTACAGGTTTCTTTATTGTTTCAGGATTGACCCTTCTCAACTCTGCGGGAGCAAAACACCTTCCCGATCGAGTTAACCGTTGTGCTTTGCATACGTCTTCCACAACCTCCTTCCCCTTATGCGTCACCATCACTTGACTGTAGTTCCACGACACAGCCTTCTCACTTGTCATCGACAACTGTATGACTGGCTTGATAGCAACTGGTCCCACATGGACCCCTTTTACTACCAACCTTGGTTTGTTTGCTACTCCCTGCAACACTGTGCTGACTGACTTTGGCCTCTTCGCAGTAATAGATGACCCTTTCCCTGCTATCACAAAGGGCTTGTCATATACCTCTCCCGACCGTACCACTGCCTTTCCACTGGTCGACTCTTCATTAGTACTGGCGCGAATCATCATTACCATTTGTGAGGGTGTTTTTGGTTTCCCTCTCTTGTGCACTAATTTGATCATGTGAGCTTCATGGTGTATCGGTAATGGATTTTCATTGATGTTGGGTGCCCCCGGTGCCTGAACCTCGATCCTATTTGTGTCAATAAGATCTTGTATGGCAGTCTTCAACCTCCAACATTTCTCAGTATCATGCCCGGGAGCACCCGAACAATATTCGCAACTCACTGAATGGTTCAGATTTCTGGGGAGGGGACTTGGCAATTTGGCTTCAACAGGACTTAGTAGGCCTATCTGCTTCAACTTGTAAAACAAAGTAGTATAGGTTTCTCCCAACGGAGTAAATGTTCTTGGCTTCTGCATCCTTTCATTCCTGAAAGCCTGATTTCCGCGGAAGCTCGGTCCTGAAGGATTCCTGTAGGTCCTCGGTGGCGGATACGTGTTTTGTGAAGGTGAATGTGTGTTTTGTGGAGGTGGATATGTATGTTGGGGAGCCTGTGCACGCCATTGCGGATGAGCCGGAGGCTGGGTGTAAGTTTGGGTGTGATGGACGGAAAAATGTTGTTCTTATGGTGGGTAGTAGGGTTGTGGCGGGCTGTATGGGTAGTTTGGTCTGTGGGGTCTGGGTTGGTTGTAGTGTGGTTTGCCGGACCTGGACCAACTGCTTGCCTCAATCATGGCAACTTCTTCTTTCTTCCTCATTTCCAGCGCACCTCCCGTGCCACTCTGAATAGCCTGGGTCGTCGCCTTGAGCGCTGAGTAATTCAGGATTTTGTCAGACCTCAGACCTCCTCTATCATGACCCCTATCTTTACTGCTTCATTGAAGGATTTTCCAACCGTCGTCACCAAGTGACCAAAGTAAGTTGGATCGAGTGTTTGCAAGAAATAGTCCACCATTTCTCCCTCTCTCATGGGAGGATCAACTCTGGTTGCTTGTTCTCTCCATCGGAAACCGAACTCACGAAAGCTTTCCCCAGGCTTCTTTCCAGTCCTCAGCAATGTGAGACGGTCAGGGACTATCTCGAGATTGTATTGAAAGTGACCCGCGAAAACTTGCGCCAGATCATCCCAAGTGTACCATGTCACACCTCCTTTTTGCGCGCCCGCCCCGAAGGGTTAAATGCGCGAGGGGAGTTTTTCCAATTTAAGTGACAATATTCGAAATGGGATTATTTATTTAATTTAGAGTCGCCACTTGGGAAAGGTTTGGCTTTTGGTGTCCCAAGTCACCGGTTTATCTTGAATCCCAAATCGAGGAAATTTTTGACTTTTCCAAATGAAGTCTGTGAACCAGAAATTCTAAGTAAGGAATTCTGTTGACCCGAGGGAAGGTGTTAGGCACCCTCGAATCCCGTGGTTCTAGCACGGTCGCTTAAATTGTTATAATGGCTAAATATCTGATTTAAATACATGTTGTGACTTATGTGCTTTTATTAAGTTTAAACCGCTTTTATTATTGTCATTTTTATTTTTTATAGGATTGCAACGTCGTGAAAATGCATCTCGAACCACGTCACAATCAATGCACCCGTGGTCGTCGACACATTTAGACTCCGTTGAGATTTGGATTTGGGTCACATCAATGTGCACCCGAATTTAAGAATGTAATTTAATTAAGTCGCGCCTAGAGCAACTAACGTACTGTTATTTTGGGAAGGCCGTAAAATTCGCTAAACGGCCTGTCCCGAATTCTAAGTATTTTAGTATATACATTTAGAGGGCCCCACAGCTTGTTCATTTTTGTTTGTCGAGGCTCGTCTCAATTTTATTTAAAGGATAAACCTATAGTGACTATATTTTTCTGTTACGTTTGTCTCTAAAAAATAAAAGGGAGAAGATACCAAATTTACTTGTTTAAATAACTACATACTAAATCTTTAATATGTTTTCCGAATCCGAATTTTTTTTTTACGTGATTGGTTGTTTATGAGAGTTACCTCATGACTTGTCTTCAACGAGTGAATACGCTTGTTAATTGGCTAAGGGAGATGGCAAACAAACTAATAACATATACTAAACTTACATTAAACGACCTTCAAATTTGAATTTTTAAAACGAGCTTATTTGGGCTTTGATTAATGGAATCGGCTATTTTATTAAGAAAACTACTACTAATTAAACTCAAAAATGCCTATTAGTTTTCCTCAAAAGTCGTCTCATTATTTCGAAACAGTGAATCTCTATCGAAACCCATATCGAGCCTATTTCGGAACAAGTAATCTAACAAGGGAGTTGGCGTACATGGCCGAACTGTTAACGTAACCACATGAGAATTTGTTTGGGATACATTCATCCTGAAGTCAAACGGAATCAAATACAACAGATTTGACAGTTCAGAGGTCTAGACCAAACACATATAGATGCTTGCCATGATTCTATGTTATAATGTCATAACTAAAACAAAACCCAATGGTTATATGCATTAAAACACGTCTGATCTAACAAACAATGCTATCTAATAGTTCATCTCAAATCAGAATGTATGTTAATTCATACAGAGCAATTGCAGTTTGAAGTTAAACAAGTGCAGGCCAACTTATCATTTAAACTATGGCTATATTTTGAACATAAGCATCGTGAAGTAAACAACATTCATTTCTTTATTTCTGCTTCAAAAACATCAAGCTTTCAACAACACATGGTTTCAGAAGTTGTGTACCTGGAAGTGTTTACAGTTGAAGAAGAAGGGAAGTCAGCAGAGTAACAATGGCAACAAATGCAGCAGCAGTAACAGTAGATAACAACAGGACAAATCCCAGAACAAAGTGCAGCTATAGCCGATAGAACAAATAGTAACAACACAAACAGCGACACCCAGTGCAGTAGAAACAATGCTTCAAGACAAAACCAAGTCCAGGAGAACAAACAATGCAACCCAAACAATAGACTTAGTCTAGACTTGGAAGAAATCAGGATCGATTGAACAGGTTGAACAAATGAAACCCAAACAACAGTAGGAAGAAACAGTTTCTGATTTTTTTGTATGTTTTTCTCTCTTGTTTAGGTGTCTGTATATGCCTCTCTATGATATCCATCTTACTATATCTCTCTTCTTTTCCCAAAAATTCTCCCAATTTCCAGTCTCGAAATCTGTCTCTATTTCAGTTCCCAATTTTCAACCCTCAATGTGTATGCCTTACTTCTCTTATCTCTCTATGTATTTCTTTTGAAAATCCAGAAAAATCTAGTCTGATCCCCCCTCCTAATGGAAGTTCTACCCCCCTTTTATCCTAAATTCAGGCCATTTTGAACAGCCTGTAAAGCCATCAGAAACCCCCCTCCATGTGGTCTGTCCTCTTTTTAGTTTCCACTCAACTATTTAAGTATAAACCCTCCCATGATATTCCCTGACAAACCCTTTTAATCACCTTATTAAACTAAAAGCAGACATGGGCAACAGGAATATAACCTTATTCTTCATCTCAAAAGGGCCTTTATGCACATGTTGTGCACAAATGCACATGCCACCAATTCAGATTGCAGCTAACAATCCAATTTTTTTCATTTTCAGATTCAAATACAGCAACTATAAGTAGCCATACTTGATTCTTACTTTGATTCAAACAAAGTTCCAGCAAGCAATAGATCAAATTGTCACCATTCAAACAACTGAAATTAATTGACGACATATGTCGACTCGACTATACTAATCATAACATGTACAATCGAAAGCCATGATCAGAGCATCTGACAGTATTAAACACATGATTCGAATTGTACTGACTAAACAAAAAATTGTACTGGGGAATCGATTAATCAGTCAAATTTAAAGTTCAATTGATTGCACATCACATACACATATACACATTATCAGTGAATAGAGGAAAAACTCGATCAAACACAGAGGTTCAGGCAAGGCGGACAGGACACAGTCGACCAACAATCCAGAAATAAAATCAACTAACATTTTGGGGCAATAAACAAACATTCAATTACAACAAGACTCATGAACTGATAGAAAAGAACACAAAAATACCTGAAATCTTGAAAATCAGCAAACCCTAGCTCGGATTCGAATTGATCTTTCTTAGGGTTGAACGGACTTTAATCGAAGTGTTCTCAAATGAGAAACACTTCGATTAAGGTCCATTAGACCCTAATCACTTGGCTCAAACAGACACAGATCAGTCACGAGGAACCCTAGGGCTCCTAAAAGCAGATCTGGGATTTATGTTTCCCTGGTTAGATTCGGACCAAACCAAGCATGGTTTGGTCACGAGGAGGTCCGGGGACTGTCTGGTGTGAAACTGGGGTCAATCGGTGTAAGTCAGGTTCCGACTCGAATCTTCAAATGAAGATTCGAGAAGGTGGGAGGGGATTCGAGCTAAGTGGCTGGTGGATTTGGGTTCAGGATGGTGAGGTGCATCTATGGTGTTAAGGTGAGGGCCACCGGCGTCCATGCCGCCGGGTTTTTGGTGAGGGGAAAGGGGGGCGGCTCTAGGGTTCCGGGGTTGGGTCTGTGGAAGGGATGACTAAAGGCAGGGGGGGTTTGGATAAGGGGCAGGGTGTGATATGAGGCTTTTTATACGGGGTGGATGATTGTGTCTTGGCCGTTGGATTGAACGCGATCAACGGCCTGGATCTGAAGGTCTAACTGAAACGATGTCGTTTAGCTTACTAAGGGTCACAGTTGGTTCGGGTAAAACGGGTCGGATCTGTTCGTAGGTACGGGGTATGTGATCTGGGCCGTTGATCATTCTGAGATCAACGGTCCAGATTAAGCACGACCCAAACGACGTCGTTTGAGATACTCCTGGGGCTGAACTGGACTGGACCGGATAATTTTAGTTTGGGCTTGTCTTATTGGACTGGCCCAATCCGAAATCCCTTTTTCTCTTTAAATCCCCTAATTAAATTAAACAACACTAAAAAAAACATTAAACAAACAATTAATCATACAATTAAAAAAAACATCACTTTATATTTTTACACACGAGACATATATTTTTTTTGATAAAAATACAAAAAAAAAAGGGAAGATCTCAAATAAATACCGAAAATGCCACGTAAAATCCGAAAAATTGTGCAGCAAGACCAAACTACTATTATTTTATTTCTTTTGGAGTGATTGTGGAGAAAAACAAAAATCACGTGCTCACAACTGCCCCTCTTTGTTCGAAAACACGAAGAGTTTTCGTGCAAAGACAAAGTGAGCGGATATGAGCGACTTTTGCCTATTGGACTACTCCGTGCGAAGCATGTTTTGAAAGATTTGACCGAATCTTCGCTTCAAAGATTTCCTACATATCCTGGGCTAAACAGGAATCAGGTCAATGTAGTTCGGGAAATTTTGGCAGTTGGGACTACCATGGGATTGCAATGCTTGCTGTTACTGCTGTTGCTGTTGTCACCGCTGCTTTACTGACCGCCTTATTACAACCAAAGAAAAATTGAAACTGAACTAAATACTTATGTTTGTCACTTGCTAGTTAAAAGATTTCTATTTATGATTCTTTTGCAACTTGATCTCGGGTCTTAGCTGATTTTGCTTGTAAATTTCGATCCGAATCTTGATGCTTGCAAGTTGTAGGTGCCTGTTTATTTCTGCGACGCTGAGTGAAATGGGAGAGGTAGAACTCGGGGCTTTGATCGAAACTTGGAGTGATACGCCTTCCATTTTTCCGGTATCTCGGGACATCTTCTTCTTCTTCCCCCATTTTATTCTGGGTTGAGACTCATCTCGTGGGTCGTCTCGATCCATGCGCCTCGAGGTTAGACCTTCGGGGAAAAAACAAACGAACGAAATTTTCTGCCCCAGTTTCAACTAGGAAAATTTCGTGAGTTATTTGCCAGGAAGTTCATAGCATTTATGAAGGAATTGGATCAACGATATTGCCACAAGGTAAGAATACTCAGTTTAGGGTTGGAGCCCTAAGGCTGGCGGAATGGAAATGGTTCAGTTCAAAGTTGGAGCCATAATGCTGACTAGCTGGGGAGAATCTCAGTTTAGAGTTGAAACTCTAATGCTGACCAACTGGGGAAAAGTTCAGTTTAGGGTTGGGGCCCTAATGCTGACTAGAGGGAAAAAGTTCAGTTTAGAGTTCAAAACCCTAATGCTGGCTGAAGGAAAAGATCAGTTTGGGGTTTAAAACCCTAATGCTGACTAAAGGAAAAGTTCAGTTTAGGGTTTTAAAACCCTAATGCTGACTAAAGGAAAAGTTCAGTTTAGGGTTTAAAACCCTAATGCTGACTGAATGGTAAAAGTTCAGTTTAGAGTTTAAAACCCTAATGCTGACTGAAGGAAAAGATCAGTTTAGGGTTTAAAACCCTAATGCTGACTAAAGGAAAAGTTCAGTTTAGTGTTTAAAACCCTAATGCTGACTAAAGGAAAAGTTCAGTTTAGGGTTTAAAACCCTAATGCTGACTGAATGGAAAAAGTTCAGTTTAGAGTTTAAAACCCTAATGCTGACTAAAGGAAAAGTTCAGTTTAGGGTTTAAAACCCTAATGCTGACTAAAGGAAAAGTTCAGTTTAGGGTTTAAAACCCTAATGCTGACTGAATGGAAAAAGTTCAGTTTAGAGTTTAAAACCCTAATGCTGACTGAAGGAAAAGATCAGTTTAGGGTTTAAAACCCTAATGCTGACTAAAGGAAAAGTTCAGTTTAGGATTTAAAACCCTAATGCTGACTGAATGGAAAAAGTTCAGTTTAGGGTTTAAAACCCTAATGCTGACTGAATGGAAAAAGTTCAGTTTAGGGTTTAAAACCCTAATGCTGACTAAAGAAAAAAGTTCAGTTTAGGGTTTAAAACCCTAATGCTGACTAAATAGAAAAGGTTCAATTTAGAGTTTAAAACCCTAATGCTGACTAAAGGAAAAGTTCAGTTTAGGGTTTAAAACCCTAATGCTGATTAAAGGAAAAGTTCAGTTTAGGGTTTAAAACCCTATTATTGACTAAAGGAAAAGAGTTCGGTTTAGGGTTTAAAACCCTAATGCTGACTAAAGGAAAAGTTCAGTTTAGGGTTTAAAACCCTAATGCTGACTAAAGGAAAAGTTCAGTTTAGGGTTTAAAACCCTAATGCTGACTGAATGGAAAAAGTTCAGTTTAGAGTTTAAAACCCTAATGCTGACTGAAGGAAAAGATCAGTTTAGGGTTTAAAACCCTAATGCTGACTAAAGGAAAAGTTCAGTTTAGGGTTTAAAACCCTAATGCCGACTGAATGGAAAAAGTTCAGTTTAGAGTTTAAAACCCTAATGCTGACTAAAGGAAAAGTTCAGTTTAGGGTTTAAAACCCTAATGCTGACTAAAGGAAAAGTTCAGTTTAGGGTTTAAAACCCTAATGCTGACTAAATGGAAAAAGTTCAGTTTAGAGTTTAAAACCCTAATGCTGACTGGCTGGGGACAAAGTTCGAGGATACTAATTGACCTCTTTTTTTTTGAATTTCCTTGTTTTAGTAGAAGATAAAAGGGAATCTCGTGGAGACTTACCTTTCGAGTGAATTCATTATTGCCAAATTGTTTCTTGTGCCCACGTACCTTCTTCTTTGGGTGACAACTGCCTCTTGCACGGTTGTCTTGGATTATGCCTGTTTCAACTTCTCAAACAAAAAACAATTGTTAGTTCGGAAATGTCGGTTGGTTCAGTGACCTTGATTGTTCCAGTTGCCTCGTCGTGTCCTTATTTCTGTTGAGGAGTCCTGCCATTGATTGGATTCAAACGGCGAAACCCTTTAGGCCGCTCAGGCTTGTATTTCCAGATTTTGGGATGATTTGCCTTGTAAGGCTATGATTTTTCCACCCTGTTTTGCTTGGGGATTTCAAACAAGGATCTTATTGGGGAGATTCTGTGGGAATTTGTACAAGGGGTCTGCTGAAGGTTTGTTGCAAAGCGGATTTTCCAGGATTTGCTGGGGTAAACTCGCTGGTGAATTTTACAAAGGGACTCGCTGGGGATTTGTTGGGGAAATCCCCCTCTCTTACAAAGGGACAAACAATTTTTTTTAACAAGGGGAGACCCTGTGGGGATCCGTACAAAAGGGAAAATTTGTGGGGATTTCGCTGGGGAAGACTCTTTGGGGAATATTTACAAAGTGGATTCTTTGTGCGGATTTGTACAAAGGGAAGCCCTGTGGGGATTTGTTGGAAAACGGACTCGCCAGGATTTGTCGGGGCAAGCTCGCTGGGGAATTTTTACAAAGGGAGGCTCTGTGGATTTGCTCAAAGGAAGCTTTGTGGGGATTTGTACAAGGCGGACTTGCTGGGGAAATTTCTCTCTTTCTTCTTTACTTCAAATGCAGTCAAACATCATGATTCATCAGGTTTGGACAAACGTACCAACGAAACAAGGTGTTTTCCTTCATGAAACGGAATTCCGTGAAACCAAACCTGCCACCTGTCCTTTCCGGTATATCTGGAACTTGGGGTTAAAAATGAAAGGGATTCGAAGAAAAACAAAGAAAGGAGAAAGCAAATTACAGAAAAGGAGTGTCCCTTTCGGGGCGAGAAAAACTTATCTGAGGAGGACAATGCTGGCTTTAAATGGACATGACATGCTCTTTGGACTGGATGCCTGACCTTCAATAAACTTGCGTTTCCCCGAATCAAAAACGGATCTGTGATTCCAAACTGGTGGAACTTTGCCGAGACTTCCTGGGGTGGAGTCATCTTTTCGGCCAACAGCGCCCTTTGTGGGTTTTCGCTAGTTGACCTTTCTCATTTCCTTCCTTGCTGTCGCTTGATAGTACTCTTTGTGAGTTTTTACTAAACAAGCTCTCTCATTTTGATTTCTCTACTCCCGTCGCCTCGCGGTGCCCGGAGGTTTTCACCGACGAGACTCTTATTTTATTTCTCTCAATTTACAGTGTACGTGTCTCCATTCGTGACGTTTTTGGCTTCCCGTTATCTTTGGTAATTGATCTGAAAGGCTTGTGCTTGGCAAAGAAAAGTAGATGATACTAACTTCTAAACCGCTTGACGTGCCCCGGTTTCAATTTCAGGGTAAATGGGATTTTATTGTTGGTGTGACTGAACCTCAGGGAGAGGCTGCCTACGTATCCTTTCAGAATCAAGTCAGACGTAGTTCAGGCCTCGATCAATGTTTTGTTTTGTTTGTTTTTGTTTGTTTTTCTTTCTTTTTTCTTTTTTTTTTCATTTTTTTTGTAACCGGCTCAAGGGCTTGTAGAGAGAGTTGATAGTGGGAATAAAACTTTCAGCATTTCAAATGTGTCAGAATCGCTGGGGTGTTATTCAGACATAGTATCTCTTGACTGCATCTGCATTTACTGCTGTTTCGGGGTCAATTTCTTCGATATCACCTAGATACAATGCTCCTCTCAGCAATATCTTCCTTATGATGTATGGGCCTTTCCAATTTGGAGCAAATTTCCCTTTTGCTTCCTGGTGATGTGGCAGAATACGCCTCAGTACCAGCTGACCTACTTCGAAGTTCCTGGGTCGAACTTTCTTGTTGTAAGCATGGGCCATTCTTCGTTGGTACAACTGTCCGTGACAAACCGCGGCCATTCGCTTCTCATCGATCAAAGTCAATTGCTCTAATCGAGTTTTGACCCACTCGCTATCCTCGATTTCTGCTTCAACAATGGTTCGAAGCGAAGGGATTTCTACTTCCGCTGGTATCACAGCCCCGGTCCCATAAACCAAAAGATAAGGAGTTGCTCCTACTGACGTGCATACCGTAGTGCGATACCCCAATAATGAAAATGGTAACTGCTCATGCCACTGTTGGGAACTCTGGATCGTTTTCCTCAAAATCTTCTTGCTGTTTTTGTTTGCCGCTTCTATAGCGCCATTGGCCGATAAGGAGTAGAATTCATATGCGTTATTTTGAATTGCTCGCATACATCTCCCATCAAGTGACTGTTCAAGTTTGCTGCGTTATCTGTAATGATAGTCGCAGGAATACTGAAACGACAGATAAGATTTGAGTGTACAAAATCCACTACAGCTTTTTTAGTGACCGACTTGAGAGTGACAGCCTCTACCCATTTTGTGAAGTAGTCGATGGCAACCAGTATAAATCTGTGTCCATTTGAAGCCTTTGGCTCGATTGGTCCAATGACGTCCATGCCCCAGGCGACAAATGGCCAAGGTGCAGACATGGGATGCAGTTCTGTGGGAGGTGCATGAATCAAATCACCGTGCACCTGACACTGATGACACTTCCGAACGAAGCTAAAGCAGTCCTTTTCCATGGTCATCCAGTAATAACCTGCTCGAAGGATTTTCTTCGCTAAGACATACCCGTTCATGTGAGGTCCGCACACACCTGCGTGTACTTCGTGCATGATCTTTCTTGCCTCCTCGGCGTCAACACATCTTAGTAGGTTGAGGTCCGGGGTCCTCTTGTACAACAATTCACCGCTCAAAAAGAAACTACTTGCATGCCGCCTAATGGTTCTCTTTTGATCTCCAGTAGCATGCTCGGGGTATTCTTGTGTCTTCAGGAACCTCTTGATATCATGGTACCATGGTTGTATACTTGATTCTGCCTCGATTACATTACAGTAACCATGCCTCTCCCTGATTTGGATTTCCAAGGGATTGACATGGGCGTTGCCTGGGTAAGGTAGCATTGAAGCCAAAATAGCGAGTGCATCTGCTAGTTCATTGTGACACCGCGGGATATACCTGAACTCTATTGATTTAAAGCACTTGCTGAGGTCCTCCACGTGCTGTCGGTAAGGAATAAGCTTGACATCCTGAGTTTCCCATTCACCTTGGGCTTGCCGGATAATCAGGTCAGAATCTCCCATGATCAGTAAGTCTTCGACATCCTGATCGATCGCCATATGCATGCCCATGATGCAGGCTTCATACTCAGCTGTATTGTTTGTGCAAAAGAAACGCAGTCTAGCTGTGGCTGGATAATGCTGATTGGAGGGCGAGATCAAAATTGCCCCAATCCCTACACCTTTGGCGTTTACGGCTCCATCAAAGAACATCTTCCAAACATGAGCGTTCTCCGAGACCACTTCTACAATGTTTATTTCTTCATCCAGAAAGTAGGTACTGAATGGCTAGTATTCCTCATCGATTGGATTTTCGGCCAAATGATCTGCTAGCGCCTGGGCTTTCATTGTCGTGCGAGTGACATAGACTATGTCGAATTCAGTAAGCAAGATTTGCCACTTGGCCAATCTTCCAGTAGGCATTGGTTTCTGAAATATATACTTCAAAGGATCCAGCCTGCTTATGAGGAAAGTAGTGTGAGCTTGGAGATAATGTCTCAGTTTCTGAGCCACCCACGTTAAAGCGCAACACGTTCTTTCCAATAGAGTGTACTTGGCCTCACAGCCGGTGAACTTCTTGCTCAAGTAGTAGATTGCTTGCTCTTTCTTTCCGGTTGTGTCATATTGCCCGAGGACGCAACCGAAAGAATTTTCCAAGACTGTTAAGTACAAGAACAACGGTCTCTCTGGCTCTGGTGGGACCAAAACCGGGGGATTTGAAAGATACTCTTTAATTTTGTCAAAAGCTTCTTGACATTCGGCCGTCCATTTGATCGCCGCGTCTTTCCTCAAAAGCTTAAATATGGGCTCACACGTGCTCGTCAGCTGAGCAATGAATCGATTGATATAGTTTAACCTGCCCAACAAACTCATCACGTCTTTCTTCGTTCTTGGGGGAGGTAGATCTCTGATAGATTTTATCTTTGTTGGATCTAATTCGATATCTCTCCTGCTTACGATGAAGCCCAAAAGCTTGCCCGATGGGACTCCGAAAGCACATTTGGCTGAGTTCAGCTTCAAGTCGTACTTCCTCAGTCTCTCGAAGAACTTCCTCAAGTCCTGGATGTGATTATCCTGCGTCCTGGATTTGACTATCACGTCGTCCACGTACACCTCTATTTCTTGATGCATCATGTCATGAAAAATGGCAGTCATGGCCCTCATGTAAGTAGCCCCAACATTCTTCAGACCAAATGGCATGACCCGATAACAGTAGGTGCCCCAAGGCGTGGTGAAGGCAGTTTTCTCGGCGTCTTCTTCATCCATCAATACCTGATGATATCCAGCGTAACAATCTACGAAAGACTGTATCTCGTGTTTGGCGCAATTATCAACGAGGATGTGGATGTTGGGCAGTGGGAAATTATCTTTGGGACTTGCTCTATTCAAATCTCGGTAATCTACACATACTCGAGTTTTCCCATCTTTTTTCGGCCCTGGAACCACATTTGCCAACCATGTTGTATACTGGACTACCCGAATCACTCCCGTTTTCAATTGTTTGGTGATCTTCTCTTTAATCTTGTCACTAACCTCAGTCTTGAACTTTCGTTGCTTTTGTTGAACTGGAGGACAATCAGGGTGGATTGGCAATTTATGAACCACTAGATCAACACCTAATCCCGGCATGTCATCGTATGACCAAGCAAACACATCTTTGAATTCAAAAAGAAGTTGAATTATCGCGTCTCGCGTTTTCTTGTCCGTGTGAATGCTTATTTTGGTTTCCCGGATTTCTTCAGGAGTTCCTAAATTAACCGGTTCGGTGTCATTCAGATTTGGCTTAGGTTTATTATCAAAATGTTCCAACTCTCGGTTTATTTCCCTAAAAGCCTCTTCTTCACCATATTCTGGTTCTGGGTTCATTATTTCACAATTAAATAGCTCATCGTGATCTGGGCGTGAAGTCCGCAAGCATGTCATATTTAAAGCCACATTATTATAACTGAAAGAAAAAGATAAAGGAAAAATAACAAAATCAGAACAAAGGAAAAGTGGAAAAACAACGATGATATATATATATATTTTTTTTATATATTCCTCTTCTTGAAATTTGGAAGACAACAATGTTTACAAACTCAGGAATTCAAAACAACAATTAAAAAAGAGAAAACATCCAAGTTATATCCTGGAGATAACTTTGGGATGTAGGAAAGGTGGCAGGGCAGGTCTACCCGGACTTCCGCCTAGTCGGGAATGGCGTGGCCTCCCAGTTTCGGAGTTTGGCGCTTTGCCCCATATATAGTATTTCGGCGGTGCTGGTGCCTTCTCCTGGCTGAACCATATGAGTCTCGTAAAGCATTTCTCTCATTGCCCCACATATCTCCTCGATTTCCTTGGCTGTGAAAACCTCGTCGTCTTCTTCTTCAGTATATCTGGGTCCGACGAAAGTTTCATATAAAGTCGGCAGTGGCCGAGGCAATTTCCACCCCTTATTCTTCCTATTCTTTGCCCATTCTTCATCTTCTGGGGTCGGTTGAAAACCTATTCCAAAAAGTTTTTTGGCGGAAGACAGGGTGATGGGTTCCGTTATTCCCTGCAATGTTCGTCCGAGCCCTTTTCCTGGCCTGAATCCGTGCCGGATCATCTCCTTGGCCACCATAACCGAGGCGTTAGACAAGAAAGGTTGGGGGCAAGGTTTTCCCTCTTCATGCTGCTCTGCTAACACAATCTCGAAAGCTTGATAAACCGTGTGTTCGCTCCCTTCTCTCGGTTCAAGATATGGGATGGATGGGTCCCGATAAATAGCATGCTCGTCTTCTCCATGGACCACGATCTCTCGGTCTTCGTACTCAAACTTCACCATCTGATGAAGAGTGGAAGGCACAGCTCCCGCCGCGTGAATCCAGGGCCTGCCGAGGAGGAAATTGTAGGACGTGTCCATGTCAAGCACTTGGAAAGTTACCTCAAACTCTACTGGCCCTATGGTCAACACCAAATCTATTTCCCCAAGGGTGTCTCTCTTGATGCCTTCAAAAGCCCTCACGCAGACATTATTGGGGCGGATTCTTCCGGTCCCAATTTCCATTCTCTGTAGTGTGGAGGGGAAAAAATCTCGACACCTGAACCCCCATCCAACATCACCCGCTTGACGTAATAGTCTTCGCATTTGACTGTTAAATGCAAGGCTTTGTTGTGCGCCGCTCCCTCTGGGGGTAAGTCATTCTTGCTGAAAGAGACTTGGTTGGTGGCAAAAAACCTCTCTGTCATCCGTTTCAGTTGTTCAACCGAGGTCTCAGCTGGTACGTATGCTTCATTCAGGGTCTTGAGTAAGACCTTTTGATGCTCGGTTGACCTTATTAGCAGAGATAGCATGGACACTTGCTCAGGGCACTTGCGCAGTTGATCTATTACTTCATAGTCTGGCATTTTCATTTGTTGGAAGAAAAATTCCGCTTCTTCAATGCTTACGGGCTTCTTTGGCGGGAAACGTCTCCGTGTGGCGTTGTTCAGCTCTTGGGTGTTTGAATATCTCCCAATGAAAGTACTTTCCGGAAGTTCCCCTGTGACTTCTTTACCTTTGTACGTTACCAACGTCCTTTGATAATTCCACGGCATAGTGGATGGGTTGGTCATCAGCTTTTGTGGCACGCGTCCGATAACCACTGGCTCATTCAGCCGAGGTGGTTGAATCGTCCCCCAGACCACATAGGCGCCTTTTGGTACGTACATAGGTTTTGCCCTTTTGACCTCGAAGCTCTGCGGCTTCTCTGCTCGACCTCGTGGGATGTAAAGAATCCCATTCTTCACCGGCACCGCCTTCTTCTCCACCTTCTTTTCAGGCTCGCACTTTACAGTATTGGCCTTTTCCCCTTTTTCTGATTTCTGGGCTGTTTCAAGCTTTTTCCCTGCGTCAACAATGGCGATTATAGCTTTCAAAGCAGGGTCAAATTCTTTGTCTTCGCAAATCATTCCGATCAGCGGCCCATTATTGTGAGCAGGTAATGGATTGTTAGTCACATTTGGGACCTCCTCGTCCCTTAGCACTATTTTCCCTTGCTCTATTAAATTCTCGACCACTCTTCTCAATGACCAGCAGTCATTTGTATCGTGCCCCTCGGCCCCTGAATGATAGGCGCATCTGACACCGGCTTTGTAAGAAGGTGATGCCGGGTTGTGCCTTGTCTGAGGGACTGGCTGCAGGAAACCCAACTGGACTAGCTTCGGGAACAAAGTAGAGTATGGCTCACCGATAGGCGCGAAAGTCCGCCTTCTAGGTGGTTCATGGGGACGGAAAATTTTTTGCGGAGGTTGTGGGTTATAGTGGTTGCGGTATGGAGGCTGATTTCTGGGAGGTGGAGCTTGGCCTCGATTGGCTTGGTGCGGCGTATGGACATAAGGCTGGGCGTTCATGACCATGTAGGGTTGAGTAGGATATGCCGCGTTTGAGTGGGGGTAGTAGTGTTGCGAAGTCCTTTCCGGAAAACGGGGCCTGGGATTACGATATTCCCTTGCTTCTGATGCTTCCATAGCCGCTTCTTCCTTTTTCTTTCCTCTCGCCATTCCTCTGGACCCGCTTTGGACGGCTTGGGAGATTGCCCTTATGGCTGCTTGGCTCAGAATCCTACCCGTTTTCAGACCATTTTCCACCATCTCTCCAATCTTAATCGCTTCTGCAAACGGCTTTCCCATGGCTGACATCATGTTTTGGAAAAAGTCAGACTCTTGGGCCTGGAGAAAAGTAGTGACCATTTCCACCTCATCCATGGGAGGCTTCACCCTTGACGCCTGCTTGCGCCACTTGATAGCATACTCTCTGAAGCTTTCTGAAGGTTTCTTCTTCAAGTTCGACAGAGAATTTCGGTCTGGTGCGATGTCGATGTTATACTGGAATTGTCTCACAAAATCTCTAGCGAGATCATCCCACATATGCCATCGGGACATGTCTTGGTCCATGTACCATTCCGAGGCTATTCCTACCAGACTTTCCCCGAAATATGCCATTAGCAATTCCTCTTTTCCGCCGGCTCCTGGCAATTGATTGCAATATTTCTTGAGGTGAGAAATGGGGTCACCGTGCCCGTTGTACTTCTCGAATTTTGGGGTCTTGAAACCCACTGGTAGGTACACGTGAGGAAATATGCATAGATCGGTGTAGGAGACGCTTTTCTGTCCGCTCAAACCCTGCATGTTCTTCAAACTCTGTTCAAGGCTTCTCATTCTTTTGGCCATCTCATTTTGTTCAGCAATTCTAGGATTTTGATCCTGCCCAGATGCAAGCTCGCACTGAGGCTGTGGAGGAAAAGTGCTGGAGGCGAACCGAGTTGGTTCCATTGAGAGAGATGGTGCTTGGAACGTGAACGAGGACGAGTCAAAATTCGGCTTGTATGCAGCAGGTTGTGCCATGATCGGGCAAGGTGGTGCAGCAAAGATGTTTGTGTTTACATCCGCTGTTGACACTCGGGGATGAGAATCAGAGGGCGATCCAGCAGAGAAGGACGAGATGGCTGGGTACCTGAATGGGGTGGCAGGATAGCTTATGGGGACATTAGAAGTCCCGCTTGTCCTGGAAAATAACTCAGGGAATCCAGGGACGACGCTTGGTGACTCTTTTCCATTATTCTAGTCGTCCAGCATTTCCAACATGCGGAGTCGTAGGATTCTATTTTCCTCCACAGTTGCGGATTCAGGCGTGAGGACGGCTGAGATCGAGCTCTCCTCGGAAACAGGGATCGTTGGCAATGGAATTTCTGAAGACATTTCTACGCTCCCCTTTGACCTTGTGAAGTAAGTGTGAGCACCGCCTCCTTTAATAAGAGGTAATTGAACACTCCCTTTTGACCTCGTGAAATATGAGTGCGAGGCCAGACTTTCACCAAACCAACCGCCTTTTCAAAAACCTGGAAGAACTCAGTGACAAACGAACGGTTAATACGAAACAAATAACAGATAGGCAATCACACGTTGGGGCATGATGCACCTATACAGTTAAATGGATTCCTACATGTTTGCGACGAAAGCATGCGTCATTCCAGCTCCCTTTGAATTTTGTTGTTTTTTTTGTTTTGTTTTTAGAAAGCGACCAGATCCGAAGAGGATTGCCTACGTATCACGGTGCCACGTGAATCAGATCATTACGTAGTTCATAAACACAAATGAGCGTAAAAGAAGCAACCTTTTTATTGTTGAAACGGTCTATTACAAACTACATTTTGCAAAAGAAAGAGCAAACTTTGAAAATAAACCTAGACTCAAATAGACTAAAACAAATTGATGGGAAAAACAGGCAGAAGATGCTTGACTTATGAGTACATTATGGTTTTGAACATTGGTGTCCGCGGGCCATCATTCGGCCTCGCCGCGGTCCTAGGTGTGAGATCCCTCTCAAGCTGCTCCAGCTCATGCATGGTCTGCTTGACATAACTCATCACTGCCGAGAGGACGGTAACGCTGGTCATGTTCTCACATTGTAGACATCGTCTGGTGATGGCATGGGCAATGGCCTTGATCCTATCTCTGGTTTGCTTCTTCTTTATGAGTAGGCGTTTTATCTGATCGCTACACATCTTGAATACCTGAGCATCCTGTATATGCTGATTCTTCAGTCGCCTTACTTCTAACTTCATCTGGGCTAACAAGTCGTACCAGTATCTGCTCTCAATTTGGAAATCCTTGGCCTGATTAGCTGCTTTGATCTCAAGTGTAGCCATCTCTCTCTTTATTTTAGCAACAGTTTTTTCGTGGTCGCCTTTCAATTGATTCAAGTATCAGCGATGCTTATCTGCTCTTGTATCCCACTGTGCCTTGAGCTCTGCTATGGCGTTTTTAGATTTCTCTAATCCCTCTTGCCATTCCCTGACTTCACTTTTTAGCCTCTTTATCAACAGCTCGTCCGATCGATTCCTTGGCTGTTTATCAACGTCCATCCTCATCCGTCTGATCTGGGCCCTGAGCATCTCGTTTTCCTGAGTCAACCTGTTTCGTTTCCCCAGATCGGTAGCGACTTGCATGTTGTGCTCATATTTCAAGCTTTCCACCTGTTGCTTCAACCTGCTGATTTCGGTATGATAGCCTTTTTCTTTTGTCAACCAATCCCACTGCCTTTTCGATGATTCGGCGAATTTCAGGATGTGGGGTCTCTTAGATGGCCTTTCATGCTCGAGTTCCCTTCTGTACCATGCAAGGTAACCCGGCGCCACCTCACTTTTGGCCCGATCCCGCACGCAAGTATCAGATTTCAAATATTGACACTCACTCCAGATTTGGCAAATTTTCGCTTCTGGAAACTGTCCGTCAGGACTTATCTCAATTGTTTGAGTGCTAAAATCTTCCTCATGTGGTACTGTCTGGCATCTTCCGAGCTGTCTCAAAACTCGGCAGGGCGCGTAAGGTTGAATGCTCTTAAGTCCCATCAGTAAGAAATGAGTTCTAGTTGCTGGCATATGTATGACCTCATCCACAGGCAACCATCCCAGTGTCCACTGTATTTGGCTGGCAGTAAGAGCTTGAAAGAACAAGGTCTATGCCATGACTCCTTTGGTCAAACCGACCTCTTTGGTTCTCGTGTAAAATTCTTCTATGCAAGTCTTTTCTGGGGAACCATGGCCCAAAATATCGGAACGATGGTAGAGATACTTAGTCATCCACATTTGTAGCAGCAAGTTGCAACCTTCGAAGAAATTTCCCCCAGCTTTGCAAGCTGTAAGAGCTCGAAAGATATCAGATACCACCATTGGCGCGAAAGTACTGTCATTTTACGTGAGTAAAGTGCTGACGACCCCGGATATTTTCAGATCAATGTTTCCGTCTTTCCTCGGAAATACTAGAAGACCTAGGAACATCATCATGAAAGCTACCCGTCTGTGCTTGTCCCACTTCTGACGAATACCTTTGCTGCACAGCTTGTTGATTGGATTGTTGAATCCTCCTTCATGACCGTACCTATCATATATGAAGCATGGAGTACAAAAACCGGCAGCCAGATCCGGTTTGTGGACCATCCTGGGTATCTTTAGTGAATCTAAGAACCGATGCACTGTGACGACCCTTGGGGCGACCAGGTATTTATGCTTTAATGGAAGTTCCGCATTTCCGATGTACCCAGCCATTTCTTCCAGAGTCGGGGTGAGTTCAAAATCGGAGAAATGGAAAACATTGTGCGCCGGGTCCCAGTAGGTGACCAAAGCTCTTATGATATCCCCTCGAGGCAGGATTTCCAGTAAACCCGTGAGACCTTTCAGATATTTCTTGACCTCGTCTTGTCCTTCAACACCTAGATCATTCCACCATAGCCGCAACTTGACAGGGATTTTAGTCATTATCGAAAAGTGTTCATTTTGCATTGTGCTCATCCTGCACATTTATTTAGGGTGATTATTAAAAAAACCTTTATTAGACTCAAAAATTAAAAATTATCATAGATATTTCTTTTTTTTTTTTTTGCAAAAATGGGAGGTTGGACCCGATGAGAGTTGCCTACGTATCTCACACCGTGTGAGAATCAAACCGGCGTAGTTCGGTACATCGTGAATAGAGAAAATCAATTAAACCCAGAAAGCAAGAATATGTTTTTTTTAATTTTATTTTCTTTTGAAAAGAAATAAAGACTAAAGAAAAATATTTTTTTTAAGGAAATATTTGGACTATTAGTCTGAATTTATAAGAGAGGTACTACGAAAGAAACAACATTTTTTTTTGAATTATGAATTTTCTATTTTTTTCTTTTTATTTTTAAATAAATACCTTTTTTTGATTTTCAAAGTGATTAAAAAGAAAATTTTTATATGTTTTTTTAATAAATCAAACTAGAAGACAAATTTCGTTTTTATTCTTTTTCTTTTTTTAGAAAAATTCCGGCGAGGTTTTGACACTACTTGGACATTGGTTTTATTTTTCCAAAAATAAATAATTATCTCCCTACGCTGCTATTTTTCCTTTTTAGAAACCGGTCAGCATGCGGAACCGAAGCAAATAAATGCGCAAAACAAATAGGATGCAGCAGGATGGTCTTTTCATTTCAGGTTGCCTGTCCTAGACGGACCCAACCCCTGTGTTGAGCCCCTAAGTCAAATGCAACATGATACAAATAAGCGTTCCTACTAGGGATCCGGCATGAAGTTTCGTTATACTAGGTTTATAACCAGGGTATTTGTTCTAGACTGTGTACCCGAGCGGACAACTCGAGTCGAGGAGGGGGCTACGTACCGGGGACCCGCGAGATCGTCCAGCTTTGTAACTTGTCCGACCTCTTTTCTTATTTCAGGTATCGACACTAACAGAATAGGGAGTCTCGACCAGCGAGCTTCTCCCCGGAGGTAAGAAGAGAAGGGTTTCGGCACAGTTTATATACAGTTCAGATAATATCAAAGCGGTAAAAGACAACATTTAGCACGTTATGCAAAAACATGTAATAAAGATCAGATAATAAAGCCAAATATAACAATTATTCTAAGCTCGAATTCTTGAACCCTGAACAAATGGTTCTGGGTGAACAAATCCCCAGCAGAGTCGCCAGAGCTGTCACACCTCCTTTTTGCGCGCCCGCCCCGAAGGGTTAAATGCGTGAGGGGAGTTTTTCCAATTTAAGTGACAATATTTGAAATGGGATTATTTATTTGATTCAGAGTCGCCACTTGGGAAAGGTTTGGCTTTTGGTGTCCCAAGTCATCGGTTTATTTTGAATCCCGAATCGAGGAAAATATTCGACTTTTCCAAATGAAGTCTGCGAACCAGAAATTCTAAGTAAGGAATTCTATTGACCCGAGGGAAGGTGTTAGGCACCCTCGAATCCCGTGGTTCTAGCACGGTCGCTTAAATTGTTATAATGGCTAAATATCTAATTTAAATACATGTTGTGACTTATGTGCTTTTATTAAGTTTAAACCGCTTTTATTATTGTCATTTTTATTTTTATAGAGTTGCAACGTCGTGAAAATGCATCTCGAACCACGTCACAATCAATGCACCCATGGTCGTCGACACATTTAGACTCCGTTGAGATTTGGATTTGGGTCACATCAATGTGCACCCGAATTTAAGAATGTAATTTAATTAAGTCGCGCCTAGAGCAACTAACGTACTGTTATTTTGGGAAGGCCGTAAAATTCGCTAAACGGCCTGTCCCGAATTCTAAGTATTTTAGTATATACATTTAGAGGGCCCCGCAGCTTGTTCATTTTTGTTTGTTGAGGCTCGTCTCAATTTTATTTAAAGGATGAACCTATAGTGACTATATTTTTCTATTACGTTTGTCTCTAAAAAATAAAAGGGAGAAGATACCAAATTTACTTGTTTAAATAACTACATACTAAATCTTTAATATGTTTGCCGAATCCGAATTTTTGTTTTATTACGTGATTGGTTGTTTATGAGAGTTACCTCATGACTTGTCTTCAACGAGTAAATACGCTTGTTAATTGGCTAAGGGAGATGGCAAACAAACTAATAACATATACTAAACTTACATTAAACGACCTTCAAATTTGAATTTTTAAAACTAGCTTATTTGGGCTTTGATTAATGGAATCGGCTATTTTATTAAGAAAACTACTACTAATTAAACTCAAAAATGCCTATTAGTTTTCCTCAAAAGTTGTCTCATTATTTCGAAACAGTGAATCTCTATCGAAACCCATATCGAGCCTATATCGGAACAAGTAATCTAACAAGGGAGTTGGCGTACATGGCCGAACTGTTAACATAACCACATGAGAATTTGTTTGGGATACATTCATCCTGAAGTCAAACGGAATCAAATACAACAGATTTGACAGTTCAGAGGTCTAGACCAAACACATACAGATGCTTGCCATGATTCTATGTTATAATGTCATAACTAAAACAAAACCCAATGGTTATATGCATTAAAACACGTCTGATCTAACAAACAATGCTATCTAATAGTTCATCTCAAATCAGAATATATGTTAATTCATACAGAGCAATTGCAGTTTGAAGTTAAACAAGTGCATGCCAACTTATCATTTAAACTATGGCTATATTTTGAACATAAACATCGTGAAGTAAACAACATTCATTTCTTTATTTCTGCTTCAAAAACTTCAAGCTTTCAACAACACATGGTTTTAGAAGTTGTGTACCTGGAAGTGTTTACAGTTGAAGAAGAAGGGAAGTCAGCAGAGTAACAATGACAACAAATGCAGCAGCAGTAACAGTAGATAACAACAGGACAAATCCCAGAACAAAGTGCAGCTATAGCCGATAGAACAAATAGTAACAACACAAACAGCGACACCCAGTACAGTAGAAACAATGCTTCAAGACAAAACCAAGTCCAGGAGAACAAACAATGCAACCCAAACAATAGACTTAGTATAGACTTGGAAGAAATCAGGATCGATTGAACAGGTTGAACAAATGAAACCCAAACAACAGTAGGAAGAAACAGTTTCTGATTTTTTTGTACGTTTTTCTCTCTTGTTTAGGTGTCTGTATATGCCTCTCTATGATATCCCTCTTACTATATCTCTCTTCTTTTCCCAAAAATTCTCCCAATTTCCAGTCTCGAAATCTGTCTCTATTTCAGTTCCCAATTTTCAACCCTCAATGTGTATGCCTTACTTCTCTTATCTCTCTATGTATTTCTTTTGAAAATCCAGAAAAATCCAGTCTGATCCCCCCTTCTAATGGAAGTTCTGCCCCCCTTTTATCCTAAATTCAGGCCATTTTGAACAGCCTGTAAAGCCATCAGAAACCCCCCTCCATGTGGTCTGTCCTCTTTTTAGTTTCCACTCAACTATTTAAGTATAAACCCTCCCATGATATTCCCTGACAAACCCTTTTAATCACCTTATTAAACTAAAAGCAGACATGGGCAGCAGGAATATAACCTGACAGCACATGCTGTTAAGTTATTCTTCATCTCAAAAGGGCCTTTATGCACATGTTGTGCACAAATGCACATGCCACCAATTCAGATTGCAGCTAATAATCCAATTTTTTCATTTTCAGATTCAAATACAGCAACTATAAGTAGCCATACTTGATTCCTACTTTGATTCAAACAAAGTTCCAGCAAGCAATATATCAAATTGTTACCATTCGGACAACTGAAATTAATTGACGACATATGTCGACTCGACTATACTAATCATAACATGTACAATCGAAAGCCATGATCAGAGCATCTGACAGTATTAAACACATGATTCGAATTGTACTGACTAAACAAAAAAATGTACTGGGGAATCGATTAATCAATCAAATTTAAAGTTCAATTGATTGCACAACACATACACATATACACATTATCAGTGAATAGAGGAAAAACTCGATCAAACACAGAGGTTCAGGAAAGGCGGACATGACACAGTCGACCAACAATCCAGAAATAAAATCAACTAACATTTTGGGGCAATAAACAAACATTCAATTACAACAAGACTCATGAACTGATAGAAAAGAACACAAAAATATCTGAAATCTTTAAAATGATTAAACCCTATCTCGGATTCGAATTGATCTTTCTTAGGGTTGAACGGACTTTAATCAAAGTGTTCTCAAATGAGAAACACTTCGATTAAGGTCCATTAGACCCTAATCACTTGGCTCAAACAGACACAGATCAGTCACGAGGAACCCTAGGGCTCCTAAAAGCAGATCTGGGATTTATGTTTCCCTGGTTAGATTCGGACCAAACCAAGCATGGTTTGGTCACGAGGAAGGTCCGGGGACTGTCTGGTGTGAAACTGGGGTAAATCGGTGTAAGTCAGGTTCCAACTCGAATCTTCAAATGAAGATTCGAGAAGGTGGGAGGGGATTCGAGCTAAGTGGCTGGTGGATTTGGGTTCAGGATGGTGAGGTGCATCTATGGTGTTAAGGTGAGGGCCACCGGCGTCCATGCTGACGGGTTTTTAGTGAGGGGAAAGGGGGGCGGCTCTAGGGTTCTGGGGTTGGGTCTGTGGAAGGGATGACCTAAAGCAGGGGGGGTTTGGATAGGGGGCAGGGTGTGATATGAGGCTTTTTATACGGGGTGGATGATTGTGTCTTGGCCGTTGGATTGAACACGATCAACGGCCTGGATCTGAAGGTCTAACTGAAATGATGTCGTTTAGCTTACTAAGGGTCACGGTTGGTTCGGGTAAAACGGGTCGGATCTGTTCGTGGGTACGGGGTATGTGATCTTGGCCGTTGATCATTCTGAGATCAACGGTCCAGATTAAGCACGACCCAAACGACGTCGCTTGAGATACTCCTGGGGTTGAACTGGACTGGACCGGATAATTTTAGTTTGGGCTTGTCTTATTGGACTGGCCCAATCCGAAATCCCTTTTTCTCTTTAAATCCCCTAATTAAATTAAACAACACTAAAAAAAACATTAAACAAACAATTAATCACACAATTAAAAAAAACATCACTTTATATTTTTACACACGACACATATATTTTTTTTGATAAAAATACAAAAAGAAAAGGGAAGATCACAAATAAATACCGAAAATGCCATGTAAAATCCAAAAAATTGTGCAGTAAGACCAAACTACTATTATTTTATTTCTTTTGGAGTGATTGTGGCGAAAAACAAAAATCACGTGCTCACATACCATCTGCTGGAATCTTGCCTGGTATACCATTCCAGTGCCGATCCAGTTAAGCTTTGACCGAAATAAGCTATCAGTAGCTCATCTTTGTCGTCTGCCCCTCTCATTTTGCTACAAAAGCCCCGTAAATGTGCCATAGGATCACCGTGCCCTTCATATAAATCAAACTTAGGCATCTTGAACCCAGCCAGGAGTTGGACATCCGGGAAAGGGCATAGATCTTTGTAGGCCACGCTGACCTGGTTGCCCAATCCGTGCAGGTTCCTGAAGGATTGCTCCAGGCTTTTGAACTTCCTCATTACCTCATCTTGTTTCGGGACCTTAACCGGCTTTTCAATCTCTGCCGGTACCTCCAAGCGCGGATTGCAGGTATGGGGTTCTGGTGCATTGAATGTGGGCTCAAGGGGGTAATATTGTGTGTCGTGAGCCTGAAACAACGTCTCACTGGATGATCTGTGCAATGGGGCTGGGGGAGGCACCCCAAAGGCGGGAACATTTGGTGGAGGAGGGTTTTGACTGGGTGGTGGAGCTTGAGAATCATAGGCCTCTCTTCCCTGATAGTAGTGATGGTTCGGGAAACTCGTTGAAGGACCAGGAAATGGATATTCTGACGTGTGTCCTGGTCGGAGAGTAGGAGTGACAGGTAGTTCCTGCCCCTTTTGGGCTCTAGCTAAGTCTATCTGCATTTCATTAATTTCCAGCCTCATCTTTTCCATTTTTCCATGGCTTCCTTTAGCATTTGATTTGCTGTCTTTTCCGACTCAACACTATTTTCTGAACCAGTCATGCTTTCTGGTATGGGCCCTTTTGATCGTGTTTGATAATGGTATGGTGCCAGTACGCTTTAACAAAATAACTGTCTGAGATTTTGTGGAAACCAACAAACTTGTTAGCGTTAGAGTTTAACAGATTTGATGACAGAACATTGTGGATGCAATGCTCCTAGGCAGTAAACCATTTCTAACATGCTTTGCTTCAAACCCATGCGTCATCCCGGCTTGCTTATTTGCCCCTTTAAAGTACTTTGGGAACCCCTGTATTATTATTTTATTTTTATATTTTCTTCTTCTTTCTTTTCTCTCTTTTTATTAATGGCGGTTGAATCTTATGTGGATTGCCTACGTATCACATCCCCACGTGAATCAGACCGGGCATAGTTCTGCCACAAAGTAAAGACACACAAAAATTCTTTCGGAATTAATTAATTCATCACCAAAATTTGCTATTACAAATTACTTCAAACAAAGAACAGCAATAGTACAGATTCCAAAGTTCCTAACCCGACATCGATGAAAAGAAAAAGAAAACAACATATGGGAAGACAACAAAGCCAATTAAACAAGACTCGAACAAGGGATTAAAATTCCAACTTAGGGGCCCACGAGGCATCGTGCGGCCTTTCCACAGACTTTGGTGTAAGGTCTCTTTGCAAGCTCTTCAACTCATTCATGATCTGGTGGACATAACCTATGATGGAGGCAAGGAGGGTATCACGAGGTTCTTGCTCGCATGCTAGGCATCTCATGTAGATGTGGTGCCCAATTTCCTCAATCCTTCCTCGAATGTTGTCCCTCTCAATGAACAGTTGCTCTATGCGCCGGTTTTTTAGCCCCAGTGCTTGAGCATTGTCGGCGAGTTGATCCTGGAACCTTTCCATTTGTCTTTCCATTCTGGTCATCGCATTGTAACAGCGCCTTCTGTCAGCTTGGGCATCTCGTGCTTGTTTGAAGATCCGCTCCTGAAGAGTGGAATTCGTTTTCCTTAATATCCCGATGCTCATTTCAGAATCCCTTATGACTTGTTGTAGATGTTTTCTCCGGGCCATTATACCCTTTGTACATCTGACCTTTATTCTTGCTATGCAAGCTTCAGATCTCTCCAAGTCCTCTCGGCTTTTGCTGATCTAACTCCTTAGCTCTGCTATCAACCTCTCATTGGATCGACTTTTCTGTTGGCCACCAGCGTTCTTTCTGTCTTGGAGGATTCGGGCTCTTAGGGCCTTGTTTTCTTGGGCCAACTTATTATTTTCCCCTTTGTCGGCATCAATTTGCACATTGTTTTCAAATTCCAGGTCCCTAATCTGTTGCTTTTGCTTGCCTATTTCTGCCCTGTAGTTTTCTTCTTTTGCAAGCCAGCCCCATTGTTCTTGCGATGACTCAACAAAATCTTGGAGGTGAGGCCTTTTGGTTGGCCGCTCTGGTTCGTCTCTCGCATTGCTCTTCTTTCTATGCCAAGCGAGATAGGCCAGTGAGACTTCACCTCTAGATATGTCACCTACTCGAGTATTCACCGTCAAATACTGGCATTCACTCCATATGTAACGAACTGTCTTTTCAGGAAATTGGCTGTCGTTGCTGACCTCGACTGCATAAATACTGAGATCTTCATCTGGGTGTACCACCTGACACCTTCCCAATTGTCTCATCACCTTGTAAGGAGCATAAGGCTGAATACCTCTGAGTCCCATTAAGAGGAAGTGAGGACCAGTGGCGGGCATATACACAATCTCTTACACAGGAAGCCAACCCAATGTCCAATTTATTTGTTTCACGGTGATGGCACGGAGATAGGATACCCATTCTTCAAACCCTTCCGGTAATCTGAGACCTGAAACCCTTAGGTTATAAACTTCGATGCAGCCTTCGTTCATAGACATATAGCGCATACACTGAGGATGACGACATAAGTGCTCGATCATCCACATCTGCAATAACAAATTGCACCCTTCAAAGAAATCTGCCCCGTCTTTACAAGCTGTGAGGGCTCGGTATATCTCGGACACTATCATAGGAGCAAGCATGCTTTTATCGTTGGTAATCAGGACCTTGACGATTCCAGCCACCTTCAAATCGATATTTCTATCTTTCCGGGGAAACACCACAATGCCCAAGAATGCTACCATGAAAGCGAACCGCCTATGTTCATTCCACTTTGCCTGATTCCCTCTGCTGCAGACACCACTTTCCGGATCATTGAACCCTCCTATATGCCCGTACCTCTGGTATATGAATTGCAAGGTAGAAAAACCCTTATCCAATTCAGTGTATGTGACTCCCTTGCTTATCTTCAGTAGATCCATGAATTTGTGTGAATTTACAGCTCTTGGAGCGATCAGATATTTGTGCCTTAACCCTTCAGTAACGTCCATGTAACCTGCTACCTCTTCTAAGGTTGGGGTGAGTTCAAAATCCGAGAAGCGGAATACGTTGTGGGCCGGGTCCCAAAATGTAACCAAAGCCTTTATGATGTCGCATCTGGGCCTGACATTCAACAAACTAGTCAGACCTCCCAGATGCAGTTTGATCTTGTCTTGCTCTGACTTTTCCAAATCCTCCCACCACAAACGCAACTCCAAAGGGATTTTGCTCCTAACTGTTACCGGCAAACTTGGACTTGTGCTCATTCTGCATGTTTATTAGGGCGATTAAGCAAAGATCCAGACTCATTTGACTCGAATGCAAAATTGACACACCTTTCTTTCCTTAAAAATCGACATTCAGCTATTTCTGAAAAGAATGGCGTCACCCTAACTATTTCAAAAACTTTTGTTCTTTTGGATTATTTTTGCAAAAAGAAAGTTGGACCCGACGGGGGTTGCCTACGTATCTCACACCCTGCGAGAATCAAACTGGCGTAGTTCGGGCAGAGAACATAAACCAAATTTTGGAAACAATATATTTTTTTTTCATTTTCCATGACACGACAAACTATTTTTCCTCTTCTATTTTGAAAATAAGACAAAACACAGACTCTTCTTTTTTCTCTTTTTTTTTAACAAACAATGACCAACCTATTTTCCAAACCAAAAATACAAGACTCTTTTCTATATATTTTTTGCTTTTTGAGTGAAATAAACTATATAAAAAAATAAACATTTTTCTTTTTTTCCATTTTCCCAAAATTTCGGTAGAACTTCGACAATATTTGGGCATTGGTTTTTCTAAAATAGGCAATTAACTCTCTACACTGTTACTTCACTCTTTTTTTTCACAATTTTCCAATATTCCAGATTTTCGAAACCGGTCAGCATGCAAGTCTGAAGCAAATGAATGCATAAAGCAAACAAGATGTAGCAGGATGATCTTTTCATTTTAGGTTGCTAGTCCTAGACGGACTCAACCCCTGTGTTGAGTCCCCTAAGTCAAATGCACATGATGCAAATAAGCATTCCTACTAGGGATCCGACATGAGGCTTTGTTATACTAAGATTTTAAAACCTAGATGTTTGTTCTAGACCTGGCTTACCCGAGCGGACAACTCGAGCCGAGGATGGGAGCTGTGTACCAGTAACCAAAGGGCCATTCGGTTTTGCAACTCCTCCGAATCCTTGTTCTATTTTGGTATATGACACTAACAGAAAGAAGTCACGACCAGCGTGCACTCCTCAAGAGAGAGAAGAGAGGGGTTTCGGCACAGTTTATATATACAGTCCAAGTAATATCAAAGCGGTAAGAGCAACATTTTGCACATTTAGGCTAAAATATATAATAAAATCAGATAATAAGTAAAGCCAAATAATAAATATTATTCTAAGCTCGAATTCTTAACCCTGAACCAGTGGTTCTGGGTTTTAGGTCCCCAGCGGAGTCGCCAGAGCTGTCACACCTCCTTTTTCCGCCTCGCGAGAGGCGTAGGAGTTTTTTCGAGTTAAAGGACAATCGAAACGGGATTTGTTTATTTATTTCAGAGTCGCCACTTGGGAGATTTAGGGTGTCCCAAGTCACCAATTTTAATCCCGAATCGAGGAAAATAATGACTCCATATTACAGTCTGCGTACCAAAAATCCAGATAAGGAATTCTGTTAACCCGGGAGAAGGTGTTAGGCATTCCCGAGTTCCGTGGTTCTAGCATGGTCGCTCAACTGTCATATTTGGCTGGATTATCTGATTTAATACATGTTGAACCTATGTGCAAAATTTAACTTTTAACCGCTTTTATCATTTACTGTTATTTTATCAAGAATTGCAACATTGTGAAAATGTATCTCAAATCGCGTCACAATCAATGTACCCGCGGTTAGAGCTACATTTCAACTCTGTTGAGATTGGGATTTGGGTCAAATAAATGTGCACCCGAGTTTAGGAAGATAACATTATTAAATACGCGCCTAAAGTGACTAGCGTATCATTTACTTTGGGTAGGGCCGTGGAATTTTGCTAAACGGTCCATCCCGAAGTCTAAGCAATTTTTAAGCCAATATTTACTGAGGGCCCCGCAATTTTGTATTTTTATTCGGCGAGGCTCATCTCATTCTTATTTTTTAAAGGAATTTGCAACGTCATGGACACGCATCTCGAACCATGTCACAATCAATGTACCCGTGATTAGAGACACATTTCAACTCCGGTGAGATTTGGATTTGGGTCACATAAATGTGCACCCGAGTTTAGGAAAAGTAATTTAATTAAATTGCGTCTAAAGAGGCTAACACGTTATTAACTTTGGGGAAGGCAGTGAAATTCACTAAACAGTCCATCCCAAATTCTAAGTATTTATTATGACCCATTATTGAGGGCCCCGCAATTTGTATTTTTATTTGGGCAAGGCTCGTCTCATTATTTTTTTTAAGGATAATCTAAAGCAGCTATATGTATATTTTTCGTCCGTCCCTAAATGGAAGAAGAAAAAGTCCTACTTTATTTACATGCTTGACAAGACCATCATTTATTTCTTGGATTCAAACAAACGCAGCTAAAAAATTTCAATCAAACTTTGCGCGAAAGGAAGTTGTTTCATGGCTCATTCTATAAGCTGATACTACTAAAACTTAAATTATAACCAAATACGGAATTGACAGGCAATACGCATTCAAAAGGGCCGAAGTATCTTATAACTAATTTTTGAACCCATATTGTTAGACGAAATGAACCGTTGGGACTAATTGTTTTCAACTACTTGAAGCTAAGCCAACCTTGATTACTAATGATTACGAAAGTTACTTAACTTGCTTATTAACTTGAATAACCTATTGGGTTAAGGTTCTTATCCTTTCTACATTTCTTGAATCGCGCCACAAGTATGTCAAGCCTACGGATTCTACAAATTTAAGGGCGTGAATTCATACTATGTTCCTATCTGATTATATGACACTCGAAACAAACTGTTAATGACTTTGTCAACTAACTATTGCAACACTAAAGCTATGGAAACATACTTTCAACTTGAAACTGAAATCAACATGAGATCTACATTATTTCGGATTTTTGCCTTTTAGACTAAATGCTGAGTCAAACAAACTCTAATTATATTGAAAGCTATGGCCAGACAATTACCCATTGAAATAAAACTTAAACAAACCCAGGCACGATTCTAATGGAATACATGAACTATTATACACAGCTTAACATTCAATATACAATTAAAGCAAATTCGAAAGAGGCACTTCAACTTTTCGTTTCTATACTCATGTTACAATTTTTCAGCCTACATTGACAGTGTATCAGTTGTGTACCTGAGATTGGAAATAAGAACAAGAAGAGGAAGAAGATCAGCAACAGCAGCTGGGCAGCAGTAAGGCCGTAGTAACAACAAAAACAAGCAAACGGACAACAGTATTCACAGCAGTAACAAAACAGCAAACAAGAGTTCCACAATAACAATAGCTCAACGAACAACCAATAACAACTTTAATAGTAATAAAAACCAGAAGCAGTCCAGCAACCACAGAAATCCAAAATACAGTAGCAACCCAGCAGGGAAACCAGAATACCCCACTGAAATAGTAACAACCCAACTAAACAACAGACTTGACAGAAAATAGCTTGACAATCAAACAATCGGACTTAGCAAAACAGCTTGAACAAAAACCAACTGTATCAAACCAAAACCTGACCAACCACCCTTTTTGCCTTTTAGGATTATCAGATTTTTTTCTCTCAATTGCCAACCCCTTATTAGTAAAAAATGAGCTCATTTATAGGCCCAAAGGACCTTCACAAGACTGCCTCGTATCCAGACTTCCTCCCCATACCCTTCAACTTCCCATGCCTAAGTATCTTCTTGATGCAAGTCATTTGGTTCCCCACTATAGCATGCTTGTCATATTGATTCATTCAAGAGTCATGGGCTTTTATTAGATTATTTATTTTGACCCATGTTCCTGTGTTGTGCACCCCACTAATACTAGATTAATAGTATTTTTCATTAACCAATTGACAGCCCATTAATCCTAAGCATTTGTCAATCTTTGACACCCCAAATTATCCCTCAAGCCACTGATTATTACTGCCTTACCCCACCCCCTTCACATCGCTGAGTCTGTCAACTATAACCATTTTAATCCTAATTCGAACCTCACCAACTAACAAACTACAACCTATAATTAGTTTACCACTGGATTTAGACAGCCATTTAATTAGAATCAGACAGTATGAATCAAGTCGTTGCCTTCCAAGACTGTAAAACACAAACGACAATATGTATCGAATTGACTTTGCGAGTTACAACGTATACTAATCAGTCGACAACAAAAGCAGGCTAAAACAGAGCACACAGGTGATTCATGTGTTTTTGGACGAAACACGGAACTTATGAAACTTAATTATTCGACGACGTTACTCAAATCGACTATACAAACTATTACATGTAACAAACAATCGACAAACAACCTAGACTAAACAGGACACCAAATTATTTCAATATTCGGGACATTTAGCAGGGAGTTTACGGAACTTAACTATTCGACGACATTAGTTGAAGCGAATAGATATCTCATAACATACACTTAACACTGAATAGAAGAGAAATCGACCACATAAAAGGGCCTTTGAAGATGGAGAGGATTGACAGAAAAATAATCAAAAATCAAAAACAAATCTACTGACATACGAATAACACATAAACAGAAGGAAAGAAAAGACAATTACCTCGGAAGCTTACATCAAAAACGAACCAGGCCTGAATCGGACTCGACTTCTTTGAGGTCGAATGGACTTTAATCGAAGTGTTCCCGACTGAGAACACCTCGATTAAGGTCTATTAGACCCCAATTTGTTGTTGATTTGGACGGACCCTTATGGATTCGATTCTTAGGGTTCTTGAGCTCAGATTTGGGGTTCGAAGAGTTCTACCTAGATTCGAATGAAACCAACGTTGATTAGGGTATAAGGGATGTCAGGGGAGTGGCTGGTGTGAATTTGGGACTCATTAGGTGATTTAGGGTTTTTGGCTCGAATCTTTGATCGAAGATTCGAGAAACCTGAAGATGATTCGAAGTTATGTGACTCGGGATTCGTGTTCAGGGTGGTTTGTAGGTTCAGTGGTGTAGCTATGGTGACCGGTGGCGTTGTTGCCGCTGAGTTTACGTTGAAGGGGAGCTATGGCGGCTGCTAGGGTTTGGGGTGTTTGGGATCGTCTCTAAGAGACGATGAAACTAGGGGGGGGTGTTTGGATAGGGGGCGGGGTAACAGGGTTGGGCTTATATACGACTTAAGGGGTTTAGATCCTGGCCATAGGATCAAGTGAGATCGATGGCCAGGATCTATTCACTGAAGGGGGACGACGTCGTTTAGGCGTAGTGGTGGGTGAGACCGGATATGGGAATGGGTCGGGTCAGGCTTTTGGATATGGGTATTGATTGCATCCGTTGGATGAGGGCTAGATGGACGACAGGGATCAACTGTCATAGAAGCGACGTAGTTATGGTATCAGACTACGTCGTTTGATGGCGTGGGAGACGGGTCTTCTGGGCTGACTGACTTGGGCCGATTTTTGGTGCTATTTGGGCCTGATTTTCAGCTCAATTTTGGCTCAAATCCGGGTATTCTTTACTATTTCAACTCTTTTCTTTTTTTCTACTTTAATTAACAATCAACAAAATTCTAAAATAATTTTGTAAAACCAAAATTAGCCTACAACAATGTTACACCTTAACAACAATTAACACACAAGGTCAAATATTTAATTAAAATAAAATTACACCACGGCGCACATAAATGACAAAACACAACAAAAATGCATATTTTTGTGATTTTCTTTCTTTTAAAATAAAATATGGTTTAATCTACTCTACAAGGCACAATTAAATCTTGAATGTGCATGCAACATATATCAATCACAACAACGACAAGCATTTACGGACCAAATAATTACCAAAATGTCACGTAAATTCTAAAAATCGTACACAGATGGATTTTGTTTTTATTTTTTGATTTCTTTTGGAGTAATTTTCATGAGGCAAAAATCACGTGCTCACACTGTTCACGACTGTTCATGGGGTACTGTTCACGCAGGTGCGGTCACTGTTCACACGTGCGAAAAATGCAGAAACTGCCCAGAAAATTGCAGCAGCTTTTCTTTTCACTAAAAAGGCTCTAACACCATCATACGAACTTAGAATTCGATGATTCTTGTTCCTATGAGTCACAAATAATAATACAAACATAGCCCTTCAGTCGAAACTCAATTCGGAGCTCATTTGCTCAGTTCAATACCCATTTCGCTCGTTGAATAATTAACTCATGTTTCGTGTCAAAAACCCAATCGCGACTTGATGAAATTAGACCAAACTTTCCAGATCAGTCCTATAATTCATTATCAAAATTCCGGAAGTCTTGAAATCAAATTTTGATCTCTAGAACTAAAAATGGATCTTTGGATCATTACATGCTTATGCTCAAAACGGCAAAATTTTCCAAAAACTCTTCCAAAACTTATCCGAGACTCACGGGACCCCGACCAAACATGCCAACACACCCCATAACATAATTCAAAGTTGTTCCAACCTTTGGAACGCTCAAAACAATATCAAAACATCAAATCACCTTCGGATTTAAGCCTAAGAATTCCAAAACTTCCGAAATCCGAATTCGATCAAAAAGTCGACCAAACGACGTCCAAATGACCTAAAATTTTGCACACACATAACAAATGACATAACGAAGCTACAACAACTCTCAGAATTCCATTCTGACCCTTGGATCAAAATCTCACCTATCAACCGGAATTCGCCAAAATATTAACTTTGCCAATTCAAGCCAAATCCTTCCATGGACTTCCAAAATGAATTCCGATCGCGCTCCTAAGTCTTAAATCACCCAACGAAGCTATCCAAGTCATAAAATTTCCGATCCGAGCTCATATACGAATAAGTCAACTCTTAGTCAAACCTTTCAACTGAGACTGTTCCTTCAAATTCATTTCGATTTTTCCTGAAAACCAAAGCCAACGATCTACATTAGTCATAATATGTTACACGGGGCAAGTCATGCCCGAGAACTGGTGATCAAAGTGCAAAAGTTCAAAACGACCGGTCGGGTCGTTACATCCTCCCCCACTTAAACACACGTTCATCCTCGAACGTGCCCAGAGTTGTTCCAGAAGCCAACCAATTGCTGAATAACTTTATCATGCATATACCCGGGGGTGATCCCACGTTACCCTACCTCATATAGGTTCGATAACACAATATAACTAAAATTTCACAATCCGTCCTAATCCATAAACCATAGAACCACATTTCTGCTTCTAAAATCCTCAATACGATCAGAACCTCACACCTATACTTTGAATAGACTCGAACTAGCTGTAGTAACCCATGCCTGCAACCTCAAGTGCAGTTATCCGATATACCACGTAACTCAAACACATGTAGCGATAACTTCCATTCACAGCAGTTGCACACAAAACCCGAATACCGGTAGAAACCTCTTATCAACTAAAGTCTCATTCCAACACTTCCATATACTGCCAATGATAAATGAAACATGTAATAAATCATAACCATCTCTCACATCAGTCATCCATAAGGTTACTTCTCCTTTGGCAAATACCATAGCAAATTTCTGAACCGAACCTAGATATTTACCCATCAAATATGCTGAAATCGATTCCGTTTGTATTTATTAATGATCCCCAACGATCTCCTCTAATCCAACACATTACTCCGGTGACATGACACATCCATACAGACCTAAGACACAACTTGCACAATACTCACATCAATATGCAACAATCCGAACATACTCAAATCATGAAAATGACTCAAATGAAAGAGATGAACCTCAAGTTTACTAGTACCACCACAACACAAGATTGAGAACCCGTCTTACATCATAGGAACATAACACACGAATCTAACCTGCAAGGTCATACTTCCTTATATTCACTGCAATGCGCGACCTTATTTAAACACTGCTCCACATGGAACCACCTTAAGTCACTATGCTTGAAATCGACAACCACACACAATTTGATATCTGGAACTAAAGCAATTCATCATACTCACGGTGAAGCAAATAACATACACCATGCACACCCGATAGGACATGACCGATACGTCATTCACCGAGCAACACCAAATTACTCATCCCGCTCGACTTCCATTATGAAACTCCGATAGAACCGCACCATATGTGCATATAACCAACATATCGTATCATCTCACAACCTCTAATACCCAATCATTCCACTATAGATACTCTAAAATTTTCCTGTGCCACCAAGCAAACCCGAATATCACTAATCGATCTAAAAAGAAGCTGTCGCAATACTACCGAAGTACTATCAACTTAATAACATTGCCCTTTTACTAAAACATAGACTCTCGTCAAATCATTTCCAATTAGCACTACCATTTCCTTAATCATCTGAGGCTACCCGCTGCCTAAGAGTTTTATGAACTTCCTTTTAGAACTGAACTATAACTCATCTAGCCAAGAACTTCCATTGATCCCATCTAGAAGAAAAATCATTACATATCCTATGCTTCTCACACTCGGAGAAATTGCACCTCTCCAACTACGGTAGAAATCAATAAGAACTCTCCCAATTCCATTTGCACAAATTCAACTGCCAGGACTGAATCCTTCTAACTAGACCAAGCTAAGCAAGCCATCAAAACCCAAGAGCATTGTTGCAAAATAGATGTAGGAACTCATTACCTCGAACACACACAAGGAATTAATTATATCCTTACCATACCGATTTGGTGTACTATCAAGATACCCCATCTATCTAAATTCCTTCTGATTCATCTTCAACTTGATATTCTTTCTTGCTGTAGCACCACAATTTCCTCAACCTAGGCTTATCACACGAAACCAAAGCATAAAGCTACACCGTCTAAGGCTCCTAAGCTGCTGAATACTCTTAAAGTGTTCCCCAAAGCCATTACCTTCACCTTCCCGATACTGATATATAAAATCCCATAATTAATATAGAAAATACCACAAGTCTTACTATCTTCCACTGAAAATTCAGTTTCTATCCATAAGTTCAACTTAGAAGCCTCCAATTATTGCATGTAGAGTTTTGAACACAATAGGACCATTCTCTAGAGTCATCCACACTACTCAAACCGTAGTTAGATTGATTAAACGAACCGAACAACCTGTGCTTCATTAGCACTCCGACACTGCAGAATGTGACCTCATTCCAATATAACCAAGCAACTTCTTGCCCTATGCACCAGGCATTCCTTACCAACCACAACTCAAGTCATTCCCCGATTCTCGTACACCCATAAAGCATAACATAGCCTTTATTGAAATTTCCTTTACTCGAGCCATAACTGATTCACAAATGCGCCTCGAACTGGGACCATTAGAGCATATAACCGTGCAATCAACTATTCAATAGCAGACTCCCCCACTTGGCTCAAAGCCATAGGTCAAAAACACGCACCATAACTCATAACACATACGCTTTATTGCTGCCATAATACCATAGTGAGATTAACTCAATCCTTCATAAGCTCGTGGAACACAGACCATCTGGTACTTCATATCTTCTACAAATCTCGTATTTACTCTCATAACAATTAAACCCACTCTCTTAAGCGACCCAAATTAAATTCACATATATATTTCACTTGTAAATGAGATCTTCTAATAGACAACATAAAGATCACACAACTCCAGAACACTTTGCAGGAGATAACCCACCTGCTCTGCCTTAACTAACATTTATGTATACCTTCCACCATCATAAACTGTACGCAGTCACTTAGTCTTCTTGAGTCTGAACTCATACCACAACATGATTTTTTTTTAATTCACTCACAACTGGGAAACATGAAAAGATTCTTCATACGCCTATAACTCGGGGCTATACCTTGAATCAAGATGGAATTCAAGCACCTAATAGTTCTTCTATCCTCCAGCAGACCCTTCTTGTCGTTTCCAAATCATATGAATACATCTCGCAGTACTAACATACTCATCACATAATTACTCAACCGTCACTTCCACTAATAGGGACAATACCGAACGTATAAATTCAAAACATTTGATCACACAATCAGCACCTCGGTGCTCAAGCCATAGGCAAAGATCTGGCCTTAAGTCCTTCAGACTGGCCTAACATCAACTTATAGAGATCACACCTCACCCCTCGATCGGGAAATCACAAACCATCAAGGCACATCAGATACTGAGCGATCATGCGCGCATACGAACGCGTGGAAGGAATTCAAAGAGTTACATTTCAAGCTGAATCAAAGGACGCACGATAAGAATTCAAGAATGTGAAGTTTTCCTAAAGGTTCTGCAGCCTCTCGAGGATAAATACAGACGTCTCCATACCGATCTGCAAGACTCTACTAAACCTGCTCATGACTCGTGAGACCTATGTATCCTAGGATCTGATACCAACTTGTCACGACCCCAAACCGGCTCGGTCGTGATGGCGCCTCTCGTGAAAGACAAGTCCAGCCGACACAACACTCACCTTAACCCTTTAAGCATTAAGAGTCATTTTTAAGTCTTTAAATTAAATAACATTTCATAATAAAATCCTGGAATAACAGTGGGGAATAAAATATCAGCCCGACATCGGGGTGTCACTAGTCATGAGCAACTATCAAGGCCTGAATACAACAAAAGTCTAAAAATGTACAAAATACAGTAACAACAATGAGGGGAAGGAAGCGGTGCTGCGAACGTCATGCAGCCTCCTTGCTAACTCTGATGACTCCGCGGCTGAGCTATCAATACCCGCTACCAGGTTCTGATATACCTGAATCTGCACACGAGGTGCAGGGAGTAATGTGAGTACTCCAACCCAGTAAGTAATAAGAGTAAATAAAGGCTGAGCAGTAGGAAACAATGAATCCACATTTACGCTGGGTTCAATAAACATAACAGGCTTTCAAATCATAATACGAGTCAATCTTCCCTTTTAAAATCCAGCTTTTAGTAAAAATCATCTTTGAAATACCTTGCAACAGTTTTAGTAGGGGTTCAATACCATTTAAAATAATAATAGAGATTAAAGTCATAATCGGCCCCTCAAGCAAAGCATAGTTCGTAAAACAGCCCCTCTGGCAAAACAGTAATCACAAACACTTCATAACTTGAAAATCTCAGTGGAAATAACCAATGTCAAATCAGTGATTAATTTCTAAACATCTCATAAACCCAGTTTAAATAAAAGTTGTTTTAAAACATTTGTGCAACTTTCCGACAGAGGCTCAATATAAAGATGAGTGAAAATAGTCAATAAATCAACATATTCGATAGAAACTCATTTTAAGAGGAGTGAAATCAATAAGTCCATAAACAGGCCTCTCAGGTAAAATACCATTCATATGCATGTATATATCTATCACCCCTCGGGATATCCTCTCTATCACTCGTGACTCTACTATTACCAATCAGTACTCGCACTCAACATTCACGCTCAATTGGTACCATATAGTAACTGCTGCGGCGTGCAGCCCGATCCGTATATCTCTCACAATAACTAAAATCAAAGTAACCGCTGCGGCGTGCAGCCCGATCCATGCATCGCTGTGGCGCACAACCCGGTCCATATAAATAGTCGACTGCGCTCACTGGGGGTGTGCAGACTCCGAAAGGGCTCCTACAGCCCAAACGCTATATTGCTGCAGCGCGCAGCCCGGTCCATATAAGTATCACTGCGGCGTGCAGCCCGATCCATATACATATATATATATATATATATATATATACACACACACACACACATTGCTGCGGCGTGCAGCCCGATCCATAGATATATAATCCTCACAACTAGGCCCTCGGCCTCTCTTAGTCATTAACCTCACCATCAGACTCTCAGTCTATCTCAGTCATCTATCTCAATAAAATAGGGAACTCAGCCCAAAACAATTTCCATATGTTAAGAATATAGTGATAAAGCCAGATTTGAGCAATACACAGGTAAAACATGACTGAGAATATGCTTTCAAACAAATAGAGTGAGGAAAGGTAGTAAAAATGCCCCTAAGGGTCTCAACAAGTCGGCACAAGGCCCCAAACATGGGATACAACCCAAAAATATAATAATGTCAAACAATTAACTATCAAATACGCATTAAAATATTCGTTTGGGATGGACTAGGTCACAATCCCCAGTGGTACTCTACCCCACGCTTGTCATCCATCATGCAAGTCACCTCAATGTAACACAACGACGTATAATCCGAGGTTTCAAACCCTCAGGACAGTATTTACAATCATTACTTACCTCTAACCGGCTAATCCTCTAGCTCGCGATGCCTTTGTCTCTCAAATCGACCTCTGAATGCCTCGAATCTAGCCACAATAATTCGATTCAGTTAATAAAAATTATAGGAATTAATTCCATATGAAATTCTACATTTTCCATTAAAAATCCGAAATTGCACTCAAAATTTGCCCGTGGGGCCCACATCTCGGAACCCGATAAAAATTAGGAATATGAAACCTCATCCAACCACGAGTCCAACCATACCAATTTTACTAAAGTCCAACATCAACTCGACCCTCAAATCTTCAAATTAAACCAAGAGAGTTTTCAAGATTTTCCCAACTAAAATCAACAATTAAATGCCAAAACTAGTAATAGATTCGGGTAATCTAATCAAAATTAAGTTAATAACACTTACCCCGAAGTTTTCTCTAAAACTTTCCCGAAAATCGCCTCTCCCCGAGCTCCAATTTGGTAAAAATGGAAAATGGGATTCGTCCCATTTTCCGGAACTTAACATTCTGTCCGGTACTGTTCATATTGTTCACGACTGTTCACGGGGCACTGTTCTCGGTACTGTTCATGGGGTATTGTTCATAGTACTATTCACGGGGTACTGTACATGGTACTGTTCACGCAGGTGCGGTCACTGTTCACACGTGCGAAAAATGCAGAAACTGCCCAGAAAATTGCAGCAGCTTTTCTTTTCACTAAAAAGGCTCTAACTCCATCGTACGAACTTAGAATTCGATGATTCTTGTTCCTATGAGTCACAAATAATAATACGAACATAGCCCTACAGTCAAAACTCAATTCGGAGCTCATTTGCTAAGTTCAATACCCATTTCGCTCGTTAAATAATTAACTCATGTTTCATGTCAAAAACCCAATCGTGACTTGATGAAATTAGACCAAACTTTCCAGATCAGTCCTATAATTCATTATCAAAATTCTGGAAGTCTCGAAATCAAATTTCGATCTCTAGAACTAAAAATGGATCTTTGGATCATTACATGCTTATGCTCAAAACGGCAAAATTTTCCAAAAACTCTTCCAAAATATATCCGAGACTTATGGGATGCCGACCAAACATGCCAACACACCCCATAACATAATTCAAACTTGTTCCAACCGTCAGAACGCTCAAAACAACATCAAAACATCAAATCACCCTCGGATTCAAGCCTAAGAATTCCAAAACTTCCGAAATCCGAATTCGATAAAAAAGTCGACCAAACGACGTCCAAATGACCTGAAATTTTGCACACACATCACAAATGACATAACAAAGCTACAACAACACTCATAATTCCATTCTGACCCTCGGATCAAAATCTCACCTATCAACCGGAATTCGCCAAAATATTAACTTTGCCAATTCAAGCCAAATCCTTCCACGGACTTCAAAAATGCATTCCGATCGCGCTCCTAAGTCATAAATCACCCAACCACGCTATCCAAATTATAAAATTTCCGATCCGAGCTCATATACAAATAAGTCAACTCTTAATCAAACCTTTCAAATTCAAAGTTTTCAACTGAGACTGTTCCTTCAAATTCATTCCGATTTTTCCTGAAAACCAAAGCCAATGATCTACATCAGTCATAATATGTTACACGAGACAAGTCATGCCCGGGAACTGGCGATCAAAGTGCAAAAGTTCAAAACGATCGGTCGGGTCGTTACAGCCCCGAACCTGGGGGTGAGACCGGCACCCGGCGCCTCACCTATCCTTGCATACCAACTTGCGACTAAGGGGCTCTGAGCATATAATGTCATACTTTGTCCATGGGGCGACATTGCAAGACAATTTGCGAAGCAAAATATAAAACTGAACGAAAACTACCACTGACTAAACATCAATATAAAGATGGGCCGACAAGGCCGTCATAGCTACTACAGCTGACAAACCAACAAAATATACATACGAGGCCTACAAGCCCAACATACTACACTAACTGACAGGATATTACAAGCCTATACTGATGGATGTACTGTGATCGGAACGGGGCCCCGACCTACTCATAACATATATACATATATACACAAGATGTACACACAAAACTCTAGACCCCGCAACTCCGAAGGACATGGAGCTTATAGATCACGGTGAACTTGGGCAATAACTACTAAGAAGGTCTACCCGTTTGTCTGTCTGAATCTGCACGCATGAAGTACAGTGCCCCCAGAAAAAGGGACGTCAGTACGAAATAATGTACCGAGTATGTAAGGCAATAAAATAATTGAAAGCTGAAACTGAACTAATAATATAATAACTAAAAGTAACTGGGAGTCAAAGATGATTTAGAGATATACTTACCTGCTGATACTGACTCTACTCTTTCAATATAGTAAGTAAAATAAATGTCCGACTCTATAAGGCTCGGAACGTGTAACTGCTCTACTGTAGTAGGCTCTTTATAGGCGCTCGGCCATACTAGGCTCTGTATCTCAGCCATTCTGGGCTTGCTCATAGGTGCTCGGCCATAGTAGGCTCGGTATATAACTTACCATCTGATCATAGGTTGCCCAATAGGGGCCTGCCCACCGATTATAGCTCGATGATGGTGAAAATACTATAATACTGTATGTATATATATATATACACACACACACACACACACACACACACACCCCTCTCTGCTCTCTTGAATGGAAGAAGACAATACTCAATTGAATATAAGGTCCCGATAAGGGAGAATACTGTAACTTATTAGACTAGGATAATGTATATAAATTCGGGAATATGAACTTCTCTTTATGCCTCGTTATAAAACACATGTAGTTACGAGATCATGCCAAAATGAAGGAAGGGATTAGCCTTAACATACCTGAGTCGATTCTCTTGACAATCCCTCTAATACAAGTTAATTGCGACAAAACACGTAACGACGAATCGAAGTAGGGAAAAATCCATATGATATTCTTGAGAAAAATTATACCGGGCTTTCTTAGAATTGCAAAAATGTCACGTTGCTAAGATGATAAGGTATTTTTGCTTGAATTCTTGTTGAAGATCCATTTCTTACCAATTGATATAAGCACCTCTCTTTGAATTAGAGAGGTCTTATGCTTTATATGGTATTGTCCCCACATACTAATGACTAAGACACATAATTTACTTAAGTGTGCCACCTCTCAATCATAATTTAAGAGTCACAATTTTGAAATGGGGAAGCTGCCACGTTAAGGCTTATCCAAAGCCATAATTAAGCACCCACTAATCCTTAATTAACTTGTTAATTCCCTCCATTAGCCAATAATTAACCAATTATTCACATAATTAAGAATTATCTCAAATTACTAAAAATACTACTTACTTTTAACATACTTTATACAACTTACTATCATGGTCATGTAGTACCTTGTATGGTACTAGTTCATAAATACCGAGTATTATAGCTCGGACGGTATTTTATCCTAAATTGTCAAACTTCGTCGAAACTCATTTTCTTCGATTCGCTTACCCTCTCACCTTATGAAATTTACTTATCACTTATTCAAAATAGCATAATACCTATAATCCCAAAATAATCTAATTCCCGAACTTACATCGATTAACTTACGATGAAACTTTAACGTTCGAAAATGCGGAATGTAACATCTCGTTTCCGAACTTTCATCAATTTACTTATGGCGTTCTGTCACGCCCCCTTTTTCTCGCGAAATAGGGTTTAAGACATTTTTGGTTGGGAAAACTCTTTCCTTTTGGGAAGGGGGTTTGTATTTTGAAGAGTCGCCACCTAATGATTTAAGGTGCGTTAGGGCACCTATAAGGTTCGTTTATAAATATGTTTGGTAACTTGAGATAGGGTAAGGGCTTGAAATTATCCTAAGGGGAAGGTGTTAGTCACCCCTCAGGATCCACTAGTGTGGTTCCCGGCTAAACAGTTTTGGTGAATTTGTACAAGTAGCAAATAAACAAATATGGCTCAAATAGTAGGGGATTTAAGTTTAAGTACACAGATATTAGGAAAGCAGTTAATGAAAAGCAAGATTTTGAAAAGAATTACAATCTAAGAATATTCAGGAATGTAAAGGGGGTGTTCTAGGTTTGTTTATAATATGGATCACATCAATACAATACCCGGTATGACACTCCTCAAAGAGGGGCTACACTTGGTATTAACACATCGGTCATCATATCCATATCTACTCTTTCCCGCCCTGTGAAGGTGATTAAAGCGAGGGTTGGTTTCGACCCCTATTGCATGCTGTTACCCGTCCACTCCTATCAATCCCGGAGGAATTTAGGACTCCTATCCTATAAAAGGGGTTCTAGGCAGACCCTCAAGTTTAAAGGTAAAATACTAAGGCGACATATAATAAACAACCAGTACTCCAATTAAGGGGAGCATGGAAGACAAATGAAATGCTCAGATATACCTCTACACACAGTACACATAAACAGCATGACTCATACACAATTAAGGTCTAAATTTAGATCCTAAGCATGGTATCTAAGTGATAAGAGCAAAGTCAAATTTATGACATAACTCAAATAGGAAGTCCTAATCAGGCTTGCCTACTGATTTCAACAGGCTGACAGTCAAACATTGATCATAAAGACAGTTCTGATTTTATTTTAAAGTTGATTACCTAAGACTTGCCTAAGCATAAAATAATATGCAACCGTTACCAGAATTATTAAAAATAGTTTGAAAGTTATTTTACCTAAATCATGCTATTTTAAATATTGCAAAGACATGCAGGGATTGTGACCAGTTTCACTTAAACAGGATAATCAAACATAAGACTATTTTATGTCATTTTTCCTTCATCAGTAGTTTAACTAGGTATGACTGAGCGAGCGTGAACAAGATCCTAAAATAGGGTATCTAACGTGCACATATGAAAAATACAGAATGATTGCAGAATTCCTAAAGCATGATTTCTAAATGCCCAAAGAGTTACAACACGACTTCAAGACGTGCAGAAGCAACAGTTTTATGTTAATGCTGCTATTTAGCCTAAAGTAGGATTTCTAAGTGGTAAAGTGATGCCAAATGAGATGTTGAAACAGTAAACCTAAGAACATGGTATCTAATGCATGACATGCTTTGAATGGGTTGATCTTACACATGGATTCTAATGCACATATAGGAAATGTAAACCTAAGATATGGTTTCTACCCATTGATGTTGATAGCATATATAACTAGCCTCCCATTTTCACTAGCCAGTCCCAATACTTGTTTACAACAGATTATTACAGACCAATACTGAAATGAATTAACATAAGTAGAAAAGAAAGATAAAAAGTTACACTATAGATAGCCTGAAAACAGACCCAGATTTCCAGCACCTGATTAGGACTTTCTCTCTGAGTTATGTAATAAATCACCTCAAATGTCAAGATTGTTCCATAGCCTTTCTTATATATGGGTGTGTAAGAGTTCCCTAAGGACCTCAAGGGATCCCAGACAGTGCTCACACCTAGATTTCATAGCCAAGATAGAGTAAGTGCAGTGTGGAAAGGCTAGCTTTTGTGTGTCCAAGTTAAGAGGGAGCTCAAGGGTCCCAAGGCAAGGCTCACACAAAAGGGGTAGAACTTAGTGGTCTAAGAGTAGAGTGAGAGTGCTCGACATAGTTTTGAAGAGTTTAAGTAGGAAAACAGTTTTGAAAAAGGGCAAGCAAGAAACAACTTTGAAAAACAGAGAGACTTAATTGAAATAGTTTTATGCCAAAGTTTAACTGACGAAAACCATTTGAAGGAGCATGCATAACAATATCATAACCAAAACAAGGTTAGCATCACACCAAGGACCAAGAATACTCTAGCAAACACAAGCAAGGGAATGGGATTGGAGGGACAAGTATGGAGCATGTGAGGGAAAACATGTAGCAGGCAGGAACATATACGAGCATATAATCAGAAACTCCTACAGGTTTAGAGGATTAGGGGGTACAGTAGGGTATTGGATTAGATTAACATATCGACACCAAACACCTAAGAACATGATCGTACCAATTATGGGGATTCACATAAGAAACATGCACTAAGTATATAGAAACATGTTGATTATTGACAAGTAAAGCATAACTTAACATGTAGAGGGAACTTAGGATCCTAATTACATGTTGAACCACAAAATAGTGAATAAAGCATATCAGAAGTACAAGGAATTGTAACAGTAATAGAAACATGTTGGTTTGAGGACTGAAATCTGAATTAGAGCATACCAGTGAAGTGAAGAAAGCAAAAACACAAAGCAGAAATAGGAGAGGCGCAGTAGTTAGCCTTGGCTTGCAGTCGGCTAGCTTAGAATAGTAGCAAGTAGCACAGAAGAGAGAATAGAGAGTTTTTAGTTGTGTGAGAGAGAGTTTTTTGAACTACTGTGTTCGTCTGTGTAATGAAAAGAGAAGAGAGTATATATAATAGTTTGAAAGCTAGGTAAATAAGGCAAGAATCAATTGTTTAGCAGTTATAGAACTGTAGAATCAATTAAGAATGAAGATCAACCAAGTTTCCCTTAATTAAGGGAGTGATTTACTAAAGGTAGAAAGCAGGTAACAAATAAGGAAAGAATTCAAACAACATAGGTACATAATATGTAATTAGCGATAGATACATAAAGGTCTAATTAAGAAAATAATAGTAGGAATCAATTAATAATACATTCAACCATATAATAAGGTAAAAAAATAATTTAACGCTTATGAAAATTGGAAAAGAATAGCCAAAAATAAGTATAAGGGTATCAACACAGTAAATCAAGGATTCACAAATCAAAAAATGGTACTATATTAAGGGAAATAGTATAGACTTCCATGAATAAACCAATAAACGGAGTATAAACAGGAAGAACCAGATTGGAAACCTTAATAAGACATTACTAGGGTGAAAATCATAAAATACTCTAATTAATCAAAGCATATTCATGAGAATCAAACATACAAACAAATCGAATGAACAAACAGTAAAGATGAACTCAGAATCCAAAACAAAAGCCAAAAATTAGGGTTTTCAATAAAATAACTCGGATAATGGAGAAGGCTCAAACAAACATTTAAACACAGTGAGAATAGTAGATTAATACCAAAAAAAATCAGAAGAAAGCGTTTTTGAAAAGGTGCTTAAGAACCCTAGTTCGAAGATGAAGAGTTACTTTAAAAAAATTGGAAAAACCTTTGAGGAAAACAACAAAAGCTCATAATATACACAGATCTAAAAGAAATTAGAAAGTCTTAAGAGTTAGGGTTTCAAAGAACCCAGAGAAGATGAGAAAACCTTAAAATGTTACCAGTTTTAGCCAGAAAAGTCATAGATCTTACTCGAACGGCCGGAGGTGGCCGACAAATGCTATGAAGGACCATGGGTAGGATTTGAACCGCTCCAGGTTCACTTGAGGACTTCAGGGTAGTGTCAAACCAGCGTGGGGGTGAAGCAGAAGCCAGGAGATGATGAGATGCCATAGTTTCCGGCGAGGGAGGTAGACGAAGAAGGTGGACAGGGTCCATCGGAGAAGAGGGGATAAGAGAAAGTTCTAGAGAGAACCATAGATAGAGAGAGGGATACAGAGAGACAGGTTGAGAGAGAATGAGAGAGGGAGAGGGGGTAGTCTTAGGGTTTAATTATGGTAAGGGGGATATGGACAGTTGATTGAAATTAATTAACGGTTCAGATTGAGTGAGGGATTAGGCCGGGTGGTATGGTGCATTGGTCTTGGGTCTGGTGGGTTATTTAATTGGGGTTTTGGGGCTGGTTCAATTGGGTTATAATTGAAATAAAAATGGCTAATTGTTAAATACCCATCAAAATTAGATAAATAATTAATAAAAATATCTAATAATTAGATAAAATAAAATTAAAGCTAAGTAGGTGAAATTAAGGTAATTAACTAATATTTAAAATATAAAATGATCGATTATTGAATTAAAATAGCATAAAGTGTACAATTAGGCTATAATGGCAAAATTGTTGTAATTATAGCCAAACAATGCCAAATTAGCTAATTTGTGAAATAATTAAATCCTAATAGGATTAAAAATGATATATTAAGCTAAGAAATACTTTGAAATTACTTTTAATGTAATTTATGAACAATTATTGGATATAAAGTACTGAATAAATTAAAATAAATAAATTAATAATATGGAAAATTATGGAAAAATACCAATTATTATAAAAAGTGATTTTGAAGGTATATATGCAAATTTGAGAAAACATTGGATATCAAAACGTACTTTCACGTACGAAAACATAAAGTATAACAAATGCACCTGCTTCTACCCACTTGGAAAAATAGTCAGTTAAAACTAAAAGAAATCGTACATTACCTCATCCGGTGGGAGGGGTCCAACGATGTCCATTCTCCATTTAATGAAAGGCCTAGGCGAGGCGACTGAGTGGAGGTGCTCGCCCGCTTGGTGGATCATGTGGGCATATTTTTGGCACTGCTCTCACTTTTTTACGAAGTCGGCGACCTCTTTTTTCATTGTGGTCCAGTAGTAGCCTGCTCATATGAGGCATCTGTCGAGAGCTCGATTGTCGGTATGAGTTATGCAGTGACCTTCATGAAATTCGTCAAGGACGCGCCGTGTCTAGTTTGGGCCTATGCATTTTTCAAGGGGGCCGCCATACGTTCTTTTGTACAAGTTGTTGTTGAAGATGTTGTACCTGGCCGCCTGCATTCGAAGCTTTTTGGCTTCTTTTTAATCGTCTAGGAGCACTCTGTCCTGCAAATATATGACAATACGATTGCTCCAGTCCCAAGTTAAGTTTATAGTTTGTACCTCGATTTGATTAATCGACGAGTAGAGGAGGGTGAACACGTTCTCTTCTTCGGTTATGCTTTTAGTGGCCGCTGCCAATTTGGCAAGGTTGTATGCTTCTATGTTTTGTGCTCGTAGGATTTGGTCGAGTTCGCATTCATCAAACTTGGGTAACAGCCTGCAGATCTCGACCTGGTATTTTTGCATTCTTTATTACTTGATTTGGAAAGTCCATGTGACTTGATTGACGACATGTTGGGAGTCGCACCGTAGGGCGACTCGCTTTTCTTCGTACTTGAGTGCTAGCTTTAGACTTGCAATCATGGCCTCGTACTCAGCTTCGTTGTTAGTCATATATGGGCATCTTATGGACTGGCAAATTACTTCGCCCGTTGGGACCTCGAGCACGAGGCCTTGTCCCAATCCCGACGCGCTAAAGGCGCCATCTGTATACAACACCCATAGGTCATTTTTATGCTTAAGTCGGCGAGTACTTGCGACTTTATCGCCGTTCGCATCTAAAAGGTTATATCATGCTCACTCAATCCTATGTCCCATTTGGCCAATCTACTCGACAGCTCAAGTTTATGCAGAATACTTCTTAGGGGAAAGGTCGTTACTACCGAGATGGGGTGGCACTGGAAATAGGGCCTAAGCTTTCGTGAAGCTACGACTAAAGCCAGGACTAGCTTCTCGAGGTGGGGATACCTCGTCTTGGCATCGACCAGAGTTTAGCTAATATAATAAATGGGAGATTATGTACCTTTATTTTCTTGGACCAGGACAACACTTGCTGCAACATTGGACATGACCAGATAGATGAGAAGACGTTTTCCAGGTTCCGGCATAGCGAGCAGTGGGGGCGAAGAAAGGTATGCCTTTAATTCTTTTAAGGCATCGTCGCACTCAGAATTCCATTGGAGTCTGTTATCTTTTTTGAGTACGCCAAAAAATTTGTGGCATCTATCAGAGGACCGTGAGATGAATCTTGACAGGGCGGCTATACGGTCGGTCAGCTTCTGAACCTGCTTCTTGCTGGTCAAGTTCTCTGGTACTCCTTCTATAGCCTTGATTTGGTCGGGGTTGACCTTGATGCCTCGTTTTGATACTAAGAAATTGAGGAACTTTCCCGATGTTACACCGAAGGCGCATTTCTCGGGGTTCAATTTCATGCCGTACCTCCTGAGTATGTCAAAGGCTTCCCTCAAATGGTCGATGTGGTCTTCCTTTCTTTTCGACTTGACCAACATGTCATTTATATATACTTTCATGGTTTTGCCGAGTTGATCTTTGAACATTTTGGTCATCAGCCTCTGATATGTCACCCCTGCATTTTTCAACCCGAATGGCATAACCATATAGCAGTATGTCCCCTAGTGGGTGATGAAAGTTGGTTTTTCCTGATCTTCTTCCTCCATGAGGATCTGGTTGTAACCCGAATAGGCTTCTAGGAAACTTAATAGCTCGTGCCTGGCCGTTGCATTGATGAGTTGGTCGATGTGGGCCAGTGGGAATGAGTCTTTTGGGCATGCTTTGTTCAGATCTGTGAAATCTATGCACATCCGCCATTTTCCGATTTTCTTTTTTACCATGAACACATTGGCAACCCATTGGGGATATTTTGACTCTCCGATGGAGCCATTCTCAAGCAATTTATCCACCTCATCGCGGACAACATCATTTATCAGGGCATTGAATTTTCTTCTAACTTGCCGCACTGGGGGTGGAATGGGTCGACATTCAGTTTGTATGTTGCTATCTCCTTTTGGATTCCCGGCATGTCTACATGGGAAAAGGCAAACAGGTCTATATTATTTTTTAAGAACTGGCGGAATTTACCTGGTTCTTATGGCTTGTGGCCGATGAAAGTTTTCTTGCTGTGGTCGTTATCATCGAGTTGAACAGGGTCGAGATCCTCCACGGTTGACCCTGTGGCTTCTACGATTTCGGGGTCTCTGATAATATATTTCCCTTCATCACTATCTGACCTCGACTTCGTTAATTGTTTACCTCCTCGGCTTTTCCCTTTAGTTGTCGGGTGTATGTGCAGTCTTGGGTGATGCAATAGTATTCTCGGGTGGTGCGTTGCTCTCCTCAGATGTTGAATACTCCCCAGGGGTAGGAAATTTGATGACTTGATATAAGCTGGAGCGAGCGGCTTTCTTGGTGTATATCCAGGGTCGACCTATGATGGCATTGTATGCCATATCTTGGTCCATGATATGGAACGTGGTCTCCAAAGTGACACCGCCGGCCAGGACGGGTAGCATGATTTCTCCAGATGTCCGCTCAACTGCATTGTTAAAACTCGTCAGTGTGATGTAGCATGGCACTATCCTATCCTCGAGCTTCATTTAGGTGAGAACTCGAGGGTGGATGATGCACGCGCCACTCCCGTCATTGACCATAATATGCTTTACATCAGTATCCATGATGCGTAAAGTAATAACAAGGGCGTCACAGTGAGGAAAACCCAAACCGTGGGTATCTGACTTATCGAAGATGATAGTTTCTTCGAGTTCATCATACCGTTCATGAGTGATCGACCATTTGGGTTTGTGGGTGGTGGTGAACTTTACACTGTTGATTGACAGGTCATCGCCCCCTTCGATGATCATTTGAATGGTTCGAGCGGGGGAAGGTGGTTTGGGTGGTCTCTGGTGCTGTTTACATCTACGGGAAAAGTTTGCTCTCCCTCGGTCGCTCATCAATTCTTTCAAGTGCCCTTGGTAAAGCATGTTCACGACCTCTTGTCTTAAGGCGATACAATCTTCAATTTTGTGATCCCGCTCCTGGTGGAATTCACAGAAGGCATTTGACTTTCTGGTGTTCAGGTCGGATCTTATCTTCTGCGGCCATTTCACTTTTGGGACGAGCTTCTCCAATGCATAGACTATTTCTAAGGGGAAACACAGAAATTGTGAGCAGATAATAAGGGGGCATACCTCTCTCATTTCGGTGAGTTCATATTCATGTCCTAGACGGGCCTTCATCGTGACAGGGAGGCGGCATGAGGGTGCATCTGACGTAAGGCTGATGTCTCTCTCGATTAGACCGTGGTCCTGCTGTATCCCTTCTATTGTCGTTTCTCCGATCTTTTCTAGACTCTGCTTGTACCGATCTTTTCTATATCCCTTAGATTCAGATCATCTTCGTCAGCTCGCACTTCGGTGTAGTAAGTATTGTATATTTCATCCCAAGTGGTCGGTGGATACTTCATGAGGCAGCTTAACAGCTTTCTGGTCACCCTTGAGCCACTTCTGTTCGTCCCATTTTGAAAGGCTGCCACGGCCATTCCTTTCGATACGTTTGTAGGGTCATCCTTACTCGGTTAAATCGGTCAAGGAAGTCCCTTAGTCCCTCTCCAGGTGATTATTTGATGGCGAATATGTCATTTACCCTTGCCTCTGCCTTTTCTGCTCCGGCATGAGCTGTTACGAACTTGTCGTCCATTTCTTCGAATGTTTCAATCGATCGCGAGGGCAGCTGTGAATACCAAGTTAATGCACCCCCGATGAGGGTTTCACCAAAATTCTTCAACAAGATGGATGATACTTTCTCTTTGGCGAGGTCGTTGCCTTTTACTGCGGTGACGTAATGAGTCACATGATCTTCGAGGTATGTTGTGCCATTGTATATTTTCAGGTACGGTGGTATTTTGAAGGTTTTGGGTATTGCGTGTGGTGCAGCTTCGTCACTGTATGGCTGCTCAACAAACCGACCAACATCCATTTTTGGTAGGAGTTTTGGGGCGCCCGGTATTTTGTCTACCCTTTCTTGATGCTCCTTCATTTGGTCGCGGAGTATTTTATTCTCGTTCTCCATCTCCTCCATTTTCCTCAGAATGGCTGTGAGGGTACCGTTACTTGCATCACTAACATCGTGAGAAATACCTATTACGGGGGGGGGGGGGGGAGGGGGGGGAGTGTTGCCACTGACGCAACGCTAATTCTTACATCTTCTCGGCTCGGCCTTTAAGTGGGCCCGTCGAGAATGCTGGGCAGCGTGTTTGTTAACCATGACTCAAGCAGATTTTTTACTACCGGTGGTGCCTCTTTTGTTGTGGACGTAGAGGCCCCTTTACCGTGTGAGGCTGTGATGCTGTCGTGAGGAGGGGACGAGTTATTTCACCTAGGAGAGGTATCTGGTGTTATATATTCACCCTCCATTTCGTCGATGGTATGAAGGAGATTGGTGGTGAGGTCGGCTATTGCTTTCCTCTTTTCTTCTTCGTTGCCTGTCGTGTTAGCTTTGTGTACACAAGTGTGGAGTTTTTTGCATGTGATTTTTTAGATCTAGAAGAAACGAAAATTTTTAATAGAAAATCCCCGCAGACGACACCAAATTGTTTGACCAGAAAGTATGAGACCTTTTGTTAAGCTAATTAAATAAGAAGATAAAGGATAAATCCTAGTTAAACATAATAACTTCTAGATCTGAAGAATGTTTGTACAGATAATGTGGGAGTGCATTAAATCCAATTTAATACAATGTATAATAAATGATGCTACTATTAATGAGTGGGGAATAATGATAAGCAATAAATATGCTAAATGGTAATGAATGTAAATTGATAGAATGATTCACCCAATATTGAATGAGGTGGATGATTCTTCTCTCTGACAATGATGTAAGACAAGAATATGAGAGAATATAAGAGGCTTTCTCGGATCTAATGCGAGAAATATGGAGTAAACGCCAAATCGAATCTCTTTGTAAAGGTAATGTTTGTATTTTTCTTGAGAGTCAAATTTTCAAGAGAGTTCTTATCGAATCAAATATAACATACCTTTTTCTTTTTTCTACCTTTCTATTTAAACGAGACATGCCTCCAACCTACCTTAAAGTACCGGTACAGAGAATATCCAATGGAATATTCTCCTAGATATCTTATTACAGAGCTAGCCGTTATTTGCAGACTTGAACATTCGACATCGGACTTGATTAACCGCTCACCAGTAAGTTCCTTTAATCTTGTGTACGACCTCGGCCTAATCACCCCTTAGTAACTTATCCTCGTGCCAGGTCCCTTTAGTCATAGTCTGACCCATACACAATGAAGTTTGCAAGTTCTTGTTATGATACATCGGTACATTCTATTATAGGAGAGATTAAAGTAGAAAAGGTGAATGAACTATTCAGATGGTGAATCTACCAAAGAAGCTATGAGTAGATGGACGGCTAAAAACAATACTCCATCCGTTTCAATTTAGATGAGGTGGTTTGACTCAACACAAAGTTTAAGAGAAAAAAAAAAGAAGACTTTTTAAACATGTGGTTTTAAAAGCTTAAGGGGAAAAAGGTTTGTGAGGCCATGACATTTGTGTGGCTGTAAAAGCTTCTCATTAAGGGTAAAGTGAGTAAAATGAAAAGTTTAAAATTGAATTGTTTCCAAATATAGAAATGTGTCAATCTTTTTGGAACGAACTAAAAAGGAAAGTGTATCATTTAAATTGAAACAGAAGGAGTATATGAGACCGGTACATGGGCAAGTGGAATGTCCCCTTCCAATTCTATTTATGAACAAAATATTTCTAGGTTGGAGAATTTGCAAAGGAGAATGTTGTCCAAAACTTAAACCTTTGTACCAAGCAGTCCCGGGAGTGATCACACGGGAAATCTAGAAGAGGAGAAACACCAAGAAGTATGGAGGTATAGTGTCATGCAACATGGTATTACATAATGTTAATAAGACACTCCACAATCTAGCTATGACTAGGTATCCTTGGATGTAAAGCATCCGTTTACTATGGCCAGACATGATGAGGTTTTTAGAAGGTTACAGACCTTATGTACTGATAGAGAATAACATGGCAGCCACCTTATGAAGGATGGTTCAAATGTAACACTAATGGTGCATCAAAAGGCAATCCAGGACCAAGCTCTTATAGCTTCTATGTGAGGAACAGTCATGGAGATTTGGTACATGCTAAGGTAGAGAGGATTAGAGAAAGTTCTAATATTGTGGCAGAAGCAAAAGCAATTGTAGAGGGTTTGACTTTTTGTGTTAACCAGTAAATGCACCCGTTAATTATAGAGACCTGTGATGACCCAGCCAGTCGTTTCATTAGTTACCGCTCCGTTTCCCCCATTTCTGCATATTATTGCTTTGTTTATCGGTTTTATGTGTGATCGGGTTGGTTGGCTCGGGTTCGGAAAGGTTTTTGTAAGGTTTGAGACATTTAGTTTCTTTTGAGGAAGCTAAAGTTGGAAAAGTCAACCGGATGTTGACTTATATGTTAGAGGGATCGGATGTGAGTTCTGATGGTTCATATAGCTTCGGGAGGTGATTTGGGACTTAGAAACGTGATCGAAATGTGTTTTGGAGGTCCAGAGTAGATTTAGGCTTGAATTGGCAAAATTGGAATTTTGGCGTTTTTCGGTTGATAGGTGAGATTTTGATATAGGGGTCGGAATGGAATTTCGGAAGTTGAAATAGTTCCGTTGGGTCATTTGGGATGTGTGTGCAAAATTTCAGGTCATTTGGATGTTGTTTGGTATACCTTTTGATCAAAAGCGTAATTTGAAAGATTTTGGAAACTTAAGCTTGAATCCGATGTGTTTGTTTGATTCGATGTTGTTTGAGGTGTTTTGAAGATTGTTATAAGTTTGAATGGTGGTATATGATGTGTTTGTGCTTATGGTTGAGGTCCCGGGGACCTCGAGGTGATTTCGGATGGTTGGCAGAAAGTTTGAAAGTTGGTTTAGCAGCTGAAATGTTAGAATTGCTGTCATAACCACACCTGCGGCTAGGTGACCGTAGGTACGGTCTCATAGAAGAGAAAAGGGAGCCACAAATGCGTCCAAGTTGACTGCTAGCTGAAACCGCAGAAGCGGTCTAGGAGACGCACCTGCGAAGGCGCAGGTGAGATATTTTAACCGCAGATGCGGAAATTGGTAAAGTAAGTGGAAACCGCAGGTGCGGCGCTTGGAACCATAGAAGCGGTTGCACAAGTGCGAGATTCGGACCGCAGAAGCGTTTGCACAGGTGCGAGATCAGGACCGCAATTGTGAAAAGCCTGGCCAGAAGGTATAAATTATTTCCTTCGCGAATTTTTGGGTTATTCCACCATTTCTAAGTCGGTTTTGGAGCTTTTTGGGAGATCTTGAAGAGGGATTCAAGGGATATTGTCTGGAGGTAAGATTTTCGAGTCTAATAATTGATCCTATGGCATTATTTCACGGATTAGAGCTGTAATTAATGTAATTTAAGGGTTAAAATTTGGGAAAACTAGGGCATGGTATTGAAGACCTAGACTTGAGGATTTGAGGGGCCAATTGTGGTCGGATTTTGGGCTTTTGATATGTATGAACTCGTGGGGAGGTAAGTAATCTATTGATGTAAAATTTATCGAATTTCGAGACGTGGGCCCGGGGGTTAGGTTTTGGTAATTTTGGGATTTGTGTTATAAATTGATTATTTTCGCATGGGCTTCGTTCCCTTAGCATATTTTGACGTCGTGATTCTGATTTTGGATAGATTTGATGCGAGTTGAGGCCGATTCAAGGGGAAAAGGCATAGCGGGCTAGAGCTTGGACCAGATTGAGGTGAGTAATGATTTTAAATGTTGTCCTGAGGGTATGAAACCCCGGATTGCACATCGTGGTGCTATATTGAGGTGACGCACACGCTAGATGACAAGTGTGGGGTCAGGCACCGTTGGGGATTGTAACTTAGTCCATCCCGAATGACTGTTTTACTATGTATTTGATTGAAAACTATATGCTATCACCATATTTTGGGTTGAATGTCATATTTGGGCCTCGTGCCAACTATTTGAACCCTTAGGGAATTTTTACTGATATTTCCTCATTGTCTTGACTTTATACTTGTACTTAGTCATTCTATATTCTACTGTTTTCATAACTCAGTCATGTTTACTCTGTTTTAACACTTAAATGATATATTAAATGATATTTGGGCTGAGCATTATGTTTTACTGTTGCCCGAGTGGCTTGCGAGATTCTGACTGACTAATGCCGAGAGCCTATGTTGTGAGAAAACACTGATTATGATTTTGAGGCCAAGGGCCTGAGACTTGTACACCACGAGGTGACTTGTTCATATGAGGCCGAGAACCTATGTGATTATGTCACGAGATGGCTTGATATTGCGCTTGGGCCGTAAGGGGCCCCTCCAGGAGTCTGCATACCCCCAGTGATCGCGGGTACCCATTGTGATATGAGATAGAGCCCGAGGGGCTGGTATTGTTCCATATGTTGCCCGAGGGGCTGATTCTATTGGTATTGTGCCCGATGGGCGGTTTTTTATGTGTTTAACCTTTTCTAGTTTCCTGTCTTTTACTTGCTTAACTGTTTAAAAAGGTAAATTTTAAAAAGCTTAAACTGGACTTAAGTGACTTTACATATTTTCACTGTTTCATTGCTTTTACTGGCTTTTACTGCTTCTTTATAGTCTGTTGATGTGCCTTTACGTGGTTTCTTATTATTCAGTCTACATTTATTATTATGACTCACTGAGTTGGAGTACTCACTTTACTTCTTGCACCCCATATGTAGATTCAGGCGCATCAGGTCCTGCTTGCGAGGGTTGAGAGAGCTTCTAGCAGATTTCGAAGATTCACTAGGTAGCTACCATTTGCAGTCCAGTGCTTCTCCCTCTATCCTATTTTCTTCTGTTTTAGTCATGTAATAGTTGTGTAGATTCTTTTTAGACTTGTAGTGTTTATGATAGATGCTCATGACTGGTGACACCCCGATGTTGGGCTATGTCTTTTTCTGCAAACTGTATTATTTACCTTATTTTGGGATTTATGATTATGATTAAGACTTAGTTTTATTACTTAATTGCTTTAAAATGAATTGGGAACGTGTCAACTGACCATGTCTTCACGAGAGGTGCCATCATGACCGGGTCTGGGTTTAGGGTCGTGACAAGGCCAGTTCACTAGTAATGAAGAGAATCATAGAGGGAGAATGGGAAGCTCCATGGTGCATAGGAAAGGAGGTGAAGAAGATTAGGAAAATTAAGGAGCAATTCAATGTGCTATTTCAACATCTCCTAAGGGAAGGGATGTAACGACCCGGTCGTTCGTTCTAAGAGTTATAGCCCCGTTTCCCCCATTTTTGCTTCTTTATGTGTTGTTCAGCTGTGTTGAGTTGTATCGAGTTGGTAGTTTTAGGTTCAGAGTAGTTTTGGAGTGAGATGATCACTTAGTCTCTTAGTTAAAAAGCTAAGTTAGAAAAGTCAACCGGAAGTTGACTTATTAGTAAACTAATTCAGATTTGGATTTTTGTGATTCGATTAGCTTCATTGGGTGATTATAGACTTAGGAGTATGTTCGAAATGTAATTAAGAGGTCCGTCGTAGAATTAGGCTTGAATTGGCGAAAGTTGGAAGTTTAGAAGTTCTTAGGCTTGAATTCGAGGTTGATTTGATGTTTTGGTGTTATTTTGGGTGTTCTGGAGGTTCGACTAAGTTCGGGTAGTGATATATGACTTGTTGGAATTATTGGTTGAGGTTTCGAGGGACTCGGGTGAGTTTTGGATAAGTTTGAATTGTGTTGCACTCGTTTTCTTATGTTTCGACGTTGTCTGTTCAAGCATAAATGATATCATATTTAACAAATGAGCTCCTATTTCTTTTTTGATTGAAGCATTAGACCCGTATCGCAATTACGGACCCGAAGCAAAAAGAATCGTTGAATTTTGACATCGTATGATGATTTTATGGTCATTTTACTAAGAATTAGCTTGCCAGATTTTTCAGATTAATTACGAATTGCCACTGACGGCGTATTTAAAAATCTGCACTATTTGCAACTATTGAAACCAACATATCGCATTCATTATAAGGTCAAATTGAGTGATTCAAAAGCCTATCTTGACTAGAATTTCACAAGGAATCCATTGGAGGCATAAAAAAGCGAGTTTAGGGATCGTTTGATATGAGAAACGAGGCAGAATAGGTGGCAGAAAATATATAAAACTAGGGTTTGTTCATTCGGTAATATTTTGAGTTGGGGAGCTCGGATTTGAGCGATTTTGGAGGCTATTTTCACCATAGCGATTAGGGTAAGTGCTCTTTACTCGGTTTTGGTAATATTTCATGAATCCATCTTCATTTTTGGGAATTGATTGATGATTTCAAAGTGAAATTGAGAGAGTTAGGGCTTGAGTTTTGGAGAGATTTAGGTAGGGATTTGAGGGACCAAACGGAGTCTGATTTTGATAAATTTTATATGGTTAGACTTGGGAGAGAATGATGTTTATTATTCTGCCATTTTTGACTATTTTTGAGACGTGGACCCGGAGGCCAGGTTTTGGCTGGTTTTGGATTTTTTGCCTATTTTATAATTTTTATTGTGGAATTCGATTCTCTAGCCATGTTGATGGTATTAATCTGATTATGGTTAGATTTAGAGCTTTTGAAGACCGAGTCTAGAGACGAGGGCATCCCTGAGTAGGATTTTACGTTGTTGAGGTAAGTAACGGTTTTAACTCTGGCTTTGAGGGTATAAACCTGGAGATTTGATATCATGTGATTGTGTGGAAGTGATACCCATGCTAGGTGACAAGCGTGTGAGTGGTCATCTTGAGGGATTGAGACTTGGTCCGTCCAGTGAGGTTCGAGGCCTAATAGCCATTATCTGTGTTTACGTAGTTACTTGTTGTTGAACTTGTTTGCCTTCATGTTAGAGATCATGTTTAGGCTTTATTCATGCTCACATTATTTGTACTCGGTCATAGAAATTATTGTACATGTGTACCTCAGTCTCTATTATTTGCTAATATGTTGTGATACTTGATGTGGCATGTGTCCCCTTATTTGTTGATGATGGTGAGGCTAGTGAGGTACATGATTGAGTGAGACCGAGGGCCTGGTTGTGAGGATATTAATACCATAGCATGTGAGTTATCTACGTAGCATGTGAGTTGACCGTGTGGGTCCAGGTATTTATACCATAGCGCGTGAGTTGCCAGTGTAGCACGTGTGTTGACCGTGCAGATCCGGTATTGATATGATGGCACGTGAGTTGTCCGTGCTTAGTGCTTGGGCTTTGGGAGCCCTCCGGAGTCTGTACACATCCCAAGTGAGCGTAGATTGTTGAGTGTATTGAGTGTTGAGTATTGAGTGCTGAGTGCGAGTGATGGAGTGACATTGCTGTGAGGTTGCATTTACTTTTGTTGTTGATGCATTTACCTGTTAATTTCTTTGTGGCATTTGTTGGTTTTATGGAATTTACCTGTTTATTCATGTTTATTGTAAATTGTTAAAATAAATAATTGGACTGTTTTACTTAACTCGTCAATACTACTCAGTTCCTTAGTTATTTCTATTACTGCTGAGTCGGTTGTACTCATACTACACCCTACACTTTATGTGCAGATCTAGGTGAGTTAGAGCGTAGCGATCATTGAGTTCAGGCCGGCTATGTGATGACCCGGCCAGTCGTCTCATGAGTTACCGCTCCGTTTCCCCCATTTCTGCTTCTTTATGCTTTGTTTATCCGAGTTATGTAGTCTCGGGTTGGTTGGACCGAATCCGAAATGAATTAGGTAAGGTTTGAGATACTTAGTCTCTTTTGAGGAAGCTTAAGTTGGAAAAGTCAACCGGATGTTGACTTTTGTGTTAGAGGGCTCGAATGTGAGTTCCGATGGTTCGGTTAGCTTCGGGAGGTGATTTGTGACTTAAGAGCGTGATCAGAATGGGTTTTAGAGGTTTGGAGTAGGTTTAGGCTTGAATTGGCGAAGTTGAGATTTTGGCAATTTTTGGTTGGTAGGCGAGATTTTGATATAGGCGTCGGAATGGAATTTCGGAGTTACAGTTGTTCCGTTGTGTCATTTGGGATGTGTGTGCAAAATTTTAGGTCATTCAGACATGGTTTGGTTGGGTTTTACATCGAAAGCGTAATTTGGAAGATTTTAGAAAGTTTGGCTTGAATCCGATGTGTTTTGGGTGATTTGATGTTGTTTGAGGTGTTTGGAAGATTGGAACAAGTATGAATAAGGTATTAGGATATGTTTGTGTCTTTGGTTGAGGTCCCGAGGTCCTCGGGGTCATTTCGGATGGTTGACGGAAAGGTTTGGGACTTGTTGCAGCTGCCGAACTTTGCTGCTTCTGGTATTTCCACACCTGCGGATTTGGGGACCGCAGGTGCAGCACCACACGTGCGAGAGAGGAACCTCAGAAGCGGATTTTGAGAATTTTCCAGGGACCGCAGATGTGGTGTGGGACCGCACCTGCGGAGTCGCAAGTGCGGAAGACTAAGCGCAGAAGCGGCCTGGGCTTTTAAGTGAAGGACCGCAAAAGCGGTGATTTGACCGCATATGCGGTACCGCAGAAGCGGTGGGATGGTTGCAGATGCAAAAATCTCTGGACAAAAGGTATATATTGCTTTCTTCGCGAATTTTGTAAAGAACTCCATTTTTGAAGACGGAAAAAAGGATAAGGCATAGGATTTCAAGAGGAATCAAAGGATATCAGTCAGGTAAATTCCCTAAGCTTAATTACTTTGGTTTAAGACCATTTTTCCACTGATTAATCATGGTTTTAGTGGGGATCAAGGAAGGAAATTTGGGGATTAGGGCTTGAGTTTAAGAGACCTTTAAATGGGGATTTGAGGGGTCATTTGGACTCCGATTTTAGTGTTCTTGATATGTATAGACTCGTGGGAGGATAAGGATTCCGTTGGTGTGATTTTTATCAAGTTTTGAGACATGGGTCCGGGGATCGGGTTTGGCCAATTTCGGGATTTTTGGTATTTTTTGATTGTTTTCGCTTGGGCTTCGTTCCCTTAGCATATTTTGATGTCGTGATTCTGATTTTGGATAGATTCGACGCGATTGGGGGCCGATTCAAGGGGCAAAGGCGTCACGAGGTAGTATTTTCACCGATTTGAGGTAAGTAACCATTGTAAATCTGGAACTGAGGGTACAAACCCCGGTACTTGACTTGTTTTTAATAAATGCGGTGATGCACATGCTAGGTGACGAGCATGTGGGCGTGCACCGGTAGGGATTGTGAATATGTTTGTCCTGTAGAGACTATTAAGACACGCAATACATTTGGAAATCTTATATTATTCTATATTTCAGTCATTTATACTGTCTTGGGCTGTATGCCATGTTTGGGGCCTTATGCCGACCTGTAGAAACCCTTAGGGGGCATTTTGACTATTTTTCCTCACTTTACTTACTAGAAGTATATCCTCAGTCTTGTTTTACTTGTTTAAATGATTTAAACTGATTTTTATCACTCTACTCCTAATTGTGAGGACTGTTTGGGTTGAGTTCCCTAATTTTTATTGTTGTGTCTGAGAGGCTGTGAGGTTAATGACTGAAAGACGTTGAGAACCTAATTGTGAGTATATTTGTATAAATGTGAGCACTCATATGGATCGGGCTACATGCCGCAGCGATATATATATATTGGATCGGGCTGCGCACCGCAACGATATGACGCTTGGGCTGTAGGAGCCCCTTCGGAGTCTGTACAGCCCCAGTAAGCGTAGTCGACTATAAATTATGGATCGGGCTGCATGCCGCAACGGTTACTATGACTTTTGTTATTATGAGTTATTAAGGAGCCGAATGCTTAGAGTGAGTACTGAATGACGAGAGTTGAGTCACGAGTGATTGAGAGGCTGCCCAAGGGGCCATATTCTGAGTGATTCCTTGCCCGAGGGGCCCTGTTGTGATGTTTTCACTGATTACACTCTCCTTTATAAGAAGCCTCAGTTGGATATATTGCTAAGTATCTGATTTCAATTGTTTTAAAACTGGAAATGTTGATTTTATGACGAACTAATTTTAAACGGTAAATTTGACCCGTTATTCTGTTGATTATTCAGTTATATGTTTTTGAATTGCTCGTCACTACTTTTAGTCCTTATTTACCTTAGTTACTTACTAAGTTGGCATACTCACGTTACTCCCTGCACCTTGTGTTCAGATCCAGGTTCTCGAGTGGCCGAGTGAGGGCCTTCAGCTGATTCAGTGTTGCTGGAGATTTTGAGGTAGCTACATGGCGTCCGTAGCCCTGTTTTCTCCCTCCTATATTGTTATCTTTCTGCATTTTCTAGACTATTGATATAGTAGGTATTCAGACTTGTATTAGAGGCTCTAGACCCGTGACACCAGATTGTTGGGGCTGTGTAGTTTCCCTGTTATTTTGACTTCCGCATATTTCTGTTGCTTAAACGCTTATAATGAATTTGGTATTTAAAACTTTTGTTATAAAATGGCTTAATGTTAAAGGAAAAAGGGTTGTAGTTAATTGATTAGTTGGCTTGCCTAGTAATGTGATAGGCACTATCACGACCGGTATTTAGGGTCGTGACAAGTTGGTATTAGAGCCTAGGTTACATAGGTCTCGCGAGTCATGAGCCGGTTTATTAGAGTCTCGCGGATCGGTAAGGAGACGTCTGTATTTATCCTCGAAAGGCTGCAGAACCTTTAGGAAAATTCTTCATACTCTTGAAATTCTTGTCGTGTAAACTTGTTGATCCGAGTACTAAACTTCTGTTATTCCATTCTCTCACAAATGGTGAGGACACGTGCTACCGGGTAGGGTGGACGACCACCAGTTCCACCAGTTGGGGCCACAGAGGCCGAGGACGCGATCGAGGCTATGGTAGGGCAGAGCAGCTAGGGCAGCACCAACAGATCCACCAGCTGCCCCAGTTCAGGATCAGGTCCCAGTTATGGACGCTACAACAGCACCAGCTCAGGCACCAGCTGGGCCCATTGTGATTCCAGGCCTTCAGGAGGCTTTAGCTCAAATCTTATCAGTGTGTATCGGTTTAGCTCAATCGATTTCAGTTACTACGACTGCATTTACTTCTCAGGCTTGGGGAGGCACCCAGACTCCTGTTGCTCGCACACCTGAGCAGGTTGTGCAGGGACTCCAGACACCGAAGGCACCTCCAGCCTAGTCGGTTGCACCAGCTTAAGAGTTTGTGGTACCAATTATGCGGGATGATGAGCATCATCGACTTGAGAGGTTTGGTAGACTCCAGCTTCCAACATTCAACGGTGCAGAGGACGAGGATGCCCAGGGTTTCTTAGATAAGTGCCAACAGATGCTTCGTACAACAGGGATTCTTGAGACCAGTGGTTTGGCATTTACTACCTTTCAGTTTTCTGGGGATGCCTTCACTTGGTGGGAGGCGTATAAGGGGCATAGGCCTGTTTGTGCAGCGCCCCTTACTTGGCAGCAATTCTCTGTTCTCTTCTTGGAGAAGTATGTGCCACAGTCGCACCGAGAGGAGCTGCGCAGGCAGTTTGAAGAGCTGCGTCAGGGGGTGATGATGGTGATACAATATGAGATGCGGTTCTCTGAGTTAGCCTGTCATGCAGTTTGGTTGGTTCCCACAGATCGACAGAGGATTATGAGGTTTGTTGATGGTCTCACATATCAGCTTCGGATTCTCATGAGTAGGGAGAGGGTGACAGGTGCTACTTTCGAGGAGGTTTTTGATATCGCCCATGATATTGAGTTGGTTCGCCGTTAGAAGTGAGAGGAGAGGAAGGCCAAGAGGCCTCGGGGATCTGGTAGCTTCAGCAGTGCTCCTTCGAGGGGTCAGTTCCAGCAGGGCAGAGGTCGTCCTTTCAGGCAGGCTCATTCAACTCGCCCAGGGTATCGCAGGGCATCATCAGGGCATGGTTCCCACAGTTCTCAATAGGGCCACACATCACTCAGTGCCCTCCCAGCCAGAGTTCGTCCCGGGCTCCATCAGTGCAGGGTTCTTCTATGCCAGGTCCTTCTACTGGTCACTCTAGTGCCAGGGGTTCCCTTCAGTCCCCAACTCCAGCACTAGGGAGTTGTTATGAGTGTGGAGAGTTTGGGCATATGAGGAGGCAGTGTCCTCGTCTTCATGATGGTCAGTCTCAGTAGAGGGATCAACCCTCGACTTCTGCTCCAGTTACTTCACCACCCGCCCAGCCAGCTAGGGGTGGAGGTTAGTTAGCTAGGGGCTGCCCTAGTGGGGGAGGTCGATCAGGTGGTTGTTAGGCTCGTTTCTATGCTCTCTCGGGTAGATCAGATGTTGCTGCTTCAGATGCCATGATTTCAGGTATTGTTTCAATCTGCCACAGAGATGCCTATGTATTATTTGATCCTGGTTACACCTTTTCTTATGTGTCATCATACTTTGCATGTTATCTGGATATGCCCCGCGAGTCTCTTGTTTCACCTATTTATGTATCTACTCTAGTGGGCGATACTATTGTCGTAGACTATGTGCACCGGTCGTGTGTGGTGACTATTGAGGGTCTGGAGACCCAAGTGGATCTTTTATTATTGTGTATGGTGGATTTCGATATCATTTTACGCATGGATTGTTATCTCTGTGTCGTGCTATTCTGGACTGTCATGTTAAGATAGTCACATTGGCTATACCGGGTGTGCCACAGATTGAGTGGCGAGGTTTGACTGATTATGTTCCCAGTAGAGTGATATTATTCTTGAAAGCCCAGTGTATGGCTGGGAAGGGTTGTCTTTCGTATCTAGCCTTTGTGAGGGATGTCGGAGCTGAGACTCCCAGTATTGATTCTGTTCTAGTTGTGAGGGATTTTCCCGATATGTTTCCTGCAGACCTGCCGGGCATGCCACCGGACAGGGACATTTATTTTGGTATTGACCTGGTGCCGGACACTCAGCCCATTTCTATTCCGCCATTTTGTATGGCACCAGCGGAGTTGAAGGAATTAAAGAAACAACTTCAAGAACTCCTTGATAAAAAGTTCATTTGGCCTAGTGTGTCATCTTGGGGTGCGCCAGTTCTATTTATGTAGAAGAAGGATGGCACTATCAGAATGTGCATTGATTATAAGCAATTGAACAAAGTAACAATTAAGAACAAATATCCTTTGCCTCGCATTAATGATTTATTCGACCAGCATCAGGGAGCGAGAGTGTTCTCCAAGATTGATCTCCATTTAGGTTATCACCAGTTGAAGATCAGGGACTCGGATATTATTAAGATAGCTTTCGGGACCCGATATGGTCTTTATGAGTTCTTGGTGAAATCTTTTGGGCTGACCAATGCCCTAGCAGTGTTCATGCATTTGATGAACAGCATGTTCCGGCCTTATCTAGACTTGTTTGTCATAGTCTTCATTGATGATATTCTGGTGTATTCCCGTAGTCAGGAGGAACACGTGGAGCATTTGAGAGTTGTGTTGCAGAGATTGAGGGAGGAGAAGCTTTATGCAAAATTCTCCAAGTGTGTGTTTTAGCTCAGTTCAGTGGCTTTCTTGGGGCACGTGTTGTCCAGTGAGGGTATTCAGGTTGATCTGAAGAAGATAGAGGTGGTTCAGAGTTGGCCCAGACCGTCCTCAGCCACAAAGATTTGTAGCTTTCTTAGTTTGGTAGCATATTATCGCTGGTTTGTTCAGGGATTGTCATCTATCTCATTGCCCTTGACCAAGTTGACTTAGAAGGGTGCTTCATTTGTGTGGTTAGACGAGTGTGAGGAGAGCTTTCAGAAGCTCAAGACACCTTTGACCACAGTTCCAGTGCTAGTTTTGCCATCAGCTTCAGGTTCATATACTATGTATTCTGATGCTTCAAGAGTTGGGATTGGTTGTGTGTTGATGCAGGAGGGTAGAGTTATTGCTTATTCTTCTCATCAGTTGAAGCTCCATGAGAAGAACTACCCGTTCATGATTTGGAGTTGGCTGCCATAGTTCACGCATTGAATATTTGGAGGCATTACTTGTATGGCGTATCTTGTGAAGTGTTCACTGATCATCGCAGTCTTCAACACTTGTTCAAGCAAAAGGATCTCAATTTGAGGCAGTAGAGATGGTTGGAGTTGCTTAAGGTTTATGATATCACTATATTGTACCATCCGGGGAAGGCCAATGTTGTGGCCGATGCTTTGAGCCGAAAGGTGGTGTGTATGGGGAGTTTGGCGTATATTCCAGTTGGGGTGAAACCCCTTGCAGTTGATGTTCAGGCCTTGGCCAATCGGTTCGTGAGATTAGATGTTTCGGAGCCCAGTCGGGTATTGGCTTGTGTGGTTTCTCGGTCTTCCTTATATGATCGCATCAGAGAGCGCCAGTATGATGATCCGCACTTGCTCTTCCTTAAGAACAGAGTTTAGCATGACGATGCTAGGGATGTGACTATTGGTGATGATGGGGTATTGAGGATGCAGGGTCAGATTTGTGTACCCAATGTTGATGGGCTTTTAGAGTTGATTCTAGAGGAGGCCCATAGCTCGTGGTATTCCATTCATCTGGGTGCTGCGAAGATGTATCAGGATTTGAGGCAACACTATTGGTGGAGAAGAATGAAGAAATACATTGTGGGATTTGTAGCTCGGTGTCTCAATTGTCAGCAGGTGAAATATGATCATCAGAGATCGGGTGGCTTGCTACAACAGATGGATATTCCCAAATGGAAGTGGGAGAGGATCACTATGGACTTCGGTGTTGGACTTCCGTGGACTTTGAGGAAGTTTGATGCTATTTGGGTGATTGTGGATCGGCTGACCAAATCTGTGCACTTCATTCCAGTGTGTATTACCTATTCTTCAGAGCGGTTGGTAGAGATCTATATCTGGGAGATTGTTCGTTTGCATGGTGTCCCAGTTTCCATCATTTCAGATAGGGGCACTCAGTTTACTTCATAGTTTTGGAGGTTTGTACAGCGAGAGTTGGGTACTCAGGTTGAGTTGAGCATAACTTTTCACCCTCAAATGGATGGACAGTCCGAGCACACTATTTAGATATTGGAGGACATGTTGCGTGCTTATGACATTGATTTCGGAGGGTCATGGGATCAGTTTCTACAGCTTGCAGGGTTTGCCTATAAAAACAACTACTAGTCGAGTATTCAGATGGCTCCATATGAGGCTTTGTATGGGAGGCGGTGTAGATCTCCAGTTGGTTGGTTCGAGCCAGGTGAGGCTAGGCTATTGGGGACAGACTTGGTGCAAGATGCTTTAGAAAAGGTGAAGGTGATTTAGGAGAGACTTCGTACAGCACAGTCGAGACAAAAGAGTTATGCTGATAAGAAGGTTCGATATGTGTCTTACATGGTTGGCAAGAAGGTTTTGTTGAAGGTTTCACCCATGAAGGGTGTTATGTGATTCGGGAAGAAAGGGAATTTGAGTCCTCGGTTCATTAGGCCTTTTGAGGTGCTTCGGAGGATTGGGGAGGTGGCTTATGAGCTTGCCTTGCCACCTAGCTTGTCGAGTGTGCACCCAATATTCCATGTTTCTATGCTCTGGAAATACATTGGGGACTAGTCTCATGTTTTGGATTTCAACACGGTTCAATTGGATGATGATTTGACTTATGATGTGGAGCCAATAGCTATTTTGGGTCGTCAGGTTCGAAAGTTGAGGTCAAAGGATATAGCTTCAGTGAAACTGCAGTGGAAAGGTCAGCCCATGGAGGAGTCTACTTAGGAGACCGAGCGGGAGATACGTAGCAGATATCCTCACTTGTTTGAGGCTTCAGGTATGTTTCTTGACTCGTTCGAGGATGAATGTTTGTTTATGTTGGAGAGGATGTGACAACCCGGTCAGTTGTCTCATGAGTTACCGCTCCATTTTCCCCATTTATGCTTTTTATGCTTTTTTATCCGTGTTATGTAGTCTCAGGTTGGTCGGATCGAATCTGGAATGAACTAGGTGAGGTTGGAAACACTTAGTCTCTTTTGAGGAAGCTTAAGTTGGAAAAGTCAACCAGATGTTGACTTTTGTGTTAAAGATGTGAGTTCTGATGGTTCGTTTAGCTTCGGGAGGTGATTTGTGACTTAAGAGCGTGATTAGAATGGGTTTTGGAGGTTCGGAGTAGGTTTAGGCTTGAATTGGCAAAGTTGAGATTTTGGCGATTTTCGGTTGGTAGGTGAGATTTTGATATATGGGTCAGAATGGAATTCCGAGAGTTGCAGTAGTTCTGTTGTGTCATTTGGGATGTGTGTGCAAAATTTCAGGTCATTCGTACGTGGTTTGATTAGGTTTTTGATTGAAAGCGTAATTTGGAAGTTTTTAGAAAGTTTAGCTTAAATCCGATGTGTTTTGGGTGATTTGATGTTGTTTGAGGTGTTTGGACGATTGGAACAAGTTTGAATAAGGTATTAGGATATGTTTGTGCCTTTGATTGAGGTCCCGAGGGTCTCGGGGTGATTTCGGATGGTTGATGGAGAGGTTTGAGACTTGTTGCAGCTGCTGAACTTTATTGCTTCTGGTATTTCCGCACTTGCGGATTGGGGACCGCAGGTGCGGCACCGCACATGCGATAAAGGAACCGCAGAAACAGATTTTGAGAATTTTCTAGGGACCGCAGATGTGGTGTGGACCGCACCTGCGGAATCGCAAGTGCAGAAGACTGAGCGCAGAAGCGGCTTGGGCTTTTAAGTGAAGGACAACTGTGATTTGACCGCATATGCGGTACCGCAAAAGCGGTAGGATGGCCGCAGATGCGAAAATCCCTAGACAGAAGGTATATATTGCTTTCTTCGCGCATTTTGTAAAGAACTCCATTTTTAAAGACGGGAAAGAGGATAAGGCATAGGATTTCAAGAGGAATCAAAGGATATCAGTTGGGTAAGTTTCCTAAGTTTAATTACATGGGTTTAAGACCATTTTCCACTGATTAATCATGGTTTTAGTGGGGATAAAGGAGGAAAATTGGGGATTAGGGCTTGAGTTTAAGAGGTCTTTAAATGGGGATTTGAGGGGTCATTTGGACTCCGATTTTAGTGTTCTTGATATGTATAGACTCGTGGGAGGATAAGGATTCCGTTGGTGTGATTTTTATCGAGTTTCGAGATGTGGGCCCGGGGGTCGGGTTTGGCCAATTTCGGGATTTTTGGTATTTTTCGATTGTTTTCGCTTGGGCTTCGTTCCCTTAGCATATTTTGATGCCATGATTCTGATTTTGGATAGATTCGACGCGAGTGGAGGCCGATTCAAGGGTCAAAGGCATCGCGGGGTAGTATTTTCACCGATTTGAGGCAAGTAATGTCACACCTCCTTTTTGCGCGCCCCGCCCCGAAGGGTTAGATGCGCGGGTGGAGTTTTTCCAATTTAAGTGACAATATTCGAAATGGGATTATTTAGTTAATTTAGAGTCGCCACTTGGGAAAGGTTTGGCTTTTGGTGTCCCAAGTCACCGGTTTATCTTGAATCCCAAATCGAGGAAATTTTCGACTTTTCCGAATGAAGTCTGTGAACGAGAAATTCTAAGTAAGGAATTCTGTTGATCCGAGGGAAGGTGTTAGGCACCCTCGAATCCCGTGGTTCTAGCACGGTCGCTTAAATTGTTATAATGGCTAATTATCTGATTTAAATACATGTTATGACTTACGTGCTTCTATTAAGTTTAAACCTCTTTTATTATCATTTATTTTTTTATAGAATTGCAACGTCGTGAAAATGCATCTCGAACCACGTCACAATCAATGCACCCGTGGTCGTCGACATATTTTGACTCCGTTGAGATTTGGATTTGGGTCACATCAATGTGCACCCGTGTTTAAGAAGGTTAAATTATTAAGCCGCGCCTAAAGAGTCTAGCGCGTTATTATTTTTGTGGAAGGCCATGAAATTCACTAAAACGGCCTATCCCGAATCCTAAAATTTATTGTGGTTATTTATTGAGGGCCCCGCAATTTTGCGTTTTATTTGGCGAGGCTTGTCTCTATTTTAGGAAGGATATCCTAAGGTGGCTACATTTCTAATACGTTTGTCTCTAAAACTAAAAAAATACATGCTAATTTAATTATATGCTTTCGCCTAATCCGGATTTTTACGGTTAATTATTTACAAGGTTGAAAAGAAAAAAAAATGTACTTCAATGAAAAAATGCTTTAATTTGACAAAAGAAATCCGTTTATTCTAACGAAATACAACACTTAATCCGAATAAACACCTTTAAGTCGAATTTAGATTAACTTGCTTAAACAGGGTTAATAGAATTCCTTATTTAAAGAAAACTATCGATGATATTCAAAACTAGTCCTATAAACTGCCTAAAGAAATCGAAACTGGTGATTCAAAACTGTATTATATTTGGCTGGATTTACAGTCGTTTGCCCCTACCTATTCAAACATAACTGGAAGAAGAGTTGAATTAACAATTCTATCAAATGATAGCACATTCTATAAATTATATGACTGCATCACGTGTACTGCCAACAAACATGTCGCAGTTTTAGGCTAGAATATTTTCAATTAAGTACAAACTTATTAATGTGTTTTCTATTGGACTACAAATGACATAATTTATGCAACTTTAACAATATTCACAAAGCTGTAAGTAAAGCAGCAGAATGATTTAACAATTCTTCAGATCTTTCAATTCATGCCTCTCATGGATACATCAGTATGAAATGTGTACCTGGATGTTGAATATGACAAAAGAAAAGGAAGAAGATAGAGAAGATCAGCAGCAGCAGGAACAAAGCAACAACAGCAAATCAAACAACACAGCAGAACAGGCTCGAGTGCAAGAATACAACTATAGCCGATAGAAAGAGTGGCCAAATGACAGCAGCACACAGTGGAGTAGAATCAGAATTCCAGGCAGACCAAAACCAGTAGTGAACCAATGAAAACACTTGACTAGTAGACTCAATTGGAACTTCAGAGAATCAGAATGGATTGAATAGATTGAACAAATGAAAACCCAAACAGCAATGGGAAGAAACAGTTTCTGATTGTTGACTGTATGCTTTCTATCTCTTAACCCCCCTCTACTGTGTTCCCTAATATCAGATGGTTCTTTTTTTTCTTTCCTCCTATCTTCTGTGTATCTATGTGTATCCTCCTCCCTTAGATCTCTGTGTATCTCCCTGTTCTCTTATGTCTCTCTCGTATATCTCTATCTCCCTCCTCTTCTTCTCCAGGTCTATCCTCTTTTATAAACCTTTACATTACCCCTTTTAACAGCCTGTTTAGAATATCACAACACCCCTCCCATGTGCCTTCCATTTTCAGATTCCAATTGGCTAATTAAGTATGAACAAAACCCATGATATTCCCTGGCAGACTCACTTTAAGTAATGTTTATTATTTCTGAGGTTAAAGTAGAGTATGGGCAGCAGAATGTAGTCTGACAGCATATGCTGTCAAACCATTTTTAAATCAAAAAGTCCTTTTATGCAGGAACCAGGCTGTGCACAATGCACATGCTGTGCACAAGTGCACATGCCATCAATTCAGATTTCAATTACAGACCAAGCCTTAGGTTTCTGAAATCATATTAACAACTATAAGTAACTGAACTTGGTTCTTAATTGATTCAGGCAATGTTCAACAGAAGCAAATCGATTTATTTTTGTTCAGACAGTTGAAGCTAATTGACGACACATGTCGACTCGACTATATTAGTTATAACACATACAATCGACACCAAAATCAGACATTCAAAAGTATAGGACACATGATTCGAATTGTACTGACTAAACAGAATTGTGCTTCGAGGAATCAGTTAATCAGTACAAATTGAAGCTCAATTATTGCACAACAAATACATACATACACACTATCAGAACAAGTAGAAGAGGATACTCAATCAAACAACAAAGGTTCAGGCAAAGTGGTCAGGGCATATTTGCTAAAATTCGGGGACACAACCATTACACAACAACAATAACAGCCTTTCAAACAAACATGGACTAACAGAACAAAGAAAAGAGAACAGAACTCACCTCAAATTACGAAAAATCAAAACCTTAACTCGGACTCGGTCAGGCCTTTCTTAAGGCTGAACGGACTTTAATCGAAGTGTTTCTCAGATGAGAAACACTTCGATTAAGGTCCATTAGACCTTAATTTCTTTGGCTCGGACGGACATGGACCAGTGTTGAGGAACCTTATGGTTTCAAAAAATCAGATCTGGGATTCGTGCTTCCCTGGTCAGATTCGGACCAAACCAAGCATGGTTTGGTCACGAGGGGGGTCTGGGGAGTGTCTGGTGTGAGACTGGGGTCAAACGGTGTGAGTCAGGTTCCGACTCGAATCTTCAAATGAAGATTCGAGAAGGTGGGAAGGGATTCGAGCTAGGTGGTTAACAGATCCAGGTTCAGGATGACAAGGGGATCCTATGGTGTTAAGGGGAAGGCCACCGGCGTCCATGCCGCCGGCTTTCATGGCGAAGGTGTGCAGGGGCGGCTAGGGTTTGGAGGGTCGGGGTCTGGTGAAGACGACCTAAGGCAGGGGGGTTTGGATTAGGGCGCGGGGTGAAGGGGGAAGGGTTTATATATGGGGTAGAAGGCTTGATCTTAACCGTTAGATCAATCTAGATCTACGGTTTGGATCTGAGGGTTTAAGTGGAACGGTGTCATTTCAGGTGTTGGGGTCAGAGTTGGTTCGGGTAATGGGTCGGGCAAATGTGGTTACGGGTGAGAGATCCGGACCGTTGGATCAGCTTGGTTTGAATGGTTGGGATGGATTGGCACTGAAACAACGTAGTTTTGGTGTTAAACTACGTCGTTTTGCTGCCTGGGGAGTGGGCTGTGCGGACTGGTGGATTGGGCCATTCAATTTGGGCTTCAGACTTTAAATATTTGTAGCCCAATTTCGTTTTTTTAAAACAAATTTCCCCATTTTTTTCTTTATTTCTAATTTCCTAAATACACAACCTAATTAAATAAAACTAGATACCCTTAATTAAGCACTTAACATATTTATTTCATGCGTATAAAATGTTAAAAGTAGGTAAAATCAAACAAGGCAACAAATCAGGACAAAAGAAATGCGTATTTTTGTGATTTCCTATTTAACGAACGGACTACGCACGACACATACATTTTGTATTTTGTTTTAATAAAAATGGGCAAAAATCGTAAATAATTAACAAAGTGCCATATAAAAATCCAAATTGGTACAGCAGGACCTATTTGTTATTATTATTTTTTCTTCTTTTTTATTTTTCTTTTGGAGCGATTGCCGCGCAAGACAAAAATCACGTGCTCACAGCTGCCCCTCTTTGTTCGGAAACACGAAGAGTTTTCGTGCAAAGATAAAGTGAGTGTGTATGAGCGATTTTAGCCTATGGACTACTCCGTATGAAGCATGTTTTTTTTGAAAGATCTGACCGAATCTTGCTTCAAAGATTTCCTACATATCCTGGGCTAAACAGGAATCAGGTCAATGTAGTTCGGGAAGCTTTGGTAGCTGGGACTACCATGGGATTGCAATGCTTGCTGTTACTGCTGCTGCTGTTGTCACTGCTGCGTCACTGACCGCCTTATTACAACTAAAGGAAAATTGGAAACTGAACTAACTACTTATATGCATGTCAACTGCAAGTTACAAGATTCCTATCTATGATTCTTTTGTGACTTGATCTTGGGTCTTAGCTGATTGTGCTTGGAGACTTTGATTCGAATCTTGATGCTTGCGAGTTGCGGCGACCTGTTCAATCTTTGGGATACTGAGTGAAACGCGACTGGCAGAGTTCGGGGCCTTAGTCAAATGTTGGAGCCAATCTGCCTTCCATTTACTCCGATATCTCGGGACATCTTCTCTTTTTCTTTTTCTTCTTTGATTCTGAGCTGGGACTCATCTCGTGGGTCATTTCGATCCGTGTGGCTCGAGGTTAGACCTGCGGGAGAAAACAAACGAACGAAATTTTCTACCCCAGTTTCACTAGGAAAATTTCGTTAATTATTTGCCAGGAAGTTCACATAATTGATGAAGGAAGATAAAAATGCTTAGTTCAGGACCGGAGCCCTAATACTGACTAGCTGGGGAAAGGTTCAGTTTAGGGTTTAAAACCCTAATGCCGAACGAAGGAGAAATGCAGTTTAGGATTTAAAACCCTAATGCTGACTAAAGGAAAAATTCAGTTTAGGGTTTAAAAACCCTAATGCTGACTAAAGGAAAGAGTTCAGTTTAGGGTTTAAAACCCTAATGTTGATTCCATGGAAAAGCTCAGTTTAGGGTTAAAAACCCTAATGCTGGCTGAAAGGAAAAAGTTCAGTTCAGGGTTTAAAACCCTAATGCTGACTAAAAGGAAAATTCAATTTAGGGTTTAAAACCCTAATGCTGATTGCATGGAAAAGCTCAGTTTAGGGTTTAAAATCCTAATGCTGGCTGAATGGGAAAAAGTTCAGTTTAGGGTTTAAAACCCTAATGCTGACTGAAAAGGGAAAAGTTCAGTTCAGGGTTTAAAACCCTAATGCTGACTAAAAGGAAAATTCAGTTTAGGGTTTAAAACCATAATGCTGATTGCATGGAAAAGCTCAGTTTAGGGTTTAAAACCCTAATGCTGGCTGAATGGGAAAAAGTTCAGTTTAGGGTTTAAAACCCTAATGCTGACTGAAAAGGAAAAAGTTCAGTTCAGGGTTTAAAACCCTAATGCTGACTAAAAGGAAAATTCAGTTTAGGGTTTAAAACCCTAATGCTGATTGCATGGAAAAGCTCAGTTTAGGGTTTAAAACCCTAATGCTGGCTGAATGGGAAAAAGTTCAGTTTAGGGTTTAAAACCCTAATGCTGACTGAAAAGGAAAAAGTTCAGTTCAGGGTTTAAAACCCTAATGCTGACTAAAAGGAAAATTCAGTTTAGGGTTTAAAACCCTAATGCTGATTGCATGGAAAAGCTCAGTTTAGGGTTTAAAACCCTAATGCTGGCTGAATGGGAAAAAGTTCAGTTTAGGGTTTAAAACCCTAATGCTGACTGAAAAGGGAAAAGTTCAGTTCAGGGTTTAAAACCCTAATGCTGACTAAAAGGAAAATTCAGTTTAGGGTTTAAAACCCTAATGCTAATTGCATGGAAAAGCTCAGTTTAGGGTTTAAAACCCTAATGCTGGCTGAATGGGAAAAAGTTCAGTTTAGGGTTTAAAACCCTAATGCTGACTGAAAAGGAAAAAGTTCAGTTCAGGGTTTAAAACCCTAATGCTGACTAAAAGGAAAATTCAGTTTAGGGTTTAAAACCCTAATGCTGATTAAAGGAAAAGCTTAGTTTGGGGTTTAAAACCCTAATGCTGGCTGAAAGGAAAAAGGTTCAGTTTAGGGTTTAAAACCCTAATGCTGATTGCATGAAAAAACTCAGTTTAGGGTTTAAAACCCTAATGCTGGCTAAAAGGAAAATTCAGTTTAGGGTTTAAAACCCTAATGCTGATGGTTGGGGACAAAATTCGAGAACAACAACTGACTTCTCTTCTTTTTTTTTTGAATTTTTTTTTTGTTTTAGTAAAGATAAAAGGGAGTTTCGTGGAAACTTACCTTTCGAGGGAATTCCTTATTGCCAAAATGTTTCTTGTACCCATGTACCTTCTTCTTTGGGCGACACCTGCCTCTTGCACGGTTGTCTTGGATTAGGCCTGTTTGAACTTTTCAGACAAAGAACATTTGTTAGTTCGGAAAATGACGGTCGGTTTGGTGACCTTGATCGTTCCCGGTTGCCTTGTTGCATCTTCAATTCTGTCGCGGAGTCCCACTATTTATTTGATTCATATGTCGGAACCCTTTAGACTGCCCAGGCTTGCATTTCCAGATTCTGTGATGATTTGCCTCATAAGGCTTTTTTTCTTTTCTTTCTTTTTTTCTTCTTTTTCCCCTTTTTTTCTTTTTTTTGTCCCGTTTTGCTTGGAGGTTCTCAACGGGGATTTTATTGGAGGTATTCTGTGGGAATTTGTACAAAAGGAAGCTCTGTGGGGGATATTTACAAAGTGGATTCTTTGTGTGGATTTTTGTACAATGGGGCATGCTGGGGATTTATTTCAAAGCGGGCTTTCTAGGATTTGTTGGGGTAAGCTTTTTGGGGAATTTTTACAAAGGGACTCGCTGGGATGTGCTGGGGAGATTCCATTTTTTTTTTATATATTGGGGAGACTCTGTGGGAGATTGTACAAAAGGAGAGACTCTGTGGGGATTTGTACAGGGGGATACTCTGTGGGGATTTGTCCGAAGGCGGACTTGCTGGGGAAGATTTCTCTCTTTCCTCTTTAAACACCATCAAACGTCATGATCCATCAGGCTTGGGCAATCGTACCAACGAAATGAGGCGCTTTCCTTCATGAGACGGGATTCCGTTCAAACAAACCTGCCACCTGCCCTTTCCGGTGTATCCTGAACTTGGGGTTAAAACACAAAAGGGATTTGAAGAGAAGCAAAGAAAGGAGAAAACAAATTTCAGGAAGGGAGTGTCCTTTTCGGGACGAGAAAGACTTATCTGAGGAAGATAACGCTGGCTTTAGATGACATGACATGCTCTTTGGACTGGTCGCCTTATCTTCCATGAACTTGCGTTTCCCTGAACCAGAATGATCTGTGATTCCAAACCAGTGGAACTTTGCCGAGACTTCATTGGGGTAGAGTCATTCTTTTTCGGCCAACAGCGCCCTTTGCGGGTTTTCGCTGGCTGACCTCTCTCATTTCTCTTCCTGTCATCGCTTGATAGCACTCTTTGTGAGTTTTTACTAAACAAGCTCTCTCATTTTGGTTTCTCTACTCCCGTCGCCTCGTGGTGCCCGAAGGTTTTCACCGACGAGACTCTCTCATTTTATCTCTCTCAATTCAGAGTGTGCTGGTCTCCATTTGCGACGCTTATTGGTTCCCCACCATATTTGGTAACTGATTTGAAAGCTTGTGCTTGGTAAAAAGAGGTAGACGATACTAAACTCAACTGCTCGACGTGCCCCAGTTTCAATTTCAGGGCGAATGGGATTTTATTGTTGGTGTGACTGAACCTCAGGGAGAGGCTGCCTACGTATCCTTTCGGAATCAAGTCAAACGTAGTTCAGGCCTCAATCAATGTTTTTTTTTTAGAGAGGATTGGGTAGTGTTTGGGAGTAGTGGGGGGTAAAACCTTAGCCATTTTCAAATGTGTCAGGACCACTGGAGTATGATCTAGATGTAGTATCTCTTGACTGCATCTGCATTTACTGCTGTGTCGGGGTCATTTCCTTCGATATCACCTAAATACAATGCTCCTCTCGGCAATATCTTCCTTACGATGTATGGGCCTTTCCAATTTGGAGCAAACTTTCCTTTTGCTTCTTCATGATGCGGCAGAATACGCCTCAGTACCAGCTGACCTACTTCGAAATTCCGGGGTCGGACTTTCTTGTTGTAAGCACGGGCCATCCTTCGTTGGTATAACTGTCCATGACAAACTGCGGCCATTCGCTTTTCATCAATCAAAGTCAATTGCTCCAACCGAGTCTTGACCCACTCGCTGTCTTCGATTTCTGCTTCGACAATGATTCGAAGCGAAGGAATTTCTACCTCTACCGGTATTACAGCCTCGGTCCCATAAACCAAAAGATAAGGAGTCGCTCCCACCGACGTGCGTACCGTAGTGCGGTACCCCAATAATGCAAAAGGTAACTGCTCATGCCACTGTCGGGAACTTTGGATCGTTTTCCTCAAAATCTTCTTGATGTTTTTATTTGCAGGTTCCACAGCACCATTGGCTTTCGGCCGATAAGGAGTAGAATTCCTATGTGTTATCTTGAACTGCTCGCATACATCTCCCATCAAGTGACTGTTCAAGTTTGCTGCATTATCTGTAATGATAGTCGCAGGAATACCGAAACGACAGATAAGATTTGAGTGTACAAAATCTACTACAGCTTTCTTAGTGACCGACTTGAGAGTGACAGCTTCTACCCATTTTGTGAAGTAATCGATGGCAACCAGTATAAACCTGTGTCCATTCGAAGCCTTCGGTTCGATTGGTCCAATGACGTCCATGCCCCAGGCGACAAATGGCCACGGTGCAGACATGGGATACAGCTCCGTGGGAGGTGCATGAATCAAATCACCGTGCACCTGACACTGATGGCACTTCCGAACGAAACTAAAGCAATCCTTTTCCATGGTCATCCAGTAATAACCTGCTCGAAGGATTTTCTTTGCTAAGACATACCCGTTCATGTGAGGTCCGCACACACCTGCGTGTACTTCATGCATGATCTTTCTTGATTCCTCTATATCGACACATCTTAGGAGATTGAGGTCCGGGGTCCTTTTATATAACAATTCACCGCTTAGAAAGAAACCACTTGCGTGTTGCCTAATGGTCCTCTTTTGATCTCCAGTAGCGTGCTCTGGGTATTCTTGTGTCTTCAAGAACCTCTTGATGTCATAATACCAAGGCTGCGTGTTCGATCCCGCCTCGATTACATTGCAGTAACCGTGTTTTTCCTTGATTTGGATTTCCAAAGGATCGACGTGGGCGTTGCCCGGGTATGGTAGCATTGAGGCCAAAGTAGCAAGTGCATCTGCCAGTTCATTGTGACACCTCGGGATATACCTGAACTTTATTGAGGTAAAGCGCTTGCTGAGGTCCTCCACATGCTGTCGGTAAGGGATAAGTTTGACATCCCGAGTTTCCCATTCGCCTTGAGCTTGCCGGATAATCAAGTCAGAATCTCCCATAATCAGTAAGTCTTCGACATCCTGATCTATTGCCATATGCATGCCCATGATGCAGGCTTCATACTCAGCTGTATTATTCGTGCAAAAGAAACGAAGTCTAGCTGTGGCGGGATAATGCTGACCAGAAGGTAAGATCAAAATTGCCCCAATCCCTACACCCTTGGCGTTCACGGCTCCATCAAAGAACATCTTCCAAACATGAGCTTCCTCCGAGATTACTTCTACAGTATTTACCTCTTCATCTGGAAAGTAGGTATCCAATGGCTGGTATTCCTCATCGACCGGATTTTCGGCCAAATGATCTGCTAGCGCCTGGGCTTTCATTGCCGTGCGAGTGACATAGACTATATCGAATTCCATAAGCAAGATTTTCCATTTAGCCAGTCTCCAAGTAGGCATTGGTTTCTGAAATATATACTTCAAAGGATCCAACTTGCTTATGAGGAACGTAGTGTGGGCTTGGAGATAATGTCTCAGCTTTTGAGCAACCCATGTGAGAGCTCAACATGTCCTTTCCAACAGTGTGTATTTGGCCTCGTAGCCGGTGAATTTCTTGCTCAAGTAGTATATTGCTTGCTCCTTCTTTCCGGTTGCGTCGTGTTGCCCGAGGACGCAGCCGAAAGAGTTCTCCAAGACTGTTAGATACAAGAAAAGTGGTCTTCCCGGTTCTGGAAGGACCAAGACCGGGGGATTCGAAAGGTATTCCTTGATTTTATCAAAGGCTTCTTGACACTCAGTTGTCCATTTAATCGCCGCATCTTTCCTTAGAAGCTTGAATATGGGCTCACACGTGCTTGTCAGCTGGGCAATAAACCGACTGATGTAGTTCAACCTGCCCAACAGACTCATCACGTCTTTCTTTGTTCTTGGGGGAGGCAGATCTCTGATGGATTTTATCTTAGTTGGATCTAGCTCGATACCTCTCCTGCTTACGATGAAGCCCAAAAGTTTGCCCGACGGAACTCCGAAAGCACATTTGGCTGGGTTTAGCTTCAAGTCATACTTTCTTAGCCTCTCGAAGAATTTCCTCAAGTCTTGGATGTGATTATCCTGCGTCCTGGACTTGACTATCACGTCATCCACGTACATCTCTATTTCCTGATGCATCATGTCATGAAAAATGGCCGTCATGGCCCTCATGTAAGTAGCCCCAGCATTCTTTAAACCAAATGGCATGACCCGGTAACAGTAGGTTCCCCTAGGCGTGGTGAAAGCAGTTTTCTCGGCGTCCTCTTCATCCATCAATACCTGATGATACCCAGCATAACAATCTACAAAAGACTGTATCTCGTGTTTGGCGCAATTATCAACGAGGATGTGGATGTTAGGCAGCGGGAAATTATCTTTAGGACTTGCTCTGTTCAAATCTCGGTAATCTACACATACTCGAGTTTTCCCGTCCTTTTTTGGTACTGGAACCACATTCGCCAACCATGTTGTATATTGAACTACTCGAATCACTCCCATTTTCAGTTGTTTGGTGATCTCCTCTTTAATCTTGTCACTGACCTCAGTTTTGAACTTTCGTTGCTTTTGTTGAACTGGGGGACAATCAGGATGAATCGGCAATTTATGAACCACTAGATCAACACCTAGCCCCGGCATGTCATCATATGACCAAGCAAACACGTCTTTAAATTCAAAAAGAAGTTGAATTATCGCCTCTCGCATTTTCTTGTCCGTGTGAATGCTTATCTTGGTCTCCCGGATTTCTCCCGGGGTTCCTAAATTTACCGGTTCAGTGTCATTCAGATTTGGCTTAGGTTTATTCTCGAAATATTCCAACTCTCGGTTTATTTCCCTAAAAGCCTCTTCCGCATCATATTCTGGTTCTGGGTTCATTAATTCGCAGTTAAATAACTCATTGTGATCTGGGCGTGAAGTCCGCAAGCATGTCATATTTAAAGCCGCATTATTATGACTGAAAAGAAAGATAAAAGGAAAAATAATAAAAATCAGAACAAAAGAAAGAATGGGAAAACAATGATGATTTTTTTTTATTTTTCTTTGGAAAATTGGAAGACAACAATGTTTACAACTTAGGAATTCAAAGCAACAATTGAAAAGGAGAAAGCGTTCAAGTTATGTCCTGGAGATAACTTGTGACACAGGAAAGGTGGCAGGACAGGTCTACCCGGACTTCCGTCTAGTCGGGAATGGCGTGGCCTCCCAGTTTTGAAGTTGGGCGTTCGGCCCCATGTACAGCATCTCAGCAGTGCTTGTGCCTTCACCTGGTTGAACCATGTGGACCTCGTAGAGCATTTCTCTCATTGCCCCACATATCTCCTCGATTTCCTCAGCTGTGAAGACCTCATCATCTTCTTCTTCAGCGTACCTTGGCCTGATGAAAGTTGCATATAAATCCGGCAGTGGTTGAGGTAATTTCCAACCATCATTTTTCCTTTTCTTTGCCAACTCTTCGTCTGCTGGAGTAGGTTTGAAACCTAGTCCAAAAGGTTTCTTGATGACTGGCAAGGTAATGGGTTCTCTTATTCCCTGAAGGGTTCGTCCAAGTCCCTTCCCTGGCCTAAATCCATGCCGGATCATCTCTTTGGCCACCATGACCGAGGCGTTAGACAAGAAAGGCTGGGGGCAAGGTATTCCCTCTTCGTGCTGCTCTGCCAGTACAATCTCGAAAGCTTGATAGACCGTATGTTCGCTCCCTTCTCTCGGTTCAAGATACGGGATGGATGGGTCCCGATAAATGGCATGTTCGTCTTCCCCATGGACCACGATCTCTTGGTCTTCGTACTCGAACTTCACCATCTGGTGAAGAGTGGAAGGCACGGCTCCTTCCGCATGGATCCAAGGTCTGCCAAGGAGAAAATTGTAGGATGTGTCCATGTCGATCACCTGGAAGGTTACTCGAAATTCGACTGGTCCTATGACCAACAACAGGTCTATTTCTCCCATGGTATCTCTCTTGATGCCGTCGAAAGCTCTTACGCAGACATTGTTGGGTCGGATTCTTCCGGTCCCAATTTCCATCCTTTGTAGCGTGGAAAGCGGGCAAATGTCAACACCTGATCCCCCATCCAACATTACCCGCTTGACATAATAGTCTTCGCATTTAACTGTTAGATGCAAAGCCTTGTTGTGTGCCGCTCCTTCCGGGGGTAAATCATTCTTGCTGAAAGAGATTTGGTTAATGGCGAAGAATCTTTCTGTCATCCGCTCTAGTTGTTCCACCGAGGTTTCAACCGGTACATATGCTTCATTCAAGGTTTTCAGTAAGATCTTTTGATGCTCGGTCGACCTCATCAATAATGACAGCATGGATACTTGCTCAGGGTACTTGCGCAGCTGATCTATCACTTCGTAATCCGGCATTTTCATTTGTTGGAAGAACACTTCCGCTTCTTCAACACTCACGGGCTTCTTTGGAGGGAAGCGCCTTTGTGTGGCGTTGTTCAGTTCTTGGGTATTTGAATACCTTCCAATGAAAGTGTTTTTTGGAAGTTCTCCCATGACCTCTTTACCTTTGTACATCACCAAAGTCTTTTGGTAATTCCACGGCACTGTGGACGGGTTGGTCATTGGCTTTTGTGGCACGCGTCCGATAACCACTGGCTCATTCAGCCGAGGTGGTTGAATCATCCCCCGGACCACATAGGCCCCTTTCGGCACGTACATAGGTTTTGTATTTTTGATTCCGAAGTTCTGCGTCTTCTCAGCTTGACCTCATGGTATGTAAAGAACTTCATCCTTTACCGGTACCACTTTCTTTTCCAACTTCTTTTCAGGCACTTTCTTTATAGCTTTGGCCTCCTCCACCTTTTTTGGTTTTTGGTCTGTCTCGGGCCTCTTCCCCATGTCGACAATGGCAATTATGGCTTTCAGAGCAGGGTCAAATTCTTTGTCTTCGCAAATCATTCCGATCAGCGGCCCATTATTGTGAGCAGGTAATGGATTGTTAGTTACATTCGGGATCTCCTCGTCCCTTAACACTATTTTCCCTTGCTTTATCAAATTCTCGACCACTCTTTTCAACGACCAGCAGTCATTTGTATCATGTCCCTCGGCCCCTGAATGATAGGCGCATCTGACTCCAGCTTTGTAAGAAGGCGATGTTGGGTTTTGCCTTGTTTGAGGGATTGGTTGCAAGAAACCCAACTGGACTAGCTTCGGGAACAAAGTAGAGTATGGTTCACCGATGGGCGTGAAAGTCCGCCTTTGAGGTGGCTCCTGAGGGCGAAAGTTATTCTGCGGGGGTTGTGGGTTATAGTGGTTGCGGTAAGGAGGCTGATTTATGGGAGGTGGAGCTGGGCCTCGGTTGGCTTGTTGTGGTGGATGGGTATAAGGTTGGGCATTCATGACCATATAAGGTTGATGAGCATATGCCAAATTTGAGTGAGGGTAGTAGTGTTGTGGGGCTCTTTCCGGAAAATGGGGTCTGGGATGACGATACTTCCTTGCTTCCGAGGCTGCCATAGTCGTTTCTTCCTTCTTCTTCCCCCTTGTCGTTCCTCCGGATCCGCTTTGGACGGCCTGGGAGGTCGCCCTTATGGCTGCTTGACTCAGAATCCTACCTGTTTTCAAGCCATTTTCCACCATCTCTCCAATCTTGATCGCTTCCGCGAATGGCTTACCCATGGCTGACATCATGTTTTGGAAATAGTCAGACTCTTGAGCCTGGAGAAAGGTAGTGACCATTTCCACTTCATCCATGGGAGGCTTCACTCTCGACGCCTGTTCACGCCACTTAACAGCATATTCTCTGAAGCTTTCCGAAGGTTTCTTCTTCAAATTCGACAGAGAGTTTCGGTCTGGCGCAATGTCGATGTTATACTGGAATTGTTTTACAAAATCTCTGGCAAGATCATCCCATATATGCCATTGGGACATTTCCTGATCCATATACCATTCCGAAGCTATCCCTATTATACTTTCCCCAAAATACGCCATCAGCAGTTCTTCTTTTCCTCCGGCTCCCCGTAATTGGTTGCAGTATTTCTTAAGAGGTGCAATGAGGTCACCGTGCCCATCGTATTTCTCGAACTTTGGGGTCTTGAAACCCGTTGGCAGGTGCACGTGAGGGAACATGCACAGGTCGGCGTAAGAGACGCTCTTTTGTCCGCTCAATCCTTGCATATTCTTCAAACTTTGTTCAAGGCTTCTCATTCTCTTGGCAATCTCATTTTGTTCTGCAATTCTGGGGTTCTGATCCTGCCCAGGTGCAAGCTCGCACTGAGGCGGTAGAGGATTAGTACTGGTAGCGAACCTAGTTGGTTCCATTGAGAACGATGGTGCTTGGAATGTAAAGGAGGATGAGTCAAAGCTTGGCTTGTACGTGGTAGGCTGTGCCGTAACCGGGCAAGGCGATGCAGTAAAGATGTTCATGCTTGCATCAGTGGATGACATTCGGGGATGAGGCTCAGAAGGCGATCCAGCAGAGAAGGCTGAGGTGGCTGGGTACCCGAATGGGGTAGCAGGATAATTTATGGGGACATTAGACGTCCCACTTGACCTGGAGAATAATTCAGGGAATCCGGGGATGACACTTGGCGGTTCTTTCCCATTATTCCAGTCGTCCAGCATTTCCAACATGCGGAGCCGTAGGATTCTATTTTCCTCTGCGGTTGCAGATTCAGGTGTGAGGACAGCTGAGATCGAGCTCTCCTCGGAAACAGGGATTGTTTGTAATGGAATTTCTGAAGACATTTCCACACTTCCTTTTGACCAGGTGAAGTAAGTGTGAGTACTGCTTCTGGTCCTAACAACAGGTAGTTGAACACTTCTCCTTGACCTCGTGAAGTATGAGTGCGAGGCCAGACTTTCACCAAACCAACCGTCTTTCCAAAAACCCTGGAATACTCATCGACAAACGCACGGTTAATTTGTAGCAAATAACAGATAGTTAATCTCACGTTGGGCATGATGCACCTATACAGTTAAGTGGATTACTATATGTTTGCTACGAGAGCATGCATCATTCCGGCATTTTTCCTCTTTTTAGTTTTTTCCATTTTTTCTCTTTTTTTTTATTCTATTATTTTTTTTATTTTGCAGTAAAAGAAATGCGACCGGATCCGATGAGGATTGCCTACGTATCATGATGCCTACGTGAATCAGATCATTACGTAGTTCGAAAAAACACAAATGAGCGTAAAAGAAACAACCTCTTTATTGTTGAAATGTTCTATTACAAACTACATTGTGCAAAAGAAAAAGCAAACTTTGAAAGTAAACCTAGACTCAAAATAAACTAAAAATCACCCTGATGGGAAAAACAGGCGGAAGATGCTAAGATACAGGCTTGACTTATGAGTGCATTATGGTTTTGAAAATTGGTGTCCGTGGGGCATCGTTCGGCCTTGCCGCGGTCCCAGGTGTGAGATCCCTCTCAAGTTGCTCCAACTCATGCATAGTCTGTTTGACATAACCCATTACTGCCGAGAGGACGGTAACGTTGGACATGTTCTCGCATCGTAGACATCGTCTGGTGATGGCATGGGTGATGGCCTTGATCCTATCTCTGGCTTGCTTCTTCTCTATGAGTAGGTGTTTTATCTGATCGCTACATATCTTGAATACTTGAGCATCCTGTATATGCTGGTGCTTCAGTCATCGTACTTCCAACTTCATCTGGGCTATTGAGTCGTACCAGTATCTGCTCTCAATTTGGAAATCCTTGGCCTGATTAGCTGCTTTGATCTCAAGTGCAATCATCTCTCTCTTTATTTTAGCAACATTCTTCTCGTGGTCGCCTTTCAATTGATTCAGGTATCTGCGATGCTTATCTGCTCTTGTATCCCACTGTGCCCTGAGCTCTGCTATGACGTTTTCAGATTTCTCCAAACCATCTTGCCATTCCCTGATTTCACTTTTTAGCCTTTTTATCAGCTGCTCATCTGATCGATGCCTTGGCTATTTATCTGCGTCCACCCTTATCTGTTTGATCTGGGCTCTGAGTCTTTCGTTGTCCTGAATTAACCTGTTCCGCTCTCCCAGATTGGTAGCATCTTGCACGTTGTGTTCATATTTCAAACTTTCCACTTGTTGCTTTAACCTGCTGATTTCGGCGCAATAGCCTCTTTCCTTTGCTAACCAATCCCACTGCTTTTGCGATGATTTGGTGAAATTCCGGATGTGGGGCCTCTTAGCTGGCCTTTCATGCTCAAGTTCGCTTCTGTACCATGCAAGGTAACCTGGCGCCGTCTCTCCTTTGGCTCGATCCCGCACGCAAGTATCTGATTTCAAATATTGACACTCACTCCAGATTTGGCGAATCTTTGCTTCTGGGAATTGTCCGTTAGGACTTATCTCAACTGCTTGAGTGCTAAGATCTTCCTCATGAGGTACTGTCTGGCATCTTCCGAACTGTCTCAAAACTCGGCAGGGTGCGTAAGGTTGAATGCTTCTTAAGCCCCATCAGTAAGAAATGAGTTTTAGCTGCCGACGTATATAGGATCTCATCAACAGGCAACCATCCCAACGTCCATTGTACTTGGCTGGCAGTAAGAGCTTGAAAGAATGAGGTCCATGCCAGGACTCCTTTGGGCAAACTGATCTCTTTGGTTCTCGTGTAAGATTCTTCTATGCAAGTCTTTTCCGGGGAACCATGGCTCAAAATCTCGGAATGATGGCAGAGGTGCTCGGTCATCCATATCTGTAGGAGCAAGTTACAACCTTCGAAGAAATTTCCCCCAGCTTTACAAACTGTAAGAGCTCGAAAGATGTCAGATACCACCATAGGTGCGAGAGTACTGTCACTTTGCGCGAGTAAGGTGCTGACGACCCCGGATATCTTCAAATCAATGTTTCTGTCTGTCCTTGGAAATACCAGAAGGCCTAGGAACATCATCATGAACGCTATCCGTCTGTGTTTGTCCCACTTCTGACGAACACCTTTGCTGCACAGTTTGTTGATTGGATTATTGAATCCTCCCTCATGACCGTACCTATCATATATGAAGCATGGAGTACAAAATCCGGCTGCCAGATCCGGGTTGTGGACTGTTCTAGGTATCTTCAATGAATCTAGGAACCGATGTACCGTGACGACTCTCGGGGCGACCAAGTATTTTTCCTTCAAGGGAAGTTCAGTATTCCCGATGTATCCGGCCATTTCTTCCAAAGTCGGGGTGAGTTCAAAATCAGAGAAATGGAAAACATTGTGCGCCGGGTCCCAATAGGTAACCAAAGCTCTTATGATATCTCCCCGAGGCTGGATTTCCAACAAACCCACAAGACCTTTCAGATATTTCTTAACCTCGTTTTGTCCTTCAACAGCTAGATCATTCCACCATAGCCGTAACTTGACAGGGATTTTGGTCATTATTGAAAAATGTTCATTTTGCATCGTGCTCATCCTGCACATTTATTAAGATGATCTTAACAAAAATGACTTGACTCAAAAATATTTTACAGAGGGGATCAAGTTTCGAACACGGCCCTTAAACACTTCGGGGACGAAGATTTTAAGGCGGTGTGGGTCAACTGGACAAAAATGCTAAACAAGACCCAAAGGTGGCTGTTTATGTAAAGTCAGCCTTCCGGCGTCCCTTTCGGGAATATTCGGCTATTTATGACAAAACAACGTCACCCGATTTATTTATGACCCTTTTTAAAGTTTGAAACGCATTCTCTTTTTTTTTTATTCATTGATTTTGGCTATTTTAGCAAAATGGGGGTTGAACCCGACGAGGGTTTCCTATGTATCTCACATCCGGTGAGAATCAAACCGGCGTAGTTCGGGCATATCAGGAATACAAAAAATCAAATAAGCCTAAAAATCAAGAATACGTATTTTTATTATATTTTTCTTTTGCAAAGAGATAAAGACTAAAGAAAATATTATTATTATTATTATTTTTTAGGAAATATTTGGACTATTAGTCTGAATTTACAAAGGGGTACTACAAAAGAGATCACATTTTTTGAATTATGAATTTCCGTTTTTTTTTACTTTTAAATAAATACCTTTTTTTTTTATTTTAGAAAAAAAAAAGAATTTTTTTTTTATATTATTATTTTTTTTTATAACTTAAATTAAGAAGACAAATTTTGTTTTTATTCTCTTTTATTTTTTAGAAAAATTCCGGCGAGCTTTTGACACTACTTGGACATTGGTTTTATTTTTCCAAAACAAGTAATTATCTCCCTACGCTGTTATTTTCCTTTTTTTTTAGAAACCAGTCAGCATGCGAAACCGAAGCAAATAGATGCGCAAAACAAATAGGATGCAGCAGGATGGTCTTTTCATTTCAGGTTGCCTGTCCTAGACGGGCCCAACCCCTGTGTTGAGCCCCCTAAGTCGAATGCAACATGATGCAGATAAACGTTCCTACTAGGGATCCGGCATGAAGTTTCGTTATACTAGGTTTATAACCTGGGCATTTGTTCTAGACTGTGTACCCGAGCGGACAAGTCGAGTCGAGGAGGGGGGCTACGTACCGGGGACCCGCGAGATCGTCCGGCTTTGTAACTTGTCCGACCTCTTTCTTATTTTAGGTATAGACACTAACAGAATAGGGAGTCTCGACCAGCGAGCTTCTCCCCGGAGGTAAGAAGAGAAGGGTTTCGGTACAGTTTATATACAGTTCAGATAATATCAAAGCGGTAAAAGACAACATTCAGCACGTTATATCAAAACATGTAATAAATATCAGATAATAAAGCCAAATATAACAATTATTCTAAGCTCGAATTCTTAACCTTGAACCAGTGGTTCTGGGTCTAATTCCCCAGCAGAGTCGCCAGAGCTGTCACGCCTCCTTTTTGCGCGCCCCGCCCCGAAGGGTTAGATGCGCGGGTGGAGTTTTTCCAATTTAAGTGACAATATTCGAAATGGGATTATTTAGTTAATTCAGAGTCGCTACTTGGGAAAGGTTTGGCTTTTGGTGTCCCAAGTCACCGGTTTATCTTGAATCCCAAATCGAGGAAATTTTCGACTTTTCCGAATGAAGTCTGCGAACCAGAAATTCTAAGTAAGGAATTCTGTTGACCCGAGGGAAGGTGTTAGGCACCCTCGAATCCCGTGGTTCTAGCACGGTCGCTTAAATTGTTATAATGGCTAATTATCCGATTTAAATACATGTTATGACTTATGTGCTTCTATTAAGTTTAAACCGCTTTTATTATCATTTATTTTTTTATAGAATTGCAACGTCGTGAAAATGCATCTCGAACCACGTCACAATCAATGCACCCGTGGTCGTCGACACATTTTGACTCCGTTGAGATTTGGATTTGGGTCACATCAATGTGTACCCGTGTTTAAGAAGGTTAAATTATTAAGCCGCGCCTAAAGAGTCTAGCGCGTTATTATTTTTGTAGAAGGCCATGAAATTCACTAAAACGGCCTATCCCGAATCCTAAAATTTATTGTGGTTATTTATTGAGGGCCCCGCAATTTTGCGTTTTATTTGGCGAGGCTTGTCTCTATTTTAGAAAGGATATCCTAAGGTGGCTACATTTCTAATACGTTTGTCTCTAAAACTAAAAAAATACATGCTAATTTAATTATATGCTTTCGCCTAATCCGGATTTTTACGGTTAATTATTTACAAGGTTGAAAAGAAAAAAAAATGTACTTCAATGAAAAAATGCTTTAATTTGACAAAAGAAATCCGTTTATTCTAACGAAATACAACACTTAATCCGAATAAACACCTTTAAGTCGAATTTAGATTAACTTGCTTAAACAGGGTTAATAGAATTCCTTATTTAAAGAAAACTATCGATGATATTCAAAACTAGTCCTATAAACTGCCTAAAGAAATCGAAACTGGTGATTCAAAACTGTATTATATTTGGCTGGATTTACAGCCGTTTGCCCCTACCTATTCAAACATAACTGGAAGAAGAGTTGAATTAACAATTCTATCAAATGATAGCACATTCTATAAATTATATGACTGCATCACGTGTACTGCCAACAAACATGTCGCAGTTTTAGGCTAGAATATTTTCAATTAAGTACAAACTTATTAATGTGTTTTCTATTGGACTACAAATGACATAATTTATGCAACTTTAACAATATTCACAAAGCTGTAAGTAAAGCAGCAGAATGATTTAACAATTCTTCAGATCTTTCAATTCATGCCTCTCATGGTTACATCAGTATGAAATGTGTACCTGGATGTTGAATATGACAAAAGAAAAGGAAGAAGATAGAGAAGATCAGCAGCAGCAGGAACAAAGCAACAGCAGCAAATCAAACAACACAGCAGAACAGGCTCGAGTGCAAGAATACAACTATAGCCGATAGAAAGAGTGGCCAAATGACAGCAGCACACAGTGGAGTAGAATCAGAATTCCAGGCAAACCAAAACCAGTAGTGAACCAATGAAAACACTTGACTAGTAGACTCAATTGGAACTTCAGAGAATCAGAATGGATTGAATAGATTGAACAAATGAAAACCCAAACAGCAATGGGAAGAAACAGTTTCTGATTGTTGACTGTATGCTTTCTATCTCTTAACCCCCCTCTACTGTGTTCCCTAATATCAGATGGTTCTTTTTTTTTCTTTCCTCCTATCTTTCTGTGTATCTATGTGTATCCTCCTCCCTTAGATCTCTGTGTATCTCCCTGTTCTCTTATGTCTCTCTCGTATATCTCTATCTCCCTCCTCTTCTTCTCCAGGTCTATCCTCTTTTATAAACCTTTACATTACCCCTTTTAACAGCCTGTTTAGAATATCACAACACCCCTCCCATGTGCCTTCCATTTTCAGATTCCAATTAGCTAATTAAGTATGAACAAAACCCATGATATTCCCTGGCAGACTCACTTTAAGTAATGTTTATTATTTCTGAGGTTAAAGTAGAGTATGGGCAGCAGAATGTAGTCTGACAGCATATGCTGTCAAACCATTTTTAAATCAAAAAGTCCTTTTATGCAGGAACCAGGCTGTGCACAATTGCACATGCCATCAATTAAGATTTCAATTACAGACCAAGCCTTGGGTTTCTGAAATCATATTAACAACTATAAGTAACTGAACTTGGTTCTTAATTGATTCAGGCAATGTTCAACAGAAGCAAATCGATTTATTTTTGTTCAGACAGTTGAAGCTAATTGACGACACATGTCGACTCGACTATATTAGTTATAACACATACAATCGACACCAAAATCAGACATTCAAAAGTATAGGACACAAGATTCGAATTGTACTGACTAAACAGAATTGTGCTTCGAGGAATCAGTAATCAGTACAAATTGAAGCTCAATTATTGCACAACAAATACATACATACACACTATCAGAACAAGTAGAAGAGGATACTCAATCAAACAACAAAGGTTCAGGCAAAGTGGTCAGGGCATAGTTGCTAAAATTCGGGGACACAACCATTACACAACAACAATAACAGCCTTTCAAACAAACATGGACTAACAGAACAAAGAAAAGAGAACAGAACTCACCTCAAATTACGAAAAATCAAAACCTTAACTCGGACTCGGTCAGGCCTTTCTTAAGGCTGAACGGACTTTAATCGAAGTGTTTCTCAGATGAGAAACACTTCGATTAAGGTCCATTAGACCTTAATTTCTTTGGCTCGGACGGACATGGACCAGTGTTGAGGAACCTTATGGTTTCAAAAAATCAGATCTGGGATTCGTGCTTCCCTGGTCAGATTCGGACCAAACCAAGCATGGTTTGGTCACGAGGGGGGTCTGGGGAGTGTCTGGTGTGAGACTGGGGTCAAACGGTGTGAGTCAGGTTCCGACTCGAATCTTCAAATGAAGATTCGAGAAGGTGGGAAGAGATTCGAGCTAGGTGGTTAACAGATCCAGGTTCAGGATGATAAGGGGGTCCTATGGTGTTAAGGGGAAGGCCACCGGCGTCCATGCCGCCGGCTTTCATGGCGAAGGTGTGCAGGGGCGGCTAGGGTTTGGAGGGTCGGGGTCTGGTGAAGACGACCTAAGGCAGGGGGGTTTGGATTAGGGCGCGGGGTGAAGGGGGAAGGGTTTATATATGGGGTAGAAGGCTTGATCTTAACCGTTAGATCAATCTAGATCTACGGTTTGGATCTGAGGGTTTAAGTGGAACGGTGTCATTTCAGGTGTTGGGGTCAGAGTTGGTTCGGGTAATGGGTCGGGCAAATGTGGTTACGGGTGAGAGATCCGGACCGTTGGATCAGCTTGGTTTGAATGGTTGGGATGGAGTGGCACTGAAACGACGTAGTTTTGGTGTTAAACTACGTCGTTTTGCTGCCTGGGGAGTGGGCTGTGCGGACTGGTGGATTGGGCCATTCAATTTGGGCTTCAGACTTTAAATATTTGTAGCCCAATTTCGTTTTTTTAAAACAAATTTCCCCCTTTTTTCTTTATTTCTAATTTCCTAAATACACAACCTAATTAAATAAAACTAGATACCCTTAATTAAGCACTTAACATATTTATTTCATGCGTATAAAATGTTAAAAGTAGGTAAAATCAAACAAGGCAACAAATCAGGACAAAAGAAATGCGTATTTTTGTGATTTCCTATTTAACGAACGGACTACGCACGACACATACATTTTGTATTTTGTTTTAATAAAAATGGGCAAAAATCGTAAATAATTAACAAAGTGCCATATAAAAATCCAAATTGGTACAGCAGGACCTATTTGTTATTATTATTTTTTCTTCTTTTTTATTTTTCTTTTAGAGCGATTGCCGCGCAAGACAAAAATCACGTGCTCACAAGTAACCATTGTAAATCTGGAACTGAGGGTACAAACCCCGGTACTTGACTTGTTTTTGATAAATGCGGTGACGCACATGCTAGGTGACGAGTGTGTGGGCGTGCACCGGTAGGGATTGTGACTTGGTTCGTCTTGTAGCGACTATTAAGCCGCACAATTGATTTGGAAATCTTATATTATTCTGTATTTCAGTCATTTATACTGTCTTATGGGTTGTATGCCATGTTTGGGGCCTTGTGCCGACCTGTAGAAACCCTTAGGGGCATTTTGACTGTTTTCCTCACTTTACTTACTAGAAGTATATCCTCAGTCTTGTTTTACCTGTTTAAATGATTAAAACTGATTTTTATCACTCTACTCCTAATTGTGAGGACTGTTTGGGATGAGTTCCCTAATTTCTATTGTTGTGCCCGAGAGGTTGTGAGGTTAATGACTGAGAGAGGTTGAGAACCTAATTGTGAGGATATTTGTATAAATGTGACTTATGGATCGGGCTGGATGCCGCAACGATACTCATATGGATCAGGTTGCACGCCACAACAATATATATATTGGATCGGGCTGTGCGCCGCAGCGATATGAAGCTTGGGCTGGAGGAGCCCCTCTAGAGTCTGTACACCCCCAGTGAGCGTAGTCGACTATAAATTACGAATCGAGCTGCACGCCGCAGCGGTTACTATGATTTATATTATTATGAGATATTAAGGAGCCGAGTGTTGAGAGTGAGTACTGAGTGACGAGAGTTGAGTCACGAGTGACTGAGAGGCTGCCCGAGGGGCCATATTCTGAGTGATTCCTTGCCCGAGGGGCCATGTTGTGATGTTTTCACTGATTTCACTCTCCTTTCTAATAAGCCGCAATTGGATATATTACTAAGTATCTGATTTCAATTGTTTTAAAACTGGAAATGTTGTTTTTATGACGAACTGATATTAAACGGTAAAGTTGACCCATTATTCTGTTGATTATTCAGTTATATGTTTTTGAATTGCTCGTCACTACTTTCAGTCCTTATTTACCTTAGTTACTTACTGAGTTGGCGTACTTACGTTACTCACTGCACCTTGTGTGCAGATCCAGGTGCTTGAGCGGACGAGTGAGGGCCTTCAGCTGATTCAACGTTGCTGGAGATTTCGAGGTAGCTGCATGGCGTCTGCAACCCTATTTTCTCCCTCCTATCTTGTTATCTTTCCGTATTTTCTAGACTATTGATGTAGTAGGTATTCAGACTTGTATTAGAGGCTCTAGACTCGTGACACCAGATTGTTAGGGTTGTGTAGTTTCCCTGTTATTTTGACTTCCACATATTTCTGTTGCTTAAACGCTTATAATGAATTTGGTATTTAAAACTTGTGTTAGAAAATGGCTTAATGTTAAAGGAAAAAGGGTTGTGGTTAATTGATTAGTTTTCTTGCCTAGTAATGTGATATGCGCCATCACGACCGGTATTTAGGGTCGTGACAGGCTATCTGTGGAGATTGCAAGGTAGTTTCTAGTGTCCGCACGACCTTGTTATTCCTTTTGTCATTTCTTCTTTTGGTCAGTTAGACAGTTTAGATGTGACGACCCGGCCAATCGTCTCATGAGTTACCGCTCCGTTTTCCCCATTTCTGCTTCTTATTGATCAGGTTGGTCGGCTCGGGTTCGGAAAGGATTTGGTGAGGTTTGAGACACTTAGTCTCTTTTGAGGAAGCTTAAGTTGGAAAAGTCAGTCGGATGTTGACTTATGTGTTAGAGTGCTCAGATGTGAGTTTTGATGGTTCAGATAGCTTTAGGAGGTGATGTGGGACTTAGGAAACGTGATCGGAATGTGTTTTGGAGGTTCGGAGTAGATTTAGGCTTGAATTGACAAAATTGGATTTTTGGCAATTTCCGGTTGATAGGTGAGATTTTGATATAGGGGTCGGAATGGAATTCCGAAAGTTGCAGTAGTTCTGTTGTGTCATCTGGGATGTGTGTACAAAATTTCAGGTCATTCGGACGTGGTTTGGTTGGGTTTTTTATCAAAAGCGTAATTCGGAAGATTTTGGGAACTTAGGCTTGAATCCGATGTGTTTTGGTTGATTTGATATTGTTTGAGGTGTTTTGAAGATTGTTAAAAGTTTGAATAAGGTTTTAGGATATTTTGATGCTTTTAATTGAGGTCCCGGGGGCCTCGGGGTGATTTTGGATGGTTGATGGAGGAGTTTGAGACTTGGTGAATTTGCAGATTTTTGTTGCTTCTGGTATTTTCGCACCTGCAGATTGGGGACCGCAGGTGCGATGCCACATGTGCAAGCGATTGATCGCAAAAGCGAAAAGGGGGCTTGAAGAGCAGGAACCGCAGAAGCGGAGAGGAGGACTGCATATGCGGATAATGGGAAGCTTAAGTGATTTCCGCAGAAGCGGATCAAGATACGCAAATGCGGTACCGAAAAAGTGGTAAATAGAGCCGCAGATGTGAATATGCCTGGCAGAAGGTATAAATTGTGTCCTTCACGATTTTTAGCTATTTTCACCATTTCTAATTCGGCTTGGGAGCTTTTTGGACGATTTTGAAGAGGGATTTCAAGAGAACTTCATTGAGGTAAGGAATTTGGACCTACAACTCGTTCCTATGCTATTATTTCACGGATTTGAGCTATAATTAATGGAATTTAAGGGCAAAAATTGGGGAAACTAGGGCTTGGAAACTTAGACCTTTGCTTGAGGATTTGAAGGACCATTTGAGGTCGGATTTAAGAACTTTTGATATGTATGAACTCATGGGGAGATAAGAAATCCATTGATGTAAAAATTATCGAATTCCGAGACGTGGGCCCAGGGGTCAGGTTTTGGTAATTTCAGGATTTATGCTGTAAATGGATTATTTTCGCTTGGGCTTCGTTGCCTTAGCATGTTTTGACGCCGTGATTCTGATTTTGGATAGATTTGACGCGAGTGGAGGCCGATTCGAGGGGCAAAGGCGTCGCCGGCTAGAGATTTGACCGGATTGAAGTGAGTAATGATTGTAAATGATGTTCTGAGGGTATAAAACCCTGGATTGCACATTGTTGTGCTATATTGATGTGACGCGCACGCTAGATGACGTGCATTGTTAGGGATTGTGACTTAGTCCGTCCCGAATGACTATTTTACCGTGTATTTGACTGAAATCTATTTGCTATCATCATTATTTGAGCTTCGTGCCAACTATTTGAACCCTTAGGGGACTTTTATTGACATTTCCTCACTGGTGTGACTTTATACCTGAACTCAATCATGTTATATTCACTATTTTCATACTCAGCCATGTTTACTCTGTTTTAACACTTAAATGATCTTTTAAATGATGTTTTGGGGTGAGAATCAAGTTTTACTATTGCTCGAGTGGCTTGTGAGGATTTTGACTGAGTAAGGCCGAGGGCCTATATTGTGAGGAAATATTTGATATTGATTATGAGGCCGAGGGCCTGAGATATGTACGCCACAAGGTGGCTTGTTGATATGAGGCTGAGGGCCTAGTGATGATGCCACGAGGTAGCTTGATATTGCGCTTGGGCCATAAGAGGACACTCCAGGAGTCTTCACACCCCAAATGAGCGCGGGTACCCATGGTGAGGTGAGATATAGCCCGATGGGCTGGTATTGTTCTAAGATATTGCCCGAGGGGCGGATTTGTTGATACTGTGCCCGAGGGGCGAACCTTTATGTGGTTATTTTCCTTAATTGCCTGGCATTTATCTGCTTGTTGAAAAAGCTTTTCATGAAGTTTAATTTGAGTTAAATGACTTTCACATATCTTTCACTGAATTTACTGCTTCATTATAGTCTGCAAATGTGCTTTACGTGATTTCTTGCTTTCAGTTTTTATTTATGGTTATTACTCACTGAGTTGGAGTACTCACTTTACTCCCTGCACCCCGTGTACAGATTCAGGTGCATCTAGTCCCATTCCCGAGTGCTGATCTTCCCAGTTCAGGCAGATCCGAGGAGTCTCTAGGTAGCTGTCGGTGTTCGCAACCCGGAGCTTCTCCCTATATTATTTCTCCATGTTTTTAGTTACTGTATTAAACTCTGTAGTTTGATTCAGAGTATTCCGGATTGTTTAGATGCTCATGACTAGTGACACCCCGGTATCGGGCTGTGTTGGGTTGTATTCCGCAAATTATGCTATTATCTGTTAACTTTGGGTTATCTTATCATGCTTTAGATTTATTTCTTATGGTTTAACTGTTAATAATTGGAAATGGGTAGTGTCGGCTGGCCTTGTCTTCATGAGAGCATCACGACCAGATTCGGGTTTAGGGTCGTGACATTATATATCTTAGTTTATAGTTTTAGATGCTCATGACTTAGTGACATCTCGGTGTTTGGGGTTCGTTTCTGTATTTTATATTAATTATACTTAGAGTTGATTTAGCTTATGAGAAATTCAAATGTTGAAAATATTTTATTAAATTCTTATAATCGATTTAGTAGTAATATTTTGGATAATAGGCTTGCCTTGTAACACGATAGGCGCCATCACGACATAGTTAGATTTTAGGTCGTGACAAGGCAACATAATGGCGGATTATTTTGCTAACATAACTTCCTTTTTTGCAGATACAATTACATTCAACTCATCCATAGAATTGCCTAGGAACAGAAGGACACTACTCAACCTTGGTAAGTCAAGAACTACTAAGTTAGGGATTAGAACTATCAAGAGAAAACCTCCAGATTGAAGCTAGTTGCAGCTGTTTTTTCAAGTTCTACACTTGTGCCAATGATGATAATCCATATTATGGTAAGGGTCTACCCAGTGGTATTAGCATTCCTATGCTCAACCTGAGGGATCCTTATAGTGTATGTGTCACACCTCCTTTTTGCGCGCCGCCCCGAAGGGTTGAATGCGCGAGGGAGCTTTTCCAATTTAAGTGACAATATTCGAAATGGGATTATTTATTTAATTCAGAGTCGCCACTTGGGAAAGGTTTGGCTTTTGGTGTCCCAAGTCACCGGTTTATCTTGAATCCCAAATCGAGGAAAATATTTGACTTTCCAAATGAAGTCTACGAACCAGAAATTCTAAATAAGGAATTCTGTTGACCCGAGGGAAGGTGTTAGGCACCCTCGAATCCCGTGGTTCTAGCACGGTCGCTTAAATTGTTATAATGGCTAGATATCTGATTTATTACATGTTATTACTTATGTGCTTTCATTAAGTTTAAAACCGCTTTTATTATTATTTATTTTTTATGGAATTGCAACATTGTAAAAATGCATTTCGAACCATGTCACAATCAATGCGCCCATGGTTGTTAATACATTCCGACTCCGTTGAGATTTGGATTTGGGTCACATAAATGCGCACCCGAATTTAAGAAGGTAAGATTATTAAAATGCACGCCTGAAGCAATTATCGTATTATTATTTCTGGGTAAGACCGTGGAATTTTGCTAAACAGCTCATCCCGAAGTCTAAGTAATTTTAATTAAACATTTATCGAGGGCCCCGCAATTTGTGCATTTTATTTGGCGAGGCTCATCTCATTTATTTTTATCAGGATAGTCCTAAAGTGCCTACATTTTCTATTAAAATTGTCTCTACAAAAATGAAAGAGAAAAGGTCTTAATTTATTTACATGCTTGAGTTATTATAGTTGAGTTTCGAATATGATTCGTAAATTCTGAAAAATGATACAAGCAAGGCAGTCCGTTGCCAATACGGGCACAGGCTCACGTATTACTACCTAATTATATTATACTAGGCATGTTCTCAGTTTGTCAAATTAAAAAAAAACTTGGCAATCTAATTTTAATCCTAAAACAATTACATGCTGGAATTAACCAATATTATTTAACTAAACAATTTTCTTACAAGTTCCGAAATGGTCTATTCGTTTGATTTTTAACTTAGACGGAGTTACTACACCATTTATTTATTTACTTGGCAATCTAATTTTAATCCTAAAACAATTACATGCTGGAATTAACCAATATTATTTAACTAAACAATTTTCTTACAAGTTCCGAAATGGTCTATTCGTTTGATTTTTAACTTAGACGGAGTTACTACACCATTTATTTATTTTTAAGCAATATATAGATAGTTCATCCGTTAAGCTATCATTGGATGTTCCACTATAAATACATTAAATAGCTACATAATTCCGATTTTTGTAAGCTAAATAATTTATATATACAAATAAAATTAAGAATATAATTCAAAATAAATTTAGAACTTCAATTCTTCATTTTTCGTATTCATGCTTCCTGTTTCAGTTTACAATAATCAGCGTGTCAGTTGTGTACCTGATATTGGAAGCAAAAGAAAAGTGAGAGATCAGCAGAAATTCAGTAGCATACAACAACAGCAATCCCAGCAACTAGTAACAACCAGCGACGAGAAACTTAGTGATAGATTTTAAAATCAAGACAAAATCCGGAAACAACAACAACCAACGGACAGAAGCAAAGGGAAACTTTTCAGATTTTTGAAAGACTAATTAGTGTTTAACCCTTAATTTCTCAATTCGTATCTTAGAATATTTGGATTATATATCAGGTGTATATTCTTCTTCTTTTGAATTTCCAGAATGTTTTTCATTTTGTTTTCTAAAGTCTTAGTATTTTTTTTTCGGAATTTTCTCTCTTAAATTTTTCTCCTCCTTCTATTCTTTTTTCTCTTTATCTCTGTCTGTCTCCCTTCAAATCTGATTTCAAGACTTCTACATATATCCCATAACCCATAAATCTTTTAATCAATTAAAATCAACCCATTTTCTCTGTCAAGCCCATTATCTTCTCACTCATCCCCATTACATTAAATAAACATAACACACCACCCCATTATATTTTGTCACCCATGCCTAACATAAATAAATACAAGATTCCCCCACTAAATTTTGTCTTGTCCCCCATTTATATTAAACAACTATATCACAACCCACCCCATTTCATTTTGTCCCCCATGCTTCACATAAAAATTACAAAATGTACAATTCCTAAACTATCCCTCCGACCTTACTGAAATTACCAAACTACCCCTGAACGTACTACAAATTACCAAACTATCCATCAGCTATAACACATCATTTAATCAAACTTAACCAAAATATAGACAATATGATTAATTTCTAGCAATGTTCAAACAACAAATTTCATGAACATGATTTCTTCAATATTTCAACAACAAAGCACATGAACATGATTTCAACAACATTTCAACAACAAATCACATGAACACAAATTGAACAACAAAGAACAACTAAAATTTGATTGAACGATATTTTAGCAACAAACAATCCTATTTTCGGATTCAACAACAACAACAAACAAAGTATGAAGATTTCTAAATTCAATCATATTGAACTTAAAATCAACTCTAACAACATTACAACCAACAATTCCTATATTAAACTTAAACAACAAGATTATGACACAAATTCAAGAAATAATCATAAATGATAAACAAGAAATCAAACTATACAAATTTCGGATTCAAGATCATCCAAACAAAGTATGAACATGAATGAATCTATTTTAAACAGCAAACATGACGGATTAAAACGATTAAATCAATATATTTCCTTTAACACAACTAAATTCTTTTTGGACAAATAAAAAGATCAACGAATAAACGATTATGAACTTAATCTTGAACTTAACAATATTAACAATTTCTAACAATACATAAACACATGAAACAAATTAAAGAAATAGTTAATTAAATTTCAATTTGAATCTAACAAACATCAAACTAACAAATATTCACTTAAACAATAATACAAACATGAAATGAATATGAAAACAACTAATTAAACTTCTATTTTGAAATCTGAAAATTAATTTTAACAAAACACATGAACAAACTAAAAATTAATTCAAACAATAGACATGAACAAAACAAGGATCGAACAATTATCGATTTTTACTTCGAAAAATATAAAAATGAAATATGGACAAAAATAAAACTCAAAACCAACTAACCGGAGATGAATCAATGACGAACTCGATTCTAAACAAATTTGTCCGGGCTTCGACTCAACGAAAGACCTTCGAAACTTTGACGAGACGAAGAAAATGAAACACCGTGAAGCAGAAACAAATTCCGCGATGAGCAGCAGCAGCAGTTAGGGTCTGTTTGGACGATGAAGCATCAGCTGCAGCAGCGTCGGGGAGGAAGACGGGGAGCTGGACGCGGCGTGAAGCAGCAAACAGCTGGTCGAACACCGAACATCAACAGCTCGACGAGGCAGAAACTGGAGCAGCTGGAGCGGCAACAGCAGCGGCGGCGCGGGCAAGTTTGGTCGTCGCTGGTTCGGGTTTGATGACGACGATGATAAAGGCTGGGAGCTGCTGGGTGCGTCGCAAAGAACATGAAGCTGGAGGGGGCCGTTCATGGCTGCCTAGATGGGGACGATGATGGGATGAAGTAGAAACAAAGGGAGCGTTCATGGTGGTCGACAAACATGGAGCTCGACGACGAAGAAGAAGGCAGCTTGCTCGGCGTTTTGTTTGGAGAAGATGGAGTTCGTTGGAGCTGCTGGTTTTGTCGACGTTGGGCAGCCATGGTTGGAAGGTTTGGAGCTTTGGGAAGATGAAGAAAAGAGAGGAGGGGGCGGATGGGTAGTGTCTAGGGTTTTCTTCTTTCTTTTTCTTTTTTGTTTTGTTTTGTAAAATGTAAGATAATAGGATGTTGGGTTATGGACTGGGTCGACCCAGTTCGAAATGGACTGGGTCGTAGGGAAGATTGGGCCATTTTTTGGGCCTGTGGCTTGAAATCGAAGAAGAGGCCTAATTCCGACTTTCTTTATATTTTTTGCTCTCTTTTCTTCTTTTATTTTTTCTAAAACTAAATTATAAAAAATACTTAACTTATTATTAAGACTAAATTAAGTTATAAAAGCGCAAATTAACTCCCAATAACAATTATCGCACAATTAAGTAATAATTAAGCATAAAATTGTATATTTGGACATTAAATGCTAAAAATGCAAACGATGCCTATTTTTGTAATTTTTATTTTTTTGTAAAACAAATTTAATTACTAACAATTGTAGAACTAAATCCTACATGCAAAATGCGACATATTTTTGTATTTTTTATTAATTTAGCAAATAAACATGCATAGAAAAACATACAAATAGTTACACAAAATATCATAAAATATCACAAAAATTGCACACCAAGAAAAATTATTTTATTTTTTGAGTTTTTTGGGAGTAATTCTCATATAGGGCAAAAATCACGTGCTTATAGCTGCCCCTCTTTGCCCGGAGACACGAAGGGTTTTCGTGCAAAGATAAAGCGAGCGATTTTTGCCCCATCCGAGTACTCCGTTAAAGCATTTTTTTTGAAAAAGATTTGACCGAACCTTTGCTTCAAAGGTTTCCTACATATCCTGGGCTAAACATGAATCAGGTCAATGTAGTTCGGGAAATTTTGGTAGCTGGGACTACCATGGGATTGCAATGCTTGCTGTTACTGCTGTTGCTGTTGCCATTACTGCTTTACTGACCTCCTTATTACAACCAATGGAAATTGAAACTGAACTAACTACTTATGCCTGTCAACCGCTAGTTACAAGATTCCTATCTATAATTCTTTTGTAACTTGATCTTGGGTCTCAGCTAATTCTGCTTGTAGACTTCGATCCGAATCTTGATGCTCGCAAGTTGTAGGCGTTTGTTTATTTCTGCAGTATTGAATGAAACGGGACTGGCGGAGCTCGGGAATTTGATCCAATTTTTGAGCGACCTGCCCTTTGTTTGTTCCAATATGTGGGAACATCTTCTTTTTTTTTCTTTTGTTCTTTTGTTCTTTTCTTTATTCTAGATTGAGACTCACCCCGTAGGTCGTCTCGATCCATGCAACTCAGGGTCAGACATGTTGAGACAACAAAACAAACGAACGAAATTTCTGCCCCAGTTTCACTAGGAAAATTTCGTGAGTTAATTGTCATGAAAATTTACAGCATTGATGAGGGGATTGGAAAAAACCCTAATCTACAAAGCGCAACTCAGGGATTGGAGCCCTAATGTCGGCTAACAGAAAAAATGCTTAGTTCAGGGTTGGAGCCCTAATGCTGGCTAAATGGAAACTTGCTCAACTTAGGGATCGGAGCCCTAAATTGGGAGGATTGCCAGGTTATGCTGGACACTGTTCGGGTTATGTCAAAAAAAAATTCGTCGGGTTTTGCCGGAAAAAAGGGAAAGAGTTCTCGGGTTATGCCGGTAGGTCATTGGGTTATGTCGGAAAGATTCATCGGGTTATGCCAGAAAGATTCATCGGGTTATGCCGGAAAAGGTCTGCGGGTTATGCCGGAAAAGGTCCACGGGTTATGCCGGGGAAGTCATCGGGTTATGCCGGGAAGATTCATTGGGTTATGCCGGGAAAAGGTAAGAGTCCTCGGGTTATGCCGGGGAAGTCATCAAATCATGCCGGGAAGATTCATCGGGTCATGCCGGAAAGATCGGGTTATGCCGGGAAAAGGTAAGGGTCCTTGGGTTATGCCGGGGAATTCATCGGATCATGCCAGGAAGATTCATCGGGTCATGCCGGGAAGATTCATCGGGTTATGCCGGAAAAGATCCACGGGTTATGCCGGGGAAGTCATCGGGTTATGCCGGGAAGATTCATTGGGTTATGCCGGGAAAAGGTAAGAGTCCTCGGGTTATGCCGGGGAATTCATCGGATCATGCCGGGAAGATTCATCGGGTCATGCCGGGAAGATTCATCGGGTTATGCCGGAAAAGGTCCACGGGTTATGCCGGGGAAGTCATCGGGTTATGCCGGGAAGATTCATTGGGTCATGCCGGGAAAAGGTAAGAGTCCTCGGGTTATGCCGGGGAAGTCATCAAATCATGCCGGGAAGATTTATCGGGTTATGCCAGGAAGATTTATCGGGTTATGCCGGGAGATTCATCGGGTTATACCGGGAAAAGGTAAGAGTCCTCGGGTTATGCCAGGGAAGTCATCAAATCATGCCGGGAAGATTCATCGGGTCATGCCGGGAAGATTCATCGGGTCATGCCGGAAAGATTCATCGGATCATGCCGGAAAGATTTATCGGGTTATGCCGGGAGATTCATCGTGTCATGCCGGAAAGATTCATCGGGTTATGCCGGGAAAAGGTAAGAGTCCTCGGGTTATGCCGGGGATTTGGATAGAAAAAGCTCCTTGGGTGATGCCAGGGAGATCCGTGGTTTATACCGGGATAGTTGAGGAATGAAGTTCTATGTTACCCTGATTTGTTTTTCTTCTGGGGATTTTCATTTTTCTTTCTTGTCTTCTTTCTTTTCTTTGGTTTTCCTTTATATATATATATATATATATATATTTATTTTATTTTTTTATTTTTTTTTTATTTTATTTTTTATTTAAAAAAAATGCATGAAAGAATTCCGGGGAAACTTACTTTTGGTCGTTTTCCTGCTGCAAAGCTGTTTCGACGCTCGCGCGCTTCATTTCTTTTGGGCTAACCTGCTTCTTGCATGGTTGCTTTGGATTGTACCTGTCTTAATTTTCCTAAGCAAAGAAAAATTGTCAATTTAAAAACGGTGGTTGATTCAGTGGCCTTGATCGTTACAATTGCTTGGTCTTGGACTAATTCCTGTTGAGAAACTTTGCCATCGATTGGATTCACAGGCGACCCGTTTTAAATTGATCAGACTCGCATTTCCGGATTTGTGATGATTTGTTCGTGTAAGGTTTTGGTTCTTTCATCCCATTCTGCTTGGGGATTCTTTACGAGGCCAACTCAGTGGGGATTTTTTATTGGGGAGACTCTGTGGGGATTTGTACAAGGCAGACTTGTTGGGGATTTGCTGGGCAGACTCTTTGGGGGATTTTTACAAGGGAGACTGGGATTTTTACAAAGGGAGACCCTGTGGGGATTTGTTGGTTTTGTGTCAGGGATTTTGATCCTGAAACCTAAACTGCAGTGGCTAATCGCGTGGTACTTAACCTTTCCAACTTTATTTTGCCTTTGTAGGCTTTTTTTTCGAAGTCTTTACTTTGGAAGCAAATCAACTACCATGGTCAGTCGGGATGGGACTGACGCACCACTGAGGCCGCGTATTTTCTTTGACTCTTGCCAAGCGGGGGCCTGTAAAACCGGTCCTGCCACATTTTCTTCGTAATTGTTACGGAATCAGAGTTAGATCGAAAGGGATTCAAATAAAACTATGCAAAAGGAAAGCATATGAGTTTAAAGAGAAGCGTCCCTTTCGGGGAAAAAGGACTTATCTGGAGTGCATGCTGGCTTCAAACTGACATGACATGCCTTTTGGACTGGATGTTCGATCTGTATCAAACTCCAGCTTCTTATGAACCTATTGATCTGGGTTTCTAAATCGGAGAACCTTTCCAGGACTTTCAGTGATTAAGTATCCTTTTTCCGGTCGACCACGCCCTTTGTGGGTTTTCGCTAATCGACCTCTCTCATTTTTGATTTCTCTACTCTCATCGCCTCATGGTGCCCGAAGGTTTTCACCAATAAGACTTTCTCACTTTATTCTTCTCGATTTGATTTCTATCAGATTCCAACAATGATGTTTTCCACTTTCCTGTCTTTGCCGATTGATCAGAAGGACTTGGACAAGGTTTGGGGTGAAAAGAATCAGGATTGAACTACAACTTTGGAACCTTTTGGGCGGGATCATTGCCGAACCATTATAACTTCTGCCCCAGTTTCACTTTTGGAGGACTTCTTGGATTTTTATTTTGGTGTGACTGAACCCCAGGGAGAGGTTGCCTACGTATCCTTTCGGAATCAAGTCAGACGTAGTTCAGGGAACTTTTTTTTTTTTTTGGATTTTTGTTTTTTTTGTTTTTCTGATTTTCTTTGTTTTTCACTTCCTTTTCATTTTCTCATTTTCATTGTATCTTTCTTCTTCTTTTTTTCTTTTTTTTTATATGTATATATATATATTTTTTAATTCTTTCTTCTTCCCTTTTTTCTTTATTTGTCTTTTTCATTTCAATTTCTCTTTTTCTTTCATTTTATTTTTAATAATACTTTCAGGTTCCAAAGAGGGTAATCAAAGAAGAGTAACCGGCTCAAATGGGTTTGCAAAGGGTTGATAGTGTTTGGGTAGCGAGAATGAAAGCCTTCGTCATCTCAAACTGTGCGAAGACATCGCCGGGGCGATTTAGGCATAGTACTGCATCTGCTTTCAACGCGGGGTCGGCGTCATTTCTTTCGACGTCGCCTAAATACAAATGCTCTTCTTGGCAATATTTTCCAATGACGTATAGACCCTTCTTTGTCGGTACAATTGATCGTGACAAACCGCAGTCATTAAGATTAACATTTCGTACGGGTCTAAACCCATTTACTGTCTTCAAACTCTGTTTTAGTGACGGACATTTTCCAAACCATGAACCAATTTTCTTTAGTTGTCCCTATTTTCTCAAATTCTTTATATTTCAAATTTTGACTCATTATTTGAAGTCTGACGGAGTTCTCGGGATCTGGGCATGAAGTCCGCAAGCATGTCATGTTATTTAAAGCTGCATCATCAGAATTGAAGAGAACAAAAAAAAGAAAATATAGCAGATCTCTTGAAAAAGAAAGTGAGCGATGAAACATGATTTCATTTCTTGGAATTTTGGGAAGATAAAAAAAAACGGTTGACATTTAGGAAATTAAAAACAGGAATCTAAAGAAAACATCTGAGTCACACCCTGGGGTAGCTCGTGATGCAGAGAAAGTGGCAGGACAGGTCCATTAGGACTTCCGTTTGATCAGGAATGGCGTAGCCTTCCAGTTTTGAAGCTTGGCGCTTGGTCTCATGTGTGATACCTCAGCGGTGCTAGTGACCTCTCTTGACTGGACCATGTGTGTTTCGCATAACTTATTCCTCATCGCCTCACATGTTCCCTCACTCTCTTCGAGCGTGAACACCTTATCATCTTCCTCCTTACTGTACTTTGGCTTCTGTGGTATGCGTCCAATAACCACTGGCTCATTCAGCCGAGGTGGTTTGATCGTCCCCCATACCACATAGGCCTGGTTGGATACATCAATTTTCTTTTCCGGTTCAGTCTCGGTGATTTTACTCTTCTTTTACCATTTCTCTTGCTTCGGGGTGGTCTTGGGCTTCCTTTCTGTTTTAGCAATAGCAATTATGGCCTTAAGTGCCGGATCAAATTCCTTGTCTTCACAAATCATCCCAATCATCGGCCCGTTGTTGTGGGCGGGCAGCGGATTATTGGTCACATTTGGGACATCCTCGTCTTTCAACACAATTTTCCCTTACTCTAACAAATTCTCTACCGCTTGTTTCAATGTCCAACAGTCGTTTGTATCGTGCCCTTCTACCCCTGAATGGTATGCACACCTGACACCCCGCTGATATGATGGTGATTCTGGGTTTTGCCCGTTTGGTGGTATGGGTTGCAACAAATTCATCTGGACAAGCTTAGGGAATAGGGCGGAGTAGGGTTCACCGATTGGTGTATAGTTGGGTCTCCTGGGTGGTTCCCGAGGACGGAAGTTATTTTGGGAAGGCCGAGGATTGTAGCGGTTTTGGTAAGGAGGCTGACTTCTAGGAGGTGGAGCTTAATTTCTGTTAGCCTGTGGTTGCGGTCGGCTGAAAGGTTGAGCATTCATAACCGCATAAAGTGGTGGAGCATAGACCATATCAGAATGAGGATAGTAGTGTTGAGGGGTTATTTCAGAGAACACAGGTCTAGGGGCCCGGTATCTTCTTCCCCATGATGTTGCCATGGTTGTTTCTTCTCTTGTCCTATTCTTTGCCATTCCTCCGGACCCGCCTTGGATGGCTTGGGAGGTTGCTCTAATGGATGCCTGACTTAAAATCCTACCTGTTTTCAAACCGTGTTCCACCATGTCACCAATTTTGATGGCCTCTGCAAAAGGTTTTCCCATGGCTGACATCATGTTCTGAAAGTAATCGGGCTCTTGGGCTTGCAGGAAGACAGTGACCATTTCTATCTCATCCATTGGAGGTTTCACTCTTGAAGCTTGTTCGCGCCACTTAACTGCATATTCTCTGAAATTTTCTGAGGGTTTCTTCTTTAGATTTGTCAGAGAGTTCCTATCTAGAGCAATATCGACGTTGTACTGGAATTGCCTGACGAAATCTCTAGCAAGATCATCCCAGATGTACCAGCGAGACATATCCTGGTCCATGTACCACTCAGATGCGATGCCAACCAGACTTTCTCCGAAATAGGCCATGAGTAGTTCTTCCTTTCCACCGGCTCCCCGCAGCTGATTGCAATATCTTTTGAGATGAGCAATAGGATCACCATGCCCATCGTACTTCTCGAATTTTGGGGTTTTGAATCCCAATGGCAGGTGAACATGAGGGAACATGCATAAATCGGCATAGGATACACTTTTCTGTCTGCTCAAGCCTTGTATGCTTTTGAGACTCTGTTCCATACTCCTCATCTTTCTGGTCATTTCTTCTTGTTCAGGCGTTTTCTCGGCTTTCTCCTGTCCTGCGATAAACTCGTACCGAGACGGCTGAGGGTAAGCGTTGTTAGTGAACTGACTATGTTCCAATGGAAGAGGTGGTGCTTGAAATGTGAAGGATGATGAATCGAAGTTAGGCCTAGGTAAAACAGGTTGTGCCGTGGATGAACAAGGTGGAGCAGTGAATATGTTTGAAACCGCTCCGGCAGCTAACACCTGGGGGCGAGACTCAGAAGGTGTTCCAGTAAAGTAGGTTGAGATGGTAGGATATCCCAGTGGGGTATTTGGATAACTTGTGGGGATGTTGGAGGTCCCACTTGCCCTAGGAAAAAGCTCAGGGAATCCAGGGATCGCACTTGGTGGCTCTTTTCCATTGGCCCAGGCGTCCCACATTTCCATCATGCGGAGACGCAGAATCCTATTTTCCTCGACAGTTGCTGACTCAGAAGTTGGGATGGCTGAGATTGAACTTTCCTCCGAAATAGGAATCGTTGGCAGAGGAATTTCTGAAGACATTTCGACACTTCCCTTCGACCTTGTGAAATATGTATGAGCAATTCCTCTTGATTTAGCGAAGGGTGGCTGAACGTTTCCTTTTGATCTCGTGAAGTATGTATGAGAGGCTAGATTACCACAAAACCAAACCACTTTTCTAGGAACCTGAACTTATCAGTAAACATGACGATTAGTTTAAAACAAATAACAGACAGGTAATCTCACATTGGGGTGTGATGCACCTATACAGTCAGGGGAGTTTTCACATGCTTGCAACAAAGACATGTGTCATTCCGGCTTTTCCTTAAGGCTTCCCTTTATTTATCGTTTTTTATTTTTTTATTTTTTATTTTATTATTTCCTATTATTATTGTTTTCATTATTTGCAGTTAAAAATGTGACTGGATCCGATGAGGATTGCCTACGTATCACGATGCCGCGTGAATCAGATCTTGCGTAGTTCGGGAATCGAAAATGGAGTAACTACACTAACCTTTTTTTTTTTTTGAAAAAATGCTTTAAAAGAAGAAAGAATTTTTTATTTTATTTTTATTTGTTTTTTATTTTTTAAAGAAAGACTTCTAAAAAAATTTATTTGCTTTTGACTTGAATTTTGGAATTTGTTTTTGTTTTTTTTAAATAAAAAAGAAAATGTGTTTGGTTGATGATTTTTTTTTTCATTTGTTTCACCTTTTTCTATGGAAGAAAGAATATATATTTTCTGATTTATGATGTTGCCTCTAAAATTTTTGAAAGAGGGACTTTTAAGAAAATGATTTGGAATTTCTGAGTTTTTATTGATTTACGAAAGCACTTCTAAAGAAAAGCGAAAATATTTTTGGAATTCAATTTTTCAAATATTTTTTTTTTGGACATTTACAAAAGAAAGACTAAAAAGAAAAGAGTATTTTTTTGGATTTTTGTTGCTGATTTTTAATTCTTATTTCATTTTTTCGTATGAAAGACTTTAGAAATAAGGAAACTATATTTTTTTTATTTGAGTTTAAAGAAAACTTCTATATTATTTTTTATTTCTTTTTTTTTGCATTTTCTAAGGAAAGATTTATAAAGAAGGAACTAAAGGAAAATATTTTTGGATTTTTTTTAAAAAAATTGGGGTCGGAACCGATGAGGTTTGCCTACGTATCTCACATCCAGTGAGAATCAGACCCGCGTAGTTCGGTCCGATCACGCATAGAGTAAATAAACTAAACCCCTTCTGACTACGATCTTTTAAAGAAAAGGAGAAAAAATAATTTTTCTGGATTTTCATATATATTTTTTTGTATTTTTTTTTTGAAAAGAGACTAAGGAAATATTTATGAATTTTAAACTTCTTTTCACTCTTTTTTTGAAATTTCGAAAATCTTCTAAAGAGATACTACAAATGAAATAATATTTTTTTGAATTTTGAATTTTCTCCCCCTTTTTTACTTTTAAATAAATACCCTTTTTGATTTTGAAAGGAATTTTTTTATATATGTTTTTTTTAATAAATCAAACTAGAAGACAAATTTTGTTTTCATTTTTTTTTAAGAAATGTTGGCGAGGTTTTGATACTATTTGGACATTGGTTTTATTTTTCCAAAAAATAAGTAATTATCTCCCTACACTGCTATTTTCTTTTTTTTTTTAAAGTTTTTTTTTAGAAATCGGTCAGCATGCAGATATGAAGCAAGTAAATGCGCCAAACAAACGGAATGCAGCATGATGGTCTTTTCATTTCAGGTTGCCTGTCCTAGACGGACCCAACCCCTGTGTTGAGTCCCTTATGTCAAATGCGACATGATGCAAATGAGCGTTCCGACTAGGGATCCGGCATGCGGTTTTGTTATACTAGGTTTATAACCTGGGTATATGTTCTAGACTGTGTACCCGAGCGGACAACTCGAGTCGAGGAGGGGGCTACGTACCGGGGACCCGCGAGATCGTCCGGCTTTGTAACTTGTCCGACCTCTTTCTTATTTCAGGTATTGACACTAATAGAATAGGGAGTCTCGACCAGCGAGCTTCTCCCCGGAGGTAAGAAGAGAAGGGTTTCGGCACAGTTTATATACAGCACATATAATATCAAAGCGGTAAAAGACAACATTTAGCACGTTATGCCAAAACATGTAATAAAGATCAGATAATAAAGCCAAATATAACAATTATTCTAAGCTCTAATTCTTGAACCCTGAACCAGAGGTTCTGGGTTCTAATCCCCAGCAGAGTCGCCAGAGCTGTCACACCTCCTTTTTGCGTGCCCGCCCCGGAGGGTTGAATGCGCGAGGGAGATTTTCCATATTTAGGTGACAATATTCGAAATGGGATTATTTATTTAATTCAGAGTCACCACTTGGGAAAGGTTTGGCTTTTGGTGTCCCAAGTCACCGGTTTATCTTGAATCCCAAATCGAGGAAAATATTCGACTTTCCAAATGAAGTCTGCGAACCAGAAATTCTAAGTAAGGAATTCTGTTGACCCGAGGGAAGGTGTTAGGCACCCTCGAATCCCGTGGTTCTAGCACGGTCGCTTAAATTGTTATAATGGCTAGATATCTGATTTATTACATGTTATTACTTATGTGCTTTCATTAAGTTTAAAACCGCTTTTATTATTATTTATTTTTTATGGAATTGCAACATTGTAAAAATGCATTTCGAACCATGTCACAATCAATGCGGCCATGGTTGTTAATACATTCTGACTCCGTTGAGATTTGGATTTGGGTCACATAAATGCGCACCCGAATTTAAGAAGGTAAGATTATTAAAATGCACGCCTGAAGCAATTATCGTATTATTATTTCTGGGTAAGGCCGTGGAATTTTGCTAAACGACTCATCCCGAAGTCTAAGTAATTTTAATTAAACATTTATCGAGGGCCCCGCAATTTGTGCGTTTTATTTGGCGAGGCTCATCTCATTTATTTTTATCAGGATAATCCTAAAGTGCCTACATTTTCTATTAAAATTGTCTCTACAAAAATGAAAGAGAAAAGGTCTTAATTTATTTACATGCTTGAGTTATTATAGTTGAGTTTCGAATATGATTCGTAAATTCTGAAAAATGATACAAGCAAGGCAGTCCGTTGCCAATACGGGCACAGGCTCACGTATTACTACCTAATTATATTATACTAGGCATGTTCTCAATTTGACAAATTAAAAAAAAAAACTTGGCAATCTAGTTTTAATCCTAAAACAATTACATGCTGGAATTAACCAATATTATTTAACTAAACAATTTTCTTACAAGTTCCGAAATGGTCTATTCGTTTGGTTTTTAACTTAGACGGAGTTACTACACCATTTATTTATTTACTTGGCAATCTAATTTTAATCCTAAAACAATTACATGCTGGAATTAACCAATATTATTTAACTAAACAATTTTCTTACAAGTTCCGAAATGGTCTATTCATTTGATTTTTAACTTAGACGGAGTTACTACACCATTTATTTATTTTTAAGCAATATATAGATAGTTCATCCGTTAAGCTATCGTTGGATGTTCCACTATATATACATTAAATAGCTACATGATTCCGATTTTTGTAAGCTAAATAATTTATATATACAAATAAAATTAAGAATATAATTCAAAATAAATTTAGAACTTCAATTCTTCATTTTTCGTATTCATGCTTCCTGTTTCAGTTTACAATAATCAGCGTGTCAGTTGTGTACCTGATATTGGAAGCAAAAGAAAAGTGAGAGATCAGCAGAAATTCAGTAGCATACAACAACAGCAATCCCAGCAACTAGTAACAACCAGCGACGAGAAACTTTGTGACAGATTTTAAAATCAAGACAAAATCCGGAAACAACAACCAACGGACAGAAGCAAAGGGAAACTTTTCAGATTTTTGAAAGACTAATTAGTGTTTAACCCTTAATTTCTCAATCCGTATCTCAGAATATTTGGACTATATATCAGGTGTATATTCTTCTTCTTTTGAATTTCCAGAATGTTTTTCTTTTTGTTTTTCTAAAGTCTTAGTATTTTTTTTTCCGGAATTTTTCTCCTCCTTCTATTCTTTTTTCTCTCTATCTCTGTCTGTCTCCCTTCAAATCTGATTTCAAGACTTCTACTTATATCCCATAACCCATAAATCTTTTAATCAATTAAAATCAACCCATTTCTCTACCAAACCCATTATCTTCCCACTCATCCCCATTACATTAAATAAACATATCACACCACCTCATTATATTTTGTCCCCCATGCCTAACATAAATAAATACAAGATTCCCCCACTACATTTTGTCTTGTCCCCCCTTTATATTAAACAACTATATCACAACCCACCCCATTTCATTTTGTCCCCCATGCTTCACATAAAAATTAAAAAATGTACAATTCCTAAACTATCCCTCCAACCTTACTGAAATTACCAAACTACCCCTGAACGTACTACAAATTACCAAACTACCCATCAGCTATAACACATCATTTAATCAAACTTAACCAAAATATAGACAATATGATTAATTTCTAGCAATATTCAAACAACAAATTTCATGAACATGATTTCTTCAACATTTCAACAACAAAGCACATGAACATGATTTCAACAACATTTCAACAACAAATCACATGAACACAAATTGAACAACAAAGAACAACTAAAATTTGATTGAACAATATTTTAGCAACAAACAATCCTATTTTCGGATTCAACAACAACAACAAACAAAGTATGAAGATTTCTAATTCAATCATATTGAACTTAAAATCAACTCTAACAACATTACAACCAACAATTCCTATATTAAACTTAAACAACAAGATTATGAGACAAATTCAAGAAATAATCATAAATGATAAACAAGAAATCAAACTATACAAATTTCGGATTCAAGATCATCCAAACAAAGTATGAACATGAATGAATCTATTTTAAACAACAAACATGACGGATTAAAACGATTAAATCAATATATTTCCTTTAACACAACTAAATTCTTTTTGGACAAATAACAAGATCGACGAATAAACGATTATGAACTTAAGCTTGAACTTAACAATATTAACAATTTCTAACAATACATAAACTCATGAAACAAATTGAAGAAATAGTTAATTAAATTTCAATTTGAATCTAACAAACATCAAACTAACAAATATTCACTTAAACAATAATACAAACATGAAATGAATATAAAAACAACTAATTAAACTTCTATTTTGAAATCTGAAAATTAATTTTAACAAAACACATGAACAAACTAAAAATTAATTCAAACAATAGACATGAACAAAACAAGGATCGAACAATTATCGATTTTTACTTCGAAAAATATAAAAATGAAATATGGACAAAAATAAAACTCAAAACCAACTAACCGGAGATGAATCAACGACGAACTCGATTGTAAACAAATTTGTCCGGGCTTCGACTCAACGAAAGACCTTCGAAACTTTGACGAGACGAAGAAAATGAAACACCGTGAAGCAGAAACAAATGTCGCGATGAGCAGCAGCAGCAGTTAGGGTCTGTTTGGACGATGAAGCATCAGCTGCAGCAGCGTCGGGGAGGAAGACAGGGAGCTGGACGCGGCGTGAAGCAGCAATCAACTGGTCGAACGCCGAACATCAACAGCTCGATGAGGCAGAAACTGGAGCAGCTGGAGCGGCAACAGCAGCGGCGGCGCGGGCAAGTTTGGTCGTCGCTGGTTCGGGTTTGACGACGACGATGATGAAGGCTGGGAGTTGCTGGGTGCGTCGCAAAGAACATGAAGTTGGAGGGGGCCGTTCATGGCTGCCTAGATGAGGACGATGATGGGATGAAGTAGAAACAAAGGGAGAGTTCATGGTGGTCGACAAACATGGAGCTCGACGACGAAGAAGAAGGCAGCTTGCTCGGCATTTTGTTTGGAGAAGATGGAGTTCGTTGGAGCTGCTGGTTTTGTCGACGTTGGGCAGCCATGGTTGGAAGGTTTGGAGCTTTGGAAAGATGAAGAAAAGAGAGGAGGGGGCGGATGGGTAGTGTCTAGGGTTTTCTTCTTTCTTTTTTTTTGTTTTGTTTTGTAAAATGTAAGATAATAGGATGTTGGGTTATGGACTGGGTCGACCCAGTTCGAAATGGACTGGGTCGTAGGGAAGATTGAGCCATTTTTTGGGCCTGTGGCTTGAAATCGAAGAAGAGGCCTAATTCTGACTTTCTTTATATTTTTTGCTCTCTTTTCTTCTTTTATTTTTTATAAAACTAAATTATAAAAAATACTTAACTTATTATTAAGACTAAATTAAGTTATAAAAGCGCAAATTAACTCCCAATAACAATTATCGCACAATTAAGTAATAATTAAGCATAAAATTGTATATTTGGACATTAAATGCTAAAAATGCAAACGATGCCTATTTTTGTAATTTTTATTTTTTTGTAAAACAAATTTAATTACTAACAATTATAGAACTAAATCCTACATGCAAAATGCGACATATTTTTGTATTTTTTATTAATTTAGCAAATAAACATGCATAGACAAACATACAAATAGTTACACAAAATATCACAAAATATCACAAAAATTGCACACCAAGAAAAATTATTTTATTTTTGAATTTTTTGGGAGTAATTCTCATATAGGGCAAAAATCACGTGCTTACAGTATGGACAATTATCAGAAACCAGGAGGGGCAAACTAACAATGAATAATGCTACTGCAATCAAATAAGTTAAGATAGGTTACAATGCTTCTTATTCTGATGCTACTGATTCTGTTAGGCTGCTCAACTGATTTTTTTGTGTGATGCAACTGAAGTGAGGATACTACTGCTCCTCTCTTGATGTCATAACATATACAATTTGGTTGTATTGTAAGACTATACTCTTTCTGTTTGGAGCTGTTTCAACACACAGTGGTATTAGCATTATTTAATGCTCCGCCTATGGTTGATACAACACCATATGGAAAGATTCAAGTCGGCTTCTACAACTTCTACTGATGCAACTGTTCTTCGAATGCTCAATTGGAAACTACAACCCATTTTTTCAAATGATGTTTAAGCAATGCTCTATTTTGGAAAATCAATTACTGCAGATTCTACTACTGGAGCTCTTCAGACCAAAAAGTTAAAATGTCCAATTTAATTTGCTTTAACACTTTATGAATTATACATACCTTCTCCTCTTGGATTGCAACAAATGGCAATGGCGCCTAGTGAGAGCTTTGTAGGTGCTACAACTATTTGGTTGCAAGTGGTGTGTAAATTCATTGTCGTCAGCAACAATTGGATATTTCAAATTACTAGATTTTCTTTGTTTGTTATTTACACGCTACTGCTACATTGTATTTGGTAGCATTAGCCATTGGCTTTTTTTTTATGTTTTTTATTATTTTATGTTGGTTGCACTTGAACATTGTGTAACATTGATCCGCTTTGGGATTTATTATACTCCTTATATAAAAACTACTAAGTGAATAACCTAATAGTCTATTTGCTTTTAAAAAAAGGAGAAAAAGAAGAAGGTATTTTTCTGAATTCCAAAAGAATTTAAAGGATACTAAAATAGGTTACGAATAGTTTGGAGGGGGGTTGAACAGGTGATCGGTAACACATTATTCTCCTGAATAAAACTTTTATAGTAGAACCCCGATGGGCTAGATATCACTTGATATTTTTAGGCCTTTTGTTGCTAATTGAAGTGTGTTGATCACTACTAGAAATCCGGTAAATACCGACCAAAATTTGCTGACCAACGTTGGTCGGTCAAAAAAAGTGACCAAAGTTGGACGGAAACTGGGAGAAAAATATTTTACATTTATTTTTAAAAAAATACCGACCAAAGTTGGTCGGTAATTTGGTCAACAAGTTGACCGAGCTAGTCAGACTTGCTTAGTCAAAGAAACTTTCACATTACCGACCAACTTTGATCGGTAATGTGGACCCAATTTTTTAAATTTTAATAGTTATATTATTATTTAAAATATTTTATAAAATTTAAAGAAATTTTATTTAAAATTACCGACCAAAGTTGGTCGGTTAATGCAGGGGAAGCATTTACCGACCAACTTTGGTCGGTATATTTTAATTTCTGGAAAATAACCGACCAAAGTTGGTCGGTTATTAGGTCAACATTGGTCAAAATTTTGAATCACTTTTATATTTACTATCTAAATAATATAAATGTAATCCGTTAACACTTTTGTAATACAAATAATGAATACACTAACATATACTATAACATGCTATATATGTAGTTAAAGTAGTACAACGAAGCGTGTTATATATATATATATATATATATATATATATATATATATATATATATATATATATATATATATATAGGTCAAACACATGTTTTTAATATTCAACGATGCATCCAAGTAAGTTATAAGTCGATGAATCAATTTACATATAGATATAGTCGAGTTCTTTTAGGGATAGACTTGTGAAGATCCTAATTAGTATATATAATTTATCATCAAATATATCTATTTGTAAATTGATTCATCGACTTATAACTTACTTAGATGCATCGATGAATATTAAAAATAAAACGTTTGACCTATATCGACTAATAGTAAAAACAAAACGTCTCGACCTATATCGATTAATCTATGTCATGCATTATTAGTGATGAATGAATGAAAAATAGAAGAATTAATACTAAACATCTTTGACATGTATATATATATATATGGATCACAAATTAAAGAAGGATCACAAATTAAAGAAATGAAAGAAGTTATTAGTATTAAGTAAACAAGTTAAATTAATAGGTCAAACATGGTCAAACTTTAAATTTGAATCGCATTAATATTTACTATCTAAATAATATAAATGTAATCAGTTAACTCTTTTGTAATACAAATAATGAATACACTAACATATACTATAACATGCTATATATGTAGTTAAAGTAGCACAACGAAGTGTGTGTGTTATATATATACACACACTAACATATACTATAACAAGCTATATATATATAGTTAAAGTATTACAATGAAGTGTCTCTGTGTGTGTATATATATAAGTATAGCCGTATATATATAAGAACATGAAGCGCTAGGAACACAGGGTCAGGTTCTTTTAGTAATAGATCACTTGTGAAGATCCTAATTAGTATATATAATTTATCATCTAATATATCTATTTGTAAATTGATTCATCGACTTATAACTTATTTAGATGCATCGATGAATAATAAAAACAAAACTATAATGACCCGACTGGTCGTTTTGAGCTTTTGCACTTTGCTCGCCATCTCTCAGGCATGACTATCCCCATGTGGTGTATAATGACTTATGTGAATCGTTTGTTTAGGTTTTCACGGTAATCGTAATGAATTTGGAAGAACATTTCTCAGTTTGAAGCTTCAAATTTGAAAGGGTTGACCAAGTTTTGACTTGTTTGTATATGATCTCGGATTGGAATTTTTATGATTTGGTTAGCTCTGTTAGGTGATTTGGGAGTTAGGGGCGTGATCGGAATGTATTTTGGAGGTCCGAGGAAGGTTTAGGCTTGAATTGGCGAAATTGAAATTTTGGTGTTTTCTGATTGATAGATGAGATTTTTCTTTGGGGGTCGGAATGGAATTCCAGAAGTTGGAGTAGGTCCGTTGTGTCATTTATGACGTATGTGCAAAATTTTAGGTCATTTGGACGAGGTTTGATAGACTTTTTGATAGAAAGCGAAATTTGGAAGTTTTTGAAATTTTTAGGCTTGAATTCGATGTGATCTTTGTGTTTTGATGTTGTTTTGCGTATTCCAAAGGTTGGAACAAATTTGAATGACGTTATGGGATATACTGGAATGTTTGGTTGAGGTCTTGAGGGCCTCGGGCGAGTTTCGGGTGGTTAAACGGATCAAATTTATGTATGGAAAGTAGCAGTTTTGCTGGTATTTTGTTGCAGGCATTTTTCTCTCCGCGATCACGTAGAGGGGATCGCGATCGCGTAGACTATTTCGGGGCTGGGAGTGAAGTTTTTCTATGCGTTCGTAGAAAGGGGTTCGCGATCGCGGATGTCTGAGAAGTTGTGCTTCGCGAACGCGTGGACAAGGCCGCGTTTGCGTGGAATAAAGTGGGTTGGTGAGAAGTGGAAGGCATCGTTCTATGAGATCGCGTCGGTATGGTCACGATCGCGTGAGTTGGCTAGGCAGTACTTCGCGATCGTGTGTGTTTTTCCGCAATCGCGTAAGGTAATTGAGGGGCAGTCCATTTTTGTGCTTCGCGATCGCGAGGCAAATTCCGCGATCACGATGAAGGAAATAACTGGGCAGAATGTTTAAGTTCAAAATCGAGGGTTTAAGTCCAATATCACAAAAACCATTGGAGAGCTCGGGAGAAGGTGAAATTTGAGGAGATTTTCAATGGAGCTATTGGGGTAAGTATTCTTCACTAATATTTGGTTTAATTCCATAATTTAGTCATGAATTTTGTCATTTAATTTGAGAAATTAGAGTGGAAATTGGGTGGAAATGGAAGAAAAGTTTGAGAATTCTTTTGGGGATTTGAATAGGCATTTGATGTCCGATTTTGATATTCTTGGTAGGTATGAACTCGTGAGAGGATAAGGATTTTATTGATATAATTTTTATCATATTCCGAGACGTGGGTTCGGGGATCGAGTTTGGCCAATTTTGGGATTTTTGATGTAAATTGGATATTTTCGAGTGGACTTTGTTCCCTTAGCATATTTTAATTGTTATGTACTAACTTTGGTTATAATTGGAGCATCCGGAGGTCGATTCAAGAGGGCAAAGGCATCACGGGCTAGAGTTTGGACCGGATGAAGGTAAGTAATGATTGTAAATGTGTGTGCTGAGGGTATGAAACCCTGGACTTCACATCGTTGTGCTACTTTGAGATGACACATACGCTAGATGACAAGCGTGGGGTCGTGCACCATTGGGGATTGTGACTTAATTCGTCCCGTATGATTGTTAAGTCGCGCATTTGATTGTAAACTGTTTGATATCATTGTGTTTTGGAAATTATTACCATGTTTTGGGCTGAATGCCATAATTGGGCTTCGTGCTAATTGGTTTGTACCATTAGGGGATTTTTACTACTATTCCTTACTGTTTTTACTTCATATTTGACTCAGTCATGTTGTATTCTACTGTTCTCATAACTCAGCCATATTGTGACGACCCAAAGGGTCATCACCGGTTTTCTCCCTTTTTCCGTGCTTCCGAGGCCTTGAAAACCTCACCTTTAGTTGCCTCGATATGCGTGCACAGTCCGGGCGCGTAGCCGGAAAAGCTTATGTGTTAAATTATGTGAAATTTGATAAATTGTGGCTTTAAAATGGTTAAAGTTGACTTTGGTCAACATTTTGGGTAAACAAACCCGGAACCGTGATTTGACGGTCCCGGAGGGTCCGTAGAAAAATATGGGACTCGAGCGTATTCCCGGAATTAAAATCCGAGGTCCGGAGCCCTAGAAATGAATCTTTGAAAGAAATTATTTTCTGAAATTTAATGAAACTTTGAAATAAAAATGAATTAGAAAGCATTGGTATCAGGCCCGTATTTTGGTTCCGGTGCCCGGTACAAGTCTTATATGTGGTTTAAGCGCTTTCTGTGAAATTTGGTTGAAATCGGACGTCGTTTGACATGTTTCGGACTTAAAACTCTAAATTTGAAAGTTTATGAAGTTTGAAGAAAAACTAGTGATTTTGAGGCTTGATTCGTTGTTTATGATGATATTTGGCGATTTGATCGCACGGATAAGTTCATATGAGGTTGTTGAGTTAGTACATGTGTTTGGTTAGGAGCCCCGAGGGCTCGGGTGTGATTCGGATGTGTTTCAGGATGGTTTTGGACTTAGAAAAGTTGCAGAAAATAGCAGTTCTGGTGTTCTGTTATCTAGTGCTATGCGATCGCATAGGCCTTTCCGCGATCGCATAAAGTGAGTTTCCAGGTGCCCTGTTTATTCTATGCGGTCGCATAGATCCTCCTGCGATCGCGTATAGTAGCCACCATCTGTTATATGCGATCACATTCCCCTTCCGCGATCGCAATGCATAAAAACCAAACCCGGAATGGAGCCCGTTTTCTTCTATGCGTTCACAATACACTGTCCGCGATCGCAATGGGCAACCTTCCTCTCCCTATGCGATCGCAAGACCTTCTTCGTGATCGCATAGAGCATTTTTCTGCCCAGTTATTTTTTTTAAAACTTCAGAAACAGTAGTTACGGGATTCATTAGAAAGTTCACAAAACCTTTTCTTCTCCAAACTCTTTGGCGACCATTGGAGCGATTCTTCACCAAGACCTCTTGGGTTAGTAATTCTTAGCTTATTTCCTTCAACATCAATTGGAATCCTAGGCCTAGAATATGAGATTTAAGGTAGAAATTGGGTAGAGTTAGGGCTTTTTACTTTTCTTGATTTAGACCTCGTTTTGGGGTCGAATTTGAAAACAAATTATATATCCGGGCTTGTGGATGAATGGACGATATGAATTTGGTCCGAACCTCGTGTTTTGACCAAACGGGCCCGGGGTCGATTTTTGAAATTTTGGGAAGAAAGCTTAGAAATCTATGTTTAGGCATTAGGTTTGATTTGTTTAGCTTACATTGATACTATAAAGTCGTTATTTCATAGATTTGATTGAGTTGGAGCCGAATTCGAGAGGGAAAGCGGTCGTTGTGGATTAATTTAGCCGTGGAAGTTGAGGTAAGTGTTCGGTCTAACTCTAGCTTGAGGGATTAGGAGTTGAGTCTTACTTACTACTTGCTTTGTGTTGTGTCCGACGTATAGGCATGGTGACGAGTATCTATACGTTGGGGGTCGAGCATGACCGTGAGTCTTAAATTGCTAAATTGTTGTATTCTTAAGTAATGCTTATGAGAACTTGGTTGAAGATCTTTGAAACTAAGCAAGTAAATGTTATGATTGAGCATTTGTATTAATTGTGTTAAGTAGAAATTGAGTAAATTGGTTATAGCTGGATCTCCCTTGCCGGGATAGTTGATTTGATATCTTGTTCCCTTGCCGGGAAACTTATTATGTTATCTTGCTCCCTTGTCGGAATTATCCTGTGATATTGTGTTGGACTGAAATGGGAGCGGGTGGTACGCCTACCACAAATTATGAAATGAAATGGGAGCGGGTGGTACGCCTACCACAAGATAAAATGAAATGGGAGCGGGTGGTATGCCTACCACAAGATAAAATGAAATGGGAGCGGGTGGTATGCCTACCACAAGATATGATGAAATGGGATCGAGTGGTACGCCTACCACGAGATGTGATGAAATGGGAGTGGGTGGTACGCCTACCACAAGATATGATGAAATGAGATCGGGTTGCACGCCTGCAACAAGAGAAAACTGAGACAAGTGAAAGTGGTTGTTTTTTTCCCCTTATTCTATGGTATAAGTGAGCAAATGTAGTTTTCCCTTATTATTTCTAATATTCTATTTTATCTGCTATCCCCGTACGCATGCTCCCCCTCCCATCTTTAATTTTTTACTTTCTACTATTTTCCATTGTACTTGTATATATATATATATATATATATATATCTGCACAGGTTTATCTGGAGTCTGGGTCTAGCCTCGTCACTACTTTCCCGGGGTTCGGCTAGGCACTTACCAGCACATGGGGTCGGTTGTGCTGATGCTACACTCTGTGCTCTTTTGCACAGATCACGGAGTTGGAACAGCCTTTGGACAGCAGCAGTAGATCGGGATCAGGCCTTCAGTCCAGAGACACCGAGGTAGCCTTGCTGACATCCGCAGGCCCGAAGTCTCTCTCTCTTTATTCAGTTTGTTATCTTTTGTACCGTAACAAACAGTTTAAAATTTTCTTTCAAACGATTGTATTTAGTAATCTTAGAAGTTCGTGAGCATTGTAACACCAATCTTGGGTAGAGGATGTTGTTAAACTTTCCACAATTCTATTTAGTTTTTATATAAGTTGAGACTTCCGCATGAAATTTTAATTATGTTGCCTCTATTACATGTTGATAATTACGGAAAAGAAATGCACGTTAAATCGAAAGTAATTTAAGTTGGCTTGCCTAGCTCCTATTAGTAGGAGCCATCACGACTCCCGAGGGTGGGAAATTCGTGTCGTGACAAGTTGGTATCAGAGCACTAGGTTACATAGGTCTCACAACTCACGGACAACCTTAGTAGAGTCTGAGGGGTCGGTACGGAGAAGTCTGTATTTTCCCCCAGAGGCTACAGAGTTAGGAAAACTTCACATCTGTTCTTTCTTGTCATGCGGTTCTGTTTCCCCAATACTAATTGAATTTCTACTCCGTTCTTTCACAAATGGCGAGGACACGCACTTCCTCATCGACCGCGCAGCAACCCGAGCCCCCAGCAGTGGCTCTTATTAGGGGCAGAGGGCGTGGCCGAGGCCATGCCAGAGGCCGAGGCAGGGGTAGGGGCAGAGCTCAGCCCCGAGCAGCAGTTCCAGAGGTGGAGCCTCATGTTGATTATGATGAGGAGGTTCCAGCTCCAGCATCTCCGGTGGGCCCAGCTCAGGTCCCAGAGGGTTTCATAGCCACTCCAGTGCTTCAGGACGCTTTTGTCCGATTGGTAGGCTTCATAGAGAGCGTCTCTCGAGTGGGTTTTCTTCCAGTAGCACCAGCCACTTCTCAGGCTGGAGAAGGGGTTCAGATTCCTGCTACACGTACTCCGGAGTAGGTAGCTCCCCAGGTTCAGGTTCCGGTGGTTCAGCCAGCAGTGGCAGTTTAGCCGGGTACAACGGCTCAGACTGACGATGGTGCGGCTATGTCCGCCGATGCTCTGTGAAGATTGGATCGATTCACCAAGCTATTCACTACCACATTCAGCGGTGCTTTTTCAGAGGATCCCCAGGATTTATTATATAGCTGCCACGAGGTTCTTCGGAACATGGGTGTTGTGGAGACCAATGGGGTCGATTTTTCCACCTTTTGTCTATCTGGACCCACCAAGACTTGGTGGAGGGACTATTGCTTAGCCAGACCAGCAGGGTCGCCATCTTTGACTTGGGACCAGTTTACAGAGGTGTTTTTGGAGAAGTTTCTCCCAGTCACTCAGAGGGAGGCTTTTCACAGGCAGTTCGAGCGCCTCCAACATGGCTCTATGACAATCACTCAGTACGAGACTCGGTTCATTGATGTAGCTCACCATGCAATTGTCATACTCCCCACCGAGAGAGAGAGGGTACTGAGGTTTATCGACGGTTTGATTCAGCCGATCTGTCTCCAGATGGCTATAGGAGATGGGAGTAAGATTACATTTCAGGAGGTGGCCAATGTGGCCCACTGAGTTGAGATGGTTCTGTTACAGGGAGGTAGTCATGGGTCGAATAAGAGGCCTCGTCATTCAGGCAGATTCAGTGGTACCTCGTCTAGAGGTAGAGATTCGTATGGTAGAGGCCATCCTCCTAGGCCCTTTCAGTCAGCCCTACAGGTCTCTCATGGTACTTCGGGTGGTCGTGGTTCTTAGCCGCATTATTCAGACGAGCAGCCTTACAGTTCACCATCAGCACCTATCAGTGCACCACCGCTCCAGAGTTTTCAGGGCCGTCATCCCCAGCAGCCGAGGGCTTGTTTCACGTGTGGAGACACGAGGCACATTTCCAGGTATTGCCCTCGAGCTTTGAGCAGCTCTCAGCACCATAGTTCTCGTACTATGATTCAGGCACCGGAGGTTTCACAACCTGCCCAGCCAGCTAGAGGTGGTGGTAGGGGTGTTAGAGGTGGAGGTAGAGGTCATAGAGGTGGAGCTCAGGCCGCCAGAGGTGGGGGCTAGCCAGTAGCCGGTCATCCCAGAGAGGCAGTTCAGGGAGGTGGGGCCCAACCCCGGTGTTATGCTCTTCCAACTAGGCCAGAGGCTGAGTCATCAGATATTGTCATTACAGGTATTATTTTGGTCTGCGATAGAGATGTTTTAGTGCTATTTGACCCCAGATCTACGTATTCATATGTGTCGTCCTATTTTGCACCCTACTTGCTTATGCCTAGTGAGGCCTTGAATATTCCTGCATATGTATCTACACCGATGGGTGATTATATAGTGGTTGATCGGGTTCATCATTCCTGTGTTGTGGTGTTTAGGGGTCTTGAGACCCGTGTTGATTTGTTGCTCTTAGATATGGTGAATTTCGACGTTATATCAGGGATGGATTGGTTGTCCCCGTATCATGCTATCTTGGATTGCCATGCCAGGACCGTGACCTTGGCTTTACCAGATTTGCCCTGACTAGAGTGGAGAGGGACCCCAGGTCATGCCACTCGCAGTGTTATTTCATATGTGAAGGCTCGACGCATGGTCGAGAAGGGGTGCTTAGCTTATCTGGCGTATGTTCGCGATTACAGCATAGAGGTCCCTTCTATTGATTTTGTACCTATTGTTTGAGAGTTCCCCGAGGTTTTCCCTTTAGACCTGCCGGGTATGGCGCCCGACAGGGATATTGACTTTTGTATTGATCTGGATCCGGGCTCTCAGCCCATTTCTATTCCACCATATTGCATGGCCCCACCAGAGTTGAAAGAGTTGAAGGAGCAGTTACAAGACTTGCTTGGGAAGGGTTTCATTAGACCCAGCGTGTCGCCTTGGGGTGCGCCGGTTCTATTTGTAAAGAAAAAGGATGGCTCGATGAGAATGTGCATTGATTACCAGCAATTGAACAAGGTTACAATTAAGAATAAGTATCCACTGCCGAGGATTGATGATTTGTTCGATCAACTTCAGGGTGCCAAGGTATTTTCAAAGATTGACTTGAGATCTGGCTACCATCAGTTGAGGATTAGGGCATCCGATGTCCCTAAGACAGCATTCCGCACTCGATACGAGCATTATGATTTCTTGGTTATGTCATTTGGGTTGACCAATGCCCCAACAGCCTTTATGGATTTGATGAATCGAGTGTTCAGGCCTTATTTGGACTCGTTCGTGATAGTCTTCGTCGATGATATTTTGATATAATCCCGCAGCCGGGAGGAGCACGAGCAACATCTTAGAGTGGTTCTTCAGACCTTGAGGGATAGTCAGTTATATGCTAAGTTCTCGAAGTGCGAGTTCTGGTTGAGCTTAGTTGCATTTTTGGGTCATGTTGTATCAGCAGAGGTTATTCAGGTTGATCCAAAAAAGATTGAGGCAGTCAAAGGCTGGCCTAGACTAGCATCAGCCACAGAGATTCGGAGTTTCTTGGGGTTAGTAGGCTACTACCGTCAATTCGTGGAGGGGTTCTCGTCTTTTGCAGCCCCGATGACCAGGTTGACCCAGATGGGTGCCCAGTTCAGATGGTCAGACAAGTGTGAGGCGAGCTTGCAGAAGCTCAAGACAGCTCTGACTACGGCACCGGTATTGGTTTTGCCCACAGGTTTAGGGCCTTATACAGTCTATTGTGATGCATCTCGTATTGGACTTGGTGCAGTGTTGATGCAGGATGGCAAGGTCATTGCCTATGCTTCGAGGCAGTTGAAGGTTCATGAGAAGAACTATCCAGTGCATGATTTGGAGTTGGCAGCCATTGTTCACGCATTGAAGATTTGGAGGCACTATCTGTATGGCGTGGCGTGTGAGGTGTTCACGGTTCATAAGAGTCTTCAGTATTTGTTCAAGAAAAAGGAGTTGAATTTGAGGCAGAAAAGGTGGCCGGAGTTGTTGAAATATTATGACACCATTATCCTATATCACCCGGGAAAGGCCAATGTGGTGGCTGATGCCTTGAGTAGGAAGTCAGCCAGTATGGGCAGTCTCCTATTCATCCGAGAGGTTAGCTGAGATCTACATCCGGGAGATTGTTTGCCTTCATGGTGTGCCGGTATCTATCATCTCGGACCGAGGTATGCAATTCACCTCGCGTTTCTAGAAAGTAATCCAGCTGGAGTTAGGCACCCAGGTTGAGTTGAGTACACCATTTCATCCTCAGACGGACAGGCAGTCCGAGCGGACTATTCAGATATTGGAGAATATGCTCAGAGCTTGTGTCATTGACTTTGGAGGTTCGTGGGATCAGTTTTTGCCTTTAGCAGAGTTCTCCTACAACAACAGCTACCAGTCGAGTATCCAGATGGCTCCTTTTGAGGCTTTGTATGGTAGGCGATGTCAATCTCTGGTTGGATGGTTTGAGTCGGGAGAGGCTCGACTGTTGGGTACAGATTTGGTTCAGGAGGCTTTGGACAAGGTCAGGATCATTCAGGATAGACTTCGTACAACTTAGTCCAGGCAGAAGAGCTATGCAAATCAAAAGGTTTGAGGTGTGGCTTTCATGGTTGGTGAGCAGGTATTGCTCCGAGTGTCACCTATGAAGGGCGTGATGAGATTTGGGAAGAAGGGCAAGTTTAGCCCTAGGTTCATTGGTCCATTTGAGATTCTTGATCAAGTGGGGGAGGTGGCTTATAGACTTGCATTGCCACCGAACTTATCAACTGTACATCCAGTGTTTCATGTGTCCATGCTTCGGAAATATCACGGCGATCCATCCCACGTGTTAGATTTCAGCACTGTCCAATTGGACAAGGACTTATCTTATGAGGAGGAGCCGGTAGCTATTCTAGACCGACAGGTTCGCCAGTTGAGGTCGAAGAGTTTTCCTTCGGTTCGTGTTCAGTGGAGAGGTCAGCCTCTTGAGGCATCGACCTGGGAGTCTGAGTCCGATATGCGGGACCGTTATCCTCACCATTTCCCCGACTCAGGTGCTTCCTTCTTATGCCCGTTCGAGGACGAACGGTTGTTTTAGAGGTGGAGAATGTGACGACCCAAAGGGTCATCACCGGTTTTCTCCCTTTTTCCGTGCTTCAGAGGCCTTGAAAACCTCACCTTTAGTTGCCTCGATTTGCGTGCACAGTCCGGGCGCATAGCCGGAAAAGCTTGTGTGTTAAATTATGTGAAATTTGATAAATTGTGGCTTTAAAATGGTTAAAGTTGACTTTGGTCAACATTTTGGGAAAACGGACCCGGAACTGTGATTTGACGGTCCCGGAGGGTCCGTATAAAAATATGGGACTCAGGCGTATTCCCGGAATCGAAATCCGAGTTCCCAAACCCGAAAAATGAATTTTTGAAAGAAATTATTTTCTGAAATTTAATATGAAACTTTGAAATAAAAATGAATTAGAAAGCATTGGTATTGGGCCCATATTTTGGTTTGGGCACCCGATACATGTCTTATATGTGGTTTAAGCGCTTTCTGTGAAATTTGGTTGAAATCGGACGTCGTTTGACGTGTTTCGGACTTAAAACTCTAAATTTGAAAGTTTATGAAGTTTGAAGAAAAACTAGTGATTTTGAGGCTTGATTCGTTGTTTATGATGATATTTGGCGATTTGATTGCACGGATAAGTTCATATGAGGTTGTTGAGTTAGTACATGTGTTTGGTTAGGAGCCCTGAGGGCTCGGGTGTGATTCGGATGTGTTTCGGGATGGTTTTGGACTTAGAAAAGTTGCAGAAAATAGCAGTTCTGGTGTTCTATTATCCAGTGCTATGCGATCGCATAGGCCTTCCTGCGATCGCATAGAGTGAGTTTCCAGGTGCCCTGTTTGTTCTATGTGGTCGCATAGATCCTCCTGCGATCGCGTATAGTAGCCACCATATGTTATATGTGATAGCATTCCCCTTCCGCGATTGCAATGCATATAAACCAAACCCGGAATGGAGCCCGTTTTCTTCTATGCATTCGCAATACACTGTCCGCGATCGCAATGGGCAACCTTACTCTCCCTATGCGATCACATGACCTTCTTCGCGATCGCATAGAGCATTTTTCTGCCCAGTTATTTTTTTTAAAACTTCAGAAATAGTAGCTACGAGATTCATTAGAAAATTCACAAAACCTTTTCTTCTCCAAACTCTTAGGCGACCATTGGAGCGATTCTTCACCAAGACCTCTTGGGTTAGTAATTCTTAGCTTATTTACTTCCATTTCCTTCAACATTAATTGAAATCCTAGGCCTAGAATATGTGATTTAAGGTAGAAATTGGGTAGAGTTAGGGCTTTTCACTTTTCTTGATTTAGACCTCATTTTGGGGTCGAATTTAAAAACAAATTATATATCCGGGCTCTGGATGAATGGGCGATATGAATTTGGTCTAAACCTCGTGTTTTGACCAAGCGGGCCCGGGGTCGATTTTTGGAATTTTGGGAAGAAAGCTTAGAAATCTATGTTTAGGCATTAGGTTTGATTTGTTTAGCTTATAATGATACAATAAAGTCGTTATTTCATAGATTTGATTGAGTTGGAGCCGAATTCGAGAGGGAAAGCGGTCGTTGTGGATTAATTTAGCCGTGGAAGTTGAGGTAAGTGTTCGGTCTAACTCTAGCTTGAGGGATTAGGAGCTGATTCTTACTTACTACTTGCTTTGTGGTGTGTCCGACGTATAGACATGGTGACGAGTATCTATACGTTGGGGGTCGAGCATGACCGTGAGTCCTAAATTGCTAAATTATTGTATTCTTAAGTAATGCTTATGAGAACTTGGTTGAAGATCTTTGAAATTGAGCAATTAAATGTTATGATTGAGCATTTGTATTAATTGTGTTAAGTAGAAATTGAGTAAATTGGTTATAGCTGGATCTCCCTTGCTGGGATAGTTGATTTGATATATTGTTCCTTGCCGTGAAACTTATTATGTTATCTTGCTCCCTTGTCGGGATTATCCTGTGATATTGTGTTGGACTGAAATGGGAGCGGGTGGTACGCCTACCACAAATTATGAAATGAAATGGGAGCGGGTGGTACGCCTACCACAAGATAAAATAAAATGGGAGCGGGTGGTACGCCTACCACAAATTATGAAATTAAATGGGAGCAGGTGGTACGCCTACCACAAGATAAAATGAAATGGGAGCATGTGGTATGCCTACCACAAGATAAAATGAAATGGGAGCGGGTGGTACGCCTACCACAAGATATGATGAAATGGGAGCGGGTGGTACGCCTACCACGAGATGTGATGAAATAGGAGCGGGTGGTACACCTACCACAAGATATGATAAAATGGGATCGGGTTGCACGCCTGCAACAAGAGAAAACCGAGACAAGTGAAAGTGGTTGTTTTTTCCCCTTATTCTACGGTAGAAGTGAGCAAATGTAGTTTTCCCTTTTTATTTCTAATATTTTATTTTATCCTAAAAAAGTCTGTTTGAGTCAGGTCTGGTCTTGTTTATCTTTATGTAATTCTTGCATTTTGAGTCTTGTATAAAATATATATATATATATATATATATTGAAAATCAATGAAAAAAATATATATATATATATATATATCTGCACAGGTTTATCTGGAGTCTGGGTCTAGCCTCGTCACTACTTCGCCGGGGTTAGGCCAGGCACTTACCAGCACATGGGGTCGGTTGTGCTGATGCTACACTCTGTGCTCTTTTGCATAGATCATGGAGTTGGAGCAGCCTTTGGATAGCAGCAGTAGATCGGGAGCAGGCCTTCAGTCTAGAGACACCGAGGTAGCCTTGCTGACGTCCGCAGGCCCGGAGTCTCTCTCTCTTTATTCAGTTTGTTATTTTTTGTACCAAAACAAACGGTTTAAAATTTTCTTTCAGACGATTGTATTTAGTAATATTAGAAGTTCGTGAGCATTGTGACACCAATCTTGGGTAGAGGATGTTGTTAAACTTTCCGCAATTCTATTCAGTTTTTATATAAGTTGAGACTTCCGCATGAAATTTTAATTATGTTGCCTCTATTACATGTTGATAATTATGGAAAAGAAATGCACGTTAAATGGAAAGTAATTTAAGTTGGCTTGCCTAGCTCCTATTAGTAGGCGCCATCACGACTCCCGAGGGTGGGAAATCCGGGTCGTGACACATATTTACTTGTTTTTTATATTTTGAATGATATTTTGGGCTGAGTATCATATTTTATTGTGTCCGAGTGGCTTTGAGAGATTTCTGACTGAGTGAGGCCGAGGGCCTGTGTTGTGAGGATATTATGGGATCGGGGTGCGCGCCGCAGCAGTGTGGTATTGATTTATGATTATGAGGCCAAGGGCCTGAGTTGTTATGCCACATGGTGGCTTGATATGAGGCCAAGAGCCTATTTGATTGTGCCACGAGATGGCTTGATATTGTGTTTGGGCTGTAAGGGGCCCCTCCCGGAGTCTGTACATCCCTAGTGAGCGCGGGTACCCAGTATGAGATGTGTTATATCCCGAGGGGATGATGTTGTTCCATGTTATTGCCCGAGGGGCGGATCTTGATTGATATGCCCGAGGGATTGATTACGACTGATTGCGAGGTAGCCCGAGGGGCTGGTTCTGTTGGTATTATGCCTGAGGGACGGTTTATGGTACATGTTTTGCCCGAGAGGCTATTTATATTTCCATCATTTTTACTCACTGTTTTATCATTTTTTTGAAACTATTGAAAGTTGTTTTAAAATGTTTTTACGGAAACTGAGCTTGATTTACGAATTAAATGATTTCTGTACTGTTTTGGAAACATACTGCATTTGCTATAGTGTTATGACGTGGTTTACGTGTTTTCTTACTGCTCATCTTTCATTTACCTTTATTACTTACTGAGTTGGAGTACTCACATTACTCCCTACACCTTGTGTGCAGATTCAGGTATTTCTGACACCCGGTAGTGGGTGTTGATTTCTCAGAGGCAGACTCATCGGAGTTTAGCATGGTAGCTACCCGGCGTTCGCAGCACAGCTTTTCCCCCTCTTGTTTCCATTAGACTATATTTAGTACATTTTAGACTCTTCGTTATATTCAAACCTTAGTAGATGTTCGTGACTTGTCACACCCCGATGTCGGGCTTGTATGTTATTTTCGCACTATTCATTTAGACTCGCATTATGAAACATTTGATTAATTAAAACCTTAAAAGTGTTTCTTATTGATTAATGGCTAATTCAGGAGTTGTGTCGGCTGGACTAGTTTCACTTTAGGCGCCATCACGACCGGGTCGGTTTTAGGGTCGTGACAAGTTGGTATCAGAGCCTAGGTTACATAGGTCTCACGAGTCATGATCAGGTTTAGTAGAGTCTCACGGATCGGTACAGAGACATCTGTACTTATCCTCGGGAGGGTGCAGAACCTTTAGGAAAAACTTCACATTCTTGAATTCTTATCATGCGTCCTTGATTCAGCTTGGAATGTAACTCTTTGAATTCCTTCCATGCGTTCGTATGCGCACATGAGCACTCCGTATCAGATATGAATCGATGGCTTGTGATTCCTAGATTGAGGGGCGAGATGTGATCTCTATATGTTGATGTTGGGCCAGTCTGGAGGACTTGAGGCCGAGTTTTTGCCTACAGCTTGAACACTGAGGCGTTGATTGTATGAGCAGGTACTTTTGGATTTATATGTCCGATAGTATCCCTATTAGTGGGATGATGACCAGGTAACTATGTGATGAGCATGATGTGACTGCGAGATGTGTTGATATGAATTGAATGAGACGAGAAGGGTCTGCTTGAGGATAGAGGGAACTATTTGGCGTTTGATTTCCATCCTGTTCAATCTAAGATCAAGCATGGTCGTTGTAAGCACGTGATTTTTGCTTCACGAGCAATCACTCCAAAAGAAAATAAAAATAGTGACAAATGGTTTCGCTGTACAATTGTTCGAGTTTTCGTGACATGTGTTGTTAGTCATTTGTGGATCTGTCCATTTTTTGCATTTAATCATTAACAAACAAAATACAAAATATGTATGTTAGGATGATTAAAACACAATTCGGTCAGTAAAAGAAAATTCAAAAATATATATATGTGCATCGTTCGTTCTAGGCTTTTAGTTCACTTACTTAAATATTTTTGTGATAATTGTGTTAAAATGTTGCATTGTTGTTTAGTTTTAATTTCGTTATTTTATTATTTTTTGTTATTTTTATTTTTATTTTTTTGTTTTAAAAGAAAAATGAAATTAGAAAACAAAGAGTGAAGGAAATCGGTTGGGCCCAAAAGAAATGAAACAAAAACAGGCCCAACCAGCACTCAGACCCAGTCCAAAACCGGTTGCCTAAGCAGCAATTCAAACGACGCCGTATGAGGGCGTTCGATCTGAGCCGTCCGTCCAGGCCAATCCAACGGCTCAGGACCCCCTTCAGCAACCCGTGTTCAAACCCGACCCAATAACCAGTCTGACCCAACCCCTTACTTAAACCAAACGACCACGTTTAACTACCAAACGACCCCCTCTCATTTCTCAGCATCAGATCTAAGCCGTTGAGATCATCTGATCTAACGGCTCAGATCCGATCCCCTCCCCATATATAAACTCAACCCTTCACCCCACGCCCCCTATCCGAACCCCACCCCTCACTCGTCTCCTTCCCCAAGCTGAAACCCCCAAACCCTAGCAAGCCGCCCTAGTTTCCCTTCCACCAAAACCCGGCGGCATGAACGCCGGTGGCCACCTCCCGAACACCCTAAGACCCCCTCACTCCCCTGAACACGAATCCACTAACCACGAACCTCGAATCATCTCCTATCGTCTCGAATCTGGATTTGAAGATTCGAAACAAAACTCGATCTACACCAAACCTCACCATCTTTGTATCAGACACTCCCCTGACCTTCCTCGTGACCAAACCAAGCTTGGTTTGGTCCGAATCTACCCACAACTCCCTAAAAATCAGATCTGGAAATCCAGACCTTAGAACACATGCACCTGGGGAATCCGGCCGGTCTTGACAAGGGTTTGAGGTCTAATAGACCTTAATCAAGGTGTTCTCATGTGAGAACACCCTATTTAAAGTTTGTTCGGCCTCAAGAGTTCGAAGTTGAGTCTGATTTGGGTCCATTTTGATTTCAAACTTTGTCGGTAAGTTTTTTTTTCCCTTTTCGTTTATATTAACTGCTGATTAAGTCATTAGCATGCTTTGTGGTAATTGTTTGTTATTTTCTGATAGTTTCTTAATTTCTTTCATCTCTGTAAAGACCTTTTATTTGGTCGATTGTCTTCTGTTTGTGTTCTGAATACACTTTGTGATAAACATGATCGTTAGTTAGATTAGTCGTCAAATGAATTAATTCATATAGGCCCAGTAATTTAACAAAAGTTGTCTGATACCCTTTAGGTCCCTGAACGTATTGTTTATATGAGCGACTGATTATTACCTGTTATAATTAGTATAGTCGACTCGATAAATGTCGTCGATTAGTTTTCTATAACTAATGAGTCGAATGAGCTAATAATGTCGCATGACTAATTGTACCTTGTCACTGACTGGATGCCCAGCATTGTCTGAAATGGTTTGTTTGCATTGTAAAAATGACTGAAAAGGTTCAGTCCAGGCAGTCTTGAATTTGAACTTTCATCAGTTCAAAAATGCCCTGATGCTGCAATAGGCAGGGGCAGTAATAATCAAGGTTGACAGGGGTAGTCTGGGGTTTGAAAAGAACAAAAATGATTAGTTTAAATGAGCTGACAAGTAGGGTACTAATTTGGGATTAAACTAATACCAATGGGGAACAAGACACAAGAGTATGGGGTTTAAAATGGATAATAAAATGATGCCCATAACTCTTGATTAAACAAAAACCAAGCGTGGGGAACAAAGGGGCTGGCACAAGAGATGCTTAGGCATGGGTTTAAGGGGTATGGGCAGACTGCAAGTTGCAGCATGAGGGCAGCTTATCTGCACTTGGTCATTTTGGCTTATAAATAGGCCATTCGAAAACTTAAAGAGGGCTGGACATTTTTTAGTCTTCAGAGAAGAAAAACAAGAAACATAAAGTCTCAGAATATTGTAACCAAACACTGTCTGAAAATTACATAAGAGTTTATGTTGGTTTAGCTGTCTTGGCCAATTGCTGTTGGTTGCCTGTTTGAGCTGCTTGTGATTGTTGAACTGCTGGGGTGTTTACATTGAATACTCTGCTGTTTCTGCTGGTTCATTACTCTGTTTCTGGGATTGTTGTTTGTTTGCTCGACTACTCGGGAGCTTCATCATTGTTGGTTGATTTTTGTTGCTGTGTTGTTGCTGTGTATCTGTTGTTGCTGTGTTTACTGCATACTGCCCAGCTGATCATCCCTTTCTTCTTTGTCCTCTATACCAGGTACACAACCAATGCACTGTCAAGAAATGTAATTGAAAAATGAGCATGAATACAAATGAAAGATCTTGAAGGATGTCTCTTACACATAGATTGTTACATTAAATATTCATGTAATGTGTAATAGTTTTTTACATTTTTGTTCTGGGTACTAGAGACAGTCTTCATGCCTATAAATGTCAATGCATGGTAGTTGAATGCTAGAATGTGCATATAGGTTGATGATGAGAGTATGCCCAAGGCAGTAGGTAGTATCTCCTACTTAGTTCAATGGTGTAGTATGAGCCTGTGATATAGTCCAAGCATGAAATCCGTACACTGTAAATAAGTTCTTTCCTTTCCAATAAATTGCCATGTATAACTCTTAAAATCATGTTTTAAGATAAAGAGCACAAATTCAGGGCCTCAACCTCATGAAGGTCGAGCCCAGGTCAAAACAGACCAGGCAGGCCCGCATCGAACAAGCAGTGGCCCAGGTCTGGCCTATCACGCATGGGCAGGATTTGGGCCCATGATTATTTGTTCGGCTGATTGCACATGCAGCCTCATTTCTGATCTTCAAGCTTTTCTGAATGTTGCTACAAACAATTTGCAAACATGTAATTAATTAGGACTATCTACTGTTTTCAATTTATAGAGACAAACACGACAAGAAACGTAGTTGCTATAGGATATCCTTTAAAAATAAGAGCGAGATGAGCCTCGATGAAAATAAGCAAAAAGCGCAGATACGGGGCCCCCGTTAAATGTATATTATTGAAGCATTTAGTTTCCAGGACGGGTTGTTTAGCAAATCTCACAACCCTCCTAAAAATAACAACACGTTAGTCTCTTTAGGATACGCTTTAATAAATCTTACCTTCGTAAACTCGGGTGCACATTGATGTGACCCAAATCCAAATCTCAACGGAGTCGAAATGTGTTTCTAATCACGGGTACATTGATTGTGACGTGGTTCGAGATGCGTGTCCATGACGTTGCAAATTCATTTTTTAAAAATAAGAATGAGATGAGCCTCGCCAAATAAAATACAAATTGCGGGGCCCTCAGTAAATGTTTGCTTTAAAAATTATTTGGATTTCGGGATGGACCGTTTAGTAAAGTTCCACGGTCTTACCCAAAATAAATACGCTAGTCGCTTTAGGCACGTCTTAATAATTTATTCTCCTTAATTCGGGTGCACATTTATGTGACCCAAATCCCAATCTCAACCGAGTCGAAATATGTCAACAACCACGGGCGCATTGATGTAACGTGGTTCGAGATATGTTTTCACGACGTTGCAATTCTTGATAAAATAACAGTAAATGACAAAAGCGGTTTAAAAGATAAAATTTGCACATGGTTCATAATTGTATAAAATCAGATAATCAAGCCGAATATAACAGTTGAGCAACCGTGCTAGAACCACGGAACTCGGGAATGCCTAACACCTTCTCCCGGGTTAACAGAATTCCTTATCCGGATTTCTGGTATGCAGACTGTAATATAGAGTCATTATTTTCCTCGATTCGGGATTAAAATTATTGACTTGGGACACCCTAAATCTCCCAAGTGGCGACTCTGAAATAAATAAACAAATCCCGTTTCGATTGTCCTTTAATTGGAAAAAACTCCCCTGCGCCCCTCGGGTGCGGAAAAAGGAGGTGTGACAGCTCTGGCGACTCTGCTGAGGATTTATCCTTATACCCAGAACCACTGGTTCAGGGTTAAGAATTCGAGCTTAGAATAATTGTTATTATTTGGCTTTATTTATTATCTGATTATTACATGTTCTGAGCCTAATGTGCTAAATGCTGCTTTTACCGCTTTGATATTATTTGAACTGTATATAAACTGTGCCGAAACCTTTCTCTTCTTACCTCTGGGGATGTGCTCACTGGTTGAGACTCCCTATTATGTTAGTGTCATACCCTAAATAAAAGAGGCTCGGAAAGTTTCTAAGCCGGCTGGCCTTTTGGTTCCCGGAAAGGAGCTCCTTCCTCAACTCGAGTTGTCCGCTCGGGTACACTGTCTAGAACACTGACCCAGGTTTTGAACATAGAATAACGTGACTTCATGCCGGATCCCTAGTAGGAACGCTTATTTGCATCATGTTGCATATGACTTAGGGGACTCAACACAGGGGTTGGGTCCGTCTAGGACTAGCAACCTGATATGAAAAGGCCATTCTGATGCATCCTATTGTTTTCCGTACATTTATTTGTCTTATGCCCGCATGCTGACCGGTGTTTGAATATTTGGGATATTGAAAAAAAAAAGGAAATAACGGTTAGGAATTGATTGTTTATTTTTGAAAAAAAAAAAGAAAAAAAATAAATACTGTCAAAACTCTGCCAAAATTTTGAAAAGTCGTTGTTCTGTCTTTCAAAAAATAAAATATCAATAGAAATATATAGTTTGTCTTGTCATAAAGATTAAAAAAAAAAAGGGATCTTATTTTTAAAATGGTTTTTTTTATGAAAATTCGAAAATAATAATAATAAAAAAAAGGAGTCTTATTTTGTCTTTACTTTTATTATTTGTTGCAAATATATGTATATATATATATATGAAAAATTCAAAAGTTTTTCTTTACTTCAAAAATGTATATATATCTTTATTTGTTGCAAAAGTATTTGTCTTGCTAAAGGTCTAGAAAAGTCCTTTCAGGCTCCCAGTTTTCGAAACAAAAATCCAAAATATTTTCCGTTATTGACTTCTTTAGAAAGTTTTATATATATATATATATACGAAAATTCAAAATTCAAAAAAAATCGCATATATTTTTGTTTTTATCAGAATAAGTGTCGTTTGTTAAAATCTTATTAATAAATGTGCAGAATGAGCACGACTCCGAATGAACCCTTCTCAATCATGAGTAAAATCCCCCTCCAATTGCGGCTCTGGTGGAATGATTTAGGCAAAGAAGGGCATGACGAAATCAAGAAGTATCTGAAAGGCCTCACGAGTTTGTTGGATATCAGGCCACGAGGAGATATCATAAGGGCACTAGTCCCCCACTGGGATCCTGCGCACAATGTCTTCCGTTTCTCAGATTTTGAACTTACCCCAACTTTAGAAGAAATAGCAGGGTATATCGGCAGCGCTGAGACTCCTTTGAGGCACAAATATCTGATTGCTCCAAGAGCTGTAGCAATACACCGGTTTCTGGACTCCTTAAAGATAGTCAGAACAATTCATAACACTGACTTGGCAAAAGGTTTTTGCAGCATGAGTTTCATATATCAAAGATATGGTCACATAGGAGGATTCGACAAGCCAGAAAACCAGTTGTGCAGCAAAGGTAATCGCCAAAAGTGGGAAGAACATAGACGAATTGCTTTCATGATAGCTTTCTTAGGACTACTAGTATTCCCAAGAAAAGACGGGAATATTGACATAAAGATAGCAGGGGTCGTCAGTACGTTGCTCACACAGAGAGATAGTACGTTGGCGCCCATGATAGTATCTGATATGTTCCGGGCTCTCACGTCTTGCAAAGCCGGAGGAAGTTTTTTCGAGGGTTGCAATTTGTTGTTGCAAATGTGGATGACCGAACACCTATGTCACCGAGCCCAGTTTCTGAGCCATGGATCCGCTGAAAAGACCTGCATAGAGGAGTTCTATACCAGAGTTAATAAAACCTACCTACCAGAAGGAGTCACAGCATGGACCTCATATTTCCATACCCTCGACGCCGGTCAAATACAGTGGGCGCTAGGATGGTTACCGATCGACGAAATCATATACATGCCAGCAGCCAGACCCCATTTTCTCTTAATGGGACTCAAGAGCATTCAACCATACGCGCCGCATCGGGTTTTAAGGCAACTGGGGAGGTATCAGATAGTGCCGAAAGATGAGGATCTAAGTACCCAGGTGATCGAGATCAGTCCCGACAGCCAGTTTCCCGAAGCAAGGGTGCGTCAAATTTGGAGCCAATGTCAATACTTAGAAGCAAATACTTGTGTAATGAATCGGGCAAAAGGGGAAGTTTCGCCCGGGTATCAGGCCTGGTACAAAGGGGAGACATCATCTGGAAGACCGACCAAAAGACCTCACCTGCAAGAATTTGCCAAATCTTCACAAGAGCAGTGGGGCTGGTTGGCCAAAGAGCGGGAATATCTTGCCGAAGCAGGCAAACTGAAGCAACAAGTTCAGGATATGAGGTTTGAGTGCCAATTACAGTCTGCTGCCCACAAGGGAGAAAAGAACAGATTAATCAGAGCAGGCGAGATCCTCAAAGCTCAGATCCGGAGAATGAAAAAGGAGGCTAATAGCCAGCTGAGAAGCCGGGCGGATAAAAGATTGATAGCAGGGTTAAAGGATCAGGTTGCGGAATGCCAGGAAGATTTGGAAAGAGCCAAGGCCAGCACAGCAAGATTGCGGACCAAGTGGGCAAAGGGTGCGATGGCTCGGAGGCAGCACCTGCAACGAGTCATAAGGGATTATGAACTGAGCATCGGGACATTAAGGGAAGCTTCTTCAAGAAAGGATCTTCAAGCAAACACGAGATGCCCAAGCCGACAGAAGGCAATGTTACGATGCAATGACCAGAATGGAAAGGCAAATGGAGATGTTCCAAGACCAGCTTGCCAGCAATGCACAAACACTAGGATTGAAGAACCGACAGATAAGGCAGTTGTTCGCGGAAAGGGACAACATTCGGGGAAAGATCGACGAGATTGGGCATTACATCTACATGAGATGCCTGGCATGCGAGCAAAAGCCTCGGAAGACCCTCCTTTTTTCCATCATGGGTTACGTCCACCGAATCATGAATGAGTTGAAAAACCTGCAGAGGGACCTCACACCAAGGGCCGCGGAAAGGCCGAATGATGCCTCGCGGGTCCCTAAGTTGGAAAATTAATCTTTGGTTGAGTCCTGTTTATTTGGCTTTGTCGCTCTTCCATATGTTGTTTTCCTTTCTTTTTAGTCAAAACGGGTTAAGAACTGTGGAGTCTGTACTATTGCTATTCCTTGCTTGAAGTAATTTGTAATAGCAAAATTTTGAGAATGAATTTAATGATTTCACAAGAATTGTGTGTTTCTTTACTTTAAGGCAGAACTACGCCTGGTCTGATTCACGCGGGGACGTGATACGTAGGCAATCCCCATAAGATTCGACCGCTTTTAATAAAGAAAGAAAAGAAAATACAAAAAAAAAAGGAACTGAGCAAGCCGGGATGACGCATGTTGTTTGAAGCAAAGCATATAGAAACGGTTAACTGCCTAGATGCATTGCATCCTCTATGTGTTATGATCCAATCTGTTGAAATCTAACGCTAACGAAGCTTGTTGTTGTCTGATCCAGACAAGTTAGTTGTTAAAGAACTCTGGCAACACACTCCTACCAAACCAGATCCAAAGGACCGGTAGCAACAAGCATGACTACTTCAGAGAATAGTAATGAGGAAGAAAGGCCAATGGGCCAGTTGTTAAAAGAAGCGATGGAAAAGATTGAAAGGATGGGACTAGAGATGAATGCAATGCAGCTAGCCCTAGCCAAAGCACAAAAGAGCCCTGAAACGCTGGGGCACATGCCGGAATACCCTCACTCTGGCCCTTCCACAAGCCGTCCAAATCCCCTTTATCATCAAGAAAGAAGCCCTCACGATTCTCAAGCTCCACCACCCCACCAAACTCTCCCAACGCCCAATATTCCCATCTTTGTGGGACCCACATCAGCCCCTTTGCAAAGAACGACCAGTGAGCCATTGTTTCAGGCTCACGATACACAATACTATCCCCTTGAGCCTACATTCCATGCACCCGAGCCTCAAGCTTACAATCCCCATTTGGAAGTACCGGCAGAGGTTGAGAAGCCGGTTAAGGCCCCTGAACAGGATGAAGTGTTGAGAAAGTTCAAAAGCCTGGAGCAATCCTTCAGGAACTTGCACGGGCTGGGCAATCAAGTCAGCGTGGCATACAAAGATCTGTGCCCTTTCCCAGACGTCCAACTCCCGGCTGGGTTCAAGATGCCCAAGTTTGATTTATATGAAGGGCACGGTGATCCCATGGCACATTTGCGGGGATTCTGTAGCAAGATGAGAGGGGCAGGCGGCAAGGATGAGCTGTTGATAGCTTATTTCGGCCAAAGTTTGAGCGGATCTGCACTAGAATGGTATACCAGGCAGGATTCCAGCAAGTGGTACACGTGGGATGATCTGGCGCAGGCTTTTGCAGGTCATTTCCAGTACAATCTCGAGATAGTCCCTGACCGTCTCACATTATTGAGAACTGGGAAGAAACCCGGGGAAAGTTTTCGCGAGTTCGGGTTCCGCTGGAGGGAACAAGCAGCTAGAGTCGATCCTCCCATGAGAGAGGGAGAGATGGTGGACTATTTTTTGCAGACACTGGATCCAACCTACTTTGGTCACTTGGTGACAACAGTTGGAAAATCGTTCAACGAGGTGGTCAAGATAGGGGTCATGATAGAAGAGGGTCTGAGGTCTGACAAGATTTTGAACTATTCGGCACTCAAGGCCACGACCCAGGCTATTCAAAGCGGCACGGGAGGTGCGCTGAGAAGAAAGAAAGAAGAGGTTGCCACGATCGAGGCAGGCAGTTGCTGGCAGGCCACACTACAACCAACCCAGACCTCACAGGTCAGAATACCCATACAACCCACCACAAAATTTCTATCCGCCTTGAGAACCACATTGTTCCGTACACCAGGCCCAAGCATACACTCAGCCTCCGGTTCGCCCACAATGGCGTGCGCCGGCACCCCAGAACATATATGCACCACCACAAAATACCTACCCTCCACCAAGGGCATATAGAAATCCTTCAGGGGCAGGTTGTCGGGGAAATCCAGATGCTAGGAATGACAGGTTGCGGAAGCAGAGAACTTTCACAGAGCTGGGAGAAACCTACACCGTTTTGTTCCACAAGCTGAGGCAATTGGGTTTGGTTAGTCCTGTCCAGACTCGAGAACCAAATCCCCCACCTCAGAATTTGGATCGATCAATCAGTTGTGAATACTGTTCAGGGATGCTCGGGCATGATACCGAGAAGTGCTGGAAATTAAGGCATGCCATACAAGATCTTATTGACACCAATAAGATCGAGGTCCAGACACCAGAAGATCCTAACATCAACCAAAACCCACTGCCAGCGCACCACGAAACTCACATGATTGAGTTGGTGTGTGAAGGAGGAGAATTGAGAAAACCTTCACAAACAGTGATGATGATCCAAGCCGCCCCAAAGGAAGTCTCCACCAGTGGAGAAACAAGTGTACAGTCGCAGGAAGAAGGCGTCAAGCCGGTAGTGATATTGGGAAAGAGCCCGTCCGCCATAACAAGCAAACCCGAGCCAAGCAAGTTAGTAATACCAGGGACCCCGCCCACACCGACGGTCGTGTTGAAAGGGGTATGTAGAGAACGGGTGACCATAAAGCCTGTGGTCCAGCTGCCGATGATTGACATCAGGGCTGTGCCTTGGAAATATGAAAGGGCGGTGGTGTTGTACAAAGGAAAACAGGTGGAAGAAGTCAGTTGTGAAGCGCAAGGGCTGACTCGATCAGGTCGATGTTTTGCTCCGGTGGAGCTAAGAAGAACCAACCCAGTTGCAACCAAGAAACCTGTGTCCGAAGAAGAGGCTGAAGAGTTCCTGAGGAAGATGAAAGTACATGACTATTCTGTGGTCGAACAGCTGAGAAAAACACCGGCTCAGATCTCATTGTTGTCGTTACTGATCCATTCTGAGGAGCATCGTCAGGCCCTGCTAAAGATATTGAACGAAGCTCATGTACCCAGTGAGATTGCTGTAAACCACCTGGAAACCATTGCCAGCAAGATTTTTGAGGTGAACAGGGTAACATTCTCAGATGATGACCTGCCGGTGGAGGGTACGGAGCATAATAAGGCTCTATACCTAGCTGTCAAATGTGAAGACTCAGTGGTAACTCGAGTGTTGGTGGATAATGGCTCAAGCGCCAATATTTGTCCATTATCCACTCTGGACCAGTTAAAGATCGACCGCGGAAGAATCCGAAAGAATAGTATCTGTGTCCGAGGGTTTGACGGAAACGGAACAGCCACTGTGGGGGATGTTGTACTTGAACTAACCATTGGTCCAGTCCTGTTTACCATGGAATTCCAGGTTTTAGATGCCACAGTTTCTTATAACCTGCTGTTAGGACGACCCTGGATTCATGCAGCTAAAGCGGTGCCTTCCACCCTACATCAGATGGTGAAGTTCGAGTGGGAAAGACAAGAGGTCGTGTTACACGGCGAGGATACAACGTGCACCGTGGGCGGAGCCATTGTACCTTTCATAGAGACCGCTGATGACAAAGGTCCTTGGGTCTACCAGATTTTCGACACAGGGTCGGCTAACAAAATTTCTGAAGGAGAAATCATCCCGCACCCTAGGGTAGCTGCCGCAACAGTCATGATGGTCTCGGAAATGCTGGGTAACGGATTTGTGCCGGGAAAAGGCCTGGGAGTCGAGCTTCAAGGGGTTGTCCAGCCTGTATCCCTTCCTAAAAATCTGGAAACTTTCGGATTGGGGTTCAAACCAACCGCAGCAGATAGGAAGCAAGCGCGAAAAATGAAGAAGAGGGTCTAGTTTCTGCCTAAACCAGTGCCACGCCTCTCAAGGTCTTTTGTCAAAGCAAGTGCCAAGGGGCCACCGGTCCCAAAGATTCTAGGACCTTTGATCGATATAAATGAAGACCTGAATCAGAGTTTTGAGAGGCTATTCGCGGACGTCAGTATGGTGGAAGCTGGAGAAAGTTCTAGCAGAGCAGAGATACAGTTTGTGGGGCCTGAGGCCAAGACCAACAATTGGACGGTTACTCCTCTTCCTGTCCGAGGGGAGTCTTGGTAGTAGGCTTTGATTTATGTTTTGTGTGTTTTGTTTTGTCCGGATTATTCAAGGGTGTAATCCAAAATTTTACTTTCGTTTTTGTAAAAGTGTGAACCCTTTTATCCCGCAAGTTTAATAAAGTTTTTTTCTTTTGTCCCATTTTAATCTTGTTTTGTTCTTTTTTTTCTTTTTGAACAGTTCTCTTTTTACTGGTTCTAACGACATGGCATGCACATCAGATCTTCGACCTAGTCTAATAAATCAATCCGAATCTGACTCAATGATGCAAGAGGTCGTTTGTGATGATGAATCTGAATATGATGAAGGTGAAGCCTTCGAAGAGATAAACCAAGAATTATGCCAATTTGAAGAAAAACCCAAGCCTAACCTAAATGACACTGAGGCTGTGAATCTAGGAGACGCTGATAACGTCCAAGAGACCAAAATTAGCATCCACATTAAGCCGAATGTCAGAGAAGAATTGATCAAAACCCTCTTGGAATTTAAAGATGTTTTTGCATGGTCCTATGACGATATGCCTGGATTAAGCACCAATTTAGTGGTTCACAAATTGCCCACTGACCCGGCATACCCTCCGGTCAAGCAAAAACTAAGGAAATTTAAAACAGAAATGAGTGTAAAAATCAAAGAAGAAGTGGTTAAGCAATTGCAAGCGAAGGTCATTCGGGTCACTCGATATCCCGAGTGGTTGGCCAATGTGGTACCAGTCCCAAAGAAGGATGGAAAAATCAGGGTGTGCGTCGACTATCGCAACCTCAACAAAGCAAGTCCCAAGGACAATTTCCCGCTACCCAACATTCATATCCTGATCGATAACTGCGCTGGGCGCGAGATCGGATCCTTTGTGGATTGCTATGCGGGTTATCATCAGATCCTAATGGACGAGGAGGATGCTGAGAAGACAGCGTTTATTACGCCATGGGGAACCTACTGCTATCGGGTAATGCCATTCAGGTTAAAGAATGCCGGGGCAACGTACATGCGAGCAATGACTGTCGTGTTTCATGACATGATACACAAAGAAATCGAGGTGTACGTCGATGATGTGATCATCAAATCTTGGCGTCAGGAGGACCATGTAGCAGACCTAAGGAGATTTTTCCAAAGACTCCGGAGGTATGATATCAAGCTTAACCCGGCCAAATGCGCATTCGGGGTCCCATCAGGAAAGTTGCTAGGATTCATCGTCAGTCGACGGGGGATTGAGCTAGACCCATCCAAAATTGAATCCATCCGAGATTTTCCACCGCCAAGGAACAAAACAGAGGTAATGAGTTTGCTGGGTAGACTCAATTACATCAGCAGGTTCATCGCTCAACTCACAGCAACTTGTGAGCCCATATTTCGGCTGCTAAGAAAGGATGCTGCAGTAGGTTGGACGGCAGAATGTCAGGAGGCTTTCGACCAAATCAAAGGGTATTTGTCTAATCCACCCGTATTGGTCCCGCCTAAGCCCGGGAAGCCCTTAATTCTTTACCTGACGGTCTTGAAAAATTCATTTGGTTGTGTACTGGGGCAACATGATGACACAGGAAGGAAAGAGCAGGCCATCTACTATCTTAGCAAGAAATTCACAGTGCATGAGGTCAAGTACACTCAACTCGAGAAAACATGCTACGCCTTAACTTGGGTAGCTCAGAAGTTGAAGCACTACCTGTCTTCATACACTACTTATCTCATATCCCGTTTGGACCCATTGAAATATATCTTTCAGAAACCTATGCCCACGGGAAGGTTGGCAAAATGGCAAATTCTGCTCACAGAGTTTGATATCGTCTATGTAGGCCATGAAAGCCCAGGCGCTGGCAGACCATTTGGCAGAGAATCCCGTTGATGAAAAATACGAGCCCTTAAGAACGTATTTTCCTGACGAAGAGGTGATGCATACAAATGAGGTGGAATTACCTGAGGAACCGGGTTGGAAGCTTTTCTTCGATGGAGCTGCAAACGCAAAAGGGGTTGGAATAGGAGTAGTACTCATTTCTGAAACAGGACGGCATTATCCTGTTACGGCTCAACTACGCTTCTATTGCACCAACAATATGGCCGAGTATGAGGCTTGCATTCTAGGTCTACGCTTGGCTGCTGATATGGATGTCCAAGACGTCTTGGTCTTGGGAGACTCGGACCTCTTGGTACATCAAATTCAGGGTGAATGGGAAACACGAGATCTAAAACTCATACCATACCGACAATGCTTGCATGATCTGAGCAAGCAATTTCGATCGGTGAAGTTCAAACACATCCCGAGAGTTCACAATGAGGTTGCGGATGCCTTGGCCACCTTAGCATCAATGCTGCACCACCCTGACAAAATGTATGTCGATCCTCTACACATCCAGGTCCGTGATCAGCACGCCTACTGCAATGCCATAGAAGAAGAAGCAGATGGCAAACCCTGGTTTCATGATATCAAGGAATACCTCAGAATGGGGATATATCCAGAACATGCCTCTGGAGACCAAAAAAGAGCCCTTCGGCGTTTGTCGAATGGTTTCTTCCTCAGTGGAGGAGTATTGTACAAAAGAACCCCAGATTTGGGATTGTTGAGATGCATAGATGCCAGTCAAGCAACGACGGTTATGGCAGAGGTGCATGCTAGAGTTTGTGGGCCACACATGAGCGGATATGTATTGGCAAGAAAGATCCTTCGAACAGGGTGTTATTGGCTCACCATGGAGCACGACTGTATCACTTTTGTGAGGAAATGCCATCAGTGCCAGATACATGGAGATTTGATTCATTCTCCGCCAACAGAGTTACATACGATGTCAGCACCCTGGCCGTTTGTGGCATGGGGCATGGATGTCATTGGGCCCATCGAGCCGGCAGCATCCAATGGTCATAGGTTCATCCTAGTGACCATTGATTACTTCACCAAATGGGTTGAGGCTAAAACCTTCAAATCAGTGACCAAGAAGGCAGTGGTGGACTTTGTTCACTCCCATATCATCTGCAGATTCGGGATCCCAAAAGTGATCATCACGGATAACGGTGCGAATCTTAATAGCAGCTTGATGAGAGAGGTATGCCAACAATTCAAGATTACACACCGCAATTCCACCCCATATCGTCCTAAGGCAAATGGAGCAGTCGAAGCAGCCAATAAGAATATCAAGAAGATACTGCGAAAAATGGTGGAAGGGTCCAGACAATGGCACGAGAAATTACCCTTTGCTTTGTTGGGTTACCGCACTACCGTCCGAACTTCCACAGGCGCAACTCCTTATTTGTTGGTGTATGGAACTGAGGCCGTAATACCAGCGGAGGTCGAAATTCTGTCCCTCCGAATTGTCGCCGAAGCCGGGATTAATGATGATGAATGGGTCAAAGCTCGATTGGAACAGTTGAGCCTGATAGATGAGAAAATATTGGCAGCAGTGTGCCATGGTCAGCTGTACCAGAAGAGAATGGCAAGAGCGTATAATAAGAAGGTGCGCCCCAGGAAGTTTGAAGTAGGGCAGTTGGTATTGAAGAAGATCCTCCCACATCAGGTCAAGGCAAAAGGCAAATTCGCCCCAAATTGGCAAGGGCCTTCTATCGTGACCAGAGTATTGTCCGACGGTGCTTTGTGTTTGACAGATGTCGAGGGTAGATGTGTCGACATGGCTATCAATTCAGATGCAGTCAAGAGATATTATGCGTAATTTCTTTAATTATGGCAATTTTTGGTTTATTTGTTTGTATTTGGCATTTGTTGAATAATGAGATGACGGAGGCAATTCTTTCTTCTATCCAAACACTTTTAACCCTTGCTTCCCCCTTCGAGCCTAAGTAATTCTTTCATACCCCTCTTTTGGAATCACTAATGGAAAAGACATGGAAAAAAAAGAGAAAAAGAAAAGAGAAAGAAAATGAAAAGAAGGAAAAGAAAAAAAGAGAAGAAGATAAAATCATAAGAAATACAAAACCGTGGGAACTACGTTTGACCTGATTCCTCGAAGAGGATACGTAGGCGCCTCACGGCTCGGTCATAGTGTGCATCATAGCGAATATAGGATGCATAATGTACATAGTGTGCATAATAGGCACAGCGTGCGTAACGCACATAGCGCAACATAAGTGTAAAAAATAAATTCCCCAAGCAAGAAAACTGGGGCAGAAGTTATGTTTTAAATTCCAACAAAGGTTTGATTCCAAAAGTTGTAGCACATCACCCATCAAATTATTTTCATTTTTCATAGCCTTTCTTTAACTCCACACCAAAACCAACATCAATGTCCAAAAGACCTCCCGATCAATGTTCAAGAGGTGTCGAGTCCAACAATGAGGCCGAGAATAATACACCGATCCCCAGCAAAGAGGAGGATCGCAAGACTAGGAATGAATTGATGGTCAAGGGAATCCCCAGAAAAGAGGGTCGTATCTACAACACCCCGATTCCTCGAAAGAAATAAAAAGAGAGAGTCTTATCGGTGAAAACCTTCACAGGCACCGAGAGGCGATGTAAGATGAGGGATATGAAATGAGAGAGTCTTATTGGTGAAAACCCTCACAGGCACCATAAGGCGCCGGGAGATGAGAGAAAAGAGAGAGTCTCATTAGTGAAAACCCCTCGAAGGGCACTATGAGGCGACAAGATGAAGCAGCAAAAGCTACCACATTCGCAACAAGATGAACAGCCATTTATCATCCCCAGCAAGTCAGACCATCGGGCAAATCGATTGATACAAATAGACTGGGTCGGGAATCTATGGTGCACGTCATGATCACGGGGACCAGTCATGTCCTCCAGATAAGTTCTTTTGAGTCTCTTCTCCCCACCAAATATGGGTTCAGAAATATTTTCTTCTTCTAGCTTTTATCTTTTCTTCCTAAAATTTGTCTTGAAAAGAACTTTTCAAAGCTTACTACCAGAAACCGGAGGGGAATTCATCCAATGCAGAATGATACGAACAGTCTTAGAAGTCGATCCCAGGCAATGCAGTGATCGTGCCCGACAATTTTGGAGGAAGTAAGCTCCTAAAGGGAGTGGTGTCGGGAGTTAAAAGCAGACTCCCACAGCACGTGTTTAACGAGAAAGAGGAAAAGGGGATTAATCGAAAGCCAATCCCCAGCAAGCTAGAGGCCCCCAACAGGCAACTTTGCCCACTAATTAATTGGGACATAGAGCAAGAAAAGAGAAGAAAGGAAAATCATCCGCCAGAAAGGCACCCTCTACCACCACGACGAAAGCTAATTAAATCCTTTTGTCTGTTGCAGGAAAACAAAGGATTGATGATGGCAGCAAGATGCAACGCCAGGGAAATCACCAAAACCAGGGCAGAAAATTTTCTGCCAATTGTCGAAAATTTTCTCGGAAAAAACGGGGAAGCAATTGGAATACATTCAAGTTCTAGGTCGCCCACCAGTATAATGCGGGAATACTTTTAAGTTCTAGGTCGCCTACCAGTATAATGCGGGAATACTTTTAAGTTCTAGGTCGCCCACCAGTATAATGCGGGAATACATTTTAAGTTCTAGGTCGCCCACCAGTATAATGCGGGAATACTTTTAAGTTCTAGGTCGCCCACCAGTATAATGCGGGAATACATTTTAAGTTCTAGGTCGCCCACCAGTATAATGCGGGAATACTTTTAAGTTCTAGGTCGCCCACCAGTATAATGCGGGAATACATTTTAAGTTCTAGGTCGCCCACCAGTATAATGCGGGAATACATTTTAAGTTCTAGGTCGCCCACCAGTATAATGCGGGAATACTTTTAAGTTCTAGGTCGCCCACCAGTATAATGCGGGAATACATTTTAAGTTCTAGGTCGCCCACCAGTATAATGCGGGAATACTTTTAAGTTCTAGGTCGCCCACCAGTATAATGCGGGAATACATTTTAAGTTCTAGGTCGCCCACCAGTATAATGCGGGAATACATTTTAAGTTCTAGGTCGCCCACCAGTATAATGCGGGAATACTTTTAAGTTCTAGGTCGCCCACCAGTATAATGCGGGAATATTTTTAAGTTTTAGGTCGCCCACCAGTATAATGCGGGAATACTTTTAAGTTCTAGGTCGCCCACCAGTATAATGCGGGAATACTTTTTAAGTTCTAGGTCGCCCACCAGTATAATGCGGGAATACTTTTAAGTTCTAGGTCGCCCACCAGTATAATGCGGGAATACATTTTAAGTTCTAGGTCGCCCACCAGTATAATGCGGGAATACTTTTAAGTTCTAGGTCGCCCACCAGTATAATGCGGGAATACTTTTAAGTTCTAGGTCGCCCACCAGTATAATGCGGGAATACATTTTAAGTTCTAGGTCGCCCACCAGTATAATGCGGGAATACATTTTAAGTTCTAGGTCGCCCACCAGTATAATGCGGGAATACATTTTAAGTTCTAGGTCGCCCACCAGTATAATGCGGGAATACATTTTAAGTTCTAGGTCGCCCACCAGTATAATGCGGGAATACATTTTAAGTTCTAGGTCGCCCACCAGTATAATGCGGGAATACATTTTAAGTTCTAGGTCGCCCACCAGTATAATGCGGGAATACATTTTAAGTTCTAGGTCGCCCACCAGTATAATGCGGGAATACTTTTAAGTTCTAGGTCGCCCACCAGTATAATGCGGGAATACTTTTAAGTTCTAGGTCGCCCACCAGTATAATGCGGGAATACTTTTAAGTTCTAGGTCGCCCACCAGTATAATGCGGGAATACTTTTAAGTTCTAGGTCACCCACCAGTATAATGCGGGAATACTTTTAAGTTCTAGGTCGCCCACCAGTATAATGCGGGAATACTTTTAAGTTCTAGGTCGCCCACCAGTATAATGCGGGAATACATTTAAAGTTCTAGGTCGCCCACCAGTATAATGCGGGAATACATTTAGCTCTAGATTTTGGAATCAGTCACCCCACCTGAAGACGGAAGGGTACAACAGAGATCCCCAAACGGGAAAACAATAAAATCCCCAGCACCAAGAAGCAGACAACTGCAGAGGCAAGCGCGCAATTCAAAAGGAAAAAGGAACGCGTCTTAAAAGAAACAGTTTGGGAACGTTATAGCATGCCCAACATAACAATTTTGATGAAAAGCCATACCACCAAGAAACAATTGAAAGGTTTGAAGAAGAGGGCATGTTCCCAGCGGATCAAGCAAAGTGATGAAAACTGGCATTCAAACGTCAGCGAAGGACCGGCGTCATCTCCCAAAGTCACAAGATAAAGGCGTCAGAGGAAAGCGTTAGCCGACAAGAAAGCAAGGCAGCAAGAACAAGTTGAAGATGGACAAGATTTCATGATCCTCAGTCTAGCTTAGCTTCTTGTTTTTCCTTTTAGAGCAATGTAACAGGGAGATCGGTTGAGCAGTAACATCCTACAGCAGCATACAACAGCGCACAACAACAGCAAGCACTACAGTCACACGGTAGTCCCAGCTACCAAAATTTCCCGAACTACATCGACCTGATTCCTGTTCAGCCCAGGATATGTAGGAAACCTCTGAAGCAAAGGTTCGGTCAAATCTTTTTCAAAAAAATGCTTCACACGGAGTATTCGGACGGGCAAAAATCGCTCGCTTTATCTTTGCGCGAAAACCCTTCGTGTCTTCAGGCAAAGAGGGGCAGCTGTAAGCATGTGATTTTTGCTTCACGAGCAATCACTCCAAAAGAAAATAAAAATAGTGACAAATGGTTTCGCTGTACAATTGTTCGAGTTTTCGTGACATGTGTTGTTAGTCATTTGTGGATCTGTCCATTTTTTGCATTTAATCATTAACAAACAAAATACAAAATATGTATGTTAGGATGATTAAAACACAATTCGGTCAGTAAAAGAAAATTCAAAAATATATATATGTGCATCGTTCGTTCTAGGCTTTTAGTTCACTTACTTAAATATTTTTGTGATAATTGTGTTAAAATGTTGCATTGTTGTTTAGTTTTAATTTTGTTATTTTATTATTTTTTGTTATTTTTATTTTTATTTTTTTGTTTTAAAAGAAAAATGAAATTAGAAAACAAAGAGTGAAGGACATCGGTTGGGCCCAAAAGAAATGAAACAAAAACAGGCCCAACCAGCACTCAGACCCAGTCCAAAACCGGCTGCCTAAGCAGCAATTCAAACGACGACGTATGAGGGCGTTCGATCTGAGCCGTCCGTCCAGGCCAATCCAACGGCTCAGGACCCCCTTCAGCAACCCGTGTTCAAACCCGACCCAATAACCAGTCTGACCCAACCCCTTACTTAAACCAAACGACCCCGTTTAACTACCAAACGACCCTGTCTCATTTCTCAGCATCAGATCTAAGCCGTTGAGATCATCTGATCTAACGGCTCAGATCCGATCCCCTCCCCATATATAAACTCAACCCTTCACCCCACGCCCCCTATCCGAACCCCACCCCTCACTCGTCTCCTTCCCCAAGCTGAAACCCCCAAACCCTAGCAAGCCGCCCTAGTTTCCCTTCCACCAAAACCCGGCGGCATGAACGCCGGTGGCCACCTCCCGAACACCCTAAGACCCCCTCACTCCCCTGAACACGAATCCACTAACCACGAACCTCGAATCATCTCCTATCGTCTCGAATCTGGATTTGAAGATTCGAAACAAAACTCGATCTACACCAAACCTCACCATCTTTGTATCAGACACTCCCCTGACCTTCCTCGTGACCAAACCAAGCTTGGTTTGGTCCGAATCTACCCACAACTCCCTAAAAATCAGATCTGGAAATCCAGACCTTAGAACACATGCACCTGGGGAATCCGGCCGGTCTTGACAAGGGTTTGAGGTCTAATAGACCTTAATCAAGGTGTTCTCATGTGAGAACACCCTATTTAAAGTTTGTTCGGCCTCAAGAGTTCGAAGTTGAGTCTGATTTGGGTCCATTTTGATTTCAAACTTTGTCGGTAAGTTTTTCTTTCCCTTTTCGTTTATATTAACTGCTGATTAAGTCATTAGCATACTTTGTGGTAATTGTTTGTTATTTTCTGATAGTTTCTTAATTTCTTTCATCTCTGTAAAGACCTTTTATTTGGTCGATTGTCTTCTGTTTGTGTTCTGAATACACTCTGTGATAAACATGATCGTCAGTTAGATTAGTCGTCAAATGAATTAATTCATATAGGCCCAGTAATTTAACAAAAGTTGTCCGATACCCTTTAGGTCCCTGAACGTATTGTTTATATGAGCGACTGATTATTACCTGTTATAATTAGTATAGTCGACTCGATAAATGTCGTCGATTAGTTTTCTATAACTAATGAGTCGAATGAGCTAATAATGTCGCATGACTAATTGTACCTTGTCACTGACTGGATGCCCAGCATTGTCTGAAATGGTTTGTTTGCATTGTAAAAATGACTGAAAAGGTTCAGTCCAGGCAGTCTTGAATTTGAACTTTCATCAGTTCAAAAATGCCCTGATGCTGCAATAGGCAGGGGCAGTAATAATCAAGGTTGACAGGGGTAGTCTGGGGTTTGAAAAGAACAAAAATGATTAGTTTAAATGAGCTGACAAGTAGGGTACTAATTTGGGATTAAACTAATACCAATGGGGAACAAGACACAAGAGTATGGGGTTTAAAATGAATAATAAAATGATGCCCATAACTCTTGATTAAACAAAAACCAAGCGTGGGGAACCAATGGCTGACATCAAGAGATGCTCAAGCATGGGTTTAACAGAGTATGGGCAGGCTGCAAGTTGCAGCATGAGGGCAGCTTAGCTGCACTTAGTCATTTTGGCTTATAAATAGGCCATTCGAAAACTTAAAGAGGGCTGGACATTTTTTAGTCTTCAGAGAAGAAAAACAAGAAACATAAAGTCTCAGAATATTGTAACCAAACACTGTCTGAAAATTACATAAGAGTTTATGTTGGTTTAGCTGTCTTGGCCAATTGCTGTTGGTTGCCTGTTTGAGCTGCTTGTGATTGTTGAACTGCTGGGGTATTTACATTGAATACTCTGCTGTTTCTGCTGGTTCATTACTCTGTTTCTGGGATTGTTGTTTGTTTGCTCGACTACTCGGGAGCTTCATCATTGTTGGTTGATTTTTGTTGCTGTGTTGTTGCTGTGTATCTGCTGTTGCTGTGTTTACTGCATACTGCCCAGCTGATCATCCCTTTCTTCTTTGTCCTCTATACCAGGTACACAACCAATGCACTGTCAAGAAATGTAATTGAAAAATGAGCATGAATACAAATGAAAGATCTTGAAGGATGTCTCTTACACATAGATTGTTACATTAAATATTCATGTAATGTGTAATAGTTTTTTACATTTTTGTTCTGGGTACTAGAGACAGTCTTCATGCCTATAAATGTCAATGCATGGTAGTTGAATGCTAGAATGTGCATATAGGTTGATGATGAGAGTATGCCCAAGGCAGTAGGTAGTATCTCCTACTTAGTTCAATGGTGTAGTATGAGCCTGTGATATAGTCCAAGCATGAAATCCGTACACTGTAAATAAGTTCTTTCCTTTCCAATAAATTGCCATGTATAACTCTTAAAATCATGTTTTAAGATAAAGAGCACAAATTCAGGGCCTCAACCTCATGAAGGTCGAGCCCAGGTCAAAACAGACCAGGCAGGCCCGCATCGAACAAGCAGTGGCCCAGGTCTGGCCTATCACGCATGGGCAGGATTTGGGCCCATGATTATTTGTTCGGCTGATTGCACATGCAGCCTCATTTCTGATCTTCAAGCTTTTCTGAATGTTGCTACAAACAATTTGCAAACATGTAATTAATTAGGACTATCTACTGTTTTCAATTTATAGAGACAAACACGACAAGAAACGTAGTTGCTATAGGATATCCTTTAAAAATAAGAGCGAGATGAGCCTCGATGAAAATAAGCAAAAAGCGCAGATACGGGGCCCCCGTTAAATGTATATTATTGAAGCATTTAGTTTCCAGGACGGGTTGTTTAGCAAATCTCACAACCCTCCTAAAAATAACAACACGTTAGTCTCTTTAGGCACGTCTTAATAATTTATTCTCCTTAATTCGGGTGCACATTTATGTGACCCAAATCCCAATCTCAACCGAGTCGAAATATGTCAACAACCACGGGCGCATTGATGTAACATGGTTCGAGATATGTTTTCACGACGTTGCAATTCTTGATAAAATAACAGTAAATGACAAAAGCGGTTTAAAAGATAAAATTTGCACATGGTTTATAATTGTATAAAATCAGATAATCAAGCCGAATATAACAGTTGAGCAACCGTGCTAGAACCACGGAACTCGGGAATGCCTAACACCTTCTCCCGGGTTAACAGAATTCCTTATCCAGATTTCTAGTATGCAGACTGTGATATAGAGTCATTATTTTCCTCGATTCGGGATTAAAATTGGTGACTTGGGACACCCTAAATCTCCCAAGTGGCGACTCTGAAATAAATAAACAAATCCCGTTTCGATTGTCCTTTAATTGGAAAAAACTCCCCTGCGCCCCTCGGGTGCGGAAAAAGGAGGTGTGACAATGGGTGTGTGAAGAATATTTTCATGTTTTCTAGTTGGGAAGTGAAGTAAATTTCATGTTGTAATATGAGTTCAGACTCAGGAAGATTAAGTGACGTCGTAATGTTTACGACGGTGGAAGGGTATAAAGAGATGTTAGTTTGAGGCAAAGCAGGTGGATTATCTTCTGTGGAGTGTTCAGAAGTTGGCGTGATCCTTTATGTTGTTTATTGGAAGATCTCCTTTACCAATGAGATATATACGTGTTGCAATTTGAATTTGTGTTGCTTAAGAGAGTGGGCTCGACTGTTATGTGGGTGAATGCGAGATTTGTAGAAGATTTAGAGTACTAGATGGTTTGTGTTTCGTGAGCTTATGAAGAATTAAGTTTAATCTCACCATGGTATTATGGCAGTATTAGAGTATATGCATTATGAGTTATTATGTGTTTGATCTATTGCTTTGAGCTAAGTGGGGGAGTCTGCAATTGATTATTTGATTGCACAGTTTTGTGCTATGCTGGTTCCAATTTGAGGCATACGGGTGAATCAGTTATGGCTTACGAAGATTGAGACCGAGGATGGCTCGAGTAAAGGAAAATTTCGACAAAGGGTATATTTTGCTTCATATGTGTATGAGAATCACAGAATGTCTAGAGTGGGTATTGGTAAAGTATGTGCGGTGCATAGAGCAAAAAGTTGCTTGGTTGTAGGTGAGGTTACATTCTGTGGTGTTGGATTGCTATTGGAGCACAGGTCGTCTGGTCCATTTGATCGGTCTAATTGCAGTTTGCGTTGAATGGATGACTCGCGAGAATGGTTCTAATAGGTTCAAGATTTTATATGTAATAATTGGAGATTTTCAAGTTGTATAATTGGCTAGAAACTGATGTTTACATGACTCGTGGTATTTCTATATCATTAGGGGATTCTGTATAGCAGTATCAGGAAGGTGAAGGTAATGGCTTTGGATTCGCATGAAGTCTCTTTAGGGTAAGTATTTTGAATGTGGTGCTTTTGGGAATATTTAAGAGAGTATTCAGCAGTTTATGAGCCTTAGACGGTGTGGATTTTATGCTTGGGTCTCGTGTGGTAAGTATGGGTTAGGGAATTATGGTGTTATAGCAAGAAGGAATATCAAGTTGAAGGTAAACTAGAAAGAACTTGGATAGATGGGATAGCTTGGTAGTAGGCTGGATCAGCATAGTAAGGCTATGACTAGTCTTTGGGTGCTTATGAAGTAATGAGTTTCTACAGGTGTTTCGCGACAATTCTCTGAGGTTTTAGTGACATGCGTAGCTTGGTTGAGTTAAAAGGATTCAATTCTGACGGTTTAGTTTTGTGCAAATGGAATTTGAAGAGTTCTTGATGGTTTCTACCACGGTTAGAGGTGCATATTTTCTACGAGTGTGAGGAGCATGGGATGTGTAGTGATTTTCTTCTAGATGGGATTAATGGAAAGTTCTTGGCTAGTTGAGTACGTAGCTGCTTGTGTCCCGGAAAGGATATGCAGTTCTCATGTTTATCCTAGGATGATATGGTATGTGCGGTATGTTGTGTTGTATTGAGATTTGCATGTGTAAGATCACAGTTTAGTTTTGAAAGGAAGGTCACAATTCTTGGGTAGCATGGGCAGTTTCAGATGACTAGATAAATGAGATCACTGACTGGTATGGCTTGATGAGAGTATGCATTTTCAGAAAAAGGTCAAGTGTTTGAGTTGATGATACATTATTAGTATTGCGGCACTCTCTGGTTGGATCGACTGCTGATATTCGAGTTTGCTTGGTGACACAGAAGAATTATAGGAGTACCTCTTATGGGATGATTGGGTATTAGAGGTGCATTGTGTATTCGGACGGTGGAGTTGGGATCGGATGTGGTGACTCACGTGCTGTATGGATTTGGTGACTGGGAGTTCTCATAAATAGGTTAGGTCGTAGTTATGGACTACGTATATCGGTCTTGTGTGGTAACTATTGGAGGTTTGGAAGCCCGAGTGGATCCTTATTGCTTAGTATGCTAGATTTTTGTGTGATATTAGGTATGGACTCGTTGTCTTTGTGTCGTGTCATTCTAGGCTGTTGCACTAAGACGGCAACGTTGGCTAGGCCGGTAATGCCACGGATTGAGTGGCGAGGTTCGACGAATTATAGGGTGGTTTCATTTTATGGATAGGGTCGCGCATTGCAACAAAGTTATGTATGTCGACGCCCCCTTTTCCTCTAACCGTGGGGTCAGAAATCGGGTATACGACATTGGGAGGACAACTCTATTCCCTTTCGAGAATTGGGTTTGGAAGTTGAAGAGTCGCCACCTAATGTTTATAGTGCATTAGGACACTTTAAGAAGGGTTTGAGATGAAGAGACCAGAGATTAGGGTAAGGGCTAGAAATTATCCCAAGGGGAAGGTGTTAGGCACCCCTCAAGATCCACTAGTGTGGTTCCCGGCCATGTTGCAATTGTGACTTTACAGGTAAACAATCAAGGCTCAAATAAGGATTCACACATAAGATTGCGACCAAGTTGAAAATTTTCAAAGATAAGTAGAGAAGGCAGAAATTCATGAAAAAGAGATTTGAACAGTTTTACAAGATAAGATGAAAGCAAGTAAAGGGAGAGGAGTACTAAGTTTATAATTAATATGGATCACTTCAATGCAATACCTAGCGATCACTCCTCAGAAGAGGGGTCGCACGTGATATTAGCACATCGGTCATCATATCCATATCTACCCTTCCCACCCCGTTAAGGTGTTAAGGCGCGAAATGGTATCGTTATTTATTGCATGCTATTACCCGTCCCAACCTATCAGTCCCGGGGTATCAGGACTTCTAATCCTAAAGGGGAAGGAAAGGGATATAGGCATATATGGGGTTCAAAGGTTAAAATTCTAATTGCGACATACAAAACAAGTAACAAATATAAGGATGAACAAAACAAATAGGTAAGGCTCAAGTAAACTCCTTAACCAAACAAACACTTAGTTTAGCATGTCTTAGCATATACTGATTTGGTCTTAAGTTAAAAAAAATCAAACGGCAAGCAGACTAGTTCAACACATACAGTTAGACAGAAAGTCTACATTAGGCAACTCGGATCCGATTGTCAGAGATTAAGGTATTTCAAGCGAGTGATTTAAAGGTACTGGTTTCAGGAAAAAGTAGTCCAATGCAGATGAGTTTTGAAAAGAAAGTATGGACTGCAGTAAAAATAAAACACAGAAATGGCTGTGAGAGAGTTTCAGAGATAGAAATATCTAAGGAAAAGGGTAAGTTGCAACTGTTTTAAAAGACAATTTCAGGGTCTGAGTAAAACATTTAGACAGAATGTTTAGGAAGAAACTGTTTCAGAGAAAAGATGCTGATTTGAGGGATTTAAAAGCATACTGGTTTACAAGAGTTTTATTGAAAGCATTACATCAAGACATTAAGGACCAGTTAACGGACTGTTACTACTTAAACGAATCAGACAGGTTTGAGACGAAACCCTATAGGCATGGTATCTATACTTGATTTTAAGGTCTGTTAAAGAGTTGGCAAATAGATGAATGTTTAATTACCCTATAGTTTGCCTAACGCATATGCATTTCCTATAGGCATGGTTTCTATATGCAATTGATTACATGAATGTTAGAATCCTATAGGCAGGATCTCTAGTGATTTGCAATATGATTAAACGTTAAACCCTATAGGAATGTTATCTAGGTGACTGAATTAGGAACATTAAACAAACTTATAGGCAGGATTTCTAGTAAAATTTAAAGCACAAAAGACCTATAGGCAGGATTTCTAAAAAAAATTACAATCCTAAAGCATGGTTTCTACCCCTACTAATGCAAGAATGTAAAACCCCTCCCACACCCTTTACTAATATTTTCCCCGAGTTTCTTTTACAAAGTTATTACAGAAGGAAAAGACTAAAAATAAATGCATCAAAACTACAGACAGATCCGAGGAAGCCCAATGCAACCTTAATGTCCAACACATGTGTTTCACCAAATCTAGATTCCAGTTCCAAGTCATTCTCCTTACTCAGAATGTTTTCAAAGTTCCAAGGAGTCTTAAGAACTCCAGGCAATGTTTAACACTCTGAGTAATTATAATAGCAACAGAGTAGTGTAGTGTGGAAATGCCATCCCTCAGGCATCCAAGTTCAGAGGGAGCTCAAGGGTCCCAAAGCAGGGCTTACCAAAGGGGGGCAAAACTTAAGGAACTAGGAGTAAGTGTAAAGTGAGGGGAGTTGAGGGAATCAGAGCAAAGGGTGGTCATACCCAGCCATGAGTATAGGCTGGCATATCCCTGACCCTTTACTTGATCCAAACAAATAAAGAGCAGACTTTTTAAAGTCAGACTTGAGCCTGGATGGTGATTAGGACACTACCAGACTCTAGTCAAGGCTCAGCACATAAAGGGGGAAGAAGGGAATGGGACTGATTTGAGTAAGGTTCAAGATAACCTGGTCCGAGGTCATGGATAGCAATGGGATGCTACCCTAACCTAGAACAGTACTCACACATAATGGGTCAAAGGGAAAGGGTTCACATGGAAAACATGTATAGAAAAACATCAAGGAAGGACAAGGAAGCATAACATAACTTAAAGGTGCCGAAACACGAAGAAAGAACATAACAGACTAAAGTATAGCTACAGAATGCAGGAAAGCACAATACAAATATATTGTGAGAGACATGTGAAAGGGAGAAGTAAACACATAGTTTTGGAGAATGTTATTTAACTTATGGAGACATACCAGTTGCAACTTTCAAACAGCAGAACAAACAAAGCAAGAAAATAGCCAGAGAGTCCACTCAAACCTCAGCAAACACTTGAGAAAAGCAAGCAAGATTCTATAGTCTAGCCTTGGCTTTCAGCCAACTAGACACAGCAGTAGTACTAATAGTGGTAAAGAGAAGAGAGCTTTTAGTGTGTGTGTGTTTTTGAACTCTATTGTTCGTGTGTTTAAAGAAAAAAGAGTAGGGTATTTATAGTTTAAAAACCAGGCAAGTAAGCAAGGCAAAGAATAATTCAGTATCAATTAGAATCAATCAGGAGAAGGGGATTCCTTTAATTAAGGAGTCCGAATTTGAACAGTAAAAGGGAATAGTTTTATTTAAGGAAAGGGGATCAAGTAACACATTCTGCATAGCATACAAATAAGGGGTAAATACATAGGGGAGGATTTGAAACACACGGTTAAATAAATAAGGCAAGGAGTAAATCAATTAGTACATAGTAAATCAGGGAATCAGAGATTCAAAATCACTAATGAACCGAGTCAGAAAATAGGGCAATCGAAAGGTTAGAGAGGGTCTTCAAATTAAACAGGGAATGAATCAATCAGGCTTACACAAGGAAGTCTGAAATCAGTCCCAAAATCAGAGGTTATTCTGAGTGGGAAATTCTACCTATAAAGAGTGCATAAGCTTTAAACATGCGAGGCTGGATTTCAATCAAAAAATAGTGAGTAGTGGACTATAGGTAAGAGGGAATATCAGAGAGCATGCAGAAGGTCAGGCAAAGATGATACAACTTCAGGAACTCAGAAATTAGGGATTTGAAACCAAACAAGTTCAGAGATGGGAAGCAAACAAGTCACGTAACAAGTGGCCTCAAGAACTCGAATGAAACCCCCAAATTCTAGGGTTTTTACCATTAATCGAGTGTAGAGACGAAAGCAAGTAAATCAGGCAGGAATAACAACAAAATAAGTTCAGAAAACCCAAAGGAACTTAAGACCTTACACATTTCATGAAAACATAATAAAAGAACAAGATACAGTAAAAGAAATCATAAGGAAACGGTAGAAGAAAGTATAGTCGAAGAAAAACACACAAGAATCACAGTAGAACAAATACAGTAAGAACACATGAGAGTCAAAGTAGAGCAAGTAAAGCTAAAGAAACCATAAGTCGAAGAAGATGAACGGTTTTGAAAGCAAAGTTTTGAATGAAACTTCGAGAAATCGTTTGAAAACCTTAAAATAAACATAGATCTAGAATAGATCTAGAGAAATTAGGAGAACCTCGAAAGGCTAGGGTTTCAGAAGAGCCCTAGAGGCGAGAAAGGCTTGGAAAAGGTCTGATCTGAGTCGGATGAGTCAGAGATAGGATCAGGACATGCCGGAGCAAAGTCGGAGATGGCCGTGAAACTTGAATCGGTGGAGATCTGAGCGAAAACCATCAAGTTCAGACCTCGATTCTTCAAGCAACAAGTGTACAAGAGCACATGGAGGTGAGTACAGGTCACCTAGGGCTTGGGATGCCATGGGTTCCGGTGAAACAGGGTAGAAACCGGTGGGGAAGATTAAGGTTTCGGAGAAGGCTAGAGAGAGTTTGAGAGGATGAGGGTTTAGAGGCGGCGTATCTAATAGAAGTGATTTAGGGTTAGGGTGTAAGTGGGAATTAAAACGGAAAGAACTGATCGTGGCCGTTGATCAGAATGATCAACGGCCTGGATTAAAAGGGGAGGCTGGGCGAGTTAGGTTAGTTGGGTCAGGGGCGGGCTAAATTGAAATTGGGTCGTTTGATTTGAGGATTGAAATTGGGTCGAATTGGAGTGCAATTTGGGCTGTAATTGAAATGCAACTGGGGCTAGGTTTTAAATAGCCACTTTTCCCCTTTCTATTTTATAAAAATAGTAATAACGATTTTAAAAGCAGATTAAAAATACTAGGTAGGCAAATATTATATAAATATTAATTTAAAAATATTGGAGCAAATTTTATTGTTATAAAATGCTATTAAGGCTATAATTGTAATTATGTGCAATTTAGCTTTAAAAATGCCAAATAAATTGGTAAAATATGCAAAAATCACCTTAATTATATTTTGGTGTAAATATAGGAATGAAATAAGTTATTCATCAAATATGATAATTTTGGGAATGATTTTGGATTTTTGTGGTATTAAAATAGGTAGTAAATTGGTTTAAAAATCATAAAAATACCAAAACTCTTGGGCGTCCTTATATATGCACATATATGCTATTTTGAAAATATTTTGGGTATAAAATACATAGGGAAAAATTGGGTATCAACAGCTGCCCCTCTTTACCCGAGGAGGATGAAAGAGTTGTCGGGTAAAGACAAGATGGCCAATTTTGACCGGAAACGGTGATTGAAAAAGAACTTTGACCGCGCTTTGGTTTCTGAGCTGCCTACATATCCCTGGTTTTACAGGAATCGGGCCACATGTAGTTCAGGAACCATTGACAGAATGTGTCGATGGAGATTCGAAAAGACGGACGCGATGGTCAGATTTAAAAGACGGACGCGATGGTCAGATTTAAAAGACGGACGCAGTCAAATAGATTGCGGAGAACCGGAGCGGGATCGCTCCTGCTGAGGCGGTCGTGGGCCAGCCGGTGTACCTGCAAATGAGCAGTGCGGCGTATATTATGCATAATTAAAACATGATGCAAGTTCCCATTGGACCATGAATGTTGTCTTCGGACGGTTAGGATGACGTCCTGGGCCATGAAGAGCATAAAAATAAAGATTCGAAGGCCATGAAATGGTGTTCTCGGGCTATGCAAGTGGTGCCTCTGAACTATGACGCCTTTGAATAAGTTGGCGATCTTTCAGCCCATGAAAAGGTGGCCATCTTTCAGCCCAATGAATGCAAAGGGTGGCTATCTTTCAGCCAAAGTGAGAATTTAAATGCAGGTGGCAATATTTCAGCCGAAGTGAGAGATTGAATGCAGGTGGCGATATTTCAGCCGTTCGAAAAAATAAAGTGGCGATATTTCATCCCAAGCGCGATGGAGACAATGCTTAGTCTCGGAAGGCAGATAGGTAGCCTTATGCAGGATGGAGGTAGAGCTTAACCTCGGAAGGCAGAAGATAGCCTTATGCAATGCAGGAAATGCAAATGGAGACAGAGCTTAGTCTCGGAAGGTAGATAAGTAGCCTTATGCAGGTGATGATGGAGGTAGAGCTTAACCTCGAAAGGCAGAAAAGTAGACTTATGCAAAATGCAGATGGAGGTAGAGTTTAACCTCGAAAGGTAAAAAAGTAGCCTTATGCAAAATGCAGATGGAGGTAGAGCTTAACCTCTAAAGGCAGAAAGGTAGCCTTATGCAATGCAGGGAAGTGCGGATGGAGACAATGCTTAGTCTCTAAAGGCAGATAAGGTAGCCTTATGCAGGTGATGATGGAGGTAGAGCTTAACCTCAGAAGGCAGAAAAGTAGCCTTATGCAAGAATGCAGATGGAGACAGAGCTTAGTCTCGAAAGGCAGATAAGTAGCCTTATGCAGGATGGAGGTAGAGCTTAACCTCGAAAGGCAGATAAGTAGCCTTATGCAAGAATGCAGATGGAGACAGAGCTTAGCCTCGAAAGGCAGATAAGTAGCCTTATGCAGGATGGAGGTAGAGCTTAACCTCGAAAGGTAGATAAGTAGCCTTATGCAAGAATGCAGATGGAGACAGAGCTTAGTCTCGAAAGGCAGAAAGTAGACTTATGCAGTGCAGGAATGTAAAGGAGCAAATAGTAGTAATTTTCTTAGCTGATAGGCGGTTGCGATATCATGACTGCTGGCGAATGTTGGGTGTAGATAGTAGACCTTTGTGAGTTGAGTGATTGTTTCGGGGGTTTCGACTTTGAAGAGTGAATGCATTTTACATTGCGATCTGAGTTCCTGCATCCAAAGAAAAATCGTGAGTTCTGTAGAGGGGGAAGGTTAGTTCGTATCCTTTGGCTCCTGACGTTACGTATCATTGGGGTAGCATTGCTAAACGACGGTGATGCAAATGATGTTTATGCATGATTCAGTAAATGTAATGTAAGTATATATATTTTGAAAAAAAATGATTTTATTTTGGATGATCCAACAACTGCAACGTGGTTCAAGACACGGCAACCTTGCTTGCTCCAAAATTTTGAGGGTCCTCCTCAAAATTCTGCCCCAGTTTACTGGGTTGATGTTGATGTGAAAGCCGACAAACTAACTTCGGAATTTTGAGGATCCTCCTCAAAATTCTGCCCCAGTTCCAATAGCGGGGAAAATGGAATTTTTATTAAAGTTTGACCGAACCCATAGGGCTGCCTACGTATCCCTCTTAAACGGGAATCAGGTCAGGCGTAGTTCAAATTACATCATAAAGAAAAGCATACGATCAAATGTAGTATCTCTTTACTGCGTCTGAGTTGATCGGCTTCGGCCAGACTTCTCCGTCCATTTCTGCAAGAATAAGGGCTCCTCCGGTTAGAACTCGGTGAACCATGTATGGACCCTGCCAATTGGGAGAGAGTTTCCCTTTGGCTTCGTCTTGATGTGGAAATATCTTCTTCAACACCAGCTGTCCTGGTGTAAACTTCCTTGGTTTAACTCTCTTGTTGAAGGCTCTGGACATTCTGTTCTGGTATAACTGACCGTGACAGACTGCATTCATCCTCTTTCCATCTACGAGGGCTAACTGCTCGTAGCGACCTTTTACCCATTCTGCGTCATCTAACTCGGCTTCTTGTATGATCCTTAATGATGGAATTTCTACCTCAACGGGAATGACCGCCTTTGTACCATAAACCACCATATAGGGAGTTGCCCCGGTTGATGTGCGGACTGTGGTACGATAACTCAATAAGGCGAATGACAACTTCTCATTCCATTGTTTGTGCCTCTCGATCATCTTCCTTAGTATCTTCTTGATGTTTTTGTTGGCCGCTTCTACGGCTCCATTCATCTGCGGTCTATAAGTTGTAGATTTCTTGTGTCTGATCTTGAAAGTCTCACACATTGTTTTCATCAGGTCGCTATTAAGATTGGAACCGTTGTCGGTGACTATTGACTCTGGAATTCCGAACCGACAAACAATACGGCCGCATACGAAATCTGCTACCACTTTCTTGGTAACTGCTTTGTATGATGCTGCTTCAACCCATTTAGTAAAATAATCAATTGCTACCAAGATGAACCTGTGCCCGTTTGACGCGGTAGGCTCGATTGGACCGATAACATCCATTCCCTAAGCGGCGAACGACCATGGTGAGCTTGTTGCATTAAGCTCGGTTGGAGGAACTTTTATCATATCTGCATGTATCTGACAGCAATGGCACTTTCGGACATACTGGATGGAGTCTGTTTCCATAGTCATCCAGAAATATCCTGCTCGGAGTATCTTCTTTGCTAAAACAAAACCATTCATGTGCGGTCCGCAGGTCCCTGAATGTACTTCCTCCAATAACTTGGTTGCTTCCCTTGCAGCGACACACCTTAGTAAACCCAAATCAGGAGTCCTCCTGTACAGGATTCCTCCGTTGTGAAAGAAATTATTGGATAGTCTCCGAAGCGTGCATTTCTGGGTAGCATTGGCAAGCTCTAGATATTCTCCTGTGGTCAAATACTCTTTGATGTCGTGGAACCATGGTTTCCCGTCGGCTTCTTCCTCAACATGAGCACAATAAGCTGGTTGGTCATGAATATTGACCTGGATGGGGTCAATGAAATTTGTATCTGGATGCTGAATCATAGATGACAAAGTGGCAAGTGCATCGGCGAACTCATTCTCTGTACCCTAGGAACATGCTGGAATTCTGTCTTTCTGAACCTCTTTCTCAATTCCTGTATGTGATGCAGATAAGGGAGTATCTTGGGATTCTTGGTTGCCCATTCTTCTCGAACCTGATGTATGAGTAGGTCCGAGTCTCCGATTACTAGTAACTCCTGAATGTTCATATCAATGGCCAGTTTAATCCCTAGAATGCAGGCTTCATATTCGGCCGTGTTGTTGGTGCATGGGAACCTGAGCTTGGCGGATACCGGGTAATGCTGACCGGTTTCTAATACCAGGACTGCTCATATGCCAACTCCTTTGAAATTTGCAGCTCCGTCGAAAAACAACCTCCAACCATCATAGGATTCTGCAATATCTTCTCCTATGAAAGATACCTCTTCATCGGGAAAATACGTTTTTAGGGGCTCGTATTCTCCGTCTATGGGATTCTCGGCGAGATGGTCCACCAAGGCTTGCCCTTTGATTGCTTTCTGGGTTACGTAAACAATGTCGAATTCACTTAGCAGGATCTGCCACTTGGCGAGCTTGCCAGTGGGCATGGGCTTCTGGAAGATATACTTCAGAGGGTCCATTCTGGATATGAGATAAGTAGTGTAAGCACATAAGTAATGCCTCAACTTCTGCGCGACCCAAGTCAGAGCACAACAAGTGCGTTATAAAAGAGAATACCGGGCCTCGTACGGTGTGAACTTCTTACTGAGATAGTAGATGGCTTGCTCCTTTCTCCCTGTTTCATCATGTTGTCCTAAAACACAACCAAATGCTCTATCCGATACCGCAAGGTAAATCAATAGGGGTCTTCCTGGCTCGGGTGGAACTAAGACCGGCGGCGTTGATAGATATTCCTTGATTCTATCAAAAGCTTTCTGACAGTCATCAGTCCATTTGGTAGCAGCATCCTTCTTCAACATTTTGAAGATAGGTTCACAAATGACCGTGGATTGAGCTATAAACCGGCTGATATAGTTGAGTCTTCCCAGGAAACTCATCACGTCCTTCTTGTTCTTTGGCGACAGCAATTCTTGGATAGATTTGACCTTTGATGGATCCAATTCTATTCCTCGACGACTCACGATGAAACCCAATAATTTTCCAGCAGGAACCCCAAATGCACACTTGGCAGGATTCAGTTTCAGATTGTACCTCCTCAGTCTGTTGAAGAACTTTCTTAGATCTGCCATGTGATCCCTGGCTTTCTTGGATTTGATGATGACGTCATCCACATATACCTCGATCTCCTTGTGTATCATGTCATGAAAGATGGTAGTCATGGCTCTCATGTAGGTGGCACCAGCGTTCTTCAAACCGAATAGCATCATTTTGTAACAGTACATTCCCCACGGCGTGATGAAAGCCGTTTTCTCTGCATCTTCCTCATCCATCCATATCTGATGATACCCAGCAAAACAATCAACAAAAGACTGCAACTCATGCTTGGCACAATTGTCGATAAGAATGTGTATGTTAGGCAAGGGGAAGTCGTCTTTGGGGCTGGCCCGATTAAGACCCCGGTAGTAAACACAAACTCTAACTTTCCCATCCTTTTTTGGAACTGGCACGATGTTGGCTAACCATGTCGAATACTCTACTACCCTGAGAACCTTGGCTTTGACTTGCTTGGTAACCTCTTCTTTGATTTTCAAACTCATGTCGGGTTTGAATTTCTTGAGCTTCTACTTTACCGGCGGGCATGTTGGATCTGTTGGCAGTTTGTGAGCTACAATGGATGTGATGAGACCAGTCATATCATCATATGACCAGGCGAATATGTCTTCATATTCCTTTAGGAACTCCGTGTACTCTTTCTTTTCTGATGGTGACAAGTGAACACTGATGCGCGTTTCTTTGACATTCTCTGCATCTCCCAGATTAACGTCCTCAGTTTCATCCAAATTAGACTTAGGCCTTGTAAGCACGTGATTTTTGACCCTCCCCGGGAATTTTTACGTTCTTAAGCTTAAATATCTAATTTAGGACTAGTATAGCTATTTTAACTATTTTTACTTTATTTCGTTGCAAAAAGAAAAATTTCAAAAAATATATATAAATTTTAGTTTATGTATTTCTCATAAACTTGAAAAATAAAAAAAAATTGTACTTTATTTTGGTACTTTATATAATTTCGAAAATTACAAAAAATAAATAAAATATAGTTCTATTAAGGTTTTATAGTCATTTTAACTTTGAAAAATACAAAAATATTACCTCATATTTTATCTTAATATTTAAAGCGAAAATTACAAAAAATAGTTTCATTAACATTTTGTAGCTATTTTAAATCTTGAAAAAATATTTTAAAAAAAAGATATAGTTTTGTTTAAATACTAGTCTTATTTTTGGTAGTTATTTTGCTTACATAGGACTAGTTAAGCAACGTGTTCCTATTTCTCGGGTTCGGGCAAAAGAATAATATTCGGGTTCAAACTACCCGGTTTTAGGCCTAATTTTCGGACCTAGCCAATAATAAACCGTGTCCAGGACACATGGGGAACCCCACCACGCGTGGGGGACACAAACCTTGAACCCCACCACGCGTGGGGCTCGTTTTTATGGGCATTGTGTTACAAAACACGGACAGAAGGCCAAAGGAGGGGGACATTTTTTTTTGGAAATTTTGAAGAAAGATCACTGTGGATCGTCTTCTTCCTTCTTTGAAAACCAGTGGCTTCCTCCACTGTCCAAACGCACCACCTTCCCAAACACCACCTTCAACGACAACAACCCATCCAAACGACCACCCGTCCCATCCAAAACTCCAACGCCATAACCATCGTTCCACCACCATCAACACCCCAAAACCACCATTAACGACCCCTACTGTCGCAGCGAGGACGACCACTAACAAACCATCACCCTCCTCCTCCCAAACTCCATTCCCCACTTCCCCCTCGCCGGAACTACCATCAGCGACCACCCCGTCTCCTCCCAAGCTCCATCGCTCACCTCCACTGTCCGAACGCCACCCCACGTTAAAAGGAGCAGGTGACAGAAACCAGTCCACAAAAACCTCCGACCACCCTAAACCATCGTCAAACAACCATCACCTCGTCGTCACCACCCAGCAGTCGAACCCCCTCCTCCTCACGTCCAGCAAAACCACCAGCCCCATCGCCTTCTTCCTCACTACAAAACCCTAGCAAAAACCTAGGAGCCCTCCCCGTCAACCACTGCCCGCAACCCCACCGTCCAAACGCCATAACCAACAACCCCAAAACCACAGTCGCACCACCCTATCCCCGGCCAGCGAGCTCTTGCGTCGTCATTGTCCAAACCAACGCCGGAAACCACCACGCCCCAGTCCCGTCATCCAGCCTTGTCGACCAAGCAGTCCACCAACAGCTGACCCCTCGTCATCGCACCCCCCCGTCGTCACTGCCCAAGGTGACCATCCAGTCGCACCCCCACGTCCAAATGGCTGCCTGCAACGCCTAGCCATGAATGACCTTTCCCCCTCGCCATGACTGACCAAGAAAACACACATACGCACAAGCTGAAACCTAACGAAAACGTTCAACAAAACAGCCCAGAAGTTCTATCCGGGATGACTTCCGTCGAGGTCGACTTTGGTTCGTCGAGGCCCGGTACGCCGAGGTTGTTGCTGTCCATTTTGGCGAGGTCGAGATGTTGAAACTCGACGTTGCTGTTAAACGTGAGTATTCATGTTATTTTTGTCTCGGTGTGTTCTTTGCTTCCATGTCTTGTTTCGATGAATTTGAGTTAGTAGTAGTACATTTGCCGTATTGTGAAGTTTATCTCGTCATGTTAGTTTATCGTTGTTTGTTAATGTTATGCTCTGTTGTTAGTTTTATATTTTTGTTTATCACTAATTGTTAGACGTTTGCCATTTATTGTTAGATTAGTAGCTTATATTTCATTAAACTAGATTTAGAGGGAAAAGAATGATAGTTTATAAATAGCGTCAAATTAGTAATTTGTGGCAATATTGTTGGTTTGCATGTAATTAGATTAAAGGAACCGGGGGTGCATCTCATGTGACCCGGCTCCAATTCGGAACATAGTTAAATGGAACTTGTCGTGAACCACTAGTGCGTTGCGTACAGCATGGCTTGCAATATATTTTAATAACTTTGAATTAACTCTTTAAATAGATAAAGTAAAAATGTAGTAACCTTAAGTTTACCTCTTCTTTTAAAGAAAAAATATATATATAAAAATAAATAAATAAATAAAAATGAGACGAGCCTCGAAAAATGCACAAGCTGCGGGGCCCTCTAAAGGTATATATTAAATAATTAGAATTCGGGACGTGCCGTTTAGCGAATTTTACGGCCTTCCCCAAAATAACAATGCGCTAGTCGCTTTAGGCACGCCTTTAATAATGTCATCTCCCTAAACTCGGGTGCACATTTATGTGACCCAAATCCAAATCTCAACGGAGTCGAAATATGTCTCTAGTCACGGGCACATTGATTGTGACGTGGCCCGAGATGCATGTCCATGACGTTGCAAATTCCTTTTTTAAAAAAAATAAGAATGAGATGAGCCTCGCCGAATAAAAACCCAAATTGCGGGGCCCTCAGTAAATACTTGTTTTAAAATTACTTTGAATTCAGGAGGTCCATTTAGCAAATTTCACGGCCTTCCCAAAAAATAACACGATAGTCTCTTTAGACGCGCGTTTAATAATCTACTTTCTTAAACTCGGGTGTGTATTTCATGCGACCCAAATCCAAATCCTAAAACATCAAATAAAATATGTTTCGGATTGTGGGTGCATTTCATGTGACACAGTCCAAAGATATGTTTTAAGCGATGTTCACATTCCTAAAAAAAATAATGATAATAAAGCGGTAAAAGATAAATTTGCACATAAGTTCATAATTGTATTTAAAATCAGATAAATAAGCCGAATATAACAGTTGAGCGACCGTGCTAGAACCACGGAACTCGGGAATGCCTAACACCTTCTCCCGGGTTAACAGAATTCCTTATCCGGATTTCTGGTACGCAGACTGTAATATAGAGTCATTCATTTCCTCGATTCGGGATTAAAATTGGTGACTTGGGACACCCTAAATCTCCCAAGTGGCGACTCTGAAATAAATAAACCAATCCCGTTTCGATTGTCCTTTAATTGGAAAAAACTCCCCTTGCGCCCCTCGGGCGCGGAAAAAGGAGGTGTGACAGCTCTGGCGACTCTGCTGGGGAGATGGACCCAGAACCACTGGTTCAGGGTTAAGAATTCGAGCTTAAAATAATTGTTATTATTTGGCTTTATCTATTATCTGATTTTTACATGTTTGAGCCTAATGTGTTAAATGCTGCTTTTACCGCTTTGATATTATTTGAACTGTATATAAACTGTGCCGAAACCCATATCCTTTCTGAGTCTTCTAAATCATGAAGAAGGGTGTACTTCGTACGACTTCTTTTCTGTATAGTGTCAAATCCCAATTTAGAACGAGGTTCGGACAAGTTGCTAAGCCGGTGAAGCTTCTGTATTCCCGGTACGCTGCCCCCCTCGGCTCGAGCTGTCCGCTCGGGTAAGCCAGGTCTAGAACAAACACCCAGGTTCTGAACCTAGTATAACAAAGCCACATGCCGGATCCCTAGTAGGAACGTTTATTTGCATCATGTGCATTTGACTTAGGGGACTCAACACAGGGGTTGGGTCCGTCTAGGACAAGCAACCTGAAAATAATAGACCAGCTTTTGGCATCCTATGTGCTACATGTTGTATTTAGTCAAGGGCGAATGGGTCATTTGGTCATTTCCAGCATGGTGTTATTTTAATCAAAGCATGGGGAACATTTGTGGAATCCAAGGAGCCTTGGAATTCCCTATGTCCCCCACGCTTCATTTTTGGGAAAAGCACCTAGGGAACATTTGTGGAATCCAAGAAGTCTTGGAATTCCCTATGTCCCCCACGCTTCATATGTTGGGAAAAGCGCATGGGGAGCATTTGCGGAATCCAAGAAGTCTTGGAAATCATTATGTCTCCCATGCCACATTTTTGAAAGAAATAATAAATATAAAAAATAAAATTACAAATAAAACAAAGCATGAAAATTCAAAAAGATTTTGTATGTTTTCATTATTTTCCACAAATTAAAAAATAGTGGAAAAGAGGAGAAAATAACAGTGTAGAGATATAACTACTTATTGTTAGAAAAAAAAATGGTTTTAAAAAGAGTCTTATTTTAAAAAATAAAAAAATGGTTTTTTTTTATTATTTATTTGCTTATGAAAATGCAAAAAAAAAAATATATATATATATATAAAAGAAAAAATAAAAGGAGTCTTTCATTATCTGTCGCAAGTATATATATTTAAAAAATCCAAAAAGTTTTTCTTATTTTCCAAAAAATTTATATATATCTTTATCTGTTGCAAGAACAATTGTCTTGCCAAAAGTTTTTAGAATCCCAATTCTCAAAACAAATAATCCAAAAATATTTTCCATTATTGACTTCTTTAGAAAGTCTTTCCAATTGTTTTTTTTAAAAAAAAAATTAAATAAACAAAATAAAAAATATATATATATAAATCCGAGAATATTTTGATTCTTCTTTCAAAATTGAAAGGGAATTCAAAATTCAAAAAAAAAAACATTTTTTAAAAGCATTTCTTTTATTAAAGGTAAAATTCCGAAAAATACTTTCTTCTTCTTCTTTAGAATAAAAAAAAAGCAAATGAAATTCAAAATATATCTTAGAAGTGTTTCTTTTAAAAAGAAAATCAATAAAAAAAATGCTTCCTTTTTTCTTTTAAAGTAGTTCTTTGAACCGAACTACGCGGGTTTGATTCTCACCGGATGTGAGATACGTAGGCAACCCTCATCGGGTCCAACCCCACCTTCTCCAACCCCACCTTCTCAAAAAAAAAAAAGGAATGTTTTATGTTTTTCGTTAATTTGTTTGTTTGTTATGAATGAAAAATAATAGTCTATTTGATTGTTGTAAAAGAAGAATAATAATAAAAAAAAATAGAAATGGAAAAGGGTCTTCTCAAAAATAGTTTATTTGCCCGAACTACGCGGGTTTGATTCTCACCGGATGTGAGATACGTAGGCAACCCTCATCGGGTCCAACCCCACCTTTTGCTAAAAAAGCCAAAAAACAAATAATAATAATAATAAAAAAAATAATAATAAAAAAAATACATGTCAAATTTTAGTTTTTGTCATAAAGAAGTCGGGTGACGCTGTTTTATCAAGACATAGCCGAATGTTCCCGAAAGGGACGCCGGAAGGCTGACTTTGCATAAACAGCCACCTTTGGGTCATTTTAAGATTTGGTCCAGTTGACCCACACAGCCTTAAAAATCTTCGTCCCCGAGACGTTGACAGGCCGTGTTTGCAATATTGAGTTTCCTATTTTTGAAAAACAATAAAAGAGTCATAACTAAGTCAGGAGATGTTGTTTGTCATAAATAGCCGAATGTTCCCGAAAGGGACGCCGGAAGGCTGACTTTGCGTAAACAGCCACCTTTGGGTCATTTCGAGATATGGACCCACACAGCCTTAAAAATCTTCGTCCCCGAGGCGCTGAAGGGCCGTGTTTGCAACACTAAGTTTTCATTATAATTTGAAAAAAAAACAAAGAGTCAGCGGTCAGGTGAATACCGTTTGAATTTTGTCATAATAAGCCAAGCCAGCTTGGGCCGCGTCTTAAACCGTTCTTACCGAAATAGCTTTAGAGTATCTTTCAGTTATCAAAAGGTTATTTTCGTAAAAGAACGGCAAGTTTGTAAAGTGTCATAAATAATCCTCCCCGGCCTCAAAATTCATGTGAAATTTGGAAGGGGCCACATTTGCAAAAAATAACCGTTTGGTTGCATTTGTCGAACAGAGAAAGGGAGCTAGCCTTTTGTTTTTGAGTTTGTAAAGCTTTTGATTAAAATATGTGGGTTGTTTGATTTTTGAGTTCGTAGGTCATATTCATACCTTTGAAACCCAGTTTGTTCTAATATGAAAAAGGTTTAGTATTGTTTATCTTTCAGCGGTCCGAACTACGCAAGGTCTGATTCATGCGGGGTCATGATACGTAGGCAATCTCCATAAGATTCGACCACACACAAAAAAAATGATGAAAAAGAAAAAAAAGAAAAAGAAAAACAAAGGTAAAAAATAAATAAATATATATATATATATATATATATATATATATATATATTGATAATAATAAGGACCGACTGAGTCCATTCTAACATATTTGGTTTTGAATTGTGAAGAAAGTTGAGGTGGTTGGTTTGTGCCTCAAAGAAAAATGACAACTAACGTCGAAGCTGTTACAAGTGCTCCAGAGACTCAGAGTGGGAAGGTTCCTCGTCATGAGTCACAATTTGCGACGCAACAAGAGTAGTACCACTCTCCTGAGTATCACTCGTACTCGTTTGATCTGGCTGCAAAAACTGAGAAGCCGGCCCGAAAGATGGTACAGGAAGAAATGACCCAACGAGTGAAAAGCTTAGAACAATGGTTGGAAAACATGCAAGGGCTAGCAGGCCAAAAGAGTGTTGCCTTCAAAGATCTATGTATGTTCCCCGATGTCCACTTGCCGCCTGGTTTCAAGACCCCCAAATTTGAAAAGTATGATGGACATGGAGATCCCATAGCCCACCTGAAAAGGTATTGCAATCAACTGAGAGGGGCAGGAAGAAATGAAAAATTGTTGATGGCTTATTTTGTGGAAAGCCTTACGGGAGTAGCCTCCGAATGGTTTATGGATCAAGACACGTCTCGCTGGTATGTCTGGGATGACATGGCACAGGCCTTTGTCAGACAGTTCCAATACAACGTCGACATTCCCCCAGACCGCATGTCCCTTTCAAACCTGAAGAAGAAACCAAGTGAAAGTTTCAGGGAATATGCCATAAAATGGAGAGAGCAAGCAGCTCGAGTTAAGCCACCCATGGATGACCACGAGCTAATTATTGTCTTCCTTCAAGCGCAAGAGCCAGATTACTTTCAAAACATGGTGTCCGCAGTTGGCAAAACCTTCTCGGAAGCAATCAAAATTGGAGAAATGGTAGAGAATGGTCTTAAGACAGGCAAAATTATAAGTCAAGTTGTTCTTAAAGCCGCAACTCAGGCTGTCCGGGTTGAGTCAGATAATCTTAGCGACACAAATGAGGAGATTGAAGAAATCATGATGACATCAGGGTCTAGAAGAGGTCCCAGGAGAACATCTCGAGGGTATGAGCAGCCTCCTCAAATTTTTTATGGCTCCCCTGAGCAGTATTATCCACCTCAGGATGCTCAATACTCTGTCGCTCCACCTCAGTATGTTGTCCAGCCACCAAAACACCCCAGGAGGCGAGCACGAGCATCACAAAATCTCCAGAAGTCTCCACAAAATTTTCAGATGCCCTATAACCCACATCCAAGCCAGTGGTATAAAGGGGAGCAAAGGTTGAAAGATAATTTTACACCAATAGGAGAGTCCTATGAAAGCTTATTTGAGAAGTTAAAGAATCATGACATGATTGCACCTATTCCTCCAAATCGTGTGGACCCACGTGCAAGAAGCTTTGACCCTTCTAAAAGGTGTGAATACCATTCCAATGCCCAGGGGCACAATGTTGAAAATTGTCGGGATTTGAAAAGAGAAATAGAAAGAATGATCCAAGAAGGGCGGATTGTGATCAATAACAGTGACATGGAGCACTCGAACCCTATCGAGAACTTGTTGACAGAGGGTGACGATGCTGAAGCGGGTAATGGTCCTGGCAGTATTGATGCAAAGCTCAGTGGCTAAGATGCCAATTTTTTGATAAAGTGGGAGGACGCTTCGTTCCTTGGTCAGCAAGAGAGAAGCTTGTGGTGGCTCATTTTGTTGTCATTTCTATTGTTCGGATTATTAGGGTTATAAGTCGGATGTTATCTTGTCCAGTTTGTTTTAGGATTTTGTTCTGGATTGTTTTGTTTTGTTTGTTATTTAAACCATTTCACCGGTAGTCTAATACAAAATCCGGTCTTTTATTATTTCCAGTCATCTTTTTGTTTAGTCCTTTTATCATTTTTGTTCAATGCCGATTCTAGGGACATGACATGCGCACCCAGTTTGGGCCTAGTCTTAAAAGTTAATCATAAAACCATGGGAAGGTGATCAAAGCATTTAAAGGAAATAAGAACGGTTTGAGATTATTCAGAGCTCGAGTCATGTGGAACTGGGGCAAGTTAAGCACAAAGAAAACCGTTAAAAGCAAGATTCGCCAAATTGGCATGAGGGTCAGTCATGATAATGAGAGTGTCGCCCAACGGTGCTTAGAAATGACAAAGGAAAAAAAAATGTTTAATATAATTGTCAAGTCCAGCACTATAAGAAGAGACTACAAATTTAAAGTGTGTTGTTTGCACTTGGCATGTTTTGAAGACTGAAATGACGAAGGCATTTTGTTCTGCTACCTAAACACTTTATCCTTCGTTACCCCTTTTGAGCCTTATTTATTTTCCTTTCATACCCCTCGTTCGGAATTAGTAGCAACGAATAAAATACGCAAGCGCGGCAGGTAAACAAAAGAAAAAAAGAGAGAAAGAAAGAAAACAACAACGAAAAAAAAAAGAGAAAAAAAAGAAAAGAAAAGAAAAGAAAAATGATAACAAAAACAAAAAGAAAGCCACAAGAAAAAAGAGGAATTGGGAACTACGTTTGACCTGATTCCTCAAAGAGGATACGTAGGCGCCTCACGGCTCGGTCATAGTTTTGAAAAATGAAAAAAAATCAATTAAAATATCCCCAAGCAAGAAACTGGGGCAGATGTTGCGTTTGTTGTAGATAAATCTAGTTCCGAAGGTTGTAATTAATAACCCAAAATCGATGCATTTTTGAGCCTTTAATACCCTTTCTTTCTAGCCCTATCCAAAAAACCACATTACGGTCCAAAGAAAGACCTTCTGATTAGTCTTCAAAAGATGCCAAGTTAGACAAATGAAGAGTCTTACCGGCGAACATAACATTCTGTTCCACAGCAGAAAGGACTCTAATCTCCAACATAAAGAGTCATACCGGCAACACTCCAAATCCCCCAGCTGGAGAGAAATATAAAACGAGAGAGTCTTATTGGTGAAAACCTTCACATGCACCATAAGGCGATGAAAACTGAGAGAAACCAAAATGAGAGAGACTTGATAGTGAAAACCCTTCGGGCACTACAAGTCGAACAAGATTGAGAATCGAGTGGGAATTGCCAATTGAAGAATGATTGACAGTAGAGGATAGGCCACATGTGCATGTCGTGACCAGTAGAGTCGGTATCTGCATTTGATAGGTTTTTATTTGTAGTTTCTTTTGATAAAGAGTCATTTTTCCTTTGTCTTTCTTATTCTATCCTCGTTTACCTTTTCCTTTCATAAAAATCCCCAATAGAGTCTGTTTGGTCAGAACAAGTGTGAATTGACTTCAAAATAGGCCATCAGCTTTCCAAAATGGGATCTGACTAGTACATCCAAGTGGTATAGTCAGCGGGGAACAAACGCGAGGCCAGTGTCAAAAGATGTCCCCATGCAAAAGGGAAGTGCCAAAATGATTGACGAGTGTCAAGAGGGATATCCTTGCCAAAACCAAGGTTATAAACCTCAAGGCCAAGGCCCGCGAACAAAGCAAGGGGAGCAATGAGCATGGTGTGGGAAATTCATACTAGACTAAAAGGTCAGGGGAAATGCCGGTTTCCGAACTATGCCCCAAAAGAAGAAGGATATCCCCAGCAGGAAGGGATTATCCCCAACAAATAATATCATCCCCAACAAGTTGCGGAACACAGAGCAAGGATGGAGAAAGGGAACACCATCCCAGCAGGAGTATCACAACCAACCACCATGTTTTAAACTAACAATTTTGTTTGATTTGAAACAGGTAAGGGAAATGGCATTGAGGCAGAAACGCATGCCACAAGGGATATTATCAAACTGGGGCAGAAAATTTTCCTTCCATTTAGAAAATTTTCTGGAAGTCAGGTACCCCCAGCTGATAACATTTTACCCCCAACAGGTAAGTAAATAATTCCTCAACAGTGTTATCCCTAGCAGTTGCGAGGGGTCCAACACAAGGTTGGAAAGTCGGTATCCTCAGCGGTTAGACTTCAAAGGAGGAAGCTAATAATAATAATAATAATAATAATAATAATAATTAAAAAAAGAATAATAATAAAAAATGGGGAAGGTAGAAAATGAAAATTCATCCCAATCCCCAGCAAGTATTCGAGGTAAGACATTTTCAAGTCTTAAGGATCTGTTGGGTTCATCCGCCCTCAAATAGGATCTGTCGGGTTCATCCGCCCTCAAATAGGATCTGTCGGGTTCATCCGCCCTCAAATAGGATATGTTGGGTTCATCCGCCCTCAAATAGGATCTGTCGGGTTCATCCGCCCTCAAATAGGATCTGTTGGGTTCATCCGCCCTCAAATAGGATATGTTGGGTTCATCCGCCCTCAAATAGGATATGTTGGGTTCATCCGCCCTCAAATAGGATATGTCGGGTTCATCCGCCCTCAAATAGGATCTGTTGGGTTCATCCGCCCTCAAATAGGATATGTCGGGTTAATCCGCCCTCAAATAGGATCTGTCGGGTTCATCCGCCCTCAAATAGGATCTGTTGGGTTCATCCGCCCTCAAATAGGATATGTTGGGTTCATCCGCCCTCAAATAGGATATGTTGGGTTCATCCGCCCTCAAATTAGGATATGTCGGGTTCATCCGCCCTCAAATAGGATATGTTGGGTTCATCCGCCCTCAAATAGGATATGTTGGTTTCAGTCTTTACTTTTAAGTGTTGAAGTTGGGAGCCCGCCCAGATAACAGAGGCATACATTCAGTCTTTTATTTCAAGTGTTGAAATTGGGAGCCCGCCCAGATAATAGAGGCATACATTCAGTTTTTACGTTTCAAGTATTGAAGTTGGGAGCCCGCCCAGATAACAGAGGCATACATTCCACGTCTGTACCCATAGGAGATGCATTTCCTCCTAAGTTTAGTTTTACCCATAGGAGACGCATTTCCTCCTAGGTTTGTTTCAGTTTCACCCATAGGAGATACATTTCCTCCTAAGTTCAGTTTTACCATAGGAGACGCACTTCCCTAAGTTAAGTTTTACCAATAGGAGACGCACTTCCTAGATCCATTGTACCAATAGGAGACGCACTTCCTAAGAAGTTTCACCAATAGGAGACGCACTTCCTAAGAATAGTTGTACCAATAGGAGACGCACTTCCTAAAATTCAGTTTTACCATAGGAGACGCACTTCCTAAGTTCAGTTTATCATAGGAGACGCACTTCCTAAAGTTTATTGTACCCAATAGGAGACGCACTTCCTAAGTTCAGTTTTACCATAGGAGACGCACTTCCTAAATTCAGTTCTACCATAGGAGACGCATTTCCTCCTAAGTTTGTTTGAGTCTTACCCATAGGAGATGCATTTCCTCCTAAGTTAGTTTTACCCATAGGAGACGCATTTCCTCCTAAGCTTGTTTGAGTCTTACCCATAGGAGATGCATTTCCTCCTAAGTTAGTTTTACCCATAGGAGACGCATTTCCTCCTAAGTTTATGTTTTACCCATAGGAGACGCATTTCCTCCTAATTTAAGTTTTACCCCCTAGGAGACGCATTTCCTCCTAAGTTTAAGTTTTAGTTTCACCCCATAGGAGATGCATTTCCTCCTAAGGTTGTTTTGGTGTCACCCGTAGGAGATGCATTTCCTCCTAAGATTGTTTTAGTTTCGCCCCATAGGAGATGCATTTCCTCCTAAGTTTGTTTTAGTTTCACCCCTAGGAGACACATTTCTTCCTAAGTTTTAGTTTCAGTTTCACCCGTAGGAGATGCATTTCCTCCTAAGTGGTTGTTAAAGATAAAAAAAAACAAACAAAATGACCTAGTCTGATGAACCTTCTCCTAGGATCAAATCTTAGTCTGACGAATTTTTCTCCTAAGATAGAGACTTAGTCTGATGAATCTTTCTCCTAAGATGCCAAAAAACAAAAATGACCTAGTCTGATGAACCTTCTCCTAGGATCAAAATCTTAGTCCGATGAATTTTTCTCCTAAGATAGAGACCTAGTCTGACGAACCTTCTCCTAGGATCAAAATTTTAGTCTGATGAATCTTTCTCCTAAGATGCCAAGAAAACAAAAATGACCTAGTCTGATGAACCTTCTCCTAGGATCAAAATCTTAGTCTGACGAATTTTTCTCCTAAGATAGAGACCTAGTCTGACGAACCTTCTCCTAGGATCAAAATCTTAGTCTGATGAATCTTTCTCCTAAGATAACAAAAAGAAAAGACCTAGTCTGATGAACCTTCTCCTAGGATCAAAATCTTAGTCTGACGAATTTTTCTCCTAAGATAGAGACCTAGTCTGACGAACCTTCTCCTAGGATCAAAATCTTAGTCTGATGAATCTTTCTCCTAAGATACCAAAAAGAAAAAAACCTAGTCTGATGAACCTTCTCCTAGGATCAAAATCTTAGTCCGATGAATTTTTCTCCTAAGATAGAGACCTAGTCTGACGAACCTTCTCCTAGGATCAAAATCTTAGTCTGATGAATCTTTCTCCTAAGATACCAACAAAAATGACCTAGTCTGACGAACCTACTCCTAGGATCAAAATCTTAGTCCGATGAATTTTTCTCCTAAGATAGAGACCTAGTCTGACGAACCTTCTCCTAGGATCAAAATCTTATTCTGATGAATCTTTCTCCTAAGATGCCAAGAAAACAAAAATGACCTAGTCTGATGAACCTTCTCCTAGGATCAAAATCTTAGTCTGACGAATTTTTCTCCTAAGATAGAGACCTAGTCTGACGAACCTTCTCCTAGGATCAAAATCTTAGTCTGATGAATCTTTCTCCTAAGATAACAAAAAAAAGACCTAGTCTGATGAACCTTCTCCTAGGATCAAAATCTTAGTCTGACGAATTTTTCTCCTAAGATAGAGACCTAGTCTGACGAACCTTCTCCTAGGATCAAAATCTTAGTCTGATGAATCTTTCTCCTAAGATAACAAAAAAAAGACCTAGTCTGATGAACCTTCTCCTAGGATCAAAATCTTAGTCTGACGAATTTTTCTCCTAAGATAGAGACCTAGTCTGACGAACCTTCTCCTAGGATCAAAATCTTAGTCTGATGAATCTTTCTCCTAAGATACCAAAAAGAAAAAAACCTAGTCTGATGAACCTTCTCCTAGGATCAAAATCTTAGTCCGATGAATTTTTCTCCTAAGATAGAGACCTAGTCTGACGAACCTTCTCCTAGGATCAAAATCTTAGTCTGATGAATCTTTCTCCTAAGATACCAACAAAAATGACCTAGTCTGACGAACCTTCTCCTAGGATCAAAATCTTAGTCTGATGAATCTTTCTCCTAAGATACCAAAAAGAAAAAAACCTAGTCTGATGAACCTTCTCCTAGGATCAAAATCTTAGTCCGATGAATTTTTCTCCTAAGATAGAGACCTAGTCTGACGAACCTTCTCCTAGGATCAAAATCTTAGTCTGATGAATCTTTCTCCTAAGATACCAAAAAAAAGGGAAAAGAAAAAAAAAACGTTTGAAAAAAAAGGAGTCATTTTCCTAAAACCAGGCGCCCACCTGAATAACGAGAGGAATACATTTCAGTATTTGCATTCCTAAAGCCAGGCGCCCACCTGTATAACGAGAGGAATACATTCTAGTCTTTTTCATTACAAGTGTTGAAGTTGGGAGCCCGCCCATAGAACAGAGGAATACATTTCAGTCCTTACATTTCAAGCATTGAAGTTAGGCGCCCACCTGTATAACAAGGGAATACATCCTGATCTAGTGTTTAGTTCACTCTCAACACTGCATCAGTAGTATCAGTGGGCTACGATTTTGCTAACGACTCACAAACCTTCCCAGTGCAAACTGGGTTAGGAAATTTTGTTTGTTTTGTTTGTTTTGATTGTCAGGGACCCGCCTGTAGAACGGAGTTTATGGTATGTCAAAGATCGAAGAAGTCAGGAGTCCGCCTGTCAAAGATCAAGCAGTGACCCACTGGAAAGCAGAAGGATTACAACAGAAATCCCCAGCATTCAATCCAAGTTAGAAGCTCGCCTCAAGAACGCGAATCAATAGTCCGGGATGATCAACAAAAAAACAAAAAAAAACAAAAAAAAAAGAAAAAAAGAAGAAGAAGAAGAAGAAGAAAAAAAAGAAGAAAGAGAAGAGCCCAAAATACGGAAGTGGAGAACAAATGTGGTCTGCTCAAGAACTAGCACCTACAACTAGCAAGTATCAAGGTTCAGATCCAAAGTCTGTATGAAGCACCATTCAAGACTCAAGACCAAGTTTCAGAAGACTTAAGAGATAGGAATCCTTGTAACTAGTAGCTGATAGGCTTAGTTAGTCTTTTTCAGTTTTCATTTTTGTTGTAATGACAGGACTGCGGACCGGAACCTCAACGGAACGGCACCTCGATCGGCTCTCCACCTCGGTACAACTTCACTATCTCTCTCATATCCCGAACTACACGTGGCCTGATTCCTGTATAACCAAGGATATGTAGGCAGCTCAGATACCAGGGCTCGGTCACATTCCCTCCCTTTCCTTAAGTGTAGTCCGTCCAAGTAATGGTCGGGTCAAAAACACGTCTAGTCATTCTTTGTCGGAAAACTCTTCGTGTTTCCAGTCAAAGAGGGGCAGCTGTAAGCACGTGATTTTTGACCCTCCCCGGGAATTTTTACGTTCTTAAGCTTAAATATCTAATTTAGGACTAGTATAGCTATTTTAACTATTTTTACTTTATTTCGTTGCAAAAAGAAAAATTTCAAAAAATATATATAAATTTTAGTTTATGTATTTCTCATAAACTTGAAAAATAAAAATAAAAAATTGTACTTTATTTTGGTACTTTATATAATTTCAAAAATTACAAAAAATAAATAAAATATAGTTCTATTAAGGTTTTATAGTCATTTTAACTTTGACAAATACAAAAATATTACCTCATATTTTATCTTAATATTTAAAGCGAAAATTACAAAAAATAGTTTCATTAACATTTTGTAGCTATTTTAAATCTTGAAAAAATATTTTAAAAAAAAGATATAGTTTTGTTTAAATACTAGTCTTATTTTTGGTAGTTATTTTGCTTACATAGGACTAGTTAAGCAACGTGTTCCTATTTCTCGGGTTCGGGCAAAAGAATAATATTCGGGTTCAAACTACCCGATTTTAGGCCTAATTTTCGGACCTAGCCCATAATAAACCGTGTCCAGGACACATGGGGAACCCCACCACGCGTGGGGGACACAAACCTTGAACCCCACCACGCGTGGGGCTCGTTTTTATGGGCATTGTGTTACAAAACACGGACAGAAGGCCAAAGGAGGGGGACTTTTTTTTTTGGAAATTTTGAAGAAAGATCACTGTGGATCGCCTTCTTCCTCCTTTGAAAACCAGTGGCTTCCTCCATTGTCCAAACACACCACCTTCTCAAACACCACCTTCAACGACAACAACCCATTCAAACGACCACCCGTCCCCTCCAAAACTCCAACGCCATAACCATCGTTCCACCACCATCAACACCCCAAAACCACCATTAACGACCCCTACTGTCGCAGCGAGGACGACCACCAACAAACCATCACCCTCCTCCTCCCAAGCTCCATCGCTCACCTCCACTGTCCGAACGCCACCCCACGTTAAAAGGAGCAGGTGACAGAAACCAGTCCACAAAAACCTCCGACCACCCTAAACCATCGTCAAACAACCATCACCTCGTCGTCACCACCCAGCAGTCGAACCCCCTCCTCCTCACGTCCAGAAAAACCACCAGCCCCATCGCCTTCTTCCTCACCACAAAACCCTAGCAAAAACCTAGGAGCCCTCCCCGTCAACCACTGCCCGCAACCCCACCGTCCAAACGCCATAACCAACAACCCCAAAACCACAGTCGCACCACCCTATCCCCGGCCAGCGAGCTCTTGCGTTGTCATTGTCCAAACCAACGCCGGAAACCACCACGCCCCAGTACCGTCATCCAGCCTTGTCGACCAAGCAGTCCACCAACAGTTGACCCCTCGCTACCATGAGCAGCCCCTCCCGTCGTCACTACCCAAGGTGACCATCCAGTCGCACCCCCACGTCCAAATGGCTGCCTGCAACATCTAGCCATGAATGACCTTTCCCCCTCGCCATGACTGACCAAGAAAACACACATACGCACAAGCTGAAACCTAACGAAAACGTTCAACAAAACAGCCCAAAAGTTCTGTCCGGGATGAGTTCCGTCAAGGTCGACTTTGGTTCGTCGAGGCCCGGTACGCCGAGGTTGTTGCTGTCCATTTTGGCGAGGTCGAGATGTTGAAACTCGACGTTGCTGTTAAACGTGAGTATTCATGTTATTTTTGTCTCGGTGTGTTCTTTGCTTCCATGTCTTGTTTCGATGAATTTGAGTTAGTAGTAGTACATTTGTCGTATTGTGAAGTTTATCTCGTCATGTTAGTTTATCGTTGTTTGTTAATGTTATGCTCTGTTGTTAGTTTTATATTTTTGTTTATCACTAATTGTTAGACGTTTGCCATTTATTGTTAGATTAGTAGCTTATATTTCATTAAACTAGATTTAGAGGGAAAAGAATGATAGTTTATAAATAGCGTCAAATTAGTAATTTGTGGCAATATTGTTGGTTTGCATGTAATTAGATTAAAGGAACCGGGGGTGCATCTCATGTGACCCGGCTCCAATTCGGAACATAGTTAAATGGAACTTGTCATGAACCACTAGTGCGTTGCGTACAGCATGGCTTGCAATATATTTTAATAACTTTGAATTAACTCTTTAAATAGATAAAGTAAAAATGTAGTAACCTTAAGTTTACCTCTTCTTTTAAAGAAAAAATATATATAAAAATAAATAAATAAATAAAAATGAGACGAGCCTCGAAAAATGCACAAGTTGCGGGGCCCTCTAAAGGTATATATTAAATAATTAGAATTCGGGATGTGCTGTTTAGCGAATTTTACGGCCTTCCCCAAAATAACAATGCGCTAGTCGCTTTAGGCGCGCCTTTAATAATGTCATCTCCCTAAACTCGGGTGCACATTTATGTGACCCAAATCCAAATCTCAACGGAGTCGAAATATGTCTCTAGTCACGGGCACATTGATTGTGACGTGGCCCGAGATGCATGTCCATGACGTTGCAAATTCCTTTTTTTAAAAAAAAATAAGAATGAGATGAGCCTCGCCGAATAAAAACCCAAATTGCGGGGCCCTCAGTAAATACTTGTTTTAAAATTACTTTGAATTCAGGAGGTCCATTTAGCAAATTTCACGGCCTTCCCAAAAAATAACACGATAGTCTCTTTAGACGCGCGTTTAATAATCTACTTTCTTAAACTCGGGTGTGTATTTCATGCGACCCAAATCCAAATCCTAAAACATCAAATAAAATATGTTTCGGATTGTGGGTGCATTTCATGTGACACAGTCCAAAGATATGTTTTAAGCGATGTTCACATTCCTAAAAAATAATGATAATAAAGCGGTAAAAGATAAAATTTGCACATGGTTCATAATTGTATTAAAAAATCAGATAAATAAGCCGAATATAACAATTGAGCGACCGTGCTAGAACCACGGAACTCGGGAATGCCTAACACCTTCTCCCGGGTTAACAGAATTCCTTATCCGTATTTCTGGTATGCAGACTGTAATATAGAGTCATTCATTTCCTCGATTCGGGATTAAAATTGGTGACTTGGGACACCCTAAATCTCTCAAGTGGCGACTCTGAAATAAATAAACCAATCCCGTTTCGATTGTCCTTTAATTGGAAAAAAACTCCCCTGCGCCCTCGCGGGTGCGGAAAAAGGAGGTGTGACAGGCCTATTTTCAAAATTCTCAACTCCTCTAACGACCTCTTCTAGTATATCATCCTCTTCGGAGTCCGTATCCGTTTGTTGCGTTGTCTCGTTGCAAGTCACAATCAATGGTTCATCATCAGGGCAAGTAATAGTAATACTGTGTAAAATAAAGTGAATGATAGGAAAATAATAAGAGCGAGATATATAATAAACTGAAATGCTTCGATTAGATTCATAATTGTTTTGAATATCAGAGCTCTTTTTCAAATTAAAGACAATGCGGAAATAAAATCAGCTAGTAAAAATTAAAATTATGATGCATGGTGCTTTTGTTTAGCCTTGCTACCCCGAAGCTTTCCGGGCCCTGGTGGTTTTGATTGACCAATTGCTGACTGAGCATTGGATCTCTTACTGTATGATGATGGTGCCAGAATGCACGAACTAACCTTTGGGGAGGGGAATAAAATAAAGAAAAACAAAAAGGTAACAAGTTAGTGCAGGTTATGAGAAGAAAATGTTGCAATAATTAAACACATTGTGCAAGAATATAAATCGCGTCCTAATTTGGGTGCCTCGTTGTGCCCGAGGTAGGCCTAGCGACAAATTAGCTTGGGGAACTTATAATGCTAAGTGCCTCATTTTATTGATAAAAATAAGATGAATCCCAAAATGACACTAAAATAGCGGAAAGTAAAAATGTCACTAATGGCCATTAGCCTTATTACATTAAAAGCGAAAAGAAAGACTCCTAACTACTTGGTCCCAGAAGGACCTTCTTCAGGTTGAATGTTCTTGTTGATCAAGTCCTCCAGCTTGCACAGATTTTCCAATAAAAATGCTATCACCAGACGTTTTCCTTTGCCTTCCTCAACATTTTGACAGTCGATGACTCTTTTCCTCACTTTCCCTTCCAATTCCAGCAAGTTGTACTCCAGGTATTCTTGCTTCTCACTAGCCTTGGTGACTCCCTCTTTCCATTCATTGATTCGGTTGCTCGATGGGAGGTTTCTCCACCAAGTCTGCAAGAGTGAAGGTATGTTTACCATACCGAAGTCAGGAACTTTGTCATTCATTTTCTGCAAAACAAAAGGGTTAAGACCTCACCCCCACTGGACTCGACTATTTAATACCAATAATCAGCATAAAAAGCATTTAGTTCTCCAAATAAATGCACAGAACATGTAGGTGTCCGTTTGGGTTTCAGGGAAACCCGATGGACTTTGGACAAGGCTATCTTAATGAGTCATTATGTGGACAACATGACTGACTCGGCTATGTTTAACCATGATGCATGCACAGTTAGACAGAGTAAGGTTTCTATTGGGGTGTTAGACAGGTACCCTTGAGCGGACAACTCAAGAGGGAAAGGCACGGAACCGTCGACTGCACCACTGATCGACTGGTTTTACCGCAAATACGCCTTTGCCGAATTTAAAGGTGATAATATTGGAAGAGCGCAACCACTCATTATAAGCGTTGCTATGGTGTTTGTTTGGCACGAGTGAAGTATGATGTTGAAGATGCAGTTTACAAGAATGAAACAAGTTGACATGTATTTCCACGTTCATAAGATAAATGATTACAATAATAGTAGTAATTACAACAGCATTGAAATAAAGCAATAAAGGAAAGCAGCTAAAGGAGAGAAAAGACATGAAGAGCCAAGTCAGTTTCGTAGTGAAAGAATAAAAGACAGTAAATAAAGCAATTAATGAGATAGTAAAGTCACAAGCAACATGCAATTGTAAAAGCCTAAAGAAAATCCCCAGTAGAGTCGCCATGCTGTCGACGCCCCCTTTTCCTCTAACCGTGGGGTCAGAAATCGGGTATACGACATTGGGAGGACAACTCTATTCCCTTTCGAGAATTGAGTTTGGAAGTTGAAGAGTTTCCACCTAATGTTTATAGTGCATTAGGACACTTTAAGAAGAGTTTGAGATGAAGAGACCACAGACTAGGATAAGGGTTAGAAATTATCCCGAGGGGAAGGTGTTAGGCACCCCTCAAGATCCACTAGTGTGGTTCCCGGCCATGTTGCAATTATGACTTTACAAGTAAACAATCAAGGCTCAAATAAGGATTCACACATAAGATTGCGACCAAGTTGAAATTTTTCAAAGATAAGTAGAGAAGGCAGAAATTCATGAAAAAGAGATTTGAATAGTTTTACAAGAAGAGATGAAAGCAAGTAAAAGGAGAGGAGTCCTAAGTTTATAATTAATATGGATTACTTCAATGCAATACCCAGCGATCACTCCTTAGAAGAGGGGTCGCACGTGATATTAGCGCATCGGTCATCATATCCATATCTACCCTTCCCACCCCGTTAAGGTGTTAAGGCGCAAAATGGTATCGTTATTTATTGCATGCTATTACCCGTCCCAACCTATCAGTCCCGGGGTATCAGGACTTCTAATCCTAAAGGGGAAGGAAAGGGATATAGGCATATATGGGGTTCAAAGGTTAAAATTCTAATTGCGACATACAAAACAAGTAACAAATATAAGGATGAACAAAACAAATAGGTAAGGCTCAAGTAAACCCCTTAACCAAACAAACACTTAGTTTAGCATGTCTTAGCATATATTGATTTGGTCTTAAGTTAAAAAATTAAAGCGGCAAGCGGACTAGTTCAACACATACAGTTAGACAGAAAGTCTACATTAGGCAACTCGGATCCGATTGTCAGAGATTAAGGTATTTCAAGCTAGTGATTTAGAGGTACTGGTTTCAGGAAAAAGTAGTCCAATGCAGAAGAGTTTTGAAAAGAAAGTATGGACTGCAGTAAAAATAAAACACAGAAATGATTGTGAGAGAGTTTCAGAGATAGAAATATCTAAGGAAAAGGGTAAGTTGCAACTGTTTTAAAAGACAATTTCAGGGTCTGAGTAAAACATTTAGACAGAATGTTTAGAAAGAAACTGTTTTAGAAAAAAGATGCCGATTTGAGGGATTTAAAAGCATACTGGTTTACAAGAGTTTTATTGAAATCATTACATCAAGACATCAAGGACCAGTTAACGGACTGTTACTGCTTAAACAAATCAGACAGGTTTGAGACGAAACCCTATAGGCATGGTATCAATACTTGATTTTAAGGCATGTTAAAGAGTTGGTAAATAGATGAATGTTTAATTACCCTATAGTTTGCCTAACGCATATGCATTTCCTATAGGCATGGTTTCTATATGCAATTGATTACATGAATGTTAGAATCATATAGGCGGGATATCTAGTGATTTGCAATATGATTAAACGTTAAACCCTATAGGCATGGTATCTAGGTGACTGAATTAGGAACATTAAACAAACATATAGGCAGGATTTCTAGTAAAATTTAAAGCACAAAAGACCTATAGGCAGGATTTCTAAAAAAATTACAATCCTAAAGCATGGTTTCTACCCCTACTGATGCAAGAATGTAAAACCCCTCCCACACCCTTTACTAATATTTTCCTCGAGTTTCTTTTACAAAGTTATTACAGAACTGGAAGGAAAAGACTAAAAATAAATACATCAAAACTACAGACAGATCCGAGGAAGCCTAATGCAACCTTAATGTCCAACACATGTGTTTCACCAAATCCAGATTCCAGTTCCAAGGCATTCTCCTTACTCAGAATGTTTTCAAAGTTCCAAGGAGTCTTAAGAACTCCAGGCAATGCTTAACACTTTGAGTAATTATAATAGCAACAGAGTAGTGCAGTGTGGAAATGTCAGCCCTCAGGCATCCAAGTTCAGAGGGAGCTCAAGGGTCCCAAAGTAGGGCTTACCAAAAGGGGGCAAAACTTAAGGAACTAGGAGTAAGTGTAAAGTTAGGGGAGTTGAGGGAATCAGAGCAAAGGGTGGTCATACCCAGCCATGAGTATAGGCTGGCACATCCCTGACCCTTTACTTGATCCAAACAAATAAAGAGCAAACTTTTTAAAGTCAAACTTTAGCCTGCATGGTGATTAGGACACTACCAGACTCTAGTCAAGGCTCAACACATAAAGGGGGAAGAAGGGAATGGGACTGATTTGAGTAAGGTTCAAGAGAACCTGGTCCCAGGTCATGGATAGCAATGGGATGCTACCCTAACCTAGAATAGTACTCACACATAAGGGGTCAAAGGGAAAGGGTTCACATGGAAAGCATGTATAGAAAAACATCAAGGAAGGACAAGGAAGCATAACATAACTTAAAGGTGCCGAAACATGAAGAAAGAACATAACAGACTAAAGTATAGCTACAGAATGCAGGAAAGCACAATACAAATAAATAGTGAGAGACATGTTAAAGGGAGAAGTAAACACATAGTTTTGGATAATGTTATTTAACTTATGGAGACATACCAGTTGCAACTTTCAAACAGCAGAACAAACAAAGCAAGAAAACAGCCAGAGAGTCCACTCAAGCCTCAGCAAACACTTGAGAAAAGCAAGCAAGATTCTATAGTCTAGCCTTGGCTTTCAGCCGACTAGACACAACAGTAGTACTAATAGTGGTAAAGAGAAGCGAGCTTTTAGTGTGTGTGTGTGTTTTTGAACTCTATTGTTCGTGTGTTTAAAGAAAAAAGAGCAGGGCATTTATAGTTTAAAAACCAGGCAAGTAAGCAAGGCAAAGAATAATTCAGTATCAATTAGAATCAATCAGGAGAAGGGGATTCCTTTAATTAAGGAGTCCGAATTTGAAAGGTAAAAGGGCAGAGTTTTATTTAAGGAAAGGGGATCAAGTAACACATTGTGTATAACATACAAATAAGGGGTAAATACATAGGGGAGAATTTGAAACACACGGTTAAATAAATAAGGCAAGGAGTAAATCAATTAGTATATAGTAAATCAGGGAATCAGAGATTCAAAATCACTAATGAACCGAGTCAGAAAATAGGGGAATCGAAAGGTTAAAGAGGGTCTTCAAATTAAACAAGGAATGAATCAATCAGGCTTACACAAGGAAGTCTGAAATCAGTCCCAAAATCAGAGGTTATTCTGAGTGGGAAATTCTACCTATAAAGAGTGCATAAGATTTAAACATGCGAGGCTAGATTTCAATCAAAAATCAGTGAGTAGTGGACTATTGGCAAGAGGGAATATCAGAGAGCATGCAGAAGGTCAGGCAAAGATGAAACAACTTCAAGAACTCAAAAATTAGGGATTTGAAACCAAACAAGTTCAGAGACGGGAAGCAAACAAGTCACGTAACAAGTGGCCTCAAGGACTCGAATGAAACCCCCAAATTCTAGGGTTTGAGTGTAGAGACGAAAGCAAGTGAATCAGGCAGGAATAACAACAAAATAATTTTAGAAAACCCAAAGGAACTTAAGACCTTACACATTTCATGAAAACATAATAAAAGAACAAGATACAGTAAAAGAAATCATAAGGAAACGGTAGAAGAAAGTATAGTCGAAGAAAAAGACACAAGAATCACAGTAGAACAAATACAGTAAGAACACATGAGAGTCACAGTAGAGCAAATAAAGCTAACGAAACCCTAAGTCGAAGAAGATGAACGGTTTTGAAAGCAAAGTTTTGAAAGAAACTTCGTCGTTTGAAAACCTTAAAATAAACATAGATCTAGAATAGATCTAGAGAAATTAGGAGAACCTCGAAAGGCTAGGGTTTCAGAAGAGCCCTAGAGGCGAGAAAGGCCTGGAAAAGGTCTGATCTGAGTCGGATGAGTCAGAGATAGGATCAGGACATGCCGGAGCAAAGCCGGAGATGGCCGTAAAACTTGAATCGGCGGAGATCTGAGCGAAAACCTTCAAGGTCAGACCTTGATTCTTCAAGCAGCAAGTGTACAAGAGCACATGGAGGTGAGTACAGGTCACCCAGGGCTTGGGATGCTATGGGTTCAGGTGAAACAGGGTAGAAACCGGTGGGGAAGATTAGGGTTTCAGAGAAGGCTAGAGAGAGTTTGAGAGGACGATGGTTTAGAGGCGGCGTATCTGATAGAAGTGATTTAGGGTTAGGGTGTAAGTGGGAATTAAAAAGGAAAGAACAGATCGTGGTCGTTGATCAGACCTGGATTAAAAGGGGACGCCGGGCGGGTTAGGTTAGTTGGGTCAGGGGCGGGCTAAATTGAAATTGGGTCGTTTGATTTGGGGATTGAAATTGGGTCGAATTGGGGTGCAATTTGGGCTGTAATTGAAATGCAACTGGGGCTAGGTTTTAAATAGCCACTTTTCCCCTTTCTATTTTATAAAAATAGTAATAACGATTTTAAAAGCAGATTAAAAATACTAGGTAGGCAAATATTATATAAATATTAATTTAAAAATATTGGAGAAAATTTTATTGTTATAAAATGCTATTAAGGCTATAATTGTAATTATGTGCAATTTAGTTTTGAAAATGCCAAATAAATTGGTAAAAATATGCAAAAATCACCTTAATTATATTTTGGTATAAATATAAGAATGAAAGTTATTCATCAAATATGATAATTTTGGGAATGATTTTGGATTTTTGTGGTATTAAAATAGGTAGTAAATTGGTTTAAAAATCATAAAAATACCAAAACCCTTGGGCGTGCTTATATATGCACATATATGCTATTTTGAAAATATTTTGGGTATAAAATACATAGGGAAAAATTGGGTATCAACAATGTGGAGGTATGACCCTTCGGGTTAGATTCGTGTGTTCTGTTTCTACGATATGTGATAGGTTCTCAGCACTGTGTTGTGGTGGTACTGGTGAGCTTGCGGTATAGCGCTTTCATTTGGGTCATTTTTCATGATTTGAGTACGTTCGAATTGTTACTTATTGGTGTGTGGATTGCACGAGTTGCGGCTTTAGATGGTATTGATGTGTCAAAGACACCAAAGTATTTGTGTTGGATTAGATGAGATTGTTGGGATCTATAATGAATACAAACGGATTCGGTTTCAGCATGATGGAAGGATAATATCGATGTTCGGGTTAGAAATTGTTATGGTCCTTGTCAAAAGAGAAGTGGCTTCACGAATGGTTGATCTGAGGAATGGTTATGACTTTCTATGTGTTTCATTTATCATTGGCAGTATATGGAAGTGTTTGAATGAGGTTTTATTGGATAAGAGGCTTATTATCAATATTCGTTTGTTTTGAGCAACTATTGTGATTAGAAGTTATCGCTACGAGTGTTTGAGTTATGTGGTACATCATGTAATTGCATCTGAGGTTGCAGGTATGGCTTGTTACAGCTTGTTCGGGCTTATTCACAATATAAATGTGAGATTCTAATATTGTAAAGGATTTCTGAAGTGGAAATGTGGTTCTAAGGTTTATGGGCTAAGTTGGATTGCGAAACATCAGTTACATTATGTTATCGGACCTATATGAGATAGGGTGATGGGATCACCCCTAGGTATGTGCATGGTAAGGTTACACAACAATTTGATGGGTTTTAGAAGAACTCTGGGCACGTTCGAGGGTGAACGTATGTTTAAGTGGGGGAGGATGTAACGACGTAACCGGTCGTTTTGAGCTTTTGCACTTCTCTCACCAGCTCTCGGGCATGACTAGCCCCGTGTGGTGTATTATAACTTATGTAAATTGTTGGTTTTGGTTTTCAGGGTAATCAAAATGAATTTGGAAGAATAGTTCTTAGTTTGAAGCTTAAAATTTGAAAGGGTTGACCAAGTTCTGACTTGTTTGTATATGATCTCGGATTGGAATTTTTATGATCATTTGGTTAGCTCCATTAGATGATTTGGGACTTTGGAGCGTGATGGGAATGTATTTTGGAGGTCCGTGGAAGGTTTAGGATTGAATTGGCGAAATTGGAATTTTGGCATTTTTTGGTTGATAGGTGAGATTTTGATTTGGGGGTCAGAATGGAATTTCGGAAGTTGGAGCAGGTCCGTTGTGTCATGTGTGACGTGTGTGCAAACTTTCAGGTCATTCGGACGAGGTTTGATAGACTTTTTGATCGAAAGCGAAATTTGGAAGTTTTTGAAATTCTTAGACTTGAATCTGATGTGATCTTGGTCTTTTGATGTTGTTTTGCGCATTCCGAAGGTTTGAACAAGTTTGAATGACGTTATGGGATATGTTGGCATGTTTGGTTGAGGTCCCAAGGGCCGAGGGCAAGTTTCGGGTTGTTAAAAGGATCAAATTTATGTATGGAAAGTAGCAGTTTTGCTGGTATTTTGTTGCAGGCATTTTGCTCTTCGCGATCACGTAGAGGGATCGCGATCACGTAGACTATTTTGGGGCTGGGGGAGAAGTTGTTCTATGCATTCGTAGAAAGGGGTTCACGATAGCGGATGTCTGAGAAGTTGTGCTTCGCGAACGCGTGGACAAGGTCGCATTTGCGTAGAAGAAAGTGGGTTGGTGAGAAGTGGAAGGCATCGTTCTATGAGATCGCGTGGGCATGGTCACGATCGCGTGAGTTGGCTAGGCAGTCTTCGCGATCACGTGTGTTGTTCCGCAATCGCGTAAGGTAATTGAGGGGCAGTCCATTTTTGTGCTTCGCGATCGCGAGGCAAATTCCGCGATCGCGATGAAGGAAATAACTGGGCAGAATGTTTAAGTTCAAAATCGAGGGTTTAAGTCCAATATCACAAAAACCATTGGAGAGCTCGTGATAAGGTGAAATTTGAGGAGATTTTTAGTGGAGCTATTGGGGTAAGTATTCTTCACTCATATTTGGTTTAATTCCATGATTTAGTCTTGAATTTCGTCATTTAATTTGAGAAATTAGAGTGGAAATTGAGGAAAAAATGGAAGAAACGTTTGAGAATTCTTTTGGGGATTTGAATGTGCATTTGATGTCCGATTTTGATGTTCTTGGTATGTATGAACTCATGAGAGGATAAGAATTTTATTGATACAATTTTTATCGGATTTCGAAACGTGGGCCCGGGGGCTGGGTTTGGCCAATTTCGGGATTTTTGATGTAAATTGGATATTTTCGAGTGGGCTTTGTTCCCTTAGCATATTTTAATGGTTATGTACTTATTTTGGTTAGTTTTGGAGCATCCGGAGGTCGATTCGAGAGGGAAAAGGCATCACGGGCTACAGTTTGGACCGGATAGAGGTAACTAATGATTGTAAATGTTTGTCCTGAGGGTATGAAACCCCGAACTTCACGTCGTTGTGCTACTTTGAGGTGACACACACACTAGATGACGATTGTAAAGTGCGTATGACTGTTAAGTGCTTGATTGAAAACTGTTTGATATCATTGTGTTTTGGAAATTATTATCATGTTTTGGGCTGAATGCCATAATTGGGGTTCGTGCCAATTGTTTTGGTTCCTTGGGGAATTTTTACTACTATTCCTCACTGTTTTTAGTTTATATTTGTAATCAGTTATGTTGTATTCTACTATTCTCATAACTCAACCATATTTACTCATTTTTGATATTTTGAATGATATTTTGGGCAGAGCATCATATTTTACTGTGCCCGAGTGGCTTTGAGAAATTTCTGACTGAGTGAGGCCGAAGGCCTGTGTTGTGAGGATATTATGGGATCGGGCTGCGCGCCGTAGCAGTGTGGTATTGATTATGATTGTAAGGATGAGGGCCTGAGTTGTTATGCCACGAGGTGGCTTGATATGAGGTCGAGAGCCTGTTTGATTATGCCACGAGATGGCTTGATATTGCGCTTGGGCCGTAAGGGGCCCCTCCCGGAGTCTGTACACCCCTAGTGAGCGCGGGTACCTAGTATGAGATGTGATATAGCCTGAGGGGCTGATGTTGTTTCATGTTATTGCCCGAGGGGAGGATCTTTATTTATGATATGCCCAAAGAGCTAATTACGAGTGATTGTGAGGTAGCCCGAGGGGCTAGTTCTGTTGATATTATGCCTGAGGGGTGGTTTATGGTACATGTTTTGCCCGAGAGACTGTTTTATGTTTCCATCCTTTTTACTCACCGTTTTATCATTCGTTTAAAACTATTGAAAGTTGTTTTAAAAGGTTTTTACGAAAACTGAGCTTGATTTACGAATTAAATGATTTCTACTGTTTTGGAAATATAGTGCATTTGTTGTAGCATTATGACGTGGTTTACGTGTTTTCTTACTGCTCATTTTTCATTTACCTTTATTACTCACTGAGTTGGAGTACTCACATTACCCTGCACCTTATGTGTAGATTCAGGTATTTCTGACACCCGGTAGCAGGTGTTGATTTCTCAGAGGCAAAGTCATCGGAGTTTAGCAATGTAGTTGCCCGGCTTTCGCAGCATAGCTTTTCTCCCTCTTGTTTCCATTAGACTATATTTAGTACATTTTTAGACTCTTCGTTATATTCAGACCTTAGCAGATGCTCGTGACTTGTGACACCCCAATGTCGGGTTTGTATATTATTTCCGCACTGTTCATTTAGACTCGCATTATGAAACATTTGATTAATTAAAAGCTTAAAAATAATTCTTATTGATTAATGGTTAATTCAGGAGTTGTGTCGGCTGGCGTAGTTTCACGATAAGCACCATCACGACCGGGTCGATTTTAGGGTCGTGACAAAAATGTTTTGACCTATATCGATTAATATAAAAAACAAAACGTCTCGACCTAAAATAGAATAATATTATATTGGTTTATTAATTGATAAATTATTCGTACGTAGTAATGTATAAGATTGATCATCAATTACAATATAGTGTATGTATCTTTGTGTGAAATTACTCATATACTTAAATATAACTTAAAATATTTACTTAGATAGATGCTATTATAATCTATTAAAAGCAATTACCTAGTTAATATAATTTTATGTAAAGATCATGCTTATAGTTTATAATTATTTATAATAATTATATAGTTAAATAAAATAAATGTTTATAGTTAATAATAATTTTTTTATCGTTTATAATAATTTTTTATAGCTTATAATATTTTAAAAAATAAAAACAAAAAAAACAATTTTTTTAAAACAGTAACCAACCAACGTTGGTCAGTATTTGGTCAAACGGTCAACACTAATGTACCGACCAAAATACCGACCAATGTTGGTTGGTAAGTCTGAAAACAGACGTGAAATATACGGGATTCCCCCATTTTCTCATATCTCTCTTCTCAAAATTCCTTAAACTCCCACTCAATACCTTCCCCTCTCCCTCTTTATTTCCCTCACACAAATTCCATTCCCCACCCCGCGTCGCCACCGCCCAGTTGCCGCCGCGCCGTCGCCGCTGCCACTTCCACTACCGCGTCTCTCCTTCTCCACCTCCTAAAAATTCTAGGTTTGAATTACAACTTATATCTTTTGTGTATAAATCTAATGTTTTGTTTATTAGCTATGAATTAGTTTCAATTGATTAGTGTTTCAATTGATTATTAACTTTGTATTGTCTTGAATAGTTTAGTTAGAATCTAGGGTTTAGGATTTGTTCTTGTGAATCGAACTTTTAGGGTATGGGTTGAATTTTTAGGATATAATCCTAACTTTTAGTTTATGTTTAAACTCGTAAGATATAAATTAAACTTTTACTTTATGTTTAAACTTGTAGGATATGAATTGAACTTTTAGTTTTTAGGTTTTGTTCTTGTGAATTGAACTTTTAAGATATGAATTGACCTTGTAGGATATAAATTGAACCTTTTAGGTATGAGTTGAATTTTTATGATGTAAGTTGAACTTTTAGTTTATGTTTAAACTCGTAAGGTATAAATTGAACTTTTACTTTATATTTAAAATAATTTAATTTTGGTGTAATTAGGAAAAAATAATTATCATGAATTACTAAAAGAGATTTAATTAATTTATAATTATAGAATACATTATAAATGTTCTTGTTTTATTTGTATAGATGGAACATCGTATGTACAATAGGAATTATCCTAATCGGCGGTGATTACGGGAGGATTTTGTACAAGGGGTTGATGACTTTATTAGACATGCAATGTCACTTCCACCATACCAAAGTGAAGGAGTAATTAGGTGCCCTTGTGTCAGGTGTGACTGTATGAAGTTTGAAAAACTGGAGGTAGTTAAGCTTTATCTTTATAGGAAGGGGTTTATAGAGAATTACTTTGTGTGGACTAATCATGGAGAGATCGATGGTAGCCATGATATATTTCATAACATGGTTATTGGTGAAAGTAGTAGGTCAGTGGAGAATACAAATCTTGATTCTAGAATTCAAGATATGGTTGCAGATGCTTTTGGGATGCACTTTGGGGGTGAGCCCAATGAAAATGTTGAACAAACTCCTAATGATGACGTAAAACGTTTTTATGAACAGTTAGAGGAAGCTAGTCGTCCACTACGTGAAGGAAGTCCGCACTCTAAGTTGTCTGTTGCAGTTAGATTACTAAGTATCAAATCTGATTGGAATATGTCTCAAGCAGCCATGAACTCTTTTATTGACAATATGAGTGAACTAGTTGACCCTAATATCAACTTACCTGGTGATTTCTATAAGGCAAAGATATTGGTTTCTAAGTTAGGACTTTCGTCAATGAGAATTGATTGTTGTGAAGATGGTTGTATGATATATTATAAAGATGATGCAACTTTAGACAGTTGTAAATTTTTCGAAACTAGTTCACTCGTTGATGATTATCCATGTTGAACAAGACTTATGATATTTTCCTGGTAATTGACCATTGTTGAGTATTGACTCAAGTCGAGACTTATTTTGTGAATTTAACTATTGAAACGAGATTGGTTATAGTTGATTCCCTTGCTGGGATGTTATTGTTTCTATTGTTGATTCCCTTGTCGGGATGTTATTGTTTCTATTGTTTGGGTGAGGAAGAGTGTAAAACACGAAGGGTGATGACGTGCACGATATTGTGAGAGACTTTTAATGCACGAAGGGTGATATCGTGCCATGATTATGAGAGATTAAAAGTACGAAGGGAGATGCCGTGCCGTTTTTTGTTGATTTCTATGGTGAGGACAAGAGTAAAAGCACGAAGGGTGATGCCATCCACTTTTTACTATGTTATCATTTCTATTGGTTCAAAGTTGATATTTACCTTGATTCTTTACTCTATTATTGTCAGAATTTGATATTCCCCTTAGCATGTTCCCATTTCCTGTCTTTATCTGTTCAATTATGTTATTATTGTTTCTCGTATATGATTTAACTGCACAGGTTTATATGGTTGTCGTGTCCTAGCCTCGTCACTACTTCGCTGATGTTAGGCTTGATACTTACCAGTACATGGGGTCGGTTGTACTGATACTGCACTCTGCACTTTCTGTCCAGATTTCGGTGCTCGACCACGTGATTAGTGTTGCGGTTGTTGCCTTCAGTCCACGGGAGACCCAAGGTAGATCTGCCGGCATTCGCAGACCCTAGAGTCCCCTTTCCCCCTATTTTGGATTATTTGTCTCTATCCATTTAGAGAACAGTTGTAATTCTTTTAAACCAGTATTTGTAGAACTTCTTAGATATTTGTGAATTGTGACACCAGATTGTTGGGGTAGACATGTATTGGAGTATCTTAAATTTTTATAACACTTCCGCATCTTATATCTGTTTAGCTTTAGTTAAAATTTATTTCTGTTTGGGTTAATTGTTAATGTGTTAAACCCGTAATTGTTGGTTTGCCTAAAATTCAAGAGTTAGGAGTTATCACAATCCCGACGGTGAAATATTTGGGTCGTGATAAGTTGGTATCCGAGCCCTAGGTTGCCTAGGTCTCACATTTCACAAACAAGCTAGGTAGAAACTGAGGGATCGGTATGGAGACGTCTATGCTTATCCCCCAAAGGCTACAGAGTATAGGAATAACCTCACATTTATTCTTCTCTGTCGTGCGATTTGACCTTTTAATGCTAATTGAACTTCTACTATGTTCTTTTGAAGATAGCGAGAACACATACCGCTTAATCCACTGATCAGCAGCACGAGCCCCCAGTGGCAGCTCCTACGAGGGGTAGAGGACGAGGTTGAGGCCGTGCTAGAGGCTGAGGCAGGGGCAGGGCTCAGCCTAGAGCTTGAGCAGCAGTGCCAGTAGCGGAGCCACTGGTAGAGTTTGAGGATGAGGTTCCGGCCCAGACCATTCCAGCAGGGCCGACTCAGGTTCCAGAGGGGTTCATCGCTAACCCGGTACTTCAAGATGCTTTGGTCCGTCTAGTGGGACTTATGGAGAGTGTCACTCAGGCTGACATACTTCCTATAGCACCAACCATCTCTCAGGCTGGGGGAGGAGCACAGACTCCTGCAACTCGCACTCCGGAGCAGATGGCTCCCCAGTTCTAGACTCCAGTATCTCAGCCAGTAGGAGTAACTCAGCCAATTATTGTGGCTCAGGCCGTTGGTGGATCTTTTATGTCTTCTGAGGCCTTGTTGAGGTTGGATAAGTTCACCAAGCTTTTCCCGGTTCATTACAATGGGGCAGAATCTGAGGACCCCTAGGATTATCTTGACTGCTGCCATGAGGTGTTGCGGAACATGGGGATAGTGGAAACCAATGGGGTCAACTTTGTTGTATTCCAGATGATAGGGTCCGCCAAGAGATGGTGGAATGATTTTGTGTTGACTAGACCAGTTGGTTTGCCTGCCTTGACTTGGGACCATTTCTCTCAGCTATTTCTCGAGATGTTTCTTCTTATCACTCAGACAGAGGACTACCGCAGGCGATTCAAGCATCTTCAGCAGGGTTCTATGACTTTCACCCAGTACGAGACTAGGTTTGCTGATTTGGCTCGTCATGCCCTTCTTATACTCCCCATCGAGAGAGAGAGTGAAGAGGTTCATTGAGGGACTCGCTCAGCCTATCATATTGCAGATGGCTAAGGAGATGGGTAGCGAGATTTCCTTTCAGGATGCGGCCAATGTGGCTCGGCGAGTTGAGGAAGTTCTAGCTCAGGGGAGTGGTTAGGGATCTGACAAGAGGCCTCATCATTCTGGTAGGTTCAATGATTCCTCATTTGGAGGATGGTATTCTTTTGGTAAGGTCCATCCTCCCAGGCCGTTTCATTCAGCACTTCAGGCTTCTCACAATGCTTCAGGTGGCCGTGATTCTCATATGCAGTATTCTAATCAGCCACCCTATAGTGCACCACCAGCTCCTATCAGTGCACCTCCGCTCCAGAGTTTCAGGGTGGTTACTTAGGCTGTCAGGGTCAGTTTCAGGGTCAGCAGTCCCAGCAGCCGAGGATTTGTTATACTTGTGGCGATCCAAGGCACATTGCTAGATTTTGTCCTCGCGCATCGAGCAGTTCTCAGCATCAGGGTTCTTGTGCCATGGTTCAGGCACCGGGTGTTCCACCGCCTGCTTAGCCAGCTAGGGGCAGGGGTCAGGCAGCTAGAGGTGGAGGTCAGGTCGCTAGAGGTAGAGGCCAGCCAGTAGGAGGTCATCCCAAGGATGTAGTTTAGAGTGGTGGGGCCCAGCCCCAATGTTATGCTTTCCTAGCCAAGCTTGAGGCTGAGGCATCTGATGTCGTTATCACAGGTACGGTTTCAGTTTGCAGTAGAGATGCTTCAGTTCTATTTGATCCAAGGTCTACATACTCCTATGTGTCATCTTATTTTGCTACATATTTGGTTGTGCCTCATGATTCTTTGATTGCTCCAGTATATGTGTCCATACTGGTGGGTGATTATATTGTTGTAGATCGTGTCTATCGCTCGTGTGTGGTTATTATTGGGGGTCTTGAGACCCGTGTAGACCTCCTACTTCTGGATATAGTCAATTTTGATATCATCCTGGGTATGGATTGGTTGTCACCTTATCATGCCATATTGGACTGTCACGCCAAGATTGTGACCTTAGCCTTGTCGGGGTTTCCTCGATTGGAGTGGACTGGTCATTCTATTGGTAGGTTCATTTCTAATATGAAGGCTCGGTGTATGGTCGAGAAGGGGTGTTTGGCTTATTTGGCTTATGTTCGCGATTCCAGTGCACAAGTTCCTTCCATGAATTCCATACCAGTTGTTTGTGAATTTCAAGAGGTATTTCCTGTAGACCTGTTAGGGATGCCACCTGACAGGGATATTGACTTTTGCATCGATGTGGCTCCAGACACTTAGCCCATTTCCATTCCGCCATACCACATGACCCCGCCAGAGTTGAAAGAATTAAAGGAACAATTGCAAGATTTGCTTGATAAGGGCTTTATTAGACCTATTGTCTCGCCCTGGGATGCGCCGGTATTGTTTGTTAATAATAAGGATAGGTCGATGAGGATGTGCATAGACTATCGGCAGTTGAACAAAGTCACCATCAAGAACAAGTACCCATTGCCGAGGATTGATGATTTATTTGATCAGCTTCAGGGTGCTAAAGTGTTTCAAAGAATGATTTGAGATATGACTACCATCAGTTGAGGATTAGGGCATTAGATGTCCTTAAGATAGCTTTTCGCACTCGATATGGGCATTATAAGTTTCTAGTGATGTCATTTGGGTTGACAAATGCCCCAGCAGCTTTTATGGATTTGATGAACCGAGTGTTCAAGCCCAAATCTGGATTATTTTGTGATTGTTTTCATTGATGATATCTTGATCTACTCCCGCAACCGAGAGGAGCATGAGCAGTATCTTTGAGTCGTTCTCTAGACTCTGAGAGATAGCCAATTCTATGTTATGCTTTCAAAATGTGAATTTTGGTTGAGTTCAGTTGCATTCTTGGGTCATGTTGTATCAACAGAAGGTATTCAGGTAGATCCTAAGAAGATTGAGGCAGTCAAGGATTGGCCTAGACCCACATCAGCTACAGAGATCCAGAGTTCCTTGGGTTTGGCGGGTTAATACTATCGGTTTGTGGAGGGGTTTTCATCTATAGCAGCTCCGATGACCAGGTTGACCCAAAAGGGTGCCTCGTTCAGGTGGTCGCACGAGTGTGAGGCGAGCTTTCAGAAGCTCAAGACAGCTTTGACTACGACGCCGGCATTGGTATTACCCACAGGTTTAGGGCCATAGACAGTATATTATGATGCATCTCGTATTGGACTTGGTGCGGTGTTGATGCAGAATGACAAGGTTATTGCATATGCTTCGCGACAGTTGAAGATCCACGAAAAGAATTATCCAGTTCATGATTTGGATCTAGCAACATTGTTCACGCACTGAAGATTTGGAGGCATTAATTATATGGTGTGTCATGTGAGGTGTTCACGAATCACAAGAGTTTGCAATACTTGTTCAAGAAGAAGGAGCTAAATTTGAGGAAGAGGAGGTGGTTGGAGCTATTGAAAGACTATGATATCACCATCATGTATCATCTTGGGAAGGCCAATATAGTGGCCAATGTTTTGAGTTGGAAGTCAGCCAGTATGGGCAGCATTGCATATATTTCAGTCGGTGAGAGACCGCTTGCTTTGGATGTTCAAGCTTTAGCCAATTAGTTCGTGAGGTTGGATGTTTCTAAGCCCAGCTGTGTTCTAGCTTGCATAGTCGCTCGATCTTCATTATTTGAGCGTATCAGGGATCGGCGGTATGATGATCCTCATTTGCTTGTCCTTAGAGACATAGTGCGGCACAGAGGTGCCAAGCATGTTACAGTTGAAGATGACAGAGTTTTGAGGATGCAAGGTCGCGTTTGTGTGCCTAATGTGGATGGACTCCGTGAATTGATTCTAGATGAGGCCCATAGTTCTCGGTATTCTATTCATCCGAACGCCGCCAAGATGTATCGGGACTTTCGGCAGCATTATTGGTGGAGGAGAATGAAGAAGCATATTATTTCATACGTAGCTCGGTGTTTAAATTGTCAGCAGGTAAAGTACGAGCATCAGAGACCTGGTGGTTTACTTCAGAAGATCAAGATTCCTGAGTGGAAGTGGGAGCGTATCCAGTATGGTTATTGTGGATAGGCTGACTAAGTCGGCGCATTTCATTCCTGTGGTAGATTCCTATTCTTCAGAGCGGTTAGCTGAGATCTATATCCGGGAGATCGTTCGTCTTCATGGTGTGCCTGTGTCTATCATTTTTGACCGAGGTACATAGTTTACCTTGCATTTCTGGAGGGCAGTACAGCGTGAGTTGGGTACGCTGGTCTAGTTGAGTACAACATTTTATCCTCAGATGGACGGGCAGTCCAAGCGTACTATTCAGATTTTAGAGGATATGCTTTGAGCATGTGTTATTGACTTTGGAGGTTCGTGGGATCAATTCTTGCCGTTAACGGAGTTTGCTTACAATAACAGTTATCAGTCGAGCATCCAGATGGCTCCCTATGAGGCATTATTTGGTAGACGGTGTCGGTCACCGGTTGGATGGTTTGAGCTGGAAGAGGCTCGGTTGTTGGGTACAGATTTAGTTCAGCATGCCTTAGATAATGTTAAGATTATTCAGGATAGGCTTCGTACAGCTCAGTCCAGGCAAAAGGGTTATGCCGACCGTAAGGTTTGGATGTGGAATTCATGGTCGGAGAGAGCGAGTGTTGGTTCGGATGTCACCCATGAAGGGCGTGATGAGATTTGGGAAGAAGTGCAAGCTAAGCCCTATGTTTATCGAGCCTTTTGAGATCCTTGATGGGAGAGGTGGCTTACAGGCTTGCGTTGCCGCCGGGCTTATAAGCGGTGCATCCAGTGTTTCATATGTCCATGCTTTGGAAGTATCACGGTGATCCATCCCATGTGTTAGACTTCAGCATTGTCCAATTGGACAAGGATTTGACCTACGACGAGGAGCCGGTGGCCATTTTAGACAGGTAGGTTCGTCAGTTGAGATCGAAAAGTTATCTGTCGGTTCAGGTGCAACGGAGAGGTTAGCCTGTTGAGGCAGCTACATGGGAGTCCGAGTCCGATATGCGGAGCCGATATCCCCATTTTTTCTCCGACTCAGGTACTTTTCTATGTCCGTTCGAGGATGAATGGTTGTTTTAGAGAGGAGAATGTGATGACCCATTGGGTCATCTTTTGTTTTAGAATCGGAATCTATGTTCTGATGCCTTGAAAACCTTATTTTCCTTCTCCTCGACTTGCGTGCGCAGCCTGGGCGCATTTCCAGAATGCCTTTGTGTGAAATCTAAGAAAAATATTGAATTTTGCCTTTTAAATTGATTAAAGTTGACTCCGGTCAACATTTTTTGTAAACGGAATCGGACCCGTGATTTGACGGTTCTGTAGGGTCCATAGTAAAATATGGGACTTGGGCGTATGCCCGGAATTGAATTCCGAGGTCCTTAGCCTGAGAAATGAATTCTTGAAGAAAATTATTTGCTGGAAAATAAAAGGATGTTTAGAAAAAGAATAGTGTGTGATCTCGTTGGTATCAGGCCCGTATTTTGGTTCTGGAGCCTGGTACAGGTTTGATATGGAATTTAAGTCGTTTCTATGAAATTTAGTGAGAAACGGAGTTTATATGACGTGATTCAGACCCTTGGTTGTGAAATTGGAAACTTTAAGTGTTCTTGAGAATTTCATTGATTTTGATGCTAAATCCGTAGTTTTAGGTGTTATATTAGCGATTGGATTGTACGAGCAAGTCCGTATAATGTTTTTAGACTTGTGTTCATGTTTGGGTTGGAGCCCTGAGGGCTCGGGTGAGTTTTGGATAGGCCACGGAGTGGGTTTGGACTTAGAAATTTTTTTGTTGCATCTGGTATTTTATTGCAGGCTCTAATCTCGCAATTGCGAGGTCAGACTTCGCAATTGTGAGGGCTTTATCCCAATTGCGAAGAAGCCCTGGGCCAGCATGGTTCGCATTTGCGAAGTCAGCATGGAGAGTCAACCTTCGCAATTGCGACCAATTGATCGCAATTGCGACAGAAGCAGACATGCAGCAGGTTCGCATTTATAAAGCCTGCCTCGCATTTGCGAGCTTCCTGTCGCAAATGCGACATCTACAACTGATCAAAACATCACTTGGATGGGATTTTGAACTCATTTCTCAAATTTCAAACCCTAAGCTCTCATATGCGATTTTCCAAAGGAGAGTTCTTCCCCAAATCATAGGTAAATGATTCTAACTCATTTTATTCAATCTATTCCATCTTTTTACATGATTTCATCTCAAAATATAGAGCTTTTCATGGGAAATTGGTGTTTTTTGGTAGAATTAGGAATTTCAAAATTTGGGGATTTGGACCTCAAATTGAGGTTGTATTTCAAAACTAATTGCATATTTGGATTCGTGGGTGAATGGGTAGTCGGGTTTGTGTTCGAACTTCGAGTTTTGAGCAAGTGGGCCCGGGGTTAGTTTTTGACTTTTTGGGGAAAACATTGGAAAATCTATATGCATGCATTAGAATTGGTTTATTTAGCGTTAATTGATGTTAATTAGTTAATTATGCATAGATTCGGGCGGTTTGGAAGTGGAAATCAAAGGAAAAGTGGTAATTGAGGCTTGACTTTTGGTCGTGGAATCGAGGTAAGTGTTTGGTCTAACCTTAGATTGAGGGAGTATGTGTTGTTGTTTTATTTGATATGTGTTAGTGTTGAGTACGACATATAGGTGTGGTGACGAGTATCATACGTTGGTGTCGAGCATGCAAGTAAGTCTTATATTGTGACTGTTGTAACTCCTATTATGTACTATTTATGCTTAAATTGATGATTATCCTGTTGAACAAGACTTATGATATTTTCCTGGCAATTGACCATTGTTGAGTATTGACTCAAGTCGAGACTTATTTTGTGAAGTTAACCGTTGAAACGAGATTGGTTATAGCTGATTCCCTTGTCGGGATGTTATAGTTTCTATTGTTGATTCCCTTGCCGGGATGTTATTATTTCTATTATTTGGGTGAGGAAGAGTGTAAAGCACGAAGGGTGATACCGTGCACGATATTGTGAGAGAGTGTTAATGCACGAAGGGTGATACCGTGCCATATTTAGTGAGTGTTAATACACGAAGTGTGATGTCGTGCCATATTTTTGTGAGTGTTAATGCACGAAGGGTGATGTCGTGCCATGATTATGAGAGAGTAAAAGCACGAAGGGTGATATCGTGCTGTTTTTTGTTTATTTCTTTAGTGAGGACGAGAGTAAAAGAACGAAGGGTGATGCCGTGCACCTGATACCATGTTGTCACGACCCAAAATCCACTAAGAGTTGTGATGGCTCCGAACTCCACTGTCAGGCAAGCCAACCATAAATTCTTAATTTAATTATTGTTTCAATAATTTTGAAAACTATGATTTTCTTTCAATTCAACTAGTAAAAGATAATCCTTACAAAATAAATAAAAGAATGTTAAGAAGTAAATACGGAATACCCCATAATCATCCCAGAACCTAGTGCCACAAGTGCATGAGCAGTTTCTAGAAAATAAGGTAATACATCAACTGTCCGGAATACAATTTGGATAGAAAAGAAAATACAGTACAATACTCTGAAGGAAACTCTGCTAGCTGCGGGCTGTCTCGAGAAATGTAGCTCACCTAAATCCCCGTATCAACCATGTCGTGGCGCCAAACTAGGCCACAAGACCAACATGTTCCTATGCAACAAAAATGGGTAGCAAGCGTAGTATGAGTACAAAGACATCGTGCACCCAGTAAATATCCCGTCTAACCTCAAAGAAATAGCGACAAGAGGTCGACTTCGACACTTACTAGTGATCCAATAATATAATCAGTCATGGATTTATTAAAACAACAGTAAACTCAAGGGAATAATATGAAATTCTAAATAGACATGTTTTATTGAAATAACAACAAACTCGGAAAATGAACATAGCTGAACAATTCTTTTGTTAATATTAAAGGACACCAAAACACTTTCTTCATCTAAAACGGGTGATCTCTCAACAATGAATTTATACAAGTCATAAGAAGGAATTCTATTTATATTATCACACATAACATCCACCGGGGACGTTCGTCCCGATCCAACATAAATGTAAATTGTGCATTGCCGAGGGTCGAACGACGCGAACCATAGATGCATCTATTTCCCTGCTTGCGAATCATACATGCGACGTAGTCCCCGCTCGCGAATCATACATGCACGGTCAAATATAAAATTATGAAAATACCCCTCTCGCAAATCATACTTGTAACGCGATCAAATATAAATTTAAGAAAATACCCCGCTAGCGAATCATACCTGCGACGCGGTCACATATATATTTAATATTAAAAATCATATCTCTTTCTTAATTCTTTTCAAAATATTGGAAATTCGACTTGGAAATTTGTAAGGAATTTACCCCGCTCGCGAAACGTACATGCGACGCAGTTAAACATAAATTTCTTGAGTTATTATAATATATCTCAATTCTTTCGAAAATACGAAGTTTAATGGAAACCTTTAAAATCTTAAATACCTCAATTCAAACCCCTTTCAACACAATTATTACGCAACCCTGATCTTGTTTCTTCTCAAGGCAAACACTAGCATAATTTAACAATAAGATTAACAAGGCATGGTGTAAGCCTAAAACTACTCGGACATAAGCATGATAGTAGCTACACACGGACTCTCTCCACTTCGTGCGTATGTAGCCCCCACAAATAGTAGCACATAACCAATTATTTTACCTATGGGGACAATTCCCTCTTACAAGGTTAGAAAGGAGACTTACCTCGCTTCGAAGTTCCATAACCGACATTCCACGACCTTTCGAAGACTCAAATCGATGCACAACACTTCAAAACTAGCCAATAATTATGTACACCCATTAATATATGTTCAATTACTCATTATAACCCAATTCATAACAATTCTTAACCCATGATCGAAAAGTTGACAAAATTTCCCTCGGGCCCACTTGCTCGGATTCCGAAATTTTTCGAAGATAAAGTTTACTCATAACCTCACGAACTCAAATATATAATTTACTCTCAATTTCATGCCTCAATTCGTGATAAAAATCCAAAATATAAATTTCTAGGTTTTACCTTTAAAACCCCAAATTTCTACTAATTTTTCTTGACTAAATCCATATATAAACCTTGTATTTACTCAAAACTAGTAGAAATCACTTATCTCATGCTTGGTGGTGAAAGTGGCACTCCAAAGTTGCTCCAAAAATCGGCTCCCATGGAAGAAATGAAGTGAAAATGAGCCAAAACTCCGATTTTAAAAAACACTGCCCAAGCGACCCTTTATCGCGAACGCGGAACATCCCTCGCGTTCGCGAAGCTCCGAAACCTCACGCCCAGAAAATCCTTCTCCGCGTTCGCGACCCGTTGATCGCGTTTGGGAAAGCCAGCTGCCCAGACCCATCGCATTCGTGTTATCCTCTATGCGTTCGCGTAGGCCAAATGGCCTTGGGCCCAGCTCTCCCTTACCTTCTTCGCATTCGCGTAGCCTGGCCGCTTTCGCGAAGGGTTAACCAACTATTGCCTCGTGTTTCCATCTTCTACCTCGTGTTGACGAAGTCCAAACTCACTAGCCCCATTAACTCCTCTTCACAAACGCGGTACTTCCTCCGCTTCGCGAAGAAAGAAACCAGACACTAGCAAAAAATAGTTACAAAACAGCCCGAAATGCTCCGAAACCACCCCGAAACACACACGAAGCCCCAGGGACTCCATCTAATCACACCAACCAGTTCCAAAAAATAATGCGGACCTACTTGAGGTCTCAAATCACATCAAACAACGCCGAATTCATGGATTGCACCCCATTCCGAGCTTAATGAACTTTAGAATTTCCAACTTCTACATTCGATGCCGAAACCTATCAAATCACGTCCGATTGATCTCAAATTTTGCACACAAGTCATATTTGACATTACGAACCTACTCCAACTTCCGGAATCAAATTCTGACCCCAATATCAAAAAGTCCACTTCCGGTCAAACTTCTCAAAAACCTTCAAATTTCTATCTTTAGCCAAATGACTCCAACACGACCCACAGACCTCTGAATTCACTTCCGATCGAGCTCCCAACACCAGAATCACCATACGGAGCTATTCCCAGACTCGGAATCCCAAACGGACATTGATAACACTGAAATGCACTTCAACCCGAACTTATGAAATTCCTCCAAAAATGCTAACTTACACAATATGTGCCGAAACGTTCCCGGATCATCTAAAATCTGATCCGGACATACGCCCAAGTCCAAAATCATCATACGAACCTGTTGAAACCTTAAATTCCTAATTCCGAGGTCGTTTACTCAAAAATCCAATCTTAGTCAATTCGTTCAACTTAAAGCTTCTAAAATGAGTATTCTCTTTCCAAATCAACTCCAAACTTTCCAGAATTCAATTCCGATCGTGCGTTCAAGTCATAATACCTGAAGTGAAGTTACTCATGGACTCAAACTGCTGAACGACCCGCTAGAGCTCAAAATGATTGGTCGGGTTGTTACATTCTCTCCAACTTAAACATACGTTTGTCCTCGAACGTGCTAAGAACTGCGTTGGAGTTGTCCGAAATCACTTTTTAACACCTCGTGCACCTACCCGTGCTACTACAACCCAGTTGAGCACATTAGCTCGATCAATTCTGAAGATATTCCCTTTTTATTCAAGCAAATAAACTTAGAGCCCAATTCCAACATCCGGAATTCTCTGCCAGGCCTGCTTCCAATATATGAACACCATATCAATCACTACACGAGGTACCAGAACATGACTGCATGCCTTTGTTGAATTCTCACCATGTACCACATCATTCATAGGACCATTATAACATTCTCTAATCATATAATTGACATTCCCCGAATTTGATGCTCACAATGCACCCCATGATATATATAAGTCTTGTTCCAACTCTCGCAATACCACCACGATGGAAGAGATGTGTAGAAATTTATAACCAACTGTCGAGTCAACAAATCATTGAGTCTATACTTCTGACAAGAACCATCACCTCTTTCTCAACCAACTAATGATCTTTGCTCTCTAATATACTTCATATAATCCGACTGCACTGATCCTAGATCCAATAATCTCGTCTCACCCAGTACGAACTGCTCAGGCAACAAGCCACCCCTTACATGACCAAAAGTCTCATATGATGCCACAATGTGCCAATAGGCTACCAACTTGAATGTGATACATAAAGAAAACAAACTTTGGAAGGGAATACTCAACTCACACAACTAATATGAACTTTCCTCAGAAAATGGGAAACAAAACACACAAAAACAGATATAAGGAACTGTACTCAACATCACACTGTCGCGGCGTGCAACCTGATCCAAACAACATACCCGTGGCGGCGTGCCACCCGATCCATACATGAAATTCACATAAGAGGATACACACCAAGCTAAATTGCTCATTACTACAAAATACCGAATATCGGCCACAAGCACGCTAAGTGCATAATACCATCCCTGGGGAGATAGATAGCGCCATAAGATACAAAACTCAAGCACAACTGAAGTGCGATATGTGATCTGAATCTCAAGAGCCATCTTGCTGACATAATACCATCGCTACGCGGAACCTCAACACATAACAAATTTATCAAGCCGTTTCGCAACTCACACGACATAATATAGATTACATGAAATAGCCGATGACGAAATAACATCCAATGTTCGAATACTCCTCCATAAGGAGCGCTATGCTGAAATGAACACATTTGACCTTATATATTGAGCCCATAACACATAAGAACAACCATCATAACAGGAGCAATCCTCCACAGTCCACAACCCAACAATCGAGTGCCCTCCAAGCATAAATTCTCAAATTAGTGATATTGCCACCATCTTCATACTTGGTTTAAATTTTTAATCAATCACGTGACTGCATGTCACACTTATACAATCTTCCCGTGAGATACACTTCCACGATCTCATGTATTAGGTAACAAGTCTGCACTTCCATACCACCGGCCGCACTAACGCTGAAAAGCGATCAAGAATCTATAACCAGGATGCAAAGCCTTTTTCATAAAACACTTATCTCAGGTGATGCTGGAGACAATGCCAGCTTACTCTAAACATTCAAATCCCTTTCCTGCTCATCCGAGCTCATGACATCCTTGCCAACAACGAACCGCAACCTTGATCCTCACTTTCAAATTCCATACCACTCGCTGCACCTAACATGCCAATATGTGATAGTACAAGATTTTTCATCATACTCTGGAACCACTAATAGATTAATATTTTATCATATATAAGCTTTTCACTTAACTCATTTCAGGAGAACGATAGCAACACACAAGTGAATTCACATAACCGTAGAATATGAAAATCTCAAGTAGTGGTCTAAGCCACCATAGCCCTTCCGGGATCCGCCTACACATAACAGGCCATAACACTAGAATACTTCCGAATAAAATCAATTACAGTGGCCGACAAGCCTCACACGTACCGTCACAAATCACTTGCATAACTTAATCACACTGAAGGAACTGATCACTGCCACCAGTATGACAATTCAACCATGGCTAACCAACCCCATCCTTTTCCGATTTATCCTTAATTGCCTTAGAATAATAATAACTTCATTAAACACATAACACACTCAACCCGCACTCATCCCGAGTGGACTTATAACACGAGATCATGCTGATTCAAATCCCACCAAGCCTTCTTTATGCGCATATTTGCATCTCAACTGGTACATCCATTCTGATAATTCCTCAACAAATCCAAAGTCATTTTCTCTCATTCCCCCCAAATGTTACACTGCAAGCCGAAGATATCATAGAACATTCTCTCCTCTTTTCATAATCTGCTGCAAAAGCTCGATTCTTAACCATACTTATGGCTCGAAATCATTAGGCACCACACTTTAACTTTTGAACCCACTAGGACCGTTTTTGAGAGCCACCCACTCTGACTTGGTCCCGAATATAATCAACTCCATGAATTTTCTAGCACATGAACACCCTCTCGACGAAGCACCCGACCGAACCACTACCTTGAAACCCGCATCTATACAAGGTGTAAATCCTGAATCCTTCCCCAAATCTGAACATGAGTCAATAATGCCAACTACAAAACACCTTTAACAATTCCTCTGCTCAAATTACCTCTTATGTTCCTTTCCTTTAGCTGAAATAACGTATCAATATGATAATAACCGGAAATCTCACAAATAGATGACCATGCAATCCAACCGTAGGTGTGGGACTCTCCCACTTAGCTTGAAGCCACTATTACATAACTCTGGAACCCACCAAGATTCTTTATCTCTTATCGACATGACCTCGCGCAATTAAACTGCCAGATTCCTCGAAATTCGTCTGTTAGCGTTTCACAAACACTCTGAATCTCTAGAAACATTCCCATATTAGACCTCTTACCGAATAGCCAGTAAAATCCTTCGCATGAGCTTCACCATTCACGTGACCACTGACCTGCTCACAGGAGATAACCCACCTGAGCCTGTGCTCATTCACCAACTACACAAGTCCATTCACTCCTTGTGGACATCCACAAAATATGCGACAATATGTTCCAATTCAAAGTTATGTTGTATCCTTCTTTATATCAAGCAGCTCCCTTCCGCCATACCAAATCTCCTGCCATATGCTAGCAAATATCTCAAATTAAGCTCGTAGACCCATTCATCATCCACTAAAATTCCAAAATCACTCCAAACTTTCCTTAAGGGTGTAGTTATCCTGCCACTGAATCCACGTGCTACTCTACCACTCTCTCAGCTTGGCCAAACCCTCTTCTTTAAGCAACTATTCGACTTCCGCTTCTTACACCTGGCTTTCTTAAAAATTTAACCGTTGCATGACACTTCCCACTTGTCCTTCCCCCATCTTTTGCTATCTAGTTGTTGCCATAATTAAATATGTATCTCTGAAACATTTGAACCAACAGATCGTCACTAACTTTAAACATTTTAATCTTTCTCGAGTCGTCCACTTTAGAAACACCGATTCAATCATGAACCACTGCACCCTACGATCTCTAACAATCGCTCCTCCAATACTAATTCATAATATCCTGCCCCATAGGTGAATCATAGAAGATCATAACACCGGCAAACTTAACCCATCCAATCGATGACGACGATACCACGTCACAGATGAAAACCCCACCACACTTACCAAGTCTCGTTACACCATCGATCCAAATCTGGACATTCATGGCCAATTGCTTTTCTCCACCGAAAATGAAATACCAGACCTCTGAATCACGCACTGAGTAGACCTCCTTTCAAGTCATTCACTGCCCCAACACATAGTCAAGTATCATATCATCACGTCAATACCGTGCGACAACCAATCATGAGCAATCATAGCAATCCGCGCATAGCCTCAAGCTCTCAAAAGTGCAGCTACCGAGCTAAGATGACAGAATATCCTTTTGCAAGGCAACGACAATAGCCCAACCAACTATGCCGGGAGAAACATCCCGCACCACATCTATAGTACCATTACAATTCCTCAATTCTCGATTTATAATAAGCGCTTTGCGTTACATAAGATTGAATAGGAAGGAAACAAGGGCATAAGCCTCAAAGGAATCAAACTGCACGATGAGGAATCAAGAAGGGAAGTGCTCCTAACAACCTTGTAGCCTCTCAAAGATAAGTACAGACGTCTCCGTACCGATCCGCAAGACTCTACTAGACTCGCTCAAGACTCGTGAGACCTAAAGGAACCTAGTGCTCTGATACCATGTTGTCACGACCCAAAATCCACTAAGAGTCGTGATGGTGCCGGACTCTACTATCAGGCAAGCCAACCATAATTTCTTAATTTAATTCTTGTTTCAATAATTTTGAAAACTATGATTTTCCTTCAATTCAACTAGTAAAAGATAATCCTTACATAATAAATAAAAGAATATTTAGAAGTAAATACAGAATACCCCATAATCATCCCATAATCCGGTGTCACAAGTGCATGAGCAGTTTCTAGAAAATAAGGTAATATATCAACTGTCCGGAATACAATTTGGACAGAAAAGAAAATACAGTACAATACTCTGGAGGAGACTCTGCTAGATGTGGGCCATCTCGAGATATGCAGCTCACCTAAGTCCCCGTATCAACCATGTTGCAGCACCAAACTAGGCCACAAGACCAATATGTGCCTATGCAACAAAAATGCACAACAAGCGTAGTATGAGTACGAAAATAATGTGTACCCAATGAAATATCCAGTCTAACCTCGTAAAAGTAGTGATAAGAGGTCGACTTCAACACTTACTAGTGGTCCAACAATATGATAATATGAAATTCCAAATAGACATGTTTTATATAAGTAACAACAAACTCGGAATAGGAACATAGATGAACAATTCTTTTGTTAATATTAAAGGACACCAAAACACTTTCTTCATCTAAAACGGGTGATCTCTCAACAATGAATTTATACAAGTCATAAGAAGGATTTCCATTTATATTATCACACATAATTTCCACCGAGGACGTTCGGTCCGATCCAACATAAATGTAAATTGTGCACTACCGAGGGTCGAACGGCGCGAACCATAGATGCTTCTGTTTCCCTGCTCGCGAATCATACATGCAACGCGGTCAAATATAAACTTAAGAAAATACCCCGCTCACGAATCATACCTACGATGTTGTCAAATATAAATTTAAGAAAATACCCCGCTTGCGAATCATACTTGCGACGCGGTCACATACATATTTAATATTAAAAATCATATCTCTTTCTTAATTCTTTTCAAAATATTGGAAATTCGACTAGCAACTTTTTAAGGAATTTACCCCGCTCGCAAAACGTACATGCGGCACGGTTACACATAGATTATTTAAGTTATTATAATATATCTCAATTCTTTCTAAAATACGAAGTTTAATGGAAACCTTTACGATCTTAAATTCCTCAATTCAAACCCCTTTCAACACAATTATTACGCAATCATAGTCTTGCTTCTTCTCAAGTCAAAAAATAACATAATTTAACAATAAGATCAACAAGGCATGATGTAAGCCTAAAACTACTCGGACATAAGCATGATAGTAGCTACGCACAGACTCTCGTCACCTCGTGCGTACGTAGCCCCCACAAATAGTAGCACATAATCAATTATTTCACCTATGGGACAATTCCCTCTTACAAGGTTAGAAATGAGACTTACCTCGCTCCGAAGTTCCATAACAGACATTCCACGCCCTTCCGAAGACTTAAATCGATGCACAACACTCCAAAACTAGCCAATAATTGTGTAAACACATTAATATATGTTCAATTACTCATTATAATCCAATTCATAACAATTCCTAACCCCGATAGAAAAGTTGACAAAATTGCCCTCAGGCCCACGTGCCCGGATCCCGAAATTTTTTGAAGATAAAGTTTACCCATAAACTCACGAACTCAAATATATAATTTACTGTCAATTTCATGCCCCAATTCGTGATAAAAATCCAAAATATCAATTTCTAGGTTTTTCCTTTAAAACCCCAAATTTCTACTATTCTTTCTTGCCTAAATCCATATATAAACCTTGTAATTACTCAAAACTAGTAGAAATCACTTACCTCATGCTTGGTGGTGAAAGTGGCACTCCAAAGTTGCTCCAAAATTGGTTCCCATGGAATAAATGAAGTGAAAATGAGCCAAAACTCCAATTTTAAAAGAACACTGCCCAGGCGACCCTTCATCGCGAAGGCGGAACATCCCTCGCTTTCGCGAAGCTCAGAAATCTCACGCCCATAAAATCCTTATCCACGTTCGCGACCTGTTGATCGCATTCGTGAAAGCCAGCTGCCCAGACCCATCGCGTTCGCGTTATCCTCTAGGTGTTCGCGTTCGCATAGGCCAAATGGCCTTGGGCCCAACACTCCCTTACCTTCTTCGTGTTCGCGTAGCCTTGGCCGCGTTCGCGAAGGATTAACCAACTACTGCCTCGTGTTCGTGTCAGCTGCCTCGCATTCGCGAAGGACAAACTCAATAGCCCCATCCACTCCTCTTCGTGACGCGGTACTTCCTTCGCGTTCGCGAAGAAAGAAACCAGACACCAGCAACTAGCAGTTCCAAAACAGCCCGAAATGCTCCGAAACCACCCCGAAACACACCCGAAGCCCCGGGACCCCGTCTAATCACATTAACCAGTTCCAAAGCATAATACGGACCTACTCGAGGTCTCAAATCACATCAAACAATGTCGAATTCATGGATTGCACCCCATTTCGAGCTTAATGAACTTTAGAATTTCCAACTTCTACATTCGATGCCAAAACCTATCAAATCACGTCCGATTGTCCTCAAATTTTGCACACAAGTTATATTTGACATTACAGACCTACTCCAACTTTCGGAATCAGGTTTCGACCCAGATATCAAAAAGTCCACTTCCGGTCAAACTCCTCAAAAACCTTCAAATTTCTATCTTTAGCCAAATGACTCCAACATGACCCACGAACCTCCGAATTCACTTCCGATCGCGCTCCTAATACCAGAATCACCATACGGAGCTATTCCCAGACTCGGAATCCCAAACGGACATTGATAACACTAAAATGTACTTCAACCCAAACTTATGAAATTCTTCCAAAAATGTTAACTTCCACAATAGGTGTCGAAATGTTCCTGGGTCATCCAAAACCCAATCCGGACATATGCCCAAGTCCAAAATCATCATACAAACCTGTTTGAACCTTTAATTCCCGATTCCGATGTCTTTTACTCAAAAATCCAATCTTAGTCAATTCTTTCAACTTAAAGCTTTCGAAATGAGTACTCTCTTTCCAAATCAACTCCGAACTTCCCGGAATTCAATTTCGACCGTGCGTACAAGTCATAATACCTAAAGTGAAGCTGCTCATAGAGGCAAACTGCTGAACGACATGCTAGAGCTCAAAATAACCGGTCGCGTCGTTACACTGTGTTATCCTTTCCGTTGGTTCAAAGTTGATATTTACCTTGCTTCTTTACTCTATAACTGTCAGAATTTGATATTCCCCTCAGCATGTTCCTATTTCCCATCTTTATTTGTTCAATTCTGTTATTACTATTTCTCGTATATGATTTAACTACATAGGTTTATATGGTTATCGTGTCCTATCCTCGTAACTACTTCACTGAGGTTAGGCTCGACACTTACCAGTATATGGGGTAGGTTGTACTGATACTGCACTCTGCACTTTCTGTGCAAATTTCGGTGTTTGACCATGTGAGTAGTGTTGAGGTTGTTTCCTTCAGCCCACGGGAGACCCAAGGTAGATCTGACGGCATCCGCAGACCCTACAGTCCCCCATCCCTCTATTTTGGATTATCTGTCTCTTTCCATTTCGAGGACAATTTAATTCTTTTAAACCAGTATTTGTAGAACTTCTTAGACGTTTATGAATTGTGACGCCAGATCATAGGGGTAGACATTTATTGGAGTATCTTGAATTGTTATAACACTCCCGCATCTTATATCTGTTTAGCTTTAGTTAATATTTATTTCTATTTGGGTTAATTGTTAATGTGTTAAAAACCGTAATCGTTGGATTTCCTATCATTCAAGAGTTAGGCGCTATCATGATCCCGACGGCGGAAAATTCGGGTCGTGACAGTACAACAGGTACGTGCGGTAATGATCTTTATGCCACAAAAATAATATTTATATCCTCTGTTATTCTACCTCTTCAGGAGGTGAGTTGTGGTATTTACACCGCTTTATAATATTTTCCAGCTTCAGGAGGAAATTTCAATTGTTTACTACTTCAGAGGAAAATTTGAAGTACGAAATATTGAGTATATATTCTCTCAATTGTATTACCTCTTCTGGAGGTGAGTTGTGATATCTTCACAACCAAGAACGCGTTCATATTTACTAACTTTATTAATATTATCATATTCACTTCATGGAATGGATTAATATTTATAAAAAATTCTCATCCTTTAGAAAATCGAACATAATTATCTGAACGCGCATTAATCACAACAAATTGTGATGCTTCAACCTATTTTAAAATATTTGCTACTTCAGGAGCAAATCGAGGTATGCATGTAATATAGAGAATTTTTCTCTAACTTATCTTCAATTGTAATCATAACAACCCTAAATTATCACTTCTGATAGTCATAGGCATATACCACTTTTAGTGGTTACCAAAATTTAGTTACAATGAGATATGCCAATCACTGTCCACTAAAAATTCCCAAATCACTCCAACTTTCCTCAAGGGTGTAGTTATACTTCCACTGAATCCACGTGTTGCTCTACCACTCTCCCTCATATTTAAGCAACTATTCGAGTTTCGCTTCTTACACTTGGCCTTCTAGAAATTTAATCACCGCCCGACACTTCCCAGATGTCTTTCCTCATCCTTTGCTACTAGCTGATGCCTTACATCAAAGTCTAATTCAGTAGCACTTGAACCAATAGACCGCTACTAACTTTTAAACCTTTCTGAAGATCATATTTCTCGAGCCTTCAGCATTAGAAATACACATTAAATCCCGAACCACCACACCCCGCGATCTCTGATAGCCACTTCTCCAATACTATCTTACAATATCTTGCCCCAAAGGCGAATTGTTGAAGGTCTTAACACCCGCGAACTTAGTACATTCAACAAGGACAACGACACCTCATCACAGGTGAAAATTCCACCACACTTGCAAATACCAAGGCTCGTTACTCCATCAACCCAAATCTGAACATCCTTAGCCTGATTTCTTTTCCCCCGCCGGGAATAAAATATCGAATTTCTAAATCATGCACTGAGTAAACCTCTCTTCAAGTCATTCACTGACACGACACATAGGCTAGTATCCTACCATTACATCAACACTGCACGACAATCGTTCATAAGCATCATGGCAGCTTGTGCCTAGCCTCAGAGCTCTCAGAAGTACAGATACTAAGCTGAAATGACAGAATATCCTTCCACGAGGCGACGACAATAGTCAAATCAACTACGCCGGAAGAAGCATCACGTACCACCTCTGTAGTACCTTTAAAATTTCTCAATTCCTAATTTATAATAAGCGTTCCACGTCGCATAAGATTGAATATGAAGGAAATAAAGGCATACGCCTCAAAGGAATCAAACCGCACGATGAGGAATCAAGAAGGGAAGTACTCCTAACAGCCATGTAGCCTCCAGAAGATAAGTACAGACGTCTCCGAACCGATCCACGAGACTCTACTAGGCTTGCTCATGACTCGTGATACCTAAGGGAACCTAGTGCTCTGATACCATGTTGTCACTATCCAAATTCCACTAAGGGTCATGATGGCGCCGGACACCGCTGTCAGGCAAGCCAACCAAAATACTTAATTAAATTCTTATCTTAATAATTTTGAAAATCGAAATTTTCCTTCAACTCAGATAGTAAAAGATAATCTTTACAAAAATAAGTAAAATAATGTTTAGAAGTAAATATAGAATACCCCAAAATCATCCTAGAACCCGGTGTCACAAGCGCATGAGCAATTTCTAGGAAATAATGTTATACAACAACCGTCCGGAATACAATATTGGACAGAAAGTAAATACAGAAATCTGAAAGAGACTCTACTGGTTGCGGGTCGTCTTGAAAAGTGCAGTTCACCTAAGTCTCCATATCAACCATGCTGCTATGCCCACTAGGCCACTAGAGATGCATGTGCCTGTGCAACAAAAATGCACAGCAAGTGTAGTATGAGTACGAAAACAACATGTACCAGTGAGTATCCCGTCTAATCTCGAAGTAGTAGAGACGAGATGTAAACTTCGACACTTACTAGTAGTCCAATAATAATATTTGTAGAAATGGGAGGAGATCATGGATTTTATAAAGCAATTATAAACTCATAAAGCCGGATTACAGGTAAACAACTTCTCAAATAATAATGGATTCTAAGGATTTACTTTTCAGCATCTTTTATTAATTTATCTCCGGCCAGCAAAGGCAAATATCAACATATAAATCTCACGCAAACATTACAAGCATGCGCATATCATGTCGAGGTCGTACGGCCCGATCCAACATAAATGTAAAATGTGCACTGCCGAGGGTCGAACGGTGCGAATCATAGATGCATCTATTACCCCACTCGCGAATCATACATACGACGTGGTCAACATAAATAAACAAACACCCCGCGCGCGAATCATACGAGCAACGCAGACACACATAGATACACACAGTCAAACAGCCAATTAAGAATTTATCGGGGAACATTTATACAAATAAAAGTCAATGCTTTTTTTAATGATTTAAGAAAAAAATATGAAGTTTAGTCCTTTTAGAAATTCATTTACTAATTCGATAGGATTTAAGCAAATCAACTGTCAATAAGATTACAAATATTCCAAGTATAGCATATTTTTGGGTCCTAGACTACCCGAACTTAAACATCATAGTAGCTACGCACGGACTCTCGTCACCTCGTGCATACATAGCCCCCACAAATAGGAGCACATAACCAATTAATTCACCTATGGGGACAATTCCCTCTTACAAGGTTAGAAAGGAGACTCACCTCGCTCCGAAGATCCATAACCGGCATTCCAAATTCTTCCGAAGACTCGAACCGATGAACAATGCTCCAAAACTAGACAATAATTATGCAAATCCATTAATATCTGTTAAATTACTCATTACAATCAAATTTATAACAATTCCTAACCCCGATCGAAAAGTTGACAAAATTACCCTCGGGCCCACGTGCCCGAATTCTGAAATTTTTCGAAGTAACGTTTACCCATAACCTCACGAACTCAAATATATAATTTACTTTCAATTTTATGCCTAAAATCGCGGTCAAAATTCAAAAATATCAAATTTCTAGGTCTTCCTCAAAACCCCAAATTTCTACAAATTTCCTTGACCAAATCCACATACAACCATTGTATTTAGCTTGTAATGAGTAGGAACAACTTAACTTGACATAGATGACGAAAATACCCACTTGAAGCTCTCCAAAGAACGACCCCCATGAAAGATTTGAGATAAAAATGAGCCAAAACCCATTTTAAAACACTTCACTGCCAGGCGATCCTTCTATGCGATCGCATTCCTCTGACCGCGATCGCATAAGCCAAATCCCAGCGGCCTCCAAAATGCACTATGCGATCGCACACTCTTCCCCTCGATCGCATAAGCCAAAAATCCAGCAACCCCTAAAATGCACTATGCGATCGCACTTCTCTCCATGAGTTCGCATAAGCCAAAACAGCAGCCTCCAGATTTTGCACTATGCGATCGCACTCCTCTCCATGCGATCGCATAGAGTAAAAATCTGCTGCAATAACACTAGAAAACCAGCAATCCCACAAGGCTAAAAATGCCCGTTGAGCATCCGAAACATACCCGAGGCCTCCGGGACCTCAACCAAACCTACCAACCAGTCCCATAACATAATACGGACCTGCTCGAGGCCTCAAATCACATCAAACAATGTCGAATTCATGGATTGCACCGCATTCCAAGCTTAATGAACTTTAGAATTTTCAACTTCTACATTCGATGTCGAAACCTATCAAATCATGTCTGATTGGCCTCAAATTTTACACACAAGTTACATTTGACATTATGGACCTACTCCAACTTCCGGAATTATATTCTGACCCTGATATCAAAAAGTCCACTTCCGGTCAAACTCCTCAAAAACCTTCAAATTTCTATCTTTAACCAAATGACTCCAACATGACCCACGGACCTCCGAATTCACTTCCGATCGCGCTCCCAACACCAGAATCACCTTATGGAGCTATTCCCAGACTCGGAATCCCAAACAGACATTGATAACACTGAAATGCACTTCAACCCAATTTTATGAAATTCTTCCAAATATGTTAACTTCCATATTAGGTGCCGAAACGCTCCCCGGGTCTTCCAAAGCCCGATCCAGACATACGCCCAAGTCCGAAATCATCATACGAACCTGCTGGAACCTTCGAATCCCGAATCCGAGGTCGTTTACTCAAAAATTCAATCTTAGTCAATTCTTCCAACTTAAAGCTTCCAAAATGAGAATTCTCTTTCCAAATCAACTCCGAACTTCCCGGAATTCAGTTCCGACCATGCGTACAAGTCATAATACCTGAAGTGAAGCTGTTCATGGCCTCAAACTGCTGAACGGCACGCTAGAGCTCAAAATGATCGGTCGGGTCATTACAGAACTGAAAACTCTTCTATTTATAAAAGAAAGGAAGCAGCTGCGAGGCTTTTCAGGAAGCAGCTGCGAGGCTTTTCAGGAAGCAGTTGCAAGGCTTTTCAGGAAGCAGCTGCGAGACTTTTCAGGAAGCTGCTTGTAAGCGTCTGCATGAGCTGCTTGCAACCTGCATGTTTAATAAGAAGTTGCTGCAAATCATTTCATTGAGTTGTTTGCAACCTGCCTGCATCAGTTGCTTGTAGATAAACTTCAAGGGAGTACTAAATGGATAATCTTCTTCAGGAAGATTATCTATAACAGAGTATTAAATGAACATCCAATATAATATTTTCATAACACTTGGTGATTTTTTTTTGGCAAAATACAAAATTGGTCGGTCAGTCAAAACTAACCGCATTCGTTAGCCAAAAGGTATATAAAATATGCATATATGTATATATATTATAGTTGTATAACTTACACACACACTCTCACACACACACACACACATATATATATATATATATATATATATATATATATATATATATATATATATATATATATATATATATATATATATATATAGTCAAAGGCTCTATAAGGAGTGACTAAAAATTGTATCCAACTCTGAATTAGTCTTCCAATACTATAATACATCTGTCAATTTTTTGTTGTTGTCTACCACTGGTATATTTTTCAGCATTAACAGCCAGAGAATACAAAAGTTTTAAGAAAAGAATATAGAAATAAGAAATTGTTTCTTATAAAATAATTACTAGTAGTATATATCATTTTCCTTTTTTCGCCTCTCATTTCTTTTCTTTTTTTTGGGGTCTTTCCAAGTTGAAAACCACTAGAGCACTACGAAAACGGTTAGGCCAAAAGTCTCAAACAAATCCTATTTTAATGCTCTCTCACGAAGATTAATCCTCACAAATCCATTAACCATTTGTCAACCATTTCTCCATTCAATGTCTTTCTACCACTTGTCAAAATTTACACTCTCATTTCCCCACTATTTAAACTCTTAAACATATCCAAAAATCATTATAAATTAAGAAAAATAACTTTTCAATACGTTACGTACTTAAACAAAAATGGTTGGACAAGGAAACGTGAAGTCAGCCGGAGTAAGGGCAGCACCACCACCAGGGCAGCCGCATACCACCATCAAGGCGGGCGGGGTGGCGGCGTCGCCAATGGGGCAACAAGTTTCTGGGGCGGCTACCGCAGCAGCCGCCGGCAACCAGACATCTCCAAAGTTGCCTTCAGCAACCCACATGAACACTGAAGTACTTAACCAGACACGTAAGATGTCGTTTTGCCCGGCAAAAGCCGCCATCGGCGGCTTCGCCGTGGCCATGACTCTTGCATATTTCACGTTGTATTCCAAGAAAAAGCCCGAAGCAACTGCCATGGATGTTGCTAGAGTTGCCACCGGAACTTCTACAACAGAACATACTCGTCCTCGTAATTAATTGGATTTAAGTTATATACGCTGATAATGCATTGAATTAAGTTATATACACTGATAATGCATTGAATTTTTACACTAGTAAATTAAGTTTCTTGATAGGTAATATTCTTGGTGTTACGTACTAGGTTTGTCAGTTACGTGCATGGTAACTGTTTAAGAATTTTTTGCTTTCTTTTGTTTTTTCTTTTAGTTTTTGTTTTAGGATACAATAATTCCCTTTGTATATCGTGCATGGCACGATTTATGATAGTGGATTTAGTGTTAATTATAAATAAATAATGTCTGACCTTGGAATTGTTTATAATCTGTTCCATCTTTTCACGATCAATTTTTCTTCACTTACCATTTCTTGCAAATGTTTAATTAAGTTCTTCTTCTTTAATTTTGTTGTAAATGTCCTTAGTGAAAGGAAAAAAGATCCCGATGGATGGCCAAACAAGTTGCAGAAACAACGATAAAGGGTACCGGCCTCTTGACCAATGACACAATTGCTTTAAAATTTTAGATTTTAGATATTTAATTATTTTTAATTCAAATTCAAAAAGAGTAAGTAATTATTAACTAATCTAACTAATCTTGTCTTAATATTTGACATTTATTAAATTTCTTTTTATAATACTTGGCATCATCACATTGATTTGCTTCTCCTATTCTATATACAGTCATGCCTTTCTATAACTGCATCCCTATATAACATCCATTCACTATAAAACCCAAGTTTTCCTCAGAACCGATTTTTAAAGTTATATTTAACTCTCTATAACACTTTTTTTTACTTATAACAGTAACAACCATATTTATAGCAGAACGCTCTTTGTAAAATTACTCATCTATAATGGTCATATAGAATATTTAAGATTACTATAGTAATTGTAAAATACACACAATTTTTTTCATTAAACAAAGTTTTTATCTTGCATAAGATATAAGATTTGAAGATTTGCACATGATATCTTTCCCGTTGGACAAATTCTAAAAAATATTCAGATAGAAAATTTAACTGATAAGCTCTTAGATTGTCTTCAAGGGAAATCTATTGAATACCTTTTTTCCTGAAAATGTGGACACGAACCTTCACCAATTCAAGTGTTATATCGTTAGTAAGAGAATGAAATCTACGAAACAAGTTACAATTATAAAGTTTTTTCATCAATCTTGAAAGAGTTTCTTTTTCTATGTAGCTTTAAAATGTCTGCCTTAGAGTTTAAATCATTATACATTTAGTTATGAATTTATTAATAATGTATTAGCTTTCTTCAACATTAAACTACTGAAATATACATATATTTTGAGATTTTAAATTTCAATCATTTTCTTATCTATTATATGTAATATTAAAAAAGGAAAAATAATTAATTTTTGAATAATTTTTCTATAACAGCCAAAAAATATTTAAACGTCAAATGTTGTTATAGGTATATAATAACCATTCACTATAAAGCCAAAAGATATCGTAACAAACGAGGTTGTTATAGAAAGGGTTGACTGTAGATAGATTTATGTAGTGATTTTATTAAAATTACTACACAATAAGTTAAACTATATCTTTATATATTTCATTTATTTTTTGAAATTATTGTTTATGATTTTGTCTTAGTTACCGATAATCCTTTTAATGTCCAAATTGGATTCGAAACTTCCTATTCTATTATAATATTTTTAGTTACATGATCTTATCTATATAGCATGGCCATATGAATTATTATTCAAAAACTTTCTCATCTCAAAAGACAAATTAGTCTAATCATTTTATATATATTTAATTATTTTTATTTTTAATTCAACAATAGTAACTAATTATTAACTAACCAATCTAATTTTGTCCTAAAATTTGACATTTGTTGAATTTTTGTTGTCACACTTGGTATCATCACATTAATTTGCTTCTCCTATATGTAGATAGATTTATACATTAGTTTTTGTTCTAAAATATTTTAATTTTTTTATTTAGTATTTATCTACGATACACGAATATTGTTGTACTATTTTTTCTAAATAAATGGTGTTGAATTAGTTCAAAGGTTAAACAGAGAAGTTCTTTTATTATGTGTCATAAAACTACTAATAATTGCAACAGTTATTTTTTTTTTTTTGTATTATTGTCAATAAGGAATTAAATTGAATTTTTCTTCTCGTTTGTATTTTTCTTCTCAGGCCCACGTGCCCGGATTCCAAATTTTTTTTGAAGATAAAGTCTACTCATGACCTCACGAACTCATATATATAATTTATTCTCAATTCCATGCCCAAAATCTTGGTCAAAATCCAAAAATCTCAATTTCTATGTTTTTCTTCAAAATCCCTAAATTTTCACAATTTTACATGTTTAAATCCATATATAATCCTTGCATTTAACCTATAACTAGAGGAAATCACTTACCTCTTTGATGATGGTGGAACCCCTTCTCAAATGCTCTCAAAAATCGCCTAAGACCAAGTGGGAAATGAGGGAAATGGGCTAAGTCTCGGAATAAAAAGTCATTGCACCAGACGCAGAAGTCGCATTTGCGACCTCTGGCTCGCAATTGCGATGATCGCATTTGCGACAAAGGCATCGCAAATACGGAGCCCAGCTTCCCCCTGCCATGGTCGCATTTGCGACAAAAATCCTCACAAATGCGAAGAGGACAACATCGCAAAAGCGATGATCCCCTTGCAAATGCGATCTCCCCTCAGTAGCCCCAGGTTCGCAAATGCGAGCCTACCTTCGCAAAATGAGGTGATCGCATTTGCGACCAATTCCTTGCAAATGCGATCATACCAGAACCAGAAATTCTAACTCCTTCACAAAATACTCTGAAGCTACTCTGAAACTCACCCGAGCCCTCGAGGATCCAAACCAAACACTCGCACAAGTCTAAAAATATAATACGGACTTGCTCGAAGGCTCAAATCACATCAAACAACATCAAAATCATGAATCGCACTCCAATTCAAGCTTAAGGACCTTTAAATTTTCAACCTCTACTTTCGATGTTTAATCCTATCAAATCGCGTCCGATTAACCTCAAATTTTGCACACAAGTCATATTCGACATTACGGACCTACTCCAACTTCCCGAATCGGAATTCGACCCCGATATCAAAAGGTCCACTTCCGGTCAAACTTCTCAAAAACCTTCAAATTTCTATCTTTAGCCAAATGACTCCAAAATGACCCACGAACCTCTGAATTCACTTCCGATTGCGGTCCCAACACCAGAATCACCATACAAAGCTATTATCAGACTCAGAATCCCAAACGGACATTGATAACACTCAAATGAACTTCAACCCAAACTTATGAAATTCTTCCAAAAATACTAACTTCCACAATAGGTGCTGAAACATTCACGGGCCTTACATAACCCGATCTGGATGCACGCCCAAGTCCAAAATCATCATACGAACCTGCTAAAACCTTCAAATCTCGATTCCGAGGTCGTTTGCTTAAAAAGCCAACCTTAGTCAATTCTTTCAACTTAAAGCTTCCGAAATGAGAATTCCCTCTCCAAATCAACTCTGAACTTCCCGGAATTCAATTCCGACCATGTGTACAAGTCATAATACCTGAAATGCAGCTCCTCATGGCCTCAAACTGATGAATGACGTGCTCGAGTCAAAACTACCAGTCGGGTCATTACACCCAATTTACGCTCTCTAATTTCAAGCCCTAATTCCCCAATTTTAGCCTTTAAATCCCACCAAATTCTTGTCTAATTAGGTAGAAATCACCATAGAATCGAGTATTGAGTTCAAAATCTTACCTCCAAATGTTTCCCTTTGATTCCCTCTTCAATCCCTCTCAAAAAGCTTCAAAACCGCTCAACAATGGTGGAAAATAGACTAAAAATCGCGAAGGCAACTATTTAAACATTATGTCCAAGGATTAATTCCTTCCTCGCGAACGGGGTAGCTCCCTCGCTTTCGTGAAGCACAAAATTCCACTGACCAATTATTCCTCCTTCGCGAATGCGGCATCCTCCACGCGAACGCGAAGCTTCAACTGTCCAAGCCTTCGCGAATGCAAAACACAAAACTCCTAGGGTCTCAGCTACTCCAATTACCCTATGTGAACGCGACTCCTCTCATGCATTCGCGATTCACTGGAATCCAAACCTACGCGAATGCGACCCCAAACTCGCGAACGAGAAGAACATTTAATCCTCTTGGCCCAACCCTTCTTTTCGAACGCGAGCCTATCTTCGCGATCGTGAAGAACAAATTCTTCTGCAACAAAAATCAGAAACTCTCCAACTCTCCAAAATCAAGAATTGGTCCGTTAACCACCCGAAACTCACCTGAGGCCCTCGGGACCTCAACCAAACATGCTAACACATCCCATAACATCATTAAAACTTGTTCCATCATTTGGAACACTCAAAACAACATCAAAACATCAAATCACCCTCAGATTCAAGCCTAAGAATTTCAAAACTTCCAAATTCAGCTTTCGATCAAAAAGTCTATCAAACCTCGTCCGAATGACCTGACATTTTGTACACACGTCTCAAATAACACAACAGACCTACTCCAACTTCCGGAATTCCATTCTGACCCTATATCAAAATTTCCACTACCAACAGGAAAATGCCAAAATTTTAATTTTGCCAATTCAAGTCTAAATCTACCCCGGACCTCTAAAATACATTCTGACCATGCTCCTAAGTCCCAAATCACCTCACAAAGCTATCTGAACCATAAAAATCAAGTTCCGAGATCATTTACTCACAAGTCAACTTCCGGATGACTTTTCCAACGAAAAGGCCAACTTAAGAGACTAAGTGTCTCATTTCTCTACAAAACCACTCCGAACCCAAACTAACCAACAAGATGCGATAAAATACAGTTGAAAAACACATAAAGAAGCATAAATGGGGGAAATGGAGCGGTAACTCATGAAACGACCAGCCGGGTCATTACATCCTCCCCCTCTTAAACAAACGTTTGTCCTCGAACGAGTCAAGAAACATACCTGAAGCCTCAAATAGGTGAGGATATCTGCTCTGCATCTCCGGCTCGGTCTCCCATGAAGCCTCCTCCACGGACCGACCTCTCCATTGCACTTTAACTGAAGCTATATCCTTTGACCTCAACTTTCGAACTTGATGCTCCAAAATAGCTAATGGCTCCACATCATAAGTCAAATCACTATCTAACTGAACCGTCCTGAATACAAAACATGAGACGGATCGCCAATATACGTCCGGAGCATAGAAACATGAAATACTAGATGCACACTCGATAATCTAGGTGGCAAAGAAAGCTCATAAGCCACCTCCCCAATCCTCCGAAGCACCTCAAAAGGCCCAATGAACCAAGGGCTTAATTTACCCTTCTTCCCAAATCTCATAAGACCCTTCATGGGTGAAACCTTCAATAGAACCTTCTCCCCAACCATGTAGGACACATCACGAACCTTCCTGTCAGCATGACTCTTTTGTCTCGACTGCACTGTATGAAGCCACTCCTAGATTACCTTCATCTTGTCCAAAGCTTCCTACACCAAGTCTGTACCCAAAAGCCTAGCCTTACCCGGCTCAAACCAACCAACTGTAAATCTACACTGTCTCCCATACAAAGCCTCATATGGAGCCATTTGAATACTCGACTGAACTGTTGTTATAAGCAAACTCCGTGAGCGGTAGAGACTGATCCCATTAACCACCAAAATCAATGACACAAACGCGCAACATGTCCTCCAATATCTGAATAGTGCACTCGGACTGCCTGTCCGTCTGAGGGTGAAAAGTTATGCTCAACTCAACCTGAGTACCCAACTCTCTCTGAACGACTCTCCAAAACTGCGAAGTAAGTTGAGTACCTCCATCTGAGATGATGTAAACTGGGACACCATGCAAGCGAACTATCTCTCGGATATAGATCTCTTCCAACCGCTCTGAAGAATAGGTAGTACACAGGAATGAAGTGTGCGGATTTGGTCAGTCGATCCACAATCACCCAAATAACATAGAACTTCTTCAAAGTCCATGAGAGTCCAACTAGAAAATCCATGGTGATCCGCTCCCACTTCCACTCTGAAATATCCATCTGCTGAAGCAAGCCACCCGGTCTCTGATGCTTATATTTCATATGCTGATAATTGAGACACCGAGCTACAAATCCCACAATGTCCTTCTTCATTCTCATCCACCAATAATGTTGTCCCAGATCCTGATGCATCTTTGCGGCACTTGGATGGATGGAATACCGCGAGCTATGGGCCTCCTCCAAAATCAACTCTCGAAGCCCGTCTATATTGGGCATGCATATCCGGCCCTGCATCCTCAATACCCATCATCACCAATAGTCACATCTCTAGTATCATCGTGTTAAACTCTGTCCTTAAGGACAAGCAAATGAGGATCATCATACAAGCGCTCTCTGATGCGATCAAACAAGGAAATCCGAGAAACCACACAAGCTAAGATCCGACTGGGCTCCGGAATTTCCAACCTCACAAATTGATTGGCCAAGGCCTGATCATCAATTTCAAGAGGTCTCTCCCCAACCAGAATATTTGCCAAACTGTCCATACTCACTGCCTTCCTACTCAAGGCATCGGCCACTACATTGGCTTTTCCCGGATGGTACAAGATAGTAATATCATAGTCCTTTAGCAGCTCCAACCATCTCTGTTGCCTCAAATTGAGATCCTTCTATTTGAATAAGTGCCTGAGGCTACGATGATCAGTAAACACCTCACAAGACACGCCATAGAGATAATGCCTCCAAATCTTCAATGCGTGAAAAATGGCTGCCAACTCCAAATCATGAACAGGGTAGTTCTTCTCATGGGGCTTCAACTGACGAGAAGCATAAGCAATAACTCTACCCTCCTACATCAACACACACCCAATACTAACTCTTGAAGCATCACAATACACTGTATATGAACCTGAAGTTGATGGAAAAACTAACACTGGAGTTGTGGTCAAGGCAATCTTGAGCTTCTGGAAGCTCACCTCACAATCATCCGACCACCTGAATGGAGCACCCTTTTGAGTCAATTTGGTCAAATGTGATGCTATAGATGAAAATCCCTGAACGAACCGATGGTAATAACCCGCCAACCTAAGACAGCTGCGAATCTCTATGGTTGAGGACGGTCTAGGCCAACTCTGAACTACCTCTATCTTCTTCGGATCAACTTGAATACCCTCATTGGACAACACGTGTCCCAAGAAAGCCACTGAACAAAGCCAAAACTCACACTTGGAGAACTTTGCATAAAGATTCTCCTCCCTCAACCACTGCAACACAACTCTCAAATGCTCTGTGTGCTCCTCCTAACTACGCGAGTACACCAAAATATCATCAATGAAAACTATGAAAAACGAGTCGAGATAAGGTCGAAACATGTTGTTCATCAAATGCATGAACGCTTCTGGGGCATTGGTCACCCCAAAAGACATCACAAGGAACTCATAATGACCATATCGGGTCCTGAAAGTTGTCTTAAGAATATTTGAGTCCCTGATCTTCAGCTGGTGATACCCTGAATAGGGATCAATCTTGGATAACACTCTCGCTCCCTGAAGTTGGTCAAATAAATCATCAATACGAGGCAAAGGATACTTGTTCTTAATTGTAACTTTGTTCAACTGCTTGTAATTAATGCACATCCTCATCGTGTCATCCTTCTTCTTCACAAATAGAACAGGCGTACCCTAAGGCGACATACTTGGCCGAATAAACCCCTTATCAAGGAGTTCTTGAAACTGCTCCTTCAACTCCATTGGTGTCATACAATACGGTGGAATAGAAATGGGCTGAGTGCCCGGCACTAAATCAATACCGAAATCAATATCCTTGTCCGGTGGCATGCCCGACAGGTCTGCAGAAACACATCCGAAAAGTCCCTCACTACCGGGACCGAATCAATGGTAGGAGCCTCTGCACTAACATCCCTCACAAAAGCTAAGTATGAAAGGCAACCTTTCCCAACCATCCGCTAGGCCTTCAAAAATGAAATCACCCTAATGTGAAAAAAATCAGTCGAACCTCGCCACTCAATCTGTGGCATACTCGGCATAGCCAATGTCACTGTATTAGCATGACAGTCCAAAATAGCACGACACTGAGATAGCCAATCCATGCCTAATATCACATCAAAGTCAACCATACAAAGCAACAGAAGGTCCACTCAGGTCTCCAAACCCCCAATAGTCACCACACACGACCAATATACGTGGTCCACAACAATAGTATCGCCCACCATAGTAGATATATGAACAGATGAAACAATAGACTCACGGGGCGTATCCAAATAACGAGCAAAATATGACGACACATATGAAAAAGTGGAACCATGATCAAATAATACAGAGGCATCTTTGTGGCAGACTAAGACAATACTATAATCACAGCATTTGAAGCAATAACATCGGGTCTAGCTGGGAGTGTATAGAAATGGGCCTAACCACCACCTGATCGACCTCCACCTCTGGGCAACCCCTAGTTGACTACCCTTCACCCCTAGTTGGTTGGGTGGGGGTGAAGTAACTGGTGCTGAAGTCGATGGCTGACTCCTCTGCTAAGATGAACCCCCAAGATGACGAGGACACTGCCTCCACATGTGCCCCAACTCTCCACACTCATAATAACCCCCTGGTGCTGGAGACGGGAACTAAAGGGACCCCTAGCACCGGGATGATTAGCAGAAAAACCTGGCATAGAAGAGTCCTGAACTGATGGAGCACGGGACGAACTCTGGGCTGGAAGGGCGCTGAGTGATGAATGTCCCTGATGAGAACTGTGAGAACATGGCTCGATGATTCCCCATGAAAACCTGGGCGAGTTGACTGAGCATGCCTGAAGGATGGCCTCTACCATGCCGAAACTGACCACCATGAGGAGTACCACTGAATCCACCCTGACCATGAGAAGTGTGAGAACCATGGCCCGATGATGCTCCACGATAACCTGGGCGAGCTAACTGAGCATGCCTGAATGAATGACCTCTGCCTGCTAAAACTGACCCCCATGAGGAGTACAACTGAATCCACTCCGACCACTAGGCCACTTAGCCTCCCTCTCAATCCTCTCCTGACTACAAACCATCCCAATCTGTCGAGCTATATAAACAACCTCATCAAAAGTAGCACCAGATACTCTCTCTCTCTATGGTCATAAGCAACCGAAGCTGAAAATCGAGGCCATCTATAAACCTCCTGATCCTCTCTCAATCTGTGAGAACCAACTAGACCGCATAACGAGCCAACTTGGAGAACCGCATCTCATACTGTGTAATAGATCTGTCGCCCTGACAATGCTGCTCGAACTACCTGCGCAACTCCTCTCGGCGAGACTTAGGTAAAAACTTCTCCAGAAAGAGAACGGAGAACCGCTGCTAAGAAAAGGGCATTGTGCCAACCGGCATATGCCTCTCGTAAGCCTCCTACAACTAATTGCAACCCCGGAGAACTAGAAAGTAGTGAATGAGACCCCATGGTCTCCTGAATACTTGCAATCCAAAGCATCCTCTAACACTTGTCCAAGAAACCCTGGGCATCCTCGCCCTCTACACCATTGAAAGTCGGAGGCTGAAGTCTACCAAATCTCTCCAATCTGCGTTGCTTGTCCTCTAGTATAACAGGAGCTACATAGTCCTGAGCAGTTGCAACCGGCTGGGCTGGAGGTGCCCCTAATGTCTTTAGTCCTTGCACGACCTGCTCACGTGTGCGAGCAGTGGGAATCTGAGTGCCTCCCCTAGCCTGAGAAGTAGCTACGACTGTAATAACTGAGACCGCCTGAGCTAGGCCAGTGCACACTGATAGAATCTGGGCCAAGGCCTCCTAAAGGCCTGGAATCACAATAGGCACAATTGGTGCCTGAGCTAGTATTGCTGGAGCATCCACAACTGGGACCTAATGAACTGGGGTGACTAGTGGATCTGCAAGTGCTGCCCTAGCTGCTGTGAGGGCTATACCCTTACCCCTACTGCGGCCTCGACCGCGTCCTCAGTCTCTGGTGGCCCTAGTTGGTGGTACTGGTAGTTGTCCGTCCTGACTGGTAGCATGTGTCCTCACCATCTGTGAGAGAATACAATAATAGAAGTTTAGTACTAGAATCAACAGATTCGCACGACAGGAATTCAAGAATATGAAGTTTTTCCTAAAGGTTCTGCAACCTCCCGAGGATAAGTACATACGTCTCCGTACCGATCCGTGAGACTCTACTAAACCTGCTCATGACTCGTGAGACCTATGTAACCTAGGCATTGATACCAACTTGTCACAACCCTAAAACTGACCTGATCGTGATGGTGCCTAACGTGAAACTAAGCCAGCCGACACAAACATTAAAACCAACCAGAAATTCATAATAAGTCATTTTAAGCCATTAATTAGCTAAAATCCCATAATATAAGTTTAAACAAGCAGTGCGGAAGTACAACACAAGCCCGACATCGGGGTGTCACCAGTCATGAGCAACTACAAACTCATCTAGAAACAATAAAGGATGACATAGTCCGAAAATAAACTACTAAGACAATCTAAATAAGATAGGAAGGAGAAGCTAATGGTTGCGAACGCCAAACAGCTACCTAGTCAACTCCGGAAAACTGCTGGAAGACTAATCAACACTCACTACTGTGTCCCAAGACTCCTGGATCTGCACACAAGGTGCAGGGAGTAATGTGAGTATGCCAACTCAGTAAGTAATAAAAGTAATAGTGGCAGAGTAGTAAGAAAACAGGAAATTTCACGTCATAGCACTACAACAAAATAGTATATGCCCAGAACAATACAATAAATCAATAAAACTCGTAAAAACAACTTAATTCAATAAAACCTTTTTAAAACATCTTTCAATAGTTTTAAACGAGTGATGAAAAAGGATAGAAACGTAATATCCCCTCGGGCAAAAAAAACATTTACCACAACCGCCTCTTGAGAAAAGTATCAACTGATCAAACCCCTTGGGCTACCTTACAATCACTCGTAATCAGCCCCTCGGGCAACAACATGAAACAACAACAGCCCCTTGGGAAATATCGCATCTCTCACACTAGGTACCCGCACTAACTAGGGGTGTTCAGACTCCGGAGAGGCTCCTACAGCCCAAGCGCTATCACAAGCCATCTCGTGGCATAACAAATCAGGCCCTCGGCCTCTCATATATCACAAGTCAGTACAACTTGCTGCGGTGTGCAACCCGATCCCATAATATTCTCACAACATAGGCCCCCAACCTCAGTTAGTCAGAAATCTCTCAAGCCCCTCGGGCAACAGTAAAACATGAGGGTCAAATTTCAAGCTCTAATTCCCCAATTTTAGGCTTTAAATCCCACTAATTTCATGTCTAATTAGGTAGAAATCACCATAGAATCGAGTATTGAGTTCAAAAATCTTGCCTCCAAATGTTTCCCTTCGATTCCCTCTTCAATCCCTATCAAAAAGCTTCAAAACCTCTCAACAATGGTGGAAAATAGACTAAAAATTGTGAAGGAAACTATTTAAACATTCTGCCCAGGGATTAATTCCTTCTTTGCGAACGCGGTAGCTCCCTCGCATCTGCGAAGAACAAAACTCCACTGACCAATTATTCTTCCTTCGCAAACGCGACATCCTCCATACGAACATGAAGCTTCTACTGTCCAAGCCTTCGCAAATGCGACCTTACCTATGTGTCACGACCCAAACCTCGATCCGGTCGTGATGGTGCCTCTCGTGAATACAAGGCCAACCAACCAACCCATTTCGCCTTTTCAGAATAGTTAATATTAATAAATAGTTTTATCATAGTTAAATAACCACAGTCTAAACAAACGATTTCTTTATTAAGTGCAGAATACAACCCAAACACAGCCCAAACCGGGGTGTCACAAGCCACGAGCATCTATTAGAGCATAAATACAACTACAAGGTCTGAATTATACAAAACAGGATTGATGAACGAAAAGAGAGAGAAGCGGTGCTGCGAACAATGGCAGCCACCTCGCTAAACTCTGCCAACTCTGCCTCCGATCAGCTAAAACCCGCTATTGGATGTATAAATACCTGCATCTGCACACACAGTGCAGGGAGTAAAGTGAGTATTCCAACTCAGTGAGTAATAAAGGTAAATAATAACTGAGCAGTAAGAAATCACGTAAAGCAGCCAACATGCTGTATAGAAGCAGTGTAAAACCCTTTGAGAAAAGCAGTGAAGCTGTGAAATCTTTAGAAATATCTTAGCTCAGTTTAAACCTCTTTTGAGAATGACTTTTTCAACAATTACGCAATGATTGCAAAACAGTTAGTACCGATAAGCACAGAAAATCAGCCCCTCGGGCACAAATACCACAATATAACAGGTAAAATGACGAGTAAATGTCAAAGATGAACACATAAAAGTTCGTCCCTCAGGCAATATCTCATAACAGTACCAGCCCATCGGGCTACCTCACAAGAACAATATCAGCCCATCGGGCTCACTCTCAGAATAGTATCAGCCCCTCGGGCTCACTCTCAGATCAATATCATATAGTAACCGCTGCGGCATGCAGCCTAATCCATATATCGCTGCGGCGTGCAGCCCGATCCATATATCGTCGACGGCGCTCACTGGGGGTGTGCAGTTTCCAGGAGAGGCCCCTTACGACCCAAGCGTTATATCAAGCCACCCCGTGGCATCATCTCTCGGCACTCGGCCTCACATCACACGACACTTGGCCCCACATCACTCAAGCCACCTCGTAGCGTATAAAAGTTTCTCAGGCCCTCGGCCTCATATCACTCAGCATATCCTCACCAATGGCCCTCGGCCTCACTCAGTCCGAAAATCATCACAAGCCCCTCGGGCATTAGTAAAACAGTAATTCTCAGCCCAAAACATCTTTTAGAAATATCATATAAGTTTCAAATATGAGTAAGAGTGGTTGAGTTTGTAAAACAATAAATATCAACAGGACTGAGTTCAAGTAATAAATCAATACAGTGAGGAAATAGTGATAAAACTCCCCGAAGGGTTCAAATAGTCGGCACGAAGCCCAAATATGGCAATCAGCCCAAATCATGATGATAACAATTAAGTTTCAGTCAAATACGCGGTAAAATCATTGATCGGGACGGACCAAGTCACAATCCCCAGTAGTAAAAGACCCCACGCTTATCATCCAGCGCGTGTCTCACCTCAATATAGCACTACGATATGCAATCCGGGGTTTCAAACCCTCAGGATATCATTTACAATCATTACTCACCTCGAACCGGCAAAATCTCTAGCTCGTGACGCCTTTGCCCCTCAAATTGGCCTCCACGCACGTCGAATCTAACCAAAATCAGAACGAATACATCACAATATGCTAAGGGAGCAAAGCCCAAGCGAAAACAATCGAAAAATATCAACAATGCCGAAATTAGCAAAACCCGAGCCCCGGGCCCACTTCTCGAAACTCAGAAATTTTCACATCATTAGATTCCTCATCTCCCCATGAATTCATACATATCAAAAACACAAGAATCGGAGTTCAATTGACCCCTCAAATCCCCAATTTAAGCTCTCTTAAACTCAAGCCCTAAACCTCCATTTTTAGCCCTTTAAATCTCTTAAATTTCAGTCCCAATCCGTGAAATATTACCATAAAAGTGTGTTTTAGGTCAAAAATCCTTACCTTATCGAAGTTCTCTTGAAATCTCTCTTCAAAATCGCCTAAAAGCCCTCAATCCGAAGTGAAAATGATGAAATCCTTCAAAAATCGCGAAGAAGGAACATATATATACCTTCTGTCCAGGGGTTTTCGCATATGCGACCCCTCCACCGCTTCTGCGGTACCGCTTTTGCGGTCACGCATCCGCTTCTGCGGAACTCACTAAAGGGACCAGGCCCCGTATCTGCGACTCCGCAGATGCGGCTAACCTCACCACTTCTGCGATCCCAGACCATCTCCTCATCTCCTGCTTCTGCGGCCAAAAACACACATATGCGACGCCGCACCTGCGATCCCCAACCTGCAGGTGCGAAAGTACCAGAAGCAGCAAAATCTGAAGCTGCAATTACACCTCAACTCTTCCGTTAACCACCCGAAATCATCCCGGGACCCCAACCAAAATCACAAACATGACTCAATACCTTATTCAAACTTGTTCCAATCATCAAAAATACCTCAAACAATATCAAATTACTCAAAACTCATCGAATTCAAGCCTAAGTTTTCCCAAGGCTTCCGAAACACGCTTTCAATAAAAAAACCCAACCAAACCACCTCCGAATGACATGAAATTTTGCATACACATCCCAAATGACATAAAGAAGCTACAGAAACTCTCGGAATTCCATTCTGATGCCTAGATTAAAATCTCACCTACCAACCGGAAATCGCCAAAATCTCAACTTCGCCAATTCAAGTCTTGTTCTACTCCGGACCTCCAAACCCAATTCTGATCACGCTCCTAAGTCATAAATTACCCAATGAAGCTAACCAAATCATAAAAATTCCATTCCGAGCTCATATACAAATAAGTCAACTCTTGGTCAAACCTTTCAAATTCAAAGCTTTCAACTCAGACTGTTCTTTCAAATTCATTCTGATTTCCCTGAAACCAAGACCAACGAACTACATCAGTCATAATACATCATACGGGGCAAGTCATGCCCGAGGATTGGCAATCAAAGTGCAAAAGCTCAAAATGACCGGTCGGGTCGTTACATTATGCGAATGTGAAGCACAAAACTCCTGGGGTCCCAACTGCTCCAATTACCCTACGCGAACGCGACTCCTCTCATGCGTTTGTGATTCACTGGAATCCAAACCTATGCGAACGCGAAGAACATTTTCTCCTCTAGGCCCAGCCCTTTCTTCGCGAATGCGAGACTATCTTCGCGAACGTGAAGAACAAATTCTTCTACAACAAAACCAAGAATTGATCTGTTAACCACCTAAAACTCACCTTCCCTCGGGACCTCAACCAAACATGCCAATACATCCCATAACATCATTCAAACTTGTTACAACCTTCGGAACACTCAAAAAAACATCAAAACATCAAATCACCCACGGATTCAAGCTTAAGAATTCCAAAACTTCCAAATTCGGCTTTCGATCAAAAAATCTATCAAACCTTATCCGAATGATCTGAAATTTTGCACACACGTCCCAAATGACACAACGGACCTACTCCAACATCTGGAATTCCATTCCGAACCCTATATCAAAATTTCCACTACCAATCGAAAAATGCCAAAATTCCAATTTCGCCAATTCAAGCCTAAATCTACCCCGGACCTACAAAATACATTCCGATCACGCTCCTAAGTCCCAAATCACCTCACGAAGCTATCTGAACCATAAAAACCAAGTTTTGAGACTATTTACTCACAAGTCAACTTTTGGTTGACTTTTCCAACTAAAAGGTCAACTTAAGAGACTAAACGTCTCATTTCTCTACAAAATCACACCGAATCCAAACTAACCAATACGATGCGATGAAATACAGCTGAACAACACAAAAAGAAGCAGAAATAGGGGAAACAGAGCGGTAACTCATGAAACGCCCGGCCGGGTCGTTACACTTCTCTCTCTCCTCCTATTTCCGCCGCCACCCTTCTCCATCGACGGTGCCGCTCGCCACAATTCTCCACCGGCAGCGGCCAACCTCCAATAAACCCCAAAATAACTTCAATCTACTCCTCTTCTCCTCCTCTACCTCACCCTACCAACTAAACCCATAAAAAACCAACACCTCTAAAACCTAAAGGTGGCCAAAAACCCTACACCACCACTACCCCGCCGCCGGAAATCGCCCAAGGTGGCGGCAGAGCTCCAAAACCCCTCAAACTCATACCATATACTCCTATCATCCTCCTAAACATCATACTACCAACCAAATCCCCAAAACTCCGACCAATATCCATGGATCTTAGATCTAAAAAGGCCAAAACCCTAGATCTACACCCTTTTCATTTTCCTAGCCGTTAAAAAAATCCTCCGGCCAAGATCTCCCATCAAGGATCTTAGATCCCGGACGAGAGTCTTGACTTGAGGATTTTTCACGGTTAGACCCATTTAATTTTGTTATTTTATTTACGCATTTTTATTTCCGCATTTATTTTATTTCTGTTATTTTTTTTATCCGCATTTTTATTCTGTTTTTTTATTTAAAAATTCTGACATTATTTTATTTTCTGTTATTTTTTTACGCATTGTTCTCTTTTTTTAAATTAATTATTGCTGTTAGTTATACTCCATTATAATTAATTAACTAATTAAAATCGGACTTAATTAAAAATATAGATAAAGTTAGAATAATCATATTCTATTAGTTTTATTATGTATTTGTTATTTCGTTTGTTAGTTAATTATTTAAAACGAATTAATCAAGATAAAAAGTAAAAAAAAATAGTGTTACTTTCTTTCTTTCTGTTTCATTATTATTCCCTTTGCTTATTTTTATTAAAATTAGGCCTGGCTAAATAGACATGCCCATAGCTTTGCTATTATTGTTTATTTATTTTTGTATTAAAATTGGGCCTGACAAACAGGCTCATAGCTTTGTTAAAGTTTAAAGTCCAAGCTCTTTAGGCCAAGAGTCATCTGACTCAGGCCCATAACCAATATGGTTTTGAGGTAATTTCAAGACTCTTAAGGGTCAATTTTGGAAACCAAAATTCTAAATATTATTCAAAAAAGTACTAGAACTTTCTAGAATAGAGAAAATTGTCCCAATATTGAGCAGGAAAAAAAGATAAAATCCAAAAATATCCGAAAATAGGACACTTATCTATTTTCTGAGATAAGGAAGGTACTAGAAATTGGACAGTTGTCCATTTCTGTAAAGAAGATGCCATTTTCCTTAATTTATAGGGAATTCTGACAGATTCTTTGTACCTTAACTCTTATCCTTTTTTACCTCCTCATTCTATAAATACACTCCTTCTTTTCATTATACACAGACCTGGATATACATTTTAGACCTAAAAATATACACTGATATAAAGAAAATATTCTGGAATCATATTGATTTGGCAATGCTTTTGGAGTTTCTTTCTTTCACTCTAAGCAAAGAACTCCTACTGGTTTCATACTTTTTTTCTGGGATTTCTGGGCTTAAATCTGAAGCTGTGTTGGATTTCTTGTTTGGTTATTCTTACTGCAGCTCCTACTCAAATTTTCAGAGACCTATTTTCTTTCTGTTTATTTTCTTGCAGCTATCAAGGTATTTTTCTTAATAAATGTAAAGCTTCATCTTTGCTGAATCATGACTTGAATTTGTTGATAAAGTTGTAATTAGTTTGAATATTGCAAGAATTATGTTAGTTTGAAGTTGTTTATTTAAAAGTTGTGCTGCAAATTCATTTACACTATTTTACGCAAATATATTAGTTTAAAAATATTCTGGAAATTAGAGAATCTACTTAAAGATTCATACATTTATAAAATTTGTATGTTCATATGCAGTAGTATCACATAGGTCATTTTCTAGAAATGTAGCGGCCCGACCGGTCGTTTTGAGCTCTAGCACGCCGTTCAGTAGTTTGGGCCATGAACAGCTTCATTTAAGGTATCATGACTTGCACGTGTAGTCAGAATTGAACTTCGGGAAGTTTGGAATCGATTTAGAAAGAGAAATCTCATTTCGAAAGCTTTAAGTTGAAAGAATTAGCTAAGATCGGAATATTTAGTAAACGACATCAGAATCGGGATTCGAGCATTTCAGCAGGTTCGTATGATAATTTTGTACTTGGGCGTATGCCCAAATCGGGTTTAGGATGAACCGGGAGCGTTTTGGCGCATATTATGGAAGTTAGCATTTTGGAAGAAATTTCATAAGTTTGGGTTGAAGTGCATTTCGGTGTTATCGATGTCCGTTTGGGATTCTGAGTCTGGGAGTAGCTCTGTATGGTGATTCTGTTGTTGGGAATGCGATCAGAAGTGAATTCGGAGGTCCGTGGGTCATTTTGGAATCATTTGGCTAAAGATAGAAATTTGAAGGTTTTTGAGAAGTTTGACCAGAAGTGGACTTTGTGATATCGGGGTCGGAATCTGATTCCGAAAGTTGGATTAGGTCCGTAATGTCGAATATGACTTGTGTGCAAAATTTGAAGTCAATCGGACGTGATTTGATAGGTTTAAACATCGAAAGTAGAAGTTTGAAATTCTAAAGTTCATAAAGCTTGGATTGGAGGTCGATTCATGATTTTAGCGTGGTTTGATATGATTTGAGGCCTCAAGCAAGTGAGTAATATGTTTTTGGACTGGTTGGTGTGATTGGTTGGGGTCACGGGGGCCTCGGGTGGATTCCGGGTGGTTAACGGAACAAAAATGGAATTTGGAGAATTGCTGAAGCATCTGCTTCTGACATAACCGCACCTGCGGTTGGTCGACCGCAGGTGCGAGACCGCAGAAGCGGTCGTAGCCTCGCATATGCGGCCCAGAGCTTTCCAGGCTAAACCACAGAAGCGGCTCCTTAGCCGCAGAAGCGGCTTCGTAGATGCGGCTTCAAGACCACAGAAGCGGTCCCAGCCCTTTTAGCCAATTCCGCAAATGCGGCCTCCCTTCGCAGATGCGGAAACTACTGAAGTAGTCAGCTTCATTTAAGCTGAGCCCCAGCCATTTTTGACCATTTGCCACTCGGGTATTGAGCGATTTTGGAGCTCTTGAGAAGGAATTTCCACATAGCATCGTGAGGTAAGTTCATCCTCCTTATTTCTAAGTTTAACACTCGAGTTTTGGGTAGATTAACACCTAAAGATTTGGAGAAATCAAGGGATTAGAGCTAGACCTAAGGTTTTAATAAAATTTAGATTTTACCACGAATTGGTTATGAAATGGATTAGAAATCATATATTATTGGTCCTTAGGTTATAGAGAACAACTTCCTTAGAAAAATTTCGGAATCCGGGCATGTGGGCCCGGGGATAAATTTTAGGAACCTTGCGTTTGGGGTTGGAAAATTGGTTTAATAAGTAGAATATGAACTTTTGAGCATGTATTGACTAGTTCTTACCCTATTTGAATAGTTTTGGATCGTTCGTCTCCAAATTGGAGGTTTGAGCACGTTCTTGAATTGGAATATAGGCATCGGAGCAAGGTGAGTCTCCTTTCTAATCTTGTAAGAGGGAATTGTCCCCATAGGTGAGTTAATTGGTTATGTGCTTCTATTTGTGGGGGCTACGTACGCACGAGGTGACGAGAGTTCGTGCGTAGCTACTATTATACTATTGTCCGAGTAGTCTAGGACCCAAAAGCATGTTGTACTTGGAAATATTTGTAATCCTATCGATGGTTTGAATTGCTTAAATCACATCGGATTAGTAAGTGAATTTCTAAAAGATTGAACTTCATTTTCTTGAATTTTAAAAAGAGAATTGGATTTTCCTTGGGTAGTCGTTCCCTAATGAAGTCTTGATTAACAATTTGAATATACGATTCTATGTGTACCTGTGTCGCATGTATAATTTGCGAGCAGGGTGTTTGTTTATTTTATATTGACCGCGTCGCATGAATGATTCGCGAGCGGGATAATAGATGCATCTATGGATCGGGCCGTACGACATCGGCATGATATGCGCATGCTTGTATTGTTGCTTGGGATTTATAAATATTCTCATTTGCCTTTCCTCGCTGGAGATAAATTGATAAAGATAATGAAAAGTAAATTCTTTGGAAATTCATTATTATTTGGAAAGTTGATTACCTGCTATCTGGCTTTATGAATTATAATTGTTGTTTTAATAAAATTTCATTGAACTCCTCACATGTTTACTATATTATCGTTGGACCACTAATAAGTGTTGAAGTTGACCTATCGTCTCAACTTCTTCGAGATTAGATGGGATACTCATTGGGTACACGCTATTTTCGTACTCATATTACACTTGTTGTGTATTTTTGTTGCACAGGTTCATATGTGGCTAGTGGCTTAATGGCATAGCGGCATGGTTAATACAGAGACTTAGGTGAGTTGCATTTATCGAGACGTCTGTAGCCAGCAGAGTCTCCTTCAGAGTATTGTATTGTATTGTATTTTCATTTATGTCCACTTATATTCCGGACAGTTACTGTATTTTATTTCATTCCCTAGAAATTGCTCATGTACTTGTGACACCGGGTTCTAGGATAATCACAGGATATTTCAGTAGTTAAATTTTGTAAAGACACCCTATTTTATCCAGTGGAGTTTATTATTTATTATTTATTTGTTTAAAGAAAATAATTTCAAAATAATTTAAAATGAGAGATTGATAGTAAATTGTAGTTGGCTTGCCGACAGAGGTGTCCGGCGCCATCACGACCCTTAGTGGAATTTGGGTTGTGACAAGAAATTCTGTTAGAATAGCAATAGGCAGTTTTATTATTATTATTATTATTCAGTTAGCAAAAAATGTAATAATTTAATTTTTATTGCATTTCCTTGTATGTAAAATCAGCTTTACCATGTTGTTTTTCAATAATTAAATAATTCTTATTATTATTAGCTTAAAGTCATAAAAATCAGATTTTTACAAAGTAACTAAGTGATAATCATAATACATTTCCAGGCCCAAAACCAACTGGGTTTATGAAATTGTGTTATGATTTTTACTAAATAAAATGAGTTGACCAATAGCCTTTACACTGCAAGATTTTGAAATACAAATAAGTTTTAAAAAAACCAGCATTTCGAAAAAACAAAGGATTAGGCAAATCAGTAGGAAGATTGTCCAAAATTTAACGAATTTTGATTTATTCAAAAAACCTTTTTACTTCTGTTTTAAAAGATAAACAAAACATATGCAAAACTTTATAAATGTCATTACAAATTTTATCTCAAACTCTCTCCTTTACACAAATATGCATTGGGCTAGAGTTTACTTGGACTCATTATAATCAGGCCCAAATCTTCCCTTTTAAATTCATTTATTTTCCACAAATAAATATTGGGCCAGAGTTACTTGGACTCATTAGTAGGCCCAAATCTTCCTAAATCCATTATGTTTAAATTGATTGAATGCTCAATAATTTGTTTGGGCCAGGTTCTTCTGGATTTAGTCAAAACCAAGTTCCTTTATATTTAATTTAACTGTTTGAATAATAGACAATATATGTCTTGGTTAGAGTTCATTTGGACTCAATCCTTATCAGGCCCCAAACTTCAAAATCCGGGCATGTTTGACATTTAATAAATAAAGTTGCTCCATTTGATCAAATAAGTGTCTCATATAGTATTAAACTTTTACACCTAGCTAAATGAGGTAGAATACTTAGATACATAATCACAGCTTTAGGTACACCTTTAAAAATAGATTAACTATTACAATTATGTATACACATGCATGACATAGTTGTTATGCCAAGGTATATGTTCGCGTAATCATGGTTAAACGTTTTTTTTAAAACGCCTTAATCAAATATTCGTAGAAATGATTTTGGTGCGAGTTTTGAATTGCTATTATGATTATGTTTCTTTCAAATAAAGTCAAAGTATGTGTTCGCGCAACTTTGACCAAACCTTTTTCTTAAATAAACTAAGTGTTAGGAATTGAGTATACGTACGCGTAACTTATCTTAAGATTAATTCTTTAAATATAGATTATCAAGTGATTAATAGCGGTAAAAGGTAAAATAAGCATAGGTTTTAAAATGAGTAATTAGACGAAATAAGCAAAGTATAAATTGCTAAGCGACCATGCTAAAACCACGGAACCCGAAAATGCCTAACACCTTCTCCCGACTTAACAGAATCCCTTACCTAGTCTTTCTAGTTTCGCAAACTTTAAACGAAGTCAAATTTTCCTCAATTTGGGATTTTAAAAATAAACCGGTGACTTTGGACACCATAAATTATTCCAAATGGCTACTCTAAAATTAAATAAATAATCCCATATCGAATAATGTCACTTAAAGTGGAAAAACTTCCTTATATCCCCCTTTCGGATAAAAAAGGAGGTATGACAGGCATCACCCTTGGAGGTTATATTTTGAAGGAAAATACTTCACGCCAAAGAGGACCTCGATAGGAGAACTTTGTAATGGGCGAAACGTTAAGATGAACTGTGTCCATATAGAATAATCGAGCCCCGATGGCACAACATATATGCATGTATCAATTATTCAAAGAAGCATTCTTTATATATCAAAACACTTTGTGTTTCAAAAAAGTCTATTACCGTACGAGCTCTACACTTATAATTCTACGAGAAACGGCACAAGGTCCAGAATGCAAATACACCCCGAATACTCGGGGACTGTCATCGACTGCCAATACATCCAAGTCATAAAAATCTCGAACTCATAAGACCTCAAAGAGGAATCCCCTCGATATAAAGGTTCAAGGCCATCATACTCGGGGACTAACACTTCGAACAAGTTTGAAGGGTTATCGGGAAACAAGTCCAAGAGATATACCCGAAGGACACGACCATATTAAAGACTACGGTCACATAAAGGCTACGGCTGAAATAATGTGGCTCGAAGATGTCCGACTTCCGCCATAAATCACAGGTTTTCAAACACTTTGAAAATCGGTTAAAGTAGGCTACCCTCATCATAAGCAAATAATAACCCAACGGGTACAAAAAACACATGCTAAGGCATAGAAAAATTTCACTAAGTCTTTTAGCTGAAAAGAGAGTAAACTTTCAAGCCGCTTTAGAGGCCGAGTCGGCCCAACTTAAAGAGCTCAAGGGCCAACCTAAGAGAGCCTAAGGGACGATATAAAAAGAGCCTAAGGGCCAAAATATATAGGGTTCGAGACCTTTTTCTCACCCAACTCGGACTCAAGAGTCCCATCGTCCCGAGCTCGCATCAAATCAATTTAAGCTCAACTCGAGGATTGACAAAAAAACCTTAAGAGATATTGTATTTATCAATAAAAAACCTATGAGTTTATTATGTTCTAAGTTCAGGCCATTACTCGGACGGATCATAAAGGTTATAACATCAAATTTCTTTCAATAAAGACGAGACGGAATTTGATACAAATCAAAGATGAAGCAAAGAAATCCTTTTATATTCATAAGGGGTGTTTACAAAAGATATTTACAACGACCCCAAGGGGCCTTTACACAAAAACAAAGAAGAACCTAATCTATTTTGAGGTTACATCCCCGGAAGCAACATCGTTAGGAACTGCATCCTCGGGAGCTCTATATTCGGGAACCTCCTCCTCGGGGACTCCACCTTTGCCTTCCCCGCCCTCAAAACCACTCACATCATCTTCATCATCTGAAGAAACAAGAAACCTGGCATCGGTTTCCAGCACATTTTCTTGGGCTATTTCTTCAGTGAAGTCAAAACCTCGGGCGTGGATTTCTTCGAGAGTTTCCCTCTAGGCTTGGTACTTGGCCAAATCATTACTATGTTTTTCCCGGTTGGATGCCTCCTTCAGCTTCGCCTAAATAGCTTTGGCATCCTTTAATCATACAGCGATGATCTTATCAGCCATAGCCTTCGTCTTCTCAACTTCAGCCTTGGCCTGTGAAGCTTTTGCCCCGGCTTTGGCAATCTCTGCCTCTAACTCCTCAATTTGCTTGGCCTGAGCCAGGCTCTTCACTTTAATACCTCGGATTTGAGTTTCAGTCGAGTCCAGTTGGGGTGTAACAGCTTCTTTATCGGCAGCAAGTCGGTTCATGCTCTCTTTCCATCGGTAGCAGTCATTCTTAACTTGATCGACCTCGCCCGGAGCTGCCCAATCATCTCCAACTTTTGCTGTAGCTGAGACATCAAAGTGTTAGCCTCCGAAGTAAGGCCAAGAAGACCATACTCTGTTAAAATCACAGTTACCTACTCATCTAGCTCAGCCTCGTTTTTTCAAACTTTAGCCAAATCAGCCCAAAGATCCTTGAGCTCCTCCTCTTTTTGGCTATAAAGGAGCTTCAAGGCCTTCCCTTTATTCGAAGCTTTCTTGATCTCGGCATCACATTGGCTTAACTCAGCCCTGAACTTGGTAATGGCCTACGGGAAAAACAAATAGATGTCAATTAACACATATGGAGAAGAAAACAAAGAAATTTTGCAAACTACAAGGATTAGTGCTTACCCGGGAGAAGAGACGCTGAGCCTCTTCAAAAAGGGTAGATGCATCATTAAGGTCGGAGGCATTATCAACCCCAGCAAAACAATCCTGAAAGGGATCTTCTTCGAGGACATTGCTCGGATCGGGTACGTAGAGCATTAATTAAATTTGGTAGTGTTTTTATTTAGTATATTCTGGTAGTGTTTTTATTTTTTTTATTGAAAAAGAATTAAATTTGGGCCAATTGGTAGCTCATTTTTAGATTTTAGTGGCCCAGTAAGACAAAGGTCCATTCTTATCAATCCCTTTTAGCCCAAAAACTTTTCTCACCCATCAAACCCCTCATTTAATCATAGTCATTGATCTACTTTCATCCAAGGGCCAATATTAATTCCCCATCCCAAATAAAACCTAACTATTCTCCCAAACCAATAGACCTAATCTTTAGGAGCTAGCGGCAGCACCCCAAAAAATACACACGCCTCTGTCGCCCCCATTTCCAAAAACCCATTTTTCCACCAAACTTTTGAACTTTCTCCACCACACCTTCTTCACAAGCTCTTTTGCATAGAAAACTAAAATAGAAGAGGTGCTCTCTTACTTGTAACCGAAGATGACCAAAGAAAAAATGGAGAATTCACTAGTAGAATAAGGAATTATGCAAGGACTCATCACTAGCAGTAGCAATTAGCGGCGCTTGTCGTCGTCGTTCTACCCAAAGAAGTTCCTTCAAAATCCACTTCTACTTCAACAATTTAATCAGCTAAAGACGACGAATCTTCTCGTCTCCTCTTCGATAATTTGATTGAGACTTGAGATGCCGTCGAGTTGAAGTTTCCTTTCGTTGGTTTCGATCTAAGGTTATTGTTGCCGTCCATTTTTCCGGTTATGTCCGCGTTGCCGGGATTTGACGTTTGCTGTAAACAAATTGAAGGTTCTCCTTGTTAATTGAAGAAAGTTTTTTTGAGGTATATTCTTCTTACTTTACTACTAAGTTCATGGGTTTAGATCTCAGTCCATAATTCTAATCTTTCCCTACTTCTTTCATTTTTTTTTTCTCATATGAATAGTCTAATTTGTTTGTTCACCTTGCTTTAATTGTTGCTCTGTGATTAAGTTTTAATTCCTTTTGATTTCTGTTATCTAAGATTTGTTTGGGTTGGGATCCTTATTTGAATTTTTAATTGAGAATAATTTGTGGATTTTTGTCTTATGATTGTTGAGCCATTAGTCCACCAATATTTTTTTTAAAGAAAAATAATGCACTAAGGATTTTGGGATTGAGCGAGTCATGGAATCTCAAGTGGCTTTTTTTTTTTGTTTTGATCCATGTTAGCTATATATTTTAGGCTTCTTTGTTTATATGGTTTATTTGTCTTGGATATTTTGTGGATGTAGTAATTATTTGAAAGATATAGCGTTATGCAAAGGCAAAGAAAATTATCATCTTCGTTGTTTTGAACGTGGGGTGGACAACAAGAATGAAGATTCAATTTATCATGTTAATTATTTTACTTTATTTGTTTTGATCACTAGTAGCATGTTTAGGCCGACCACAACTGGGTTGGCAATCTTAAGATCTTTTTTTATTTATTTGTTTTTGGTTTCGAGGTGAGAGGTTGCCCTTTTAGTTAGTTTATATTTAGAGGAATCCCCCGTAGAATTTGTATATATTATTATTCGGGGTATGCCCCAAAGTGAATGTAAACGGAGGCCATGATGAACACCGTGGAAGAAGTATAGTGTAGGTTATCTAAGGATTTTAATTTTCATTTATTAGGAGGGAAAAACCTTGAGCCTTTTCTGTTTTTTTTTTGTATGTTTTTGCCTCGATCTGAGTATTCTTTAAAGCCACCTTGATCATGTACGCAACTATGACCTTCACGAGACTTGGAAAATGCCTAACAACTTCTCTTCGAGTCAAACAAACCCCTTTATTCAGGATCTCTGGTACAGTCAGTTTTGGAGTCTAAACGTGTTTCAAAAGAACAAATAATTTCTAAAAATGGTGACTTGACACACCGAAAGCAAATGTCAGGTGACGACTATGAAAAATCTTTTAAACATAAATTTTGGTCACTTTCAATTTGAAAATTCTTTTAAGCTTTAAAGTCCACTTTACATCTTTTAAAGGGGTAACTGAGGTGAAAAAAAAGGGTGTGACAGCTGATGGTTTAGCAATTTAACCTTTAGTTAAGAGTCACATTTTGAATGACATACACTTATTCCTTCTAGAATTTCTTCGTGATCACGCCCAACTATGCCTTATAAAAAAGACTAAGGGGTCGTTGCAAATATAATCCAGTTTACAACTCCGGAGTCGAATCCCACAGAGAATTAAGGCTTAACTACAGTTGTTCAATATCGCTAAGAAATACAAGTCCAAACAATTTCCTAATTATAATAATTACAATGTTTATTTTTATCTAATTAACTAACAAATACTAGAAAGCAGTTAAACTATCAATTAACAAGGATAACGATTGGAGACAAGATTACGGAGGTCTAGAGTTGTGATTTCCCCTATTGCCGGAATCTTTTCCGCTATGTTTTTTTATAAATTTTCCTAAGTCTTCTCCATCGATCATGAGCGCTTTGAGTGTTATAATTCTCTCCTGAGTAACTACCACAATTTACTAGATATATTCTCCTAAATTACGCTGGCTGCCATTAAGTATGGCTCACTCGGATCGCACCAAGATTTCATTATCCTAATCACACCTTTAAACCCTCCGTATTGATCCCTCATATACGTTAAGAGTGACGTTGTTCAACAACTACCTGAATATGCACTCTCTCCCGAGTAATACACACTAAATAGCCACAGTCGATTGAGAGCTCTTCAACCAACCATAATAATAACGTAGTTGAACAAATAGAGATAATATTACAGTAAATCTATATTAATATAACAGGAAAATTATCCTCCAATAGGATCTATCAAAACCTTAGATAATGAATTAGCTATTCATAATAGTATGCATAACTACAATACTAGAATTCATAAGCAATAATGGAAATAGAAAGAAGAAAGTGCAAAAACTCGTAGAAGAATTCACCACCTTGTTCCTAGTGTGTTCTTGCCTCCTTAGGTCGAATCCGCTCTCAAATCTGTCCAATCTCGATCTCTTGTCTGTCTCTCGTCTCCAATTTCCCCTAAAATTGGCATTTTTAGGTCTATTTATATGTGTAACGATCCGGTCGGTCGTTTCATGAGTTACCGCTCCGTTTTCCCATTTCTACTTATTATTACCTTGTTCAGCTGTATTGTGCATTATCAGGTTGGTTGGCTCGGGTTTAGAAAGGTTTTGGTAAGGTTTGAGATACTTAGTCTCTTTTGAGGAAACTTTAGTTGGAAAAGTTAACCGGATGTTGACTCATGTGTCAAAGGGCTCAGATGTGAGTTCCAATGGTTCGGATAGCTTCGGGAGGTGATTTGGGACTTAGGAGCGTGATCGAAATGTGTTTTGGAGGTCCGAAGCAGATTTAGGCTTGAATTCGCGAAATTAGAATTTTGGCGTTTTCCGATTGATAGGTGAGATTTTGATATAGGGGTTGGAATGGAATTCCAGAAGTTGCGGTAGGTTCGTTGTGTCATTTGGGATGTGTGCGCAAAATTACAGGTCATTCGGACGTGGTTGGTAGACGTTTTGATCGAAAACGGAATTTAGAAGATATTGGAATTCTTAGGCTTGAGTCCGATGCGAATTTGGTGTTTTGATGTTGTTTTCAGCATTCCTAAGGTTGGAACAAGTTTGAATGATGTTATGGGATATGATGGCATGTTTGGTTGGGGTCTCAAGGGCCTCGGGTGAGTTTCGGGTGCTCAAACGGACTATTTCATGTTGTGGAAAGTTGTAGAAAACTGTCGTGTGTGCTTTGCAGACAATTGGCCTTCGCGTTTGCAAGTAGGCTCTCGCATTCGCGAAGGGTTAGATTGAGAGGCTGTGAAGTTAGCCTTCGCATTCGCGAAGGGGGTCCCTCGATCACGAAGGGTTGAGGCTCGTGGTCATCGCGTTCGCGAGGTTCATGCCGTGTTCGCATAGAAGTAAGGTGAGCAGCTGGGTCCAATTTGGTTTGTTCTTCGCGTTTGCGGATGGAGTGTCGCATTCGCGGTGAGTAAGAAAGTTAAGCTTTCGCGTTAGCGAGGGGTGGTCGCGTTCGCATAAGAGGGAATTTTGGTCAACTTAAGTTTGTGTTTCGCGAATGCGAGGCTTTGACCGAGTTCACGAAGAAGGATTTAAATGTCTGGGTAGAATGTTTTAAAAGCTCATTTCTGCAATTTTGAACACAAGTTCCTCCATTTTTGGGCGATTTTGAAGCTTTTTGAAGGAGATTGAAGAGGGAATAAAGGGGAAACACTTGGAGGTAAGATTTATGGACTTAATACTCAATCCTAATATTTTTTCGACCTAATTAATCATGGAATTTAAGCCTAATATTGAAGAACTACGGCTTGTAATTGGAGACCTAGAATTTGGGATTTGAGGGGTCGTTTGTTGTTGGATTTTGGTGATTTTGATGTGAATAAACTCGGGGAGTGATAAGGAGTCTATTGATGTAATTTTTATCAGAATCCGAGATGTGAGCCCGGGGGTCGGGTTTGGTTAATTTCGGGATTTGTGTTGTAATTTGATTTCTTCCGAGTGGGCTTTGTTCCCTTAGCATATTTTGATAGTTTTGCACTGATTTTGGTTAGATTTGGAGCATCCGGAGGCCGATTCGATAGGCAAAGGATCGCGGACTAGAGTTTGGATCGGATAGAGGTGAGTAATGATTGTAAATGTTCTCCTAAGGGTATGAAACCCCAGATTTTACATCATTGTGCTATATTGAGGTGACGCACACGCTAGATGGCGAGCGTGGGGCTGTGCACCGTTGGGGATTGTGACTTAGTCCATCCCGAATGACTGTTTTACCGCGTATTTGATTGAAAACTATTTTCTATCATCATGTTTTGGGTTGAATGCCATATTTAGGCCTTGTGCCAACTATTTGGACCCTTAGGGGATTTTTACTGCTATTTCCTCACTATTTTGATTTTATATCTGTGCTCAGTCATGCTATAGTATATTGTTTTCATAACTCAGCTATGTTTACTCTTTTTTAACACTTTAAATGATATTTTGAGCTGAGCATCATATTTACTATGCCCGAGTGGCTTTTAGAGATTTCTGACTGAGTAGGGTCGAGGGCCTGTGTTGTGAGGATTATTATGGGATCGGGCTTCACGCCGCAGTAGAGCTGTACTGATTATAATTATGAGGCTGAGGGATTGAGTTGTACGCCACGAGGTGGCTTGATATGAGGCTGAGAGCCTGTTGATTATGCCACGAGATGGCTTGATATTGCGCTTGGGCCATAAGGGGCCCCTCTCACAGTCTGTATACCCCCAGTGAGCGTGAGTCCCTATTTTAATATGAGATATAGCCCGAGGGGTGGTGTTGTCCTATGTTATTGCCCGATGGGCTGATTTTGTTGACATTGTGCCCGAGGGGAAGATTTTATGTGTTTATCTTTTCTAGCTGCTTCTCATTTACTTGTTTAACTGTTAAAAAGGTGTTTTAAAGAAGCTTATTCGGAACTAAAGTGTTTTCATAATATTTCACCGTATCATTGCCTTTTATTTGTTTTGCACTGCTTCTTTATAGCATGTTGTTATGATTTACGTGATTTCTTATCGCTCAGTCTTCATTTGTTATTATTACTCATTGAGTTGGAGTACTCACTTTACTCCCCGCACCATATGTGCAGATTCAGCAGTGAGGGTTGATTGCTCAGCAGGCTATTCGGAGTCCACTAGGTAGCTGCTCGACGATTGCAGCCCATTGTTTCTCCCTCCTATCTCAGCAGGCTATTCGGAGTCCACTAGGTAGCTGCTCGACTATTGCAGCCCAGTGTTTCTCCCTCCTATCTTACTTCCTATTTTTAGTTCTATAATAGACTGTATAAACTCTTTCAGACTTGTAGACTTATGCTAGATGCTCATGACTGGTGACACTCTGATGTCGGGCTATGTTTATTCCGCAAATTGTACTGTTTCACTATTTTCTTTGGGATTTAATCATGTTAATGACTTAAATTGTGTTAGTTGAATTGCTTAAAATGAATTGGATGTAGTGTCGGCTGGCCTTGTCTTCATGAGAGGCGCCATCACGATCGGGTATGGGTTTAGGGTCATGACAAGGTTGTATCAGAGCCTAGGTTACATAGGTCTTACGAGTCATGAGCAGGTTTAGTAGAGTCTCTCGGATCGGTACAGAGACGTCTGTATTTATCCTCGAGAGGCTATAGAACCTTTAGGAAAACCTTTATATTCTTGAAATTCTTGTCGTGCGAATCTGCTGATCCGAGTACTAAACTTTTGTTATTCTATTCTCTCACAGATAGTGAGGACACGTACTACTGGTTAGGATGGACGACCACCAGTACCATCAACTGTGACCACTAGAGGTTGAGGACGCGGTCATGGTCACGGTAGGGGTAGGTGTAGGGGTGTGTCCCGTACAGCAGCTAGGGCAGCACTTGTAGATCTACCAGTTGCCCTAGTTTTGGATCAGGTCCCAGTTGTGGATGCTCTAGCAGCACCAGCTCAGGCACCAGTTGTGCCCATTTGATTCTAGGTCTTCAGGAGGCATTGGCTTAGATTCTATCAGTATGCACTGGCCTAGCTCAGGCGATTTCAGTTACTACAGCCGCAGCTACTTCTTAGGCCGGGGGAGGCACTCAGACTCCCGCCGCTCGCATACCTGAGTAGGCCGTACAGGGACTTCAGACACTAGGGGCACATCCAGCCCAACCAGTTGTAGCTGCTCAGGACTATGTAGCTCCTGCCATGCCAGAGGACGAGCAGCGCATGTTGGAGAGGTTTGGTAGACTTCAGCCTCCGACTTTTAGTGGAGCAGAGGGAGAGGATGCCCAGGGTTTCTTGGACAAGTATTAGAGGATTCTTCGTACAACGGGTATTCTGGGGACCAGCGGGGTCGCTTTCATTACTTTTTAGTTTTCTGGAGCCGCCTTCACTTGGTGGGAGGCTTATGAGAGGCGTAGGCCTGTTGGTGCAGCACCCCTTACTTGGCAACAGTTCTCTGTTCTCTTTTTGGAGAAATATGTGCCACAGTCTCGTAGAGAGGAGCTGCGCATGCAGTTCGAGTGGTTGCGTCAGGGAGAGATAACTGTGTTGCAGTATAAGATGAGGTTCTTAGAGTTAGCTCGTCATGCTATTTGGTTGGTTGCGACAGATATAGAGAGGATTAGGAGGTTTGTTGATGGACTCACATATCAGCTTCATATTCTCATGACCAGGGAGAGGGTGTCTGGTGCTACTTTTGAGGAAGTTGTAGACATTGTTCGCGAGATTGAGTCAGTTCGTCGCCAGGAGCGAGATGAGAGGGAGGCCAAGAGGCCTCGAGGATCTGGTAGTTATGGTGGTACTCCTTCGAGAGGCCAGTTTCAGCACGGCAGAGGCCGTCCATTCAGGCATGCTCAGCCAGCTCGCCTAGGTTATCATGGGGCGTCATCGGGTCATGGTTCTCACAGTTCTCATTAGGGCCAGTCATCAGTCAGTGCCCTTCTAGCTCAGAGTTCATCCCGTGTTCTATCAATTCAGGGCTTTTCTATGCTAGATGCATCTACTAGTCATTCCGGTGCTAGGGGTTCCCTTCAGTCCCCATCTCCAGCACCCGGGAGTTGCTATGAGTGTGGAGAGATGGGTCTTATATGGAGGCAGTATCCTCGTTGTCTTGCGGGTTCATCTCAGCAGAGGAGTCAGCCATCGGCTTCAGTGCCACTTACTTCACCACCTACCCACTAGGGGTCTCCCTTGAGGGGGAGGTCGATCAGGTGGCGGTCATGCCTGTTTCTATGCACTTCCATCTAGACCCGATGCTATTTGCTTCAGATGTTGTCATTACAGGTATTGTCTCAGTCTGCCACAGAGATGCCTCTATATTATTTGATTCTGGTTCCACTTATTCTTATGTGTTATCATACTTTGCTCATTATTTAGATATGCCCCGTGAGTCCCTTGTTTCACCTGTTCATGTATCTACTCCGGTGGGCAATACTGTTATTATAGACCGTGTATACCGGTTGAGTGTGGTGACTATTGGGGGTCTGGAGACTCGAGTGGATCTTTTGTTGTTATGTATGGTGGATTTCGATGTTATATTGGGCATGGATTGGCTATCTCCGTGTCGTGCTATTTTGGACTGTCATGCTAAGATAGTGACATTGGCTATGCCGGGTGTGCCACAGATTGAGTGGCAAGGTTCAACTGATTATGTTCCCAATAGGGTAATTTCGTTCTTGAAGACCCAACATATGGTTGAGAAGGGTTGTCTTTCGTATTTAGCCTTTGTGAGTGATGTCGGTGCAGAGACTCCTAGTATTGATTTTGTTCCAGTTGTGAGAGAGTTTCCCGATGTGTTTCATGCAGACCTGTCGGGCATGCCACCGAACAGGGATATTGATTTTGGTATTGACCTGGTGCTGGGCACTCAGCCCATTTCTATTCCACTGTATCGTATGGCACCAATAGAGTTAAAGGAGTTGAAGGAGCAGGTTCAGGAACTTCTTGATAAGGGATTCATTCGGCCTAGTGTGTCGCCTTGGGGTGTGCCGGTTCTATTTGTGAAGAAGAAGGATGGCACTATGAGAATGTGCATTGATTACATGCAGTTGAACAAAGTAACAATTAAGAACAAGTATCATTTGCCTCACATTGATGATTTGTTTGACCAGCTTCAGGGAGCGAGAGTGTTCTCCAAGATTGATCTCCATTCAGGTTATCACCAGTTGAAGATCAGGGACTCTGATATTCTTAAGACGGCTTTCAGGACCCGATATGGTCATTATGAGTTCTTAGTGATGTCTTTTGGGCTGACCAATGCCCCAGCATCATTCATGCATTTGATGAATAGCGTGTTCTGGCCTTATCTCGACTCGTTTATCATAGTTTTCATTGATGATATTTTGGTTTTTTCGCGTAGTAAGGAGGAGCACGCGGAGCATCTGAGAGATGTGTTGCAGAGATTGAGGGAGGAGAAGCTTTATGCAAAGTTCTCCAAGTGTGAGTTTTGGCTTAGTTTAGTGGCTTTCTTAGGGCACGTGGTGTCCAGTGAGGGTATTCAAGTTGATCTGAAGAAGATAGAGGCGGTTCAGAGTTGGCCCAGATCGTCCTCAGTCATAGAGATTCGTAGCTTTCTTGGTTTGGCGGGTTATTATCGCCGGTTTGTTCAGGGATTCTCATCGATCGCATTGCCCTTGACCAAGTTGACTCAAAAGGGTACTCTATTCAGGTGGTCAGATGAGTGTGAGGAGAGCTTTCAGAAGCTCAAGACTGCCTTGACCACAACTCTAGTGTTAGTTTTGCCATCAGCTTCAGGTTCATATACTGTGTATTGTGATGCTTCGAGAATTGGTATTGGGTGTGTGTTGATGCATGAGGGTAGAGTTATTGCTTATGATTCACGCCAGTTGAAGCCCCATGATAAGAACTACCATGTTTATGATTTGGAGTTGGCTGACATTGTTCACGCATTGAAGATTTGGAGGCATTATTTGTATGGTGTGTCTTGTGAGGTGTTTACTGATTATCGTAGCCTTCAGCACTTGTTTAAGCAGAAGGATATCAATTTAAGGTAGCGGAGATGGTTGGACTTGCTAAAGGATTATGATATTACTATATTGTACCATCCGGGAAAGGCCAATGTGGTGGCTGATGCCTTGAGTAGGAAGGCGGTGAGTATGAGGAGTCTGGCATATATTCCAATTGGGGAGAGACCTCTTGCAGTTGATGTTCAGGACTTGGCCAATCGGTTCGTGAGGTTAGATATTTCGGAGCCTAGTCGAGTATGGGCTTGTGTGATTTATCGGTCTTCCTTATATGATCGTATCAGAGAGCGCCAGTATGATGATCCCCATTTGCTTGTCCTTAAGGACAGAGTTCAGCACGATGATGCCAGAGTTGTGACTATTGATGATGATGGGGTGCTAAGGATGCAGGGTCGGATATTTGTGCCCAATGTAGAGGGGCTTCAGGGGTTGATTCTGGAGGAGGCCCATAGCTCGCGGTATTCCATTCATCCGGGTGCCGCGAAGATGTATCAAGATCTGAGACAACATTATTGGTGGAGGAGAATGAAGAAGGACATTGTGGGATTTGTAGCTCGGTGTCTCAATTATCAGCAAGTAAAATATGAGCATCAGAGACCGGGTGGCTTGCTTCAGCCGATGGATATTCCAGAGTGTAAGTGGGAGGGGATCACCATGGACTTTGTAGTTGGGCTCCCACGGACTTTGAAGAAGTTCGATGCTATTTGGGTAATTGTGGATCGGCTGACCAAGTCCATGCAGTTCATTCCTGTGTGTACTACCTATTCTTCAGAGCGGTTGGCAGAGATCTATATCCGGGAGATTGTTTGTTTGCATGGTATCCCAGTTTCCATCATTTCAGATAGGGGCACTCAGTTTACTTCGCCGTTTTGGAGGTCTATGCAGCGAGAGTTGGGTACTCAGGTTGAGTTGAGCACAACTTTTCACCCTCAGACGGGCGGACAGTTCGAGCGCACAATTTAGATATTGGAGGACATGTTGCGTGCTTGTGTCATTGATTTCGGAGGGTCGTGAGATCAATTTCTACTGCTTGCAGAGTTTGCTTATAAAAACAGTCAGTCGAGTATTCAGATGTCTCCATATGAGGCTTTGTATGGGAGGCGATGTAGATTTTCAGTTGGTTGGTTTGAGCCGGGTGAGGATAGTCTATTGGGGACAGACTTGGTGCAGGATGCTTTAGAAAAGGTGAAGGTAATTCAAGAGAGGCTTCGTACAGCGCAGTCGAGACAAAAGAGTTATGCTGACAGGAAGGTTCGGGATGTGTCCTACATGGTCGGTGAGAAGGTTTTGTTAAAGGTTTCACCCATGAAGGGTGTTATGAGATTTGGGAAGAAAGGTAAATTGAGTCCTCGGTTCATTGAGGTGCTTCGGAGGATTGAGGAGGTGGCTTATGAGCTTGTTTTGCCACCCAGCTTGTCGAGTGTGCATCTGGTATTTCATGTTTCTATGCTCCGGAAGTATATTGGGGATCCGTCTCATATTCTGTATTTCAGCACGGTTCAGTTAGATGATGATTTGACTTATGATGTGGAGCTAGTAGCTATTTTGGAGTGTCAGGTTCGAAAGTTGAGATCAAAGGATATAGCTTCAGTGAATGTGCAGTGGAGAGGTCGGCCCGTAAAGGAGGTTACCTGGGAGACCGAGTGGGAGATACAGAGCAGATATCCTCACCTGTTTGAGGCTTTAGGTATGTTTCTTGACTCGTTCGAGGACGAACGTTTATTTAAGAGGGGGCAGATGTAATGACTCGGCCGGTCATTTCATGAGTTACTGCTCGGTTTCCCCCATTTTTGCTTATTATTGCCTTGTTCGGCTGTATTATGCATTATCGGGTTGGTTGGCTCGGGTTCGGAAAGGTTTTGGTAAGGTTTGAGACACTTAGTCTCTTTTGAGGAAGCTTAAGTTGGAAAAGTTAACCGGATGTTGACTTATGTGTCAAAGGGCTCGGATGTGACCGATGGTTCGGATAGCTTCGGGAGGTGATTTGTGACTTAGGAGCATGATCGGAATGTGTTTTGGAGGTCCGGAGTAGATGTAGGCTTGAATTAGCGAAATTGGAATTTTGGCGTTTTTCGGTTGATAGGTGAGATTTTGATATAGGGGTCGGAATAGAATTACGGAAGTTGCGGTAGGTCTGTTGTGTCATTTAGGATGTGTGTGTAAAATTTCAGGTCATTCAAACGTAGTTTGATAGACTTTTTGATCGAAAGAGGAATTTAAAAGATTTTGGAATTCTTAGGCTTGAATCCGATGCGAATTTGGTATCTTGATATTGTTTTGAGTGTTCTGAAGGTTGGAAAAAGTTTGAATGATGTTATGGATATGTTGGCATGTTTGGTTGAGGTCCCGAGGGCCTCAGGTGAGTTTCGAGTGGTCAAACGGACTATTTCATGTTGTGGAAAGTCACAGAAAACTGATGTGTGTGTGTTGCAGACAATTGGCCTTCGCATTCGCGAGTAGGCCCTCGCGTTCGTGAAGGGTTAGGTTGGGAGGCTGTGAAGTTGGCCTTCGCATTCGTGATAGGGGTCTCGTGATCGCGAAGGGTTGAGGCTCATGGTCATCGTGTTTGCGAGGTTCATGCCGTGTTCGCGTAGAAGTAAGGTAAGCAGCTGGGTCCACATTGGTTTGTTCTTTGCATACGCAAATAGAGTGTCGCGTTCGCGGTGAGTAAGAAAGTTAAGCTTTCGCGTTCGCGAGGGGTGGTCGCATTCGTGTAAGAATGAATTTTGGTCAACTTAAGTTTGTGCTTCGCGAATGCGAGGCTTTAACGGCGTTCGCGAAGAAGGATTTGAATGCCTGGGCAGAATGTTTTAAAAGCTCATTTCTGCAATTTTGAGCACAAGTTTCTCCATTTTTGGGCGATTTTGAAACTTTTTGAAGGGGATTAAAGTGGGAATCAATGGGGAACACTCGAAGGTAAGATTTATGGACTTAATACTCAATCCTAATGTATTTTCTACCTAATTAATCATGGAATTTAAGCCTAATATTGAAGAACTAGGGCTTGTAATTGGAGACATAGAATTTGGGATTTGAGGGGTTGTTTGTGGTTGGATTTTGGTGATGTTGATATGAATGAACTCGGGGAGTGATAAGGAGTCCATTGATCTAAATTTTATCGGAATTCGAGACGTGGGCCCGGGGGTCGGGTTTGGCCAATTTCGGGATTTGTGTTGTAATTTGATTTCTTTCGAGTGGGCTTTGTTGCCTTAGCATATTTTGATGGTTTTGCACTGATTTTGGTTAGATTTAGAGCATCTGAAGGCCGATTCGAGAGGCAAAAGCATCGTGGACTGGAGTTTGGACCGGATAGAGGTGAGCAATGATTGTAAATGTTGTCCTGGGGGCATGAAACCCCGGACTTCATATCGTTGGGCTATATTGAGGTGACACACACGCTAGATGGCGAGCATGGGGCTGTGCACCATTGGGGATTGTGACTTAGTCCATCCCGAATGACTGTTTTACCGCGTATTTGATTGAAAATTGTTTGATATCATCATGTTTTGGGCCGAATGTCATATTTGGGCCTCGTGCCAACTATTGGACCCTTAGGGGATTTTTACTGTTATTTCCTCACTGTTTTGATTTTATATCTGTACTCAGTCATGCTATAGTATACTATTTTTATAACTCAACCATGTTTTAACACTTTAAATGATATTTTAGGCTGAGCATCATATTTTACTGTGCATGCGTGGCTTTTAGAGATTTCTGACTGAGTAGGGCCGAGGGCCTGTGTTGTGAGGATTATTATGGGATCGGGTTGCACGCCGCAGCAGAGCTGTACTGATTATGATTATGAGGCCGAGGGCCTGAGTTATATGCCACGAGGTGGCTTGATATGAGGCCAAGATCCTATTGATTATGCCATGAGATGGCTTGATATTGCGCTTGGGTCGTAAGGGGCCCTCCCGGAGTCTGTACACCCCTAGTGAGCGCGGGTACCCATTGTAATATGAGATATAGCCCGAGGGGTTGGTGTTGTCCTATGTTATTGCCCGAGGAGATGATTCTTTTGACATTGTCCCTGAGGGACGGATTTTATGTGTTTATATTTTCTAGTTGCTTCTCATTTACTTGTTTAACTGTTAAAAAGGTGTTTTAAAGAAGCTTATTCGGAACTAAGGTGTTTTCATAAGATTTCACTGTATCATTGCCTTTTATTTTTTTTTGCATTGCTTCTTTATAGCATGTTGTTGTGCTTTACGTGATTTCTTATCGCTCAGTTTTCATTTATTATTATTACTCACTGAGTTGGAGTACTCACTTTACTTCTTGCACCCTGTGTGCAGATTCAAGAGCTTCAGGTCCCGTCAGTGAGGGTTGATTGCTCAGCAGGCTATTCGGAGTCCACTAGGTAGCTGCTCGGCGTTCGCAGCCCAACGTTTCTCCCTCCTATCTTACTTCCTGTTCTTAGTTCTGTAATAGACTGTATAAACTCTTTCAGACTTGTAGACTTATGCTAGATGCTCATGACTGGTGATACCCCGATGTCAGGCTTTGTTTATTTCGCAAATTGTACTGTTTCACTATTTTCTTTGGGATTTAATCATGTTAATGACTTAAATTGTGTTAGTTGAATTGCTTAAAATGAATTGGGTGTAGTGTCGGATGGCCTTGTCTTCACGATAGGCGCCATCATGACCAGGTCTGGGTTTAGGGTCGTGACAATATGTGTAGGAAAAGTCCTAAATGTGTAGGTCAAGTTCTAGTCAAACCGGGAGACGAGCTTGGCCTTTGCCTGGCCTCACCAGGTTTCTCCTTTTCACTGTTCTTAGCACGCTTTCAACATTTAAGTATCCCTTTTTCTCTACTTTCATCTTCAATTCATCTACACACAAAATAAACTCCATTATGCGTAAATAAAGAGTAATTTATCATTAAAGCATATAAAATGCAAGGCAAATAATGTACGAAACTATGGAATTATAGCCACACATCAATACCCCACACTTAAACATTGCTCGTCCTCGAGAAATCAAACTATACTTATAGACACAACCTTGAGCACTTTGTTTTTACACAATTGAGGTACACTACACTAATGACCATGGTTTTTAGCAACAATTAAACTCTAGCATATGCAATCACATACACTTCCCTTTTCTTATGCCATGCTTCACGAATATTCACAACAAAGACAACATGCTCATAACAATCCTAGCCTCAAACACCAACTCAATGTCACAATGCACTCATGGCTTGAACACCCAACATCATAGAGAGAAGTCTAAAAACGTTACCTATCTCTCGTGGAACCATGTGCCCTCACCACAAGAATAATAGAGTAAGTTGAATCCACATATTCAAATTAAATGCTCAAATATATTTTAAGGACTCATATATATCAAAGAATCGCTCACTCTCACAAAAGAAGTCACATGCATACAATTGGTACCATAGGCTTGCCCATAATGTAAATCTCTACTAATGTAAGCTCACTCGATCTAAAATCAATTAGAATTTTTTCAAGCTTGTAATGTGGGATAAGGAATGGGTAGGACATATTTAGGAATAGTGGTTCACCATCCTAAGCACTTTACACATCAGTTAATAATCTTTATGCGCAAATTCCTCAATCCCCTTCAATTTCACAAACAAAATCATCCCTAACAACGTACCCTTCTTCTTTAAGCACTACTTTAATTCATACCCACTAGCAAGAACAAGACAACAATTTATTAATCTCTATTTTTCTTTCTTTTATTTTCTTCAGATTTTTCTCTTTTTTTATTTTTTTATTCCTTTGTAGTTTTCGCTAGTGATGTATTACTTTACAGAACAAGTGCACCTTTCTTTCTTTCATTGGTCCCACTCAAATCCCACCACATACTTGGTCCCTTCTTACTTCTTTTAGCACTCATTTCACAATTAACAGGGTTAAGAGGCAAAAGGAACAAAAATATCAATTAAGAACAAAAAGGGTATATGCTTGTAATGTGGGTGCCAAATAAAAGTCTATAGTCTCAAAAGGGTTAGCTAGGGACAAATTTTATTTGTGATAACAATAATGCTCGAAAAGACATCAAAGGAAGTCTAAAATCATTTTTCACACCGAGCTTCACCTAAATTTTCGCTTCAAATCACATACCGGGCAAGTTCTAGACACAAGTACAATACATGAACTACACAAAATCTCACCACACCTGGCACATGATTCACTAAGGACGGTCTCATTCCGATTCTCAAACTAATGCAAGTATTACAGAGCCACAAGATATTAACCATTAATCGCAAAGTGAATATAAGCCAAGAAAATGAGATGTAGGCGTCACAAAACATGCTATCTAAATAACCAAGGCATCATAAGCAATTTTAGCTCATAGGGAAGATACTACATATGCCAAAGCCTAAATATGCTACTATTAAACAAGTCAAGGGCGCCTAGGAATATCATCTTTCTTCCTCTATTTATTTCCTAATTCTAATCTACTCTAAAAATAAAAAAATAAAAGGAAAAACTACTACTCTGTTCAAGCAAAACCCTTAGAAAAGAACCGCGACACAAAATAAACCAAGAGGGAATTACTACACTACCTACCAAAAATTCTTTTTTTAGAATTAAATCACTCAAGAAAATTATCTAATAGATCCATCGTCGGGCAAATCCAATCATTTTAAAAAAAGTATTATTCAATTAAACTAACACAGCTAAAGTAGCATAAAAAGTCACCCGGACAATCTCCTCACCCCCCACTTAAAATTGTGTATTGTCCCCAATGCACACCATACTAATAAGAGGGTAAAAGAAACTCTCTGGTAGGCCAAAGGCCGAAACACTAGCAGCTTATGGGGTAATCAGACTTCTCCTAGGCTTGGTCTTTCGTGCGGGTACCTCACACTTAGTTCCAACCATCTAGTTTATTGTTGCATCCTTCCAATAGCTTTGCTTTTCATGCTCCTAGAAAATCAAAAATCAACACTACAAAAATAACAAAAAAAAAAATAAAAGAAAGCAGTAAAGCTGGGTTGCCTCCCAACAAGCGCTTGATTTAACGTCGCAACACGAGGCGAATCACTTTCTGCCTCCACTTTGAACTTATGAATTGGAACCCAAGTTTTGATTTTGCTCTATGATCATGCTCCTGGGGTGGTGGAACGAATCTGACTGGCCCAATAAAACAATGTAGTATTCTGCACTTCTTGGCCTTTAGATGAGGTGTGTACTCCCGACTTTCTAGCAAGAAGAATTTCAGAATGTAGGCATCTTGTTCCTTATTCCTTGACTTCTCAAGTGGCTCGGATGGCTCTATTTCTATATCATCATCAAAACACAATGTGAAAAAATACTTGGAGTGTGGACCTGTAACGACCCGACCGGTCATTTTGAGCATTTGTACTTCGCTCGGTTGTTTGAGGGCATGAGTAACTCCGTAGAAAGTATATGACTTATGTGAATCGTCTGTTTTGGTTTACAGATTATTCGGAATTGATTTGGAAGAATGATTCTCAGCTATAAGCTTTAAATTTGATAGATTTGACCAAATTTTGACCTTTTAGAATTTGACCTCGGATTGGAATTTTGATGGTTCTGTTAGCTCTATTGGGTGATTTTGGACTTAGGAGCGCGTCCGGATTGTAATTTGGAGGTCCATAGTAGAATTTGGCTTGAAATGGTGAAAGTTGCAATTTTAAAAAGTTTAATCGGGAGTGGACTTTTTGATATCAAGGTCGGATTGCGATTCCGGAAGTTCGAGCAGGTCCATAATGTCAAATGTGACTTGCATGCAAAATTTGAGGTCAATCGGACATGATTTGATAGGTTTCGACATCGGTTGTGGAAGCTTCAAGTTTCAGTTCATTGATTTCGAATTGAGGTGTGATTTATTGTTTCGATGTTGTTATGTATGTTTTGAGGCCTCAAGTAGGTCCGTGTTATGGTATGAGACTTTGGGTATGTTCGAACAGGGTCCCGAGGGGCTCGGGTGAGTTTCGAATATGATTGGGTTGTGTTGTGCTCGTTTTTTATGTTTCGACGTCGTTTTTCAAGCATAAATGGTACTACATTAAGCAAATGAGCTCTCACTTCTGTTTTTATTGAAGCATTAGATTCGTATCGTAATTACAAATTCATAGCAAAAATAATCGTTGAATTTGGACATCGTATGAGGATTTTATGGCCATTTTACTAAGAATTGGATTGCCAGATCTTTCAGATTAATTACGCAATTGCCACTGAATTCGTATTTAAAAATCAGCACTATTTTTAAATATTGAAACCAACATATCTCCTTTAATATAAGGTCAAATGGAGTGATTCAAGAGCCAACTTGACTAAAATTTTACAAGGAATCCATTGGAGGCATCAAAAGCGAGTTTCGGGATTATTTGGCATGAGAATCGAGGCGGAATATCTGACAGAAAAATACATAAAACAAGGGTTTGTTCATTTGGTCATATTTTTGAGTTAGGGAGCTAGGATTTGGGCGATTTTGGATGTGATTTTCACCATATGTATTGGAGTAAGTTTTCTCTACTCCGTTTTGGTTATATTTCATGAATCCATCTTCGTTTTTGGCATTTGATTGATGATCTCAAAAGTGAATTTTGGGGGGTTTTGCCTAAACTTTCATAAAGTAATTTTTTAAGTTTTGAACATCGATTCGGAGTCGGAATTGGATAAAACTAGTATGGTTGGACTCATAATTGAATATATTGTCGGATTTTATGAGTTTTGTCGGGCTTAGATATGCAGGCCCGGGTTGGGCTTTTTGGCCGATTTTGGGCTTTTGATTAAAGATTCGACCTTTGTCAATTGTGATTGGTTGCTTTAGCATTGTTTGATGTATTTAAGTTGTTTTTGTTAGTTTTGAGCCGTTCGGAGGTTGGAACACGCGAGATGGCATTTGGAGCATCGCTTGGCTTGCTCAGTATTGGAATTGGCTTGTTTGAGGTAAGTAATGATTGTAAATCTAGTCCTGAGGGTATGAACCCCCGGATTTCACACTGCTTTAATATTTTGAGGTGACGCACATGCTAGGTGACAGGCGTATGGGCATGCACCATTGGGAATTATAACTTGGTCCGTCCTGTAGCAACTATAAAGCTGTGTATTTGATTTAAATTATATGATACTTATGTGTTTTAGAAAGAATTTCCTATAAATTGGGTTGAATGACATATTTGGGCCTTGTTCCAGAGCTGTTTGGACCCTTAGGGCCTTTTTCTTATTAACCTCTCACTATTTTTGATTTAAGATCTATACTCAGTCATGTTGTGTTTACTGATTTCATAACTCAATCTTTATTATTCCGCTTTGATGCATAAAATGACATATTTTTGGGCTGAGCACCCTATTTTACTGATAGCCCGAGTGGCTTGAGAGGTTTCTGACTGAGTGAGACTGAGGGCCTGTGTTGTGCAGATATTATGGGATCGGGTTGCACGCCGCATCATGTTGTTATTGATTCATGATTTTTTGTGAGGTCGTGCGCCAGATTGATTTATGCCACGAGGTGGCTTGTTATGAGGCTGAGGGACAGATTGATTTATGCCACGAGGTGTCTTGTTATAGCGTTTGGGATGTAGGAGCCCCTCCTAAGTCTGTACACCTCCAGTGAACGCGGGTACCCTGAGTGAGTGATATGATGTTTTGCCCGAAGGGCTGTTCTTGATTTATATTGTGCTCGAGGGGCTGTTTACGAGTGATTGTGAGGTAATGCCCGAGGGGCTGTATATGAGTGACTATGAGATTTGCCCGAGGGCTGTTTATGATTCATGTTTTCCCGAGGGGGCTGTTCATGAGTGATATTCGCCGAGGGGCTGTTCTTGATTTATGTTGCCCGAGGGGCTGTATACTAGTGAGTTTTGCCTGAGGGGTAGGGATTCTAGTTCATTTTACACTCCTTTTTACTTGAGTTTTGGATTAAAAATGTATATAAATAGTTCCAAAGGCTTACATGTTGTACTTGTTTGTAGGGTTTGGTAAAAAAAAGGGACAAATAGTTGAAACCAGCTCAAAAGGAGTGAACCATGCACAAGTACCAAGAACAAGTCAAGGCACTGCTACAACATAAAATCCACTATAGCCGCAACAGACCCACCGCGGCGGCAGACCATTTAGTGCGGTCCGCGGTGGATGAGTTCAGAGAGGTGCACTTTTGGAGCTTAAAGTAGTGCGGTGCGCGGAGGATTTTTCACGGCCACAGTAGCCTCTTCGAGGCCGCTATCTATTTTATATGGTCAGCGGAGAGGGGATTCAGAGAGATGGGAGTTTGGACAATTGAAGCCAGCACGGTCTGCGGAGCATTTTGTGTGGACCACAATGAATCCACCTCGGCCGCAGAGCATTTTATGCGGTCCGTGGCGGCCAGATTCAAAGGGTGAAAAGTCAAGCCAAAAAGCCTCATCGCGGTCGCGGTGTATTTTCCATTTCCGCAATACCTCGGTCAAGGGTATTTTTGTCCAAAAAATTTGGCCTAGTATAAATACTTTCTTTTCACATTTTTAGGGTATCTATTAGAATCCAGAGCACGTGAACGGCAATTTTGTTCCATTTTGAGTAATTTGTAGCTAGTTTAACACTGAATCTTCAATTTCTTAGTTTGTAATCAAATTATATAGGTTATTCTTCATCTATTTATCTATTTTCTTCCATTATTATGAGTAGCTAGACCCATTAGCTAGGGGTGTGGCTCAACCCTAGTGTGGGTATTTGATGGGTCTTTTAATTTAAGGTTTAGATGTTTATGGGTAGTTGATATTTGGACTGATTTGTGTTTTCCATGTTGAATTAGTGGTTGCAAACACTAATTTGTGCCTATTTGACTTGGACTCTTCTTGAGAAAGAGAGCTTGAGTCTAGGAAAATCAGTCCAACAAGGAATTGGGATGTAATCAAGAGATTGATAGCCCCAATTAAAGGGTTAAATCTAGAGATAGTAATACCCGACTTGAGCCTATATTGCTTGTACAATTTTGACACCCAATTGGTCTTGAGAAAGTCAATTAGGGCAAAGTCACTCAAACTACCGAGAGGTATAGAGTGAGTAGTTTTGTACATTGGCTATATTGCAATCCCCAACATAACAACTTTGTCTTAGGCTTTAGATCCCGTCAAGTATTCACCTAGGAGAAAGTCACTTCCCTCGTCCCTCTTTAACTATTTAGAAAACCTTACAAGCATTTACTCTTAGTTTAATTTAGCATCTCTTTAGTATAAAATTAGAAGTAACAAACAACAATTATGATTGGAAGTGTAATTAAGAGCACTATGCACTGCTAGTTTAGATAGGAATCCAAATCTCAAACAATCTATCTCCATGTGGATTCGATCCCGACCATCTTAGATAAAAGCTGCATCGACCGCTCTTGCCACTTTGTAGTGGTGTAGAGTTGGACCCGATCACTTTTTGGCGTCGTTGCCGGGGGGCTAACGGTTGTCTATCTATCTAAATAGTTTTGTGTATTGTTTTTCTTTCCTTCTATGTTACTAATTTGTGTGTGTCGCAAACTTAGGTACAAAATGGCGGCAAACAATGCACCTTTTGGAGACCTTCCACCTGGAGAGGAGGTAGATGACAATATTGATGATGAGGTTCCTATAGTACCTCAAGCTCAAAGGAGAGGCCGCCACGCCACCTCTAAGAGTGGCTCCTCGGATGCTTCCAAATAAAGGATATGCTAGTGCAATTGTCCCACCCCGGATCTCGGCCGGCAATTTCCAAATTACAAATGTGATGCTGACTTTGTTGGAGCAGCTAGAGTATTTCACGAGTGCTTCCCATCAGAACGCATATAAACATCTCAAGGGTTTTGTGGATACGTGTTGGGGAAGCAAGCAAACAAATATGTGAGAGGATGCATTGTGACTGAGATTATTCCCTTTCTCACTTAGAGGGAAAGCTTTGGACTGGCTCAAGAGGCTTCTCAACCATTCTATCACTACATAGGATGAGTTGGACGATAAGTCCATAGCCAAAATTTTCTCAGTGGGACATATGGCAGCTTTGAGGGATGAAATCTTAGCTTTCAAATAGGAACCAAATGAGCCCCTTCACGAAATATGGGATCGATATAGAACTATGGTCAAGGAATGCCCCAACAATGATATGATTGAAGCAATGATTCAACAGACATTTTATCGAGGTATAGACACGACCAATCAGTGTGTGGTGTACCAGTTAGCAGGGGGTAATTTCATAAAGTTGCCTTATGCTGAGGCTTGTGACATTCTTGATTAGATGACTAACATGTCCTCCGCTTGGCAAAGTAGAGCCAATGTGCCATAGAGTGACCCCACGATCATTCACTTGCACAAAGAGCTCCATGATCATGGGCAGGCAATAGCAGAGCTGACAATAATAATGAACCAGCTAGCAAAGGCACAGTAACAACAGGTTCAAAATCCACGACAGGTAAATGTTATGGAGGGTGTCAACATGTTAGTGAACAAAAGAAGACAAAGAGGTCAACAGAACCAAAGGAGTTCGGATCAATATGACAATGATAGTGGTGGATTCCAAGATGGTGGTTATGATGAGCAAAATGAAGAAGTGCAATATGTGAACAATTATCAGGGCCAAAGGGGAAATTCTTCCAACCAACAACAATGGATACCCCAAGGAAATTGGGGGAATCAACAACAAGGGAATAGTAATTGGGGGAACAACAACCAAAATGCAAATTGGGGCAATCAGAGTAATAACCAGAACAATCAGGGTAATTGGAATGGCAACAACAACAACTGGGGTGGAAATAACAATCAGGGTGGTTGGAACAATGGCAATCAAGGAAATCGGGGGCAAGGCTTTGAAAGTCCCCAATGTATCAACAACCGAACAATCCACCCCCATTTCCATCCCAAGGTCCTAGTTCTTCCAACAATGAAATGGGGAGAATTAAAATGATGTTTGAACAGATCATGAAAAAGAATGATGACTCTGATGCCCAGTTGGCATCCCACAATACTTCAATCAGAAACTTGGAGGTTCAATTAGGTCAAATCTCACAATCATTGAATACTCGCCCTAAGGGGGATCTACCTAGTGATACGATAGTCAACCCGAAGGGTGGAACAATTTTGGGCATGTAATGGCGGTAACTACAAGAAGTGGACGAGGCGGTGATGTGAATACCTCCAAACAAAAAGAAAGTTTGAGTGATAAAGTTGAGTCGCAAGAGGATGAGATCCTTTTGTTGGTTTACAATGTGATTGATGAGAACGTGAATGAGGGAGTGAGGATTGATATCCATGATGCCAAGGTGGAAACTCAGAATGACGTGAACCTATCTAGGAAACACGTAATAGACATGCCAGAAACGGTTGTGCCTAAATCCAAGGTTCCTTTGCCAAGGCCCCCTCCACCTTATCCTCAAAGGCTCGCGAAGCAGAAAAATGAAAACCAGTTTAAGAAGTTTATTGACATGATGAAGAGCTTGTCCATCAATATGCCTTTAGTAGAGGCTCTAGAGCAAATGCCGGGTTAGGCTAATTCATGAAAGACTTGGTGACAAAGAAAAGATCCATGAATTATGAGACTATCAAGATTACCCACCAAGTTAGTGCAATAGTACACTCAATGACTCTGAACCTAGAAGATCACGGTGCTTTCACCATTCCTTGCACCATTGGGAGTGCGGACTTTGCAAAAGCTCTATGTGATTTGGGGGCAAGTATCAACTTGATGCCATACTCAATTTTCAAAACTTTGGGTATTGGGCAACCGAGGCTGACTTCCATGAGATTACAAATGGCGGATAGAACAATGAAGAGACTTTTGGGCATAATTGATGATGTTCTTGTCCGGGTGGATAAATTTATCTTGCTAGCTGATTTTGTGATCTTGGATTGTGAGGTAAATTATGAGGTTCCGATCATATTGGGAAGACCTTTACTTGCTACTGGGAAGGCCTTAGTTGATGTGAAAGTAGGGGAACTCACCTTCCGGGTGGGTGATGAGAAAGTGGTCTTTCATGTGTGCAAGTCAATGAAGCAACCCAATAGTTCTGAAGTGTGCTCTTTTGTGGATCTAGTCACGGCAGTGATAGTTAATAATACTAGTGCAATGATCAATGTGAAGGACCCTCTTGAGGTGGTATTGTTGAATCTTGATGTAAATGAGCATGAAGGCCGAGTAGAGTGTGTCAATGCTTTACATGGAATGGGCTCTTATTCTTATGAGCCTCAGAAACTCTCTTTGGATCATGAGAATAGGAAGACTCCACCAACAAAGCCCTCATTCGAGGAACCTTCGGTGTTAGAGTTGAAGTCGTTGCCTCCATACCTCAGGTATGAATTCTTAGGCCCTAGTTCAACTTTGCCAGTTATTCTTTTCTCTTATCTTACTAACATGTAGGTAGATGCCACATTGGTGGTGCTCCAAAAACGGAAGAAGGCTATTGGATGGACCTTAGCTTATATTCAAGGAATAAGCCCCGCCTTTTGTATGCACAAGATTATTCTTGAAGATGATTCAAAGCCCTCCTTGGAACATCAACGGAGGTTGAATGAGGAAATGCAAGAAGTTGTGAAAAATGAGGTGATCAAGTGGTTGGATGTCGGGGTTGTGTACCCCATATCTGATAGCTCTTGGACTTCATCGGTGCAATATGTACCGAAGAAGGGTGGTATGACTGTGGTTACCAATGTGTAGAATGAGTTGATTCCTACCAGGACTGTCACCGGATGGAGGGTGTGCATGGACTACCGCAAGTTGAATAAAGTGACCCACAAGGATCACTTTCCATTTCCTTTTCTTGATCAGATGTTAGATCGACTTGTTGGGCGTCTTCTACTGTTTCTTGGATGGGTATTCTGGGTAAAACCAAATTTTGATTGCTCCGGAAGATTAGTAGAAGACCACATTTACTTGTCCGTATGGTAAATTTGCCTTTTCTAGGATGCCATTTGGGTTGTGTAATACACCGGCTACATTCCAACGGTGTATGATGGTCATATTCACCGACATGGTGGAGGACATTTTGGAGGTGTTCATGGATGACTTTAGTGTTGTGGGTGACTCATTTGATGAATGTTTGAAAAATCTTGATAGATTGTTGGCTTGTTGTGAAGAAACCAATCTTGTGCTTAATTGGGAGAAATGCCACTTCATGGTTGAGGAGGGCATAGTCCTTGGCCATAAAATTTCAAAGCATGGTATAGAGGTAGACAAAACAAAAATTGAAGTGATTTCAAGGCTCCCTCCCCCTACTTTGGTCAAGGGAGTTAGAAGTTTTCTTGGGCATGCGGGGTTCTACCGGAGATTTATCAAGGATTTTTCGAAGGTAGTTAATCCCTTGTGCAAGTTATTAGAAAAAGATGCCAAGTTCGTGTTCAATGAGGGATGTATGCAAGCTTTTGAACTTCTCAAGCACAAGTTGACCACCACTCCTATTATTACCGCACCCAATTGGATCTTGCCTTTCGAGCTTATGTGTGACGCGAGTGATGTTGCGATTGGGGCGGTCTTGGGTCAAAGAGTGAATAAAATATTTCATCCGGTGTATTATGCGAGCAAGACAATGAATGATGATCAAGTTAACTACACGGTGACTGAGAAAGAGCTTTTGGCTATTGTGTTTGCAATGGGGTACTTGATGATGAAGAAGGATTCCAAGGCTAGGCTGATACGATGGGTCTTGTTACTTCAAGAGTTTGATTTGGAGATTGTGGACTGGAAGGGTAGTGAAAACCAAGTGGCGGACCACTTGTCCTGCTTTGAGGAGGAGGGGAGGCCTCGTGATGGACTAGAGATCAATGATTCATTTTCCGATGAGAAACTTCTGTCTGTGTCGGTGAATGGTATGTCATGGTTTACGGACGTTGCTAATTTCCTTGTGACTAGTATAATCCCGTGTGATCTCTCTTCTAACCAAAGGAATAAGCTCAAACGGGACAATTTGGACTTCTATTGGGATGAGTCGTACTTGTTCAAGATTTGCACGGATGGTGTGATCCGACGGTGTGTCCCGAAAGAGGAGCAATTGAGTATCTTAGAGGCTTGTTATTCCTCCCCCTGTGGTGGTCATCACGGTGGGGCAAGGACCGCTTCAAAGGTTCTTAGTTGTGGGTTTTACTAGCCAACTTTGTACAAAGATTCAAGTGAACTTGTGAAGAGATGCGACGAATGTCAAAGAGCGGGTGGAATTTCGAAAAAAGATGAGATGCCTCTCAATACCATTCTTGAAGTTGATATATTTTATGTGTAGGGCATTGATTTCATGGACCCATTTTTTAGTTCGTATGGGAACACATACATGCTAATGGCAGTTGACTATGTTTCAAAGTGGGTTGAAGTCGTGGATTTGCCCAACAATGAGGCCCGGAGTGTTATTGCATTTCTCAAGAAGAGCATTTTTACTAGGTTTGGCACTCTTCGAGCAATCATAAGTGATGGGGGTCTCAGTTTTGTAATCGAGCTTTTGACACTTTGCTTGCAAAGTATGGTGTCAATCACAAAGTTTCTACTCCTTATCATCCTCAGGCGAGTGGCCAAGTTGAAGTCTCAAACAGGGAAATCAAGAGTATATTGTCAAAGATGGTCAATGCAAATAGGACCGATTGGTCAAAGAAATTGGATGATGCTCTATGGGCTTATAGGACTGCTTACAAGACTCCGATTGGTATGTCTCCGTACCGGTTGGTATTTGGTAAAGCTTGCCATCTACCGGTTGAGTTAGAGCACAAGGCCATATGGGCTTTGAGGAAGCTGAATCTTGAATAGGATGTGGCAGCAAATCTTCGTGTGGAGCAGCTTAAGGAACTTGATGAATTCCGATACCATGCCTACTCCAGTTCGTCCTTGTATAAGGACAAGATGAATTACCTTCATGATAAATATGCTCGTGGCAAGGATTTCAAAGTGGGTGATTTGGTTCTCTTGTTCAATTCTCGGTTACGTCTGTTTCCGGGAAAGCTTAAGTCGAAATGGAGTGGACCTTTTGAAGTGGTGTTTGTGACTCTGTTTGGTGCACTTGACTTGAAAAACAAAAATGGAGAGGTCTTCATAGTTAATGGGCACAGAGTCAAGCACTACCTTGGCAAGATTGATAACGGCCACGTGGTGGCACTACTCCATCTAAAGTGATTTGATAGTAACCTGCGTCGTGCCGCAACGTTAAATCAGGCGCTTCTTGGGAGGTAACCCATGTGTCTTTCTTTTTGTTTTTCTTTGATTTTCTTTTTAGTATAGGATTTGCTTTTGGTCTAACTGGTTGTGAGATATGTGTAGGATTGTTTTGATGCAGTGCAGGACTAAACTGGAAAAATGATGCACTCTCTGAAGTTTGGACTACTGCCGCAATGCATTTTTCGCGGCCACAATGGCCTTGCTGTGGAGCCGCAGAGCATTTCTTACGATCAACAGTGAATGCCTCCCCAGTGCTTCATATGTTTGAGTACCGCGGACCACGGTGCATTTTGTGCGGTCCGCGGTGGGTAGGTATAGTCGGTCCCAGGTTCATTTTCTATAAATAGGACCTCAGGCCTTCATTTAAAACTACTCGCTCATTTGCTCACTAAATAGAAAAAAAGCATTGTTCATCACGCCTAACTGCACGAATTCAGTCACTGATTCACTTTCATCTGTGTTGCATCTCATTACTGGTACTTTTAATCTTTCCCTAGTCTTTAATTGTGTAATTTTCTTTTAATTTGTTAGTTCTACGTCTTCTTCTTCCATTTTTCTTTAAATTTAACAAGGAATCCATTGGAGGCATCAAAAGCAAGTTTTGGGATCATTTGGCACGAGAATCGAGATAGAAAAATATACTCCCTCCATTCCAGTTTATGTGAACCTATTTCTTTTTGGTCCGTTCCAAAAAGAATAACCTCTTTCTAAATTTGGAAATAATTTAGCTTAAACTTACGATTCTACCCTTAATGAGAAGCTTTTATAATCACACAAATACTCTGGGTCCATTTTTGACTTGTTTAGGACCACACATTTCAAAAGTCTTCATTTTTTCTTAAACTTCGTGCCTAGTCAAACAAGTTCACATAACTTGGAACGGAGGGAGTATAAAATAAGGGTTTGTTCATTTGGTCATATTTTGAGTTGGGGAGCTCGGATTTGGGCGATTTTGGAAGAGATTTTCACCATAGGGATTGGGGTAAGTGTTCTTTACTCGGTTTTGGTTATATTTTATGAATCCATCTTCGATTTTGGGATGTGATTGATGATTTCAAAGTGAAATTGAAGGAGTTAGGGCTTGAGTTTTGGAGAGTTTTAGGTAGGGATTTGAGGGACCAAACAGGATGAAACTAGTATGGTTGGACTCATAATTGAATGGGTTGTCGGATTTTATAAGTTTTGTCGGGTTCCGAGATGCGAGCCCGGGTTGGACTTTTTGGCCGATTTTGGGCTTTTGAGTAAAGATTCGACCTTTTTCAATTGTGCCCGATGGGCTGTTTACGAGTAATTGTGATGTAATGCCCGAGAGGTTGTATATGAGTGACTGTGAGGTTTGCCTGAGGGATGTTTATGATTCATGTGTGCCCGAGGGGGTTGTTCATGAGTGATGTTCGCCGAGGGACTGTTCTTGATTTATGTTGCCCGAGGGGCTGTATACGAGTGAGTTTTGCATGATGGGTTGTCTATGTTTTCATCATTTTTACTCATTGTTTCATCACTTCGTTGAAAACTGTTAAAAGATGTTTTAAATGGTTTTACTGAAACTGGATTTAAATTAGCTAAGTTGATTCAAAACCCTGATTTTAAAAGCCTGTTGTATTTTACTAAGATTTCATGATATGAACTGTATATGTTTTATTGCTTGTCACTACTGCTCAGTCTCTATTTACTTTTATTACTTACTGAGTTGGCGTACTCACATTACTCCCTTCACCTTGTGTGCAGATCCAGGTATTTTTGAACCCAGTTGCAGGTGTTGATTCCATCGGAGTTAGTAAGGTAGTTGCCTGGCGATCGCAGCCCTGCTTTTCTCCCTCCTTATCCTCCCTTAGTTGTATTCAGTTATTTCCAGGCTATGTTAGTCTTGATGTTGTCAGACGGTTGTAGTAGATGCTCATGACTAGTGACACCCCGATGTCGGGTTTTCTTTCTGCACTGTTGTGTTGATTTAAACTCCTTATACATGTTTATTGTTAAATAGCTTTGGTTTTGTCTTAAAAATGAAAATATTGATTTGTTTTGGTAGTGTATCGGCTTGCTTAGTACCACATTAGACGCCATCACGACTCGATTAGTTTTGGGTCGTGACAGGACCAATGCGCTCAACTACACAAACACTGGGATTGTCAACATCCTCAACATTAATGACACCAGAGTCAACTAAATATGTATCATCAATATCCTTGGTTGACTCTAGTATCTCTTCTACAACATCGGTATCCTCAAAATCTAGTTCGATTGATTGTTGGTATTCTACTATGCCATTCTCCACTAGCACCTCCTCGTATGTTTTTAAACCCTCTATTATAATGGTAATTTCTTCAGTCAATTCATGCTCTTCTTGGATACTATCCACAATGTAAGCTTGTTGCGCTTTGCAATGTTCAATTAGTTTAATCACTTGAGCCTCCAAGTGGTGAATAGTTGCCTCTTGCCTTTGTTTCTGCCATGGTTTCTCGTCATATTGTTCCACATGGCACTTTAACCTATCTTTGATTTCCTTCAGGTCAGCTTCTCTAGGTTCTTTGTTCCTGTTATCCTCATAAAAAAAAGAGTAGAACCATCATAATAAGGGTTTAGGGGAGGATAAGACATATAATCACAACCATGAAAGTGATCATCTTGACTACCAAACATATCACACACATTCCACACATAAGATTGAGTTGGTGCACAAAACTCGCTCTCGGAAATATTTTGATAATTTTGCAATGAGTGGTTTCCTCCACAATATGCATAAGAAGGATCAAAAGTAGAATTACCAGCATCAAAACTCTCATAATTCCAAGATGTCATGTCTCTCAAGTCAAAAATACAAATTAAAAAAAATCAAATACAAGAAAACAAAAATAAAAGTTCAAACTTGCAACCTAGAAATATGTACACATATAGATACACCGTTAGTTCTTCAGCAACGGCTCCAAAATTTGATCACACCCAACTATACCTTATAAAAAGGACTAAGCGGTCGTTGCAAATATAATACGGTTTACAAGTCCAGAGTCGAATCCCACATAGAATTAAGGCTTAGCTACATTTGTTCAATATCGTTAAGAAACACAAGTCCAAACAATTTCCTAATTATAAATGATTATAATGTTTATTTTTATCTAATAAACTAACAAATACTAGAAAGCAGTAAAACTATCAATTAACAAGGATAAGGATTGGAGACAAGATTACGGAGGTCTAGAGTTATGATTTCCCCTATTGTCGGATCCTTTCCTCTACGTTTTTTTAATAAATTTGCATAAGTCTTCTCCACTGATCATGAGCGCTCTGAGTGTTGTAATTCTCTCCCGAGTAACTACCACAATTTACTAGACATATTCTACTGAATTATGCTAGCTGGCATTAAGTACAGCTTACTCGGATCGCACCAAGGTTTTGTTATCCCTAATCCCACAATTAAACCCTCAGTATTGATCCCTCATATACATTAGGAGTGATGTTGTTCAACAACTACCTAAATATGCACTCTCTCCCGACTAATACACACTAAATAGGCACAGTCGATTGAGAGCTCTTCAACCAACCACAATAATAACGTAGTTGAACAAATAGAGAAAATACTACAGCAAATCTATATTAACGTAACAAGAAAATCATCCTCCAATAGGTTCTATCAAAACCCTAGATAACAAATTAGCTATTCATAATAATATGCATAACTACAATACCAGAATTCATAACCAATAATGGAAATAGGAAGAAGGAAGTGAAAAACTCGTAGAATAATTCTCCGCCTTACTCCTAATGTGTTCTTGCCTTCTTAGGTCGAATCCCCTCTCAAATCTGTCCAATCTCGATCTCTCGTCTATCTCTCGCTTCCAATCTCCCTTAAAAGTGGCGTTTTTAGGTCTATTTATATGTGTAGGAAAAGACCTAAACGTGTAGGTCAAGTCATAGTCAAACCAGGAGATGAAATAAGTCTTCAAAACTCGGAATGGATCTCGCCCCAGGCCTGGCGTCGCCAGCCTAACGCCTGGTTCTACTTGGCCTTTGCCTTGCATCGCCAACCTAACGCCAGCTTTAGGCCCGGCCTTTGCCTGGCCTCGCAAGGTTTCTCATTTTCAATATTCTCGACCACGCTTTCAACGTTTAAGTATCCCTTTAGCTCTACTTTCATCTTCAATTCACCTACACACAAAATAAACTCCATTACGCGCAAATAAAGTGTAATTTATCATTAAAGCATATAAAATGCATAGCAAATAATGTACGAAACTTTGGAATTATAGCCACACATCACTTTTCGCTTACCACGAGAGATGTTATTGGGATTTCATTCACTCTCTTGATTTAATTTCCAGCTAGTTTTTTGTTACTTTCTTTCTCTTTCGAAAGAAAAATAATATTAGTGACTCTTCATTTGCACATTTTAGAAATGATCCGTATATTTAGTTCCTTCCAGATACATGACTTATATACCCGAACTCTAACATTCTTGGAAAATAACCAAATCAAGGGTTCGAAGGAGAAGTGACCATTCATTATCTGAAACTGCATACTCACGTAGCCTATGAAATGCTAATACCTTTGGATACCCATGCATGAAAAATCTTATTCATTAACGATACCATCACAGTGAGTATTTTTGAATGCTTTTAAAGATCCATTGGAGCTGAAAATCGATATTGACAACGATACCAAAACAATGACCAAAGATATGTCGGTTTTTGGTTCCTCTCCAATTTGCTCTGTATGTGTTTAAGACATGCTTTAGACAGTGTAAAATGCCAAATTCAAACTCTATATATGATGCACCAAGAACTTTCTTTAGTTGTAAGGGTAAAGTAATTCGGTAATCTTACTCCCAATTATACACTTGTTATAAGATATTGTATGTATTATTACCGGTTATTTTTCCTTGTTATTCTATTGCTGTTGATAATATATCGTATTATTGTTTATGTTCCATGGTTTGTACACTTTTGTTTTCGTTTTAATAAGTGATGTCAGAGGCGGATCCAGGATTTAGATTCTGTGAGTTCAACTTTTAAGATTTTTTAACATTGAACCTATTCTATTTTTAAAATTATGGGTTCAGACCTAACATTTATTGCAATTTTAATGAATTTTTACACATAAATCTATGCTCTGCGATAAAGGTGTTGGGTTCAGATGAACCCGACGGTCATACTCTACATCCGCTCCTGAGTGATGTGATTATTATGCTTTTTTTGAGCCGAGCGGAGGGTCTATCGGAAACAGTCTTTTTACTGCGCACACACTATCCATCCCAGATCATACTTGTAAAATTATACTGAGTTTGTTGTTGTTATAAGATATTGTATATTTCAAACAAGTTGTAAAAGAATTATGAAGAGCGTCGAGCCATTTGTATCCCTTTCTTTCGCACTAAGTCAGCAACAACCAATAAAAACATATGGTGTTAATGAAGCATCTTTGGCCATTGACTGACATACCTCACAAAAGTCATCGTCGTCTATTATTATCTACGCGGAAGGAATGAAAGAAATAGGTAAATAGTCCAAATGGAGAGACAGATCATGATACATTCACTATTGGTACAAAATCTGCAGTTTACTTTGACAAATTCAAAGTCTTTAATCCCTTTTATATCATCTTGCATATTAGTTGGCTTCCTAGATTAACGCCTTACTGAAGTCAAAGTCAACGTAGTAAAATTTAGTCAATGCAATAAAGTTTACCATTTTATATACTCCCTCCGTTCCAATTTATGTGAACATGTTTGACTGGGCACGGGGTTTAAGTAAAAAATGAAGACTTTTGGAATTTGTGATCCTAAACAAGTCTAAATGGGGCCCAGAGTATTTGTGTGATTATAAAAGCTTCTCATTAAGGGTAAAGTTGTAACTTTAAGCTAAATTGTTACCAAATTTAGAAAGGGTTCATTCTTTTTGGAACGGACCAAAAATGAAATAGGTTCACATAAACTGGAACAGAGGGAGTACTAATTAGCATTGGCGTGTAAAATTCTTCCTGTGAATAAGGTCTGCGTACACATTATCCTTCTCTGACATCATCCCACTTATTAGATTACATTGAGTTTGTTATTGTTGTTGTGTGAAATTCTTCTATTCTTACAAAGAACCCGTTTGGACATAAGAAATTTTTCTTCTTTTTCAAATTCAACTTGAAAATGCATTTTCGAATTTGAAACATTTTTAGACTACTTTGCTTCTCTTGATTTAAAACATTTTTAGATATAAATGGTATATATGGGATTATTAAGTGAGCAAAACATAAGTGATTAGTTAGCAACGTACTAATAAGTAATAACTATATTAGGTTCATTATATCAAGGTCGACCGCTGAATACTGCTCACCATATTGTATTTCTATACGCTTCCCGGGTCTAGATATTCTAGTCAACTACTCATTATTTAGGTTTATTTGATCAATATTTTGGTTTTAAAAGAAATTTTAGATAATTAGATATACAGAAAATATTACAAGTTGCGCTAATTTGTATCATTTCAACCCTGTGACAGGAATAATACATTTACAACTCTAGCCAACTTGTGGTAAAAGTTCATGAATGATGATTATTGCCATTAGCCGTAATCTCTTATTTTGCATTTATGTCATCCTGTTGATCAAAGGTATTGATTATTCACTCTAAATCATAATGTCAGATTTATAATACATATATAACCAAAATTAAATCCTTAGATTTTAGAAACTAAATTTTAAAAGAAGATTAGATCATGGAATACGTTTTAAGAATGACTTAATGCACTTCTTCATGTTATATATATTATTGCCTTTTACAAATGAAAATAGTATTTTTACTTGCAAATATATGTTTTGAATAGGTAGTTATTCAAATTCGCATACTCGTGTTGGCTGAAAGGATGAATGTATTAACATCATTCGCCTTTATTTATCGTTTAAAAATAGAGTTCACCGTTTAAAAACAAACTTCTTATATTGTAGTTCAAATAATGAAAGATTTAGGAAGTAAAATTTTAAATGATTTTAAAGTACTTAATATATTCAAAAAATAATTAAATAATAGATTTATTAAATATAGAATTTATTTTTTGGAGAAAAGGTTGATATAAAATTTGATAAACAACAATAAAATAGACAATTTAAAAGTATATTTTTAAAGATATAATTTATGGGGAAAAAAGGATATTTTCGTGGCAAAATATATCTCTAAAATATTGATCTAAGCCTTTTACAAAACAAAAAATAACGTAACTTTGAAGTGTTGGTTTCCAAGAACCAAAAAATGTCAGTAAGCAAGAAGAAGAAAGAGGCACATACAAATAATATACATAAATTAAGTTGACGTAAAATTGTCATCCAACTATTTAGATCAAAACTCTTTAAGCAGAAATAAAATATCGAACGTAATTGATGTTCAATTCAAATACGAACAGCCTGCCATAGCAAATCTAAGCAAATTTAATAAAATAAAATTTTGAAATACATCGATTATATTGGTACTGTATTTGAGTATTTTCAAAGAAATATACTCAAAGAATTTCATATGCTAATACTAAAATTCAAAAGTCCTTTTTACCCTTTTAAAATTGTGTGCATGATCAAACTAAAATACTTAAAATAAAATAAAATAAAGGAAATAATTGATAAACAAAGCAAGATAAGAAAAAGATTCATTCATCTACCACCAGCATCACAAACCTTTCCACCTCAGTGTGATAATTTAACATCAATCAGACAAATTTAATTATTAGAATTATAACGTATTAAAATTTTGAGATTTCAATGTGTTTGAAATAGACTGAAAGGCGACAATAAAAAAGGCATTTGGTAAGGATATCTGATGTTTAAACATTAGTAATTTGCCAATAATATACTAATATAAATTAAACATAAGAGTGAATTTCTTACCTCTCCATGGCTTCATATGCTTGCTTTTTAAAGATTGACATGCATATATTAAATCTGTGAGAGAAGGCAAAGTGAAATCTATGAGATTTTTGCCATATGAAACATGTGCAACTAATTGCAATTCTAATTATTCAAATATGCGGTAACCATTTTATTGGAATATAGCATGTAGATTTAATTTATTTTTTTTTGGTTTCCCATCGGGTGTCCGATACCCGCATTGGAGCCCGACTATATCCGGATTCGCGTCGCGTAGGGCCCCATCCGGGGGGAAGCGCTCCCTACCAAGGATTTTTCCATACCCAGGGCTCAAACCCGAAACCTCTGGTTAAGGGAAGAGCTATTCCATATACTGCACCACATCCTTTGGTGCTCATGTAGATTTAATTAAATTCAAAGCTATGTACACTAACTATTATATAGAACTGCAAACATAATTGAAACAAATTGAAGGCATTTCGGACTTGATCACTTTAAATATAATCAATATTGAATATGTGAAAAACGTGTAAGAGTAATTTTGACTTGCAAACTATGTACATGCAAAGTATACAATAGATTTATAAAGTTAAATCAAAATTCATTCAATTATCAATAAGTACAGAACAACCAATTCATGTTGTTCTTTCCAGAAACTCGAAAAGAAGACTTAATTTAGCTCGGCTTCTACTAATGACTAATGAGACCCACGATAGACCTAACTTTCTCTTATTTTGAAAAGGATATCTATAAAATTTGATTCCTTCTGAAATAATACCAACCTCACGTCATTCTTGTTGGAAACAAATTGTAACTGAAAGATCCTTACCCTTAGTGTAACGACATGACCGGTCGTTTTGAGCTCTAGCGCATTGTTCAGTAGTTTGAAGCCATGAGCAGTTTCACTTCAGGTATTATGACTTGCACGTACGATCGGAACTGAATTCCGGGAAGTTCGAAGTCGATTTGGAAAGAGAATTCTAATTTCGGAAGCTTTAAGTTGAAAGAATTAGTTAAGATCGGATTTTTTTTAGTAAACGACCTCAGAATTAGGATTCGAAGGTTCCAGCAGTTTCGTATAATGATTTCGGTCTTGGGCGTATGTTCGGATCGGGTTTTGGACGACTTGGGAGCGTTTTGGCGCCTATTGTGGAAGTTAGCATTTTGGAAGAAATTTCATAAGTTTGGATTAAAGCGCATTTCAGTGTTATCAATGTCCGTTTGGGATTTCGAGTCTGGGAATAGATCTGTATGGTAATTCTGGAGTTGGGAGCGCGATCGGAAGTAAATTCGGAGGTCTGTAGGTCATTTTGAAGTCATTTGGCTAAAGATAGAAATTTGAAGGTTTTTGAGAAGTTTGACCGGAAGTTGACTTTTTGATATCGAGGTCGGATTTTGATTCTGGAAGTGAGAGTAGGTCCATAATATCAAATATGACTTGCATGCAAAATTTGAAGTCAATCGGACGTGATTTGATGGGTTTAAACATCGAAAGTAGAAGTTGGAAATTTCAAAGTTCATAAAGCTTGGATTAGGGGTCGATTCATTATTTTAGCGTTGTTTGATATGATTTGAACCCTCGAGCGAGTCTGTAATGTGTTTTGGGACTGGTTGGTATGATTGTTTGGGGTCCCAGAGGTCTCGGGTGGATTCCGGGTTATTAACGGATCTAATTAGAGCTTGAAGGAGGGGCTGAAGAGGTCTGGTTGCTGGTGTAACCGCTTCTGCGGAGGGTTCACTGCAGAAGTGAAGAAAGGCACCGCAAAAGAGGTTAGAGGCGAAGGGGTCAGGGACCGCAGGTGCGAAGGAATTCCTGCACCTGCGTAATCACAGATGCGGTTGGTGCGGCGCAGAAGCAGACTGGGGAAGCTGGAGGAAGACCGCAGAAGCGGCCAAATGACCGCAGGTGCGGATATGCTGGATGCAGTGAGCTCTTTTAAAACGGGGGTTGAGTTCATTTCAACCCATTTCTTCCATTGGAGCCGATTTTAGAGCAACTTTGAGGTGCCATTTTCACCACCAAGCATGAGGTAAGTAATTTATACTCGTTTTTAGTTGAATACATGATTATATATTTATTTGGACATGGAAATTAGTAGAAACTTGGGTTTGAGAGAAAACCTAGAAAATTCGTATTCTTGGAATTTGACCACGAATTTGGGTATGAAATTGGACTAAATTATATATTTGAGTTCGTGAGGTTATGGGTAAAGTTTATCTTCGAAGAATTTAGGAATCCGGGAACATGGGCCCGAGGGCAATTTTTTCAACTTTTCGATCGGGTTAGGAATTGTTATAAATTGGATTAATATGAGTAGTTTGTTGAATATTAATGGATTTGTATAACCATTGGTTAGTTTTGGAGCATTTAGCATCGATTCGAGTCTTCGGAAGGGCGCAGAATGCCGGCTATGGATCTTCGGAGCGAGGTGAGTCTCCTTTCTAACTTTGTGAGGGAGAATTATCCCCATAAGTGAACTAATCAATTATGTGCTCCTATTTGTGGGGGTTACGTACGCACGAGGTGACGAGAGTCCGTGTGTAGCTGCTAATATATGTAAGTCCGGGTAGTCTAGGACCCAAAAGCATGCTATACTTGGAATATTTGTAATCTTATTGACAGTTGAATTGCTTAAAACCTATCGAATTGGTAAATGAACTTCTAAAAGGATTAAACTTCATCTTTATGTTCATTTAAAGAGAATTTTACCTCTTCCTTGAGTAACTGCTTTCCTGATAAAAATGTGAACTTAATGTGGAAATATGTGTATTTATGAGTACCTGAGTCGCACGTATGATTCGCGAGCAAGGTAACTCGATTATTATGTGTGGCCGCGTCACAAGTATGATTCGCGAGCGGGGACCGTGTCGCATGTACGATCCGCGAGCGGGGTAAATAGATGCATCTATGGTTCGAGCCGTTCGACCCTCGGCAGTGCACATTTTATTATTATTGGTCTGCGCCGTTCGACCCTCGGCATTTGCTTGCGTATGTTAATTGCTGCAAACTGTTGGTGACTTTTAGTTGTTTACCAGCTTGGATTTAATACTTGCCTACTAAGAAAGATGACGAAGATTTAAAGTTTGTATTTTATGGAAGAACTTGCCCTCTCTACTGCTATATGCTATTTAGTAGTAACATTTATGCTTAGCATTTCACCTGAAAATCTTAATTGACCTTTAGCAAGTGTCTAATTCGACTCCTCGTCACTACCTATTTGAGGTTAGAAGGGATACTCATTGGGTACACGTTGTTTTCGTACGCATACTACACTTCTGTGCATTTTTATTGCACAGGCACATGCATCTCTAATGGCCTAGTGAGCGTAGCAGCATGGTTGATACGGAGACTTAGGTGAGCTGCATTTCCCGAGACGACCCGCAATCAGCAAGTCTCTTTCAGTATTTATTTCATGTCCAATATTATATTTCGGACGGTTGTTGTATTACATTATTTCTTAGAAATTGCTCATGCACTTGTGACACCGGGTTCTGGGATGTCTATGGGATTATTCAGTATTTTAAGATTGTTAACGGTATCATTATCTATTCAGTGAAATTAATTATTTATTGTTTAAATGTTTAAAAGAGATGATTTCAAAAATATCAAAACAAGAAATTACTAGTTATTCGGTGTTGGCTTACCTGACAGCGATGTCCGGCGCCATCACGACCCTTAGCGGATTTTGGGTCGTGACACTTAGACTAAAATTCTGTTTGTTTATTTAGGTAAGGAAATATAACAAAGTCAAAGTTGGGTAAATACATAGTGTACTTCTAAGGGAAGAATATTTATAAATAAAAAAATTTACTCTATCTTAAATTCCTAAGGAAAGAAGTTATATTAATTTACACAATTAAAATAAAAACAGATTTACGTAACCTAATTATTAAGAGTTTATTCAAAGTTCAAATAAGGAAAAGTTAATAATCAAAATTAGGAAATTAACTTAAATTACATTATTGTCCAATATAAAATTTATTTATAAAGGGTAAAAAAGTCGAATGACATTTCGCTAAGGGCCTTCGTGCTTTTAATATAGTATAGATATAGATATAGATATAGATATAGATATAGATATAACAAATTGTCCATATATATAATGCAGCCCCAAGTTTCATTATCTATTATTCTATACTTCAGCATGGCTAGCAGCCATTTTCTCCTTGTTTTAGTTCTCTGTGTTTTCTCTTCAGTTTCTGCTGATGGTAAGCTTATATAGCTTAATTATTTATACCTTCTGAAAACCATATTCTATTTAATATATCTTGCTAATTAATTTATGTTCTTTTCTGTTTACAGTGTTTGTGAGCCTTGATTGTGGATCATCAGAAACGTACACAGACGAAAATTCAATAGTTTGGTTAGGAGATGAAGATTATATAAGCAATGGAGAATCCTACGTTGTACAATCCAGCAACTCATTATCCCATGTAATGGACACTCTCAGAGTGTTTACAAGCAGAAACAAGAATTGCTACCTTATTAAAGTCGAAAAGGGCGAACGTGTTTTAATTCGAGCGAGCTTTAACTATGGCAATTACGATGGAAAATCTTCATCTCCCTCATTTTCACTTCAATTTGATGGGAATAATTGGGCCAATGTCAAAACTAGTGACCAACTTGTTTACTATGAGACAATTTATGTTGTTAAAGGGGATTACCTTAGTGTCTGTCTTGCTCAGACAGTGGCTGATCAGTTTCCTTTTATCTCAGCACTTGAAGTTCGTAGTTTGGATTCTAATATGTATAGTCATGTTGATCCCAATTATGCTTTGTTCTTGAACAGAAGAGTTGCTTATGGTTCCAACCAAACTATCAGGTATAAAAATCTATCTCAATATTATCTTGCTTCTCTTTGTGTTAGTCTTTGATCCAATAATGTTAATCAGTGGTGGTGGAGTCAGAAATTCAAATAAAGGATGTCATACCTATACTACGAACTTGCTACGTAAAGCAATTTTTGAGTCACATTTACCACTGTAATAGAAGTTTCACCTGGGCTAAAAAGATTCAACAACTACATGTAAAAGAAATTATTTTTAATCTATATAGTATAACTTTCCGCTGAGTGACATTCAATTGAACTCCCGTCTAACCATATAGCTCCGCTCCTGGTGCTAATGTGGACAAAAAATATCTATATATTTTGATTTTATGTTATACATATTGAATTGATTTTATACTTTCTGTGTTAGAGAAATTAATCTTTTTGTAATATCATACTGAGAGCGGGCATATATGAAGCAACATGATATGAATAGTGAGAATTTATATATCCGACCTTAATTTATCTGAAATTATTGAAGCATAGTCATTACGGTTGTTGTTGATACATAATGACTTATTTTTTTCCATTAATAAATTCCTTTTTATTAAAATCAACAGGTATATAGATGATCCCTATGACAGAATATGGGTGCCTGGACTTCCTGGAAATGGATTAATATCAATCTCAAACGACGCCATAAACATTGATACAACTCAAGTAGATCATCCTCCACAACAAGTGCTACAAAATGCTATTTCTACTATCAATTCATCCAATTTCATAACTTTAAACATGAAATTTCTTCCCTTTGAAGTTCCAATTTACATGAACATGTATTTTTCTGAAATGACTCAACTTGACTCAAACCAAACAAGATCCTTCAGAATTTTGAAAGATATTGAGCCTTTTTCAGACCCTATTTTACCACCTTATGAAAATTTTACTCAATTGTTTGTTAGTAATCTTACTGTTACTCCAAACACTACTTTTTCTCTTGTCCCTACTCCTGATTCAACACTTCCTCCTCTTATCAATGCCTTGGAATTATTCACCATTAGTGATGCGTTAACTGATGGAACAAACAGTCAAGATGGTACGTACTACCCTACTGTTTACTCAGAGTTCAAGAGCCCGTTTGGTCATGAATTTTTTTTTTTTACTTTTTTTTTGATTTTTTTTTTACTTTTTCCAAAATCAATATTTGGCCATAAAATTTTCAATTTTCACTTGAAGATGAATTTTAGAATTTTTCAAAAATTTGAAAAATTAAAAAAAAAAACTGTTTTTCAAAATTTTCACTCAGATCTCTCACAAAAATTCAAAAACAACCCAAAATTATATTCATGTCCATACACAACTCTAATTTTCTAATATTATTTTCACTTGAAAAAAAAATCACTTTTTTCGAAATTTTACAATTCTTATGTCTAAACGCCCACTAAGTCTTGCACACTAACATTGTAAAGAATATTTATTCTATTAATGTAGTATAATATAACATATTATAGTACGTGATATTTTATTTTACTAATCATCATATCAGACTAATTAATATTGAAAGTTAACTGTTGTTGGTCAATTGAATTTGATAGTGTAAAAAATTCTTTACATTGTTAGTGCACTGGACATAAACTCATTCATGTGTGAGTTTAAACTCTGTGTGTTGATATTGTATAATATTTTTGTACCATTCGGTTAAATTGATTACCAACAACAAAAAGTAATCTTTTCGTACGCGATCATAATATGATAACTTGCTGAAAAAATGAGTAATATTGTTTTTTATAGAAAGTGAAATTGCAAGCTGTGAAAACAATCTTCCGCAGAAATACATGTTAAAATTGCGTACGATAGATCCTTATGATCCGGCTCTTCCCCAGACTCCGCGCATAGCGGGAGCTTAGTGTACCGCACTTCCCTTTAATTATATAACTTGGATATTTTATTTATTGATGCTTTTAGTGTTCTTGAATTATAATGGAATATAATACTTAATTAAGTATATTATATTTTTATATAGTGGAGAGCTTAGTATCACTACAAGACGAATTTGAAGTATTACAAGACTGGAACGGTGATCCTTGTCTTCCAACACCCTTTACTTGGGATTGGGTTAATTGTAGCAGCGATGATCCACCTCGCATAACAGCATTGTAAGCACCATCTTAATTAATATAATTAATTAATAAGATAAAACATGCTCTTAAATTAATTCTAAAGTTTTGTTGAAATAATTAATTTACAGGTACTTGAGTGGCTTCAACCTATCAGGATCACTTCCAGATCTTAGTTCCATGGATGCTCTTCACACAATGTATTTCTTATTCTTTTTTCCTCATTTAATTTAAATACACAAATTCCATCTAAATAGGGATGTTTCTTACACTTTTGTTCTCCTTGGATTGCAGTGATTTGAGTGACAACAATTTGGATGGACCTATTCCTGATTTCCTTGGCACCTTACCGAATCTCAAAGAACTGTTAGTATAAATACGTTATATTCTGATGATTGATTTAAGTTATATACACTCACACTAAAAATAACATGATACGTAAACGTGATCTCATTATGTGTATACTTTTTGCGTAAAACTTAAACTTTATTATTATGATAAATATGCTAAATTTTTTCATCTTAATATGACAAATAGTGACAATTAATTTTGATTTGTTCCAGGAATTTGTCAAATAACCAGTTCAGTGGATCAATACCTGCCTCATTGTCAAACAAAAATGGACTAAACATAGAGTAAGAAAAGTAACTAGCAAAAATTTTACATGTTCTATTTCTTGGACTTGTAATGTGCTAAATACTAATTTGATTCAACTTTTCTACTATATATTTAGTATTTCAGGCAATTCAGATTTGTGCAGTCAATCTGATGAGTCTTGCCAGACCACTGATTCATCATCAGGAGGAAATCAGCCAACAACTCGATCCGCTAAATCGCCAAAGAAGAAGAAGAAGAAGAAAAACAATTTGCCTATAATTCTTGGCACTACAATTCCAGCCTTCTTCCTCATTTGGGCTATTGTGGGTGTTTTTGCTATTTTACACTACAACAGTAAGAAGGCTACTGCATCTGCAGCTATCACCCCAGGTGAGTTTTTAGGCTGCCATAATAAAAAGCATAATTAACAAATTAAATAAGATTTACTAACTTATATACACTATTTGTGCAAAGACCTTTTAGAGTAAACTCATTTTATAACAATCTTGTTTGTTCCGATATTATAACATAACATAAAAATTGGTTCCGGAAAAAAATTAGCGTTTACAATGAATGACTGTTATATAGGAATGTTGTTACAGAGAGATGTGACTATATTAGTGTTGTATGCCTTTTATATTTTTCTGTATAATAATTTCACTTATAGTATATTTAAATAATATTTATACAATTAGGTCATACTTAAAGTAATTACACGTAGATTTTTATGATTATAAGCATTAATTATTAGCTTCATAAATTGATACTAAGCTGCTATTACATATTAAAATTTATTGATAGTGAAAAATTCTTTATATTGTGTGTGTACACAACTTAAATTATTCCACTTTTTGTGAGTATAATTACATGTAATTCTCTTTGGTGTAACATAATAGTGTAAAATTTCTTTTACATTATTTATGTATAGAAGTTCAACTTAATTAAATATGTACAAGTATGCAATTGTTTGTGTACTAAGAAAGTTGCAATTTCCAGGGCAAACTAGTGGAGGCAACAGCCCTTATAGAGAAGCACAAGGAAATAATGCAGATAATGTTCAAATGGCTGACAAATTTGATAAGGATCCCGAGGTTGCTGGCGGCCAAGACGAGAACTCAACAAATGTGTAGCTTTACTTGTGTCTTTATTTTACAAGGAGAAAAATTTAAAAGGAATTAACTATATGTTAGAAATATTAAATTTATTGCTTTGGTAATTGTAAGAAAATAATGCATGTAATTAGGGGTGTATATGGACCGGTTGGTTCGGTTTTATCAAAATCAAACCAAACCAACTATATCGGTTTGGATTGGTTCGGTTTTGTCGGGTTTGTCGGGTTTTCGGGTTTTTTTGTTACATGAATATTATTTCAATCTTACTTTGTTAAAATTATAGATAAAGCTTTGATAAGTGAATAAATGTTTAGTAAATATGGAAAAAAATTGACAAACATGTGATCTATTAAAATATTCTAATAGGAGAATTTTTTAGTAACACATGACAGTTATTTTCTTAGTCGTCTAACAATAATTTTTCGTTAATTTACGCTTTCAAGGTTAATACATGAGAGGATCCCAAATATTTCTACATTTTCTAAAGAAAATTCACTATAAAGTCTTAAAAATATAAATAAAATTTATATATTTATATGTCGGTTTGGTTCGGATTCTTTTACTCAATATCAAACCAAGTTAAACCAAATCTAGTCGGGTTTTTTAATCGGTTTGGTTTGATTTTTCGGTTTGATGCAGTTTTCCGATTCGGTTTGAACACCCCTACATGTAATGTTTAAGGTTTAATTTGTTGCAAGGTTCTTCTAGTGATTCAATACTGGTGTTCTCGATGTTAATAATCTACGTTCAACTTAGATTCAACACTGTTGTTCTCATAGTTTGGAGGTGTATTTCAAGTAAATTTATTTAAATTTTAAATTTTCTAACTCTCATAAATCTTCAATGACTTTCATAATTTTATTTCCAAAAAAAACAAATATCAAACACGGTTGACTTTCATAAACTTTTTGTCAACTTCAATTTTAAATAAAATTTTCCAGCTTCAACTTCAAATATATGATCAAAATGCTACTCCATCTTGGACTATGGTTTGAATAAGTCAAAGTAATTACCTATTTGCGTTTTGTGTCTTTCATGAAAATCTATCTCTCATAAGTGCATGATGTTTTATGAAAAATTATATAGTCTTTATATTCAAATGCACTCGCTTGAAAATACTTAGTGGGCGTTTGGGCATAAGAATTGTGAAATTTCGGAAAAAGTAAAAAAAAAAAAAAAGAAATCAAGTTTAAAATGGTATTTGAAAATTAGAGTTATGTTTGGACATGAATACAATTTGGAGTTGTTTTGAATTTTTGTGAGTGCTTTGAAGTGAAAATTTTGAAGAATAATTAGGTTTTTTGGAGTTTTTCAAATTTCGAAAATTCCGAAATTCAACTTCAAGTGAAATTTAAAATTTTCATGACCTAACATTAATTTCGAAAAAAAGTGAATTCATTTTTGGACACAAGGAATCTTTTTTTAATAGCCAAACGGGCCCTTAGATACTTGTCTTTACTTATAGATGTGTGTTTTATTGGCGCACGCTGCATTGTTATTTGATTATTGGCATCCTCCGTTACCAAAGAGTAATTCATGATATGTTAGTAAGTAGATTTACACGATTGTAAAAAATGGTGAAAACTGGGTGAAAAAAGTAGAACACCGAGCACTTCTATTCTTGTAGTTTAATGGAATTTGTGGCATTTTCACGAAGGTTAGTGTAAGCATTTAAATTTTAATGGACTTAAATCCAATAAAATAATTTGTACTATGTATTAAATACATTAGTTCGAGTAAATATTATGGGCCAATATAATTGGATTAATTATGTTTGCAACAAATTTATGCAGAAAAAAAAATAAAACTGCAATCACAAACAACTATAAAGAAAAAAGGATTTTATTGATAAACAATGTAGGTTACAACTCCGTTTATCCCTTGATTCTTCCCTCAAGACATATTTGACATATCTTTGATCCCTTAATGAATATTCCAAGAGTTTAATGGAATTTCGGAGAACTCATATTTGATCTCGTTGTGCATATTCCGAGAGTTTATGGAATTATTGAGATGTCTCTTCAAAAGAATATGTATTCCTTTATATAGGTGTGTGTTAGGGTTTAGGGTAGAGTAACCTCTAAGAAACTCTGATAGATTCCTAGGATTTCAAGAGTCTTGTAGTATCTTGAATTTAGGATTTAGCTTGATCCGCTTTACAAATTACTTAAGTCCAATAAATATTGACCGGGCTAGCACATTTAGTTGGGCTGTAAAAAATGAGCTCACTCCATCAGGCCCAATATGTCATACTCCTAGAGGCCCAGTTTGGTACCACATGTTAAATGATGTGGCACGCCTAGCCAAATGGAAGAGCCAATAGGATCGTGTCACGTGTCAAAATGCCAAGGCAAGCCAAGTCAAATTAACATGCCAATGAAATCACGCTACATGTGCAAGTGACATGTTCTGGTCAATCAAATGCGGCATTGTCACTCTTTAATCTGATTGGTCGGAAAGAGTTTGTTCTCATCACAACTCTTCCCTCCCACAACTATAAATAGGGGCCTTCATAACTTAGAGAAAACCCTAAAAGTTATAACAAGAAGCAAGAGAGAGCTCGTAGATTAAACGCTGCAGATTTCTCTAAAAGCTACAAGCATTCAAGTGTTCTAAGAAATAAAAGATCAAGACGAAGATTCAAGAATAAGTTGCAAGCCCTTGGATTAAAAATACGCCAAGATCAAGATCAGACCTCAAGCACTTGGATTAAAGTAAAATAAATTCAAGATTAAACTTGAAGGCTCTTTTATTTACTGTTGGAAAGAAGAATTAGAGTATTCATAGAGATTGTACACTTATATTATTTGAAATAAAATACTATAATTGTTGTAATATTTTTCGATCTTGATTTCATTTTCTCGATGCAAATTTTATTGTCTACGGTTAGGTTTTTATTTGTTGGCTTGAGTAAAGTTGTATTTGACATTTATGCATAAAATATTAAGCTGTCAGTTATAGCTATATTGTGATGCTTTTTTGGGGATACGTTGGAAAGGTCTTTTTGCATTGTTTATGCTTGAATATTGTTGTTTGTGCAATGAATATAAAGTATACTATTTGTGAAATGTATTCAATGTATTTGTAATTTGTGTGAGTGATTACTCTATGTGAAACATGTTTTTGATTTTCTCTTTTGTTTGCTCACTAGAGGGGCAGGTCTAGCATATAAGCTACATGTGAATGTAGGCGTTTTTGTTTACACTCTATATATATATTAAGAAATTCAAAAAATATTTACAAATCAGTAAAATCAATAATAATTGTATATTAGCTTGAGTTACTATAGGAATCCAAAATTTTCAAAGTTTAAAAATATAGTTATGACCTCTCTATTATTGTCAGCTTCGAACTTATTTAAAATTCTACCTATATTGGCTATGTTTATTGAGGTAGTTGGACTAACAGTTAGAAAACCTTCTTGTTGTACACTCAAACGTCTATGTTATAGTAATGTCATTTGGGTTGACAAATGTTCCAGCAGCATTTATAGATTTGATGAACTGAGTGTTCAAGCCATACCTGGATTCCTTTTTGATTGTTTTCATTGATGATATCTTGATCTACTCCCGCAGCCGAGAGGAGCATGAGCAGCATCTTCGAGTCGTTCTCCAGACTCTGAGAGACAGTCAGTTATATGTTAAGTTTTTGAAATGTGAGTTTTGGTTGAGTTCAGTTGCATTCTTGGGTCACATTGTATCAGCAGAGGGTATTCAAGTGGATCCTAAGAAGATTGAGGCAATCAAGGACTAGCCTAGACCCACATCAGCTACAGAGATCCGGAGTTTCTTGGGTTTGGGGGGTTATTACCGTCAGTTTGTGGAGGGGTTTTCATCTATAGCAGCCCCAATGATCAGGTTGACCCAGAAGGGTGCCCAGTTCAGGTGGTCAGACGAGTGTGAGGCGAGCTTTCAGAGGCTCAAGACAGCTTTGACTACGGTGCCTGTGTTGGTATTGCCCACAGGTTCAGGGCTATATACAGTATATTGTGATGCATCTCGTATTGGACTTGGTGTGGTATTGATGCAGAATGGCAAGGTTATTGCATATGCTTCGCGACAGTTGAAGATCCACAAAAAGAATTATCCAGTTCATGATTTGGAGCTAGCAGCCATTGTTCATGCGCTGAAGATTTGGAGGCATTATTTATATGGCGTGTCATGTGAGGTGTTCACAAATCACAAGAGTTTGCAGTATTTGTTCAAGCAAAAGAAGCTCAATTTGAGGCAGAGAAGGTGGTTGGAGCTATTGAAAGATTATGATATCACCATCTTGTATCATCCGGGGAAGGACAATGTAGTGGTCGATGCTTTGAGTAGGACGTCAGCCAGTATGGGCAGCCTTGCGTATATTCCAATCGGTGAGAGACCGCTTGCTTTGGATGTTCAGGCTTTAGCCAATCAGTTAGTGAGGTTGGATGTTTCTGAGCCCCGCCGTGTTCTAGCTTGTATAGTCGTTCGTTCTTTATTATTTGAGCATATCAGAGATCGGCAGTATGATGATCCTCATTTACTTGTCCTTAGAGACATAGTGCGACACGGAGGTGCCAAGCAGGTTACAGTTGGAGATGATGGAGTTTTGAGGATGCAGGGTCGTATTTGTGTGCCTAATATGGATGGACTTCGTGACTTGATTCTAGAGGAGGCCCATAGTTCCCGGTACTATATTCATCTGGGCGCCGCCAAGATGTATCAGGACTTGCGGCAACATTATTGGTGGAGGAGAATGAAGAAGGATATTGTGGCATATGTAGCTCGGTGTTTGAATTATCAGCAGGTAAAGTACGAGCATCAGAGACCTGGTGGTTTGCTTCAGAAGATTGAGATTCTTGAGTGGAAGTGGGAGCGTATCACCATGGATTTCGTTGTTGGACTCTCACAGACTCAGAGGAAGTTCGATGCAGTATGGGTTATTATGGATAAGCTGATCAAGTCAACGCATTTTATTCCTGTGGCAGTTTCCTATTCTTCGGAGCGGTTGGCTGAGATCTATATCCGGGAGATTGTTCGTCTTCATGGTGTGCCGGTGTCTATCATTTCTGACCTAGGTACATAGTTTACCTCGCATTTTTGGAGGGCAGTACAGCTTGAGTTGGGTACACGGGTCGAGTTGAGCACAACAGTTCATCCTCAGACGGACGGACAGTCCAAGCGTACTATTAAGATTTTGGAGGATATGCTCCGAGCATGTGTTATTGACTTTGGAGGTTCTTGGCATCAGTTCTTGTCATTAGCAGAGTTTGCCTACAACAACAGTGTAACGACCCGACTGGTCGTTTTGAGCAATTGCGCCCGATTTGGTAGTTTGAGGTGTCGAGTAGCTTCACATTATGTATATCGACTTGTATGCATGGTTGGATTCAGTTTTCGGATGAACAGAGTTGAACTGGAAGAAGGAACCTAGTTTTGGAAGTTTAAACAATGAAAATTTGACCGAAATTGGACTTTTGAGTAAACGACCCCGGAATGGGTTGTGGGTGATCTCAATAGCTTCGTATGGTGATTTTAGACTTAGGCGCGCGTCCGGATTCGGATTTGGAGGTCCGTAGGGTAATTTGAGGTATTTCAACGAAAGTTGGAAAAGTTGAAGTTTGGAAAATGGAGAAGTTTGACCTATAGTTGACTTTTGTGATATCGGGGTCAGAATGTGATTCCGAAAGTTGGAACAGCTCCGTTATATCTTTTTGGACTTGTCTATAAAATTTGGCGTCATTCCGGGTTGAATTGATAGGTTTTGGCACCAGTTTTGGAAGTTAGAAGGTTTGAAAGTTCCTAAGTTCGATTCTTGGTGTGATTCAATGTTTCGGCGTTGTTTGATGTGATTTGAGACCTCGAGCGAGTCCGTGTTAGGTTATATGACTTATTTGTGTGTTTGGACGGGGTCCCGGGGGCCTCGGGTGTGTTCCAGGTGCGCTACGGGTCATTTTCCCTTGTTTTTAAACTGCTGTTTTCTGCTTCTGGTATTCTCTTCCGCGATCGCGAATAGCCTTTCGCGTTCGCGAAGCTTTGTTGATGACTACCTGGAAATTCTTCTTTGCGTTCATGTAGCACTCCTCGCATTCGCGAAGCACTGCTTATCCCTCATCGCGTTCGCGTCCCCCTCACACGTTTGCGTAGTTATGCAATTCCACTCTTCGCGTTCACGTACTAGCTCACGCGTTCACCCAGAGCAATCTCTGGGCCATAATATTTTCCTTCTTCGCGTTCGCGAAGCACATCTGGGCAGCCTTCATTTTTCTTCTTCGCGAACGCGATACTTCCTCCGCGTTCGCGATGCTTTAATATCTGGGCAGAATATAAGTTTTCCAAATCGAGGGTTAGGCCATTTTTAACATTTTTGGAGTTCTAGAGCTCGGTTTTGGGCGATTCTTTGTGGGTTTTTCAAGCAAAACGATTGTGTAAGTGTTCTTCACCTAGAATTGATTATATTCCATGAATTTGTCTTTATTTTTATCATTTAATTTATGATTTGGGTTGAGTAAAATGTTGGTTTTTAAAGAAAATTCCTAAAATAAAAAATCATGATTTGAGGGGCCAAATGGTATCGGAATTTAATAAATTTTGTATGGTTGAACTCATATTAGAATGGGTATTCGGATTTTGTAAAATTTGTCGAGTTCCGAGGCACGGGTCCGGGGGTCAACTTTTGGACCAATTTTTGGATTTTGTTAAAGATTAAGACTTTATGATCCGGAATAGTTTCTTATGTGTTTTATTTGTGCTTTGAAGTTAATTTGATTAGATTTAAGCCGTTCGAAGGTCTTTCCACCCAAGAAGTGCATTTTAGAGTATCGGGTTGTCGTCTTTGAGGTAAGTATCTTGCCTAACCTTGTGTGGGGGACTTCCCCTTAGGAATTGAGTCTTCTATGTTATTTGTAGTCCATGCATGCGAGGTGACGAGTGTGTGCTCGGACTTCTTTGTGGGAAATTTGCCCCTAGGGTTCTTAGGTCCTTATGTGGAAAGTATTTTGTTATGATTGGGTTTCCTAGTTGCTTAAATTGCCTCTATATGCTCCATATGACGTTATTAGCTTTCCTCTAATTCTTACGTGTTACATTGACCCTAAATTGCCTTAATTGAAGGGATTGCCCTCCTTATTGTTTTGATACTTCTTGGTTGTGAGTTCCTCTATGACTTCGTGCAAATAGGTTACATGTCCAATTGTTGTGGTTGCCGGTATAGTTATCACATGCTTATTATGTCTTGTTGTGTAGTTGAGGTGTCATTGTGAAGTTAATTGTTGGTACAAGTTTGGTTATAGTTGATTCCCTTGCCAGGACATATTTATTTCTTACTATTGGTTCCCGTGCCGGGACGTGTTTATTCTTGTTGTTGATTCCCTTGTCGGGATATTGTTATTTCCTTATTATTTCCTTGCCGGGATTCTTTTGTGATTGGTGTTGAATTGTATATTGGGATCGGGTTGCACGCTGCAACAATATTAATGGGATCGGGTTGCACGCCTGCAACGAGATATATGAAATGGAATTGGGTTGCACGCCTGTAATGAGATATATGAAATGGGATCGGGTTGCACGCCTACGACGCGATATATGAAATGGGATCGGGTTGCACGCCTGCAACGAGATATATGAAATGGGATCGGGTTGCACGCCTGTAATGAGATATATGAAATGGGATCGGGTTGCATGCCTACAACGAGATATCTGAAATGGGATCGGGTTGCACGCCTGCAATGAGACATGTGAAATGGGATCGGGTTGCATGCCTGCAACAAGATATGAAATGAAATTGAAATTTTGTGTTTGTTTTCCTTATCCTTGTTAGTAATTGGATTTTAGTGTCGTGCACTTTCAATTTGCTATGTTTAGTTGTGATTACCAATTCAAGTGTTCTAACTGCTCAGATTCCTTTACCGTCGTGATCCTTTGTGAAGGAACCCCATCATATTTTTCAATACTTCAAACTTCAATAATTGTTCCATCTTCAATTCATTTAGTTACTCAATTAAATATCTCCTTAAACCGTCTGAGGTTGTATTTTTCTTAAAACGGAATTTCTACTAAGTTTTAAGTTATTAACTCCCCTGTTAAAAGTAATAATTCATTCAATATTGTATTTTTAAATTAAAAGGGGTACTTTCTTTACTCAAATGAATTCAAAAGAAACAATTTCATCTTTTCCTCACTGGTTTTTCCCAATTAGTCTAGAAATTTGTAATTTTACTTATATTAGGTAAATGGGACTTCTTGGACATATTGAGTGCATAGTACGGACATTATGTATGGTATAACATGTGGATTCTGTTGTTAAAAGTGAGATGGAAAATATAGGGGCACAAGGTGCTATGCATGTGGAAGGTTCGGAAGTTAAGATTATGATACGAGAAATCGAGGATTGAGATGGTGGGGATTGTGTATTAGACATGATGTGATTGATTGAGTGGGCATCTCCTTCTTTAATTGAATACATCCTTAATTGTTTTTGTTCCTGTTATGTCAGTGTTGATTTACTTGGTTATCTGATTTACTTGGTTGTCGTTCGTTACCACCCGCATTCTCTTTTATTGTTCTTACTGTTTGTATTTTGGTTTCTTTTCGTTGTTGATATTACCTCGTTATCTTTATCATGATATTTTATTATCATATCCTGTTCATTTCATATGACCAGTAGGTGTCTTGACAGTTCCTCGTCACTACCCCTACCGAGGTTAGTCTTGATACTTACTGGGCATCGTCGTTGTGTGCTCATACTACACTTCTGTACATTTTTGTGTATAGATCCAGGTATTGATCTATAGTAGTTGAGCGGGTCGTCGCGGTGGAGACTCACGGTAACCTGTTTCTGCGTTCGCAGGCATCGGAGTCACCTTCGCTTGTATTTACATTCCATTGATTCCTTCTCGTTCTGGAACAGTGTTGTATTTATGTTATATAATTACTCTTAGAAAGGCTTATGACTTGTACCACCAATTTTGGGAATTGTGATTTATTGAGAGTTATTTAATTTGAAGTCAGTAAATGTTAATGTTATTTTTATAAATGTTAGGCTTACCTAGTTTAGAGACTAGGTGTCATCACGACTCCTTCGGAGGGATTTTGGGTCTTGACAAGTTGGTATCAGAGCTCTAGGTTTATGGGTGCTACGAGTCATAAGCAAGTTTAGTAGAGTCTTGCGAATCGGTACGGAGACGTCTGTACTTATCTTCGAGAGGCTATAGAACTGTTAGGAAATTCCACTTCTTTCATTCCCTATCGTGCGATATTGATTCAGCTCGAAGTATATGACTTATGTCCCTCTACATCCACTCGTGTATAATATTACGCTCTCAACGTTCGCTATGCGTCAGTGGTTCGTGATGCTACAGACAGGCTACAAAGGAGTCAGGGATGCTCAGGCATTGCCTCGATGTGTTGTCCAGACTGAAGATACAGAGGCATTGAGAGACTATTCAGTTGTTCGTATGGAGGCGCAGCAGTTTCCGGCACCTGATTGATGAGTACAAGCTGGGAAGGTTTAATTGATCGACTAGTCGTCGCAATTGTGGCAAGGCCACGAAGTGGGTGTTGATTGACAATAGTTGGTGGTATTGGAGTACCTTGTGATTTGTGTTGTATGAGCTTTGAATGTTAGTTTTGCGGATCATCAGACTTTGTTTTCTATGGCTTTGCGCCAAGTGGAGGAGTCCAATAGCGACATTCAGATTGTAGAGTCAGAATTGTATCAATCTTAGCCTGAGGTATATGTACATATGGTATTGGTAGATTCTCGGATTTGGGGTATGACCAGGGTCTGAGATCTCGCACTGGATGATGTTGGGGCTTATAGTATTTCTATGTCAATAATAGATCTGCATATAAGCATCAAGGGGAGTCAGAGGAATAACTTCAAATTCATAGGAGGTCTATTCAGCGTGGGTATCGTGGTTGCGGCAGAACTGGGTGCATCAGAGGTAATGCGGTGGTTTATGAGTTTCTTGCTACGTGGTTCATGCTAGAGTCATCTACATATAGGTCTTTGATGGGAGTTATTGTATATCGATTATCCAAAGAAATGAGTCAGTTTAGTAGTGTTGGGTCGGCATAGCCATGGAAGTAATGATCCTTTTGAATGGGAATTCACTACTGACATTTGTGGCAACACTTTTGGATTGGGTGGTTTGTGTGACTCGGTTGAGTTGAAAAGGTGCAATCCTGATGGTTTGGTTGCGTGCGGGCGGACCTTAGAGGGTTCTTGATGGTTTGACTATGGCTTGAGTTGGGTGTCTATTATGGGCACGTATTACATTGACCCTAAATTGCCTTAATTGAAGTGATTGCCTTCCTTATTATTTTGATACTTCTTGGTTGTGAGTTCCTTTATGACTTCGTGCAAATAGGTTACATGTCCAATAGTTATGGTTGCCGGTGTAGTTATCACGTGCTTATTATGTCTTGTTGTGTAGTTGAGATGTCATTGTGAAGTTAATTGTTGGTACAAGTTTGGTTATAGCTAATTCCCTTGCCGGGACATATTTAATTCTTATTGTTGGTTCCCTTACCGGGACGTGTTTATTCTTGTTGTTGACTCCCATGCCGGAATATTGTTGTTTCCTTATTATTTACTTGCCGGGATTCTTTAGTGATTGGTATTGAATTGTATATTTTGGGATCAGGTTGCACGCCGCAATAATATTAATGGGATCAACGAGATATATGAAATGGGATCGGGTTGCACGCCTGCAACGAGATATATGAAATGGGATCGGGTTGCACGCCTGCAACGAGATATATGAAATGGGATCGGGTTGCACGCCTGTAATGAGATATATGAAATGGGATCGGGTTGCACGCCTGCAACGAGATATCTGAAATAGGATCGGCTTGCACGCCTGCAACGAGACATGTGAAATGGGATCGGGTTGCATGCCTGCAACAAGATATGAAATGAAATTGAAATTTTGTGTTTGTTTTCCTTATCCTTGTTAGTAATTGGATTTTGGTGTCGTGTACTTTCAATTTGCTATGTTTAGTTGTGATTACCAATTCAAGTGTTCTAACTGCTCAGATTCCTTTACCGTCGTGATCCTTTGTGAAGGAACCCCATCATATTTTTCAATACTTCAAACTTCAATAATTGTTCCATCTTCAATTCATTTAGTTACTCAATTAAATATCTCCTTAAACCGTCTGAGGTTGTATTTTTCTTAAAACGGAATTTCTACTAAGTTTTAAGTTATTAACTCCCCTGTTAAAAGTAATAATTCATTCAATATTGTATTTTTAAATTAAAAGGGGTACTTTCTTTACTCAAATGATTTCAAAAGAAACAATTTCATCTATTCATCGCTGATTTTTCCCAATTAGTCTAGAAATTTGTAATTTTACTTATATTAGGTAAATGGGACTTCTTGGACATATTGAGTGCGTAGTACGGACATTATGTATGGTATAACATGTGGATTCTGTTGTTAAAAGTGAGATGGAAAATATAGGGGCACAAGGTGCTATGCATGTGGAAGGTTCGGAAGTTAAGATTATGATACGAGAAATCGAGGATTGAGATGGTGGGGATTGTGTATTAGACATGATGTGATTGATTGAGTGGGCATCTCCTTCTTTAATTGAATACATCCTTACTTGTTTTTGTTCCTGTTATGTCAGTGTTGATTTACTTGGTTATCTGATTTACTTGGTTGTCGTTCGTTACCATCCGCATTCTCTTTTATTGTTCTTACTGTTTGTATTTTGGTTTCTTTTCGTTGTTGATATTACCTCGTTATCTTTATCATGATATTTTATTATCATATCCTGTTCATTTCATATGACCAGTAGGTGTCTTGACAGTTCCTCGTCACTACCCCTACCGAGGTTAGTCTTGATACTTACTGGGCATCGTCGTTGTGTGCTCATACTACACTTCTGTACATTTTTGTGTATAGATCCAGGTATTGATCTATAGTAGTTGAGCGGGTCGTCGCGGTGGAGACTCGTTGTAACCTGTTTCTGCGTTCGCAGGCATCGGAGTCACCTTCGCTTGTATTTACATTCCATTGATTCCTTCTTGTTCTGGAACAGTGTTGTATTTATATTATATAATTACTCTTAGAAAGGCTTATGACTTGTACCATCGGTTTTGGGAATTGTGATTTATTTAGAGTAATTTAATTTGAAGTCAGTAAATATTAATGTTATTTCTGTAAATGTTAGGCTTACCTAGTTTAGAGACTAGGTGTCATCACGACTCCTTAGGAAGGATTTTGGGTCGTGACAAACAATTATCAGTCGAGCATCCAGATGGCCCCTTATGAGGCATTATATGGTAGATGGTGTTGGTCGCCGGTTGGATGGTTTGAGCGGGAAAAGGCTCGGTTGTTGGGTACAGATTTAGTGCAGGATGCCTTGGATAAGGTTAAGATCATTCAGGATAGACTTCGTACAGCTCAATCCAGGCAAAAGAGTTATGCCGACCGTAAGGTTCGCGATGTGGCATTCATGGTCGGAGAGCGAATGTTGCTTCAGGTGTCGCCCATGAAGCGCGTGATGAGATTTGGGAAGAAGGTCAAGTTAAGCCCTAGGTTCATTGGGCCTTTTGAGATCCTTCGGAGAGTGGGTGAGGTGGCTTACGAGCTTGCGTTGCCACCCGGTTTATCGGCAGTACATCCAGTGTTTCATGTGTCCATGCTTTAGAAGTATCAAGGGATCCATACCATGTGTTAGACTTCAGCACTGTCCAGTTGGACAAGGACTTGACCTAAGAGGAGAAGCTGGTAGCTATTCTAGACCGGCAGGTTTGTCAGTTGAGATCGAAGAATTTCCCTTCAGTTCGTGTGCATTGGAGAGGACAGCCTGTTGAGGCAGTGACCTGGGAGTCCGAGTCCGATATACGGAGCTGATATCTCCATCTTTTCATCGACTCAGGTACTTTTCTATGTCTGTTCGAGGACGAACGGTTGTTATAGAGGTGGAGAATGTGATGACCCAAAAGGTCATCTCTTGTTTTAGAAGTCAAATCTGTGTTCCGCGACCTTAAAAACCTCTTTTTGTTTCACCTCGATTTGCATGCGCAGTTCGGGCACGTTTCCGAAAAGCTTTTATGTAAAATTTAAGAAAAATAATAAATTTGGCCTTTAAAATTTATTAAAGTTAACTTTGGTCAACATTTTTGGTAAACGGACCTAGACCTGTGATTCGACGGTTCTGTAGGGTCCGTAGTAAAATATGAGACCTGGGCGTATGCCCGGACTCAAATTCCGAGGTCCCTAGCCCGAATGGTATGTGTTCTTGATGGTATCGGGCCCATATCTTGGTTTCGGAGCTCGGTACAGGTTTAAAATAATAATTAAGTCGAATCTCTAAAATTTGGTAAAAATCGGAGTTGATTTGGTATAAATCGGACCTTTAGTTGAGAAAAATGGAAACTTCAATGTTCTTAAAGAATTTCGTGAAGTTGAGGTTAAATTCGTAGTCATTGATATTATTTTGATGATTTGGTCGCACGAGCAAAGTCCGTATGATATTTTTAGACTTGCATGCATGTTTGGTTTGGAGCCCCGAGGGCTCGGGTGAGTTTTGGATAGGCCATGGGGTGATTTGGACTTAGGAAAACTCAATTGTGCATCTGGTATTTTTGCACATGCCTCTAATCTCGCAATTGCGAGATCAGGCTTCGCAATTGTGAAGTGAACAGGCCTCGGAAATGTGACCAATATGTCGCAAATGCGAACCAGGCCTGGGCAGGCCATCCTCGCAAATGAGATGTTTTGACCGGAATTGCGAAGGCCCCTTATGTCACAAATGCGACATTTTCATCGCAAATGTGAAGGCAGCAAAAATTGCGAACCCCTGATCGCAATTGTGATATCTGCGACCTGTTAATTGAAGTTTCAGATGGGATTTTCATCATTTTTCAAATTCTCTCAAATCCTAAACATCCCTAGGCGATTTTTTAAAGACCCAAACTTCACCAAATCATAGGTAAGTGATTTCTAACTCATCTTCTTCAATCTAATTCATCTTTTTACATAATTTCATCTCAAAATCTAGGGTTTTTCATGGAAAATTGGATATTCTTGGGTAGAAATTAGGATTTTCGAATTTTGGGGATTTGGACCTCAATTAGAGGTCGAATTTCAAAACCAATTGCATATTTGAGTTCATGGGTGAATGGGTAGTCGAGTTTTGGTTCAAACTTCGAGTTTTGACCCAGCGGACCCGGGGTCGATTTTTGACTTTTTGGGGAAAACATTGGAAAATCTATGTTCATGCATTAGAATTGGTTTATTTAGCATATATTGATGTTATTAAGTAATTTATGACTAGATACAAGTGGATTAGAAGTGTAACCGAGAGGTAAAGCGGTAATTGAGGCTTGATTTTGTCTGTAGAATCGTGGTAAGTGTTTGGCCTAACCTTAGTTTGAGGGAATAGCTGTTGTGATCTTATTTGCTACGTGTTAGTGTTGAGTACGATGTATAGGTGTGGTGACGAGTATCTATATGTTGGTGTCAAGCATGCCCGTGAGTTTTATACCATTATTGTTGTGACTCTTACTATGTACTGTCCATGCTTAAATTGATGATTACTCATGTTGAACAAGACTTATGATATTTCTTGGTAATTGACCATTGTTGAGTATTGACTCAAGTTGAGACTTATTATGTGAAGTTAACTGTTGAAACGAGATTGGTTATAGCTGAATCCCTTGCCGGAACGTTATTGTTTCCATTATTAATTCCCTTGCTGGGATGTTATTGTTTATATTGTTGATTCCCTTACCGGGACATTATTGTTTCCATTGTTGATTCCCTTGCCGGGACATAATTGTTTCTATTATTGATTTCCTTACCGGGATGTTATTATTTCTATTGTTTGGGTAAGGAAGAGTGTAAAACATGAAGGGTGATGTTGTACATGATATTGTGAGTGAGTGTTAATGCACGAAGGGTGATGCTATGCCGATATTGTGAGTGATAATGCACGAAGGATGATGTCGTGCCATGATTTGAGAGCTAATGCACGAAGGGTGATGCCCTGCCATGATTATGAGAGTTAAAGAACGAAGGGTGATGCCGTGTCGTTTCTGTTATTTCTTATGGTGAGAACGAGAGTAAAAGCACGAAGGGTGATGTCATGCATGTGTTACTGTTTCATTATTTATGTTGTTACAAGTATGGTGTTCATTATTGCTTCTCTATCGAATACTGTTAGAATTGATAGACCCCGCATCATGTCCCCCTTCCTATCTTTATCTGTTATTTCTTGTTATTATTGTTCTGTTTGTATATGATTTAATTGCACAGGTTTATATGGTTGTCGTGTCCCAGCCTCGTCACTACTTCGCCGAGGTTAGATTCGACACTTACCAATACATGGGGTCGATTGTATTGATGCTACACTCTGCATTTTTTGTACAGATTTCGGTGCTGGGCCTCGTGAGTAGATCGTGGGTTGCTGCCTTCAGTCCACAGGAAACCCGAGGTAGGTCTGCTGGCGTTCGCAGACTCTAGAGTCCCCTTCCTTATATTTTAGATATACTGTATCTTTTCATTCCGAGAACAGTTATATTTTTCTTTCTAAACCAATATTTGTAGAAATTCGTAGATGTTTGTGAAATTGTAACACCAAATCATTGGGGTAGACGTGTATTGGAGTATTTTGAACTGTTATATCACTTCCGCATTTTATAACTGCTTAATTTTAATTACTACTTATTTCTGTTTGGGTTAGTTGCTAATGTGTTAAAATTATAGTAGTTGGATTGCCTAGCTTTTACAAGTAGGCGCCATCACGATCCCGGCGGTGGAAAATTCGGGTCGTTATCTGGGTAGTGACAATTATCCACGTAATTCACTTGGATACGAGGTTGACCCGTCACAAGGGTTTATTATACACTAATAAGGAATTACCCATACCTATTGTTTACCTCCATCGGACCGTAAAAAGAACAAAAATCCTAACCTGACGAATTTCACTATGAACCGCTTCTTCATGCTCCCAAATTCGTCGGCTTGAATTCGCTTGTCTTTGTTTTGTTACTGGTAAGCAACATTTGTTGTTTATCCACAGTTATTTGTTGTTTTTTGTCGTTGCATGTTAGTAATGTGGGTTTTGGAATCTCATACCCAAAGTTCAAGTTTTTTCTATTCTTTTTGTCAAATTTTTATGACTTGCCTGTGTTTTTTCTTGCTCAGTCTTTTTCAATGTAGGGTAAAGTATGTTTGGGTACACCTTTATTCTTGTACACTTTCATCATGGTGTAGCCTTTACCAAATCTCCAGATGCAAAATATGTCATAGATATAGAGGTAAACGAGTTTTCTATTGATCAGGACCACTTCTCCCTTTTTAAATTTGGTTATTATACAAGGGACTGGAACACCACACTAATGATTTTTTATATATATATTTAACCCTAATACTAAAAAATTTATATTGGTAGAAAATGATGAATAATTATATAATATTTGTTGCCACTGTACAGATGGAAAATTAAATGTGTATGTTTTACATGTTATTGATGAGGTTGTTGACACATTTATCCCAGCTGGCTATTTATGTGGGCCAGAAATTACTCAAGATAGTAGTGATTCCCTAAATAAGTCATCTAGGGAAACAATTAAAGGTGGTCCAGATAATATAATACAAAACAACTTATTGAAGAGCCTCCACTTGAAGAGGCTCAGGCTGGTGTTGCTTGACACGACCCAGATTTTTCTACCCTCGGGAGTCGTGATGGCGCCTACTCGTAGAAGTTAGGCAAGCCACCAAATATAGAAATTCTAACTCTTTCATTTTAATCCTTTTTAATAGTTTGAATTAGCAGGTAATCAATATTTTAAATATTAACGATGAACAGAATAAGCGGAAGACTTAAACAGCTAAAAATAACCAAGCCAGGAATACAAGGCCAATATACTCCTCTATCCGGAATCTGGTGTCATAATATTCACGGACTATCTATGAGTACTACATACAAATGTCTGAAAGAAATATAATCTGTCTCGAAATATAATGAAAACAGAGTATATAATAAAGTAGAAGAGAACGTCAGGCCTGCGGACGCCTGCATGACTACCTCGGGATCTCTGGATGGACTGAACGCAGGTTCCCTGAGTGCTACTATCCAAAAACTGCTCCGGAATCTGCACATAGTGCAGAGTGTAGCATCAGCACAACCGACCCCATATGCTGGTAAGTGCCTGGCCTAATCCCGCGAGGTAGTGACGAAGCTAGGACCAGACTTCAGATAAACCTGTGCAGTTATATAATATACAGCGGAAAAATAATATAGGAAATAAACAAAGGTTGGAGGGGGTACATGCTATGGGGAAAATATCAAGTCCAGTAGTAATTTAAGAGAAATATGAGGGAACAATTCAAGATCTACAACAAAACAATAATAACACTGTTGCGGCGCGCAACCCGATCCCTATCATTTAACACTGTTGTGACGTGCAACCCGATCCACTTATATCACTGTTTCGGCATGCAACCCGATCCTTTTATATCACTGTTGCGACATGCAACTCGATCCATTTATATCACTGTTGCGGCGTGCAACACGATCCAATATAATATTGTTGCAGCGTGCAACCCGTTCCATATATAGTATTGTTGCGGCGTGCAACCCGATCCATATATTTGTATACTTTTAGCAACAACCATACCAAGAGTCCCGGCAAGGGATCAACAATAAGCTACACTATCCCGGCAAGGGATTCGACAGTAAAAGTAAATACGTCCCGGCAAGGGAGAAACGACTATAACCAATCTTAACCTAACTTCTACTCATCTCAGCTAACACCAATACTCAATCATAAGTAATTTCCACGAAAACAAACTTAATCCTTACTCAATATCGAGAATCATCAATTAAAGCATTCGTAGTACTATTTAAGAACACAAAATAAATTGCAATTTAAGACTCACGGTTATTCTCAACACCAACGTATAGATACTCGTCACCATGCCTATATGTCGTACTCAACAAGAAGGAAATAGCAAATAGGACACAACTCTTAATCCCTCAAGCTAAGGTTAGACCAAACACTTACCTCGAACTTCCACGACCAACTCAAACCTCAAACACCGCCTTTCCTTTTGAATTCGGCTCCAAATCAATTGTATCTAGATATAATCGACTTAATAACATCAATAAACGCTAAACAATCCAATTCCAATGCTTAATTATACCTTTCCCATCATTCTTCCCAAAAAGTCAAAAATTGACCCCGAGCCCACTTGGTCAAAACATGAGGTTCCGACCAAAACTCGATCACCCATTCACCCACGAGCCCGAATATATAATTTATTTTGATATCTGACCCCAAAACAAGGTCAAATTCCCGAATAATCAAAAAGCTCTAACTCTACCCAAATCCCTAATTTTCTACCCTTAATCTCATGTTTTAGGCCTAGAAATCTAGTGGGTGTTGATAAAAATGGAAGAAAACGAGCTTAGGATTACATACCTATGAAGCTATGGTGAGGTTACTCATCAAAAGTCACCCAAGAGGTGTGTAGAAGATGAAGTTTATGAAAAATGGAGGAATTCCCGTAATGCATTCTGTTTTTGAAACTTCAAATAACTGGGCTAAATTGGTCTTCGCGTTCGCGATAAGCTCAACGCATTCGTGATGAGTTAGGCCTGACAGATCTTCGCGTTCGCGATAATGGGATCGCGTTCGTGGAGAAGTAACTCCTCGAGCACTCGCGTTCGCGTCCAAGTGGTCGCGTTCGCGTAGGTATAATACCCCCCCCTGCGCAGGCTATAAGCCTTCGCGTTCCCGATACTAGGCCCGCGTTCGTGAAGGGAAGACCCCCGAAGGGAAGACCCCCCAATGCTTCGCGTTCGCGTAGAAGGAATTTTCCTTCAGCATGAATAGCTCATCGCATTCGCGAGGGTCCTCCCGCGAACGCGAAGAAGAAAATATCAGCACACCAGAACAGAAAAACCTGCAACTTTTTTGAGTTCCAAAAACCTTCCGAAACACATCTGAAACACACCCGAGCCCTCGGGGTCAAAACCAAACATACGTACTAACTCAAAAACACCATATGAACTTATTTGTGTGATCAAATCGCCAAAATAACATCATTAACATCGAATTAAACCTCAAAATCAATGAATTATTTCAAAACTTCTTAAAACATCAAATTTTGCATTTAAGGTCCGAATCACGTCAAAGGGATTCCATTTCTTACCAAATTTCACAGGATTATTTTAAATCACATATAAAACCTGTACCAGGTGCCGGAACCAAAATACTGGCTTGATACCAACATGTTCTAATCAAAATTTACTTCCAAATCCTTTAAACAATTTCAGAAAATAATTTTCTTAAAAAAATTCATTTCTCGGGCTTGGGGCCTCGAAATTCAATTCCGGGCATACGCCCAAGTCCCATATTTTCCTACGGATCCTCCAGGACCGTCAAATCACGGGTCCGGGTTCATTTACCCAAAATGTTGACCGGAGTCAAATTAATTCATTTTATAGTCAAAACTTATCATTTTTTATAGATTTTCACATATAAGCTTTCCGACTATGCGCCCGGACCGCGCACGCAAATCGAGGTGATGCTAAAAAAGGTTTTTAAGGACTCGGAATGCATAATTCAATTTAATTCTCCACCTCTAAAACAACAGTTCGTCCTCAAACGGACAGAAGAAGGAAGTACCTAAGTCGGGGAAAAGATGGGTATAACGGCTCCGCATATCGGACTCGGACTCCTAGGTCGATGCTTTAGTAGTCTGACCTCTCCACTGAACACGAACAGAAGGAAAACTCTTTGATCTCAACTGACGAACCTACCGGTCTAGAATAGCTACTTGCTCCTCCTCATAAGACAAGTCCTTGTCCAACTGGACAGTGCTGAAATCTAACACGTGGGATGGATCGCCGTGATACTTCTGAAGCATGGACACATGAAACACTAGATGCACGACTGATAAGCTCGGTGGCAAAGCAAGTCTATAAGCCACCTCTACCACTAGATCAAGAATCTCAAATGGGCCAATGAACCTAGGGCTGAGCTTGCCCTTCTTCCCAAATCGCATCACGCCCTTCATAGGCGACACTCGAAGCAATACCCGCTCACCGACCATGAATGCCAAATCATGAACCTTGTGGTCGGCATAATTCTTTTGCCTGGACTGAGCTGTATGAAGCCTATCCTGAATAATCCTGACCTTGTCCAAGGCATCCTGAACCAGATCCGTACCCAACAATTGAGCCTCTCCCGGCTCAAACCATCCAACTAGAGACCGACACTGCCTACCATATAAAGCCTCATAAGGAGCCATCTGGATACTCGACTGGTAGCTGTTGTTGTAGGCAAACTCTGCTAAAGGAAAAAACTGATCCCACGAGCCTCCAAAGTCAATGACACAAGCTCGGAGCATATCCTCCAAAATCTGAATAGTTCGCTCGGACTGCACATCCGTCTAAGGGTGAAATGTTGTTCTTAACTCAACCCATGTGCCCAATTCTCGCTGAACTACTATCCAGAAATGGGAGGTAAACTGTGTATCTCAATCCGAAATGATAGACTCGAGCACACCATGAAGGAGAATAATCTTTCGGATATAGATCTCAGCTTACCTCTCGGAAGAATAGGAGACTGCCACAGGAATGAAATGCACTGACTTGGTCAGTCTATTAACAATAACCCACACTGCATCGAACTTCCTCTGAGTCCGTGGGAGACCAACAACAAAGTCCATAGTGATACGCTCCCATTTCCACTCAGAAATCTCAATCTTTTGAAATGAACCACCGGGCCTCTGATGCTCGTACTTAACCTGCTGACAATTCAAACATCGAGCCACATATGCAACGATATCCTTCTTCATTCTCCGCCACCAATAATGCTGCCGCAAATCCTGATACATCTTCGCGATGCCCGAATGAATAGAGTACCGGGAACTATGGGCATCCTCTAAAATCAACTCTCGGAGTCCATCCACATTAGGCACACAAATGCGACCCTACAATCTCAAAACTCCATCATCACCTAAGGTAACCTGCTTGGCACCTCCGTGCTGCACCGTGTCTCTGAGGACACACAAATGGGGATCATCATACTGCCGATCTCAGATACGCTCCAATAATGAAGAACGAGCGACGGTGCAAGCTAACACACGGATGGGCTCAGAAACATCCAACCTCATGAACTGATTAACCAAAGCCTGAACATCCAAAGCAAGTGGTCTCTCACCGACTGGAATATAAGCAAGACTGGCCATACTGGCTGACTTCCTGCTCAAAGCATCGACCACCACATTGGCCTTTCCGGGTGATATAAGATAGTGATATCATAATCTTTCAACAACTCCAATCACCTCTTCTGCCTCAAATTCAACTCCTTTTGCTTGAACAAATACTGAAGAGTCTTGCGATCCGTGAACACCTCACATGCCACGCCATAGAGATAATGCCTCCAAATCTTCAACGCGTGAACAATGGATGCCAACTCCAAATCATGAACCGGATAGTTCTTCTCATGAATCTTCAACTGCCGCGAAACATAGGCAATAACCTTGTCATCCTGCATCAACACTGTACCAAGTTCAATACGAGATGCATCACAATAAACTGTGTAAGGCCCTGAACTTATGGGCAAAACCAACACCGGTGCCGTAGTCAGAGCTGTCTTGAGCTTCTGAAAGCTCGCCTCACACTCGTCCGACCACCTAAACTTGGCACCCTTCTGGGTCAACCTGGTCATCGGATCTGCGATAAATGAGAACCCCTACACGAACCGATGATAGTAGCCTGCCAATCCCAAGAAACTCCGAATTTCTGTAGTTGATGCTGGTCTAGGCCAATTCTTGACTGCCTCAATCTTCTTCGGATCAACCTGAATACCCTCTGTCGATACAACATGACCCAGTAATGCAACTGAACTTAGCCAGAACTCACACTTTAAGAACTTAGCATATAACTGACTATCCCTCAGAGTTGGAAGAACCACTCTAAGATGCTGCTCGTGCTCCTCTCGGCTGCGAGAATATATCAAAATATAATCAATGAAGACTATCATGAACGAATCCAAATAAGGTCTGAACACTCATTTTATCAAATCCATAAAAGCTGCTGGGGCATTTGTCAACCCGAATGACATCACCAAGAACTCATAATGCCAGTACCAGGTGCGAAAAGTTGTCTTAGGGACATCGGATGCACTAATCCTCAACTGATGGTAGCCAGATCTCAAATCAATCTTCAAAAATACCTTGGCACCATGAAGTTGATCAAACAAATCATCAATCCTCGGCAATGGATACCTATTTTTGATTGTCATATTGTTTAACTACCGGTAATCAATACACATTCTAATTGACCCATCCTTCTTCTTAACAAACAACACTGGCGCATCCTAAGGTGAAACACTAGGTCTAATGAAACCCTTCTCAAGCAAGTCTTGCAACTGCTCTTTCAACTCAAGCGGGGCCATACGATACGGCGAAATAGAAATGGGCTGAGTGCCCGGAGCCAAATTAATGCAAAAGTCAATATCCCTATCGGGTGGCATACCCGACATGTCTGAAGGGAAAACCTCAGAAAACTCACGAACAATGGGCACAAAATCAATAGAAGGAACCTCAGCACTAAAATTACGAACATATGCCAAATAGGCCAAACACCCATTCGTGAGCAACGCCGAGCCTTCACATAAGAAATAACACTACGGGTAGAATGACTAGGAGTCCCTCTCCACTCTAAACGAGGTAAACCCAGCAAGACCAATGTCACAGTCTTGGCATGACAATCCAAGATAGCGTGGTAAGGTGATAACCAGTCCATCCCCAATATAACATCGAAATCAACCATGTCCAAAAGAAACTAATCTACATGAGTCTCAAAACCCCCAATCACGACTATACAAGAGCGATGGACTCAATCTACCACAATAGAATCACCCAACGGTGTAGAAATATATACATGGGCACTCAAGGAATTACTAGGCATAACCAGATACGGTGCAAAATAAGATGATACATAGGATTATATAGACCCTAGATCAAATAAAACGGAAGCATCTCTGCCACAAATCAGAACAATACCTGTGATAACTGCATCGGAAGCCTCAGCCTCAAGCCTGGCTGGAAGAGCATAACATCGGGGATGGGCCCTACCACCCTAGACTACCTCTCTGGGATGGTCTACAGCTGGCTGGCCTCCACCTCTAGTTGTCGGAGCTCCACCTCTAGTACCTATACCTCCACCTCTAGCACCTTTACCCCCTCCTCTAGCTGGCTAGGCGGGTTGTGGAACACCTGGTGTATGTACCATAGCACGAGAACCCTGATGCTACGACTGAGTGCCCACCAATCTCGGACAAGCCCTCCTAATATGACCATACTCACCACACTCATAACATCCACCTGAGTGTTGCGGCTGAGGAAACTAAGACTGACCTTGGCGACCTAAATGACCACCCCGAAAACTCTGGAGTGGTGGTGCACTAATAGGGACTGGTGGTGCACTGTAGGGCTGCTAATCATAATACTGCATATGAGAACCACGGCCACCTGAAGCACCATGAGAAACCTGAAGTGCTGACTGAAAGAGCCTAAGAGGATGGCCTCTAACATACGAATCCCTGCCTCCAGACGAGGCACCACTGAATCTTCCTGAATAACGGGGCCTCTTGTCTGGCCCATGACCACCTCCATGCGACAGAACCATCTCCACTCTCCTGGACACATTGGTCGCCTCCTGGAAAGTAATCTCACTCTTAGTCTCCCTAGCCATCTGAAGATGAATCGGTTGAATAAGTCCATTAATGAACCTCCTCACCCTATCTCTCTCGGTGGAAAGTATGACAAGAGCATGACGAGCCTAGTCGATGAATCTGGTCTCATATTGAGTAACAGTCATGGAACCCTGCCGGAGACGCTCAAACTGCCTCCGATAGGCCTCTCTCTGAGTGATAGGGAAAAACTGCTCTAGAAATACCTGAGTAAACTGCTCCCAAGTCAAAGCTGGCGATTCGACTGGTCTAGCCAAACAGAAACCCCTCCATCAAATCTTGGCGGATCCAGACAAGCGAAAAATGGCAAAATTGACCTCATTGGTCTCAACTATCCTCATGTTCCTAAGAACCTCATAACAGCTATCTAGATAATCTTGGGGATCCTCACTAAATGCACCATTGAAAGTAGAAGTAAAGAGCTTGGTAGACATAGAAGCTCCATCACCGATCTGAGCTACCACACCCGGCTGAACTGCTCTAACTAGCTGAACTGTTGGAGTCTGAATCTATAGAGCTACTTGCTCCAGAGTATGAGTAGTAGGAGTCTGGGATCCTTCTCCAGCCTGAGAAATGGTTGGTGCTACAGGAAGCAAACCTGCCCGGGTTACACTCTCCATAAGGCCCACTAGACGGACCAGAGCATTTTGGAGGACTAGGATAGCAATAATCCCCTCTGGGACCTAAGCTGGGCCCACCGGAACTGCTGGGGCCGGAACCTAATCATCAAAGTCAACCTGAGGCTCCGTTATGGGTGTTGTTGCCCTGGGCTGAGCTCTGCCCTATCTCGGCCTCTAGCACGACCTCGCCCTCTACCCCTCGTAAGAGCTGCTACTAGGGGCTCGGGCTGCTGATCGGTGGATGAGAAAGCGCGTGTTCTCGCCATCTATGAAAGAATAGAGTAGAAATTTAATTAGCATTGAGAAACCAAACTGCACGACAAAAAAGAACAAATGTGAAGTTTTTCCTAACTCTGTACCCTCTGGGAGATAAATATAGACGTCTCTGTACTGATCCCTTAGACTCTATTAAGCTTTTCCATGAATTGTGAGACCTATGTAACTTAGAGCTCTGATACTAACTTGTCACGACCCGTATTCTCCTATCCCACGGTAAACTCGTAACGGGGTTGCTGAGGGTAGGAATTAGTAGTAAACTGGGTAGGTTTCAGTGGAAAAGATGGTACTTGAAAGGTGAAAGATGATGGATCAAAGCTAGTCCTGGGCAGAGTGGGTTGTGCCGTAGCCGAACAAGGTGGCGCAGTGAATATGTTGGAGGCTGCACCTGAAATTAACACCTAGGGGCAAGCCTCAGAAGGTGTTCTAGCAAAGTGGGTTGAGATAGTAGGATATCCAAGTAGGGTGTTCGGATAACTGATTGGGACATTATAAGTCCCACTTGCCCTAGGAAGTAGCTTAGGGAATCCAGGTATCGCACTTGGTGGTTCTCTGCCATTGGACCAGGTGTCCCACATTTCCATCATGCAGAGATGCAGAATTCTGTTTTCCTCAGCAGTTGCTGACTCGGAAGTTGGGATGGCCGAGATCAGACTATCCTCCAAGATAGGAATTGTTGGCAGATGACTTTCTGAAGACATTTCAACACTTCCTTTTGATCTTGTGAAGTATGGATGTGACACCAGATTACCACAAAATCAACCACCTTAATATAGAACCTGGACTCAAAAGTAGACAACAAACCGGTCAGTTTGAAGCGATTAACACATAGGTAGTCGCACATTGGGGTGTGATGCACCTATACAGTTAAATATGTTTCTACATGTTTTGCAACGGTTACGTATTTCATCCTGGATCTTGCTTATTTACTTAATTTTCTTTCTTTCCTCTTTGGCTCTTTGATGCTTCTCCTCTTATTCCTGTTTTTCTCTCTTTTCTTTCCTCTCTTCTCGTTTTTCCTTTGGTTTTTCTTTGGCTTTCTTTTTTTTTTTTTGGTTTTACTTTAGGTTCTTCCTTCCCACATTCCCTTTTTATTTGAGTTATTTACAAAATCGTGACTAAATCTGATGAGGATTGCCTACGTATTATGACGCCGCGTGAATCAGATCATTACGTAGTTCAAGAAATAAGTACGAAAAATAAGGAAATTTTTTTTTGGAAATTTTCAATTTTCATTAATAAAACTCCTAAACTTTTCTATTACAAAAGACTCCAACATACTCATTTCTTGGAATTTTAAAAACTACAAATAGACTCAAAACAATATTTTAAACTAAAAACTAAAATACAGACTCGATAAATAAAAATCAAGAGTACATAAGTGCTTCTACTCCTGGTGCCCGTGGGATATCATTCGGTCTTGCCACGGGCCTATGTGCAAGATCCCCTTGAAGACACTCCAGATCACTCATTATTTTGCGAAAAAATGTCATTACTGCAGTAAAGAAAGTGGTTCTGGTCATGTCTTCACACTCATGGCACTTCATGACGATGTAGTCAGCAATTGCTCTAACCCTCTCCCGGATGATACCTTTTTCTTGGAGCAAACTCCGGATTTGCTGAGTCCTAGCTTCTAGCACTTGGGTGTCATGAGGTTTTGACTCTGCAACTGTTGCATATCTTCCTCCAGCTAGGACATCAATGCGCAACAATGTTCCCTTTCTGCTTTAAAGTTCTTAGCTTGTTTGGCTATCTCATTTTCAAGGGTAGTGAGCTTCCTCTTCATATATGTGACTGTTCTCTCATATTTTCTTTTCAACTACCGTACAAACTCCGCCCATCCTTCTACATTCTTTGTCAGCTGTGCTCGGGCTCTTGCTAGACTAGCCTTAGATTTTTCCAAGTCATCTTGACACTCGATTACTTTCTTTCTAAGACCACTTATAAGCCTTTCATCTACTCGGCTTCTTTCTTGGTTCTTAGTAGCTATTCTTATTTTCTGGATCTGATCTCTAAGGGCTTTGTTTTCTTGAGCCAGCTTGTTCTTTTCCCCTTCGTCGGTAGCAGTTTGTATACTATTGTCAAATTTGAGGTCCCTGATTTGTCCCTCCAATTTACTTATCTTGGCCCTATAGCTTGCCTCTTTCGCCAGCCAGCCCTATTGCCCTTGCGAATCATCAGTGAATTGTTGGACGTGGGGTCTTTTAGCAGGCCTTTCAGGCTCTCGAGGGATTTTAAACCTCTTACTAAACCAATTCATGTAATTAGGGTCTAACTCGCCTTTAGATAGATCCCGCACCAGAGTCTTTGGTTCTAGAAATCTGCACTCATTCCAAATATGACGAATTCTTCCTTCTGGGAATACAGTTTTTGGACCCAACTCTATGACTTGTCGGATCGGATCTTCGTCATGGGGAATAGTTTGAAACCTGCCCAATTGGCGCAACACCCTGTGAGAAGCATATGGTTGAACGCTCCGGAGACCCATTAGGAGAAGATAGCACACTCGGCTGACATGTAGATGACTTCAGTGACAGGGAGCCATCCGAAAGTCCACTCAATTTTGTCCAAAGTTAAAGAACTCAAGTGCGCAAACCAAGACGATGTACCTTCGGAAAATTTAATACCCGCCACTTGATTTTCGTACTCTTCGATGCAATTCAGACCAGTCATGCCGTAGTTCATATACCCCACACGGTGACAAAGATGTTCTTGTATCCAAAGTTGTAGTAGCAGGTTACAACCCTGGAAGAACTTCCTCCTTCTCGGCAGATGGTTAAGGCTCGGTAAATCTCAGCTAAGATTATTGGAACAAGAGTGTTGTTAGCTTTCTTAATAATGATGTCGACAATTCCCACAAGACCCAATTCTATGTTGCCATATTTTCTTGGGCAGATTATGACACCCAAGAATGCTACTATAAAGGCCAAACCCAGTTGTGCCTCCCATTTATCTTTGTTTCCTGCATGAGTCAGACCAGTATCCGATGCTTCAAAATAGTGGGGATTGCCATAGCGCTGGTACAAGAAGTGGAAAGTGCAAAACCCTTCGGATAAATTCCCATCCTGAACCTCCCGACTAATACTCAACATATCTAGAAACTTGTGAGGAGACACTATTCTTGGCAACACCGGGTACCGACTTCTAAGGTTCCCACTAAGACCGGCATAGCCCACAATTTCCTCCAGTGTGGGGGTGAACTCAAAATCAGAAAAGTGAACACATTGTGAGTCGGGTCCTAGAAAGGTATCAAGGCCTCAATCACATCCAACCTCGGCTTGATTTTCAGATGTCCCACGAGACCACCCAAAACTTTTACCACAGTACCTCTGTTGGCTTTCCTAAGTCGTTCCACCACATATAGAGCTGTAAAGGGATTTCCTCAAGAACTACAAAGGGTTCATTTTCATTTGTGCTCATCCTGCATATTTATTAGGGTGATTTAGTAAAAAAGATCATGATTCATTTTAACTCAAGAAAAACTTATCAATTTTTTCAAAATTTTTCATTTCAAAACAAAAGCCCAGCCTTGCAAATATGGCCCTTCGGCACTTCAGAAAAGAAGATTTTAGGGTTGTGTATGCTAAATGGCCAAACATTTGAAAAAGAGAACATAGGTGGCTGTTCTTGCAAAAACAACCTTTCGGCGTCCTTTGGGGGACATTTGGCTATTTTAGGCAAGAATGGCATCACCTGACAAAACACTAAAATTTTTGTTCTTTTTTGGGTTATTTTTGCAAAAAATGAAGTTGGATCGGATGGGGGTTGCCTACGTATCCCACATCCGGTGAGAATCAAACTGGCGTAGTTCAGACAAATTTGACATAGCAAAAAACAAAACAATACCAAATGTTTTAAAAACAAATTTTCTCAAATTTTCGGCAGAGTGTTGGTATTTTTGGACATTGGTTTTTTTTCAAAAATCGGTAATTATCTCTCTAGCCCTCAAATGGATTTTTCTTTTTCCCAACTTTTCTCCTATTATTCATAGCCGGTCAACATGCGAATCCGAAGAAAATAAATGCACAAGTAGCAAGTAGAATGCATCAGGATGGTCTTTTCATTTTGGGTACACCTGTCCTAGACAGACCCAACCCCTGTGTTGAGTCTCCAAAGTCAAATCCACGTGATGCAAACAAACGTTCCTACTAGGGATACGACATGGGGCTTTATTATACTAGGCTTAAAACCTGGGTGTATTGTTCTAGAACTGGCTTACCCGAGCGAATAGCTCAAGCTGGGGGGGAGCGTACCGGGAATACAGAAGCTTCACCGGTTTTGCAACTTGTCCGAACCTCGTTCTAAAATTGAGATAAGACTCTAACAGAAAAGAAGTCACATGAAGTGCACACTTCCCAGATGATTTAGAAGACTCAGAGAGAGGAGTGTTTCGTAGCAATTTATATACAGTCCAAACAATATCAAAGCGGTAAAAACGGCATGTAGCACATTAGGCTCAACATGTAAAAATCAGATAAAACAAGCCAACTATAACAATTATTCTAAGCTCGAATTCTTGAACCTTGAACCGAAGTTCTGGGTTTGGATCCCCAGCAGAGTCGCTAGAGCTGTCACACCTCCTTTTTACACCCCGAGGGATATGAGAGTTTTTTCACTTTAAGTGACATTATTCGAAATGAGATTATTTATTTAATTTATTTAGAGTCGCCACTTGGAATATTTTAATTGGTGTCCCAAGTCACCGGTTTATTTTTAAATCCCAAATCGAGGAAATTCGACTTTCCTTTTGAAGTCTGCGAACCAGAAATTCTAAGTAAGGAATTTTGTTAACCCGAGGGAAGGTGTTAGGCATTTTCGGGTTCCGTGGTTCTAGCACGGTCGCTTAAACTATTATAATTGACCTATTATTCGATTTATTACATGTTTTAACCTATTGTGCGTTTTTAACTTTTATAACCACTTTTAATTATTTTAGAACGCTTTTAGGAAGATTCAACGTTATTTAAAATGCACCTTGAACCATGCCACATGAAATGCACCCGTGATTCGCAACACGTTTTATTTAACGTTGTTAAGAATTGAAGTTGGATCACAAGAAATGCACACCCAAATTTAATAAATAAAATAAAATCAATTTAAGTAGCGCGCCTAAAGCAACTACGAAATTTCAAATTAATAACAAGGTTTGCGATGGCCATGGAAAATTCAACTGATGGCACACCTCGATTTCTAAAGAGTTAGTATTAATTATCCGAAGGCCATGTGTTAGCTAACTTTTGCTTATGGCACACCTCGAGTCTAATTTTAAGGGATGTTTGAACTAATCTTTTGAGGGCCATAAATTATAGCTTGCTTAATATGACACGCCTCAAATCTAATTTTAAAAGGGCTAGTTAATTAAAGAAGGCTTAAAGGGATTCGAAATTATTTTTTAGGCTAATGTTCAAACTAGACTTAGTAATTAGAAATGGCTAGTATTGAAAGAGGTCGAGTATTTGGTTATTTGAAAAGCCTAAATTGGTAGCAGGCCCAAATGTCCTTTGGCAAGCTTTCATATCAAAGCAAAAGGGTAACTGGGCTCGAGCACAAGCCCAAAGGGACCGTGAGGCTGCCAATCGCCTTTTTTCAGAGCAGCCTTAAATTCCAGGCCCAAAGGGAACTCAAGCCTCATGAAAAGCGAGGGCTGAAGAGTGTGAGACTCGAGATCGAGTCCACACAAAACGCAGGAAAGTATTTGAAGCTCAATGACACTGAACTAAACCCATATGACTTTCATCAATATACAGCAAACTTGACACAAGAGAGAAAAAGAAAACTTTCAATGTTATCACAACATACTACATGCCCAAGAGGAACATTATTTGAATTGAATTACATTAGTGAAATGAGAAACTAAGCCATACAATATTCATTTTTAAATCAGTCTCAAGTTAGCCTATTACATGAACTTCAAACCTCAATCAAACCCTTTTTGACACATATAATAGCAACAGAACCCCATGAAATTGTCATATGACAATCTCTGAATTTAAACATCAAGTCAAATTTAACATACTCGAACACAAACCAATAATGATTCAACATAGGGCTTAACCCTTACTGCAAACAACCTAGAGCATTTTCCCTCACCCATAGTAAGTTTACATCAAGCCAAACACTAAACAAGAGACTCAGAGAACTTAAATTTCAATTTAACAACAAGACACAACACCCATAACACAAGAAAGGCTAATAGAGTACACATAAAATTAAATTGTTACAAACATAAGGAAAATGGAGAAACAGGGAAACAAGAATTCAGTAGCACAAATTGTTGTCATCATGTGTCTTCATTCACATTGCATATTACACTTCATATGTTAACCATGGTTCGAAAGATACCTGGAATGCAAGAGAAAAAACAAAGAGAAATGGAGAGTTAGCAGCAGAATCAGCTCAGCAAACCAGCAATACTCAGTCTTTTTAAACCATGTTGGACCCAAATGAGCACAATGCTTTGGAGTTTTTTGAAAGTTCTGACAAACAAGGGAACTCAAAGAACAAAAATTAAGCAAATTTTAAACAAATTTCAGTATTTTTAGAGTCTAAAAGAGGCTCAGCCGTTTCTAGAGTTTTTTCAATCTTGTATTCTCTAAAATCTGACTTGAGAAGAAAGAAACAAGCCTTTTATAGAGACCTCTAGGGCAGCAGAAATGATTCTATTATTTTCCAATTGCCCCTCCCCAATTTTCATATTTTCAAGTTAAATCCATGAATTTTTAGCATGTTTATTGAAACAACCCAATCCCTACCTTCCTGAAATTTTTCAGGCAGTTTTTAACAAGATTTCCCCAATCGAAATCCCTAAACTACCCTTTAACCCTTCCTTATTTACCCTCAGAACCAGATATGGGTCAAGTTGACCCAACAAACGATCCAAAACCTGGGCTTGCAAAAACCCGGACTGACCCCTCCCCCTATTTGGGCTTCAGCACTCAACCAACCCAAATTCAAAACTTAAGCAAATGAATTCCTAAGCAAAAATCATCTAACTCTTAACTTCTAACAACATGAACTCTTTTTAACGAAGCAAAAATAAAAGAAAGAAATAGAAAGAAAAAGAAAATTAACAGTCATTTTACCAAAGAAAATAATCTAAATCTTATAAACTAAATGTGATGCAACAGAAAAATTCAAAGACAGAAAAAAAGAAAGAGAGGATCAGAAAAAGATGAGGACTGGAAATAACAAAAACGAAGACGAAGAAGGAACTGAAATGCCTAGAACACACAGGCGGAAAATGGCTTGAACGGACCTCCGACACTTTCGATTTCGAGCTGAAATTGGCATTCATCGTGTGTTCTTGTTGAGAACAGACGGAAAACAACAATATCGACCCTAACCAATAATCGAAGCTTGAAGAAGTTTTGGGAGATTTTTCTTCCTTTTCTGCCTTTTTAGATCTGAATTTGGCCTGATTCGGTGAGGATTTGAGGGAAACTGGTCAGGGATTGGGAAAGGGGAGGTCATGAGGACTTTGTGGTGTAAATTTGGTAGGGTTTTGAGGTGGCGCCGCCACCGGAGATGCCAAGGATTTGAGGGCGGCGCTAGGGTTCCTAAGTCTCTGATGGAGGAGATGAAGTGAAGAAGCACGAAGGGTTCTGAAGGGATTCGGATAGTTATAACCAAATATGGGGGAAGTACTTAGGGCCATTGGATGAAAGGAAATGGACGACCAAGATTAACTCAAAATCTTCGAACTCCAAACGGAGTCGTTTGGTTAAGCTAAAGACCGGACCGGGTAAAGGGCGTGAGTTTGGGCTAGATTGAACGGGTCTGAGACAATTTTTGGGGGAAGTTCAATTGGGCTGGCAAAATGGCCCAAAATCAAAGCAGCCCCTTTGTTATTTCTTTTTCCTTTCAATTTTCAATCAATTTTTCTTTCTTCTTCTTCTTCTTTTTTTTCTTTTCAAATTAAATTAAATCCTAAATTAACTTTTAAACACAATTAATCTTACCAAATTAAGCTAATTACTCGCTATAGTATTTACAAAAATTAATTAAATCTTGAATTTAAAGAAGAACTATAGAATTCGAAACTAAAGAGTTAAAATGCGAAATGAGTTATTTCTGTGATTTTTTATAAAACAACTAATTTACTAATTAACCTAAAAATGTAAAAATAAATCCTAAATGCAAATGCAGAGTATTTTTGTATTTTTACAAATTAAATGAAATTAAACATGCACACAAAAAATGCAAATAATTAAGAAAATTCTACAATAATTCCTAAAATGACAAATAATTAAAAGAAAAATCTAATTCTTTGGAATTCTGTAGGAGTAATTCATGTGGGGCAAAAATCACGTGCTCACAATCCATATAGCATGACCATATGAATTATTATTCAAAAACTTTCTCATATAAAAGAACAAGTTAGTTTATCATTTTATATATCTCTATATTGAAGTTATTTATTTATATATATTTCTTTTTTTTTGTAATAGTTTTCTTAAAATTATATAAATATTTAATTATTTTAATTCAAATTCAAAAAGAGTAACTAATTATTAATTAACCTAATTAATTTTGTCCTAAAATTTGATATTTGTTGAATTTTTGTTATGACACTTGGCATTATCACATTGTTTTGCTTCTCCTATTCTATATAGAATATACTAACTCCAACTTTCCTCGTTACATATTTAAAACCAAAAGATTGAAGAGTATAGTATCTCAATTCTCAACCATTCTATTAATATGGTCCGTATATATAAATAAGTTCAAGATTGTGTTTGTTTGAAAATATGAATATTCCATCCCATTTACTCGATCTGTCTCATATTATGTGTCGTGCTTTTTTTTTTTACACGCCCTTAAAAAATATTAATTAGGAAAGAGATTGAACTATTATATCCCTATTTATGTCATAAAATATAATTTTTGAATATTTATTTTATTTATGTGTTATTTATATCTTCAAGACTTATTATTATTATTATTATTAAAAATGAAAAAGAAAAAAAATTATTAATTTTATCTTCAAATAATTTGAGACAATTATTTTTTTAAGCGATATTTAGCTCGGGCTCTGGTGGGCTGGGCCAAACGATCACGGGCTTAGCGGTCATGGAATGTGGAACCGGCCCGAGATTGCTATTATGATACGCACGGAGTAGTATTATTTTTTTATTTATGCTAATCCAATTTGCATCATTACCAATGCCATGTCTAGTAATCACTTTTCCCAAGGTTGTGTTCTTCTAATCTAATCCCATAAGCGTCTCTAACAACAGCCACCGCCATTTCCCATTTTCCCATTCTCAAATCCAGCAGCTCTCTCTCATGCTATTCATGTGAAGACTAATGGAAGTCTCAAAATTCAACACTTTTCACTTCCTTCCTTCACCTCCATTCCGTTTCTGTAATTCACTCTCTCTCTCTTTTTTCAGTTTTCAAATTTATTTATCTCCATTTTCATACTCATATAATCCGTGCATTTTGATTCGGTTTTCATTTTTTTCTTAAAGGGAAGAAGGAAGTGAACTTGCCGTTATCGCCGTCTCTGCATTCAGTAATTTTCTAATTCCTTCTGATTCTTCTTTTTTATTTCTTTATTTTCTTTTGAGCTCGTTATATTTGTAGCCCATTTATGTGAACGTGTTTGACTAGCCACAAAATTTTAAGAAATAAAGAAAGATTTTTGAAATATATAGTCTAAAATAAATAATAAAAATTTGTGTGGCTAGAAATCATCATGTGGAAAAAAAATAAAGTTGAATTGTTATTTAAGTACAAATATTGAAATAGTGAAGCTATCCTGCTTCTATGAAGAATTAAATCGAATGTCTCAATGACCATTAGGCTTAGTGTTGCCGCTCATGTTAACCACATTGGATAAATGTAAAGGGTTATTGATATACATGATATTGATGGGAATTGTTATGATGGAAGAATAGTGTTTACAAAGGAAGAAGTAAAATGAGTATTAGCTTAGGAAGTCTTTAGAAAGGGGCAACCCAGTGTACTAAGCTCCCCGCATATGGCGGGTGCGAGGAAGGGCCGGGCTGGACTGCATTGGGTTTTATGTATGCAATCTTACCTTGCATTTGTACAAAAGGTTATTTCTGCAGCTTGAATTTGAGACCTCCTGGTCACATGACAGCAACTTTACCGTTGCGCCAGCCGCCAGTGCTCCTCTTCCTTAGGAAGTCTTTACCCCCCTCCCCCCCCCCCCACACCCACACACACACAAAAAAAACGAATATAGAATATAGTTTGGGAAATGGCATAATAATAGCTACTACTATATTGATGAAAATTGGGAATGTCTAGCAGTCAATTGTGGACCTGCGGGAATGGAGTAGTGGTTGACGTCTTGACGAAGTACACTTGGAATTCAGTTGGTAGAACGTAAAAAAAAGAGTCGTTTTACTTTTATAAGCCTATGCATTAAAGTTTGCTCTAACTTGAAAATGGAAATAATGTAGGTTTGTGTCTTTGCTAATTCTTGTTCTTTGTGAGAACTGTTGGAAGCTAGAAATCATTTTCCCAACTGAATGAAGTTTCACTTATCTGAACTTTGTCTCTCCAATAACAAACAATCTTAGGGAGAATCGTACCTGATCATATTCTGAGGAAGCTTACCTGATAGTATTGTAGAATCTAAGGAGAGTGATGCAGTTATGTGTTTGTTCTGCATGGCTGAATCCTTTGTTGATCAGCAATCAGTATGTTAAGCATAACATACAACCCTATATTATGAAAAGCTAATTTTTCTCATTTATTAGTTCATATTTTGAGGGAGCTTTCCTGATAGTAGTGTAGAATCTAAGGAGAGTGATGCAGTTATGAGTTTGTTCTGTATGGCTGAATCCTTTGTTGATCAGCAATCAGTTTGTTGAGCATAACCTACAACCCTATATTATGAAAAGGTAATTTTCTTCATTTATTAGTTTTGACTACTATAAAATTTGAGATAGCAACACGCTATAAGGTTGGAATATCACTTTTGTAGACAACAAACATTACGCTTGTGGCAAGATGTGATGAAGACATTTATGACCACGTTGAGCTCGACTTTCCAATTGATTGGATCCATGGGTACAGACAAGTTAAATATGAGTAGTGTTGAATAGTTGGAGAATTTTGAGGAGTTGCATCCAAATGTTATGTTTCTAAAACTTGTTAATTAAATGGCGGAATTCTGTATGTAGAAGCATGAGAGATTTTTTATGGCTGTAAAGGAGGGGAGAGATAAGGAGAGAGAGCTTAGATGGAAAATATTATGAAATGAAGAAATCCATCTGCAAAATTCAAGCACATAGCTCCATGTAAATGGTGCTCCCTTTGGCCTAATTTTCACGATTGCTAGAGTAGAGATCTGTTTTACTGTATTTGTCTTAAAAATGATTTGTATAGTTACGATGCAAATGATATCGAGGACAACAAACATCTATTTGATGAATAGTCCTGGACAGCCACATTTTTAAACATTTTTGGGGTGCAATAAGTGACACCAATGCTGTCAAGGAGTTTTTTTTGGTGCTGGATGGGGCGATGGGCTGAAAGTGCAGAAAATGATTGAGGAGGAATATTGGGAAACAGTTCCAGTTTGTGGTTGTGAGATGACTTGGAAGGGAAGGAACTAGAGATGCTTCGTGGGCCAGGGTACAACTGTACTTGTTTTAAAATATAAATCTTAAAAGTTATTGGTTCTCTGGTGTAATTTACATCATGTGTATGATATAGATAGTATGATAGAATTTATTAGCTCAATACAATAGTGAAAAGGTTTAAATGGATGAACTCCTCTTTTGTGATGTCCAGCACTATCCCAGTGCATGGCTTCTGTTATTGATTAAGCTGTTGCTTATTTATTTAAAATAATAAAAAGAGGGCGCAGTTTGTCACTAGAGATAAAATTAGCTTCTTGAAGAGTTTATCTCTTTATTTATTTATATAAATGTAAAAGTGTCTCCTTCTAGTTTTTCTTTTTTTGGGTAATAAAGTTAGCTTAAAATGTATCTAATTGTGACCCCGGGAGAAGGGGGGTGGTGTAGGGTGGACGATACTTGGCAATCAAAAAGGGAGTTTAGAACAGCTAATTTCTAATAGAGGGAAAAATATGTTCAAATGCATGTCACCAATGGGCGTAATATTTTGGTTTCAGGAGAAGGTTATTTCTCTCTGTTCATGTCCAAAGTAAACACAAACGCTGTGGCTGTCCATGTCCATAATGTTACTTTTTTCATGCTGAATCCAAATAACTTTTGCAAATGGTATTTATCATTTCTGAGAAACAAGTGGGAGTGCTATATCCCTGCTAGCAACAACTATTGTCAGTCCTTTTTACCATGGTTGAGAACATCTTGATATGAAGGTTTTTGATATAATGATAAAGCTGTCTAAGAGCTATACTTGAATCTGTAAAAGGGAATACAATAAATCATAGACCAAATTTGCTATGACTGCAATTGTTGACAATGCCATTGACAATTTTTTCTACATTCAAAAGCTAGGTAAATCTTTTCGGTGCCTAGCTTCAGTCTCCTCTTTTTTATGTGTGTCAGTACAAGATACAGTGTAAAAATGAACAAAAGAATTTCTTTCGACTGCTCTAATTGACTTTGTTCGACAATTCATTTCAGCAATTGACTGCTAGCGATGGAAACCACTCCTGGTGCTCTTCTTTAAGGCAATCAATCGGGAGGAATTCAACATTTTGTAAGTTGTTTAGCAAATACTGTGTTCCTGTGGAATGAATCTCATGAGTAGCTTTACATCATTAGCAAATAAATCACTCAAGCAAAATATGCAATCGATAAAGTAACGTATATTTTTTTTTTTTGAAAAAAAAAACCATGATCTAATTGGTGGCTGAATCATTCTGGGTGATTTGAGGCAAAGCATCCCCAAGGAATTGCTTGAGCTAATATACCCGAAATTGGGTCCTAATCAGATTGTTTCCTCCTTCCTTTGGTATTTATGTGGACCTGTGCTTAGAAGCAGATAACTTCTGTTATACTGTAGTTCATTGAGAGTGGCTCCAGTTCAGTGTTGTGAAGAGCGTGAAGCGAGGAAAAGCGACAACCCCCATTTCGCTTTTTGAAGTGAAGCGGAATTTAAAAAAAAAAATTAAAATAAATACTGGGCAGTAATTAAATTAAAATAAAATAAGAACTAAGAATAAAGGATATAAAAATTAGAGGAAGGGCAGTAATTCTCTGTTAAAAACTGGGCAGCGAAAGAAGAACCCAAGGATTGGCATCAATTCTGAGAAAGCATCGAAGGTAAAAAAAATTCGCCAGCATTTCGCTGCTATTTGGACGTTTAAACAGTGAAAGAAAAAAAGAAAGAAGAAGAAGAAACCTAGTCGATGCTATCAGATGCTCTGCTTTAAAACCCTAGTCGCTGCTGTTGCTCTTCGTTTAATGGAAGACACAACTGATTTCGTTTTTAATAAAATAGGGCACAGAAGCGGTCGCTTCCTTCGCATCACATCGCTTGATCGCTTCTCGCTTTTTAGTGGGAAGCGGTCGCTTTTTTATACCTGAGTCGCTTCACCCATATGAAGCGTGCACCTTCTCGCTTCGCATCGCTTCTCGCTTAAAGCGAGGAAGCGGGCGCCTTTTTAAACACTGCTCCGGTTAAGCTTATGGCTTGCTAATTAAAACAGACAATCAGAAATAGTTCGAAATCTCTTAGGGATCTCAAGGAAATGAGACCAACCAAGCCAAAAGGATGAACAACCAGATTCATTAATATTCTGCATTTTGAAGTGACTTTGCTGATTTAGACTTGCCTTCACATGATTGGACTGCTCTGCCTATATATCTACCATATATGCTGATATTTAAAATACTGATGAAAAAAAAAAAGTGAATGGTGAATAAGGTAGAACAAGTTGTTCGGATAGGAAAGACGACCTTTTCCATATAAGCTAGGAAAGATAAGATCTATTGAGTTTGGAATGTTTTCTTTCAGTTTTTGTAGGAAATGTTGGTTTGATGGAGTGTTTGCAAAAATAGATACCTTTTTTGGAAGTTTCCAAACTCAGTGTTCCCAATTCTGCAAAAATGAGTATTGACTTTTTGCAAGATTAAAACAACTGAGCGTGTAAACTTCCAAAAAAAGGTTGCCTGTTTTGCAAAAAGTCCATCAAACAAACAGTTTTTGCAAAAACTGAAACAATTCGAAACTTAGCTTTTGCAAAACTGAAGCAAACGCCACCTTAAAATTTTGTCTTGTTTGGTTTCAGAAGAAAAGGAAGGTTATTAATTAATAAAAGGAAGTTGTAGTCTTCGGCTAACATACTCCGTAGATATCAATTTTCTTTGCTTGGTCGATTCTCTCTTCAGACATTAGAAGAAAAGTGACTCTGCTTTTTTCGACTTGATTGCTTTCTAAAGTGTCTGATTTTCTCTGATGGATTATTCAATTGGGCTTTCCCCACATGCTCTTTGTGTTCTATTTTGTGTATTTGATGTTGAATAGTTATCCCGGATTTCATCTGCTAATTAACTTAGCTTATTTTTTGCAGATGCCCTCCCAGGCAGTACAGTTTTTGGCACAAGTAGACAAGCATGTGTCTCCCTTCACTCTTTCCCCCAAGGAAAGAAGCGTAATAACAGTTATGGAAATAATAGCTTTTATAGACAACAAAGATCATTGAGGCACATTATTGCTAGGTCCGAACTTGCTAATACCAGCTCAGCTGGTGCTGCTTATCCACTGTCAGGTGCATTCAAAATTGCTTTACCCACTTATTTGCTTGGAGGTTTCATCTTTTACAAAGATACATCTCTTTTACAGGACTGGAGTTGAGGTCAAAAGTGAGAGCGATTTGCTTTTACTCAGTCACTGCTTTCTCTTCCATCTTTTTGTTCATGATCATGCTTGTGCAGCATCCTTTTGTACTCTTGTTTGATCGATGCCGTAGAAATGCTCACCATCTTGTTGCCCGGACATGGGCAACCTTGACCATTACTCCATTTTATAACGTTGAGTTTGAGGGCTTGGAGAATCTTCCTTCTCCAGATACTCCTGCTGTGTATGTGTCCAACCATCAGAGCTTTCTGGACATATATACATTACTTACTCTTGGAAGAAACTTCAAGTTTATCAGCAAGACTGCGATTTTCCTCTTTCCTATTATTGGATGGGCCATGTATCTGATGGGTCTGATTCCGTTGAGGCGCATGGACAGCAGAAGTCAATTGGTACTTTTTCTTTGATGTGATTACTAACACATATCCTCATGCCTATGCTGATTCTTTTTAAGTTATTCAATCATATGTCAACAGTTTTGACATTTTTGAATCCTATTGGAAGTTTGAATTTCGACCTGCTTATTAGCTTTTATGAATTTAGGAATGTCTCAAGCGATGCATAGATCTAGTCAAGAAGGGGGCATCTGTCTTTTTCTTCCCAGAGGGTACTCGGAGTAAAGATGGAAAATTAGGCCCTTTCAAGGTAAGGTCTATGACCAAAAACTCCCCCCCCCCCCAACCCACCCCACCCCAGCCTCATCCCAGTCACCTCCACACACCCAAAAAATGGGGGAAAACTCACTATGTAGCTTGCACAAATGGAGAAAGTAATTAATGTCAAAGTAATTTTGAAGGCCTTGATGCCTTGGCTATTAAGCACAAGGCCTTAGTCAACTCATGGAACCATAGTCTGGTATTCTTTTTTATGGGTCATTGATTACAAGAATTTATAGTAAATAAAACTAGTGAAGGCGCGCTGGCCTTCTGTTTAGCTCTTATCTATTTTTTTTCCTTGCTGGTGATGCAGAAAGGTGCCTTTAGTGTTGCTGCCAAAACCGGAGTGCCTGTGGTTCCAATTACTATTACCGGAACAGGCAGCATAATGCCAGCAGGGCTGGAGGGTAGAGTATATCCAGGATTAGTTAAAGTTGTCGTCCACCAGCCTTTAAAAGGAAATGATTCAGATGTGTTGTGTAGCGAAGCCAGGAATGTGATAAAGGAGGTGCTCATTCATCGAGGCTGAGGGATATATTCAACCTGTGATTTCGTTTCTTTTTTCGACTTAAGCATCAGAAAGTTATAAGGATTTGGGAACAGGTGCAGAAAGGTATGCTTTCCTAGCAGATTGTCATCCTATACTTGAGCTTCTGTTACTTTAATAATTTGCAATATGAAAATGGTTTGTCTGATCTATTACTTTTCTTAACAGCATCAAGTTTCTATGTATAGTTTTTACTAATATGTTATCTGGGAAAAAAAAAAGAAGGAATGAGGTTTAAGTTAAGTTCAATTTTTGCAAATGATTGCTCTCCCTGTTTCAAGCCTCCATTTACAGCAATATGTTTGTAATGTTATCATTTTGATTCTAATCCCCATTAAGCATCTACAACGTCAAAATTTGAACTGTAAAAAAAGAGAGAAAAGAAACTTAATCTGCTTTAACCCCCCCCCCCCCCCGATATTCTGAGAGCCGTGTACTGGTTTTTTTTTTTTGGTTGGGGGGGGGGGGGGTTCATTCAATATGTGACGGGTGCATCTCATTCAATCACTTAGTGATGTCACCATGCAGCCAAGCGACCAGATTTTATGCAGTGATTCATGTGATGCCATATGGATTGCACAACCTTTAACTATGCCCTTATTTCTGTTTGTTTATACTGTGTTAATAACGTGTAATAGGAATTGACACTTTTATTTCCCGAGTCATTTTCACCTGAAATGCTGCTATGCCCTCTTTAGCAGAAGTTTACATTGTGAGCAGTTTCAGTTGGGCTGAAGGATATAAACCTGGTTGTGTACTCATATACTTGGATGATATTTTTTATCCATCAACTGAGAGATCTATTCGGAGTTGAAAGTGAACATTGGCTGTGTCTTCTTTTTGTTGAAATTGGCAGTAGTCTCCTTTGCTTGCCCTGCTCCTCTCAATTGCCACTACGTCACAACATTGCCTTTTGCGGCGCCAATACTCAATTGTGCAGGGCAGCTAATAATTTGCTTTTGAGTTTTATGTTCTGTGCACTGACAATGTAAGAATTTTTGCAATATTGGGTAAGTTGATCAACAAAAATTGTGGAATGCTATGTCAAGCCTGAGATGGTAACCTAGAAAACAGAGTAGTAACTTGTTATAACTGGTTAAATTGCAGTAATGGTGTAAAATTTTTACACTATCAGTGCACAGAAATTGAAGTTAGACTCCAAGCAAGTTATAATTTATTCGCATCCGATATTGATATCAAATCAATGGTAACATACATGTGTTTTCTGAATACTCTTTTACTCATCTAACCATGGTAAATTATTGTGCATTTTCACCTCATTTATTACTTAACCATAGCAAAATATATTGATCTCATGTAAATATCGGGTAAGATCTTACCCATTACAGGATTAAGAGGGCAGGGGAAAGAGAAAAAGGCGGAGAGTGAATACTTGTGTATTTAAATAAAATTGTACTAAATACGAATGGTGCAATCTATTTTGGGTGCAATCTATTTTGGGAGCTTGTTTGGATGGTTGTTATCCATTGTATCGTATTGTATTGTTATCCCAAAATAATGTTTGGTTTGATTGTTTATTTAAAATTGATTCAAGCGAGAGCCCAAAAGGGTGAGGCGAGAAGATCTTGATCGAAAGCTCCACTGTTCTGAATAGTGAGAAAGACTTTTTGAAATTCGATCAAATCGATCGAGAATCTCATCATCTGTTAGGTGGGCCGACCGACCGAGTTGGGTTGGGCGTCCATGTCACAGAACCTTTCTCTAGCCAAGAATCTCATTATTGATCGAATCGGGGCGGATCCAATTCATTGGCAAAAGCAAAATCTATCGTTTTAACACTCAGAAAAAAAACCTAGAAAATTGATTGTATCGTATTGTAAATTCATTGTCCCGGAACAATCAAAAGCCCCATTTTATGAAACAACCGATTTGGTGTGGTGGGATTGTTTCCTATTTTCTTTTCTAATTATGTTCTTACTTGTTATTCTATAATTTTATTTTATCATTTAATTTTTTTTTAATTTTAACTTTAAATCTTTAACCTATTGGCCTACTTTGTCTTCTTTCATCTTTTTTATAGTTGGTTTGTCCCTTATTTTTTATCCAAGTCTCTGTTTGATTCTGTCTCTTTCTATCGTTTTAATATTTTTTTAGCTAATATTAATTAACTTTTTTTTCTCGGGTTTTTGCTCTTGTTTCCAATTACGTAATTAATGATAAATTAGTAGAAAGAGGTTTTCTTAAATTATTTTTATGTGTAGTTCTTGATAAATTTTATTTAAAACAATTGGGGTAGTTTAGAGAACATATTAGTTGCAGTATAGTACGATACAGTCAAACCAAACAACAAAAATGTTATTTAACAACTGCAAACGATATAATTTATTCAACGTTTTATCCATAAAATAGTACAATACAATACATTATAAAATATTGGGTAACGATGTTCCAATCATGGTGTGAGATAGACTTCTTGTCTCTGCAGTCCAGAAGTACCTCAATTATTTATTTATTACATTAATCAAGTGTTGCTCGACAAATTGCCCGCGAAAATGTTATCTTCATTTGTCTTCTATCACTTGTTCTGGTAACAGAAATGGAATAACTGCAACTTAAGCGTAATCAATAACTCTTGTAATAAAAAAAATATATATTTGATTCGTTAATTGGGATTTGATTCAACTCTAGTAAAAATGATCAAGTATCAATATATGAAAAGCACGCGACTGCTTAGTTTTTTTAAAAAAATATTTATGGCATGATGCATTTATCTTTGGTGGAAATCAAATGATAAATCTTTATTTATTCGAAAAAAAGTAAGAATGTAAGACATTTATGACCCTCTGTTGAGTGCATTGGGGAAGCAGTTCTTAATTATTATTTTTTCTTGCTAAATAAAATGTTTGTATTTTAACTTATTTCTACTTAGTATATTGTTGACTTTTGAGATAAATTTAAATGGAAAAATATGATTAGGATTCATATAACTGATTTAAATTTGTTTGTGTTGGTTTTTTTTTTTGTATTTAATTAATATATTAAATACTTAAAAGAGGGTGAATGAGAAATGAAGGGAAATGAAATTTTTGAGTGAAATTTTAAGTTTCCCCACTTGGCAAATGGACATTGTCCCATATGAAAAGGAAGAGGTTTTATGGGTAAATAAGCAATTGCTCTTCTTCTAGCTCTTAAAGAGTTGAGAAGAAGGCAAGCGTCGCGCCGTCGTCGTCGCTCGCTAGGATTCGGCTTCGGTTAATTGATTGATTAACTTTTTGGACCAAATTTATTTATTAATAGTAAAATATTAACAGAAATGTTATTAAATATTTGTTTTAATAACAGAATATTAATATTAAAATAAATATTAATATTAAATCTTCCAATCCTTTTTTCCTATTTTGGTAACAGAAAATTAATTACCCTCTTTATTTTCCCTCTTTATTTTCCCTCTTTATTGTTGAGTAAATAGCCATTTATGCAGTGACCGTTTTGCAGAAACAGCCATTCTGAAGAGTTGCACCTCTTTAGATTTCAGCCCAACTTTGGCTATAGATATAAGGCTATTCTGCTCAGAATTTCCATACTATTTTCTGAGTTTCTCCTCCTTCTGCATAGTTTAAACATCAAACAAAGCAACAATAAGTGTGATTTGCTACCGAACTTTGTGTTCGCTGAAACACTGGAGTTTGAAGTACACTACACCAGTGTGTAATTCGTTCTATCCTGAGAGGAAATAATCCATAACCTTGGGTACTAGGAGGGGATAAATTCCTTAAGGAAACATTGTGAATTCAGTGGGCTCGAATTGGTTTTCTGTTATTTCGTAGTTCATTCCTGTTTATGTTCATTTCTGTTTATGTTCATTTATATTTCCAGAATTATTTTACAAATACAGTACTAACAGTTTGTAATAGTAATAATTTAAGAAAACTTATTTTGTTTAATTCTCAAAACTAGATGTTGTAATCGTATAGGGTGAAAATCATGTTTCGACTCAGATTACCTTAAAAATCAAATGCCTCATCCTACGATAAACTCTCAACAATTTTCTCCTCTTATTTCATGTAATGCTTATTTCTTCCTTTAAATTATTAATCACATATAGTAATTTTTTAAATTATAATATTTTAATTATTTTTTCCCGCTTAGGTGATTTATCCAAGTCAAATGATTTTTATTCCAAATTCTTTAATCTTTTCATTTTATATGAAGGTGTTTGACTGAACGTGAAATTCAAAAAAAGAAAGAAAATAAGAGTTTTGAAACTTATAGTCTTAAATATATCATGACAGTTTAGGGATTATAAAATCATGTCATTAAAGGTAAAATGCAAAATTTAAAGCTAAGAGTTTTGAAATTTGCAGTCTTAAATATATCATGACATTTTTGAGGTTATAAAATTATGTCATTAAAGTAAAATGAGAAGTATAAAATCAAATTATTTTCAATGGATATTTGAACTTTTGATCCCTCAATTGTTAATATATTCTGATTTTTGTTTATGATTCTTTGTGAAACATGCTTGTTTAACCTTGAATTAAGTAAAATATGTATTTTTGGTCCTCGTTAATTAATTTACACATTAATTCAGAATTATATGAACCTCAAATTTGGAGTACATTACAAATTCGACAATAACACGAGTCACAAGTGACAGGTTAGTAATTCATTAAGTTTGCGAATGTTCACTAGAAAAAGAATCAAAATCATATTTTGTCACCATTTGAAGGATTATAAGTACAAATTTCCCTATTTTTAAATACCATAAAAGGTGACATTTTTATTTAAACAAATCAATAAGGGAAGTACCACATGTAACGAAACAGAGGAACTATGGAAATGTGATGCAAATTAATTTAAGTCATTAGAAAAAGGAAGAACAAATTTTTTTCCCCCAAGAAGAGAGTTTTTCATTCAATAAAAAGGAGTAACAGTATCAATAGTTTGAGTGAAGTATTCCTCTATCCCTAGTATAAAGTCGCGTTTGATAGAGAGTGCATTATTCACAAGTAAGATTTTTTGACGCAAATATAAATTAGTCGGACCTCAAAATAGAAATTGAATATTGGTTGAGAAATTAAAGGAAAAAAATTAAGTGAGCGTTTGGATATAAGAATTGTAAAATTTCAAAAAAAAGGATTTCTTTTTTTCAAGTGAAAATGGTATTTGAAAATTAGAGTTGTGTTTGGACATGAATATAATTTTGGGTTGTTTTTGAAGTTGTGAGTGAAAATTTTGAAAACAGCCTTTTGAGTTTTTCACATTTTTGAAAAATTTAAAAATTCATCTTCAAATGAAAATTGAAAACTTTATGACGAAATATTGAATTTGAAAAAAGTAAAAAAATTTCGAAAAAAAGTGAAAAAAATTCTTATGTCCAAACGGGGCTCTAAAAAGATATTTAGGCGTGGACTCTTTTGGGTTTGGGGGGGGGGGGGGGGCGGGGGGGTTGGAGCAGTCATTTTACCAACTTATTTCTGTCTGTAAATTACACCGTTTTCTGTTACTCACTTTTGGTACATTCTTTAGATATGTCTATTTTGACTTCATCTTCTGCTCCTTCTTAACCCCACCACCCCCACACAACCACCCCACCATTTCCTTTTTCTTCTTCTTCTTCCTATCTCCATGAATTAATTTCTCAAGACTTCAACGGTAAGTCCCCTTTCTCTGATCTATACTCATATATTTTAGTAATTACCTTGTATATTTCAGTTTCTCTTTTTTAAACTACTTTGCTCTTTATGCTATAAATTGTTCAGTTTATTGAACTGTTTTATCTGATTTAAATGCAAAATTTGCATCTGAAAATGGTCAATAAAGACTAAAAATTCAATCTTGATGGATTAAATCAAAAGGGTTTTATTAAAAAGTCAATCTTGATGGATTAAATCAAAAGGGTCAGATTAAAAACCCAATCTTGATGAGTTAAATCAAAAGGGGTTATGTCATTTTGTGTATAGATGAAAAGGGTAAGATTAAAAACTCAATGTTGATGGGATTGGAACTTAGTTGTAGAAATATGGACTTCATCTGAAATTCAGTCAACATGAGTATACTGAAATTATTTTGTTATTTGTTGAAATGAAATTGAGATTTAGAATTTGTCCAAATTTGGATCATCTCAAGATAAAATAATTATATAGGGTAAAAACACTACATGATTTTTCCCCTATGTCTAGGCCTTGGATAGAGTTACCCGGTACCTGTGTTGGTGGGAGATAGAAAGTACCTGGTGGAATAGTCGAGGTACGCACGAGCTGGCTCGGACACCACCGTCATAAGAAAAATTATATAAAGGGTAGAGGAAAGGGGAAGGTTGATTAGGCTTACTGCGGTAGTACCAAAATGTAGGAAATTAAAAGTTCAAGTTTAGGGTATTTGAGTTAGTTTCTGGAAATTTGCATTTTGAAGTTTCTATTGATGTTTGTAAAATGCAAACCTTCTTTTTCTTTGGTTTGAAGTTTGTAAATTTTTCGCGATAGCTACGTTGGTTTAATTGCCAAATAGTCTAAATTTTAGGAGCTTTACTGCGCTCTGAAGTAATAACTTGGTGGAAAAGTGTAAAACAACAACAACAAATCCAGTGTAATTCCACAAGTGGTGAGACAAAAAGTGTAAGGTACAAATAAATCTTCGTTTAAGGCTGTTGCTTCAGCTTCAGTAGGTTAAGCTCTGAAATCTTTATGTATGCCTAGATGAAATGGCTTAATTGCTAAACCACAGAAAGATAAATACTCTATTGTGACAGCGGATCAAATGCTGAAGAGGGAATTGAGAGTCGAAAACAATGGGGCCAGGCACCATCTAAATTTTGATGAAAGAAGGAGAATAATATAATTGGTCAATTCAATTATTTTAATTACCGCATCGCTCCAAATGTATATTAATGTGTTTGAGAAAAACTTATCCTCTTGGCTGATGTTGTTATGACTATTTAGAACTCATTGGATTCAAGACCATTTCCTTGACTGCAAAAAAGCTCTGTTCATATATGGCAACTTTTGTGAAACTGAGGCTAAACTGTTCAAGACTATGATTAACTTGAAATTTTATTCTGCTGCAGTGACTTTATATGTGTTTGATTGTACAAAATGTTCGACTGCGGTTCCAAGTCCCAATATCTGGGGGGACAGCGGGAGAAGTTTGTAAGGTACTGGAATTTAATTCTCCTGAAGGTTGTTAATTTGCTTTTCCTTTCAATTTATTTTCCTTTATCTCATCTTCTGAAGTTAAGTATCTTTTCGTTTACTTGATTATCTTTTACCTAGTATTCTGAGGTTAAGTTAGGCATAGTACTATACAAATTAGTTTTTTTAATTTTATTTTTGTTATGTATTATACTTTAAAAAGTAGTTTCTTTGATACCTTCATTGGCTTACGTGATTGTTTCTAGGCTTTTACTGTATATTTGACATTTGAAGGATTCTCAGGCCTAATAGTTAAAGACAATGAAGCAGATATGATATTTTTGAAGTTGGGTAATTTAAGTCCGAGAACGAGGAGAATTAACATTAACAGCACGATTATTACAGTTTCTTCACTGTTGATTTTTCTTCCCTGATTATCTTAGCTTCTTTTTGGCATCTAATATTGCTCTTCACATTTTATTTTAGGTTGGATGACTTGGATTCCAGACTATCCTCTCCTTCCGCATCACTAGCAACAAATAAATGCGGCTTCAACATCGACGGTAGAAAACGTTCAGGCCATGCGACTAACAGCCCGTCAAGGTCTTTTAAGCGAGGAATGAAAAAAGGATCTGAAGGACTTAAATCAATACTCGGCTTTGGTGTCTCTCGGGCTGTATTTCCTGAAGATTTGAAAGTTTCAGAGAAAAAGATTTTTGACCCTCAAGATAAATTCCTTCTCTTATGGAATAAGCTGTTTGTTGTATCATGTATTCTAGCCGTGTCGGTGGATCCACTGTTTTTCTACCTTCCAGTTTTTGATAATAAGTCAAATTGCCTTCAGATTGACAGGAAGCTCGCTGTCATAGCCACTACCCTACGTACAGTGATTGATGCTTTCTATCTTATTCACATGGCTCTTCAGTTTCGCACGGCTTATATTGCACCGTCATCTCGAGTTTTTGGACGGGGTGAACTTGTGATAGATCCTGCACAGATTGCTAAAAGATACTTGCGGTTCTATTTTATCATCGATTTTCTTGCTGTGATCCCCTTGCCTCAGGTTAAAAGAAGTGCTTTTATATTTCTTTTACTTCTATCCATATGGAAATCTTATTCACTTTAGTAATCTTTACCATGCCTCTGATGGCCACAGATCTTAAAGATACTGGACTACGGTTTCCTTCTTATTATGTAATTCTTGATCTTATTCTTATGTGTTTCCTGATTCTGAACAAGTGTATATGTTGGGGCAGCCATAGAATGTTTTATATGGGTTTATTCTTGGGCTTTTATCATTTTGGCCCCTGCAGCCCAAAATAGTTACAGGCGGTAGCCCAAATATAGAAAACATATACACTGATTATATAATCACCTTAGTTCTACCAATTTATTTTCCGGAAAAGGTCCAAAAATATCCTTGAACTATTCGAAATAGCTCAAAAATATCCTCCGTTTGTTTTTGGTGCCAAAAATATCCCTGCCGTCTATGTTTTGGCCCAAAAATGCCCCTAAACTGTTAGTTTTGCCATTGAAGCTGACATGGCAGTCCAACTGGGTTAGAATTGCTTACATGGTCGTCCACCTAAGCAATCCATATGCGAAAATTATTTTTTCGGAAATTTTATTTTTCCAGAATTTTTTAATAAAATATAAAATCAACATTTATTCTGAAAAAAGTAAAAAATTTCGAAAAAAATATTTATTTCAGAATTTTTTAATTAAAATACAAAATCAACACTTATTCCGGAAAATAAGTAAAAAATTTACGAAAAAATTATTTTTGAATCGGGTTTATGATTTGATTAAAAAACTCATAAACCCGAATCAAGAATAATTTTTTCGTAAATTTTTTACTTTTTTCGGAATAAGTGTTGATTTTGTATTTTAATTAAAAAATTCCGAAATAAATATTTTTTTCGATTTTTTTTACTTTTTTCAGAATAAATGTTGATTTTATATTTTGTTAAAAAATTCGGGAAAAAAAAAATTTCCGAAAAAATAATTTTCACATATGGATTGCTTAGGTTGACTACCATGTAAGCAATTCTAACCCAGTTGGACTGTCATGTCAGCTTCAATGGCAAAACTAACGGTTTAGGGGCATTTTTGGGCCAAAACATAGACGGCAGGGATATTTTTGGCACAAAAAACAAACGGAGGATATTTTTGAGCTATTTCGAATAGTTCAAGGATATTTTTGGGCCTTTTCCGTTATTTGTATTATATGTATATTTATATTTATAGTTGATATACAACACATATATATTTACTGGCTATTATTTTTTGGGCAGCCCAAAAATGTAATTATCCCTTTTATTTCTAATGCTTAAACATTCTTTTATGAATCAAAGCATAGAGTTGCTTCGCTGAATGGATATATTCTCATTCTCTTTAGTCTTTACTTTCTTCTTATGCATCTATGCAGATTGTGGTGTGGAGATTCCTGCAGAGCTCAACAGGTTCTGATGTCCTAGCTACGAAGCAAGCTTTGCTTTACATCATTTTGCTTCAGTACATCCCCAGATTCGTCAGAGTTATACCCTTAACTTCGGAATTGAAAAGAACTACTGGTGTCTTTGCTGAAACCGCATGGGCTGGTGCTGCGTCCTATTTGCTGTTGTACATGCTTGCTAGTCATGTAAGCTATTCATCAAAATGTTGAAATGTTAGATATCATGGCTTGCAAGCAATTTTCTTACTCTCTACTATCATTTGCTTGCAAAAATCTTTCTGTAAGTTTTATTTGTTTATTGGTTTTTGTGCCACTTCTTGCATTATATTTCCTCTGAATTTCCAGTTCAATTACTGGTGACAGTTCACTGTTGCATTTTCTAAAAGATCGATGGTTCACTTGAAACATATATCTGCATTTTAAGGTGATTCTTGAGTCGGAATTTTGGGATGGTTCGCTGATTAAATACCTTTGCACAGTGTGTGTAGGTCTAATTATTGTACGTTGAAAGTTTAGAATGTGTTATAGTCATATCCTAATGGCTTCTTTAGATCTATGGGCCTAATGAATGCACATGTGCTAATTGCATGGATCATGTGAATATCGTTCAATTATCTCATTTTTGTTGACTCTCACAACTTATTTTTATTACTCCGTGAAGATGATAAAGGCTGGAATTTTAGGTCCAAATGTATGATCATGATCTTATTTCTGCTTCAGTAGGCATATCTTTTACTTCTCTTTTGTATGCATGTATTTCATTGCAGATAGTTGGGTCATTTTGGTACTTGCTATCTGTGGAACGCTACGATACATGCTGGCAGCAAGCTTGTACACACAATGCAACATGCAACACTGATTTCTTGTATTGTGGCAATCAGTACATGACGGGTTATAATAGTTGGAGCAGCATAAGTGACAAGGTTTTAAACGATGCTTGCCCTGCAAATAGTGACGACTCACCATTTGATTTTGGGATCTTTGATCAGGCTTTGTCATCTGGCATTATTTACTCCATGAAATTTGTGTCTAAGTATTGTTATTGTCTATGGTGGGGGCTGCAGAACTTGAGGTGAGTTTACTTTAATGCTTAGCTGATAATTGTGTTCCTCTTGATTGCTATATGTATTTCAGTTTCTTATTTCCGTGGTTAACTTTTCTATTTTTGGTTGAGAGTATAAATTCACTTGTGAGAATGACTGGTATATGAAGTTTGATTCATGTTCCCTGACAAACTGTTGCCTTTTGACTTACCAGCTTTAATGTTTATCATCTGTGTTAGAATGTCTCGTATTGGTTATGGTTTTCGGCAATTCTTACCTCATGAACTAGCTTTAGGTTTGCGTTAGGCCCAAAATCTATTTTCTTAACATGGTATCTTCAGACCGATCCCTGTTTATTGATTTTGCTAATGTTGGGCTCCTATGTTATATTGTGCACAGTCTAGATTTCCAGCTCCGCACGTGCGGGGGCAGGGGAGAGGGGTGGTAAGAATGTTTTCGTATACGGTTTTGGACAATCTCACCTAATGAGCTAGCTTTTTGAGGTGGAGTTAGGCCTAAGGTCCATTTTCTTAACAATCTGTAGTTATTTGTAAAATGGGAGAAGAGAATTCCGTGAAGCAGAACTAGAATTTGTGAATCGAGAACTTGGTTTGTCTCGACTTTTGTAGCAGAATGTGCATTAACATTTTAACATCAATCCAAAGCCATGAATTTCTTCAAGAAAACTCGAAGCATTTCTCTCGTGAAGACTCCATTCTTCAAAATATTTATCAAGGGAACACGTCAAAAATTTCTGATTAAGAAAAGAAACGGTAGAGGTCTACTTATTGACCCCAGTGGAGCGGGCAGGGGCAGACTTAGAGGGGCGGAAGGGGGTTCACCCGAACCCCCTTCGCCGGAAAATTACACTGTGCATATAAGGTAAAATTTATTTTGTATCTCTATATATTATATTTTGAATCCCCTTGACACAACCCAAAAGCATAGCTTAGTGGTCAAGGGGGTTCAAAACCTTTGTAAGGTCATTGGTTCAATTCCCACAGGCCACAATTTCTTTTATTTTGAACCCCCTTAATGTTAATCCTGCCTCCGCCACTAGGAGCGGGGAGAGTGAAAAAAAAGCTAGGTGGGGAACTTACCTATCGCTTTGGACTGCAATCCTTGGAAACGTTTTTGGGGAACATGTTGAAAGTGACCGATGGAGAAAAGCAGTAGACCTTGAAGAATGCCACCTTTCTATATTTGGTAACTTTTTAATTCCAAGATTTTCATATTACCCTTAACGATACTCTCTTATAGAAATGATACGACATGTTTAAAATTACAAGACACCTTTTGTTTAAGACCATATGATTCAAAAGTCTTCTTTATATTCTTAAACCTCGTGTCTAGTCAAATTAAGACACATAAAATAAAACAGAGGGACTAGGACCTTTTTGTTCAAACGCGTATGTATGTGCCAAGCATTGATGCCTTTAACTTTTTCAAAAATATCATAAAGTTGACTATTGCACAAAATCAATTAACAAAAAGCGATTGTTCCTCAATCCCAGATTAGTTGAGATTGGCTATATGAATCCTCAGCATATTCATTATGCTCTATTAGCTAAATATTGTTTTTTAAAACAAATTAGGAATTCTCTGAGTTTCTTATTTCACTCTTATCATCTCAAATATACATGTCTCTAACGAGTCTAAAAGGACTCTTGGCAAAGACTGGACATGTACGTGTAACAACAAATAAGCATAATCTCATTTGGTTGGCATCGCCTATGTGTATCCTTTGTTTTTCATTGTGTTATGGTCTAAGCCCCCACTTGTGGGATTACACTGGGTGGTTGTTGTTGTTGTTGTTGTTGTTGTTATTGTTATGGTCTAAGCTAAGTCCATATTCATTTCGGAAGATTCAAGGTCCCTTGGGACAAATTTCCTCCGTGTGATTTCAAGTCTAGCTCTCCTCTTTTAGCACCTTCATAATACCTACGGGCTCGTCGCATTTGGAGGTTTGTATAGGGTATGATTAAACCACCTAAGGCAATCATACAATCTCCTTTTTCTTATCTTATCTCTATGTTTGCTATTTGCGTGGCTCTGTATAATCTGATCATTTCTAATCTTGTCCAACTCTTTCTGAAGGCACGGTCTCTTAGCACTTCATTTCTCTGACACTCATCTTGTCGGTATATTCGGTGGGTATTAGATGATTGTTACCTACGTTCATATAATATAATGTCTAACGACTGTTCGATAGAATTTGCGTCTACTTTCTTAGATGTTTTTCTATCGCATAGGACCCCATAGCACTTCTCCATTTCCTTCTTAATAACAATAACTTGCGGGCCTTCCCTTGGCTGGAGTCTGGTGTTTCCTTGTTCCTTGGTGGCCTGGCAAGTCTAAAGTTAAATCTGTGAAAAACATATATCATTATCTGGAAGTTATAGACGCATAGCACAAGCATCTAAATTTGAGTTTTTCCGGTATTGTGCTTCATTTGGTTCAGATGATCTGTTTACTAGTTCATGTTTGACCATTAATATAGTAGTCTCCTTCTATTCATTGTTCCTTACATATAGAGCTTAAACAAACTTTCTGCTGGACACCAGGTGATGTGATAAGGTCGCGTGGGACTGTGTCAATTCTTTTAATCTCTTGTCAATGAGAAAATGTTACTAATCATAGCTTGTAAGGGAACGAGTTAATTTTGCTTTTCTAGTAGCATCCTATAAGAACTACCTTGAATCCCGTGTTGTTATAGGTATGCATTGTTAAGTACTCTATCTTTTTCAATTTATGTGAACCTATTACTATTTCGGGAGTCAAATGAGATTTTCTTTGACCAAGTTTTTTGCAAATACTTTTAAATATTTTGAATTGTTAACTATTGTGACTTATAGTGCTTTTTATGTACTTTCTAAATATGTAAATTTTGTTTTCAAAAAGTTCAAAAATTCTATGTCTGAATTCACACCGCAAATTAGTTTGTTTGGCCCTCGTACTCCGAGAAGGTTCACGTAAACTAAAATGGAGGGAGTAGTAGATTGAAAAGTTGGATTTAAGTACATAGAATATATTAAGTGATAAATTGATGATCCTTTAGTGCACTGCTGAAATGCACTATTTTTGCTTTATAGCCCTGCTGCCGACATTGCATAATCAACTGCACAAATACTTGCAAAATATTGTATGCAAAATATTAGATGTTGCTTGATGCTGTATAAATTGACTGACAATTGATTTCCAGTAAACTTGTATTAATGCTATAATCTTTTTTTTTTTCTCTTTTTATTCTTGTCTGCTCATGCAGTACCCTTGGACAGGGACTTCAGACTAGCACATACCCCGGGGAATCAATATTCTCTATAGGATTGGCTATACTTGGGCTCATTCTCTTTGCATTATTGATCGGTAACATGCAGGTAATGATGGACCGAGAAAAAATTTGGCTTCCTGACTGCCGGTTTCATTTACTTGTATAAGTTTATGCATAAGTCCTTTATTAACAAAATTTTATACAATCACTTGACAAACGAAGAGAAACAATTAAATATGATGACTCTGTTTATCAAACTCAGAATTATATGAAAAGCTAAAAAGTGATGTAGAATTTCATGGTTATTACTGTATTTGCTAGATATTGATACTATGGCATTCACATTTCTAGCAGTGCTTTTGATAATGGCATTTTTATATCTATGAGAAATTTGTGCTGAGACTTTGGTGCTTTGCTGCGACAGACATATCTACAATCTCTTACCATTCGACTCGAGGAGATGAGAGTTAAAAGGCGTGATTCAGAACAGTGGATGCATCATCGCTTGCTCCCACAAGATCTTCGAGAACGGGTTAGGCGCTATGATCAGTACAAGTGGCAGGAAACACGAGGAGTGGATGAAGAGAATATAGTCCAGAGTTTGCCCAAGGATCTTAGGAGGGATATCAAGCGTCATCTTTGTCTTGCTCTAGTGAAGAGGGTAACCAACCGGCTTATATACTTTCAAGCTTCTGTTACATTTGTTTTACACACATTTTATCAATTTGTCTCGGAGTGTAGATCGAAGTATGATTCTTTGATAATGTTGATGGCTTATCATGCTCAAGATCCCTATAAATATATTGTGAAGTTAAATTTGCATTTTACTGATAATCTATGTGACTGATTTCAGGTACCTCTATTTGAGAATATGGATGAAAGATTGCTCGATGCTATTTGTGAGCGTCTAAAACCCTGTTTGTATATCGAGAATACTTACATCGTTCGAGAAGGAGATCCAGTGGATGAGATGCTCTTCATCATACGAGGTCGGCTTGAGAGTGTGACAACTGATGGTGGGAGAAGTGGCTTCTTCAACCGCAGTTTGTTAAAAGAAGGCGACTTTTGTGGAGAGGAACTTCTAACATGGGCACTAGACCCAAAATCCGGTTCTAACCTCCCGTCTTCAACTCGTACGGTGAAAGCTCTAACGGAAGTGGAGGCTTTCGCTCTAACAGCAGACGAGTTGAAATTCGTTGCCAGTCAGTTCAGAAGGCTTCACAGTAGACAGGTTCAACACACGTTCCGATTCTACTCACAGCAATGGAGGACTTGGGCTGCTATTTTCATCCAAGCAGCATGGAGGCGGTACACCAAGAGGAAACTTATGGAACTCCAACGAAAGGAAGAAGAAGAAGCCGAGGCATTGGCTGCAGCTAGCGGCAATTCTGGTGGCGCCACTTACAGTATCCGAGCAACGTTCTTGGCATCGAGATTTGCAGCAAATGCTCTCCGAGGTGTTCATAGGAATCGAAATCTCAAGAGTGCTAGGGAGTTGGTGAAGCTGCAGAAGCCTCCAGAGCCAGATTTTAGTGCAGATGCAGATTGATTTTGTTTGAATATCTGCTGATTTTGATTTTTGTTTTGACTTGTTTACTGGTCTTGTGAGGTTTTTAAGAGGCTTCGATGTATAATTTATGTTTAGAGCGTTACTGCAACAATATTTCTGTAATTAAATATGTTTAGTATGTCCTTATTTTGACTCTTTAGGTATTACAACTCAACTGTGGATAAAACTTAGGGTGTTAACTATTTGGAAACATATAGTTGTGAAAATTTATTAAAATTTGACTATTTTTACATGGAGGTGTAAACCTACTTGGACCTCCTATGAATCTGCAAATGGTTATTTATGAAAATTTACATAATGTGTTGATATGAACTTTTGACCTTCCCACCTCTCCCCCTTTAATAATATATAATATCCTGGTTGAACTTTACCCATGCTCTCATGGTGAGCATATAAAGGAATAGACAGACCCAGGGCTAAGAGTAAGTTAGATTGGGGTATATAGCCAATTGGATTGCTTGTAGGGCTATAGAGCCATTTGGGTTGTCATTCTGCAAAAGAGGTGGAACCAACTAACACTGAACACTAACCCTATTTTGTAGACATTTAGGGGCAACTTTCTATTCCGGTGAACAATGCTTCACTGATTTGGTGGGACAAAATTCGAACCTGCAATCATCAGATCACGAGAACATGATGAGTTGACCTATTGTCGGCCGTGATGCGCCTTGAGTTGGCAATCCTAGAGGGGGATTGGGCTATATAGGGTCAATTGGTTTGGCTTTAGCATGTCGGCCGTGATGCGCCTTGAGATGGCGGTCTCCACAAAGGAGGAACCTGCTCTTTGTTGTTGCTCTGTTGCATCTGGCCCTTCCTCCCCCCTCAAGAATACTCAACTGCCCAATTTAACCACCACATACCTTGTTGCTCTTTATCTGAAATCCAAAGGGTCTCAATAAAACTCGTGACCTAAAGTCAAATTTTAATAAGTGACCTTAATTTTTTATTTTTTGCCTATAGTATAGTTATCTTGCAAAATATAGTATTAATATTACGTTGATTTCTTTTTTTTTTTGTCTGTTATGGAGTTATCTTATAAAATATAATATTAATATTCACATTGGTAAGAAAATTCAAGTTAATAAGATGTTAGCCATGTATTTACAATTTGTTACATTGGATCTTATTGTAATAAACGTTATTTATCAATATGAAGATGTGAGTATCTTAATTCAAAGTTCTAAAATATTTTTATTGTTAAAAGCGTAATGGCTTCCTGGCCACTTAAACTTGTAGGGCTTTTGAAAGCCGATACATAAACTTTAGATTTTCCCATTTGAACACCTCTACTTGAGAAAATGTCTACTAATAAGCCGAGACATCAACTTTGGATTTTCCCATTTGAACACCTCTACTTGAGAAAATGTCTACTAATAAACACTTGTCATAGTGCGTGTTGTTCAATCGCTGCTGACATGGATTTAATTTAATATTTTATAGCCACATTTTCCATTCATTTACATTTGTGGCCACATGTATGTTCAAGGTCTCACTTCTTTTTATTTTTTTATTTTTTTGTCAAATTAATTTTTTCTGCATAAAACCCTTGTACCCCAAGAACTGCTTCCTCCTTCCCTGTTGCAAGATCTTCTAAAGATACAGTACGTGTTTGTAGTTCATCGCGCAAGCGAAAGCCATAAAACCACCTCCCAAGCTTCCACCATTGTACACGTACTTGCCTTTGTGAAATATTGCAGTTGCTTAGGACTTCCACCCCCTCAGAACCCGCCAGAAAAATATTCCCGAATTGAAATCTAACACAATTTTTTCTAGCAAATCAGCAAAAAATTTCAACAAATCAAAAGCAACGAACAATGTTGCTTTTCAATTTCTTATTACTCATTCTTACTCCAAAAATTTGTCCCGATCCCTTCCATCTTCCTTGATTCGATGAATTTATTTTATGATAATGGATGTTGACTTTTCTCTAATATGGAGTTTTTGAGTGTGACTGATGGTTAAAAATTGAAGAACAGTCAGATATGTGGGTTGGATATAGAGCTTTTGAATTTGATTTATCAAAATTTTGGTTATGACTTTAATTAAGAATAAAAGGCAAAAGGCGGAAGGAAGAAGATAAATGGAGGGGGTGGGGAGATAGGGGCGAATATAAATTGAGGGGGTGGCTTTTCTTTAAATCTGATCCAATGAACTTTTCTATTTTTTTAAATTAATTATTTATCTTTTTTTAATTATTTATCATATTCACGCGCTTAAAACCTATGATTAACACGTAATTGACCACATCAGCTATCATATTGTCATATAAGCATAGTCAACGGTCAAATTTATTAGTAGACATTTTCTCAAGTAGAGGTGTTCAAATAAGAAAATTCAAAGTTCATGTATCGGCTTTCAAAAGCTTTATAAGGTTAAGTGGGCAGGAAGTCATTTCGCCTTGTTAAAAAATAGATAGTGTTTCTTTTCTTTTTTTTTTATAAGGATTTTGTATTTTTTTTCTTTTTTCTATAAACTTCCTAAGCGAAAATAAGATTGTAAATCCACAACTAAAATTTTTTTTAGGCCCCAAAATTTAGGGGTCCTAAAGCAAAGGCTTTACTAGCCCCCCTTGAGAGGAGTCCGAAACTTAAATAATAGTATTTTGGACTCAAAATACCATTACACAGTTAAAAGAATTACATTTCTAAGTAAAACGCAGTATAATACTGTGTTTTAGTTTAACGGAAAGTTAGTCGTTAAAGTAAAACGAAGTATAATACTACGTTTTTACTAACACGCATTATAATACTGTGTTTTACTTCAATTTGGGCCCACCAATATTCCCTATTCTTAGGATAACTGACAATAATCATTTTTTTAATGTAAAATACTAAAACGTGGTATTATACTGCATTTCACATTAATTTTTGGGCCCGCCAATAAGTGTTCTGCGGGTAACTGACATAACAATAATTCAAATACATAAAGCGTGGTATTATACTGTGTTTTACATAAAAAAATTCTGCACCCCAAGCTAGGACTTACCTTATTTAAAGGCGTTAGGATTTTATGAAAATCCATTCAAAACTTTCCTTTAAACTTCCGTTCATACTTCTCTTCTTGTTATTGTCACACCTCCTTTTTCCGCCCCCGCGGGGGCGTAGGGTTTTTTTCCAGTTAAAGGACAATCGAAACGGGATTTGTTTGTTTATTTCAGAGTCGCCACTTGGGAGATTTTAGGGTGTCCCAAGTCACCAATTTAATCCAGAATCGAGGAAAAGAATGACTCCATATTATAGTCTGCGTACCAGAAATCCGGATAAGGAATTCTGTTAACCCGGGAGAAGGTGTTAGGCATTCCCGAGTTCCGTGGTTCTAGCACGGTCGCTCAACTGTCATATTCGGCTTGATTATCTGATTTTATACAAGTATGAACTTATGTGCAAAATTTAACTTTTAATCGCTTTTATCATTTACTGTTATTTTTATCACGAATTGCAACATCGTGGAAACATATCTCGAACCACTTCACAATCAATGTACCCGTGATTATTGACACATCTCGACTCTGTTGAGATTTGGATTTGGGTCACATAAATGTGCACCCGAGTTTAAGAAAATTAAATTATTAAAGGCGCGCCTGAAGTGACTAGCGTATCATTTACTTTGGGTAGGGCCATGGAATTTTGCTAAACGGTCCATCCCGAAGTCTAAGAAATTTTAAAATCAAATATTTACTGAGGGCCCCGCAATTTTGTATTTTTCATTCGGCGAGGCTCATCTCATTCTTATTTTCCTTTAAAAGGAATTTGCAACGTCATGGACACGCATCTCGAACCACGTCACAATAAATGTACCCGTGATTAGAGACGCATTTCGATTCTATTGAGATTTGGATTTGGGTCACATAAATGTGCACCCGAGTTTAAGAAGGTGAGATTTATTAAAGCGCGTCCTAAAGAGACTAACGTATTGGTATTTTGGGAAAAACCGTGAAATTTGCTAAACGGCCCGTCCCGAAGGCTAAAGAATTAAAGCAATACATTTTGTGAGGGCCCCGCAATCTACGCGTTTTATTTGGCGAGGCTCGTCTCATTTTTATTTTAAAAGGATATCCTAAAATGACTACATTTTCTCTATTAAATCCGTCTCTGGAATAAAACAATCGGGAAGTACTTTTCAATTACCTGCTCGCAAAATGTGATAACCAGCTGATTGGATCGGAAAAGTAGACATGCATATGGCAACCTTGTTCATCGATGGGCAAATGTATGAGGTTCAGTTAATTATTCCATACACGCTTAACACTTAAAGGCGAAAAGACTGAAACTGACCCTATCTAACTTAGGTGATACCACTACATGTTTCAGGCGACATTTATCCAATAACATGACCTACGCGATTTTTATCTTTTTGCGATAATCCAAACTGCCTAGCATGCCTTTGAAATATACATTATCTACTGATGAACCAAGGTGAAACAAACGCGATTACTGCATTGTCATTCTAAACCGACCCTATGTGAAACCATTGTTGGCCGAACATCACTACTACACCACTAGTTTCTTCTTGATTAACATACACCGACAAATTACTGGACCAAACTCTTATAGACTGAAACCTGTTCCATTACACAGTTTGGAGGTCAAACTTTACATGTCGGGTATACAAAATGTTCTAAACTGCAAACAGCAAAAAAAAATCACTACACTAAGTTCAGACTGCAATTCTTCTTATACTCTTATTCATACTCCAAGTTCACCATTACACCAGTGAAATTAGAATGTGTACCTGGATGTTGGACAATAAGAACGAGAAGAAGAAGAATGATATCAGCAACAATCAAACAGACAGTAGTAATACAGCAGTAGCACAGCAGCAACAAGCAAACGGACAGCAGTAACACAGCAGCAACAAACAGATTTAAACCCAACATCAGCTCAGATTATACCACGCAGCTACACCAAATGCAACAGAAAAATCCCAGACTGGAACCCAAACGCCCAACAGCACAAGATGACCAAATTTTGAATTGGCAACAAAAGATGGACCAAACAAACTTTCAGAAAATTTCTGGCAACTCTCAATGCAATAGTAACGGAGGTGAACACTAATTTCAATAATAAAAGCAAAGCAGATTTTTTCTTCTTTCAATTTCTTTCTCGACCCTTAATGATATTCCAACCTTTCTTGTTTTTTTTAGGATTATCAGATTTTTCTCTCAAAAAAATGCCCCCCCCCCTCTAGTAAAAAAAATGAGCTCATTTATAGGCCCAAAGGACCTTCACAGGACAGCCTCGTATCCAGACTTCCTCTCCATACCCTTCAACTTCCCATGCCTAAGCATCTTCTTGATACAAGTCATTTGGTTCCCCATGCTTGGCCTATTGCTCTAATCAAGAGTCATGGATTCATTAAAGTATTCATTTTAAACTCCCATGCTCTTATGTTTTGTCCCCACTAATACTAGATTAATAGTATTTTTGACTAACCATTTGACAGCCCATTAATCCTAAACATTTAATCAGTCTTTGTCAAACAAAAATTACCCAACAAACCCCTGATCATTACTGCCTTGCCCCGCCTTTTCATTCTGTTGAATCTGCCAGTTATAACCATGTGAAACCTAGTTCGAACCCCCACAACTAACAAACAATAACCTATAATTAGTTCACCACAACCATTCAACAAAAGTCAGACAGTAAGAGTTAAGTTGTTGCCATTTAATACTGCAAAACAAACGACAATACGTGTCGAGTCGACTTTGCGAGTTATAACGTATACTAATTAGTCGCTAATCAACTAGAATCAAAACAGGACACCTGAGTGATTCAGGCATTTTCGAAGAGAAAAAGAAAAAAAAAATGGAACTTACGAAACTTAATTATTCGACGATGTTACTCAGGTCGACTATACAAACTATTATATGAACAATCAATCGACAAACAACATAGACTAAACAAGCCACCAAATTATTTCAATACTCGGGACATTTAACAGGGAGTTCACGAAACTTAACTATTCGACGACATTAGTCGAAGCGAATAGATATCTCATAACATACACTTAACACTGAAAATAGGAAAGAAATCGACCAAATAAAAGGGTCTTTGAAGATGGGGAGGATTGACAGAAAAATAATCAAAAATCCAAAACAAATCTACGTACATACGAATAACACACAAACAGAAGGAAAGAAAAGAAAATTACCCCGGAAGCTTACAGCAAAAACGAACCAGGCCTGAACCGGACTTGACTTCTTTGAGGTCGAATGAACTTTAATCGAAGTGTTCCCTGACTGAGAACACCTCGATTAAGGTCTATTAGACCCCAATATGTTGTTGATTTGGACGGACCCTCATGGATTCGATTTTTAGGGTTCTTGAACTCAGATTGGGGGTTCGAAGAGTTCTACCTAGATTCGACCGGAACCAAAGGCATCTGGGGTATGAGGGAGACCAGGGGGTGTTGTGGTGTAAGTTTGGAGTCAGTTGGGTCAGATTTGTGTTTGGCTCAAACCTTCGAATGATTATTCGAGACGTTCTAGGAATATTCGAGCCAAACCATCACCATATCGGGGTTGAGGGTGGTCTTGTGTCTTAAGGGTGTTAGTCTGGTGGTCATCGGTGTTGTTGCCGCCGGGTTTACATGAAAGGGGAGCTACGACGGCTGCTAGGGTTTGGGGTGTTTGGGATTGTCTCTGGGAGATGATGAAACCGGGGAGGTTGTTTGGATAGGGGGCGGGGTGACATGGTTAGGTTTATATATGACTTAGGGGTTTAGATCCTGGCCGTTGGATCAAGTGAGATCGATGGCCAGGATCTATTCACTAAAGAGGGACGACGTCGTTTGGGTGTGATGGTGGGTGAGACCGGATAGGGGAATGGACCGGGTCAGGTTAACGGATCTGGGGGTGTGATCCTGGCCGTTGGATTGATCTAATCCAACGACTCTAATAAAAAGGAGCGAAACGACGCCGTTTGAGGCGTCAGGGGGCTTGACCAAATTGGACCAGGCATGGGGCTGTTTTGGGCCTGAATTTGGGTCCACCTGGGGTGGCCCAATCCCTATTTTCCTTTGTTTCAAACATCTTCTTTCTTTTCTTTTAATTATCAACACTTAAACAAAAACCCTAAATAATTTATACAATCAAAATTACACATATATTACTTAATACCTATAATTAAAACTAAAATCACAAAATACACAGAAACACACATGCATTTTTCGTGAATTTCTTTTAACCAAATTATGGTTAATTAATTCCTAGATGTACCATTAATTCCAAAGTGCCTGCCACGCGTATTTTTGTATTTTCAACTATAACAAGGTGAGCATTTACGGACAGAACAATTATCAAAATGTCACGCGAATTCTCAAAATCGTACACAGACGGATTTTGTTTTATTTTTTGATTTCTTTTGGAGTAATTCCCGTGGAGCAAAATCACGTGCTCGCAGCTGCCCCTCTTTGTCCGAAAACACGAAGGATTTTCGTGCAAAGATAAAGTGAGCGGGTACGAGCGATTTTTTGCTTATTCGGGTACTCCGTGGGAAGCGTTCTTTGAAAGCATTTACCCGAACCTTTGCTTCGAAGGTTTCCTACATATCCCTGGCCAAAGGGGAATCAGGCTAACGTAGTTCAGGAAGTTTTGGGTAGCTGAGACTGCCATGTGACCGTAATGTTTGCTGTTAATGCTGTTGTATGCTGCTACTACTGCTCTACCGGTCTCCTTATTTCAACGTGCTAAAAGAAAACAAGATGCTAGACTAGGCTATGGATCACAAGATCTTATCTATCTTCAAACTTGTTCTTGCTGTCTTGCTTTCTTATTGGCTGGTGTTTCTTCCGGTGCTTCTCTTTTCTGGCAATTATTGGTGATGACACTGACCTTTTGCTTTTCCGAATACCAGTATTCATCATTTTGTTATGTCCGCTAAAGGTGCGGCTTTCTTCATTCTGCTGGGGATTTTTGTTGTAACCTTCTGCCTTCCGGTAGGTTACTGCTTGATCTCGAAAGGGATTCGTCTGTTCTACAGGCGGGCTCCTGACTTCTTCAACTTAACTTTTAACACCTCCATTCTCCAGGCGGGCTCCTGACTTCTTCAATTTCTTAAAATAAATCAGCCTCCCTTCTCTAGGCGGGCTCCTGACTTCTTCAACTTAAATTTTAACACCTCCATTCTCCAGACGGGCTCCTGACTTCTTCAACTTAAATTTTAACACCTCCATTCTCCAGGCGGGCTCCTGACTTCTTCAACTTAAATTTTAACACCTCCATTCTCCAGGTGGTCTCCTGACTTCAACAACTTCTTAAATTTTAACACCTCCATTCTCCAGGCGGGCTCCTGACTTCTTCAACTTCTTAAATTTTAACACCTCCATTCTCCAGGCGGGCTCCTAACTTCAACAATTTTAAAAATAATTCAGCCTCCATTCTCCAGGCGGGCTCCTGACTTCTTCAACTTAAATTTTAACACCTCCATTCTCCAGGCGGGCTCCTGACTTATTCAACTTAAATTTTAACACATCCATTCTCCAGGCGGGCTCCTGACTTCAACAACTTCTTAAATTTTAACACCTCCATTCTCCATGCGGGCTTCTGACTTCTTCAACTTAGATTTTAACACCTCCATTTTCCAGGCGGGCTCCTGACTTCAACAACTTCTTAAATTTTAACACCTCCATTCTCCAGGCGGGCTCCTGACTTCAACAACTTCTTAAATTTTAACACCTCCATTCTCCAGGCGGGCTCCTGACTTTTTCAACTTAGATTTTAACACCTCCATTCTCCAGGCGGGCTCCTGACTTCTTCAACTTCTTAAATTTTAACACCTCCATTCTCCAGGCGGGCTCCAGACTTCAACAATTTTAAAAATAATTCAGCCTCCATTCTTCAGGCGGGCTCCTGACTTCAACAACAACAACTTAAATTTTAATACCTCCATTCTCCAGGCGGACTCCTGACCTCAACAACAACTTAAATTTTAACACCTCCATTCTCCTGGCGGGCTCCTGACTTCTTCAATTTTAAAAATAATTCAGCCTTCATTCTCCAGGCGGGCTCCTGACTTCTTCAACTTAAATTTTAACACCTCCATTCTCCAGGCGGGCTCCTGACTTCTTCAACTTAAATTTTAACACCTCCATTCTCTAGGCGGGCTCCTGACTTCAACAACTTCTTAAATTTTAACACCTCCATTCTCCATGCGGGCTTCTGACTTCTTCAACTTAGATTTTAACACCTCCATTCTCCAAGCGGGCTCCTGACTTCAACAACTTCTTAAATTTTAACACCTCCATTCTCCAGGCGGGCTCCTGACTTCAACAACTTCTTAAACTTTTAACACCTCCATTCTCCAGGCGGGCTCCTGACTTTTTCAACTTAGATTTTAACACCTCCATTCTCCAGGCGGGCTCCTGACTTCTTCAACTTCTTAAATTTTAACACCTCCATTCTCCAGGCGGGCTCCTGACTTCAACAACTTCTTAAATTTTAACACCTCCATTCTCCAGGCGGGCTCCTGACTTCAACAACAACAACTTAAATTTTAATACCTCCATTCTCCAGGCGGACTCCTGACTTCAACAACAACTTAAATTTTAACACCTCCATTCTCCAGGCGGGCTCCTGACTTCTTCAATTTTAAAAATAATTCAGCCTTCATTCTCCAGGCGGGCTCCTGACTTCAACAACAATTTAAATTTTAACACCTCCATTCTTCAAGCAGGCTCCTGACTTCTTCAATTTTAAAAATAATTCAGCCTCCATTCTCCAGGCGAGCTCCTGACTTCAACAACAACTTAAATTTTAACACCTCCATTCTCCAGGCGGGCTCCTGACTTCAACAACAACTTAAATTTTAACACCTCCATTCTCCAGGCGGGCTCCTGACTTCAACAACAACTTATTGAGAGAAAATTTTCGTATTGAGAGAAAATTTTCTGCCCCAGTTTGATAATCTGCTTCGTGACTCTGTCTTCATGCGGTCAACGATATTTCTTTTCCCTGTTTCAAATCAAAGAAAAATTTGTTAGTTTAACATGGGGCGAGTGGTCGTGCCACTTCTGCTGAGGATGGTTTTTCCCTTTCTTTCCCTTGCATTGTTATCAAACTTGCTGGGGGAGAATATTGATTGCTGGGGCTGATATTCCCGCGGGGGATGGTTGCCGTTTCTTTTCCTTCCCCACTCTGTGTCGTCCGATCATCAGGGAACTTAATCGGGAATCTGCCGGAGCAGTCCCTGTATCTCGCAATTCTGCTGTGGATCATCACGGAATTTTATCCATAACTTCCTTTGGAATTTTGGGCCTCTTAGAATCTAGATCCCTTCAATATTTGATCCTGCGACAAACTTCTTTTCGTTTTGTCGCCTTATTCTTTGGCTATTGATAGTACACTCTGAAAATCTTTTTCAAAAAATAAACTGCTGGGGGGAAAAAAATCCAAAATGAAGGAGTGATAATTTTAAAGATAGAAAAGAAGTCTTTCTAAACAAACGCTTGGGAAAAAGAAAAGAAAAGAACTTATCTGAATGATATAACCAATCCCAACGATCATGTCGTGCATTCCGGATCGATCAACCCGGTCTATTTGTATCGATCAATCTTTCGGATGGCCTCATCTTGCTGGCGATAAATGGATATTCGACTTTTGCCAAAGGCGGACCCTTTCCGCCAACCTTGCCTTGTCGCCTCACAGTGCCCTTCGAGGGGTTTTCACTAATAAGACTCTCTCATTTCTCTCAACTCCCGTCGCCTCATGGTGTATGTGAAGGTTTTCACCAGTAAGACTCTCTCATTTCTCTCAACTCCCGTCGCCTCATGGTGTCTGTGAAGGTTTTCACCAGTAAGACTCTCTCATTTTATTTTATTTTTCAACTGGGGATTGGAGCGTGTCGGTGCGACGCTCTTCGTCGGGGATTCTCCCGGATATCAATTCATTTCCAGTTCATGATCCTCTTACCTTCTGGGGATTAGAGCGTTGTTCCGGACTTCTACGTGCCTGAACTTGGCACTTCTCGAATATTGATCGGGAGGTCTTTTTGGACATCGATATGGGTTTTTGTGTAAGGCTAAGAAAAAGGTTATCAAAAGGCTCAAAATAATTTTGACAGGTGAATCATTACAACTCTCGGAATCAAACTTTCTTTCTCAAAAATTATAAACACAACTTCTGCCCCAATGTTCTTGCTTGGGGACTTTTATTTTTGTTACACTATGACCGAGCCGCGAGGCACCTACGTATCCTTCTTTGAGGAATCAGGTCAAACGTAGTTTCCAACGTTCTTTGTTCCTCCTTGTGATTTTTCACGTTCTTTGTTGTTTTTTTTCTTGTGATTTTTCTTTTGTCTTTATCATTATTTTTCTCTCTTTTTATCTATTATTTTAATTACTGATTCCAAAAGAGGGATATGAAAGAATAAATGAGGCTCAAAAGGGTAAGCAAAGGTTAAAGTGTTTTGATAGAAGAAAGAATTGCCTCCGTCATTTCATTCTTCGATAAATGCCAATCACAAACAAATGTCGATTACAAACCAAAGGGATCACACATAATATCTCTTAACTGCGTCGGAATTGATAGCCATGTCGATGCATTTTCCTTCAATATTTGTTAAACATAGAGCGCCATTGGACAATACTCTGGTTACAATGAACGGTCCTTGCCAATTCGGGGCGAACTTGCCCTTTGCTTTCGCTTGGTGTGACAGAATTCGTTTCAACACTTGTTGCCCCACTTCAAATTTTCTGGGGCGCACCCTCTTGTTGTAGACTCTTGCCATTCTCCTTTGATATAACTGGCCATGACATACAGCTGCCAATCTCTTTTCATTAATTAAGCTCAACTGTTCCAAACGGGTTTTGACCCACTCATCATCATCAATCTCAGCCTCGGCGACAATCTGAAGGGATGAAATTTCCACTTCCGCCGGTATCACTGCTTCAGTTCCATACACCAACAAATAAGGGGTTGCACCTACTGAAGTCTGTACGGTAGTGCGATAACCCAACAATGCGAATGGTAATTTTTCATGCCATTGCCTGGATCCTTCTACCATCTTCCTCAGTATCTTCTTGATGTTCTTGTTGGTTGCTTCAACAGCTCCATTTTCCTTGGGACGATATGGTGTGGAATTACGGTGTGTAATCTTAAACTGTTCGCATACTTCTCTCATCAAACTGTTGTTAAGATTAGCACCATTGTCCGTGATTATCACTTTCGGGATCCCAAATCTATAGATGATATGGGAATGGACAAAATCCACCACTGTCTTCTTGGTTACTGACTTGAAAGTTTCGGCTTCAACCCACTTAGTAAAATAATCAATGGTTACCAGAATGAACCTGTGACGGTTCGAAGCTGCCGGCTCAATAGGCCCAATGACATCCATCCCCCATGCCACAAATGGCCATGGTGCTGACATTGTGTGCAATTCCGTTGGTGGAGAATGAATCAAATCGTCGTGTATCTGACACTGATGGCATTTTTGCACGAATTTGATACAATCATGCTCCATGGTGAGCCAATAATACCCTACTCGAAGGATCTTCTTCGCCAATACATACCCGCTCATATGGGGCCCACAAACTCCAGCATGTACCTTTGTCATAACCGTCGTGGCTTGACTGGCGTCTATACATCTCAGCAATCCCAAATCTGGGGTTCTCTTGTATAACACTCCTCCACTGAGGAAGAAACCACTAGACAATCGCCGAATGGCTCTTTTTTGGTCTCTGGTGGCCCGCTCCGGGTATATCCCTATCCTGAGATACTCTTTGACGTCATAAAACCATGGCTCGCCATCCACTTCTTCCTCTATCATGTTGCAGTAGGCATGCTGATCGCGAACCTGGATGTGCAATGGGTCAACATGAATTTTGTCTGGGTGGTGCAACATTGATGCTAAAGTGGCCAATGCATCGGCAACCTCATTGTGAACTCTCGGGATGTGTCTGAACTCTACTGATCGAAATCGCTTGCTCAGATCGTGCAAACATTGTCGATATGGTATGAGCTTCAAATCCCGTATTTCCCATTCACCCTGAATTTGATGCACCAGGAGGTCCGAGTCTCCCAAGACCAAGACGTTCTGGACATCCATGTCTGCCGCTAATCGCAAGCCCAAAATGCATGCCTCATACTCAGCCATGTTGTTGGTACAATAGAAACGTAGTTGAGCTATAACAGGGTAATGATGTCCTATTTCAGAAATAAGTACTGCTCCTATTCCAACTTCCTTCGCATTTGCGGCTCCATCGAAGAAGATCTTCCAACAGGGTTCCTCAGGTAACTCCAACTCATCTATCTGCATTACTTGCTCGTCGGGAAAATATGTCCTCAACGGCTCGTATTCCTCGTCAACAGGATTCTCGGCCAAGTGATCTGCCAACGCTTGGGCCTTCATGGCTGTCCTCGTCACATAGACGATATCGAACTCCGTGAGTAATATTTGCCATTTTGCTAACCTTCCTGTGGGCATAGGTTCTTGGAAAATATACTGTAACGGATCCAAACGGGAAATGAGATAAGTAGTATATGAGGATAAATAATGTTTCAACTTCTGGGCCACCCAGGTTAGGGTGCAACATGTTTTCTCGAGTTGAGTGTACTTAACCTCATATACTGTAAACTTCTTGTTGAGATAATAGATGGCTTGCTCTTTTCTTCCCGTAATATCGTGTTGCCCCAACACGCAACCAAAAGAATTCTCCAAGATCGTCAGATAAAGAATTAACGGTCTTCCCAGCTCAGGGGGAACCAATACAGGTGGATTTGATAAATATTCTTTGATCTGGTCGAATGCCACCTGGCATTCCGCCGTCCATCCTATTGCAGCATCCTTCTTCAACAGCTGAAAAATGGGTTCACAGGTTGCTGTGAGTTGAGCAATAAATCTGCTGATGTAATTCAACCTTCCCAACAGACTCATTACTTCTGTCTTGTTCTTCGGCGGTGGCATCTCTTGGATAGATTTGATTTTTGATGGATCCAGTTCAATACCTCACCGACTGACAATGAATCCCAAAAGCTTCCCAGATGGAACACCAAATGCGTATTTGGTCGGGTTGAGCTTAATATCATACCTTCGAAGTCTTTGAAAGAACTTCCTTAGGTCTGCTACGTGGTCATCCCGATGCTTGGACTTTATGATTACATCGTCTACGTACACTTCAATTTCTTTGTGTATCATGTCATGAAAAATAGTGGTTATTGCCCTCATGTACGTTGCCCCAGCATTCTTCAAACCAAATGGCATTACCCGGTAGCAATAAGTTCCCCACGGCATAATGAAGGCTGTCTTTTCCGCATCTTCCTCATCCATCAAAATCTGATGATACCCAGCATAGCAATCCACAAAAGATCCGATCTCGCGCCTGACACAATTGTCGATCAAGATATGGATGTTGGGTAAAGGAAAGTTTTCTTTAGGGCTTTCCCTGTTCAGATTGCGGTAGTCGACGCACACCCTGATCTTTCCATCTTTCTTTAGTACCGGCACCACATTAGCCAGCCAATCAGGATATCGAGTGACATGAATAACCTTTGCTTGTAGCTACTTGGTTACTTCTTCTTTAATCTTCATACTCGTATCCGTTTTGAACTTCCTCAATTTTTGCTTAACGGGAGGGCATGCCAGGTCAGTGGGTAATTTATGAACCACTAAATTTGTGCTTAACCCTGGCATGTCATCATACGACCATGCAAAAACATCTTTGAACTCAATAAGTGTTTTGATCAATTCCTTCCTGATATTTGGCGTAATGTGGATGCTTATTTTAGTTTCTCTGATATCGTCGGCATCCCCTAAATTGATGGCTTCTGTGTCATTTAAGTTGGGTTTGTATTTTTCTTCAAACTGTCTCAACTCCCTGTTTACCTCCTCGAATGCTTCATCCTCATTGTATTCCGATTCATTATCATAATCGACCTCTTGTATGTTTAGCTCGGAATCAGATTGATCTTTTAGACTAGGTTGAAGATCCGTTGTGCATGCCATGTCATTAGAATCAGTATAAAAAGAACTGTTTAGAGAAAGAAATGAAAAAAAGCAATATTAAAATAAATAAAAATAACAAAGATAAAAAATAAAGAAGAAACTCTTCGTTTTATTGAATTTACGGGATAACAAGGTTTCACACTGTATTTGACATAGTAAAAAGAAATCTGGATTACAACCCTGGAATAATCCAGAAAACAAAAAGGAAAATCAGAGTCAACTACCAAGACTCCCTCCAAGTAGGAAGAGAAGTAGTCATCCAATTGTTGACCTTGACCTTGGGGCCCACAAACTGTATGTCTGCCTTACTGGAACCCTCTCTAGCTTCTATCATGTTGACGTCGGCAAACACTCTTCCAAAGCTTTCATCCAAATCTCCGTTCGGCCCTATCAGAGTTCCAAGAACTTCCGGGATTGGTAACTTTCTGCACCCTGCTTTGACAAATGACCTGGACAGGCGTGGGACTGGTTTAGGAAGGATCCAAACTCTTTTCTTCAATTTGCGGGCTCGCTTCACATCCGCTGCGGTGGGCTTGAATCCCAACCCAAAAGTTTCCAGGTTCTTGGGCAAAGAAACTGGTTGGATCATTCCCTGCAGGTCAACCCCCAGACCTTTCCCTGGTACAAACCCGTTATTCAACATTTCTGACGCTATCATGACGGTTGCGGCTGTGATTCTGGGAAGTGGAAGGCCCTTGCCCTCAGGAATTTTGTCCACCGAGACTGCATCGAAAACCTGATAAACCCATGGGCCCTTATCATCGTCAGTTTCTATGAAGGGCACAATAGTATCACTGGCGGCGTGTGTGCCGTCATCCCCCTGTACCACAATCTCTTGTCTATCCCATTCAAATTTGACCACTTGATGTAGCGTAGAAGGCACCGCCTTAGCTGCGTGGATCCATGGTCGCCCCAACAAAAGATTGTACGACACTGCCACATCTATTACTTGAAATTCCATGGTGAACTCGACTGGGCCAATGGTTAGTTCCAGTACGATATCACCTACTGTGTTAATGCCGCCCCCATCAAAGCCTCGGATGCAGACACTGTTCTGGTGGATCCTGTCATCAGCAACCTTTAGCTTGTTGAGAGTGGCCAAAGGACAGATGTTGGCACTGGACCCATTATCAATTAATGCTCGAGTAACCACCGATTCTTTGCACTTTACCGTTAGATAGAGTGCTCTGTTGTGTTCAGTACCTTCTACTGGTAACTCATCGTCAGAGAATGTCACTCGGTTTACTTCAAAGATCTTGTGCGCTACTTTCTCCAAATGGTTTACTGAGAGCTTGTCCGGGACATAGGCCTCGTTCAGGATCTTCATTAAGGCCTGACAATGATCGTTTGAATGGATTAACAAGGATAGCAATGAGATCTGGGCTGGGGTCTTTCTCAATTGCTCTATAATCGAATAATCCTGAGCCTTCATCTTCTTCAAAAATTGCTCTGCTTCTTCCTCCATTACAGGTTTCTTTATTGTTTCAGGATTGACCCTTCTCAACTCTGCGGGGGCAAAACACCTTCCCGATCGAGTTAACCCTTGTGCTTCGCATACGTCTTCCACAACCTCCTTCCCCTTATGTGTCACCGTCACTTGACTGTAGTTCCACGGCACAACCTTCTCACTTGTCATCGGCAACTGTATGACTGGCTTGATAGCAACTGGTCCCACATGGACCCCTTTTACTACCAACCTTGGTTTGTTTGCTACTCCCTGCAACACTGCGCTGACTGACTCTGGCCTCTTCGCAGTAATAGATGACCCTTTCCCTGCTATCACAAAGGGCTTGTCATATACCTCTCCCGACTGTACCACTGCCTTTCCACTGGTCGACTCTTCATTAGTACTGACGCGAATCATCATTACCGTTTGTGAGGGTGTTTTTGGTTTCCCTCCCTCGTGCACTAATTCGATCATGTGAGCTTCATGGTGCACCGGCAACGGATTTTCATTGATGTTGGGTGCCCCTGGTGCCTGAACCTTGATCCTATTTGTGTCAATAAGATCTTGTATGGCAGTCTTCAACCTCCAACATTTCTCAGTATCATGCCCGAGAGCACCCGAACAGTATTTGTAACTCACTGAATGGTTCAGATTTTCGGGGAGGGGACTTGGAAATTTGGCTTCAACTGGACTTAGTAGGCCTATCTGCTTCAACTTGTGAAACAGAGTAGTATAAGTTTCTCCCAACGGGGTGAATGTTCTTGGCTTCTGCATCCTTTCATTCCTGAAAGCTTGATTTCCGCGGAAGCTCGGTCCTGAAGGATTCCTGTAGGTCCTCGGTGGCGGATACGTGTTTTATGAAGGTGAATGTGTGTTTTGTGGAGGTGGAGATGTATATTGGGGAGCCGGTGCACGCCATTGCGGACGAGCCGGAGGCTAGGTGTAAGTTTGGGCGTGATGGACGGAAAAATGTTGTTCTTGTGGTGGGTAGTAGGGTTGTGGCAGGCTATATGGGTAGTTTGGCCTATGGGGTCGGGGTTGGTTGTAGTGTGGTTTGCCGGACCTAGACCAACTGCTTGCCTCAATCATGGCAATTTCTTCTTTCTTCCTCCTTCCCAGCGCACCTCCCGTGCCGCTCTGAATAGCCTGGGTCGTTGCCTTGAGCGCTGAGTAATTTAGGATTTTGTCAGACCTCAGACCTTCCTCTATCATGACCCCTATCTTTACTACTTCATTGAAGGATTTTCCAACCGTCGTCACCAAGTGACCAAAGTAAGTTGGATCCAGTGTTTGTAAGAAATAGTCCACCATTTCTCCCTTTCTCATGGGAGAATCAACTCTGGCTGCTTGCTCTCTCCAGTGAAAACCGAACTCACAAAAGCTTTCCCCAGGCTTCTTTCCGGTCCTCAGCAATGTGAGACGGTCAGGGACTATCTCGAGATTGTATTGAAGGTGACCCGCGAAAGCTTGCACCAGATCATCCCAAGTGTACCATCTGCTGGAATCTTGCCTGGTATACCATTCCAGTGCCGATCAAGTTAAGCTTTGACCGAAATAAGCTATCAATAGCTCATCTTTGCCGTCTGCCCCTCTCATTTTGCTACAAAAGCCCCGCAAATGTGCCATGGGATCACCGTGCCCTTCATATAAATCAAACTTAGGCATCTTGAACCCAGCCGGGAGTTGGACATCCGGGAAAAGGCATAGATCCTTGTAGGCCACGCTGACCTGGTTGCCCAATCCGTGCAGGTTCCTGAAGGATTACTCCAGGCTTTTGAACTTCCTCATTACCTCATCTTGTTCCGGGACCTTAACCGGCTTTTCAATCTCTGTCGGTACCTCCAAGTGAGGATTGTAAGTATGGGGTTCTGGTGCATGGAATGTGGGCTCAGGGGGATAGTATTGCGTATCGTGAGCCTAAAACAATGGCTCGCTGGTTGATCTTTGCAGGGTGGCTGATGTGGGTCCCACAAAAGTGGGAACGTTTGGTATTGGGAGAGGTTGATGGGGTGGTGGAGTTTGGGAATCATGGGGGCTTCTCTCCTGAAGACAACGGTGATTCGGGAGGCTGGTTGAGGGGCTGGAGTGAAGGTATTCCGGCATGGGCCCCAGCGGTTCAGGGCTCTTTTGTGCTTTGGCTAGAGCTAACTGCATTGCATTCATCTCTAGTCTCATCCTTTCTATCTTTTCCATCGCTTCTTTTAACAACTGGCTCAACGGCCTTTCTTCCTCGGTACTATTTTCTGAAGTAGTCATGCTCGTTGTTACCGGTCCTTTGGATCTGGTTTGGTAAGGGTGTGTTGCCAGAATGCTTTAACAACTAACTGTCTGGATGTGGAAAATAACAAACTTGTTAGCGTTAGAGTTTAACAGATTTGATAATAGCACACTGTGGATGCAATGCTCCTAGGCAATAAACCATTTCTAACATGCTTTGCTTCAAACACATGCGTCATCCCGGCTTGCTTATTTGCCCTTTTAAAGTACTTTGGGAACCCCTGTATTTTATCTTTATATTTTTCTTTTTCTCTTTTTTTTTCTTTTTAATGGCGGTCGAATCTTATGTGGATTGCCTACGTATCACGTCCCCGCATGAATCAGACCGGGCGTAGTTCTGCCACAAAGTAGAGACACACACCAATTCTTTTGGAATCAATTAATTCATCACCAAAATTTGCTATTACAAATTACTTCAAACAAAGAACAACAATAGTACAGATTCCAAAGTTCTTAACCCGACTTGATTAAAAGAAAAGAAAACAACATATGGGAAGACACCAAAGCCAATTAAGCAAGACTCGAACAAAAGATTAAAATTCCAACTTAGGGGCCCGCGAGGCATCATTCGGCCTTTCCGCGGTCCTTGGTGTAAGGTCTCTCTGCAAGCTCTTCAACTCATTCATCATCCGGTGGACGCAGCCCATGATGGAAACAAGGAGGGTTTTCCGAGGTATTTGCTCACATGCTAGGCATCTCATGTAGATGTAGTGCCCAATCTCATCAATCCTTCCTCGAATGATGTCCCTTTCAACGAACAATTGCTCTATTCGCCGGTTTTTTAATCCCAGTGCTTGAGCATTGTCGGCAAGTCAATCCTGGAACATCTCCATTTGTCTTTCCATTCTGGTCATTGTATCGTAACAGCGTCTTCTGTCGGCTTGGGCATCTCGTACTTGTTTGAAGATTCGCTCCTGAAGAGTGGAGTTCGTTTTCCTTAATATCCCGATGCTCATTTCATAATCCCTTATGACTTGTTGCAGACGCTGCCTCCGGGCAATTATACCTTTTGCCCATCTGACTTTTATTCTTGCTATGCAAGCTTCCGATCTCTCTAATTCTTCTCGGCTTTTGCCGACTTGATCCCTCAACTCTGCTATCAACCTTTCGTTGGAGCGATGTTTTTGCCGGTCGCTATTACTCTTACTGACTTGGCGAATGTGGGCTTTTAGTGTCTGGTTTTCTTTGGCTAATTTGTTCTTTTCACCCCACTCGGAGGCGACTTGTATGTTGTTCTCAAATATAAGCCTTTCAACTTGTTGCTTTAGTTTTCCGATTTCAGCCCGATAGCCCTCCTCCCTTTTTAACCAGCCCCACTGTGCATGCGACGATTCCGCAAAGTCTTGGACGTGAGCTCTCTTAGTTGGTCTCTGGTGCTCAAGCTCTCTTCTGTACCACGTGAGGTATTTTGGTGACACTTCTCCCTTGGCCCGATCTTGTACACAAGTATCTACTTTCAGGGTTTGACATTCATTCCAGATTCTCCGAACGACTGCTTCAGGGAACTGCCCACCAGGCCCGATTTCGACTACCTGGCCGCTGAGATCCTCTTCCTTTGGGACTATTTGGTATCGCCCTAACTGTCTCAACACTCTGCATGGCGCGTAGGGCTGGATACTTTGGAGACCCATCAACAACAAATGAGATTCGGTGGCTGACATGTGTATGATTTCATCTATGGGTAGCCACCCAAATGCCCATTCTATCTGGTTTGCTGAAACAGAGTGCAGTAGCGTGACCCATTCGGTGACCCCTTCTAGTAGGCTGAACCCGTCGACCCTGGTGGGAAACTCTTCTATACAAGTCTTTTGTGATGACCCATATTTCAGAAACTGAGGGCGATGACATAGATGCTCTATCATCCACATTTGCAGTAGTATATTACATCCCTCAAAGAAACCTCCTCCGGTTTTGCAAACAGTGAGTGCGCGGAAAATGTCTGCTATTATCATTGGTGCCAGAGTGCTGTTGTCTTGCTTGAGCAAAGTGCTGACGACCCCAGCGATTTGTATGTTAATTTTCCCGTCCTTTCTAGGGAACACCAGAAAACCCAGAAAGGATATCATAAAAGCAATACATCTATGCCTCTCCCATTTCAACCGGCTTTCCCCACTGCAAATCTTACTCTCGGGATTGTTGAATCCTCTAAGATGACCGTACCTATCGTACAGAAATGCCATACTACAAAACCCTTTTGCTAACTCCGGGTTGTGTACCGTTCTGCGGATCTTTACGGTGTCTAAGAACTTGTGTATGGTCACAGTCCTTGGTGCAATGAGATACTGTTCTTTCATAGGGATTTTAGGACATCCAATGTACCCTGCCAGCTCTTCCAGCGTCGGGTGAGCTCAAAGTCCGAGAAGTGAAATACATTGTATGCCGAGTCCTAGAATGAAATTAAAGCCCTGATAATGTTCCCTCACGGATCGATGTCCAGCAATCCAACCAAATTTCCCAAGTATATTTTGACTGTATCTCGCCCTGATTCTTCTAAGTCGTTTCACCACATGTGTAGGCCCAAAGGAACTTTGTTTATAATGGCCTCAGATGAACTCTTACTCGTGCTCATTCTGCACATTTATTAAGGTGATTTTAGACGAAAGCAAAAATCTTTATTTTGACTCCACAACATTTTTCCGTTTTTTTCCTTAATTTGGGGAAAGCAAAACTGACTTTCCCGATACGGCCTTTCATCTCTTCAGGGGTGAAGATTTTAAGGCCGTGGTACTTTAACCGGTCAAAAGGTAAGAAAAATGGCCAAAGGCGGCTGTTTGTGCGAAGCCAAACTTCCGTCGCCCCTTTCGGGAACATTCGGCTATTCCCGCAAAATGGCCTCACCCGCCCCTTTTTTTGAAAGAAGCAATATATGTATATATATACATGTGTATATATATATATATATATATATATATATATATACATATATATATATATATATTTTATTATATATCATTATTGGCAAAAGCGGGGAGTTGGACCCGATAAGGGTTGCCTACGTATCCCACATCCGGTGAGAATCAAACCGACGTAGTTCGGGTAAGAAAATTATCTAAATCACGGATCCCATTCTCTTTCTCAAAAATCAAAATTATTTGGACATTGGTCTTTCCCAAAATTATTATATCATTTTTTCATTTTCCCGTTATCACCCACCGGTCAACATGCAAATTCGAAGCAAATTAAATGCGCTAACAGACAAGATGCCACAAGATGGTCTTTTTGTTCCAGGTTGCTATTCCTAGACGGGCCCAACCCCTGTGTTGAGCCCCCTAAGTCCGATGCAACATGATGCAAATAAGCGTTTTCCTACTAGGGATCCGGCATGAAGTTATGTTTTACTAAGTTTCAAACTGGGCTTTGTTCTAGACCTGGCTTACCCGAGCGGACAACTCGAGTCGAGGAGGGGGCTACGTACCGGGGACCCGCGGGGTCGTCCGACTTTGTAACTTATCCGAGCCTCTTTCTACTTGGGCATGACACTAATAGAATAGGGAGTCTCGACCAGCGAGCTTCTCCCCGGAGGTAAGAAGAGAAGGGTTTCGGCACAATTTATATACAGTTCAGATAATATCAAAGCGGTAAAAGAATCATTTAACACATTAGGTATATATCATGTAGCAGAATCAGATAAAACCAAATATAACAATTTATCTAAGCTCGAATTTCTAACCCTGAACCAGAGATTCTGGGTCAACATCCCCAGCAGAGTCGCCAGAGCTGTCACACCTCCTTTTTCCGCCCCCGCGGGGGCGTAGGGGTTTTTTTCCAGTTAAAGGACAATCGAAACGGGATTTGTTTGTTTATTTCAGAGTTGCCACTTGGGAGATTTTAGGGTGTCCCAAGTCACCAATTTAATCCCGAATCGAGGAAAAGAATGACTCCACATTACAGTCTGCGTACCAGAAATCCGGATAAGGAATTCTGTTAACCCGGGAGAAGGTGTTAGGCATTCCCGAGTTCCGTGGTTCTAGCACGGTCGCTCAACTGTCATATTCGGCTTGATTATCTGATTTTATACAAGTATGAACTTATGTGCAAAATTTAACTTTTAACCGCTTTTATCATTTACTGTTATTTTTATCACGAATTGCAACATCGTGGAAACATATCTCAAACCACGTCACAATCAATGTACCCGTGATTATTGACACATCTCGACTCTGTTGAGATTTGGATTTGGGTCACATAAATGTGCACCCGAGTTTAAGAAAATTAAATTATTAAAGGCGCGCCTAAAGTGACTAGCGTATCATTTACTTTGGGTAGGGCCATGGAATTTTGCTAAACGGTCCATCCCGAAGTCTAAGAAATTTTAAAATCAAATATTTACTGAGGGCCCCGCAATTTTGTATTTTTCATTCGGCGAGGATCATCTCATTCTTATTTTTCTTTAAAAGGAATTTGCAACGTCATGGACACGCATCTCGAACCACGTCACAATAAATGTACTCGTGATTAGAGACGCATTTCGATTCTGTTGAGATTTGGATTTGGGTCACATAAATGTGCACCCGAGTTTAAGAAGGTGAGATTTATTAAAGCGCGTCCTAAAGAGACTAACGTATTGGTATTTTGGGAAAAACCGTGAAATTTGCTAAACGGCCCGTCCCGAAGGCTAAAGAATTAAAGCAATACATTTTGTGAGGGCCCCGCAATCTACGCGTTTTATTTGGCGAGGCTCGTCTCATTTTTATTTTAAAAGGATATCCTAAAATGACTACATTTTCTCTATTAAATCCGTCTCTGGAATAAAACAATCGGGAAGTACTTTTCAATTACCTGCTCGCAAAATGTGATAACCAGCTGATTGGATCGGAAAAGTAGACATGCATATGGCAACCTTGTTCATCGATGGGCAAACGTATGAGGTTCAGTTAATTATTCCATACACGCTTAACACTTAAAGGCGAAAAGACTGAAACTGACCCTATCTAACTTAGGTGATACCACTACATGTTTCAGGCGACATTTATCCAATAACATGACCTACGCGATTTTTATCTTTTTGCGATAATCCAAACTGCCTAGCATGCCTTTGAAATATACATTATCTACTGATGAACCAAGGTGAAACAAACGCGATTACTGCATTATCATTCTTAACCGACCCTATGTGAAACCATTGTTGGCCGAACATCACTACTACACCACCAGTTTCTTCTTGATTAACATACACCGACAAATTACTGGACCAAACTCTTATAGACTGAAACCTGTTCCATTACACAGTTTGGAGGTCAAACTTTACATGTCGGGTATACAGAATGTTCTAAACTGCAAACAGCAAAAAAAAATCACTACACTAAGTTCAGACTGCAATTCTTCTTATACTCTTATTCATGCTCCAAGTTCATCATTACACCAGTGAAGTTAGAATGTGTACCTGGATGTTGGACAATAAGAACGAGAAGAAGAAGAATGATATCAGCAGCAATCAAACAGACACCAGTAATACAGCAGTAGCACAGCAGCAACAAACAGCAATAAGCAAACGAACAACAGTAACACAACAACAACAAACAGATTTAAACCCAACAACAGCTCAGATTATACCACGCAGCTACACCAAATGCAACAGAAAAATCCCAGACTGGAACCCAAACGCCCAACAGCACAAGATGACCAAATTTTGAATTGGCAACAAAAGATGGACCAAACAAACTTTCAGAAAATTTCTGGCAACTCTCAATGCAATAGTAACGGAGGTGAACACTAATTTCAATAATAAAAGCAAAGCAGATTTTTTCTTCTTTCAATTTCTCTCTCGACCCTTAATGATATTCCAACCTTTCTTGTTTTTTTTTTAGGATTATCAGATTTTTCTCTCAAAAAAATGCCCCCCCCCCTCTAGTAAAAAAAATGAGCTCATTTATAGGCCCAAAGGACCTTCACAGGACAGCCTCGTATCCAGACTTCCTCTCCATACCCTTCAACTTCCCATGCCTAAGCATCTTCTTGATACAAGTCATTTGGTTCCCCATGCTTGGCCTATTGTTCTAATCAAGAGTCATAGATTCATTAAAGTATTCATTTTTAACTCCCATGCTCTTATGTTTTGTCCCCACTAATACTAGATTAATAGTATTTTTGACTAACCATTTGACAGCCCATTAATCCTAAACATTTAATCAGTCTTTGTCAAACCAAAATTACCCAACAAACCCCTGATCATTACTTCCTTGCCCCGCCTTTTCATTCTGTTGAATCTGCCAGTTATAACCATGTGAAACCTAGTTCGAACCCCCACAACTAACAAACAATAACCTAAAATTAGTTCACCACAACCATTCAACAAAAGTCAGACAGTAAGAGTTAAGTTGTTGCCATTTAATACTGCAAAACAAATGACAATACGTGTCGAGTCGACTTTGCGAGTTATAACGTATACTAATTAGTCGCTAATCAACTAGAATCAAAACAGGACACCTGAGTGATTCAGGCATTTTCGAAGAGAAAAAGAAGAAAAACAAAATGGAACTTACGAAACTTAATTATTCGACGACGTTACTCAGATCGACTATACAAACTATTATATGAACAATCAATCGACAAACAACATAGACTAAACAGGCCACCAAATTATTTCAATACTCTGGACATTTAACAGGGAGTTCACGAAACTTAACTATTCGACGACATTAGTCGAAGCGAATAGATATCTCATAACATACACTTAACACTGAAAATAGAAAAGAAATCGACCAAATAAAAGGGTCTTTGAAGATGGGGAGGATTGACAGAAAAATAATCAAAAATCCAAAACAAATCTACGGACATACGAATAACACACAAACAGAAGGAAAGAAAAGAAAATTACCCCGGAAGCTTACAGCAAAAACGAACCAGGCCTGAACCGGACTTGACTTCTTTGAGGACGAATGGACTTTAATTGAAGTGTTCCCTGACTGAGAACACCTCGATTAAGGTCTATTAGACCCCAATCTGTTGTTCATTTGGACGGACCCTCATGGATTCGATTTTTAGGGTTCTTGAGCTCAGATTTGGGGTTCGATGAGTTCTACCTAGATTCGACCGGAACCAAAGGCATCTGGGGTATGAGGGAGGCCAGGGGGTGTTGTGGTGTAAGTTTGGAGTCAGTTGGGTCAGATTTGTGTTTGGCTCAAACCTTCGAATGATTATTCGAGACGTTCTAGGAAGATTCGAGCCAAACCATCACCATATCGGGGTTGAGGGTGGTCTTGTGTCTTAAGGGTGTTAGTCTGGTGGTCATCGGCGTTGTTGTCGCTGGGTTTACATGAAAGGGGAGCTACGGCGGTTGCTAGGGTTTAGGGTGTTTGGGATTGTCTTTGGGAGATGATGAAACCGGGGGGGTGTTTGGATAGGGGGCGGGGTGACATGGTTGGGTTTATATATGACTTAGGGGTTTAGATCCTGGCCGTTGGATCAAGTGAGATCTATGGCCAGGATCTATTCACTAAAGAGGGACGACGTCGTTTGGGTGTGATGGTGGGTGAGACCGGATAGGGGAATGGACCGGGTCAGGTTAACGGATCTGGGGGGTGTGATCCTGGCCGTTGGATTGATCTAATCCAACGGCTCTAATAAAAAGGAGCGAAACGACGCCGTTTGAGGCGTCAGGGGGCTTGACCAAATTGGACCAGGCATGGGGCTGTTTTGGGCCTGAATTTGGGTCCACCTGGGGTGGCCCAATCCCTATTTTCCTTTGTTTCAAACATCTTCTTTCTTTTCTTTTAATTATCAACACTTAAACAAAAACCCTAAATAATTTATACAATCAAAATTACACATATATTACTTAATACCTATAATTAAAACTAAAATCACAAAATACACAGAAACACACATGCATTTTTCGTGAATTTCTTTTAACCAAATTATGGTTAATTAATTCCTAGATGTACCATTAATTCCAAAGTGCCTGCCACGCGTATTTTTGTATTTTCAACTATAACAAGGTGAGCATTTACGGACAGAACAATTATCAAAATGTCACGCGAATTCTCAAAATCGTACACAGACGGATTTTGTTTTATTTTTTGATTTCTTTTGGAGTAATTCCCGTGGAGCAAAATCACGTGCTCACAGTTATCAAACATTTTTTTATAATGTCTGAAGAGCTAAAAATAAGGGTTTCATTAAATTGGGAGGGGGAGGGGGAGGTTGTAATGGAGAATAACTCTATGAGATATAGTTCACCTCCACAGTGTCATGTTAAATTATCGCTTACAATGGAGTACGATAAATTGGTATCGTTGTTACGTAAAAAAATAAGTGTGAGAAAACGTTCGGTGAACCTTAAAGTAACTGGTATATTTCCGTATTCTGTGACTCCGCAGGGGTTTGCTTATTATTCTGAGTTTAACATCGAAGATGATGAAACTCTTAGAGATTTTTTGCGGATTCCGGATGAATACAGGGAATTTATTGTAATAAAATTGTTGGAAATGTACGTCAAGGTTGAAGACGTTCCCAATAATGAGAGTGTGCATAGTAGGGATAACCCTCAGTCATCGTGTGGTTGTTCTGGAGCAGTTTTTGCCGGACAGATTCCTGATGAAAGAGCTTGCCTTGATTTAAACTTGTCACCACCGGAGAATGAGCAGCCACAAAATAATTTTTCGACTTTATATAATCCACAAGACAACCGGTAAACTTCAATTTTCTACGCTTTAACGATGTTTATTTTAAGTCTTTTGAATTGGATTTGTATTAACACTCATATTTTTTTCATAGGGGTACCGTCCGGATATGAATTTTACAAGTTATGACCCCACTCCTAGTTGGAATATGCGTAGTTCTGGCGTGTTGGACCACGGTGGTCCATTAGGGTCATCACCAACAAGAAAATGTCCATCATGGAACTTCAACACAGTACGACTTGTAAGTAAAGTGATATAGTTATATGTAAATTATTTATCTAGTTGAGTAGCTTATCAATTTGTTCTTTTTGTGCAGTGAAAACGAGCAACTTGATGTTCCTAACCTCACACAGTTGCCCATAGACGACGTATTGACTCGTGATTTGGCAGATGCGCATAGTCAGGAAGATGATAGTGATTGTGACAACAATGCCGATGAGTCTGGAGATGACACACCCTTCCCTAATGAGGATGATGACGAGGAGGAAGTGGATGCCGAACCTGAGCTGATGAAGGAGCATGCTCCTCCACCTCCTGTTAGACCAAGAGTGTACGAGTCTCACGTGCCGTTTCATGAGCGGAATATTCCCTACCTTGATAATTTGCCAAGTATGCTGGACGTGGATGCCCTCACAAGGGATGATGACAAAATTCGGCCAGCAATGTGGGATGAGTCTAGACCAGCGGTGCTGGCAAAGGGCATGTATTTCCCTGATAAAGCTCGCCTAATCAGGGCTGTAAAAATCTACAGCGTAAGAGAGTGTCGTGGGATGACGGTAAGGGAGTCAACTACGGAGGTGTACAAGGATGTATGTCGTAGAGACTTTATGGGTTGTCACTGGATGTTGCGTGCCAGCAAGAAGAAATCAGGGTTGTGGAAAGTGTGTAAATATATTAGCACCCACAGATGTGAAATGGACACATTCAATGAGAATCACTTCAACATGGATGTAGACTTGATTTCTCTTGTCTTGATTCCATATTTGGAAGTGTCCATTAGGTTCAAGATTAAAGAGTGTATTATAGCCGTCCACCAGGAGTATGGTTGTACTATAACCAAAAGAAAGGCATATCTCGGGCGCAAACGTACCTTTGAACTTATTTATGGTGACTGGGATAAGTCTTTTTAATCTCTGCCCAGGTGCATGGCCGCACTACAACACTTTAACCCCGGGACTGTTGTTAAATGAAGGCGTGAATGGAGTCCGGACAGACCGGAATATATTTTCAACTATGTGCTCTGGTCATTTAAACCAACAATTGATGGTTTTGTGCATGGTCGTCTTGTAATTTCCATAGACGGTACTAATGTCTATGGAAAGTATGATATTAAGCTTTTGATTGCAGTTGCAGTAGACGCCAACGGACAAATATTTCCACTAGCTTTTGCCATTTGTGCCAACGAAAGCGAAGAGACGTGGACGTTTTTTTGAACCACTTGAAGCAGCACGTTGTCAAACAACTTTATTTGTCTAATATCTGATCGACATGGTGGTATTTTAAGTTCTGTAAGGCATTTGCCTGAATGGCAGGAATCCTATGCATACCACTGTTATTGTGTGAGGCACCTGAAGGCCAATTTCAAGAAGAAATATCACGACAAGGCCTTGCATGATTTAATGTGAATGACTGCAACTGAGCACCAGCAGTGCAAATTCACGAGGCTCATGGAAGTTATTCGGCAGCTAGATCCACGAGCCTATACTTGGTTGATGGGACATGAGCTTCACATGTGGACATTGTATGCTGATGGCGGCAGACGATGGGGAGCCTTGACTACAAATGTGTCGGAGTCATTCAACGGCTTGTTGAAGTCTGCCAGTGGATTGCTTGTCACTGCCATGGCCCGGATGACATTCAAACAGATTGCAGAGAGGTTTGTTGAAAGGCATCGAGTTGCATCGGTATTAATAGACAGGGGCGTTCAATTTATGCCAATACTGATGAGAAGATTTGAGAAGTACAAGAGGCGAGCACATTGGCATTTATTTTTACAGTACGATCACGACCGGGGTATTTTTGAAGTTAAGACCACGATCCGCGGACACTGCGGGAATAATCTACAGACGGTGAATGAAGCCAGCAGGTTGTGTTCATGTGGGAAATGGACCATCTACCACATGCCCTGCACACATGCCTTGAAGTGCTTTCAACAAGTTGGTTTAGGGGCGACCAACTATATTGATAGGCAATACAGTGTTGCTGCATACTTAGACACGTATAGTGGGCAGTTACAGCCATTGGGTGTTGAGCATTATTGGCCGCCGGAACCTTTTGAAATGGTGTGTAACAAGGACTATTTGCGCAAGCTGCAAGTGCAAAAGAGAACGCGTATACGGAACCAAATGGATGTTAGTGACACCGTTTATGCGTGTAAATGTGGCATATACTCGCAAACAGGGCATGACCGTCGTAAATGTCCTTCAGGTGGTGTGCGTGGCGGTGGTAATCCAGCTCCTGGTGCAAGTTCATCAAAATGTACCCAACTATCAAAGATACACCTAGTCTTTTCTTTTCGTATTGTTTTTTGTAATGCGTGTCTGTACAGGTGAAAAGTGTGCGTCTCCGGTCGCCACCACTCTATCAGCGCCGTGATGAGAGACCAGTCGAGCTGCAACCGCCCAATCTCAAAAATCCTAAGGAAGCCCGTAGCACGCAGGCGATGGACTACGCGGGGATGGAAATCTCTATGCCTCAAAAAGTCCCGCAAGTCGTCCGGTCTCCTGGCGCGGAGACTCTAATCTAATAGATGTCCTTCCCATACGTAGGCGGACCTATGGTCGCCCTGTAACACTAATATCTGATCTGAGGCTGGTCCAGGATGCACAGGTGGCAAGTCCATGTCGTCTACTGTAGTTTAAACAATATTAATTGTGTGTTTGTGTTACAATAATTAATATTTAATTATTTAATAGGACAAAGTATATCACTGTGGGTTCCAGGCTCGATATTTGGGGTCCAGTATCACCAAGCTATCCTGAATAATGTGTGTCAATTTTAATATTTTTAGAATTTTGTTTGTGTTATAATAATTAAATAATTAATTATTTAATTGGACAGAGTATATAACTATGGGTTCCAGACTTGATATTTGAGGCCCAGTAGCACTAAGCTAATCTTAATTATTGTGTGTGTCAATTTCAAATTTTTTAGAATTTTGTTAGTTTAATAAATTAAATAATTAATTATTTAATTGGACAAAGTAAATATCTATGGGTTTCATGCTCGATATTTGAGGCCCAATAGCACCAAGCTATCCTTAATTATTATGTGTGTCAATTTTCAAATTTTTTAGAATTTTGTTAGTTTAATAAATTAAATAATCAATTATTTAATTGGACAAAGTAAATATCTATGGGTTCCAGATTCGATATTTGAGGCCCAGTAGCACCAAGTTATCCTGAATTCTTATGTGTGTCAATTTTAATATTTTTAAAATTTTGTTAGTTTTATAAATTAAATAATTAATTTTTAATTGGACATGGTATATAACTATGAGTTCCACGCTCGATATTTAATTTGACAACATATATTAATTTGTTAGTTCTGTAAGTTTGTTTTATAAATTAAATAATTAATTTTGTAAAGTGTAATTAGATAGAGTTTATAGTTAGTAGATACTTAAACTACAGAGACTCTACGCTAAAAGACTCTATATTTTACTACGCTAAAAGGCTCTATATTTTACTACGCAAAAAGGCCACTATTCTTTAAGCAAATAAATAATGTAAACTAAATAAAAACAACAAACATATGAACATAACATTCACGAAATTATATATAAAATAGTAAAAGATATTTGTGAACAATTTTATTAACAATAAAAATTATTTCTCAACTTTTAACTATTTTTTTAAAACACTAATAATTTAATCCGGGTAAAAATAACATACAAATTTAATCGCAAACATAACACAAATCAACGTGGAAACACATTCAAGAAAACAAATATGCATATGCTCTACGAGTTTCGACATAAACTATATCGGAATACCTCGATTTATGTTTTTTGAAATGTCGGAAATTTGAAATTTTGAGCCCGAAAGAAGGAATCCACAACAATCGAAGGCTTGGGTTGTATGCGGGACCTACGCTCTTCACTTTTTGTGTGACATGTGGACCCAAGGAATTTTTTTTTAATCGGAGGAGGGGGTGTTTAAAATAGAACCAGTGGTTCTGTCGTGGGGAAGAAGACGTGCTTATATTTTTTTATAGGAAAACGCAGTATAATACTACGTTTTCCTAAACGTAGTACTATACTATATTTTCCTATAAAAAATAAATAAATTAGTAAATAAAACGTAGTATTGTACTGCATTTTACTTTAACGACTAACTTTCCGTTAAACTAAAACGTAGTATTATATTGCGTTTTAGTTAGAAATATAACTTTTTTTTAATTGTATAATGATATTTTGAGTCCAAAATACCATTATTTAAGTTTCGACCCCTGTCTGTACAGCGGTCACAAAGCCGTCCTCCTTGATTGGATGGTTCTCATACACCCTTAATCAAAAGTCTAGCAGAAGTTGTTACACCACGTTGGGAGCAGAAACTAACAATAGAAGTTGTTACACCACGTGGGAGCAGAAACTAACAATATATGCATTGAGAAAGATAAAAGATTAGAGCGCAGTTCCGCTATAATAGAAGCTCTGGACCTCCAAACTGCAGCATGTACAGCAATTTAAATCTTTTTAAATCTTAAGGTTTCTCCTTCCTACCAAAACACAAATTGTTTCAACGATATTTGGTGGTTGGAGCTAACAGCATATAAAATTCGTGCATACAACATCTTCGCTAACAAAACTTCCATCTATAAAGGTTTGAGTAAATAAGAGGATTAACTGACTAATTAACAAATAAGACATCCTTTTCAATGTTTTGGTACAAGAATCATATTGTCAACTAAAACATGCCGTAAATTGAGGATTGAATTGCCCTAAAATCCTCTTAAAATGTCTCCATACAGAAAAGACTAAAAAGAACAAATAGATTCGAGGAAACATGTGTTGGGTAGGTTACAGGAAGCAACTTTATACTATCACAGAAAAGACTAAAAAGAACAAATAGATTCGAGGAAACATGTGTTGGGTAGGTTACAGGAAGCAACTTTATACTATCAAAACCTGGAAGCAACAAACAATTTGGTCCGCAGTGTAATATATGCTCTCTCAAGGAACTGCAATACGACACTTCTAGTCAATCTTCACTGATGAGTAGATGAGCCTCGTGAACCAGAAGCACGCATAGAACCCAATTGTGCCAGTCAAGACAAAGAAAGCATATGATGCGATCAACATGTAGCCGAAGTACAGCATACCAGATACGGGCTTTGTGATCTCAAGCTTTGTGAAGAAATAGAATGCTGCATACAGGAATAGGTAGAGAGCCGATGACCCTGAAGTGAGGTATGATCTCCACCACCAAAGGTAGTCCTCGCTGCATAGCTGGAAATAGCAGAGCACAATGGTGATCTCGGCACAGGTGATGATAAGGATGACGAGCACAATGAAGAGGAAACCAAATATGTAATAGAACTGCTGCAACCAGATTGACGTGAGGATGAAGAATAGCTCGATGAATACAGCTCCAAATGGAAGTATGCCACCAATAAGGATAGAGAAAACTGGATTCATGTACCAGGCTTGCTCTGGTATCTGTCGAGGGATCTTATTTGTCTTCACAGGATCCTCAATAGCTGGCTTCTTAAAACCTACATAACTACCAACAAAAACAAGTGGCACTGCGATGCCAAACCACAAGAATACTAGTGCAAACATGGTTCCAAATGGCACTGCTCCAGATGATTTCTCTCCCCAAATTAGAGCATTCAACACGAAGAAGAGAACAAAAACAATGCCGGGGAACATGAGTGCTGTCTTAAGAGTAATTTTCTTCCACTCAGTTCCTTTGTACATCTTGTAAAGGCGGGCTGAAGCATACCCAGCAAACACACCCATGAATGCCCAGAGAAGCAACATTGCTGTCATCAATCCTCCCCGATTTGAAGGGGATAAGAATCCGAGGACAGCGAATGTCATTGTAACTACAGTCATTCCAAAGAACTGAACTCCAGTCCCAACATAAACACACAACAGATCAGAGTTAATTGGAGGCCTAAAAACATCCCCATGTACCAATTTCCATCCTGTTTCTTCTTGAGCCTCTTCTTGGGTCTCTAACTGATTGTACTTGGAGATGTCACGGTAGAGGGTTCGCAACATAATCATTGCTACCATGCCCGAGAGGAAAAGAACAATCATCAACGAGTTAACAATTGAAAACCAGTGGATCTGATCATCGGCCATTAAAAGATATGTATCCCATCTTGATGCCCACTTGATATCACTTTCCTGAGAGTTGGATACAATAATTACAGATTCATCACAACCGGCTCACTTGCATGTGTATTTTTTTATGTTGTAAAAAACCTTTTTTTATTGTTCTAAAGATATTCAACATTAAATAATAGGTGATGATAATGGCAAAAAGTAGGAAATAGAGTGCAAGAACAAAAAAATAGTATCACCATTCGCTAGTTAAGCTATTAAAAGACACGGGAGGTAATTTTGGGCATAGTCAGGCTAGTAGCAATAGGCACTTAATCCGTAGTAGGTGTTTCCGTAGTAGAGTCAAACACCGCCACTTAAAAAGATATAACATTATCTCCATGGTTAGATGTGTTTTACCTCAAATTCAACATCATATGTGAAGATGATTTCCTTCTTATCTTCAACCTCTTGGGGAGAATCAGAACTTGTAACAGTACGCTTGGCATGAGGATCACAAGTGGTCAATCGGTTTTTGCCATTCCATTCCCCATCGTATTCGTGTTTCACACTGAAAAAAAGCACAATTCTCAATTCAACATTCATTACAAAGAAACAATTAATTGAAGTCAAAACATATGAACTACACATTATTACCTGAATGGTCTCACTTCAAAACCTACAACTCTCGCAGCATCAGTTTGTGGATCCTTGTGAAACTTGACAGTGAATGTCAGATGATTATGGATAAAATGTTTCTCCTCCTTGCTCTGAAGAAACGAGAAAATGTAGGAGATAAGTTCACAATGCCTCCATATTTTCAAACCGAAACCACCAAAGCAAAAATTGAAATAATCTGATACATACTCCAGCATATTGTCCCTTTAGACCAACATGAAAACCATGCTGATAGACTGTAGTGTCCAGGTCAGGCCTTTTTATGGGCATAACAAGAGGAAGATTATCCAAAATCCTGTTAAAACGTCACATTGCATGTTAGACGCAATACTATACAACCAGAAAAGAGGAAACAAATTTAATATACAGAGATTTCACAGGACAATTCTCACATGTTGACCCGATATTCATCTTCAATCTTCTCCTTTAACTCTTTTGCAGTTTTTGCATTAAGAACAGCACGGCATACAACATTGCACATCTGTGGTTCTCTCATATGGAACTGCATAACAGATTGGTCCAGTCAATCAACTCTCCCTTATTCAAAGCATAAGATAAGGACTATCAACCCAGCGCACACCTCCACCCCCACCCCACCCCAAAAAAAAAGAAGAAAAAGGAACAAAAAGGAAAAAGAAACATATCTAAGAAAAGAAACTAACCTCATAAGGGGAATTCTCAATACGATCACCACGAAGAACTTCACCAAGATTCTCTGCACTGTCAACAATTTGTTCCGGTTTGCAGTAAGGAAGGGAATAATAGGAATAAGGAAGCTGTGTTTTTGTAGAGGTCAACTTGTTCACTTTCACCATCAGAGGGTCACCCTGCCCCAAAAGAAGAGAAAGGTTAAAAATCATCTTACCAGAAGTCGATACAGACAAAAAAACATTTTTGGCCAGATTGAACAAGAAAATTTAGCGGGCTGAGGAGCTTCTCAAATGTTGATAGAATCACTGTCTCACTTCAGGAAACTTGTATAAAACTTCTTTGGACAATCACAACATATATTTCATACAAATATAGCATCATACAGCATTCTGTCTTCCAAAATGTCTCTCTGACATTGCTCCTACCAACAATACGAACTATAAAAAAACTTCCTTTTTTCATAATATCAATCTATCAGAGGCATATTTTGCACTTTTCTTGAAGATTTGTCTTTGATAATTTGCGGACCACTTGACATATTCCAACAACAAAGCATACTAACTAGACATCTGCACCCACAACTAACACCCTCAACAAAGGCAACTTCTTATACACCTCAGTTCCAAGCTAGCTGAGATCAGCTATATGAATCCACAGAATACATTTAGCTCAATTTGAACCCACTTTTTTCCAATATTCAACTGACACTCTATGATTATGAAATTTGTGTTATCTTTTATTCAGTTGAATATTCAAGTATTTCCTAATCCTCTATGGATACAGCAAAAGTTGATATCTTTATATCAATCAAAGGCTAGAAGTAAAACAAATAAACACATTGAAAAGAAAATAGTGGCAAACTGGCAATCAGCCGAAAGCAAGACAGAGACAAAATACATGAAGCACCAATCGCACTGTATTAAAACCATAGGTCCATATGCAGACATACACAATCAAATGTATCTAGTCAAAATGCAACTGAATGTCCTTTGTCCATGAACTCTTGATTTCAACAAATGTTGGACGCTGGGATCAAGAATTTGTATACTATTTTCCAGAACTGAATGTTGATCACACTCACTTAAACCATAACTACAATCTTATGTCCGGAGCTTATGTGTTCCTCTCGTCTAAAGGGAAGTTAGATTCAACCAACTACAAACCCATTAAATCTAACAGAGGAAACAGTAGAATGTACAGTCCCTAAACGACCAAAACCAATAAAATCCATTTGATTCTTTTATAGATCTAACAGAAAATTTAATATATTTATCATCAAAATCGCTAATGTATACCAGATCCAACACAGAAGCCGCCAATTATCAAAATCAAAACCTCAAACACCAAATAGCACATCTACTACAATAGCTATTCATCCAAAACCCATCTCAATTAATAACCTACTCCTATCAGAAGTATCCGATTTACAAATAACCGCTATACATGTGTGCATTGAATAGCACAAAAATTAGCATCGAGATTCAACAATGAAAATCATTCTGTCTATCGTGCTAGCTCTAACCTCGAATTTTCACTACAGAATCATGTAATTACAACAAATCGCATACACAAAAACACACGCGCACACACAATTGGAGAGAACAGAGCTGAAAATTCACCTTCTGGAAATCCTGAGGAGCAACACCAGGGAGGTAAAAACAGTGAGCTTCGTAGGAGAAGAGACATATCAGCACCAAAACCGAGATCCATCGGTGAATCAACTGAGGTCTCGCGACCTCCATAGCTTTCTTTCACCGAGATCTAGATCCACACACACACACAGTGAATCCGAAAGCGTAGAGTACAAACTCCGCCTCTTTCTCTCTCTAGAAGCTTCTCTCTCTATATCCACACACACACAGAGTTGTTTGGAGCTTTGGGGAAATATATTAACACCACACGAGAAGAACGAGACACGAAGCTAATGGTGAAGACTGGGAAATGTGATTTGATTAAGGAATTACTGGTGATGGAATGTTCACCGTTGGATTGGACGCGTTTGTCGTGTGATCAACGGTTCAGATTGGATCTGAATGACTGCCGTCATCTATGGTAAAAAATATGACTGGGAATTTAATGAAGTAAATGGATTATTGTAAGTAGATCGTTAGATTTACTGTGGTAAATCCGAGTATGAGTTGCATTTACTGCCCCCCACCCCCCCACCCCCACCACCGCAAAACTTATAGCTCTATCTTTTACTTGGTTAGCAGTTTAGGTATCCTATTTTCCTAAATTATACACTTTTGCCCCTTTCTTAAGCAAATAGTACTCCCTTAATCCGTATGTTCATATTATCTGTGTTTTTTTTAAACATCACTTTCATCTTTTCTTGAGCCGAGAGTCTATCGAAAATAGTTTTTCTACTTTCTCAGAGTAAAGGTAGGGTCAACGTAGACACTATTTTCGCAAATCTCACTTGTGGGATTTCACTGAATTTATTATTGTTGTTGTTATACATCACATATCAAAGACATTTAATACTCCTTCTTGTATGTATCGAGTAATTTTTCTCACCAATATTTAGACAGAGAGAGAAATCAACTAATCCTTTAGTCCCATTTTAACTGTCACTTTAGCCCTTTTCACGCCCATTAAAAAAAATACATGACATAATTTACTAAATTATTATCTCTCGTAAATGTTTTTTTAAGATTTGAGCTATTATTAAAAAGAACTATAGCATGTATAATATTAAGGGTATAGTTGAAAACAACTAGCAACTTATTCTTGAGTTCCTTAAGTGATAAATTATTTTGGGATAATTTTTTTGAACTAAAGCGATATTAAAATGGGACAGATGGAGTTTTTTTAGCAAACATATTTCTCAAAGCTAGTTTTTTTAGCTTTTTAAGACTATTATATCTTAGGTCGCAATTCAAGTCCCATTAATAAATAATTACTACTCGTATTTGTTGCTCAAATCGTTTAAGTTATAGTGAATTCATGTCCCATTAATCAAAATGTTATGTCATGTAATAAAAATATTTGTATTAATATAAGTAGAAGTAGAGTGATGCTAACAATAGGATTAATATGATTCCTCAACCGATTAAAGTTAATGATATTATATGTGTTTTTATTTTCAGACACTACGAATGCTAATGTATTAACATCAATAGTCAAAGTTTAAAAAGTAAAAAAAAATAAAAAATAATACATTTTCTTTCAAAATGTAAGGAGACAAGGATCTTTGAGGAAACGAGGTGCCCATGCATTGAAACTTCAGAATAATATTAACCTATTTATGAGATTGGGAAAACACATGCAATGCATGTTAAATAAAGTGACTGAATCGGTGTTTGTTATTGGTTTTCTTTCTTTTTCCTTTTATTTCATTAAATAAAAATGACATTAAAAAAGAAAAGTTGATGATGCTTTACTTACCTCAGCTATGCTAACGCAACACTCGGAAATAGCTTATCTCCTAAAATTCGTCTCCTCACGGCTCAAATCTAACCAAAATTAATTTAATATCATCAAACAATGCAAGGAAAAATAATTACAATAGATAAAGCTTTGATCTTCACAAAATTCCCCAAAAGTCAACTTCGAGCCTGTCCGGTCAAAATTCGGGTCCAAGGGTAGATTCCGACTAGGGGTGGGTATCGGTCTGTTCGGTTCAGTTATGAATATTATCAGTTTTGCCTATCGGTTATCGGTTTACAAATATCATAACCCGATAATCAAACCGATAAGATATTAGTTATCGATTATCAATTATCGGTCATTATTGGTTCGATTATCGGTTTACCCGATAAGATAAAACAGTTGTATAAAATTATTTCACAATGTATAAAACTGTTTTGCTAAAACAGTTTTATAAGATTTTAAGAACTGTTTTGCTAAAACTCTTTTGAGAACTGTTCTATTTCACAAGAATTTAACTTCACTGCAACATCCAATAAAATAAAACACTAACCAAAGTTTCTATCTTTCATTCTTCAACCCAAAATCAAGCAACGTATAGGGTCTTTGAACATTGATATCTACTTTTTTACTCTAGTACATAATTATGTATATAGATTAAAAAGTTTATTAGTTATGAAATACAAATTTTATAACAACTGACACAAGATAACTTTGTAACAGCTCAACAATTAAAGCACACAACAAATCTCACTTCAGTTTTCAAACAAACTAAGAAAAATCCAGAGCAAGAATGCTTTCTAACAAACTAAGAAAAAGATGAAGATGAAGCAACTAAAAACTTACACGAAGAATCAAGATGAAGCTAAAGAATGCGGCTGAGAAATACGACTGAAGAGTGAAGTAAAGATGCGACTGAAGAATCTGATGGATCTAAAAAATGAAGTAAAGATGCGACTGAAGAGTGAAAGAAAGAAGTTGAGAAATGGATTGACGACGGCCTGAGTCTTGACGAGCTGACCGGGTGAGGGCGTGATGCGACTGACGTCGGCCTGAGTCTTGACGGGGGCTGACTGGGTAAGGGCGTGATGCGACTGACATCGGCCTGAGTCTTGACGGGGGCTGACTGGTGAGGGCGTAAGGCGGAGAAACTGAGAAAGAATAGGGAAATCAAAGAGTGAGTCAGTGAACTATGAATTATGAAACCCTAGTATGTATATACTTAAGGGTAAACTAGTAAATTAGTTAATCCTTATTGGGTTATCGGTTTTTCCCAATAACAGAATTGCCAAACCGAACCCGAACCGATAACCCAATAAAATCTTTTTTAACTCGTTACCGAATCGTTAACCCAATAATCCAATACCGATAACCCAATAAATAATTAACGGTTCGGGTTATCGGTTTTACTCAATATATGCCCACCCCTAATTCCGACTACCCGTAACCCCACGAGCCCATATATATGATTAGTTTTTAAATTCGAGTCTAATCGACTCTCAAAACTCAAATTCTCATTTTCAAAAACTTAGGCAAAATTAAAAATTAAAAGGAAGGCTTAGCTGTGTATTTAAACAATATCTAAGTAAATTATTCAAGTCTAGTTTTGTTTGGTACGATAAAATTTATTTTTTAAAAAATATTTTTGCATTTATGAAAAATATTTTTCTTAAAATATCTTCTGATATTCAGTTGATTAAGTAAAAAAAATTATTTTTTGAGAAGACATTTATCAAAGATTGATAATCAAAATATTAGCAAATTAGATAGTGCTTTGATGAAATTAATTTAACTATTAAAGATTGCTAGGTGTGTAATTGTTAGTTGGAATAATTTTAGAAACTTAAATTTTTGATTTCAAAAAAAAAATAAGTTCCATCCAGAAGTGAGGAAATAATTTTTTTATATTTTAGTGAAAATTATTTTTCTTTCTGACAAAATATTATAAAAATAATTATATTTTTCAAAAATAGTATACGTCATACCTAACCGTTTTTCATGAGAGTGACTTTGACTTGGACTTAAAAATATTAATTTTTGACACAAAGCAAATTGAATTACTAAGCAATGGACAAAACTCCAGCTGTGAGAGCTTTACTTAGCAGGAAATAATTAATGTAATGAGTGATGGCTTAGATTGGGACTGCCTACTTGTATTATATGACCAACAAAATCTCATTAGTACATTAATTAATCAATGCAAGTGTGTCGAATTAAATAAACTTACAACGACACAAATGGTATATACCATTAAAGGAATTTATTTCGAAATTATCTACGAAACTAAGAATTCTCTCAAAAGTAATCATATACAAGAAATCATGATAATATAGATATCCATATTATCCGCCGGATAACCCGTTTTTTATCCGTCTCAAATACGGATTAGGTCGGATAATTTATCCATTTTTTAAATTACCCGTTTTTGACCCGCTTATCCGACCTAACCCGCTTGTTTGCCACCCCTACCCTCAGTTTTGCTTTTTTTTTTTTTGATTTAAAAGATAAGCTATATTATATTAAACATTGCGTACAGAGGCGGGATGCATACCTTGCATCCTATTACAAGCATATGCACCTTCATTGGGTGCTATAATATTTTGTCCAACTATTTTACTACTACGCATAGGTCTATTACTATTAACATCCATATTTACAATATTGTAATCACTAGAGTTAGGTCTATCATTATCCAAAACAGGTCCCTGCACTACACTCTTTTCCCTCTCAAAAAGTGACCTTGCTAAAACTGGGCTGTCATAAAAAATATGTACCATTGATTGTAAGTCAAAATTGCAGCCCTCCTTTGCTAGCTTGTCCGCAACTCCATTCTGCTCTCCGTACGCATGCATTACTATAGGTTTACCCAACCTGTCCAGGAGGTACCTGCAATCAGAAATTAAATTATTAGGTATGTCTTTAGTGGAAGTGAGTAATCTTAGTAAATCCTTTGAGTCCACTTCTACTTCTAGTGGTAGTAGATTACGATCAAGAGCTAATTGGAGTCCTTGCATTAAAGCATATGTTTCTGTTGTAGTTGGTGACTCCGCTGTAATTGATGCTGCAAATCCTATTACTCATTCCGCATTTGCATTTCGTATTAAACCACCAATACCAGACTTATTATTATTATGGGCACGTCAGTATTTAGTTTATAGAAAGGAAATTTAGGAGGTTTCCATTTAAGATTTTGTTGTCTCTTTCTCCTAATAGTATGCTTGTTAGCAATAAGATATGTAAATTCAGCAGTTTGTTGAGTAGTTAACTTTGTAGAAGCTATTGATGTACTATGTTTATAACAATTATTATTATGGGCTAACCAAATATTCCATAAACTCAAAGACAAGTATGTGGTTGGATTTATCTTGTATGGAACATAAAAGGTTTTGAAAGTTATAAGCTTATGAATCCAATTAGAATCATTCGAATCTTGTGACAAGTAAATGATATAATCAATTATACCCAAAGTCTGCCAATATATTTTAGCACTAATGCATTCTAGAAACAGATGCTTAGTGTTTTCATCTTTCTCATGGCAATATTGACATGTAGTATCTTGAATGATGTTGCAATGTTTGAGATATTCCATAGTGGGTAGTCTTTCTTTAAAAAGCAACCATATGAATCCTTTGATTTTGGGTTGAACAGGTAGCCTCCAAATCCAGTCGTAATTTATATAATTTGTTATAGTAATATTATGTTGTGCATCTAATATATTATACATGGACTTAGTACTGAAAATACCTGTAGGAGTTAAACCCCAAAAAATTCTGTCAACTTTGTTACCATATTTTGAAATATAAACCGATTGAATTAGATGTCTAATGGTATTGGGTAGGTCAAAAGGAATTTAATTCCAATCCCATCTCTCATTATCAGTAAAGGATGAGATAGTCACGTTTTGATACTCCAAAGGTAAAGGTCCATAGATGTTGATCTAATAGTTGTACCGGGTGCAATCTATGGATCCTCCCATAGCCTAATGTGTGTGCCTCTTCCTATATTCCATTTTATGCCTAACTGGCATAGGTTCCAACCAGTGATGATGTTAGACCAAATATTGGAATTCTTTTTAGCATGAGAAGTATGTAGATATTTGGACAGTAACACCTTAGCCCACATAGTGTTTGGTGAATTAAATAATCTCCATGCTAAATTTGCTAATAAAGCATTGTACTTATATCTTAACTTTTGTATTCCTAATCCACCAGTATATTTTGGCTTCGTAATATCATCCCATTTAACAAGATTCAATTTCTTTTTCTCCAAAGTAGAACCTCATAGGAAATTTCGTTGATACTGATCTAGCTTATGGAGAATATTAGAAGGAATATGTATATATTGCATTATATGATTAGGAAGTTGATTTAATGTAGATTTTATTAAAGTGGCTCTTCCTACAAGTGTTAAGAATTTAGACTTCCAGCCTGCTAATTTATTCTTGAAATTATCAAGCAAGAATTGGAAATCAGCATTTCTAGGCTTTGCTTGGAACACGAGGAATCCTAAATATTTTCCGAAAGAGGTTCCTTCTTTCATACTAAATGAGTTTATTGTAAAAACCTTATCATTAGTACTACAATTCTTAGAGAAAATAACTTAGATTTATCAAAGTTAATCTTTTGCCCTGAGCATTCTAAGAAGTTATTGAACACATCAATAATTGCATGGGAACTTTTAGTAGTTATTTTAGAAAATAATATTATATTGTCTACGAAGAAAGATGTGATAGTAATGGACCCTTATTAGAAATCCGGATAGGTTGTCAATTTAAGTAGTCCACTGATTGTGATATATTTCTAGATAATAATTCCATACACATAATGAATAAATAGTGTGACAAAGGATCTCCTTGACAAATCCCTCTCGAAGGTGTAAAATATTGGGTACTCGAACCGTTGATTAAAATAGAGACTGATGTAGTTGTCACACAGGACATAATTAAAGATATCATTGGTTGAGGAATATTAAAGTAAACTAAAGCATGTCTTATAAAGGACCATTCTAATCTATCAAATGCTTTTTCTAAATCAAGCTTTAATAACATGGCAGGAGATTTCCCTTTCATTCTAGCAAGATAATTTAAGGCTTCTTGTACTATTATGGCATTATCACAAGCTCTTTTACCTTGTTGGAAGCTTGTTTGTGTTGGTCCTATAATATTTCCTATAATTGGTTTAAGCCTATTAACTATTATTTTAGTAATTAATTTATAGACCGTATTACAAAGGCTGATAGGCCTAAATTGTTGGCTTCGTGTAGAATGCTTTACCTTAGGTATAAGGCAAAAAAGAGTCTTATTAAGATCTACTGGGATAGTTTTAGAACTAAACAAATTTTGACAGAAAGAGGTGACTTTAGCACCTACCTCCCTCCAGTATTTTTGGTAAAAGATTGGATATAATCCATCCGATCCTGGAGATTTGTATGGTTTAAAACTATTCAAAGCTGTTAAAATATCTTCTTGCTGAAGTGGTAATTCCATCATAAGTAAATCATTTGAAGAAATATGACAATTATAAGAAATCCTTGTTATATCTTTTGAGATTAGATGATCAGTATGAAATAAATTAGTGTAGTAATTTAGTATTAGATTACGAATTTCAGTACTAGAGTCTACCCAATTCCCAACATTATCTTGTAAAGCAGTTATTTTATATGTCTATGAAGGGTAGATAGATGATAAAATCTAGTGTTAGCACCCCCTTCCTTCAACCAATTTATTCTAGATTTTAACTGCCAGAATTCCTCTTCTGAACGAAGAATGTGACTGTATTCCAAAGTTAATTGTGTTTCTAAATTATGCAAGAAAACACTAGTAGGATAATGTACTGAAGACTGTAAGCCTGCTAATCTAGCTAGTAATTTTCTTTTTCGTTCAAAAATGTTACCAAAGATATTGAAATTCCAACGTGTAGCTATTCTCTTAAAATTTTCAGTAGTAGCTAATAAAGGTACATCATTCATCCATGTTGCATGAACCAGTTTTTGAAATTGAGGATGAGATGTCCACATAGTCTCAAATCTAAAAATTCTATTATAAAGAGGTTGAGGAGGTTCCAAATTAATAAGCAAAGGGTAATGATCAGAGTGAGTACGAGGTAAATGTATAACTGTGGAGTTTGGAAATAAATTTAGCCAATCATAATTAGCCAAAAAACGATCAAGCATTTCTAATATGACACGTCCATTTCTTTGTTTATTAGTCCAGGTAAACCTACTGCCCTGGGAACCTAAATCAATAAGGCTACATCTATACATAAAATTAGCAAATTTATCTAACCTATTGTTATTAATTGGTAGACCCAAACTTTTCCTTAGCTTCTAAAATTTCATTAAAATCTCCCCTATTAGCCAAGGCATACCATTATTAACATGCAGGTTAATTAAACTATTCCAAAGCATATCACGTAATTGATAGAGTCTACTAGCGTAAATAGCAGATAAAATCCAAGTAGGTTTTGTAGGACTAACCTGGACAAGGCAATGTATTTCCTGTTCCCCAACTCTCTTTTCAGTTACATTGATGAGAATAGCATTCCAAAGAACCACTAATCCTCCTATGAGCCCATTTGCAGGAGATTGAGCCATGTTACTAAAGTTAAATTCTTCACGTAGCCTTTCATGGTCATGCATATGGGTTTCAAGTAAAATAGCAAGAGTAGGTCTATGGTTATCTAATAAAGACCTAAAATGTCTCCTAAACTCTGGATTGTGAAAACCCCTACAATTCCAAACTAGAAAATTCATGTAAGAATTAGGGTTCCTGGTTGGGACAATGGATTCTTAGTCACTAGAGGATCCAGACTCAGTGGAAGTTGAAGAAGTGTTGGTATGATCACCATAGTATACTTTCCTACGTCGGGATTGGTGGTTGGTCGAAAATTGAGGCTGCATGTAACCATTTTCGGTGGACACTTTAGAATAAACTTTTTTCGAACTGTTCTTTGAGGTTGTAAAACTGAATCCCTTTTAACCACCAAAATTCTGTTCTTGTCTCCCTCATCTCCGCAAGAATTGTTATCAATTCCTCTCTTGTCTCTCTGTCTAGTTCTTGTGGAGATGGAGGGGGAGAGTGGACTGGGCTGTTTGGTTGAGTAAGACTCTCTAAAGGACTGAGTGGACTGGAATAAGGGGAGAGTGGATTGAATATGTCCAGAGGCTGAAATCACGGGGCAAAAATCTGGCCCATGTGATGTGGTGGATAGAAGGGTAAGAGGCTTACAGTTTGCTCCCACGCTGGACTCATTTGTGCCATTTGGTGTGACCATGGCTGTTGGGTTGAACTTGAAGCCTGTTGGTCTATCGGAAGAGGAGTCTGAGTTGCATACCATTGGTTCAGATTGAAAGCCTCCATTCCCAACCTCATTCCTTCCGTCACTATTTCCGCTAAGTGAGTCGGATTTTGTATCAACAACACCACCTCTTGGTTGTTGAGTTGTAGGGTGAATATCAGTGCATAATCCTGCAACCCCATTTCTAGCCAAGATTGGAGAGGGAGATCAATTGTCATCAGCTGAGATGTGTAAACCAGAGGTGATGAGCTCTGAGGCAACTGAGGACCAGCCATTGTGAGATGAGGTAGATGGAAGAATTGACTCCTAGTTCGTATACTCCAAGTCATACCTATAAACGTTGGCCTCTGCATTATCTAAGGATGTTTGGTGTTTCTGTGATGCAGAAGTTATACCAGTAAAATGGTTTGGAGTTTGAGTTGAGTGAGGATACGTATTTGAATTTAGAGTAGATAGGATTGAAGAATGATCATGATGATCTTCACATGGTAAATCATCATATTGTTTGCCTTGGTTTTGGGGAAGTTTAGGTTGAGAAGGAACAAAATTTACTGTAGCATGCAAAGTTGATATTGTGCTATTAATTGCCTAGTCCGATGTGTCTATCTTAGGAAGAGTCCCTTCTGAGTTGTCTATGTTTAATAGGTTTTGTAAAGGCTTGGTTACATGGCATGTCTTGATTATGTGGCATGCACTCTTGGAAAGACGTGTGAGAATTAACTAAAGATGGTAATTGAGGAACTATAGAGTTAGGGTTAGGAATAAAGGGATTGCTTGATATGGTTGGCCACTTTTCATGCTTATAGAAATGGGTTTTGTATATTTGTTGTGTAGAAAGATACCCATTGTCCAAGTTATCAACTATTGGGCCTTTATGAGAAAGATTTTGGGGGAGTCTAACGGCCCAACATTAGAGAGCATATGAAATTGAATGTATAATTTCATATTGGGCTTATTCAGATTCCCTTGCCCTTGTAAAGTGACCCGGCCCAAAACAGGTAATGTAGGGTTAGCAGACTTACCTGGTAATGGCAGCACCGACTCTACCACTTCTGTAGCCGCCCTTACCGCTGCCTGTTCTCTTCCCAGTTGTGGTTGTTTGGGTGGTTGTAACTTCTTCTTGGCAAAAACCACCGTTTTCCACTCATTATCCTTCGAGAGAGTAGCAGTAGGTGTGTTAATCTTGTCCTGTTGTTTATTGAATTGGTTTTTCTCCATATGTAGACTAATTATCTCAGGACAATTAAGAACTGGATGACCAAATTTGCCACAGTGCGTACAAAGTAAAGGTGTCCTATGAATATGTGTGTTTTTAAAGGTTTCTCCAACGGTACTTCAATACATATACGGGCATACCTACCTCGTGTAGTAGTTGAGGTACAAGTATCAATCTTTAGTAGTCTTCCTAACTTTGATCCAATCCGACTGAGTATTTCTAAATCATAAAACTCGGCAGGTAACTCAGGCATGCGTACCCATATAGCTGAGTGTGTAAGTTGAGTGGACGATGCTTTAAACTTTGGCTCCTATCCTTGTACAGTTAGGAAATGACTGAGAATAAACCAAGGACCTCCATGCAAAGCTTTGATCATATTTTCCTCTTTTTGGAACTTAATGAGGAAAAAATCAGAACCCAAATCAATTGGAGGAAGTACCTCTGTAGGTTTCCATAAATTCATCAGCTTATCATACATGATTTGGTGTGTAATCCTTTTACCAAAAAGCTTCACTATAACAGAGTACTTCCAAGGTTCATATATACGAGACTTATCAGTTGAGGAAATTGGTATAAAAGAGTCATCGTCAGTGGTAGTATGAAGTAATTCATCTGTTAGATCTAGAGTGTTTAAGGAGTGTATTAGGTTGGTTGAGGAACAAGGCAAAAGATATTTCTCGCTTAGTAGTGTTTGTAGAAAAGAAGGTATTTGTGTTTGCAGGGTTACGTCGTCAATTTGCATGGATCCTAAATTTGGTGGTTCTGAAACTTGATTACACTAGTCTGTTTGTTTAAGGGAATCAGCCATGATATGTGGTGTTTATGAGGAAGTTTTAAGAAAACAGTAGATATGTTCTATAATGGTAACGGTTGTAAGCAATGTTTTTGCATGGTAGAGAGTTTTTTAACGTTCTCACTATTTTGTTCTTTGATGGCATAAGGTTGCCCCTCAGTTTTGCTATTTAGTCTAAAAGTAGAACTCTAATTCACACTTGGTGCCAAAAGAAAAAGGAATTCTGTCTTAGTTATTGACAAAATGACCCAAATAAGGTTGAAATCCTGTCTTAGTTGAGGAACTGGGGAACAAAGGCGGGGAGAAGAAGTTATTCCAACTCGCTAAGGTGAGAGAGAGGATGGCTCGGGATCTGGACCAGGTGAGGTGCATAAAGGATGAGGACGGCAAAGTTTTGGTGGGGGATGACCAGATTAAGAAGAGATGGCAGACCTACTTTCATAAACTTCTAATGAAGAAGGGGATCAGGATAGTGTACTAGGTGAATTGAGGAATGGAGACAACCACCAGGAATTAAGTTATTGTAGGGACATTGAGGTCGATGAGGTCATGGAAGCTTTGCATAAGATGAGGAGGGGCAGAGCTACCGGGCCAGACGAAATTTTGGTTGAACTTTGGAGGTGTGTGGGTAGAACAGGGTTGGAATGGCTTACTCGGTTGTTGAATGTTATACTCAAGACTAATAGGATGCCTGAAGAGTGGAGGTGGAGTACAATGGTTCCGTTGTATAAGAACAAAGGCGATATCCAGAGCTGTAACAACTATAGGGGTATCAAATTACTGAGTCATACCATGAAAGTCTGGGAGAGAGTGGTAGAGATGAGAGTGCGAAGGACGGTGTCTATTTCAGACAACCAGTTTGGGTTCATGCCGGGGCGATCTACCACAGAAGCTATCCACCTTATTAGGAGGATGGTGGAACAATACAGGGATAAGAAGAAGGACCTTCACATGGTGTTTATCGATCTAGAGAAAGCGTATGACAGGGTTCCTAGGGAGGTCTTATGGAGCTGCTTAGAGGTTAAAGGGGTCCCGGTAGCCTACATTAGGGTGATTAAAGACTCGGGTTAGGACAGTAGGAGGTGACTCTGACCATTTTCCGGTTGTTACAGGGTTGCACCAAGGGTCTGCGTTCAGCCCTTTCCTATTTGCCCTGGTGATGGATGCCATAACGCATCATATTCAAGGGGAGGTGCCATGGTGCATGCTATTTGCTGATGACATAGTCCTAATTGACGAGACAAGACGCGGCGTCAACGAGAGGCTAGAGGTTTGGAGACATGCCCTTGAGTCCAAAGGTTTCAGGTTGAGCAGGACGAAGACGGAATACCTCGAGTGTAAATTTGGGGCTGAGCCGACGGAAGCGGGAATGAAAGTGAGGCTTGACTCTCAAGTCATCCCTAAGAGGGGTAGTTTCAAGTACCTTGGGTCAGTTATTCAGGGGACTGGGGAGATCGACGAGGATGTCACACACCGTATAAGTGTGGGGTGGATGAAGTGGAGGTTAGCGACGGGAGTCCTGTGTGCCAAGAAAGTGCCAACGTTACTAAAAGGTAAGTTTTATAGAGCAGTGGTTAGGCCTGCCATGTTGTATGGGACCGAGTGTTGGCCGGTTAAGAACTCACACATCCAGAAGATGAAAGTAGCAGAGATGAGGATGTTGAGGTGGATGTGCGGGCATACAAGGATGGATAAGATTAGGAATGAAGATATTCGAGAGAAGGTGGGCGTGGCCCCCATGGAGGACAAGATGCGGGAAGTAAGACTCAGATGGTTCGGGCACATTCAGAGGAGGAGCACTGATGCACCGGTGAGGAGGTGTGAGCGACTGGCTGTAGTGGGCACGCGGAGAGGTAGAGGGAGACCTAAGAAGTATTGGGGAGAGGTGATCAGACAGGACATGGCGCGACTTAGGATTACTGAGGACATGGCCCTTGATAGGGAATTATGGAGGTCGAGCATTAAGGTTGTAGGATAAGGGGAAGTTGTAGATATTCCTACAACGCACTAGAGTAAGACTAGCCAGTTAGGAGTTAATTTTAGGATGCTACTGATGCAAGGATTTATCTATTGGATATTAGCATACCTTCCATCTTTCCCGTATTTCCTATAATTCTTACATTGCTGTTATTTTGTTATTTTATGTATTTTATGTTATTTTGTGTTATTTAAGTATGAGTTTATTAATTGTACTAATGTTTCGTCTCTTTTTGCTGTCTTGAGCCGAGGGTCTCCGGGAAACAGCCTCCCTGCCCCTCGGGGTAGGGGTAAGGTCTGCGTATATATTATCCTCCCCAGACCCCACCTGTAAAATTATACTGGGTTGTTGTTGTTGTTGTGTAAGGTTGACTATTGTTAATTTGGCAACCAGAAACTTTTAGCTTTTGTTAACTTCACTGAAATAAAAACATAACGAAGTATGTATACTATTGAAAGGAAAAAAACGTGACTAAGTATATTCTAATTACTAGTGAATTTGATCACGCTTCGCGCGGTCATAAAAAATATTTTTTGGAAGGTAAAATTAGTAAATTTCATTGATAAATGAAAAAAGAAATATACAAATTTTTTTAGTCGTTGATAAGTAAAATAAAAGTAAAAAGAAATTAATTCATTCATTTACACCATAAATGAGTAAGAAAGTAAAACTAATATGATAATAAAAATAAAAGCTTTACTAAAAAGGAAAATAAAAGGAGAAGATTATCGTATTCTTGTTTATACTCAATTGAATCTTCCCAATTGAAGTTTTGGAAAGCTTTACCTTGGAAGCGATGCACGGTATTTGACACCATATAATATCTTTGTTACATGGCTTTTGTTATATGTTCATCTATGTCATTTTCGAGCTAACAAATGCATACTTTGGAGTTTTACCCTGTCTTTTGACCGGATATGAATAATACTGGCTCTTAATAATTTACATTCTTTTGATATGTCCTTAAATTTTAAATACCCATCAGAGTGCTTAACTGCAACGTCACATGTATAGAAAAATATTATCAAATATTACCACTCATAAGTCCAAAGTGAAGAAATTTAAGAAAAAGAATGACAATTTAATTGCAATCTTTTGCTTGCACATAAACACATATGGACAACAGTGAATTTTGAGACTCAAAATTTTCTTTTTATTCTATTAATAAGGAATATGAAAAGTTGACATTGTAATACGTTGATTTAAGTTTTTTATTACAAGGAATGGGAAAGATTTGAGTAGAAATAGTTCTGAATTTTTATTATTTCATTTATTTTAGTTTTTATTCTTGTTGATGCATGAATTGTAGAACTATTTTGTAGATTCAAATCATAGTATTATCTGAAAAATATCCATGTGTTAAAGTAATACATATAGAAAGCAAAGGATGCAATGGAACTTCAGAGATTTGAGAGGCCTAAAGTATTTTCTGAGAAGTACAAGGAAACATCAAGGAAGCAGAAGCAAAAAAAAAATGAAAAAAACGAACTCCCTTATGTCAGTTCCAAAGTTCTCTTTGAACAATTATGAAATTCTGAACTTTAAAATAAAAGTATTTCAGGGATCTAAAACATGTTGAGTATTTAGTTGTCCAAAAAATAAAATTAAAGGATAGAATTCTAATATATCTTAGCGTAGATCTTTTTTGCTCCAATGACTTTGACATAGAGATGACCCAAACCATAGTAAGCAGAACAAATTTGTTGCAAGAGAAGTCATTTCAATGCCTTGTTAAAGTGCATTCTGACACCACCTCCTCTTGCATGTATATATTTCTCCTAAAATTTTGTTACTCTCCAAAATATAACTCCTTAGACATGGGAAAGAAAACGTTTTTTTCCTTTACAAATGTTTAATACACATTAAATGACAATATTAAGGATGCCATAAATATGATATGTTTAATATTCTACAGATTTTTTAGTCACCAAATAATGGATAAAAGCCAAAAAAAAATGAGAAAAAAGATAGAGGACTTTCTTGAGCTATAAGAGGTGCCACATCACCTTTTTAATTCATAGCTTTATATATATATATATATATATATATATATATATATATATATATATATATATATACTAAATTTGTCTAATTGTTGATTAAGACTTATCTGATCAGTGTAGGTTGTTGGAAATTCATATACAAAAAATAAAAAGAGAAGTTGGTATACCACCACAACAACAATAATAATAATATAAATACCGTAATTCTACAAGTGAGATCCGGAGAGGGAAGTGTGTATGCAGACCTTACTCCCAAGGGTGTATGTAGAGTTCAACTAACGGGCTCAATTGAACCCATAGCTTTCGATGCGGAGTAAGAATTTATAAGTAAAAATTCATTAAAATTGCAAAAATAATATATATGAACCCATAACTTTAAAAATATAATGAGTTTAATGCTAAAAATCTTAAAGGTTGAACCCATAAGGTTTAAATCCCGGATCCGCCTATACTTACTCCTACCTTTTACGGGTAGAGATATTATTTCCGATAGACGCTCGACTAAGGAAAGCAAAATAATAAGAGAAGAAGACATGTAAAGAGAAGTAGCAACAACAAAATAATAAGAAAATCGAAGCAGAAGAAACATCAAATAGTAATAAAAATCTAAGCAAAAGGAAATAATAGTACTACTAATACGAAAAGGCAATACGCTCGACTACCTACTACCCTTCAACTCTAATTATCAACTTCCACACCTTTCTGTCCAACATCATGTCCTCGATAAGTTGAAGATGCGCCATATTCTACCTAATCACCTAATCCCAAACTTCTTAGACCTACCTCTACTCCTCGTTGTGCATTCTTATTTTTTGTTCTTTCCATATAGTATACTGCAACGACCTAGTGCAATCCCACAAGTGGGGTCTGGGGAGGGTGAGATGTACGCCGCCTTACCCCTACCCTAGACGGGTATAGATGTTATTTTCGATAGACCCTTAGCTAAAGAAAAGATAAAATAAGCACTGGTATCAAGCAATGACAGTACTAGATATTTAGAAAACTGGGGCTAAGATACCAAGATACAAGATGAAAGAAGCACGGATAACAAATAATACAATACAAGATGTGTAGTAATAGCCATCTAAGGATAAAACAACACTATATTAACACTAATACTACGGAAACAAGAAGACAAAGGGAAACACTCGACTGCCTACTAACTTTCTAACCCTAATCCTCAACCTCCGCACCCTTTTATTGAGAGTCATGTTCTAGGTTAGCTCAAGATGCGTCATGTCCCACCTAATCACCTCTCCCCAAGATTGGGGCATCTGTGTTTCTCCTTTTAACATGTCCGAACCATCGAAGCTTCGCCTCTCGCATTTTATCTTCCACATGGGCTATTCCCACTTTGTCCCTAATAATTTCGTTTCTAATTTCTATCTAACTTAGTATGCCCACACATCCATCTCAACATCCTCATTTCATCAATTTTTATCTTCTAGACATGGGAGTTCTTGACTGGCCAATACTTTGCCCCATATAACATAGTCGGTCTAACCACTATTTTGTAGAACTTGCCTTTAAGTCTCAATGGCACATTCTTATCGCATAAGACACCGGAAGCGACCCTCCACTTTATCCCCAACACTCCGATACGATATCTGACATCCTCATCAATCTTCCCATCACTCTGAATCACAGACCCCAAATACTTAAAACTCTTTCTCTTAGGAATAACTTAAGCATCAAGCCTCACATCCACATTCGCTTTCGGGGTAACTCTGCTGAACGTGCACTCTAAGCATTTTGTCTTGATCCTGCTCAACTAGAAACCTTTAGACTCAAAGGTATGCCTCCAGATCTCCAACATCTCGTTAACACCACCTCGCGTCTCATCAATCAGAATTATATCATCTACAAACAACACACACCAAGGCCCTCTCCTTGGATGTGTCGCGTCAATGCATCCATCGCCAAGAAAAATAAAAACGGGCTAAGCGCTGATCCCTGATGCAACTTCATATCAACTGGAAAGTACTCCGAATTTCCTCCGCCATCCTTACCTGTGTCTTAACTCCCTCATGCATGTCTTGACCGCTCTTATATAGGCTACAAACACTCCCTTAGTATACTGCAATTTATGATTATAGTTCGATCCATTTTAGATAAAGGTGACATCATCCTAAACATTGAGATGTAGGGTATGTTTGGTACGAAGGAAAATATTTTTCATAGAAAATATTTTTCTAGAAAATATTTTTATGGAAAATAAGTGAGTTTACCACTTATTTTCCCTTGTTTGGTTGGTGAATAGAAAATTTTTTCCGAAAAATATTTCTAGTGTTTGGTTAGAGAGTAAAAAATATTATTTTAGAAAAATATTTTTTTATGTTACTCTCTTCAACCCCATTCCCCCAAGTCCCCATGTTTCCTTGCTCCCCTCTCTCCCTTAAATACCCAACATTTTTACGACTTTATTTTCTTCAAGAATTTAATTATTTTTATAAAAATTAACACAAACCCAAAGGAACTAATGTTGCTTTACTTTTTTACGCAAAAATAACGTTAAAATTTGTGCTCCATAGCTAAAAAGAAAATATTCTTTTTTTTTGTTGAAAAAAGTACTCTTTCTACAACATGAAAATATTTGTTGAAATAAAAAAAGATATTTTTTTTACATCATGAAAAGAAAATACTTTTTTTGTTGAAATGAAAGAAAATATTTTTTCTATGAAAAGAAAGTACTTTTTTTGTCGAAATGAAAAAAAAAACTTTTTATATCATGTAAACAAATATTTATTTGTTGAAATGCAAAAAAAAATCTATGTATAACATGAAAAGAAAGTAATATTAATAATTTTTTTATTTAGGATGAGAGTGGGTGGGTAGGCGTGGGGGTGGGGCGGGGTTGGGGGTGGGGTTGGGTTAGCGAGGGAGGGAATAGGGCGGGGAAAGTTGAGAAGGAGTTTTGGAAAATGTTTTCTCTTCTCTTGATAAAGAAAATATTTTCCTCCACTTTGAGGAAAATGAGTTCATAAGGAAAATATTTTCCAAAACATTTAATCCAACCAAACATGAAAAAACCGTAAAACACTTCATACCAAACACACCGGTAATCTCTAGATATTTTCACAAAAACATTGGATGATTACACTTCATAAAATAATTAATTCCCGAAATTTGATGGAAAACAATAATCCTAAATTTGATTTCAACTATATGATAGCTATTTTGTTTAGAAAAGGACAACCTAACATCATTTCGTAATATGTACCTATTAGTAAAATATTTTCTTGATAAAAGAAAATATTGCGTGCAAATCAATCCACATTCAAATATTCTACGTGAAGCTTTTTGTTTATTGAAGCAAGAAACCATAGACAACTAATTTTAATGCAAAACTTAAGTGAAGAGTAGACTGTTGAAAAGTCCTCATCACTTACTTTGCAGATCCAATCATAATATTTAATTGCAATTTAGAAATCATGGTGTTTACTTAAAGTCTTAAAACGGTCAATTAAAAAATAGGTTTAAAAAAAACTTAAAAAGTAAGTTATTGTCTTAGGATTTTTTGTGCAGAACTTAAAATCATAGTTCATTTTTTATCAAGTTTGAAGTGGTTAACCAAACCCAAAAAGATTACAAAAGAGGATTCAAGTTCAAATACAGTCAAATCTCTCTATAACAGTCTCGTTTGTTCCAAATATTTTTGAACGTTATAGCGAATTGCTGTTGTAGAAAATATATATTATAAAAGAACATGAAATTTGGTTCCGAAAAAACTTAGCTTTCATAGTGAAGTGTTGTTATATAAAAATGTAGTTATACAGAGGTCTGACTATACTGTTGCTCTTTTAGGCAGGTAGTTGTGTAACAATCTTATCTCTTATCTAGTTAAGACTTGAATAATTTGTAAGAAGATTTTTTCCTTTTTTTTTTTGTAATAACCAAGAAATCACCAAAATTCATGATTTAAAATTTTGTGATAAAATAGCATTTTTTCCTACTTTTTTCACTTAAATATCAAGCTCTTTTCTATGCCAAAAGTCGAACTCGTGACTCAGGCCTACACCACGTGTAGTTAAGCGCAAGTTACACATTTAGCTAGTCGGGCAAAAATAATAATATTTGTTAGGAAAATATACAAAAATACATGCCGATTATGTATAAATATGTTTAATATATAAATTTTTTTTTTTTAATTATTATTTTTAAAAGCGACTATACAGTGTAATTTTCCCTATAGTTTATCTGAAATAATTTATAACGGTAAAGTTTGGCCAAGCTATAATCTATGTTATACAGAATATAAATAACTTGCAGTAGAACTACTTAATTCAAGTATAATTTGGAGCAGATATAGGTAAAAATTAATTTTTCTTCTACTAATGTTTCGTAGTCTATAAACTTACATGTGTTGAAAATGTCCAACAATAAGGGATAAGGGGGTTTAAGTTATATGTCCTAACAGTATAAAAAATATATACAATCAAGTTACTTAAAAAGTAATTACACGCAAATTTCTATTATATACATTAATTGGTATCATATGTTAAACAATACTGTTACTACCGGTTGTTTCGTTTGCTTCGGTTCTATTATTTTTCTAGCTACTGTTATTTGTCATTACAATTGTGATCTCGCTTTTCTTAGTCGAGGGTATACAAGAAACAACCTCTTGACCTTCACAAGATAGGAATAAGACTCTGTACATACTACATACTACCTTCCCCAGACCCCACTTGTGGAAAACATTGAGTATGTTGTTGTTATGTTAAATAATATTGATACTGTAAAAAATCTGTCTTAATTAAGTCACAGAATCTACATATTTTACTGCATGAAACAAGTTACATCAGTCCACTGAACAGCTAGAAATTCAGTTAACATATTCCAACAGGAATTCAAAAACGAAGAAAATCACCCATCATCCATTAACTTAAAAGAAAGATTACAAATACATTATTCAACTTTGGGGCGGGCCGATGCACAAAGCATCCCGCATTCACGCAGGGTCCGCGGAAGGAGTACTTCCAAGGGGCGTGATACAGACAGCCTACCCTAATGCAAGTATTAGTGGCTTCTTCCATGGCTCGAACCCGTGACTTATAGATCACCGAAACAACTTTACTGATGCTCGGGGCTCCCCTTCAAATAAATCATTCTAACTTATCTCAGAGAACTGAACAGCAGGAGCTTTAAACAACTCTGATACAGTAAGGGAATGAATGACCCTATCTTCCAATTTGGTATCCCTTAGATCCCTATATAATCAAAGATAAACCAGCAACTAAACGAAAAAATCAATCAATAAATAACAATGCACAAAAGTGAAATGGAGAAAACTTTAGTAAGGAATAGTTTAGCTTCCGTTTTCAGGGGATGCTTCGATCAGCCTCACTGACCGAGGAAGCATGAACTCAGTGAATATAGGATAATGGGACGAAGGATAAAAGCCATCGATGTTGTCGTTCACCACCTCAAACGAGACGGGTATTAGAGATCTGCCTCTGAAAAGGATCCAGTCCACATGCAGATCCTGAGTTTGACGATCCCAGCACAGACAAAGTGCTCGGAATACTAACTTGAGGAACTCAAGAGGTCCCTGCTTCGTACCTGATAGAATCAAATGGTGATTTTCATAGGTCTCTCATGTATCGGAAATTAATATAGCAGTGGGAGGATAACAAAACCTTTGAATCCATGATACGTCCGTATAAGGGATACATTTTTCCTCACACGAGCATTGGGCCAAGCGTCTCTCATATCACCAACAACTCCATGCTCTCTGAGAAGTAGAACATGTCAGCTATTGATATATTTCTCCTTAATGTTCCATACCGTATTACAGTCCTAGCATTGTTAGCTCATATAAAGAACCAAGCAAGTAGGATCGTGATATCATTTCATACTATAGCTTTCCTGCTAGTTTATTTACTTTATTCTTCCGATACGCTAATAATCCATGGTCATAAAAATGAAAAAGTGAAGCTTTACACTGGATCTGTTACTTAAAAAAGAAAAAAATTATAAATAAAAAATAGTTGCCATTGCTCATATAAGAGGGAAAGCAACATTGATCTATAATGTCTTCCCCGATATATTCACATGACAGAGTATGATGAGGCTTAAAACTACATAATTTCCAGAATAATAAGAGATATATTGACAAGTCCTTGACCATTGTGCAGTAGTAAATAATTTCCTGAATTCTTTCCTAAATTAATCATGTTCAGAAGAGCAACCAATTTCACACGATAGTTCCAAATTAATATTTCAATAAATATATTCCATTTACTTTATCAGAAGAGACAACATTAAGCATTTGCATATTATGTTTGATAGATTAACCTAGCATTGCAAAAAATCCTACAAGTTCGTTAGTTAACCGTTGTCAAATTAAAACTTTTAGCAATATTTCCCTTGTTTGGGTAATTAAAATTTTAGGCGGGATTACGTGGTTTATAGGAAAACCGACCAGTTAAGTGGTCACTGCAAGCTCAAGGTCGTGAATAACTTGATACCAGTAATCAAGGTACTGTAATGATGATATAGAAGTATATAGTAGACATTAAATGGCAACGGCATTATTACCTAGATCTCCCAAGAAGAAAACGGCCCGTAGTGGATTCCTTTTGGGTGTTAAATCCTCCACAGTACACGACCGGTAAGCTAGGGGGTAAGGATGCAATATGCTGCCAGGTAAGCAAAGCACCTCGCCTTCGAGCACAAGGACTGAACTCATCCATTGTTGTATTAACAATCTGAAATGAAAAACCTGGTGGCTCAACTCCTTTAAGCTGGAATTGCCCACGTTGCAGTGAACAAAGCACTCAATATCCCATGCAGTCAAAGAACAAGTAACATGACAAGTAAAATTAAAAAGATCAAAAGGATATTGCCCACGTTGCAGTGCACGGTACTGTAGAACCCCAAGACATGCTTCCGGGCACCGAAGGTGATTCAGACAACCAAAATGTTCCCCCTTCTAAAAGCTCGACCTTCAATCAAAATCAGATGAACTAAGATAACATGTATAAAACAGTCCGCTTAACCCTTACATCGATTTACAGAAGGAAGAATGATTCTTTAAAGGGGAAAACCTTGTCCTTGTCATAAAAAATGGTACAGTGTTGATCAGAAGTGTCTTCCGCTCCTTTCCTTGAAATTCCAAACTGCTCATACCCTAGTTTGATAAAAGATAACACGATTAGCAAATAAGAGACCAACTATTGGCACCTTCACTAACACTCCAAAAGAAAAAAGAAAATCACAAATGCAGCTCCATAATGTACTTATCAATTAAATAAAACCAAGAATAAATTACACCTTTGTTATTCCTAAGACAACAGAATAATTCCCTTAGATTGAATATGAATAACGTATTGTAAAATGCATCATCCTATTTTCCGTGAATAAAGTAAGCAAGGTAAGATTACACATGATATTCAGTAATCATAGAAGAAGGATCGAAGGTACTTGAAAGTCTTCTTTATATGACCAGCAAAACCGTAGTTTCAACTTCAAAACCCACCTCTCTACTTTTCTCCACCTAAATACTAAACTTGCAACAGCCAAATTTCAAATTTGTGATGTTCGTGTATCACACATCCCCTGCTATACTACATTTTGCGGTTAAACAAAAGCCTTGGGGACAGAAGGTATTTGAAAGTCTTAAAGTTACTCTAGCCGCTATAGCTCATATCTATCAATTATTATACAGAAACATCACTTTAGGAGGCAATGAAGATAGTGCTTGAAGAAGATCCTTCATCTATTCCACATAAACAACATGACCATAAACATCAACTGGGAAAAAATTATGTAGCTTTAACTCCTGTTTTTCTTCTAACTTTATTGTTTTTCTCTCAATTTGCACAATAACATGTACGGACCACCTTGTTTCAATCCCTTTTCTCTCTCCCTACATTCCTCCTCATACTTTTAAGTCATAGATAGGCATGCTAGAGCCTAGAACTCGGGAAATAGGAGATACACGATCCTAATGCTTATTAGTCAATATCATTACCAGCCTCTCTTTGCCTGCTACTCTCTCCTGTCCAGAATTTGCAAACGCCGGGCCACCTAAAACCAACATCTTAACTAAGTTGACAGCCTTTGATTTTTCAAGTCTCAAAAACTGGATTTTTTTGGATAAATATCAACTAACACACCTCGACTGCAACTCAGAGGCTGAACTCATTTCTTTGGAATCTTCAGATAAAGAAACATACTGCCGGCTCAACATCTTCCAAGTGATATATACATTTAATGGCTTCCAGAAACAAAAATTCCTATCATTCATTAATCCCATAACTATCTCGGCTTATTTTTGTTTCAATTTTTTTTGAGAAGACTCCCCTTTCCTATCCACTAATGTACAACCAGAAGCAGTCTTTTGCTGGAAGGAGTTGTACATAGAATGCCCTACAAGCAAATTTCTTTTCTGCTTTCTGGCCACCTCATAAAATTGTGGATCACACTCTAAATTGTGAAAGGACTTTGAGAAAACAAAAAGGCAGTTCAAAGAGTTGGTTTAGTAATGAGAAAATACTACAAGGAGGATCTAAAGGAGATTTGAGCCGTATTTACTCAGAGAAGAAAGGGGCACATTTCTATAAATAATATTCATTATTATGGATATGTGATAGTATTAGTTCCATTGGTGTCAAAGTGAAGGTGCCAAACAAAATGAGGATGTAAAAGATAAACGAAAAGGACAGTGACCATGCTATCTTTCATAAGAAGTCAGCACGACAGCAAATAGTCTTAGCTCATCCGCACAGATCAAAAGGTGAGGAGATATACTTACCCTTGCTCCATGAACGTAATACGAGAATAAACAGAGGCCTGAATCTATTCAACAACACGTCTTTCCCAGAAAAAATCATTCTTAGACTTGTCAATAGGAAAAATTGTGAAACCAGTAAAATTTTACAAACTGAAGTTGAGGTGATATACTGCTGTAAGGCCTAAGTTTCGCAGGATGGAAGCGGGATGATTATCTGAAAAACTAGTTTACCAAGACATAGGATGCGCATATACCACTCTGCAGTTCATCCGATGTTAGTTTTTTCCAAAACACCATCTTCAGAAAAATGAGACGAATAATCGTCAGAAGAAGACGAGAGTCAAGTCAAAGAATATCCTATCGTGAGACAGCAAGAGCAGCTTTCTAAACACCATCATTGTTCTCTTTACCCAATCCCACACCACATTGAATACTACATCCTCATTTAATGTATGTGCTTGTAATGAAGAAAACAAGAATAGTATGAAATTTATGAGTTGCCAACCAGGCTTTCTTACCGACCTACTTATTTTTTAAGCTAGACTTCTAATTATCCAATACAAGCTCTTTCTTGATTAAGAAATGCTCAATCTCTTAGTCTCCGTATCATGTTTGAACAATAACAACTAAAGTCTGGTCTATATACGGATGCACATTCTTTACATGACATAAGCTCGAAGCAACAACCAGAGGAAAAGCCAGGATTTGAAGCTTATGAGTTCGAGATTCTAGTTGTTTTCAAATTACTGGATTCTAAATTAATAATTTGTACATGTTAAGTAGATTTTCTCAAAACAAATATGGGGTTTGGATCAAAGCTACTAGGTTCAGCCGAACCCGTAACACAAAGGCTAGCTCTGCCCTACAATGACACCTTGTCAAACTGACATCTGTCTCACACAACTATTTTGAACAATATTGCACAAACAAAAACAACCAGAAAAGCTACATTAGCTGCAACATTACCCCGAGTGTCATAGTTTTTGATTCTAAGGAGCAGAAGCATGTAGACACTTTGAAATAATTCTTCATAAAAGCAAAATAACAAATTCTTCACCTCAAAAGTGCAGTGATGATGAAGCTAGCTATATTCTAGCTACAATCAAACCTCTTTATAACAGCCTCGCTTCTTCTGAATATTTTTGAATGTTATAACAAAGTGCTGATATAGAAAACATATATTATAACATAATATGAAAATTGATTCCGAAAAAGATTGGCTTTTATAGTGAGTGTTGTTATATAGGTATGATGTCATAGAGAGCTAAAAATAAAAGATTTATCAAAAGTTACCTTGCAAGCACTGCTGAAGATAGTCCAACTGTGACTTCACACCTAAAGACAAACACAAGCAAAATATTACTAGTAAATAAACATTGATTAAACAAAAGACAATCCATTTTTCATAATACTTCCTTATATCTACACCAAAAGGAGAAAAATTGCAAAAAAAACACAAACCCCATAAACCAAAACACAAAATCAAAGCAACCCCAAATCACACATTTAAGCAAAAAACACAAAACCAATCAAGATCCACTTAAAAATTGAGGAAAAAGCAGTATTCAAACCTTGTTGGGTACAGAGAATCATAGGAGAATAACTAGTGATAACACTTATACACAAATCTTTCCTCTTTTCCCATGAATTCGGACTGTCTTCTGGCTGATCTTCAAGAAGATTAAAGGTCATTACACTTAAAGAAACACTCATTTTTCTTATAAAATCAGAACTTTTTTGTATATTCAAACACCCTTTATCTACATGGTCATGAATTAAATCTTCAAATACAAATTCAAGAACACAACAACAAAGTTAAAGATTGCTTCTTTTTTTTCTTCTCTCAAAGTTGTAAATTTTGAAGTGTGTAAGAAATGTAGCGTATTTTTTCTGAATAATGTACAGTTTGGAGTCAGAGCTGCGTGTAAAAAGAGAGCAGCAGAATCAATCAAAGACGTGTCTGAAACCCAAAAGAAAACAGTGGCCATTTTCAACGCTCGCACGTGCGATGTCAAAAGTGTGAAAACAGTGGCGGTTTTTTCTTTTAATTTAAAAAGTAAATTTTTCCGATTTCATTCCGGGAATTTAGAGCCCGTTTGGGCATAATTTATTTTTTTTTCCTTTTTTTCCAAAATATTTTTTTTTTGCGAAATCAACTTTGTTCATAAAATTTTCAATTTTAACTTGAAGATATATTTTGGAAATTTTTCAAAAATTTTAAAAACTCCAAAAAAATATTTTTCAAAATTTTCACTCAAATTACTCACAAAACTTTAAAAACAACTCAAACTAAAATTTATGTTCAAACACAACTTTAAATTTCAAACCATTTTCACTTTTTTTCCACCATTTTTCGGAATGTTATGATTCTTATGTCCAAACGCCTACTTAGTAGGTGTTTGAAGTATTTTGTTGAAATTGAATGTAAAGAAAAGTCGAAATTGAAAAAAATAAAAATGGAATCTGTCAATCAATATTTTAATACTTTATCAGTATTTTAATTTTTTTCCACATTTGGTGACATCTGCATTAGGGGCCGATTAAATTTGAATTCATGCTGAATACCACGTTAAGGGCTAAAACACTCCCTAACAAAATGGAATTTGTCATTAGTATTTTAAATGATAAAGTTCAATTTTTACCACTGAATTTGACACGGGCTACATTAATAATTCCGAGTGACTTTTTCATACTTGAAAATAATATGATACGTGCATAGATGTTCTTCTCCTACGGCTATGGATTTTTTTTCGAGGTTATTTTCATTAGAATATTTTAAAATGTGATAAAAAATTCAAATTTTACCAGCAAAATTGTGGTGGACAGGCAAGGATCACAAAATTTTTAATTAAAAATATCGGGTTCGATCCCTGAAATGAAATCGTCAATAGTAAGAAGCACTTTATCCAAAGTGAGATTGTCTCGACGAATTCGAATTAGTCAGACTCCAAAAGGGGTTTAAAGCACCAAGTGAGAATGCAAAGAGGATGTCAGTGGTCTTGGTGCAACAAAAGAGAGGGTACTTATAGAATATACAGTAATATTGATTGGGCATTGGGAAACTCTTACTGGTTCATGCAGTATGGCTATATAGAGGTAGTATATGAGAACTATGGGGTCTCTGATCATTTACCCATAGTATTATGTACTGAGATTATTAGAAACCACTTACCAAAGCCATTTAGGCTTCTTAATGTGCTTTTGCAAGAAGAGGAATTCAACAAGCTAGTGCAAGAGGCGTGAGATCAAAATATAACTGGATACACTATGTATTTAGATGGCAAAAGTTACAGAGACTGGGAAGCAGGGCAAAAGGAATGAATAGAGTCTATAATTCAGTAGACAAAAAGGTTGAAATGCTAAAAAATCAGCTGCAGGAAATTCAGAAGGGGATAGATAATGATCTATTCAACAATACCTTGATTTTGGAGGAGAAAGAACTATTGGTGCAAGTAGAAAAGTGGCAAGGTATACAAGAGAAAGTCTACATGCAGAAGTTTAGGGCAGTGTGGATTGCACATGAGAGTCAAACACAAAGTTTTTTCATGGATATTTGAAGGCAAGGCAAGCTAGAAACAGAATCTCTACTATCTGTAATGAGCTTGGACAAAAACTGACTGATCCTTTATTAGTTGAGCAAGAGTTCACATCTTTCTTTGAAGGTCTTCTAGGAACAAGGGCTTCTGAATTGCCCTGCCTTGATGTAAACATAGTTAGGAATGGTCCTTGCTTGAATAGAGAGCAACAATTGAACATGATCAAGAGTGTATCTGATACTGAGATCCTACAAGGGCTTAAAGAATTACCAAGTGACAAAGCACCTGACATTGATGGATTTCCAGTATAATTCTTCGAGAAATATTGGAATATAGTTTGAAAAGAGGCGATAAAGGCAGTCAAGGAGTTCTTTGAATTAGGAAAGCTGTCGAAGAGTGTATGCAGTGCAACTATTACATTAGTGCCAAAAATGGCTAGTCCTTCTTTTGTCAAAGAATTCCGGCCTATAGCATGTTGTACCACTATCTATAAACTCATTGCCAGAATTCTCATTTCAAGACTAAAAATAGTGGTGGACTTCATTGTTGGACCAACTCAGTCAGCATTCATAGAAGGAAGAAGTATTCTAGATAATGTTATCCTTGCTCATAAATTGGTGAAAGGGTATAGCAAAAAAGGGATTTCACCTAGATGCATTATCAAAGTGGATATAAGAAAGGTCTATGATTATGTTAAATGGTCATTCTTACAAATGGTACTGTTGGAGTATGGAATACCTACTAAGATAGTGCAGTGGTTTATGGAATGTGTAACTAATGCAAACTATTCTATACTGATTAATGGTGGCCTCACAAAAAGATCAAGCAAAGAAGGGATTGAGACAAGGGGATCCTATGTCCCCATACTTATTTGTCCTAGTGATGAAGTATTTGAGTATAACTTTAAAGACTCTCAAGGACATTCCTGATTTCAATTTCCATCCAAGATGTGCCAAAATGAATCTCACTCATATCTGTTTTGCAGATGATATGATCATGTATTGCAGGGCTGACAAGATCTCTATTCAACTACTACTAGACAAGTTCAACTATTTCTCAAAGGTGACAGGGCTCATGGCTAATTTAGATAAAAGCTCTATCTATGTAGCTGGAGTTACCCAGGGGTTTAAAGAAATGATAGGATCTGACTATCAATTCAAGCTGAAATCCTTGCCATTCAAGTATTTGGGAGTCCCTTTATCCTCAAGGAAGCTATCTATTCAGCAATATATGTCATTAGTGGAGAAGATTACAAACAAAATAAAGTGCTGGACATCAAAACTCCTATCATGCAGTGGCAGATTATAACTGATAAGAAGTGTTTTATTTGAAATACAGACCTACTGGGGCAGGTATTTTTGATACCTAAGAAGATTATATAACTAGTAAACTCTGTCTGTAGAATTTTTCTATGGACAGGAAGCTATAGTCTTTCAAAGAGAGCTTTGATTTCCTAGGACATAATATGCATGTATGTATCAGCTGGAGGTTTAAATGTTATAAACTTTGAATGGTAGAACAAAGCAGCACTATGTAAGCTAATGTAGGCAGTACATTCAAAGAAGGATGCTCTCTGGATCAGATGGATACACTCAGTGTATATAAAGAAGAAGGATTTCAATATTATGCAGACTCCTAACCAAGCTTGTTGGCTGGTAAGGAAGGTATTTGATATTAGATACTGGTACAAAAATATTGAATCCTTTGCAAATATTAACAAGTTTTGCAGAAGAGGAAAATTCAGTATTCAGAAGATGTACACTCTATCAAGACCTCAGTATCCAAAGGTTGGGTGGAAAGCCTTACTATTGGGTACAAGTATCCCTAGACACAACTTTATACTATGGCTAGCTCTAAATCACAGACTTAATACTGTGGATAGATTAGCCGCATGGGGCATACAGGTCGACTTTGGATGTGTTATATGTAAGATGGGAAAAATGAAACTATGGCTCACTTGTACTTTGAATGCCAATACTCAAGGAGCATATGGGACATTTCTGCTTAACTGGATAGGAGAGAATCATCAGATTGGTTCATGGGAAGAGGAAGTTAAATGGCTGAGTGCAAGAACAAAAAACAGTCGAGCTTATGGTAGTATTTTAGCATTTCTGTTTGCAGCACTAATATACCATACTTGGATAGAAAGGAACATGCGAAGATTCCAGGGAAAGGAGATTGATACGAAGAGGAAGATATGAGACATTTTCCTTCAATTACACATCAAAGGACAGCAAAAGGCAAAATGGAAGAAGTACTTAGAAAGAGTGAATAGTTTCCCTCTGTGGAGTCTAGTCTAGTAGAGGAACTATTAAGTTTGTAAATATTTTTTTTATAGTTATTTTGATGTTATTTTGAGTCTAACTCTTTAGTCCAAAAGAGTTACAGGTACTGTAAATATCATTACTGGTTAAATAAAATTTGATATTTGACCCAAAAAAAAAAAGAGAAAAATTCCAAAGAGATATATTTTTCTTTGGCGTCATATTGAGTTCTTTTTATTTTAATTTTTTATTTAGGATTTCTTATTAAGCATGTCGTGTTGTTAGCTAGACCAATTTCTACTTAATTATTGTATTTGTTTAACCCAATTTTTGATGTCAAGAAGAAATTTTGATTTGATTATCAAATTTGAGGAAGTTAATTAGGACGTTTTATAGGAGAAAAAATGTTTGAAACATATCACATTAGTGTGAAGAAAATAGAAGAAGTATTAGTGACGCCAAGTTGAATGGTCAAGTCATTAATAGAAAATTAGAATAAAGGGTAAAACAGATAAAACTATAATTATCGCAGGAGATAAAAACGTTGAAACATATCACATCAATGTGAAAAATCGGGAAAAAATAAAATTTTTTTTTTGGTGTATATGCTTACTCGTACACTTAGAAATTTATTCATCATACTCAATTTATTAGGCCGAACTAAATAGTTTTGGTCCAAACTCTATAATAATTACTGTTTTTAAAAATTTATTGAATATATAATAATTATCAATTTAGAATCCAGTAACTTTGAAGGAATAGATCCCGAACCTATTAGCTTCAAATTCTGACTCCGCCTAATTTTATTTTCTCATGAACAATTTACCTTTAGTTATGTTTACTGTACATGATTTCATTGAGTAATTTCTTTTTACTATCATTATTTAGTAGTTACTTCTATTCATTTGTTACTTTACTATTCTTTGAGCATTCACTTTGCTTCGTTACCTATCTTGGAATATTTACTTTGCCTCTAATATGAGCAATTTTGGTTAGAAATCCGTTATTAAATTCTGAAAAATAAATCAGTTACAAATTTATTCAAATTCGTTGCTAATATACTAACGGATTTGAGTCGTTGATAAAATTCGTTGGCAATTTGTTTTTTTTTTTTAATTTTCTATAGTGAAGTATCTTTTTCCTTGTTCTTTTTTTTTAATAAAAAAATACGTGTTGCTGATTATGTGTATTTTCCTTTAATTTACCTCTTTGGTTAATTAATGCTTGTTAATAATCAGATAAAAATAAAAAGACAGAAATTTATATGCATTTAAAGTTAGTTCATCATTTTTAGGGGGCAATTCCTAGAAAAAATTGTCGAGAAAAATAGATGAGATTGAGATTATTAGTTATTTTCATCATCCTCTTCCCTATAAATATGAACATATTATGCTGTTGAGTTTTTATCACGTATGAAGACTAGTCTATCAAAGGTTTTAATGGATAAATCTCCCATTTTCCGTTTTACAATTCTCCTAATATTTTCCAGCTTCTTTCTTATTTCATCACATAGTAAGTAAATATTATTTGCTATTTCTCCAATTAGTTGGTACTCCCTCCGAACAACTTTAATTGATTTTTTTGGCCTTTTTTTGTGGTCCACAATATTTGATTTTATCAGATATCAAGAAAGAATTAATTTTTTTTTTCTAAAGTTGATCTTGGAATAAAGAGCCTAGGAGTATTTGTTATATTTCTAATGAACAAATTAAGGTTAATATGGTCAATTTTAGTGGTAATTAATAGTAAAAGATGGATTCTTTAATATGTGTGAAAACAACCAAAAAATTAATTAAAGAGGACCAGATGGAGTATTATTTTCTTGAGAAAAGTACATAAACAACCATTCTTATGGGTACTATTTATGAATTGATCGGTACTTATTTATCCTGAAAATTTGAACTAATGTAATGACCCAACTGGTCGTTTTGAGCAATTGCGTCCGGTTCGGCAGTTTGAGGTCACGAGTGTCACACCTCCTTTTTCCGCCCCCGCGAGGGGTGAAGGAGTTTTTCCAATTAAAGGACAATCGAAACGGGATTTGTTTATTTATTTCAGTGTCGCCACTTGGGAGATTTAGGGTGTCCCAAGTCACCGGTTTAATCCCGAATCGAGGAAAAGAATGACTCTGTATTACAGTCCGCGAACCAGAAATCCGGATAAGGAATTCTGTTAACCCGGGAGAAGGTGTTAGATATTCCCGAGTTCCGTGGTTCTAGCACGGTCGCTCAACTGTCATATTCGGCTTGTTTATCTGATTTTATACAATTATGAGCTCATGTGCAAGTTTTAACTTTTAACCGCTTTCGTCATTATTATTATATTTTTTTTCAAGAATTGCAACATCATGGAAATACATCTCCAACCACGTCACATCAATGCACCCGTGGTTGTTGGCACATTTCAACTCTGTTGAGATTTGGATTTGGGTCACATAAATGTGCACCCGAGTTTTAAGAAAATTAAATTATTAAAAGGCGCACCTAAAGCGACTAGCGTATCATTTACTTTGGGTAGGGCCGTGAAATTTTGCTAAACGGTCCATCCCGAAGTCTAAGCAATTTTAAAGCAAATATTTACCGAGGGCCCCACAATTTTGTATTTTTATTCGGCGAGGCTCATCTCATTCTTATTTTTGAAGGAATTTGCAACGTCATGGACATGCATCTCGGACCACGTCACAATCAATGTACCCGTGATTAGAGACACATTTCGACTCAGTTGAGATTTGGATTTGGGTCACATAAATGTGCACCCGAGTTTAAGAAAGTAATTTAATTAAATCGCGCCTAAAGAATCTAACGCGTTATTATCTTTGGGGAGGGCAGTGAAATTCACTAAACGGTCCATCCTAAATTCTAAGTATTTATTATGACCAATTATTGAGGGCCTCGCAATTTGCATTTTTATTTGGCGAGGCTCGTCTCATTATTTTTTTTAAAAAAAAGATAATCTTAGAATGATTACATTTTCTATTTTTTGTTTTCTCTAAAATAACTGAAGAAAAGGTCCTAGTTTATTTACATACTTTCGAGTTATTATAGTTAAGTTTCGAAAGTGAGTCGTTTAAAGAGTTTACATGGGCAACGCATAGAATGTTCTACATACAGACAGTAAAAGAAAGAAAAGACTACATTAAACTACAACTTCAAATCTTTCTCATTTTTGCATTCATGCTTCGAGTAGATTACAAGATGAACCAGTGTATCAGTTTGTGTACCTGGTATTTGGAAAGCAAGGAAAGAAGATGAAGATCAGTAGAAGCAGCAGTAGTGTAAATACACAGCAACAGTAGGTTCAGCAACACAACAAAATCAGTGACGACCAGTAGAATAACCCAGTAACAGATTGAAAAATCAGCAATACCAAAATGCAATCGCAGTCAAAGCAGAAGAGAGACGGATACAAGATGTAGTAGTTTACTGATTTTTGAATAACACTCAAAGAAAGGCAAACGGAAATTATTCAAGTAAAAGTTCAAATTGTCTTTCTCTTTTGCTCTCAAATTCTGGTTTCTCAAAATTCAGTCAACTCTCTCAACCTTTTTCTTCTTCTAAAAGTCTCTTCCTTTTTTCTCTCTAAGTCCCCCTAAAAATGTTCTCTCCAAATCGTCTCTTTCTCTAAGTCCAAGTGACTCTTATTTATAGCAAGACTCTTGTCTTGAACCACTAACCCGAAATATTCTTTTAATTGCATGTCTTGCCCCCCACTACTTAATGTTTTTCTTATTTAATTCATTTGTTCCTCATGCCTACATGTTTTGTCCCCCACTATATTAAACTAAAGAATTATTCCCAACCCATTATGTCTCGTCCCCCATGCTTAACTTAAATAATTACATTATTTCCCCCCACTACATTATGTCTTGTCCCCCACTATATTAAACAATTATATCATCTCCCCACTAATTTATGTCTTGTCCCCCACAATGTACTATTTTAATATTGATAATGCCTAGTGGACAGAGCACTTAGATAAAATAATTGTTCCAATGTTCAATTCCAAAAATACCCCTCCGACCTTACTGAAATTACCATTTTACCCCTGAACGTACTACAATTTACCAATCTACCTCATCAGCTATAACCAATTCACCTAATCAATTCCAACTAAAATACAGCAAATATGACCCATTTCTAAATAGATTCAAACAACAAATCTCATGAACACAGATTGAATCATACAACATCAAATTAATGGGAATAAGTTAACCATATTGGGAACCAATCCTGGTTAACTTAGACAAAAATGAATGAGCAAGGAGACAACAATATTAACAACAAAGACACATGATTCAAACTAAATCAAAAAATTAAAAATCAAAACATAAACTCGCATTAAATCACTGGATTAAAAACGAACTTCAAACAAAAATGAACATGAATTAAATCTATATTAAACAACAAACATGACGGATTCAAATGATTTAAACTAACACTCTTCTATACTAAATCCTTTTAAAATTAATAAAACAGACTAAAGACATAATTAATTGAACTTCAACTTAAATCTAAAAACATTAAAATTACTAACAAGAAAAATGAAACAAACTGAAGAAAAATAAGAAAAACGATAAACACGAATTGGTTAAAACAACTAACCGGATCGGAACCACGAACAACGATTGACCAACGACGAACTCGAATGGACCTCACCCCTGACAGAACTTTTGGGCGATTTTTGAACGTTTTCAGTTGGGTTTCAGCGTGTGTGTGTTTGTGTGTGTTTTCTGGTCAGTTATGGTGATGAGGGAGGGTCGTTTGGACGTTGCAGGTGGTCGTTTGGATACGAGGGTGGCGACTGGGTGGTCACCTGGTATGGCGTTGCTGGTTCGCCGCTGGGCATGAAGAGATGGCAGTGGAACAACAGCAACCATTACTGCTGGACATGGGGGCTCGACGAGGCAGCTGGAGGTGAAGCAGAAGACGCAGCAACCAACAGTCATGGTCATTCGACGGACGTAGCAGGAGCAACAATGGTGAAGCAGCCATGGACGGAAAAAAATGAAGTGAAACCCCACGTCCATGGCTGGAGCTCGGAGAAGATGAAACAGCAGGGAGCTAGCCATGGCAGCCATGGCGACGGGTTGACGACGAAGACGCAACAGCAGCCATGGGTGTCGAGCTCAAGCTCAAGCTTGACAAAGAAGATGAAGGCAGAAGCAGCAGTCCGGGTTGCGAGGTGTGAGTGTGTGTTGCTGATGGGGAGGGGGAGGTCATGTGAGGGAGAAGGGCAGCAGCCATTGCTGCTTGCTTGGGGAAGGTGATGGAGAAGAAGAGGGAAAAAGAGAGGGGGGCAGATGGTTTATTTTTAGGGTTTGGGTTTTTTTGTTTTTGTTTTGTTTTTGGGAAAAAATGAAAAATGAAGAGGGGTTAGGTCATTTGGGGTTATGGAGCGGACTGGGTCGACCCGTGTTGAGATGGACCGGGCCATGGGGAAGGTTGGGTATTTTTTGGGCCTGTGGTTTGAATTTGAAGAAGAGCCCAATTCCGATTTTCTTTATATTTTTGCTTTCTTTTCTTCTTTTATTTTTCTTAAACTGAAACTAAATTCTAAAATCCTTAAATTATCATATAGAACTAAATTAATTTATAAAAGCGCAAATTAACTCCCAATAATAATTAACACACAATTAAGTAATAATTAAGCATAAAATTGCACAATTGGACGTTAAATGCTAAAAATGCAAACGATGCATATTTTTGTAATTTTCATTCTGGTAAAACAAACTTAGTTACTCCTAATTGTAGAATTAAATATTAAATGCAAATACGACATATTTTTATATTTTTATCATTTTAACAAATAAACATGCACAGACAAATACAAATAATTATCCTAAAATGTCACAAAAATTCTCAAAAATTGCACATAAAGGAAAATCGTTTTATTTTGAATTTTTTGGGAGTAATTCTTTCATAGGGCAAAAATTACGTGCTTACAACGAGTAGCTTCATATTATGTGTATCGACTTGCGTGCGCAGTCCGGGCGTGAGACCGGAAAGCTTTTATGTGAAAATATGAAAAATATAGTAATTTCTAGAGTTAAAATTTGATTTTTAGTTGACTTTGATCAATATTTTTGGTAGACAGACCCGGATTTGTATTCCGACAATCTCGGGAGGTCCGTGGTAAAATATGGGACTTGGACGTATGCCCAGAATTAAATTCCGAGGTCCCTAGCCTTAGAAAATAATTTTTGAAGAAAATTATTGTGCTGGTTTTAAAGGAAATAAATAAATAAATTAATGTTTGAACTTGTTGGTATTGTGCCCGTATGGTTCCGAAGCCTGGTACAATTTTGTTATGATATTTGAGTCCTATTTGTGAAATTTGGTGAGAATCGGAATTGATTTGACGTGATTTGGACGTCCGGTTGAAAAGTTAGAAAATCATGAGTTTTGAGGTTTAATTCATAGTTTTTGATGTTATTTTGATAATTTGATCACATGAGTAAGTCCGTATGATGTTTTTAGACTTGTGTGCATGTTTGGTTTGGAGCCTCAAGGGTTGAGTGAGTTTTGAATAGGTTTAGGCTATATTGCGCTTGTTTTTGGATGCTTCATCGTCGTTTCTTCACGCAAAAATGATATCATATTGAGCAAATGAGATCCAAATTCAGTTTTGTTTAAACTATTAGATCCGTATCAAAATTACGGAGCCATAGGAAAAAGAATCATCGAATTTGGACATCGTATGAGGAAGTTATGCTCATTTTTGTGTCGGAAAAATTGTTGGTTTCTGGTGTGTTCGCAAATGCGAACTTTTTATCGCAAATGCGACTTCTGCCAGCCCTGCTTTGTTCGCAATTTATAAGGGTTTGCAAGATCTGAAGCCTGTTAAGTGAGGTTTTTGACGGGATTTTCACCCATGTTTCAATTTCTCAAACCCTAAACCTCCATAGGCGATTTTTTAAAGACTCAAACTTCTCCAAATCATTAGGTAATTGTCTCTAATCAATTTCCAACTATATTTTGTGATTATATCTTAGATTTAACATCAAATTCATGAGAATCTAAAGGAAAATTTAAGGAAAATTGTGAAATCTTTTAAAAATGTAAAATGATGATTTGAATGACCATGGTATCGGAATTAGATAATTTTTGTATGAGTGATCTCGTAGCAGAATGGGTGTTCGATTTTTGTAAATTTTGTCGGGTTCCGAGTTGCAGGCCCGGGAGTTGACTTTTGTTGACTTTTTACAAATTGTATAAGAATCATAGTTTTGTCAATTAAAATTATTTTCTCTTACATTGTTTGATGTATTCAAGTCATTTTTGGCTAGATTGAGCCGAGCGTTAATGAATTGGTTAAGGAAAAGCTGAATTGACCGGATTGAGGTAAGTATCTTGCCTAACCTTGTGTGGAGGACTTCCCCTTAGGATTTGAGTCTTCTATGCTAATTGTAGTCCGTGCATGCAAGGTGACGAGTGTGTACTCGGACTTATTTGTGGGAAATTTGCCTCTAGGGTTCTTAGGTCCTAATGTTCATTATGTGGAAAGTATCCCGTCATGATTGAGTTTCCTAATTGCTTAAATTGCCTCTATATGTTCCATATGATGTTGTTAGCTTTCCTCTAATTCTTACGTGTTACTTGACCCTTAATTTCTTTAATTGAAGTGATTGCCTTCCTTATTGTTTTGATACATATTGATTGTGAGTTTCTCTATGACTTCGTGTAAATATGTTACATGTCCAATTTTTGTGGTTACCGGTGTAGTTATCACGTACTTATTATGTCTTGTTATTTTGTTGAGGTTATCGTGCTTTTTGATTTTTCCGTGATCCTTATTATGTACTATTCCTGCTTAAATTGACGATTATTCATGTTGAACAAGACTTATGACATTCTCTTGGAAATTGTCTATTGTTGAGTGTTGACTCGAGTTGAGATCTATATTACAAAGCTAACTATTGAAACAAGATTGGTTATTATTGATTCCCTTGCCGGGAGGTTATTGTTTCTATTGTTGATTCCATTGCTGAGATGTTATTGTTTCTATTGTTGATTCCCTTGCCGGGATGTTATTGTTTCTATTGTTGATTCTCTTGCCGGGATGTTATTATTTCTATTGATGTCCTTGCCGTGATGTTATTGTTTCTATTGTTTGGGTGAGGAAGAGTGTAAAGCACGAAGGGTGATGTCGTGCATGATATTGTGAGGAAGAGTGTAAAGCACAAAGGGTGATGTCTTGCATGATATTGTGAGTAAGTGTTAATGCACGAAGGGTGATGCCGTGCCGATATTGTGAGTGTAAAAGCACGAAGGGTGATGTCGTGCTACATTATTGAGAGTAAAAGTACGAAGGGTGATGCCGTACCACATTATTGAGAGTAAAAATACGAAAGGTGATGTCGTGCAATGATTATGAGAGAGTTAAAGCACGAAGGGTGATGCCGTGCACATTTCTATTTATGCATATGGTGAGGAAGAGTGATAAAGCACGAAGGGTGATGCCGTGCACTTTCTGTTTGTTGTGTTTATTTGTGGTTATCAATTCAAGTGTTTTAACTGTTCAGATTCCTTTACTGTTGTGATCCTTGTGATGGAACCCCATAGTGTTTTCAATACTTCGCCATATATATATATATAAACACTCCATAGATATTTCAATACTTCAAATTTCAATAATTGTTTCATTTTTAATTCAATTAGTTACTCAATTAAATTTCCTTAAACCGTTTGAGCTTGTATTTTGCTTAAAAAGAGGAATTTATACTAAGTTAATTTCTTAAATCCCATGTTAAAGGTAATACTTCATTCGATGTGGTATTTTAATTGAAAATGGTACGTTCTTTATTCAAATGATTTCTAACAATAATTTCATCTTTTCTTGCGGAGTTCCTAATTAGCTTAGAAGATGTACTCTACTTTATGTTATGTTAATGAGACTCCTTGAACATCTTAATTGCATTGGTTATGGACCCTATGTACTGAGTAATATGAGAACGTTGTTGTGAAAAGAGAGATAGAAATATGCGGGCACAATGTGCCGGGTGTGCTAAAAGTTTGGTAATTGAGGTTATGATATGAGACATCGAGTTTGAGATGGCTGGAATTGTGCATAAAAAACGATATGATTTATTAAGCTGGCATCACCTTCCTTGTTTGAGTACATTTTTACTTGTCTGTGTTCCAACTATGTTGATGTTAATTTATTTGGTTATCTTTTATTTCCATCCGTGTGTCACGACCCTAACCCCGAACCCGGTCGTGATGGCGCTTCTCGTGAAGACAAAGCCAGCCAATTGACCCAAATTCTCATTTTAAAACAATTGAATGGCATAAAATAGTTTAAACTTGGTTTAATAGCGCCAAATAGCGGAAATATAGATAACAAAAGCGGAATCCAACCCGACACAACCGTAACTGGGGTGTCACAAGTCACGAGCATCTATAGACCAAAATACAAGTCTGCTAAATCCAATACTAATACAAAGATTTGATAGATATAGAAATGACAAGATAATAGAGACACGGGGCTGCAGACACCAACAACTACCTCGTAGTCTCCGAATACCGCCTGGAACTGGAGGAGTCAGCACTCAGGAGCGGAACCAACGACGCCTGAATCTGCACACATGGTGCAAGGAGTAATGTGAGTACTCCGACCTAGTGAGTAATAGATATAAATAATGACTGAAAGTAAGAAATCACGATAAAACACAAGGCAGTCTATAATGAAGCAGTAAATCACTTAAAATCAGTGAAGCCAGTAAAAAATCAAGTAAAATCCTCTTTTAACCAGTAAAATAGGTAAATGACAAATAGTTAAGATAAAGTAAGCAAATGAAAGTTCGCCCCTCGGGCATAGTGTCAACAAAACCGCCCTTCGGGATCAATCTCAGTTCACAATGGGTACCCATGCTCACTGGGGTTGTACAGACTCCGGAAGGGCCCCCTTATGGCCCAAGCGCAATATCAAGTCATCTCGTGGAATTAAATCTAGGCCCTCGGCCTCATATGAATCAAGCCACCTCGTGGCGTATATATGTATATCAGGCCCTCGACCTCATATCAGCATCAATGTATCCTCACAAACTAGGCCCTCGGCCTTACTCAGTCGAAAAATCATCACAAGCCCCTCGAGCAATAGTAAAACAGTATTTCTCAGCCCAAAATATCATTTAAATATCATTTAAGTCTCAAAACTGAGTAACAATGACTGAGTAGTGAAATAGTGGAAAATAATGGAACTGAGTTTAAGTAATAAGTCAAAATAGTGATGAAAATCCCCGAAGGGTTCAAATAGTTTCTTTGTAAATAAAAGGATGAAAAACGAATATGGAACGAAGAGAAAGTTAAAAAATTTATTTTAGGAATAGTATTTTGTGAATTAAAAAATATTATTAAGGATAAATTAGTAAAAGCCTTGGTCAAATTAAAAGTGCTTGTAGGCTGAAAATCCATAAATTGGGGGTGACCAACTTATGACTTGTGGCTGATTTTAACTTATGAACACTTAACTTATAAGTACTTTAGATACTTACGCGTAGATAAGCGAAAAGGTACTTATAAGCCGATTTGATCGGCTTATAAGTTTAGCCAAACACCCTCTATCAAGTTGCCAATTTTAGGAGCACCTCTTAAATGGCACCATATAGCTAATTTTAAGGGCACCATTAAAATATATTCAGTTTTTAAAAATTATATAACTTTTAACTAAGATTTGACAAATGTCACACTATTCCTCCTCCTCTTTCTCGTTCTTATTTCGATCTTCGGCTCTGAAATTTTAAAATGTCATAACCTAATCTCATACCCGAAAATTTGAAGTTTAAATTGCAAATTTGAAGAGACAGTTAAATTTTTAAATTTCGACATGCTTTAAATACTTAAAAGTGGTTATTAGTGCACTTCGCCCTATTTCACGAGCTTCAGATCGGGCAAACTACCCCCACCAAGAACTACGCATATAAAAATCACCTAAAAATTGTTGTCTCTAATAGGATTTTAACATAATTTTTCATATGACTCACTTCGCTAATTAGTAGACCACATTCTTGAGCACGGATAAATGTCAATGTATGCATTACTAGTAGTAACATCCTGCAGTAAAATATTTGCCGTGTTAAAAAGTATTTTATAAGAAATATTTAAGAGTTTTATCTAGATAAATAAGGTAACCGATCAGAATATTGTTAAAAACTATCAAGCTATATTTTTCTACTGATTTGTTACAATTTCATATTCTTAAACAAGTATTGAGACAAGAAATTATATTTTTATATACTTTTTTTCTGGTTACTATATACTTATCATACTTGAAATTATAACATATTAGAACCTCTAATCATAATAAAATCATCCAACTGAACCATGTTGAAATCCAAAACATGAGACGGGTCCCCAATATACTTCCGAAGCATAGAAACATGAAATACCAGATGCGCACTCGACAAGCTGGGTGGCAAAACAAGCTCATAAGCCACCTCCTCAATCCTCCGAAGCACCTCAAAAGGCCCAATGAACCGAGGACTCAATTTCTTTTTCTTCCCAAATCTCATAACACCCTTTATGGGTGAGATCTTTACCTTCACCTTCTCCAAAGCATCCTGTACCAAATTAGTCCCCAATAGCCTAGCCTCACCGGGCTCGAACCAACCAACTAGAGATCTACACCGCCTCCCATACAAAGCTTCATATGGAGCCATCTGAATACTCGACTGGTAGTTGTTGTTATAAGCAAACTCTGCAAGCGGTAGAAACTCATCCCATGATCCTCCGAAATCAATGACACAAGCACGCAACATGTCCTCCAATATCTGAATAGTACGCTCGGATTGCCCGTCCGTCTGAGGATGAAAAGCTGTGCTCAACTCTACCTGAGTACCCAACTCTCGCTGCACTGCCCTCCAAAAATGCAAAGTAAACTGAGTACCTCTATCTGAAATGATGGAGACTGGGACACCATGCAAACGAGCAATCTCTCGGATATAGATCCCTACCAACCGCTCTAAAGAATAGGTAGTACACACAGGAATAAAATGCGCGGACTTGGTCAGCCGATCCACAATCACCCAAATAGCATCGAACTTCTTCAAAGTCCATGGAAGTCCAACAACAAAGTCCATAGTGATCATCTCCCACTTCCACTCAGGAATATCCATCTGCTGAAGCGAGCCACCCGGTCTCTGATGCTCATATTTCACCTGCTGACAATTGAGACACCGAGCTACAAATCCCACAATATCTTTCTTCATTCTTCTCCACCAATAGTGCTGCCTCAAATCCTGATACATCTTCACGGCACCCAGATGAATGGAATACCGTGAGCTATGGGCCTCCTCCAGAATCAACTCCCGAAGCCCATCCACATTGGACACACAAATCCAGCCCTCCATCCTCAATACCCCATCATCACCAATGGTCACATCCCTGGCATCATCATGCTGAACCCTGTCCTTAAGGACAAGTAAATGCAGATCCTCATACTGGCGCTCTCTTATGCGATCATATAAAGAAGACCGAGAAACCACACAAGCTAACACCCGACTGGGCTCCGAAATATCTAATCTCACAAACCGATTGGCCAAGGCCTGAACATCAACTACAAGAGGTCTCTCCCCAACTGGAATATATGTCAAACTCCCCGTACTCACTGCCTTCCGGCTCAAAGCATCGGCCACCACATTGGCCTTTCCCGGATGGTACAATATAGTGATATCGTAATCCTTAAGCAACTCCAACCATCTCCGCTGCCTCAAATTAAGATCCTTTTGCTTAAACAAATGTTGAAGACTGCGATGATCAGTGAACACCTCACAAGATACGCCATACAGGTAATGCCTCCAAATCTTCATTGCATGAACTATGACAGCCAACTCCAAATCATGAACGAGGTAGTTCTTCTCATGGGGCTTCAACTGACGAGAAGCATAAGCAATAACTCTACCCTCTTGCATCAACACACAACCAATCCCAACTCTCGAAGCATCACAATACATGGTATATGAACCTGAAGCTGATGGCAAAACCAACACTGGAATTGTGGTCAAAGCTGTCTTGAGCTTCTGAAAGCTCTCCTCACACTCGTCTGACCATAAAAATGGAACACCCTTTTGAGTCAACTTGGTCAAGGGCGATGCGATAGATGAGAATCCCTGAAAAAACCAGCGATAATAACCTGCCAAACCAAGAAAGCTACAAATCTTTGTTGCTGAGGACGGTCTAGGCCAACTCTGAACTGCCTCTATCTTCTTCGGATCAACATGAATACCCTTGCTAAACACCACGTGCCCCAAGAAAGCCACTGAACCGAGATAAAACTCACACTTGAAGAATTTTGCATAAAGCTCCTTCTCCCTCAATCTCTGCAATACAACTCTCAAGTGCTCCGCGTGCTCCTCCTGACTACGCGAGTACACCAGAATATCATCAATGAATACTATGAAAAATGAATCGAGATAAGGCCGAAACACGTTGTTCATCAAATGCATGAATACTGCTGGGGCATTGGTCAGCCCAAAAGACATTACCAAGAACTCATAATGACCATATCGGGTCCTAAAAGCCATCTTAAGAATATCCAACTCCCTGATCTTCAACTGGTGATAACCCGAATGAAGATCAATCTTGGAGAACACCCTCGCTCCCTGAAGCTGGTCAAATAAATCATCAATGCGGGGCAAAGGATATTTGTTCTTAATTTTTACCTTGTTCAATTGCCTATAATCAATGCACATTCTCATTGTGCCATCTTTCTTCTTCACAAACAGAACCGGCGCACCCCAAGGTGACACACTAGGCCGAATGAACCCCTTATCTAGGAGCTCCTGAAGTTGCTCCTTCAATTCCTTCAACTCCGCTGGTGCCATACGATACGACGGAGTAGAAATAGACTGAGTGCCCGACACCAGGTCAATACCAAAGTCAATATCCCTGTCCAGTGGCATGCCCGATAGGTCTGCAGGAAACACATCGGGAAAATCCCTCACAACTGGGACAAAATCAATACTGGGAGTCTCAGCTCCGACATCCCTCACAAACGCTAGATATGAAAGGCAACCCTTCCCAACCATACGCTGGGCCTTCAAGAAAGAGATCACTTTACTAGGAATATAATTAGTCACACCACGCCACTCGATCCGCGGCACACCCGGCATAGCCAATGTGACTGTCTTAGCATGACAGTCCAGAATAGCACGACATGGAGATAACCAATCCATGCCTAAAATGACATCAAAATCCACCATGATCAATAGCAATAGATCCACTCGGGTCTCCAGACCCCCAATAGTCACCACACATGATCGGTACACACGATCTACAACAACAGTATTGCCCACCGGGGTAGATACATGAACCGGTAAAACAATAAACTCACGGGGCGTACCCAAATAATGAGCAAAATATGATGACACATATGAAAAGGTTGAATCGGGATCAAATAATATAGAGGCATCTCTATGGAAGACTGAAACAATATCTGTGAAAACAGCATCTGAAGCAATGGCATCGGGTCTACTCGGGAGTGCATAGAAACGGTCCTGACTGCCCCCTGATCGACCTCCCCCTCTAGGGTGACCAATGGTTGACTGACCTCCACCCCTAGCTAGTTGAGCGGGTGGTGGTGAAGAAACTGGTGCTGAAGCTGAAGACTGACCCCTCTGCTGGGACGAACTAGCAATACGACGAGGACACTGCCTCCATATGTGGCCTATCTCGCCACACTCATAAAAGCTCCCAGGTGCTGGAGAAGGGGAGTGAAGGGAACCCCTCGCACCGGAGTGACTAGCTGATACGCTCGGCATAGAAGAACCCTGAACCGATGGAGCACGAGATGCACTTTGAGCTGGAAGGGCGCTGAGTGATGACTGGCCCTGCTGAGATCCATGATAACCATGACCTGAAGATACCCCACGATAACCTGGGTGGGCGGACTGAACATGCCTGAATGAATGGCATCTACCATGCTGAATTGGCCCCTCGAAGGAGCACCACTATAACTGCCCGATCCTCGAGGCCTCTTGGCCTCCTTCTCCTCTCGCTCCTGGCGGCGAACAGTCTCAATCTCATGGGCGATATCAACAACCTCCTCAAAGGTAGCACCCATCACTCTCTCTCTGGTCATAAGGATACGGAGATGATAAGTAAGGCCATCAACAAATCTCCTGATCCTCTCTCGATCCGTCGGAACCATCCAGATGGCATGATGAGCCAACTCAAAAAACTTCGACTCATACTGTGCCACCCCCTGTCGCAACCACTCGAACTGTCTACGCAGTTCCTCTCTGCGGGACTGCGGCATATAATTCTCCAGGAAGAGAACGGAGAACTGCTGCCAAGTAAGGGGCGCTACTCCAACAGGCCTACGCCTGTCATACGCCTCCCACCAAGTGAAGACAGCCCCTGAAAATTGAAAGGTGGTAAATGCCACACCACTAGTCTCAAGAATCCCTGCTGTACGAAGCATCCGCTGGCATTTATCCAAGAAACCCTGGGCATCCTCGCCCTCTGCTCAGCTGAATGTCGGAGGCTGGAGTCTACCAAACCTCTCAAGTCGACACTGCTTATCATTTGGCATAACTGGCACAACAAACTCCTGAGCTGGTGCAACCGGCTGGGCTGGAGGTGCCCCCGGCGTCTGAAGTCCCTGCACTACCTGCTTAGGTGTGCGAGCAGCGGGGGTCTGATTGCCTCCCCCGGCCTGTGAAGTAGCTGCGGCTGTAGTGGATGAAATCGCCTGAGCCAGGCTAGTGCAAACTGATAAGATCTGTGCCAAGGCCTCCTGAAGACCCGGGATCACGATGGGTATAGCTGGTGCCTGAATTGGTGCTACTGGAGCCTGATCCTGAACTGGGGCAGCTGGTGGATCAACAGGTGCTGCCCTCGCTGCTCTGCCTCTTCCACGACCGCGTCCTCGGCCTCTTGTGGTCTCAGCTGGTGGCACTAGGGGTCGTCCACCCCGTCCAGTAGCTCGTGTCCTCACCATTTGTGAGAGAATGGAATAACAAAGTTTAGTACTCAGATCAACAAGTACGCACGACAAGAATTTCAAGAATATGAAGTTTTTTTCCTAAGGGTTTTGCAGCCTCTCGAGGATAAATATAGACGTCTCCGTACCAATCCGCGAGACTCTACTAAACCTGCTCATGACTCGTGAGACCTATGTAACCTAGGCTCTGATACCAACTTGTCACGACCCTAACCCCGAACCCGGTCGTGATGGCGCCTTTCATGAAGACAAGGCCAACCAATTGACCCAAATTCTCATTTTAAAACAGTTCAATGGCATAAAATAGTTTAAACTTGGTTCAATAGCACCAAATAGCGGAAATGTAGATAACAAAAGCGGAATCCAACCCAACACAGCCCTAACCGGGGTGTCACAAGTCACGAGCATCTATAGACCAAGATACAAGTCTGCTAAATCCAATACTAATACAAAGATTTGATAGATATAGAAATGTTAAGATAATAGAGACACGGGGCTGCGGACGCCAACAACTACCTCGTAGTCTCCGAATAACACCTGGAACTGGAGGAGTCAACACTCAGGAGAGGAACCAGCGATGCCTGAATCTGCACACATGGTGCAAGGAGTAATGTGAGTACTCCGACCTAGTGAGTAATAGATATAAATAATGACTGAAAGTAATGAATCACGATAAAACCCAAGGCAGTCTATAATGAAGCAGTAAATCACTTAAAATCAGCGAAGCCAGTAAAAACTCAAGTAAAATCCTCTTTTAACCAGTAAAATAGGTAAATGACAAATAGTTAAGATAAAGTAAGCAAATGAAAGTTTGCCCCTCGGGCATAGTGTCAATAAAACTGCCCCTCGGGCAATAGCTCAGAACAGTACTAGCCCCTCGGGCTCAATCTTAGATCATAATGGGTACCCGCGCTCATTGGGGGTGTACAAAATCAGGCCATCTCGTGGCATCAAATATAGGCCCTCAGCCTCATATCAATCAAGCCACCATGTGTTGTATATATGTATCTCAGGCCCTCGGCCTTACTCAGTCCGAAAATCATCACAAACCCCTCGGGTAATAGTAAAACAGTATTTCTTAGCCCAAAACATCATTTAAATATCATTTAAGTCTCAAAACTGAGTAAAAATCCCTAAATAGTGAAATAGTGGAAAATAACAGAACTGAGTTTAAGTAATAAGTCAAAATAGTGAGAAAATAGTGATAAAAATCCCCGAAGGGTTCAAATAGTTGGAAATCAGCCCAAATATGGCAATCAACCCAAATCATAATGATAGAAAATATGTTTCAGTCAAATACGCGGTAAAATCATCAATCGGGATGGACCAAGTCACAATCCGCAATAGTGCATGACCCCATGCTCGTCATCAAGCGTGTGTCTTACCTCAATATAGCACTACGATGTGCAATCCGGGGTTTCAAACCCTCAGGACATCATTTACAATCAATACTCACCTCGAACCGGCTAACTCTCTAGCTCGCGACGCCCTTGCCCCTCGAATCGGCTTCCACGCGCGTCGAATCTAACCAAAATCAGAACGAACACGTCATAATATGCTAAGGAAACAAAGCCCAAGCGAAAACAATCGAAAAATACCAAAAATCTCGAAAATAGCAAAACTCGAGCCCCTGGCCCACGTCTCGAAACTCAGAAATTTTCACATCATTAGATTCCTCGTCTCCCCACGAGTTCATATATATCAAAAACATTAAAATTGGAGTCCAAATGACCCCTCAAATTTCCATTTAAAGCCCTCTTAAACTCAAGCCCTAAACCTCAATTTTTAGTCCTTTAATTCCTTAAATTTCAGTCCCAATCCATGAAATATTACCATAGAAGTGTGGTTTAGGTCCAAAATCTTTACTTCAATGAGGTTCTCTTGAAATTTCCCTTCAAAATCGCCCAAAAGCTCTCAATCCGAAGTTAAAATGATTAAACCCTTCAAAAATCACGAAGAAAGAATATATATACATTCTGCCCAGGGGTTTTCGCATCTGCGACCCCTCCACCGCTTCTGCGGTATCGTATTTGCGGTCACAAGTCCGCTTCTGCGGAACTCACTTAACCAGCCCAAATTCGCTCCTACGATCGCCCTTCTGCATCTGCGATTCCTCAGATGCGACCCAAAACTCTGCTTCTGCGGTTCCTGACCCTCAGCCCAAATTTTGCATTTGCGGCCTTCTCCCTCACATGTGCGGCACCGCACCTGCGGTCCCTAAGCCGAAGGTGCGAAAACATCAGAAGCAACAATTTTTCTGAAATCTCTTAAGTCCCAATTCTTTCCGTTAACCATCCGAAATCACCCCGAGGCTCCCGGGACCTCAATCAAAAGCACAAACATGACCCAATACCTTATTCAAACTTGTTTCAATCATCAAAACACCTCAAACAACATCAAATTACCCAAAACTCATCGAATTCAAGCCTAAGTTTCTAAAATCTTCCGAAACACGCTTTTGATCAAAAACCCAACCAAACTACGTCCGAATGACCTGAAATTTTGCACACACATCCCAAATGACACAACGAAGCTATTAAAACTCTCGGAATTCCATTCCGACCCTTATATCAAAATCTCACCTATCAACCGAAAATTGCCAAAATATCAACTTCGCCAATTCAAGCCTAATTCTACTCCGAACCTCCAAAACCAATTCCGATCACGCTCCTAAGCCATAAATCACCTCCCGAAGCTAAATGAACCATCAGAACTCATATCCGAGCTCTCTAACACATAAGTCAACATCCGGTTGACTTTTCCAACTTCCTTCTTAAAAGAGACTAAGTGTCTCATTTCTTACCAAATCCTCTCCGAACTCAAACTAATCAACCCGATCACATAAAACACGGATAATGAAGCATAAATAAGTAGAAATGGAGAAACAGAGCGGTAACTCATGAGACGGCTGGCCGGGTTGTCACACCGTGTTTCTCTTTATTGTTTCTACTGATTATAGTTTGTTCTTTCCCTGTTGTTATTTTTACTTTGTCATTTTTAGGTTGATAGTTTATTATCAAATCCTATTCAATTTATTTGACCAGTAGGTGTCTAGACAGTTCCTCGTCACTATCCCATCGAGGTTAGTCTTAATACTTACTGGGCACCGCCGTGGTGTGCTCATACTACACTTTTGTATATTTTTGTGTACAGATCTAGGTATTCGATCGGTAGTAGCTACGCGAGTCATTGCGGTGGAGACTCAAGGTAAACCTGCTGCAGCGTTCGTAGGCCTCAAAGTCACCTTCATTTGTACTTATTTCCATTTGTTCCTTTGTTTCGGAACAATGATGTATTTATTTTGTATAACTATTTTTAGAAAGATTTATGACTTGTACCACCGGTTTTGGGAGTTGTAATTTGTTAAGAATTATTTAATTTAAAGTTAGCAAATGTAAATGTCATCTTAGTTAATATTAAGCTTACCTAGTTTAGAGACTAGGTGCCATCATGACTCCTTCGGAGAGATTTTGGGCCGTGACAACTAAAAATAAAAAATTCTAGACAATTCAAGACATTTCTGTTCCAAAAAACTAAAATTCAAAATACACTGGTTAATTCTTAAATAACAGGCTTTTAAAGTTGCTATCTGGTGTCATTTATATCATTTTCTTATATATCAACCCCCCCACGGGTTGTATCAGTTGACATTGATCGTGCTCAACTATGCCTTATAAAAAGGACTAAGTGGTCGTTGCAAATATAATTCGGTTTACAAGTCCGGAGTCGAATCCCACAGAGAACTAAGGCTCAGCTACAGTTGTTCAATATCGCTAAGAAACACAAGTCCAAATAATTTCCTAATTATAAAGATTATAAGATTTATTTTTTCATCTAATTAACTAACAAATACTAGAAAGCAGTAAAACTATCAATTAACAAGGATAAGGATTGGAGACAATATTAAGGAGGTCTAGAGTTATGATTTCCCCTATTGTCGGAATCCTTTCTGCTACGTTTTCTATAAATTTGCCTAAGTCTTCTCTACCGATCATGAGCACTCTGACTGTTGTAACTCTCTCCCGCCCAACTATGCCTTATAAAAAGGACTAAGCGGTCATTGCAAATATAATCCGATTTACAAGTCCGAAGTCGAATCCCATAGAGAACTAAGGTTTAGCTACAGTTGTTCAATATCGCTAAGAAACACAAGTCCAAACAATTTCCTAATTATAAAGATTATAATATATATTTTTATCTAATTAACTAAAAAATACTAGAAAGCAGTAAAACTATCAATTAACAAGCATAAGGATTGGAGACAAGATTAAAGAGGTCTAGAGTTATGATTTCCCCTATTATCGGAATCCTTTTCGCTACGTTTTTTTTTATAAATTTGCCTAAGTCTTCTCTACCGATCATGAGCATTCTGACTGTCGTAACTCTCTCCTGAGTAATTACCATAATTTACTAGATATATTCTCCCGAATTACGCTATCTGACATTAAGTACGGCTCACTCGGATCGCACCAAGGTTTCGTTATCCCTAATCCCACATTTAAACCCTCGGTATTGATCCCTCATATACGTTAGGAGTGATGCTGTTCAACAACTACCTAAATATGCACTCTCTCCGGAGTAATACACACTAAATAGGCACAATCGATTGATAACTCTTCAACCAACCACAATAATAACGTAGTTGAACAAGTAGAGAAAATACTACGGAAAATCTATATTAACGTAACAAGAAATCATCCTTCAATAGGTTCCATCAAAACCATAGATAACAAATTAGCTATTCATAATAGTATGCATAACTACAATAATAGAATTCATAACCAATAATGGAAAATAGGAAGAAGGAAGTGAAAAACTCGTAGAAGAATTCTCTGCCTTTCTCCTAGTGTGTTCTTGCCTTCTTAGATATAATCCACTCTCCTTAGCCTCCTTAGGTCTAAATTATATCCAAACTCGATCCCCCGTCGGTCTCCCGCTGTCCAATCTCGATCCCTCTCAAACTCCCCTCAAAAGTGGCGTTTTAGGTCTATTTATATGTGTAGAAAAAGACCTAAATGTGTGGGCCAGTCAAACCAGGAGACGAAATAAGCCTTCAAAACTCGAACTGGACCTGGCCCCAGGCCTGGCCTCGCCAGCCTAAAGCCAACTCAAGCCTGGCCTTTGCCTGGCCTTGCCAGCCTAAAGCCAGCTTCAAGCCTGGCGTCGCCAGGGTCTCTCAACTGTTTTCGAGCACGCTTTCAACGTTTAAGTATCCCTTTTGATCTATTTTCATCTTCAATTCACCTACACATAAAATAGACTCCATTACGCACTATTAAAATGTAATTTATCATTAAAGCATAAAAAAATACTAAGGCAAATAATGTATGAAACTATGAAATTATAGCCACACATTATACATAAATCTAAATTGGTTTTATGCAGAAATGGGAAGAGTGGAAGCTGCTCCTAGTTGCGAAAGGTTAAGTGCAAAATTTAAATGGCAATGCTTAGCTACTTGCAATTGTGACGAGACATGCTAATGGAGGTGTATGTGCTTGGAGTAGGTTTTGTTTGCATGTGTATCTTTGATTGCTAAGTGAGGTATTCAGATCTGTCGTCACATATAAAATAACAGACAGTATAAATTTAATCACAATATATTTTCATGCAAAATAAAAGTTGATATATAAGTGAAAATATATATTAGCTGTAAAACCAGAAAAAATAGGAAGAGATTCCCACTCAAAGCAACCTCTTGTAAGTTGTAACCAAACTTACCATGTCACAAATGAATATTCTATTCGTTCCATTTCAAATGAATATCCTATTATTGTCTTATTCTTTATTATTGAGAGTTTCTTTTTCTTATTTGGGGTCCAGTAATCGTATCAAGGTATGCTTGGATTTAAATTTGCACAAGAAAAATCTCACATTGAGATAGAGCGTTCCCTAATAAAGTAGGCAACTCCATATCAGACATCTTTAGAAATTCTTTTAATATTTTGAATAATTAACTACTGTGACTTATACTACTTTTATATAGTTTGTAAAAGTATAGATTTAATTTAAAAAATTGAAGAATTTATGTCTGAATTCACCTGACAAATTAAGTAAATTAACCTCCTCCGCAGAGTCTAGCTACATAAAACGAAACAAAAGTTAATACATATTATTAACAATCTCCAAAAATAGAATACAAATTAAAGTATATAATTTCCTTAAGATTGTTAATAATTTTTATTAACCATAATATTATGAAACAATAAATTTCCTTTAACAGAAACAAAAACAGAAAAACAGAAGTAAAGCAGAAACTGGAAATAATAAAATAAAACAGAATCTGAAAATATATTTTAGAATGAAACGAGTCCACTGAATGCACAGTGTGTCCTTAAGGAAATTATTGTTGGGTTTTGTTATTAATAACAAAAGAGGTGTGGATGAAAAATGGCGGGAAAAGAAATGGAGGAAAGTGAAATTTTGAATTAGTTCACTTTACTAATGCACTTTGTCCCTCATTGGAAGAATGAAATAAAATCTTTGTGTAAATATATAGAAGCTCATCTTCTAGCTCTTAAAGAGTTAAGAAGAAGTGGTGCTTCGCGCCGTCGTCGTCATCGCTCAGCTCGGCTTCGGCTTCCAACAGCTATGGCTATTCTGAAGGGTTGCAAACCTCTTCAGAAACAATGTCAAATTTGGCTATAAATATAGGAGCTTAGCCTCATTTTTCACCACCGAAAAAAAAATCTGAAATCACTCCCCTCAAATTTTGCATTCTGCATTGTTTTCTAAAATCAAAACGTAAGCATTTTGTGTGATTTGCTCCGCCATTTGAGTTCACCAAAATTCTGTGATTTGAAGTACCGCTATCACAGAATAACTATTCTGTTCTATCCTAGAAGGAATTAATCCGCAACCTTGGGCATTGTGAGGGGATTAAATTCCTTAAGGAAACACAAAAAACTTGTGGGCTTGGAATTTTTCTGCTTTCGTTTTTTAAACTAACGTTTTTAGTTTTCTGTTTTTTTGAATATAGAGTTCTAACAATTATTTCCCTCAAGTACCCGAGGTGTTGGAATATTATCCTCCTATGATAGAACTATTTGACTTGCCAGAGTATCGGTACCTAAAATGCTGGTGAACTGCAAATCACTCAATGGCTGGAAATCACACTGGATTTTATTTGTGGAAAAGAAGAAGAAGTTTGAAGTTCAAAAAATTTCGTAAGGAAAAAATCTGGGAACAAAGCGAATTTATAGCCATTTTCTAGCACTATTTCTGAAAGTTTGCAGTCTTTCAGAAACAACCATAGATATTAGAACAGGCGGGAATATTTAAAATTATCCGGAAAAAGAAATAGACGGGTCGCGGATCACGCGCGGATCCTGAGTTATTTCGGGTTTAATTAATTTATTAAATAATTAAAGAAAAATTTGTCCAAAAAATTATTCAGTCAAGCATTGTCCTAATCCAAATTAAAATCCAAAAGTCGAGCGAGCGAGCGATGACAGCATGAGGCTTACCTTCTTTCCAACTTTTTTAACACCAAAGGAAGTGCTTTCTTAATGTAAGCATGTTCCATTTTCTTTCCACTAACAATGAGGGACAATTGCTCTTTTTCAAAGCATAAGAGAACAACTAACTTTTCCTTCATATTTCTTCTCTTCATTTCCCATTCACTAACCTCCAATCCCAACAACAAAGAGAGTTAATGCATTTGTTTAGTTAATTGTGTATTTAATTTGTTCATAAGTCAAACAATAACAATAACTCTAACATAGGAATAGGAAATTAAATAAAGGAAACTCTGAGCAAAGTAAATCTAGTGCTTACCGACTAAATGACATTTAAGTCAATCAAGAGTAACGAAATTTAATGTAAATTTTTACCCCTTTGGTGGATTAGATGCTAGTTAATAATCAAACAAAAAGAAAAAACCAGAAATTAGAAGCTATTAAAAATAATTTCATCATTGTTTTGGGTAATTCCAACAAATTCTTTCGAGAGAACTAGCGATGTGATTGAGATTAATTCTTGTTTTTTTTTTATTAATAATTTTCCTTTCCTATAAATATAGGCATATTGTGCTATTTAGTTTTATTACTTATGAAAACTACCCCCATTAAACGTATTAATGGATAAATCTCGCATTCTCTATTTCACTTTTTTTCCTAGTGTTTTTCAGCTTCGTTCTTATTTCTTCCAACAGTAAGTAAACGTTATTATTTATTTCTTTATTTATTTATTTATTTTGGTGAAAAGAAAATTTTCTTATTTATTTCTCCAACTAGTTAGTTATAGACACAAAGTATGAGGTTTATTACTGTGCTCTAATATGGACATTGCACTTTTTGTTAGAATCTTAAATTCGTTAAGTTCATACATTTTTGTCAGATGCAAAGTCAGAATTTTAATCTTGTGGGTTCGAGATTCTAGCCCGTTTATGTTATCGAGTTCTAAATTAATAATTTATATATATTTAATGGATATCTTAAGATAAATACAAAGTTTGAATAAAAGTTACTGGATTAACCAAATCCGCAAGATATATACTAGCTCTGCCCCTGATTATTGTCTCTTTCTATGTTTCTTGACCATTATCACTTCTTTTAATTAACTATCATTCTTGCTACAAATGCAAAATACTGTTCAATTAGTTGATCTATATCACCACAAATGTTAATAGATAAAAATTATTTTTCGCTCATCGATCAACACTGGAAATCGTTTTAAGAGAAACACATTTACTTTTGCATCAAACAAACCTAAATAATTAAGAATCTAGTTCTTCTTTAAGTTGAATTATTTTTGACATGTATCTCATGTGTTTATTGAGGCGAAGTCAGAATTTTAAGCTTATGAATTTTAAATTACAAGACATAACAACTTACTGGATCGGAGCAAATTATCTATACATACTAAGTAATTTTTTTTTGCACAAATACATTGTTCGAGCAAAGGGGAGGCTGCCTTGGAGAAATGATCAAGTTATCTCTTTGTGACCTTATAGGTCACGGGTTCGAACCGTGGAATCAACCACAAATGCTTGTATCAGAGTAGGTTGCCTATATCACACCCTCTTGGGGTGCGACCCTTTCTCGGACCTCAGATAAATGCGGGATACTTTATATATCGAACTGCCATTTTATATTATTCGAACAAAAATTACTGGATTTTGCTAAACCCGTAATGGATACGCTATTTGTTTATGCAGAAATGGGAAGAGTGGAAGCTGGCCTTTGTAAAAGGTGGAGCGGAACATTTAAAGGTCAATGCATAATTCCCTACGATTGTGACTCGACATGTAGGTTAAAAGAGAAGGCTATAGAAGGTGAATGTGATTGGGTTGGAATTAAAAAAGGATATGTTTGCTTCTGTATCTTTGGTTGCTAAATAATGTGTCGTCGGACTTCTTTATAACATCATCCCTATATAATAATACTTTACTATAAAAGTCAAGAATGTTATGCTATGATATATATTTTCTATAACAGCACTTTGCTATAATATTTAAAAATATTCGGAACAAGCAATGTTGTTATTGAGAAATTTGACAGTATTCAACACTCAATTATATTGTTTATCTATACTATATTAAAAGCACGAAGGCCCTATCGAAATATTGTTCGCTTTTTTTACCCTTTGTAAGTGCATTATATGTTAGATATACTTGTAATTCTAATCATTAATTATTATTTTTGAGCAAAATTAAAAACTATCATGTGCTTCCTTTTAGATTTAGAATTCTTATTGTTTGACATACTTGCCGTACGAGTTTTTTTTTCTCTTTTATTTTTGTTTCCTTTAGTTTTAGGATTTTTGGATTATTTTTTTTCGTTGTTTTTTGTTTCCTTTAGTTTTAGGATCCTTAGTAAGGTAAGTCTTTTTTCCATTATCTTTTTTGTGTTTGTTTAGGACGCAATATCTATTGTCTTTTTTGTGTAGGTTTAGGATTCAATTTGGTATACTAAAACAGTTTAGAATAAGGAGGAGCTAACCATTTCTATAAAAGAAGTAATCATCCTATATTCTTTGTCATAAACTGCTCATAGCATTGATGTCCGCATAAGTAATTTTTTTGTGATTTGAGGTAAATTTTACTATATTTTTAAAGTTATGTAATAATGGTCGTTCGTGCATTATCAAGTAACAACTCCACATTGAATATTTGTTAATTATGATTTTGTTTGCAATATTTCATATATGGTCATTGGCTTAAAATTGAGTCATATACAAATGTTGTATAGGTTGTTTGGATCGTTGCATTTATCGCATAAAATTGGTTAGGCATTCTAACTCATATCCCTTGAATATTTCATTAAGTTAAGATCATTTTCATTTTGTGTTTGATAGTTTTAAACTGCCGCGTGCTTCCTTTTAGGTTTAGAATTATTTAGAATTTATATTATTTGAGATTCTTGCCTTACGGGGGCTTTTCCCCTTTGGTTTTTGTTTCTGTTAGTTTTAGAATTTTTGGAAATTTTCTTTCGTTGCCTTTTCTTTTGTCCATACCTTTCTTTGAGGGTTCCAAGCATAATGCTATAGAAATTCTTTGTATAGGTAAGCTTGTACTTCACTATCTTTTGAGCATATCTCAAAATATGGGCCGAGCATGATGCTCCTGGCATCGTCTCATCCTATAATATTTTGCAAATTTTGCTTGCTCCAATAGCTCTTTTTTATAAATACATAAACGTTTAATATTTAGTGCGCACACGAAATAGTCTCCACATTAGTAGTCGTTAATTGAAAATACAAATACCAAATACGATACTATTTCTTTTTCATACATGTGTGATTACATACAAATAATTTTATTATTATCTATACTATATTAAAAGCACGAAACCTCTTAGCGAAATGTCGTTCGTCTTTTTTACCCTTCAAATTTCACAATAGACAAAATTATAATTTAAGTTACTCTCCTAATATTTAGGACATTGAAATCAATTAAAATTTTGCATATTAAATATGTCCTTATTAAACTATGTAAAAAGTTCTAATATTTAGGACATAGTATCAATTAATATTTTACCTTATATAAATTGTACTAATTTTAAAATCCACACTTGGTGTAATACTTATAAACCAAGACTAGAACGAGATTATATGTGCCTTCATTTGATTTCTAATTAAACCGAAATATGAGGACATCAACTCAAATATTAAATTAACATTATTTAATACAAGAACATCTAAATAAAAATTATTTCTTTCTTTTATAATTAAGCATGCATTAAAAATTCTTATTTTAATCATACAAATAACCAACCCATGTTCAATTAAGTTCCTAAAATAATTATTTGATAGTATATTTAAACATACTAAATCGTACAAGCCTAAATCTATATTATAAAAACACGAAATCTCAAAAAAAAAAAAATGTTAATTGATATTTTACCTATAAAGATAAATTTTATATGGAATAAAATATAATTTAAATATTTTATTAATATTTAGGACTTCAAATTAATTAAAATTATACTTATTAAATCTTTTCTTATTTGAACTATGTAGAAAGTACGAGTATTTAGATCTTCAAAATGGATGATATATATAAAAAATATCTAAATTAATATGTACATACACAATCAATGGATTCAATAACTTTTCACTATAATTTGTTTGCCTTGTAAAATTTCATATTTTTTCATCTGTTAAATTTCATATTTAGTAATGCTTTTTTTGCCCACATATTTCGACAAAGTTATGTTACTCAAAAATTCTTTTTTCTTCTTATTTTAACAATTAGAACCTCACTGCTTGGGTAACATTGAAACCTTCGAAGGGATACAAAGAAGACATAAGATTCAATTTTTTTAATTTATGTTATTTGACTATCTTTAAAGAAACATAATAAAAGTACAACTAATTAATTATGTCGTTTTCTTCTTGAATGAACTTGAGAATAACTTATGAAAAATATTTTCATTTTTTTTAAATCTTCAAGGGTTATGTGCTTTATTGAAACTAAAAAGAAAGTACAATAACTCGTTCAACTGATAAAACTATAAAATTAGAACAATTTTTAAGGTGAATATTGTCACGACCCGGAATTCCCACCCTCGGGAGTCGTGATGGCGCCTACTCATAGAAGCTAGGCAAGCCACGAACTTAGAAATCTTTAACTCTCCTGTTTTAATCCTTTTTACAACTTATATCAACAAGTGATAAACATCTCAATGACAGCGGAATACGAGATTTAAGCGGAAGTCTTAAATAAATATAAAACCAAAATGTTTCGAAAGTCAGCACATGCCTCTACCCAGAAACTGGTGTCACAATATCCACGAACTACTAAGAGTACTACATACAATAGTTTGAAGGAAAAAATAACACTGTTTGTCTCGGATACATGCGATAACAGAACATAATAAAAGATAGAGGAGACGCCGGGCCTGCGGACGCCTACAAGGCTACCTCGGTGTCTCGGTGGACTGAAGGATAGCTCCCCTACTGCTGCTGATCAAGTGCCTCTCCGGTATCTGCACAGAGTGCAGAGTGTAGTATCAGCACAACCGACCCCATGTGCTGGTAAGTGCCTGGCCTAACCCCGACGAGGTAGTGACGAGGCTAGGACCAAACTCCAAATAAATCTGTGCAGTTATATAATATATAGTGGAAAAATAAACAGGAATAAGTAGTTTAAAATGGGAGGGGGTACATGCTTCACGGAAACATATCAAGGCCAACAGAAACTTAATAAAATATGAAAGGACAACTCAATATAACAACAATACAATAACAATACTGTTGCGGCGCGCAACCCGATCCCTTATTATTTAACATTGTTGCGACATGCAACCCGATCCACATGTGACATCCGTTTGTTTTCACCAAATTCCACAGAAATGTCTTAAATCATATATAAGACATGTACCGGGCGCTGGAACCAAAATTACGGGCCCGATACTATCATGTATCAATCAAATTTCATTTCAAATTTCTTTAAACAATTCCAGAAAATAATTTCCTTTAAAAATTCATTTCTCAGGCTTGGGACCTCGGAATTCGATTCCGGGCATACGCCTGAGTCCCATATTTTCCTACGGAGCCTCTAGGACCGTCAAATCATGGGTCCGGGTCCGTTTACCTAAAACGTTGACCGAAGTCAAATTAGCTCATTTTATAATCAAAACTTATTGTTTTTCACAGATTATCATATTTAAGCTTTCCGGCAACCCGCTCGGACTGCGCACACAAATCGAGTGATGACCTTTTGGGTCATCACATTCTCCACCTTTAAAATAATCGTTCGTCCTCAAACGGACAGAAGAAGGAAGTACGTGAGTCGGGAAAAAGATGGGGATAACGGCTCCGCATATCGGACTCGGACTCCCAGATCGATGCCTCAGAAGGCTGACCTCTCCACTGAACGCGAACAGAAGGAAAACTTTTCGACCTCAACTGACGAACCTGCCGGTCTAAAATGGCTACCGGCTCTTCCTCATAAGACAAGTCCTTGTCCAACTGGACAATGCTGAAATCTAACACGTGGGATGGATCACCGTGATACTTCCGAAGCATGGACACATGAAACACTGGATGCACGGCTGATAAGCTTGGTGGTAATACAAGTCTATAAGCCACCTCTCCCACTCGATCAAGAATCTCAAGCGGACCAATGAACCTAGGGCTAAGCTTGCCCTTCTTCCCAAATCTCATCACGCCCTTCATAGGCGACACTCGGAGCAATACCCGCTCACCGACCATAAAAGCCACATCTCGAACCTTGCGATCTGCATAACTCTTTTGCCTGGACTGAGCTGTACGAAGCCTATCCTGAATAATCCTGACCTTGTCCAAGGCCTCCTGAACTAGATCCGTACCCAACAACTGAGCCTCTCCCGGCTCAAACATCCAACCAGAGATCGACACCGCCTACCATATAAAGCCTCATAAGGAGCCATCTGGATACTCGACTGGTAGCTATTGTTGTAGGCAAACTCTGCTAAAGGCAAGAAACGATCCCACGAGCCTCCAAAGTCAATGACACAAGCTCAGAGCATATCCTTCAAAATCTGAATAGTCCGTTCGGACTGCCCGTCCGTCTGAGGATGAAATGTTGTACTCAACTCAACCTGGGTGCCCAACTCTCGCTGAACTGCTCTCCAGAAATGCAAGGTAAACTGCGTACCTCAGTACGAAATGATAGATACAGGCACACCATGAAGACGAACAATCTCCCGGATATAGATCTCAGCTAACCTGACGGATGAATAGGAGACTGCCACAGGAATGAAATGCGCTGACTTGGTCAGCCTATCAACAGTGACCCATACTGCATCGAACTTCCTCCGAGTCTGCAGGAGTCCAACAACGAAATCCATAGTGATCCACTCCCACTTCCACTCGGGAAGCTCAATTCTCTGAAATAAACCACCAGGCCTCTGATGCTCGTACTTAACCTGCTGACAATTCAAACACCGAGCTACATATGCAACAATATCCTTCTTCATTCTCCGCCACCAATAATGCTGCCTCAAATCCTGATACATCTTCGCGGCGCCCGGATGAATAGAGTACTGGGAGCTATGTGCCTTCTTTAAAATCAAATCTCGGAGCCCATCCACATTAGGCATACAGACTCGACCCTGCAATCTCAAAACTCCAGCATCATCTAAGGTAACCTGCTTGGCACCTCCACGTCGCAACGTGTCTCTTAGGACATACAAATGGGGATCATCATACTGCCGATCACGGATACGCTCCAATAAAGAAGAACGAGCGACCGTGCAGGCCAATACACGATTAGGCTCAGAAATATCCAACCTCACAAACTGATTGCCAAAGCCTGAGCGTCCAAAGCAAGCGGTCTTTCACCGACCAGAATATAAGCAAGACTGCCCATATTGGCTGACTTCCTACTCAAGGCATCGGCCACCACATTGGCCTTTCCCGGGTGATATAAGATAGTGATATCATAATCCTTCAACAACTCCAACCACCTCCTCTGCCTCAAATTCAGCTCCTTTTGCTTGAACAAATACTGAAGACTCTTGTGATCCGTGAACACCTCACATGCCACGCCATACAGATAATGCCTCCAAATCTTCAATGCGTGAACTATGGCTGCCAACTCTAAATCATGAACTGGATAGTTCTTCTCATGAATCTTCAACTCCCGTGAAGTATAGGCAATGACCTTGCCATCCTGCATCAACACTGCACCAAGCCCAATACGAGAAGCATCACAATAAACTGTACAAGGCCCTGAACCTGTGGGCAAAACCAACACCGGTGTCGTAGTCAGAGTTGTCTTGAGCTTCTGAAAGCTCTCCTCACACTCGTCCGACCATCTGAACTGGGCACCCTTCTAGGTCAACCTGGCCATCAGGGCTGCGATAGATGAAAACCCCTCCACGAACTGCCGATAGTAGCTTGCCAATCCTAAGAAACTCCGATTCTCTGTAGCTGATACTGGTCTGGGCCAGTTCTTGACTGCCTCAATCTTCTTTGGATCAACCTGAATACCCTCTGCTGACACAACATGACCCAGGAATGCAACTGAACTCAACTAAAACTCACACTTCGAAAATTTAGCATACAACTAACTATCCCTCAAAGTCTGAAGAACCACTCTGAGATGCTACTCGTGCTCCTCCCGGCTGCTGGAATATATCAAAATATCATCAATAAAGACTATCATGAATGAATCTAAATAAGGTCTGAACACCCGGTTCATCAAATCCATAAAAGTTGCTGGGGCATTTGTCAACCCGAACGACATAACCAAGAACTCATAATGCATGTACCGAGTGCGGAATGCTGTCTTAGGAACATCGGATGCCCTAATCCTCAACTGATGGTAGCCAGATCTCAAATCAATATTTAAAAATACCTTGGCACCCTGAAGCTGATCAAACAAATCATCAATCCTCGGCAATGGATACTTATTCTTGATTGTAACCTTGTTCAACTACCGGTAATCAATACACATTCTCATCGACCCATCCTTCTTCTTAACAAACAACACCGACGCACCCCAAGATGAAACACTGGGCCTAATGAAACCCTTCTCAAGCAAGTCTTGCAACTGCTCCTTCAACTCTTTTAACTCAGGCGGGGCCATACGATACGGCGGGATAGAAATGGACTGAATGCCCGGAGCAAAATCAATATCCCTGTCGGGTGGCATACCCGGCAAGTCTGAAGGGAATATCTCAGGAAAATCATGAACAATGGGCACAGAATTAATAGAGGGAACCTCAGCACTAGAATCACGAACATTTGCCAAATAGGCCAAACACCCCTTCTCGACTATGCGCCGAGCCTTCACGTAAGAGATAACACTACGGGTAGAATGACCAGGAGTCTCTCTCCACTCTAAACGAGGCATACCCGATAAAGCTAAGGTCACAGTCTTGGCATGATAGTCCAAGATAGCGTGGTAAGGTGATAACCAGTCCGTCCCCAATATAACATTGAAATCGACCATGTCTAAAAGCAACAAATCTACACGAGTCTCAAGACCCCCAATCACCACAATACAAGAACGATAAACTCGATCAACTACAATAGAATCACCCACCGTATAGACACATAAACGGGAACACTCAATGAATCACTAGGCATAACCAGATACGAGGCAAAATAAGATGACACATACGAGTAGGTGAACCTTAGATCAAATAACACTGAAGCATCTCTATCACAAACCAGAATAGTACCTGTAATAACCGCATCTGAAGCCTCAGCCTCGGGCCTGGTTGGAAGAGCATAACATCGGGGCTGGGCCCCACCACCCTGGGCTCTATCTCTGGGACGGCCTACAGCTGGCTGGCCTCCACCTCTAGCGGCCTAAGCTCCACCTATAAATCCTCTACCTCCCCCTCTAGCACCTCTACCCCCACCTCTAGCTGGCTTGGCGGTCTATGGAACACCTGATGCCTCGACCATAGCATGGGAACCCTGCTGCTGCGACTGAGTACCCACTAACCTCGGACAAGTCCTCCTGATATGACCATACTCACCACACTCAAAACTCCACCTGAATGTTGTGGCTGAGGAAACTAAGACTGACCCTGGCAAACTGAATGACCACCCCAAAAACTTCGGAGCGATGGTACACTAATAGGAGCTGGTGGTGCACTGTAGGTCTGCTGATCGGAATACTGCATCTGCAGACCATGACTACCTGAAGTGCTGTGAGAGACCTGAAGAGCTGACTGAAAGGGCCTAGGAGATGGCCTCTACTATATGAATTTCTGCCTCCAGACGAGGCACCACTGAATCTACCTGAATGACGGGGCCTATTATCCGACCCATGACCACCTCCCTGCGATAGGACCATCTTCACTCTACGGGCCACATTGGCCGCCTCCTGAAAGTGATCTCACTCCCAGCCTCCTTAGCCAGCAGAAGGCGAATCGGCTGAATAAGACCATCAATAAACCTCCTCACCCTCTCTCTCTCGGTAGGAAGTATGACAAGAGCATGGCGAGCTAAGTCGATAAACCTGGTCTCATACCGGGTAACCGTCATGGAACCCTGCTGGAGGCGCTCAAACTGCCTCCGATAAGCCTCTCGCTGAGTAATGGGGTGAAACTTCTCCAGAAATAACTGTGTGAACTACTCCCAAGTCAAGGCTGGCGATCCGGCTGGTCTAGCTAAGCAATAATCCCTTCACCAAGTCTTGGCGGATCCAAACAAGCGAAATGTATCAAAATCAACCCGATTGATCTCAACAATACCCATGTTCCTAAGAACCTTGTGGAAGCTGTCTAGATAATCTTGGGGATCCTCAGTAGATGCACTACTGAAAGTGGAAGTGAAGAGCTTGGTGAACCTATCCAGCCTCCACAAAGCATCGGCATACATAGTCGCTCTATCACTAGTTTGACCTACCACACCCGACTGAACTGCTCCAACTGGATAAACCACTGGAGTCTGAATCTGAGGAGCTACCTGCTCCAAAGTGCGAGTAGCAGGGGTCTTGGCCCCTCCTCCAACCTGAGAGACGGCTGGTGCTACAGGAAGCAAGTCTGCTTGGGTGACACTCTCCTTGAGGCCCACTAATCGGACAAGAGCATCCTGAAGGACTGGGGTAGTAATAAACCCCTCTGGGACCTGAGCTGGGCCCACCGGAGCTGCTGGGGCAGGAACCTCGTCATCAAAGTCAACCTGAGGCTCCGCTACTGGGGCTGCTGTTTGGGGCTAAGCTCTAACCCTATCTCGGCCTCTAGCAAGGCCTCGGCCTCGCCCTCTTCCCCTTGTGCGAGCTACTACTGGGGGCTCGGGTTGCTGAGCGGTAGATGAGGAAGTGCATGTTCTCTCCATCTGTGAAAGAACAGAGTAGAAGTTCAATTAGCATTGAGAAACAAAACCGCACGATGAGAAAGAACAAATGTGAACTTTTCCTAACTCTGTAGCCTTTGGGGGATAAATACAGACGTCTCCATACCGATCCCTCAGACTCTACTGAGCCTGTCCGTGAATTATGAGACCTATGTAACCTAGGGCTCTGATACCAATTTGTCACGACCCGAAATTCCCACCCTCGGGAGTCGTGATGGTGCCTACTCGTAGAAGCTAGGCAAGCCACGAACTTAGAAATCATTAACTCTCCTGTTTTAATTCTTTTTACAACTTATATCAACAAGTGATAAACATCTCAATGACAGCAGAATACGAGATTTAAGCAGAAGTCTTAAATAAATATAAAACCAAAATGTTTCAAAAGTCAGCACATACCTCTACCCAGAAACTGGTGTCACAATATCCACGGACTACTAAGAGTACTACATACAATAGTTTGAAGGAAAAATAGCACTGTTTATCTCGGATACATGCGATAACTGAACATAATAAAAGATAGAGGAGACGCTGGTCCTGCAAGGCTACCTCGGTGTCCTGGTGGACTGAAGGCAGGCTCCCCTACTACTATTGTCCGAAAGCTACTCCAGGATCTGCACATAGTGTAGAGTGTAGTATCAGCACAATCGACCCCATGTGCTGGTAAGTGCCTGGCCTAACCCCGACGAGGTAGTGACGAGGCTAGGACCAGACTCCAGATAAACCTGTGCAGTTATATAATATATGGCGGAAAATAAACAGGAATAAGCAGTTTAAAATGGGAGGGGGGTACATGCTTCAGGGAAACATATCAAGGCCAACATAAACTTAATAAAATATGAAAGGACAACTCAATATCTACAACAATACAATAACAATACTATTGCAGCGCATAACCCGATCCCTTATCATTTAACATTATTGCGGCGTGCAACCTGATCCACATATATAAATGTTACGGCATGCAACCTGATCCAATATAATATCTGTTGCGGCGTGCAACCTGATCCAATATAATATCTGTTGCGGCGTGCAACCCGATCCATATATATATAATAATATTGCGGCGCACAACCCGTTCCAATATATACAGTCAACAATAATCATACTTAACTGTCCCGGCAAGGGATCCACAATAGACTACACCATCTCGGCAAGGGAACTCAACTGTACATGAATATACGTCCCGGCAAGGGAGAAACAGATTTAACCAAACTTGTTCAACCATCTAACTATCTCAACTATAACCCAACTGGTTTACAATACCTAACACGAAGAATCATCAACTTAAGCGTCCGTAATATCAATTAAGAACACAATGCAAGGGAACCTCAACTCAACAATAGCCCGGCAAGGGGGCAACATAATGATCTCTTTTCTTTCTCACTTTTACTTCACAATTCACTACACAACTCGAACCAATGCTATAGAGTTTCGATTATCACTTATACTTTCACAATTCGTTATACAACTGGAGCCAACACTCCTCAATGTTTATAGGTCACAATTCCTTCCACAACTTTATACAACAAATAGAAATCTTCACCAAGGCATGTATAATACAATGAGATCATGAAAAACACAATATAAGACTCACGGTCATGATTTACACCAACACATAGATACTCATCACCATGCCTATACGTCGTACTCAACAAGAAACAAATAGCAAATAGGACACAAATCCTAATCCCTCAAGCTAAGGTTAGACCAAACACTTACCTCGATGCCTCGAACACAACTCAAGTTTCAATTATAGCTTTACCCCTTGATTTCACCACCAATTCGCTCGTATCTAGCCACAAGTTACTTAATTACATCAATAAATGCTAAATGAATCAATTTGAATGCATGAAAATGAGTTTTCCAAAGTTTTTACCCAAAAAGTCAAAATCGCCCCCCGGGCCCATGTGGTCAAAACCCGAGGTTCGAACCAAATCCCGATAACCCATTCCCTCATGAACTCAAATATATAATTTGTTTTGAAATCGGACTTCAAATCGAGGTTCAAATCCCCAATTTTTAAAAAACCTAGGTTCTACCCAAAACACCCAATTTTCCCCATGAAAATCATTGATTTGAAGTTGAAATCATGTTAAAAGATGTTAATGATTGAAGAAAACTAGTTAAAAATGACTTCAATTGATTTGGAGAAGAACTGTTGTTTGAAAAATTGCCTCTTATGTTTTTGGAGTTTTGAAAAATGAAAAATGACTGAAAATCCCATCTATTTATACCCCTCTCAGACCCCCTGTGTGGATCGCACAAAATGGACTGCGGCCGCATAGGCCTCCACCGCGGATCGCAAGAAATCGAGCGCGGCATGAAGGCTTGACCTTGCTCACCGCGGACCGCACAAATCCCACCGCGGCCGCGAAGCTTCCACCGCGGACCACGAGATCTGGCTTCAGAGACCTGCAACTTCTCTGAATCTGCAACTTTTTCCTAAGTGTAAAAACATCTCGAAACTCACCCGAGCCCTCGGGGCTCCAAACCATATGTCATACAAACTCAAAAACATCCTATGGACTTACTCGTGTAATCAAATCATCAAAATAACCTCATGAACATCAAATTAAATCTCGAGATCGATGAAATTTTCTCAAAACTTCTTTAAACATAAATTTTGCAATTTAAGTCCGAATTACGTCATGTGACGTCCGTTTTTGTCCACCAAATTCCACAGAAATATCTTAAATAGTGCTGTATGGTGGGCCGGGCTGGGACCGGGCCCGGGTCCGCGGTCCTAACGGGCTAAACGGGCCTGGCGGGCCGGTCCTTAATGGTGCAAAAAGCCCGGGCCGGGTATGATAAAATAGCCCACGAGCCCGGGACCGGCTGGCGGGCCTGGGCCGGTCTTACCGGGCCTAACGACTACTTTTAAAAAAAAAATTTTAAAAAAAAATAGCAACGGTCAAAAATTAAAAATGTAGCCGTTGGGCTGCAATTTTGACCGTTTGGAACTTTCAAAAATAGCCATTTGGCCCCCAAACTTTTTATAATTACACTTTTTCCCAATTCTCAACTATAAATACCCCCTCATTCTTTCATTTTTACTCACCAATTCATCAATCTCTCTCAATCTCTCTACTATAATTGCTTATTTTATTGTTGAAATTTCGTGAAAATTGTGAAGTTGGTGAATTGAAGTATTCAAGTCTTCAACGATTTTCAATTTTCAAGAAGTTGTTCGGCAATTCGGTAAATGCGTTCCAACTCTTAAGTTTTAATATTATAGTTTTGTTAGTTTTATTTAGTATAATTATAATTAATATGACATTTTCTTTGAAAAGTATTTTTGGTGGTAAGGGTAAAGCTAAAACTGGTGAAAGTAGTGGCCAAACTACTACCCTTCCCCCGGCTCCCCGACCCAGACCTGGTAGACGTCCTGTTGCTCCATTTATTCTTGATAGTGATAACCCCTGTTTTCAATTTTCCGATAGTCAATTTTGCCATAATGTTGCACCAGGTCAAAATTTAGATGATGAACCTATGAATGCTCTTTATCCTAATCAAACTATCTTTGAAAATGATGAGGAGAATGAGGATGAAGATGAAACCCAACCGGATTTAGATGATACACCTACTAGTCCTTTTAATAACCCAACTGATGTACCGCCCGACCCACCTGTAGAAACCCCTAGTTTTAATAGACAACCTCCTAAACGCCTAGAAACATCATTAGTTTGGAATTTTTTTACTCAAGTAAGAGAACAAAATAAGGCTAAGTGTAAAACATGTGGGAAATTACTGGCGCATAAATATACTGGAGACCGTAGCGACACGGGTAGTTTGACTAGGCACATAAAAACACACCCTAGAGATAAAGTTAGATATTTACAAATGAAAGCGCAGCTAGAGGGAACACATGTAGATTCTGATGTTAACCCTAGTACAAGTTCAAATCTAGTTCAACTAGGAATTAACACTGTGACCGGAGGTATTTTATATTACGATCCAAATAGAGATCGTGAAGAATTAGCAAAGATGGTTACCGTTATGTGCTTACCCTATTCTTTTCTTTCTAATCCTAATTGGGTGCATTATATTAGAAGAGTTTTTAATCCTACTTATAAAGGTTGACCTCGCGCAACAGTTAAGAGCGATATTTATAAATATAAACATGAATATGAACAATATTTGCGGTATTTATTTACTCATATAACTAATCGGATTTCTATTACTACTGATACTGGTAGAAGTGGTAATGATTGTGATTATCTAACTGTTACAAGTCATTGGATAGAGGAGGAGTGGACAATGCAAAAACACATTATTGCGTATAGAATAATTAATTCATGTCACACAGGTAAGTTTATAGCTAACACTGTTGCAGATATTTGTAGATATTTTTGCTTTAGAGATAAAATAATGGCAATTTCTATGGATAATGCTTCTAGTAACACTAGTGCTATAGGCATACTTACAACAACACTAAATCCTGCATTTAGGAATATATTCCATGTTAGATGTATTTGTCATATTTATCATTTAATTGTTGGTGATGGTATGCGGATTTTAAATTTAGAAATTGAAAAGGTTAGAATGGCTCTTAATTGGTTTTTTTATTCAAACCGTAGAAGTAGACTTAGAGAATATTTTAAAAAATATGGTGAATATGGCCTTAGAGAAAGAAAAGTTCCTAAAACTTGCCCGACTAGATGGAATTGTATGTACGAAACTTTAGTAGTTGCATATGAATATAGAAACCCAATTAATGCAACGTTTAATGCTCGGGTAGGTGGTGAGGATGATGATGAAATGATTACTACTCAAGATTGGACGAATGTTAAAATTCTTATAGATTTTTTAGAACATTTTCAAATTGCTACAAATGCATTTTCTGGGCAATATTATCCAACTATTTCACACTGTTTAGTTTATATTGCAGCACTATGTGATTTGTTTGTTGAATTTTCGGAGGGTGGGAAAATTTATCAACTTGCTATAAATGAAATAAAAGAAAAGTTTAAAAAATATTTTTTTCCTATCCCTCCTATTTATGGTGTTGCTGCAATGTTAAATCCTACAATGAAATTAGGAGGTCCTCATTTTTGGTACTCAAATATTTATAAGGCTTTAGATCTTTCAAATGAGGAATTTGCTACACTTGCAGATGCAAAAGCCTAAATTAAAATTAATGCTCAAACAATTTATAATGATTATCAACTTGCCTTAGAGCATGCTAGGCCAAATGTTCCAACCCCTACTTCGTCTAGTTCACAATCGTCTAAAAGAGCTGCGGGCTTAAAAACACTTAAATCTTGGACGGAGTTTAGGGGTTCTCAAGGTGATAATTATGATGAAACTTCACATCTAAATGAGCTTCAAGTTTATTTGTCGCAGGGACTTGAAAAGGAGAATCCAAACGACACTTTTGATCTTTTGGAATGGTGGAAGGCAAGGGAAAAACGTTTTCCGGTTCTTGCTCGGATGGCTCGGGATATTTTATCTATTCAAGCTTCAACTGTTGCATCACAGAGCGCTTTCAGTCAAGCAAGACGTCAAATAGGTGATCATAGAGCGTTAATGAGGGAGAGCTTGGAAAAATCTGTAATGTTCAGAGATTGGATCCGCTCGGAAAGAAGAAAATTTGGAATTGCGGAATCACAACCAGTGATAGATGAAGCTTATGAAGAAATGATGGCGGAACTTGCGGAGGATGCTGTTCGCCCGGAAGTGGTGATGAACAAGCTTCTTTTCCACCACCACCAACGCAACCTCCTCCGAACCTTGAAGGATTTATGAAATTTGTTAGAGATACAATGTAGATTATGGTGTAACTTGTACTTTGGCATATCTTCTTTTAGTTTTTTTCCCTTTTAATGGTGGTATTAGTACCTTGTTGTGCTCATTCCATTGGGGGAGGAAGACTAAGAAAGATATGCCATTTTTGGTAATAAAAATTATAAGACATGCCCTTGAATATCTTTTTGCAATATTTTTTTGTCTTTAACTTGCAATTATTTATAAGCTATATAAGGTAATATATATACATAACATACAATATATACTATTAGAAAATATATAAGGCAATATATATACATAACATACAATATATACTACAAGAAAATATATAAGGTAATATATATACATAACATACAATATATACTATTTGGTAAAATCTGCTTCTGGTCATGCTTTAGATATAGAGTATAAATTACCAAATACTCGTATTTGCCAAAATAGAGTTTGTATTCCTCATTTCTTCTTTTTGGTAAAAAATCAGTTATACCCTCCGATTATACTTGGAACCCCTTTTATTAATGCTATTTACCCTTTTAATAACATAGATGCACATGGTTTTTCTGCTATTTATCAAGATAAAGAGATAAGTTATTCTTTTGTTACAGATCCCGTAACTAGAGATATTAACGCCTTGATTAATATGAAACAAAGGCATGTTAGTTCATTACAATCAGAAATATTGAGCATGAATATATTCGATACTTTACAATCTGCTAAGGTTCAGCAAAAGATTAAATTGATTGCTGAACAGATGGCTGTTGATGTTTGCGCCGATCACCCTAGTGCATTTTGGAACCGAAAAAGGCATATTGTAACTCTTCCTTATGAAGAAAAATTCTCCGAGGATGATATCCCTACTAAATCTCGACCTTGCCAGATGAATGCTGAATTAGTCGAATTCTGCAAAAACGAGATTGACAGCTTGTTACAAAAAGGTTTGATAAAACTCTCAAAGTCTCCTTGGTCATGTTCGGCCTTTTATGTTAATAATGCTGCAGAAAAGGAACGTGGTATTCCTAGATTAGTTATAAATTACAAACCGTTGAATAAACATCTGAAATGGATCAGATATCCTATCCCCAATAAAAGGGACTTGCTATCTACATTATACGACGCAAATATATTTTCAAAATTCGATTTAAAATCTGGATATTGGCAAATTCAAATTTTTAAAGAGCATACTTATAGAACTGCTTTTAATGTTCCATTTGGTCAATATGAATGGAATGTCATGCCATTTGGTTTAAAAAATGCCCCTTCTGAATTTCAGAAAATTATGAATGATATTTTTAACCCTTATCTAGATTTTATCATCGTTTATATTGACGACATATTAGTATTTTCTAAAACATTAGAGATGCATATTAAGCATCTTGATATTTTTAAGAAAATTGTAATACAAAACGGTTTAGTAATTTCTAAGCCAAAAATGAGTCTATTCCAAACAAATGTACGATTTTTAGGTCATAATATTTGCCAAGGAAAAATTACCCCGATACAAAGATCGATTGATTTTGCCTCAAAATTTCCTGATGTTATTACTGACAGGACTCAATTACAAAGATTTTTGGGAAGTTTAAATTATATATCTCCTTTCTACAAAAGTTTATCTCGTGATCTAGCCCCTCTATACGACATGCTGAAAAAGGATCATAAGAAGCCTTGGACTGACCAACATACTACGTTAGTCAAAAGTATTAAACAGCGTGTTAAGTCTTTACCTTGCTTAACTCTTGCTAATCCTACATGGCAAAAAATTATTGAGACTGATGCGTCCAACGTTGGCTACGGTGGGATTTTAAAACAAGTGAATCCCAACAATAAGAGTGAATACCTGATAAGATTTCACTCTGGTAAATGGACCGAAGCCCAGAAGAAATATGCTACTGTGGCTCATGAAATGTTGACTATTGTTAAATGTGTTTTAAAATTTCAAGACGATTTATATAATCAAAAGTTTTTAATAAAAACTGATGCTCAATCTGTTAAATATATGTTTGACAAAGATTTCAAACATGATGCGTCTAAATTAATATTTGCTAGATGGCAAGCTCAACTGGAGCCTTTTGATTTTGAAATTCAATACAAAAAAGGAATTGATAATTTCCCTCCGAATTTCTAAATGGATGATATATATAAAAGAATATCTAAATTAGCATGTACATACACAGTCAATGGATTCAATAACTTTTCACTATAATTTGTTTGCCTTGTAAAATTTCATATTTTTTTCATCTATTAAATTTCATATTTACTAATGCTTTTTTTGCCCACATATTTCGACAAAGTTATGTAACTCATAAATTCTTTTTTCTTCTTATCTTATCAATTCGAACCTCACTGCTTGGGTAATATTGAAACCTTCGAAGGCATACAAAGAAGACACACGATTCAATTTTTTTTTAATTTATGTTATTTGAATATCTTTACAGAAACATAATAAAAGTACAACTAATTAATTATGTCGTTTTCTTCTTGAATGAACTTGACAATAACTTATGAAAAATATTTTTAATTTGTTTTTAAATCTTCAAGTTTTATGTGCTTTATTGAAACTAAAAAGAAAGTACAATAACTCGTGAAATTCAACTGATAAAATTATAAAATTAGAACAATTTTTAAGGTGAATATTGTCACGACCCAGAATTCCCACCCTCGAGAGTCGTAATGGCGCCTACTCGTAGAAGCTAGGCAAGCCACGAACTTAGAAATCTTTAACTCTCCTGTTTTAATCCTTTTTACAACTTATATCAAAAAGTGATAAACATCTCAATGACAGCGGAATACGAGATTTAAGCGGAAGTCTTAAATAAATATAAAACTAAAATGTTTCGAAAGTCAGCACATGCCTCTACCAAGAAACTGGTGTAACAATATCCACAGACTACTAAGAGTACTACATACAACAGTTTGAAGGAAAAATAATACTGTTTGTCTCGGATACATGCGATAAAAGAACATAATAAAAGATAGAGGAGACGCCGGGCCTGCGGACGCCTGCAAGGTTACCTCGGTGTCTCGGTGGACTGAAGACTAGCTCCCCTACTGCTGCTGATCAAGTGCCGCTCCGGTATCTGCACAGAGTGCAGAGTGTAGTATCAGCACAACCGACCCCATGTACTGGTAAGTGCCTGGCCTAATCCCGGCGAGGTAGTGACGAGGCTAGGACCAAACTCCAGATAAACCTGTGCAGTTATATAATATATGGCGGAAAAATAAACAGGAATAAGTAGTTTAAAATGGGAGGGGGGTACATGCTTCAGGGAAACATATCAAGGCCAACAGAAACTTAATAAAATATGAAAGGACAACTCAATATCTACAACAATACAATAACAATAATGTTGCGGCGGGCAACCCGATCCCTTATCATTTAACATTGTTGCGGCGTACAACCCGATCCACATATATAACTATTGCGGCGTGCAACCCAATCCAATATAATATCTGTTTCTGTTGCGGCGTGCAACCCGATCCATATATATATAATAATATTGCGGCGCACAACCCGTTCCAATATATACAGTCAACAATAATCATACTTAACTGTCCCGGCAAGGGATCCACAATAGACTACACCATCCTGGCAAGGGAACTCAACAGTACATGAATATACGTCCCGGCAAAGGTGAAACAAATTTAACCAAATTTGTTCCAACATCTAACTATCTCAACTATAACCCAACTGGTTTCAACACCTAGCTCAAAGAATCATCAACCTAAGCGGTAGTAATATAAATTAAGAACACAATGCAAGGGAATCTCAACTCAACAATAGCTTGGCAAAGGAGCAACATAATGATCTCCTTTCTTTCTCGATTTTACTTCACAATTCACTTCACAACTCGAACCAATGCTCTAGAGTTTCGATTATCACTTATACTTTCACAATTCGTTATACAACTGGAGCCAACACTCCTCAATGTTTATAGGTCACAATTCCTTCCACAACTTTACACAACAAATAGAAATCTTCACCAAAGCATGAATAATACAACGAGATCATGAAAGTCACAATATAAGACTCACGGTCATGCTTGACACCAATGCATAGATACTCGTCACCATGCCTATACGTCGTACTCAACAAGAAACAAATAGCAAATAGGACACAAATCCTAATCCCTCAAGCTAAGGTTAGACCAAACACTTACCTCGATGCCTCGAACACAACTCAAGTTTCAATTATAGCTTTACCCCTTGATTCCAACTCCATTTCGCTCGTATCTAGCCACACGTTACTTAATTACATCAATAAACGCTAAATGAATCAATTTGAATGCATGAAAATGAGTTTTCCAAAGTTTTTACCCAAAAAGTCAAAATCGCCCCCGAGCCCATGTGATCAAAACCCGAGGTTCGAACAAAATCCCGATTACCCATTTCCCCACGAACTCAAATTTATAATTTGTTTTGAAATCGGACCTCAAATCGAGGTCCAAATCCCCAATTTTTGAAAAACCTAGGTTCTACCCAAAACACCCAAAATCCCCCATGAAAATCATTGATTTGAAGTTGAAATCATGTTAAAAGATGTTAATGATTGAAGAAAACTAGTTAAAAATGACTTACAATTGATTTGGAAAAGAAAGGTTGTTTGAAAAATCGCCTCTTATGTTTTTGGGGTTTTGAAAAATAAAAAATGAGTTAAAATCCCATCTATTTATACCCCTCTCAGACCCTCTGTGCGGACCGCACAAAATGGACTGCGGCCGCACAGGTCTTCCGGAGGTACTACGGTCCAGTGTCCTGTGCGGACCACATGAAATGGACTGTCGCCGCACAGGCCTCCACCGCGGACCGCACAAATCCCACCGCGGTCGCGAAGTCCTCACCGCGGCCGCGAAGCTTCCACCGCGCACCGCGAGACCTGGCTTCAGAGACTTGCAACTTCTCTGAATCTGCAACTTTTTCCTAAGTGTAAAAACATCCCGAAACTCACCCGAGCCCTCGGGCTCCATACCAAATGTCATACTAACTCAAAAACATCCTATGGATTTACTCGTGTAATCAAATCATCAAAATAACCTCATGAACATCAAATTAAATCTCGAGATCGATGAAATTTTCTCAAAACTTCTTTAAACATAAATTTTGCAATTTAAGTCCGAATCACGTCATGTGACATCCGTTTGTTTTCACCAAATTCCACAGAAATGTCTTAAATCATATATAAGACATGTACCGGGCGCTAGAACCAAAATTACGGGCCCGATACTATCATGTATCAATCAAATTTTATTTCAAATTTCTTTAAACAATTCCAGAAAATAATTTCCTTTAAAAATTCGATTCCGGGCATACGCCTGAGTCCCATATTTTCCTACGGAGCCTCTAGGACCGTCAAATCATGGGTCCGGGTCTGTTTACCTAAAACGTTGATCGAAGTCAAATTAGCTCATTTTATAATCAAAACTTATTGTTTTTCACAGATTATCATATTTAAGCTTTCCGGCAACCCGCTCGGACTGCGCACACAAATCGAGTGATGACCTTTTGGGTCATCACATTCTCCACCTCTAAAATAATCGTTCGTCCTCGAACGGACAGAAGAAGGAAGTACGTGAGTCGGGAAAAAGATGGGGATAACGGCTCCGCATATCGGACTCGGACTCCCAGATCGATGCCTCAGGAGGCTGACCTCTCCACTGAACGCGAACAGAAGGAAAACTCTTCGACCTCAACTGACGAACCTGCCGGTCTAAAATGGCTACCGGCTCTTCCTCATAAGACAAGTCCTTGTCCAACTGGACAATGCTGAAATCTAACACGTGGGATGGATCACCATGATACTTCCGAAGCATGGACACATGAAACACTGGATGCACGGCTGATAAGCTCGGTGGTAATACAAGTCTATAAGCCACCTCTCCCACTCGATCAAGAATCTCAAGCGGACCAATGAACCTAGGGCTAAGCTTGCCCTTCTTCCCAAATCTCATCACGCCCTTCATAGGCGACACTCAGAGCAATACCCGCTCACCGACCATAAAAGCCACATCTCGAACCTTGCGATCTGTATAACTCTTTTGCATGGACTGAGCTGTACGAAGCCTATCCTGAATAATCCTGACCTTGTCCAAGGCCTCCTGAACCAGATCCGTACCCAACAACTGAGCCTCTCCCGGCTCAAACATCCAACCAGAGATCGACACCGCCTACCATATAAAGCCTCATAAGGAGCCATCTGGATACTCGACTGGTAGCTGTTGTTGTAGGCAAACTCTGCTAAAGGCAAGAAACGATCCCACGAGCCTCCAAAGTCAATGACACAAGCTCAGAGCATATCCTTCAAAATCTGAATAGTCCGTTCGGACTGCCCGTCCGTCTGAGGATGAAATGTTGTACTCAACTCAACCTGGGTGCCCAACTCTCGCTGAACTGCTCTCCAGAAATGCAAGGTAAACTGCGTACCTCAGTACGAAATGATAGATACAGGCACACCATGAAGACGAACAATCTCCCGGATATAGATCTCAGCTAACCTGACGGATGAATAGGAGACTGCCACAGGAATGAAATGCGCTGACTTGGTCAGCCTATCAACAGTGACCCATACTGCATCGAACTTCCTCCGAGTCTGCAGGAGTCCAACAACGAAATCCATAGTGATCCACTCCCACTTCCACTCGGGAAGCTCAATTCTCTGAAATAAACCACCAGGCCTCTGATGCTCGTACTTAACCTGCTGACAATTCAAACACCGAGCTACATATGCAACAATATCCTTCTTCATTCTCCGCCACCAATAATGCTGCCTCAAATCCTGATACATCTTCGCGGCGCCCGGATGAATAGAGTACTGGGAGCTATGTGCCTCCTTTAAAATCAAATCTCGGAGCCCATCCACATTAGGCATACAGACTCGACCCTGCAATCTCAAAACTCCAGCATCATCTAAGGTAACCTGCTTGGCACCTCCACGTCGCAACGTGTCTCTTAGGACATACAAATGGGGATCATCATACTGCCGATCACGGATACGCTCCAATAAAGAAGAACGAGCGACCGTGCAGGCCAATACACGATTAGGCTCAGAAATATCCAACCTCACAAACTGATTGCCAAAGCCTGAGCGTCCAAAGCAAGCGGTCTTTCACCGACCAGAATATAAGCAAGACTGCCCATATTGGCTGACTTCCTACTCAAGGCATCGGCCACCACATTGTCCTTTCCCGGGTGATATAAGATAGTGATATCATAATCCTTCAACAACTCCAACCACCTCCTCTGCCTCAAATTCAGCTCCTTTTGCTTGAACAAATACTGAAGACTCTTGTGATCCGTGTACACCTCACATGACACGCCATACAGATAATGCCTCCAAATCTTCAATGCGTGAACTATGGTTGCCTACTCTAAATCAAGAACTGGATAATTCTTCTCATGAATCTTCAACTGCCGCGAAGCATAGGCAATGATCTTGCCATCCTGCATCAACACTGCACTAAGCCCAATACGAGAAGCATCACAATAAATTGTATAAGGCCCTGAACTTGTGGGCAAAACCAACACCGGTGCCGTAGTCAGAGCTGTCTTGAGCTTCTGAAAGTTCGCCTCACACTCGTCCGACCATCTGAACTGGGCACCCTTCTGGGTCAACCTGCTTATCGGGGCTGCGATAGATGAAAACCCCTCCACGAATTGATGATAGTAGCTTGCCAATCCTAAGAAACTCCGAATCTCTGTAGCTGATGCTGGTCTGGGCCAGTTCTTGACTGCCTCAATCTTCTTCGGATCAACCTGAATACCATCTGTTGACACAACATGACCCAGGAATGCAACTGAACTCAACCAGAACTCACACTTCGAAAATTTAGCATACAACTGGCTATCCCTCAAAGTTTGAAGAACCACTCTGAGATGCTGCTCGTGCTCATCCCGACTGCGGGAATATATCAAAATATCATCAATAAAGACTATCACGAACAAATCCAAATAAGGTCTAAACACCCGGTTCATCAAATCCATAAAAGCTTCTGGGGCATTTGTCAACCCGAACGACATAACCAAGAACTCATAATGCTCATACCGAGTGTGGAATGTTGTCTTAGGGACATCGGATGCCCTAATCCTCAACCGATGGTAGCCAAATCTCAAATCAATCTTTGAAAATACCTTGGCACCCTGAAGCTGATCAAACAAATCATCAATCCTCGGCAATGGATACTTATTCTTGATTGTAACCTTGTTCAACTGCCGGTAATCAATACACATTCTCATCGACCCATCATTCTTCTTAACAAAAAACACTGGTGCACCCCAAGGTAAAACACTGGGCCTAATGAAGCCCTTCTCAAGCAAGTCTTGCAACTGCTCCTTCAACTCTTTCAACTCAGGCGGGGCCATACGATACGGCATGACAGAAATGGTCTGAGTGCCCAAAGCTAAATCAACGCAAAAATCAATATCCCTGTCGGGTGGCATACCCGGCAAGTCTGAAGGGAATACCTCAGGAAACTCACAAACAACGGGTACAGAATAGTGCTGTATTTTGGGCCGGGCCCGGGCCTTCGTGGGCCTAACGTGCCGAGCTTCGTGGGCCTGGGCTCTAGCGGTCCCGGGCTTCGTGGGATCAACGGGTGGAACCGGCCCGTGACGGTCCTAAGCCCACATGGTCCTGGGCTTAACGGGCCGGGCTCGTGGGCTTCGCGGGCCTAGCGGTTTTCTTTTAAGGCAATTTCTTGTAGTATCATGGCTATATTAAAAATATATATGTAGTATATATGTAGATCTAATTATTAATGTGCTTGACGAAAAAGAAAAATAACAAAACAATAGTAAAACACTAAATTGTCATGCATAATATATTGTCTTGTAGTATATATATTGTATCTTATGTATATATATTCCGCATAATATATTTTCTTGTAGTATATATATTGTATCTTATGTATATATATTCGTATAATATATTGTCTTGTAGTATATATATTGTATCTTATTTATATATATTCTCTTATATATTTTCTTGTAGTATATATATTGTATCTTATGTATATATATTCACATAAGATATTGTCTTGTAGTATATATATTGTATCTTATGTATATATATTCTCTTATATATTTTCTTGTAGTATATATATTGTATCTTATGTATATATATTCTCTTATATATTTTCTTGTAGTATATATATTGTATCTTATGTATATATATTCGCATAATATATTTTCTTGTAGTATATATATTGTATCTTATGTATATATATTCGCATAATATATTGTCTTGTAGTATATATATTGTATCTTATGTATATATATTCGCATAATATATTGTCTTGTAGTATATATATTGTATCTTATGTATATATATTCTCTTATATATTTTCTTGTAGTATATATATTGTATCTTATGTATATATATTCGCATAATATATTGTCTTGTAGTATATATATTGTATCTTATGTATATATATTCTCTTATATATTTTCTTGTAGTATATATATTGTATCTTATGTATATATATTCGCATAATATATTTTCTTGTAGTATATATATTGTATCTTATGTATATATATTCTCTTATATATTTTCTTGTAGTATATATATTGTATCTTATGTATATATTGTAGCTTATAAATAATTCTAAGTAAAGACAAAGAAATATTGCGAAAAGATATTCAAGGGTAGAAGCAATAAATTTTATTACCAAAAATGGCATATCTTTCTTAGTCATCCTTCCCCCAATGGAATGAGCACAACAAGGTACTAATACCACCATTAGAAGGAAAAAAACTAAGGAAGATGTGACAAAATACAAGTTACATATTAGTCTATGTATTATCTCTAACAAATCTCATAAATCCTTCAAGGTTCGGAGGAGGTTGCGTTGGTGGTGGTGGAAAAGAAGCTTGTTCATCACCACTTCCGGGTGAAGCCGAATCCTCCGCAAGTTCCGCTATCATTTCTTCATAAGCTTCATCTATCGCCGGTTGTGCTTCTGCAATTCCAAAGTTTCTTCTTTTCGAGCGGATCCAATCTCTAAACAGTACTGATTTTTCCAAGCTATCCCTCATAGACGCTCTATGATCACCTATTTGCAGTCTTTCTTGACTGAAAGTGCTCTCTGATGCAACAGTTAAAGCTTGAATTGATAAAATATCCCAAGCCATCCTTGCAAGAACCGGAAAATGTTTTTCCCTTGCCTTCCACCATTCCAAAAGATCAAAAGAGCCGTCTGGATTCTCCTTTTCAAGTCCCTAAGACAAATAAACTTGAAGCTCATTTAGATGTGAAGTTTCATCATAATTATCACCTTGAGAACCCCTGAACTCCGTCCAAGATTTAAGAGCTTTTAAGCCCGCAACTCTTTTAGACGATTGTGAGCTAGACGAAGTAGGGGTTGGAATAGTTGGCCTAGCATGCTCTAAGGCAAGTTGATAAGCATTATAAACTGTTTGAGCATTAATTTTAATTGAAGTTTTTGCATCTGCAAGTGTAGCAATTTCCTCATTTGAAAGATCTAAAGCCTTATAAATATTTGAATACCAAAAATGAGGACCTCCCAATTTAATTGTAGGATTTAGCATTGCAGCAAGACCATAAATATGAGGGATAGGAAAAAAATATTTTTTAAATTTTTGTTTCATTTCATTTATAGCAAGTTCATAAATGTCCCCACCCTCACCAAATTCAACAAACAAATCACATAGTGCTGCAATATAAACTAAACAGTTTGAAATAGTAGGATAATATTGCCCAGAAAATGCATTTGTAGCAATTTGAAAATGTTCTAAAAAATCTAAAAGAATTTTAACATTCGTCCAATCTTGAGTAGTCAGCATTTCATCATCATCCTCACCACCTACCCGAGAATTAAATGTTGCATTAATTGAGTTTCTATATTCATAGGCAACTACTAAACTTTCGTACATACAATTCCATCTAGTCGGGCAAGGTTTAGGAACCTTTCTTTCTCTAAGGCCATATTCATCACATTTTTTAAAATACTCTCTAAGTCTACTTCTACGGTTTGAATAAAAAAGCCAATTAAGAACCATTCTAACCTTTTCAATTTCTATGTTTAAAATTCGCATACCATCACCGACAATTAAATGATAAATATGACAAATACATCTAACATGAAAAATATTAGTAAATGCAGGATTTAGTGTTGTTGTAAGCATGCCTATAGCACTAGTGTTACTAGAAGCATTATCCATAGAAATTGCCATTATTCTATCGCTAAAGCAAAAATATCTACAAATATCTGCAACAGTGTTAGCTATAAACTTATCTGTGTGACGCGAATTAATTATTCTATATGCAATTATGCATTTTTGCATTATCCATTCCTCATCTATCCAATGACTTGTAACAGTTAGATAATCACAATCATTACCACTTCTACCAATATTAGTAGTAATAGAAATCCGATTAGGTATATGAGTAAATAAATACCGCAAATATAAAATAGTAATCATCTTTGCTAATTCTTCACGATCTCTATTTGGATCATAATATAAAATACCTCTGGTGACAGTGTTAATTCCTGGTTGAACTAGATTTGAACCTGTACTAGGGTTAACCGCAGAATCTACACTTGTCCCCTCTAGCTGCGCTTTCATTTGAAAAAATCTAGCCTTATCTCTAGGGTGTGTTTTTATGTGCCTAGTCAAACTACCCGTGCCGCTACGGTCTCCAGTATATTTATGCGACATTAATTTCCCACAAGTTTTACACTTAGCCTTATTTTGTTCTCTTACTTGAGTAAAAAATTCCAAACTAATGATGTTTCTAGGCGTTTAGCAGGTTCTCTATTAAAAGTAGGAGTTTCTACAGGTGGGTCGACCGGTGCATCAGTTGGGTTATTAAGAGGACTAGTAGGTGTATCATCTAAATCCGGTGCTTGGGTTTCATCATCATCCTCATTTTCCTCATTATTTTCTAAGATGGTTTCATTAGGATAAAGAGCATTCATAATTTCATCATCTAATCTTTCACCCGGTGCAACATTATGGTAAAATTCACTATCGGTAAATTGAAAACAAGGGTGATCACCATCAAGAATTAAAGAAGGAGGAGGACGTCTAGGTTGGCGACTACTTTCAACTTGCTTATCTTTTCTAGGTCGAGGAGCCGGGGGAATGGTAGTTGGTTGGCCACTACTTTCACCGGTTTTATCTTTTCCTTTACCAAATATTTTTTTTAAAGAAAATGCCATATTAATTATAATTATGCAATCTAAACCACACAAAAATATATTCTTAAAACTTAAGAGTTGAAACGAGTTTACCGGATTGCCGAACAACTTCTTGAAAATTGAAAATCGTTGAACACTTGAAAACTTCAATTCAACAACTTCACAATTTTTCTCGAAATTTCAACAATAGATTAAGTAATTGTAGTAGAGAGATTGAGAGAGATTGAGAGATATTGATGAATTGGTGAATAAAAATGAAAGAATGAGGGGGTATTTATAGTTGAGAAATGGGGAAAAGTGTAATTATATAAAGTTTGGGGGCCAAATGGCCATTTTCTAAACTACCAAACGGTCAAAAAAAGCCCCAAACGACTACTTTTTAAATATGGCCGTTGGGCTGTTTTTAATTTTTTTTTTTTTAAATTATAGCCGTTAGCCGGTCCCGGGCTCGTGGGCTTACAAAACAAGACCAGCCCGCCACGGGCTTTAAGAGCCCACCAGGACCGGCCCACCAGGCCCGTGAGGACCGTTAAGACCATGGGCCCGGTCCGGTCCGGTTCGGGACTGGCCCACAGTGCAGCATTAGTACAGAATCAATAGAGGGAACCTCAGCACTAGAATCATGAACATGCGCTGAGCCTTCACGTAAGAGATAACACTACGGGTAGAATGACTAGGAGTCCCTCTCCACTCTAAACGAGGCACACCCGGTAAAGCTAAGGTCACAGCCTTGGCATGATAGTCCAAGATAGTGTGGTAAGGTGATAACCAGTCCGTCCCCAATATAGCATCGAAATCGGCCATGTCTAAAAGCAACAAATCTACACGAGTCTCAAGACCCCCAATCACCACAATATAAGAACGATGGACTCGATCAACTACAATAGAATCACCCACCGTATAGACACATAAACGGGAACACTCAATGAATCACTAGGCATAACCAGATACGAGGCAAAATAAGATGACACATACGAGTAGGTGGACCCTGGATCAAATAACACTGAAGCATCTCTATCACAAACCAGAATAGTACATGTGATAACCGCATCTGAAGCCTCAGCCTCGGGCCTGGCTGGAAGAGCATAACATCGGGGCTGGGCCCCACCACCCTAGGCTCCATCTCTGGGACAGCCTGCAACTGGCTGGCCTCCACCTCTAGCGGCCTGAGCTCTACCTCTAAATCCTCTACCTCCCTCTCTAGCAACTCTACCCCCACCTCTAGCTGGCTGGGCGCTCTATAGAACACCTGGTGCCTGACCATAGCACGGGAACCCTGCTGCTGCGATTGAGTACCCACCAACCTCGGACAAGTCCTCCTGATACGACCATACTCACCACACTCAAAACATCCACCTGAGTGCTGTGGCTAAGGAAACTGAGACTGACCCTGGCAACCCGAATGACCACCCCGAAAACTTCGGAGGCGACGGTACACTGATAGGAGATGGTAGTGCACTGTAGGTCTACTGATCGGAATACTGCATCTGCGGACCATGGCTACCTGAATCGCCGTGAGAGACCTGAAGAGCTGACTGAAAGGGCCTAGGATTATGGCCTCTACCATATGAATTTCTGCCTCCAGATGAGGCACCACTGAATCTACCTGAATGATGGGGCCTCTTATCCAACCCATGACCACCTCCCTGCGACAGGACCATCTCCACTCTACGGGCCACATTGGCCGCCTCCTGAAAAGTGATCTCACTCCCAGCCTCCCTAGCCAGCTGAAGGCGAATTGACTGAATAAGACCATCAATAAACCTCCTCACCCTCTCTCTCTCTCTCTCTCGGTGGGAAGTATGACAAGAGCATGGCGAGCTAAGTCGATGAACCTGGTCTCATACTGGGTAGCCTTCATGGAACCCTGCTGGAGGTGCTCAAACTACCTCCGATAAGCCTTTCGCTGAGTAATGGGGAGAAACTTCTCCAGAAATAGCTGTGTGAACTCCTTCCAAGTCAAGGCTGGCGATCCGGTTGGTCTAGCTAAGAAATAATCCCTTCACCAAGTCTTGGTGGATCCAGCCAAGCGAAATGTAGCAAAATCAACCCCATTGGTCTCAACAATACCCATGTTCCTGAGAACTTCATGGCAGATGTCTAGATAATCCTGGGGATCCTCAGTAGATGCACCGCTGAAAGTGGAAATGAAGAGCTTGGTGAACCTATCTAACCTCCACAAAGCATCGACAGACATAGTCGCTCCATCACCAGTCTGAGCTACCACACCTGGCTGAACTGCTCCAACTGGTTAAACCACTAGAGTCTGAATCTGAGGAGCTACCTACTCCGGAGTGCGAGTAGCAGGGGTCTGGGCCCCTCCTCCAACCTGAGAGACGGCTGGTGCTACAGGAAGCAAGCCCGCTCAGGTGACACTCTCCATGAGGCCCACTAATCGGACAAGATCATCCTAAAGGACTGAGGTAGTAATAAACCCCTCTGGGACCAGATCTGGGCCTACCGGAGCTGTTGGGGCCGGAACCTCATCATCAAAGTCAACCTGAGGCTCCGCTACTGGGGTTGCTGTTCGGGGTTGAGCTCTACCCCTAACTCGGCCTCACCCTCTGCCCCTCGTGAGAGCTACTGCTGGGGGCTCGGGCTGCTGAGCGGTAGATGAGGAAGCGCGTGTTCTCTCCATCTGTGAAAGAACATAGTAGAAGTTCAATTAGCATTGAGAAACAAAACCGCACGATGAGAAAGAACAAATGTGAAGTTTTCCTAACTCTGTAGCCTCTGGGGGATAAACACAGACGTCTCCGTACCGATACCTCAGACTCTACTGGGCCTGTCCGTGAATTGTGAGACCTATGTAACCTAGGGCTCTGATACCAACTTGTCACGACCCAGAATTCCCACCCTCGGGAGTCGTGATGGCGCCTACTCGTAGAAGCTAGGCAAGCCACGATCTTAGAAATCTTTAACTCTCCTATTTTAATTCTTTTTACAACTTATACCAACAAGTGATAAACATCTCAGTGAAAGCGGAATACGAGATTTAAACGGAAGTTTTAAATAAATATAAAACCAAAATATTTCGAAAGTCAGCACATGCCTCTAGCCAGAAACTGGTGTCACAATATCCACGGACTACTATGAGTACAACATACAATAGTTTGAAGGAAAAATAACGCTGTTTGTCTCAGATACATGCGATAACAGAACAAAATAAAAGTGGAGGAGACGCCGGGCCTGCGGACGCCTGCAAGGCTACCTCGGTGTCTCGGTAGACTGAAGGCTGGCTCCCCTACTGCTGCTGATCAAGTGTCGCTCCGGTATCTGCACAGAGTGCAGAGTGTAGTATCAGCACAACCGACCCCATATGCTGATAAGTGCCTGGCCTAACCCCGACGAGGTAGTGATGAGGCTAGGACCAGACTCCAGATAAACCAGTGCAGTTATATAATATATGACGGAAAAATAAACAGGAATAAGTAGTTTAAAATGGGAGGGGGGTACATGCTTCAGGGAAACATATCAAGGCCAACAGAAACTTAATAAAATATGAAAGGACAACTCAATATCTACAACAATACAATAACAATAATGTTGCGGCGGGCAACCCGATCCCTTATCATTTAACATTATTGTGGCGTGCAACCCGATCCACATATATAACTGTTGCAGCGTGCAACCCGATCCAACATAATATCTGTTGCGGTGTGCAACCCGATCCAATATAATATCTGTTGCGGCATGCAACCCGATCCATATATATATAATAATGTTGTAGCACACAACCCATTCCAATATATACAGTCAACAGTAATCATACTTAACTGTCCCGGCAATGGATCCACAATAGACTACACCATCCCCGCAAGGGAACTCAACAGTACATGAATATACGTCCCGGCAAGGGAGAAACAAATTTAACCAAACTTGTTCCAACATCTAACTATCTCAACTATAACCCAACTGGTTTCAACACCTAGCTCAAAGAATCATCAACCTAAGCGGCAGTAATATAAATTAAGAACACAATGCAAGGGAATCTCAACTCAACAATAGCTCGGCAAGGGGGCAACATACTTATCTCCTTTCTTTCTCACTTTTACTTCACAATTCACTTCACAACTCGAACCAATGCTCTAGAGTTTCGATTATCACTTATACTTTCACAATTCGTTATACAACTGGAGCCAACACTCCTCAATGTTCATAGGTCACAATTCCTTCCACAACTTTACACAACAAATAGAAATCTTCACCAAGGCATGAATAATACAATGAGATCATGAAAAACACAATATAAAACTCACGGTCATGCTTGACATCAACGTATAGATACTCGTCACCATGCCTATACGTCGTACTCAACAAGAAACAAATAGCAAATAGGACACAACTCCTAATCCCTCAAGCTAAGGTTAGACCAAACATTTACCTCGATGCCTCGAACACAACTCAAGTTTTAATTATAGCTTTACCCCTTGATTCCACCGTCAATTCGCTCGTATCTAGCCACAAGTTACTTAATTATATCAATAAATGCCAAATGAATCAATTTAAATGCATAAAAATGAGTTTTCCAAAGTTTTTACGCAAAAAATCAAAATCGCCCCTGGGCCCATGTGGTCAAAACTCGAGGTTCGAACCAAAGCCCGATTACCCATTCCCCCACGAACTCAAATAGATAATTTGTTTTGAAATCGAACCTCAAATCGAGGTCCAAATCCCCAAATTTTGAAAAATCTTGGTTCTACCCAAAACACCCAATTTTTCCCATGAAAATCATTGATTTGAAGTTTAAATCATGTTAAAAGATGTTAATGATTGAAGAAAACTAGTTAAAAATGACTTACAATTGATTTGGAGAAGAAAGGTTGTTTGAAAAATCATCTCTTATATTTTTGGGGTTTTGAAAAATGAAAAATGACTAAAAATTCCGTCTATTTATACCCCTCTCAGACCCCTTGTGCGGACCGCACAAAATAGATTGCGACCGCACAGGTCTTCCTGAGGTACTGCTGTCTAGTGCCCTGTGCGAACCGCATGAAATGGACTGTGGCCGCATAGTTCTCCACCGCGGACCGCAAGAAATCGAGCGCTGTCGCGAAGGCTTGGCCTTGCTCACCGCGGACCGCACAAATCCCACCACGGTCGCAAAGTCCCCACCGCGGCCACGAAGCTCCCACCGCGGACCGCGAGACCTGGCTTCAGAGACCTGCAACTTCTGTGAATCTGCAACTTTTTCCTAAGTGTAAAAACATCCCGAAACTCACCCGAGCCCTCGGGGATCCAAACCAAATGTCATACTAACTCAAAAACATCCTATGGACTTACTCTTGTAATCAAATCATCAAAATAACCTCATGAACATCAAATTAAATCTCGAGATCGATGAAATTTTCTCAAAACTTCTTTAAACATAAAATTTGCAATTTAAGTCCGAATCACGTCATGTGACATCCGTTTTTTCACCAAATTCCACAGAAATGTCTTAAATCATATATAAGACATGTACCGGGCGCCGGAACCAAAATTACGGGCCCGATACCATCATGTTCTAATCAAATTTCATTTCAAATTTCTTTAAACAATTCTAGAAAATAATTTCCTTTAAAAATTCATTTGTCGGTCTTGGGACCTTGAAATTCGAATCTGGGCATACGCCCGAGTCCCATATTTTTCTATGGAGCTTCCGGGACCGTCAAATCAGCCTCCGAATCCGTTTACCTAAAATGTTGACCGGAGTCAAATTAGCTCATTTTATAATCAAAACTTATCGTTTTTCACAGATTATCATATTTAAACTTTCCGGCTACGCGTCCGGACTACGCACGCAAATCGAGGTGGCTCTAAATGAGGTTTTCAAGGCCCCAGAACACAGAATTTGATTTAAAGCAAGTGGCAAATATATTAAATAATGATTGAGGACATCTATGAATAAAGTTTTTTCCTTTATTGAGTTAGCTATATAAGATCAATATTCATCAATTTCAGAAGCTTATATTTTATTTTATAATTCAAATATAATTTAAATATATATATGTAATTTTCTCACAAAAAATAATTTATTAAGATAAGAAACACGCGCCACGCGCGTATCCAAGACTAGTATAAATAAAAGCTGATGATAAATAAGTGAAAGTGAAAATAGCAGTTTCGATCCCTGAGTTATTGCTTTGTTGTAATTTTGATCCTTATATTATTTGACTAAACATATTTAAACTTTAATTCAATCATTAAAGCTAATGGACTACTTTTTTACTTTAAATTACCAAAATGGTCATGCCATAACTCACTTTTCTCATCTTTCCCTTTTACCCATTTATTAGAGATGCCAAATGAGCGGGATTGTTACGCAACTAGTCGGTCAGATTCGTTGTTTACTTTTTTTAGTCGGTCAGATTCGTTGTTTACTTTTTTTAGTCGGTATACATAAAATATACAGTGATTATTCACAATTACATGCAATTACCACAATGGTCATGCCATTACTCACTTTTCCCATCTTTCCCTTTTACCCATGTTTAGAGAGGCCAAATGAGCGATATTGTTACACAAAGCCGGCCAGATTCGTTGCTTACTTTTTCTAGTCGGTATACATAGATTATACACTGATTATATACTGCTATATACATATATATATATATATATATATATACATACATACATACATACATACATACATACATACATATATATATATATATACATATATATATATATATATATATATATTCGTTGACTATTTTTAGTTTAAGAAATTAGGTGGGGGGTTGTTTGAGTTAATTTTTCTATTTGGATAGGAGTTTAGACGAACTCAATAGAATTTAAGAAATGTATTAAATATGGAAAACATAAGTAATAGACTAAACAAATCCAATTAAAGATACTTAATTAACAAATCTGCTGATAAGAAATAATAAAAGAATGTACAATTATTATAAGCATGTTCTACAGTAACAAACTTCATGTTGATCACAAAATCCATCAAAGGCACCCTCAAAGTTTTTGCATATGAAGGCGCAAGAATAACTAAGGCTATATTGTAGTCCGGGCCCGGGCCTAAATGGGCCAAACGGTCCCGAGCCTAACGGGCCAAATGAGTGGAACCGACCCACTGTGGTCCCAAGCCCACATGGTCCCGGACTAAACGGGTCGGGCCCGCGGGCCTAACAGGTTTTTTCGTTCCGGGCTATTTTTTAATTTTTTTTTAATCTAAGGCAATTTCTTGTAAACTATATATGTATATACTAATATAAATTGCTTATATATAGCTATATAAATATATATAGTATGTGTGTATATATAATTATACATTGCCTTATATAATATATAGCTTATATATATATTGCCTTATATATATATATTTAGTTTATGTATATTATATATACCTTATCGCGTAACTCATCATCGAGTTCTAAGGTTTTTAGTTTTTGAAGCTTGCAATTTGGAGAAATATGACCAAACTTTCCACACTTATAACACTTAATATCAGCGAGATCTCTCTTTGATCTATTCTTCGTAAATCGAGTAGTTCCTAGCATTTCAATGGTAGATTTACCTCAAATCATGAGACCATCAGAACCTTACTTAATGGGCTTAGATGTAAGACCCTTAGTGAATTTAGATGGTATAAAGATACTTTTATTAGTAGGGTTATGGAACTACCCGAGAATAAATATGAGCATTGGAAAGCTAAGTTTATAGACGACCTCCCTTCCTTATTTGCTGAAAAGGTAAGGAAAGTATTAAGGGGTAGTTACGGTGAAATTCCGTATAGTAATTATACCTATGGTTAAACTTATAGGAGTATGTACACAAGAAGGATTAAACTTGTGTAATGAGCTAAAGCTTTCTAGACAGCTTAAGATTGATAAGCTTAAAGAGAAATCCCAATTAGGTGACTTCTGTACCCAGTTCGGTTTACCCGGAACCTCTACTCAAAGTAGGAAGAAGAAGAAAAACAGATATCATAGGTATCCTAACCCGGATAGCCCGTATAAGAAAAAGAGGTCTAGATATAGGTCTAAGGAAGAGCGTGATACTAGAAAAGCGCATCGGAAATCTACTCGATCTACGAAGAATAGATCAAAGAGAGATCTCGCTGATATTAAGTACTATTGGGGTCGAAATCCATCTCGGATACAGAAGGAATATCCTTATCAGAAATATTATCATTGTCCTGAACAATATTTGTTTGAGGGTTAACTTTAACCCTTTCAACCCTTTCGACATGCTTATTACTAACTTTACTAGTAATAGTGTGTAAAGAGGCTGCACGATTGCGAGCTGGACCGTAGACTGGTTCAACAGGAGAAATATATTGAATAGCAGGTAGAAGTCTATGATTAGAAAACGAATATCTATTATAAATAGTAGACTTATCATCAAATTGAATACGAATCCTACCATCCGGATTTTGAGTAACATGCGAAAATTCAGTATTTGACAAGTCGTTAGTAATCTGACTTGGGGATATAACCGAATTTAAAGTCCAAGTAGTTGGAAAATTAATTTCTTCCCACCTAATAGATCTCCTAGTGGTGACCTTGGACCTTGCAAAGTTGGTTTCTACCAATATGGTCTGATCTGATGTATTGTATAACTTACATCTGAGATTCAAAGTAGATAATAATTTAAAATAAATCCTATAAGACAGACATATAAGTTCAGAACCAGGCGCATAATTATAACCATGCGTTTTCACATTTAAAGTCAAGGCATCAAGAATATTAACATCAGAAAGAGATAGTTGCAGATTGGGTTGAGTATTAAAATATACTGGACCATAGGCCACACTAGATTCAATCGAACCCATCAGAGATTGTCTGAAATTCAGATTTCTAGCATCTCTAAGAGCTGCCAAAAAGGTCTCTGGTAACCCTTTAAGGGTTAACGGTTTAAACGCAATTTGAACCATACCAATATGCAAGTAATGATAATGATGTTTGTATAAGTCAATATCGTGTTTGTTTAACAAACGAATAGTCTGTTCAGAAGAATTTAACGCCAAAGACTGTTCAATCATTTTTATCAATTGTTTTGAAGAAAGTTTATCAAACCAACCATAATCATAAATGATTTTTATAGAAACTTTAGGAATCGTCCATTTATTTAATAAATCAAGGTTTTGAGGTATATCTACCTCTTCAAGTCTAGTACCTTTAATACTTGTTTCTCCCAGATCCATTCCAAAAGCTTCATATCTATGTTGAATATTTCATATCTATTACATATTTACCATGAAAGTTCCTAGGCTCTGATACCATTTCAATGGTAGATTTACCATTGAAATTACTAAATTTTACTACCATTCGGATTTTGAGTATATATAGTATGTATAGTATGTGTGTATATATATATATATATATATATATATATATATATATATATATATATATATATATATATATATATATATATATATATATATATATATATATATATATATATATATATATATATATATATATATATATATATATATATATATATATATATATATATATATATATATATATATATATATATATATATATATATATATATGTATTAGATATATAATATATATACTATATCAAATTTAAACACAAAATAAATTGCAAAGAATTATTCAAGGGAATGTCTTATAATTTTTATTATTACGACATTAACAAAGAATAACAATATCTTTCTTAGTCTTCCTCCCACCAATGGATTGAGCACAACAAGGTACTAATACCACCATTAAAAGGAAAAAAAATTAAGAAAGATGTGCCAAAATACAAGTTACATATTAGTCTATGTATTATCTCTAACAAATCTCATAAATCCTTCAAGGTCCGGAGGCATTTTCGTTGGTGGTGGTGGAAAAAAAGCTTGTTCATCACCGCTTCCGGGCGAAGCAGCATCCCGCGCAAGTTTTGCTAGCATTTCTTCATAAGCTTCGTCTATCTCCGGTTGTGATTCTGCAAGTCCAAAATTTCTTCTTTCCGAACAGATCCAATCTCTAAATAGTACTGATTTTTCCAAGCTCTCCCTCATGGACGCTCTATGATCACCGATTTGAAGTCTCGCTTGATTGAAAGTGCTCTCCGATGCCACTGTTGAAGCTTGAACACTTAAAATATCTCGAGCCATCCTTGAAAGAACCGGATAGTGTTTTTGTTTGTCCTTCCACCATTCCAAAATATCGAAGGAGCCGTCAGGATTCTCTGATTCAAGTCCCTGCGACAAATAAACTTGAAGCTCATTTAGTTGTGAACTATTACCAATATTATCACCTTGAGAACCCCTGAACTCCGTCCAAGAACTAAGGGCTTTTAGGCCCGCAGTTCTTTTAGATGATTGCGAACTAGACGAAGTAGGAGTTGGAACATTTGGTTTAGCATGATCTAAGGCAAGTTGATAAGCATTATAAATTGTTTGAGCATTTATTTTAATTGAGGCTTTTGAATCTCCAAGTGTAGCAAATTCCTCAGCTGAAAGTGATAAAGCGTTATAAATTTTTGAATACCAAAAAGTGAGGACCTCCTAATTTCATTGTAGGATTTTACAATGCAGCAACACCAAAAATAGGGGGATAGGGAAAAATATTTTTTAAACTTAGCTTTCATAGAATTAATAGCTTCTTGATAAATTACCTCACCCTCTGAAAATTGAGTAAATAAATTTGCAAGTGCTGCAATATAAACTAAACAGTTAGAAATAGTAGGATAATATTGCCTAGATAATTCATTTGTAGCAACATGAAATTGTTCTAAAAAGTCTACAAGCATTTTAACATTAGTCCAATCCTGATTTGTAAGGTGCTCATCATCACCACCACCACCAACACGAGCATTAAACGTTGCGTTTATTGGGTTTCTATATTCATATGCAACAACTAAACTTTCATACATGTAATTTCATCTAGTCAGACAAGGTTTAAGAACCTTTCTTTCTCTAAGGCCAAATTCATCACATTTTGTAAAATAGTCTCTAAGTCTGCTTCTACGGTTTGAATAAAAAAGTCAATTAAGAGCCATTTTAACCTTTTCAATTTCTACATTTAAAACTTTCATACCAACACCGACGATTAAATGGTAAATATGACAAATACATCTAACATGAAAAATATTACTAAATGCAGGATTTAGTGTAGTTGTAAGCAAGCCTATAGCGTTAGTGTTACTAGAAGCATTATCCATTGAAACCGACATAATTTTATCTCTAATGCAAAAATATCTACAAATATCTGCAACTGTGTTAGCAATAAACTTACCTGTGTGGCGTGAATTAATTATTCTATAAGCAATAATGCGCTTTTGCATTATCCACTCCTCATCTATCCAATGACTTGTAACAGTTAGATAATCACAGTCATTACCACTTCTACCAATATCAGTAGTAATAACAATGCGACAATCTATATGAGTAAATAAATAGCGCAAAAATTGTTCATATTCATGTTTATATTTATAAATATCGCTCTTTACGGTTGCGCGAGGTCATCCTTTATAAGTAGGATTAAAAACTCTTCTAATATAATGCACAAAATGAGGGTTAGAAGGAAAACTATAGGGTAAGCACATAACAGTAACCATTTTTGTCAATTCTTCACGATCTTTATTTGGATCATAATATAAAATGCCACCGGTAACAGTGTTAATTCCCGGTTGAACTAGATTTGAACCTATACTAGGGTTAATCGTAGTATCTACACTTGTCCCCTCTTGCGCATCTTTCATTTGTAAATATCTAGCTTTATCTCTAGGGTGTTTCAATATGTGTCTAGTCAAACTACCTGTACCGCTACGATCTCCAGTAAATTTATGAACCAACAAAGACCCACAAGTTTTACACTTAGCCTTATTTTGTTCTCTTAATTGAGTAAAAAAATGCCAAACAAGAGATGTTTCGGGCCGTTTAGAAGGTTTTCTATTAAAAGTAGGGGTTACTACAAAAGGGTCAGGCTGAGCATCAGTTGGGTTATTAACAGGACTAGTAGATGTATCATCTAAATCCGGTTGCGTTTCATCTAAATCATCATTTTCCTCATCATTTTCAAAGATTGTTTGATTAGGATAAAGAACATCATAACTTCTTCATTTAATTGTTGACCTGGTGCAACATCATGGCAAAATTGAATACCGAAAAATTGAAAACAAGGGTTATCACTATCAAGAATAACAGGTGGAGGAGGACGGGTAACATGTCTGGGTCGGGGAGCCGGGGGAAGAGTAGTAGCTTGGCGACTAGATTCACCAATTTTAGATTTTCCCTTACCCTTACCACCAAATATTTTTTTCAAAGAAAAGTCCATATTAATTATAATTATACTAAATAAAACAAACAAAACTATAATTTTAAAACTTAAGAGTTGGAACGAGTTTACCAAATTGACGAACAACTTCTTGAAAATTGAATATCGTTGAAAACTTGAAGACTTGAATACTTCAATTCACCAACTTCACAATTTTTCACGAAATTGCAATAATAAAGTAAGCAATTATAGAAGAAAATTAGAGAGAGATTGATGAATTTGTGAGTAAAAATGAAAGAATGAGGGGGTATTTATAGTTGAGAATTGGAAAAAGGTGTAATTATAAAAAGTTTGGGGTTAAAACAAAGTTTGGGGGCCAAATGACTATTTTTTAAAGTCCCAAACGGTTGGAAATTGAAGGCCAATGGCTAGATTTTAAAAATCTGACCGTTGGCCATTTTAATTTTTTTTTATTTTTAAAAAATAGCAGTTGGGGCTCGTTTGGCCCGGTTGAACCGGCCCAGGCCCGCCTGCCGGTCCCGGGCTAAACGGTCTCGGGCTCACGGGCTATTTGGTCAGGACCGACCCGCTATGGGCTTTTGCACCACTAAGAGACCGGCCCGTTTGAACCGGCCTGTTTGGCCGTTTGGCCCACGTGCCCGGGCCGGTCCCGGGCTAGGCCCGACCCTCAATACACCCTTAAGAATAACAAGTTCCTGCTGAATTACTGATATAAGTGCATGAATCAGCTTGAGCTTCCATTTTTACAACAATAAATAAATAAATAAATAAAATATCTTTCTGAATTTATTAATATTATAGAATTATACAAATTAATCGACCAACATTGATAATAAAACTGGAAACATAAGTTCTTGATGTAAAGAGTTTTACTCTGTGATCAAGTCTTTAATTTTAAGAATATAAATTTCACTCATTATGAAGAGTTACCTGTAAATATATTTTGGGTGACCTAATTATAATGTAAAAGTTTTATGAGAAATATATATATATGCTTTAATAAAGTAGCTCGGGGGAACCTTACGACAGGACATCAGAGCGAAGGTATGAAGGTACGACAATGCAACCTAGTCTGGTCTGAGGAGGAGTGGGACCGTGAAAGCTGCAACAAAGGGAAAGGACATTCACCAGTTTCTTGAGTGAGAAGCGGATGTTGGCAGCTACTCTCTTACAGTTATGTGTTATGATTTTCGAGTTCTAGTTCAAGGCAGGACAGGACGGGACTCACGGGGGTTGTGGGGAGCCTTCCCTCAGGGAAAATCTAATAAGACTCATTCTAATACTTGAGTTCAAGCTCCTACTTTCAAGTAAGCCTATGGGTTGTTTTAAAGCTTAGTAGTTAAAACGTACTTGTGTGTTAAAAAGGCGAATTTGACTACTAAGTGGAACCAGACCGTTCAACGTAACACACATATATAGACTTGAGACTTGGCCATTGATTAAATTTATTACACTTTCTGCTATAACTGATGTACGTACCTTGAAAATCTACCCCTATTTATAATAGAGACAATTACATTATATTATATTATCTTACTTAAATTTGATAATATCGGCGGCAATTAAAGATTCTACCAAATAGTGTTATGTTAGTTGAAGACCTTTTCAAAAGATGCTAATGTTAATTGTTGTTCTTCTATTTTCAGTAAGTGTTTGCCGATTTCTTTCCGCAGCTGTAAATATTGAACTAAATGTTTGATGTTGAAAATGATATTTCAGTGCTCAGTAGCGGAGTCACGATATTTACAAAGAGATATCAAAATATAAATAAATAAACACACGAAGAAATCAAGGAGAGTCAATGATGTGACCTACGCAATGTAATTTTCCGTCCTACACAGTGTAATTTTCCCTCGAAGGAATAATGTGATTCTGCCACTGCCCGTGGCTTTGTTCAAAATTGTCACGATATCCCTCCGTAGGATGTCGTGACGGCACCTAGTCTCTACGACTAGGAAAGCAACACTTATTGAAATTAATTGATAGAAATTAACCAACATAACTATTAAGCAGAAACTGGGTATTTCTAATTGAACCCAACATTTTCAATATGAAATAATATTCCAAAACCGGTAGTACAGGTTATAAGCTCTACTGAGTTTGCTATAATATCCCTAAATGCAACTGTTCCGAAAGAGAAATAAACAGTACAAGGTGAAATTTCAGAAGGTGACTCCAAGGTCTGCGAACGCGACGATAGGTTTACCTTGAGTCTCCGCAGCAAGCCCGAACAACTAGCTAGTGATCAACCAACTACGATGTACCTGGATCTACATAAAAATATGCAGAAGCGTAGCATGAGTATACCACAGCGGTACCTAGTAAGTATCAAGACTAACCTCGGTAGAGTAGTGACGAGGGACAGTCAAGATACCCACTGGATTAAACAACCTAAACAAGTATAAATGTAGAACTAACAGGGAACAATATCTCTATAAAGCTGTCACGACCCGGATTTCCCATCCTCGGGAGTCGTGATGGCGCCTAATCGTAGAAACTAGGCAAACCGCGATATAAAGAATCATAAACTCTTTCATTTTAGCCCTTTTTAACAATTTGAATTAACAAGTAATCAAGATTGAAGTATTAACGATAAATAAAAACAAGCGAAAGACCTAATCTGATAAAATGACCAAAGCCAGTATGACAATGCTAACATACGCCTCTACCCGAAATCCGGTGTCATAATATCACGGACTGTCTATGAATTCTTCAAGCAAATGTCTGAAAAGAAAGTACAATCTGTCTCGGAAACAACTGAAAATAGAATACATAATAAGATTGAAGAGAACGTCGGGCTTGCGGACGCCTACAGGACTACCTCGGGATCTCTAGCTGGACTGAAGGCAACCACCCCAAATGCTACAGTCCAAAAGCTGCTCTGGGATCTACACATAGTGCAGAGTGTAGCATCAGCACAACCGACCCCATGTGCTGGTAAGTGCCTAGCCTAGCCTCGGCGAAGTAGTGACGAGGCTAGGACCAGACTACCAAATAACATGTACAGTTATATAATATACCGCGAAAAAATAAAACAGGAATAAACAAGTAAAGAGGGGAAGGGGTACATGCTGCAGGGGAAAATCAATACCAATAGTAAATTAAGAGAAAAACATAAGGAACAGTTTAGAATCTACAACAAATCAATGAAGAACTCGCATCCAATCTATAAACAATTCGTATTTTCTATTGTTGCGGCTCGCAACCTGATCCAAAATATAATAGCCCTGTTGCAGCGTGCAACCCGATCCATATCATTTATCATTTTTGCGGCGTGCAACCCGATCCATATCATTTATCACTATTGCAGCGTGCAACCCGATCCATATCATTTATCACTGTTGCGGCGTGCAACTCGATCCATATCATTTATCACTGTTGCGACGTGCAACTCGATCCAACTATATTATTTATCACTGTTGCGGCGTGCAATCCGATCCATATCATTTATCACTGTTGCGGCGTGCAACCCAATCCAATTATAACATTGTTGCGGCGTGCAACCCGATCCAATTATCTTTGTTGCGGCGTGCAACCCGATCCATATATAATATTATTGCGGCGTGCAACCCAATCCAAATATATATCATTGTTGCGGCGTGCAACCCGATCCATATATACCATCATCACAATCATAACAAGAGTTCCGACAAGGGATCAATAAAGAACTACACTATCCCAGCAAGGGAATCGACAGTATAAGTAACTACGTCCCGACAAGGGAGAAACAACGATAACCAAGCTTGTTCCAACATCTAACTACCTCAGCTAACACCAATACTCAGTCATAAGTAATTTCCACAAGAATAATCATAATCATTACTCAATACAGAGAACCATCAACTTAAACATCCATAGTATTATTTAAGAACACAGTAATTTACAATTCAAGACTCACGGTCATGCTCGACACCAACGTATAGACATTCGTCACCATGCCTATATGTCGTACTCAACAAGAAGCAAGTAGCAAATAGGACACAACTCCTAATCCCTCAAGCTAAGGTTAGACCAAACACTTACGTCGAACTTTCACGGCCAACTCAAGCCTCAAACACCGCTTTTCCTTTTGAATTCGTCTCCAAATCAATTGTATCTAGACATAATCGACTTAATCACATCAATAAAATCTAAACAATCCAATTCCAATGCTTAATTATAGCTTTCCCATCATTCTTCCCAAAAAATCAAAAATTGACCCCGACCCGCTTGGTCAAAACACGAGGTTCAGACCAAAACCCGATTACCCATTCACCCACGAGCCCAAATATATAATTAGTCCCAAAATTTGACCCCAAAACGAGGTCTAAATCACAATTATACAAAAAGCCCTAACTCTACCCAAATCCCTAATTTTCTACCCTTAAGAATATGATTTAAGCCTAGAAATCTAATGAGTGTTAATGGAAATTGAAGAAAATGAGTTTAAGATTACATACCTATGAATTGGTGGTGAAATCCTCTTTCAAACATCGCCCAATTTGGAGTTTGGAAGAAGAAGTAATGAGATTTTGGTTAAGTCCCGTTTTTGCTTCTGTTTTAAAATCACTGGACAGACCTTCATCGCGTTCGCGATAGGCCTGTCGTGTTCACGATGAGTTAGGCCTCAGTGACCTTCGCGTTCGCAGAGCTTTGACCCCTCAAGCCTTCGTGGGCCAGTGGCCGCATTCGCGTAGAACAAGTGAGAACCCCTCCCCCAGGCCTTTAACCTTACGCGTTCGCGAGGGCTTGGACGCGTTCGCGAGTGCTTGGACGCGTTCGCGAAGGGTATTCCCCCCTCAGCCTCGCGTTCACGAAGAAGAAATCTGGCACCTGGGAGATTTGCCTTACGCGTTCACGAGTGGGACCACGCGAACGCGAAGAACAAAATCCCTAGGCACTGAACAACCAAAAATCTGCAACTTTTTATGAATTCAAAACTTTTCGAAACCCATCTGAAACTCACCCGAGCCCTCGGGGCTCCAAACCAAACATACGCACTAACTCAAAAACATCATATGAACTTATCCGTGCGATCAAATCGCCAAAATAACCTCTTAAACAACAAATTTAGCATAGAAATCTAAGAAAAATCTAAAAACTTTCAAAGTATGAATTTTCACCACTACGGGTCCGAATCACCTCAAACGACTTCTATTTCTTACTAAATTTCACAGACTCGTCTTATTTGACATATAAGACCGTTACCGGGCTCCGGAACCAGAATACGTGCCCGATACCATCAAATTCTAAATGCATTTTATTTAAAAAACTCATAGAAATTTCCAGAAAATAATTTTCTTTAAAAATTCATTTCTCGGGCTTGGGACCTCGGAATTCGATTCCGGGCATACGCCCATGTCCCATATTTTTTCACGGACCCTCCGGGACCGTCAAATCACGGGTCCGTATCTGTTTACCCAAAATGTTGACCGAGGTCAACTTAAATGCATTTTAAGTCAAAATTTTAACGTTTTCGCAGATTTTCACATAATAGCTTTCCGGCTACGTGCCCGGACTGCGCTCACAAATCGAGGTGATGCTGAAAGATGTTTTTAAGGCCTCAGAATGCAGAATTCATTTTAAAAACAAGTGTCATCACATTCTCCACCTCTAAAACAACCGTTCGTCCTCGAACGAGCATAAGAAGGAAGTACCTGACTCGGGGAAAAGATGGGGATAACGGCTCCGCATATCGGACTCGGACTCCCAGGTCGATGCCTCAGAAGGCTGCCCTCTCCACTGAACACGAACAGAAGGAAAACTCTTCGATCTCAACTGACGAACCTACCAGTCTAGAATAGCTACCGACTCCTCCTCATATGACAAGTCCTTGTCCAACTGGACAGTGCTGAAATCTAACACGTGGGATGGATCGCCGTGATACTTCTGAAGCATGGACACATGAAACACTGGATGCACGGCTGATAAGCTCGACGACAATGCAAGTCTATAAACGACCTCTCCCACTCGTGTAAGAATCTCAAACGGGCCAATGAACCTAGGGCTAAGCTTGCCCTTTTTCCAAATTTCATCACGCCCTTCATAGACGACAGTCGAAGCAATACCCGCTCACCGACCATGAAAACCAAATCTCGAACCTTACGGTAGGCATAGCTCTTTTGCCGGGACTAAACTGTACGAAGCCTATTCTGAATAATCCTGACCTTGTCCAAGGCATCCTGAACTAGATCCATACCCAACAATCGAGCCTCTCCCGGCTCAAACCATCCAACCGGAAATCGACACCGTCTACCATATAAAGCCTCATAAGGAGCCATCTGGATACTCGACTGGTAGCTGTTGTTGTAGTCAAACTCTGCTAAAGGCAAAAACTGATCCCACGAGCCTCCAAAGTCAATGACACAAGCTCGGAGCATATCCTCCAAAATCTGAATAGTCCGCTCGAACTGCCCGTCCGTCTGATGATGAAATGTTATGCTCAGCTCAACCCGTGTGCCCAACTCTTGCTGAACTGTTCTCCAGAAATGTAAGGTAAAATGCGTACCTCGATCCGAAATGATAGACTCGGGCACACCATGTAGACGAACAAACTCCCGGATATAGATCTCAGCTAACCTCTCAGAAGAATAAGAGACTACCACAGGAATAAAATGTGCTGACTTGGTCAGCCTATCAACAATAACCCACACTGCATCGAACTTCTTCTGAGTCTATTGGAGTCTAACAACGAAGTTCATAGTGATCCTCTCCCACTTTCACTCAGTAATCTCAATCTTTTGGAACAAACCACCAAGCCTTTGATGCTCATACTTAAACTGCTGACAATTCAAACACTGAGCCATATATGCAGCGATATCCTTCTTCATTCTCCGCCACCAATAACGCTGCCACAAACTGATACATCTTTGCAGTGCCCGGGTGAATAAAGTACCGGGAGCTATGGGCCTCCTCTAAAATCAACTCTCGAAGACCATCCACATTAGGCATATAAACTCAACCCTACAATCTCAAAACTCCATCATCACCTAAGGTAACCTGCTTGGCACCTTCGTGCTGTACTGTGTCTCTAAGGACACACAAAGGGGGATCATCATACTGCCGATCATAGATACGCTCCAATAAAGAAGAACGAGCGACTGTGCAAGCTAACACACGACTGGGCTTAGAAACATCCAACCTCACGAATTGATTGGCCAAAGTCTGAACATCCAAAGCAAGCAGCCTCTCATCGACCGGAATATAAGCAAGACTACCCATACTGACTGACTTCCTACTCAAAACATCGACCACTATGTTGGCCTTTCCCAGATGATATAAGATGGTGATATCATAGTCTTTTAACAGTTCCAACCACCTTCTCTGCCTCAAATTCAACTCCTTCTACTTGAACAAGTACTGCAGACTCTTGTGATCCATGAATACCTCACATGCCACGCCATACAGATAATGCCTCCAAATCTTCAACGCATGAACAATGGCTGCTAACTCCAAATCATGAACCGGATAGTTCTCTTTATGAATCTTCAACTGCCATAAAGCGTAGGCAATGACCTTACCATCCTGCATCAACACTGCACCAAGTCCACTACGAGTTGCATCACAACAAACCGTATAAGGCCCTTAACCTATGGGTAAAACCAACACCGATGCCGTAGTCAGAGCTGTCTTGAGCTTATGATAACTCGCCTCACACTCGTCCGACCATCTGAAATAGGCACCCTTCTAGGTCAACCTGGTCATCAGGGCTGCGATAGATGAAAACCCCTCCCAAAACCGACGATAATAGCTTGCCAATCCCAAAACACTCCGAATTTCTGTAGCTGATGCTGGTCTAGGCCAGTTCTTGACTGCCTCAATCTTCTTCGGATCAACCTGAATACCCTCTGCGGATACAACATGACCCAGGAATGCAACTGAACTCAACCAGAACTCACATTTCGAAAACTTGGCATACAACTTACTATCCCTCAATGTCTGAAGAACCACTCTAAGATGCTGCTCGTGCTCCTCCCGGCTACGGGAATAGATCAAAATGAAGACTATTACGAACAAATCCAAGTAAGGCCTGAACACTCGGTTCATCAACTCCATAAAAGCTGCTGGGGCATTTGTCAACCCGAATGACATCACTAAGAACTCATAATGTGCATACCGAGTGCAGAAAGCTGTCTTAGGGACATCAGATACCATAATCCTCAACTGATGGTAGCCAGATCTCAAGTCAATCTTGGAATATACCTTGTCGCCCTGAAGCTGGTCAAACAAATCATCAATCCTTCGCAATGGATACTTATTCTTGATTGTAACCTTGTTCAACTGCTGGTAATCAATACACATTCTTATCGATCCATCCATCTTATTAACAAACAACACCGACGCTCCCCAACGCAAAACACTGGGTCTAATGAAAACCTTCTCAAGCAAGTCTTGCAACTGCTTCTTCAACTCTTTCAACTCAGGCAGGGCCATACGATACGGCAGAATAGAAATGGGCTGAGTGCTCGGAGCCAAATAAATGCAGAAGTCAATATCCCAATCGGGTGGCATACCCGATAGGTCTGAAGGAAATACCTCAGGGAACTCACGAATGACAGGTACAAAATCAATAGAAGGAACCTCGGCACTAGAATCACGAACATATGCCAAATAGGACAAACACCCCTTCTCGACCATACGTCGAGCCTTCACATAAGAGATAACACTACGGGTAAAATGACCAGGAGTCCCTCTCCTCTCTAAACGAGGTAAACCCGACAAGGCTAAGGTCACAGTCTTGGCATGACAGTCCAAGATAGCATGGTAAGGTGATAACCAGTCCATCCCTAGTATGAGTCTGTGAAATTTAGTAAGAAACAGAAGTCGTTTGAGGTGATTCGGATCCGTAGTTGTGAAAATTCATACTTTGAAAGTTTTGAGATTTTTCTTAGATTTCTATTCTAAATTCGTTGTTTAAGAGGTTATTTTGGCGATTTGATCACACGGATAAGTTCATATGATATTTTTGAGTTAGTACGTATGTTTGATTTGGAGCCCTGTGGGCTCGGGTGAGTTTCGGAAAGTTTTGAACTCATAAAAGTTGCAGGTTTTTGGCTGTTCAGTGCCCAAGGATTTTGTTTTTCGCGTTTGCGTGGTCCCACTCACGAACGCGTAAGGCAAATCTCCCAGGTGCCAGATTTCTTCTTCACGAATGCAAAGCCTGAGACGCGAACACGAAGCTGAGGGGGGAATACCCTTCGCGAACGCGTCCAAGCACTCGCGAACGCGTAAGGTTAAAGGCCTGGGGGAGGGGTTCTCACTTGTTCTACGCGAACGCAGCCACTGGCCCGCGAACGCGAAAGCTCGAAGGGTCAAAACTCTGCGAACGCGAGCCCAATGTTGCGAACGTGAAGGTCACTGAGGCCTAACTCATTGCGACTGCGATAGGCCTATCGCGAATGCGATGAAGGCCTATCCAGTGATTTTAAACAGAAGCAAAAACGGGACTTTACCAAAATCTCATAACTTCTTCTTCTAAACTCCAAATTGGGTGATTTTTGAAGGAGGATTTCACCAACAATTTATAGGTATGTAATCTTAGACTCATTTTCTTCAATTTCCATTAGCACTCATTAGATTTCTAGGCTTAAATCATGTTCTTAAGGGTAGAAATTTAGAGATTTGGGTAGAGTTAGGGCTTTTTTTATAATTGTGATTTAGACCTCGTTTTGAGGTCAAATTTTAGGACTAATTATATATTCAGGCTCGTAGGTGAATGTGTAATTGGGTTTTGGTCCGAACCTCGTGTTTTGACCAAGCGGGCCCGGGGTCAATTTTTGACTTTTTAGGAAGAATGATGGGAAAGCTATAATTAAGCATTGGAATTGGATTGTTTAGCGTTTATTGATGTTATTAAGTCGATTATGTCTAGATACAGTTGATTTGGAGCCGAATTCAAAAGGAAAAGTTTGAGGCTTGAGTTGGCCATGGAAGTTCGAGGTAAGTGTTTGGTCTAACCTTAGCTTGAGGGATTAGGAGTTGTGTCCTATTTGTTACTTGCTTCTTGTTGAGTACTACGTTTAGGCATGGTGACGAGTATCTATACGTTGGTCATGAGTTACCGCTCCGTTTTCCCTATTTCTGCTTCTTTATGCTCTTTTTATCCATGTTAAGTGGTATCGGGTTGGTCGGATCGAATCCGGAATGAATTTGGTAAGGTTTGAGACACTTAGTCTCTTTTGAGGAAGCTTAAGTTAGAAAAGTCAATTGGATGTTGACTTATATGTTAGAGGGCTCGAAAGTGAGTTCTAATAGTTCAGTTAGCTTCGGGAGGTGATTTGTGGATTAGGAGCGCGATCAGAATGAATATTGGAGGTTCGTAGTAGATTTGGGCTTGAATTGGCGAAGTTGATATTTTGGCGATTTCCGATTGGTAGGCGAGATTTTGATATAGGGGTCAGAATGGAATTCCGAGAGTTGCAGTAGTTCCGTTGTGTCATTCGAGATGTGTGTGCAAAATTTCAGGTCATTCATATGTGGTTTGGTTGGGTTTTTTATCAAAAGCGAAATTTGGAAGATTTTAGAAAGTTTGGCTTGAATCCGATGTGTTTTGGGTGATTTGATGTTGCTTGAGGTGTTTTGATGATTGGAACAAGTTTGAATAAGGTATTGGGATATGTTTGTGCTTTTGGTTGAGGTCCCGGGGGCCTCAGGGTGATTTCGGATGGTTAACGGAGAAGTTGGATTTTTGTTGCAGTTGCTGAATTTGCTGCTTCTGATATTTTCGCTCTTGCGGATTGGGGACCGCAGGTGCGGCGCCGCACGTGCGGAAAGGGAACCGCAGAAGTGGATTTAGCCATAGATGCGGATTTGGCCCATTAAATGATTTCCGTAGAAGCGGAGGAAAGACCGCATATACGGAACCGCAGAAGCGGCTATTGTGCCGCAGATGCGAAACAACTGGGCAGAACATATAAGTTATTTCATTTTGCGAAATTGAGCTATTTCACCATTTTTGACTTCGGCATGGGAGCTTTTGGGCGATTTGGGAGAGACATTTCAAGAAAATTTCATTGATGTAAGGAATTTGGACCTAAAACTCGTTCCTATGCTATTATTTCATGGATTAGATCTGGAAATTATGGAAATCAAAGGTTAAAATTGGGGAAACTAGGGCTTGGAAACTTAGGCCTTTAATTGCGGATTTGAAGGACCATTTGGGGTCGGATTTGAGAACTTTTGATATGTATGAACTCGTGGGTAGATAAGGAACCTATTGATGTGAAAATTATTGAATTCCAAGACGCGGGCCCGGGGGTCGGGATTTGGTAATTTCGGGATTTGTGCCCTTTATTGATTTGTTTTCGCTTGGGCTTCGTTCCCTTAGCATATTGTGACGTTCTCGTTCTGATTTTGGATAGATTAGACGTGTGTGGAGGCCGATTCGAGGGGCAAAGGTGTCGCGAGCTAGAGATTTGACCGGTTCGAGGTGGGTAATGATTGTAAATGATGTTCTGTGGGTTTGAAACCCCGGATTGCACATTGTAGTGCTATATTGAGGTGAGGCACACGCTCGATGACGAGTGTGGGGTCGTGCACTATTGCTGATTGTGACTTGGTCCATCTCGATTGATGATTTTACCGCGTATTTGATTGAAAACTATTTGCTACCATTATTATTTGGGCTGAATGTCATATTTGGGCCTAGTGACAACTATTTGAACCCTTCGGGGCTTTTTATTGATATTTCCTCATTGTTTTGACTATATACTTGAACTCAGTCAAGTTATTTTCTACCGTTTTCATACTCAGCCATATTTACTCAGTTTTTAAGACTTAAATGATATTTTAAATGATGTTTGGGCTGAGAAACATTGTTTTACTATTGCCCGAGGGGCTTGTGAGGATTTTGACTGAGTAAGGTCGAGGGCCTATGTTGTGAGGATTTGATACTGATTATGAGGCCAAGGGCCTGAGATATGTACGCCATGAGTGTCTTGACTGATATGAGGCCGAGGGCCTAGTTTTGATGCCACGAGATGGATTGTTAATGCGCTTGGACCGTAAGGGGCCCCTCCAGGAGTTTGCACACCCCCTAGTGAGCGCGGGTACCCATTGTGATATGAGATTGAGCCTGAGGGGCTGGTATTGTTCTGAGATGTTGCTCAATGGGCGGATTTATTAATATTGTGCCCGAGGGCCGAACCTTTATGTGTTTATTTTTTTCATAATTGACTGTCAATTACCTGTTTACTTATTGAAAAGGATTTTTACTTAACTTTTCACTGGTTTACTGCTTTTAAATGGTTTTACTGCTTCATTATAGAATGCCTTGTGCCTTACGTGCTTTCATACTTTCAGTCGTTATTTACATTTGTTACTCACTAAGTTGGAGTACTCACTTTACTCCCTGTGCCCTGTGTGCAAATTTAGGCGTAGCTGGTTCCGCTCCCGAGTGTTGATTCATTCCAGCTTCAGGCGGATCTCGAGGAGTCTTTAGGTAGTTACTGGCGTTCGCAGCCCGGAGCTCCTCCCTATCTCTTTTCCTTTATGTCCTTAGTCTAGTATTAGACTCTGTAGTTACATTTGAGTATTCAGTGTTGTTAGATGCTTGTGACTTGTGACACCCCGGTTAGGGATGTGTTAGGTTGTACTTCCACATTTTATTGATATTATTCGCTACTTAGTATTATTAGATCATGATTTAGACTGTTTTTATGTTCCTTAACTATTTAAAAAGTGAATTGGGTTTAATTGGCTGGCCTTGTCCTCACGAGAGGCGCCATCACGACCGGGTTCGGGTTTAGAGTCGTGACAGTTGGTGTCGAGCATGACCGTGAGTACTGAATTGTAAATTATTGTGTTCTTAAATAATACTACGGATGTTTAAGTTGTTGGTTCTCTGTATTGAGTAAGGATTATGATTATTCTCATGGAAATTACTTATGACTGAGTATTGGTGTTAGCTGAGGTAGTTAGATGTTAGAACAAGTTTGTTTATTGCTGTTTCTCCCTTGTTGGGACGTAGTTACTTATACTGTCGATTCCCTTGTCGGGATAGTGTAGTTCTTTATTGATCCCTTGATGGAACTCTTGTTATGATTGTGTTGATGGTATATGTGGATCGGGGTTGCGCGCTGCAACAATGATATATATTTGGATCGGGTTGCATGCCGCAACAATATTATATGTGGATCGAGTTGCATGCCGCAACAAAGATATGATTGGATCGGGTTGCATGCCGCAACAATGATATAATCGGATTAGGTTACACGTTGCAACAGTGATAAATGATATGGATCGGGTTGCACACCGCAACAATGATAAATAATATAGTTGGATCGGGTTGCACGCCGCTACAGTGATAAATGATATGGATCGGGTTGCATGCCGCAACAGTGATAAATGATATTGATCGGGTTGCACGCCGCAACAATGATAAATGATATGGATCGGGTTGCACACCACAACAGGGCTATTATGTTTTGGATCGGGTTGCGAGCCGCAACAATAGAAAATACGAATTGTTTATAGATTGGCTGCGAGTTCTTCATTGATTTATTGTAGATTCTAAAGTGTTCCTTATGCTTTTCTCTTAATTTACTGTTGGTATTGATATTCCCCTGCATCATGTACCCCTTCCCCTCTTTATTTGGTTATTCTTGTTTTATTTTTTCGGGGTATATTATATAATTGTACAAGTTATTTGGTAGTCTGGTCCTAGCCTCGTCACTACTTCGCCGAGGTTAGGCTAGGCACTTACCAGCACATGGAGTCGGTTGTGCTGATGCTACACTCTACACTATATGCAGATCCCGGAGCAGCTTTTGGACAGTAGCATTTGGGTGGATGCCTTCAGTCCAGCTAGAAAACCCGAGGTAGTCTTGCAGGCGTACGCAGGCCCGACGTTCTCTTCTATCTTATTATGTATTCTTTTTCAGTTGTTTTCCGAGACAGATTGTACCTTTTTTCAGACATTTGCTTGTAGAATTCATAAAAAGTCCGTGATATTGTGAAACCGGATTTCGGGTAGAGATGTATGTTAGCATTGTCGTACAGGCTTTGGTCATTTTATCAGATTAAGTCTTCAGCTTGTTTTTATTTATCGTTAATATTTCAATGTTGATTACTTGTTAATTCAAATTGTTAAAAAGGGATAAAATGAAAGAGTTTGTGATTTTTTATATTACAGCTTGCTTAGCTTCTACGAGTAGGCGCCATTACAACTTCCGAGGGTGGGAAATCCGGGTCGTGACAAGTTGGTATCAGAGCTCTAGGTTACATATGTCTCACAATTCACAGACAAGCTTAATAGAGTCTGAGGGATCGGTATAGAGACGTCTGTATTTATCCCCTAGAGGCTACAGAGTTAGGAATTACTTCACATTTATTCTCTCCTATCGTGCAATTTGTTCTCAATGCTAAATTGAAACCTCTACTCTTGTCCTTTCGTGAATAGCGAGGTCACATACTGCTTCTTCAGCTGAACAACAGTACAGACTGGTGATAGATCAATTACATCTTCAAAGGCTTTGTGGAGGTTGGATAGGTTTTACCAAGCTCTTCACTATCACTTTCAGCGGTGCATCTTCTGAGGATCCCCAGGATTATCTAGATAGTTGTCATGAGGTTCTCAGAAACATGGGGATAGTAGAGACCAATGGGGTCGATTTTGCTACTTTTCGCTTGTCGGGATCCTCCAAGACTTGGTGGAGAGACTATTGTTTGGCTAGACCAGCCGGATCGCCAGCTTTGACTTGGGAGCAGTTTACTCAGCTATTTCTGGAGAAGTTTCTCCCCATCACTCAGAGAGAGGCCTATCAGAGGCAGTTTGAGCATCTCTAGTAGGGTTCTATGACTGTTACCCAGTATGAGACCAGATTCATCGACTTGGCTCGTCATGCTCTTATCATACTTCCCATGGAGAGAGAGAGAGAGAGTGTGTGTATGAGGAGATTCATTGATGGACTTATTCAGCCGATTCGTCTTCAGATGGGTAGGGAGATAGGGAGTGAGATTTCCTTCCAGGAGGAGGCCAATGTGGCCAGGAGAGTGGAGATGGTTCTATCACAAGGAGGTGGTCATGGGTCGGACAAGAGGCCTCGTCATTCAGGCAGATTCAGTGGTGCCTCGTCTGGAGGCAAGGATTCGTATGGTAGAGGCCATCCTCCTAGGCCCTTTCAGTCAGCACTTCAGGTTTCTCACGGTGCTTCAAGTGGACGTGGTTCTCATATGTAGTATTCTGATCAGCAGCTCTACAGTGCACCACCAGCTCCTATCAGTGCACCGCCGCTCCAGATTTTTCGGGGTGGCCATTCAGGTCGCCAAGGTCAGTCTCAGTTTTCTCAGTCGTAGCACTCAGGTGGATGTTTTGAGTGTGGTAAGTATGGTCATATCAGGGTTCCCGTGCTATGGTTCAGGCACCAAGTGTTCCATCGCCCGCCCAACCAGCTAGAGGTGGGGGTAGAGATGCTAGAGGTAGAGGTAGAGGTATTAGAGGTGGAGCTCAAACCTCTAGAGGTGGAGGTCAGCCAGCTACAGGCCATCCCAGAGATGTAGTCCAGGGTGGTGGGGCCCAGCCCCAATGTTATGCTCTTCCAGCCAGGCCTGAGGCTGAGGCTTCTAATGTAGTTATCACAGGTACTGTTCTGGTTTGTGGCAGAGATGCTTCAGTTTTATTTGATCCAGGGTCTACATACTCCTATGTGTCATCTTATTTTGCAACGTATCTGGTCATGCCTAGTGATTCCTTGAGTACCCCTATATATGTGTCTACATCGGTGGGTGATTCTATTGTGGTAGATCGAGTCCATCGCTCTTGTATAGTTGTGATTGGGGGTCTTGAGACTCGTATAGATTTGTTGCTTCTGGACATGGTTGATTTCTATACCGGGTTTCGAAACCAGAATACGTGCCCGATACCATCAAATTCTAAATGCATTTCATTTCCAAAACTCATAGAAATTTTTAGAGAATAATTTTCCTTAAAAATTCATTTCTTGGGCTTGGGACCTCGGAATTCGATTCCAGGCATACGCCCAAGTCCCATATTTTTCCACGGACCCTCCAAGATCATCAAATCAAGGGTCCGGGTCCGTTTACCCAAAATGTTGACCGAAGTCAACTTAAATGCATTTTAAGTCAAAATTTCAATATTTTCACAGATTTTCACATAATAGCTTTCCGGCTATGCGCCCGGACTGTGCACGCAAATTGAGGTGATGCTAAAAGAAGTTTTTAAGGTCTCGGAATGCAGAATTCATTTTAAAAATAAGTGATGACCTTTTGGCTCATCACAAAAGCTAGGCATCATGACAATAATAATACAATGCTTGTAATAGGAACTAAAAGCAACCGTTACCAACGAGACACAACAGGTAATAACACTGTGGAGTAAGCTGAACACAGTTTAAATCTGGTGAAGCCAAACAAAGGAAAACAAGTAACAACTCAATAAGAATAACCGCTTTCACACTAGGTTTATCCAAGAATTTCCACGAGGTACTAAACCTAAAATCACAAATCACGGGTCCCAATTTATGAACCTTAATCACTTGGCACCTTGTGCCCACATTACAACTTATAACTGCATAGATGACTCACGTGCCAAGAAGGTGACAATATCTAATATCTGCGTGGACCACTCACGTGCCAACAATAAGAATGATTCATGACTGCACGGACAACTCACGTGCCAATAGAACAACTCTCACACAGACGGCAAGTAGACAAGAGTACATGTAAATGATCAATAACATCATGATTCATCTTCTTAAACAAATACGGGTGATTAATTATGTGTATGCTTGCGCAAGTGTTCTATCAAAGTTAAAGTCAACAAGCAAGAGTAGAGATAGTGAATGGAACGTAAGAAACGATCACCACAAAATGTACATGGTAAAACTCCCACAAGGTAGGCACGTCACTACACAAATATCAACAACAATAATGCCTTCAGGCCATCACAAATCATTCCGCGACATAGCCCACCTTGTCTTGCCACATGCGCAATAATAAAGTAAATGCCTGTCTTGTCTCATCGTACGCACATAACATGTGGCTTTGTCACGCCACATGTGCAAATATCAATAGCAACAACAGCATGGCAGAAACCTCGTGCAAACGCCCGAACAATCCTCCCAACAATATCACGTGTGCCAAAACATAAAAACACAATAAAATTACTTTCACAATATATGCCCATATGCCACAACATTTCCTCAAAACAGTTTCAATATCACAACCACACATAGCCCTCGGCTCAACAACACTGAGTACAACAACAACAACAATCACAACACGAGAATACGACAAGTAAATCAACTTAGGAACTGCAGAGCATAAAAAATAGAAGAATGAGCCCACAAAGAAAGACACACTAGGAAATAATGGTCTCAACAAGAATAGCTCAACAAAGGGAGAGATAATGTGTAGCACTAATTCCACAAAAGTACAGTTTGACGATAAGAGAGATAACATGAATCAATGATTGTAAATAAGGATAAGTTAAACAATGAAAAGGGATAGCAAAACTTCATTTAAGGTTGAGCATTTACAGAAGAGATACAACAAATTCAATTAAGGATAATCAATTACGGAAAAGATAATAATAACTTCAATTAAGGATAAACAATTAAGAAAAAGATAGTAATAATTTCAATTAAAGATAAGCAATTACGAAAAAGATAACATGGCAATAAAAGAGGCAACAACTTCAATCAAGGCACTTAAGGGTTCAATTGGCAACAAGGGTAAAACATGAATCAATTAATTCCAAATAAGACACGTAAGGGTAAATTTAATAAATGGAGGATTTAACATGATAAAACAACTTCATATCTAATGAACATAAGAACCAAAGAGCCCTAAACAGTCAAATTTTCATAATTAAGCCTGAGCACGTACTCGTTACCTCGCATACACGGCCTTCACACGATACAATTAACACAAATGACTCAAATCATAAGGGGTAGTTCCCTCCCACAAAGTTAGGCAAGATACTTACCTCAAAGAAGCTAGACTGATACTCTAAAATGACCTTCTCGAGTGAAACAACCTCTGGACGGCTCAAATCTAGTCAAAATAACTTCAAATAATAAATAAAACTCATAAGAAATAATTCCGGGTAATAAAGTTTCGATCTTTAATTAAAACTAAAAGTTACCCCAAAAGTCAACCCCTGGACCCGCACCTCGGAACCCGATAAAATTCACAAAACCTGAATACCCATTCTGATACGAGTCCAACCTAATAAAAATTATCAAATTCTGATATCAAATCGATCCTCAAATCCGCAATTTACATTTTTGAAAGATATTTACAAAATTTTCATTTCTTCCATTCAATTCACTAATTTAATGATGAAAACAAAGATAAAATCATGAAATAAAATCAAATCCGGATAAAGATCACTTACCCCAAACAACCACGTGAAGAACCCCTCAAATATCGCCAAATCCTATGTCTACAACTCAAAATATGAAGAAAATGGCCAAACCCTCGACTTATATGATTCTGCCCAGGACTACCGCATTTGCAGACACACATGCGCACCTGCGCCTTCACTTGTGCGAGCCAATTTGCCGCATCTGCGGCCTTTACTTGCCAATGCAGGGATCACACCTGCAACCATATTTTCGCATCTGCGATTTCGCAGAAGAGACTCAAACTCAGCAGAAGCGGACACCATCTGGAGCCTCCAACGCGCATCTGCGATCTTTCTTCCGCAGATGTGTCACGACCCTAAAACCGGCCCGGTCATGATGTCGCCTATCGTGAAACTAGGCCAGCCGACACAACTCCCGAATTAACCATTTATCAATAAAAGTCATTTTTAAGTCTTTACTTAATCAAATATTTTATAATGAAAATCTAAATGAACAGTGCGGAATAAATATACAAGCCCGACATCGGGGTGTCACAAGTCACGAGCATCTATTAAGGTCTGAAAATACATAAAAAACAATCTAAGGGATACAAGAGGGAGAAGAGCAGGGGCTACGAATGTCGGGCAGCTACCTTGCTAACTCCAATGATTCTGCTACTGAGCAACCAACACCCGCTACCGGGTTCAAAACCTACCTGAATCTACACACAAGGTGCAGAGAGTAATGTGAGTACGCCAACTTAGTAAGTAATAAAAGTAAATGAAAGCTGAGCAGTAAGAAAACATGTAAACCACGTCATAACACTACAACAAATGTAGATCATTTCCAAAGCAGTGCACAAAATCATTTACTTCAAAAATTATGCTCATTTCGGTAAAAACCTTTTTAAAACAACTTTCAATGTTTTCAAACGAGTGATCAAACGAGTGATAAAACAGTGAGTAAAAATGATAGAAATATAAACAGACCCTCGGGCATAATATCAACAGAACCAGCCCCTCGGGCTACCTCACAATCACTCGTAATCAGCCCCTCGGGCATAACATGAATCAAGAACCGCCCCTCGGGCAAAACATGGATCAAGAACAGCCCCTCGGGCAACAATATGAAACAACAACAGTCCCTCGGGCTACATCATATCACTTACACTAGGTACCCGCACTTACTGGGGGTGTACAGACTCCGGGAGGGGCCCCTTATGGCCCAAGCGCAATAACAAGACATCTCGTGGCATAATCAATATATCACTCACTTAGGGTACCTGCGCTCATTGGGGGTGTACAGACTCCGGGAGGGGCCCCTTACGGCTCAAGCGCAATATCAAGCCATCTCGTGGCATAATCGATAGGCTCTCGGTCTCATATCAAGCCACCTCATGGCGTAACAAATTAGGCCCCCGACCTCATAATAATAAATCAGTACCACACTGCTGCGGCGTGCAGCCCGATCCCATAATATCCTCACAACACAGGCCCTCGGTCTCACTCAATTAGAAACCTCTCATGCCACTCGGGCAATAGTAAAACATGATGTTCAGCCCAAAATATCATTTAAAATATCAAAATGGAGTAAATATGGCTGAGTTATGAAAACAGTATTATACAACATGACTGAGTACAAATATGAAGCCAAAAACAGTGAGGAATAGTAGTAAAAATCCCCTAAGGGTCCAAAATAGTTGGCACGAAGCCCAAATATGGCATTCAGCCCAAAACATGGTAATAATTTCCAAAACATAATGATATCAAACAGTTTTCATCAAATACGCGACTTAACAGTCATAAGGGACGGACTAAGTCACAATCCCCAATGGTGCACGACCCCATGCTCATCATCTAGCATGTGTGTCACCTCAAAGTAGCACAACGATGTGAAATCTGGAGTTTCATATCCTCAGGACAAACATTTACAATCATTACTTACCTCAATCCGGTCCAAAATCTAACCCGCGATGCCTTTGCCTCTTAACTCTGCCTCCGAATGCTCCAAATCTAGCCAAAAGCAGATTCATACCATCAAAATATGCTAAGGGAACAAAACCCACTCGAAAATAACCAATTTATATCAAAAATTCCGAAATTGGCCAAATCCGACCCCCGGGGCCCATGCCTCGGAATCCGATAAAAATCACATCAATAAAATTCTTATCCTCCCACAAGTCCATACATACCAAAAACATCAAAATTGGACATCAAATGGCCCCTCAAATCCCCAATTTACACTTTCCATTTTCAAGCCATAATTTCCCAATTTTAGGTTTTAATTTCCACAAATTTCATGTTTAAACAAGTAAGAATCAATATAGGATCGAGTATTGAGTTCAAAAATATTACTTTCAAGTGTTTCCCTCTTCATTCCTTCTCAAAAAGCTCCAAAATCGCACAAAAATGGTGAAAGATAGAACAAAAATCGCGAACACGGCTATTTAAACATTTTGCCCAGGCCAAAAATTCCTTCTTCGCGAACGCGGTCAAAGCCTCGCGTTCGCGAAGCACAAAAAATTCCCAACTCAAATTTCCTCTTACGCAAATGCGAACACTAACCTCATGAACACGATCCCTTACTCAGCTCAGCCTACGTGAACGCGTTTCTTCAGTTGCGAATGCGACGCTTTAGGGCCTGGTGCCCAAGTCTGCTTCACTCTTCTACGCGAACGCGAACCATGCCACGCGTTCGCGATGCACAATCAGACTCAACCTTCGCAAACGCAGAACCAACATCGCAAATGTGAAGGGTAACTGGCCTACCTCACTCAACATTTTTTCGCGAATGCGAAGAGCAAAAGTCTGCAACACTGATATGAAGAAATCTGCAACTTTCAAAACAAGAATTTGATCCGTTTAACCACCCGAAACTCACTCGAGGCCCTCGGTACCTCAACCAAATATGCCAACATATCCTATATCATTCAAACTTGTTCCAACCTTCGGGAAGCTCAAACAACATCAAAACACCAAGATTACTTCGGATTCAAGCTTAAGAATTCCAAAAATTTCCGAATTCCGAATTCGATCAAAAAGTCTATCAAACCTTGTCTGAATGACCTGAAATTTTGCACACATGTCACAAATGATACAACGGATCTACTCCAACTTCCGAAATTCCATTCCGACCCCCATATCAAAATCTCACCTATCAACCGAAAAATGCCAAAAATCCTATTTTCGCCAATTCAAGCCTAAATCTTCCGCGAACCTCCAAAATACATTACAATCATACTCCTAAGTCCCAAATAACCTAACGGAGCTAACCAAATCATAAATATTCCAATCCGAGATCATATACTAACAAGTCAAAACTTGGTCAAACCTTTCAAATTTTTAAGCTTCAAACTGAGAACTATTCTTCCAAATTCATTCCGATTACCCTAAAAACCAAAACCGACGATTTAAATAAGTCATAAAACATCATACAGGGCTAGTCATGCCCTAGAACTGGCGAGCGAAGTGCAAAAACTCAAAACGATCGGTCGGGTCGTTACAAGATGCCTCCTCGCACCTGCAGTTCTCCATTCGCGGAAGTGATTGAACAGGGTGGAACCAATGTCGCAGAAGCAACCAATAGCTTGCAAAATCAGTCACGCACATGCGCACAAAAATTCGCAGGTGCGACACACTAGAACCAGCAACCCAGAATTTTCCTAAGTTCAAATTCCAAGCCGTTAACCATCCGAAATCTACCCGAGGCCTCCAGGATCCCATTGAAACATACCAACAAGTTTTATAACATAATGTGGACCTACCCGAGGCCTCAAATCACATCAAACAATGTCTAAACTTTGAATTGCACCACGAATTGAACTTGGCTTTCAAATCTTCCAATTTTCAAAACTTGTGCCGAAACATATCAAATCAACCTGGAATGACGTCAAATTTTGCATGCATGTGTCAAATGACATAATGAAGCTCATCCAACTCCTGGAATTTTGAACCTGATATCAACAAAGTCTACTCCCGGTCAAACATCTTAACATTCCAAAACTTTAATTTTTGTCAAAATGCTTCAAATTATCCTACAGACTTCCAAATCCAAATTTGTATGAACTCCTACAACTAAAATCACCATACAAAGTTATTGGAATCATCAAAATACCATTTTGGAGTCGTCTACACAAAATTCAAAACTCTGGTCAACTCTTTTCATTTGAGCTTCTAAAGCAAGTATCGTTCTTCCAAATCAATCCCGAATCATCCGAAATATAAACTCGACCATGAAAGCACGTCATAATTCATAATACAAAGTTGTTTGAGACCTTAAACCACCGAATGGAACACAAATTCTCAAAATGACCGATTGGGTCGTTACAAAAATATAATTAGTGTATCCTAGTTTTTATGTTGGGTGTCCTTCCGACCATTTGAATTTTGTCTTTGTTAGCAAAATCTTAGTATTAGGTAAATATGTTAATCGGTCCGGGCCGGACTGGCCCACTAACAGCCCGTTTCGTCCTAATTGAGCCTGGTCCAGTAAGAGGTAGGACGAGTTGGCTAGGGTAGGGGTTGTTCCAGACATTGTCAGCCTTTTTTTTGTACCAATGTTTCGGAACCCAACTAGCCCGGTTACTATTGCAAAATTTGTTATGTTTTTTTTTTAAATTCTAACTATTTGTAACGACCCAGTCGGTCGGTTCATGAGTTACAATCTTGTTTCCCTCATTTCTGCTTCTTTATATGTTGTTCAGCTGTATTTTATTGTATCGTGTTGGTTAGTTCGGGTTCAGAGTGGTCTTGGAGTGGAATGTGACACTTAGTCTCTTATTTAGAAACTTAAGTTGGAAAAGTCAATCAGATATTGACTTAGACATAGAAAATCTTGGATATGCGTTCTGATGGTTAGGTTAGCTCCGTTAGGTGATTTTGTACTTAGGAGCGTGTTCGAAATGTAATTTGGAGGTCCGTGGTAGAATTATGCTTGAATTGGCGAAATTAAAAATTTGGAATTTTTCGATCGGCAGTGAAAATCTTAATATCGAGGTCGAAATGGAATTCCGAAAATTGGACTAGGTCTGTAATTTTATTTTTGACGTGTGTGCAAAATTTCAAGTCATTCGGAGTTGATTTGATAGGTTTCGGTGTCATTTGTGAAATTTAAAAGTTTATAAGTTCTTAGGCTTGAATCCGAGGTTGATTTGGTGTTTTGGTGTTGTTTTTGGTGATTAGAAGGCTCGACTAAGTTTGAATGATGTTATGGGATGTGTTGGCATGTTTGGTTGAGGTTCTGAGGGCCTCGGGTGAGTTTCGGGTGGTTAACAGATCAATTCTTGGTTTTGGAAGTTGACTGAATTTCTGGTATTTTGTTGCAGAGAATTCCTTCATCGCGTTCGCGAAAGGATTTTGAGAGGGGCAACTAATTTGTTCTTCGCGTTCGCGATGTGGCTCCCGCGTTCGCGAAGGTGTAGAACTTAAGGCTACGCATTCGTGAGGTCTGTTTCGCGTTCGCGTAGTGTCAGCCAGCTAAGGGTTCGCGTTCGCGAAGAAGGAAATTTTGGTCTGAGGTAGCTTATGCTTCGCGAACGCGAGGGCAGTACCGCGTTCACGAAGAGGAAACATCTGGGCAGAGTGTTTAAAGTCCAAAAACGAGGGTTTGGGTTCATAATTCCAAAATTCAATATAGAGCTCGGGAGAAGGCAATTTTAGAGGGGATTTTCAGAGAAGTGATTGGGTAAGTGTTCTTCACTTGATTTTGATTAAATTCCATGATTATGTCTTTATTTTTATCATCTAAATTGGGAATTTAGGGTGAAATTTGAGGAAAAAATGGAAGAGAATTGGAGTGTTAACTTTGGGGATTTGAATGGCCATTTGATGTCGGATTTTGATGAATTTGATATAGGTAGACTCGTGAGTGAATAAGCTTTCTAGTTTTGTAATTTTTATTGGATTCCGAGACGTGAGCCCGAGGGCCAGGTTTGTGCCAAATTCAGGATTTTTCATCTAATTTGATGATTTTCATGTGGAATTAATTCCTTTAGCGTATATTGATGATAATATACTGATTTTGGTTAGATTCAGAGCATTTAGAGGCCGGGTCGAGAGGCAAGGGCATCACAGATTAGAGTTTTGTCCACTTTGAGGTAAGTAATGATTGTAAATCTTATCCTGGTATGAAACCCCAGATTTTACATCGTTTCGCTATTTTGAGGTTGCGCACATGCTAGATGATGAGAGTGTGGCGTGCATCAATGGGGATTGTGACTTGGTCCGTCCCCTAGCAACTATTAAGTTGTGTATTTGACTAGAAATTACATGATATTTATGTGTTTTAGAAAGAATTTCTATAATTTGGGCGGAATGCCATATTTGGGCCTCGTGCCAAACTGTTTGGACCCTTAGGGGCCTTTTCTTATTATTACCTTACTGTTTTGACTTAAGATATATACTCAATCATGCTATGTTTTACTGATTTCATAACTCAGTATTTATTACTCCGTTTTGATGCATAAAATGATATTTTGTACTGAGCACCCTATTTTACTGATAGCCCGAGTGGCTTGAGAGGTTTCTGACTAAGTGAGGCCGAGGGCTTGTGTTGTGAGGATATTATGGGATCGGGCTGCGCAACGCAGCATGTTGTTACTGATATATGATATATGAGAGGCCAAGGGCCTGATTGATTATGCCATGAGGTGGCTTGTTATAGCGTTTGGGCTGTAGGATCCCCTTCGGAGTTTATATACCCCCAATAAGCGCGGGTACCCTGAGTGAGTGATATGATGTTGCCCGAGGGGCTGTTCTTGATTCATGTTGTGCCAGATGGGCTGATTACGAGTGATTGTGAGGTTTTGCCCGAGGGGCTGATTTTGAGTGATGTTATTCCCGATGGGTGATTTATGATACATGTTTTGCCCGATGGATTGTTTATTATTTTCATCACTTTTACTCTAATTGCATTGAACCTCTGTTGAAACTGTTGAAAAATATCTTCAAATGATTTTTACTGAAATTGGAATTTAAACGAGATGTTTTGACTTATATACTGATTTGAAAGCATGCTGTACTTACTGAGATTTCATGATGTGGATTTACGTGTTTCTTACTGCTTAGTCTTTATTTACCTTTATTACTTATTGATTTGACGTACTCACATTACTCTCTGCACCTTGTGTGCAGATCCAGGGGTTGCTGGACATGATAGCGAGCTCTGATTCTTCCATCCGTCGCGAATATTCGAGTTGTCAAGGTAGCTGCATGGCGATTGCAGCCTTGCTCTTCTCCCTCTTATCTTCCTTAGACTATATTAGTTTTTTTCAGACGGTAATAGTCTTAGTTATTATCGGATAGCCCTAAGTAGATGATCGTGACTTGTGACATCCCGATGCCGGGCTTTTGTTTCTTCCGCAATTTGTTATTTAGACTTATGCTATGAAGTTTTTATTAATTAATAACTTAAAAACACTTTATTATGAAATGTCGAATTATTTTGGGAATGTATCGGCTGGCCTAGTCTCATGATAGGCGCCATCACGACCGGGTTGGTTTTGGGGTCACTACATTATTGCCAACGGTCAAAATAAAAAATTACCGTTGGGCAACGACCATTTTTTTCACTTTTACTCATTTCGGCCCACCCCTTCCTAAAATAACCCCCACACCTGCTTATTGATAAATTATATTTTTAGCCTTTTAAAAACTACAAATAGCTCCTCCCGTCTTCATGTTTTCTCATAACTTGCTCTCTTCTTCTACTCTAATTCTATCTTAATTCCCTCTTGATTATTGAATTTCTTATTGCTCTCAAGTTCTCAATTAATTATTATTTCAATTTTATCAATTTTTTACGACAACCACTACAAAATTATAATTAACAAGCAAAGTGTGATATCATTTTGTTAGGTTCAAGTTCAATCATGCTCCGTTCTCTTAAAGTGCGTTTACATGTTTAGGAACACTTTGAGGTGGTAGAAGATAATAAAAAAGTTCGCAAAGTAGAGTGCAAGCACTGTGGTCGAGTCTTTAATGTTCATCCAAAGAGGAAGGACACATATGGGTTAAGGAAGCATATCAAGTTTCTCTTGAGCGTCTTGCAGGAATTCGTATTTAAGTTGATTTGAGATAATTTGTATTATTTTTGAATTTATTAGACTTATTTAAACTTAATGTGTTAGTTTATCAGACAATTTGCTTTATTGGCATTTGGCAACAATAAGCACTAAATTTTAATTGTTGTAAATTTTTAGTTTGCAAGTTCAAAAATAAAAAAATCAAATCAGAAACAACCAACATATATTTTGACCAAGCCCTTAGGACATCAACAACACGCCTTCATATTGCCCAAGTTGGAAATAAAAAATATTTTTCATTCTCAATTTGAGGGGGAGTGTAGAGATATAAACTGTAGTTGAGGCATCTTATATATAGTTTTATTTAATGTATACTCTTCTAGATATATTTTTTAGTTAGTTAGTTAGTTAGCACATTAATGAATTAGTATATAATAGTTACATATTATAATTGGAAACATAGCTAAAGGAATACATAAATACATTTTTTCTCTCTCTACAATTTATTATTTCTCTCTCTGTCTCTCACTAGACCTTGTCTCCATTCGTGTGGCAGAATTAGGCTAGTTTTGACATGGTATCAGAGTAGGTCCACTACGATCTGGAGTTTGAAGTTTCTAGATGCTCTCAATTTCTCTAAACCCGATTTATTCTTCTTAGATTTTCATCCTTGCCCTAATTTTATGATCAATGACCGAGTGATTCTCCCCAAATCGGAGTCGAAATGTCACATGCATGCAATCAATTACTTGATTGCAACGACCCACGATTTGTTCATCCCTCAGATACGCCGAGGGTGGCGTTGGTTCCTCAATTGTTGATCGGAAGAGAAAATTACTTAGAGTGGAGTTGCTCCATAAAAATGTCACTTTTGGTGAAGAACAAAATAAGTTTCATCGATGAAACTTGTACTAGAGAGAAATATGGAGCAGATGCTCTTAAATTGCACTAATGGGATCGATGTAATGCCATTGTACCATCATGGATCATGAGTTCAGTGGCAGAGGAACTTAGGAAAGGAATTATTTACTCCTTGAATGTGTAAAAAGTTTGGGCAGCATTTAAAGAAGGTTTGATAAAGTAAATGCAACTAAGGTGTATCACATGAACAGAGAGGTTATTTGTTTGACTCAGGGAATATCGAGTGTGTCGATCTGTTACTAAAAATTGAATGATCTCTAAGCTGAGTTTGAGTCGATTATACCATTCTCGGGCTGTGATTGTGTGAAGTTTAGGGAGTTTGTTAAGTTTTTATGCCAACAAAAGTTGATGAAGTTTTTAATGGGGATGAATGACACATATGCTCCATAGAGAATCTAAATCCTGATGATGAACCCGACACTAACAATTAATCAAGCTTATTCCATGCTTATTCAGGAGGAAAGCTAGAGGTTGAATTGTAATTTAGGGGTACAAAGTGGAATTCTAGGAAGTGCACCTACGGAAGGAGAGTCCAGTGCCATGATCTCGATTAACACCTCTAATATGAGGCCTAGGAGGAATGTGAATCTGCAGTGTGACTATTGTCATATGAAGGGATACATAAAGGAGACTTGTTATAAACTGATTGGTTATTCTACTAGGCCCAGGTTTAATAATAACAATAGAAGAAAAGGAGGATACAATGGTGTTCCAGTAGTGGAACATAATGCCAATGTAAAGCCTAGAGAAGAAATGTATACTACTAGAACAATAAACACTGGACATGCAGGGGTTTTGGCATCTGCACCCCTTTTTACTCATGAAAATTATCAGCAGCTACTTATATTGCTGAACAAGAATAAAGGACCAGCTGCAATAGCGATGGCAAATATGGCAGAGTCAACTGCAAATAAGACAGCTAACATGGCAGGTAAATCTGGCTTCCTCCTTGCATCTATATTCTCACTCACATCTTATATTCACTGATTCTAATTCTATGCACTTACCTAATGGAGACAGTACAAAAATTACTCATTCAGGGTCTTTTTCTCTATCCAATTCACAAGTCCTGGACAATGTACTATATGTTCCACAATTTAAATATAATATGTTGTCTATCTCTAAATACACTAAGGATTTAAAGTGCTTAGTAGCTTTTTATCCTGATTTTTCTTATTTCGGGACCTCTTCAGTGATAAGATGAAGATAATTGGTAGTAAAAAGAATGAGTTGTACATTCTCAATCCTTCCACACCTGATGTTATTCCTTCATCTAAGTGTTTGCCTTCTTCCTTCTAGGATAATTTCAATATTTTGTAGCATCAAAGACTTGGTCATGCTCCTTAAACTGTCCTACTGAAAGTTTCTGCAATTAAAAATCATCTGTCAAAGCCCAATGATTGTAGTTGTTCAATTTGTCCATTAGCTAAACAAACTAGGGTACCATTTCCTACTAGTACTTCTAGGTCTACTTCTACATTTTAGTTGGTATATATGAATATTTGGGGTCCACATAGAGTCTGTACTTATTGTGTCTTTAAATACTTTCTCACACTTATTGATGATTACTCTAGAATGACTTGGACACTTTGTTATGAGTCAAAAGTGATGTATTTGTTCTAAATAATTTCCTTCAACTGATAGAAAATCAATTCTTTACCAATGTTAAAACATTTAGATTAGACAATGATTTTGAATTTTTTAATACACTTTGTTCAACTTTTTTTAAATTCAAAGAAATTATACACCAAAGCAGCTATGTCACACCTCTCAATAGAATAGGGTAGTGTAAAGGAAACATAGATATCTTCTTGAGATTAGTAGAGCCTTAAGATTTCAAGCCCACATTCCTTTGAAATACTGGGTGAGTGTATTTTTGCAGCCACCTACATCATTACTAGGTTATTCAGTAGTATCTTGAATGAGAAGACTCCTCATGAGTTGTTCCATGGCCATCCTCCCAACCTGCATCACATAAAAACTCTAGGATATATGTGTTATGCCACATGATCAAACTATAGTGATAAATTTTCTCCCAAGTCTTGGCCTGCTATTTTATGGGATACTTCTTGAATAAAAAAGGATATAGATTATAAGACATTGAATCTGGGAAGTTCTTTGTCAATAGGGATGTTGTGTTCAAAGAACACATTTTTCCTTTCACAATGTACTTTCTTCCTTTACTACCTATTCTCCTTACACCTTTGCACCAACTACTGCAACCTTCCATCCAGAGCCCCTTCTTAATTCTATGCCTGACCCTTTTTTTGATTCAAGTCCTCCTAATGATACTGCCATTTTTTCTGAACTATCATCTCTTGCTCCTTCCTCTGATAACACACCATCCTCCTTTGTTCTTTCTCTACATATATCAATCCTGTCACTGCCATTCTTAATTATCCAAGAAGGTCAGGAAGAGTAACCAGACTTTCCATTTGGTTAACAGATTATGTTCACCCTGTTTTACCTGTTACTTCTTCTTCTAATCCTATTCAACAATTTGTATCCCACTCACATATGCTCTCGCATTTTCAGTCCTTTCTTGCTTCTTTTTCCTCAAATACTGAACTCTCTTATTTCTCCCAAATATTAAAGATGATACGTGGATTAAAGCCATGAAATTGAAAATTGAGGCTCTAGAGAAAAATCACATATGGGAGGTAGTGGATTTGTATGTTTGTAAAGTGCCCATAGGATGTAAATGGAGTTATAAAATTAAGTATAATACAGATGTTCAGTGGAGAGGTTTAAAGCCAGACTGATTGCTAAGGGCTACACACAGCAAGAAGGACTAGATTTCCATGATACATTTTCCCCTATGGCCAAACTCACCACTGTAAAGACTTTAGTTGCCACTGCAACCCCCCCTCAAGGGTTAGCCTATTTTTCAGTTGGACGTTCATAATACTTTCCTGAATGGTGACCTTGAGGAAGAGGTGTACATGTCCCTATCCCAGGATTTTAGTAGCCAGGGGGAGCGTAGAGTATGTAGGCTACTAAAATTTTTATATGCCTTAAAACAAGAATCTAATGATGGAATTTGAAATTGACTCAAGTCCTCTTAGATTCTAGTTTCACTCCAAGTCGGCATGATTACTCATTGTTTACTAAGACTGACAAGAATAGGTTTGTACTTTTGCTTGTATATGTAGATGACTTGCTTGTAACAGGGAATGATCTAGAAGAATTCAGAATGCAAAAATTGCATTGCACCAGAAGTTCAAGTTAAAAGACTTGGGGTAGTTAAGGTACTTCCTAGGGATAGAATTTGCAAGATCTAAAGAAGGTATGCTGATGTCACAAAGAAAATATGCGCTGGAAATGATCTCAGATATGGGACTAGCTAGTCAAAGTCTAATGATCCACCTATGGAACATAATATAAAACTCACAAGTGCAGAATTTGATGCAAGTGTTAATGCTGAAAACTCCGATGAAGTGTTGGAAGACGGGGAGAGTTTCCAAAGGTTAATAAGAAAACTATTGTACCTCATAATAAGCAGACCTGGCATCTCTTATGTAGTTTAGTTCCTCAGTCAGCTCATGCATGCACCCAAGATATCTCATTATAAGGTTGGTCTACATGTAGTTAGATACATAAGAAGACAGACAAGTTCGAGAATTCTCATATCAAGAAAAGGGACACAACAGATTAAAGCCTTCTATAACTCTGATTGGACATCTTTCCCCATGTCAAGAAAATCTGTGACATGATACTATATTAAACTAGGGGATTCATTAATCTCTTGGAAGGCATAGAAACAAAGTACTATCTCTAGAAGTTTCTGCAAACATAGTATATGAATATGGCACACACAGTGGCAGAGTTGGTTTGGCTCAATGGGTTGCTTAAAGAATTGAGAATGGATATGCAGTTGCCAATGAAGCTATTCTTTGATAACAAAGCTGCACTACAAATTGCAGCAAATCCCGATGTATTATGAAAGGACAAAGCACATAGAAATAAATTGCCACTTCACAAGGGAAAATATACAAGAGGGGCTGATTGAGACCTCACATATATAAAATTAGGAATGTCACGACCCTAAATCCGGACCCGAACGTGATGGCGCCTATCGTGAAACAAGGCCAGCCGACACAACTCCCAATTCATTTTAAACAATTATAATAACACAATTTAATTCATTAACATGCTAATAATCCCAAAATAAAGTAAAATAGTACAATTTGCGAAAAAACCAACACAACCCGACATTGAGGTGTCACCAGTCATGAGCATCTAACGTAAATCTAAGAGTATGAGAGAGGCTACGCAGCCTATTACAGAAACTAATACAAGGGAAAATAAGATAAGAGGGAGAAGCACTGGCTGCGAATGCCGAGTAGCTACCTAGTGATCTCCGAACCATCTATTGGAAGCAATCAGCACTCGCTAGCGGGACATGAAGCTCCTGAATCTGCACACATTGTGCAGGGAGTAATGTCAGTACGCCAACTCAGTGAATAATAAAAGTAAAAGAAGCTGAGCGATAAGAAAATACGTAAAACACAACAAGATGCTACAAAAAGGCAGTGTAAAACCAATACAGTGCAGTAAAATAATGAAAACTTATGAAAAACACTTTAGTTCAGTATAAGCTTCTTTAAATCATCTTTAACAATTAAACGAGTGAATGAAAAATATGAGAAAAGATAAACACATAAAACCAGCCCCTCGGGCAATATACCAATAGAATCAGCCTCTCGGCTATCTCACAATCACTCGTATAAGTCCCTCGGGCAATAACATGGAACAATATCAGCCCCTCGGGCTATATCACATCACAAACTGGGTACCCGTGCTCACTGGGAGTGTACAGACTCCGGGAGGGGACCCTTATAGTCCAAGCGCAATATCAAGCCATCTCATGGTATAATCAATAGGCTCTCGACCTCATATCAAGCCACCTTGTGGCGTACAACTCAGGCCCTTGGCCTCCTAATCATGAATCAACTCAATACTGCCGCGGCGCGCAACCCGATCCCATAATAACCTCACAACATAGGCCCTCGACCCTACTCATTCATATATCTCTAAAAGCCACTCGGGCACAGTAAAATATGATGCTCAACTCAAAATATCATTTAAGATGTCAAAACAGAGTAAACATGGCTGAGTTATGAAAACAGTAGAATATTACATGACTGAGTACAAGTATAAAGTCAAAACAATGAGGAATAGTAGTAAAAATTCCCAAGGGTCCAAAACAGTTGGCACGAGGCCCAAATATGACATTCAGACCAAAACATAATGATAGCAAATAGTTTTCAATCAAATATGCAGTAAAACAGTCATTCGGGACGGACTAAGTCACAATCCTCAATAGTGCACGACCCTACGCTTGCCATTTAGCATGTGCGTCACCTCAAAATAGCACAACGATGTGAAATCCGGAGTTTCATACCCTCGAGACAACATTTACAATCATTACTCACCTCAATCCGGTCCAAACTCTAGCCCGCGATGCCTTTGCCCCTCGAATCGGCCTCCGGATGCTCCAAATCTAACCAAAATCAGTACATAACCATCAAAATATGCTAAGGGAACAAAGCCCACTCGAAAGTAATCAAAAGAAAACGTAAATCCCAAAATTAACCAAAGCCGACCCCTGGTCCCACGTCTAGGAATTCGATAAAATTTATATCAATCAACTCCTTATCTCCCCACGAGTCCATACATATCAAAAGTACCAAAATCCGACTACAAATGTCCACTCAAACCCTTACTTAAAGGTCTCCAATCTCAAGCCCTAATTCCCAATTTTAACCCTTAATTCCCATTAATGTCAAGTCAAATAAGTGAAATAACACCATAGAAACGAGTTTAGGATCCAAAAACCTTACCTCTATGAAATCCCTCTTCAAATAGCTCCCTCAAGCTCAAACCCGCATGAAAATGGTGAAGAATATCTCAAAAATCGCGAAGGAAACCTTTTATACTTTCTGGCCCAGGCTTTTTGTACCTGCGGTCCAAACTCCGCTTCTGCGCTATCGCTTCTGCGGTCAATCACACCGCATCTGCGGTTCTCACTTAAAACTCAGACTCCTTACCTGCGATTGGGCGCCCGCACCTGCAATACCGCAGGTGTGCTCAAAATGCCGCTTCTGCGGTTCCAGCCCCATGGCCCTTTGCCGCATCTGCGACCCATTGGGCACTTCTGCGAGCCCTCACCTGCAGTCCCCTAGCCGCAGGTGCGATTATGACAACAGACTTAGCAACAGCTGCTACATCCAAATTCCAAACTTTCCGCCAACCATCCGAAATCACCCTGAGGCCTCCGGGACCTCAACCAAAAGCACAACTAAGTCATATACCCTTGTCCAAACTTATACCAATCTTCAAAACACCTCAAACAATATCGAATCAACCAAAACACCTCGGACTCAAGCCTAAGGTTCTAAAATCTTCCGAATTCCACTTTTGATAAAAAAGTCTATCAAACCATGACCGAATAACCTAAAATTTTGCGCACACATCCTAAATGACATAATAGACCTACTGCAACTCCCAGAATTCCATTCCGACTTCTATATCAAAATCTCACCTATCAACCGGAAAACGCCAAAATTCCAACTTCGCCAATTCAAGCCTAAATCTACTCCGGACCTCCAAAACACATTTTGATCACACTCCTAAGTCCCAAATCATCTCCCGAAGCTATATGAACTATCGAAATTCACATCCGAGCCCCTTATCACATATGTTAACATCCGGTTGACTTTTCCAACTTAAGCTTACTCAAAAGAGACTAAGTATCTCAAACCTTACCAAAACCTCTCCGAACCCGAGCCAACCAACCCGATAACACATAATGTGGCTGAACAAGGCAATAAATGGGAGAAACGGAATGGTAACTCATAAAACGACCGGCCGGGTCGTTACAAAGAATAACCAATAGATTTTTTGACCAAGCCGCTGGGACATCAACATCATGCCTTCCTATTGACCAAGTTGGGAATGAAAAATATTTTCCATTCTCAATTGAGGGGAGTGTAGAGATATAAACTGTAGTTGAGGCATTTTGTACGTAGTGTCATTTAATATGTACTCTTCTACATACATATGTTAGTTAGTTAGTTAGCACATTAATGACATTGTATATAATAGCTACACATTGTAATTGGAAATATAGTTGAAGGAATATTACAGAATACATTTTCTCTCTTTCTCTCTCTGTGTTCTCTCCCTTTCTCTCACTAGACTTTGCCTTCATGTCCATGGCAGATCAAGGCTAGTTTTGACATCTTTCACTTATTATAAGTATCAATTCCAACATACAGAAAAGTCCAAGTAATTAAAAGTTAAACCAAGAAACTATAATTTAATTCAGTTCATCTCTTATATTTATAAAAAGGAAAAAAATTATCGGCTTCTTGTATATTATATTAGAGGAATCAATATCCATTACTATGACACAGAAAATTACAAATATATATATAACAAGGATGAAAACAGCACAAAAGATTTGTTCACGATGTTTTTCGTGGTGATTTTGAAGATATCAAGAATGTTGCTTCTTGAATAAACTAATTCTAACTTTAAATTGATTATTATAAGTACGTACCTAATTCCTATAAATAGTTGTTATTCAATCCAATTCTCATATAACTTCATTGCTATTTGATATAAGGAAAGGATTTGAATATGGCTGAATCTCATGTTTGCTTCTCTAGCTTTCTTGTAATACTTTTCAGCATACTCCTCATTGCGTCACATGGTAAGTTATCAAAAGAATATTGAAGAAACTATTTTGTTTTCAAATAATTTGATCCCTTCACTTAAGTGATAACTGTTAAATCATATAACTATCTCATCGAAAAGCTTAATTTATTAGAGATTATGCTCATTTACTTATTATTTTGTAATTCTACAACATGTTTCACGGGCTTTAATCTTGTTTATATATGTGGACCAAACATCTTAAAATTCTTTTTAATAATGGATGTTGAGAGGCAGTGGCAGACCCAAGATTTTGTACAAGCGGGTTCAATCTTAGAAGTACATAACTTTAGTCGTAAAATAGTAGTTGTCAAGTGGGTTCAAGTAAAATATTTATACAAAATTTACGTAGCTTTAATCGTAATTTATACATATACACAATATTATTTTTTGCTGAAACGGGTTCAGTTGAACCCGCTTGCCACCGTGTCCGTCCGCCACTGTTGAGAGGGCATGGATTCTTCTTTGATTGACGGAACATGGCAGAAAAGAACCAGAACCATATCTTAACATTCAGTATGATCAATTTGCTATATTTCCCGACCATAGCTGCATTATATTAGATTAGTTATCTGTCTCCCCTGCTCTATTAGAACATTCTAGTATGTGACAACACAACCTAAAAAGCTATTCCTAAAGTTTCTAGTCGTCTATCTTGCGGTGCAGAATAAACTAATCCGCGACCAACAAGTTTTTCAAAAACAAATTGAATGGAATTATTACTTTCAAAAAAGTTTTCTTCAAATTAAAGAAAGAAGGTCTATATTCCCATGTAGTTTGTTGGTCAAACCAACGATTCTCTTCTCAAAGTAATAGAGAGAAACTTTAACTAGAATTTCTGATCCTATCTAACCTGGTGTGCCTTTACATCTATCGCAACATCCTCATCTCTGCTATCTTTATCTTCTGGACATGAGCGATCTTGACTGGCCAACACTTCGCCCCATACAATATCGTTGATCTGACCACCACTCTGTAGAACTTCCCTTAAGTTTCGGTGACATCTTCTTGCCACACAAAATACCGGAAGCGAGTCTCCATTTCATCCATCCCGCCCTAATACGATGTATGACATTTTCATCAATCTCCCCATCCACCTGAATAATAGACCCAAGGTACTTAAAACTCCCTCTCCTAGGGATGACCTGCGAGTCCAGCCTCACTTCTCCTTCCCCTTCTTGAGTCTCGCCACTGAACTTACACTCCAAATATTCTGTCTTGATACTGCTCAACTTAAAACCTTTAGATTCCACGGTCTGCCTCCATACGTCTAATTGCGCATTCACAGCGTCTCCCCTTTCGTTAATCAATATAATATCATCTACCCTAAATCGACTTATGTTATCATAAATCTCATCTGAAATTTAAGCTATTAGACAAAGTGAACAATTATTATTTATTTCTTCCTACAAAAGTTAAAGTACTAGTAATTTTTTTTTTGTGGGTACAGATATTGAAGCAGTGGAGAATGGTATTTGCAAGAAATTTAGTTCAACATTTCATGGGCAATGCTATGAGCCGGCTGATTGTGCGTTAAGTTGCAAAAACGAAGGATGTCCCTCTGGACAATGTGAATGGAGAGGAATTCCTTATGGATATGCTTGCATGTGTCGATATCTCTGCTGAGTTAAAATCATCAAATTAATGTGGCCATATTTAAGAAAATATAAAATCTTATTCTTGAGTGCAGAATAAGACTTAATTTGTTAAAACAAAAATAAAATATCTGGGTGAATAAGATGCATCTTTTGTTTACTATGTAGTTCTGCAATTAAAGATATTTCCTAAGACATCAACAATTTCCCTAGTCAAATTCTCTTGGTTCAAGGGCTCGTAATGCATGGTACTCATAATTAAATACTCTATCCGTTTCATTTTATGTGTCTTAGTTTGATTAGGCACAAAATATAAGAAAAATATAAACGACTTTTGAATCTTATAATCCTAAATTAAAGATATGTTTAATGTATGAAAATGTTAGCGGTGAGCCAGCACTACTAAAAGAAAAGGAATTAGCGACAGACAAATTTTATAACTAAACAGATAAATCCTTCGCTAATTCTATTTAGCGACGGATTAGCGATAGCTTATCAAAAAAAATTGTTAGCTAGGAGCAATTTAGCGATAGATTAGTGACGAAGTTCATAGCTAATTTTAATCGTTCTTACGAAAATGTATGTAATGTATGAAAATGCAAGCGGTGATATCCTAAATTAGTTTGATTGTTCTTACAGTTGGATAGATTAACGATGAAGTTCGTAATTAATAGTCGTAACTAATTCCATCGGTCGATGTTACGACCCGAATTTTTCACTGTCGGGACCGTGATGGCGCCTAACATCGCACTCGCTAGGCAAACCAACGTTAAAGTTATAATCACTTTTTTTTCCTTTACATTTTCATAGTCAAAATTAACAAAAGCTAATTCAAACAGAAATAAAAGCAGAAGTACATATTAAATCGATTATTTATATACTATTAACAACTCCGAAACTGTTACCACCCAGAAACTGGTGTCATAATCCAAGGCATCCTGCACTAAATCTGTACCCAATAACCGAGTCTACCCCATCTCAAACCACCCAATCGGGGATCGACACCGTCTATCATATAATGCCTCATAAGGAGCCATCTGAATGATCGACTAGTAACTGTAGGCAACTCCTCTAATGGCAAGAACTGATCCCAAGAACCTCCAAAGTCAATAACACAGGCGCGGAGCATATCTTCCAAGATATGAATAGTACACTCGGACAGTCCGTCCATCTGAGGATAGAATGATGTACTCAACTCGATCCGCGTACCTAACTCACGCTGTACTGCTCTCCGAAAATGCAAGGTAAACCGCGTACCTCGATCAGAAATGGTAGACACGGGCACACCATGAAGATGAACGATCTCATGGATATAAATCTCTGCTAACCGTTTCGAAGAGTAGGAAACCGCCACAGGAATGAAATGCACTGACTTGGTCAGCCTATCCACAATAACCCATACTGCATCGAACTTCCTCTGAGTCTGTGGGAGTCCAACAATGAAGTCTATAGTGATATGTGTAAGATTCTTAAATCGTAGCCATAGCAGATATTAAGACACAATTATGAAATTAATCTAGAGTTAGAATTCAAGGAAGCGTACCGTTAAACTCCATGGATTCAACAGGGACAACAACCGGCGATCAAGCCTGAGAACCAACTTCCACGATCCACTAGCTACATGCTTTCACAGTCTGGAGAACTTGACTGATGGGACGTCTACCATTACCACGTATTCAAGAGGCAGAATACGATAAGGTTTTTCTAATAGCTAGGGAAAAGGGGGTTAGCCTCTATTTATAAAGAGTGTCTACCCATCACAGGCCAATAGTTATTGGGCCTCACTTATTCACACACACAATATTTAATATTAGGCCTTTTATTTATCCACCACTTGGGCCACGTCACTATCTTTCAAGCTATAATCAATTAATGTAAGTCCAAATTCCAACATTCTCCCACTTGGATGCCAACGTTAATTGAGGACAACAAAATAATTTTAAATATTTGAGTTTTTTAAGAAAATCATTTTGAAAAAGGATTTTAGACTATACGGTGTCCACACTACTAACATAGCCAATGATAGAATGACCCATATAACAATCCATTCAGTCTCAATAGAAAAGACTAATAATGAATCGTAGCAGGCATCATACCATTTAAGGTATGAATTCTATCTACGACCACATATGCTAGAATTTCTATCAACATGGATCAAACATGTGTGCTAAGCATTTTATCTTTCTAATCAATGTGAATAGATTCACACCTCTTAGAAAGAAATAATCCTCCAAGTGATGTTATAACCATATCACCTCAGGAACCTCCAAGTGACACAAAATCATATCACCTCAGGAGGATTCCCTTGTGCCTTACCCGGGATAATCAAGGCAACAAGCCATAAGACTCAAAGATATCATGAGTTTATGCAATGTCCAATTGGAAATAAAAATAAATAAATTATCATGTTAGTCATAAGCATAACAGATATCAAATAACACAAGCTTGCATAAAAATAGAATTTATCAAAAGCAATATCTCGGTCAGCAATTACAAAATAACTCCCACTGATTAAAGCACATCAAAAGACTCTAAAATACCCATATTTTTAGCATGTTCATTAAATACTACAGGCCTAAGACCTTTAGTCAAAGGACCAACCAACATAGATTCTGTGCTAATATGCTCAATACATATATCACCTTCTTTTACCATGCCTCTAACTTTAAGAAAATTAAGGCTAACATGCTTAGAGCCTCTTGTTCTCTTGTTATTCATGGAGAAGAACACAGCTGCACTGTTGTCACAAAAGATAGTCATCGACTTAGATATAAAATTCACAATTTAATAAAAAATTCTTCATCCAAACAACATGTGAAGTAGTCTCAAAACAAGCAATAAACTCAGCTTCCATTGTAAATGTAGCAATGATACTTTGCTTCTCACTTTTTCAAGAAATAGCACCTCCACCCAACATAAAAATATACCCAGAATTTGATTTCATAGTGTCTTCACAACCTGCAAAATCAGAGTCTGCATATACTAGAAGATCCAGATCATCAACCTTTTTGTATACAAGCATGAAGTCTTTGGTGCGTTGTAAATATCTCATCACTTTCTTTGCAGCCACCCAATGTGCCCACCCAGGATTAGAAGAAAATCTTCCCAACATGTTAACAACAAATGCAATATCAGGCCTTGTACAAACCTTTATGTACATCAAACAACCAACAACACTTGCATATGACACTTCTTTCATAGTTCTCATTTCAACATCATTTTTCGGACATTGATCCTTGCTAAGTTTGTCTCCCTTTACAACAGGTGCAATACCGGGTCTATAATCTTGCATATTGAAAGTTTTAAGAATACTCTCAATGTAGGAACGCTGTGATAAACCCAATAAACCACATGACCTATCTCTTTTAATTTCTATCCCAAGAACAAAAGAGGCTTCACCAAGATCTTTCATATCAAAAGATATAGACAAAAATTGTTTGGTCTCATTCATCAAGCGCAAATCATTTGTGGCAAGCAAAATATCATCAACATAGAGAACCATAATAATAAAATTGCCATTAGCTATTTTGAGATAAATACATTCATCAAGTTTATTTTCCACAAATCCAAATTTTGTAATAATTTCATCAAATTTCAAGTACCAGTGCCTGGAGGCTTGTTTAAGCCCATATATGGATTTGTTAAGCTTGCACACTAGATGTTTTTTACCAGCTTCTTTAAACCCTTCAAGTTGAACTATGTAAACTTCTTAAAGTAGACTCTCATTCAGGAAAACAGTTTTAACATCCATATGGTGCAATTCTAAATCAAAATGAGCCACAAGAGCCATCACAATTCTAAATGCATCTTTGGATGAAATAGGAGAAAATGTTTCTTTATAATCCATGCCTTCTTTCTGAGTGTAACCCTTAGCAACCAACCTTGTTTTATAATAGTCTATGTTTCCCTTAGAGTCTCTTTTAGTTTTAAACACCATTTGCAACCAATTGGTCTAAAACCTTCAGGAAATTTAACTAACTCCCACACTCCATTGTGTTCCATGGAGCGCATTTCATCTTTCATTGCCTCGTCACTTATCAACAAATGAAGAGGAAATAGCTTGAGAATATGATAAAGGCTCAGTTAGCTCTCCAGTATCACTATGATTTTCAGTCACATACACGATAAAATCATCAGAGATGGCAAATCTTCTTTCTCTTTGTGACCTGCGGAGTGGTTCATTGTGTACATTTTGATCAGGAACTATGGGATCTATGTCGTTGTTCCCTTGATTCTCCCCCTCATGAATAGGTTGGTTTACCACCTTTTCATGTATAACAAGTATAAGGACAATGACTTCCTTCTCTTTCAATACATTTTTCTTACCACATGAACAATCACAATCACAAACATCATGCTCAAGAAATTTTGCATTAATAGACTCAACGATTCTAGTGCCACGACCAGGACAAAAAAACCTAAAACCTTTAGTGTAATCAAGATAGCCTATAAAGAAATAACTGGTAGTTTTAGGATCAGTTTTCTTTTCTGTGGGTGAATAAATATGAACTTCAGCTGGACATCCCCAAATGTGAAAATGGTTCAAGCTAGGTTTTCGGGTTATCCATAGTTCAAAGGGAGTTTTCAAGACAGATTTTGTAGGAACTCTATTCAGGATATAGCTAGCTGTTTTTAAGGCTTCACCCCAAAGAGACCTAAGTAGGCTAGTCCTTGACATCATACTTCTCACCATTTCCATGAGAGTACGATTTCGTCTTTCAGCCACACCATTCTGCTCAGGAGTACCTAGCATGGTATATTGTGCTACTATCCCACATTCTTGCAAAAATAAAGCAACATGCCCCATACATTGACCATACTCATCATATTTTCTATAGTACTCACCACCACGGTCAGACCTCACTATCTTAATGGACTTCCCAAGCAGGTTTTCAACTTCAATCCTGCAAAATTTTAAACTTATCAAGTGCTTCAGATTTTTCTTTTAAAAGATATATATAACAGTACCTTGAAAAGTCATCAATAAAAGTAATAAAATACTTATGATTGGTCAAAGTAGGTACATAAGGTCCACTAATATCAGTATGAATTATTTCTAAGAGTTCAGAGCTCTTAGTGGAACTCTTTCTCTTAACCTTGGCCATTTTACCCTTAACACAATCCACACAGTTTCAAAATCTTTTGGATCAAGAACAGGTAAAATATTTTCTTTTATCAATCGTTCAATTCTTTCTTTAGAAATATGACCAAGACGCCTATGCCATAATAGGTAAGACGTTTTACTCATAGCAGACCTTTTGTGGGCAATATTTTCAACATGCATTGCAGAAAAAGTTTCATTCAATATATTCAAGCAATATAGACCATCACTTAAAAAAGCATCAGCAACAACATGTGAATCATAGGAAATTTTAATAATACCATTATTTTGTTGAAATGAATAACCAGCTTTGTCCAAAAGGGAAACCGAAACTAATTTTCGTCTCATAGACGGTACAAAAATAGTATTTTTTAAACGAATATTAGAATTATTCTTAAAAGGTAAAATAGATATCCTTATAAACTCTACTTTTGCTTTGAGTCCATTGCCCACAACAATACTGGCTTCATCCTCTTTTGGCTTCCGTCTGCTTACTAGGTCCTTCAAGTCATTGGTTACATGAACGGTTACACCACTATCCAACCACCAGGAATTTAAAGGAACATGAACAAGACTAGTTTCAAAGAAGACAAAAGCCAAAAGATTACCTGATTTCTTTTTCAGAGGACAACCAGCTTTTTTATGACCTACTTGTTTGCAATCCCAGCACTTGATTTCTTTCTTAATTACAGCTTGAGGACTAAGAGAATTATGAGACTGACCTTGGTTAACACCAGGCTTATTAGTATGACTACTATTACCACCTGGATGATGAGAATGACCATGTTTCTTTTTGTGAAATTTGGGTCCACCTTTTCTTTTATAAGAGGGATAATTAGTTGATCTTGACGAACTAACAAAGTTCACTAAAACTTCAACTTTCTCCTTTTGGATCCTCCCTTCCTCTACCACACAAATAGTAATAAGCGCATCAATACTCCACTTATCTTTTTGTGCATTATAGGTTGTCTTAAGTTGGTTAAACTGCTCAAGAAGGGACCTTAGAGATTGGTGAACAAGAAAATCATCGGTAATGGTTACACCTAAATTGTTCAGTGTGATCACGGGCACTACCTACAAAGTCATACTTTATGGTAGACAAGGAATCAATTAGGCTACCTATCTCAGCTTTATCAGATTCTAGGAATTTCTGTCCAATGACACTCAAGAAATCTTTTGCATTTCCATTATCCTTAATTGCACCTTTTATATGATCAGAAATGGATCTCTTCATGATCATAAGACTCAATTTGTTAGCCTTCATCCATTTTTCATACTCAGCCTTTTCATCAGCAGTGCTAGTAGTTGTAGGTTCAGCAGGTTTCTGTTCGGTCAATACAAAGTCTAGGTCCATCAGACCTAAAACTATTTCAACATCCTGTTTTCATTTCTTGTAGTTGCTACTAGTCAAAGTTTCAATGGAATTCAACTAAGTATTCATGTTGCTAACAGTTGTATAAGCAGACAACACAAAATTAGATAAAATTATGGGCTAGAATATATAGATCAAAAGAGTCAAAGACATCCATCACACCCCTCCTTTGGGTAGAAGATACAACTGTCTCCCCTTTTAAAAATCAAGGAGTCCAAGGAATTCATTGCATCCTCACCTTTAGGCAAGATATACAAAAACTTCCCCTTGTTATCCAAGAGCGCAAGGCATAAATTGTGTCCTTCCTTTGGGTAAGAGACACAAAACCTCCTCTTACATCAAATTATCCTTATTTATTGTATATATATATATACATGAGAATTCAAAATATTAAGCTTCATCAAAGGTAAACCTCCAATACTAATATACACACACACACACACACACACACACACACACACACACAAGATAAATAACCTCCAATACTAATGTAACTTTTCAAGGACAATTTAGACATGGTATACTAAAATATTTCAATGATTCAAATAAAATAGACCACTTTGGTGAAAACTATTTATTAATCATAAATTTTAATCCATGTATAATATTTTTTACATGTATAAAGTTCTAAGAATCTCCAAATAAATAGACCACTTTGGTGGAAGCTATTTATTAATCATAATTCTTATTTATAATAAAATATACATGTAAAATTAAAATAGAGCCCGTATATGATTAAATATTTTAGTATTTATTGAATTAATTCTCTAATAAAATCAAGATTAGTTTCGTAATTATATTATTAATGTTCACAGTACGTTAACAAACAAGATATAAAAGCACTAAATTTATAATATCACGTAAGTGCTAAATCAATTTTAACTAAGCACTTTCAAGGTCCTTTTACTATCACAAGAAAAGTTTTAATTCAGAATATTGGCAAGAGAATATTCTATAGGGATTGTGGCCTCAGGAACTTAACAGAATAAAAAATATCAACTACATACACCAAAAGATAAAGTCAAGTTATCTCAAAATATTAGGTTAAAACAGTGCTTTCTTGGAACAGTACAACCCATCACTTTGCGCCGCTATGTGTATTAAATTAACAAATCACAAATTTCTTTCTTACACAACTATTTCAATAGCCGATCAATGCCGATAGCTTCAAAACTTAACGGTTTTTTCTTCTTTTGGATCGGTTCCAAGCAAATCAATAATATTTCAGCGAAAAGTATTGTGATTTTTACATCAATTAACGAAACTGGTATGTACTTTAATTTCATTGGTAAAAGGACCAATACAAGAGATAAAACAACATTGTGACTTCAAAAATAACAGTTCGTCAGTGACATGAGACTATTGCTTTCTTACCTATGATAAGAACAATTGATATTAATCCCAAACTATGGTGGTTCTGATACCAACTATAAGATTATTAAATCGTAGCCATAGCAAATATTAAGACACAATTATGCAAATAATCTACAGTTAGAGTTCAAGTAAGCGTACCGTTAAACTCCATGGATTCAGCAGGGACAACAACCGGCGATCAAGCCTGAGACCAACTTCCACGATCCACTAGCTACGCGCTCTCACAGCCTGGAGAACTTGACTGATGAGACGTCTACCGTTACCACGTATTCAAGAGGCAGAATACACTAGGATTTTTCTAATAGCTAGGGAAAGGGAGGTTGGCCTCTATTTATAAAGAGCGTCTACACATCACAGGCCAATAGTTATTGGGACTCACTTATCCACACACAATATTTAATATTAGGCCTTTATTTATCCACCACTTGGGCCACGTCACTATCCGTTCAGGCTATAACCAATTAATGCCTCATAGGGAGCCATCTGAATGCTCGACTAGTAACTGTTGTTTTAAGAAACTCCTCTAACGACAAGAATTGATCCCAAGAAACTCCAAAGTCAATAACACAGGCGCGAAGCATATCCTCCAAGATCTTAATAGTACACTCGGACAGTCCGTCCATCTGAGGATGGAATACTGTACTCAACTCGACCCGTGTACCCAACTCATGTTGTACTGCTCTCCAAAAATGCAAGGTAAACTGTGTACCTCGATCAGAAATTATAGACACGGGAACACCATGAAGATGAACGATCTCACCGATATATATCTCTGCTAACCGTTCCGAAGAGTAGGAAACTGCCACAGGAATGGAATGTGCTGACTTGGTCAGCCTATCCACAATAACCCATACTGCGTCGAACTTCCTCTGAGTATGTGGGAGTCTAACAACGAAGTCCATAGTGATATGCTCCCACTTCCACTCAGGAATCTCAATCTTCTGAAGCAAACCACCAGGTCTCTGATGCTCGTACTTTACCTGCTGACAATTCAAACACCGGGCTACGTACGCAACAATGTCTTTCTTCATCCTCCTCCACCAATAATGCTGCCGCAAGTCTTGATACATCTTAGCGGCACCCAGGTGAATAGAATATCGGAAACTATGGGCCTCCTCTAGAATCAACTCACGAATTCCATCCACATTAGGCACACAAACTCGAACCTGCATCCTCAAAACTTTGTCATCTCTAACTGTAACCTGCTTGGCACCTCCGTGCCGCACTATGTCTCTAAGGACAAGCAAATGAGGATCATCATACTGCCGATCTCTGATACGCTCAAATAATGAAGAACGAGCGACTGTACAAGCTAGAACATGTCTGGGCTCAAAAATATCCAACCTCACGAACTAGTTGGCCAAAGCCTGAACATCTAAAGCAAGTGGTCTCTCACCGACTGGAATATACGCAAAGCTGCCTATACTAGATGACTTCCCACTCAAAGCATCGGCTACCACATTGGCCTTCCTGGGATGATACAAGATGGTGATATCATAATCTTTCAATAGCTCCAACCACCTTATCTACCTCAAATTGAGCTCCTTTTGCTTGAACAAATACTGCAAACTCTTGTGATCCGTGAACACCTAACACGACACGCTGTATAAATAATGCCTCCAAATCTTTAGCGCGTGAACAACGGCTGCTAACTCCAAATCATGAACTGGATAATTTTTCTCGTGAATCTTCAACTGCTATGAAACATATGCAATAACATTACCATTCTACGTCAACACCGCACCAACTCCAACACGAGATGCATCACAATATACTATATATGGCCCTGAACCTGCGGGCAATACCAACACCGATGCCGTAGTCAAAGCTGTCTTGAGCTTCTGAAATCTCGCCTCACACTCGTCCAACCATCTGAACGGGGCACCCTTCTGGGTCAACCTGGTCATCAGTACTGCAATCGATGAAAACCCATCCACAAATCGATGGTAATAGCCCTCTAAACCTAAGAAACTCTGAATCTCTGTCATTGATGTGGGTCTATGCCAGTCCTTGACTGCCTCAATGTTCTTAGGATCCACCTGAACACCCTCTGCTAATACAACGTGACCCAAGAATGCAATTGAACTCAACTAAAACTCACATTTCGAAAACTTAGCATATAACTGGCTGTCTCTCAGAGTCTAAAGAACGGTCCAAAGATGCTGCTGATGCTCCTCCCGACTGCGGGAGTAGATCAAGATATCATCAATGAAAACAATCAAAAAGGAATCCAGGTAGGGCTTGAACACTCGGTTCATCAAATCCATAAATGATGCTGGGGCATTTGTTATCCCAAACGACATCTCTAGAAACTCATAATGTCCGTACCGAGTGCGAAAAGCTGTCATAGGGGCATCAGATGCCCTAATCCTCAACTGATGGTAGCGAGATCTCAAGTCAATCATAGAAAACACTTTGTCACCCAGAAGCTGATCAAATAAATCATCAATGCTCAGCAATGAATACTTGTTCTTGATGGTGACTTTGTTCAACTGCCGATAATCTATGCACGTCCTCATCGATCCATCCTTCTTATTTACAAGCAACACTAGTGCATCCCAAGGAGAGACACTAGGCCTAATAAAGCCCTTATCAAGCAAATCTTGCAATTGCTCCTTCAATTCTTTCAACTTTGGCAGGGCCATACGGTATGGCGGAATAGAAATGGGCTGAGTGCCCAGAGCCAAATCAATGCAAAAGTCAATATCCCAGTCGGGTGGCATCCCCGGTAGGTCTGTTGGAAACACCTCTGGAAACTCCCGAACAACCAATACAAAATCCATAGAAGGAACATCAACACTCGAATCACAAACATAAGCCAAATAAGCCAAACACCCCTTCTCGACCATACGACGAGCCTTCATATAAGAAATAACCCTACTGGTAGAATGACCAAGAGTCCCTCTCCACTCTAATCGAGGCAACCTTGGAAAGGCTAAGGTCACTGTCTTAGCGTGACAGTCCAATATAGCATAATAAGGTGATAGCCAATCCATCCCCAAAATAACATCGAAGTCAACCATATCGAGAAGTAAGAGATCTACATGGTGTGTACGATGAAATCAGAGGGTCCAATTCCTCGTCATCGAGGCACCTCAGAAGATCATCTCGAAGCCTCGAGGCTACAAGGCTATGGTCGAATTTCCTGCCTTGAGATTCGTCGATGCCCAACCTTGGGACAATGTTGACCACGACTATGGTAGAAATGGGGAGTTCCCAAGGTACACGGCTAGGACTGACAGAGCCTAGTGGACTACTCTAACCTTGAATTAGGGTGTCATCTAGCTATCCCATCTCCGCTTCTTTGTTATTAATGTATTTTGTACTATGTTGGGATTCCCCTCCTATATAAAGAGGATCCTTGTCATTTTGTAAACCCCTGTTGCTTCAGTTGCTCCATACAAAATATACATGAACATTTGCTCTTCTCCATAACATATTCTCTTGATATTGTTACTTCCGTTTATTATCTTCATCATTATTTTTCATTTATTGCTTATCATTGGCCATAAAGAGCCTTTGTTGATTTTATTATAATTGTTAGCCATACTTCGATCACCTTCGATATCTCCCAGCCGAGCTCCGGAATTGACCTCGAGGCCCTCGAATTGACAAGCTCTAGGCCCCAATAATTAACCAATCGGTTTGGTTATCACCTTATCCTTAACTCTTATTTCGTTTCTAAGTCTCTCATACATAGCATTGCTTAACAACTAACATAAAAATAGATCACGTATTTTTAGAGTACTATAATCAAATTTAATTGTTGTTACCATTTTCACGATAAACAGTTTGGTGCCCACCATGGGGATAAAAATATTAGTGATTATTTTCTTGCTGGTTTAGCTACATAACGCAAGTTATCTTTCACGCCTTTTCTTGTCCAAGATCTTCGATTTCAGGTCAAAATGTCCGACTCAGTAAACAACAATCTGGAGAACCACGGAGAAAATGGCATAGATGTTCCAAGTGCTGGCGTACCACCGCGAAGACCTGAGAACGCGCCAAAACCAATCCCCGTGGACGCAATCTCACATGATGCTCAACACGTCGATGTAAGCTCCCACACTAACAGGAGCGTCACCAAGGAGACCAACAAGAAGCTCAGGAAACCCCATCTAGGGAAGAACGGGAGGTTAGCCTTCACGTTATTTTTGAAATGTTGCAGGCATAACAACTAGCGATTGCTCAGCTACAAAGTCACTAGAAAACTCCCAGCGTGGTTTCTCCGGGGACGGCTACCCCGACCTAGCAGGTATCAGAGAGGTCAAGCAACAATGGGTCGGTAGCCGACCCCACCATCGTGAAGATGCTCGAGGACCTCACAAAGAGGATCAAATGGGGTGAGAAGAGGATAAAAGCCAACGAAAAGAAGGTCAAGACCTACAACTCCAGGGTCGACCAAATTCCGGGTGCACCCACGGTCCTGAAAGGTGTGGATTCGAAGAAGTTCATACAAAGTCCATTCCCAGAGAAAGCAGCTCCGAAACCCATTCCAAAGAAGTTCAGAATGCCAGACCTCCCAAAATACAATGGGACCTCAAACTACAATGATCATATTACTGCATACACTTGCACAATAAAGGGCAACGACATAAAGGACGACGAGATCGAGTCCGTCTTACTAAAGAAGTTCGGGGAAACACTCTCGAAAGGGGCCATGACGTGGTATTGCAACCTAGATCCTAACTCCATAGACTCATTTGCCATGCTGGCAGACTCCTTCATAAAGGCACATGCCGGTGCCATCAAAGTAGCAACAAGGAAATCTGACGTGTTCAAGATCAAGCAGAGGGAGAGCGAAATGCTGCGATAGTTCATATCTCGTTTTCAAATCTAACGGATAGAACTATCGGCAGTCTCTGACGACTGGGCAGTGCAAGCCTTCACTCAAGGTCTGAATGAACGAAGCTCGGTGGCTTCAAAGCAGTTGAAATAGAATTTGGTCGAGTATCCCGCTGTGACCTGGTCGGACGTCCACAACCGATACCAGTCAAATAATCAGGGTCGAAGACAACCAGCTAGGAGCCCCCTCGGGATCAGTATACCCAAGAAGGCTTCTGGCGAAGGAGCCAAAGCCAAACAAAGAAATATATCAGCCATACACCGAAGACAGAAGGAATGCCCCGAGGCGTAACCCACCTCGCAACGATTAAAGGATAGGCCGAGGACAGAATCCTCGGGGACTCATCAATAGAGCCGGATTCGATAGGAACGCAGGGCCAACGGAGGCACCTCACTTATCAGAATACAACTTCAACGTTGATGTATCAGACATCGTATTTGCCATTAGTAAAATCAGAGACGCCAGGTGACCCAGGCCTGTACAATCAGATCCTTCACAAAGGAATCATAACTTAGTGTGTGAATTTCACAACACGCATGGCCACAAGACCGATGATTGCCACCAACTCCGAGAAGAGGTAGCCTGACTACTTAACAAAAGTCACCTCCGGGAATTCCTCAGCGACCGAGCCAAAAATCAGTTCCGAGAAAGAGAGGTGGCCAAGAAGAACGAAACAAATGAGCCACAACATGTCATCTACATGATCTTGGGAGGCATCGATGCCCCACAGGAACTCGTGATGAGAAGGACAAAAATATCCATCACCAGAGAAAAACAAACCTGGGGGTATATACCCTAGGATGCCCTCACATTCAGTGAAGAGGACACTGAGACATTGTCTTAACCCCACAATGACGCACTGGTAATCTCTTTCCTTGTAAATACATTTCAAATAAAACGTGTACTTGTGGATCCAGGTAGCTCAACCAACATTATCAGGTCGAGGGTAATAGAGCATCTCGAACTGCTTGACCAAATCGTGCCCGCCACTCGAGTCCTCAATGGATTCAACATGGTAAGTGAAACAACGAAAGGAGAAATCACCCTCCTAGTCAACGTGGCCGGCACAACCCAAAACGTTAAATTCCATGTCATCGAAGGAGACTTGAGGTACAACGCCTTATTCAGACGGTCGTGGATACACTACATGAGAGCAGTACCATCCACCCTCCACCAAATAATGAAATTCCCGACAAATGATGGAATTAAAACCATCTACGGGGAACAACATGCGGCAAGAGATACCTCCACCCGCAAAGGGGCCAAAGGGTAATCAAACTACATCTTCGGGTAAGCCCGATTAAACAAAGCAAAGGACCGCACCGCGTCCTCATCATAAGCGAGTAGAACATATCGGACCTTAAAATGTCATCGGCACATCCCACACTAAGGTATAACCCTCTCCCTTTTCATTTTATATTTCATATTAACCCCTACGCAGGCGCCCGACTGAAGCAGTCAAAGCGCTAACTCAGCCCGAAGACCTTAAGTTTTCAAAGCATTTGTTGCACTCTTTTCCTTCAACCGAGTTTTTGTCCCGAAAAGGGTTTTACCGGCAAGGTTTTTAATGAGGCAACATTCGCATGATACCTAAGGATGACTCGACAAGTATTCAAGGATTCTTTGGCAATCAACCTCGAACACTGGGGGCATCCCCCAGAAGGCCATCCACTCAAAAAAGCTAAGAAATGCCAAATGGGATCCCAATAGGAAAATGATGCCGAGTCAAATGGTCGAACGAATCGTGTCGGTATAGCCAGGCCCCCGACGACGAAAACATGTACACTTGTACCAAGTAATCGAAGAACATCTTTTATCAAAGCATATCACACTCTAAAAGAAACTCAGCATTTCTGCAAAAATCACTCCAACAAAACATCCCGAGCACTCGGGGACTGGCATCAACAATTCAACACCTGGATGACCTCCGGGTCGGGACTCCAAACTCATAAGCCCTCAACGAGGCAACATCAAGATCATAAAATGTCTCCAAAACCGAAGGTGTCCCGAACACTCGGAGATTGACGCCAAAATCTAAAAAATCGCATGACCTCAGGGTCGGAATCGCCAAAATCGTAAGCCCTCAATGAGGCAATACCAAGTTTACAAGTAATGGCTCCTGAGTCAAGAAACCCTCGATGACTCGGGGACTGCCGTCAAGCGCCACCTCAATCGACTTACCAAAACCTGAGGTCGTAAGGCCACATGCGGGCAGCCTCGGTCTTGTAAGGCCTACATAAGGCAACAACAATATCTGTAAGAGCTCAAGCAAGTCATGAATAATACTTGTACCAAGTATCCAAAACTGTAAGACCTCAAAGGCATGTAAATCTGTAAGACCTCAAAGGCATGTAAAACTTGTAAGACCTCACTAAAGGCATAAACCCGATCTCAAAGTTTCGGCTATATATCGAATTTGTAAGACCCCTAAAAAGGCATACTCTCAATATAAATGCCGAAACTACTTCACTCGGGACTTAAAAACTCCGGCCGAACACAAATGACTCCGGTCACAAGGCTATACCAGACGAACTAACGCGACTCGGGGACTCCCGACCGTCACTACAAAATCACAGGCCTTCAATTACTTCGAATCTACTTCGAAAAGAACCAGTTAAATAGGCTACCCTCGACATAGGCAAAAGAGCTTCGACCATGTCAGCTCCAAATCACAGGCTTCGAGATACTCCTCTAAGCCAAACCTCCTGAGGTGCTCGATTATCGCCACATAACGACTCGTAATCGAGGTTTTTATCGAACCATCAAAGAGTCAGGCAAAATTATTCCAAAAAGTCCTTAACGAGGGAAAAATAAATCCAATAAAAGGTCACTTCGACCTAAGGCATAAGAGCCATTATCGCCAGCCCACACTAAAAGGCCGCATCGGACCAAGGCATAAGAGCCATTGTCGCCAGCCCACACTAAAAGGCCGTATCAGCCCAAGGCGTAAGAGCCATTGTCGCCAGCCCGCACAAATACAAAACTTGAGGGTCGAATGAGCTCGAGTTGAAACCCAATTTAGAGACTGAACCCAAAATAGTTAACTAAATATGCCTAAGAGCATGGCGTAAGAGCCATTGTCGCCAGCCCACACTAAAAGGCCGCATTGGCCCAAGGCGTAAGAGCCATTGTCGCCAGCCCGCACAAATACAAAACTTGAGGGTCGAATGAGCTTGAGTCGAAACCCGATTCGGAGACTGAACCTAAAATAGATAAATAATATGCCTAAGATCAAGGCGTAAGAGCCATTGTCGCCAGCCAACACTAAAAGGCCACATCGGCCCAAGGTGTAAAAGTCATTGTCGCCAGCCCGCACAAACACAAAACTTGAGGGTCGAATGAGCTCGAGTCAAACCCCGATTCGGAGATTGAACCCAAAATAGTTAACTAAATAGTCCTAAGAGCAAGGCGTAAGAGCCATTGTCGCCAGCCCACACTAAAAAGCCGCATCAGCCCAAGGCGTAAGAGCCATTGTTGCTAGCCCGCACAAATACAAAATTTGAGGGTCGAATGAGCTCTAATCGAAACCCGATTTAGAGACTGAACTCAAAATAGTTAACTAAATATGACTAAGAGCAAGGCGTAAGAGCTGTTGTCGCCAGTCCACATAAAAGGTCGCATCGACCAAGCGGTAAGAGCCTACGGGCCAGCCTAATAAGCTCCAGGGCCATATCACGAATCTAAGGATTCCTACCAACTCAAAGACCAGTTCACCTAGCCAAATTCAAGACAAAAAGAGATACAAAAGAAATAAAGCCGCAGGGTTTTCTTTTATACACATGTACGAAAAAACGCAATCTCCATCTACAAACATGCTTTGAAAATGCTATATACAGATGGCGAAATCTACGCCCCCTGGGAGCTATGGCCTGCCGGCCTCGTCTTCGCTTTCTTCAGCGTCGGATAGAAGTAACCGAGCATCACACTCGTCCGCTCTTGCTCACGCTAACTTTGCCGAGAGGGCAAAACCCCTAGCACGGATCTCATCGAGGGTCTTCTTTAAAGACTTGCAATGAGCATATTCTTCAATCCTCTCTTCACGGTCGAGGATCCTTCTTACCGCAGCTTGAACATCAGTAGCATCTTTTAAATAGATCGCCATCTCCCGGTCATTCTTAGCCCGGCTCATTACGGCTTTAGCCCGGGCATCAACGATCTAAGCCCTGACCTTCGAAAGCTCGAACTCGAGCTTCATAATCATATCTGTTTGAACCGAAGCATTATCACGAGCTAAGCGAAGTTGAGCCTCAAAAGCGGGAACTTTAGCCAGAACACCCTTCCCCTCTAAAGCCTGAGCCTCCGCCCGAGGTTTTAGCTCATCATGCTCGCGCTTGGATCGGCCAGCTTCATCCCGAAGGCACTCTAGGGCCTCCGTCTTTTTCTACAACTGAAATAAGTGAAGCGTTAGACCAGAAGCTAGAAGGCAGAATGCACGCTCACCCGGGACATAAAATTACCTGCTCCTTCAAGTAGTTCTCATAATTCGAGCTCCGGCTCACCTCATACCGCAAGTGAACCAACTTGACTTCCTTTTCATCACAAAGGAGCCTAAGGGATCTCTCCTCATCCAGAGCTTTCCGCTGCCTGACTTCACGACGAAGCAGCCCGAACTTAAGCTTGACGAAGTCCTGCAAAAGAAAACCCAATAAGAAAGGGAAGGCGCGAAGCTCGAGAGGCCTGTACCGAAACTCACCACAAAGTAAAGCCGCTGGGCTTCCTCGAAGGCTGAGCGCACATCTTCCAACCCAGTTCCCTCACCTCTGAAAGGGTCGACTCCGATCGAGGCACGGTCGCTTGGTGTATATGACCCCGGGTTTCTAGTATCCCTCGAAGTACTATCGACAGAAAAAGAAGGTGACAACAACGGAGAAACCATCTTTCCAAAACCAGGAACCATGGACGCGAAAAGCTCGGACGATGCTTCCGCTCCGAAGCCCCGGTCCCGTTTTGCCTTGCTTTGAGCGCCATCGCCCTGTGAAAGCATCTCTCGATTATCGTTGTCGTTCTTTAGCCCGAAAGTTGGAAAACCTTTCCCCCTCTCCATAGGAGTGTGGCCTCGCCTCGGAAGACTCTCCGATGCCTACAACAGCAAGATTAATAAGCATAAAGGGAAAACGCCTCTCCAAATGAAGGAAAGGAAAGGAAAAAATAACACAACACGCACCATGATGTTTTGCTTCCCATCTGCCCTGGGACAAAGCTCACCACTTGCGCTCATCACAGGTCGAGTGGGTCACCAACTTCCGAACCCAATTTGGCAAATCAAGAACGTCTCCCTGCGCCCATGAAATCGCTACAGAAAAAGGAAAGATGGCACGATTATGAAACCAGCTTTCGCCATAAACAAAACTGAAAAGGCACGGAATACACCACTTATGTTTATAGTTCCATTCATCAGGGAATGGCATAAGCTCCACGTGGATAATGTCAGCGGTCCGCACTCGGATGAAGCCACTCATCCACTCCTGGTCTCCATCTTCATCATCATCAGCAACGAAGGGCGTGGTCGATCGGCATCGCAAGGTTAGCAGACCTCGATGGTGAAAGAGCCAATACAACCTAATAAGATGACTAGGCGTAAGTTCAAGCCCTACCTTTTCTGCAAAAAATCTCATCATCAACATTGTTCGACAAAATGACGGGTGGATCTGCGCCAAGGTAACCCGATACTTTAAACCGAAGTCGAGCACAACCCTATCAAGAGGGCCCAGTGTGAAAGGATACGTGAACACATTCAAAAATCCATCGACACAATCCGTGATGCCCTCATTCGGGGGAAATGTCTGTAACACTACTTTCTCCCCCCATCCACAGTCTTTTCTCACTAACTCAAGATGCTCTTCTCCTATCAAAGAAGTAGTCTTCAAGGTATACTCTCATTGGTCCTGAATGCTGGAGGCGGAACTCTCTCCTCTCTGCCGGACTGACCCTGATGTAGTAGTCATGGCTATGGAAAAATTAGAGAACTAAAGCAGGAATTTGTGCAAGTACATTAGTACTGAAGTAATGAAAGACTTAATGCAGAAAAAGAAGGGTAACTACTTAAAATGGTGGGATCTCCAAAAGAGCAGAAACGACCTTATATATGGAAAAAATGGCAAAGATTCCGCCTGCCTAAAAAGCCAACGACATCATCTCCAGTCCCGAGGTGGTACCCGACCTCGAGGACCTCCATAAAAAAAGAAGTTAGGCCCTAAAAGGCCAACGACATCATCGCAAGTCCCAAGGTGGTACCCAACCTCGAGGACCTCCATCAGAAAAAGGTGAGGCTCCAAGAAAATAAGCATTTAAGCTCCACCCACATGGACTTGGTCCCGGGATGCCATCTGAATTTGGGTAGACTCTCGATCGGTACCTACCTACAACGCCTTAGGGCTATCTACGCTAAGTCCATAGCAGGTTTCCAGGTGGCCCGGGTTTGAACGAACCCTCACTCGGGGACTACTCTCGAAAGCTCAGAGGCAGTCCCTACCCTCGGACCTCCGAGCAGATTTCCCCTCAAAGATTACCGCAAGGTCTAAATGATAAATCACGGTCTCAAGGCTCAAAACATTACTTTCCTTCAACTCGAAGTAAGGGTCCCAATGACCCGAGTTTATTAGCCCAATCCAGGCTCGATCCAAGGGACCGCAAAGGGTTCCGTAGGAAGCCGTATTAATCAATCAGAGGTCAGAAAAAACACTCGCATCTGGATTCGATATTGGCAGTAGCCGATAGAGTCACACATTAAGAGTCTCCATAAGTGCAAATGAAAGGAAATATAGCAAGCATCGAGGATAATGGGAAGAAATGGATGGAAATATGTTGAAAGGCACTTGGATAAAAAGATAGTACCGGAAGGCCCTCATTTATAGGGGTGATAGTGTGGCCAACAATGCCATCATTTCCTTTGAAAGACGGATCGGCAGGCGCAATCAATGCATCGTTGGAAACTGGATCGACGGGGATTTTGTCGCTTTGAAGAATGGGAATCGGCAGCGCATTGAATGACGCTGAAAAGACAAGTCCATGGGATATCCTGGTTATCGTAAAGGCTTACGTCATAAGTATGATATAATCCACGTGACATCATCACAGGAAGTCCAAAGAGTTGAATGTCAAAATCGTTTCTTGTCGTTCCTCTCTAAGAAATGCGGGGACTATCTGTGTACAGTGAAATCTGAGGGTCCAATTCCTCATCATCGAGGCACCTCATAAGATCATCTCGAAGCCTCGAGGCTACAAGGCTATGGTCGAGTTTCCTGAGGTTCATCGACGCCCGACCTTGCAATGTTGACCATGGCTATGGTAGAAATGGGGAGTTCCCAAGGTACACGACTAGGACTGACAAAGCCGAGTGGACTACCCTAACCCTGAATTAGGGTGTCATCTAGCTGTCCCATCTCCGCTTCTTTGTCATTAATGTATTTGGTACTATGTTGGGATTCCCCTCCTATATAAAGGGTATCCTTGTCATTTTGTAAACCCCTGTTACTTTAGTTTCTCTTTACGAAATATACATGAACATTTGCTCTGCTCCATAACATATTCTCTTGATATTGTTACTTCCGTTTATTATCTTCATCATTCGTCTTCATTTATTTATTATTATTGGCCATAAAGAGCCTTCGTTGATTTTATTATAACTGTTAGCCATACTTCGATCACCTTCGATAGCTCCTAGCCGAGCTCCGAAATCGACCTCGAAGCCCTCAAATCGACAAGCTCGAGGCCCCGATAATTAACCTATCGGTTTGGTTATCACCTTATCCTTAACTCTTATTTCGTTTCTAACTCTCACATACATAGCATCAACTGCTTAACAACTAGCATAAAAATAGATTACGTATTTTTAGAGTCCCATAATCAAATTTAATTGTTATTACCATTTTTACGGTAAACACACGGGTCTCAAGACCCCCAATAATAACCACACACGAGTAATAGACATGATCTACAATAATAGAATCACCTTTCGATGTAGACACATATACAGGAGCACTCAAAAAATCACGAGGCACAACCAAATATGTAACAAAATAAGATGATACATAGGAGTAGGTAGACCCTAGATCAAATAGAACTGAAGCATCTCTACTACAAACTAAAACTGTACCTTTGATAACGGCATCGGATGCCTCAGCCTCAAGCCTAGCTAGGAAAGCATAACATCGGGGCTGGGCCCCACCACTCGGAACTACATCCCTGGGATGGCCTCTTGCTAGGTGGCCTCCACCTCTAGCTACCTAACCTCCACCTCTAATACCTCCACCTCCACCTCTAGCTGTCTGACCCCTACCTCTAGCTGGTTGAGCGGGCAGTGGAACATCCGGTGCTGGAACCATGGCACGAGAACCCTGATGCTGAGAAATGCTTGATGCTCGAGGGCAAAATCTAGCAATGTACCTCAAATCACCATAGGTATAATAAGACCTCGGCTACTGAGACTGCTGACCCTAAAACTGACCCTGACGGCCTGAGTAATCACCCTAAAAACTCTAGAGCAGAGGTGCACTGATAGGAGATGGTGATGCACTATAGGGTAGCTGATCAGAATACTACATATAAGGGCCACAACCACCTGGAGCACCGTGAGAAGCCTGAAGCGCTGAATGAAACGGCCTGGGAGGGTGGCCCCTACCAAAAGAATCTCTACCTCCAGATGAGGCACCACTGAACCTACCAGAATGGTGAGGCCTGTTGTCAGGCCCCTGACTACTCCCCTAAGCTAGAACTACCTCAACTCGCCTGGCCACATTGGCCGCATCCTTGAAAGAAATCTCGCTCCCTATCTCCTTAGCCATCTACAATCTGATAGGATGAGCGAGTCCCTCAATGAACATCCTTACCCTCTCTCCATCTCTTGTTGGGGAGTATAAGAAGAGCATGACGAGCCAAATCAATAAATCTGCTCTCGTAGAAACCTGCTGAAGATGCTTGAACCGCCTGCGATAGTCCTCTATCTGAGTGATGGGAAGAAACTTCTCCAGAAATAGCTGAGAGAACTGATCCCAAGTCAAAGCAGATGACCCAGCTGGTCTAGCCAAACAAAAATCCCTCCACCATTTCTTGACGGAACCTGACACACAAAAAGCAGCAAAGTCGACCCCATTAGTCTCCACTACCCCCATGTTCCGCAACACCTCGTGACAACTATCCAGATAGTCCTAGGGATCCTCTGAAGATGTACCTCCATAGGTAGTGGTGAAAAGCTTGGTAAACCTATTCAATCTCCACAAGGCCTCAGAAGACATAGTTGATTCATCACTGGTCTGTCCTGTAACACCCGGCGGAACTACTCCAGCTGGCTGAGCTACTCCTACTGGTTGGGCGGCTGGAGTCTGAAACTGAGTAGCCATCTGCTTTGTAGTATAAGTAGCGGGAGTCTGGGCTCCTCCCCCAGCCTGAGAGACAGCATGTGCTACAGGAGATGTGCCAGTCTGAGCTACGCTCTCCATAAGGCCCACTAGACGGACCAAAGCATCTTGAAGTACCGGGGCAGCGATGAACCCCTCTAGAACCTGAGCTGGCCCTGCTGGAACGGTCTGGGCTGGAGCCTCTTCCTCAAACTCTACCTGAGGCTCCGCCGCTGGTGCTGCTGCTCGAGATCTAGGCTGAGCCTTGCCCCTGCCTCGGCTCTAGCATGGCCTCTGCCCTTCGTAGGAGCTGACATTCGGGACTCGGGCTACTGATCAGCTGATAAAGCGGTACGTGTTCTCGCCATCTGCATAAGAACAGAGTAGAAGTTCAATTAGCATTGAGAAATCAAATCGTACGACAGAGAAGAATAGCAGTGAAGTTGTTCCTAAACTCTGTAGCCTCTAGGGGATAAGCATAGACGTCTCCGTACCGATCCCTCAGACTCTACCTAGGTTGTTCGTGAATTGTGAGACCTAGGCAACCTAGAGCTATGATACCAACTTGTCACGACCCGGATTTCGCACGTCGGAATTGTGATGGTGCCTAACTCTTAGAATGCTAGGCAAGCCAACGGATACAGTTCAAATGCATTATTCATTAACCAAAATAGTAATTAGCAATAATTTAAACTAAACAAATATAAAGTGCAGAAATCTTATAACAGTTTAAAACACTAATATATGGCAACCCCAATGATCCGGTGTCGCAATTTCACGAACATCTAAGAATCTCTAAAAATACTGGTTTAAAGGAAATACAACTGTTCTCGAAATGAAAAGAGACAGGAAAATCTAGGATGGAGGGAAGGGGACTCCAAGGTCTGCGAACGCCGGCAGATCTACCTTGGGTCTCCTGTGGACTGAAGGCGGCAACCTCAAACTCTGATCAGTATTGTCCGTCACCGAAATCTGCACAGAAAGTGAAGAGTGCAGTATCAGTACAACCGACCCCATGTACTGGTAAGTGCCGATCCTAACCTCGGCGAAGTAGTGACGAGGCTAGGACACGAAAGCAATATAAACTTGTGCAGTTAAATCATATAAGAGAAGGTAATAATAACAAAAATTTAACAGATAATAACGGGAAGGGGAACATACTGAGGGGAAATATAATGTTCTGGAAATAATACAGTAAAGAAACGAAGTAATATCATGTCTTGAACCAACATAAATAATAACATAGCAACATGTGCATGGCATCACCCTTCGTGCTTTTACTCTCGTCCTTACCATAAGAAACAACAGAAACAACACGGCATCACCCTTTGTGCATTAACTCTCTCATGATCATGGCATGGCATCACCCTTCGTATATTAACACATGGAATATGGCACGGCATCACCCTTCGTGCATTAACACTCACTCACAATATCGTGCATGGCATCACCCTTCGTACCTTACACTCTTCCTCACCCAAACAATAGAAACAATAACATCCCTGCAAGGGAATCAGCAATAACCAACCTCATTTTAATATTTAACTTCACAATATAAATCTCAACTTAAGTCAATACTCAACCAATATCCAAAACAAGGAAAACATAGTAAAACTCGTTTAACATGGAGAATTATCCATTTAAAGCATGAATAGTACGTATAAAGAAATACAACGGTCACAAGTATAAGATTCACTTGCATGCTACGACCTAACAACAACGTATAGATACTCGTCACCTCACCTATATGTCGTACTCAACAACTAAACACGTAGCAAATAAGGCAACAATACATAATCTCTCAAGCTAAGGTTAACCACGATACTTCCGTTGATTCCACGACCACTCAAGCCTCAAATACTGCTTTTCCTTTAGATTCCACCTCCAATCCACTCGTATCTAGTCACAATTAACTCAATATCATTAATTATTGTTAAATGAATCAACTACAATGCATAAATTTAATTTTTCCAAACTTTCCCCCAAAAAGTCAAAAATCGACCCCGAACACGCTTGGTTAAAACTCGAGGTTCGAACCAAAACCCGTTCACCCATTCACCCACGAGCCCAAATATAATTAGTTTCGAATCCGACCTCAAATCGAGGTCTAAATTCCCAAATTTGTAAAATCTCCAATTCACCTAAAATCCCTAATTTCTACCGTTAAAGAACAGGATTTAGGCCTAGAAATCTAGGTAGGTGGGTCTTGGCCGACCCAGTGGCCGCGTTCGCGTAGAAGGACGAGACTCCCAGCCCAGGTCCCTTGATCATCGCGTTCGCGAAGGGTACTAACCCCAGTGCTTCGCGTTCATGTCCAATCCTCCGCGTTCGAGAAGAAGAAATTTCTCCTTCAGACAAATTTACACTTCGTGACCGTGAAGCACAAAATACCTGTGCACCTGCAACAACAAAACAACAGAATTCTCTAAGTCCAAAACATCCCGAAACCTATCTGAAACTCACCCAAGCCCTCGGGGCTCCAAACCAAACAAGCACACAAGTCTAAAAAACATCATACGGACTTGCTCGTGCGATCAAATCGCTAAAATAACACCTAAAATTACGGATTTAACATCAAAATCAATGAAATTCTCAAGAACACTTGAAGTTCCTATTTTCACAACCGAGGGTCCGAATCACGTCATATAAACTCCGTTTTTCACCAAATTTCACAGACATGATGTAATTATAATATTAAACATGTATCGGGCTCCGGAACCAACATACGAGCACGGTACCAACAAGATCAAACATTATTCAATTTCTAAAAATTATTATATTTTCAGTTTAACAATTTTCTTTAAAAATTCATTTCTCGGGCTAGGGACCTCGGAATTCAATTTCGGGCATACATCCAAGTCCCATATTTTATTACGGACCCTTCGGGACCGTCAAATCACGGATCCGGATCCAGGTCCGTTTACTCAAAATGTTAACCGAAGTCAACTTAAGTAAATTTTAAAGTCAAAATTTAGCATTTTCTCAAATTTCTACATAAAGGCTTTCCAGAAGCGCGCTCGGATTGCGCACGCAAATCGAAAAGAAAGAAAATGAGGTCTTGTAGGCCTCGGAACCCCGAATTGGGTTCTAAAACACGGGATGACTTTTTGGGTACACACATTTATCATGAATACAAGTTATTGTAGTTGTTACATTACAGCCTTGCTTGAACTCTTCATAAATGTTATTGGATTAGGTGTTGGATCCTCCAGAAAAGTGCATTTTGATGATCCTTCCACTTTCCCACTTTGCAAAATCTTTAAATATGGAACCGTAACTAATTTAAAATAAACAGTGGGAAAGACTACGCTCCTTCTATATTTCTCTCCTTAGAACTATCTTGTCCTTTAAAAAGAAATTAGAATCTTACAAAACATGTTATATATTTAACGTTTAACTATGTATTTGGTTATTTGACCAAAAAAAAAAATATGTATTTGGTTATGCTGCTACTGTTTTTAAATTCACCAATCAACTTAAAGTAGGAAAAATACATAAGTTATCTTTAAAATTTGTCCGATTCGTTAACTTACTTAACTTTACGGACGCTCTATCACCTCCATATTCATATTTATTTAAAGTAAAAACTAATAGTACCCTCTAATACGTACATACGCGCTCCACGTGGAAAATCCATGTCGTTTTTATGCAATTTCCCTTTAAAATAATTCAAACTTTATCTATTTTTTCATATTCGGAAACAGTACTAATAGGACTACAAAGTTGCCATAAAAAGTGTAATAACGAGAACTACAGGACCGTCGACTACAAGGAGCGTATCCTTGAATCTTAATTGAGTATCATGTTCTTTTATTCTTTTTAATATATACAAAATTAATCTCTATTATATATTTATGTTTACCCTCAAAATCAGATAACAATTGAATTTATTAGTGGTTTTAAGGATACATTGATTAATTTGACACAAAGCGATATTGTATTATAAAAAAGCTAACAATAATAAAGTAAATTCAAATCGTGTGACTTGAACATTTATAGCCTTGGAAAATAAGTCTCACTCGAACTGGATGTAATTCAAATGATATCAAATACAGAAGAATAGTAGTTTGCAGAGAGAAAATAATACTATAATGCTTTGGGATGCGTGTTATTTTGTCCTTTACAAATTATCAGAACCCCTTTATATAGTATGTGAGTCCTATTTTAGGTACAAGTCTATAAAAGGTAGAAAATTCCATAATTTGCTAATTAGCCGGTCTCTTATCCGTGATTCCTGCCGTGATATCCAACCGGTTACGGATATTTCGGCCTTTCGTTATTTGGTCTGACAATATTTCCTCGAGCTCATTCGGAATCGGGGTCGGTTCCGGAGTCATAGACACGTACATTCTAATCTCGTACCTCGGGATCGATTTTTAATCCATTACATTTCAGTCTCGATCTGTCATTCAATAGAAGAGCCCGTTTTCAACCGTATACAATTTATTTGTTGTAAAATAAATCATTCACTTACTATAAGTATCAAATCCAACATACAGAAAAGTCCAAGTAATTAAATGTTAAACGAAAACAACTATTATTTTCAGTTCATTGCATCTCTTATATTTATTAAAAGAAAAACTTATTGTTTCCTTGTATATTAGAGGAATCAATAATCCATATACTATTACACACAAAACTACAAATATAATAAGAATCAAAACAGCTCAAACGATTTGCTTACGATATTTTTCGAGGTGATTTTGAATATAACAAGAATTAATTCTAACTTTAAATTTATAAAGTAGTACCTAATTCCTATAAATAGCTGTTATTATTCCAATTCTCAAATAACTCTCATTGTTATTTGATATAAGGAGAAGTTTGAATATGGCTGAATCTCATGTTTGCTTCTCTAGGTTTCTTGTAATACTTTTCAGCCTACTTCTCATTGCCTCAAATGGTGGGTTTTAAAAAAAAAGATGGAAATCACTGGCTTTGTTTCCATTATTTGATCCCTTTTAATAGATATATTTTGACTCATCTAAAATTTTAAGTTGTTAGAGACTGTCAGTTATTTATATATAATGTATACAACATGTCTTTCCACTTCCGGGGTTGACTTTTTTTTTAAAAAATATGTGGACCAAACACAAAATATTATATTTATAATGGGTGTCGGCAAGGAACAAGAGTCTTGGAATAACGGTGAAATTGTCTTTGTATGACCAATAAGTCACGGGTTTGAGTCGTGGAATCAGCCATTAATGCTAGCTTGCATCAGGGTAGGCTGCATATATCACACCCTTTGGGGAGTAGCTCTTCTCCGAACCCTATGTGAATGCGGGATGCTTCGTGCACCGAGCTTGATATATATTCTTTTTTTTTTAATATGTGGACCAAACACACAAAAAAAATATATTTGATAATGGGTGTCGGCGAGGAACGAGAGCCTTGGAGCAATGATAAAGTTGTCTCTATGTGACCTGTAGGTCACGTGTTCGAGCCGTGGAATCAGCCACTGATGTTTGCATCAGAGTAGGTTGCCTACAGCACACCTCTTGAGGTGCGGTCCTTCCCCGAACCCTGCATGAACGCGAGATGTCTTGTGTACTAGACTGCCCAAATGGGTGTCGGCGAGATTTGATGAGAACCTTTTTTTTTTTTGTGGGTGCAGATATTAATGCAGTGGACAATGGTATTTGCGAGGTATTTAGTTCTACATTTCATGGGCAATGCTATAATTCAGATCATTGTGAGAGAAATTGCAATAACGAAGGATATCCCTCAGGACAGTGTGAGTGGAGATCAATTCGTTGGGGATTTTCTTGCGTTTGCCAATATCTCTGCTGAGTGAAATATTTAAAAGCTTATTCCTTTTATAACACAGTTCAATAATTGTTCTTGAGTGCAGAACAAAAAATTTCTCAAAAAATATAAAAAAATACAGGTGAATAAATATTTCTGCTGCTACTTGTGTTTTACCCATGATTAAGAAAATGATATTGAAGGTACAAGATGCATCTTTTGTGCGCTATGTAGTTCTGCAATTAAAGACATTTAATTTCCTAAGACAGTCCAATGCGCAGAGCGATGATTGTTACCTATTTGTATTGTATCGTATATTATTATTTTAAATATAATATTTGTTTTGATTGTTACTTAAATATTATTGTATCGTATCGTTAAATCCATCAATACGTAACGACGAAAAATATTACTTTATGTAACGACCGATTTGGCATGGTCGCGTTGTTATCTTTTTTTTCTTCTATCGTTTCCTTATTATTAAATAATCCTACTTTATCTTTTACTCTATCTTTTTATATAATAATTCTACCTCGTACATTACCTTTTCTTTGTAATATTGCAAGTTTATTTTTTATATTGTTGGTACATGATAACAGAATACGACGACAAATAATATAATTTATCTAAACATTATTTTATATCAAAATAATACAATATAATGCAATACGATATTATACGATATATTATAAAATAATACATAACAACAAACACAAACATGTCAACAACATCATATTATAGGCCTTTAACCACATCTCAAAGTGAGGTCTAAACTATCAAAGCATTTTGGGGGTGGCCTATATAGACGTAACATTTAACCTAAGCTCAATTTCACAATTTCCTTTTAGACAAAAGAGCTTTCAGACTCAGTGCTAAGGTAACATTATACGTATAGGATATTGGGTTTAAGTTACAGGTCGTCCATGTGGACTGGCCCGGCCCACTTATAAGAGATAAGGCTGATGGAAGTTAATATTATGAAGTTAATTAACTCCCATAAGGATAGAAGAAGTGTTACACGTTAAAAAGCAGTGGTAACGTGGAAACAGAAGGTTATCGGTAGTTCTCCCCATTTTCTCTTCTTCATATATTTCTTTTCAGTACAGAGATTCTCTCTTGGCAAGAAAAAGTCAGAACACAATAAACTTTAGGCATCTAGTTTGTGAACAAAAATTCTGTTTCCTGAAGATTCAGAACAGGATTTGGAGCAATTCTTTTGGTGATGAGTTCAACAGTTTTCGCTGTGTCGCTAAGGTACACAACTCGTTGTTCTCGCCCTTCGTTATTATCTAACAATACGTACGACTCACTATCTTTCAACGAAACTTTGAATATGAAGTTTTATGGTATATATTCTTCAGAATACGTAACAACAAATGTTTAATGGTACATCAGAAGGCCACTCAACTTGACTAAACAAACCAACATATATTTTAACTTGAAAATTCTACGGCATGCATTTCCAACATAACCATCGAAACGGCCATCATAAATAAGCATTCTTAAATAAATTAAATATATCCCGAAGGCATATCCAAAAGCATCTTAATTCTCAAATATAAGTCAAATTACTATAACATGCATAAGTTGTAGATTACGCAAATATGGCACCAATAATAATATGAATTTCTTATTTCTTTCAATAAGTCAATTAGTCATACCAACATATAAACACTTTCAAAAAAATAATTTAATCAATTGTTATCCGTATTGTAGATCGGAGTGGTTATTAATTTGCTATTAGTCTTTCATTTTTTATAAGTATCAATTCGAACATTAACATTGTTAGGACCGAAAAAATCAAGTGTCATGCGGAAGTTGGTAAAGCAACACTTGAACGACGATAAATCAGACAACAAAAGAGAAATATACCAAAAGAGACACAAATATTTAACGTGGTTCGGTCAACTGGCCTACGTCCACAGCGGAGATGAGCAATCCACTAAATAAAAAGAGAGTACAAAATATCGAGAGAACAACCTTACGAAGAGGCAAACACAAGTGATACACTAACACTTGTCCCATAAAGTTTCCCTCCTAAACACGACTCTCAAACCCCATATGGCTACATTGTGGATGTTGCTGAATGAGAAGGACGGATCTTCAATTTATAGAACTCCAAATCTTTTCCTACAAGAAAATGAACTAGCCAAATATGGAAGAATTATATTTTCCTTCTAGAAAAGAAAAATCCAATTATGATAAATATGTTGTCCTTTCCTTCATGAGATAGGAGAACCAATTATGATAAGAAAATAGGACAACACCTAACCAACGTAACTATAGGCATGCAAATTTAATTCCAAGGGAAAATTTAGACTATATTTTAAATATACTAGTCCAAATAAATATTATGGGCTAATATAATTGAATTAATTATATAAGTCCAAGATATATAGATTACATAAATAAGTCTTAATCCATTGGGCTAAAGTGATGAGCCCACTTCATTAAGCCCATGATGACATCTTCCTAGAGGCCCAGTTTGGTGCCACGTGGCACACCAAGTCAAATGAAAGAGCCAATAGGATCACGCCACGTGTCAAAATGACAAGGCATGCCAAGTCACACTAAAAGGCCAATGAAATCGTGCCACATGTGCAAGTGACATCTTCTGGCCAATCAAATGCGGCCATGTCACACTTCATTTTGATTGGTCGGAAAGAGTTTGTTCTTATCACAACTCTTCCCTTCCACAACTATAAATAGGGGTCTTCATAACTCAGAAAAGGGACTAGAAGATATAACAAGAAGTAAGAAAGAGCTCGTGGATCAAACGCTGCAAATTCCTCCACAAGTTTCAAGCTTCAAGTTCAAGTTCAAGAAATCAAGTGCAAGTTCAAGAACGAAGAACAAATCAAGGTCAAGTTCAAGCAATCAAGTTCAAGCTCAAGAACAAGATCATCGTTCGAGGCAACAAATACATATTCAAGATCAAGCTCAAAGGCCCTTGAATTTATACTAGAAAAGTAGAATCAGAGGAATCATAGAGATTGCAACACTCAAATATTCGAAATAAAATACTACGATTATTGCGATATTTTCGGTCTTGATCTTATTTTCTCGACGCAAATTTATTGTCTACAAATTCTGGCACGCCCAGTGGGACAATCTCTACCTCTGATCTCAACTTTTCAATCACCAAAGTTCAAGAACATTGAAATGGCTTTGAAGAAAATCAACTCCAGATCAACATCCACCAAGGTTGCTAACTCCAGGTTCTATGCTGATGTGGAAAGCATCCTCGATGTCACCTTTGGAAGCTTCGGACCAGTTACGAGGAGCAAAGCAATCTCTTTAGGACAACAAGCACCCCAAGTGTCGTCCGCATCAAGCCCTGTTTTCGGATCTTCATTCTCAAAAGGAGCAAGATCTTCCACAAACGCATCTGAAGGAGGAAGCGATGTTGCTGAAAAGATCAAGAAAACTCTTGCTTTGCTTGACCTCTCCGGCTCCAAGCACTCTGCTGTGAAGGAAGATGATGATGCTTCAAGCGATGGATCCTCCCCACTTACACCACATAGCATGAGCCGGTCAAGGATCAATCTGTGTGAAAATCCATGCTACTCTCCGTCATCCACGACAATCATGCAAGCCATGGTGACAAACACTTCATCTATGGAGGAGCAGTTGGCAAACTTGACGGAAGAAATCGTTGGCTTGACCAAATGCATGCAAAATCAAGAGGCTAGAATTGACAAGCTAACAGACAGGGTGGGAATCTTGATGGAAGAAGAATCTACCCATGCACCCGGCAAGCTCCTAGAAGTTCTAGAGAGTGACTCTCCCCCAAGACAAGAAGCATCCTCCACTAAGGCTATCCCTGTCTCATCTGAAGGGATGATTCCAATCGATCAACTAAAGGAGTTCATCGAAGGAACCATTAAGAACAAATATGAAGTTGCTTCCAAATCCTCCCTTACATATGCAAAGTCGTACACTGCAAGGGTCGATATGTTGAAGATGCCTGCTGGCTATCAACCTCCAAAGTTTCAATAGTTTGATGGTAAAGGTAACCCAAAGCAACATGTGACGCACTTTGTTGAGACATGCAAAAATGCTGGGACTTATGGAGATTACCTTATCAAGCAATTTGTCCGCTCGCTAAAAGGAAATGATTTTGACTGGTACACGGACATCGAGGCTAGATCTATCGACAGCTGGGATCAACTAAAGCAAGAGTTCCTCAATCTCTTTTATAGCACAAGACGCACGGTGAGTACAATAGAGTTTACAAATACTCGTCAATGAAAGGGGGAACCAGTTATCGACTTTATCAATCGTTGGAGGAATGCAAGCCTCAACTGCAAAGACAAGCTTAGTGAATCTTCAGGCATAGAGATGTGCATCCAAGGAATGCATTGGGGATTGCGCTACATCTTGCAAGGTATCAAGCCTAGCACATTTGAAGAACTTGCAACTCGTGCCCATGACATGGAATTGAGCATGGCCTCCACTGGAAATGAAAGGCTACCCATCTATGAACCTCGCAAAGTGAATGACAAGCAAGAAGTCAGGAAGTGGAGCAAGTTCGTACCCAAGTCTGAAAGCAAAGAAGCTATGAATGTCAATACGTCACTTATGAAGTTCACGACGAAGGTGAGCAAGAAGCAGAGTATGAAATCCACTTCTTTTCAAGACAATCCAAGTGGAAAGTTGACTCTAAAAGAAATGCAGGAAAAAGAGTACCCATTCCTAGATTCTGATGTGCCAGCCATTTTCGAAGAACTCCTCGAGTTAAATCTCATTGAGCTTCCGGAGATAAAGCGCCCAAATAAAGCTGGGAAAACAAATGACCCAAACTACTGCAAATATCACCGACTTGTAAGCCACCCTCTCGAGAAGTGCTTTGTCTTCAAGGATAAAGTCATGGATTTGTCTCGTGAAAAGAAAATCGTGCTTGAAGATGAGAAAGCAAGAGCAAACCAAGTCTCTATCACCTTTGGCTCATTTTGTCAGGATGACTTAGGTGGTTTTAGAGAAAGTAAAGATGAAGAATTACTGGAGAGAGACAAAGCTGAAGTCAATCAACCTGATGATGATGAAGGTTGGACATTGGTGACTCGTCGTAGGCACCACAAAAGGAGCAGACGAAAAGAATCAATAGAACAACCGAAAAGGAAGATGATGGTAAAAAGACCAACTAAAAAGAATCCAGTTAGGCATTTGAAGAAAGCAAAAGTGGAGATGCACCATTCTCAAAAGTCACAAAATCCAGTGACCTTGGAGGAGTTTTTACCAAGTTGGTTCCGCATGAAGATTTCCCATGAGGGCATTGATGCCTGTTGTTGCCATGCTGACAAAGGGGAAGAAAAGAGTGATGACCTACCGTTGGCACCATCTTCGGAAAAGCCCATTGAGTCCACTCCTCAAGAAGTTAATGTTTGTGAGGAAAAGGTCACGTTCACAAATGACGATCTTTTGCTAGGTGACACTCCTCATAACCGCCCATTGTACATGGTTCGCTATATGCGCGATGAAAGGGTAAATCGGATTTTGGTTGATGGAGGATCCTCAGTGAACATTTTGCCGATCCACACTGTGAAAGAACTTGGTATTCCCATGAACGAACTGTCAGAAAGTCGTGTGATGATCCAAGGATTCAACCAAGGGGGGCAAAGAGTCATAGGCGCGATCAGGCTGGGAATCACTATTGAAGATATGCAATCAAGTGCATGGCTGCATGTGATCGACGCGAAGACTTCATACAATGTTATGCTTGGGAGGCCTTGGATACATGAGAATAAAGTAGTTACATCTACCTACCTTCAATGTTTAAAATACTACGAGGGTAAAGTCGAGAAGACTGTAGCTGCTGATGATGAGCCATTCACCGAGGCTGAGTCACACTTTGCCGATGCAAAGTTCTACTTGAATAACCGCATTGTGAAGGAGCTGAAAGTTGATGATGGTACGAAAATCAAGAATGACGAACCATAACTAAAAGAGCTGATGTGACTATTGGTAAAGCCAACACTATTACTGAGGAGGTACCCGCCAATATGAATAAATCTCATAAAGGGGGTATTGCGTCTTATGGAAAGAAAGTAAGTCTCGCGCTCCAATATGTCCCTAAAAGGAAGAAATATGAGGGCGGATCACATAATCTCCAAACCAAGATGCTAAGGGAGTTAACTCTTCCGGTAAAACGAATTGAGGTAGTAAAGTTGTCCTCAAAGCCACTTGCAGGGTTTGTAGCCCAAAATCGTTTGCAGAATGTGGCACTCCTTACAAAGTGAACAGATGAAGGTTTTGATCCTAACGCTTACAAGCTATTTGCAAAAGCTGGATACAATCCCACTGAGTCGTCAAAGTTAGGGAAGCTCCCATCAAAAGCTACAATGAGGCAACCACGTGAAGGTCTGGGATACAAGCAACCATGACTAGTGCGTATCTCAATAAGAAGGGCGAGTAGCAATTATATCAGTGTAGAAGACGAATCTGCCGCTTCTAACAGGCCTTCTGTCTTTGATCGGATTGGAAAATCAATTGTGAGAACTTTCGTATTTGAGAGATTGGGTCCATTGAAGAAGGGGAATCAGTTCCAGAGAAATCATCTAAATACAAGAACACCCGCTTCACCTAAAATTCAGGAGATCTCTAAGGATTTCCATAGTTTGGTTCCTTCCAGAATGAGGAGACAAACAAAACCGGTGGTTTCATGTGAAGAAGTACTGAAGGTAAAGCCATATACTGTGGTCTATACTAAGGAACGTGACGAAGGTGAAGAAAGTGTAGGTTCTTCGTATCATGTCACTGTACAAGGCGAGAATGGTGTCTCGTCTTCGATGGAAGATAATGCAGAATTGGAGGATGTTTCGCCGTGTTATCACATATCCTTCAATGATGGGGACCCTCAAGAAAATGAAGATGCAAAAGACGCTCTACCTGAACTTGAAGAAGGAGTGAAGACGACAGTTGATGCCTTAAAAGAAGTTAACCTTGGCACCGATGAGGAACCAAGACCCACCTACCTAAGTGCTTTACTAGAAGCGGATGAAGAGAGCACTTATATTGTGTTACTCAAAGAATTTAGGGATGTCTTTGCTTGGAGTTACAAAGAGATGCCTGGCTTGGACCCGAAAGTAGCAGTACATCACCTTGTAGTCAAAAATGGTGCTCGCCCTGTTAAACAAGCGAAGAAGAATGGCCATATTCGAGTATGCGTTGACTTCAGGGACCTCAATAATGCATGTCCCAAAGATGAATTCCTGCTTCCTATTATAGAGCTGATGATCGATGCTACTACTGGTTATGAGGCAATGTCTTTCATGGACGGTTCGTCGGGCTATAACCAAATTTGCATGGCACCAAAAGATGAAGAGCTTACTACGTGTCGCACCCCTAAGGGTATTTATTGCTACAATGTAATGCCTTTTGGATTGAAGAATGTTGGTGCTACTTACCAAAGGGCTATGCAGAATATTTTCAACGATCTTCTCCACAAGAATGTCGAATGCTATGTTGACGACTTGGTGGTGAAATCAAGAGAGAAGGGTGACCAGATGAAAGACTTGAGGATGGTATTTGAATTGCTCCGGAGGTACCAACTTAGGATGAATCCATTGAAATGTGCCTTTGGAGTTACTTCTGGAAAGTTCCTTGGTTTCATTGCCCGACATCGAGGGATCGAAATTGATCAAGCCAAATTGGATGTCATTTTGAAAATGCCTGGGCCTCGAGATATCCATGAATTGAAAAGTCTGCAAGGAAAGCTAGCATACCTTAGAAGATTCATATCAAACCTGGCTGGGAGGTGCCAACCATTTAGTCACCTCATGAAGAAAGGCGTTCCTTTCAAGTGGGATCAAGCTTGTAGCAATGCCTTCAAAAGTATCAAAACCTACTTGATAAAGCCTCCAGTTTTAGCAGCTCTTATACTAGGAAAGCCATTGATACTATACATTGCTGCGCAGGAAAAGTCTGCTGGAGCACTGTTGGCCCAAGAAAATAGTGAGGGGAAAGAAAACTCTCTTTACTACTTGACCAGGATGATGACACCTAACGAGTTGAACTATTCGCCAATTGAAAAGTTGTGTTTGGCGCTAGTCTTCTCAATTCAAAAGTTGAAGCACTACTTTCAAGCTCATGTTGTCCGTCTTGTTTCTAAAGCAAATCCCATCAAGTTTGTGATGTCAAAACATATTCTTAGTGATCGACTAGCGAGATGGTACCTCCAATTTCAACAATTCGAGATTTTGTACATCCCTCAAAAGGCTATAAAAGGACAAGCATTGGCAGACTTCTTGGCAGATCATCCGATACCTGATGACTGGGAGCTAACTGATGAACTACCTGATGAGGACGCAATGGTCGTTGAAGTTCAACCTCCATGGAAGATGTACTTTGATGGTGTTGCGCATCGTGGAGGAGCCAGGGCTGGCGTAGTATTTGTCACTCCTCAAGGTGAAGTCTTGCCCTACTTCTTCACCTTGACACAACTCTGTTCCAACAATTTTGCTGAATATCAAGCATTAATACTTGGGCTTGAAATGGCCGTTGATATGAAGCAATTGCAATTGCAAGTATTTGGTGACTCCCAGTTAGTGGTCAATCAGCTTTTGGGTAGTTACGAGGTCAAGAAGCCTGAACTACGCCCATATCATGATTACGCAAAAAAGTTGATGGGGTGGCTCAGCGATGTGACTATTCAGTATGTATCAAGGAAAGAAAATAAGAAGGTTGGTGCTTTAGCTGCTCTAGCTTCATCATTAGCCCTGCCTGACCAAGCGCAAGTTACCGTCTACCAAAAATGGGTAGTACCGCCGCCAAATGAGGTCGAAGGTGAAGAAAACGAACTCAAGCATCTTGTTGTTGTTTCTGAAGTTGAGAAAGAAGAATGGCGACAACCCATTATCGACTACTTATGCTATGGGATACTTCCAGAAAATCCGAGGAGAAGGACTGAAATCCGTCATCGTGCACCTCGCTTCCTTTACTATAAGGATACTCTATACAGAAGGTCGTTCGAGGGAGTACTCTTGCGATGCCTAGGAAAAGAAGAAGCTCTCCAAGATTTGCAAGAGGCACATTCTGGGGTATGTGGGTCACACCAGTTCGGACCAAAGCTCTAGTTCCACATAAAAAGAATGGGATATTATTGGCCAACGATGGTAAAAAGAATGGGATATTATTGGCCAACGATGGTAAAAGATTGCTTAGACTACGCTCGAAGGTGCAAGGCTTGTCAATTCCATGCAAATTTTATTCATCAACCTCCTGAAATATTGCACCCGACTGTTGTATCCTGGCCATTTGACGCTTGGGGATTGGATGTTGTTGGACCACTGCCAAAGTCCTCTAGTGGGCACCTATACATCTTGGCTGCAACTGACTACTTCTCAAAATAGGCTGAAGTTGTTGCTCTTAAGGAAGTAAAAAAGGAAAATGTTGCAAGTTTCATCCGAGTAAACATTATTTATCGCTTTGGCATTCCTCGTTACATAATAACGGATAATGGAAAGCCATTCGATAATAGGTTGATGAACAAGATTTGTGATCTCTTTGGCTTCAAGCAACGTAACTCTTCGATGTACAATGCTGCCGCCAATGGTCTAGCTGAGGCATTCAACAAGACTTTATGCAACTTGTTAAAGAAAGTTGTCTCCAAATCCAAACGAGATTGGAATGATCGTATGGAAGAAGCTCTATGGGCATATAGAACGACTCATCGCACGCCAACATAGGCGACTCCTTATTCACTCGTTTATGGAGTCGAAGCCGTCTTGACACTTGAGCATCAAATACCTTCGTTACGACTGGCTATTCAAGAAGGGATCACTGATGAAGAAAATGCTCGACTTCGTTAGCAGAGTTGGAAGCTCTTGATGAAAAGAGATTGGAAGCTCAACAAAGTCTTGAATGTTATCAAGCTCGATTGTCTCGCGCCTTCAATAAAAGATTTCGTCCGAGATCCTTTCAAGTAGGAGATCAAGTCCTTGCCGTATGAAGACCCATAATTACTTTCCATAAACCTATAGGGAAGTTCACTTCAAAATGGGATGGGCCATATGTTGTACAAGAAGCTTATTCAAGTGGGGCTTACAAGCTGGTTGATGCAGATGGTTTGAGAATCGTCCCTATCAACGGCAAGTTTTTGAAGAAGTATTATCCATGAAGTCGCAAGTCATGATGCTCCTCAACATACGAGCCTAAACTACAAGTCATGATGCTCCTCGACGTACGAGCCTAAACTGCAAGTCATGATGCTCTTCGACGTACGACCCTAAACTGCAAGTCATGATGCTCCTCGACGTACGAGCCTAAACTGCAAGTCATGATGCTCCTCGATGTGCGAGCCTAAACTACAAGTCATGATGCTCCTCGACGTACGATCCTAAACTGCAAGTCATGACGCTCCTCGACGTACGAGCCTAAACTGCAAGTCATGACGCTCCTTGACGTACGAGCCTAAACTGCAAGTCATGATGCTCCTTGACGCATGATCCCAAACTGCATGTTGCCACACTCCTGGCCCGCAAGAGTATAAACTGTGTACGGCCCAAAAAAAAAGTCCGCTAGGTTGAAAATCTCAAAGAGGCGGCCTAGGCAAAAGTCAGACGTAAAAAAAAATCTACCAGTCTGAACTACGGTATGACTTGATCCTCTTCACCGAGGTATGTAGGCAACTTAGAGTTTCATTCTAAGTTCAGTCGCATAAGTTCAAAAGATATATATTGCCCCAATTGTTATCCGAGTGAAGTATGGAGGAATGCAAAATCAAGCTGAAATGCCATCCTCTTGTTGAACTTTGATCTCATTTGATTTAAAATGAACAACCCTCCATGGTAAATTGATATCTTCAAGTCCGTTGGTATTCAAGTTGAAGTCCCCAAGTTGAAATCTTCAACTCTGTCGGTCTTCAAGTTGAAGTCTTCAAATTCGCCGATCTTCGAGTTGAAATATTTAGGCCTTCCAAGTCTCAAAGTTGAAGTCTTCAAGTCCGTCGGTCTTCAAGTTGAAGTCTTTAAATTCGCCGATTTTCAAGTTGAAATATTTACCCTCCAAGTCTCAAAGTTGAACTCTTCAAGTTTGTCGGTCTTCAAGTTTCAGTCTTCAAATTCGCTGCTCTTAAAGTTGAAATATTTAAGCCCCCCAAGTTGAAGTCTTCAAGTTCGTCGGTCTTCAAGTTTCAGTCTTCAAATTCGCCGATCTTAAAGCTGAATTGTTTAAGCCCTCCGAATCTTCGAGTTGAAGTCTGCAAAGTCCGCCAAATCTTCAAAGTTTTCCAAGTGTTCAATTCAATGTCGTCTTCAAGTTGAAGCTTCGTAACTTTCCAATCTTAAGGTGGACACATAAGTCCCTTTACACCTTAAGTTGGCCTCTTCGTGGGTTTGTCCTTAAAAGGAACTATAACTTTCCAATCTTAAGGTGGACATATGAGTCCCTTTGCACCTTAAGTTGGCCTCGCCGATAGCCGAGCCATTTTGAGAGTAATCTCTCCAAGAACTGGGCCACATTGAGAGTAATTTCTCCAAGAATCGGGCCATTTTGAGAGTAATCTCTCCAAGAACCGGGCCACATTAAGAGTAATCTCTCCAAGAATCGGGCCATTTTGAGAGTCATCTCTCCAAGACATTGAGAGTAATCTCTCTAAGAAACGGGCCATTTTGAGAGTCATCTCTCCAAGAATCGGGTCATTTTGAGAGTAATCTCTCCAAGAATTGAGCCACATTGAGAGTAATCTCTCCAAGAATCGGGTCATTTTGAGAGTAATCTCTCCGATAGTCGGGCCATGAAAGTAATCCCTCCGATATTTGGGTAGGGATGAGTACCCATCCCTTCACGCCCTAAAATTGTTCTCTTCATGCATGGATCATCGTTAAACAAGAACATATCCTTCTCGTTTGACCTACAAAACAAAAAAAAAGACACAATAAAAAAAAAACGTTACCTATCGGAGATGAGCTCCAGCAAGTTTGCAAATTGCAGATTGATGCTTAATAATCACAAGAGCATGGAATTTATATTGGTGTGCAAAGGCAACAGTCAGGGGACTTTGTGCGATGTGGGAACTACGACATTAGTCTTCGAAACGGACTCGGACTCGTTAAGGAAGGCGGCTGAAGTTTTCATTCTCCAAGTCAACAATGAAGTAACGAGAGGAGATTCTTTGGAATTAACAAGGCTGAAATTTTTGTTCTACTCTACGTGTCATTTTAATAAGGGAACATGTTTAGAAAAAGGGGGACAAAATGCAATTGACAAACATTTGGAATTGACGTTGAAGACATCATGCTTTTGTGAAAGGATTCAAATGCAAACAAACTGATCTTGGCATGAATAAATAAATGGGTCATTTGATTAAAGATTAGATTATTAGGTGATTCTTAATCTGATCGTTTGGAGGAAGTATGTGGTTTCAGAGATCTGTACTTCAACTCTAGTCTTGGGTAAATATCCCGATAAGTCTTGAAGTAGGGGATATTTGTAGGCATGCAAATTTAATTCAAAGGGAAAATTTAGACTATATTTTAAATATACTAGTCTAAATAAATATTATGGGCTAATATAATTGAATTAATTATATAAGTCCAATATATATGGATTAAATAAATAAGTCTTAATCTATTGGGCTAAAGTGATGAGCCCACTTCATTAAGCCCATGATGACATCTTCCTAGAGGCCCAGTTTGGTGCTACGTGGCACGCCAAGTCAAACGAAAGAGCTAATAGGATCATGCCATGTGTCAAAATGACAAGGCATGTCATGTCACACTAAAAGGCCAATGAAATCGCGCCACATGTGCAAGTGACATCTTCAGGCCAATCAAATGCGGCCATGTCACACTTCAATTTGATTGGTCGGAAATAGTTTGTTCTTATCACAACTCTTCCCTTCCACAACTATAAATGGGGGTCTTCATAACTCAGAAAAGGGACCAGAAGATATAACAAGAAGCAAGAAAGAGCTCGTGGATCAAACCCTGCAAATTTCTCCACAAGTTTCAAGCTTCAAGTTCAAGTTCAAGAAATCAAGTGCAAGTTCAAGAACGAAGAACAAATCAAGGTCAAGTTCAAGAACGAAGAACAAATCAAGGTCAAGTTCAAGCAATCAAGTTCAAGCTCAAGAACAAGATCATCGTTCGAGGCAACAAATACATATTCAAGATCAAGCTCAAAGGCCCTTGAATTTATACTAGAAAAGTAGAATCAGAGGAATCATAGAGATAGTAACACTCAAATATTCGAAATAAAATACTACGATTGTTGCGATATTTTCGGTCTTGATCTTATTTTCTTGACGCAAATTTATTGTCTACAATAACATACCGAAATGTCAGAGTAGAAGCTAAAAGAAAAAACCATGCGTAATTTTACTTCGTCTCTTATTTATCGAAAATTCTACTAAAAAAATAAATTTAGCTAAAAAAATTCATCGCTAATTTATCGTCAAATCGCTTGTAGCTATTAGAATTTTTTGATAATATATGGTTAATTCGTTGATAAGAGGATTAGCAACAAATTTTGCTGTTTAGCTACATAATTTTATTTTGTAGTACTATACCTTATTGGTGGCTCCTTATAATTTAAAGGAATCAAAAGATCCATTACTATGACACAAAAACTACAAATAAAACAAGAATGAAAACAGCTCAACCCATTTCTTTGCGATGTTTCTCATGGTAATTTGAAGATACCAATAACGTTTTTTCCTTGAAATCAACTAATTCTAACTTTGAATTGATTAAGAACCCAACTTTTTGTTCTCCTTGTAAATATTTGTAATCATTCCAATTCTAATATCTCTTTTATTTTGCTATTTAAATAGAGAGAACTTTTAATATGTCTGAATCTCATGTTTGTTTCTCTAGGAATTTGGTTATACTTTTTAGCCTACTCCTCATGTACGTCGAACGGTGAATTTCGAATAAGATTGGAATCAATTGCTTTGTTCCCATAATTTAATCCCAGCTTCACTCAAGGGATAACTTTAGTGGTCATCTGGTTTAAAATCTGAATATTCCGAGGATTATAATCCAAATTATAACCTCATGGATTCATCCAGAGGCAATTTTGCTTTCCACAATCTCCACATAAAGAATAAAAGGGTAGCTCGGTGCACTAAGCTCCCGCTATGCGCGGGATCCGGAGAAGAGCTGAACCATAAGGGTCTATTATACGTAGCCTTACACTGCATTTCTGCAAAAAAACTGTTTTTACGGCTCGAACCCATAACCTTCTAGTCATATTGCAGCAACTTTATTAGTTACGTCAAGCCTCCTTCAAGGAATGATATCTCCGCGTAGATCATTCTTGAATTCGAACCAGGAAATATTGACACAAGTTTTTTTAAGGGCTTATGTGACCAAAATTTTATGGACTAACTTTTGTTTGATTGATGGAATTATCATACCTTTCTATATAGGATAACTCATACCAAGTTTTTGGTATAAAAATAATAGAATATCAATTTTAGCAAATAGCTCCAATTGACCAACCTCGAGATAAATTAATACCAAAATTTATACCGAATAACATATCTAATCTCTTGAACCAAACGACCCCCTATTGTTTATGTTAGTTTTATAATCCCGCTACATGCTGACCTGGCTCTTATATATATATATATGAACGTGCGTTAATAATAACACGTGATGATTTAAACATTTATTTATATGAAGGAACAATAAAATTTGATTAATGAGATAAATTTTATGTATAATAATACAACAATCATCTAAATGTCGAAAAATATTATTACAGTAGCATAATACATAATAAAAGGACATTATCAAAACTTACACAAATGATCAATTTTTTTCATGTTAGTTAGATAATTATGTATTATAATTTAAAGGAATTTAATGTGATGGTATCTTAACGAATATATTTTTTGTGGACAATAGTTTTTTCTATATGTCACTTCCTAATGCTTTGGTTATTCTGCCTTAACCAAACCTCTTGTTGTCGATCTTGGTATCCCTATTGAAAGTGCAACAAACAGTTGTTCGTGCAAGAAAACATATTGCGATAAATATAGTCAAATATTTAGGATGTTTGTCCTTGTGCTTTATTTATTATATTTGCAAAACATAAACATACTAAAAATTATTTTCACACAAATTTAAAAGGATATTCCTTAGTTTCGAAAGACGAAAGTGGAATTCAGGGATAAGAATATACTTAGAAGCACATTGACCAGTATCATAATTTTTGCATGTATGGCGTTCTTGTCAAAACTTCTATATATATACCATTTGTGTGCTATTACATAAGTTATTCGGTGTATGTAAGTTTTTCGGTAGCATGACATGCATATTTTTCTTTAAAATCAACTTATATACAATGGAAGATCAATTTTAACTTAGTTTATTCTATGTACGGTGACAACAACATAGGCAAGAAATAATAAACTTGACAACAAACATATATGGCAGAAGACCATTTGGTATTAAAGTATTTAAGCATTCGTCTTGGTAATAATTATTGGTATTATTTTCTGCTGAGTCAAAAACAGAAAAGCATTTTATTTTTACTATAAAATTTTGCAATCAACATTTTATTTAGTTGATCAACATATTCATTTCTGCTAGCTAAAATATCTTTTTAATTCTATCATGCGATTTGCACAAATTGTGTTTTAATCTAATAATATAAATATTTCTCTAATTAAATGTACTACTATTACCATTGGGAATGATAACTAAGTGTTCAGAAAGAACCAAATCATCTTTTATTGGATGCTCATTTGTTTCCGACACGAAGCAAGAAGACACCGAATACTGGATTTGTTCTTAATTTTTATTTCTTGTTTGTTGAATCTTTTTATTTGAGGCCAGAAGTATAACTTTGGCAAGCTCGCTTTTACAGTCTCTGCTTTTGTTGATTTTGGAACTCCTGGTAGTACTTGACATAAATTACCTCCAAAATCATTAATTTCCATCAAACGGTTCATTAATATCCAATATCTCTCTAGAACTTCGGGCAATTATTTCGATCGCTTAACACTTAGCCATAAGTGTTTCATCCCATATTATCAATTTTGCTTTCCTTATAAATTTAGCACCATTGCTCTGCTTTAATATATTTGTGATGGTTATTTAAGTTGTTTGAAGAGGTATATCAAATCTAAAGTTAGTGGTCCCACAATAAAATCGCTATTTGTATATCACTTGCTATTATTACTAACAGTGTCAAGCTTTTTAATATAATATCTGTAAATAATGCATAACATAAAAATATTAAATTTTCATGTAATCGATCCCAGTTAAATTGCAAATATCAATTTCTTGGAAGTCTTTTTTAATTTTACCAAATTCGTGCGTGCTCCAATGAATGAGGCAATACCTCCTTTACATAGGTAGTATGAAGCGGCGGTGGAAATTATCTAATTTATACTATATGACTATGAAACATAACAATGGGTAGGAATCTTGCTTTGTATATGAACCCCATGTGAATTATTATAAATTAGTAAAAGTTTTCAATGTCACAATTTTATCCGCACATGAAATTATATTAAAAGCAATATGATTATATGACTAAAGATATTTACTTGTTCAATATTATATGAATTAGACAGCTCGAAAGTAATTATATTAATAGGATTCCTAAAGGTAATTATGTAGGATTACTAAATTGTAGTATTATGTCCTAAAACTAATAGGATTATAAGGCTAATTTCTAAAATTTCGGTTATATCCTTTTATTATGAGTTATTATGCTTAATATTATAAGGTTATTTTTGTAAACCGACATTGTATTCATATTATTTTTTATAACTAGTATATATATATACGCGCGCGTGTTTTTCAATGAGAGTACCTGAGAATTAGCCCATTTGTGTGTTTTTCAATGAGAGTAACTGAGAATTAGCCCATTCTTCATCTGCACAAAGATGAATTATTGTTTACTCGACCGGTCCTACCTTGGCTTATTAGGATAGGACCTTCTCTTATCCCGGATGACTTGAGCTTGTCTTGACTCTCTTCTTTGACAAATGAGAGTTTGCTTAGATGGTTTGGCACGCTTAGTTTTTTATCGAGAAAGGCGGGAATTTGTGACTATCTGTATGCTCTAATAATATGTTAGAAGTATGTCACAGTCTGCTAAAATTAAAACTAGTAGAAAAAGTGTACAATTATTTACTTATATTTACATTCGTAAAAGTGCTATAGTAATGAATTTCACTGTGCTTTTTTCTCTTTCTTTTTTATTTTTATTTTTAATTTTTGTGGGTGCAGATATTAATGCAGTGGAGAATGGTATTTGCGAGGTATTTAGTTCTACATTTCATGGGCAATGTTATGTGTCAGCTCATTGTGAGAAAAATTGCAATAACGAAGGATATCCCTCGGGACAGTGAATAATTGTCTCACATTTAAGAAAATATAAAAGCTTATTAATTCTTTTTATAACACAGGTGAATAATTGTTCCTGAGTGCATAAAGATTTTTTAAAATAAAAAAAAAAGAAGAAAAGCACAGGTGAATAATTGTTTCTGCAGTTAACTTGTGTTTTACTCGTAAGTAATTAGAGAAATGATATTGGAAGTATAAGATGAATCTTTTGTGTACAACTCAACTTTGGGCTGAGTGTCATGACTCAAATTCAAAAGGATCATGATCAGTGACGAAGTCAGAGATTTCATTACAGAGATTTAATCTATCTATATTATTATAAAAGCATGAATAAAATGTTGGTTACATAGAGTTCTGACTTTACAGTGATTTTGTTAGGCTCTTTTGATTCTTCGATCTACTGATTCATCAATTTTTTAATTGAGTTTACAGTGATTTTTATCGAGCTCTTTGGATTCACTGATCTACTGCGCAATCGAAATTTTGGCTTGATTTTGCTAATCGCCGGAAGCTATGTCAGGTCCATTAGATTGATTTTCCTGATCAGATTGTATTTGTGCTTATGCATACTTTTACTATATTTTAAATAATTTAGCAGATTGTGCTGGTTTCGATTTTGATATTGTTCTACTCCCTTTCTTGGTACATTTTATATTGTTGGGGCTATACCAGTGGTAGCGGTGATAGCTCCTTCTGGTTTTTGGGTCGTGGTATTTTTTGTGTTTTCAGGAATTCTCGGAGTATGGAGACAAGTTGGGCGCACGAGCACTGGCAAAGGAGAGCAACCTGGGCGAGTGTCAGCAAAGGGTGGTAGGAAGTGGTGCGTGAGCGTACAACTGCATCGAGTACAGCAAATCAGCCACAGGTTTTGTTATCGGGAGTTGGTACCTCCTGTTTTACTGTTTCCCTTTTGGTGTTAGCTAAATTACTATTACTTTACTTCGCAATAGTTAAACCTTTCAACTAGGATACTAGTTACCACTTGTTTCCTTCTAGTTTGATTTGCGTACGTTGTGCACTAGCGAGTCTTCTCTAGATTGTTGTAGGTGTTGTGGCTGCAGTCTGGGATGATAGAATAAGGGCATGTCCTCGGGTGGGGCAGAGTGTGGGGCTGGGGTTAGGGGGTGGGTCGGGTAGCAGGGGAGGTAGAGGGGGCAAGGGGGCCTATAGGTTGAGAATCGGGTCATGGAACATAGGTTCACTAACGAGTAAATCCATAGAGTTGGCAAAAATCATGCAGAAGAGGAAGATTGATATAGCGTGTATCCAGGAGACTAGGTGGGTCGGATCGAGGGCGAAAAATGTGGATGGGTATAAGTTGTGGTACTCTGGTGTCCTGAGGGGTAAGAATGGAGTGGGTATCCTGGTAGATAGTCATCTTAGAGAGTCCGTGGTAGAGGTCAAGCGGGTGAACGATAGACTAATGACTATTAAGTTGGTGGTGGGTGAGGGTACTTTAAATGTTGTTAGCGCGTACGCACCGCAAGCAGGCTTGGATGAGGATATTAAGAGGCGCCTTTGGGAGGGGTTGGATGAGATTGTTCGTAGTATACCGCCTTCTGAGAGATTATTCATAGGAGGAGATTTCAATGGTCATATTGGGTCATCTGCAGGTGGGTACACTGAGGTGCATGGCGGCTTTGGTTTCGGAGAGCGGAACGGAGGGGGCATTGCGCTGTTGGACTTTGCCAAGGTTTTCGATCTAGTCATTGCGAACTCGAGTTTTACGAAGCGGGAGGAACATTTGGTTACTTACCAAAGTTCGGTGGCGAAGACTCAGATTGACTATCTCCTCCTCAGGAGATGCGACAGAAGGTTGTGCGAGGACTGCAAGGTTATCCCAGGTGAGACCCTCTCAACGCAGCATAGGCTTTTGGTGATGGACATTTGTATTAGGATAAGGAGGAAGAAGAGGTCAGTACAAGGACGCCCCAGGATTAGGTGGGGCGCCTTAACTAAGGATAAAGCTAAGGAGTTGGAAGGAAGGTTATCGGCAATGGGAGCTTGGAGAAGTAGCGGGGACGCAAACACAATGTGGTCGACGACGGTGGACTATATAAGAAAGGCGGCGAGAGAGGTGTTAGGGATATCTACGGGCCACAATGGTGGCCACAAAGGAGATTGGTGGTGGAATGCAGATGTCCAAGATAAAGTGGAAGCAAAGAAGGCAGCTTACCTGCGGTTAGTAGGGAGCACTGATGAGGAGGAAAAGATAGAGAACAGTCAAAGGTATAAGGTAGCTAGAAAGGAGGCAAAGATGGCAGTGACGGAGGCTAAGACGACAGCTTTTGCTCGTCTGTATGAGGAACTAAGGAACAAAGGCGGGGAGAAGAAGTTATTCCGACTCCCTAAGGCGAGAGAGAGGACAACTCGAGATCTGGACCAAGTGAGGTGCATAAAAGATGACGACGACAAAGTTTTGATGGGAGATGACCAGATTAAGAGGAGGTGACAGACCTACTTTCATAAACTTCTAAGTGAAGAAGGGGATCAAGATATTAGACTTGGGGAATCGAGGAATGCCGACAGTCACCATGAATTAAGTGATTGTAGGGACATTGAGATCGATGAAGTAATGGAGGCAATGCGTAAGATGAGAAGGGGCAGAGCTACCGGGCCAGACGAAATTCCGGTTGAACTGTGGAGGTGTGTAGGTAGAGCAGGCTTGGAATGGCTTACTACATTGTTTAGTGTTATATTCAAGACTAATAGGATGCCTGAAGAGTGGAGGTGGAGTACAATGGTCCCGTTGTATAAGAACAAAGGTGATGTCCAGAGCTGTAACAACTATAGGGGCATCAAATTACTAAGTCATACCATGAAAGTTTGGGAGAGAGTGGTAGAAATGAGAGTGCGAAGGACGGTGTCTATTTCAGACAACCAGTTCGGGTTCATGCCGGGGCGATCTACCACAGAAGCTATCCACCTTATTAGGAGGATGGTGGAACAATACAGGGATAGGAAGAAGGATCTTCACATGGTGTTTATTGATTTGGAGAAAGCGTACGATATGGTTCCTAGGGAGGTCTTATGGAGCTGCTTAGAGGATAAAGGGGTCCCGATTGACTATATTAGGGTAATTAAAGATATGTATGATGGATCTAAGACTCGGGTTAGGACAATAGGAGGCGACTCTGAACATTTTCCAGTTATTATCCCAAGGTAGCCATTTGCCCCGTTAGACTTTTCACGGCCACCACACTATCCACGATTGTGATACCCTCGATAACTTTGATTTTGGTACCTCGATTTGATGCCACGACGTCGAGGGACTCACCTGAGCCAACCCCGAAGGCACATTTCTCCGGGCTAAGCTTCATGTTATATTTTCTCAAGATCGCAAATGTTTCCTGTAAATGAACTAAATTGTCCTCTGCGCACAGGGACTTAACCAACATATCATCAATACAAACTTCCATTGTTTTGCCTATTCGTTTTTCAAACATTTTGTTAACTAGGAGTTGGTGTGTAGCTTCCTGCATTTTCTCAGCCCGAAGGGCATTACGTTGTAACAATAGGTTCCAAATTTAATAATAAACAGAGTCTTTTCCTGGTCCTCCGGGTTCATCTGAATCTGATTGTACCCGGGGTAAGCATAGAGAAAGGTTAGGGCTCGTGGCCAGCTATGGCATTGATCATGTGATCGACACTTGACAAGGGGAAAGAATATTTTGGACATGTTCTTTTCAAGTCCTTATAATCTATACACATCCTAAGTTTGTTTCCTTTTTTTTAAGAAGTTTGGTTACATGTGGTTCCGTCGAGGCCGGGGCTGTGATGGCTATTAGCTACCTACTTACATTTGGTGCTCGATTTCTCTGAGGTCAAGGGCTCTGTTATCGGCACCAGTTCCTCGATCGCAAATATCTCTTTTGCAGCATGTTGCTCATCGTAGACTGTTTTCACTCCTTCCTATGTCAGGAACTTCATCATTTGATGAAGAGTTGAAGGCACTGCCCTCATGTTGTGTATCCACGGTCTCCCGAGGAGTGCGTTATACCTCATATCTCCTTCGATAACATGGAACTTCGTATCTTGTATGGTCTTGACTACGTTTACAAGCAAGATGACTTTTCCCTGTGTTTTTTCTCTTGCCATGTTGAACCCATTCAGGACCTTGAGAATCTGATCTTGCAGGCCGAGTTGTTCCATGACCCTCGATCTAATTATGTTTGTTGAGCTACCTGGATCCACTAAAACACGTTTAATTTGAATTTTATTTAAAAGGATAGAGATTACCTGGGCGTTGTTGTGAGGCTAAGATATGCCTTCTGCTTCCTCGTCACAGAATGCTAAGACATCCTCGGGCACATAGTTCCGAGTCCGTTCTTCTCTAGTGATTGATACTTTGGTGCGCTTGAACACATGCCATTGAGGGACATCAACTTCGCCAATGATCAGGTGGATTACATGTTGTGGTTCTTCTTGTTCTTTTTTCCTTGCATCTCTCTCCCTGAAGTGATTCTTAGCCCGATCACTTAGGAATTCTCGAAGGTAGCCCTCATTGAATAACCGAGCCACTTCTTCCCTTAGCTGCCTGCAATCCTCTGTTCTATGACCATGTGTACCATGATACTTGCCCATCAAGTTTGGGTTCCTTTGAGAAGGATCGGTTTGTATTGGCCTGGGCCACTTGGTATCTTTGATTCTCCCAATAGCTGAGACGATCCTTGATGCATCTATGCTGAAGTTGTACTGTGATAATCGAGGGGCCTCGGTGGGGTCGGTGTGCTTATCGAACCCGCTCTTACTTGTGAGTCCACAAGAACTTTGACACTCGATCGTTTCTCGGATCGCTCCGAGGAGTGTTACGGCTTGGGTCGTTGTTCCTTTGATCGGCATATGGCTGATACCATTCTTTGTTAAATCTTGATTCCCGGTCTGTATCCCTTGAGGGCGTGGCTACGAATCTGTTAGGATGAACTAAACCTGAGGAGGCTCCCCTGGTCTTTGATTGATAATGATTGTGCACATCTGACCATGTCATGGTTGGATATTCGATCAAGTTCTGCTTTAATTGTCGAGATACAATTGAGCTCCTTTCATTCAGACGCTGCATAAAGGACTGTATTGTCCAGTCATCGAAGACAGGTGGTAATTCCATTCTTTCCTTCTGAAACCGGGACACGAACTCCCTTAGCATCTCATTGTTCCTTTGCTTTATTTTGAAGACGTCCAAGCTTCTCGTAGCCACCTTTATGGCCCTAGTGTGTGCTTTCACAAAAGCATCTGCTAGCATAGCAAATGAAACAATGGAGTTAGGAGCCAAGTTATGATACCAAATCATGGCTCCATTTGATAGTGTTTCCCCAAACTTTTTCAACAAAACTGATTCAATTTCATCATCATTCAAATCATTTCCTTTGATTCTGCAAGTGTAAGAAGTAATATGCTCATTAGGGTCAGTTGTCCTATTATATTTGGGTATATCGGGCATGCGAAACTTCTTGGGGATAGGAATCGGAGCCGCGCTTGGGGGGAATGGTTTTTGTATGAATTTTTTAGCGTCCAAACCTTTCAAAACTGGAGGTGCCCCCGGTATCTGGTCTACCAGGGAGTTATAAGTTTCCACCTTCTTATCATTTTCTTCAATTTTCTTTTCTCCGGACTTGATCCTCTTGGTTAGTTCCTCGAGCATTATCATAATCGTGGGGTCAGTCCTCGGGCCACTTTCATCGGGCCTTTCTAATGCTAGTTCAGTACGCCGAGTGTTTACTAGTTCGGCTATGTTTGGAGTCCTATTCTGACTCTGAAGTTGAGCGATGGCGATTTGCTGAGCTTGCAGCATCTCGAATATCACTTGGAGGCTGACTCCCCCTTCTTCCATTCCTTGTGTTCTTTGGCCACCAGGCCGGGCTTCCCTACGTATATCTATTTCGGGGTCCGTACCTAGATCTAAAGCAATGTGCAAACTAACATCAACAGGTTCCACATTCAGCACTTCACCTAGGTTTATCGGTGGTACACCGACTCCTGCGTTGTTGTTTTCTCCAAGTCCTTCGTTATCGTGAATGGGTGCATTTTGTGAGCTAGACATGTTTCGGCCTGAAAAATCAACAAATCTTGACAAGAAAAAGTGTAAAAACAACATGTGTAACGAGAATCAGTAAAGAAATAATCACGATTATATTTAGCCCCAGGGCGGCTGCCAAACTGTTTACCTCGAAAATACGAGTAATAATTAAATTTGATTAGTAGTTTTAAAGATATGTGATTTAGTTCAATACCAATTAACAATCAAGAAATATGAAGTAGAAATGAAAGATAGAAGTGAATCAAACCAATGTTACTTAGCAATAATGACCTCAAGGTGGCTCAGGGTAGTAAGAACAATTAAATAATAAAAATAAAGTAAGAACAATGGAGCTAAAGGATAATGCTGATGAACAGTAGGCAAAAAAGGTAGAAAGTATATTCTTTTCTCAGTGATGATAAGATATCTTACAAATGATTGGGGTCCCCTTTATATAATAGGAGAGCCCTAAATAAGGAATATTTCTATTTACAATAAGGAATATTCTTGGTACAGCTGTCTAACTGCCTAATACGGAATCGCACAATCATATTCCGGGATTTGCGCCATGACTTTGGGGATGTGGCAGGAATCTAACTTGTTCTGGTACAAATCCATAACGGTACTATTTCGAGGTCGAGCATGCTCGACCTCGGTATGCATCATGCTTCGCCCTCGAACTCGGGTCTGGTTCCTCGAGCTCGAACTTGGTCTTACCCAGACTCGGACTTCGGATGACCTCTCAAGCATATAGATCGAAGGTATTCGATCTCGATTGTATACAATGTGTACGGGTGAAATCGGACCCTTTGGACGCCTCAGTTATCGATGAAGTAAACAGAGAAAAGATGTGACTGTAAGGAACCAAAATCGAGGCAAGGAGCCCCTCGAATCGAGGTCCGGGCAAAACAACTGCCTTCAGACGAATCGAGGCCACGCCTCCTGGTCAGATTCGAATCCCTAAACTTCGGAGAACGTTATCAGATAATCGAACACGACTAACAAAGGGCTGTGATATCCGTGCCCAGCCTGATATCACGGTGTGAATCTCGGCACATACCGACAAAAGATCAGTGATTAGTAAAATGGAAGATTTTACCTTTTATAGAATTGTACTTAGGGTAAAAATCCCTTACGATATAAAGGGGAGTCTAATTATTCACTAGGATATTGTAACATGCACATCAAGGCAATACACTCTCATTTTCTCTGTTATTCAAAATTCTTATTGTTGTTCATCAGTGCTTTGTTATTGTGAGTCCAGGATTGAAGGCAGGCATTTCACTAAGGCTTTTACTGGGCCCGGAATCACTCCTCTTAAGTGGTTTGACAATTTATTATGTCATTTATCTATTTAATCAAACGCAATTTATAATTTATGTTGAATTAATCCGCATATCCTTAAAACCACATATAACTTCAATTGTTATCTGTTTTTAGGATAAATAGATTGGAGCCCACCATAGGGCTAAGGATAATAGTGGCAATTTGATACAAATTTCCACAATACACTTTGCTTTACTCTTGTTCTTTGAGATCTTAATTTCAGAAAAATTTAAGGATGTCAAAACTCTCAATCTGCTCACCTAAACGTTGATGCCAAATCTGGCCACCATGGCGAGCACAACAATATAGTGCCCAGTAACGAGGTTCACCCTACTGACCCCAACGGGGCCCCGGTTGCAGACCCAATCAATGCCAACTCCCATGTGGCCATCGATGCAAACTTTCCCACCGATCCAGAAAATAGTGTTCGCAGAGGAACAAGATCGGTAGCTAGGGATGCGCTTGGTGGTGAAGGCGATGGGATCAACTTGCGGGTGATCTTCGAAATGTTACAGGCTCAACAGGCAGCGGTAGCCCAGTTGTAGAACCAAAGTTGCGCCCCTAGAAGAGTTGAGCCTGAACCATCCCGGGAATACACTCGCAGAAATGAACCAGTCACAGAAAGGCCGAGTGAAGCTAAACCCAGGACCAATCCCGAGACTATTAAGATGCTCGAGGAATTGACAAAACAGGTAGAATCGGGAGAAAAGAAAATTGAAGCTAATGACAAAAAAAGTGGAGACATATAACTTCAGGGTCGATCAAATCCCAGGAGCACCACCGATACTGAAAGGCCTGGATTCTAAGAAGTTTGTCCAAAAGCCTTTCCCTCTGAGCGCAACTTCGAAGTCGATCCTTAAGAAGTTCTGTATGTCCAAAATCCTGAAGTATAATGGAATGACTGATCCAAATAAACATGTGACCTCCTACACGTGTGTCATCAAGGGGAACAACTTGGAGGATGATGAGATCGAATCCATTCTGCTGAAAAAGTTCGGAGAGACCTTGTCAAAATGAGATATTAGTATCACAACTTACCCCCTAACATATTCTATTGACTCGTTTGTTATGCTTGCAAATGCATTTGTAAAAGCGCACTCCAGGGCCATAAAGGTTGAAACTAGGAAGTAAGACCTTTTCAAGGTAAAGCAAAGAGATAACGAAATGCTCAAGGAATTCGTGTTGAGGTTTTAAATGGAACGGATGGATCTACCTCCGGTCGCGGACGATTGGGCCGTTCAGGCATTCAACAAGGACTCAACCCTCAAAGCTCATTGGCATCACATCAGTTGAAACAAAACTTGGTAGCATACCCGGCGGTAACTTGGTCCTACATCCATAACAGGTACCAATCAAAAATCAGAGTCGAAGATGATCTGCTTGGGACCCCTTCCGGATCCGTGTATCCAGTCAGAACTAGTGATAGATCCAAAAGAACTGTCGATCATGAACCAAGATCGAATAGAGATCGATATCAACCTACTACTATAGTTTTTTATTTTATCAAGGGCAGTCCGGTGCATAAAGTATCTCGTGTTCTCACAGGATTCGGGAAGGGCCACACCTCAAGGGGGTGTGATCAGTGGCAAAGCCTGAAATTTCATATAGGGTGTTCAAACTTGAAATAAATAAAAAAAATCCGATAAAGGGTGTTCAATATATGTTATATACCATTAAAATATTTTACCTATATATACAGTGTAATTTTTCGACGAAAGGTGGTCAACAGACCAGCTTTAGGGCTATGTACCTTTGCCCTTGGGTGTGATATAGTCAGTGGCTGATTTCACGACTCAAACCCGTAACCTATAAGTTACACAAAAACAACTTGACCGTTTCAAGGTTCCTTTCTAAGTTTTTTAATTCTCCAATTCATTAAAGACGTTTATGCAAACTTTTCTCTTTTTTGTATTTTGTGATGGTACAAGATAGTCTCGACAACAAGATATTTTTCTTATAGATATTATACACCAGAGCATGTTATTTCTTTGAGTTTTTATAAGTATCAAGTCCAACATACTGAAAATCCAAGAGAAAACTAAACGAAAAAAACCATGTATAATTTCACATGGTCTCTTATTTATTGAAAACGTATGAGCCTAGGGTCTATTGGAAATAATGTCTTTACCTATATAATATGAGGGTAAGGTCTCCGTATATTATATCCTTCTCAAATCAGAGGCGAGCCAGGATTTAAAACTTATGAGTTGAGAATTTTAGTTCTTTTAAGCTACTAGTTTCTATATTAATAATTTGTACATATTTAATAAATTTTTAAGACAAATACATAATTTGGACCAAAGCTACCGAGTTCGATCGAACACGCAATGTATGTGCTAGCTCCGTCTCTGACCCCTGTCACGACCCAAATTTTTCACCCTTGAGAGTCGTGATGGTGTCTACTCGTAGAAGCTAGGCAAGCCACGAAATATAGAAAATCTAACTCTTTCATTTTAATCCTTTTTAACAACTTGAATTAACAGGAAATCAATACTTTAAAAATTAACGATAAACAGAATAAGTGGAATACTTAAACAGCTAAAAATAAGCAAGCCAGTGCTACAATGCCAATATACTCCTCTACCCGAAATCTGGTGTCACAATATTCACGGACGGACTAAGATTTACTACAACCAATGTCAGAAAGGAATACGATCTGTCTCAAAATCTAATGAAAATAGAGTACATAATGAAATAGAAGAGAACGTCGGGCCTGCGGAGGCCTGAAGGACTACCTCGGGATCTATGGCTGGACTGAAGGCTGGCTCCCCAAGTGATACTGTCCAAAAGTTGATCTGGTATCTGCACATAGTGCACGATATTGAATACAAACCCCCATGTACTGGTAAGTGCCTGGCCTAACCCCGGTGAGGTAGTGACGAGGCTAGGACCAAACCCCAGATAAACCTGTGCAGTTATATAATATACAGCGGAAAATAAACAGGAATAAACAATTTAAATGGGAGGGAGAATATGCTACGGAGAAAATATCAAATCCAGCAGAAACTTAAGAAAATACGGGAGAATGATTCCAAATGTACAACAAAACAATAATAACACTGTTGCGGCGTGCAACTCGATCCATTTATATCACTGTTGCGGCGTGCAACCCGATCCAATATAACGTTGTTGTGGCGTGCAACCCGATCCATATATAACATTGTTGCGGCGTGCAACCCGATCTATTTATAACATTGTTGCGGCGTGCAACCCGATCTATTTATAACATTGTTGCGGCGTGCAACCCGATCCATTTATAACATTGTTGCGGCGTGCAACCCGATCCATATTTAGTATTGTTGTGGCGTGCAATCCGACCCATATATTTGTATTCCTTTAATAACAACCATACCACGAGTCCCGGCAAGGGATCAACAATAAACTACTCTATCCCGGCAAGGGATTCAACAGTAAAACAAATTACGTCCCGGCAAGGGAGAAACAGCTATAACCAATCCTAACCCAACATCTACTCATCTTAGCTAACAACAATATCCAGTCATAAGTAACTTCTACGAAAAGAAACTCAATCCTTGCTCAATATCGAGAATCATCAATTAAAGCATCCGTAGTATCATTTAAGAATACAACAAATTTCAATTTAAGACTCACAGTCATGCTCGACACCAACATATAGATACTCGTCACCAGGCCTATACGTCGTATTCAACAATAAGCAAATAGCAAATAGGACACAACTCCTAATCTCTCAAGTTAAGGTTAGACCGAACACTTACCTCGAACTTCCACGGTCAACTCAAGCCTCAAACACTGGTTTTCCTTTCGAACTCGGCTCCAAATCAATTGTATCCCGAATACCAGCAACTGAAAACCTGCAACTTTTTAAGAGTTTAAAACCTTCCGAAACACATCCGAAACTCACCCGAGCCCTATGAGCTCCAAACCAAATATACGTACTAACTCAAAAACATCATATGAACTTATCCATGCGATCAAATCGCCAAAATAACATCATTTACATCAAATTAAACCTCAAAATCAAAGAATTATTTCAAAACTTCTTAAAACACCAAATCTGCATTTAAGGTTCGAATCACGTCAAATGATATCCGTTTCTCACCAAATTTCACAGGATCGCCTTAAATCATATATAAGACCTATACAGGGTGCCAAAACCAAAATACGGGCCCGATACCCAAGAGTTTTAATCAAAATACATTTCTAAATCCTTTAAATAATTTCAGAAAATAATTTTCTTTAAAAAATTCATTTCTCGAGCTTGGGACCTCGGAATTCGATTCCGGGCATACGCCCAATTCCCATATTTTCCTACGGACCATCCTAGATTGTCAAATCACAGGTTCGGTCTGTTTACCCAAAACGTTGACCCAAGTTAAAGTAATTCATTTTATAGTCAAAATTTATCATTTTTAATCACATTTTCATATTTAAGATTTCCAGCTACGCGCCTGGACTGCGCACGCAAATTAAGGTGATGCTAAATGAGGTTTTCAAGGCCTTAGAACACAGAATTCAATTTTAAAGAAAGTGAAGATACATTCTCCACCTCTAAAACAATCGTTCGTCCTCGAACGGACATAAGAAGGAAGTACCTGAGTAAAGGTGGGTGTTGATACCCAATTTTTCCTGTATATTTTTCATATGTAAAATACTTTCAAAAATAGCATGCGTATGCATATATAAGTATTTCCAATTGTGTTACTATTTTTTCATAATTTTTAAAGATTTTAAAACCAATTTATTCCCCTATTTTACTCATAAAAAACCCAATAATATTTTCAAAATTATCATTTTTAGTGATTCATTTATTGGATTCTCATATTTATACTTAATATAGCTAATATATTTGTTGCATATTTTTTATAATTGATTTAGTATTTTTTAAGTCTAAATTGTGTATAATTGCAATTTTAGCCTCTTTTAGATTTAATTGTGTTTATATATATAAAATTTAAGTCCAGTATTTTTAATTTTATAATTATGTACTGTAAATCATTTTAGCACCTTTAATTTATTTAAAGAAATTATTTTATTATTTTTTATAAATCATAGAAGGAAAATTGGCTATTTAAAAGTTAGCCCCATTTTATTTCAATTATAGCCTGATTTGAACCCAATTTGAAGCCCACTTACCCCGACCCAATTGCAATATGAACCGACCCAAACCCTATCCCATTAAACCGCCCACTTACCCGTTTTAATCCAGGTCATTGATCCTTCAAGATCAATGGCCAATAATCACCCTTTCCTTTTTTAACCCAAACGACCCCTTCACCCTAACTCATTCCTCACAACACGCCACCTCTAAAACCCTCCTCTCCCAAATCCTCTCTACAACACCCTCAAACCCTAGCCGCTGCCACCCTAATCCGCCCTAATCCATGGCCTTCCAAGGTCATCGGAGACCTATATTAGCCTCACATAGCTTCTACGTGTTTGTTTCTGTGGTCTCATGACCAGATCATGAAGGGGCTTGGTCCAGACTTTGCTCGATGACTGTTCTCTGGTTGTCTCTGATCTTTCTCCGGCAAGCCATGGCCATTCGAGTCAGACCTTTGACTCTCTTGCTTAGATCAATGGCTTTCAAGGCCTTTCTCGTCACTTGGGGTTCTTCTGAAACCCTAATCTGTAAGGTTCTTCGATTTATTTCAGATCTGCTTCAGATCTATGTTTGCTTTGAACTTCTAAGCATTTTTCTCGAAGTTTCTTTTAAAACTTTGCTTTCAACACTCTTTACCTTTTCCGATTAGGTTTTTCTCTTAAGTTATTTCAAAAAATTTCTCTGATTTTTGACATGTTTTGCTATGTTTGCTCGTATTGTCCTTCTATCTGAGTTTGCATGATAAAAGTCCAGATTTCTTTTGAGGTTTTTGAGTCTATTTGCTAGTATTTGTTTGATTTACTTGTTTATCATCTCTAGACTCGATTGGTGTTGAAAACTCTAATTTCTTTTGGGTTCATTCGAGTCTCTGAAGTAGTCTGCTAAGTATTTGTGTAATCTATTTGTTCATCATCTTTAAACTCGATTGGTTTCGAAAACCCTAATTTCTTTGGGGTCTATTCGAGTTTCTGAAATTGCTTGTGCAATTCATTTGTGTGAAATTGCTTGACTTGATTTGAAATTCTTTTGTTTCAGCATCTCTTTTCTTTATGTGATTCCTTTGGTTCTGGGTTCTTACTATTTTTGAAACTCGACTATGCTTTTCAGAAGGGTTTTTCAGTTGACCCTTTGCATGCTTATGATACTCTATTTTTTTCTCTACTACTAAGTCAATGAAACTTGACCTACGTGACTATCATGTTTCGAATGTTTGTTGTTTACTAACTTTGTGCTATTGTTGCACGCTATTTCCTTTTGCCAATAGTTTGGCCTCGCATGTCTAGTGCTTATGCACTCTATTTATATGCAGAGTTTCCTTCTTTGATTGACCTTCAATTGTGTGACTAATTTCAAACTTTTCTTTTGTGAAATTCTGATTTTACTCGCCTGTTAAAGTTAATTGATTTCTTTTCTTGTTTTGCCTTACTGAATCCATTCCGAAATTAGAATATTTCTGTACCTAGACTCGATTGCTTACTTAATGTTTTACTACTTCTTTTACGGCAATTGTCAGCCTGCTTATAAATTGATTTCTTTCCTTATTTTGAACCTATCACTGCCCGTTAAGCAAGTGATCCCTTAATTAAAGGCAAATACTTGTATAATTTATTCTGAATTGTGATTGTTTCCATATTTGCAGCTTATTACTTCTCTCTTACTCGTTTTCAGAAAGCTATAAATACCCTGCACTTCTTTTCTTTCAAACACACGAACACAAGGCATAAAACACTTGAGTTTAGACACACACCCCACCAAATCTCTCTCTTTTCTCAGTTACTACTTGTATTGCTGCCTTACCTAGCCGGCTGAAAGCCAAGGCTAGGCTATGGGAAACTTGATTATTTTTCTCTGCATTCGTATTTCTTACTGGTATGATCTAATTAAGCTTCTGCAACAATAACAACATGATTATTTACTGTTTCTTGCATTCTTGTTTGTCTACTGTTTGTATTTAACTCAGTACCATTATTAAGCATGCTGTAATTTTCCCTTTTCCTATTCAGAATTAATGTATCATGACTTGTGAATCTTAAACCCCTACCCCAATGTGTTGTGGTTGGTTTGGGGCATGACAGCATGGGACATTGCTGTGCATGACCCAAACCAGATTCCTCTGGGATCATAACCTCCATGTTTCTCTCATATGTTGTATGTTCTGATTAGTTTACAAGCATGTCAGCACTTCCCATTGATGTGCATGCCCAAAGCTAACCCATGCATATGTATATAGGCTCCTTGCAATGGATTCCCAACCCCCCTTTGTATGAAGTTATTAACTCTATGTGTTATTGATTACTGTCTCCATATCACTTCAGTTTTGAAACTCTGTTCCTGCACTTTCACTATCTTCTTAGACCTTAAGTTCTGCCCCCCCTTGTGTGAGCCTTGCCTTGGGACCCATGAGCTCTCTCTAAACTTGGACACATAAGGGCTGTCATTTCCACACTGCACTCATCTCTATTCTGGTTGTGTAACTTGGGTGTGAGGACTGCCCGGGGTCCTCTTGAGACCCTTAGGAAACCTTGACACACTCAAGTCTGAGAAAGACTTTGTATCAATGGAATTTGAGGTGGTTTATTGCATAACTCAAAGAGGAAGTCAAGAATCAGGCTTCCTCTGGTTGTTCATTCTCTTTGTACTTTTCTGGTGTAATTCATTACTTCTGGTCTGTAATAATTTGTAATAAACACTTGGGGTTAGCTAGTGAAAAGGGTTGGATGATCATGTATGCTCAATGATAGAAAGCACGCCTGTAGGACTGTCTTTCTTAAATTTCTACATGTCCAATTCTGCATTTTTAGACACCATTTCTATTGGGTTTATCTTAATTTCTTCATGATCAACTTCACACTTAGATAACCTGCCTATAGGACTTATTTAATTTCTGCATGCCACTTAGATATCATGTTTTAAGTTCTAAATGGATATAAGTAAGTATCATGCTCATAAGGTTGAAATCAGTATAACATATAGAAATCATGCCTATAGGGATTAAAATCAGCAATATTAGATACTATCACCTACAGAATCTGAAACTAGTTCAATTTAAAATCAGTTTGATTCTGAATCAGTTTTAAACAACTTTCCTTCTCTATTTAACGAGGTTTAGCAAGCATGCCTATAGGATCTCAAACAATCTGCTTTAAGTTGTTACTGTTTCTCCACATTCTGAATCATTTAGATATCATGTCTATAGGACCTCACCTAAAACACTTAGGCAAGACCATAAAATTGAATCCACTTTTGTTAATTGCTACAACCAATAGGCAGGCCTGATTCAGACTTCTTATATGAGTTATGTAATAAATAGATCTGCCTCAATAATCAAACTCCCCTCGTCTTTACTAATTTAATCAGACCTAAAAAGTATGTGCAAGTCATGCTATTTATGTATTTTGTTTGAGGAAGTGTACATGAGCCTTTACCTGTTTATATGCTTCCCCAACATGCAGTATATGTGTTTTGTATGTCGCCTTAGATATTTACCCTTTGAATCCAAAAATTAGCCTAACATCTCTCCCCTTTCGGAATAGTAGTCTTAAGCTCCTCGGGGACTGATAGAAATGGAAGGGGTAAATAGCATGCAATAGTAATCGAGACCAATCCGCGCTTTAACACCTTAACAGGATGGGAAGGGTAGATATGGATATGATGACCGATGCGCTAATACCACGTGTATCCCCTCTTTTGAGGAGTGTCATACTGGGTATCGCATTGATGTGATCCATATTAAATATAAACCTAGGACCCCTTTTCCTTTATCTGCAAACTCTTTTTTTAAAACTCTTCTTTTAATTGTTCTTTCTTTTATATGTTTAAATTTAAATCCCCTAATATTTAAGCCTATATGTATCTATTTGATAAACTCACAATAAACTGTCTGGCCGGGAACCACACTAGTGGATCCTGAGGGGTGCCTAACACCTTCCCCTTGGAATAATTTCAATCCCTTACCCTATCTCTGGTTATTCCAACGAAATTTAGAATTGAACTCTATTGGTGTCCTAATGCACCTTAAATCATTAGGTGACGACTCTTCAAAATGCAAAACCCAATTCCCAAAAAGAACAAGTTGTCTTGTACCAAATGTCATAAACCCGATTTCGCGAGAAAAAGGAGGGTGCGACAGCATGGCGACTCTGCTGAGGATATTTAGGGTTTTATCATTTCAGACTATTATTGTGAATTCATACCTCTTTTTGTGCAATTACTTGTTTAATTCCTTTAAGAATTCAATTCCCTTTTAAATTGCAAAACTGACTTGTCTTTTTGTTTCTTTCCTTTATTACTGCTTTAAATTATAAAACTGTTGTATTTACTGTTGTCTTAACGTGCAAATATGTGCCAACATAGTTTTAATTATTACATAATCATGCTCAACATTATACTCCACTCTTGCCAAACAAATACCATAGCAACGCTTATAATGAGTGGTTGCGCCCTTCCTATATTATTACCCCCTAAATTCGAAAAAGGCATATTTGCGGTAAAACAAGTCGATCAACGGTGTAGTCGACGCTTCCGTGCCTTTCCCCCTTGAGTTGTCCGCTCAAGGGTACCAGTCTAAAACCCCATAGAAACCTTACTTTGTTTAAACTATGCATGCATCATAGTCAAACCTAGCCGAGTCAGTTATGTTGTCCGCATAATGACTCTTTAAGATAAGCCCTGTCCAAAGTCCACTAGGTTTTCCTAAACCCAAACGGACATCACCACGTTCTGTGCATTTGTTTGAAGAACTAAATGATTTATTCCAATTGTTGATATTAAATGATCGAGTCTGGCGGGGGTAAGGGCCTAACCTTGTTTGTGTTGCAGAAGATGAAGAACGAGGTCCCCAGTTTCGGTATGGTTAGCATGCCCCCACTCTTGCTAGACTGGTGGAGGAGTCTTCCATCAAATGACCAAATCAATGAGTCGAAAGAGAGGGCCGCCAGAGCTAGCGAAAAGTTGGAATATCTGGAATACAGTCTGATAGAATTAGAAGGAAAAGTGAGGAAGAGAGTCACCGACTACCAGAACGCTGAGGGAAACAAAGGAGAACACCTGGCAAAGGCATTTTTACTGGTGAACCTACGCGAACTGGAGGATTTGATCAACGAGAGCATTCAACCTGAGGAAGGTCCATCTGGGACCAAGTAGATAGGAGTTTATCTTCTCGCCTTATAAAATGTAATAAGGCCAATGGCCATTAGTGATTTTTATTTCCTGCTTGTTTAGTGTCGATTTGGGATTCGCCTTATTTTATATCAATAAAATGGGGAATTTAGCATTCTGAGTTCTCCAAATTAATTTGTCGCTAGGCCTACCTCGGGCACAAAGAGGTCCCCAAATTAGGACACGATTTACATTCTCGCACTATGTGTTTAAATATTGCAATGCTTTTTATAAACCTCACTAACTTGTTACCTTTTTGTTTTACTTTTTATTTTATTATTCCCCTTCCCCAAAGGTTAGTTCGTGCACTCTGGCAATATCATCCTATTCCATAAGATCCAGGGGCCCTCCACCCATTCCTCCTCTTAGTCCTGTCAAAAAAAAAAGAACAAAGGGAAGATGGAAGATTTGAATAACGTCAGAAAAGAGAACTCAACTGAACGGGTAGAGGTCACTCATGGTCACGGTACTCAGGTTCCTAAGGAAAATGCATCCCAACTCGAACAAAAGCTGCTAAAATTCCAAGAAGAGCTTGATCAGGTTCGGAACTTGGCAAATCTGCCATTTCCGTCACCACTCCAGATATCAATTTTCCAAATGCTCAGAACCCCACATCTCCACAGAATATCCCAAAGCAACAGAACCATCCCGCTCCTCACCATCACTGCAACACCTGCCATACCTCAAACAACACCCCGTTGCTCATCCCAGAACTCCAAAACTCCACAAATGACCACTTTCACACCCACCCTAATACCCCCATCTACGTGGAGACTGTGCCACACTCCACCCAACCCATCTCAAGCACACCCGAGTCTGATGATAAGGACTTGCTCATCAGGAACCTGGCTGAAGAACTTAAGAAATTAACTAGCTGGATTCAAGGCGTTGAAGGAAGTAAGGGAATTGAGGGGCTGAACTACGAAGATCTTTGCATACAGCCCGATGTCGAGCTGCCCGAGGGGTACAAACCTTCTAAGTTCGAGATGTTTGATGGTACAGGGGATCCAAGGGTTTATTTGAGAACGTACTGTGACATGCTAGTTAGAGTAGGGAAAGACGAGAGAATCTGCATGAAGCTTTTCATGAGGAGCTTGAAAGGAGATTATTTGTCCTAGTACATTAGCCAAGATCCAAAGAAGTGGTCTAGCTGGGTAAGCATGGCGCTCGACTTTATGGACAGGTTCAGGTTTAACACCGAGAATGCGTCGGATGTGTTCTATATTCAGAATCTAAAGAAAAAGCCTACAGAAACATTTCGCAAGTATGGTACTTGCTGGAGGTCCGAAGCTGCTAAGGTCAGACCTGCCCTAGAGGAGGAACATATGAACAAATTCTTTGTTGGGGCTCAAGACCTGCAGTATTATGAATTCCTAATGATGATCGAGAGCCACAAATTTTCTGACATTATCAAGTTGGGAGAAAGGATTGAAGAGGGCATCAAAAGCGGTATGGTTACGAACTTCGAGACCTTGCAAGCTACAAATAAGGCGTAACCATATTGGGTTACGAACTTTGAGGCCTTGCAAGCTTTTCAGTCAGGTGGAGTGTCCAAGAAAAGGACGTAGGAGACATAATGGTTGCACAGAGAACCAAATCCCACATCAAATACCAAACCTACCTAATGCCTCCACTCACATATCAGCCTACTCCGAACTACCAAGCACCCTCACCCTCTTACCAAGCTCCACCACCACCTTATCAATCACCTCCACCTCCCACATATCAGCCTATTTCGCCCAGATATTCCCAACTCGCACATGTCTACCAAACCTACAATGCTCAACCATCCCACTATCAATCACCTCCTGCACGCCAAAATTTCCCTAAACCTCGACCAAATTTTGATCGCAGACCCCCGAAACAATATACAGCCATTGCTGAACTATAGACCAGTTGTACGAGAGACTCAAAGCTGTTGGTTATGTTACCCCCATCCCTACTGCAACTCCTGAGAACCCTTCTCAGTGGGTTAACCCAAACAAATCCTATGCATACCATTCCGGCATAAAGGGACACACCATCAACGAATGTTGTTCTTTGAAAGACAAGATCCAGACTTTAATTGATAACAAGATTATTGTGGCAAAGGAACCTGCTCTAAATGTCCGCAACAACCTTTTACTAGACCATAAGGGTGGAGGCATCACATGATTGAAATAGAGGATGATTGGGATCCTGAGGGATCAATCGGGTTGATCGCAGAAGGTGATGACCCAAAGAAGCCAATAGTTACTCTCAATCTGATCGTAGTCCAGATTTAGCCCTCTAGGGACGCTGAGGTAATCATATCTGTGCCACTTGAGTTTGAAGCAACGTCATCCGCAAAAACACCAGTGCCAATTAAGGTCGAATTCGTGTCTCCAGCAAATGCACATACACCATTTGAAGTGGAAGTCTTACCACCCAAGGCACATGCTCCATTTAGAGTAAAGATAGACACTCCAATCCCAGTGGCGATGTCGACCGTGACGCCATTCCATACGAATTCTATACCATGGGACTATACAACCGAGGCAAGGAGGAAAGGCAAGGTTAGATTCGAGGAAACTATTATGGCACAGGTTATGACGAGAACTGGTAGGGTTTATACCCGGAACATCTAGCTGAGTCAAGTAAGCAGGCCTCCAACTGGCCACCCATTATTGAGACAGGTACAGACGATCTTTGGAGAAACATACAGGCCAAGGAGTACTCGGTCATCGACCAGTAGAACAAAACACCAATGCAAATATCCATTCTTGCTTTGCTACAAAATTCTGAGGTGCACAAGAACGCTCTATTGAAGGTGCTAAGTGAAGCATATGTACCAAGCAAAATCACTGGCAGAGAAATGGCTAACATGGTAGGACAGGTATTGGAAAGTCATAAGATCACATTTTATGAGGACGAGCTACCACCTGAAGGTTTGGGGAACAACAAGGCACTGCACATCACCGTGCAATGCGAGGACTATTTTATCACCAGAATCCTGATCAATGGAGGTTCCAGTCTCAACATTTGTCCACTGATAACACTCAAGAAATTGGGTAAAGGACTACACGAGATAAAAGATGGAGCTATCAATGTGAAGGCTTTTGATGGTTCCCAGAAGTCCACTATTGGGGAGATTAGTCTGTGTTTGCAAATGGGACCTACTTGGTTCGATGTTGATTTCTAAGTGATAGACGTGTCGGCATCTTACAATCTGCTATTGGGACAGCCATAGATCCATGCCGCTGGGGCCGTAGCATCGACACTGCATCAGGCAATAAAATTCGAATGGAATTATCAAGAGGTAATCATTCACGGTGACGGTAGCAACCCTATATACAGTCTCCATACCATTCCGTCAATCGAAGGAAGAAAGAAGTTGGGTGGAGAGTCCTACCATCACATTGAACTGGTAAATGCTGTTGACAAAGACAAATGGTGGGATAACAAGATCAAGAGTATATTGAATTGGAGTGGGTACGAACCTGGCAAGGGACTCGGAAAGAACCTTCAAGGAATCGCTAAACCCATAAAGCTCAAGAATCATGGCACTACTTTTAGTCTGGGATACGAGTACACCTGGGAAGAATTCAACAACTGGTCGCCACCATGGCGCAGTCCTTACTATCCACTGGAGCATCCAATACCACATCTGAAGCAGACCTTCCAACCGACCGATATTATTCATGGGTCAGATGAAGAAGAAGCACTAGCAGCAGTGAAAAACTTGTTCTTAGAAGATAATGACATGGATTGTTGTGTTGTTCTCGAGGAGGAGGGGGAGGAAGGCCCTTCCATATAGGCTATAAGTAGAGGGGCACGCCTCAATAACTGGACCATCAGGACAACTAGAGCCCGACGAGCCTCGGGGTAGCAGGGCTAAAACAAGCATTGTTTTCTTTACTAAAAGATTTTATTTTTTGCTTATTTTCAGTTCCCACAATAAGATCTTCAATGTTCAAAACGATTATGCAATTTATCAAAGCATTTTTTTTCTTATGAATCGACGCTTATTATTTTTTTTCTCTCATTACTTTACTTATACAGCATTACTATTACTTAACTTGGTGAACCAATGACTGTGACATGCAACGAGACAACGCAACAAACGGACATAGATTCAGAGGAGGATGACATACCAGAAGAGATTGTTAAAGAAGTTGAGAATTTCAAAAACAGACCGAAGTCCAACCTGGACGAAACTGAGATTATCAACCTGGAAGATGCAAAAAACGTCAAAAAAACATGAATCAACGTTCACTTATCGCCGTCAGAAAAGAAGGAATACATAGAATTTCTAAGAGAATATGAGGATATATTCGCCTGGTCATATGATTACATGACTGGTCTGAGTACATCTACTATGGCTCACAAACGGCCAACCGATCCAACATGTCTACTGGTAAAGCAAAAACTCAGAAAGTTCAAGCCTGATATGAGTTTGAAAATCAAGGAAGAAGCCACTAAGCAGGTCAAAGCTAAGGTTCTTAGGGTAGTAGAATACCCGACATGGTTAGCTAACATTGTACCGGTGCCAAAGAAGGATGGGAAGGTCAGAGTCTGTGTCGACTAGCGGGATCTCAATCGGGCCAGTCCAAAAGATGACTTTCCTTTGCCAAACATACACATCCTGATCGACAATTGCGCCAAGCATGAGTTGAAATCATTTGTAAATTGTTTCGCTGGTTATCATTAGATCTGGATGGATGAAGAAGATGCTGAGAAAACAACTTTTATTACGTCGTGGGGAATGTATTGTTACAAGATGATGCTGTTTGGGTTGAAGAATGCAGGGGTCACCTACATGAGAGCCATGACCACCATTTTCCACGATATGATACACAAGGAGATTGAGGTATATGTAGATGATGTCATCATCAAGTCCAAGAAAGCCACCGATCACATGGAAGATTTGAGGAAGTTCTTCAATAAACTGTGAAGGTACAACCTAAAACTGAATGCCACAAAGTGTGGATTTGGGGTTCCTGCTGGAAAATTACTTCGATTTATTGTGAGTCGCCGAGGAATAGAACTGGATCCATCAAAAGTCAAAGCCATTCAAGAACTACCACCGCCAAAGAACAAGAAAGATGTTATGATTTTCTTGGGAAGGCTTAACTATATCGGCCGGTTCATAGCACAGTCTACAGTTATCTATGAGCCAAATCTTTAAGATGTTGAAGAAGGACGCCGCTACCAAATGGACTGATGACTGCCAAAAAGCTTTCGACAGGATCAAGGAATACCTGTCAACACCACCAGTTTTAGTCCCGCCTGAGCTAGGTAGACCATTATTACTCTACCTTATAGTATTGGATGGAGCTTTCGGTTGCGTTCTGGGGCAACATGACAAAACGGGAAGGAAAGAGCAGGCCATTTATTACCTCAGCAAGAAGTTCACCCCGTACGAGGCCCGATATTCTCTGTTAGAGCGCACTTGTTGTGCTTTGACTTGGGTAGCGCAGAAGCTGAGGCATCACTTCTGTGCCTATACTACATATCTCATATCAAGGATTGATCCTTTGAAGTACATCTTTCAGAAGCCCATGCCCATTGGCAAGCTAGCCAAGTGGAAAATCTTGTTGAGTGAGTTCGACATTGTTCACGTAACTCAGAAAGCGATCAAGGGACAGGCATTGGCAGATCACCTTGCTGAAAATCCCGTGGATGGAGAATATGAACCCCTGAAAACATATTTCCTGATGAAGAGGTATCGTTCATAGGAGAGGACATTGTAGAATCCTATGATGGTTGGAGATTGTTTTTCGATGGAGCAGCAAATTTCAAAGGAGTTGGCATAGGAGCAGTCTTGGTATCAGAAACCGGTCATCATTATCTGGTGTCTACAAAACTCAGGTTCCCGTGCACCAACAACATGGTTGAATATGAAGCTTGCATCCTAGGGCTGAAGATAGCCATTGACATGAACATTCAAGAGTTGCTAGTGATCGGAGATTTAGACCTACTCATATATTAGGTCCGAGAAGAATGGGCGGCCAAGAACACCAAGATACTCCCGTCTCTACATTATGTACAAGAATTGAGGAAGAGGTTCACGAAAATGAAGTTCCAACATGTTCCTAAAGTCCAGAATGAGTTCGTTGATGCATTGGATACCTTGTCATCTATAATACAGCATCCAGACAAAAACTTCATTGATCCCATTCCAATAAAGATCCACGATCAGCCAGCTTACTGTGCCCACATCGAAGAAAGAAGCAGATGGAAAGCCTTCGTTTCATGATATCAAGGAATATTTGGCGAAAGGTGAATACCCAAAACTTGCAAATCCTATTCAGAAATGCACACTACAGAGATTGTCCAACAACTTCTTTCACAGCGGAGGAATCCTATATAAGAGGACTCCTGACTTGGGATTACTAAGGTGTATCGACGCAAAGGAAGCATCCAAGCTACTAGAGGAGATTCATGTTGGGACCTACGGTCCACATATGAACGATTTTATCTTAGCAAAAAAGATACTCTAGGCTGGTTACTTTTGGATAACTATGGAAATGAACTGCATCCAGTATGTCCGAAAATGCCACCGCAGTCAGATACATGCAGACATGATAAAGGTACCTCCAAATGAGCTTAATGCAACAAGCTCACTATGGCCATTCACCGCCTAAGGAATGGACGTTATTGGACCAATCAAGCATGTCGGCTCCAATGGACACAGGTTTATCTTAGTAACCATCGACTATTTCACCAAGTGGGTAGAAGTAGCATCTTACAGAGCAGTAACTAAGAAAGTCATGGCAGACTTTGTCCGTGACCACATTATTTGTCAATTCGGGATTCCAGAGTCGATCATTACTAATAATGGCTCCAACCTCAATAGTGACTTGATGAAAGCTATGTGTGAAACTTTCAAGATCAGAAACAAGAATTCCACAGCCTACAAGCCTCAAATGAATGAAGCTGTGGAAGCCGCCAACAAGAATATCAAGAAGATATTGAGGAAAATGATAGAGAAGCATAAACAGTGGCACGAGAAGTTATCATTTGCTCTATTAGGGTATCTCACCACAGTCCGCACATCAACTAGGGCAACCCCCTATATGCTGGTCTATGGTACATAAGCCATCATTCCCGCCGAGGTAGAAATTCCTTCCCTAAGGATCATACAAGAAGTTGAGCTCAACCACGCTGAATGGGTGAAAAGTCGTTATGAGCAACTAGCCCTTATAGACAGAAAGATAATGAACGCAGTTTGCCATGGTCAACTCTATCAGAATAGAATGTCCAAAGCCTTCAACAAAAGAGTCAAGCCAAGTCAGTTCACACCGGGGCAGCTGGTGTTAAAGAAAAAATTTTCACATCAAGACGAAGCCAAAGGGAAGTTCTATCCCAACTGGCATGGTCCATACATGGTTCACCGGGTTCTAACAGGAGGAGCCCTCATACTTGTAGAAATGGACGGAGAAGTTTGGCCAAAGCCGATTAATGCAGATGCAGTCAAGCGTTACTATGTGTAATCTTTATGCTTTCTTTATATGATGTAAATTGAACTACGCCTGACCTGATTCCCGTTTAAGAGGGGATACGTAGGCAGCCCTATGAGTTCGGTCATAATTCAATAAAATTTCCATTCCCCCTGCAATTGGAAACAGGGGCAGAATTTTGAGGAGGATCCTCAAAATTCCGAAGTGATTTCAGCCAATCATCGCAAGCAACGGTCAGAGGCTTCAACCCATTAAACTGGGGCAGAATTTTGAGGAGGACCCTCAAAATTCCGTAGCAAGAGAGGTTACAATATCTTGAACCACATCACAGTAGTCGGTTCATCTAAATTTTTTTTAATTATATATACTTATGACATATTTTTTACGAAATCATGCATGTTTATTACTGAAATTGCCTTGTTTAGCAACAGTACCCCAATGATGCAAATCGTATCACCAGATCAAAGCCGAGCAGATCAAGCAGAGCCAGCAGGGATACGAACTAACCTTCCCCCCTTACAAAACTCACAATTTTTCTTTGAACGCAGGCACTTGGATTACGAAAGAATCATACGTACTATACTCCCACGAGACAAACATCGTTCAGGAATACAACCCTCAGAACTATCGCACTTACTCACATTTACCATCCATACATACCGGTGGCATTCCATGTGTCACAATGTCCCCAGCAATCACAATATCGCAATCCACTATTAGCTAAGAAAGCTCTGTTACCGTTTGCTATTTTATTTCTTGCATAAGGCTACCATTCTGCCTTCCGAGACTAAACACTGTCTCCATCTGCATTTTTGCATTGCATAAGGCTACCATTCTACCTTCCGAGACTAAATGATGTCTCTATCTGCATTGCATGGCTGAAAGATCACCACCTTATTTACATTCGCATGGCTGAAAGATCACCACCTTATCTATATTTGCATGGCTGAAAGATCACCACCTTATCTATATTTGCATGGCTGAAAGATCGCCACTTTATCTACATTTGCATGGCTGAAATATCGCCACCTACTACATTGCATGGCTGAAATATAGCAACTTTATCTATATTTGCATGGCTGAAAGATCGCCACCTACTACATTGCATGGCTGAAAGATCGCCACTTTATCTACATTTGCATGGCTGAAAGATCGCCACCTACTGCATTGCATGGCTGAAAGATCGCCACTTTATCTATATTTTCATGGTTGAAAGATCGCCACTTCATCTACATTTGCATGGCTGAAAAATCGCCACCTACTGCATTGCATGGCTGAAAGCTCACCCCTTACTGAATTTGTCTGGGCTGAAAGATCGCCAAATACTGCACCTCATGGGCTGAAAGATCGACAAATTATCCAAAGGCGTCATCATTCGAAGGCACCATTTTCATAGCCCGAGAACACTATGTCATGGCCTGAGGACCCCTTTTTATCTTTTGCATATCATTATTCAAAGGCATCATGGTTCGGAAGCATCATCCTCATAGCCCGAGAGCATCATTTCAAGGCCTGAGAATCTTTTATTATACGCTTCATGGCCCAGGACACCATGGTCTAAGGACGTCATCCTAACCATCCAAAGACAACCTTCATGGTCCGACGGGAAATTGCATCATGTTTAAACATACGCACAATATATGCTTGTATTGCTTATTTGTAGGTAAACTGACGAGAAACGATCATCTTGGCAGGAGCAATCCCGCTCCAGTTCCCGCAGCCATATCAAACCTTAACCATCCCCCAATCCTAGATATTGCGTCCGCTCTCGAAAGGCTACATCGGCATACGCCAGCAACGGATCCCAAACTACATATGGCTTGATTCTTGTAAAACCATGGATATGTAGGTAGCCCAGAAGCTAGGGCGTAGCCTAAACCTCTTCGAACCGTTTCGCTCGGTCAAAATTGGCCATCATATCTTTACCCGACAACTCTTTCATCCTTCCCGGGTAGAGGGGCAGCTGTTGATACCTAATTTTTTTCATGTATATTTTTTATATGCAAAATACTTTCAAAACAACATGTGTAGGCATATATAAGTATGTCCAATTGTGTTATTATTTTTTCGTAGTTTTTAAAGATTTTAAAACCAATTTATTCCCCTATTTTACTCATAAAAAACCCAATAATATTTCCAAAATTATCATTTTTGGTGATTCATTTATTAGATTCTCATATTTATACTAAAATATGGCTAATATATATTTTGCATATTTTTTATAATTGATTTAGTATTTTTAAGGCTAAATTGCATATAATTGCAATTTTAGCCTCTTTTAGATTTAATTGTGTTTATATCTATAAAAATTAAGTCCAGTATTTTTAATTTGATAATTATGTAATATAAATCATTTTAGCACCTTCAATTTATTTACAGAAATTATTTTATTATTTTTTTATAAATCAAATAGGAAAAATTGGCTATTTATATGTTAGCCCCATTTTATTTCAATTATAGCCTGATGTGAACCCAATTTGAAGCCCAATTACCCCAACCCAATTGCAATCTGAACCGACCCAAACCCTATCCCATTAAACTGCCCCACTTACTCGTTTTAATCCAAGCCGTTGATCCTTCAAGATCAACGACCAATAATCACCCTTTCCTTTTTTAACCCAAACGACCCCTTCACCCTAACTCATTCCTCACAACACGCCGCCTCTGAAACCCCTCCTCTCCCAAATCCTCTCTACAACACCCTCAAACCCTAGTCGCCGCCACCCTAATCTGCCCAAATCCATGGCCTTCCAAGGTCATCGGACACCTGTATCAAGCTCCCACGACTTCTACATGTTCGTTTTTGTGGTCTCATGACCAGATCATGAAGGGGCTTGGTCCAGACTTTACTCGATGACTGTTCTCCGGTCGTCTCTGATCTTTCTCCGGCCAACTGTCACACCTCCTTTTTCACCTATACCCGTAGGGGCATGAAGGAGTTTTTCCAATTAAAGGACAATCAGAACGGGATTTAATTATTAATTATTCAGAGTCGCCACTTGAGAGATTAATGGTGTCCCAAGTCACCGATTGAATCCCGAACCGAGGAAATTTATGACTCTGTTAATAGTCCGCGAACCAGAAATCCGAGTAAGGAATTCTGTTAACCCGGGAGAAGGTGTTAGGCATTCCCGAACTCCGTGGTTCTAGCACGGTCGCTTAACTGTTGTATTTGATTTTATCTGATTTTAATACATGTTCAAGCTTATGTGCTTTTTAATTTTAAACCGCTTTCATTATTATTATTATTATTATTTATAAGAATTGCAACGTTGTGAAAACGCGTCTCGAAACACGTCGCAATCAATGCACCCGCGGTCGTCAACACATTTCGACTCCGTTGAGATTTGGGTCACATAAATGTACACCCGAATTGGGGATAAGGTATCATGACTATGCCACGAGAAACCGTACCCATAGCCACGATATTTAATAATAATCGCGCCTAAAGCAAGTTACGATGTTCATAATTGGTTTATTTCCCATGCTTACGGCCTAATGGTCTAGTCTAATAGTCAACCCACTGTCCCCTAATCTATTACCTTGTTTCTTTCTCAATTAACTCAAAACTAACATTAGAATTCCCATCCCAAAATAACAATAACATGATAATTACAAACAAAACTGTTGCCAACCTAAACGTTCCTTTTAACTAAACACGATTCATATGCATTAACTTTAAAGAAAGAAAATGGCAAACTAACATGTAACAAGACCAAGCAATAAATGGTGAGCTGAAACATGAATCCAACAAATCCTCCCACGGCATAAAACTGACTAAATCAACTAAGAGTACATAATGAAAGGGAAGTTAATCCGAAGAGCAACAGCAGAACAAAACCCATTCAGTAAACTAGCAAAAGCAAATAGAGGTAAAATAAGTATGAGAATAGACCTTACGCGATAAGCTTTCTTTATATTTAGAAACCAACTGTGAACAAAGCTTCGAACGAACATGAGACGGTCCTGGACCTCCGCTGGAATCTCGAACGGAACTGAACAGACCCAACAAACTCGACGAACTCGACTCGATCCAACTTTCTCTTTTGAATTCAGACTTGGACGTTTTTTTTTTGGTCGACGAAGAAGATGGGGTGTCGTCGGTGACTGGACTGTTACTTCAACCTGAAGATGACGAAGTCCAATGGGGGGGTTGTGCGTCGTGTGTTCGGCGTAGCTCTAGATTTCAGTCCATATCCCAGGTGTTATTTTGTGTTGTCTTCTGCTGGTTGTTTGTTGTTACTGAAGAAGAAGAGAACGATAGTGGTTCATTTTTTTGAGTACGGAGACGGAGAGGGGGTGGGGGCCGTGTGCTCGAAGAAGACGACGCAAGGGTGGTGGGTCGTGAAGAAGACGACGCAGGGATGGTGGGTCGTAAAGAAGATGATGGTCGGGGGGGGAGGTCGTTTGTGTTGCGCAGCTTGTTCTAGCTGCTGCTCGTAATAGCTTCTTAAACGAAGAAGCTTTTCTCGTTTTAGGTCCACAGCCTTTTGTTTTTCATTTTCATGCGCAGCTTTGCTGCTTTTCCTTCAGCTCCCCCTTAGTTTTTAGGCTTTGTTTAATATATATAGGTCTAGGTTAGTGGTAGGGTTTTAGGTTAAGGGGTATGAGCCTAGGAATTATGGGCTTGACAATTGTGGGCTAGGTCCAAAATTAGGCCTAAAGATGGGTTGCTCGAGCCCAAGCTCTATTCTTTTGCCGCGAATGAGATTAAAAATACGCGCCCATCTATTAATTAGTCCTACTATTAAAATAATTATTAAAACAAAACTAACCATTAAACAAATCTATTTTTTGTATTTTCAAACATTATATTAAAAATAAAAATACGATACTATTTTTATATAATTTTTTTAGATTAAAAATGACTACAAAATATTAATGAACTTATTTTTTGTAATTTTTGTTTTCTTGTGCTAAAATAAAGTAAAAGAGTCAAAATTACTTAAAATATCTATATTATGCCTAAATTAAATATTTTACGCTAATATATAAAAGATCTTGGGGAGGGTCAAAAATCACATGTCTACACCAGCCATGGCCATTCGAGTCAGACCTTTGACTCTCCTGCTTAGATCAATGGCTTTCAAGGCCTTTCTCGTCACTTGGGGTTCTTCTGAGACCCTAATCTCTAAGGTTCTTCGATTTCATTCATATCTGCTTCATATCTATGTTTGCTTTGAACTTCTAAGAATTTTTCTCGAAGTTTCTTTTAAAAATTTGCTTTCAAAACTCTTTACCTTTTGCGATTAGGGTTTTCTCGTTAAGTTATTTCAAAACTTTTCTTTGATTTTTGACATGTTTTGCGATGTTTGCTCACATTGTCCTTCTATCTGAGTTTATATGATAAAAGTACTGATTTCTTTTGGGGTTTCTAAGTCTATTTGCTAGTATTTGTTTGATTTACTTGTTTATCATCTCTAGACTCGATTGGTGTTGAAAACCCTAATTTCTTTTGGGTTCATTCGAGTCTCTGACGCAGTCTACTAAGTATTTGTGTAATCTATTTGTTCATCTTCTTTAAACTCGATTGGTTTCGAAAACCCTAATTTTTTTGGGGTCTATTCGAGTTTCTGAAACTGCTTGTGCAATTTATTTTTTTGAAATTGCTCGACTTGATTTGAAATTCCTTTGTTTCAGCATCTCTTTTCTTTATGTGATTCCTTTGGTTCTGGGTTCTTACTATCTTTGAAACTCGACTATGCTTTTTAGAAGGGTTTTTCACTTGACCCTTTGCATGCTTCTGATACTCTATCTTTTTCTCTACTACTAAGTCAATGAAACCTGACCTACGTGACTAGCATGTTTCGAATGTTTGCTATCTACTAACTTTGTGATATTGTTGCATGTTGTTTCCTTTTGTCAATAGTTTGGCCTCGCATGTCTAGTGCTTGTGCACTCTATTTATATGCTGAGTTTCCTTCTTTGATTGACCTTCAATTGTGTGACTGATTTCAAACTTTTCTTTTGTGAAATTCTGATTTCACTCTCCTGTTAAAGTTAATTGATTTCTTTTCCTATTTTGCCTTACTGAATCTTTTCCAAAATTAGAATATTTCTGTACCTAGACTCGATTGCTTACTTAATGTTTTACTACTTCTTTTACGGCAACTGTTAGCCTGCTTACAAATTGATTTTTTTTCTTATTTTGAACCTGTCACTGCCCGTTAAGCAAGTGATCCCTTAATTAAAGGCAATCACTTGTATAATTGATTCTGAATTGTGATTGTTTCCATGTTTGCAGCTTATTACTTCTCTCTTACTCGTTTTCAGAAAGCTATAAATACCCTGCACTTCTTTTCTTTCAAACACACGAACACAAGGCATAAAACACTTGAGTTCAGACACACACCCCACCAAATCTCTCTCTTTTCTCTGTTACTACTTGTATTGCTGTTTTACCTAGCCGGCCGACAGTCAAGGCTAGGCTGTGGGAAACTTGCTTATTTTTCTCTTCATTCGCATTTCTTACTGGTATGTTCTAATTAAGCTTCTACAACAATAACAACATGATTATTTACTGTTTCTTGCATTCTTGTTTGTCTACTGTTTGTATTTAACTCAGTACCATTATTAAGCATGCTGTAATTTTCCCTTTTCCTATTCAGAATTAATGTATCATGACTTGTGAATCTTAAACCCCTACCCCAATGTGTTGTGGTTGGTTTGGGGCATGACAGCATTGGACATTGCTGTGCATGACCCAAACCAGATTCCCCTGGGATCATAACCTCCATGTTTCTCTCATATGTTGTATGTTCTGATTAGTTTACAGGCATGTCAGTACTTCTCATTTCTGTGCATACCCAAAGCTAACCCATGCCTAAGTATATAGGCTCCTTGCAATGGATTCCCAACCCTTGACCTCTTTTGTATGAAGTTATTAACGTTATGTGTTATTGATTACTGTCTCCCTATCACTTCAGTTTTGAAACTTTGTTCTTGCACTTTCACTTTCTTCTTAGAACTTAAGTTCTCCCCCCCCTCCCCTTGTGTGAGCCTTGCCTTGGGACTCATGAGCTCCCTCTGAACTTGGACACATAAGATCTGGCATTTCCATACTGCACTCATCTCTATTCTGGTTGTGTAACTTGGGTGTGAGCACTGCCCGAGGTCCTCTTGAGACCCTTAGGGAACTTTGATTATTCTATAACCTAGAGATGAAGTCAAGAATCAGGCTTCCTCTGGTTGTAACTTCTATTTGTACTTTTTTGGTGTAATTCATTACTTCTGATCTGTAATAATTTGTAATAAAGAAGTTGGCTAGTGAAAAGGATTGGGTGATCATGTATGCTCAAGGGTAGAAAGCATGCCTGTAGGACTGTCTTTCTTAAATTTCTGCATGTCCAATTTTGCATTTTTAGACACCATGTCTATAGGGTTTATCTTAATTTCTTCATGATCAACTTCACATTTAGATAACCTGCCTATAGGACTTATTTAATTTCTGAATGTCACTTAGATATCATGCTTTAAGTTCTAAACGGATATAAGTAAGTATCATGCTCATAAGGTTGAAATTAGTATAACATATAGAAATCATACCTATAGGGATTAAAATCAGCAATATTAGATACTATCGCCTACAGAATCTGAAACTAGTTCAATTCTGAATCAGTTTTAAACAACTTTCCTTCTCTATTTAACAAGGTTTAGCAAGCATGCCTATAGGATCTCAAGCAATCCGCTTTAAGTTGCTAGTGTTTCGCCACATTCTGAATCAATTAGATATCGTGTTTATAGGACCTCACCTAAAACACTTAGGCAAGCCTTAGAGTAATAACCATAAAATTGAATCCGCTTTTGTTAATTGCTACAACCAGCATGCATGCCTGATTCTGACTTCTTATATGAGTTATGTAATAAATAGATCTTCCTCAATAATCAAACTTCCCTTGTCTTTAATATTTTAATCTGACCTAAAAAGTATGTGCAAGTCATGCTATTTATGTGTTTTGTTTGAGGAGGTGTACATGGGCCTTTACCTATTTATATGCTTCCCCAACATGCAGTATATGTGTTTTGTATGTTGCCTTAGATTTTACCCTTTGAAACCAAAAATCAACCTAACATCCCTCCATTTAGGAATAGTAGTCCTAAGCTCCTCCGGGACTGATAGAAATGGGATGGGTAAATAGCATGCAATAGTAATCGAGACCAATCCGCGCTTTAACACCTTAACGGGATGGGAAGGGTAGATATGGATATGATGACCGGTGCGCTAATACCACGTGTATCCCCTCTTTTGAAGAGTGTCATACCGGGTATCGCATTGATGTGATCCATATTAAATATAAACCTAGGACCCCTTTTCCTTTATCTGCAAACTCTTTTTTTTAAAACTCTTCTTTTAATTGTTCTTTCTTTTATATGTTTAAATTTAAATCCTCTAATATTTGAGCCCATACTTGTCTATTTGCTAAATTCACAATAAACTGTCTGGCCGGGAACCACACTAGTGGATCCTGAGGGGTGCCTAATACCTTCCCCTTGGGATAATTTCAAGCCCTTACCCTATCTCTGGTAATTCCAATGAAACTTAGAATTGAACCCTATTGGTGTCCTAATGCACCTTAAATCATTAGGTGGCAACTCTTCAAAATGCAAAACCTAGTTCCCAAAAGGAACAAGTTGTCCTATACCAAATGTCATAAACCCGATTTTGCAAGAAAAAGGGGTCACGACAGTGGAGATAACGGCTCCGCATATCGGGCTCGGACTCCCAGGCCGATGCCTTAGGAGGCTGACCCCTCCACTGAACACGAACAGAAAATCTCTTCGACCTCAACTGACGAACTATCAGCCTAGAATGGCTACCGGCTCCTCTTCATAAGACAAGTCCTTATCCAACTAGACAGCGCTGAAATCTAACACATGGGATGGATCGCCGTGATAATTCCGAAGCATGGACACATGAAATACTGGATGCACGGCTGATAAGCTCAACGGCAATGCAAGTCTATAAGTCACCTCTCCCACTCGATCAAGAATCTCAAACAGACCAATGAACCTAGGGCTAAGCTTTCCCTTCTTTCCAAATCTCATCACGCCCTTCATAGGCGACACTCGAAGCAATACCCGCTCACCGACCATGAAAGCCAAATCTCAAACCTTGCGGTCGGCATAACTCTTTTGCCTGGACTGAGTTGTACGAAGCCTATCCTGAATAATCCTGACCTTTTCCAAGGCATACTGAACCAGATCCGTACCTAATTACCAAGCCTCTCCCGGCTCAAACCATCCAACCGGAGACCGACACCGCCTACCATATAAAGCCTCATAAGGAGCCATCTGGATACTCGACTAATAGCTGTTGTTGTAGGCAAACTCTACTAAAGGCAAAAACTGATCTCACAAGCCTCCAAAGTCAATGACACAAGCTCGGAGCATATCCTCCAAAATCTGAATAGTCCGCTCGGACTGCCAGTCCATCTGAGGATGGAATGTTGTGCTCAACTCAACTCGTGTGCCCAACTCTTACTGAACTGCTCTCCAGAAATGTGAGTAAACTGCGTACCTCGGTCCGAAATGATAGACTCGGGCACACTATGAAGACAAATAATCTCCCGGATATAGATCTCAGCTAACCTCTCGGAAGAATAAGAGACTGCCACAGGAATGAAATGCGCTAACTTAGTCACCCTATCGACAATAACCTACACTGCATCGAGCTTCCTCTGAGTCCGTGGGAGTCCAACAACAAAGTCCATAGTGATCCGCTCCCACTTTCACTCAGGAATCTCAATCTTCTGGAACAAACCACCAGGCCTCTGATGCTCATACTTAACCTGCTAACAATTCAAACACCGAGCCACATATGCAACGATATCCTTCTTCATTCTCCGCTACCAATAATGCTGCCGCAAATCCTGATACATCTTTGCAGCACCCGGATAAATAGAGTACCGGGAGCTATGGACCTCCTCTAAAATCAACTCTCGAAGACCATCCACATTAGGCACACAAACTCGACCTTGCAATATCAAAACTCCATCATCACCTAAGGTAACCTGCTTGCCACCTCCATGTTGATCCGTGTCTCTAAGGACACATAAATGGGGATCATCAAATTGTCGCTCACGGATACGCTCCAATAATGAAGAATGAGCGACTGTGCAAACTAACATATGGCTGGCCTCAGAAACATCCAACCTTACAAACTGATTGACCAAAGCCTGAACATCCAAAGCAAGTTGTCTCTCACCGACTGGGATATAAACAAGACTGCCCATACTGGCTGACTTCCTATGCCTCAAAATCAACTCATTTTGCTTGAACAAATACTGAAGACTCTTGTGATCCATGAACACCTCACATGCCACACCACACAAATAATGCCTCCGAATTTTCAATGCGTGAACAATGGCTGTCAACTCCAAATCATAAACCGGATAGTTCTTCTCATAAATTGTCAACTGTCGTGAAGCATAGGCAATGACCTTGCCATCCTGCATTAACACTACACCAAGTCCAATATGAGATGCATCACAATAGACTGTATAAGGCCCTGAACCTATGGACAAAACCAACACCGGTGCCGTAGTTAGAGCTATCTTGAGCTTCTAAAAGCTTGCCTCACACTCATCCGATCATCTGAACTGGGCACCCTTCTGGGTCAACCCGGTCATCGGGGCTGCGATAGATGAAAACCCCTCCACAAACCGACGATAGTAGCCTGCCAATCCCAAGAAACTCCGAATCTTTGTAGCTGATGCTAGTCTAGGCCAGTTCTTGACTGCCTCAATCTTCTTCGGATCAACCTGGATACCCTCTACTAATACAACATGACCCAAAAATTCAACTGAACTCAACCAAAACTCACACTTCGAGAACTTAGCATATAACTGACTATCCCTCAAGGTCTGAAGAACCACTCTAAGATGCTACTTGTGCTCCTACCGGCTGCGGGAATAAATCAAGATATCATCAATGAAGACTATCATGAACGAATCCAAGTAAGGCCTGAACACTCGGTTCATCAAATCCATAAAAGTTGTCGGGGCATTTGTCAACCCGAATGACATTACCAAGAACTCATAACGCCCGTACCAAGTGCAGAAAGCTGTCTTAGGGACATCAGATGCCCTAATCCTCAACTGATGGTAGCTAGATCTCAAGTCAATCTTTGAAAATACCTTGGCACCCTGAAGCTAATCAAAGAAATCATCAATCCTCGGTAACAGATACTTATTTCTTATTGTAACCTTTTTCAACTGCCAGTAATCAATACACATCCTTATTGATCCATCCTTCTTCTTAACAAACAACACTGGCACACCCCGAGGCGAAATACTGGATCTAATGAAACCCTTCTCAAGCAAGTCTTGCAACTGCTCCTTTAGCTCTTTCAACTCAGGCGGGGCCACGCGATACAACGGAATAGAAATGGGTTGAGCGCCCGAAGCCAAATCAATGCAAAAATCAATATCCCTGTCGGGTGGCATACCCGGCAGGTCTGAAGGGAATACCTCAGGAAATTCACGAACAACGGGCACAGAATCAATAGAAGGAACCTCAGCACTAGAATCACGAACATATGCCAAATAGGCAAAACACGCCTTCTCGACCATACGCCGAGCCTTCACATAAGAGATAACACTACGGGTAGAATGACCAGGAGTCCGTCTCCACTCTAAATGGGGCAAACCCGGTAAAGCTAAGGTCATAGTTTTGGCATGACAGTCTAAGATAGCGTGGTAAGGTTATAACCAGTCCATCTCTAATATGACATCGAAATCGACCATGTCTAGAAGCAACAAATCTACATGAGTCTCAAGACCCTCAATCACAACTATACAAGAGCGATGGACTCGATCTACCACAATAGAATCACCCACCGGTGTAGACACATAAACAGAAGCACTCAACGAATCACTAGGTATGACCAGATACTATGCAAAATAAGATGACACATACGAGTATGTAGACCCTAGATCAAATAACACTGAAGCATCTCTATCACAAACCAGAACAATACCTGTGATAACTGCGTTGGAAGCCTCAGCCTCAGGCTTGGCTGGAAGGGCATAACATTGGGGCTAGGCCCCACCATCCTGGACTACATCCCTGGGACGGCCTACAGTTGGTTGGCCTCCACTTCTAGTGGTTTGAGCTCCACCTCTAGCACCTCTACCTCCACCTCTAGCACATCTACCCCCACCTCTAGCTGGCTGGGCGGTCTGTGGAACACCTGGCACCTGAATCATGGCACGAAAAACCTGTTGCTGCGACTGAGTACCCACCAACCTTAGACAAGCCCTCCAGATATGACCATACTCACCACACTCATAACATCCACCTGAGTGATGCGACTGAGGAAACTGAGACTAACCCTGGTGACCTGAATGATCACCCCGAAAAATCTGGAGCGGCGGTGCACTGATAGGAGCTGGTGGTGCACTATAGGACTGCTGATCAGAATACTACATGTGAGAACCACGACCGCCTGAAGCACTGTGAGAAACCTGAAGTGCTGACTCAAAGGGCCTAGAAGGATGGCCTCTACCATACGAATCCCTGCCTCCAGACGAGGCACCACTAAATCTGACTGAATGACGGGGCCTCTTATCTGACTCATGACCACCTCCCTACGACAGAACCATCTCCACTCTCCTAGCCACATTGGCTGCCTCCTGGAAAGTAATCTCACTCCAATCTCCCTAGTCATTTGAAGACGAATCGGCTGAATAAGACCGTCAATAAACATCCTCACCCTCTCTCTCTCTCTCTCGGTAGGAAGTATGACAAGAGCATGACGAGCTAAGTCGATGAATCTGGTCTCATACTGGGTAACAGTCATAGACCCCTGCTGGAGACGCTCAAACTGCCTCCGATTGGCCTCTCTTTGAGTGATGGGGAGAAACTTCTCCAGAAATAGTTGTGTAAACTGCTCCTAAAAGCTGGCAATCCAGCTAGTCTAGCCAAACAGAAATCCCTCTACCAAATCTTGGCGGATCTAGACAAGCGAAAAGTAGCAAAATCGACCTCATTGGTCTCAACTATCCCCATGTTCCTGTGAACCTCATGACAGCTGTCTAGATAATCTTGGGGATCCTCAGAAGATGCACCGCTGAAAGTAGTAGTGAAGAGCTTGGTGAACTTATCCAGCCTCCACAAGGCATCGGCAAACATAGCTACTCCATCACCGGTCTGAGCTACCACGCCCGGTTGAACTGCTCCAACTGGCTGAACCGATAGAGTCTGAATCTGGGGAGCTACCTGCTCCGGAGTGCGAGTAACAGGAGTCTAGGCTCCTCCTCCGGCCTGAGAGACGGCTGGTGCTACAGGAAGCAAGCCTGCTCGGGTGACACTCTCCATAAGACCCACTAGACGGACCAGAGCATCCTGAAGAACTGGGGTAGCAATAAACCCCTCTATGACCTGAGCTGGACCCACCGGAACTGCTGGGGCTGGAACCTCATCATCAGAATCAACTTGAGGCTCCACTGCTGGTGTTGCTGCTGGGGTTGAGCTCTACCCCTACCTCGGCCTATAGCACGGCCTCGGCCTCGCCTTTTGCCTCTCGTGGGAGCTGCTGCTGGGGGCTCAGGCTGCTGATCGGTGGATGAGGAAGAGCGTGTTCTCGCCATCTATGAAAGAACAGAGTAGAAATTCAATTAGTATTGAGAAACCAAACCGCACGACAAGAAAGAACAAATGTGAAGTTTTTCCTAACTCTGTAGCCTCTGGGGATAAATACAGACGTCTCCGTACCGATCCTTCAGACTCTACTAAGCTTGTCCATGAATTGTGAGACCTATGTAACCTAGAGCTCTGATACCAACTTGTCATGACCCGGATTTCCCATCCTCAGGAGTCATGATGGCGCCTACTCGTAGAAGATAAGTAAGCCACGAAATATAAAAATTCTAACTCTTTCATTTTAATCCTTTTTAACAACTTAAATTAACAGGAAATCAACACATTAAAAATTAACGATAAATAAAATAAGCGAAAGACTTAAACAGCTAAAAATAACCAAGCCAGTGCTACAATGCCAATATACTCCTCTACCCGGAACCTGGTGTCACAATATTCATGGACGGGCTAAGATTTACTACAACCAATGTCTAAAAGGAATACGATCTGTCTCGAAATCTAATGAAAATAGAGTACATAATGAAATAGAAGAGAACGTCGGGCCTGCAGACGCCTGCAGGACTACCTCGGAATCTCTGGCTGGATTGAAGGTTGGCTCCCCGAGTGCTACTATCCAAAAGCTGCTCCGGTATCTACACATAGTGCAGAGTGTAGCATCAGCACAATCGACCCCATGTACTGGTAAGTACCTGGCCTAACCCCGACAAGGTAGTGACGAGACTAGGACTAGACCCCAGATAAACTTGTGCAGTTGTATAATATACAGCGGAAAATAAACAGGAATAAACAATTTAAATGGAGGGGGGACATGCTACGGAGAAAATATCAAATCCAGCAGAAACTTAAGAAAATAGGGGAGAACAATTCAAAATCTACAACAAAATAATAATAACACTGTTGCGGCGTGCAACCCGATCCATTTATATCACTGTTGCGACGTGCAACCCGATCCAATATAACGTTGTTGTGGCGTATAACCTGATCCATATATAACATTGTTGTGGTGTACAACCCGATCCATATATAACATTGTTGCGGCGTGCAACCCAATCCATTTACAACATTGTTGCGGCGTGCAACCCGATCCATATTTAGTATTGTTGCGGTGTGCAACCCGATCCATATATTTGTATACCTTTAATAACAACCATACCACGAATCCCGGCTAGGGATCAACAATAAACTACTCTATCCCAGCAACGGATTCAACAGTAAAACAAATTACGTCTCGACAAGGGAGAAATAGCTATAACCAATCCTAACCCAACATCTACTCATCTCAGCTAACACCAATACCCAGTCATAAGTAATTTCCACGAAAAGAAACTCAATCCTTGCTCAATATCGAGAATCATCAATTAAAGCATCCATAGTATCATTTAAGAACACAACAAATTTCAATTTAAGACTCACGGTCATGCTCGAAACCAACGTATAGATACTCGTCACCATGCCTATACGTCGTACTCAACAAGAAGCAAATAGCAAATAGGACACAACTCCTAATCCCTCAAGCTAAGGTTAGACCGAACACTTACCTCGAACTTCCACGGCCAACTCAAGCCTCAAACACCGCTTTTCCTTTCGAACTCGACTCCAAATCAATTGTATCTAGACATAATCTACTTAATAACATCAACAAACTCTAAACAATCCAATTCCAATGCTTAATTATAGCTTTCTAATCATTCTTCCCAAAAAGTCAAAAATTGACCCCGAGGCCCCCTTGGTCAAAACACGAGGTTCGGACCAACACCCGATCACCCATTCACCCATGAGCCCGAATATATAATTTATTTTGAAATCCGACCCCAAAATGAGGTCAAATTCCCAAATAATCAGAAAGCCCTAACTCTACCCAAATCCCTAATTTTCTACGCTTAATCATATGTTTTAGGCCTAGAAATCAAGTGGGTATTTATAAAAATGGAAGAAAACAAGTCAAAGATTACTTACCCAAGAGGTTATGGTGAAGAAGTTCTTCAAAAATCGCCCAAGAGGTATGGAGAAGAAGAAGTTTGTGAAAAATGGGTTAAATCCCGTAATGCATTCTGTTTCTGGACTTTTAAAATAACTAGGCGGATTTGGTTATCGCGTTCGCGACAAGCTCATCGCGTTCGCGATGAGTTAGGTCTGACAGACCTTCGCGTTCGTGGAAGACAGCTCGCATTCGCGGAGAAGTAACTCCTCGAGCCTTCACGTTGGCGTCCAGGTGGTTGCGTTCGCGTAGGTATAAGTTTCCCTCTCCCCTGACCAGGCCATTAGCCTCCGCGTTAGCGATACCAGGCCTGCGTTCGCGAAGGGAAAACCCCCCAAAGCTTCTCGTTCGCGTAGAAGAAATTTTCCTTCAGCATAATTAACTTATCGCGCTCGCGAGGGTCCTCCCGCGAACGCAAAGAAGGAGATACCAGAATACCAGCAACTGAAAACCTGCAACTTTTTAAGAGTTTAAAACCTTCCGAAACGCATCCGAAACTCACCCGAGCCCTCGGGGATCCAAACCAAACATATGTACTAACTCAAAAACATCATATGAACTTATCTGTGCGATCAAATCGCCAAAATAACATCATTAACATCGAATTAAACCTAAAAATCAAAGAATTATTTTAAAACTTCTTAAAACACCAAATTTGCATTTAAGGTTCGAATCACGTCAAAATGGCATCCGTTTCTCACCAAATTTCACAGGATCGCCTTAAATCATATATAAGACCTGTACCGGGCGCCGGAACCAAAATACGGTCCTGATACCCTTGAGTTTTAATCAAAATTCATTTCTAAATCCTTTAAACAATTTCAGAAAATAATTTTCTTTAAAAAAATTATTTCTCGGACTTGGGACCTCGGAATTCGATTCTGGGCATACGCCTAAGTTCCATATTTTCCTATGGACCCTCCGGGACCGTCAAATCACGGGTCCGGGTCCGTTTACCCAAAACGTTGATCGAAGTCAAATTAAATCATTTTATAGTTAAAATTTATAATTTTTCATCAGATTTTCATATTTAGGCTTTTCGGCTATGCGCCTGGACTGCGCACACAAATCGAGATGATGCTAAATGAGGTTTTCAAAGCCTCGGAACACAAAATTCAATTTTAAAGCAAGTGATAACCTTTTGGGTCATCACAACCCCAAATTCCACTTGTAAAATTATACTGAATATATTATTGTTGTCGTCTTATTTATTAAAAAATACCTTATTGCTGGCTCCTAGTGATTTAGAGGAATCAAAAGATCCATTACTATGAAACAAAAAAGCTATAAATATAACAAGAATGAAAACAACTTTAAAATATTGATTTTGCGATTTTTCTCATGGTGATTTTGTAGATACCAATAACGTTGTTTCTTGAAATCAACTAATTCTTACTTTGAAATGATTAAGAACCAAACTTTTTGTTCTTCCTATAAATAGCTGAAGTTTCATTCTAATTCTCATATCTCTTTATTTTGCTAATTGATATTTTAATATATAAAGAGAAGTTTGAATATGGCTGCATCTCATGTTTGCTTCTCTAGGTTTCTGGTAATATTTTTCAGCCTACTCCTCATAGCATCAAACGGTGAGTTTTACCGTGAGATTTCTCTATAACGGTCATTCTTTATAACAATCTCTTATTATAACGGTCAAGTTTTCTTTAGAACTATTTTGTTTGTTATGTTATAATATGTGTTCTCTCCAACCAAAAAAATTTAAAATAAATGAGCTGTTATAGAGAAATTTAATTGTATTAGAAAAAACATAAAATTAATTACTATTTATGTCTACAAATGTTAAAGTTATAATGCGTTCGAAGTCAAACAAATATCCGTGCTTGTGCTTTTTTCATATGCTTTTTGAGATATTCTGAATTATTAATTATTATGATTTATAATATTTTTATGCATTTTTCATATATATGAATTTCATTCTACTTTTTTTCTCTATCCTTTCTTCATTTTGTGGATTGCAGATGTTAATGCTTTGGAGGATGGAATTTGCAAGAAATTTAGTTCTACATTTAGTGGGCAATGCTACGTGTCGGCTCATTGTGAAGCCACGTGCGTTAAGGAGGGATCGCCATCTGGAGAATGTGAGTGGCAAGGAGTTCATTGGGGATATGTTTGCATGTGCCAATATTTCTGCTGAATGAAATCTTCAAAATGCTCAAAAATTCAAGAAATTTAAAAAGCATGTTGTTATTTATATTACATTTGAATACTTGTTCTTGAGTGCAGAATAAGACTTTTATCTGTAAAAAAAAAAAGGTGAATTAATGTTCCTGCTGTTACTTGTATTTACTCATGATTATTAGGAGAAAAAAAATGGGATGCATCTTTTATGTATGTACTATGTATTTCTGCAATAAAAGAGTACATTTTTAAAGACATCTACAATCTCTTCATCTCTCGCTCAGAGTCGAATTTAAAATATAAACTCTATCACTTTTACTTTTTAAGTTTCTTAATTAGCATCGAATTTATTATATTTTTAAAGTTTTGAGTTCATATATTAATTACAATTTTAATGAATTTTTATACAAATATATGATTCACTCCCAATATATTAGGTTCAAATGAACTCTCACCACGATAAATTTTCCTAGTCAAAGTCTCTTAGATTTGAAATTTATTTGAGTTACTAAACATATATGGGCTATAATTCTGTAGCAAACTTACTGGATCATTCAAAGTTATAAATCTAAACTTGAAATAATATGCTCAACTATGAAAATATAAGACATACTTACAAATTACATTATAGTAAATATTTTAAGTATAAAATATTTAAAAGGTGTATACATAAAATGTCGGTTTGATTTGGTTCAGTTTGACCTTTTCTTAGTTAAAAGTTAAAACCGAACCAAAACCAAATATGGTCGTTTTTTAAAATAAAACCAAATCACTAGTCAATTTTTTTCTTCGGCTCGTCGATTTTAGTTGACCGGGTAAATCCTTAACCCTTCCCCCTCTTACTAAGACTACAGAATGTTCTTGTAAATTATGGCCAATACCGGGTATATAAGCAGTGATTTCAAATCCAGAGGTTAATCGTACTCTGGCAACTTTACGTAAGGCAGAGTTTGGTTTTTTTGGGGTGATAGTGGAAAAGTTGCAAAAATGGAGACGAACCGGGATAACGTCCGATCTTGTTTCTGGATTGAGTAGAAAAGGGATATATGAAGTTCGTTCTCTTCCTCTGTGCATCTCTGTGATGGGTAAATCTCCATAAAAAAGGGACAACTTTCGTGTAGTTTGTGATTGGATGTAACTGTTAAGATTTTCTCTAGAATAAATCTTTCTCTTAATAGATCTCTTCTTGTTCCTCAATCTTCGGAGAATACGGCGTTGTATTATTGTAAATAATACTCCAACAATTATTTAAATATCGAAAAATATTGTTACATTAGCATAATACGTGAATACAAAATGAAAGAATATCATCAAACTTATATAAATGATCAATTTTAGTCATGTTAAGTAGATATTTATGTACTGTGATTTAAATGTATTTAGTGCGATGATATCTTACGGAACACTGTTAATAGACAGTGTTTTTTTGTATAATGTTCCTTCTAATGCTTTGGTTACTCTGCCATAACCAGAACTCTTGTTGTCGATATTGATATCTTCCTTGAAAGTATAACATATAGTTATTCTTGTATATATTATGGTGAATATAGTTCAATATTTAGGATGATTGTCCTTGTGTTTTATTTATTATAAGTATAAAACATAAACATACTGGGGGGAAAATTCAAACAAATTTAAAATGAAAATTTGGAAGTCGAAAGTTGAATTCGGGGATAAACACATACTTAGAAGCACATCGACTCGTACCATAAGTTCTGTATGTGTGACATTATTATCAAAACTTCTATATACCGTATGTGTACTATTATATAAGCTATTTAGTGGATCTAAGTTTTCAGTAGCATGACAAGGAATATTTTCTTCAAAATCAACTATATGCAATGGAAGATCAATTTTAACTTATCTATTATATATGGTGACACTAACATAAGTAAGAAATAATGAACTTGACAACAAACACGTGCGGTAGAAGGCTTTTGGTATTAAAGTATTTAAGTATTCTTCTTGGTAGTTATTGTTGGTATCATCATCTGCTGAGTCAGAACTGAAAAATATTCTGTTTTTACCATAAAACTTAGCAATCAACCTTTTATTTAGTTGATTAACATATTCATTTCTGTTAGCTAAGATAGCTCTTTAATTTCTATCATGTTATTCGCACAAATTGCATTTAAATCTAATGATAATATTTTCCTTAGTAAATGCAATACTATTGTTATTGAGGTTGATAACCAAGTGTTCTAGAAGAACCAAATCATCTTTTATTGGATGCTCTTCTTCGTTTCCTACACGAAGCAAGAAGTCACTGAATGCTGGATTTATTCTTACTTTAATATTTCTTGTCATTTGAATATTTTTCATTTGAGGTCATAAGTATAATTTTGGCAAGCTAGCTTTTACAGTTTCTGCTTTGGTCAACTTGGAACTATTAATCGTGCTTGACAAAAATCACCTCCCAAACTATTACTACTTTTTCACCAAACGGTTCATCAATATCCAATATATCTCTAAAACTCTAGGCGATTGTTTTAATCATTTGACACTTAACCAAAAACGTTTCATCCCGTATTATCACTTTTGCCTTCCTTATAAATTTAGCACTATTGCACTGTTTGATATATTTGTGATGGTTATTTCAGTTTTATGAAGAGGTATATCAAATCTGAAGTGAGTTGTACGACCTCATAATAAAGTCGTTGTTGGTACACCACTTATTCTTATTGCTAATAATTTCATGCCTCTTGATCTTACATTTGCAAGTAATGCATGACATAGGAATATTATTTCGATTCCACTGGAGGCATTTACAAAGGATAATCTCGCTGTACCAGATTCAATTTTTTATAATATAGTCTTGAAAGCTTATTCTTGTTCAGGATTTAGCTTTGATTTTGCTTCCTCAAACACTTGTATGGTCTTCTTAATATTATACTAATCTCTTTTACTTTGTGATCTATGTTTTTTTTTAATCTCAAATACTCTTTTTATGGAATAAATTTATGTACCCTAAATTTTTTTTTTTTAACTTGAAAAATAATGTTACTTCATATGTTGATTTAAAAAATAATTTAATTTGATTATCTTATTGAATGATTAGTTATTTGGTTTTAACATAAAATATAATTTATTTTCTATTGATTTAGATTCTTAATATTAGTTCATCTCATGTTTGAATATTTACCCGTGATTATAATTTTATCCACCATAAATTTTATTTTCAAAGAATAAAAAGATCGATGACATTCCACTTTTAGATCTTTATGTTTGTAAAATCATTAGTGGTATTGGCTCTTACCAATCTTTTTCTTTCTTTTCTCACACATTTATATTCTTAAAAAATTTCTTAGTTGTTCTTTAATAATTGGGTATATTTTACACGAAAAATTATAATAATAAAATATTATTTGAGTAGGAAAGTAGTTCAAATATAATATAATAATATATTATCTTGGAAATTCTTTTCTCAAATTCAATGCTTTATGCAGTCCATTTAGCATTACTTTTTTTTTAGTATTGAATATTATAGAGTGGTAACGTATTATCAATATGGAGGATTCTTATGAAATTAATTTTATTAATATTCCTACATATTTTTAATAAGAATTCAATAGATAATATTATATTAATTTTAAAATTTTAAATATTAAAAAATTAACATAGAAATTATTGTAGTTATTACATCTTATTACAACTATGTCATCTCCCTATGAGTTCTTCTGTTTAATAATCAGCTTTTATAATAATATATGCTCTCATATTTCTAAATGAATTTGGACAATATAATACGTTTCAAATTAAATTACTAATAGAAATTTTGTAAGAAGTATATCCTAAAAGTAAGAGGATTACACGGCTAATCTATATGCCTGAAAATAGTTATAATAATAAGATTCCTAAAAGTAATCATGTAGGATTCCTAATGTGTAGTATTATATCCTAAAACTAATAGGATTATAAGGCTAATGTCTAGAATTCTGATTATATCCTTGTATTTTGAGTTATTATACTTAATATTAAAATGTTATTTTTGTAATCTGACATTTTATTCATGCTTTTATAATAATATAGATTAAGAATCATAGCATTATTTTTTCGGTTACCATACGCATAAAACTAAAATAAATGGGGAAATGGGGATCATTGTGAGGCAAACTGCATTAAGGAGGAAAAGGATTGAGTGTAGAAAATAATTAAAAGACAAGAGAGTTTTTCTATACGCATTGAGGTTTGATTAATTTTGAACTCGCATTGGTTGGAATCCCACAGTAAAAGGTAAAATACTCCTTATTAAAGGCAACTATATAATCAGAGCTCGAACTTAAAATCTTTGGTTAAGAATGAAAAAATATGTATCACTGTACCACAGCCTTTGTCGGTAAGATAAGAGAGTGTCACGACCCGGAATTCCCACCTTCGGGACCGTGATGACGCCTAACATTTCACTTGCTAGGCAAGCCAACGTTAGAGAATTCTTAAGTCAACTTTAGTCAATTTTAATAGCAGAAATAACTAAGCTAAACAGAAGCTAAAACTGAGTTTGCAGAATATTATAAAACCCATAATAACTTATATAATTCGGATCTGGTGTCACGATTTACGAGCTTCTAAGAGTTACTACAATCAATGTCTGAAAGAATATAATTGTTCTGAAAGAAAGGAAACAGTATAATAAAAAATTTGGAAGGGACTCCAGGGTCTGCGAACGCCAGCAGATCTACCTTGGGTCTCCGACAAGCAAGTCGAGATGCTAACCTCATGATCAGCTAGGTTCGGTACCAAAATATGCACAATAAGTGCAGAGTGTAGTATGAGTACAACCGATCCCATGTATCCGTAAGTGTCGAGCCAAACCTCGACGAAGTAGTGATGAGGCTATGACAACACACCTACATAATAAACTTGTGCAGATAACGGTATATATACCAAATAACAGCAAATAAGAACTAGATAAGTAATATCGGGAGGGGGACATGCTAAAGAAGGATACAAGATATGAGAATTTCAGCAGAAATGATAACCAAGACAATTAATATGCCTTTGATCGGTGAAAATAATTAAACACAGTAAGGAAAAGTGCACGGCATCACCCTTCGTGCTTTTACTCTCATCCTCACAGTGAAACAATGAAACTGCACGGTATCACCCTTCATGATTTTACTCTCAACCTCACAATATAAATCAGTAGATATGGTAGGCATCACCCTTCGTGCATTAACTCTCATAACATGGCACGACATCACCCTTCGTGCATTAACACTCACAATATGGCACGGTATCGCCCTTCGTGCGTTAACATTCTCCCTTACCATAAAGCAATGGACAAATAACAACAGGGAGATAGAATAACAAGAACAAGCCTTACTTCATCATTTGGTTCCACAACACCAACCTCAACTTTGAAATCAATACTCAATTATCACCAAGAATCCGTAAACATGATAAGAACGATCAATTTAACAATAACTAGTCTAAACATGGATAACATGAACAAAGAAGCAATAATTACAAGGAATCAAGTCCCACCCGCATGCTTTAACCCGACAACAATGCATAAATACTCATCACCTCACATATATGTTGTACCCAACATCTAGACATGTAGCGAATAGACAAACAAGTCATATTTTCTCAAGTCAAGGTTAACAACGACACTTACCTCACTCCAAAGATCAAACTCAAAGCTCAACCACAGCTTTACCTTTCAAATAGGCCTCCAAACCAATAAAATCTAGCAAATTACCAACCAAAAGATTCAAATTAAGCCTTAGGAACTACCCATGATTACAAAAAATTCAATTTAGGTCATTATTAAAAAAATTAACACCCGGGCGCGCTTGGTCCAAACCTGAAATTCGGACCAAAACCCGATTACCCATTCACTCCCCAGCCCGATTATGTAATTTATTTTGGAATCCAACCTCAATTTAAGGTCTAAATCCTTATTTTTCAAAAATTCCTAATTCTACCAAAAATCTCCAATTTTCAACATGAAAACTCTAGATTTTAGGTTGAAATCTTAGGAAAAGTAGTGAAAGATTGAAAGAAACTAGTTTAGAATCACTTACTAATGATTTGGGGATGAAAGGTTCTTTGAAAAATCACCTTTAGGGTTCTTGAGTTTGAAAATTTGAAGAATGAACCAAAAATCCCGTCTATGTCAAGTTTTGATCAGTTGCAAGTATCACATTTGCGACCTGGGGTTCGCAAATGCGAGCCCCGCAAATGCGAAGAACCTATCGTGTAATGACCCGACATGTTGTTTTGAGATCTAGCGCATCGTTCGGAGGTTTGAGGCTATGAGTAGCTTTATTTCAGGTATTACGACTTGTATGCGTGGTCGGAATTGAATTTCGGGAAGTTCGGAGTTGATTTGGAAAGAGAATTCTAATTTCGGAAGCCTTAAGTTGGAGGAATTGACTAAAGTGTGATTTTGAGCAAACGACCTCAGAATTTGGATTTGAAGGTTCCAACAGGTTCGTATGATGATTTTGGACTTGGGTGTATGTCCGGATCGAGTTTTGGATAACCCGGAAAAGTTTCGACGCCTATTATGGAAGTTGGCATTTTGGAAAAATTTCATAAAATTGGGTTGAGGTACATTTCAATGTTATTGATGTTTTTTTGGGATTCCGTATCTAGGAATAGCTCTGTATGGTGATTTTGGTATTGGGAGCGCGTCCAGAAGTAGAATTGGAGGTCCGCAGGTCATTTCGGGGTCATTTAGAGATTTGAAGGTTTTCGAGAAGTCTGACCGGAAGTGGACTTTTTGATATCGGGGTCAGATTCCGATTCGAGAAGTTGGAGTAGGTCCATAATGTCGAATGTGACTTGTGTTCAAAATTTGAGGTCAATTAGACGTGATTTGATGGGTTTCAGCATCGAATGTAGAAGTTTGAAGTTCTAAAGTCCATTAAGCTTGAATTGGGGTGTGATTCATAATTTTGATGTTATTTGAGGCTTCGAGCAGGCCCGTGTTATGTTGTGGGACTAGTTGGTGTGATTGGACAGGGTCTTGAGGGCCTCGAGTGTGTTTCGAAATGGTTTCGGATCATTTCGGGCTATTTTGGACTGTTGTTGCTGGTATCCGGTTTCCTTCATCGCGAACGCGAACGGTGTCCCGCGTTCATAGAGAGGAATTAGAGGCAGCTGGGTTTTGGCCTTTGCGAACACGAGGCAGAGGTCGCAAACGCAGAGGGTTGCCTAAGTAAGCTTACGGGAATGCGACATAAGTGTCGCGAACGCAAAGAAAAAAGCGGAGTGGGGACCTGGAGTAGTTTTGCCATCGCGAACGCAGAGCTCCAGCCGCAAACGCAAAGCAATGGTGTCTGCAGACTTCGCGAACGCGAGGCTTTGATCGCGAACGTGAAGAAGGGCCTGGCCCGGGCAAATTGTTTTAAAAACGGGATTTGACCATTTTCCCTCCATTTTTCATTTGGTTAGGCGATTTTTGGAGCTCTTGGAGGGGAGATTTTTGTCATCCATGTCAAGGTAAGTGATTCCCATCTATTGCAAGTTAAATACTCGGATTATATATGGATTTATACATGAAATTTATAGAAAATTTGGGATTTTGAGGGAAAACCTAGAAATTTATATTGTTGGCTTTTGACCACGAATTTGGGCATGGAATTGAGAACAAAAAATGTATTTGAGTTCATTGTGTCATGGGTAGTGTTTATCTTCGAAAATTTTAGGAATCCGGACGCGTGGGCCCGAGGTGAATTTTTGGAATTCTTCAAATTGGGTTGGTAAATCGCCTTAATGGCTAGCATGTGAAGTCTTTAGCATGTATTGATTATTTTATATATCTTTTGACTAGGTTCGGGTCGTTTGGCACCAAGTTGAGGATTGAAAGCACAATTTTGGATAGAAAAGTAAGCTTTAAGACGAGGTAAGTATCATGTCTAACCCTGTGAGGGAGCAATTACCCATAGATGTTGTATATTGATATATGCTACTTGTTGTCAGGGCTATGTATGCACGAGGTGACGAGAGCCCGTACGTAGCTACATTCATGTTATTGTCCGGGTAGACTTAGGTTCATATCATGCTATAGTTGTACTATTTGAGTAGTCTCTCACTTATTAAATTCTCCTGTTTTACATTTCTATTTGAGACTAGACTTGTTACTGTATAGACTTCACTGGCCCATGATTAGTCACCAGATAATCCTTCTCCTATTGCGGCATGTTTCCGTTATATATATATTTCATTGAAAGTTTTTTATTAAAGAAATTACAACTCACACGTTTGTTTGTGAGTGGGGTCAAGGACCCGTCAAGCTTCTTATTCTAATGGGACCGGATCCTTCGCCTCGACAGGATTTATGTACCACACTCTCATGGGAGCGGGTCGTTCGCCTCGGCAAGTTAATTAATTTATCATATGGTTCAGACCGTTCAACCCTCGATAGTGCACATTTTAATTATTATGTTAGAACGGACCATACACCTCGGTATTTCCTATATCATATCCCCATGAAATCGTGCGTAAAGCTTAGCAAGAAGCTAGTGTATCCGTGAATTTTCGGATTTGAACTATGGTAAGATACTTGATGAGATTGACATTTTTCTGAGCTGTTAAGGTAGAATACAAGGTTTAGAAATTCATGCTTTAAAAGAGTGATTGGAAGGTTATGTAACTTACAGATTTACCCCACCATTGTCGTATGCTTCATATCTGCTCATGTTTTACTATATTATTTTATTGGACCTTTAGTAAGTGTCGATGTCGACCCCTTGTCACTACTTCTTCGGGGTTAGGCTAGATACTTACTGGGTACACATTGCTTACATAATCATACTACACTTGCTGCACATTTTTGTGCGGATGCATTTATGTTTAGCGACCTTGTGAGAGCAGAGACGTGTATGCATACAGAGACTTAGGTGAGTTTCACTCCATAATACGACCCGTAGCCAGCAGAGTCTCCTTCAGAGTATTTGTATTTCTCTTGTCCAATTGTATTCCGGACAGCTGTATTTTATTTTATAATCTTAGATGATGCTCATGCACTTGTGACACCGGGTTTTGAGATGATTATGGGATGTTATGTATTGAAATTGTTAAAAATATTATTAATTACTCTGTAAACCCCCATTCTTTACTATTTAAACTGAAGGAAAATTTAATTTCAAAAATAACAAAATGAGAACCAAACTAAGTATTTATTGTTGGCTTGCCTGACAGTGGTGTCCGGCTCCATCACGACCTTAATGGATTTGGGTCGTGACAACATGGTATCAGGCACTAGGTTCACTTAGGTCTCACAAGTCATGAGCGAGTCTAGTAGAGTCTTGCGGATCGGTACGGAGACGTCTGTACTTATTTTCGAGAGGCTACAGGGCTGTTAGGATCACTTCCCTTCTTGATTTCCTCATCGTGCAATTTGATTCCTCTGAGGCTTTTGCCTTCATTTCCTTCCTATGCAATCTTATGTATCGTGAAATGCTTGTTATAAATTGATAATCCATGGATTTTAATGGTACTATAGACGTGGTGCAGGATGTTTCTATCTGCTTATTTGATTGGGCTAATGTCGTCGCCTTATGGAAGGATATTCTGTCATTTCAGCTCAGTAGCTGTACTTCTGAGAGCTTTGATATTATGCATAGGTTGTTATGATGCTCATGAGTGGTTATCGCACATTAGTGATGTGATGGTAGGATTCTTGTCTATGCGTCAGAGCAATGAATAACTTGAAAGGAGGTTTGCTCAGTGCATGATTTAGAGATTCAGTATTTTATTTTCGGCGAAGAAAAGGCAATCGGACTAGGAATGTTCAGATTTGGGTTGATAGAGTGAAGAGACTGGGTATTTTTGAGCATGGTGAAGTTTTCATTTGTAATGTGGTATCATTGTCTTGAATGAGCGTGCTATGTTTGCCGATGTTATGGTTTTCTCCAATTCGACTCTACGGTCGGGTGTTATGAAATGGTGTCAAGGAAGCAATTGTTATAAGTTGCGGTGTGCAGTGGTTCAGAATCAAATTGGTGTTTCTATTGTTGATGGCTCAAGAAAGATGATCTTCTAAGAGGTTTAAAGTTGGTAGCGACTCATTTGTTCGGGTGTTATAGAGATAGATTTGGAATTGGGGCAACAATTGAGCAGCAAAAGACGAGGAAGGATATGGGGAAGGTGTTTTGCGGTGGTTGAATTGCTAAAGGGTCAAGTGTGAAAGGTAGAAGTTGAGGAGTTGCTTAAAGGAGAGGGTTGAACCAAAGTGGGAGAGTGGCAGAGTAACATATGGGTTCTGTGGTAGGATGGCCACACGCCTTGAGGAAAGTTTGGAGCCATTTGGGAATTCATGGTGGACAGGGACTAGGTCCACGGATTTTATTTGGATGCAACATGACTTCGAGTTTAGAATTCATTGTTAAACTTTTAGCTGATGTCAATGGGGAATAATGAACCTTTGTGGGTCCTAGGGATATGTGGATGCTTGTGCGGGACTGACGGTTGTTCTTTTGTGTCATGGGAAAACGGGTTAGTGTGGACCCTTGAAGGGTTATTATCCCAGTGTGGTACGGTCAGAATCAGCTTGAAGTCTGCTGGTGGATCTAAATGTGTATGTGACTTTATATCAGGCGGATGCGTTCATTTCAGCTTAGCGTTGTTTTCGGAGGAATCTTTGGGCCATGGATATTATTATTTCGTCAGCTATGCCGTGTAATCTATATTATGCCAGGTGGGCTGTGAGGTGGTTTGAATATTCGTACTCGTATTGAGATCTCGTGTAATTTGTGGTGTTGTGAGAGCAGGATGACTCTCGAGATACATGTCATTTATTGCACCATGGTTGTGCTTGAGTTTTGTAGCATATGGCGCTATCCGTCTCCCCGGGATTTATATTATTCACCCGCCGCCACGGGTATCATGGTTGGATCGGGTTGCACGTCACAATGGTGTGATGTTGAGTACAGTATCCCACATCTTCTATTGTGTGTATTGCTTCTCGTTTTCGGAGGAAGGTTCATAATATCTTTTCGGTTGTTTAAATTAGTTATGTGGGCTGAGTAATTCTTTCCAGAGTTCGTTCCCTTATGCATCACATTCGAGTTTGTAGCTCGTTGGCGCATTGTGGCATTATATGAGACTTTTGGCAGTGTCTGAGGTGGCTTATTGCTTGAGCAGCTTGTACTGGGTGATACCGGGTTTTGGACTATGGGCTGTTCTGTATTGAAATTGTTAAAAGTACTATTAATTACTCTATAAACCCCCATTCTTTACTATTTAAACTGAAGGAAAATGTGATTTCAAAAATAATAAAATGAGAACCAAATTAAGTATTTATTGTTGGCTTGCCTGACAGTGGTGTCCGGCGCCATCACGACCTTAATGGATTTTGGGTCGTGACATATCGAAAATGCGAAGGTTTCACATCCCTGTTTTCATCGCATTTGCGACAAATAGTTCGTAAATGCAAAATCTAATCCTTCCGCAAATGCGACCCATTGATCGCATTTGCGATCACTGCTTGCCCAGCCCCTACTTCGCAAATGCGAATAATGGCTCCCCGCAAATGCGACTTATTGCGAAGAATTTGCCCAGCCCCCAAGTACTCTTCGCAAATGCGAAGAATTTGCTCGCAATTGCGATCCTGTCAGCATAGGGAGTGTTCGCAAATGCAAACAATGATCTCGCAAATGCGAGATCAGACGCCAGTTACAAAAATTACAGAACCAACAATGCTCTACGTCCAATTTTCACTCTGTAGCCTGTCCGAAACTCACCCGAGCCCTCGGGGCTCTAAACCAAAAGTATACACAAGTCTAAAAACATCATACGAACTTGCTCGCACGATCAAATCGCCAAAATAACTCCTAGAACTACGAATTGAGCACCAAATCAATTGAAAGTTTCAAGAAAACTTTGAAACTTCTATTTTCACAACCGGATGTCCGAATTACGTCAAACCAACTTCGTTTCTCACCAAAATTCACAGATAAGTCATAAATATGGTGTTGGACCTATCTGGGTTCCGAAACTAAAATACGGACCCGATATCCAAAAGTCAACCATTAGTCAAACATTTCAAATTCATTAAGCCTTTAACTTTCAAATTGCTACAAAGTCCGATAACTCAGGCTAGGGACTTCCGTAATCGATTTTGGGCATACGCCCAAGTCCCAAATCACGATACAGACCCACCAACACCTTCAAAATATGAATCCGAGTCCGTTTACTCAAAATGTTGACCGAAGTCAACTCAAATGGATTTTAAGGCATAAATTTCATATTTTCTTAGTTTTAACATAAAAGCTTTTCGAAAACACGCTCGGACTGCGCACACAAATCGATAAGGGATAAAATGAGGTATTTAAATCTTCGAAGCGCAAAATTAAGTTCAAAAACATAATATGACCTATCGGGTCATCACATAGAGTTTATAATGAAAGGTTAACAACGGATTGATTGCGTTTGCCATCAATTTAATTTGGATCTTTTACAATGCATGCCCAGTGCTTGGACTCGACTCAAACAGAAGAAAATATAAAGAAACATATATATCAGGATCACCAATTCTTGCTTCAATCGAGAAATGGTTACAAGGTCGGTTTGAATCACATTTCATTATTAGATTTGAATATTTAATTTATAATTTGATAAAAATAATAATTAATCTACTATCACATATACTATTAGCGTATATAGCTTAAACTCATATTTTTAATTGTAAAAATTGCGTTATAGGATTATCCATTATATGTAGAACTAAATTTCTTGCACATTACACCCTCCACAACTTTAACTTCTGCACCCACAAAAGGAAAAAGGCATGCAGAGAGAACAAAAAGAATGAAATTTATTAGGTACTTAGTATATTAACGATGTTTGAACATACAAGTAAATAAATGTACGCATTTTTCTAATAGTTAGATTTTTAGACGAGAATGTCACACATTTCGCCATATTATTAGAGTTGACAGAGAGTATGGATTCTCAACAACACACATTATTCAAAAAAAATTCTCATGTGTTTAGGCCATATATGGCACGAGGCCGGTTGTGCCAGGCCTATGTCAATTGCACAAACTCGGTCATGGCAGGCCATTATGGCACGAGGTCGGTCACGGTAGGCCACTATGGCTTGAGGATGGCCGTGGAATGCCTATATCAATGGTAAAAAAGAAATATACAAGCATAAAGCCTAGAATCCCAACATATTTTTAACGATCTTCTCAGCGCCCCTTTTCTTTGATTAATGTCGAAATATCCCTTGTTTTTCCAGGCTCATGAAAAAATATGTTGGGATACTAGGCTTTAGGATTGTGTATCAATGGTAAAATTATATGACTATAAGAACTCATGAAATATGTCATGGCCCAAAATTAACCGTCGTGATGACGCCTATCGTGGAACTAGGCCAGCCTCAACTCAACAATCCAACACAGTAAAATAACCTTAAAAATAATGACAGAAGCAGTTAAAATAAAAGAAACCTTTTTGAAAACATAACAAATCCCAAAGTGCGATACAATCCAGCCCAAAATCGGGGTGTCACTGAGTACATGAGCGCTAATTTGGAATACAATCCACTACAGAGTCTAAAGAAAACAACTGAAAATACATCAAATATAATGAAGGAGAGTCAAGAGAAAGCTGTGCAGCTACCTTGATAGTCTCCAAACTCTGGGGCATCAATCAGCAACCGCCACCATGAACAGAATCGCCTAGATCTGCACACGAAGTGCAGAGAGTAACATTAGTACACCAACTAAGTAAGTAACAAATCAAAACTTTGGACTGAAAGGTAGTGACGAACTCAACCACAACAGATATAATAGAAATACATGTGCAGAAATATAGGCATGCTTTCAAGTTAAATAGACAACTCAAAGCAATAAAGTAAACACAGATCTGGATAGCTTAAGGTATATAACTCAACTATCCCTACATGCCAATGCACATACTATATGAAATGCACCACGTGCTCCCACTCTCAAGTGCTCAATCAATCGGTACTGTATATGACCATCCGGCCCAGGGAAGATCCATCCTGGAACATATACAGTACTGACTATAAGTCACCTAGTACCGAGGAAAAGGGCAATCTAACCTTGTGGAGAAGATCCATCTCCAGGTATCAAGTACTTCAAATGATCCATGTCGAGGGAAATCCATCCCTCAATAATATTATCCGCGCTCATTGGGGGTGTGTTACAGACTTCGGAGGGGCTCCTATAGCCCAAGCATTATCGTCAATCAATATAACCGCTACGACGTGCAGCCCAATCCCATAATTGTCACTTATAACTAGGCTTTTGGCCTCACTCAGTCATCAATCTCTCCAGTCTCACCCACGGGCTCACAATATCATGAAACTGACTCGGAACAGTGATATGATGAATCAATAAATAACTGAGTCTGAGATATGATATAAAAGTGCATGAACATGACTGAGTATGGGATATCAATGGAAATAGTGATATGACAACAAGAAACAACCACTAAGGGTACCAACAATACCTGCATAAAGCCTTAATCTAGCATGATTTACAGCTCAATTACTTTATCACATGATAAAAGCATGGATATCAATATGATAGAATCATTAAACGGTGCCATAGAATCACCCAGGTCACAATTCCCACGGTGCACGCCCGTCACTTGGCATGTACGTCACCTCAATACCAATCACATAACATATAATTTGGGATTTCAAACCCTTAGAACCAAGTTTGAAAGTGTTACTTACCTCGAACCGAGCAAAATCTTACTCCGCAATGCCCTTGCCTCTCAAATTGGCTTCCAAATGTCCAGAATCTAGCCACAAGTAATACAATACAATCAATATAGGCTAAAGGGATCAATTCCACAAGAAAACTACCAAATTAGAGTCAAAATCCGAAATTGACTCAAACCCGGCCCCGGGCCCACGTCTCGAAATTCGACAAAAGTCACAAAACCCAAAAGCTTATTCACTCACAAGTCTAACCATACCAAATTTATCAAAATCCGACCTTATTTGGTTACCCAAATCCCCAAAATCTACTCTCCAATTCTCAAGCCCTAATCTCCCAAATTTCACCTCAAAAACTCACCAACTAGGTGGGGAAATCAGCGGGGAAACAAGATTTATGATCCAAAGCGAGTTCAAGAAGCTTACCTCAATAATCCCCTTGAAAATCTCCTTCAAAATCGCCTAAGTCCGAGTCTCAAATGTGAAAATAAGACCAAAATCGTGAACCCTTGCCTTTTAAGCTTCTGCCCAGACTTTTCGCACTTGCGGGCCCTCTGTCGCATCTGCGACGCGGCACCTGGGGAAATACCATCACAGGTGCGAATTCCACTTAAAATTCCAGGCTCCTCTCCTGCAGCTGCATGACCGCATCTGCGACTACCGCAGGTGCAGAAATCCATCGCACCTACAACTCCCCCTCGCACCTGCACCCAGTTGCCAACTTCTGCGATCCTCGCAGGTGCGAGAACATCTTCGCACCTGCGACTTCTGCCCAGCTCATCCTTAGCCGCTTTTGTGGCTCCTCCTTCGCGTCTGCGGGCTCGCACCTGTGATTCCCACTCCGCAGGTGCGGTTACACCAGTAGCAGCAACACTTCAGCTGCAATTCCTCAACTCAAATCAAGTCGTCAACCACTTGAAATCACCCCGAGGCCCTCGGGACCACTGCCAAACATAACAACATGTCCTATAACCCTTTACAAACTTAGTCGAACCTTCGAATCACTCCAAAACAACATTAAAACACAAAATTACACTCAGATTCAAGCCTAAACTTCTGAATACCACAAATGATACCGAAACCTACCAAACCATGTCCGATTGACCTCAAATTTTACACACAAGTCAGAAATGACACCACGAACCTACTTCAACTTCCAAAAATCCAATCCGACCCCGATATCAAAATTTCCACTGCCGGCCAAAATCGCTAAAATTCTAACTTTCTCCAATTCAAGCCTAATTCTACTACAGACCTCCAAATCACATTCCGGATGCGCTCTTAAGTCTAAAATCACCTAATGGAGCTAAAGGGACCATAAAAATTCAAATCCGAGTTTGTTTACACATAAGTCAACATCCGGTCAACTTTTTCAACTTAAGCTTTCAATTAAGAGATTATGTGTCTCAATTCACTCCGAAACCACTCCGGACCCGAACCAACTAACCCGGTATATCATAATATAGCTGTAGAACACAAAAGAAGCAGAAAATGGGAGAACGGGGCTATAACTCTCAAAATGGCTGGCTGGGTCGTTACATCATCCCCCTCTTAAACAAATATTCTTCCTCGAATGGGTCTAGAAACATACCTGGAGCCTCAAATAGGTACGGGTATCTGTTCCGCATCTCCCGCGCGGTCTCCCAAACAGCCTCCTTTGGGCTGACCTCTCCACTACACTTTTACTGAAGTTATATCCTTTAACCTTAACTTTCGAACCCGACGCCCCAGAATGGCCACCGGCTCCACATCATAAGTCAAATCACAATCCAATTGTACCATGCTAAAATCCAAAACATGAGATGGATCGCCAACATACTTTGAAATACTGGATGCACACTCGACAAGCTAGGTGGCAAAATAAGCTCATAGGCTACCTTCCCAACCCTACAAAGCACCTCAAACGGTCCAATAAACTGATGGCTCAGATTGCCCATCTTCCCAAATATCATAACACCCTTCATGGGTGAAACCTTCAGCAAAACCTTCCCCCAACCATGTAAGACACATCACAGACCTTTCTGTCAGCATAACTTTTTTATCTCGACTGCACCCTACGAAGCCGCTCCTAAATCAATTTCACCTTGTTAAGTGCATCCTGAACCAAGTCTGTACCCAAAAGTCTAGCCTCACCCGGCTCAAACCAACCCACCGAAGATCTACACCGCCTCCCATATAAAGCCTCGTACGGAGCCATCTGAATACTCAACTGATAACTGTTGTTGTAAGCAAACTTCACGAGTGGCAGAAATTGGTCCCATAAACCTCCAAAATCAATGACACAAGCGCTTAGCATGTCCTCCAATATCTGAATAGTACGGTCGGACTGTCCGTCCGTATGTGGGTGAAATGTTGTGCTCAACTCAAACCGAGTGCCCAACTCTCACTGCACGGCCCTCCAAAACTGTGATGTAAATTGCGTGCCTCAGTCTGAAATGATTGAAACTGGCACACCATGCAGGCAAAAAGTCTCTCTAATGTAAATCTCAGCCAACCGGTCTGAAGAATACATAGTACTCACAGGAATGAAGTGCACGGACTTGGTCAGCCGATCCATAATCACCCAAAAAACATCGAACTTCCTCGAAGTCCGTGGCAGTCCAACTATGAAATCTATAGTGATCCGCTCCCACTTACACTCTGGAATCTCTATATTCTAACGCAAGCCACCTTGTCTCTGATGCTCATATTTCACCTGCTGACAGTTAAGATACCGAGCTACAAACCCAACTATGTCTTTTTTCATTCTCCTCCACCAATAGTGCTGTATCAAATCCTGATACATATTCGCGACACACGGATGGATGGAATACCGCGAGTTGTGGGCCTCCTCAAGAATCAACTCCCGTAGCCCATCCACATTGGGTACACATATTCGGCCCTGCATCCTCAATACCCCATAATCACCAATAGTCACATCTCTGGCATCACCTTGCTGAACCCTGTCTTTGAGGACAACAAATGAGGATCATCATACTAGTGCTCTCTGATGCGATAGAATAAGGAAGACAGAGAAACTACACAAGCTAGAACTCGACTGGGCTCTGAAATATCCAATCTCACGAACTGGTTGGCCAAAGCCTGAACATCAACAGCAAGGGGTCTCTTACCAACAGGAAGGAATGCAAGACTACCCATACTCACTGCCTTTCTACTCAAGGCATCAGCCACCATATTGGCCTTTCTCGAATGGTACAAAATGGTAATATCATAGTCCTTTAGCATCTCCAACCATCTTCGCTGCCTCAAATTGAGATCCTTCTGCTTGAACAAGTGATGGAGGCTATGATGGTTAGTAAATACCTCACAAGACACACCATAGAGATGGTGCCTCCAAATCTTCCGCATGAACAATGGCAGCTAACTCCAAATCATGAATGGGGTAGTTCTTCTCATGGGGCTTCAACTGACGCGAAGCATAAGCATCACTCTACCCTCCTAGATCAAAACGCACCCAGTACCGACCCAAGAAGAATTACAATATACTATATAGGAACCAGAAGTTGATGGTAGAACCAACACTAGAGCTGTGGTCAAGGCAGTCTTGAGCTTCTGAAATCTCGCCTTGCACTCATCCGACCACCTGAAAGGAGCACCCTTTTGGGTCAATTTGGTCAAGGGCGATGCAATAGACGAGAAACGCTTAACGAACCGACGGTAATAACCAGCCAAACCAAGAAAGCTCCAAATCTTTGTGGATGAGAACGGTCTGGGCCAACTCTAAACTGCCTCTATCTTCTTCGAATCTACTTGAATACCCTCACTGGACACCATGTGTCTCAAGAACGCCATTGAACTGAGCAAAAATTCACACTTGGAGAACTTGGCATAAAGCTTCTCCTCCCTCAACCGCTGCTATACAACCCTCATATGTTGGGCGTGCTCCTCTTAGCTATGAGAGTACACCAGGATATCATCAATGAACACAATAACAAACGAGTCGAGATAAGTCGAAACATGTTGTTCATCAAATGCATGAACGCTGCTGGGGCGTTACTCAGCCCTAAACATATCACGAGGAACTTATATAGACTATAACGGGTCCTGAAAGCTGTCTTAAGAATGTCCGAGTCCCTAATCTTCAACTGGTGATACCCTGACCTCAAATCAATCTTGGAGAACATCCTCGCTTCTTGAAGCTGGTCAAATAGATCATCAATACGAGGCAAAGGATATTTGTTCTTGATTGTTCCTTTGTTCAACTACCTATAATCAATACACATTCTCATAGTGCTATCCTTCTTCTTCACAAATAGAACTAGTTCACCCCAAGGTGACACACTAGGCCGAATAAAACCCTTATCAAGGAGTTCCTCAAGCTGATCCTTCAATTTCTTCAACTCCGCCGGTGCCATACGATACGACAGAATAGAAATGGGTTGAGTGCCGACACCAAATCAATACCAAAGTCAATATCCCTGTCCGGCGACATGCCCAGCAGGTCTGTAGGAAACACATTCAGAAAATATTGCACCACCGAACTGAAGCAATGGTAGGAGTCTTTGCACTAACATCCCTTACGAAGGCCAAATAAGAAAGACAACCCTTCCCAACCATCCGATGGGCCTTCAAGAATGAAAACACTCTACTGGGAACATAATTCAATGAACCTCGCCACTCAATCTATGGCAACCCCGGCATAGCCAATGTCACCGTCTTAGCGTGACAGTGCAGAATAGCATGACACGGAGACAACCAATCCATGCCCAATATCACACCAAAGTCAACCATACTAAGAAGCAACAGATCAACATTAGTCTCTAATCCCCCAATAGTCACTACACACGACCGGTATACAATGTCCACAATAATAGTATCACCCACCGGCATAGATACACAAACAGATGAAACTAGAGACTTACGGGGCATGTCCAGGTAATGAGCAAAATATGATGACACATATGAATAGGTGGAACCAAAGTCAAATAATGTAGAAGCATATCGATGACATACAGAGATAATACATGTGATCACTATATCTGAAGCAATGACATCTGGTTTGGCAGGTAGTGCATAGAAACGGCCCTGACCGCCACCTGATTGGCCTCCCATTCTAGGGTGTCCCCTAGCTGACTGAGCTCCACCCCTGAGCTGGTTGGGCGGGTGGTGAAGTAACTGGTGCTGAAGTCGAAGGTTGACTCCTCTGCTCAGATGAACCTCTCGTAAGGCGAGGACAGTACATCTTGATATGAACCAAATCTCCACACTCAAAACAACCTCTACCAGCTAATGGCGGTGGGCACTGAAGGGAGCCCTGAGTATCGGGATACCCGTAAGAAGGCCCCAACATAGATGAACCCTGAGCTGATGGTGCATGAGACGAACTCTAAGATGGAAGGGCACTAATAGATGAGTGGCCCTGCTGAGAACTGTGAGAACCATGGCCAAATGATGCACCACGGTGAACTGGACGGGCCGTCTGAGCATTCCTATAAGGACGACCTCTGTTGTGGTGAAACTGACCTCCAGAAGGAACACCACCAAAGCTACCTGATCCACGAGACCTCTTATCCTCCCTCTCAATCCGCTCCTGACTGCGGATCAACTCTATCTCCCGATCAATGTGGACAACCTCATCAAAGGTAGCACCAGACACCCTCTCTCTGGTCATAAGTACCCTCAACTAAAATGTGAGGCCATCAATGAACCTTCTGATCCTCTCCCTGTCTGTGTCAACTAACCAAACAACATGACAGGCTAACTAAGAAAATCTCCTCTTGTACTGCGTCACAGTCATGTCATCCTGATGCAACCCCTCAAACTGTCTGCGCAACTCCTCTCTGTGAGACTGCGACACATTCTTCTCCAAGAAGAGAAAGGAGAACTCCTACCACGTAAGTGGCGCTACACCTGTGAGCACCCAATTTTTGCCCTACATGAAAATAAATCCTAAAAATAGGCCAAAAATAATTTAATTGATTTTTAGGAATTTTTCTTTATTTAGTTGCATTTCATGCATTTTTAATATTTTAAAATCATAAAAAATCATAAAAATTGTCACGTTTAATTTTATGTCATCTTAGGTTCAATTTGTATATAGGAATTAATTTTATTAAGCAAAAAATCACAAAAAATGGTCATTTTTACATATTTGGATTTTTAGCCTTTAAAATTAGCATTTTCCCTTAGTTTTAAGTTAATTAGTCGTTTTAATGTTAAAAATAAATAAAGAATTTTAATAGATTGATTTAGGATTTTAATTGATTTAGAAAAAAATAAAAAAAAAATAGGAAGAACATATTTTTGGTCTTATTTCTTTTAAAATTGGGTCAATTCCTAAAGGCCCAAATTAATTTTAAACCCCGACCCAAATCCAATACCACTGCCGAAATACCCATTACCTTTTACCCTACCCCTTGCATATACAAACACAATTTAGAAACCAAAAAATCAAACCCCTAGATCAAAGGAGAGCAAAAACTGCGGATCTAAAAACCTCCCCCTCCCCCCCTCTCGTTCATAACCTTCTTCAGCAGAACACCAAAAAAAAACTCCTCCATTCCTTCTAAAATCACAAGAAAATAACAGGACTCTTCACTCAGAGAAGAAGAAGAAAGCTTTCCCTCCTTTCCGTCTCATCTTACTCGTCTTTCCTTGTTTGTGACAAATTGCGGATCTAGCTAGAAGTGACATTAAATCCGGCAATCCATGGAGGATCTAGTCAAACTCCAAGAGATGAAACGAAAACTGAAAATAAAGGATTTGAAGGCTATTTGAATTTCTGCTCTCTTATTTTCAATTTTTCTGAAATTTTTGAGTGACATTTGGGTTGTAGAAGTGTGGTTGGGTCACTAAATCTGTTGCTGTTATGTTGCTAGGTTTCCTCTCATTATTTCAGAAGCTTGTTTGTGGTGTTTTCTTCATTTAATTCCGGCTTGGTTAGGTATGTACACATCTGCCCGAAATCTTCTTTTGAATACGAATGAATAGTCGAATTGTTGACTCTATGAATATGTTTGATTCTTCGTATTCTTCTAGTCGGATTGTTGGTTAATTTCCGTTGTCATCAATTCTGTTTTTGTGATAATTTTGACTGTTGAATTATATGTAAATTTGTTTTGTCGACTAAATCTATCCGATTTTGTAGTGAATAGCTAAAATCTCAGTTGAAATCACAATCACCTAGCTAAGTACGCACTGCTGGGGCCTCTGTTTGTGATTATTGCACTGAAGAGCCAAATTTGATTTTTTTTTAATGATGTAATGGCTAATGATTCTGAATTGTTTTCCCATTTTATTGATTAATTCTGAACATGCAAGCTCAACTCTGCTCTATTGCAAATATTCATGATGTATTAATTTTTAGTATATAGATCTAGATTTTCCTTATTCAACTTCACGTGACTCATCCCATTTGGTGGTCGATTGGCGTGAATGGAAAGAATCTTTTCTGCAAATTTTTGTGTGTGAAGACATTTGGTTGAGTGTTTTAATTGAGTATTAAATAACCATAAGAGTTACTGCAATTTCGCACGTATATAGAGCCATATGATCTTGAATGTGTTTGTGTAACTTGTAAAATCAGGTTATCACTCCTTTTAAATTGTTCTTAGCTACAATTTTGGCATAGTGAAGCTTAATTGGTTGTTAAGTTTACTTCTTCCATAACTTTGGCCTCACAATAATCTCAAACTTAAAAATAGAAAAATAACCTTGAACATCGTAGCTTGCTTTAGACGCGATTAATAAATCGTCGTGGCTATGGGTACGATTCCCGTGGCATAGTCATGATACCTAATTCTCAAATTCGGGTGTGCATTTCATGTGACCCGATTATAATAACTTCGAATAATAAAACCTTGTTTAAATAATTTGAGGTGTGCCATGCCAAATAAACCCCTAAGCCCATGGCCCTCACAAAACTAGTTAGCTTTATATAGAAAATTTAAGGTGTGCCATTTTCATTAAATAACCCATGGTCCTCATATAATGAATACTAACTCTTTGAAAATCGGGGTGTGCCATCAATTGAACTTTCCATGGCCCTCACAAATGTAGTTATTAATTCGAACTTTCGTATTTGCTTTAGGCGCGTTCCATAAATTGATTTTCTTTTATTTATTAAATTTGGGTGTACATTTCATTTGATCCAATTTCAATTCTTTACAATGTTAAATAAAATGTGTCGCGAACCGCGGGTGCATTTCATGTGGCGTGGTTCAAGACATGTTTAAATAACGTTGAATCTTCTTAAAAGCGTTTTAAAATAATTAAAAGCGGTTAATAAACTAAAAATGCACAATATGTTAAAACATGTAGTTAATCAGATAATAGGCCAATTATAATAGTTTAAGCGACAGTGATAGAACCACGAAACCCGGGAATGTCTAACACCTTCTCCCAGGTTAACAGAATTCCTTACGTAGAATTTCTGGTTCGCAGACTTCAAAAGGAAAGTCGAATTTCCTCGATTTGGGATTTTAAAATAAACCGGTGACTTGGGACACCAATTAAAATATTCCAAGTGGCGACTCTGAAGAATTAAATAAATAATCTCATTTCGAATAATGTCACTTAAATTGGAAAAACTCTCTTATACTCCCTCTCGGGTGTGTAAAAAAGGAGGCGTGACAACACCAACCGGACTAAGCCTCTCATACGCTTCTCACCAGGTAAAGGCAGCTCCAGTGAACTGAAAAGTAGTGAACGAGACCCCACTAGTCTCCAGAATACCTGTTGTACGGAGAATCCTCTGATATTTATCTAAGAAACCCTGGTCATCCTCGCCCTTCGCATTGCTGAAAGTAGGAGGCTGGAGCCTCCCAAACCTCTCCAACCTACGCTGCTCATCATCAGGCATGACTGAAACCATATAGTCTTGAGCAGCTACAACTGGCTGGGCTGATGGTGCCCCCGGTGTCTGGAGTTTTTGCACCACCTGCTCTAGTATGCAGGCGGTAGGAGTCTGAGTACCTCTCCCGGCCTGGGAAGTGGCTTTTGCAGCAAAAACTAAGACATCCTGAGCAAGACTGATGCACGCGGTCAGAATTTGAGCTAAGGCGTCCTGAAGGCCTGGGATCACGATGGGCACAGTTGGTGCTTGAGCTGGTCCCGCTGGTGCATCCACAATTGGGACCTGATCCTGAACTAGGGCAACTAGTGGATCTGCAGGTGCTGCCCTAGCTATTGTGCAGGCTACACCTCTGCCCCTACCATGGCTTCTACCGCGACCTCGACCTCTCGCGGCCCCAACTGGTGGCACTGGTGGCTGTCCGTCTTGTCCAGTAGCACGTGATCTCACGATCTGTGAGAGAATAAAACAATAGAAGTTTAGGTACCAGTATCAACAGATTCACACGATGAGAATTCAAGAATGTTAAGTTTCCTAAGAGTTCTGCAGCCTCTCGAAGATAAGTACAAACGTCTCCGTACCGATCCGCAAGACTTTACTAAACTCGTTCATGACTCTTGAGACCTATGTAACCTAGGCTTTAAAACCAACTTATCACGACCTAAAATCAACCATCGTGATGGCGCCTATCGCGAAACTAGGCCAGCCTCAACTCAACAATCCAACACAGTAAAATAACCTTAAAAATAATGACGGAAGCAATTAACATAAAAGAAACCTTTTTGAAAACATAACAAATCCCAAAGTGCGATACAATCCAGCCCAAAACCGGGGTGTCACTGAGTACATGAGCGTCTATTCGGAATACAATCCACTACAGAGTCTAAAGAAAACAACTGAAAATACATCAAATAATAAAAAAAAAGAGTCAAGGCCTGCGAACGCTGTGCAGCTACCTTGATAGTCTCCAGACTTTGGGGCCTCAATAAGCAACCGTCACCGTGAATAGAGTCGCATGGATTTGCACACGAAGTGCAGAGAGTAACGTAAATACACCAACGTAGTAAGTAACAAGTCAAAACGTTGGACTAAAAGGTAGTGACAAACTCAACCACAACAGATATAATAGAAACAAATGTGCAGAAATGTAGGCATGCTTTCAAGTTAAATAGACAGCTCAAAGCAATAAAGTAAATAGAGATCTGGAAAGTTTAAGGTATATAACTCAACTATCCCTACATGCCAATGCACATACTGTATGAAATGCACCATGTGCTCCCACTCTCAAGTTCTCAACCACTCGGTACTATATATGGTCATCCGGACCAGGGAAGACCCATCCCGGAACATATACAACACTGACTATAAGTCACCCAGTACCGAGGAAAAGGGAAATCCAACCATGTGGAGAAGATCCATCTCCAGGTATCAAGTACTTCAGACAAGATCTATGTCCAGGGAAATTCATCCCTCAATAATACCATTCGCACTCACTGGGGTGTGTTACAGACTTCAGAGGGGCTCCTATAGCCCAAACGCTATCACCAATCAATATAATTACTACGACGTACAACCCGATCCCATAACTGTCACTTATAATCAGGCTCTCAGCCTCATTCAGTCATCAATCTCTCTAGTCTCACCACGGGCTCACAATGTCATGAAACTAACCAGGAATAATGATATGATGAATCAATAAATAATTGAAACTGAGATATAATATAAAATGCATGAACATGACTGAGTACGGAATATCAATGGAAATAGTGAGATGACAGTAAGAAACGACTATTAAGGGTCCCAACAATACCAGTATAAAGCCTAAACATGATATCTAGTATGATTTACAGCTCAATTACTTTATCACATGATGAAAATATGGATATCAACATGATAGAGTCACTAAACGGTGCCATGGAATCACCCAGGTCACAATTCTCGCAGTGCACGTGCGGCGCCCGTCACTTGGCATGTCTGTCACCTCAATACCAATTACATAACACATAATTTGGGGTTTCGAACCCTCAGAACCAAGTTTGAAAGCGTTACTTACCTCGAACCAAGCAAAATCCTACTCCACAATGCCCTTGCCTCTAAAATCGGCCTCCAAACATCCCGAATCTAGCCACAAGTAATACAATACAATCAATATAGGCTAAAGGGATCAATTCCACAAGAAAACTACCAAATTAGAGTCAAAATCCGAAATCGACTCAAACCCGACCCCCGGGCCCACGTCTCGAAATTTGACAAAAGTTACAAAATCCAAAAGCCCATTCACTCACGAGTCTAACCATACCAAATTTATCAAAATTCGAAATCATTTGGTCACCCAAATCCCCAAAACCCACTCTCCAATTCTCAAGCCCTAATCTCCCAAATTTCACCTCAAAAACTCACCGACTAGGTGGGAAATCAGTGGGGAAACAAAATTTGTGATCCAAAGCGAGTTCAAGAAGCTTACCTCAATAATCCCCTCGAAAATCTCCTCCAAAATTGCCTAAGCCTGAGTCTCAAATATGGAAATAAGATCAAAATCGTGAACCCTCGCCTTTTAAGCTTCTGCCCAAACTTTTCGCACCTGTGGGCCCTCTGTCGCATCTGCGATGTCGCACCTGCTAAAATACCATCACAGGTGCGGATTCCACTTAAAATTCTAGGCTCTGCTCCTGCGGCTGCAAAACTGCATCTACAACTACCGCAGGTGCGGAAATCCATCGCACCTGCGACTCCCTTTCGCACTTGCACCCAGCTGCCCTCTTCTGTGATCCTCGCAGGTGCGGGAACATCTTCGCACCTGTGACTTCTTCCCAGCTCGTCCTTGGCAGCTTCTACGGCTCCTCCTTCGCTTCTACAGGCTCGCACCTGCGGTTCCCACTCCGCAGGTGCAGTTACACCAGTAGCAGCAACACTTCAGCTATAATTTCTCAACTTAAATCAAGTCGTCAACCACCCGAAATCACCCCCAGGCCCTCGGGACCACAACCAAACATACCAACAAGTCCTATAACCCGATACGAACTTAGTCGAACCATAGAATCACTCCCAAATAACACCAAAACACCAAATTACACCCGGATTCAAGCCTAAAGGACTTCTAAACTTTCGAATTCCACAAACGACGTTGAAACCTACCAAACCATGTCTGATTGAGCTCAAATTTTGCACACAAGTCAAAAATCACACCACAAACCTACTCCAACTTCCGGAAATCCAAACCAACTCCGATATCAAAATTTCCACTACCGGCCAAAATGCCAAAATTCTAACTTTCGCTAATTCAAGCCAAATTCTACTATAGACTTCCAAATCACATTCCGGACGCGCTCCTAAGTCCAAAATCACCTAACAGAGCTACCGAAACCATCAAATTCAAATCCAAAGTTATTTATACATAAGTCAACATCCAGTCAACTTTTTCAACTTAAGCTTTCAATTAAGAGACTATGTGTCTCAATTCACTCAGAAACCACTCCTGACCCAAACCAACTAACCCAGTATATCATAATATAACTATAGAACACAAAAGAAGCAGGAAATATGGGAACGAGACTACAACTCTCGAAATGACCGGCTGGTTCGTTACAAAATATCCACAGAAGATATTTCTACGGTTTCATTACAATTCCAACTTTTTGTAATTCAGTTGATATCTTATATTTGTTGAATATTATAACAAAAAAAATTTAATTTGATTTAATTATAAATGTTACTTATCACGTCACCTTTTCTTGGAAACTGTTGAACAAGAATTTTCAGTCAAGTTTTACTATTAGAGGGAAGGGAAAATTGAGTACATATTCATGGCGACAAGAAAGTCGCAACTAAAAATATATTCGTCGTGGCAATTTTTGCCTAGTCGCCACCAAAACCTTGCTAATTTTTGCATGACTAAAACATTATGTATATGGTTAAAATTGGGCCCACTTGATTTTACTGATTGACTGAGACCAGGGGGATGTATTGAGGATCAGCCCCATAGCATATATGGCCGAGATATGAGGATAAGGCATCGAGTTCGGGATTCGAGGTACCTAGCAAAATCGAAACCAGTAATGATTGAGGTCGGAGGGGACAAACATCGTGCAAGACCGAAGATAGCATAATAACGGAAAGGAGAGATATTCGTGATTGGTCGAAGATCATGGCGAAAATCTCGGAACAGATCAAATCAAGGGCGGTTGTTTAGCTAATCATGGGATTTACTTCTGTAATTAGAATTGTACCATAGATAGGATTCTTCTACTATATAAAGGGGGTTCTAATCATTTTGTAACCACCTTACATTCACGCATATAAAAGTAATATATTACATTTTATTCCTTGCAAGCTCTATTGTTCAGTTCATACTTTCATTAGCTTGTTCAGTTGGTTTGAGGGCAATTAGCTCGAGGGTCATAATCGTTCATCACATTGATTTGCTTTATTTTATTGTAATTTCTATCATTATTTCTTATATTTATCATTTTTTGCCAAGTGAAATCACATATCCTTAAAACCACTTATAAGTTTACTTGTTACCCAATTTTAAGGGTTAACAGTTTGGCGTCCACCGTGGGGCTAAGGATAATAGTGATTGCCTGGTGAAATTTCCGTAACACACATAATTTTACGCTTGTTATTTGAAGTGTCTTTGATTCCAAGATCCACATGTCAAACTCTCAAGTAGCACCCACACATACACAAACGATGGCATTGGTCTCCATGACAAGAATGATAACATAACCACCCCAGGAAACAGAGTACCTCCAGTCAACCCCGATGGAGCTCCGGTCGTGGATCCAATCAACGTCAGTTCTCACATTACCATTAATGGAAATTTGGGCGTCGATACTAAAAATAGCATCCGCAGGGATGCTCGAACAACCGATCAGAACGCACAGGGCGGTGAAGAAGGTGGGATTAGCCTTCGAATGATATTCAAAATGTTGCAGACCTAGAAAGCCATGATAACGCAACTCCAAAATTAGAATCGTGCATCGAGCAGGATCAAGCTCGATCCATCACAAGAAATTGTTCATAGAGTTGAATCAGTGGCGAAGAGATTGAATGGAGGAGAATCGGAGACCAATCCTGCTATCGTAAAAATGCTCGAGGAACTAGCAAACTGAATCGAGACAGGGGAAAAGAAGATCGAAGAAAATGATAAGAAAGTGAAAACTTATAACTCTAGGGTCGATCAAATCCTGGGGGCACCACTAGTATTGAAAGGACTTGATTCCAAAAAGTTTGTCCAAAAGCCTTTCCCCCTCGTGCAGATCCAAAGCCAATCCCAAAGAAGTTCCGTATGCCCAAGATTCTGAAGTATAACGGGACGACGGATCCAAATGAACACGTCACCTCATATACATGCGCCATCAAGGGAAATGACTTGGAAGATGACGAGATCGAATCCGTGTTGCTGAAGAAATTTGGGGAGACTCTATCAAAGGGTGCTATGATATGGTACCATAACTTACCATCTAAGTCTATTGATTTATTTTCTATGCTTGCATATGCTTTCGTAAAAGCACACGCCAAAGCCACTACGGTCGCTACCAGAAAGTCGTACCTCTTCAAGGTAAGACAGAAAGACAACGAAATGCTCAAGGAGTTTGTATCTCGATTCCAAATGGAGCAAATGGATTTGCCACCAGTCACCGACGATTGGGCTGTTCAAGCTTTTACTCAAGGTCTCTACGCTCAAAGTTTCGTAGCTTTACAGCAGTTGAAATCGAATTTGATCGAATATCCAGCTGTCACTTGAGGCGATGTACATAATCGGTATCAGTCGAAGATCAGGGTCGAGGATGATGAATTGAGGGCTTTGATCGGGTCGATTTATCCTAACAGGTCTATGTACAAAGTTAAAAGGTACGTCGATCGGGAACTGCTATCAAACAAAGATCAATATCAGCCATATGGCGGGGATCAGAGAAATAACGAGCCCGGGCGCAGCCCCGTTCGGAAAGATAGAAGGAATGATCGGGGTTAGAGCTCCTGAGGGCTCATGAGCAAAAGTGCTTTCGATAGGGATGTCAGAACCGAAGAAGCACCTCGATTATTGTAATATAACTTCAACGTAGATGCTTCTAAAATAGTATTATCCATTGGATGTATCAAAGATACCAGGTGGCCTCGCCCTATGCAGACTGATCCGGCCCAGAGACATCCAAACCAAATATGCAAGTTCCATGGTACCCATGGCCATAAAACAAAAGATTGGAGGTAGCTAAGGGAGGAAGTAGCCCGATTGTTCAACGAGGGTCACCTTCGAGAATTCTTAAGTGATCGGGCCAAGAACCACTTTAAAAACAAGGATTTGAATAGACAGAACAAGCAGGAAAAGCCACAACACATGGTTCACACGATCGTTAGAGGGGTCGTCATTCCTCAGGGACTAGTATTTAAACCCACCAAGGTGACGATCACAAGGGGAAAATGGGCATGAGACTACTTACCAGAAGAGACCTTGTCTTTCAACAATGAGGATGCGGAAGGGATCAAACAACCTCATAATGACGCACTGGTAATATCTGTCCTTATGAATAAAATTCAAGTTAAATATGTTTTGGTTGATCCAGGTAGCTCGGCCAATATTATTCGATCGAGGGTCATGGAACAACTCAGCCTACAATATCAAATTGTGTCCGCAGCTCGAGTACTTAATGGTTTCAATATGGCGAGCGAAACCACCAAAGGGGAGATTATTTTGCCAGTGAACGTGGTGGGGACCATCCAATACACAAAATTCTATGTGATCGAGGGCGACATGAGATACAACGCCGTGCTCGAAAGGCCTTAGATTCATAACATGAGGGCGGTACCCTCGACCTTTCATCAAGTTCTGAAGTTCCCAACATCTGAAGGAGTCAAAATAGTATATGGGGAACAACATGCCGCCAAGGAGATATTTGAAATTGACGAGGTAATACCAGTGTCAACATTTTATTCGGCAAAGGGATCAGACTAAAAGGGAAAGTAAGAGGCTAAATAGCAACCACAGACGCTGGCCTCGACCCAACCATAGAAGCGGAAGACCGATGAGGACGACGACTATGGGATACCTCAATCTTTCATAGTTCCCGACGACTCCGACTCCACCTAATCAACGATCGAAGAGCTGGAATAAATCTCATTGACCAACATAAGCTAGAACGAAAGGTATACCTGGGCAGGGGGCTAACCCCCGAGCTCAGGAAAAAACTTATTCATTTCCTTACAACTAACATAAATTGCTTTGTTTGGTCCCATCTCGGCATGACAGGGATCCCACAAGAGATCACTACCAACCGACTGAGCTTGGACCCAAAGTTCCGCCCAGTAAAGCAAAAGAAAAGTCCCTAGTCCGAGGTTAAGCGTGCATTCATCAAGGACGAGGTAACTAAACTACTCAAAATAGGGTCCATTTGGGAAGTAAAATATCCTGAATAGTTAGCAAATGTAGTGGTGGTCCCTAAGAAGGGAAATAAACTTAGAATGTGCGTAGACTATAAGGACTTGAACAAGGCATGCCCTAAGGATTCTTTTCCTTTGCCGAATATCGATCGTATGATCGATGCCATGGTCAGCCACGAGATTCTCAACTTTCTCGATGCCTACTCCGAGTACAATCAAATACATATGAACCCGGAGGATCAGAAAAAGACCACGTTTATCACTAAGTACGACACATATTGTTACAACGTAATGTCTTTCAGACTAAAAAATGTTGGTGCAACTTATCAATGCCTAGTAAATCGAATGTTCGAAGAACAAACAGGAAAATCAATGGAAGTTTATATTGATGACATGTTAGTTAAGTCTCTGCGAGCAGAGGACCATCTGAAACATTTGTAGGGGACCTTCGACATATTAAGAAAGTACAACATGAAGCTCAACCCAGAAAAGTGCGCACTCGGGGTCGGTTCGGGCAAGATTCTCAGTTTCATGATGTCCAATCGGGGAATCGAGATCAACCCCGATAAAATCAAAGCTATCGAGGATATCAAGGTCGTAGATAGTGTAAAGGCCGTACAGAGGCTAACCGGGCGCATAGCCGCCTGAGGCGATTCATTTCGAGGTCCTCAGACCGGAGTCATCGATTCTTCTTGCTGCTTAGGAAGAACAATAATTTTGCATGGACTCTGGAATGTCAGCAGGCCTTAGAGGAACTGAAACGATACCTTTCGAGCCCGCCATTACTTCACTCCCCGAAAGAGGACGAGCAACTCTACTTATAGTTAGTAGTCTCGAATAGTGGTAAGTCGGGTCCTAGTTCGAGAAGAGCAAGGTATATAATTCCCTTTCTACTATGTTAGTCAGACCTTAGGTGAGGCCGAGACACGATACCCACAATTAGAAAATTAGCGCTCACTTTAATAAGCGCCTCTAGGAAATTAAAACAATATTTCCAATGTCATCCGATATTTGTTGTAACTACCTATCCCCTTCGTAATATTTTGCACAAACCCAAACTTTCGGGTCGACTGGCCAAATGGGCCATCGAGATCAGCGGGTACGATATCGAATATCAACCTCGAACGGCTATCAAGTCTCAAATCTAGGCAGACTTCGTAGCCGACTTCACGCTATCCCTCGTACCCGAGGTCGAGAAGGAACTATTATTGAAATTTGTTACATCATCGGGGGCAGGGGCGGACCCACCTTGGTTCAAGGGGGTTCAGTTGAACCCGCTTAGTAATTTTTTTTACTGTTTTTATGTGGAAATTAACTTTTTGGGAAACAAATATGCATTAAATAAAATCTATTGAACCCACTTGACGAAAAGTGTGTGTTGGTAAGATGGTTCAAGCGGGTTCAATGTGTAAAAGTGGTCGTGAGTTCGATTCCATCATCTTACTCACTTTTTCGTCTTCTTTCTTGTATTGTTTATTTTAAATTAGTTTCTTTCCATAAATTTGGAACTTTTTTTACAAAATTATTAGTTTAGTTTAGTTTATAGATCTCTTTCATAGCGCTAGTTAAATCAAGCTTAATAAGTAATTAATTTTAGTATTTTAATATAGATCACATCGATGATTTTACGGTAAAATTTGTAAGAAATTTATTAAGTTTTAATAAAAAAAAATTATATTTGTAACGATAAATAGATTTGTTGTTAAAATTTTGGTAAGGTTACAAAATAATTTTAAACAATGCCGCTTTGAAACGAAATAAAGATCAGCGGGCAAAACTCTTTTTCAGGTTTTGTTAAGAACCAAAATAAAAAAGAGCAAGGTAAACTCACTTGTTAACTTAGTGTTGCTTGTTCTGTTTATTATGGCTGAAGACTTTAGTAGGTGTTTGAACCCACTTGCATAAAGTTCTGGGTCCACCACTGATCGGGGGTGTGGACCCTTTTCATAGACGGCACTTCAAATGTGAAAGGGTTCGGGCTGGGCATCGTTCTGAAGCCTCCCATGGGTAAAATAATTAGGCAATCTATCAAAACTTCTAAGTTAACTAACAATGAGCTGAGTATGAGCCCATGATTGCAAGTCTCAAGCTGGCTAAAAGTTTGGGAGTAGAGGTCATCGAGGCCAAATGTGATTCCCTACTTGTGGTAAACCAAGTCAATAGAACTTGCGAAGTTCGAGAAGATCGAATGCAGAGGTACTTAGACAAGCTACAGGTAACTTTGCACCGATTTAAAGAATGGACCTTACAACACATACCTCGGGAGCAGAACAACGAGACCGATGCCCTTGCAAACTTGGGATCGTTGGTCAAGGATGACGAACTTAACCCGGGGACTGTCGTACAATTCTCGAGATCAAATATATAGAGTTGGCTCGAGATCAAAGGCCATGCTGATATAAACTCTACAAGTTTGACTTGGGATTGGAGAAACAAGTATATAGAGTACTTAAAGAGTGGAAAGCTCTCATCGGATCCAAAAGAGTCGAGAGCTCTGCGCACAAAGGCAACACGGTTCACTTTGGTCGAGGATGGAACGCTATTCAAGAGGACGTTCGATGGTCCATTGGCGATATGTTTGGGACTAGGAGACACCGACTACGTCCTACAGGAAATTCACGAAGGCACTTGTGGGAACCACTTCGGTGCCGAATCATTGGTTCACAAAGTTATCAGAGCGGGATAATAGTGGGATGATTTGGAAAAGGATACCAAAGAGTTCATCCAAAAGTGCGACAAATGTCAAAGGTACTGCGCCGATGATTCACCAGTCCGGGGAGCAGCTCCACTCGGTCTTATCCCCATGGTCGTTCATAAAGTAGGGAATGGATATCATTAACCCCCTTCCATCGGCCCCATGTAAAGCTTAATTTATTTTACTTATGACTGATTATTTTTCTAAGTGGGTTGAAGTACAGGCTCTTGAAAAAGTCAAAGAAAAAGAAGACCACATCATATGTCGATTTGGGATGCCCTCCAAGATCATATGTGATAATAGAAAGCAATTCGTTGACAACAAAATGACAAAGCTTTTTTAGGATCACAAGATCAAAAGAATCCTATCGACACCTTATCATTCCAATGGAAAATGATAGGCCGAATCGACCAACAAACCATTATTCAAAACCTAAAGAAAAGGTTGACTAATGCCAAAGGGAAGTGGAAAGAGATATTGCCCGAGGTTCTATGGGCATACGGCACTACGTCGAAATCCAGTACCGGAGCAACACCGTTCTTGTTAGTCTATAGCACCGAAGCTTTAATCCTGGTCGAGGTCGGAGAACCCAACATCGGGTTTCGATGCAGAATAGAAGAGTCAAATAACGAAGCAATGAATATGAGTTTAGAATTGTTGGACAAGAGACGCGAAGCTGCCCTCGTCCGATTAGCCACTCAAAAACAGCGGGTCGAAAGGTACTATAATCGAAGAGCCAATCTTCGACATTTTAACATCGAGGACTTGGTGCTAAGAAAGGTCACCCTCAACACTCAAAATCCAAATGAAGGGAAGATGGGTCCAAACTGGGAAGGACCATACCAGGTTCTCAAAATTACCGGAAAAGGGTCCTATAAGCTCGGTACAATGAATGGTGAACAACCACCGAGCAATTGGAACATATCGCACTTGAAACGATACTACTGCTAAGGTACGACCTTCTCCATTTTCATTTATATTTTAAACTAACTCCTGCAGGTGATCGACTAGAGACAACTATGGACTTCTTGACACAAAGACTTTAGATCTGAAGGCACACGTTGCACTCTTTTTCCCTTAGACCGGTTTTGTCCCAAAAGGGTTTCCGGTGAGGTTTTTAACGACGCAACCATTGATCGTGCTAACTTAGAATAAGTCAACACTATCCGAAGCTTCTTTACAATCAACCTCGAATACCGGGGGTCATTACCCTCGAATGACAATTTTGTTGCAAGAAGTTACTTCGTGACAACAGGGTCTCGATAGGTAAATTTTGTAAGGGCCAAACGGTCGAATGAGCCGTGCCCACATAGATTGCTTGAGCCCTAACATCAAACATGTACGCATGTGTAATCATCTATTAAGAGAAGTATTTCTTCCTTGCCAAATATCTCATGCCTTAGAAAAATTTTGCTTTACAATTTCATACTCCTGATCTATTTTATAAACATGCTTAAGGGCCGATCACAACTGAAGTTCGAATAATTAACCCCACACATGGGGACTGTCATCCCAAAAATAGATGAGATTATGAGACCTTAAAAAGGTAACCCTCAATTTTTAAAGGCCACGACCACCCCACTCGGGGATTGACACTTAAAACAAGATCGAAGTATAACAGAAAACAAAGCCCAAGAGGCAAGTCCCAAACTAAAAAGACTACGGCCAAATTAACACGGTTCGGAACGTCCGATTTCCGTAATAAAATAGGCCTTCAAATATTTTCATAAACCGATTAAAATGTCTACCCTCGGCAAAATTACTAAGGGCTTTGATAATATCAAGCCTAAAAAATCCTAACGGGTACAAAATCGTTCGCACGTTCGAACAAATTCCTTATTTCGTACTAAGGCATTAAAAAACATCACAAAAGGGCTTCGATAATATCAAGCCTCGAAAACCCTAATGGATGAAAAATAGTTCGAACTCTCGAATAATTCCTTATTTTGTGCTAAGGCATAATAAACTTTTTAGGCCGAAAAGGGGGGAAAACCAATCTTTTAACAAAGGCCATTGTGATGACCCACAATGTCATCTTTAACTTAAATAATCATCTCAGTATTTTAAGACCTTGAAAAGCGATATCAATAATTTCTCGACTTGCCTGCGCAGTCCGTGTAATTTTCCAGAAGGTTTTTATGTGAAAAATGGATTAAATTGTGAATTAGAGCTTTAAAAACTCAACTGAGTTGACTTCGGTCAACATTTTGAGCAAACGAACCCGGATACAAGTTTTGACCATTTTGGTAGTTCCGTATCGTGATTTGAGACTTGGTCATATGCCTGAAAAAGAATTTGTAGGTCACTAGATCAAATTATCGTCATTTAACGGAATCTAGAAATCTAAGGCTAAAGATTTCTTAAGTTTAAATGGAGATTTGACTTTTGAGCAAACAACCCCGAAATAGAATTTTTGATGATTCCAATAGCTTTGTATGGTAATTTTGGACTTAGGCACATGTTCGTATTTGGATTTGGAAGTCTGTAGGATAATTTGGCGCATTTTTGCGAAAGTTGGAAAATAGAAGATTTTTTGGAAAGTTTGACCGAGGGTTGACTTTTTTATCGGGGTCGGAATCCGATTCTAAAAATTGGAACATCTCCATTATGTCATTTATGACTTGTGTGCAAAATTTGTAGTCATTCCGGATTTATTTGATATGTTTCGGCCCAAAAATATAGAAGTTGGAAGATTTGAAAACTCATAATTCAATTCGATGCGCGATTCATAATTTCGGCGTTGTTTGACGTGGTTTGAAGCCTCAATTAAGTTCGTATTGTATTTTGGGAAATGTTGGTATTTTCAGAGAAGATCCCCAGTGGCTCGGATGAGTTTCGGATGGGGTTTGGATAGTTTGGCGCCTTGTTGAAGCTGCTGAAATTTATGCAGAAGCTGTCTTTGGCAGCAACTACTGCAATCGCAGAGCCTACTTCATAAGCGTATATCTTGAAATCTATAAGGCATCTATAAATTTACAAAACATTAAAGTGTTAGCTTTTGCATCCTAGTTTCTAGAAAGCTAAACCATTAATCATTTGGATATGTGTACAGAAAGTTATGATCGATTGAATAAAGGCTGATAATGTTGTATTAAAATATTTCCAGAACTTTCTGATGCGAGGAGACTACTTTGGAAGCTTATATCTTGAAATCTATAAGGAATCTGAAAATTTGCAAGACATGAAAGTTGTAGCCCTTGTATTCTAGTTTTCAGAATGTTAAACTGTTCATCATTTGGAGATTTGTACAGAGAGGTATGATCAATTGAATATGGGTTGGTAAAGCTATTTCTAGTAGACTTTTAGTGACGACTTTTTAGTGACGAAAAAGGCTTTTAGTGACAGATGGGCACAAACATTTAATCACAAAAATCAATCACTTTGCCATTTCGTTTTGGAATTTTTGGAGTTTGGTCCTTGGGCGATTTTGGGCGATTTTCACGTGAAAATATTGGGGTAAGTGTTCCTTATCCTATATTGATTATATTTCATGATTCTATATGCATTTACATCATGAATCCATGAATTTATGGAAGAAAAATCAGATTTTTAGACAAATTTTTCAAAAATAAAAATTTAAGATTTGAAAGCCAATCCGATGTCAGATTTTGGTAAAATTTGTATGGTTGGACTCGTGGTTGGATGGGGATTCATATTCCGTGACTTTTGTCGTATTCTGAGACGTGGGTCCCACAGGCGATTTTTGGGTTAATTTCGTATTTTGTTGGAAAATTAGTATTTTCATATGGAATTAATTCCTATAATATGTATTGAATGAATTGTGTTAATTATGACTAGATTCGGGACGTTTAGAGGTCGATTTGAGCGATGAAGGCATTTCGAAGTAGGATATTTGCTCGGATTGAGGTAAGTAACGGTTATAAATCTGGTCCTGAGGGTATGAAACCCCGGACATTGTGTCGTATGACTATTTTGGAGGTGACGCACATGCTAGGTGACGGGCGTGTGGGCATGCACCGTAGGGATTGTGACTTGGTCCATCTCGCGAGACTGTGGAATCAATTGGCCTACTGTTTAATACATGTTCCCTCTGTTTTCATAGAAATTGGTTGTACTTCATCTGAGAAATCATGTTTAGGCCTTATGTGATCACTGTTGAGACTTGAGAGGTCGTGTACTTGCTGAATTAGTTGCTAAATTACTGTTTGTACTCAGTCATAGCTTTTCTTGCTTATGATGCCTTTGTCTCTTACTGTTTATTGATGATACATGATATTACTTCTGTTTGGGCTATTTATATGATTTCTGAGAGTTCGAGAGACTGGAGAGATTGATGACTGAGTAAGGCCGAGGGCCTAGTTGTGAGATATTGATACTATAGCACGTGAGTTGTCCGTGCAGCACGTGAGTTGTCCGTGCAGCACGTGAGTTGTCCGTGCGGATCCAGATATTGATACTATAGCACGTGAGTTGTCCGTGCAACACGTGAGTTGTCCGTGCGGATCTAGATATTGATTCTATAGCACGTGAGTTGTCCGTACAACATGTGAGTTGTCAATGCGGATCCAAATATTATATTATAGCACGTGAGTTGTCCGTGAAGCATGTGAGTTGTCCATGCAGATTATAGCGCTTGGGCTAAAGGAGCCCCTCTAAGAGTCTGCACACCCCCAGTGAGCGTAGGTATATGATAGCACGTGAGTTGTTCGTGCAGCACATGAGTTGTTCGTGCAGCACGTGAGTTGTCCGTGCAATTTATTGCGTTTGGGTTGAAGGAGCCCCTCCAGAGTCTGCACACCCCCAGTGAGCTCAAGTACCTATTGAGTATGATTATTGAGGGCTGAGAGCCGAGTGATTAAGCTGTTGAGATGAGCTGAGTGACTGTTACCTTGAGAGGCCATATTTGTTTTCAGTTAATTGCTACACTTAGTTGCTATTTTTCCCTATCGTACATATTTCTGGAATATTTGATATCTGGTTTATTTGAGTATGCACTGATGAGACTTAAATTGTTAAATTGAAAGCATGACTACTCTTATTTGAAAGTTATTGAGATAACTGCATTTTCATAGCTCGTCACTACTTCTCAGTTCCTTATTTATTTCTGTTACTTACTGAGTTGGTGTACTCACGTTACCCCCTGTACCTCGTGTACAGATCCATGCATTTCTAGTCATGACAGTTGCTGATTGAGGAGTCAGACTTAGGAGACTATTGAGGTAGATGCATGGCATTTGCTGACCTTGACTCTCCTTTCCTTTTTTATTCTACTATTTTATATTTTCAGACAGTGTTTTATTAGTCGGATGTTGTTATCATTTAGATGCTCATGCACTCAGTGACGTCGAGTTTTGGGGATTGATTGTTTAGTACTTTTGGAGTTATATTATATTCTTAAAGGTTTTATTTAATATTAACTACTTCTACCTTTATTTAAAAGTTCTACTGTGTTGAGATGTTAAGTTGAGGCTTGCCTAGTACCACGATAGGCGCCATCACGACAGGTGAGATTTTGGGTCGTGACAAGTTGGTATCTGAGCACTAGGTTACATAGGTCTCACGAGTCATGAGCAGGTTTAGTAGAGTCTTACGGATTGGTATGGAGACGTCTGTCGTATCTTCGAGAGGTTGCAGAATCCTTTAGGAAATTCCACATTCTTGAATTCTTATTGTGCCACATTGATTAAACTTGAAGCGTAATTCATTGAATTCCTTCCACGCATTCGTGTGCGCACATAAGCGCTCGATATCTACTGTGCATCGACAGTTTGTGATTCCCTGGATGAGATGCGAGATGTGATTTATGTGTGTGATGTTGGGCCAATCTGGAGGACTTGAGGCCAGGTTTTGTCTGTGGCTTGAGTACTGAGATTTCGATTGTGTGAGCACGTGCATTTGTGACTTATATGTCCGTTTGTGTCCTTACTGGTGGGATTTGTGACTGGATGACTAGGGGTGAGTATGATTTGATTGCGAGATGTGTTCAAATTGTTCGAATGTGACGAGAAGAGTTTGTTGAGGATGTAGCAAGGATTATTGGGTGTTTGACTTCTGTCTTGAGTTGGCATATGGCCTCGAGCTATGGGTGTATTGAAGGACCTCTCATGTAGTTTAGTTGTGGAGCGAAGTAAATCTTTATGTTGTGTTATGAGTTCAGACTCAGAGGGGGGTTAAGTGATTGTGTAATAATTATGATTATGGAAGAGTATAGAGAGATACCAATTTAAGGCTAAGCTAGTAGATTATCTCCTGCGGGATGTTCTGAAGTTTATGTGATCCTTCTGTTGTTGGTTGGCAATCCTCTTTTACCAGTAAAATATACGTGTTGCAATTTGAGTTTGGATCACTTATAAGAGTGGGCTTGACTGTTACAAGGGTAAATGCGAGATCTGCAAATGGTTTGAGGAATTAGATGGGTTGTGTTGCATGAGCTTATGAAGGATTTAGCTTAATCTCATCCAGTTGGGGCAGCTCAACCAGTTATTGCGGCACAGGCCGATGACAGGCCTGCCTTGTCTTTTGAGGCTTTGATGAGATTGGATAAGTTTACCTAGCTATTTCCAGTCCATTTCAGTGGTATACCTTCTGAGGACCCACATGAATTTTTTGAACCGATGCCATGAAGTATTGCAGTATCTGGGAATAGTTGAAAGAAATAGGGGTTGATTTTACTATGTTTCAAATGACGGGTTCCACCAAGAGGTGGTGGAAAGATTAGGTATTTACTAGACCCTTTATAGTTCCGTCTACAGATGCAGACATATTAAGAAGATCACCCAGTGAATCATGTAGAGGTGCAATGGACCTTGACGTCTGGTTGATTTATTTGAGTTACAAATGTCAATGCTATGTATTATCGGACGTTGTGACCTATGACTTCGCGCCAAATGGGGATGTCTACTATCAATGAATGGATCGAATGGTCATGTGTTATATCAGTTTTGATCTGAAATGTATATATATGGTACTGAAAGGCTCCCCAATAATTTACACATATTTAAGGCCTGAGACATGCAGGGGATAAGGTTAGGACTTGCGTTATGTCTGCCTCCTTAACAATCCAATACTTCAGTTTCAAAGGAGATAAAAAAAAAACTTTACAATTACAGAAGGTTTGCTCAGTGTGGAAGTCAAGGTTACACATTTTGGGGTGCTTTAGAGAAAGTACAGTAGTTGACGATCTTCTGGACTATGTAGTTTGTGCCAAGATTTATCTTGATGGAGCTATACTTTTGTGATTATTGTGCATAATTAGGGGAAAGAGTTACCCTAAAGAAGAATCGAAGAGTATATGAATAAATAGGTTAGCTCAGCAGTGTTGAGTCAACATAGCAAAAGAAAAAATTAGCCGCCGGTGTTTGTGGCAAGCCTATGAAGAGGTAGACTAGCCAATGCAACACCACCTACTTGGCTTAGTTCTCATAAATATTTTTGAAGGAGTTTGTCTCCCATATTCTCTGTAATATGTGGTATATAGGGTCGGAACGGTTGTGTCAGGTCACCATGACGGTGTCAGAATATGTCATCAGGCTCAATAAGTTAGCTATCATACTCCTACTTTGGTTCCTAAGCCAGAGAGAGAATCCACAGACTCATTAAAGGACTCAATTATAATATTGAAATTTTGTACAACTCGGGAAGCTACAAGTTGATGCTTTATTTTGGCTAGTGGTAGAAATTGCCAAAATGTTGAAATGTGTTCTGGATGAGGAAAAGAGAAAGCTAAGAAGACCAAGATGTCTCGAGGTTTTAAAGGATTTAGCGGATTCTCCTCTACAACTACAAATCATTATGACACGTGCTTGGGCAGCCGGCCAGCCTAGTCAATATATCTGATTACTCGGGTGCTCCAGTAAGTTCTTTTAATGCACTACCAACACGAGGTTCATATAATGGTTATTCTAGTTATCTAGCATAGACTCAGTATGAGCAGCTGAACCCTCAAAGGGATTGTTATGATTGTGGTAGTACTACGCACATCATGGGAAAATTGTCCTAGACTTGGGAGAAACATATTTTATCAAAGCACTTAGGCTATGTGCCCCATTGTAGTTACTGCTCCACTTAAATGACCAGCAACGGGTAGGGGTCAGGATGTTAGAGGTGGAGGTGAGACTCCTAGAGGTAGAGACCCAACCCGTTGATATATTTTCTATGGTATGGCTGAGGTTGCAACACCAGATGGTGCCGTTACAAATACGGTCTCGAATTATTATAAAGTAACAATTTTCTTAACTTGATTCGGTTCTGAGTATCGAGGCAAGTCCTCCTATTGTACTTCACTTATGAGTGAGCTTCATAATTATGAAATCTGCTTATGTGAATGCTCCTGTTGGGAGATTCGATGGATCCAGATATTGATACTATAGCATGTGAGTTGTCCGTGCAACATATGAGTTGTCCGTGCGGATCCAGAAATTGATACTATAGTACGTGAGTTGCCCGTGCAGCATGTGAGTTGTCCGTGCGGATCTAGATATTGATTCTATAGAACGTGAGTTGTCCGTGCAGCACGTGAGTTATCCCGTGCGGATCCAGATATTATATTATAGCACGTGAGATGTCCGTGCAGATTATAGTGCTTGGGCTGAAGGAGACCCTCCAGGAGTCTACACACCCCCAGTAAGCACAGGTATATGATAGCATGTGAGTTGTCCGTGCAGCACATGAGATGTCCGTGCAGTTTATAACGCTTGGGCGGAAGGAGCCCATCCGGAGTCTACACACCCCCAGTGAGCGCAGGTACCTATTGAGTATGATTATTAAGGGCTGAGAGCTGAGTGATTAAGCTGTTGAGATGAGTTGAGTGACTGTTACCTTGAGAGGCCATATTTGTTTTCAGTTAATTGCTACACTAAGTTGTTATTTGTCCCTGTCGTACATATTTCTGGAATATTTGATATTTGGTTTATTTGAGTATGCACTGATGAGACTTAAATTGTTAAATTGAAAGCATGACTACTCTTATTTGAAAGTTATTGAGATAACTGCATTTGCATAGCTCGTCACTACTTCTCAGTTCCTTATTTATTTCTGTTACTTACTAAGTTGGTGTACTCACGTTACCCCATGTACCTCATGTACAGATCCAAGCATTTCTGGTCACGGTGGTTGTTGATTGAGGAGTTAGTCTCAGGAGACTATTGAGGTAGCTGCATGGCATTTGCTGACCTTGACTCTCCTTTCCTTTCATATTCTACTGTTCTATATTTTCAGGACAGTGTTTTATCAGTCGGATGTTGTTATCATTTAGATGCTCATGCACTCAGTGACACCGGATTTTGGGGATGGATTGTTTAGTACTTTTAGAGTTATATTCTATTCTTAAAGGTTTTATTTAATATTAACTACTTCTACCTTTATTTAAAAGTTTTACTGTGTTGATATGTTGAGTTGAGGCTTGCCTAGTACCACGATAGGCATTATCACGACAGGTGAGATTTTGGGTCGTGACGGCCATACCGGCCTAATACAAAAGCTTAAGGGCCATCTTTTTTTTAGTTCGAGGGACTAACCTCACTCAATTAAAACCTAAGGGTTACCCTACTTCGAGTTTGAGCAAGCACTCACTCGACACTAGTTCGGTTTCGGTCCAAATTGACTAAGCCTCGAATCTATGGATGCAATTTCATAAGGCATAAATAAAACAAAAAGTAAAGACAAGGCAGAAAGAGAAAAAAGATCTTTGCAAAAAAAAAATTATTTACAAGGGCGGCTCAGCCCGATCAGAACTCTTTACAAAAGCCAAAGCGGCCTTAGAAGAAATACTACTAATCCTAATGGCCTAATCTTCTTCGGGAGCAACCTCTTCACTCTTGGGGTCTTCCGCACTCTCGGACCCGCTCATGCTCCCAACATCAGGAAAGGCCAACTCTTTGGCTTCACCTTCGAGGTCTTTGGCACTCTCGATCTCAGTTGTAAGATCATAGCCACGAGCGCGGATCTCCTCGAGAGTCTCTCTCTGAGACTAGAATTTAGTATACTCAGCAACCCGGTTTGCTCGAACCTGAGCAGCTTCGGCAACCTCCTTTGCCCGAGTCTGAGCAGCTTCAGCATCGGTCTGATAGACGACCACCATAACATCGGTATTAGCCTTGGCCACTTTGATTTCCAATTTGTCCGCTGCAAGTTTCGTGGCCAGCTTTTCTCGATTAGAAGTTTCTAAATCCAACCAAGACTGGAATTCCTCGATTTTCTTGGCCTGCACCAAGGCATTCTCTTTCAAGCCTCGAAGTTGATTCTCAAGCAAGGTCAGCTGAGCTCGAGCAGTCTCCTTTTTTGAGGCCAAGCAGTCCATCTTCTCCTTTCATCCTTCGACCTCAACTTTGAGTGCATCTGTTTCCTCACAAAGCTGCCGGATCATGTAGAGTTTTTGATGTACCTGCAGGTTTGAACCATTAGCTGTGACGCCTGGATCGCCATCACTAACTTCAAAAACTCTTCTTACCTACTCCATTAGTTCGGCGTAACCTTTTTGAGCCGCTTCTAGCTCAGCACGGAGGCCTCTAGCTTTCCTTTATATTTGCTCACTGAGAAGTTTGAAGGCATCCTTTTCCTTAGTCAGCTCCCGGACCTCGGCCTCGTAACGGCTCAGTTCCCCTCGAAATTGGAGGAAAGCTTCGTGATGAAGGACTGAATCCTGCAAACATAGAAGGGAAAATTTATTCAAAGGAAGAAAAAACCAAAGTATCAAAACAAGTAGAAGAATCAGGGACTACCCGATTTAGAGCCTGTTGAAATTCGTTGAAGAGGCAAGGCGCCCCCACCTCGTCCATCTAGGCTCGGTCTTCCTCTGTGACCAAACACTAGAGATAGTTGGCTACCCCTACAGGGGCACCGAGAACACCGGTCATCCTCCAGGACTATAATCATTATTGTCTGCTTGCACCCACGATCGGCACTTGGGGCCAGGAACTGATTGGTCAATTTAATACTCAGGAAAGCCTTGCTCGAGCCTTTCTTCGGAACTTCCAAATCACTTAGGCCAGAGACATCTTCTACCCCAGCAAATAAACCACGGAAAAGATCCTCCTCTCTGTAGGCTTCTCCCCCGTAACAAGCCTCTGCGTCCTGAGCATCACGTATCATGGAACCGGAGACTGAAGGAAACAAAGAAAAATCCCCAACCTCTATTACCCCAAGCGGGTCCTTTGAGGCACTGCCTCCGTCTTGGGGAATCTCGAGCTCGGCTTCTGTGCCGGCATCCGTCGCCTTTTCGGTAGCTTCTTTCGCCCGAGGCAAAACATCTTCGGTTCCTTTTGGCTCGGGGACTTGGGTTGAAGTCTCCTCCCCGACCTCATCAGGCCTAGGCTGGAAAATATCGATTTCCACTAGTTTCGAAACTTTTCGAGTCCCGGTGTTAGCTCGTGAATGGGCTACTAGCCCGGAATCATCTTTATTTTCTTCTTCTTGTTCACCCTCTTCGGGCTCGCCTCGTAGCCTGAGGACTGATTCCATTGTTAGAGGGATGAAATTTCCCCTACGGGTCCGCCTCTTTTTCGGATTTTGCTCGTCCAACTTCGTGAAGGTCGAAGCCTCTCTCCTTTTCCGTTCTTTCTTTTGTTTCGGAGCAGACGGTTGGGAAAGGTCTTCATCATCGCCAGATGGGGGTCTCATCGGTACATCCTTCCCAAGACCTGCGAAAGAAGGGTAAATGAGATCAAAGAAGAAATCCGGGCAATGGTCAGAGTTATGGAGTTGTATAAAAACTTACCGTGGTTTTAGGCCTCCTATCTGCCTCTCGCCAATTCACGCCATGCGTGTTTAACATGTGTCAATTTCGACACCAAACTTCTGACTCAGTTCTCGAGCTGGGGAATAGCACCCGACATCTAGGCAATGGTTACACCAAACGAAACGCTAATAAGAAAAGATAAATGAAGGTAATAAAGTAGAAGTTAAAAGGGGGAGTTATACTTACGTCTCATATTCCATTTCTCCGAAAATAGCATATTTTCGACCAGGATCAGGTCCGAGGTCTTCATTCGGACAAATAGGCCCATCCATCCCCACTCTTTATCCTCGTCTATGCTCGAGAAAGCCGCCTTGGAGGCCCGACGCTGAAGTTTTATTAGCCCTCCACGATAAAGTCGGGGGCTAAATAATCGTATGAGATTGTCGAGGGAAAGGAAGCCCGTCGACTTGGCTCACGAAATAACGGAGCAATATCACTATCCTCCAGAATGAGGGGTGTATTTGGCCGAGGGTTACTTTATATTTCTTGCAGAAGTTCAGATGACCGGGTCCAAGGGACCCAATGTGAAAGGGTAAGTGTAAACACTTAGAAACCCTGCTACATAAGTAGTGATTGACTCTTCAGGCGAGGGCACCACCGCGTGCTTGTCGACCCAGTTACAGTCCTTTTTGACTTGGTCGAGAAGGCTGCCAGTGATCGTGCATATGTACCTCGACATGGGCTTACATCGGCCCGAAACCAAAGAGGTCTTTTCTACCTTAAAAGCAGAGTCAATAATTCACCCCTCGGAACGAACTCTTCAGGGCATGGCTCCGCCACCGATTGTTCTCCGTCCGGCTGAGACGAAGAAGCTTTCTCTTTCTGCAGAACAATCTTAGATGTTTTGGCCAGTTTTATGAACAAGGAAGAATGGGGATTAAGGTATCTGGAGTTTTAAAAGGAGGTTACTAATGAAGCTTGAAGATTTGAGGTAATGCTGCTCAGTGGGCCGGGCCTGAACCGGACCGGACCGGGCCCGCGGTCCTAACGGGCCTGGTGGGCCTGGTGGGCCGGTCATGGGTGGGCCGGTCTTGGTGGGCCTCCTGAGCCCGTCACGGTCTGGTCTCCATGGTTGAGCCCACGAGCCCGGGACCGTTTAGCCCGGGACCGGCAGGCGGGCCTGGGCCGGTCCTTGCGGGCCTGGCGGGCCTGGTGGGCCCAACGGCTATTTTTCAAAAAAAAAAAAAATCTCCAACGGCCATATTTAAAATCTAGCCGTTTGGGCTGAAAATATGACCGTTTTTTAAGTTAAAAAAATGGCCATTTGGCCCCCAAACTTTATTTTAACCCCAAACTTTATATAATTACACTTTTCCCCATTTCTCAACTATAAATACCCCCTCATTCTTTCATTTTTATTCACCAATTCATCAATATCTCTCAATATCTCTCAATCTCTCTCAATCTCTCTACTACAATTACTTAATTTATTGTTGAAATTTCGTGAAAAATTGTGAAGTTGTTGAATTAAAGTTTTCAAGTGTTCAACGATTTTCAATTTTCAAGAAGTTGTTCGGCAATCCGGTAAACTCGTTTCAACTCTTACGTTTTTAGAATATATTTTTGTGTGGTTTAGTTTGCATAATTATAATTAATATGGCATTTACTTTGAAAAAAATGTTTGGTAAAGGAAAAGATAAAACCGGTGAAAGTAGTGGCCAACCAACTACCCTTCCCCCGGCTCCCCGACCTAGAAAAGATAAGCAAGTTGAAAGTAGTCGCCAACCTAGACGTCCTCCTCCTTCCGTAATTCTTGATAGTGATCACCCTTGTTTTCAATTTACCGATAGTGAATTTTATCATAATGTTGCACCAGGTGATAGATTAGATGATGAAATTATGAATGCTCTTTATCCTAATGAAACCATCTTAGAAAATAATGAGGAAAATGAGGATGATGATGAAACTCAAGCACCGGATTTAGATGATACACCTACTAGTCCTCTTAATAACCCAAGTGATGCACCGGTCGACCCACCTGTAGAAACTCCTACTTTTAATAGAGAACCTGCTAAACGCTTAGAAACATCATTAGGTTGGAATTTTTTTACTCAAGTAAGAGAAAAAAATAAGGCTAAGTGTAAAACTTGTGGGAAATTAATGTCGCATAAATATGTAGGAGACCGTAGCGGCACAGGTAGTTTGACTAGGCACATAAAAACACACCATAGAGATAAGGCTAGATTTTTTCAAATGAAAGCGCATCTAGAGGGGACAAGTGTAGATTCTGCGGTTAACCCTAGTACAGGTTCAAATCTAGTTCAACCAGAAATTAACACTGTCACTGGAGGTATTTTATATTACGATCCAAATAGAGATCGTGAAGAATTAGCAAAGATGATTACTGTTATGTGCTTACCTTATACCTTTGCTTCTAATCCTAATTGAGTTCATTATATTAGAAGAGTGTTTAATCCTACTTATAAAGGTTGGCCTCGCGCAACAGTTAAGAGTGATATTTATAAATTCAAACATGAATATGAACAATATTTGCGTTAATTATTTACTCATATACCTAATCGGATTTCTATTACTACTGATATTGGTAGAAGTGGTAATGATTGTGATTACCTAACTGTTACAAGTCATTGGATAGATGAGGAATGGATAATGCAAAAATGCATAATTGCATATAGAATAATTAATTCGCGTCACACAGGTAAGTTTATAGCTAACACATTTTCTGGGCAATATTATCCTACTATTTCAAACTGTTTAGTTTATATTGCAGCACTATCTGATTTGTTTGTTGAATTTAGTGAGGGTGGGGATATTTATGAACTTGCTATAAATGAAATGAAACAAAAGTTTAAAAAATATTTTTTTCCTATCCCTCCTATTTATGGTCTTGCTGCAATGCTAAATCCTATAATAAAATTGGGAGGTCCTCATTTTTGGTATTCAAATATTTATAAGGCTTTAGATCTTTCAAATGAGGAAATTGCGACACTTGCAGATGCAAAAGCTTCAATTAAGATTAACGCTCAAACCGTTTATAATGCTTATCAACTTGCCTTAGAGCATGCTAGGCCAACTATTCCAACCCCTACTTCGTCTAGCTCACAATCCTCTAAAAGAGTTGCGGTCTTAAAAGCTCTTAAATCTTGGACGGAGTTCAGGGGGTCTCAAGGTGAAAATTATGATGAAACTTCACATCTAAATGAGCTTCAAGTTTATTTGTCTCAGGGACTTGAAAAGGAGAATCCAGACGGCTCTTTTGATCTTTTGGAATGGTGGAAGGCAAGGGAAAAACATTTTCCTGTTCTTGCAAGGATGGCTCGGGATATTTTATCAATTCAAGCTTCAACTGTTGCATCAGAGAGCGCTTTCAGTCAAGCAAGACTGCAAATAGGTGATCATAGAGCGTCTATGAGGGATAGCTTGGAAAAATCAGTACTGTTTAGAGATTGGATCCGCTCGGAAAGAAGAAACTTTGGAATTGCAGAAGCACAACCGGCGATAGATGAAGCTTATGAAGAAATGATAGCGGAACTTACGGAGGATTCGGCTTCGCCCGGAAGTGGTGATGAACAAGCTTCTTTTCCACCACCACCAACGCAACCTCCTCCGAACCTTGAAGGATTTATGAGATTTGTTAGAGATAATACATAGAATAATATGTAACTTGTATTTTGGCACATCTTCCTTAGTTTTTTTTTCCTTCTAATGGTGGTATTAGTACCTTGTTGTGCTCATTCCATTGGGGGAAGGATGACTAAGAAAGATATGTCATTTTTTGGTAATAAAATTTATTGCTTCTACCCATGAGCTTTTTTTCGCAATATTTCTTTGTCTATACTTAGAATTATTTATAAGCTACAATATATACATAATATACAATATATATACTACAAGAAAATATATAAGAGAATATATATACATAAGATACAATATAATATACTACAAGAAAATATATTATGCGAAAATATATACATAATATACAATATATATACTACAAGACAATATATTATGCGAATATATATACATAATATACAATATATATACTACAAGAAAATATATTATGCGAATATATATACATAATATACAATATATATACTACAAGAAAATATATTATGCGAACATATATACATAAGATACAATATATATACTACAAGAAAATATATTATTATGCGAATATATATACATAAGATACAATACATATACTAAAAGAAAATATATAAGAGAATATATATACATAAGATACAATATAATATACTTCAAGAAGTGATATTTATGCATGACAATTTAGTGTTTTACTATTGTTTTGTTATTTTCTTTTTCGTCAAGCACTTTAATAATTAGATATACATATATACTACATATATATTTTTAATATAGCCATGATACTACAAGAAATTGTCTTAAAAAAAAAAAAAAAACCGCTAGGCCCGCGAAGCCCACGAGCCCGGCCCGTTAAGCACAGGACCATGTGGGCTTAGGCCCGTCACGGGCCGGTTCCACCCATTAGGCCCACGAAGACCGGGACCGCCAGGCCCGGGACCGCCAGAGCCCGGGACCACGAAGCCCGGGACCGCGAGGCCCGGCCCGTTAGGCCCACTAAGGCCCGGGCCCGGGACAAAATACAGCCCTACGCGAGAGCAAGGAAAACAAAATGCAAAAGCAAAAGAGAAAATATAAGAGGAAGATCTGGATCTGGTAAGTGATAGCGACCTAAATTGGCCAGATCTGAGTAGCAATCGAACTGACGCGCCATAAATGCCTGGGGAACTGAACCGACGCCTCTGCCACTTACATCATGATAAACCGAGGATAAATTCGAAGGCTCAATTCATTTCTTGTCATTACATTCCAAAAAACGAGGGGACTATCTGTATACGGTTAAAACAGGGCCCACCCGATTTTACTACTTGACCGAGACCAAGGGATGGATCGAGGATCAGCCCCATAGCATATCTGGCTGAGATATGAGGATAAGGCACCGAGTTCAGGATTCGAGGTACCTAACAAGATCGAAACCAGTAATGATCAAGGTCGGACGGGACAAACATCGAGCAAGACCGAAGATAGCATAATAACGGAAAGGCGAAATATCTGTGACTGGTCGAAGATCATGGCGAAAATCTCGGAACAGATCAAATTAAGGGAGGTTGTTTAGCTAATCATTGGATTTACTTCTGTAATTAGAATTGTACCATAGATAGGATTCCTCTACTATATAAAGAGGGTTCTAATCATTTTGTAAACACCTTACATTCACGCATATCAAAGCAATATATCACATTTATTCCTTGCAAGCTCTGTTGTTCAGTTCATACTTTCAGTTGGTTCGAGGGCAATTAGCCCAAGGGTCATAATTGTTCATCATATCGGTTTGCTTTATTTTATTGTAATTTCTATCATTAATTCTTATATTTATCATTTTGTGCCAAGTGAAATCACATATCCTTAAAACCACTTATAAGTTTAATTGTTATCCAATTTTAAGGGTAAACACATTCGCCACGAAAAATATACGAAAAGATTTTAATATTTGAAGTTGCATAAAAATAAAGCTAACTTAGGAAGATAGTGTCTGGTACAATATTCGCTAACATTGAGTCCTGAAAGGTCTATTGTAAAGGGAAAGACCCTTCTTTATTTTCTCTTTTTCTAATTAAATTTAATTCTACCCTTTGTCATTTCATGTATAAAAAATGTTTCTAGGAACAATAGGGTCATAGTTAAAAGATATTTTCAGAAATTAAGCATTTGAGCTGTTTTCATCCTTTTTCTATTTGTAGTTTTCTGTGTCATAGAATGGATCATTGTTCGATAATTATAATTTATGAGAGATGAACTGAAATTACCCATGGTTTTCTCGCTTAAGTTTTGCTTGGACTTTTCTGTATGTTGGAATTGATACTTATAAAAACTGGTCGAGGTAAAGATTGTTGCAATTGGTATATACTGAATATAAGAACCAATATCAATAGAGGCGGATCCAAAATTTTGAGTTTATGAGTTTTGAAATCTTAAAAAAAAAAAGTAGCTTATTAAATTTATAAATATTATACATATTAGGTGAATATTTTAATACAAATACAAAAATTTTGCCAAAGCTACTAGAAACCCGTTAACTAGAAATCTCGCTCCGCCCCTGAATATCGACACAAAGAAAAGTTCAGTAATTAAGAAAAAGAAATGGAAAAAACGAAATTGATCTCTTGATTATCTAAGTATAGTTTTTTGTCTTCACGTACGGTAGTTTTAAGGATACCTAGAATGTTGCTTCTTGAATTAATTCTAATTCTATTTATGCATTTATTAACCACTTACAAATTTATTGTCCCTATAAATATCTGTTATTCGTAAGTTGATACTCAATTCCTATTATAACTAGCTCCACGATATTTGATAGAAGGAAAAAAGTTTTTAAATGGCTGAATCTTATGTTTGCTACTCTAGGTTTCTCGTAATTCTTCTTACCTTACTCCTCATTGCTTCAAATGGTGAGTTAAAAAAAAGGATTTAGATTTATATACCAATATTATAAAGAATTTGTATATAATTATTGCAATTTACTAGAGAATTTTTATATAATTAGTGCAATTTAATCATTGCATAATTTTCTTATTAGCATGCTAGATATGTTGTTGTGAATTTTTTTTATCTATTGTAATAGGTGAACTTATATTAACCTGATGGTAATATGCATACTATTAAGAGTCGTTGCGCAGGATGCATTGGGAAAAATAATATACATATTAGTTTTGGTATTATTATCCCTTGTTTGGTAGTATTTTTCAAGTTATGTATAACTAATACTTGTACTAGTTATATAAATACTTGTATTAATTATACATCATATATTCAGTACTATTCTTATACGTAGCAAATCATAGCATTAGCGATACCATTATTTTTAATACATGAATAAGCATGTATAAAAACAGAGTTGCCCTTTCAAAACCTTTAATACACCAAACCAAACAGCCGAGAAGAAATAATCTCAGTATATCTAATTCCAGCATAACTAATCACAGCATTACTATTACCAACATTAATAATATATCATATTCAGTACTATTCTTATATACCCTACTTACCAAACGACCCCTTAGCGCAAAAAACTTAAATAAAAAATAAAAACAATTTTGTTTCCAGTTCTTTTAAACATTCACTTCATAGGCATCATAATAATGTTATTCTGTTTTTTTCTTTCTTATTTGATCTTGTTTATTTAATTTTTTCAATGCAGATATTGAAGTTATGGAGGGTAATCTTGGATTTTGCGAAAAATGGAGCTCAACATATAATGGGCCATGTTTAAGTTGGGATCGTTGTGATCAAACTTGCAAAAATGAGGGCCATATTTTGGGAGGGTATTGTTTGTGGAAAGGATTTTTAAAGGGAATGGCTTGCATATGCACCTATTTATGCTAAGTCAAATCATCAAATGACATTTCTGAGACAATAAATTAAGCTGCTTCCACTTTGTTGTTACTTTGTAATAAAATTGAAAAGAATAATCAAATAACTTTATGTACTCATTATGATTCCAAAATCCAATGGTGTTGAATGTGGTTCAAGATTTAGGACCCGTTTGGCCATAGATTTTGTCAAAATATATTTGGGAATTTTTTTGGTAAATACATATTTCGCCATAGATATTATCTATATTTTGGCAAATTCCCAAATCCCAAAACCAGCTCAAGGCCCAAAATATCACTATTACATTTTTTAAAAATTGCCCCAAACTTTTGTGTTTTATAAAAGAGCCCACCATTTATTATTTTGTAAATCCCAAATACATGATAGTGTATTATGTAGCTCATTATAAAAATGATAATTTTGTATCAAATTTATTTATGTTCAGAACTATGATTTGCAATAATATAATGAATGTTATTGATAAAGGTAATGTTGGGTATTTATTGATAGTTTTTAGAACTTGTGGGTATAAGTCATGTTTCATGTTTTAAAAAAAAGTGAAATATGTTTGAAAACATATGTCCAAACATATTTTCATCTTCATATCAAACTTCACCCAAATCAGATTTTTCAAAACAAATTTAGAAATCTATGGCCAAACACTAGCTTAGTATATTGCAGGAAAAGAGTCATATTTGACTTATATACCAATTCAGTAGCGAAGTCAAGATTTTTTCTAAGAGCGTTCAAATTTAAACGAAGCAAAAAAAAAATTCCGACAAAGGGTATTCAATATTTGTTATATACCTCTAAACTTAATAGTTTACCTATATACTCCTTTCGTTCCAATTTATGTGAATCTGTTTGACTGGGCACGAATTTTAAGAAAAAAATGAAGACTTTTGGAATTTGTGGTCCTAAACAAATCCAAATGGGGCCCAGAGTATTTGTGTGGTTATAAAAGTTTCTCATTAAGGGTAGAGTTGTAAGTTTAAGCTAAATTATTACCAAATTTAGAAAGGAGTCATACTTTTTGGAAAGGACCAAAAAGAAAATAGGTTTACATAAACGGGAACAAAGGAAGTATATGATATAATTTTTCAACGAAGGGTGGTTAATTAGTTGACCACCCTAAATAATTAAATGTAACTTCGCCTCTATATACCATAGTATAATATTTTTTTGATAAAGGGTGTTCAACTGATCAACCTTTATTGACTGTAGCTCCGTCCCTGTTTATGTCGCAAAATTATTATATTAGGAGTAGAAAAGAAAAAAAAAGTGCAGTAGTATACTTTTCAATCTATACAGTAATACTACATACTTCTTATATATAAAACATCAAGTTACAAACATTAATTAAGACCATAAAAGATAATATGGTCATTGCTACAATAACCATATGTAATAACATCATTTATTTATCTATACTATATTATAGAAGATAAACTTCATGTGCCATAAGAAAAGACCTATGGCTTTATATTGTTATCCATTTAATTTTCAGCATTTGTAATAGCAGTAGCAATATTTGTTGTAGCAATTTCCATAAGCTGCATCTTCCTTCTTGCACCAATGGTTACACTTATTGGGAAAACACTTCCCATTCCAGCCTTTACTAGGCTTTCCACAATACTTTGCTTCTGTTATCTTCATCTCTGCATTAAACCATAGGACAAAAGAACTCTTAAGGCAATTAAAAACGGATCTTTACGCAAATAGCTAGTTGACCCGATTATCCATGGTTCATCTTTCCTAGCTGGTATTATATAGGGCAACCCGGTGCACTAAGCTCTCGCTATGTGCGAGATCGAGAAAGGGTCGGACCACAAGGGTCTATGGTACACAATCTTACCCTGCATTTCTGCAAGAGGTTATTTCTACGGCTTGAACACGTGACCTCTAGATCACATGGCAGCAATTTTACCAGCAATTATACATGAATTATATAGTGATTATATATGATTGTAAATACAATATATATGAATTATACACATATTATATATCCGCAAATTAATTTTAATTTAAGTGATTGGGTAATCGGCTATTTAGGTTAATTCTTCATAAAAACAAAGAAATGCCCTTTTTTTTGTTAAAAAATAATTATTCTTTATACAACATGAAAAGAAAATACTCATTTTGTTACAACGAAAGAAAATATTTTTTCTACATCATGAAAGAAAATACTTATTTCGTTGAGATAAAAGAAAATGCTTTTTATTACATCATTTTGTTAAAATAAAAGAAAATACTTTTCTACATCACGAAAAGAAAGTATTTTTTTGTTGAAACGAAAGAAAATACTTTTTTTACATCATGAAAAAAAAATACTCATTAATACTGTTGAAATGAAAAAGAAAGTGTTTTATCTACAATATGAAAAGAAATTACTCTTAATAATATGCTTGTTTACGATGGAGGGTGCGAGGAGGGTTTGGGTTGGAGGGTGAGGGTGAGGGTGGGGGTGGGTGGGAGGGGGATGGGGAGGGGTGGGTGGGGTATGGGTGGGTAAGGTTAGTAACCAGAAAATAGGAAAGTAAATAAGAAAGAGACAAATGCTTAAGAATTGCTCACCAGAAGCAAACATGAGAAGAAAACAAAAGAGTAGAGCACACAAAGTTATTTTGCTCGCCATTTCTAATTAAGTTCCTTAATTTGAAATACTTTGTGAAATTGAGGCTATACCAAAGGGTGTATTTATAGTGATTCAAGAATAATTTTTTAAACATAAAAAGTTCTCCTATTTACTATTGTATAAATTAACCTTGAACAGAAGGAAGGAAAATGTCAAACAAATTAAATAAACTAGATAAATATGGAAAGAAAAAATAATCAGACGAGTACTGAGTCTTGATAAACTTTTGAACTGATCAAAGTTTTTCTTTCTTGCATCACCGTGAAAGTAACAAGATTCCTACTACTGTAAATTAAAGAAAGTCAAAAATTTACTTGATACTAGGGCAAGTATACAATAGTATAATTTAGGGAAAATGATATTGTATAGCCGCTGTAAAAATAATAGTCTAAAAAATATATAAAAATTATATATATATATATATATATATATATATATATATATATATATATATATATGTAGGTTATATACAAAAATTATACAAATTTTATACACTTTTTCGGCTACCAAATGTAAATATTTTCTGGCGCGGACTAAAAGTAATAATACCCCTATAATTTATGTAGGTTTTCTAACTAACCTTAAAAACTAATTCAAGCTTAAGCTCAAGTTGAGGTGAGAAAAACTAGCAAGAATGATTACTATGCTCAGAGGCGGAGTCAGGATTTCAAGCTTATGGATTCGGATTCTAATCTGTTTAAGTTAGTGGGTTCTAAATTAATTATTTATACATTTAAATAAAAAAAATTTAAGACAAATATAGAGTTCAAACTAAAACTACTGGGTTCGGTCGAACTCGCTCCTGACCCTAAATGCTTCAATCCCAAACTCAAGTTGAGGTTGGCTAACTACATGAATCTCTGTAACGACCCGACCGGCCGTTTTGAGCTTTTGCACTTTGCTCGTTAGTTCTCGAGTGTGACCTGCCCCATGCGATGTATTATGACTTATGTAAATCGTTGGTTTTGGTTTTCAGGGTAATCGGAATAAATTTGGAAGAAATAATCCTCAGTTGAAGCTTGAAATTTGAAAGGTTTGACCAAGATTTGACTTGTTTGTATATGATCTCGGATGAAAATTTTTATGATTTAATTAGCTCCGTTGGGTGATTTGGAATTTAGGAGCGTGATCGGAATGCATTTTGGAAGTCCGTGGAAGGTTTAGACTTGAATTGGCGAAATTGAGGTTTTGATGTTTTCCGGTTGATAGGTGAGATTTTGATATAGGGGTCAGAATGGATTTTCGGAAGTTATAGTAGTTTCGTTGTGTCATTTGGGATGTGTGTGCAAAATTTCGGGTTATTCGGACGTGGTTTGGTTGAGTTTTTTATCGAAAGAGTTATTTAGAAGGTTTTGGAATTTTTAGGCTTGAATCCAATACGAATTTGGTGTTTTGATGTTTTTTTGAGCGTACCGAAGGTTGGAACAAGTTTGAATGACGTTATGGGATATGTTGGCATATTTGATTGAGGTCCTGAGAGCCTCGAGTGAGTTTCAGGTGGTCAATCGGACCATTTCATGTTTTGCAAAGTTGCAGTTCAGTGTTGCAGGCATTTGGCCTTCGCGTTCGCGAAGGGTTAGCTGGTGAGGTGGAGATTTTAGCCTTCGCATTCGCGAGGGAGGCTCCACATTCGCAAAGGACTGGGTTCGTCGTGCATCGCGTTCGCGAGGGAGGCTCTGCGTTCGCATAGGGGAAGTGAGAAGCTGGGTTTGAGGATTTATTTGTTCTTCGTGTTTGCGGAAAAGGAGTCGCGTTCGCGTTGGGTTAGGGAGTCAAGTCTTCGCGTTCGCGAATGGTAGGACGCGTTCGCGGTGAAGATTTGGTCAAAGTAATTTTGTGCTTCGCGAACGCGAGGCTTTGACCGCGTTCGCGAAGAAGGATTTTTATGTCTGGGCAGAATGATTTAAAAAGGCTATTCCGCGATTTTGAGGCTAAGTACCTCCATTATTGGGCGATTTGAAGCTTGGGAGAGCTAATTGAAGAGGGAATTCAAGAGGATTTCATGGAGGTAAGATTTTTGGTCCCTAAAGTTGTTTCTATGATGAATTCTATCATTGTAAGCTTGAATTCCATGGAAAAATCAGTAGCAAAAATGGGTAATTAGGGCTTGAGATTAAGAGACCTTTGAGTGGGGATTTGAGGGCCATTTGAGGTTCGATTTTGATGTTTTTGATATGTATAGACTCGCGTGAGGATGAGGATTCCATTGATGTTAATTTTATCGGATTCCGAGACATGGGCCTGGGGGCCGGGTTTAAGCAATTTCGGGATTTTGATGTAAAATTAGATATTTTCGAGTGGGCTTCGTTTCCTTTGCCTATTTTAATGATTATGTACTGATTGTGGCTATATTTAGAGCATTCGGAAGTCGATTCGTGCGGGCATGGCATCGCGGGCTAGAGTTTTGACTGGATCGAGGTGAGTAATGATTGTAAATGATGTTCTGAGGGTTTGAAACCTTGGATTGCACTTCGTAGTGCTATATTGAGGTGAGTCACATGCTTGATGACGAGCGTGGGGTCGTGCACTATTGGGGATTATGACCTGGTTCGTCCCAATTGATGGTTTTACCGTATATTTAACTGAAATCTATTTGTTATCATCATTATTTGGGCTGAATGCCATATTTGGGCTTCATGCCAACTATTTGAACCTTTCGGGGATTTTTGTTGATATTGCCTCACTGTTTTGACTTTATACTTGAACTCAGTCATGTTATTTTCTACTATTTTTTTCAAAACTTAGCCATGTTCACTCAGTTTTGATACTCAAATGATATTTAAATAATGTTTTGGGCTGAGAAACACTATTTTACTGTTGCCCGAGAGGCTTATGTGATTTTTAACTGAGTAAGGCCGAGGGGCTGTATTGTGAGGATATCTTTTGGGTCGGGTTGCATGCCGCAGCGGTGATACACTAATTTGATTATGAGGCCGAGGGCCTGAGATATGTATGCCACGAGGTGGATTGTTGATATTGATATGAGGTCGAGAGCCTGTTTATGATGCCACAAGGTGGCTTGATATTGGACTTGGGCCGTAAGGGGCCCCTCTAGGAGTCTGCACACCCCAGTGAGCGCGAGTACTCATTGTGATGTGAGATATAGCCAGAGGGGCTAGTATTGTTCTATGTGATTGCCCGGGGGGCTGGTATTGTTCTGAGATATTGCCCGAGGGGCGGATTGTTGACACTATGCCTGAGGGGCGAACCTTATGTGCTTATCTTTCTTATTTGCCTGTCATTTACCTATTTAATTGTGTAGTGTGCCCGAGGGACGGATTTTTTGTGCTTATCTGCACTAATTGTTTGGCATTCATTTGTGTAACTATTGAAAAGTCATTTTCAAAGAAGTTAAACTGAGCTAATATGTTTTTAAGAGATTTTTCAGCTTCATTGCTTTTTTCTGGTTTTGTATTGCTTCTATACAGCATGTTGATGTACTTTTCGTGATTTCTTACCATTTAGACTCTAATTATGATTATTAATCACTGAGTTAGAGTACTCACTTTACTCCTTGCACCTTGTGTGCAGATTCAGGTATTTTTGAACCCGGTAGCGGGTATTGGCTGATCGGAAGCAGAGCCATCGGAGTTTAGCAAGGTAGCTGCCGGCGTTTGCAGACTGTTTTTCTCCCTCTTTATATCATTAGTCCGTATTTTGTACGTTTCAGACTTTTGTGTGAGCATGTTTTTTTTTAACTTATATGTTTGGCAGTGTCCCTATTAGTGGAAGTGACAGCGCGATGGCTATATGATGAGTACGTTAGTACTATGAGATGTACCCATATGATTTGGAAGCGGCAAGAAGGGTCTGCTGGAGGATAGAAGAACTATTAGGTTCTTGATTTTCATCTCGATTGGAGGTATAACCCCGAGTTATAGGCATGTGAAGAATCTTTTCATGTTTCCCAGTTGTGAGTGAAGTAAATTTCATGTTACGGTATGAGTTCAGACTCAAGAAGACTAAGTGACTGCGTACAGTTTATGACGGTGGGGAGGTATACAAAAATGTTAGTTGGAGGCAAAGCAGGTAGGTTATCTCCTGCGAAGTGTTCTGAGGTTGAGCGATCCTTATGTGTCTGTTAGAAGATCTCATTTACGAGCGAAAGATATGTGTTGTAATTTAAATTGGGTTGCTTAGAGAGTGGTGTAACTGTTGTGAGAGTGAATGCGAGATTTGCAAAAGAGTTAAAATTCTGGATGATCTATGTTTTCACAAGCTTGCAAAGGATTTTGAGTTTAATATCACTATGGTATTATGGCATCAATAGAGTATAAGCGTTATTACTTATTGAGTGTGTGTTGATCTATGGCTTTAAGCCAAGTGGGGGAGTTTGCTATTGATTAGTTGATTGCACGATTATGTGCTATGTCGGTTCCAGTTTGAGGCGTCCAGGTGAATCAGTTATGGCCTACGAAGATTGAGACCGAGAATGGCTCGAGTAAAGGAAAATTCTTAACAAAGATTATAGGATGCTTCACAGGTGTGTGAGAATCACGGGATGTCTTGAGTCGTTGTTGGTAAAGGATGCTCGGTGCATAGAGCAGGAAGTTGCTTGGTTGTAATGGAATGATGTCACATTCTGTAGTGTCAGAGTGCCAATGAGGCACGGGTTGATCGTTCATTTGATCAGGTTAATTACAGTTTAAGTAGAGTGGATGATTCTCGGGAATGGTTCTAATAGGTTCAAAATTTTACATGTAATAATTGGGTATCTTCAAGTTGTATGTGTGGCTAGAAACTGAGTTTTCATTGGAAGATGGCAAGACTTGTGGTATTTTCTATATTAATTATGGGATTCTATATATCAGTGTCAGGAAGGCAAAGGTAATGGCTTTGGATTCGTAGGAACTCTCTTCAGGGTAAGCATTTTGAACGTGGTGCTTTTGGAAACATTAAGAAAGTACTCAGCGGCTTATGAGCCTTGAACAGTGTGGTTTTATGCTTGGGTCTCGTGTGCTAAATTTGGGTTGAGGAATGGTGATGTTATAGCAAGAAGGAGTATCAAGTCGAAGGTAAATCAAAAGGGAGCTTGGATAGATGGGATAGCTTGATAGCAAGTCGGGCTGGTATGATAAGGATATGATTAGTTCCTTGGGGGTGTTCGACGTAATGAGTTTTTACGGGCATTTCGCGGCAATGCTCTTGGGTTTTAATGGCCTGTGTAGGTTGATTGAGTTAGGAAGATTCAGTCCTGACAGACTTGTTTGTGCAAAGGTGAGGCAAAGAGTTCTTGTTGATTTCTACCGTGGCTAGAGATGTATATTTTCTACTGGCATGAGGGCATGGGATGTGTAGTGATTTTCTTCCAAATGAGTTCAATGGAAAGTTTTGGTTGGTTGGGTACATAGTTGTTGGTGGCTCGGAAGAGATATGAAGCCCTCATGTTATCCTAGTATGGTATATTATATGCGGTATGTTGTGGAGGATTGAGATTGCGTGTGTAAGGCTACAGTTCAGTTCTGAAAGGAAGGCCATAAAACTCTTAGGCAACGGGCAGTCTCAGACAATTAGAGAAATGAGCTTCAGATAATTAGAGAAAGGGTCTTCGTATGATTAAGGAAAGGGTATTGCTAATTTCGGGTGATTTGACGAGGGTTTATGTTTCAGAAAAGGCAATGTGATTAAGTTGATGGTACATCGGTAGTATTGCGGCACTTTCTTGGTAGATCGACTGCTAATATTCGAGTTTGCTTGGTGGCACAGAAGAATTTTAGAGTGTCTCTCGTGGAATAATTGGGTATTTGAGGTGTGGTATACCTTCGGACGGTTGAATTGGGATCAGGTATGGTAATTCGATATGGAATTGGAGACTGGGAATTCTCATGTTCAGGCTATGTTGTGGTTGTAGGTCGCGTGTATCGACACTATCTAGTGACTATCGGGGTTTAGAGACCCGAGTAGATCTTTTGTTGCTTGATATGTTAGAATTTGGATATGATATTGGGTTCAGACTGGTTGTCTCCGTGTTGTGTAACTCTGGACTATTGCACTAAGGCGGCACTGTTGACTATGCCGGAAATGCCACGGATTGAGTGGCGAGGTTCGACGGATTATGTCCTAATGGAGTGGTTTTATATTTCGAAGACCCAACGGACGGCTGGGAAGGATTGTCTTTATTAGTGGGGGCTTTCGTGATAGATGTCAGTGAAGAGGCTTCTACCATTGATTCAGTCTCGGTGGTGAGGGACTTTTCAGATGTGTTTCTTGTAGTCGGGCATGTCGCCAGGCAAGGTTGTTGATTTCAGTATTGATTTGATTCCGGGCATCATATTGTATGGCCCGGCAGGGTTAAAGGAGTCGAAGGAGCAGTTTCAAGATTTCCTTGATAAGGAGTTCGTTGGCAGGCCAATATGGATGCGTGTTCTAACTTGAGTCGGCTTGGTTGGCTCTGAATTGTATGGTTGAGGGATATGTTGATTCGATTGTTATTGAGCTTATTAGTAATCTGGGAAGATCTATGAGTTACGTTTCTGTGTTGTGAGGTGTTAGGATTTGTGAGTTATAGGCACATATGGTGTGGTGTTACGTATTTGCTTTACCGTGGTTATAATGATTTACTTTGGTTCTAGACATCAATTGCGCGTGGTCGTCAATTTCGAGCAGAATGACTTGAGGTGTTTCAGCGTTGCAGCGAAGTTATGTGGAGGTATGACCTTACGAGTTGGATTTGTGTATTTTGCTCCTATGATGTGAGACGGGTTCTCAGCCTTGTGTTGTGGTAGTACTGGTGAGTTTGAGGTACAGCTCTTTCATTTGAGTCAGTTTCATGATTGAGTATGTTCGGACAATTACTTATCGGTGCGCGTATTGTGCAAGTTGTGGCTTAGGCCTGTATTGATGTGTCATGTCACCATAGTAGTGTGTTGGATTAGAGGAGATCGTTGGGATCAGTAGTGAATACGAATGAATTCGATTTCAGCATGTTGGAAGGATAATATCGAGCTTCGGCTCGGAAATTTGTTGTGGTATTTGCCAAAGGAGAAGTGGCTTCATGAATGGTTGATCTGGGAAATGGTTATGGATTACCGCATGTTTTAGTGATCATTGGCAGTATATGAAAGTGTTGGGATGAGACTTTGGTTGATAAGAGTTTTCTATCGGTATTCAGGTGTTGTGTACAGCTGTTGTGATTAAAAGTTATCACTACAAGTGTTTGAGTTATGTGGTATATTATGTGATTGCAGCTGAGATAGCAAATATGGTTTGTTATAGCTTGTTCGGACTTATTCACAATATAAATGTGAGATTTTGATCGTATTGATATTTTAAAAGTGGAAATGTGATTCTATGGTTTATGGGCTAGATTGGGATGTGAAATTTCAGTTACAATGTATTATCGGGCCTATATGAGATAGGGTTACATGTGATCACCTCCGGGTATATGCATGGTAGGGTTATTCAACGATTGGTTGGCTTTTGGAACAACCCTGGGCACGTTCGAGGACGAACGTATGTTTAAGTAGGGGAGGATGTAATGACCCGACCGGTCATTTTGAGCTTTTGCACTTTGCTTGTCAGTTCTCGAGTATGACCTGCCCCATGCGATGTATTATGACTTATGTAAATCGTTGATTTTGGTTTACAGGGTAATCGGAATAAATTTGGAAGAAATAGTCCTCAGTTAAAGCTTGAAATTTGAAAGGTTTGACCAAGATTTGACTTTTTTGTATATGATCTCAGATCGGAATTTTTATGATTTGGTTAGCTCCGTTGGGTGATTTGGGACTTAGGAGCGTGATCGGAATGCATTTTGGAAGTCCGTGGAAGGTTTAGGCTTGAATTGGCGAAATTGAGGTTTTGGCGTTTTTCGGTTAATAGGTGAGATTTTGATATAGGGATCAGAATGTACTTTCGGAAGTTGCAATAGTTCCGTTATGTCATTTGGGATGTGTGTGCAAAATTTCAGGTCATTCAGACGAGGTTTGGTTGGTTTTTTTATCGAAAGCATAATTTAGAAGGTTTTGGAATTTTTAGGCTTGAATCCGATGCGAATTTGGTATTTTGATGTTGTTTTGAGCGTTTCGAAGGTTGGAACAAGTTTTAATGAGGTTATGGGATATGTTAGAATATTTGTTGAGGTCCTGAGGGCCTCGGGTGAGTTTCGGGTGGTCAATCGGACCATTTCATGTGTTGCAAAGTTGAAGAAACATTTTTGTTCAGTGTTGCAGGCATTTGGATTTCGCGTTCGCGAAGGGTTAGCTGATGAGGTGGAGATTTTTGCCTTCGCGTTCGCGAGGGAGGCTCTGCATTCGCGAAGGGCTGGGTTTGTCGTGCATCGCGTTCGCGAGGGAGGCTCCGCGTTCGCGTAGGGGAAGTGAGCAGCTAGGTTTGAGGATTTATTTGTTCTTCGTGTTCGCGGAAAGGGAGTCGCGCTCGCGTTGGGTTGGGGAGCCAAGTCTTCGCGTTCTCGAACGGTAGGACGCATTCGCGGTGAAGGAAATTTGGTCAAAGTAATTTTGTGCTTCGCGAACGCGAGGCTTTGACCGCGTTCGCGAAGAAGGATTTTTATGCCTGGGCAGAACGATTTAAAAGGGCTATTCCGCGATTTTGAGGCTAAGTACCTCTATTGTTGGGCGATTTTGAAGCTTGGGAGAGCTAATTGAAGATGGAATTCAAGAGGATTTCATGAAGGTAAGATTTTTGGCCTCTAAATTTGTTTCTATGATGAATTCTATCATTGCAAGCTTGAAATCCATGGAAAAATCAGTAGCAAAAATGGGTAATTAGGGCTTGAGATTAAGAGACCTTTGAGTGGGGATTTGAGGGGTCATTTGAGGTCCGATTTTGATATTCTTGATATGTATAGACTCGCGTGAGGATGAGGAGTCCATTAATGTTAATTTTATCGTATTCCGAGACGTGGGCCCGGGGGCGAGTTTGACCAATTTCGGGATTTTGATGTAAAATTGGATATTTTCGAGTAGGCTTCGTTCCCTTTGCATATTTTAATAATTATGTACTGATTGTGGCTAGATTTGGAGAATCTTGTGGTCGATTCGCGCGCGCAAGGCATCGCAGGCTAGAGTTTGGACCGGATCGAGGTGGGTAATGATTGTAAATAATGTTATGAGGGTTTGAAACCCCGGATTGCACATCGTAGTGCTATATTGAGGTGAGGCACACGCTTCATGATGAGCGTAGGATCGTGCACTATTGGGGATTGTGACTTAATCCGTCCCGATTGTTGATTTTACTATATATTTGACTGAAATTTATTTGATATCATCATTATTTGGGTTGAATGCCATATTTGGGCTAAATGCCAGTTATTTGAACCCTTCGGGGATTTTTGTTGATATTGCCTCACTGTTTTGACTTTATACTTGAACTTAGTCATGTTATTTTCCACTGTTTTTTTCAAAACTCAGCCATGTTCACTCAGTTTTAATACTCAAATGATATTTAAATGATGTTTTGGGCTGAGAAACACTGTTTTACTGTTGCCCGAGAGGCTTATGTGATTTTTGACTAAGTAAGGACGAGGGTCTGTGTTGTGAGGATATCTTCTGGATCGGGCTACACGCCGCAGCGGTAATACACTGATTTGATTATGAGGCCGAGAGCCTGAGTTATGTACGCCATAAGGTGGCTTGTTGCTATTGATATGAGGTTGAGAGCCTGTTTATGATGTCACGAGGTGGCTTGATATTGCGCTTGCGCCGTAAGGGGCCCTTCCAGGAGTCTGCACACCCTCAGTGAGCACGGGTACCCATTATGATGTGAGATATAGCCCGAGGGGCTGGTATTGTTCTATGTGATTGCCCGAGGGGCTGGTATTGTTCTGAGATATTTCCGGAGGGGCAAATTGTTGACACTGTGCCCGAGGGGCGAACCTTATGTGCTTTTCTTTTATATTTGCATGTCATTTACCTGTTTAATTGTGTAGTGTGCCTGAGGGGCGGATTTTCTGTGCTTATCTGCACTAATTGTTTGGCATTCATTTGCGTAACTGTTGAAAAGTCATTTTCAATGACGTTAAACTGAGCTAAGATGTTTTTAAGAGATTTTTCAGCTTCATTGCTTTTTACTAGTTTTGTACTGCTTCTGTACAGCATGTTGATGTACTTTTCGTGATTTCTTACCATTCAAACTTTAGTTATGATTATTACTCACTTAGTTGGAGTACTCACTTTACTCCCTACACCTTGTGTGCAGATTCAGGTATTTCTGAACCCGGCAGCGGGTATTGGCTGATCGGAGGCAGAGCCATCGGAGTTTTGCAAGGTAGCTGCCGGCGTTCGCAACACTGCTTTTCTCCCTCTTTATTTCATTAGTCTGTATTTTGTACATTTCAGACTTTTCAGTTGTATTTAGACCCCACTAGATGCTTGTGACTTGTGACACCCCGGTATCGGGCTGTGTTGGGTTGTACTTCCACACTTTTATCGATATTATCTGCTACTTCGTATGATTAAGTATGTCTTAGACTGTTTATTAATGTTTAACTGTTTAAAAAAAATTGAATTGGAACTAGTTGGCTGGCCTTGTCTTCACGAGAGGCGCCATTACGATCGGGTACGGATTTAGGATCGTGACAATCTCATTGACCATATCATTTCTTTTAAGCTTATCTCAAATCAATATTAGATAAAAATAAAATTAAAAATTAAAAACACTAGAAGTTCTCTTATCTACCGGTAAAAAATCTTTGATATTGCTAAAAGACTCCTAGAAAATATGAATATTTCTACTGGTTGAGAAGTTAGTAAGCTTTTACTATAAACAAGTGCCGCGGAAATCTAATTTGTCCACAAAGAAAATATTTCAAGTTGCTTCACGTTTGAAAGTTTCAAAGCTAAATTAGATATTTGATGCGGATTCAAGATTTAAATTATGTGAATTCAACATTAAGGTTATTAATGTTGAACCCGTTATATTTTTAAAGTTATGAGTTCATATTTTTTTATTACCTAAAATTTTAATAAATTTTTATACATAAATTTATGCTTCGCTTTAAAAATTATGAGTTTAGAATGTTTTGAAAAAATTAATGGTTGAAACAAAGTTAAATCTTCAAGAATTAAATACTTTTCTTTATGTGTGTTTATTAGATAGAACGAGAGAAGAAATTTGTTTCTTTAAGAAAAAGAAACTTTTTTTCGTATGAAGAGAAAAATATTATACGGAAAATTTTTATCCCATTCTATTTTTATATATTTATTATTGTTATAAAATAAAAAACCGTAAAGTAAAGACGAGTATGGAGAGATTGATATAATATTGAATTTCAAACTGACGTATCCTTTTTGCCTTAACTTGAGCTGATCACCTAATTCTAGTTTCTCGGATATTATATTGGACAATTGATATTATGGCTTTGCCTCTGCAAAAGTATAAATAGACGCTTAACCATGGAAGCTGGTTACTGTCTTCCTTTAAAATGCCACCACGTTGTCCATTGATTAGCTTCCACAATGAGATATATTAGAGGCAGAGGCACTTACATTTTTCACTAGGTATGGATAATTTTTTACCGTATCACGATTTGGAATTCTCATCCTCGGGACCGTGATGGCGCCTAACATTTCACTTGCTAGGCAAGCCAACGTTAGAGATTCTTTAAGCCAATTTTTTATACATTTCAATAATTAACAGCAATTAAGCTACAACAAGTTAAGAGAGTGCGGAAATCAATAACAATCTTAATATTTATATACAAGTACCCCAAATTTGGAGTCACAGTCCACGAACCAAACAATCGAAAAGAAATAATCCTCGCATATCTAATTTCAGCATAATTAATCCCAATATTACTAATCCAAACGTTACTATTACACTGCATTCAATACTATTCTTATACACCCTACCAAACGATCCCTCACTGCAAAAAACTTAAATAAAAAAATATCAAGACCCGAATTTTCCACCGTCGGGACCGTGATGGAGCCTAACATTGAACCCGCCAGACAAGCCAACGTTACAAGATATTTCACTTTTTCCTTTATATTTTAACAATTAAATTTAACAAAAATAAATCAGCGAAAATAAATGCAGAAATACACGGTTTAAAAGATTATCTTTAAGCTTATAACAAAAGCCGAAATAAAATTCACCTAGAACTAGTGTCACAACTCACGAACAGTCTACGAGTACTACAAATAATGGTCTGAACAAAAGTTTACATCTGTCTCAAAAGTAAATAAAATAGAAATGAAATAGGATAGAAGGGGATGCCAGGGTTTACGGATGCCTGTAGGACTACCTTGAGTCTCCTGAATGTAGTAACAACAACCATCCTCTCGATCAGCCACTAACTCCGAAATCTGCACAGAAAGTTCAGAGTGCAGTATCAGTACAACTGACCCCATCTACTGGTAAGTGCCGAGCTTAACCCCGATAAAGTAGTGACGAGACTACGACGGGGCATACAATATATACAATCTACAACAGTTTATACTAAACAGAAAGGAAATGCAGAATGTAATAAAGCAATAACTGGCATTAAATAAATCTAGAACCCAACTTTTCTACTAGTATTCAGCTATAACCAATCCTTATGGGTGTTTCAACATCACAGTAATAGACCTCAACAGAAATGAATACCTAACAACAACTGATGCGGCGTGCATCCTGATCCCATCATATAAACAACAACAGTATCAATATTCACCCTTATTCCTCCTTGTTATGGCGTACAACCCGATCCCACCTGTCCACCCTTATTACTCTTCAATATATATCACCCTTATTCCTCCTGTTGTAGCGTGCAACCCGATCCCACATGTCCACCCTTATTACTCTTTGTTGCGGCATGCAACCCGCTCCCACCAGACAATCACATTCACCCTTATTCCTCCTTGTTGTGGCGTGCAACCCGATCCCAATATATAAATCAGCACCAAACACGAAAATAAGGACAAGTGTTTCACAAATTAGTTCAGATCCTCCACAACACTTATACCTCAATCTACACAATGAAAATATCACTATGATTATGAAACTTTATCAGTGTAAACTACTCTGCGAGACCAACCAAGGTGTACCATACGATACCAATAAACAAATACAAGTCAATAGAGTAGTAAAACGAAATCATGAAACGATTAAATACTTCAAATAAAAGGACAACAGTTATTATGAAGCAACTAGGCATGGAAATATTCATGAGTAAGTAGCAATTAAGACATACAAACAATTATGATCAAGTAGCAATTAAGGCAAGAAATAGTAAAATAGGAAACGGGGAAGGGAGCAAGCTAAGAATGGAAATTTGGTGGCGCATAGGTACTTGTCACCTCACCTATATGCCACACACATGGAATTTCGCATAGCAAATAAGTCGGGGATTCCTATTCCCTCAAGTCCAGGTTAGATCAAACACTTACCTCGATTCTACAGCCAAAATCAAGCCTCAAATACCGATTTTCCTTTAGATTCCACTTCCAAATCACTTGTAGCTAGTCATATTTAACTTAATAACATCAATAAATGCTAAAGAAATCAATTCCAATGCATAATTAAGAGTTCCCAGCATTTTCCCAAAAAGTTAAAAATCGACTCCAGGCCCGCTTGGTCAAAACTCGTGGTTCGGACCAAAACTCGTTCACCCATTCGCTCACGAACCCTAATATATAATTAGTTTTGGAATTCGATACCAAATTGAGGTCTAAATCCAATTATACAAAAAGCCTTAATTTCTACCATGAAAACCCTAGATTTTTGGAGGAAAATTGATGAAATGCAATAGGTAATTGAAAAAAGATGGTTTAGAATCATATACCAACACTTTGGGGAAGAACTTGTCTCTTGAAAATTGCCTCTAAGCCTTCATGGTTTTGAAAATATGAAAGAATGACCAATTCCCATTTTTGATTCTGTTTTTAAAACACTGGACAGACCTTCTTCGCGTTCGCGAGAGGTCCGTCGCATTCGCGAAGCTTTGGGCCAGAAAGCCCTACACATTCGCGATGGTCTTTCTCCCCTAATCATCGCGTTCACGGGCCTTGGATCGTGTTCGCGAAGAACAACCCAGAGAGTCCCCGGCCCACCTCCTTTTTACTCTACGTGTTCGCGAGATGTCGGTCGGGTTCGGGAAGAGCAGTCCCCCAGTGCTCCGCGTTCGCGACCATGGCTTCGGGTTCGCGAAGAACAATACTTCCCCCTACCCAGATTACCCTTCGCGTTCGCAAAAGAGACTCCGCGAACGCGAAGAAGGAAACCAGCAAGTGTTGGTGCTGCAACAACATCATATTCTCTAAGTGCAAAAACATCTCATAGCCTATCTGAAACTCACCCGAGCCCTTGGGACTCCAAATCGAACATGCACACAAGTCTAAAAATATCATACGGACTTGATCATGCGATCGAATCACCAAAATAATATCTTAAACTACGAGTTTAGTATCAAAATCATTGAAAATCTCAAGAACACTTAAAGTTTCTATTTTCACAACCGAGGGTCTGAATCACGTCATATAAATTCCGTTTCTTACCAAATTTCACAGTCATGACTTAAATACCATATTAAAACTGTACCGGGCTTTGGAACCAAAATACGGGCCCGATACCAACAAGATTAAACATTATTAGATTTTCCAAAAACCATTATATTTCTGTTAAACAATTTTCTTCAAAAATTCATTTCTCGGTCTAGGGATCTCGAAATTCGATTCCGAGCATACGCCCAAGTCCCATATTTTACGATGGACCGTCCGGGATCGTCAAATCACGGGTCCGGGTCCATTTACTCAAAATGTTGACCGAAGTCAACTTAAATCAATTTTAAAGGCAAAACTTTGTATTTTTCTCAAATTTTCACATAAAGGCTTTCCGGAACCGCGTCCGAACTGCGCACGCAAATTGAGAAAAAGTAAAATGAGGTTTTGAAGGCCTTGAAACCCCAAATTGGATTTTAAAATACTAGATGACCCTTTGGGTCATCACAAAAAATAAAAACAACAATTATTTTCCAATTGTTTTAAACCTTCACTTCATGAGTATCATAATAATGTGATTATGTTTTTTTTCTTTTCTCTTTCTTATTTTATCTTTTTTGATTTAATAATTTTATGCATATATTGAAGTAGTGGAGGGTAATCCTGGATTTTGCGAAAAATGGAGTGCTACATATAAGGGGCAATGTGTAAATTGGACTCGTTGTGATCAAACTTGCAAAAATGTGGGGTATATTTTTGGAGCCTATAGTTTGTGGGAAGGGATTTTTAAGGGAATGGCTTGCATTTGCACCTATTTATGCTGAGTTAAATTATCAAATGCGATTTCTGAGACAATAAATTAAGTTGCTTGCACTTTGTTCTTACTTTTTATGTAATAAAATTGAAAAGAAAAATCAAATAACGTTATGTACACTTTATGATTGCAAAATCCAGTGGTATTCAGGGTGGTTCAAGATTTAGTATATTATACGAACAGAAGCGGCTCAACAAAATTAGTGGCCTAAAGTCGAACATAGGCCCAATTATTTATTTAATAAAATCATAGTTGTCACGATCGTAAACCCAGTCCCGATAGTGATGGCGCCTCTCGTGAAGACAAGGTCAGCCGACACTTTCCATTTCAGTATTTAACAGTTAAACAGTAAGAAATAGCCTAAAGCATGATAAAATAATCCAAGGTTTAAGAAGATGATAGTATAATATGCGGAATACAACTCAACACAGCCCGATACTGGAGTGTCGCTAGTCATGAGCATCTAACAAAATCCGGAATACTCAGAGAAACTTCAGAGTTTAATACAGAAACTAAGAACATGAAGAAATAAGATAGGTAAGAGCTCCATGCTGCGAACGCCGACTGCTACCTAGAGACTCCTCGGATCCGCCTGAGCTGGAAATGATCAGCACTCAGGAGCGGGACCAGATACGCATGAATCAGCACACAGGGTGCAGGGAGTAAAGTGAGTACTCAAACTCAGTGAGTAATTATTACGCCCCGTAGTATTACGTCGATGCTATGCTTTACAGTAATATATTACGATGATATTACCTTCTGCAGTAATATATATTACGATGATGTTACACTTTGCAGCAATAAGTTACGACAGTGTTGCACCCAGTAGTATTGTACGTTGAATTTGTCATAAGGAAATTGACATCAGTCCAAGGAAAAGATCATTTGGGGGTTATAAAGATTATAAGTGATGAGCAAATTCGTAAAGGTAAGAGGGTAAGTAAATTCAAAGAAAACGAATTTTGTCGAAGTTTGGCATTTTGGGATAAAATATGGCCCGAGCTAAAATACCCGGTATTTATGAACTAGTGTCATACAAGGTACTACATGACCATGCTAGTAAGGTGTACAAGGTATGTTAAAAGAGAGTGGGATTTAATTAAGTTGAGATAATTTTTAAATCATACGGATAATTGATTAATTACCAGGTAACATGACATTACCTAATTAATTAGGGGTATATATGATAAGGACTAAGTGGTGACGTGGCAGCCCCCACTAAAATTAAGTGACTAACCGTTTTGGTTGAAAGGTGGCATTTAATGTAATATTCTTACGTGTAAGAAACCTGCCAAACTTTTGGCTTAAATTGAACTCAAATCAGCAAAGACTAAGGATAACTTCATTTTAGCCTCATCAAAATCATATCACCTATTCCCAACTCAAATTTTCAAAGAAGACGTTACATCTAGCTTCAACAAATTTCTTACGGAAATTACTAGCTCCTTGGCAATAAAACTTTTACGGTTCTAAAAGAGTACGGTGCAATCTTTCTCAGGAATATAATATGGACTTTTCCTTACTTCGATCCGTCATTATGTATTCTTTGCAAAAGATGTGTGTTAGAGGAATTTTCAAGAGAATCGGTCCAGGTATGTTAAGGCTATCCCTTCTTTCTTTTGGCATGATCCATACGATACGAACGGAACGTGTAAATGCACAAATTCCACGAATGACTCTATTCATAAAAGTATTAGAGATATCTGTGTTCTTGAATTTCCGTGTGTTATAATGTCTTATCATTTGTTCATGGGTCTCAGAAAAATACGAAAGTTGAAAAGGGTTTACTTTATGATATTACTCAGAGGCAAAATGGTCTTATGACATTCCGAATAATTTTATTGACGTACTTTTTATGCACTGCATTCATGTGCACTGACCCATGACCAGATGGCGTTATATACGTGTATATATGTAAATATATGTATATGGGATATGGGAAAAGGTTACGGCGTTATATACGCATCACCACCTGATCAGCTGGTATATGATGATGATGTTGCAGGGCTGTGGCTGAAATATGATTCAAACGGCGTTATATACGCATATATATGTATGTACTCAAACAACATTATATATGAGTATATATGTAAATATATGTATATGGGATATGAGAAAGGTTATGGCTTTATATACGCACCACCACCTGATCAGCTGGTATACGATGATGATTTTGCCCACAGTAGCCGGTATGATATAATGGAATGCCCTCAAAGGCTGATGATGTTATGAAACATGTACCTATGCATGACATGACATTCATATGCACATGCATGACGCTAAGAGTAATTTATGATCTACAAAGTTATTCATACTTACAGGTTGAGTCATGTACTCTATATGTCTTCCATGTCTCTTATGTAATTATTTATGTGTTTTACATACTTTGTAAATTATTCGTACTGACGTTCCTTTTGCCTGGGGACGCTGCGTTTCATGCCCGCAGGTCCCGATAGACAGGTCGAGAGCCCTCCAAGTAGGCTATCAGCTCAGCGGAAGATGTTGGTGTGCTCTATTTGCTTCGGAGTTGCTCGTTTGGTTAGTATGATTTAGATGTGTATTGTTTGGTATGGCGGGACTCTGTCCCGACCTTTATGACATTTATGTATTCTTAGAGGCTTCTAGACATATGTCTTGTACGTGAAAGATTGTACGGCCTTGTCGGCCTATGTTTTGAGTTTATAAATGATTATGTTGGCCTATTAAGCCCGTATGTCACGTGTATATGATGATGTATTAAGAAAGATACGTTACATTGGTACTCGGTTGAGTAAGGTACCGGGTGCCCGTCGCGGCCCATCGGTTTGGGTTGTGACAGTAATAATCATAAATAAAGACTGAAAGCAGGAAATCACGTAAGTCACAAAGCATGCTATAATGAAGCAGTAAAACCAGTAAAAATAGTAATTTAGTGAAAGATATGTAAAAATCCTTTAACTCAAATTAAATTCATGAAAGAGCCTTTTTCAACAATTAAGCAGGTAATTGATAGGCAATTAAGGAAAATAAACACATAAAGGTTCGCCCCTCGGGTATAGTATCAACAAATCCGCCCCTCGGGCAATATCTCAGAACAATACCAGCCCTTCAGGACATTATTTACAATCATTACTCACCTCAATCCGGTCAAATCTCTAGCTCATGATGCCTTTGCCCCACAAATCGGCCTCAATTCGCGTCGAATCTATACAAAACCAGAATCACGACGTCAAAATATGCTAAGGGAACGAACTCCAAGCGAAAATAATCAATTTACAACATAAATTCCGAAATTACCAAAACCCGACCCTCGGGCCCACGTCTCGGAATTTAATAATATTTACATCAACGGAATCCTTATCCTCCCACGAGCCCATACATATCAAAAGTTCTCAAATCCGATCTCAAATGGTCCTTCAAATCCTCAAGCAAAGGTCTAAGTTTCCAAGTCCTAGTTTTCCTCAATTTGAACCCTTAATTTCCATTAATTATAGCTCTAATCCGTGAAATAATAGCATAGGGACAAGTTTTAGGTCCAAATTCCTTACTTCAATGAAGTTCTCTTGAACTCCCTCTTCAAAATCATCCAAAAAGCTCCAAATCCGAATTAGAAATGATGAAAATAGCTCAAAATCGCGAAGGACACAATTTATACCTTCTGCCCAGGCATTTTCGCATATGCGGCCCTATTTACCGCTTTTGCGCTACCGCATTTGCGGTTCTTGATCCGCTTCTGCGGATCCGCATCTGCGGTCCCATACCCGCATCTGCGACATCGTAGATGCGGTCCTCCTCACCGCTTCTGCGTTTCCTGCTCTTCAAGCCCCCTTTTCGCTTATGCGACCAATCGACCGCACATGCGCCGTCGCACCTGCGGCCAATACTAGAAGCAGCAAAAATCTGCAATTTCACCAAGTCTCAAACTCCTCCGTCAACCATTCGAAATCACCCTGAGGCCCCCGGGACCTCAACCAAAAGCACCAACATATCCCAAAACCTTATTCAAACTTGTACCAATCTTCAAAACACCTCAAACAACATCAAATCAACCAAAACACATCAGATTCAAGCATAAATTCCCAAAATCTTCCAAATTCCACTTTTGATCAAAAACTTAACCAAACCACGTCTGAATGACCTGAAATTTTGCAAACACATCCAAAATGACACAACAGAGCTACTGCAACTCTCGGAATTCCATTCCGACCTCTATATCAAAATCTCACCTACCAACCGGAAATCACCAAAAATTCACTTTCGCCAATTCAAGCCTAAATCTACTCTGAACCTCCAAAACTCATTCCGATCACGCTCCTAAGTCCCAAATCACCTCTCGGATCTAACTGAGCCATCGGAACTCACATCCGAGCCCTCTAACACAAAGTCAACATCTGGTTGACTTTTCCAACCTAAACTCACTCCAAAGAGACTAAGTGTCTCAAACCTTACCAAAATTATTCCGGATTCGATATGACCAACCCGATAATACATAATACAGATAAAAAGGCATAAAGAAGCAGAAATGGGGGAAATGGAGATGTAATCCATGAGACAACTAGTCGGGTCGTCACATCCTCCCCAACTTAAATAAACCTTCGTCCTTGAATGAGTCAAGAAATATACCTGAAGCCTCAAACAGGTGAGGATATCTGCTCTGCATCTCCCGCTCAGTCTCCCAAGTATCCTCCTCCATGGGCCGACCTCTCCACTGCACTTTCACTGAAGCTATATCCTTTGACCTCAACTTTCGAACCTGATGACCTAAAATAGCTATTGGCTCTACATCATAAGTCAAATCATCATCCAACTGAACCGTGCTAAAATCCAAAACATAAGACAGATCCCCAATATACTTTCAGAACATAGAAACATAAAATACTGGATGCATACTCGACAAGCTGGGTGGCAAAGCAAGCTCATAAGCCACCTCCTCAATCCTCCGAAGCACCTCAAAAGACCCAATGAACCGAGGACTCAATTTCCCTTTCTTCCCAAATCTCATAACACCCTTCATGGGCGAAACCTTCGACAGAACCTTCTCACCAACCATGTAGGACACATCTCGAACCTTCCTGTCAGTATAACTCTTCTGCCTCAACTGCGCTATACGAAGCCTCTCCTGAATCACCTTCACCTTTTCTAACGCATCCTGCACCAAGTCTGTCCCCAATAGCCTAGCCTAGCCTCGCCCGGCTCGAACCAACCAAGTGGAGATCTACACCGCTTCCCGTACAAAGCTTCATATGGAGCCATATGAATACTCGACCAGTAGTTGTTGTTATAAGCAAACTCTGCAAGCGGTAGAAACTGATCCCATGGCCCTCCGAAATCAATGACACAAGCACGCAACATGTCCTCCAATATCTGAATGGTGAGCTCGGACTGCCCGTCCGTCTGAGAGTGAAAAGCTGTGCTCAACTCAACCTGAGTACCCAACTCTCGCTGCACAAACCTCCAAAACTGCGAAGTAAACTGAGTGCCCCTATCTGAAATGATGGAAATGGGGACACCATGCAAACAAACAATCTCCTGGATATAGATCTCTGCCAACCGCTCTGCAGAATAGGTAGTACACATAGAAATGAAGTGCGCGGACTTGGTCAGCCGATCCACAATCACCCAAATAGCATCGAATTCTTCAATGTCTGTGGAAGTTCAACTAAAAAGTCCATAGTGATCATCTCCCACTTCCACTCTGGAATATCCATCCGCTGAAGCAAGCCACCCGGTCTCTGATGCTCATATTTCACCTGCTGACTATTGAGACACTAAGTTACAAATCCCACAATGTCTTTCTTCATTCTTCTCCACCAATAATGTTGTCTCAAATCCTGATATATCTTCGCGGCACCCGGATGAATGGAATACCGTGAGCTATGGGCCTCCTTCAGAATCAACTCCTGAAGTCCATCAACATTGGGCACACAAATCCAGCCTTGCATCCTCAACACCTCATCATCACCAATGGTCACATCTCTGGCATCATCGTGCTGAACTCTGTCCTTAAGGACAAGCAAATGCGAATCATCATACTGGCGCTCTCTAATGCGATTATAAAAGGAAGACCGAGAAACCACACAAGCCAATACCCGACTGGGCTCCGAAATGTCTAACCTCACAAACCGATTGGCCAAAGCCTGAACATAAACTGCAAGAGGTCTCTCCCCAACTGGAATATATGCCAAACTCCCCATACTCACCGCCTTTCGGCTCAAAGCATCGGCCACCACATTGGCTTTTCCCTGATGGTACAATATAGTGATATCATAATCCTTAAGCAACTCCAACTACCTCCGCCGCCTCAAATTGAGATCCTTCTGTTTGAACAAGTGCTGGAGGCTACGATGATTAGTAAACACCTCACAAGACACACCATACAAGTAATTCCTCCAAATCTTTAACACGTAAACTATGGCAGCCAACTCCAAATCATGAAAGGGGTAGTTCTTCTCATGGGGCTTCAACTGATGGGAAGCATAAGCAATAACTCTACCCCCTACATCAAAACACAACCAATACCAACTCTCAAAGCATCACAATACACGGTATATGAACCTAAAACAGATGGCAGAACCAACACTGGAGCTGTGGTCAAAGCTTTCTTAAGCTTCTGAAAGCTCTCCTCACACTCGTCCGACCATACAAATGAAGCACCCTTCTGAGTTAACTTGGTCAAGGTCGATGCAATAGACGAGAATCCCTGAACAAACCGGCAATAATAGCCTGCCAAACTAAGAAAGCTGCGAATCTCTATGGCTGAGGACGGTCTGGGCCAACTCTGAACCACCTCTATCTTCTTTGGATCAACCTGAATACCCTCGATGGACACCATGTGCCCCAAGAAAGCCACTAAACTGAGCCAAAACTCAAACTTGGAGAATTTTGCATAAAGCTTCTCCTCCCTTAATCTCTGCAACACAACTCTCAAATGTTCTACGTGTTCTTACTAACTACGCGAATACACCAGAATATCATCAATGAAGACTATGACAAACGAGTCGAGATAAGCCGAAACACATTATTCATCAAATGCATGAATGTTCCTGGGGCATTGGTCAGCCCAAAATACATCACCAAGAACTTATAATGACCATATCGGGTCCTGAAAACTGTCTTAAGAATATCCGAGTCCCTGATCTTCAACTGGTGATAACCTGAACGGAGATCAATCTTGGAGAACACTCTCGCTTCCTGAATCTAGTCGAATAAATCATCAATGCGAGGCAAAGGATACTTGTTCTTAATTTTTACCTTGTTCAATTGCCTATAATCAATGCACATCCCCATAGTGCCATCCTTCTTCTTCACAAATAGAACAGGTGCACCCCAAGGTGACATACTAAGCCGAATGAACCCTTTATCAAGGAGTTCCTGAGGCTACTCCTTTAATTCCTTCAACACCGTTGGTGCCATACGATACGGTGAAATAGAAATGGGTTGAGTTCCCGGCACCAGGTCAATACCAAAATCAATATCCCTATCCGGTGGCATGCTCGGCAGGTTTGCAGGAAACACATCAGGAAAATCCCTCACAACTGGAATAGAATCAATACTGGGATTCTCAGCACCGACATCCCTCACAAAGGCTAGATACGAAAGACAACCTATCCCAACCATACGCTGGGCTTTTAAGAATGAGATCACTCTACTGGGAACATAATCAATCACACCTCGCCACTCAATCCGTGGTACACCCGGTATAGCCAATGTGACTATCTTAGCATAACAGTCCAGAATAGCACGACACGGTGATATCCATGCCTAAAATGACATCGAAATCCACCATACATAATAATAAAAGATCTACACGGGTCTCCAGACCCTCAATCGTCACCACACATGACCAGTACACATGGTCTACAATAACAGTATCACTCACTGGGTAGATACATGAACAGGTAAAGCAAGAAACTCACGGGGTATACCCAAATAACGAGCAAAGTATGATGACACATAAGAAAAGGTGGAACCGAGATCAAATAATACAGAGGCATCTTTGTGGCAGACTGAAACAATACCTGTAATAACAGCATCTGAAGTAATAGCATCGGGTCTGCCTAGAAGTGCATAGAAATGGGCCTGACCGCCACCTGATCGACCTCTCCTTCTAGGGCGACCCCTAGTTGACTGACCTCCACCCCTAACTGGCTGGGCAGGTGGGCCGATGACTGACCCCTCTACTGAGATGAACTTGCAAAGACGATGAGGGCACTGCCTCTACATATGACCCATCTCACCACACTCATAACAACTCTCAGGTGCTGGAGAAAGGGACTGAAAGGAACCCCTTGCACCGGAGTGACTAGCAGATGCACCTAGTATAGAAGAGCCCTGAACTGATGGAGCACGAGACAAACTCTGAGCTAGAAGGGCACTAAGTGATGACTAGCCCTGATGGGAGCTGTGAGAACCATGACCTACTGATGCCCCACGATAACCTGGGCGAGCTGGCTGAGCATGCCTGAATAGACAACCTTTACCATGCTGAAACTGACCTCTTGAAGGAGTACCACTATAACTACCAGATCTTCGAGGCCTCTTGGCCTCCCTCTCCTAGCGCTCCTGATGACGAGAAGACTCAATCTCCCGAGAAATGTCTACAACCTCCTCAAAGGTAGCCCCAATCACCCTCTCCCTGGTCATAAGAATACGAAGCTGATAAGTGAGGCCATCAACAAACCTCTCAATCCTCTCTCTATCTGTCGAAACCAACCAAATAGCATGATGAGCTAACTCGGAGAAACTCATCTCATACTGCATCACAGTTATCTCTCCCTAACGCAACCACTCAAACTCCCTACACAGCTCCTCTTTGCGAGACTATGGCACATACTTCTCCAGAAAGAGAACGGAGAACTGCTGCCAGGTAAGGGGTGTTGTACCAACAGGCCTACGCCTCTCAAAAGCCTCCCATCAAGTGAAGGCAGCTCCAGAAAATTGATAAGTAGTGAAAGTGACCCCCGCTGGTCTCCAGAATACCTGATGTACGAAGCATCCTCTAACACTTATCCAATAATCCCGGGGCATCCTCACCCTCTACACCATTGAAGGAGGAGGTTGAAGTCTACCAAACCTCTCTAACCTACGTTGCTCGTCCTATGGCATGGAAGGAACTACATAGTCTTGAGCAGTTGCAACCGGCTGGGCTGGATGTTCCCTCGGCGTCTGAAGTCCCTGCACGACCTGCTCAGGTGTGCGAGCGGCGGGAGTCTGATTGCCTCCCCCGGCCTAAGAAGTAGCTGCAGCTGTAGTGGCTGAAGCCGCCTGAGCTAGGCCAGTGCAAACTGATAAGATTTGAGCCAAGGCCTCCTGAAGACCCGAAATCACAATGGGCACAGCTGGTGCCTGAGCTGGTGCTGTTGGAGCGTCCACAACTAGGAACTAATCCTGAACTGGGGCGGCTAGTGGATCTGTAGGTGCTGCCCTAGCTGTTGTACGGGCCACACCTCTACCCCTACCACATCCACGACCACGTCATCAGCCTTTAGTGGCCACAACTGGTGGTACTGGTGGTCGTCCATCTTGGCCAGTAGCGTGTGTCCTCACCATCTGTAAGAGAATAGAATAATAGAAGTTTAGTACTCTGATCAACAAAGTCGCATGACAAGAATTTCAAGAAAATGAAATTTTTTTTCCTAAAGATTTTGCAGCCTCTCGAGGATAAATACAGACGTCTCTGTATCGATCTGCGAAACTCTACTAAACCTGCTCATGACTCGTGAGACCTATGTAATTTAGGCTTGATACCAACTTGTCACGACCCTAAACCTGGTGTCTGTTGTAATGGCGCCTTTCGTGAAAACAAGGCCAGCCGACACTTCCCATTTCAGTATTTAACAATTAAACAGTAAGAAACAGTCTAAAGCATGATAAAATAATCCAAGGTTTAAGAAGACGATAGTATAATATGCAGAATACAACCCAACACAGCTGGATACTAGGGTATCACTAGTCATTAGCATCTAACAAAATCCGGAATACTTAGAGAAAACTTTAGAGTTTAATACAGAAACTAAAAACATGAAGAAATAAGATAGGGAAGAGCTCCGAGCTGCGAACGTCGACAACTACCTAGAGACTCCTCGGATCCGCCTGAGCTGGAAATGATCAGCACTCAGGAGTGGGACCAGATACGCCTGAATCTGCACACATGGAGCAGGGAGTAAAGTGAGTACTCCAACTTAGTGAGCAATAATCATAAATAAAGACTAAAAGCAGGAAATCACGTAAGGCACAAAGCATGCTATAATGAAGCAGTAAAACTAGTAAAAACAGTAATTCAGTGAAAGATAGGTAAAAATCCTTTAACTCAAATTAAACTTCATGAAAGAGCCTTTTCAACAATTAAGCTGGTAATTACAGTTAATTAAGGAAAATAAACACATAAAGGTTCACCCCTCGGGCAAAGTATCAACAAATCCGCCCCCCGGGAAATATCTCAGAACAATACTAGCCCCTAAGGTTATATCTCACATCACAATGGGTATCCGCGCTCACTGGGGGTGTGCAGACTCCTAGAGGGGTCCCTTACGGCCCAAGCGCAATATCAAGCCATCTCGTGGCATCATCACTAGGCTCTCGAACTCAACATCTAATGATCGTAATTTTTTACAACTAAAATAGATTTTAAAATAATTTTATACATTTGAAATAGTTCAAGTTTATTTGAATTAAAAAAATGACTTGATCTACTTTTTAAAAGAAATAATTTACTTTAAAATATATCATAAGTGATTTTGTTTTTATTTTTTTATGTAATCATTAAACTGTTATTGTTACAACCCATATACACGTACGTTAGTTCATACCATAAGGTAGTCGACATAAATCCATGAAGAGATTATCTTTAATATGATGAGAAGTTAATCCTATTGGTCTTAAATGATACAAAGGTGTATAAGGGTGGTTAACAAGTATTAGAAGTTAAACGAACCAAGAATGTTGTCAGCCGTATTTATGGATAAACCTAGAGGTGCTTAATACAATCAAGAGGTCGTGTTTTAAGGTATTTGAATCATATAATATCCGTATCATAAGTTTTGAAGTCAAACGAGTTATGAAACAAAAGTCGACAAAAGTTGTCGCAACTTAGGTTTATAATTTTACTTAAACATTAGGTCAAATATTACTACGCTTTTCTCCTAATTTACAAGGAATTACGGGGTGATCTACCCACCAAATTAAAGATCTATGAGTCTAGTTTCCAACGCATTAAACCGTTTGTCAATACAATCTAAGATTATATAGATATTCGTATTTTCACGAGCCTGCACAGATTGGTAGGTGATAAGTAGGTGCATCACCTACTTGCCAAAATGAGAGGACAAAATTAAAAGCCCCAAAGTCGACCAAGAGGAGACTTTTAAGGGATTATCAACTCAGTTATTTCACCCATATTTCAGACCTTCAAAACCAAATTGAACCCCTGCAACTCCTTCCCAAAAATCTCACACAATCCCTAATCGATTTTCCCTCTCTTTCAAGTTCTAACTGGGGGTAAAACTTAGAGTTTGAAGAACCAAGGGAAGGGCTGAGTTATCCAAAAAGTAAGGTAATTTTACTGCTCTCTTTCATACATTTTTTCTGCTGTGAACTCATGGAAATTCATTCTATACATGTAAGAACTTACAGGACGGTGATCGAAAGCTGTGAGTTCGAGTTATTCACTTGTAGCGGACTATTTTGTGGACTGTTTTGTGTTGCTTTGTACTGTGTGTTTTACTACTATTTTGTGGATTTTTGGAGGAGGAAGGGTGTGGAGAAACACCATATAGATGTAGGGTTGTGGGCTGGTAGTTCTTCGTAACATTTCCGGGTCGTTTGAGACGACTACGGTGGTCGTCGTATGTATGAAGTGATTAGGTTGTACGTGGACTATTTTGGGAGGCTCAATATGATTATTATTGATGTTGTTTGGGTTGTTTGGTGATTTTTTTTGAATTGTGTGAAGTCATATATATAGGGGAGGTGCTGTCCATTTCATCGTAAAATAGGTTGTGGTCGATACACAATAGTTGTGACGCTTAAATGATAACGATAGTATCGTTTCTCTTATTGTAGACTAAGGAGTCGTGACAATTGCATAGCTTGATATTGGGGCAGTATATACAAGGTATGTGAGGCTATCCCTTTCCTTCTTTTGCTCGACTCCGATTGTACATAATGTAGTGAACGAGCTTCCAAAGATACTCTACTCTTAGAAGCTAGCAGTACTTACATTGTTTCCCCTCTTATGGAACGATTGATGTTAATGTTGCTTCTCTTATTCTTATGTTATCAATGTTGCTGGTACTTCCTGATTCTTATAAGGTTCATAGTGAAGAGTTAGTCCTAATAATGTGTACATAGGATACCGACCTTACATCACTCTGAAAAGTTTAGAACGTGATTCCATGAGTCGAGCATGCATAATATATATGTATCTATTTTACTCTACCGAGTCATGCTATAGTCGGCCGGGTACGACACCTATTGTGCAATCAATGATCAGTTGGGATTTACCGAGATCCACGTGGCTAGGTACGATACTACCGAGCCTTATGATGGCCGGGTACATTTTTTTACCGAGCCTATTATGGCCGAGTATGATATGATGATGATGATGCCCACAGAGGCGTATGTTTTAAAAGTTTATGTATATATACATACGTATTATGCATTTCATGTTAGTATCCCTCAGAGGTATGCAGATGTTACAAGATGTATATTCTCTATCCCAGCTTACATTATTGTTCGTACTTATGGTTCCATGTCTTACATACCTAGTACTTTATTCGTACTGAAATTCTTTTATTTGTGGACTCTGCATGTCGTGTTGCAGGTCCTGATAGATAGGCAGGTGCAGCTCCCCCACCATAGTAGGTTGTCCAGTTCAGTGGTGATTGGCGAGATCCCTTCTCTGGATAGCTATGGGAGAGGGTACCAGTCAGGTGACCCAAGCCAGAGCAGGCCAAAGTGAGGCTCAGAGTGAGATGTCGTCTTATACCTCATCTACTTCGTTTCCTCCAGAGGAAATTAGGAGGCACCCAGCACCACCTGTTCCTCCGTCTGGCACTACATACCAGGATATGCGGAATGCAGTACAGTTGTTGACTAACTTGTAGCTGCTCAGGCTGAGAGGTAGAATACCGGTGATGTTGATAAACCGGTTAGTACGAGAGTTCGTGATTTTATTAATCTAGACCCTCCAATGTTTATCGGATCAGACACCAAGGGGAACCGCAGACTTTTATTGATCAGGTTCATCGTACACTGCGGGTTATGCATGCTAGTGATACAGAGGCAGTAGAGTTGGATTCTTATTGGCTACGAGATTTAGCGGTTCTCTGGTATGATAGTTAGGAGAGATCCAGGGGTCCGAGCGCTCCTCCAGCTGTGTAGAAGGATTTTTCTGAGGCCTTTCTTCGTCACTACTTGCCAGTTGAGATACGACGAGCTAGAGCTGATAAGTTCTTGAACCTTAGACAAGGTAATTTGAGTGTGCGAGAGTACAGTATGCAGTTTGATTCTTTAGCAAGGTATGCTCCCCATATGGTGGGCGAGATGAGTGATAGGGTGCATTTGTTCGTGAACGGGTTGGGACCATATTTGATAAATGAGTGCACGACAGCCTCCTTGGTGGAGGGCATGGATATTTATCGTATTCAGGCTTATGCCCAGACCCTAGAGGATCGTTAGCGCTAGCAGAGTCTAAATACCATTACCTATTTTATAATGAAGATAACATGGATGTTGGTGGAACGCAGGATACATTAGAAGGTGAAACGGCTCTATGAGGTAAGAAATAACTTGATAATATTCTTCCTTAATACAAAATGGTGATATGCAGATAATGTACATATCCGTAATGCTTTTTGTAGCATTGTGAGGCCATACGTTGGGCTTAACAACTTGCAAGCTTTGCTAGTGACCATTTTATAGGGGAAAATTGACCGAAAATTTCCGTTGGAATCCAGGATGATTTGGACTCCCCATAAACCCTTACATTCGAGGACGAATGTTCCTAAGGGGGGAGGGTGTTACAACCCATATTCACGTACGTTAGTTTATGCCATAATGTAGTCGACATAAATCCATGAAGAGATTATCTTTAAGATGATAAGAAGTTAATCCTATTGGTCTTAAATGATACAAAGGTGTATAAGGGTGGTTAACAAGTATTAAAAGTTAAACGAATCAAGGATGTTGTCAGCCGTATTTTTAGGTAAACCTAGAGGTGCTTAATACATTCAAGAGGTTGTGTTTTAAGGTATTTGAATCATATAATATCCGTATCATAAGTCTTGAAGTCAAACGAGTTATGAAACAAAAGTCGACAAAAGTTGTCGCAACTTAGGTTCATAATTTCACTTAAACATTAGGTCAAATGTTACTAAGCTTTTCTCCCAATTTACAAGGAATTACGGGGTGATCTATCCACAAAATTAAAGATCTATTAAGCTAGTTTCCAACGCATTAAACCGTTTGTCAATATGATCTCGGAGTATAGAGATATTCGTATTTTCACAAGCCTGCGCAGATTGGTAGGTGACAAGTAGGTGCATCACCTACTTGCCAAAATAAGAGGACAGAATTAAGCCCCAAAGTCGGCCAAGAGGAGTTAGTCCTAATAATATGTACATAGGATACCGACCTTACATCACTCCGAAAAGTTTAGAACGTGATTCCATGAGTCGAGCATGCATTATATATATGTATCTATTTTACTCTACCGAGTCGCACTATAGTCGGCCGGGTACGACACCTATTGTGCAACCAATGATCAGTTGGGATTTACTGAGCTCCACGTGGCCGGGTACGATTCTACCGAGCCTTATGATGGCCGGGTATATTTTTACCGAGCCTATTACGGTCGGGTACGATATGATGATGATGATGCCCACAGAGGCGTATGTTTTAAAAGTTTATGTATATATACATACATATTATGCATTTCATGTCAGTAGCTCTCAGAGGTACGCAGATGTTACAAGTTGTATATTCTCTATCCCTGCTTATATTACTGTTTGTACATATGGTTACCTGCCTTACATACTCAGTACTTTATTCGTACTGACGTTCTTTTATTTGTGGACACTGCATGTCGTGCTGCAGGTCCTGATAGACAGGCAGGTGCAGCTCCCCCACCATAGTAGGCTGTCCAGTTCAGCAGTGATTGGCGAGATCCCTTCTCCGGACTTGCCGTGGTCTTGGTATGCATTTTTGTTATAGACATTATGGGTATGTCGGGGCCCTATTCCGGCTATGTTGCAGCACTTATGTTCCTTTAGAGGCTCATAGACAGGTGTCGACTCATGTATAGATTGGTATGCCTTGTCGGCTGGTCTTTGTTGTATAGTCTTTCATGGTAGCGCGGTAGCTCGTACCTTATATATAGTTTCTTGATTGCCTGGTCATCCCATGTTATGTATGTTCATGCCATCATATTTTATTGTTGGTTGTCCATGATCCATGTCTACCATTTATATTGATCTCATCAGCCCTAAAAGATAATAAAGAATGTTAGATAAAATGTACTTGGTGCTTGGCAAGTATGGTCGGGTGCTAATCATGGCCCTCTGGTTTGGGTCGTGACAGTTATTTTGCCATATTGTATGTTTATTATAAATTCAAGTATTTATTCTAATAACCTCTATTTTTTCTAAATAACTTCTATATCCAAAAAGAAAAAATATAAATCTAGTATCTTTTTTATTATAATAATAATAATAATAACAATTTAAATAATATAAAATTAACTAACAATAAAAATTGGGGCCTTCAATTTTGGGGTGGGGGAGGAGGGGGGCTACAATAATTGCTTTAGCTGCCTCCCCCTAGGGCCAGCACTGTGTATGGAAAGAGTCATATTTAACTTATATATCACAGTATAATCTATATTATATTAAAAGGAGAGTAGTGAATCATGTGGTTAAGCCAAGTGACAAGATAAAAAAAAAGTCACTTGGCAATTTTAAGACAACATAATTTAAATTATAAATGAAAATATAATTAATGGAAGTAGTTTAATGAATCTTATACTTAATCTAAATAGATCTTAGACAAATTTAATCTATATATCTACATTTAAAATTAAATTTGTAAGTATATTTATATCTATATTGATTCACCCATAGATTTTTTCTATATTAGCCAGAGATATGAAGGTAAAAATTAATTAAAAATTCTAATCGGAAAAAAAAAATAGAAAGACATAATTGAGATAACCTATGACTATTTATACATTGGAGTAAGTTAAAATATAAAATAAAATTAAAATTTACTTAAGTTATTAAAGATATATTGAGTTTAAAAATTAAATAAATTCAAGCAGCAAAATAAGATCTTACAAAAAGTATATAAATTATTTATAAGGTAAGAAAAAACTTAAATAATCAGTAAAAAAATATTTTAAAAATAAGAATAACAAAGTCATATTAATATTGATAAATCGGGCAAACGAATATTTTATACGTAAATATTACTACAACATTCAGATATAATGTGTTCAAACAATTAAGAAAATATTTTTTTATTAATATTTGAATTGAGTGAAGTAAGTTTAAGTTTGAAAGTATAACATAATTATTTGAAAATGTAGTCAAATATAGAAAATAGAATAATAAAACTTATTTGAATTTGAGAAAGATTACTTTTTATCTATATTATATTAGAATGAATGTGGTAGAAATAGATATTAAATTCAAACAAGCTAATAAAAATCAACATGACAATGTAATAATATTAGGTATTGAATAATATAATATCAAAAATAAATAATAAATAGAGAAAAAATAAAAATTCAGATTTTTTATCATAGAGAAGAAGGGTAAAACTTATTTAAATTTGAGATGAGAATTTTTTTTATATTATGATAAGAAAATTCATAATATGGATAAGTCCACGTAACTCAAGTCTAATAGATAAAATCAAAAACTAAAAATATTGAATAATAGAAATAAATTAGAGATAATATGAGATATTTATAAATCATAAGGTTAGAAAATAAAATAAATTAAATATACAATGCTTAAAATCTTATTAAAATTTAAATAATTTAAAATTTTTGAGCAATATTTTTAAAACAAAATAAATCTTTAATTTATGATTATAAATTATATATTTATCTATATTATATTAAAGAATAGTATTTTATAATGATATTAAAAAAAGTTACGAGTTAATGAAAATCCACATAAAATGTAATAAGACTATATATTAGATTAAAAGTTAGCAAAATTATTAAAAAATTACTATTAGAAATGAAAGAGAAAGGCTATTTGAATTTGAAATTAGAAATTTGTTAAAACTACGATTAGAATGTCCAAACTATGGATAATATCACGAAATTGAAGTCTTATTTATGAAAACAAATATTAAAATAGAAAATAAATTTCTAATATAGGTAAATTTTACTAATAAAAATCAAAGATTAAATTTGTATTAAATCTAAAAAGGAAAGAAAATTTACGTAAGAAATAAAATTATAATGAAAATATTACTACAACATTAACATATAATGTGTTCAAACAACAAAGAAAATATTTTTCTATGATTAATATCTGAATTGAGTGCAGTTAGTTAAAGTTTGAATATATAGCATAATATTTTGAAAATGCGGTCCAATTTAGAAAATAGAATGATAGGAATTATTTGAATTTGAGAAGAATTTTTTTTTATTTCATAAGTTTTTATTTTTAAAAATATGACGTAAAGAAATAAAATGACAATAAACATATTACTACATATATATAATATGTTCAAACAATTAAGAAATTATTTTTCTATGATTAAAATAAAATTTTAAAAATATAAATAACTTTCTAATATAGGTAATTTTACTAATGAAAATTAAAATTAAATTTGTATCTTAAAGCTTAAAAAAAGAAAATTTAACTGCATCTAATACAAAAATAATTGTAAGATAACTCAATATATTTGTAACATAATCATCAAATATATGTATTAATATTTTAGACTAATTCAATTTTACAATTTAAAATAAAATATGATATTATTCTGGTTATAAAAAATTAATATAAAAATAATTAAAATTTATAGTAGGGAAGAGAATTTATTAAAAAATAGAGATAGTGTGAGGATACTTATACATTAAATTAGTTTAAAAATAAATAAATTAAAACATTAAATTATATTTAAAAATATTACAATAAATTTAAATGATTAAAAAAATTGAATGCATAAAAATATACCAAATTTCAAGAATAAAACATTTATATTTATTAAAGAATATTAAAAGAATAATAAGCAAGATATTAATAAAGATAATAAAAAATTATATGATAGTAAAATAATATTAAATAATAAATAATACAATAACTATAAGAAAAAAGAATTTGCGTAAAAATAATGTGATGAATAAGACATATTTAAATTTTACATAAAAATAAAGTGATAGTAAGAAGTTTGTTAAAATAATATGATCTAATGTGCTCAAACAAGACAGATCGCAATATGATAAGTTAGTATTCTTTGATACTGATTAGCAAAACGAAGTGCAAGTACTAAAATTAAGTAGTTAGATTGCTACAAATAAAAAATAAAATAGGTTGTGCACTACGAGATTTGAATAATAATTTCATATCCTACTTCATAATTAATATCTAATGTTATATAATTTTTATCTGAGAGGTTTATATTTTAAGGTTATTTGCACATGATTCAAATAACCAACATCACAATTTAATATGATTTGTGTCCGCGCATCGCGCGGGTACTAATACTAATACTTTTTAAACAAAAGGTGTTCAATTGGCCACTCTTTGTCGACTATAGTTCCGCCCTGTAAAATCTATTCTGTTTATGTTGCAAATCTATACAGTAATACTACATACTTCTTATATATAAAACATCAAGTTACAAACATTAATTAAGACCATAAAAGATAATATGGTCATTGCTACAATAACCATATGTAATAACATCATTTATTTATCTATACTATATTATAGAAGATAAACTTCATGTGCCATAAGAAAAGACCTATGGCTTTATATTGTTATCCATTTAATTTTCAGCATTTGTAATAGCAGTAGCAATATTTGTTGTAGCAATTTCCATAAGCTGCATCTTCCTTCTTGCACCAATGGTTACACTTATTGGGAAAACACTTCCCATTCCAGCCTTTACTAGGCTTTCCACAATACTTTGCTTCTGTTATCTTCATCTCTGCATTAAACCATAGGACAAAAGAACTCTTAAGGCAATTAAAAACGGATCTTTACGCAAATAGCTAGTTGACCCGATTATCCATGGTTCATCTTTCCTAGCTGGTATTATATAGGGCAACCCGGTGCACTAAGCTCTCGCTATGTGCGAGATCGAGAAAGGGTCGGACCACAAGGGTCTATGGTACACAATCTTACCCTGCATTTCTGCAAGAGGTTATTTCTACGGCTTGAACACGTGACCTCTAGATCACATGGCAGCAATTTTACCAGCAATTATACATGAATTATATAGTGATTATATATGATTGTAAATACAATATATATGAATTATACACATATTATATATCCGCAAATTAATTTTAATTTAAGTGATTGGGTAATCGGCTATTTAGGTTAATTCTTCATAAAAACAAAGAAATGCCCTTTTTTTTGTTAAAAAATAATTATTCTTTATACAACATGAAAAGAAAATACTCATTTTGTTACAACGAAAGAAAATATTTTTTCTACATCATGAAAGAAAATACTTATTTCGTTGAGATAAAAGAAAATGCTTTTTATTACATCATTTTGTTAAAATAAAAGAAAATACTTTTCTACATCACGAAAAGAAAGTATTTTTTTGTTGAAACGAAAGAAAATACTTTTTTTACATCATGAAAAAAAAATACTCATTAATACTGTTGAAATGAAAAAGAAAGTGTTTTATCTACAATATGAAAAGAAATTACTCTTAATAATATGCTTGTTTACGATGGAGGGTGCGAGGAGGGTTTGGGTTGGAGGGTGAGGGTGAGGGTGGGGGTGGGTGGGAGGGGGATGGGGAGGGGTGGGTGGGGTATGGGTGGGTAAGGTTAGTAACCAGAAAATAGGAAAGTAAATAAGAAAGAGACAAATGCTTAAGAATTGCTCACCAGAAGCAAACATGAGAAGAAAACAAAAGAGTAGAGCACACAAAGTTATTTTGCTCGCCATTTCTAATTAAGTTCCTTAATTTGAAATACTTTGTGAAATTGAGGCTATACCAAAGGGTGTATTTATAGTGATTCAAGAATAATTTTTTAAACATAAAAAGTTCTCCTATTTACTATTGTATAAATTAACCTTGAACAGAAGGAAGGAAAATGTCAAACAAATTAAATAAACTAGATAAATATGGAAAGAAAAAATAATCAGACGAGTACTGAGTCTTGATAAACTTTTGAACTGATCAAAGTTTTTTCTTTCTTGCATCACCGTGAAAGTAACAAGATTCCTACTACTGTAAATTAAAGAAAGTCAAAAATTTACTTGATACTAGGGCAAGTATACAATAGTATAATTTAGGGAAAATGATATTGTATAGCCGCTGTAAAAATAATAGTCTAAAAAATATATAAAAATTACATATATATATATATATATATATATATATATATATATATATATATATATATATATATATTGTAGGTTATATACAAAAATTATACAAATTTTATACACTTTTTCGGCTACCAAATGTAAATATTTTCTGGCGCGGACTAAAAGTAATAATACCCCTATAATTTATGTAGGTTTTCTAACTAACCTTAAAAACTAATTCAAGCTTAAGCTCAAGTTGAGGTGAGAAAAACTAGCAAGAATGATTACTATGCTCAGAGGCGGAGTCAGGATTTCAAGCTTATGGATTCGGATTCTAATCTGTTTAAGTTAGTGGGTTCTAAATTAATTATTTATACATTTAAATAAAAAAAATTTAAGACAAATATAGAGTTCAAACCAAAACTACTGGGTTCGGTCGAACTCGCTCCTGACCCTAAATGCTTCAATCCCAAACTCAAGTTGAGGTTGGCTAACTACATGAATCTCTGTAACGACCCGACCGGCCGTTTTGAGCTTTTGCACTTTGCTCGTTAGTTCTCGAGTGTGACCTGCCCCATGCGATGTATTATGACTTATGTAAATCGTTGGTTTTGGTTTTCAGGGTAATCGGAATAAATTTGGAAGAAATAATCCTCAGTTGAAGCTTGAAATTTGAAAGGTTTGACCAAGATTTGACTTGTTTGTATATGATCTCGGATGAAAATTTTTATGATTTAATTAGCTCCGTTGGGTGATTTGGAATTTAGGAGCGTGATCGGAATGCATTTTGGAAGTCCGTGGAAGGTTTAGACTTGAATTGGCGAAATTGAGGTTTTGATGTTTTCCGGTTGATAGGTGAGATTTTGATATAGGGGTCAGAATGGATTTTCGGAAGTTATAGTAGTTTCGTTGTGTCATTTGGGATGTGTGTGCAAAATTTCGGGTTATTCGGACGTGGTTTAGTTGAGTTTTTTATCGAAAGAGTTATTTAGAAGGTTTTGGAATTTTTAGGCTTGAATCCAATACGAATTTGGTGTTTTGATGTTTTTTTGAGCGTACCGAAGGTTGGAACAAGTTTGAATGACGTTATGGGATATGTTGGCATATTTGATTGAGGTCCTGAGAGCCTCGAGTGAGTTTCAGGTGGTCAATCGGACCATTTCATGTTTTGCAAAGTTGCAGTTCAGTGTTGCAGGCATTTGGCCTTCGCGTTCGCGAAGGGTTAGCTGGTGAGGTGGAGATTTTAGCCTTCGCATTCGCGAGGGAGGCTCCACATTCGCAAAGGACTGGGTTCGTCGTGCATCGCGTTCGCGAGGGAGGCTCTGCGTTCGCATAGGGGAAGTGAGAAGCTGGGTTTGAGGATTTATTTGTTCTTCGTGTTTGCGGAAAAGGAGTCGCGTTCGCGTTGGGTTAGGGAGTCAAGTCTTCGCGTTTGCGAATGGTAGGACGCGTTCGCGGTGAAGATTTGGTCAAAGTAATTTTGTGCTTCGCGAACGCGAGGCTTTGACCGCGTTCGCGAAGAAGGATTTTTATGTCTGGGCAGAATGATTTAAAAAGGCTATTCCGCGATTTTGAGGCTAAGTACCTCCATTATTGGGCGATTTGAAGCTTGGGAGAGCTAATTGAAGAGGGAATTCAAGAGGATTTCATGGAGGTAAGATTTTTGGTCCCTAAAGTTGTTTCTATGATGAATTCTATCATTGTAAGCTTGAATTCCATGGAAAAATCAGTAGCAAAAATGGGTAATTAGGGCTTGAGATTAAGAGACCTTTGAGTGGGGATTTGAGGGCCATTTGAGGTTCGATTTTGATGTTTTTGATATGTATAGACTCGCGTGAGGATGAGGATTCCATTGATGTTAATTTTATCGGATTCCGAGACATGGGCCTGGGGGCCGGGTTTAAGCAATTTCGGGATTTTGATGTAAAATTAGATATTTTCGAGTGGGCTTCGTTTCCTTTGCCTATTTTAATGATTATGTACTGATTGTGGCTATATTTAGAGCATCCGGAAGTCGATTCGTGCGGGCATGGCATCGCGGGCTAGAGTTTTGACTGGATCGAGGTGAGTAATGATTGTAAATGATGTTCTGAGGGTTTGAAACCTTAGATTGCACTTCGTAGTGCTATATTGAGGTGAGTCACATGCTTGATGACGAGCGTGGGGTCGTGCACTATTGGGGATTATGACCTGGTTCGTCCCAATTGATGGTTTTACCGTATATTTAACTGAAATCTATTTGTTATCATCATTATTTGGGCTGAATGCCATATTTGGGCTTCATGCCAACTATTTGAACCTTTCGGGGATTTTTGTTGATATTGCCTCACTGTTTTGACTTTATACTTGAACTCAGTCATGTTATTTTCTACTATTTTTTTCAAAACTTAGCCATGTTCACTCAGTTTTGATACTCAAATGATATTTAAATAATGTTTTGGGCTGAGAAACACTATTTTACTGTTGCCCGAGAGGCTTATGTGATTTTTAACTGAGTAAGGCCGAGGGGCTGTATTGTGAGGATATCTTTTGGGTCGGGTTGCATGCCGCAGCGGTGATACACTAATTTGATTATGAGGCCGAGGGCCTGAGATATGTATGCCACGAGGTGGCTTGTTGATATTGATATGAGGTCGAGAGCCTGTTTATGATGCCACAAGGTGGCTTGATATTGGACTTGGGCCGTAAGGGGCCCCTCTAGGAGTCTGCACACCCCCAGTGAGCGCGAGTACTCATTGTGATGTGAGATATAGCCAGAGGGGCTAGTATTGTTCTATGTGATTGCCCGGGGGGCTGGTATTGTTCTGAGATATTGCCCGAGGGGCGGATTGTTGACACTATGCCTGAGGGGCGAACCTTATGTGCTTATCTTTCTTATTTGCCTGTCATTTACCTATTTAATTGTGTAGTGTGCCCGAGGGACGGATTTTTTGTGCTTATCTGCACTAATTGTTTGGCATTCATTTGTGTAACTATTGAAAAGTCATTTTCAAAGAAGTTAAACTGAGCTAATATGTTTTTAAGAGATTTTTCAGCTTCATTGCTTTTTTCTGGTTTTGTATTGCTTCTATACAGCATGTTGATGTACTTTTCGTGATTTCTTACCATTTAGACTCTAATTATGATTATTAATCACTGAGTTAGAGTACTCACTTTACTCCTTGCACCTTGTGTGCAGATTCAGGTATTTTTGAACCCGGTAGCGGGTATTGGCTGATCGGAGGCAGAGCCATCGGAGTTTAGCAAGGTAGCTGCCGGCGTTTGCAGACTATTTTTCTCCCTCTTTATATCATTAGTCCGTATTTTGTACGTTTCAGACTTTTGTGTGAGCATGTTTTTTTTTAACTTATATGTTTGGCAGTGTCCCTATTAGTGGAAGTGACAGCGCGATGGCTATATGATGAGTACGTTAGTACTATGAGATGTACCCATATGATTTGGAAGCGGCAAGAAGGGTCTGCTGGAGGATAGAAGAACTATTAGGTTCTTGATTTTCATCTCGATTGGAGGTATAACCCCGAGTTATAGGCATGTGAAGAATCTTTTCATGTTTCCCAGTTGTGAGTGAAGTAAATTTCATGTTACGGTATGAGTTCAGACTCAAGAAGACTAAGTGACTGCGTACAGTTTATGACGGTGGGGAGGTATACAAAAATGTTAGTTGGAGGCAAAGCAGGTAGGTTATCTCCTGCGAAGTGTTATGAGGTTGAGCGATCCTTATGTGTCTGTTAGAAGATCTCATTTACGAGCGAAAGATATGTGTTGTAATTTAAATTGGGTTGCTTAGAGAGTGGTGTAACTGTTGTGAGAGTGAATGCGAGATTTGCAAAAGAGTTAAAATTCTGGATGATCTATGTTTTCACAAGCTTGCAAAGGATTTTGAGTTTAATCTCACTATGGTATTATGACATCAATAGAGTATAAGCGTTATTACTTATTGAGTGTGTGTTGATCTATGGCTTTAAGCCAAGTGGGGGAGTTTGCTATTGATTAGTTGATTGCACGATTATGTGCTATGTCGGTTCCAGTTTGAGGCGTCCAGGTGAATCAGTTATGGCCTACGAAGATTGAGACCGAGAATGGCTCGAGTAAAGGAAAATTCTTAACAAAGATTATAGGATGCTTCACAGGTGTGTGAGAATCACGGGATGTCTTGAGTCGTTGTTGGTAAAGGATGCTCGGTGCATAGAGCAGGAAGTTGCTTGGTTGTAATGGAATGATGTCACATTCTGTAGTGTCAGAGTGCCAATGAGGCACGGGTTGATCGTTCATTTGATCAGGTTAATTACAGTTTAAGTAGAGTGGATGATTCTCGGGAATGGTTCTAATAGGTTCAAAATTTTACATGTAATAATTGGGTATCTTCAAGTTGTATGTGTGGCTAGAAACTGAGTTTTCATTGGAAGATGGCAAGACTTGTGGTATTTTCTATATTAATTATGGGATTCTATATATCAGTGTCAGGAAGGCAAAGGTAATGGCTTTGGATTCGTAGGAAGTCTCTTCAGGGTAAGCATTTTGAACGTGGTGCTTTTGGAAACATTAAGAAAGTACTCAGCGGCTTATGAGCCTTGAACAGTGTGGTTTTATGCTTGGGTCTCGTGTGCTAAATTTGGGTTGAGGAATGGTGATGTTATAGCAAGAAGGAGTATCAAGTCGAAGGTAAATCAAAAGGGAGCTTGGATAGATGGGATAGCTTGATAGCAAGTCGGGCTGGTATGATAAGGATATGATTAGTTCCTTGGGGGTGTTCGACGTAATGAGTTTTTACGGGCATTTCGCGGCAATGCTCTTGGGTTTTAATGGCCTGCGTAGGTTGATTGAGTTAGGAAGATTCAGTCCTGACAGACTTGTTTGTGCAAAGGTGAGGCAGAGAGTTCTTGTTGATTTCTACCGTGGCTAGAGATGTATATTTTCTACTGGCATGAGGGCATGGGATGTGTAGTGATTTTCTTCCAGATGAGTTCAATGGAAAGTTTTGGTTGGTTGGGTACATAGTTGTTGGTGGCTCGGAAGAGATATGAAGCCCTCATGTTATCCTAGTATGGTATGGTATATGCGGTATGTTGTGGAGGATTGAGATTGCGTGTGTAAGGCTACAGTTCAGTTCTGAAAGGAAGGCCATAAAACTCTTAGGCAACGGGCAGTCTCAGACAATTAGAGAAATGAGCTTCAGATAATTAGAGAAAGGGTCTTCGTATGATTAAGGAAAGGGTATTGCTAATTTCGGGTGATTTGACGAGGGTTTATGTTTCAGAAAAGGCAATGTGATTAAGTTGATGGTACATCGGTAGTATTGCGGCACTTTCTTGGTAGATCGACTGCTAATATTCGAGTTTGCTTGGTGGCACAGAAGAATTTTAGAGTGTCTCTCGTGGAATAATTGGGTATTTGAGGTGTGGTATACCTTCGGACGGTTGAATTGGGATCAGGTATGGTAATTCGATATGGAATTGGAGACTGGGAATTCTCATGTTCAGGCTATGTTGTGGTTGTAGGTCGCGTGTATCGACACTATCTAGTGACTATCGGGGTTTAGAGACCCGAGTAGATCTTTTGTTGCTTGATATGTTAGAATTTGGATATGATATTGGGTTCAGACTGGTTGTCTCCGTGTTGTGTAACTCTGGACTATTGCACTAAGGCGGCACTGTTGACTATGCCGGAAATGCCACGGATTGAGTGGCGAGGTTCGACGGATTATGTCCTAATGGAGTGGTTTTATATTTCGAAGACCCAACGGACGGCTGGGAAGGATTGTCTTTATTAGTGGGGGCTTTCGTGATAGATGTCAGTGAAGAGGCTTCTACCATTGATTCAGTCTCGGTGGTGAGGGACTTTTCAGATGTGTTTCTTGTAGTCGGGCATGTCGCCAGGCAAGGTTGTTGATTTCAGTATTGATTTGATTCCGGGCATCATATTGTATGGCCCGGCAGGGTTAAAGGAGTCGAAGGAGCAGTTTCAAGATTTCCTTGATAAGGAGTTCGTTGGCAGGCCAATATGGATGCGTGTTCTAACTTGAGTCGGCTTGGTTGGCTCTGAATTGTATGGTTGAGGGATATGTTGATTCGATTGTTATTGAGCTTATTAGTAATCTGGGAAGATCTATGAGTTACGTTTCTGTGTTGTGAGGTGTTAGGATTTGTGAGTTATAGGCACATATGGTGTGGTGTTACGTATTTGCTTTACCGTGGTTATAATGATTTACTTTGGTTCTAGACATCAATTGCGCGTGGTCGTCAATTTCGAGCAAAATGACTTGAGGTGTTTCAGCGTTGCAGCAAAGTTATGTGGAGGTATGACCTTACGGGTTGGATTTGTGTATTTTGCTCCTATGATGTGAGACGGGTTCTCAGCCTTGTGTTGTGGTAGTACTGGTGAGTTTGAGGTACAGCTCTTTCATTTGAGTCATTTTCATGATTGAGTATGTTCGGACAATTACTTATCGGTGCGCGTATTGTGCAAGTTGTGGCTTAGGCCTGTATTGATGTGTCATGTCACCATAGTAGTGTGTTGGATTAGAGGAGATCGTTGGGATCAGTAGTGAATACGAATGAATTCGATTTCAGCATGTTGGAAGGATAATATCGAGCTTCGGCTCGGAAATTTGTTGTGGTATTTGCCAAAGGAGAAGTGGCTTCATGAATGGTTGATCTGGGAAATGGTTATGGCTTACCGCATGTTTTAGTGATCATTGGCAGTATATGAAAGTGTTGGGATGAGACTTTGGTTGATAAGAGTTTTCTATCGGTATTCAGGTGTTGTGTACAGCTGTTGTGATTAAAAGTTATCACTACAAGTGTTTGAGTTATGTGGTATATTATGTGATTGCAGCTGAGATAGCAGATATGGTTTGTTATAGCTTGTTCGGACTTATTCACAATATAAATGTGAGATTTTGATCGTATTGATATTTTAAAAGTGGAAATGTGATTCTATGGTTTATGGGCTAGATTGGGATGTGAAATTTCAGTTACAATGTATTATCGGGCCTATATGAGATAGGGTTACATGTGATCACCTCCGGGTATATGCATGGTAGGGTTATTCAACGATTGGTTGGCTTTTGGAACAACCCTGGGCACGTTCGAGGACGAACGTATGTTTAAGTAGGGGAGGATGTAATGACCCGACCGGTCATTTTGAGCTTTTGCACTTTGCTTGTCAGTTCTCGAGTATGACCTGCCCCATGCGATGTATTATGACTTATGTAAATCGTTGATTTTGGTTTACAGGGTAATCGGAATAAATTTAGAAGAAATAGTCCTCAGTTAAAGCTTGAAATTTGAAAGGTTTGACCAAGATTTGACTTTTTTGTATATGATCTCAGATCGGAATTTTTATGATTTGGTTAGCTCCGTTGGGTGATTTGGGACTTAGGAGCGTGATCGGAATGCATTTTGGAAGTCCGTGGAAGGTTTAGACTTGAATTGGCGAAATTGAGGTTTTGGCGTTTTTCGGTTAATAGGTGAGATTTTGATATAGGGATCAGAATGTACTTTCGGAAGTTGCAATAGTTCAGTTATGTCATTTGGGATGTGTGTGCAAAATTTCAGGTCATTCAGACGAGGTTTGGTTGGTTTTTTTATCGAAAGCATAATTTAGAAGGTTTTGGAATTTTTAGGCTTGAATCCGATGCGAATTTGGTATTTTGATGTTGTTTTGAGCGTTTCGAAGGTTGGAACAAGTTTTAATGAGGTTATGGGATATGTTAGAATATTTGTTGAGGTCCTGAGGGCCTCGGGTGAGTTTCGGGTGGTCAATCGGACCATTTCATGTGTTGCAAAGTTGAAGAAACATTTTTGTTCAGTGTTGCAGGCATTTGGATTTCGCGTTCGCGAAGGGTTAGCTGATGAGGTGGAGATTTTTGCCTTCGCGTTCGCGAGGGAGGCTCTGCATTCGCGAAGGGCTGGGTTTGTCGTGCATCGCGTTCGCGAGGGAGGCTCCGCGTTCGCGTAGGGGAAGTGAGCAGCTAGGTTTGAGGATTTATTTGTTCTTCGTGTTCGCGGAAAGGGAGTCGCGCTCGCGTTGGGTTGGGGAGCCAAGTCTTCGCGTTCTTGAACGGTAGGACGCATTCGCGATGAAGGAAATTTGGTCAAAGTAATTTTGTGCTTCGCGAACGCGAGGCTTTGACCGCGTTCGCGAAGAAGGATTTTTATGCCTGGGCAGAACGATTTAAAAGGGCTATTCCGCGATTTTGAGGCTAAGTACCTCTATTGTTGGGCTATTTTGAAGCTTGGGAGAGCTAATTGAAGATGGAATTCAAGAGGATTTCATGAAGGTAAGATTTTTGGCCTCTAAATTTGTTTCTATGATGAATTCTATCATTGCAAGCTTGAAATCCATGGACAAATCAGTAGCAAAAATGGGTAATTAGGGCTTGAGATTAAGAGACCTTTGAGTGGGGATTTGAGGGGTCATTTGAGGTCCGATTTTGATATTCTTGATATGTATAGACTCGCGTGAGGATGAGGATTCCATTAATGTTAATTTTATCGTATTCCGAGATGTGGGCCCGGGGGCGAGTTTGACCAATTTCGGGATTTTGATGTAAAATTGGATATTTTCGAGTAGGCTTCGTTCCCTTTGCATATTTTAATAATTATGTACTGATTGTGGCTAGATTTGGAGAATCTGGTGGACGATTCGCGCGCGCAAGGCATCGCAGGCTAGAGTTTGGACCGGATCGAGGTGGGTAATGATTGTAAATAATGTTCTGAGGGTTTGAAACCCCGGATTGCACATCGTAGTGCTATATTGAGGTGAGGCACACGCTTCATGATGAGCGTAGGACCGTGCACTATTGGGGATTGTGACTTAATCCGTCCCGATTGTTGATTTTACTATATATTTGACTGAAATTTATTTGATATCATCATTATTTGGGTTGAATGCCATATTTGGGCTAAATGCCAGTTATTTGAACCCTTCGGGGATTTTTGTTGATATTGCCTCACTGTTTTGACTTTATACTTGAACTTAGTCATGTTATTTTCCACTGTTTTTTTCAAAACTCAGCCATGTTCACTCAGTTTTAATACTCAAATGATATTTAAATGATGTTTTGGGCTGAGAAACACTGTTTTACTGTTGCCCGAGAGGCTTATGTGATTTTTGACTAAGTAAGGACGAGGGTCTGTGTTGTGAGGATATCTTCTGGGTCGGGCTACACGCCGCAGCGGTAATACACTGATTTGATTATGAGGCCGAGAGCCTGAGTTATGTACGCCATGAGGTGGCTTGTTGCTATTGATATGAGGTTGAGAGCCTGTTTATGATGTCACGAGGTGGCTTGATATTGCGCTTGCGCCGTAAGGGGCCCTTCCAGGAGTCTGCACACCCTCAGTGAGCACGGGTACCCATTATGATGTGAGATATAGCCCGAGGGGCTGGTATTGTTCTATGTGATTGCCCGAGGGGCTGGTATTGTTCTGAGATATTTCCGGAGGGGCAAATTGTTGACACTGTGCCCGAGGGGCGAACCTTATGTGCTTTTCTTTTATATTTGCATGTCATTTACCTGTTTAATTGTGTAGTGTGCCTGAGGGGCGGATTTTCTGTGCTTATCTGCACTAATTGTTTGGCATTCATTTGCGTAACTGTTGAAAAGTCATTTTCAATGACGTTAAACTGAGCTAAGATGTTTTTAAGAGATTTTTCAGCTTCATTGCTTTTTACTAGTTTTGTACTGCTTCTGTACAGCATGTTGATGTACTTTTCGTGATTTCTTACCATTCAAACTTTAGTTATGATTATTACTCACTTAGTTGGAGTACTCACTTTACTCCCTACACCTTGTGTGCAGATTCAGGTATTTCTGAACCCGGCAGCGGGTATTGGCTGATCGGAGGCAGAGCCATCGGAGTTTTGCAAGGTAGCTGCCGGCATTCGCAACACTGCTTTTCTCCCTCTTTATTTCATTAGTCTGTATTTTGTACATTTCAGACTTTTCAGTTGTATTTAGACCCCACTAGATGCTTGTGACTTGTGACACCCCGGTATCAGGCTGTGTTGGGTTGTACTTCCACACTTTTATCGATATTATCTGCTACTTCGTATGATTAAGTATGTCTTAGACTGTTTATTAATGTTTAACTGTTTAAAAAAAATTGAATTGGAACTAGTTGGCTGGCCTTGTCTTCATGAGAGGCGCCATTACGATCGGGTACGGATTTAGGATCGTGACAATCTCATTGACCATATCATTTCTTTTAAGCTTATCTCAAATCAATATTAGATAAAAATAAAATTAAAAATTAAAAACACTAGAAGTTCTCTTATCTACCGGTAAAAAATCTTTGATATTGCTAAAAGACTCCTAGAAAATATGAATATTTCTACTGGTTGAGAAGTTAGTAAGCTTTTACTATAAACAAGTGCCGCGGAAATCTAATTTGTCCACAAAGAAAATATTTCAAGTTGCTTCACGTTTGAAAGTTTCAAAGCTAAATTAGATATTTGATGCGGATTCAAGATTTAAATTATGTGAATTCAACATTAAGGTTATTAATGTTGAACCCGTTATATTTTTAAAGTTATGAGTTCATATTTTTTTATTACCTAAAATTTTAATAAATTTTTATACATAAATTTATGCTTCGCTTTAAAAATTATGAGTTTAGAATGTTTTGAAAAAATTAATGGTTGAAACAAAGTTAAATCTTCAAGAATTAAATACTTTTCTTTATGTGTGTTTATTAGATAGAACGAGAGAAGAAATTTGTTTCTTTAAGAAAAAGAAACTTTTTTTCGTATGAAGAGAAAAATATTATACGGAAAATTTTTATCCCATTCTATTTTTATATATTTATTATTGTTATAAAATAAAAAACCGTAAAGTAAAGACGAGTATGGAGAGATTGATATAATATTGAATTTCAAACTGACGTATCCTTTTTGCCTTAACTTGAGCTGATCACCTAATTCTAGTTTCTCGGATATTATATTGGACAATTGATATTATGGCTTTGCCTCTGCAAAAGTATAAATAGACGCTTAACCATGGAAGCTGGTTACTGTCTTCCTTTAAAATGCCACCACGTTGTCCATTGATTAGCTTCCACAATGAGATATATTAGAGGCAGAGGCACTTACATTTTTCACTAGGTATGGATAATTTTTTACCGTATCACGATTTGGAATTCTCATCCTCGGGACCGTGATGGCGCCTAACATTTCACTTGCTAGGCAAGCCAACGTTAGAGATTCTTTAAGCCAATTTTTTATACATTTCAATAATTAACAGCAATTAAGCTACAACAAGTTAAGAGAGTGCGGAAATCAATAACAATCTTAATATTTATATACAAGTACCCCAAATTTGGAGTCACAGTCCACGAACCAAACAATCGAAAAGAAATAATCCTCGCATATCTAATTTCAGCATAATTAATCCCAATATTACTAATCCAAACGTTACTATTACACTGCATTCAATACTATTCTTATACACCCTACCAAACGATCCCTCACTGCAAAAAACTTAAATAAAAAAATATCAAGACCCGAATTTTCCACCGTCGGGACCGTGATGGAGCCTAACATTGAACCCGCCAGACAAGCCAACGTTACAAGATATTTCACTTTTTCCTTTATATTTTAACAATTAAATTTAACAAAAATAAATCAGCGAAAATAAATGCAGAAATACACGGTTTAAAAGATTATCTTTAAGCTTATAACAAAAGCCGAAATAAAATTCACCTAGAACTAGTGTCACAACTCACGAACAGTCTACGAGTACTACAAATAATGGTCTGAACAAAAGTTTACATCTGTCTCAAAAGTAAATAAAATAGAAATGAAATAGGATAGAAGGGGATGCCAGGGTTTACGGATGCCTGTAGGACTACCTTGAGTCTCCTGAATGTAGTAACAACAACCATCCTCTCGATCAGCCACTAACTCCGAAATCTGCACAGAAAGTTCAGAGTGCAGTATCAGTACAACTGACCCCATCTACTGGTAAGTGCCGAGCTTAACCCCGATAAAGTAGTGACGAGACTACGACGGGGCATACAATATATACAATCTACAACAGTTTATACTAAACAGAAAGGAAATGCAGAATGTAATAAAGCAATAACTGGCATTAAATAAATCTAGAACCCAACTTTTCTACTAGTATTCAGCTATAACCAATCCTTATGGGTGTTTCAACATCACAGTAATAGACCTCAACAGAAATGAATACCTAACAACAACTGATGCGGCGTGCATCCTGATCCCATCATATAAACAACAACAGTATCAATATTCACCCTTATTCCTCCTTGTTATGGCGTACAACCCGATCCCACCTGTCCACCCTTATTACTCTTCAATATATATCACCCTTATTCCTCCTGTTGTAGCGTGCAACCCGATCCCACATGTCCACCCTTATTACTCTTTGTTGCGGCATGCAACCCGCTCCCACCAGACAATCACATTCACCCTTATTCCTCCTTGTTGTGGCGTGCAACCCGATCCCAATATATAAATCAGCACCAAACACGAAAATAAGGACAAGTGTTTCACAAATTAGTTCAGATCCTCCACAACACTTATACCTCAATCTACACAATGAAAATATCACTATGATTATGAAACTTTATCAGTGTAAACTACTCTGCGAGACCAACCAAGGTGTACCATACGATACCAATAAACAAATACAAGTCAATAGAGTAGTAAAACGAAATCATGAAACGATTAAATACTTCAAATAAAAGGACAACAGTTATTATGAAGCAACTAGGCATGGAAATATTCATGAGTAAGTAGCAATTAAGACATACAAACAATTATGATCAAGTAGCAATTAAGGCAAGAAATAGTAAAATAGGAAACGGGGAAGGGAGCAAGCTAAGAATGGAAATTTGGTGGCGCATAGGTACTTGTCACCTCACCTATATGCCACACACATGGAATTTCGCATAGCAAATAAGTCGGGGATTCCTATTCCCTCAAGTCCAGGTTAGATCAAACACTTACCTCGATTCTACAGCCAAAATCAAGCCTCAAATACCGATTTTCCTTTAGATTCCACTTCCAAATCACTTGTAGCTAGTCATATTTAACTTAATAACATCAATAAATGCTAAAGAAATCAATTCCAATGCATAATTAAGAGTTCCCAGCATTTTCCCAAAAAGTTAAAAATCGACTCCAGGCCCGCTTGGTCAAAACTCGTGGTTCGGACCAAAACTCGTTCACCCATTCGCTCACGAACCCTAATATATAATTAGTTTTGGAATTCGATACCAAATTGAGGTCTAAATCCAATTATACAAAAAGCCTTAATTTCTACCATGAAAACCCTAGATTTTTGGAGGAAAATTGATGAAATGCAATAGGTAATTGAAAAAAGATGGTTTAGAATCATATACCAACACTTTGGGGAAGAACTTGTCTCTTGAAAATTGCCTCTAAGCCTTCATGGTTTTGAAAATATGAAAGAATGACCAATTCCCATTTTTGATTCTGTTTTTAAAACACTGGACAGACCTTCTTCGCGTTCGCGAGAGGTCCGTCGCATTCGCGAAGCTTTGGGCCAGAAAGCCCTACACATTCGCGATGGTCTTTCTCCCCTAATCATCGCGTTCACGGGCCTTGGATCGTGTTCGCGAAGAACAACCCAGAGAGTCCCCAGCCCACCTCCTTTTTACTCTACGTGTTCGCGAGATGTCGGTCGGGTTCGGGAAGAGCAGTCCCCCAGTGCTCCGCGTTCGCGACCATGGCTTCGGGTTCGCGAAGAACAATACTTCCCCCTACCCAGATTACCCTTCGCGTTCGCGAAAGAGACTCCGCGAACGCGAAGAAGGAAACCAGCAAGTGTTGGTGCTGCAACAACATCATATTCTCTAAGTGCAAAAACATCTCATAGCCTATCTGAAACTCACCCGAGCCCTTGGGACTCCAAATCGAACATGCACACAAGTCTAAAAATATCATACGGACTTGATCATGCGATCGAATCACCAAAATAATATCTTAAACTACGAGTTTAGTATCAAAATCATTGAAAATCTCAAGAACACTTAAAGTTTCTATTTTCACAACCGAGGGTCTGAATCACGTCATATAAATTCCGTTTCTTACCAAATTTCACAGTCATGACTTAAATACCATATTAAAACTGTACCGGGCTTTGGAACCAAAATACGGGCCCGATACCAACAAGATTAAACATTATTAGATTTTCCAAAAACCATTATATTTCTGTTAAACAATTTTCTTCAAAAATTCATTTCTCGGTCTAGGGATCTCGAAATTCGATTCCGAGCATACGCCCAAGTCCCATATTTTACGATGGACCGTCCGGGATCGTCAAATCACGGGTCCGGGTCCATTTACTCAAAATGTTGACCGAAGTCAACTTAAATCAATTTTAAAGGCAAAACTTTGTATTTTTCTCAAATTTTCACATAAAGGCTTTCCGGAACCGCGTCCGAACTGCGCACGCAAATTGAGAAAAAGTAAAATGAGGTTTTGAAGGCCTTGAAACCCCAAATTGGATTTTAAAATACTAGATGACCCTTTGGGTCATCACAAAAAATAAAAACAACAATTATTTTCCAATTGTTTTAAACCTTCACTTCATGAGTATCATAATAATGTGATTATGTTTTTTTTCTTTTCTCTTTCTTATTTTATCTTTTTTGATTTAATAATTTTATGCATATATTGAAGTAGTGGAGGGTAATCCTGGATTTTGCGAAAAATGGAGTGCTACATATAAGGGGCAATGTGTAAATTGGACTCGTTGTGATCAAACTTGCAAAAATGTGGGGTATATTTTTGGAGCCTATAGTTTGTGGGAAGGGATTTTTAAGGGAATGGCTTGCATTTGCACCTATTTATGCTGAGTTAAATTATCAAATGCGATTTCTGAGACAATAAATTAAGTTGCTTGCACTTTGTTCTTACTTTTTATGTAATAAAATTGAAAAGAAAAATCAAATAACGTTATGTACACTTTATGATTGCAAAATCCAGTGGTATTCAGGGTGGTTCAAGATTTAGTATATTATACGAACAGAAGCGGCTCAACAAAATTAGTGGCCTAAAGTCGAACATAGGCCCAATTATTTATTTAATAAAATCATAGTTGTCACGATCGTAAACCCAGTCCCGATAGTGATGGCGCCTCTCGTGAAGACAAGGTCAGCCGACACTTTCCATTTCAGTATTTAACAGTTAAACAGTAAGAAATAGCCTAAAGCATGATAAAATAATCCAAGGTTTAAGAAGATGATAGTATAATATGCGGAATACAACTCAACACAGCCCGATACTGGAGTGTCGCTAGTCATGAGCATCTAACAAAATCCGGAATACTCAGAGAAACTTCAGAGTTTAATACAGAAACTAAGAACATGAAGAAATAAGATAGGTAAGAGCTCCATGCTGCGAACGCCGACTGCTACCTAGAGACTCCTCGGATCCGCCTGAGCTGGAAATGATCAGCACTCAGGAGCGGGACCAGATACGCATGAATCAGCACACAGGGTGCAGGGAGTAAAGTGAGTACTCAAACTCAGTGAGTAATTATTACGCCCCGTAGTATTACGTCGATGCTATGCTTTACAGTAATATATTACGATGATATTACCTTCTGCAGTAATATATATTACGATGATGTTACACTTTGCAGCAATAAGTTACGACAGTGTTGCACCCAGTAGTATTGTACGTTGAATTTGTCATAAGGAAATTGACATCAGTCCAAGGAAAAGATTATTTGGGGGTTATAAAGATTATAAGTGATGAGCAAATTCGTAAAGGTAAGAGGGTAAGTAAATTCGAAGAAAACGAATTTTGTCGAAGTTTGGCATTTTGGGATAAAATATGGCCCGAGCTAAAATACCCGGTATTTATGAACTAGTGTCATACAAGGTACTACATGACCATGCTAGTAAGGTGTACAAGGTATGTTAAAAGAGAGTGGGATTTAATTAAGTTGAGATAATTTTTAAATCATACGGATAATTGATTAATTACCAGGTAACATGACATTACCTAATTAATTAGGGGTATATATGATAAGGACTAAGTGGTGACGTGGCAGCCCCCACTAAAATTAAGTGACTAACCGTTTTGGTTGAAAGGTGGCATTTAATGTAATATTCTTACGTGTAAGAAACCTGCCAAACTTTTGGCTTAAATTGAACTCAAATCAGCAAAGACTAAGGATAACTTCATTTTAGCCTCATCAAAATCATATCACCTATTCCCAACTCAAATTTTCAAAGAAGACGTTACATCTAGCTTCAACAAATTTCTTACGGAAATTACTAGCTCCTTGGCAATAAAACTTTTACGGTTCTAAAAGAGTACGGTGCAATCTTTCTCAGGAATATAATATGGACTTTTCCTTACTTCGATCCGTCATTATGTATTCTTTGCAAAAGATGTGTGTTAGAGGAATTTTCAAGAGAATCGGTCCAGGTATGTTAAGGCTATCCCTTCTTTCTTTTGGCATGATCCATACGATACGAACGGAACGTGTAAATGCACAAATTCCACGAATGACTCTATTCATAAAAGTATTAGAGATATCTGTGTTCTTGAATTTCCGTGTGTTATAATGTCTTATCATTTGTTCATGGGTCTCAGAAAAATACGAAAGTTGAAAAGGGTTTACTTTATGATATTACTCAGAGGCAAAATGGTCTTATGACATTCCGAATAATTTTATTGACGTACTTTTTATGCACTGCATTCATGTGCACTGACCTATGACCAGATGGCGTTATATACGCGTATATATGTAAATATATGTATATGGGATATGGGAGATATGGGAAAAGGTTACGGCGTTATATACGCATCACCACCTGATCAGCTGGTATATGATGATGATGTTGCAGGGCTGTGGCTGAAATATGATTCAAACGGCGTTATATACGCATATATATGTATGTACTCAAACAACATTATATATGAGTATATATGTAAATATATGTATATGGGATATGAGAAAGGTTATGGCTTTATATACGCACCACCACCTGATCAGCTGGTATACGATGATGATTTTGCCCACAGTAGCCGGTATGATATAATGGAATGCCCTCAAAGGCTGATGATGTTATGAAACATGTACCTATGCATGACATGACATTCATATGCACATGCATGACGCTAAGAGTAATTTATGATCTACAAAGTTATTCATACTTACAGGTTGAGTCATGTACTCTATATGTCTTCCATGTCTCTTATGTAATTATTTATGTGTTTTACATACTTTGTAAATTATTCGTACTGACGTTCCTTTTGCCTGGGGACGCTGCGTTTCATGCCCGCAGGTCCCGATAGACAGGTCGAGAGCCCTCCAAGTAGGCTATCAGCTCAGCGGAAGATGTTGGTGTGCTCTATTTGCTTCGGAGTTGCTCGTTTGGTTAGTATGATTTAGATGTGTATTGTTTGGTATGGCGGGACTCTGTCCCGACCTTTATGACATTTATGTATTCTTAGAGGCTTCTAGACATATGTCTTGTACGTGAAAGATTGTACGGCCTTGTCGGCCTATGTTTTGAGTTTATAAATGATTATGTTGGCCTATTAAGCCCGTATGTCACGTGTATATGATGATGTATTAAGAAAGATACGTTACATTGGTACTCGGTTGAGTAAGGTACCGGGTGCCCGTCGCGGCCCATCGGTTTGGGTTGTGACAGTAATAATCATAAATAAAGACTGAAAGCAGGAAATCACGTAAGTCACAAAGCATGCTATAATGAAGCAGTAAAACCAGTAAAAATAGTAATTTAGTGAAAGATATGTAAAAATCCTTTAACTCAAATTAAATTCATGAAAGAGCCTTTTTCAACAATTAAGCAGGTAATTGATAGGCAATTAAGGAAAATAAACACATAAAGGTTCGCCCCTCGGGTATAGTATCAACAAATCCGCCCCTCGGGCAATATCTCAGAACAATACCAGCCCTTCAGGACATTATTTACAATCATTACTCACCTCAATCCGGTCAAATCTCTAGCTCATGATGCCTTTGCCCCACAAATCGGCCTCAATTCGCGTCGAATCTATCCAAAACCAGAATCACGACGTCAAAATATGCTAAGGGAACGAACTCCAAGCGAAAATAATCAATTTACAACATAAATTCCGAAATTACCAAAACCCGACCCTCGGGCCCACGTCTCGGAATTTAATAATATTTACATCAACGGAATCCTTATCCTCCCACGAGCCCATACATATCAAAAGTTCTCAAATCCGATCTCAAATGGTCCTTCAAATCCTCAAGCAAAGGTCTAAGTTTCCAAGTCCTAGTTTTCCTCAATTTGAACCCTTAATTTCCATTAATTATAGCTCTAATCCGTGAAATAATAGCATAGGGACAAGTTTTAGGTCCAAATTCCTTACTTCAATGAAGTTCTCTTGAACTCCCTCTTCAAAATCATCCAAAAAGCTCCAAATCCGAATTAGAAATGATGAAAATAGCTCAAAATCGCGAAGGACACAATTTATACCTTCTGCCCAGGCATTTTCGCATATGCGGCCCTATTTACCGCTTTTGCGCTACCGCATTTGCGGTTCTTGATCCGCTTCTGCGGATCCGCATCTGCGGTCCCATACCCGCATCTGCGACATCGTAGATGCGGTCCTCCTCACCGCTTCTGCGTTTCCTGCTCTTCAAGCCCCCTTTTCGCTTATGCGACCAATCGACCGCACATGCGCCGTCGCACCTGCGGCCAATACTAGAAGCAGCAAAAATCTGCAATTTCACCAAGTCTCAAACTCCTCCGTCAACCATCCGAAATCACCCTGAGGCCCCCGGGACCTCAACCAAAAGCACCAACATATCCCAAAACCTTATTCAAACTTGTACCAATCTTCAAAACACCTCAAACAACATCAAATCAACCAAAACACATCAGATTCAAGCATAAATTCCCAAAATCTTCCAAATTCCACTTTTGATCAAAAACTTAACCAAACCACGTCTGAATGACCTGAAATTTTGCAAACACATCCAAAATGACACAACAGAGCTACTGCAACTCTCGGAATTCCATTCCGACCTCTATATCAAAATCTCACCTACCAACCGGAAATCACCAAAAATTCACTTTCGCCAATTCAAGCCTAAATCTACTCCGAACCTCCAAAACTCATTCCGATCACGCTCCTAAGTCCCAAATCACCTCTCGGATCTAACTGAGCCATCGGAACTCACATCCGAGCCCTCTAACACAAAGTCAACATCTGGTTGACTTTTCCAACCTAAACTCACTCCAAAGAGACTAAGTGTCTCAAACCTTACCAAAATTATTCCGGATTCGATATGACCAACCCGATAATACATAATACAGATAAAAAGGCATAAAGAAGCAGAAATGGGGGAAATGGAGATGTAATCCATGAGACAACTAGTCGGGTCGTCACATCCTCCCCAACTTAAATAAACCTTCGTCCTTGAATGAGTCAAGAAATATACCTGAAGCCTCAAACAGGTGAGGATATCTGCTCTGCATCTCCCGCTCAGTCTCCCAAGTATCCTCCTCCACGGGCCGACCTCTCCACTGCACTTTCACTGAAGCTATATCCTTTGACCTCAACTTTCGAACCTGATGACCTAAAATAGCTATTGGCTCTACATCATAAGTCAAATCATCATCCAACTGAACCGTGCTAAAATCCAAAACATAAGACAGATCCCCAATATACTTTCAGAACATAGAAACATAAAATACTGGATGCATACTCGACAAGCTGGGTGGCAAAGCAAGCTCATAAGCCACCTCCTCAATCCTCCGAAGCACCTCAAAAGACCCAATGAACCGAGGACTCAATTTCCCTTTCTTCCCAAATCTCATAACACCCTTCATGGGCGAAACCTTCGACAGAACCTTCTCACCAACCATGTAGGACACATCTCGAACCTTCCTGTCAGTATAACTCTTCTGCCTCAACTGCGCTATACGAAGCCTCTCCTGAATCACCTTCACCTTTTCTAACGCATCCTGCACCAAGTCTGTCCCCAATAGCCTAGCCTAGCCTCGCCCGGCTCGAACCAACCAAGTGGAGATCTACACCGCTTCCCGTACAAAGCTTCATATGGAGCCATATGAATACTCGACCAGTAGTTGTTGTTATAAGCAAACTCTGCAAGCGGTAGAAACTGATCCCATGGCCCTCCGAAATCAATGACACAAGCACGCAACATGTCCTCCAATATCTGAATGGTGAGCTCGGACTGCCCGTCCGTCTGAGAGTGAAAAGCTGTGCTCAACTCAACCTGAGTACCCAACTCTCGCTGCACAAACCTCCAAAACTGCGAAGTAAACTGAGTGCCCCTATCTGAAATGATGGAAATGGGGACACCATGCAAACAAACAATCTCCTGGATATAGATCTCTGCCAACCGCTCTGCAGAATAGGTAGTACACATAGAAATGAAGTGCGCGGACTTGGTCAGCCGATCCACAATCACCCAAATAGCATCGAATTCTTCAATGTCTGTGGAAGTTCAACTAAAAAGTCCATAGTGATCATCTCCCACTTCCACTCTGGAATATCCATCCGCTGAAGCAAGCCACCCGGTCTCTGATGCTCATATTTCACCTGCTGACTATTGAGACACTAAGTTACAAATCCCACAATGTCTTTCTTCATTCTTCTCCACCAATAATGTTGTCTCAAATCCTGATATATCTTCGCGGCACCCGGATGAATGGAATACCGTGAGCTATGGGCCTCCTTCAGAATCAACTCCTGAAGTCCATCAACATTGGGCACACAAATCCAGCCTTGCATCCTCAACACCTCATCATCACCAATGGTCACATCTCTGGCATCATCGTGCTGAACTCTGTCCTTAAGGACAAGCAAATGCGAATCATCATACTGGCGCTCTCTAATGCGATTATAAAAGGAAGACCGAGAAACCACACAAGCCAATACCCGACTGGGCTCCGAAATGTCTAACCTCACAAACCGATTGGCCAAAGCCTGAACATAAACTGCAAGAGGTCTCTCCCCAACTGGAATATATGCCAAACTCCCCATACTCACCGCCTTTCGGCTCAAAGCATCGGCCACCACATTGGCTTTTCCCTGATGGTACAATATAGTGATATCATAATCCTTAAGCAACTCCAACTACCTCCGCCGCCTCAAATTGAGATCCTTCTGTTTGAACAAGTGCTGGAGGCTACGATGATTAGTAAACACCTCACAAGACACACCATACAAGTAATTCCTCCAAATCTTTAACACGTAAACTATGGCAGCCAACTCCAAATCATGAAAGGGGTAGTTCTTCTCATGGGGCTTCAACTGATGGGAAGCATAAGCAATAACTCTACCCCCTACATCAAAACACAACCAATACCAACTCTCAAAGCATCACAATACACGGTATATGAACCTAAAACAGATGGCAGAACCAACACTGGAGCTGTGGTCAAAGCTTTCTTAAGCTTCTGAAAGCTCTCCTCACACTCGTCCGACCATACAAATGAAGCACCCTTCTGAGTTAACTTGGTCAAGGTCGATGCAATAGACGAGAATCCCTGAACAAACCGGCAATAATAGCCTGCCAAACTAAGAAAGCTGCGAATCTCTATGGCTGAGGACGGTCTGGGCCAACTCTGAACCACCTCTATCTTCTTTGGATCAACCTGAATACCCTCGATGGACACCATGTGCCCCAAGAAAGCCACTAAACTGAGCCAAAACTCAAACTTGGAGAATTTTGCATAAAGCTTCTCCTCCCTTAATCTCTGCAACACAACTCTCAAATGTTCTACGTGTTCTTACTAACTACGCGAATACACCAGAATATCATCAATGAAGACTATGACAAACGAGTCGAGATAAGCCGAAACACATTATTCATCAAATGCATGAATGTTCCTGGGGCATTGGTCAGCCCAAAATACATCACCAAGAACTTATAATGACCATATCGGGTCCTGAAAACTGTCTTAAGAATATCCGAGTCCCTGATCTTCAACTGGTGATAACCTGAACGGAGATCAATCTTGGAGAACACTCTCGCTTCCTGAATCTAGTCGAATAAATCATCAATGCGAGGCAAAGGATACTTGTTCTTAATTTTTACCTTGTTCAATTGCCTATAATCAATGCACATCCCCATAGTGCCATCCTTCTTCTTCACAAATAGAACAGGTGCACCCCAAGGTGACATACTAAGCCGAATGAACCCTTTATCAAGGAGTTCCTGAGGCTACTCCTTTAATTCCTTCAACACCGTTGGTGCCATACGATACGGTGAAATAGAAATGGGTTGAGTTCCCGGCACCAGGTCAATACCAAAATCAATATCCCTATCCGGTGGCATGCTCGGCAGGTTTGCAGGAAACACATCAGGAAAATCCCTCACAACTGGAATAGAATCAATACTGGGATTCTCAGCACCGACATCCCTCACAAAGGCTAGATACGAAAGACAACCTATCCCAACCATACGCTGGGCTTTTAAGAATGAGATCACTCTACTGGGAACATAATCAATCACACCTCGCCACTCAATCCGTGGTACACCCGGTATAGCCAATGTGACTATCTTAGCATAACAGTCCAGAATAGCACGACACGGTGATATCCATGCCTAAAATGACATCGAAATCCACCATACATAATAATAAAAGATCTACACGGGTCTCCAGACCCTCAATCGTCACCACACATGACCAGTACACATGGTCTACAATAACAGTATCACTCACTGGGTAGATACATGAACAGGTAAAGCAAGAAACTCACGGGGTATACCCAAATAACGAGCAAAGTATGATGACACATAAGAAAAGGTGGAACCGAGATCAAATAATACAGAGGCATCTTTGTGGCAGACTGAAACAATACCTGTAATAACAGCATCTGAAGTAATAGCATCGGGTCTGCCTAGAAGTGCATAGAAATGGGCCTGACCGCCACCTGATCGACCTCTCCTTCTAGGGCGACCCCTAGTTGACTGACCTCCACCCCTAACTGGCTGGGCAGGTGGGCCGATGACTGACCCCTCTACTGAGATGAACTTGCAAAGACGATGAGGGCACTGCCTCTACATATGACCCATCTCACCACACTCATAACAACTCTCAGGTGCTGGAGAAAGGGACTGAAAGGAACCCCTTGCACCGGAGTGACTAGCAGATGCACCTAGTATAGAAGAGCCCTGAACTGATGGAGCACGAGACAAACTCTAAGCTAGAAGGGCACTAAGTGATGACTAGCCCTGATGGGAGCTGTGAGAACCATGACCTACTGATGCCCCACGATAACCTGGGCGAGCTGGCTGAGCATGCCTGAATAGACAACCTTTACCATGCTGAAACTGACCTCTTGAAGGAGTACCACTATAACTACCAGATCTTCGAGGCCTCTTGGCCTCCCTCTCCTAGCGCTCCTGATGACGAGAAGACTCAATCTCCCGAGAAATGTCTACAACCTCCTCAAAGGTAGCCCCAATCACCCTCTCCCTGGTCATAAGAATACGAAGCTGATAAGTGAGGCCATCAACAAACCTCTCAATCCTCTCTCTATCTGTCGAAACCAACCAAATAGCATGATGAGCTAACTCGGAGAAACTCATCTCATACTGCATCACAGTTATCTCTCCCTAACGCAACCACTCAAACTCCCTACACAGCTCCTCTTTGCGAGACTATGGCACATACTTCTCCAGAAAGAGAACGGAGAACTGCTGCCAGGTAAGGGGTGTTGTACCAACAGGCCTACGCCTCTCAAAAGCCTCCCATCAAGTGAAGGCAGCTCCAGAAAATTGATAAGTAGTGAAAGTGACCCCCGCTGGTCTCCAGAATACCTGATGTACGAAGCATCCTCTAACACTTATCCAATAATCCCGGGGCATCCTCACCCTCTACACCATTGAAGGAGGAGGTTGAAGTCTACCAAACCTCTCTAACCTACGTTGCTCGTCCTATGGCATGGAAGGAACTACATAGTCTTGAGCAGTTGCAACCGGCTGGGCTGGATGTTCCCTCGGCGTCTGAAGTCCCTGCACGACCTGCTCAGGTGTGCGAGCGGCGGGAGTCTGATTGCCTCCCCCGGCCTAAGAAGTAGCTGCAGCTGTAGTGGCTGAAGCCGCCTGAGCTAGGCCAGTGCAAACTGATAAGATTTGAGCCAAGGCCTCCTGAAGACCCGAAATCACAATGGGCACAGCTGGTGCCTGAGCTGGTGCTGTTGGAGCGTCCACAACTAGGAACTAATCCTGAACTGGGGCGGCTAGTGGATCTGTAGGTGCTGCCCTAGCTGTTGTACGGGCCACACCTCTACCCCTACCACATCCACGACCACGTCATCAGCCTTTAGTGGCCACAACTGGTGGTACTGGTGGTCGTCCATCTTGGCCAGTAGCGTGTGTCCTCACCATCTGTAAGAGAATAGAATAATAGAAGTTTAGTACTCTGATCAACAAAGTCGCATGACAAGAATTTCAAGAAAATGAAATTTTTTTTCCTAAAGATTTTGCAGCCTCTCGAGGATAAATACAGACGTCTCTGTATCGATCTGCGAAACTCTACTAAACCTGCTCATGACTCGTGAGACCTATGTAATTTAGGCTTGATACCAACTTGTCACGACCCTAAACCTGGTGTCTGTTGTAATGGCGCCTTTCGTGAAAACAAGGCCAGCCGACACTTCCCATTTCAGTATTTAACAATTAAACAGTAAGAAACAGTCTAAAGCATGATAAAATAATCCAAGGTTTAAGAAGACGATAGTATAATATGCAGAATACAACCCAACACAGCTGGATACTAGGGTATCACTAGTCATTAGCATCTAACAAAATCCGGAATACTTAGAGAAAACTTTAGAGTTTAATACAGAAACTAAAAACATGAAGAAATAAGATAGGGAAGAGCTCCGAGCTGCGAACGTCGACAACTACCTAGAGACTCCTCGGATCCGCCTGAGCTGGAAATGATCAGCACTCAGGAGTGGGACCAGATACGCCTGAATCTGCACACATGGAGCAGGGAGTAAAGTGAGTACTCCAACTTAGTGAGCAATAATCATAAATAAAGACTAAAAGCAGGAAATCACGTAAGGCACAAAGCATGCTATAATGAAGCAGTAAAACTAGTAAAAACAGTAATTCAGTGAAAGATAGGTAAAAATCCTTTAACTCAAATTAAACTTCATGAAAGAGCCTTTTCAACAATTAAGCTGGTAATTACAGTTAATTAAGGAAAATAAACACATAAAGGTTCACCCCTCGGGCAAAGTATCAACAAATCCGCCCCCCGGGAAATATCTCAGAACAATACTAGCCCCTAAGGTTATATCTCACATCACAATGGGTATCCGCGCTCACTGGGGGTGTGCAGACTCCTAGAGGGGTCCCTTACGGCCCAAGCGCAATATCAAGCCATCTCGTGGCATCATCACTAGGCTCTCGAACTCAACATCTAATGATCGTAATTTTTTACAACTAAAATAGATTTTAAAATAATTTTATACATTTGAAATAGTTCAAGTTTATTTGAATTAAAAAAATGACTTGATCTACTTTTTAAAAGAAATAATTTACTTTAAAATATATCATAAGTGATTTTGTTTTTATTTTTTTATGTAATCATTAAACTGTTATTGTTACAACCCATATACACGTACGTTAGTTCATACCATAAGGTAGTCGACATAAATCCATGAAGAGATTATCTTTAATATGATGAGAAGTTAATCCTATTGGTCTTAAATGATACAAAGGTGTATAAGGGTGGTTAACAAGTATTAGAAGTTAAACGAACCAAGAATGTTGTCAGCCGTATTTATGGATAAACCTAGAGGTGCTTAATACAATCAAGAGGTCGTGTTTTAAGGTATTTGAATCATATAATATCCGTATCATAAGTTTTGAAGTCAAACGAGTTATGAAACAAAAGTCGACAAAAGTTGTCGCAACTTAGGTTTATAATTTTACTTAAACATTAGGTCAAATATTACTACGCTTTTCTCCTAATTTACAAGGAATTACGGGGTGATCTACCCACCAAATTAAAGATCTATGAGTCTAGTTTCCAACGCATTAAACCGTTTGTCAATACAATCTAAGATTATATAGATATTCGTATTTTCACGAGCCTGCACAGATTGGTAGGTGATAAGTAGGTGCATCACCTACTTGCCAAAATGAGAGGACAAAATTAAAAGCCCCAAAGTCGACCAAGAGGAGACTTTTAAGGGATTATCAACTCAGTTATTTCACCCATATTTCAGACCTTCAAAACCAAATTGAACCCCTGCAACTCCTTCCCAAAAATCTCACACAATCCCTAATCGATTTTCCCTCTCTTTCAAGTTCTAACTGGGGGTAAAACTTAGAGTTTGAAGAACCAAGGGAAGGGCTGAGTTATCCAAAAAGTAAGGTAATTTTACTGCTCTCTTTCATACATTTTTTCTGCTGTGAACTCATGGAAATTCATTCTATACATGTAAGAACTTACAGGACGGTGATCGAAAGCTGTGAGTTCGAGTTATTCACTTGTAGCGGACTATTTTGTGGACTGTTTTGTGTTGCTTTGTACTGTGTGTTTTACTACTATTTTGTGGATTTTTGGAGGAGGAAGGGTGTGGAGAAACACCATATAGATGTAGGGTTGTGGGCTGGTAGTTCTTCGTAACATTTCCGGGTCGTTTGAGACGACTACGGTGGTCGTCGTATGTATGAAGTGATTAGGTTGTACGTGGACTATTTTGGGAGGCTCAATATGATTATTATTGATGTTGTTTGGGTTGTTTGGTGATTTTTTTTGAATTGTGTGAAGTCATATATATAGGGGAGGTGCTGTCCATTTCATCGTAAAATAGGTTGTGGTCGATACACAATAGTTGTGACGCTTAAATGATAACGATAGTATCGTTTCTCTTATTGTAGACTAAGGAGTCGTGACAATTGCATAGCTTGATATTGGGGCAGTATATACAAGGTATGTGAGGCTATCCCTTTCCTTCTTTTGCTCGACTCCGATTGTACATAATGTAGTGAACGAGCTTCCAAAGATACTCTACTCTTAGAAGCTAGCAGTACTTACATTGTTTCCCCTCTTATGGAACGATTGATGTTAATGTTGCTTCTCTTATTCTTATGTTATCAATGTTGCTGGTACTTCCTGATTCTTATAAGGTTCATAGTGAAGAGTTAGTCCTAATAATGTGTACATAGGATACCGACCTTACATCACTCTGAAAAGTTTAGAACGTGATTCCATGAGTCGAGCATGCATAATATATATGTATCTATTTTACTCTACCGAGTCATGCTATAGTCGGCCGGGTACGACACCTATTGTGCAATCAATGATCAGTTGGGATTTACCGAGATCCACGTGGCTAGGTACGATACTACCGAGCCTTATGATGGCCGGGTACATTTTTTTACCGAGCCTATTATGGCCGAGTATGATATGATGATGATGATGCCCACAGAGGCGTATGTTTTAAAAGTTTATGTATATATACATACGTATTATGCATTTCATGTTAGTATCCCTCAGAGGTATGCAGATGTTACAAGATGTATATTCTCTATCCCAGCTTACATTATTGTTCGTACTTATGGTTCCATGTCTTACATACCTAGTACTTTATTCGTACTGAAATTCTTTTATTTGTGGACTCTGCATGTCGTGTTGCAGGTCCTGATAGATAGGCAGGTGCAGCTCCCCCACCATAGTAGGTTGTCCAGTTCAGTGGTGATTGGCGAGATCCCTTCTCTGGATAGCTATGGGAGAGGGTACCAGTCAGGTGACCCAAGCCAGAGCAGGCCAAAGTGAGGCTCAGAGTGAGATGTCGTCTTATACCTCATCTACTTCGTTTCCTCCAGAGGAAATTAGGAGGCACCCAGCACCACCTGTTCCTCCGTCTGGCACTACATACCAGGATATGCGGAATGCAGTACAGTTGTTGACTAACTTGTAGCTGCTCAGGCTGAGAGGTAGAATACCGGTGATGTTGATAAACCGGTTAGTACGAGAGTTCGTGATTTTATTAATCTAGACCCTCCAATGTTTATCGGATCAGACACCAAGGGGAACCGCAGACTTTTATTGATCAGGTTCATCGTACACTGCGGGTTATGCATGCTAGTGATACAGAGGCAGTAGAGTTGGATTCTTATTGGCTACGAGATTTAGCGGTTCTCTGGTATGATAGTTAGGAGAGATCCAGGGGTCCGAGCGCTCCTCCAGCTGTGTAGAAGGATTTTTCTGAGGCCTTTCTTCGTCACTACTTGCCAGTTGAGATACGACGAGCTAGAGCTGATAAGTTCTTGAACCTTAGACAAGGTAATTTGAGTGTGCGAGAGTACAGTATGCAGTTTGATTCTTTAGCAAGGTATGCTCCCCATATGGTGGGCGAGATGAGTGATAGGGTGCATTTGTTCGTGAACGGGTTGGGACCATATTTGATAAATGAGTGCACGACAGCCTCCTTGGTGGAGGGCATGGATATTTATCGTATTCAGGCTTATGCCCAGACCCTAGAGGATCGTTAGCGCTAGCAGAGTCTAAATACCATTACCTATTTTATAATGAAGATAACATGGATGTTGGTGGAACGCAGGATACATTAGAAGGTGAAACGGCTCTATGAGGTAAGAAATAACTTGATAATATTCTTCCTTAATACAAAATGGTGATATGCAGATAATGTACATATCCGTAATGCTTTTTGTAGCATTGTGAGGCCATACGTTGGGCTTAACAACTTGCAAGCTTTGCTAGTGACCATTTTATAGGGGAAAATTGACCGAAAATTTCCGTTGGAATCCAGGATGATTTGGACTCCCCATAAACCCTTACATTCGAGGACGAATGTTCCTAAGGGGGGAGGGTGTTACAACCCATATTCACGTACGTTAGTTTATGCCATAATGTAGTCGACATAAATCCATGAAGAGATTATCTTTAAGATGATAAGAAGTTAATCCTATTGGTCTTAAATGATACAAAGGTGTATAAGGGTGGTTAACAAGTATTAAAAGTTAAACGAATCAAGGATGTTGTCAGCCGTATTTTTAGGTAAACCTAGAGGTGCTTAATACATTCAAGAGGTTGTGTTTTAAGGTATTTGAATCATATAATATCCGTATCATAAGTCTTGAAGTCAAACGAGTTATGAAACAAAAGTCGACAAAAGTTGTCGCAACTTAGGTTCATAATTTCACTTAAACATTAGGTCAAATGTTACTAAGCTTTTCTCCCAATTTACAAGGAATTACGGGGTGATCTATCCACAAAATTAAAGATCTATTAAGCTAGTTTCCAACGCATTAAACCGTTTGTCAATATGATCTCGGAGTATAGAGATATTCGTATTTTCACAAGCCTGCGCAGATTGGTAGGTGACAAGTAGGTGCATCACCTACTTGCCAAAATAAGAGGACAGAATTAAGCCCCAAAGTCGGCCAAGAGGAGTTAGTCCTAATAATATGTACATAGGATACCGACCTTACATCACTCCGAAAAGTTTAGAACGTGATTCCATGAGTCGAGCATGCATTATATATATGTATCTATTTTACTCTACCGAGTCGCACTATAGTCGGCCGGGTACGACACCTATTGTGCAACCAATGATCAGTTGGGATTTACTGAGCTCCACGTGGCCGGGTACGATTCTACCGAGCCTTATGATGGCCGGGTATATTTTTACCGAGCCTATTACGGTCGGGTACGATATGATGATGATGATGCCCACAGAGGCGTATGTTTTAAAAGTTTATGTATATATACATACATATTATGCATTTCATGTCAGTAGCTCTCAGAGGTACGCAGATGTTACAAGTTGTATATTCTCTATCCCTGCTTATATTACTGTTTGTACATATGGTTACCTGCCTTACATACTCAGTACTTTATTCGTACTGACGTTCTTTTATTTGTGGACACTGCATGTCGTGCTGCAGGTCCTGATAGACAGGCAGGTGCAGCTCCCCCACCATAGTAGGCTGTCCAGTTCAGCAGTGATTGGCGAGATCCCTTCTCCGGACTTGCCGTGGTCTTGGTATGCATTTTTGTTATAGACATTATGGGTATGTCGGGGCCCTATTCCGGCTATGTTGCAGCACTTATGTTCCTTTAGAGGCTCATAGACAGGTGTCGACTCATGTATAGATTGGTATGCCTTGTCGGCTGGTCTTTGTTGTATAGTCTTTCATGGTAGCGCGGTAGCTCGTACCTTATATATAGTTTCTTGATTGCCTGGTCATCCCATGTTATGTATGTTCATGCCATCATATTTTATTGTTGGTTGTCCATGATCCATGTCTACCATTTATATTGATCTCATCAGCCCTAAAAGATAATAAAGAATGTTAGATAAAATGTACTTGGTGCTTGGCAAGTATGGTCGGGTGCTAATCATGGCCCTCTGGTTTGGGTCGTGACAGTTATTTTGCCATATTGTATGTTTATTATAAATTCAAGTATTTATTCTAATAACCTCTATTTTTTCTAAATAACTTCTATATCCAAAAAGAAAAAATATAAATCTAGTATCTTTTTTATTATAATAATAATAATAATAACAATTTAAATAATATAAAATTAACTAACAATAAAAATTGGGGCCTTCAATTTTGGGGTGGGGGAGGAGGGGGGCTACAATAATTGCTTTAGCTGCCTCCCCCTAGGGCCAGCACTGTGTATGGAAAGAGTCATATTTAACTTATATATCACAGTATAATCTATATTATATTAAAAGGAGAGTAGTGAATCATGTGGTTAAGCCAAGTGACAAGATAAAAAAAAAGTCACTTGGCAATTTTAAGACAACATAATTTAAATTATAAATGAAAATATAATTAATGGAAGTAGTTTAATGAATCTTATACTTAATCTAAATAGATCTTAGACAAATTTAATCTATATATCTACATTTAAAATTAAATTTGTAAGTATATTTATATCTATATTGATTCACCCATAGATTTTTTCTATATTAGCCAGAGATATGAAGGTAAAAATTAATTAAAAATTCTAATCGGAAAAAAAAAATAGAAAGACATAATTGAGATAACCTATGACTATTTATACATTGGAGTAAGTTAAAATATAAAATAAAATTAAAATTTACTTAAGTTATTAAAGATATATTGAGTTTAAAAATTAAATAAATTCAAGCAGCAAAATAAGATCTTACAAAAAGTATATAAATTATTTATAAGGTAAGAAAAAACTTAAATAATCAGTAAAAAAATATTTTAAAAATAAGAATAACAAAGTCATATTAATATTGATAAATCGGGCAAACGAATATTTTATACGTAAATATTACTACAACATTCAGATATAATGTGTTCAAACAATTAAGAAAATATTTTTTTATTAATATTTGAATTGAGTGAAGTAAGTTTAAGTTTGAAAGTATAACATAATTATTTGAAAATGTAGTCAAATATAGAAAATAGAATAATAAAACTTATTTGAATTTGAGAAAGATTACTTTTTATCTATATTATATTAGAATGAATGTGGTAGAAATAGATATTAAATTCAAACAAGCTAATAAAAATCAACATGACAATGTAATAATATTAGGTATTGAATAATATAATATCAAAAATAAATAATAAATAGAGAAAAAATAAAAATTCAGATTTTTTATCATAGAGAAGAAGGGTAAAACTTATTTAAATTTGAGATGAGAATTTTTTTTATATTATGATAAGAAAATTCATAATATGGATAAGTCCACGTAACTCAAGTCTAATAGATAAAATCAAAAACTAAAAATATTGAATAATAGAAATAAATTAGAGATAATATGAGATATTTATAAATCATAAGGTTAGAAAATAAAATAAATTAAATATACAATGCTTAAAATCTTATTAAAATTTAAATAATTTAAAATTTTTGAGCAATATTTTTAAAACAAAATAAATCTTTAATTTATGATTATAAATTATATATTTATCTATATTATATTAAAGAATAGTATTTTATAATGATATTAAAAAAAGTTACGAGTTAATGAAAATCCACATAAAATGTAATAAGACTATATATTAGATTAAAAGTTAGCAAAATTATTAAAAAATTACTATTAGAAATGAAAGAGAAAGGCTATTTGAATTTGAAATTAGAAATTTGTTAAAACTACGATTAGAATGTCCAAACTATGGATAATATCACGAAATTGAAGTCTTATTTATGAAAACAAATATTAAAATAGAAAATAAATTTCTAATATAGGTAAATTTTACTAATAAAAATCAAAGATTAAATTTGTATTAAATCTAAAAAGGAAAGAAAATTTACGTAAGAAATAAAATTATAATGAAAATATTACTACAACATTAACATATAATGTGTTCAAACAACAAAGAAAATATTTTTCTATGATTAATATCTGAATTGAGTGCAGTTAGTTAAAGTTTGAATATATAGCATAATATTTTGAAAATGCGGTCCAATTTAGAAAATAGAATGATAGGAATTATTTGAATTTGAGAAGAATTTTTTTTTATTTCATAAGTTTTTATTTTTAAAAATATGACGTAAAGAAATAAAATGACAATAAACATATTACTACATATATATAATATGTTCAAACAATTAAGAAATTATTTTTCTATGATTAAAATAAAATTTTAAAAATATAAATAACTTTCTAATATAGGTAATTTTACTAATGAAAATTAAAATTAAATTTGTATCTTAAAGCTTAAAAAAAGAAAATTTAACTGCATCTAATACAAAAATAATTGTAAGATAACTCAATATATTTGTAACATAATCATCAAATATATGTATTAATATTTTAGACTAATTCAATTTTACAATTTAAAATAAAATATGATATTATTCTGGTTATAAAAAATTAATATAAAAATAATTAAAATTTATAGTAGGGAAGAGAATTTATTAAAAAATAGAGATAGTGTGAGGATACTTATACATTAAATTAGTTTAAAAATAAATAAATTAAAACATTAAATTATATTTAAAAATATTACAATAAATTTAAATGATTAAAAAAATTGAATGCATAAAAATATACCAAATTTCAAGAATAAAACATTTATATTTATTAAAGAATATTAAAAGAATAATAAGCAAGATATTAATAAAGATAATAAAAAATTATATGATAGTAAAATAATATTAAATAATAAATAATACAATAACTATAAGAAAAAAGAATTTGCGTAAAAATAATGTGATGAATAAGACATATTTAAATTTTACATAAAAATAAAGTGATAGTAAGAAGTTTGTTAAAATAATATGATCTAATGTGCTCAAACAAGACAGATCGCAATATGATAAGTTAGTATTCTTTGATACTGATTAGCAAAACGAAGTGCAAGTACTAAAATTAAGTAGTTAGATTGCTACAAATAAAAAATAAAATAGGTTGTGCACTACGAGATTTGAATAATAATTTCATATCCTACTTCATAATTAATATCTAATGTTATATAATTTTTATCTGAGAGGTTTATATTTTAAGGTTATTTGCACATGATTCAAATAACCAACATCACAATTTAATATGATTTGTGTCCGCGCATCGCGCGGGTACTAATACTAATACTTTTTAAACAAAAGGTGTTCAATTGGCCACTCTTTGTCGACTATAGTTCCGCCCTGTAAAATCTATTCTGTTTATGTTGCAAATCTATACAGTAATACTACATACTTCTTATATATAAAACATCAAGTTACAAACATTAATTAAGACCATAAAAGATAATATGGTCATTGCTACAATAACCATATGTAATAACATCATTTATTTATCTATACTATATTATAGAAGATAAACTTCATGTGCCATAAGAAAAGACCTATGGCTTTATATTGTTATCCATTTAATTTTCAGCATTTGTAATAGCAGTAGCAATATTTGTTGTAGCAATTTCCATAAGCTGCATCTTCCTTCTTGCACCAATGGTTACACTTATTGGGAAAACACTTCCCATTCCAGCCTTTACTAGGCTTTCCACAATACTTTGCTTCTGTTATCTTCATCTCTGCATTAAACCATAGGACAAAAGAACTCTTAAGGCAATTAAAAACGGATCTTTACGCAAATAGCTAGTTGACCCGATTATCCATGGTTCATCTTTCCTAGCTGGTATTATATAGGGCAACCCGGTGCACTAAGCTCTCGCTATGTGCGAGATCGAGAAAGGGTCGGACCACAAGGGTCTATGGTACACAATCTTACCCTGCATTTCTGCAAGAGGTTATTTCTACGGCTTGAACACGTGACCTCTAGATCACATGGCAGCAATTTTACCAGCAATTATACATGAATTATATAGTGATTATATATGATTGTAAATACAATATATATGAATTATACACATATTATATATCCGCAAATTAATTTTAATTTAAGTGATTGGGTAATCGGCTATTTAGGTTAATTCTTCATAAAAACAAAGAAATGCCCTTTTTTTTGTTAAAAAATAATTATTCTTTATACAACATGAAAAGAAAATACTCATTTTGTTACAACGAAAGAAAATATTTTTTCTACATCATGAAAGAAAATACTTATTTCGTTGAGATAAAAGAAAATGCTTTTTATTACATCATTTTGTTAAAATAAAAGAAAATACTTTTCTACATCACGAAAAGAAAGTATTTTTTTGTTGAAACGAAAGAAAATACTTTTTTTACATCATGAAAAAAAAATACTCATTAATACTGTTGAAATGAAAAAGAAAGTGTTTTATCTACAATATGAAAAGAAATTACTCTTAATAATATGCTTGTTTACGATGGAGGGTGCGAGGAGGGTTTGGGTTGGAGGGTGAGGGTGAGGGTGGGGGTGGGTGGGAGGGGGATGGGGAGGGGTGGGTGGGGTATGGGTGGGTAAGGTTAGTAACCAGAAAATAGGAAAGTAAATAAGAAAGAGACAAATGCTTAAGAATTGCTCACCAGAAGCAAACATGAGAAGAAAACAAAAGAGTAGAGCACACAAAGTTATTTTGCTCGCCATTTCTAATTAAGTTCCTTAATTTGAAATACTTTGTGAAATTGAGGCTATACCAAAGGGTGTATTTATAGTGATTCAAGAATAATTTTTTAAACATAAAAAGTTCTCCTATTTACTATTGTATAAATTAACCTTGAACAGAAGGAAGGAAAATGTCAAACAAATTAAATAAACTAGATAAATATGGAAAGAAAAAATAATCAGACGAGTACTGAGTCTTGATAAACTTTTGAACTGATCAAAGTTTTTTCTTTCTTGCATCACCGTGAAAGTAACAAGATTCCTACTACTGTAAATTAAAGAAAGTCAAAAATTTACTTGATACTAGGGCAAGTATACAATAGTATAATTTAGGGAAAATGATATTGTATAGCCGCTGTAAAAATAATAGTCTAAAAAATATATAAAAATTACATATATATATATATATATATATATATATATATATATATATATATATATATATATATTGTAGGTTATATACAAAAATTATACAAATTTTATACACTTTTTCGGCTACCAAATGTAAATATTTTCTGGCGCGGACTAAAAGTAATAATACCCCTATAATTTATGTAGGTTTTCTAACTAACCTTAAAAACTAATTCAAGCTTAAGCTCAAGTTGAGGTGAGAAAAACTAGCAAGAATGATTACTATGCTCAGAGGCGGAGTCAGGATTTCAAGCTTATGGATTCGGATTCTAATCTGTTTAAGTTAGTGGGTTCTAAATTAATTATTTATACATTTAAATAAAAAAAATTTAAGACAAATATAGAGTTCAAACCAAAACTACTGGGTTCGGTCGAACTCGCTCCTGACCCTAAATGCTTCAATCCCAAACTCAAGTTGAGGTTGGCTAACTACATGAATCTCTGTAACGACCCGACCGGCCGTTTTGAGCTTTTGCACTTTGCTCGTTAGTTCTCGAGTGTGACCTGCCCCATGCGATGTATTATGACTTATGTAAATCGTTGGTTTTGGTTTTCAGGGTAATCGGAATAAATTTGGAAGAAATAATCCTCAGTTGAAGCTTGAAATTTGAAAGGTTTGACCAAGATTTGACTTGTTTGTATATGATCTCGGATGAAAATTTTTATGATTTAATTAGCTCCGTTGGGTGATTTGGAATTTAGGAGCGTGATCGGAATGCATTTTGGAAGTCCGTGGAAGGTTTAGACTTGAATTGGCGAAATTGAGGTTTTGATGTTTTCCGGTTGATAGGTGAGATTTTGATATAGGGGTCAGAATGGATTTTCGGAAGTTATAGTAGTTTCGTTGTGTCATTTGGGATGTGTGTGCAAAATTTCGGGTTATTCGGACGTGGTTTAGTTGAGTTTTTTATCGAAAGAGTTATTTAGAAGGTTTTGGAATTTTTAGGCTTGAATCCAATACGAATTTGGTGTTTTGATGTTTTTTTGAGCGTACCGAAGGTTGGAACAAGTTTGAATGACGTTATGGGATATGTTGGCATATTTGATTGAGGTCCTGAGAGCCTCGAGTGAGTTTCAGGTGGTCAATCGGACCATTTCATGTTTTGCAAAGTTGCAGTTCAGTGTTGCAGGCATTTGGCCTTCGCGTTCGCGAAGGGTTAGCTGGTGAGGTGGAGATTTTAGCCTTCGCATTCGCGAGGGAGGCTCCACATTCGCAAAGGACTGGGTTCGTCGTGCATCGCGTTCGCGAGGGAGGCTCTGCGTTCGCATAGGGGAAGTGAGAAGCTGGGTTTGAGGATTTATTTGTTCTTCGTGTTTGCGGAAAAGGAGTCGCGTTCGCGTTGGGTTAGGGAGTCAAGTCTTCGCGTTTGCGAATGGTAGGACGCGTTCGCGGTGAAGATTTGGTCAAAGTAATTTTGTGCTTCGCGAACGCGAGGCTTTGACCGCGTTCGCGAAGAAGGATTTTTATGTCTGGGCAGAATGATTTAAAAAGGCTATTCCGCGATTTTGAGGCTAAGTACCTCCATTATTGGGCGATTTGAAGCTTGGGAGAGCTAATTGAAGAGGGAATTCAAGAGGATTTCATGGAGGTAAGATTTTTGGTCCCTAAAGTTGTTTCTATGATGAATTCTATCATTGTAAGCTTGAATTCCATGGAAAAATCAGTAGCAAAAATGGGTAATTAGGGCTTGAGATTAAGAGACCTTTGAGTGGGGATTTGAGGGCCATTTGAGGTTCGATTTTGATGTTTTTGATATGTATAGACTCGCGTGAGGATGAGGATTCCATTGATGTTAATTTTATCGGATTCCGAGACATGGGCCTGGGGGCCGGGTTTAAGCAATTTCGGGATTTTGATGTAAAATTAGATATTTTCGAGTGGGCTTCGTTTCCTTTGCCTATTTTAATGATTATGTACTGATTGTGGCTATATTTAGAGCATCCGGAAGTCGATTCGTGCGGGCATGGCATCGCGGGCTAGAGTTTTGACTGGATCGAGGTGAGTAATGATTGTAAATGATGTTCTGAGGGTTTGAAACCTTAGATTGCACTTCGTAGTGCTATATTGAGGTGAGTCACATGCTTGATGACGAGCGTGGGGTCGTGCACTATTGGGGATTATGACCTGGTTCGTCCCAATTGATGGTTTTACCGTATATTTAACTGAAATCTATTTGTTATCATCATTATTTGGGCTGAATGCCATATTTGGGCTTCATGCCAACTATTTGAACCTTTCGGGGATTTTTGTTGATATTGCCTCACTGTTTTGACTTTATACTTGAACTCAGTCATGTTATTTTCTACTATTTTTTTCAAAACTTAGCCATGTTCACTCAGTTTTGATACTCAAATGATATTTAAATAATGTTTTGGGCTGAGAAACACTATTTTACTGTTGCCCGAGAGGCTTATGTGATTTTTAACTGAGTAAGGCCGAGGGGCTGTATTGTGAGGATATCTTTTGGGTCGGGTTGCATGCCGCAGCGGTGATACACTAATTTGATTATGAGGCCGAGGGCCTGAGATATGTATGCCACGAGGTGGCTTGTTGATATTGATATGAGGTCGAGAGCCTGTTTATGATGCCACAAGGTGGCTTGATATTGGACTTGGGCCGTAAGGGGCCCCTCTAGGAGTCTGCACACCCCCAGTGAGCGCGAGTACTCATTGTGATGTGAGATATAGCCAGAGGGGCTAGTATTGTTCTATGTGATTGCCCGGGGGGCTGGTATTGTTCTGAGATATTGCCCGAGGGGCGGATTGTTGACACTATGCCTGAGGGGCGAACCTTATGTGCTTATCTTTCTTATTTGCCTGTCATTTACCTATTTAATTGTGTAGTGTGCCCGAGGGACGGATTTTTTGTGCTTATCTGCACTAATTTTTTGGCATTCATTTGTGTAACTATTGAAAAGTCATTTTCAAAGAAGTTAAACTGAGCTAATATGTTTTTAAGAGATTTTTCAGCTTCATTGCTTTTTTCTGGTTTTGTATTGCTTCTATACAGCATGTTGATGTACTTTTCGTGATTTCTTACCATTTAGACTCTAATTATGATTATTAATCACTGAGTTAGAGTACTCACTTTACTCCTTGCACCTTGTGTGCAGATTCAGGTATTTTTGAACCCGGTAGCGGGTATTGGCTGATCGGAGGCAGAGCCATCGGAGTTTAGCAAGGTAGCTGCCGGCGTTTGCAGACTATTTTTCTCCCTCTTTATATCATTAGTCCGTATTTTGTACGTTTCAGACTTTTGTGTGAGCATGTTTTTTTTTAACTTATATGTTTGGCAGTGTCCCTATTAGTGGAAGTGACAGCGCGATGGCTATATGATGAGTACGTTAGTACTATGAGATGTACCCATATGATTTGGAAGCGGCAAGAAGGGTCTGCTGGAGGATAGAAGAACTATTAGGTTCTTGATTTTCATCTCGATTGGAGGTATAACCCCGAGTTATAGGCATGTGAAGAATCTTTTCATGTTTCCCAGTTGTGAGTGAAGTAAATTTCATGTTACGGTATGAGTTCAGACTCAAGAAGACTAAGTGACTGCGTACAGTTTATGACGGTGGGGAGGTATACAAAAATGTTAGTTGGAGGCAAAGCAGGTAGGTTATCTCCTGCGAAGTGTTATGAGGTTGAGCGATCCTTATGTGTCTGTTAGAAGATCTCATTTACGAGCGAAAGATATGTGTTGTAATTTAAATTGGGTTGCTTAGAGAGTGGTGTAACTGTTGTGAGAGTGAATGCGAGATTTGCAAAAGAGTTAAAATTCTGGATGATCTATGTTTTCACAAGCTTGCAAAGGATTTTGAGTTTAATCTCACTATGGTATTATGACATCAATAGAGTATAAGCGTTATTACTTATTGAGTGTGTGTTGATCTATGGCTTTAAGCCAAGTGGGGGAGTTTGCTATTGATTAGTTGATTGCACGATTATGTGCTATGTCGGTTCCAGTTTGAGGCGTCCAGGTGAATCAGTTATGGCCTACGAAGATTGAGACCGAGAATGGCTCGAGTAAAGGAAAATTCTTAACAAAGATTATAGGATGCTTCACAGGTGTGTGAGAATCACGGGATGTCTTGAGTCGTTGTTGGTAAAGGATGCTCGGTGCATAGAGCAGGAAGTTGCTTGGTTGTAATGGAATGATGTCACATTCTGTAGTGTCAGAGTGCCAATGAGGCACGGGTTGATCGTTCATTTGATCAGGTTAATTACAGTTTAAGTAGAGTGGATGATTCTCGGGAATGGTTCTAATAGGTTCAAAATTTTACATGTAATAATTGGGTATCTTCAAGTTGTATGTGTGGCTAGAAACTGAGTTTTCATTGGAAGATGGCAAGACTTGTGGTATTTTCTATATTAATTATGGGATTCTATATATCAGTGTCAGGAAGGCAAAGGTAATGGCTTTGGATTCGTAGGAAGTCTCTTCAGGGTAAGCATTTTGAACGTGGTGCTTTTGGAAACATTAAGAAAGTACTCAGCGGCTTATGAGCCTTGAACAGTGTGGTTTTATGCTTGGGTCTCGTGTGCTAAATTTGGGTTGAGGAATGGTGATGTTATAGCAAGAAGGAGTATCAAGTCGAAGGTAAATCAAAAGGGAGCTTGGATAGATGGGATAGCTTGATAGCAAGTCGGGCTGGTATGATAAGGATATGATTAGTTCCTTGGGGGTGTTCGACGTAATGAGTTTTTACGGGCATTTCGCGGCAATGCTCTTGGGTTTTAATGGCCTGCGTAGGTTGATTGAGTTAGGAAGATTCAGTCCTGACAGACTTGTTTGTGCAAAGGTGAGGCAGAGAGTTCTTGTTGATTTCTACCGTGGCTAGAGATGTATATTTTCTACTGGCATGAGGGCATGGGATGTGTAGTGATTTTCTTCCAGATGAGTTCAATGGAAAGTTTTGGTTGGTTGGGTACATAGTTGTTGGTGGCTCGGAAGAGATATGAAGCCCTCATGTTATCCTAGTATGGTATGGTATATGCGGTATGTTGTGGAGGATTGAGATTGCGTGTGTAAGGCTACAGTTCAGTTCTGAAAGGAAGGCCATAAAACTCTTAGGCAACGGGCAGTCTCAGACAATTAGAGAAATGAGCTTCAGATAATTAGAGAAAGGGTCTTCGTATGATTAAGGAAAGGGTATTGCTAATTTCGGGTGATTTGACGAGGGTTTATGTTTCAGAAAAGGCAATGTGATTAAGTTGATGGTACATCGGTAGTATTGCGGCACTTTCTTGGTAGATCGACTGCTAATATTCGAGTTTGCTTGGTGGCACAGAAGAATTTTAGAGTGTCTCTCGTGGAATAATTGGGTATTTGAGGTGTGGTATACCTTCGGACGGTTGAATTGGGATCAGGTATGGTAATTCGATATGGAATTGGAGACTGGGAATTCTCATGTTCAGGCTATGTTGTGGTTGTAGGTCGCGTGTATCGACACTATCTAGTGACTATCGGGGTTTAGAGACCCGAGTAGATCTTTTGTTGCTTGATATGTTAGAATTTGGATATGATATTGGGTTCAGACTGGTTGTCTCCGTGTTGTGTAACTCTGGACTATTGCACTAAGGCGGCACTGTTGACTATGCCGGAAATGCCACGGATTGAGTGGCGAGGTTCGACGGATTATGTCCTAATGGAGTGGTTTTATATTTCGAAGACCCAACGGACGGCTGGGAAGGATTGTCTTTATTAGTGGGGGCTTTCGTGATAGATGTCAGTGAAGAGGCTTCTACCATTGATTCAGTCTCGGTGGTGAGGGACTTTTCAGATGTGTTTCTTGTAGTCGGGCATGTCGCCAGGCAAGGTTGTTGATTTCAGTATTGATTTGATTCCGGGCATCATATTGTATGGCCCGGCAGGGTTAAAGGAGTCGAAGGAGCAGTTTCAAGATTTCCTTGATAAGGAGTTCGTTGGCAGGCCAATATGGATGCGTGTTCTAACTTGAGTCGGCTTGGTTGGCTCTGAATTGTATGGTTGAGGGATATGTTGATTCGATTGTTATTGAGCTTATTAGTAATCTGGGAAGATCTATGAGTTACGTTTCTGTGTTGTGAGGTGTTAGGATTTGTGAGTTATAGGCACATATGGTGTGGTGTTACGTATTTGCTTTACCGTGGTTATAATGATTTACTTTGGTTCTAGACATCAATTGCGCGTGGTCGTCAATTTCGAGCAAAATGACTTGAGGTGTTTCAGCGTTGCAGCAAAGTTATGTGGAGGTATGACCTTACGGGTTGGATTTGTGTATTTTGCTCCTATGATGTGAGACGGGTTCTCAGCCTTGTGTTGTGGTAGTACTGGTGAGTTTGAGGTACAGCTCTTTCATTTGAGTCATTTTCATGATTGAGTATGTTCGGACAATTACTTATCGGTGCGCGTATTGTGCAAGTTGTGGCTTAGGCCTGTATTGATGTGTCATGTCACCATAGTAGTGTGTTGGATTAGAGGAGATCGTTGGGATCAGTAGTGAATACGAATGAATTCGATTTCAGCATGTTGGAAGGATAATATCGAGCTTCGGCTCGGAAATTTGTTGTGGTATTTGCCAAAGGAGAAGTGGCTTCATGAATGGTTGATCTGGGAAATGGTTATGGCTTACCGCATGTTTTAGTGATCATTGGCAGTATATGAAAGTGTTGGGATGAGACTTTGGTTGATAAGAGTTTTCTATCGGTATTCAGGTGTTGTGTACAGCTGTTGTGATTAAAAGTTATCACTACAAGTGTTTGAGTTATGTGGTATATTATGTGATTGCAGCTGAGATAGCAGATATGGTTTGTTATAGCTTGTTCGGACTTATTCACAATATAAATGTGAGATTTTGATCGTATTGATATTTTAAAAGTGGAAATGTGATTCTATGGTTTATGGGCTAGATTGGGATGTGAAATTTCAGTTACAATGTATTATCGGGCCTATATGAGATAGGGTTACATGTGATCACCTCCGGGTATATGCATGGTAGGGTTATTCAACGATTGGTTGGCTTTTGGAACAACCCTGGGCACGTTCGAGGACGAACGTATGTTTAAGTAGGGGAGGATGTAATGACCCGACCGGTCATTTTGAGCTTTTGCACTTTGCTTGTCAGTTCTCGAGTATGACCTGCCCCATGCGATGTATTATGACTTATGTAAATCGTTGATTTTGGTTTACAGGGTAATCGGAATAAATTTAGAAGAAATAGTCCTCAGTTAAAGCTTGAAATTTGAAAGGTTTGACCAAGATTTGACTTTTTTGTATATGATCTCAGATCGGAATTTTTATGATTTGGTTAGCTCCGTTGGGTGATTTGGGACTTAGGAGCGTGATCGGAATGCATTTTGGAAGTCCGTGGAAGGTTTAGACTTGAATTGGCGAAATTGAGGTTTTGGTGTTTTTCGGTTAATAGGTGAGATTTTAATATAGGGATCAGAATGTACTTTCGGAAGTTGCAATAGTTCAGTTATGTCATTTGGGATGTGTGTGCAAAATTTCAGGTCATTCAGACGAGGTTTGGTTGGTTTTTTTATCGAAAGCATAATTTAGAAGGTTTTGGAATTTTTAGGCTTGAATCCGATGCGAATTTGGTATTTTGATGTTGTTTTGAGCGTTTCGAAGGTTGGAACAAGTTTTAATGAGGTTATGGGATATGTTAGAATATTTGTTGAGGTCCTGAGGGCCTCGGGTGAGTTTCGGGTGGTCAATCGGACCATTTCATGTGTTGCAAAGTTGAAGAAACATTTTTGTTCAGTGTTGCAGGCATTTGGATTTCGCGTTCGCGAAGGGTTAGCTGATGAGGTGGAGATTTTTGCCTTCGCGTTCGCGAGGGAGGCTCTGCATTCGCGAAGGGCTGGGTTTGTCGTGCATCGCGTTCGCGAGGGAGGCTCCGCGTTCGCGTAGGGGAAGTGAGCAGCTAGGTTTGAGGATTTATTTGTTCTTCGTGTTCGCGGAAAGGGAGTCGCGCTCGCGTTGGGTTGGGGAGCCAAGTCTTCGCGTTCTTGAACGGTAGGACGCATTCGCGATGAAGGAAATTTGGTCAAAGTAATTTTGTGCTTCGCGAACGCGAGGCTTTGACCGCGTTCGCGAAGAAGGATTTTTATGCCTGGGCAGAACGATTTAAAAGGGCTATTCCGCGATTTTGAGGCTAAGTACCTCTATTGTTGGGCTATTTTGAAGCTTGGGAGAGCTAATTGAAGATGGAATTCAAGAGGATTTCATGAAGGTAAGATTTTTGGCCTCTAAATTTGTTTCTATGATGAATTCTATCATTGCAAGCTTGAAATCCATGGACAAATCAGTAGCAAAAATGGGTAATTAGGGCTTGAGATTAAGAGACCTTTGAGTGGGGATTTGAGGGGTCATTTGAGGTCCGATTTTGATATTCTTGATATGTATAGACTCGCGTGAGGATGAGGATTCCATTAATGTTAATTTTATCGTATTCCGAGATGTGGGCCCGGGGGCGAGTTTGACCAATTTCGGGATTTTGATGTAAAATTGGATATTTTCGAGTAGGCTTCGTTCCCTTTGCATATTTTAATAATTATGTACTGATTGTGGCTAGATTTGGAGAATCTGGTGGACGATTCGCGCGCGCAAGGCATCGCAGGCTAGAGTTTGGACCGGATCGAGGTGGGTAATGATTGTAAATAATGTTCTGAGGGTTTGAAACCCCGGATTGCACATCGTAGTGCTATATTGAGGTGAGGCACACGCTTCATGATGAGCGTAGGACCGTGCACTATTGGGGATTGTGACTTAATCCGTCCCGATTGTTGATTTTACTATATATTTGACTGAAATTTATTTGATATCATCATTATTTGGGTTGAATGCCATATTTGGGCTAAATGCCAGTTATTTGAACCCTTCGGGGATTTTTGTTGATATTGCCTCACTGTTTTGACTTTATACTTGAACTTAGTCATGTTATTTTCCACTGTTTTTTTCAAAACTCAGCCATGTTCACTCAGTTTTAATACTCAAATGATATTTAAATGATGTTTTGGGCTGAGAAACACTGTTTTACTGTTGCCCGAGAGGCTTATGTGATTTTTGACTAAGTAAGGACGAGGGTCTGTGTTGTGAGGATATCTTCTGGGTCGGGCTACACGCCGCAGCGGTAATACACTGATTTGATTATGAGGCCGAGAGCCTGAGTTATGTACGCCATGAGGTGGCTTGTTGCTATTGATATGAGGTTGAGAGCCTGTTTATGATGTCACGAGGTGGCTTGATATTGCGCTTGCGCCGTAAGGGGCCCTTCCAGGAGTCTGCACACCCTCAGTGAGCACGGGTACCCATTATGATGTGAGATATAGCCCGAGGGGCTGGTATTGTTCTATGTGATTGCCCGAGGGGCTGGTATTGTTCTGAGATATTTCCGGAGGGGCAAATTGTTGACACTGTGCCCGAGGGGCGAACCTTATGTGCTTTTCTTTTATATTTGCATGTCATTTACCTGTTTAATTGTGTAGTGTGCCTGAGGGGCGGATTTTCTGTGCTTATCTGCACTAATTGTTTGGCATTCATTTGCGTAACTGTTGAAAAGTCATTTTCAATGACGTTAAACTGAGCTAAGATGTTTTTAAGAGATTTTTCAGCTTCATTGCTTTTTACTAGTTTTGTACTGCTTCTGTACAGCATGTTGATGTACTTTTCGTGATTTCTTACCATTCAAACTTTAGTTATGATTATTACTCACTTAGTTGGAGTACTCACTTTACTCCCTACACCTTGTGTGCAGATTCAGGTATTTCTGAACCCGGCAGCGGGTATTGGCTGATCGGAGGCAGAGCCATCGGAGTTTTGCAAGGTAGCTGCCGGCATTCGCAACACTGCTTTTCTCCCTCTTTATTTCATTAGTCTGTATTTTGTACATTTCAGACTTTTCAGTTGTATTTAGACCCCACTAGATGCTTGTGACTTGTGACACCCCGGTATCAGGCTGTGTTGGGTTGTACTTCCACACTTTTATCGATATTATCTGCTACTTCGTATGATTAAGTATGTCTTAGACTGTTTATTAATGTTTAACTGTTTAAAAAAAATTGAATTGGAACTAGTTGGCTGGGCTTGTCTTCATGAGAGGCGCCATTACGATCGGGTACGGATTTAGGATCGTGACAATCTCATTGACCATATCATTTCTTTTAAGCTTATCTCAAATCAATATTAGATAAAAATAAAATTAAAAATTAAAAACACTAGAAGTTCTCTTATCTACCGGTAAAAAATCTTTGATATTGCTAAAAGACTCCTAGAAAATATGAATATTTCTACTGGTTGAGAAGTTAGTAAGCTTTTACTATAAACAAGTGCCGCGGAAATCTAATTTGTCCACAAAGAAAATATTTCAAGTTGCTTCACGTTTGAAAGTTTCAAAGCTAAATTAGATATTTGATGCGGATTCAAGATTTAAATTATGTGAATTCAACATTAAGGTTATTAATGTTGAACCCGTTATATTTTTAAAGTTATGAGTTCATATTTTTTTATTACCTAAAATTTTAATAAATTTTTATACATAAATTTATGCTTCGCTTTAAAAATTATGAGTTTAGAATGTTTTGAAAAAATTAATGGTTGAAACAAAGTTAAATCTTCAAGAATTAAATACTTTTCTTTATGTGTGTTTATTAGATAGAACGAGAGAAGAAATTTGTTTCTTTAAGAAAAAGAAACTTTTTTTCGTATGAAGAGAAAAATATTATACGGAAAATTTTTATCCCATTCTATTTTTATATATTTATTATTGTTATAAAATAAAAAACCGTAAAGTAAAGACGAGTATGGAGAGATTGATATAATATTGAATTTCAAACTGACGTATCCTTTTTGCCTTAACTTGAGCTGATCACCTAATTCTAGTTTCTCGGATATTATATTGGACAATTGATATTATGGCTTTGCCTCTGCAAAAGTATAAATAGACGCTTAACCATGGAAGCTGGTTACTGTCTTCCTTTAAAATGCCACCACGTTGTCCATTGATTAGCTTCCACAATGAGATATATTAGAGGCAGAGGCACTTACATTTTTCACTAGGTATGGATAATTTTTTACCGTATCACGATTTGGAATTCTCATCCTCGGGACCGTGATGGCGCCTAACATTTCACTTGCTAGGCAAGCCAACGTTAGAGATTCTTTAAGCCAATTTTTTATACATTTCAATAATTAACAGCAATTAAGCTACAACAAGTTAAGAGAGTGCGGAAATCAATAACAATCTTAATATTTATATACAAGTACCCCAAATTTGGAGTCACAGTCCACGAACCAAACAATCGAAAAGAAATAATCCTCGCATATCTAATTTCAGCATAATTAATCCCAATATTACTAATCCAAACGTTACTATTACACTGCATTCAATACTATTCTTATACACCCTACCAAACGATCCCTCACTGCAAAAAACTTAAATAAAAAAATATCAAGACCCGAATTTTCCACCGTCGGGACCGTGATGGAGCCTAACATTGAACCCGCCAGACAAGCCAACGTTACAAGATATTTCACTTTTTCCTTTATATTTTAACAATTAAATTTAACAAAAATAAATCAGCGAAAATAAATGCAGAAATACACGGTTTAAAAGATTATCTTTAAGCTTATAACAAAAGCCGAAATAAAATTCACCTAGAACTAGTGTCACAACTCACGAACAGTCTACGAGTACTACAAATAATGGTCTGAACAAAAGTTTACATCTGTCTCAAAAGTAAATAAAATAGAAATGAAATAGGATAGAAGGGGATGCCAGGGTTTACGGATGCCTGTAGGACTACCTTGAGTCTCCTGAATGTAGTAACAACAACCATCCTCTCGATCAGCCACTAACTCCGAAATCTGCACAGAAAGTTCAGAGTGCAGTATCAGTACAACTGACCCCATCTACTGGTAAGTGCCGAGCTTAACCCCGATAAAGTAGTGACGAGACTACGACGGGGCATACAATATATACAATCTACAACAGTTTATACTAAACAGAAAGGAAATGCAGAATGTAATAAAGCAATAACTGGCATTAAATAAATCTAGAACCCAACTTTTCTACTAGTATTCAGCTATAACCAATCCTTATGGGTGTTTCAACATCACAGTAATAGACCTCAACAGAAATGAATACCTAACAACAACTGATGCGGCGTGCATCCTGATCCCATCATATAAACAACAACAGTATCAATATTCACCCTTATTCCTCCTTGTTATGGCGTACAACCCGATCCCACCTGTCCACCCTTATTACTCTTCAATATATATCACCCTTATTCCTCCTGTTGTAGCGTGCAACCCGATCCCACATGTCCACCCTTATTACTCTTTGTTGCGGCATGCAACCCGCTCCCACCAGACAATCACATTCACCCTTATTCCTCCTTGTTGTGGCGTGCAACCCGATCCCAATATATAAATCAGCACCAAACACGAAAATAAGGACAAGTGTTTCACAAATTAGTTCAGATCCTCCACAACACTTATACCTCAATCTACACAATGAAAATATCACTATGATTATGAAACTTTATCAGTGTAAACTACTCTGCGAGACCAACCAAGGTGTACCATACGATACCAATAAACAAATACAAGTCAATAGAGTAGTAAAACGAAATCATGAAACGATTAAATACTTCAAATAAAAGGACAACAGTTATTATGAAGCAACTAGGCATGGAAATATTCATGAGTAAGTAGCAATTAAGACATACAAACAATTATGATCAAGTAGCAATTAAGGCAAGAAATAGTAAAATAGGAAACGGGGAAGGGAGCAAGCTAAGAATGGAAATTTGGTGGCGCATAGGTACTTGTCACCTCACCTATATGCCACACACATGGAATTTCGCATAGCAAATAAGTCGGGGATTCCTATTCCCTCAAGTCCAGGTTAGATCAAACACTTACCTCGATTCTACAGCCAAAATCAAGCCTCAAATACCGATTTTCCTTTAGATTCCACTTCCAAATCACTTGTAGCTAGTCATATTTAACTTAATAACATCAATAAATGCTAAAGAAATCAATTCCAATGCATAATTAAGAGTTCCCAGCATTTTCCCAAAAAGTTAAAAATCGACTCCAGGCCCGCTTGGTCAAAACTCGTGGTTCGGACCAAAACTCGTTCACCCATTCGCTCACGAACCCTAATATATAATTAGTTTTGGAATTCGATACCAAATTGAGGTCTAAATCCAATTATACAAAAAGCCTTAATTTCTACCATGAAAACCCTAGATTTTTGGAGGAAAATTGATGAAATGCAATAGGTAATTGAAAAAAGATGGTTTAGAATCATATACCAACACTTTGGGGAAGAACTTGTCTCTTGAAAATTGCCTCTAAGCCTTCATGGTTTTGAAAATATGAAAGAATGACCAATTCCCATTTTTGATTCTGTTTTTAAAACACTGGACAGACCTTCTTCGCGTTCGCGAGAGGTCCGTCGCATTCGCGAAGCTTTGGGCCAGAAAGCCCTACACATTCGCGATGGTCTTTCTCCCCTAATCATCGCGTTCACGGGCCTTGGATCGTGTTCGCGAAGAACAACCCAGAGAGTCCCCGGCCCACCTCCTTTTTACTCTACGTGTTCGCGAGATGTCGGTCGGGTTCGGGAAGAGCAGTCCCCCAGTGCTCCGCGTTCGCGACCATGGCTTCGGGTTCGCGAAGAACAATACTTCCCCCTACCCAGATTACCCTTCGCGTTCGCAAAAGAGACTCCGCGAACGCGAAGAAGGAAACCAGCAAGTGTTGGTGCTGCAACAACATCATATTCTCTAAGTGCAAAAACATCTCATAGCCTATCTGAAACTCACCCGAGCCCTTGGGACTCCAAATCGAACATGCACACAAGTCTAAAAATATCATACGGACTTGATCATGCGATCGAATCACCAAAATAATATCTTAAACTACGAGTTTAGTATCAAAATCATTGAAAATCTCAAGAACACTTAAAGTTTCTATTTTCACAACCGAGGGTCTGAATCACGTCATATAAATTCCGTTTCTTACCAAATTTCACAGTCATGACTTAAATACCATATTAAAACTGTACCGGGCTTTGGAACCAAAATACGGGCCCGATACCAACAAGATTAAACATTATTAGATTTTCCAAAAACCATTATATTTCTGTTAAACAATTTTCTTCAAAAATTCATTTCTCGGTCTAGGGATCTCGAAATTCGATTCCGAGCATACGCCCAAGTCCCATATTTTACGATGGACCGTCCGGGATCGTCAAATCACGGGTCCGGGTCCATTTACTCAAAATGTTGACCGAAGTCAACTTAAATCAATTTTAAAGGCAAAACTTTGTATTTTTCTCAAATTTTCACATAAAGGCTTTCCGGAACCGCGTCCGAACTGCGCACGCAAATTGAGAAAAAGTAAAATGAGGTTTTGAAGGCCTTGAAACCCCAAATTGGATTTTAAAATACTAGATGACCCTTTGGGTCATCACAAAAAATAAAAACAACAATTATTTTCCAATTGTTTTAAACCTTCACTTCATGAGTATCATAATAATGTGATTATGTTTTTTTTCTTTTCTCTTTCTTATTTTATCTTTTTTGATTTAATAATTTTATGCATATATTGAAGTAGTGGAGGGTAATCCTGGATTTTGCGAAAAATGGAGTGCTACATATAAGGGGCAATGTGTAAATTGGACTCGTTGTGATCAAACTTGCAAAAATGTGGGGTATATTTTTGGAGCCTATAGTTTGTGGGAAGGGATTTTTAAGGGAATGGCTTGCATTTGCACCTATTTATGCTGAGTTAAATTATCAAATGCGATTTCTGAGACAATAAATTAAGTTGCTTGCACTTTGTTCTTACTTTTTATGTAATAAAATTGAAAAGAAAAATCAAATAACGTTATGTACACTTTATGATTGCAAAATCCAGTGGTATTCAGGGTGGTTCAAGATTTAGTATATTATACGAACAGAAGCGGCTCAACAAAATTAGTGGCCTAAAGTCGAACATAGGCCCAATTATTTATTTAATAAAATCATAGTTGTCACGATCGTAAACCCAGTCCCGATAGTGATGGCGCCTCTCGTGAAGACAAGGTCAGCCGACACTTTCCATTTCAGTATTTAACAGTTAAACAGTAAGAAATAGCCTAAAGCATGATAAAATAATCCAAGGTTTAAGAAGATGATAGTATAATATGCGGAATACAACTCAACACAGCCCGATACTGGAGTGTCGCTAGTCATGAGCATCTAACAAAATCCGGAATACTCAGAGAAACTTCAGAGTTTAATACAGAAACTAAGAACATGAAGAAATAAGATAGGTAAGAGCTCCATGCTGCGAACGCCGACTGCTACCTAGAGACTCCTCGGATCCGCCTGAGCTGGAAATGATCAGCACTCAGGAGCGGGACCAGATACGCATGAATCAGCACACAGGGTGCAGGGAGTAAAGTGAGTACTCAAACTCAGTGAGTAATTATTACGCCCCGTAGTATTACGTCGATGCTATGCTTTACAGTAATATATTACGATGATATTACCTTCTGCAGTAATATATATTACGATGATGTTACACTTTGCAGCAATAAGTTACGACAGTGTTGCACCCAGTAGTATTGTACGTTGAATTTGTCATAAGGAAATTGACATCAGTCCAAGGAAAAGATCATTTGGGGGTTATAAAGATTATAAGTGATGAGCAAATTCGTAAAGGTAAGAGGGTAAGTAAATTCAAAGAAAACGAATTTTGTCGAAGTTTGGCATTTTGGGATAAAATATGGCCCGAGCTAAAATACCCGGTATTTATGAACTAGTGTCATACAAGGTACTACATGACCATGCTAGTAAGGTGTACAAGGTATGTTAAAAGAGAGTGGGATTTAATTAAGTTGAGATAATTTTTAAATCATACGGATAATTGATTAATTACCAGGTAACATGACATTACCTAATTAATTAGGGGTATATATGATAAGGACTAAGTGGTGACGTGGCAGCCCCCACTAAAATTAAGTGACTAACCGTTTTGGTTGAAAGGTGGCATTTAATGTAATATTCTTACGTGTAAGAAACCTGCCAAACTTTTGGCTTAAATTGAACTCAAATCAGCAAAGACTAAGGATAACTTCATTTTAGCCTCATCAAAATCATATCACCTATTCCCAACTCAAATTTTCAAAGAAGACGTTACATCTAGCTTCAACAAATTTCTTACGGAAATTACTAGCTCCTTGGCAATAAAACTTTTACGGTTCTAAAAGAGTACGGTGCAATCTTTCTCAGGAATATAATATGGACTTTTCCTTACTTCGATCCGTCATTATGTATTCTTTGCAAAAGATGTGTGTTAGAGGAATTTTCAAGAGAATCGGTCCAGGTATGTTAAGGCTATCCCTTCTTTCTTTTGGCATGATCCATACGATACGAACGGAACGTGTAAATGCACAAATTCCACGAATGACTCTATTCATAAAAGTATTAGAGATATCTGTGTTCTTGAATTTCCGTGTGTTATAATGTCTTATCATTTGTTCATGGGTCTCAGAAAAATACGAAAGTTGAAAAGGGTTTACTTTATGATATTACTCAGAGGCAAAATGGTCTTATGACATTCCGAATAATTTTATTGACGTACTTTTTATGCACTGCATTCATGTGCACTGACCCATGACCAGATGGCGTTATATACGTGTATATATGTAAATATATGTATATGGGATATGGGAAAAGGTTACGGCGTTATATACGCATCACCACCTGATCAGCTGGTATATGATGATGATGTTGCAGGGCTGTGGCTGAAATATGATTCAAACGGCGTTATATACGCATATATATGTATGTACTCAAACAACATTATATATGAGTATATATGTAAATATATGTATATGGGATATGAGAAAGGTTATGGATTTATATACGCACCACCACCTGATCAGCTGGTATACGATGATGATTTTGCCCACAGTAGCCGGTATGATATAATGGAATGCCCTCAAAGGCTGATGATGTTATGAAACATGTACCTATGCATGACATGACATTCATATGCACATGCATGACGCTAAGAGTAATTTATGATCTACAAAGTTATTCATACTTACAGGTTGAGTCATGTACTCTATATGTCTTCCATGTCTCTTATGTAATTATTTATGTGTTTTACATACTTTGTAAATTATTCGTACTGACGTTCCTTTTGCCTGGGGACGCTGCGTTTCATGCCCGCAGGTCCCGATAGACAGGTCGAGAGCCCTCCAAGTAGGCTATCAGCTCAGCGGAAGATGTTGGTGTGCTCTATTTGCTTCGGAGTTGCTCGTTTGGTTAGTATGATTTAGATGTGTATTGTTTGGTATGGCGGGACTCTGTCCCGACCTTTATGACATTTATGTATTCTTAGAGGCTTCTAGACATATGTCTTGTACGTGAAAGATTGTACGGCCTTGTCGGCCTATGTTTTGAGTTTATAAATGATTATGTTGGCCTATTAAGCCCGTATGTCACGTGTATATGATGATGTATTAAGAAAGATACGTTACATTGGTACTCGGTTGAGTAAGGTACCGGGTGCCCGTCGCGGCCCATCGGTTTGGGTTGTGACAGTAATAATCATAAATAAAGACTGAAAGCAGGAAATCACGTAAGTCACAAAGCATGCTATAATGAAGCAGTAAAACCAGTAAAAATAGTAATTTAGTGAAAGATATGTAAAAATCCTTTAACTCAAATTAAATTCATGAAAGAGCCTTTTTCAACAATTAAGCAGGTAATTGATAGGCAATTAAGGAAAATAAACACATAAAGGTTCGCCCCTCGGGTATAGTATCAACAAATCCGCCCCTCGGGCAATATCTCAGAACAATACCAGCCCTTCAGGACATTATTTACAATCATTACTCACCTCAATCCGGTCAAATCTCTAGCTCATGATGCCTTTGCCCCACAAATCGGCCTCAATTCGCGTCGAATCTATACAAAACCAGAATCACGACGTCAAAATATGCTAAGGGAACGAACTCCAAGCGAAAATAATCAATTTACAACATAAATTCCGAAATTACCAAAACCCGACCCTCGGGCCCACGTCTCGGAATTTAATAATATTTACATCAACGGAATCCTTATCCTCCCACGAGCCCATACATATCAAAAGTTCTCAAATCCGATCTCAAATGGTCCTTCAAATCCTCAAGCAAAGGTCTAAGTTTCCAAGTCCTAGTTTTCCTCAATTTGAACCCTTAATTTCCATTAATTATAGCTCTAATCCGTGAAATAATAGCATAGGGACAAGTTTTAGGTCCAAATTCCTTACTTCAATGAAGTTCTCTTGAACTCCCTCTTCAAAATCATCCAAAAAGCTCCAAATCCGAATTAGAAATGATGAAAATAGCTCAAAATCGCGAAGGACACAATTTATACCTTCTGCCCAGGCATTTTCGCATATGCGGCCCTATTTACCGCTTTTGCGCTACCGCATTTGCGGTTCTTGATCCGCTTCTGCGGATCCGCATCTGCGGTCCCATACCCGCATCTGCGACATCGTAGATGCGGTCCTCCTCACCGCTTCTGCGTTTCCTGCTCTTCAAGCCCCCTTTTCGCTTATGCGACCAATCGACCGCACATGCGCCGTCGCACCTGCGGCCAATACTAGAAGCAGCAAAAATCTGCAATTTCACCAAGTCTCAAACTCCTCCGTCAACCATTCGAAATCACCCTGAGGCCCCCGGGACCTCAACCAAAAGCACCAACATATCCCAAAACCTTATTCAAACTTGTACCAATCTTCAAAACACCTCAAACAACATCAAATCAACCAAAACACATCAGATTCAAGCATAAATTCCCAAAATCTTCCAAATTCCACTTTTGATCAAAAACTTAACCAAACCACGTCTGAATGACCTGAAATTTTGCAAACACATCCAAAATGACACAACAGAGCTACTGCAACTCTCGGAATTCCATTCCGACCTCTATATCAAAATCTCACCTACCAACCGGAAATCACCAAAAATTCACTTTCGCCAATTCAAGCCTAAATCTACTCTGAACCTCCAAAACTCATTCCGATCACGCTCCTAAGTCCCAAATCACCTCTCGGATCTAACTGAGCCATCGGAACTCACATCCGAGCCCTCTAACACAAAGTCAACATCTGGTTGACTTTTCCAACCTAAACTCACTCCAAAGAGACTAAGTGTCTCAAACCTTACCAAAATTATTCCGGATTCGATATGACCAACCCGATAATACATAATACAGATAAAAAGGCATAAAGAAGCAGAAATGGGGGAAATGGAGATGTAATCCATGAGACAACTAGTCGGGTCGTCACATCCTCCCCAACTTAAATAAACCTTCGTCCTTGAATGAGTCAAGAAATATACCTGAAGCCTCAAACAGGTGAGGATATCTGCTCTGCATCTCCCGCTCAGTCTCCCAAGTATCCTCCTCCATGGGCCGACCTCTCCACTGCACTTTCACTGAAGCTATATCCTTTGACCTCAACTTTCGAACCTGATGACCTAAAATAGCTATTGGCTCTACATCATAAGTCAAATCATCATCCAACTGAACCGTGCTAAAATCCAAAACATAAGACAGATCCCCAATATACTTTCAGAACATAGAAACATAAAATACTGGATGCATACTCGACAAGCTGGGTGGCAAAGCAAGCTCATAAGCCACCTCCTCAATCCTCCGAAGCACCTCAAAAGACCCAATGAACCGAGGACTCAATTTCCCTTTCTTCCCAAATCTCATAACACCCTTCATGGGCGAAACCTTCGACAGAACCTTCTCACCAACCATGTAGGACACATCTCGAACCTTCCTGTCAGTATAACTCTTCTGCCTCAACTGCGCTATACGAAGCCTCTCCTGAATCACCTTCACCTTTTCTAACGCATCCTGCACCAAGTCTGTCCCCAATAGCCTAGCCTAGCCTCGCCCGGCTCGAACCAACCAAGTGGAGATCTACACCGCTTCCCGTACAAAGCTTCATATGGAGCCATATGAATACTCGACCAGTAGTTGTTGTTATAAGCAAACTCTGCAAGCGGTAGAAACTGATCCCATGGCCCTCCGAAATCAATGACACAAGCACGCAACATGTCCTCCAATATCTGAATGGTGAGCTCGGACTGCCCGTCCGTCTGAGAGTGAAAAGCTGTGCTCAACTCAACCTGAGTACCCAACTCTCGCTGCACAAACCTCCAAAACTGCGAAGTAAACTGAGTGCCCCTATCTGAAATGATGGAAATGGGGACACCATGCAAACAAACAATCTCCTGGATATAGATCTCTGCCAACCGCTCTGCAGAATAGGTAGTACACATAGAAATGAAGTGCGCGGACTTGGTCAGCCGATCCACAATCACCCAAATAGCATCGAATTCTTCAATGTCTGTGGAAGTTCAACTAAAAAGTCCATAGTGATCATCTCCCACTTCCACTCTGGAATATCCATCCGCTGAAGCAAGCCACCCGGTCTCTGATGCTCATATTTCACCTGCTGACTATTGAGACACTAAGTTACAAATCCCACAATGTCTTTCTTCATTCTTCTCCACCAATAATGTTGTCTCAAATCCTGATATATCTTCGCGGCACCCGGATGAATGGAATACCGTGAGCTATGGGCCTCCTTCAGAATCAACTCCTGAAGTCCATCAACATTGGGCACACAAATCCAGCCTTGCATCCTCAACACCTCATCATCACCAATGGTCACATCTCTGGCATCATCGTGCTGAACTCTGTCCTTAAGGACAAGCAAATGCGAATCATCATACTGGCGCTCTCTAATGCGATTATAAAAGGAAGACCGAGAAACCACACAAGCCAATACCCGACTGGGCTCCGAAATGTCTAACCTCACAAACCGATTGGCCAAAGCCTGAACATAAACTGCAAGAGGTCTCTCCCCAACTGGAATATATGCCAAACTCCCCATACTCACCGCCTTTCGGCTCAAAGCATCGGCCACCACATTGGCTTTTCCCTGATGGTACAATATAGTGATATCATAATCCTTAAGCAACTCCAACTACCTCCGCCGCCTCAAATTGAGATCCTTCTGTTTGAACAAGTGCTGGAGGCTACGATGATTAGTAAACACCTCACAAGACACACCATACAAGTAATTCCTCCAAATCTTTAACACGTAAACTATGGCAGCCAACTCCAAATCATGAAAGGGGTAGTTCTTCTCATGGGGCTTCAACTGATGGGAAGCATAAGCAATAACTCTACCCCTACATCAAAACACAACCAATACCAACTCTCAAAGCATCACAATACACGGTATATGAACCTAAAACAGATGGCAGAACCAACACTGGAGCTGTGGTCAAAGCTTTCTTAAGCTTCTGAAAGCTCTCCTCACACTCGTCCGACCATACAAATGAAGCACCCTTCTGAGTTAACTTGGTCAAGGTCGATGCAATAGACGAGAATCCCTGAACAAACCGGCAATAATAGCCTGCCAAACTAAGAAAGCTGCGAATCTCTATGGCTGAGGACGGTCTGGGCCAACTCTGAACCACCTCTATCTTCTTTGGATCAACCTGAATACCCTCGATGGACACCATGTGCCCCAAGAAAGCCACTAAACTGAGCCAAAACTCAAACTTGGAGAATTTTGCATAAAGCTTCTCCTCCCTTAATCTCTGCAACACAACTCTCAAATGTTCTACGTGTTCTTACTAACTACGCGAATACACCAGAATATCATCAATGAAGACTATGACAAACGAGTCGAGATAAGCCGAAACACATTATTCATCAAATGCATGAATGTTCCTGGGGCATTGGTCAGCCCAAAATACATCACCAAGAACTTATAATGACCATATCGGGTCCTGAAAACTGTCTTAAGAATATCCGAGTCCCTGATCTTCAACTGGTGATAACCTGAACGGAGATCAATCTTGGAGAACACTCTCGCTTCCTGAATCTAGTCGAATAAATCATCAATGCGAGGCAAAGGATACTTGTTCTTAATTTTTACCTTGTTCAATTGCCTATAATCAATGCACATCCCCATAGTGCCATCCTTCTTCTTCACAAATAGAACAGGTGCACCCCAAGGTGACATACTAAGCCGAATGAACCCTTTATCAAGGAGTTCCTGAGGCTACTCCTTTAATTCCTTCAACACCGTTGGTGCCATACGATACGGTGAAATAGAAATGGGTTGAGTTCCCGGCACCAGGTCAATACCAAAATCAATATCCCTATCCGGTGGCATGCTCGGCAGGTTTGCAGGAAACACATCAGGAAAATCCCTCACAACTGGAATAGAATCAATACTGGGATTCTCAGCACCGACATCCCTCACAAAGGCTAGATACGAAAGACAACCTATCCCAACCATACGCTGGGCTTTTAAGAATGAGATCACTCTACTGGGAACATAATCAATCACACCTCGCCACTCAATCCGTGGTACACCCGGTATAGCCAATGTGACTATCTTAGCATAACAGTCCAGAATAGCACGACACGGTGATATCCATGCCTAAAATGACATCGAAATCCACCATACATAATAATAAAAGATCTACACGGGTCTCCAGACCCTCAATCGTCACCACACATGACCAGTACACATGGTCTACAATAACAGTATCACTCACTGGGTAGATACATGAACAGGTAAAGCAAGAAACTCACGGGGTATACCCAAATAACGAGCAAAGTATGATGACACATAAGAAAAGGTGGAACCGAGATCAAATAATACAGAGGCATCTTTGTGGCAGACTGAAACAATACCTGTAATAACAGCATCTGAAGTAATAGCATCGGGTCTGCCTAGAAGTGCATAGAAATGGGCCTGACCGCCACCTGATCGACCTCTCCTTCTAGGGCGACCCCTAGTTGACTGACCTCCACCCCTAACTGGCTGGGCAGGTGGGCCGATGACTGACCCCTCTACTGAGATGAACTTGCAAAGACGATGAGGGCACTGCCTCTACATATGACCCATCTCACCACACTCATAACAACTCTCAGGTGCTGGAGAAAGGGACTGAAAGGAACCCCTTGCACCGGAGTGACTAGCAGATGCACCTAGTATAGAAGAGCCCTGAACTGATGGAGCACGAGACAAACTCTGAGCTAGAAGGGCACTAAGTGATGACTAGCCCTGATGGGAGCTGTGAGAACCATGACCTACTGATGCCCCACGATAACCTGGGCGAGCTGGCTGAGCATGCCTGAATAGACAACCTTTACCATGCTGAAACTGACCTCTTGAAGGAGTACCACTATAACTACCAGATCTTCGAGGCCTCTTGGCCTCCCTCTCCTAGCGCTCCTGATGACGAGAAGACTCAATCTCCCGAGAAATGTCTACAACCTCCTCAAAGGTAGCCCCAATCACCCTCTCCCTGGTCATAAGAATACGAAGCTGATAAGTGAGGCCATCAACAAACCTCTCAATCCTCTCTCTATCTGTCGAAACCAACCAAATAGCATGATGAGCTAACTCGGAGAAACTCATCTCATACTGCATCACAGTTATCTCTCCCTAACGCAACCACTCAAACTCCCTACACAGCTCCTCTTTGCGAGACTATGGCACATACTTCTCCAGAAAGAGAACGGAGAACTGCTGCCAGGTAAGGGGTGTTGTACCAACAGGCCTACGCCTCTCAAAAGCCTCCCATCAAGTGAAGGCAGCTCCAGAAAATTGATAAGTAGTGAAAGTGACCCCCGCTGGTCTCCAGAATACCTGATGTACGAAGCATCCTCTAACACTTATCCAATAATCCCGGGGCATCCTCACCCTCTACACCATTGAAGGAGGAGGTTGAAGTCTACCAAACCTCTCTAACCTACGTTGCTCGTCCTATGGCATGGAAGGAACTACATAGTCTTGAGCAGTTGCAACCGGCTGGGCTGGATGTTCCCTCGGCGTCTGAAGTCCCTGCACGACCTGCTCAGGTGTGCGAGCGGCGGGAGTCTGATTGCCTCCCCCGGCCTAAGAAGTAGCTGCAGCTGTAGTGGCTGAAGCCGCCTGAGCTAGGCCAGTGCAAACTGATAAGATTTGAGCCAAGGCCTCCTGAAGACCCGAAATCACAATGGGCACAGCTGGTGCCTGAGCTGGTGCTGTTGGAGCGTCCACAACTAGGAACTAATCCTGAACTGGGGCGGCTAGTGGATCTGTAGGTGCTGCCCTAGCTGTTGTACGGGCCACACCTCTACCCCTACCACATCCACGACCACGTCATCAGCCTTTAGTGGCCACAACTGGTGGTACTGGTGGTCGTCCATCTTGGCCAGTAGCGTGTGTCCTCACCATCTGTAAGAGAATAGAATAATAGAAGTTTAGTACTCTGATCAACAAAGTCGCATGACAAGAATTTCAAGAAAATGAAATTTTTTTTCCTAAAGATTTTGCAGCCTCTCGAGGATAAATACAGACGTCTCTGTATCGATCTGCGAAACTCTACTAAACCTGCTCATGACTCGTGAGACCTATGTAATTTAGGCTTGATACCAACTTGTCACGACCCTAAACCTGGTGTCTGTTGTAATGGCGCCTTTCGTGAAAACAAGGCCAGCCGACACTTCCCATTTCAGTATTTAACAATTAAACAGTAAGAAACAGTCTAAAGCATGATAAAATAATCCAAGGTTTAAGAAGACGATAGTATAATATGCAGAATACAACCCAACACAGCTGGATACTAGGGTATCACTAGTCATTAGCATCTAACAAAATCCGGAATACTTAGAGAAAACTTTAGAGTTTAATACAGAAACTAAAAACATGAAGAAATAAGATAGGGAAGAGCTCCGAGCTGCGAACGTCGACAACTACCTAGAGACTCCTCGGATCCGCCTGAGCTGGAAATGATCAGCACTCAGGAGTGGGACCAGATACGCCTGAATCTGCACACATGGAGCAGGGAGTAAAGTGAGTACTCCAACTTAGTGAGCAATAATCATAAATAAAGACTAAAAGCAGGAAATCACGTAAGGCACAAAGCATGCTATAATGAAGCAGTAAAACTAGTAAAAACAGTAATTCAGTGAAAGATAGGTAAAAATCCTTTAACTCAAATTAAACTTCATGAAAGAGCCTTTTCAACAATTAAGCTGGTAATTACAGTTAATTAAGGAAAATAAACACATAAAGGTTCACCCCTCGGGCAAAGTATCAACAAATCCGCCCCCCGGGAAATATCTCAGAACAATACTAGCCCCTAAGGTTATATCTCACATCACAATGGGTATCCGCGCTCACTGGGGGTGTGCAGACTCCTAGAGGGGTCCCTTACGGCCCAAGCGCAATATCAAGCCATCTCGTGGCATCATCACTAGGCTCTCGAACTCAACATCTAATGATCGTAATTTTTTACAACTAAAATAGATTTTAAAATAATTTTATACATTTGAAATAGTTCAAGTTTATTTGAATTAAAAAAATGACTTGATCTACTTTTTAAAAGAAATAATTTACTTTAAAATATATCATAAGTGATTTTGTTTTTATTTTTTTATGTAATCATTAAACTGTTATTGTTACAACCCATATACACGTACGTTAGTTCATACCATAAGGTAGTCGACATAAATCCATGAAGAGATTATCTTTAATATGATGAGAAGTTAATCCTATTGGTCTTAAATGATACAAAGGTGTATAAGGGTGGTTAACAAGTATTAGAAGTTAAACGAACCAAGAATGTTGTCAGCCGTATTTATGGATAAACCTAGAGGTGCTTAATACAATCAAGAGGTCGTGTTTTAAGGTATTTGAATCATATAATATCCGTATCATAAGTTTTGAAGTCAAACGAGTTATGAAACAAAAGTCGACAAAAGTTGTCGCAACTTAGGTTTATAATTTTACTTAAACATTAGGTCAAATATTACTACGCTTTTCTCCTAATTTACAAGGAATTACGGGGTGATCTACCCACCAAATTAAAGATCTATGAGTCTAGTTTCCAACGCATTAAACCGTTTGTCAATACAATCTAAGATTATATAGATATTCGTATTTTCACGAGCCTGCACAGATTGGTAGGTGATAAGTAGGTGCATCACCTACTTGCCAAAATGAGAGGACAAAATTAAAAGCCCCAAAGTCGACCAAGAGGAGACTTTTAAGGGATTATCAACTCAGTTATTTCACCCATATTTCAGACCTTCAAAACCAAATTGAACCCCTGCAACTCCTTCCCAAAAATCTCACACAATCCCTAATCGATTTTCCCTCTCTTTCAAGTTCTAACTGGGGGTAAAACTTAGAGTTTGAAGAACCAAGGGAAGGGCTGAGTTATCCAAAAAGTAAGGTAATTTTACTGCTCTCTTTCATACATTTTTTCTGCTGTGAACTCATGGAAATTCATTCTATACATGTAAGAACTTACAGGACGGTGATCGAAAGCTGTGAGTTCGAGTTATTCACTTGTAGCGGACTATTTTGTGGACTGTTTTGTGTTGCTTTGTACTGTGTGTTTTACTACTATTTTGTGGATTTTTGGAGGAGGAAGGGTGTGGAGAAACACCATATAGATGTAGGGTTGTGGGCTGGTAGTTCTTCGTAACATTTCCGGGTCGTTTGAGACGACTACGGTGGTCGTCGTATGTATGAAGTGATTAGGTTGTACGTGGACTATTTTGGGAGGCTCAATATGATTATTATTGATGTTGTTTGGGTTGTTTGGTGATTTTTTTTGAATTGTGTGAAGTCATATATATAGGGGAGGTGCTGTCCATTTCATCGTAAAATAGGTTGTGGTCGATACACAATAGTTGTGACGCTTAAATGATAACGATAGTATCGTTTCTCTTATTGTAGACTAAGGAGTCGTGACAATTGCATAGCTTGATATTGGGGCAGTATATACAAGGTATGTGAGGCTATCCCTTTCCTTCTTTTGCTCGACTCCGATTGTACATAATGTAGTGAACGAGCTTCCAAAGATACTCTACTCTTAGAAGCTAGCAGTACTTACATTGTTTCCCCTCTTATGGAACGATTGATGTTAATGTTGCTTCTCTTATTCTTATGTTATCAATGTTGCTGGTACTTCCTGATTCTTATAAGGTTCATAGTGAAGAGTTAGTCCTAATAATGTGTACATAGGATACCGACCTTACATCACTCTGAAAAGTTTAGAACGTGATTCCATGAGTCGAGCATGCATAATATATATGTATCTATTTTACTCTACCGAGTCATGCTATAGTCGGCCGGGTACGACACCTATTGTGCAATCAATGATCAGTTGGGATTTACCGAGATCCACGTGGCTAGGTACGATACTACCGAGCCTTATGATGGCCGGGTACATTTTTTTACCGAGCCTATTATGGCCGAGTATGATATGATGATGATGATGCCCACAGAGGCGTATGTTTTAAAAGTTTATGTATATATACATACGTATTATGCATTTCATGTTAGTATCCCTCAGAGGTATGCAGATGTTACAAGATGTATATTCTCTATCCCAGCTTACATTATTGTTCGTACTTATGGTTCCATGTCTTACATACCTAGTACTTTATTCGTACTGAAATTCTTTTATTTGTGGACTCTGCATGTCGTGTTGCAGGTCCTGATAGATAGGCAGGTGCAGCTCCCCCACCATAGTAGGTTGTCCAGTTCAGTGGTGATTGGCGAGATCCCTTCTCTGGATAGCTATGGGAGAGGGTACCAGTCAGGTGACCCAAGCCAGAGCAGGCCAAAGTGAGGCTCAGAGTGAGATGTCGTCTTATACCTCATCTACTTCGTTTCCTCCAGAGGAAATTAGGAGGCACCCAGCACCACCTGTTCCTCCGTCTGGCACTACATACCAGGATATGCGGAATGCAGTACAGTTGTTGACTAACTTGTAGCTGCTCAGGCTGAGAGGTAGAATACCGGTGATGTTGATAAACCGGTTAGTACGAGAGTTCGTGATTTTATTAATCTAGACCCTCCAATGTTTATCGGATCAGACACCAAGGGGAACCGCAGACTTTTATTGATCAGGTTCATCGTACACTGCGGGTTATGCATGCTAGTGATACAGAGGCAGTAGAGTTGGATTCTTATTGGCTACGAGATTTAGCGGTTCTCTGGTATGATAGTTAGGAGAGATCCAGGGGTCCGAGCGCTCCTCCAGCTGTGTAGAAGGATTTTTCTGAGGCCTTTCTTCGTCACTACTTGCCAGTTGAGATACGACGAGCTAGAGCTGATAAGTTCTTGAACCTTAGACAAGGTAATTTGAGTGTGCGAGAGTACAGTATGCAGTTTGATTCTTTAGCAAGGTATGCTCCCCATATGGTGGGCGAGATGAGTGATAGGGTGCATTTGTTCGTGAACGGGTTGGGACCATATTTGATAAATGAGTGCACGACAGCCTCCTTGGTGGAGGGCATGGATATTTATCGTATTCAGGCTTATGCCCAGACCCTAGAGGATCGTTAGCGCTAGCAGAGTCTAAATACCATTACCTATTTTATAATGAAGATAACATGGATGTTGGTGGAACGCAGGATACATTAGAAGGTGAAACGGCTCTATGAGGTAAGAAATAACTTGATAATATTCTTCCTTAATACAAAATGGTGATATGCAGATAATGTACATATCCGTAATGCTTTTTGTAGCATTGTGAGGCCATACGTTGGGCTTAACAACTTGCAAGCTTTGCTAGTGACCATTTTATAGGGGAAAATTGACCGAAAATTTCCGTTGGAATCCAGGATGATTTGGACTCCCCATAAACCCTTACATTCGAGGACGAATGTTCCTAAGGGGGGAGGGTGTTACAACCCATATTCACGTACGTTAGTTTATGCCATAATGTAGTCGACATAAATCCATGAAGAGATTATCTTTAAGATGATAAGAAGTTAATCCTATTGGTCTTAAATGATACAAAGGTGTATAAGGGTGGTTAACAAGTATTAAAAGTTAAACGAATCAAGGATGTTGTCAGCCGTATTTTTAGGTAAACCTAGAGGTGCTTAATACATTCAAGAGGTTGTGTTTTAAGGTATTTGAATCATATAATATCCGTATCATAAGTCTTGAAGTCAAACGAGTTATGAAACAAAAGTCGACAAAAGTTGTCGCAACTTAGGTTCATAATTTCACTTAAACATTAGGTCAAATGTTACTAAGCTTTTCTCCCAATTTACAAGGAATTACGGGGTGATCTATCCACAAAATTAAAGATCTATTAAGCTAGTTTCCAACGCATTAAACCGTTTGTCAATATGATCTCGGAGTATAGAGATATTCGTATTTTCACAAGCCTGCGCAGATTGGTAGGTGACAAGTAGGTGCATCACCTACTTGCCAAAATAAGAGGACAGAATTAAGCCCCAAAGTCGGCCAAGAGGAGTTAGTCCTAATAATATGTACATAGGATACCGACCTTACATCACTCCGAAAAGTTTAGAACGTGATTCCATGAGTCGAGCATGCATTATATATATGTATCTATTTTACTCTACCGAGTTCGCACTATAGTCGGCCGGGTACGACACCTATTGTGCAACCAATGATCAGTTGGGATTTACTGAGCTCCACGTGGCCGGGTACGATTCTACCGAGCCTTATGATGGCCGGGTATATTTTTACCGAGCCTATTACGGTCGGGTACGATATGATGATGATGATGCCCACAGAGGCGTATGTTTTAAAAGTTTATGTATATATACATACATATTATGCATTTCATGTCAGTAGCTCTCAGAGGTACGCAGATGTTACAAGTTGTATATTCTCTATCCCTGCTTATATTACTGTTTGTACATATGGTTACCTGCCTTACATACTCAGTACTTTATTCGTACTGACGTTCTTTTATTTGTGGACACTGCATGTCGTGCTGCAGGTCCTGATAGACAGGCAGGTGCAGCTCCCCCACCATAGTAGGCTGTCCAGTTCAGCAGTGATTGGCGAGATCCCTTCTCCGGACTTGCCGTGGTCTTGGTATGCATTTTTGTTATAGACATTATGGGTATGTCGGGGCCCTATTCCGGCTATGTTGCAGCACTTATGTTCCTTTAGAGGCTCATAGACAGGTGTCGACTCATGTATAGATTGGTATGCCTTGTCGGCTGGTCTTTGTTGTATAGTCTTTCATGGTAGCGCGGTAGCTCGTACCTTATATATAGTTTCTTGATTGCCTGGTCATCCCATGTTATGTATGTTCATGCCATCATATTTTATTGTTGGTTGTCCATGATCCATGTCTACCATTTATATTGATCTCATCAGCCCTAAAAGATAATAAAGAATGTTAGATAAAATGTACTTGGTGCTTGGCAAGTATGGTCGGGTGCTAATCATGGCCCTCTGGTTTGGGTCGTGACAGTTATTTTGCCATATTGTATGTTTATTATAAATTCAAGTATTTATTCTAATAACCTCTATTTTTTCTAAATAACTTCTATATCCAAAAAGAAAAAATATAAATCTAGTATCTTTTTTATTATAATAATAATAATAATAACAATTTAAATAATATAAAATTAACTAACAATAAAAATTGGGGCCTTCAATTTTGGGGTGGGGGAGGAGGGGGGCTACAATAATTGCTTTAGCTGCCTCCCCCTAGGGCCAGCACTGTGTATGGAAAGAGTCATATTTAACTTATATATCACAGTATAATCTATATTATATTAAAAGGAGAGTAGTGAATCATGTGGTTAAGCCAAGTGACAAGATAAAAAAAAAGTCACTTGGCAATTTTAAGACAACATAATTTAAATTATAAATGAAAATATAATTAATGGAAGTAGTTTAATGAATCTTATACTTAATCTAAATAGATCTTAGACAAATTTAATCTATATATCTACATTTAAAATTAAATTTGTAAGTATATTTATATCTATATTGATTCACCCATAGATTTTTTCTATATTAGCCAGAGATATGAAGGTAAAAATTAATTAAAAATTCTAATCGGAAAAAAAAAATAGAAAGACATAATTGAGATAACCTATGACTATTTATACATTGGAGTAAGTTAAAATATAAAATAAAATTAAAATTTACTTAAGTTATTAAAGATATATTGAGTTTAAAAATTAAATAAATTCAAGCAGCAAAATAAGATCTTACAAAAAGTATATAAATTATTTATAAGGTAAGAAAAAACTTAAATAATCAGTAAAAAAATATTTTAAAAATAAGAATAACAAAGTCATATTAATATTGATAAATCGGGCAAACGAATATTTTATACGTAAATATTACTACAACATTCAGATATAATGTGTTCAAACAATTAAGAAAATATTTTTTTATTAATATTTGAATTGAGTGAAGTAAGTTTAAGTTTGAAAGTATAACATAATTATTTGAAAATGTAGTCAAATATAGAAAATAGAATAATAAAACTTATTTGAATTTGAGAAAGATTACTTTTTATCTATATTATATTAGAATGAATGTGGTAGAAATAGATATTAAATTCAAACAAGCTAATAAAAATCAACATGACAATGTAATAATATTAGGTATTGAATAATATAATATCAAAAATAAATAATAAATAGAGAAAAAATAAAAATTCAGATTTTTTATCATAGAGAAGAAGGGTAAAACTTATTTAAATTTGAGATGAGAATTTTTTTTATATTATGATAAGAAAATTCATAATATGGATAAGTCCACGTAACTCAAGTCTAATAGATAAAATCAAAAACTAAAAATATTGAATAATAGAAATAAATTAGAGATAATATGAGATATTTATAAATCATAAGGTTAGAAAATAAAATAAATTAAATATACAATGCTTAAAATCTTATTAAAATTTAAATAATTTAAAATTTTTGAGCAATATTTTTAAAACAAAATAAATCTTTAATTTATGATTATAAATTATATATTTATCTATATTATATTAAAGAATAGTATTTTATAATGATATTAAAAAAAGTTACGAGTTAATGAAAATCCACATAAAATGTAATAAGACTATATATTAGATTAAAAGTTAGCAAAATTATTAAAAAATTACTATTAGAAATGAAAGAGAAAGGCTATTTGAATTTGAAATTAGAAATTTGTTAAAACTACGATTAGAATGTCCAAACTATGGATAATATCACGAAATTGAAGTCTTATTTATGAAAACAAATATTAAAATAGAAAATAAATTTCTAATATAGGTAAATTTTACTAATAAAAATCAAAGATTAAATTTGTATTAAATCTAAAAAGGAAAGAAAATTTACGTAAGAAATAAAATTATAATGAAAATATTACTACAACATTAACATATAATGTGTTCAAACAACAAAGAAAATATTTTTCTATGATTAATATCTGAATTGAGTGCAGTTAGTTAAAGTTTGAATATATAGCATAATATTTTGAAAATGCGGTCCAATTTAGAAAATAGAATGATAGGAATTATTTGAATTTGAGAAGAATTTTTTTTTATTTCATAAGTTTTTATTTTTAAAAATATGACGTAAAGAAATAAAATGACAATAAACATATTACTACATATATATAATATGTTCAAACAATTAAGAAATTATTTTTCTATGATTAAAATAAAATTTTAAAAATATAAATAACTTTCTAATATAGGTAATTTTACTAATGAAAATTAAAATTAAATTTGTATCTTAAAGCTTAAAAAAAGAAAATTTAACTGCATCTAATACAAAAATAATTGTAAGATAACTCAATATATTTGTAACATAATCATCAAATATATGTATTAATATTTTAGACTAATTCAATTTTACAATTTAAAATAAAATATGATATTATTCTGGTTATAAAAAATTAATATAAAAATAATTAAAATTTATAGTAGGGAAGAGAATTTATTAAAAAATAGAGATAGTGTGAGGATACTTATACATTAAATTAGTTTAAAAATAAATAAATTAAAACATTAAATTATATTTAAAAATATTACAATAAATTTAAATGATTAAAAAAATTGAATGCATAAAAATATACCAAATTTCAAGAATAAAACATTTATATTTATTAAAGAATATTAAAAGAATAATAAGCAAGATATTAATAAAGATAATAAAAAATTATATGATAGTAAAATAATATTAAATAATAAATAATACAATAACTATAAGAAAAAAGAATTTGCGTAAAAATAATGTGATGAATAAGACATATTTAAATTTTACATAAAAATAAAGTGATAGTAAGAAGTTTGTTAAAATAATATGATCTAATGTGCTCAAACAAGACAGATCGCAATATGATAAGTTAGTATTCTTTGATACTGATTAGCAAAACGAAGTGCAAGTACTAAAATTAAGTAGTTAGATTGCTACAAATAAAAAATAAAATAGGTTGTGCACTACGAGATTTGAATAATAATTTCATATCCTACTTCATAATTAATATCTAATGTTATATAATTTTTATCTGAGAGGTTTATATTTTAAGGTTATTTGCACATGATTCAAATAACCAACATCACAATTTAATATGATTTGTGTCCGCGCATCGCGCGGGTACTAATACTAATACTTTTTAAACAAAAGGTGTTCAATTGGCCACTCTTTGTCGACTATAGTTCCGCCCTGTAAAATCTATTCTGTTTATGTTGCAAATCTATACAGTAATACTACATACTTCTTATATATAAAACATCAAGTTACAAACATTAATTAAGACCATAAAAGATAATATGGTCATTGCTACAATAACCATATGTAATAACATCATTTATTTATCTATACTATATTATAGAAGATAAACTTCATGTGCCATAAGAAAAGACCTATGGCTTTATATTGTTATCCATTTAATTTTCAGCATTTGTAATAGCAGTAGCAATATTTGTTGTAGCAATTTCCATAAGCTGCATCTTCCTTCTTGCACCAATGGTTACACTTATTGGGAAAACACTTCCCATTCCAGCCTTTACTAGGCTTTCCACAATACTTTGCTTCTGTTATCTTCATCTCTGCATTAAACCATAGGACAAAAGAACTCTTAAGGCAATTAAAAACGGATCTTTACGCAAATAGCTAGTTGACCCGATTATCCATGGTTCATCTTTCCTAGCTGGTATTATATAGGGCAACCCGGTGCACTAAGCTCTCGCTATGTGCGAGATCGAGAAAGGGTCGGACCACAAGGGTCTATGGTACACAATCTTACCCTGCATTTCTGCAAGAGGTTATTTCTACGGCTTGAACACGTGACCTCTAGATCACATGGCAGCAATTTTACCAGCAATTATACATGAATTATATAGTGATTATATATGATTGTAAATACAATATATATGAATTATACACATATTATATATCCGCAAATTAATTTTAATTTAAGTGATTGGGTAATCGGCTATTTAGGTTAATTCTTCATAAAAACAAAGAAATGCCCTTTTTTTTGTTAAAAAATAATTATTCTTTATACAACATGAAAAGAAAATACTCATTTTGTTACAACGAAAGAAAATATTTTTTCTACATCATGAAAGAAAATACTTATTTCGTTGAGATAAAAGAAAATGCTTTTTATTACATCATTTTGTTAAAATAAAAGAAAATACTTTTCTACATCACGAAAAGAAAGTATTTTTTTGTTGAAACGAAAGAAAATACTTTTTTTACATCATGAAAAAAAAATACTCATTAATACTGTTGAAATGAAAAAGAAAGTGTTTTATCTACAATATGAAAAGAAATTACTCTTAATAATATGCTTGTTTACGATGGAGGGTGCGAGGAGGGTTTGGGTTGGAGGGTGAGGGTGAGGGTGGGGGTGGGTGGGAGGGGGATGGGGAGGGGTGGGTGGGGTATGGGTGGGTAAGGTTAGTAACCAGAAAATAGGAAAGTAAATAAGAAAGAGACAAATGCTTAAGAATTGCTCACCAGAAGCAAACATGAGAAGAAAACAAAAGAGTAGAGCACACAAAGTTATTTTGCTCGCCATTTCTAATTAAGTTCCTTAATTTGAAATACTTTGTGAAATTGAGGCTATACCAAAGGGTGTATTTATAGTGATTCAAGAATAATTTTTTAAACATAAAAAGTTCTCCTATTTACTATTGTATAAATTAACCTTGAACAGAAGGAAGGAAAATGTCAAACAAATTAAATAAACTAGATAAATATGGAAAGAAAAAATAATCAGACGAGTACTGAGTCTTGATAAACTTTTGAACTGATCAAAGTTTTTCTTTCTTGCATCACCGTGAAAGTAACAAGATTCCTACTACTGTAAATTAAAGAAAGTCAAAAATTTACTTGATACTAGGGCAAGTATACAATAGTATAATTTAGGGAAAATGATATTGTATAGCCGCTGTAAAAATAATAGTCTAAAAAATATATAAAAATTATATATATATATATATATATATATATATATATATATATATATATATATATATATATATATATATATATATATTGTAGGTTATATACAAAAATTATACAAATTTTATACACTTTTTCGGCTACCAAATATAAATATTTTCTGGCGCGGACTAAAAGTAATAATACCCCTATAATTTATGTAGGTTTTCTAACTAACCTTAAAAACTAATTCAAGCTTAAGCTCAAGTTGAGGTGAGAAAAACTAGCAAGAATGATTACTATGCTCAGAGGCGGAGTCAGGATTTCAAGCTTATGGATTCGGATTCTAATCTGTTTAAGTTAGTGGGTTCTAAATTAATTATTTATACATTTAAATAAAAAAAATTAAGACAAATATAGAGTTCAAACCAAAACTACTGGGTTCGGTCGAACTCGCTCCTGACCCTAGATGCTTCAATCCCAAACTCAAGTTGAGGTTGGCTAACTACATGAATCTCTGTAACGACTCGACCGGTCGTTTTGAGCTTTTGCACTTTGCTCGTTAGTTCTCGAGTGTGACCTGCCCCGTGCGATGTATTATGACTTATGTAAATCGTTGGTTTTGGTTTTCAGGGTAATCGGAATAAATTTGGAAGAAATAGTCCTCAGTTGAAGCTTGAAATTTGAAAGGTTTGACTCCGATTTGACTTGTTTGTATATGATCTCGGATGGAAATATTTATGATTTAATTAGCTCCGTTGGGTGATTTGGGATTTAGGAGCGTGATTGGAATGCATTTTGGAAGTCCGTGGAAGGTTTAGACTTGAATTGGCGAAATTGAGGTTTTGACGTTTTCCGGTTGATAGGTGAGATTTTGATAAAGGGGTCAGAATGGATTTTCGGAAGTTATAGTAGTTCCGTTGTGTCATTTGGGATGTGTGTGCAAAATTTCGGATCATTCGGACGTGGTTTGGTTGAGTTTTTGATCGAAAGAGTTATTTAGAAGGTTTTGGAATTTTTAGGCTTGAATCCGATACGAATTTGGTGTTTTGATGTTTTTTTGAGCGTACCGAAGGTTGGAACAAGTTTGAATGACGTTATGGGATATGTTGGCATGTCTGATTGAGGTCCCGAGGGCCTCGAGTGAGTTTCAGGTGGTCAATCGGACCATTTCATGTTTTGCAAAGTTGCAGAAAAATTTCTATTCAGTGCTGCAGGCATTTGGCCTTCGCGTTCGCGAAGGGTTAGCTGGTGAGGTGGAGATTTTAGCCTTCGCGTTCGCGAGGGAGGCTCCACGTTCGCGAAGGACTGGGTTCGTCGTGCATCGCGTTCGTGAGGGAGGCTCTGCGTTCGCATAGGGGAAGTGAGAAGCTGGGTTTGAGGATTTATTTGTTCTTCGTGTTTGCGGAAAAGGAGTCGCGTTCGCGTTGGGTTAGGGAGTCAAGTCTTCGCGTTCGCGAATGGTAGGACGCGTTCACGGTGAAGATTTGGTCAAAGTAATTTTGTGTTTCGCGAACGCGAGGCTTTGACCGCGTTCGCGAAGAAGGATTTTTATGTCTGGGCAGAATGATTTAAAAAGGCTATTCCGCGATTTTGAGGCTAAGTACCTCCATTATTGGGCGATTTTGAAGCTTGGGAGAGCTAATTGAAGAGGGAATTCAAGAGGATTTCATGGAGGTAAGATTTTTGGTCCCTAAAGTTGTTTCTATGATGAATTCTATCATTGTAAGCTTGAAATCCATGGAAAAATCAGTAGCAAAAATGGGTAATTAGGGCTTGAGATTAAGAGACCTTTGAGTGGGGATTTGAGGTCCGATTTTGATGTTTTGATATGTATAGACTCGCGTGAGGATGAGGATTCCATTGATGTTAATTTTATCGAATTCCGAGACATGGGCCTGGGGGCCGGGTTTAAGCAATTTTGGGATTTTGATGTAAAATTAGATATTTTCGAGTGGGCTTCGTTTCCTTTGCATATTTTAATGATTATGTACTGATTGTGGCTAGATTTAGAGCATCCGGAAGTTGATTCGTGCGGGCATGGCATCGCGGGCTAGAGTTTTGACTGGATCGAGGTGAGTAATGATTGTAAATGATGTTCTGAGGGTTTGAAACCTTAGATTGCACTTCGTAGTGCTATATTGAGGTGAGGCACACGCTTGATGACGAGCGTGGGGTCGTGCACTATTGGGGATTATGACCTGGTTCGTCCCGATTGATGGTTTTACCGTATATTTAACTGAAATCTATTTGTTATCATCATTATTTGGGCTGAATGCCATATTTGGGCTTCATGCCAACTATTTGAACCCTTCGGGGATTTTTGTTGATATTGCCTCACTGTTTTGTCTTTATACTTGAACTCAGTCATGTTATTTTCCACTATTTTTTTCAAAACTTAGCCATGTTCACTCAGTTTTGATACTCAAATGATATTTAAATAATGTTTTGGGCTGAGAAACACTATTTTACTGTTGCCCGAGAGGCTTATGTGATTTTTAACTGAGTAAGGCCGAGGGCCTGTATTGTGAGGATATCTTTTGGGTCGGGCTGCATGCTGCAGCGGTGATACACTAATTTGATTATGAGACCGAGGGTCTGAGATATGTATGCCACGAGGTGGCTTGTTGATATTGATATGAGGCCGAGAGCCTGTTTATGATGCCACAAGGTGGCTTGATATTGGACTTGGGCCGTAAGGGGCCCCTCTAGGAGTCTGCACACCCCCAGTGAGCGCGAGTACTCATTGTGATGTGAGATATAGTCAGAAGGGCTAGTATTGTTCTATGTGATTGCCCGGGGGGCTGGTATTGTTCTGAGATATTGCCCGAGGGGCGGATTGTTGACACTATGCCTGAGGGGCGAACCTTATGTACTTATCTTTCTTATTTGCCTGTCATTTACCTATTTAATTGTGTAGTGTGACCGAGGGGCGGATTTTCTCTGCTTATCTGCACTAATTGTTTGGCATTCATTTGTGTAACTATTGAAAAGTCATTTTCAAAGAAGTTAAACTGAGCTAATATGTTTTTAAGAGATTTTTCAGCTTCATTGCTTTTTTCTGGTTTTGTATTGCTTCTATACAACATGTTGATGTACTTTTCGTGATTTCTTACCATTTAGACTCTAATTATGATTATTAATCACTGAGTTAGAGTACTCACTTTACTCCCTGCACCTTGTGTGCAGATTCAGGTATTTTTGAACCCGGTAGCGGGTATTGGCTGATCGGAGGCAGAGCCATCGGAGTTTAGCAAGGTAGCTGCCGGCGTTTGCAGACTGTTTTTCTCCCTCTTTATATTATTAGTCCGTATTTTGTACGTTTCAGACTTTTGTGTGAGCATGTTTTTTTTAACTTATATGTTTGGCAGTGTCCCTATTAGTGGAAGTGACAGCGCGATGGCTATGTGATGAGTATGTTAGTACTGTGAGATGTACCCATATGATTTGGAAGCGGTGAGAAGGGTCTGCTGGAGGATAGAAGAACTATTAGGTTCTTGATTTTCATCTCGATTGGAGGTATAGCCCCGAGTTATAGGCATGTGAAGAATCTTTTCATGTTTCCCAGTTGTGAGTGAAGTAAATTTCATGTTACGGTATGAGTTCAGACTCAAGAAGACTAAGTGACTGCGTACAGTTTATGACGGTGGGGAGGTATACAAAAATGTTAGTTGGAGGCAAAGCAGGTAGGTTATCTCCTGCGAAGTGTTCTGAGGTTGAGCGATCCTTATGTGTCTGTTAGAAGATCTCATTTACGAGCGAAAGATATGTGTTGTAATTTAAATTGGGTTGCTTAGAGAGTGGTGTAACTGTTGTGAGAGTGAATGCGAGATTTGCAAAAGAGTTAAAATTCTGGATGATCTATGTTTTCACAAGCTTGCAAAGGATTTTGAGTTTAATCTCACTATGGTATTATGGCATCAATAGAGTATAAGCGTTATGAGTTATTGAGTGTGTGTTGATCTATGGCTTTGAGCCAAGTGGGGGAGTTTGCTATTGATTAGTTGATTGCACGATTATGTGCTATGTCGGTTCCAGTTTGAGGTGTCCAGGTGAATCAGTTATGGCCTATGAAGATTGAGACCAAGGATGGCTCGAGTAAAGGAAAATTCTTAACAAAGATTATAGGATGCTTCACAGGTGTGTGAGAATCACGGGATATCTTGAGTCGTTGTTGGTAAAGGATGCTCGGTGCATAGAGCAGGAAGTTGCTTGGTTGTAATGGAATGATGTCATATTTTGTAGTGTCAGAGTGCCAATAAGGCATGGGTTGATCGGTTCATTTGATCAGGCTAATTATAGTTTAAGTAGAGTGGATGATTCTCGGGAATGGTTCTAATGGGTTCAAAATTTTACATGTAATAATTGGGTATCTTCAAGTTGTATGTGTGGCTAGAAACTGAGTTTTCATTGGAAGATGGCAAGACTTGTGGTATTTTCTATATTAATTATGGGATTCTATATATCAGTGTCAGGAAGGCAAAGGTAATGGATTTGGATTCGTAGGAAGTCTCTTCAGGGTAAGCATTTTGAACGTGGTGCTTTTGGAAACATCAAGAAAGTACTCAGTGGCTTATGAGCCTTGAACAGTGTGGTTTTATGCTTGGGTCTCGTGTGCTAAATCTGGGTTGAGGAATGGTGATGTTATAGCAAGAAGGAGTATCAAGTCGAAGGTAAATCAAAAGGGAGCTTGGATAGATGGGATAGCTTGATAGCAAGCCGGGCTGGTATGATAAGGATATGATTAGTTCCTTGGGGGTGTTCGAGGTAATGAGTTTTTACGGGCATTTCGTGGCAATGCTCTTGGGTTTTAATGGCCTGCGTAGGTTGATTGAGTTAGGAAGATTCAGTCCTGACAGACTTGTTTATGAAAAGGAGAGGCAGAGAGTTCTTGTTGATTTCTACCGTGGCTAGAGATGTATATTTTCTACTGGCATGAGGGCATGGGATGTGTAGTGATTTTCTTCCAGATGAGTTCAATGGAAAGTCTTGGTTGGTTGGGTACAAAGTTATTGGTGGCTCGAAAGAGATATGAAGCCCTCATGTTATCCTAGGATGGTATGGTATATGCGGTATGCTGTGGAGGAATGAGATTGCGTGTGTAAGGCTACAATTTAGTTCTGAAAGGAAGGCCATAAAACTCTTAGGCAACGGGCAGTCTCAGACAATTAGAGAAATGAGCTTCAGATAATTAGAGAAAGGGTCTTCATATGATTAAGGAAATGGTATTGCTAATTTCGGGTGATTTGACGAGGATTTATGTTTCAGAAAAGGCAATATGATTAAGTTGATGGTAATTCGGTAGTATTGTGGCACTTTCTTGGTAGATCGACTGCTAATATTCAAGTTTGCTTGGTGGCACAGAAGAATTTTAAAGTGTCTCTCGTGGAATAATTGGGTATTTGAGGTGTGGTATACCTTCGGACGGTTGAATTGGGATCAGGTATGGTAATTCGATATGGAATTGGAGACTGGGAATTCTCATGTTCAGGCTATGTTGTGGTTGTGGGTCGCATGTATCGGCACTATCTAGTGACTATCGGGGTTTAGAGACCCGAGTAGATCTTTTGTTGCTTGATATGTTAGAATTTGGATATGATATTGGGTTCATACTGGTTGTCTCCGTGTTGTGTCACTCTGGACTATTGCACTAAGGCGGCACTGTTGACTATGCCGGAAATGCCACGGATTGAGTGGCGAGGTTCGACGGATTATGTCCTAGTGGAGTGGTTTTATATTTCGAAGACCCAACGGACGACTGGGAAGGATTGTCTTTCTTAGTGGGGGCTTTCGTGATAGATGTCAGTGAAGAGGCTTCTACCATTGATTCAGTCCCGGTGGTGAGGGACTTTTCGGATGTGTTTCTTGTAGTCAGGCTTGTCGCCAGGCAAGGTTGTTGATTTCAGTATTGATTTGATTCCGGGCATCATATCGTATGGCCCGGCAGGGTTAAAGGAGTTGAAGGAGCAGTTTCAAGATTTCCTTGATAAGGAGTTCGTTGGCAGGCCAATATGGATGCATGTTCTAACTTGAGTTGGCTTGGTTGGCTCTGAATTGTATGGTTGAGGGATATGTTGATTCGATTGTTATTGAGCTTATTAGTAATCTGGGAAGATCTATGAGTTACGTTTCTGTGTTGCGGGGTGTTAGGATTTGTGAGTTATAGGCACATATGGTGTGGTGTTACGTATTTGTTTTACCGTGGTTATAATGATTTGCTTTGGTTCTAGACATCAATTGCGCGTGGTCGTCAATTTCGAGCAGAGTGACTTGAGGTGTTTCATGTGGAGCAGTGTTTGGATAGGATCGCGCGTTGCAGCAAAGTTATATGGAGGTATAGCCTTACGGGTTGGATTTGTGTATTTTGCTCCTATGATGTGAGACGAGTTCTCAGCCTTGTGTTGTGGTAATACTGGTGAGCTTGAGGTACAGCTCTTTCATTTGAGTCATTTTCATGATTGAGTATGTTCGGACAATTACTTATCGGTGCGTGTATTGTGCAAATTGTGGCTTAGGCCTGTATTGATGTGTCATGTCACCATAGTAGTGTGTTGGATTAGAGGAGATCGTTGGGATCAGTAGTGAATATGAATGAATTCGATTTCAGCATGTTGGAAGGATAATATCGAGCTTCGGCTCGGAAATTTGCTGTGGTATTTGCCAAAGGAGAAGTGGCTTCATGAATGGTTGATCTGGGAAATGGTTATGGCTTACCGCATGTTTTAGTGATCATTGGCAGTATATGAAAGTGTTGGGATGAGACTTTGGTTGATAAGAGTTTTCTATCGGTATTCAGGTGTTGTGTACAGCTGTTGTGATTAGAAGTTATCACTACAAGTGTTTGAGTTATGTGGTATATCATGTGATTGCAGCTGAGATAGCAGATATGGTTTGTTATAGCTTGTTCGGACTTATTCACAATATAAATGTGAGATTTTGATCGTACTGATATTTTAAAAGTGGAAATGTGATTCTATGGTTTATGGGCTAGATTGGGATGTGAAATTTCAGTTACAATGTGTTATCGGACCTATATGAGATAGGGTTACGTGTGATCACCTCCGGGTATATGCATGGTAGGGTTATTCAGCGATTGGTTGGCTTTTGGAACAACCCTGGGCACGTTCGAGGACGAACGTATGTTTAAGTAGGGGAGGGTGTAATGACCCGACCGGTCGTTTTGAGCTTTTGCACTTTGCTTGTCAGTTCTCGAGTATGACCTGCCCCATGCGATGTATTATGACTTATGTAAATCGTTGATTTTGGTTTTCAGGGTAATCGGAATAAATTTGGAAGAAATAGTCCTCAGTTGAAGCTTGAAATTTGAAAGGTTTGACCAAGATTTGACTTATTTGTATATGATCTCAGATCGGAATTTTTATGATTTGGTTAGCTCCGTTGGGTGATTTGGGACTTAGGAGCGTGATCGGAATGCATTTTGGAAGTCCGTGGAAGGTTTAGGCTTGAATTGGCGAAATTGAGGTTTTGGCGTTTTTCGGTTAATAGGTGAGATTTTGATATAGGGATTAGAATGTACTTTCGGAAGTTGCAGTAGTTCTGTTATGTCATTTGGGATGTGTGTGCAAAATTTCAGATCATTCAGACGAGGTTTGGTTGGTTTTTTGATCGAAAGCATAATTTAGAAGGTTTTGGAATTTTTAGGCTTGAATCCGATGCGAATTTGGTATTTTGATGTTGTTTTGAGCGTTTCGAAGGTTGGAACAAGTTTTAATGAGGTTATGGGATATGTTGGGATGTTTGTTGAGGTCCCGAGGGCCTAGGGTGAGTTTCAGGTGGTCAATCGGACCATTTCATGTGTTGCAAAGTTGCAGAAACATTTCTGTTCAGTGTTGCAGGCATTTGGCCTTCGCGTTCGCGAAGGGTTAGCTGATGAGGTGGAGATTTTTGCCTTCGCGTTCGCGAGGGAGGCTCCGCATTCACGAAGGGCTGGGTTTGTCGTGCATCGCGTTCGCGAGGGAGGCTCCGCGTACGCGTAGGGGAAGTGAGCAGCTGGGTTTGAGGATTTATTTGTTCTTCGTGTTCGCGGAAAGGGAGTCGCGCTCGCGTTGGGTTGGGGAGCCAAGTCTTCACGTTCTCGAACGGTAGGATGCATTCGCGGTGAAGGAAATTTGGTCAAAGTAATTTTGTACTTCGCGAACGCGAGGCTTTGACCGCGTTCGCGAAGAAGGATTTTTATGCCTGGGCAGAATGATGTAAAAGGGCTATTCCGCGATTTTGAGGCTAAGTACCTCTATTGTTAGGCGATTTTGAAGCTTGGGAGAGCTAATTGAAGATGGAATTCAAGAGGATTTCATGAAGGTAAGATTTTTGGCCTCTAAATTTGTTTATATGATGAATTCTATCATTGCAAGCTTGAAATCCATGGAAAAATCAGTAGCAAAAATGGGTAATTAAGGCTTGAGATTAAGAGACCTTTGAGTGGGGATTTGAGGGGTCATTTGAGGTCCGATTTTGATATTCTTGATATGTATAGACTCGCGTGAGGATGAGGATTCCATTAATGTTAATTTTATCATATTCCGAGACGTGGGCCCTGGGGCGGGTTCGACCAATTTCGGGATTTTGATGTAAAATTGGATATTTTCGAGTAGGCTTCGTTCCCTTTGCATATTTTAATGATTATGTATTGATTGTGACTAGATTTGGAGAATCTGGTGGTCGATTCGCGTGCGCAAGGCATCGCAGGCTAGAGTTTGGACTGGATTGAGGTGGGTAATGATTGTAAATAATGTTCTGAGGGTTTGAAACCCCGGATTGCACATCGTTGTGCTATATTGAGGTGAGGCACACGCTTCATGATGAGCGTGGGACCGTCCACTATTGGGATTGTGACTTAGTCCGTCCCAATTGTTGATTTTACTATATATTTGACTGAAATTTATTTGATATCATCATTATTTGGGCTGAATGTCATATTTGGGCTAAATGCCAGTTATTTGAACCCTTCGGGAATTTTTGTTGATATTGCCTCACTGTTTTGACTTTATACTTGAATTCAGTCATGTTATTTTCCATTGTTTTTTTTCAAAACTCAGCCATGTTCACTCAGTTTTAATACTCAAATGATATTTAAATTATGTTTTAGGCTGAGAAACACTGTTTTACTGTTGCCCGAGAGGCTTATGTGATTTTTGACTAAGTAAGGACGAGGGCCTGTGTTGTGAGGATATCTTCTGGGTCGGGCTACACGCTGCAGCGGTAATACACTAATTTGATTATGAGGCCGAGGGCCTGAGTTATGTACGCCATGAGGTGGTTTGTTGCTATTGATATGAGGTTGAGAGCCTGTTTATGATGCCACGAGGTGGCTTGATATTGCGCTTGGGCCGTAAGGGGCCCTTCCAGGAGTCTGCACACCCTCAGTGAGCGCGGGTAACCATTATGATGTGATATATAGCCCGAGGGGCTGGTATTGTTCTATGTGATTGCCCGAGAGGCTGGTATTGTTCTGAGATATTTCCGGAGGGGCGGATTGTTGACACTGTGCCCGAGGGGCGAACCTTATGTGCTTTTCTTTTATATTTGCATGTCATTTACCTGTTTAATTGTGTAGTGTGCCTGAGGGGCGGATTTTCTGTGCTTATCTGCACTAATTGTTTGGCATTCATTTGCGTAACTGTTGAAAAGTCATTTTTAATGAAGTTAAACTGAGCTAAGATGTTTTTAAGAGATTTTTCAGCTTCTTTGCTTTTTACTAGTTTTGTACTGCTTCTGTACAGCATGTTGATGTACTTTTCGTGATTTCTTACCATTCAGACTTTAGTTATGATTATTACTCACTTAGTTGGAGTACTCACTTTACTCCCTACACCTTGTGTGCAGATTCAGGTATTTCTGAACCCGGTAGCGGGTATTGGCTGATCGGAGGCAGAGCCATCGGAGTTTAGCAAGGTAGCTGCCGGCATTCGCAACACTGCTTTTCTCCCTCTTTATTTCATTAGTCTGTATTTTGTACATTTCAGACTTTTCAGTTATATTTAGACCCCAGTAGATGCTTGTGACTTGTGACACCCCGGTATCGGGCTGTGTTGGGTTGTACTTCCACATTTTTATCGATATTATCTGCTACTTCGTATGATTAAGTATGTCTTAGACTGTTTATTAATGTTTAACTGTTTAAAAAAAATGAATTGGAACTAGTTGGCTGGCCTTGTCTTCACGAGAGGCGCCATTACGATCGGGTCCGGATTTAGGATCGTTACAATCTCATTGACCATATCATTTCTTTTAAGCTTATCTCAAATCAATATTAGATAAAAATAAAATTAAAAATTAAAAACACTAGAAGTTCTCTAATCTACCGGTAAAAAATCTTTGATATTGCTAAAAGACTCCTAGAAAATATGAATATTTCTACTGGTTGAGAAGTTAGTAAACTTTTACTATAAACAAGTGTCGCGGAAATCTAATTTGTCCACAAAGAAAAAATTTAAAGTTGCTTCACGTTTGAAAGTTTCAAAGCTAAATTAGATATTTGATGCGGATTCAAGATTTAAATTATGTGAATTCAACATTAAGGTTATTAATGTTGAACCCGTTATATTTTTAAAGTTATGAGTTTATATTTTTTTATTTCTTAAAATTTTAATAAATTTTTATACATAAATTTATGCTTCGCTTTAAAAATTATGAGTTTAGAATGTTTTGAAAAAATTAATGGTTGAAACAAAGTTAAATCTTCAAGAATTAAATACTTTTCTTTATGTGTGTTTATTAGATAGAACGAGAGAAGAAATTTGTTTCTTTAAGAAAAAGAAACTTTTTTTCGTATGAAGAGAAAAATATTATATGGAAAATTTTTATCCCATTCTATTTTTATATATTTATTATTGTTATAAAATAAAAACCGTAAAGTAAAAACGAGTATGGAGAGATTGATATAATATTGAATTTTAAACTTACGTATCCTTTTTGCCTTAACTTGAGCTGATCACCTAATTCTAGTTTCTTGGATATTATATTGGACAATTGATATTATGGCTTTGCCTCTGCAAAAGTATAAATAGACGCTTAACCATGGAAGCTGGTTACTGTCTTCCTTTAAAATGCCACCACGTTGTCCATTAATTAGCTTCCACAATGAGATATATTAGAGGCAGAGGCACGTACATTTTTCACTAGGTATGGATAATTTTTTACCGTATCATGATTCGGAATTCTCATCCTCGGGACCGTGATGGCGCCTAACATTTCACTTGCTAGGCAAGCCAACGTTAGAGATTCTTTAAGCCAATTTTTTATACATTTCAATAATTAACAGCAATTAAGCTACAACAAGTTAAGAGAGTGCGGAAATCAATAACAATCTTAATATTTATATACAAGTACCCCAAATTTGGAGTTACAGTCCACGAACCAAACAATCGAAAAGAAATAATCCTCGCATATCTAATTTTAGCATAATTAATCCCAATATTACTAATCCAAACATTACTATTACACTGCATTCAATACTATTCTTATACACCCTACCAAACGATCCCTCACTGCAAAAAACTTAAATAAAAAAATATCAAGACCCGAATTTTCCACCGTCGGGACCGTGATGGAGCCTAACATTGAACCCGCCAGACAAGCCAACGTTACAAGATATTTCACTTTTTCCTTTATATTTTAACAATTAAATTTAACAAAAATAAATCAGCGAAAATAAATGCAGAAATACACGGTTTAAAAGATTATCTTTAAGCTTATAACAAAAGCCGAAATAAAATTCACCTAGAACTAGTGTCACAACTCACGAACAGTCTACGAGTACTACAAATAATGGTCTGAACAAAAGTTTACATCTGTCTCAAAAGTAAATAAAATAGAAATGAAATAGGATAGAAGGGGATGCCAGGGTTTACGGATGCCTGTAGGACTACCTTGAGTCTCCTGAATGTAGTAACAACAACCAACCTCTCGATCAGCCACTAACTCCGAAATCTGCACAGAAAGTGCAGAGTGCAGTATCAGTACAACTGACCCCATGTACTGGTAAGTGCCGAGCTTAACCCCGATAAAGTAGTGACGAGACTACGACGGGGCATACAATATATACAATCTACAACAGTTTATACTAAACAGAAAGGAAATGCAGAATGTAATAAAGCAATAACTGGCATTAAATAAATCTAGAACCCAACTTTTCTACTAGTATTCAGCTATAACCAATCCTTATGGGTGTTTCAACATCACAGTAATAGACCTCAACAGAAATGAATACCTAACAACAACTGATGCGGCGTGCATCCTGATCCCATCATATAAACAACAACAGTATCAATATTCACCCTTATTCCTCCTTGTTATGGCGTACAACCCGATCCCACCTGTCCACCCTTATTACTCTTCAATATATATCACCCTTATTCCTCCTGTTGTAGCGTGCAACCCGATCCCACATGTCCACCCTTATTACTCTTTGTTGCGGCATGCAACCCGCTCCCACCAGACAATCACATTCACCCTTATTCCTCCTTGTTGTGGCGTGCAACCCGATCCCAATATATAAATCAGCACCAAACACGAAAATAAGGACAAGTGTTTCATAAATTAGTTCAGATCCTCCACAACACTTATACCTCAATCTACACAATGGAAATATCACTATGATTATGAAACTTTATCAGTGTAAACTACTCAGCGAGACCAACCAAGGTGTACCATAAGATATCAATAAACAAATACAAGCCAACAGAGTAGTAAAACGAAACCATGAAACGATTAAATACTTCAAATAAAAGGACAACAGTTATTATGAAGCAACTAGGCATGGAAATATTCATGAGCAAGTAGCAATTAAGACATACAAACAATTATGATCAAGTAGCAATTAAGGCAAGAAATAGTAAAATAGGAAACGGGGAAGGGAGCAAGCTAAGAATGGAAATTTGGTGGCGCATAGGTACTTGTCACATCACCTATATGACACACACATGGAATTTCACATAGCAAATAAGTCGGGGATTCCTATTCCCTCAAGTCCAGATTAGATCAAACACTTACCTCGATTCTACAGCCAAAATCAAGCCTCAAATACCGATTTTCCTTTAGATTCCACTTCCAAATCACTTGTAGCTAGTCATATTTAACTTAATAACATCAATAAATGCTAAAGAAATCAATTCCAATGCATAATTACAAGTTCCCAGCATTTTCCCAAAACGTTAAAAATCGACTCTAGGCTCGCTTGGTCAAAACTCGTGGTTCGGACGAAAACTCGTTCACCCATTCGCTCACGAACCCAAATATATAATTAGCTTTGGAATTCGACCCCAAATTGAGGTCTAAATCCCAATTATACAAAAAGCCCTAATTTCTACCATGAAAACCCTAGATTTTTGGAGGAAAATTGATGAAATGCAATAGGTAATTGAAAAAAGATGGTTTAGAATCATATACCAACACTTTGGGGAAGAAATTGTCTCTTGAAAATCGCCTCTAAGCCTTCATGGTTTTGAAAATATGAAAGAATGACCAATTCCCATTTTTGATTCTGTTTTTAAAACACTGGACAGACCTTCTTCGCGTTCGCGAGCGGTCCGTCGCATTCACGAAGCTTTGGGCCAGAAAGCCCTACACATTCGCGATGGTCTTTCTCCCCTAATCATCGCGTTCACGGGCCTTGGATCGTGTTCGCGAAGAACAACCCAGAGAGTCCCCAGCCCACCTCCTTTTTACTCTACGTGTTCGCGAGATGTCGGTCAGGTTCGGGAAGAGCAGTCCCCCAGTGCTCCGCGTTCGCGACCATGGCTTCGGGTTCGCGAAGAAAAATCCTTCCCCCTGCCCAGATTACCCTTCGCGTTCGCGAAAGAGACTCCGCGAACGCGAAGAAGGAAACCAGCAAGTGTTGGTGCTGCAACAACATCATATTCTCTAAGTGCAAAAACATCTCATAGCCTATCTGAAACTCACCCGAGCCCTTGGGACTCCAAATTGAACATGCACATAAGTCTAAAAATATCATACGGACTTGATCATGCGATCGAATCACCAAAAGAACATCTTAAACTACGAGTTTAGTATCAAAATCATTGAAAATCTCAAGAACACTTAAAGTTTCAATTTTCACAACCGAGGGTCCGAATCACGTCATATAAATTCCATTTCTCACCAAATTTCACAGTCATGACTTAAATACCATATTAAAACTGTACCGGGCTTTGGAACCAAAATACGGGCCTGATACCAACAAGATTAAACATTATTAGATTTTCCAAAAACCATTATATTTCAGTTAAACAATTTTCTTCAAAAATTCATTTCTCGGTCTAGGGACCTCGAAATTCGATTCCGAGCATACGCCCAAGTCCCATATTTTACGATGGACCGTCCGGGATCGTCAAATCACGGGTCCGGGTCCATTTACTCAAAATGTTGACCGAAGTCAACTTAAATCAATTTTAAGGCAAAACTTAGTATTTTTCTCAAATTTTTACATAAAGGCTTTCCGGAACCGTGTCCGGACTGCGCACACAAATTGAAAAAAAGTAAAATGAGGTTTTGAAAGCCTTGAAACCCCGAGTTAGATTTTAAAATACTAGATGACCCTTTGGGTCATCACAAAAAATAAAAACAACAATTATTTTCCAATTGTTTTAAACCTTCACTTCATAATAATGTTATTATGTTTTTTTTTTTCTCTCTTTCTTATTTGATCTTTTTTGATTTAATAATTTTATGCATATATTGAAGTAGTGGAGGGTAATCCTGGATTTTGCGAAAAATGGAGTGCTACATATAAGGGGCAATGTGTAAATTGGACTCGTTGTGATCAAACTTGCAAAAATGTGGGGTATATTTTTGGAGCCTATTGTTTGTGGGAAGGGATTTTTAAGGGAATGGCTTGCATTTGCACCTATTTATGCTGAGTTAAATTATCAAATGCGATTTCTAAGACAATAAATTAAGTTGCTTCCACTTTGTTCTTACTTTTTATGTAATAAAATTGAAAAGAAAAATCAAATAACGTTATGTACACTTTATGATTGCAAAATCTAGTGGTATTCAGGGTGGTTCAAGATTTAGTATATTATACGAACAGAGGCGGATTAACAAAATTAGTGACCTAAAGTCGAACATAGGCCCAATTATTTATTTAATAAAATCATAGTTGTCACGATCGTAAACCCGGTCCCGATCGTGATGGCGCCTCTCGTGAAGACAAGGCCAGCCGACACTTTCCATTTCAGTATTTAACAGTTAAACAGTAAGAAATAGTCTAAAGCATGACAAAATAATCCAAGGTTTAAGAAGATGATAGTATAATATGCGAAATACAACCCAACACAGCCCGATACTGGGGTGTCGCTAGTCATGAGCATCTAACAAAATCCGGAATACTCAGAGAAACTTCAGAGTTTAATACAGAAACTAAGAACATGAAGAAATAAGATAGGTAAGAGCTCCATGCTGCGAACGCCGACTGCTACATAGAGACTCCTCGGATCCGCCTGAGCTGGAAATGATCAACACTCAGGAGCGGGACCAGATACGCATGAATCAGCACACAGGGTGCAGAGAGTAAAGTGAGTACTCAAACTCAGTGAGTAATTATTACGCCCCGTAGTATTACGTTGATGCTATGCTCTGCAGTAATATATTACGATGATATTACCCTCTGCAGTAATATATATTACGATGATGTTACACTTCGCAGCAATAAGTTACGACAGTGTTGCACCCAGTAGTATTATACGTTGAATTTGTCATACGAAAATTGATATCAGTCCAAGGAAATGATTATTTAGGGGTTATAAAGATTATAAGTGATGAGCAAATTCGTGAAGGTAAGAGGGTAAGTAAATTCGAAGAAAATGAATTTTGTCGAAGTTTGGCATTTTGGGATAAAATATGGCCCGAGCTAAAATACCCGGTATTTATGAATTAGTGTCATACAAGGTACTACATGACCATGCTAGTAAGGTGTACAAGGTATGTTAAAAGAGAGTGGTATTTAATTAAGTTGAGATAATTTTTAAATCATACGGATAATTGATTAATTACCAGGTAACATGACATTACCTAATTAATTAGGGGTATATATGATAAGGACTAAGTGGTGACGTGGCAGCCCCCACTAAAATTAAGTGACTAACCGTTTTGGTTGAAAGGTGGCATTTAATGTAATATTCTTACGTGTAAGAAACCTGCCAAACTTTTGGCTTAAATTGAACTCAAATCAGCAAAGACTAAGGATAACTTCATTTTAGCCTCATCAAAATCATATCACCTATTCCCAACTCAAACTTTCAAAGCACACGTTACATCTAGCTTCAACAAATTTCTTACGGAAATTACTAGCTCCTTGGCAATAAAACTTTTACGGTTTTAAAGGAGTACGATGCAATCTTTCTCAGGAATATAATATGGATTTTTCCCTACTTCGATCCGCCGTTATGTATTCTTCGCAAAAGATGTGTGTTAGAGGAATTTTCAAGAGAATCGGTCCAGGTATGTTAAGGTTATCCCTTCTTTCTTTTGGCATGATCCATACGATACGAACGGAACGTGCAAATGCACAAATTCCACGAATGACTCTATTCATAGAAGTATTAGAGATATCTGTGTTCTTGAATTTCCGTGTGTTATAATGTCTTATCATCTGTTCATGGGTCTCAGAAAAATACGAAAGTTGAAAAGAGTTTACTTTATGATATTACTCAGAGGCAAAATGGTCTTATGACATTCCGAATAATTTTATTGACGTACTTTTTATGCACTGCATTCATGTGCACTGACCTATGACCAGATGGCGTTATATACGCGTATATATGTAAATATATGTATATGAGATATGGGAAAAGGTTACGGCGTTATATACGCATCACCACCTGATCAGCTGGTATATGATGATGATGTTATCCACAGTGGCTGAAATATGATTCAAACGGCGTTATATACGCATATATATGTATGTACTCAAACAACATTATATATGAGTATATATGTATATATATATGTATATGGGATATGAGAAAGGTTATGGATTTATATACGCACCACCACCTGATCAGCTGGTATACGATGATGATTTTGCCCACAGTAGCCGGTATGATATAATGGAATGCCCTCAAAGGCTGATGATGTTATGAAACATGTACCTATGCATGACATGACATTCATATGCACATGCATGACGCTAAGAGTAATTTATGATCTACAAAGTTATTCATACTTACAGGTTGAGTCATGTACTTTATATGTCTTCCATGTCTCTTATGTAATTATTTATGTGCTTTACATACTTTGTACATTATTCGTACTGACATTCCTTTTGCCTAGGGATGCTGCGTTTCATGCCCGCAGGTCCCGATAGACAGGTCGAGAGCCCTCCAAGTAGGCTATCAGCTCAGCGGAAGATGTTGGTGCGCTCTATTTGCTTCGGAGTTGCTCGTTTGGTTAGTATGATTTAGATGTGTATTGTTTGGTATGGCGGGACTCTGTCCCGACCTTTATGACATTTATGTATTCTTAGAGGCTTCTAGACATATGTCTTGTACGTGAAAGATTGTACGGCCTTGTCGGCCTATGTTTTGAGTTTATAAATGATTATGTTGGCCTATTAAGCCCGTATGTCACGTGTATATGATGATGTATTAAGAAAGATACGTTACATTGGTACTCGGTTGAGTAAGGTACCGGGTGCCCGTCGCGGCCCATCGGTTTGGGTTGTGACAGTAATAATCATAAATAAAGACTGAAAGCAGGAAATCACGCAAGTCACAAAGCATGCTATAATGAAGCAGTAAAACCAGTAAAAATAGTAATTTAGTGAAAGATATGTAAAAATCCTTTAACTCAAATTAAATTCATGAAAGAGCCTTTTTCAACAATTAAGCAGGTAATTGACAGACAATTAAGGAAAATAAACACATAAAGGTTCGCCCCTCGGGTACAGTATCAACAAATCTGCCCCTCGGGCAATATCTCAGAACGATACCAGCCCTTCAGGACATTATTTACAATCATTACTCACCTCAATCCGGTCAAATCTCTATCTCACGATGCCTTTGCCCCACGAATTGGCCTCAACTCGCGTCGAATCTATCCAAAACCAGAATCACGACGTCAAAATATGCTAAGGGAACGAAGTCCAAGCGAAAATAATCAATTTACAACATAAATTCCGAAATTACCAAAACCCGACCCTCGGGCCCACGTCTCGGAATTTAATAATATTTACATCAACGGAATCCTTATCCTCCCACGAGCCCATACATATCAAAAGTTCTCAAATCCAATCTCAAATGGTCCTTCAAATCCTCAAGCAAAGGTCTAAGTTTCCAAGTCCTAGTTTTCCTCAATTTGAACCCTTAATTTCCATTAATTATAGCTCTAATCCGTGAAATAATAGCATAGGGACAAGTTTTATGTCCAAATTCCTTACCTCAATGAAGTTCTCTTGAACTCCCTCTTCAAAATCATCCAAAAAGCTCCAAATCCGAATTAGAAATGATGAAAATAGCTCAAAATCGCGAAGGACACAATTTATACCTTCTGCCCAGGCATTTTCGCATATGCGGCCCTATTTACCTCTTTTGCGCTACCGCATTTGCGGTTCTTGATCCGTTTTTGCGGATCTGCATCTGCGATCCCATACCCGTATCTGCGACATCGTAGATACGGTCCTCCTCACCGCTTCTGCGTTTCCTGCTCTTCAAGCCCCCTTTTCGCTTCTGCGACCAATCGACCGCACATGCGGCGTCGCACCTACGGCCAATACCAGAAGCAGCAAAAATCTACAATTTCACCAAGTCTCAAACTCCTCCGTCAACCATCCGAAATCACCCTGAGGCCCCCGGGACCTCAACCAAAAGCACCAACATATCCCAAAACCTTATTCAAACTTGTACCAATCTTCAAAACACCTCAAACAACATCAAATCAACCAAAACACATCAGATTCAAGCCTAATTTCCCAAAATCTACCAAATTCCACTTTTGATCAAAAACTCAACCAAACCACGTCTGAATGACCTGAAATTTTGCAAACACATCCAAAATGACACAACGGAGCTACTGCAACTCTCGGAATTCCATTCCGACCTCTATATCAAAATCTCACCTACCAACCGGAAATCGCCAAAAATTCACTTTCGCCAATTCAAGCCTAAATCTACTTCGGACCTCCAAAACTCATTCTGATCACGCTCCTAAGTCCCAAATCACCTCCAAGGATCTAACTGAGCCATCGGAACTCACATCCGAGCCCTCTAAAACAAAGTCAACATCCGGTTGACTTTTCCAACCTAAACTCACTCCAAAGAGACTAAGTGTCTCAAACCTTACCAAAATTATTCCGGATTCGATATGACCAACCCGATAATACATAATACAGATAAAAAGGCATAAAGAAGCAGAAATGGGGGAAATGGAGCTGTAAAGCATGAGACGACTAGTCGGGTCGTCACATTCTCCCCAACTTAAATAAACGTTCGTCCTCGAACGAGTCAAGAAATATACCTGAATCCTCAAACAGGTGAGGATATCTGCTCTGCATCTCCCACTCAGTCTCCCAAGTATCCTCCTCCACGGGCTGACCTCTCCACTGTACTTTCACTGAAGCTATATCCTTTGACCTCAACTTTCGAACCTGATGACCTAAAATAGCTATTGGCTCTACATCATAAGTCAAATCATCATCCAACTGAACCGTGCTAAAATCCAAAAAATAAGACGGATCCCAATATACTTTTAGAACATAGAAACATAAAATACTGGATGCATACTCGACAAGCTGGGTGGAAAAGCAAGCTCATAAGCCACCTCCCCAATCCTCCGAAGCACCTCAAAAGACCCAATGAACCGAGGACTCAATTTCCCTTTCTTCCCAAATCTCATAACACCCTTCATGGGCGAAACCTTCAACAGAACCTTCTCACCAACCATGTAGGACACATCTCGAACCTTCCTGTCAGTATAACTCTTCTGCCTCAACTGTGCTGTACGAAGCCTCTCCTGAATCACCTTCACCTTTTCTAACGTATCCTGCACCAAGTCTGTCCCTAATAGCGTAGCCTAGCCTCGCCCGGCTCGAACCAACCAAGTGGAGATCTACACCGCTTCCCGTACAAAGCTTCATATGGAGCCATATGAATACTCGACCGGTAGTTGTTGTTATAAGCAAACTCTGCAAGCGGTAGAAACTGATCCCATGGCCCTCCGAAATCAATGACACAAGCACGCAACATGTCCTCCAATATCTGAATGGTGAGCTCGGATTGCCCGTCCGTTTGAGAGTGAAAAGTTGAGCTCAAATCAACCTGAGTAGCCAACTCTCGCTGCACAGACCTTCAAAACTGCGAAGTAAACTGAGTGCCCCTATCTGAAATGATGGAAATAGGGACACCATGCAAACAAACAATCTTCTGGATATAGATCTCTGTCAACCGCTCTGCAGAATAGGTAGTACACATAGGAATGAAGTGCGGGACTTGGTCAGCCGATCCACAATCACCCAAATAGCATCGAAATTCTTCAATGTCCGTGGAAGTTCAACTAAAAAGTCCATAGTGATCATCTCCCACTTCCACTTTGGAATATCCATCCGCTGAAGCAAGCCACCCGGTCTCTGATGCTCATATTTCACCTGCTGACTATTGAGACACTAAGTTACAAATCCCACAATGTCTTTCTTCATTCTTCTCCACCAATAATGTTGTCTCAAATCCTGATACATCTTCGCGGCACCCGGATGAATGGAATATCGTGAGCTATGGGCCTCCTCCAGAATCAACTCCTGAAGTCCATCCACATTGGGCACACAAATCCAGCACTGCATCCTCAACACCTCATCATCACCAATGGTCACATCTCTGGCATCATCGTGCTGAACTCTGTCCTTAAGGACAAGCAAATGTGAATCATCATACTGGCGCTCTCTAATGCGATTATAAAAGGAAGACCGAGAAACCACACAAGCCAATACCCGATTGGGCTCCGAAATGTCTAACCTCACAAATCGATTGGCCAAAGCCTGAACATAAACTGCAAGAGATCTCTCCCCAACTAGAATATATGCCAAACTCCCCATACTCACCGCCTTTCGGCTCAAAGCATCGGCCACCACATTGGCTTTTCCCCGATGGTACAATATAGTGATATCATAATCCTTAATTAACTCCAACTACCTCCGCCGCCTCAAATTGAGATCCTTCTGTTTGAACAAGTGCTGGACGCTACGATGATTAGTAAACACCTCACAAGACATACCATACAAGTAATGCCTCCAAATCTTTAATGTGTAAACTATGGCAGCCAACTCCAAATCATGAAAGGGGTAGTTCTTCTCATGGGGCTTCAACTGATGGGAAGCATAAGTAATAACTCTACCCCCCCCCCACATCAAAACACAACCAATACCAACTCTCAAAGCATCACAATACACGGTATATGAACCTGAAACTGATGGCAGAACCAACACCGGAGCTGTGGTCAAAGCTTTCTTAAGCTTCTGAAAGCTCTCCTCACACTCGTCCAACCATACAAATGAAGCACCCTTCTAAGTTAACTTGGTCAAGGTCGATGCAATAGACGAGAATCCCTGAACAAACCGGCAATAATAGCCTGCCAAACTAAGAAAGCTGCGAATCTCTGTGGCTGAGGACGGTCTGGGCCAACTCTGAACCACCTCTATCTTCTTCGGATCAACCTGAATACCCTCACTGGACTCCATGTGCCCCAAGAAAGCCATTGAACTGAGCCAAAACTCAAACTTGGAGAATTTTGCATAAAGCTTCTCCTCCCTTAATCTCTGCAACACAACTCTCAAATGCTCTGCGTGTGTTCTTACTAACTACGCGAATACACCAGAATATCATCAATGAAGACTATGACAAACGAGTCGAGATAAGCCGAAACACATTATTCATCAAATGCATGAATGTTCCTGGGGCATTGGTCAGCCCAAAATACATCACCAAGAACTTATAATGACCATATCGGGTCCTGAAAACTGTCTTAAGAATATCCGAGTCCCTGATCTTCAACTGGTGATAACCTGAACGGAGATCAATCTTGGAGAACACTCTCGCTTCCTGAATCTAGTCGAATAAATCATCAATGCGAGGCAAAGGATACTTGTTCTTAATTTTTACCTTGTTCAATTGCCTATAATCAATGCACATCCCCATAGTGCCATCCTTCTTCTTCATAAATAAAACCGGTGCACCCCAAGGTGACACACTAAGCCGAATGAACCCTTTATCAAGGAGTTCCTGAGGCTGCTCCTTTAATTCCTTCAACACCGCTGGTGCCATACGATACGGTGAAATAGAAATGGGCTAAGTTCCCGGCACCAGGTCAATACCAAAATCAATATCCCTGTCCGGTGGCATGCTCGGCAGGTCTGCAGGAAACACATCGGGAAAATCCCTCACAACTGGAACAGAATCAATATTGGGATTCTCAGCACCGACATCCCTCACAAAGGCTAGATACAAAAGACAACCTATCCCAACCATACACTGGGCTTTTAAGAATGAGATCACTCTACTGGGAACATAATCAATCACACCTCGCCACTCAATCCGTGGTACACCCGGTATAGCCAATGTGACTATCTTAGCTTAACAGTCCAAAATAGCACGACACGGAGATATCCATGCCTAAAATGACATCGAAATCCACCATACACAATAATAAAAGATCCACACGGGTCTCCATACCCTCAATCGTCACCACACATGACCAGTACACATGGTCTACAATAACAGTATCACTCACTAGGTAGATACATGAACAGATAAAGCAAGAAACTCACGGGGTATACCCAAATAACGAGCAAAGTATGATGACACATAAGAAAAGGTGGAACCGAGATCAAATAATACAGAGGCATCTCTGTGGCAGACTGAAACAATACCTGTAATAACAGCATCTGAAGCAATAGCATCGAGTCTGCCTAGAAGTGCATAGAAATGGGCCTGACCGCCACCTGATCGACCTCTCCTTCTAGGGCGACCCCTAGCTGACTGACCTCCACCCCTAACTGGCTGGGCAGGTGGGCCGATGACTGACCCCTCTGCTGAGATGAACTTGCAAAGACGATGAGGGCACTGCCTCTACATATGACCTATCTCACCACACTCATAACAACTCCCGGGTGCTGGAGAAAGGGACTGAAAGGAACCCATTGCACCGGAGTGACTAGCAGATGCACCTAGCATAGAAGAGCCCTGAACTGATGGAGCACGAGACAAACTCTAAGCTAGAAGGGCATTAAGTGATGACTAGCCCTGATGGGAGCTATGAGAACCATGACCCAATGATGCCTCACGATAACCTGGGCGAGCTGGCTGAGCATGACTGAATAGAAAACCTTTACCATGCTGAAACTGACCTCTTGAAGGAGTACCACTATAACTACCAGATCTTCGAGGCCTCTTGGCCTCCCTCTCCTAACGCTCCTGACGACGAGAAGACTCAATCTCCCGAGAAATCACCCTCTCCCTAGTCATAAGAATACGAAGCTGATAAATGAGGCCATCAACAAACCTCCCAATCCTCTCTCTATCTGTCGAAACCAACCAAATAGCATGACGAGCTAACTCGGAGAAACTCATCTCATATTACATCATAGTTATCTCTCCCTAACGCAACCGCTTAAACTCCCTACACAGCTCCTCTTTGCAAGACTGTGGCACATACTTCTCCAGAAAGAGAACGGAGAACTGCTGCCAGGTAAGGGGTGTTGCACCAACAGGCCTACGCCTCTCAAAAGCCTCCCACCAAGTGAAGGCAGCTCCAGAAAATTGATAAGTAGTGAAAGTGACCCCCGCTGGTCTCCAGAATACCTGATGTACGAAGCATCCTCTAACACTTATCCAATAAGCCCGAGGCATCCTCGCCCTCTACACTACTGAAGGTCGGAGGTTGAAGTCTACCAAACCTCTCTAACCTACGCTGCTCGTCCTATGGCATGGAAGGAACTACATAGTCTTGAACAGCTGTAACCGGCTGGGCTAGATGTGCCCTCGGCATCTGAAGTCCCTGCACGATCGGCTCAGGTGTGCGAGCGGCGGGAGTCTGATTGCCTCTCCCGGCCTAAGAAGTAGTTGCGGCTGTAGTGGCTGAAGCCGCCTGAGCTAGGCCAGTGCAAACTGATAAGATCTGAGCCAAGGCCTCCTGAAGACCCGAAATCACAATGGGCACAGTTGGTGCCTGAGTTGGTGCTGTTGGAGCGTCCACAAATAGGACATGATCCTGAATTGGGGCGGCTAGTAGATCTGTAGGTGCTGCCCTAGCTGTTGTACGGGCCACACCTCTGCCCCTACCACATCCACGACCACGTCATCGGCCTTTAGTGGCCACAGCTGGTGGTACTGGTGGTCGTCCATCTTGGCCAGTAGCGTGTGTCCTCACCATCTGTAAGAGAATAGAATAATAGAAGTTTAGTACTCGGATCAACAAAGTCGCACGACAAGAATTTCAAGAAAATGAAGTTTTTTTCCTAAAGATTTTGCAGCCTCTCGAGGATAAATACAGACGTCTCTGTATCGATCTGCGAAACTCTACTAAACCTGCTCATGACTCGTGAGACCTATGTAATTTAGGCTTGATACCAACTTGTCACGACCCTAAACCTGGTGTCTGTTGTAATGGCGCCTTTCGTGAAAACAAGGCCAGCCGACACTTCCCATTTCAGTATTTAACAATTAAACAGTAAGAAACAGTCTAAAGCATGATAAAATAATCCAAGGTTTAAGAAGACGATAGTATAATATGCAGAATACAACCCAACACAGCTGGAAACTAGGGTATCACTAGTCATGAGCATCTAACAAAATCCGGAATACTTAGAGAAAACTTTAGAGTTTAATACAGAAACTAAAAACATGAAGAAATAAGATCGGGAAGAGCTCCGAGCTGCGTACGTCGACAACTACCTAGAGACTCCTCGGATCCGCCTGTGCTGGAAATGATCAGCACTCGGGAGTGGGACCAGATACGCCTGAATCTGCACACAGGGAGCAGGGAGTAAAGTGAGTACTCCAACTTAGTGAGTAATAATCATAAATAAAGACTGAAAGCAGGAAATCACGTAAGGCGCAAAGCATGCTATAATGAAGCAGTAAAACTAGTAAAAACAGTAATTCAGTGAAAGATAGGTAAAAATCCTTTAACTCAAATTAAACTTCATGAAAGAGCCTTTTCAACAATTAAGCTGGTAATTGACAGATAATTAAGGAAAATAAACACATAAAGGTTCACCCTTCGGGCAAAGTATCAACAAATCCGCCCCCCGGGCAATATCTCAGAACAATACCAGCCCCTAAGGTTATATCTCACATCACAATGGGTATCTGCGCTTACTGGGGGGGTGCAGACTCCTAGAGGGGCCCCTTACGGCCCAAGCGCAATATCAAGCCATCTCGTGGCATCATCACTAGGCTCTCGAACTCAACATCTAATGATCGTAATTTTTTACAACTAAAATATATTTTAAAATAATTTTATAAATTTGAAATAGTTCAAGTTTATTTGAATTAAAAAAATGACTTGATCTACTCCTTATAAGAAATAATTTACTTTAAAATATATCATAAGTGATTTTGTTTTTATTTTTTTATGTAATCATTAAACTGTTATTGTTACAACCCATATACACGTACATTATTTCATACCATAAGGTAGTCGACATAAATCCATGAAGAGATTATCTTTAATATGATAAGAAGTTAATCCTATTGGTCTTAAATGATACAAAGGTGTATAAGGGTGGTTAACAAGTATTAGAAGTTAAACGAATCAAGAATGTTGTCAGCCGTATTTTTGGATAAACCTAGAGGTGCTTAATACAATCAAGAGGTCGTGTTTTAAGGTATTTGAATCATATGATATCCGTATCATAATTTTTGAAGTCAAACGAGTTATGAAACAAAAGTCGACAAAAGTTGTCGCAACTTAGGTTCATAATTTTACTTAAACATTATGTCAAATATTACTAAGCTTTTCTCCCAATTTACAAGGAATTACGGGGTGATCTACCCACCAAATTAAAGATCTATGAGTCTAGTTTCCAACGCATTAAACCGTGTGTCAATACAATCTAAGAGTATAGAGATATTCGTATTTTCACGAGCCTGCACAGATTGGTAGGTGATAAGTAGGTGCATCATTTACTTCCCAAAATGAGAGGACAAAATTAAAAGCCCCAAAGTCGGCCAAGAGGAGACTTTTAAGGGATTATCAACTCAGTTATTTCACCCATACTTCAGACCTTCAAAACCAAATTGAACCCCTGCAACTCCTCCCCAAAAATCTCATACAATCCCTAATCGATTTTCCCTCTCTTTCAAGTTCTAACTAGGGGTAAAACTTAGAGTTTGAAGAAACAAGGGAAGGGCTGAGTTATCCAAAAAGTAAGGTAAGTTTACTGCTCTCTTTCATACATTTATTCTACTGTGAACTCATGGAAATTCATTCTATACATGTAAGAACTCACAGGACGGTGATCGAAAGTTGTGAGTTCGAGTTATTCACTTGTAGCGGACTATTTTGTGGACTGTTTTGTGTTGCTTTGTACTGCGTGTTTTACTACTGTTTTGTGGATTTTTGGAGGAGGAAGGATGTGGAGAAACACCGTATAGATGTAGGGTTGTGGGCTGGTAGTTCTTCGTAACATTTCCGGGTCGTTTGAGACGACTACGGTGGTCGTCGTATGTATGAAGTGATTAGGTTGTACGTGGACTATTTTGGGAGGCTCAATATGATTATTATTGATGTTGTTTGGGTTGTTTGGTGATTTTTTTTGAATTGTGTGAAGTCATATATATAGGGGAGGTGCTGTCCATTTCATCGTAAAATAGGTTGTGGTCGATACACAATTGTTATGATGCTTAAATGATAACGATAGTATCGTTTCTCTTATTGTATACTAAGGAGTCGTGACAATTGATAGCTTGAGATTGGGGCAGTATATATAAGGTATGTGAGGCTATCCCTTTCCTTTTTTTGCACTACTCTGATTGTACATAATGTAATGAACGAGCTTCCAAAGATACTCTACTCTTAGAAGCTAGCAGTACTTACATTGTTTCCCCTCTTATGGAAAGATTGATGTTAATGTTGCTTCTCTTATTCTTATGTTATCAATGTTGTTGGTACTTCCTGTTATAAGGTTCATAGTGAAGAGTTAGTCCTAATAATGTGTACAGAGGATGCCGACCTTACATCACTCCGAAAGGTTTAGAATGTGATTCCATGAGTCGAGCATGCATTATATATATGTAACTATTTTACTCTACCGAGTCACGCTATAGTCGGCCGGGTACGGCACCTATTGTGCAATCACTAATCAGTTGGGATTTACCGAGATCCACGTGGCTAGGTACGATACTACCGAGCCTTATGATGGCCGGATACATTTTTTTACCGAGCCTATTATGGCCGAGTATGATATGATGATGATGATGCCCACAGAGGCATATGTTTTAAAAGTTTATGTATATATACATACGTATTATGCATTTCATGTCAGTAGCCCTTAGAGGTACGCAGATGTTACAAGTTGTATATTCTCTATCCCAGCTTACATTATTGTTCGTACTTATGGTTCTATGTCTTACATACCTAGTACTTTATTCGTACTGAAATTCTTTTATTTGTGGACGCTGCATGTCGTGTTGCAGGTCCTGATAGATAGGCAGGTGTAGCTCCCCCACTATAGTAGGTTGTCCAGTTCAGCGGTGATTGGCGAGATCCCTTCTCTAGATAGCTACGGGAAAGGGTACCAGTCAGGTGACCCAAGCCAGAGCAGGCCAAAGTGAGGCTCAGAGTGAGATGTCGTCTTATACCTCATCTACTTCGTTTCCTCCAGAGGAAATTAGGAGACACCCAACACCACCTGTTCCTCCATCTGGCACTACAGACCAGGATATGCGGAATGCAGTACAGTTATTGACTAACTTGTAGCTGCTCAGGCTCAGAGGCAGAATACTAGTGTTGTTGATAAACCGGTTAGTACGAGAGTTCGTGATTTTATTAATCTAGACCCTCCAATGTTTACCAGATCAGACACCAAAGGGAACCGTAGACTTTTATTGATCAGGTTCATCGTACACTGCGGGTTATACATGCTAGTGATACAGAGGCAGTAGAGTTGGATTCTTATTGGCTACGAGATTTAGCGGTTCTCTGGTATGATAGTTAGGAGAGATCCAGGGGTCCGAACGCTCCTCCGGCTGTGTAGAAGGATTTTTCTGAGGCCTTTCTTCGTCACTACTTGCCAGTTGAGATACAACGAGCTAGAGCTGATAAGTTCTTGAACCTTAGACAAGGTAATATGAGTGTGCGAGAGTACAATATGCAGTTTGATTCTTTAACAAGGTATGCTCCCCATATGGTGGGCGAGATGAGTGATAGGGTGCATTTGTTCGTGAACGGGTTGGGACCATATTTGATAAATGAGTGCACGACAGCCTCCTTGGTGGAGGGCATGGATATTTATCGTATTCAGGCTTATGCCCAGACCCTAGAGGATCGTTAGCGCTAGCAGAGTCTAAATACCCTTACCTATTTTATAATGAAGATAACATGGATGTTGGTGGAACGCAGGATACATTAGAAGGTGAAACGGCTCTATGAGGTAAGCAATAACTTGATAATATTCTTCCTTAATACAAAATGGTGATATGCAGATAATGTACATATCCATAATGCTTTTTGTAGCATTGTGAGGCCATACGTTGGGCTTAACTACTTGCAAGCTTTGCTAGTGACCATTTTATAGGGGAAAATTGACCGAGAATTTCCGTTGGAATCCAGGATGATTTGGACTCCCCATAAACCCTTACATTCGAGGACGAATGTTCCTAAGGGGGGAGGGTGTTACAACCCATATTCACGTACGTTAGTTTATGCCATAATGTAGTCGACATAAATCCATGAAGAGATTATCTTTAAGATGATAAGAAGTTAATCCTATTGGTCTTAAATGATACAAAGGTGTATAAGGGTGGTTAACAAGTATTAAAAGTTAAACGAATCAAGGATGTTGTCAGCCGTATTTTTAGGTAAACCTAGAGGTGCTTAATACATTCAAGAGGTTGTATTTTAAGGTATTTGAATCATATAATATCCGTATCATAAGTCTTGAAGTCAAACGAGTTATGAAACAAAAGTCGACAAAAGTTGTCGCAACTTAGGTTCATAATTTCACTTAAACATTAGGTCAAATGTTACTAAGCTTTTCTCCCAATTTACAAGGAATTACGGGGTGATCTATCCACAAAATTAAATATCTATTAAGCTAGTTTCCAGCGCATTAAACCGTTTGTCAATACGATCTCGGGGTATAGAGATATTCATATTTTCACAAGCCTGCGTAGATTGGTAGGTGACAAGTAGGTGCATCACCTACTTGCCAAAATAAGAGGACAAAATTAAGCCCCAAAGTCGGCCAAGAGGGGACTTTTAAGGGATTATCAACTCAGTTATTTCACCCATATTTCAGACCTTTAAAACCAAATTGAACCCTGCAACTCCTCCCTAAAAATCCCATACAAACCCTAATCGATTTTCCCTCTCTTTCAAGTTCTAATTGGGGGTAAAACTTAGAGTTTGAAGAACCAAGGGAAGGGCTGAGTTATCCAACAAGTAAGGTAATTTTACTTCTCTCTTTCATACATTTTTTCTACTGTGAATTCATGGAAATTTGTTCTATACATGTAAGAACTCACGAGACAGTGATCAGAAGCCGTGAGTTCGAGTTATTCACTTGTAGCGGACTGTTTTGTGGACTGTTTTGTGTTGTTGTTGGACTGCATGTTTTACTACTGATTTGTGGAGTTTTGGAGGAGGAAGGGTGTGGAGAAACACCATATAACTATAGGGTTTTGGGTTGGTAGTTCTTCGTAATATTTCCGGTTGTTTGACACGACTACGGTGGCCGTCGTATGTATGAAGTGATTAGGTTGTGCATGGACTGTTTTGGGAGGATCAATATGATTATTATTGATGTTGTTTGGGTTGTTTGGTGATTGGTTTGAATTGTGTGAAGTCATATATATAGGGGAGGTGTTGTCCGTTTCATCGTAAAATAGGTTGTGGTCAATACATAATAGTAATGACGCTTAAATGATAACGATAGTATCGTTTCTCTTATTGTAGACTAAGGAGTCGTGACAATTGCATAGCTTGATATTGGGGCAGTATATACAAGGTATGTGAGGCTATCCCTTTACTTATTTTGCACGACTCCTATTGTACATAATGTAGTGAACGAGCTTCCAAAGATACTCTACTCTTAGAAGCTAGCAGTACTTACATTGTTTCCCCTTTTATGGAACGATTGATGTTAATGTTGCTTCTCTTATTCTTATGTTATCAATGTTGCTGGTACTTCCTAAGCCCCAAAGTCGGCCAAGAGGAGTTAGTCCTAATAATATGTACATAGGATACCGACCTTACATCACTCCGAAAAGTTTAGAACGTGATTCCATGAGTCGAGCATGCATTATATATATGTATCTATTTTACTCTACCGAGTCACACTATAGTCGGCCGGGTACGATACCTATTGTGCAACCAATGATCAGTTGGGATTTACCGAGCTCCACGTGGCCGGGTACGATACTACCGAGCCTTATGATGACCGGGTATATTTTTACCGAGCCTATTACGGTCGGGTACGATATGATGATGATGATGCCCACAGAGGCGTATGTTTTAAAAGTTTATGTATATATACATACATATTATGCATTTCATGTCAGTAGCTCTCAGAGGTACGCAGATGTTACAAGTTGTATATTCTCTATCCCTGCTTATATTACTGTTTGTACATATGGTTACCTGCCTTACATACTCAGTACTTTATTCGTACTGACGTTCTTTTATTTGTGGACACTGCATGTCGTGCTGCAGGTCCTGATAGACAGGCAGGTGCAGCTCCCCCACCATAGTAGGCTGTCCAGTTCAGCAGTGATTGGCGAGATCCCTTCTCCGGACTTGCCGTGGTCTTGGTATGCATTTTTGTTATAGACATTATGGGTATGTCGGGGCCCTATTCCGGCTATGTTGCAGCACTTATGTTCCTTTAGAGGCTCATAAACAGGTGTCGACTCATGTATAGTTTGGTATGCCTTGTCGGCTGGTCTTTGTTGTATAGTCTTTCATGGTAGCGCGGTAGCTCGTACCTTATATATAGTTTCTTGATTGTCTGGTCATCCCATGTTATGTATGTTCATGCCATCATATTTTATTGTTGGTTGTCCATGATCCATGTCTACCATTTATATTGATCTCATCAGCCCTAAAAGATAATAAAGAAGGTTAGATAAAGTGTACTTGGTGCTCGGCAAGTATGGTCGGGTGCTAATCATGGCCCTCCGGTTTGGGTCGTGACAGTTATTTTGCCATATTGTATGATTATTATAAATTCAAGTATTTATTCTAATAACCTCTATTTTTTCTGAATAACTTCTATATCCAAAAGGAAAAAATATAAATCTAGTATCTTTTTTATTATAATAATAATAACAATTTAAATAATATAAAATTAACTAACAATAAGAATTGGGGCCTTCAATTTTGGGGTGGGGGAGGAGGGGGCTACAATAATTGCTTTAGCTGCCTCCCCCTAGGGCCAGCACTGTGTATGGAAAGAGTCATATTTAACTTATATATCACAGTATAATCTATATTATATTAAAAGGAGAGTAGTGAAGCATGTGGTTAAGCCAAGTGACAAGATAAAAAAAAGTCACTTGGCAATTTTAAGACAACATAATTTAAATTAAAAATGAAAATATAATTAATGGAAGTAGTTTAATGAATCTTATACTTAATCTAAATAGATCTTAGACAAATTTAATCTATATATCTACATTTAAAATTAAATTTGTAAGTATATTTATATCTATATTGATTCACCCATAGATTTTTTTCTATATTAGCCAGAGATATGAAGGTAAAAATTAATTAAAAATTCTAATCGGAAAAAAAAAATGGAAAGACATAATTGAGATAACCTATGACTATTTATACATTGGAGTAAGTTAAAATATAAAATAAAATTAAAATTTACTTAAGTTATTAAAGATATATTGAGTTTAAAAATTAAATAAATTCAAGCAGCAAAATAAGATCTTACAAAAAGTATATAAATTATTTATAAGGTAAGAAAAAACTTAAATAATCAGTAAAAAAATATTTTAAAAATAAGAATAATAAAGTCATATTAATATTGATAAATCGGGCAAACGAATATTTTATACGTAAATATTACTACAACATTCAGATATAATATGTTCAAACAATTAAGAAAATATTTTTTTATTAATATTTGAATTGAGTGAAGTAAGTTTAAGTTTGAAAGTATAACATAATTATTTGAAAATGTAGTCAAATATAGAAAATAGAATAATAAAACTTATTTGAATTTGAGAAAGATTACTTTTTATCTATATTATATTAGAATGAATGTGGTAGAAATAGATATTAAATTCAAACAAGCTAATAAAAATCAACATGACAATGTAATAATATTAGGTATTGAATAATATAATATCAAAAATAAATAATAAATAGAGAAAAAATAAAAATTCATATTTTTTTATCATAGAGAAGAAGGGTAAAACTTATTTAAATTTGAGATGAGAAAGTTTTTTATATTATGATAAGAAAATTCATAATATGGATAAGTCCAAGTAACTCAAGTCTAATAGATAAAATCAAAAACTAAAAATATTGAATAATAGAAATAAATTAGAGATAATATGAGATATTTATAAATCATAAGGTTAGAAAATAAAATAAATTAAATATACATTGCTTAAAATCTTATTAAAATTTAAATAATTTAAAATTTTTGAGCAATATTTTTAAAACAAAATAAATCTTTAATTTATGATTAGAAAATTATATATTTATCTATATTATATTAAAGAATAGTATTTTATAATGATATTAAAAAAAGTTACAAGTTAATGAAAATCCACATAAAATGTAATAAGACTATATATTAGATTAAAAGTTAGCAAAATTATTAAAAAATTACTATTAGAAATGAAAGAGAAAGGCTATTTGAATTTGAAATTAGAAATTTGTTAAAACTACGATTAGAATGTCCAAACTATGAATAATATCACGAAATTGAAGTCTTATTTATGAAAACAGATATTAAAATAGAAAATAAATTTCTAATATAGGTAATTTTACTAATAAAAATCAAAGATTAAATTTGTATTAAATCTAAAAAGGAAAGAAAATTTACGTAAGAAATAAAATGATAATGAAAATATTACTACAACATTAACATATAATGTGTTCAAACAACAAAGAGAATATTTTTCTATGATTAATATCTGAATTGAGTGCAGCTAGTTTAAGTTTGAATATATAACATAATATTTTAAAAATGCGGTCCAATTTAGAAAATAGAATGATAAGAATTATTTGAATTTGAGATGAATTTTTTTTTATTTCATAAGTTTTTATTTTTAAAAATATGACGTAAAGAAATAAAATGACAATAAACATATTACTACATATATATAATATGTTCAAACAATTAAGAAATTATTTTTCTATGATTAAAATAAAATTTTAAAAATATAAATAACTTTCTAATATAGGTAATTTTACTAATGAAAATTAAAATTAAATTTGTATCTTAAAGCTTAAAAAAAGAAAATTTAACTGCATCTAATACAAAAATAATTGTAAGAGAACTCAATATATTTGTAACATAATCATCAAATATATGTATTAATATTTTAGACTAATTCAATTTTACAATTTAAAATAAAATATGATATTATTCTGGTTAAAGATAAAAAATTAATATAAAAATAATTAAAATTTATAGTAGGGAAGAGAATGTATTAAAAAATAGAGATAGTGTGAGGATACTTATACATTAAATTAGTTTAAAAATAAATAAACTAAAACATTAAATTATATTTAAAAATATTACAATAAATTTAAATGATTAAAAAAATTTGAATGCATAAAAATATACCAAATTTCAAGAATAAAAAATTTATATTTATTAAAGAATATTAAAAGAATAATAAGCAAGATATTAATTAAGATAATAAAAAATTATATGATAGTAAAATAATATTAAATAATAAATAATACAATAACTATAAGAAAAAAGAATTTGCGTAAAAATAATGTGATGAATAAGACATATTTAACTTTTACATAAAAATAAAGTGATAGTAAGAAGTTTGTTAAAATAATATGATCTAATGTGCTCAAACAAGACAGATCGCAATATGATAAGTTTAGTATTCTTTTATACTGATTAGCAAAACGAAGTGCAAGTACTAAAATTAAGTAGTTAGGTTGCTACAAATAAAAAACAAAATAGGTTGTGCACTACGAGATTTGAACAATAATTTCATATCCTACTTCATAATTAATATCTAATGTTATATAATTTTTATCTGAGAGGTTTATATTTTAAGGTTATTTGCACATGATTCAAATAACCAACATCACAATTTAATATGATTTGTGTCCGCGCATCGCGCGGGTACTAATACTAATATTTTTTTAACAAAAGGTGTTCAATTGGCCACTCTTTGTCGACTATAGTTCCGCCCTGTAAAATCTATTCTGTTTATGTTGCAAATCTATACAGTAATACTACATACTTCTTATATATAAAACATCAAGTTACAAACATTAATTAAGACCATAAAAGATAATATGGTCATTGCTACAATAACCATATGTAATAACATCATTTATTTATCTATACTATATTATAGAAGATAAACTTCATGTGCCATAAGAAAAGACCTATGGCTTTATATTGTTATCCATTTAATTTTCAGCATTTGTAATAGCAGTAGCAATATTTGTTGTAGCAATTTCCATAAGCTGCATCTTCCTTCTTGCACCAATGGTTACACTTATTGGGAAAACACTTCCCATTCCAGCCTTTACTAGGCTTTCCACAATACTTTGCTTCTGTTATCTTCATCTCTGCATTAAACCATAGGACAAAAGAACTCTAAGGCAATTAATTAAAAACGGATATTTACACAAATAGGGCAGCTCGGTGCACTAAGCCCGGTGCAGGTGCTGACCCGATTATTCATGGTTCATCTTTTCTAGCCGGTATACATGAATTATATAAGGTAGCCCGGTACTCTAAACTCCCACTATGCGCGGGTCCCGGGAAAGGTCGGACCACAAGGGTCTATTGTACGCAGCCTTACCCTGCATTTCTGCAAGAGGCTGTTTCCACGGCTTGAACCCGTGACCTCCAGGTCACATGGCAGCAACTTTACCAGCAATTATACATGAATTATATAGTGATTATATATGATTGTACATACAATATATATGAATTATACATATATTATACATCCGCGGATTAATTTTAATTTAAGTGATTGGGTGAGCGGCTATTTAGGTTAATTCTTCGTAAAAACAAAGAAAATACTCTCTCTCTTTTTATTTTAAAAATGTACTCTTTAGACAACATGAAAAAAAAATACTCATTTTGTTAAAACGAAAGAAAATATTTTTTCTATATCATGAAAAGAAAATACTCATTTTGTTGAAATTGAAGAAAATATTTTTTACTACATTATTTTTTTAAAATAAAAAATACTTTTCTACGTCACGAAAAGAAATTATTTTATTTGTTGAAATGAAAGAAAATACGTTTTTTACACCATGAAAAGAAAATACTCATTAATTTTATTGCAATGAAAAAAAAGTGTTTTATCTACAAATTACAATATGAAAAGAAAGTACTTTTAATAATACGTTTGTTTACGATGGAGGGTGCGAGGAGGGTTTGGGTTGGAGGGTGAGGGTGAGGGTGGGGGTGGGTGGGAGGGGGATGGGGAGGGGTGGGTGGGGTATGGGTGGGTAAGGTTAGTAACCAGAAAATAGGAAAGTAAATAAGAAAGAGACAAATGCTTAAGAATTGCTCACCAGAAGCAAACATGAGAAGAAAACAAAAGAGTAGAGCACACAAAGTTATTTTGCTCGCCATTTCTAATTAAGTTCCTTAATTTGAAATACTTTGTGAAATTGAGGCTATACCAAAGGGTGTATTTATAGTGATTCAAGAATAATTTTTTAAACATAAAAAGTTCTCCTATTTACTATTGTATAAATTAACCTTGAACAGAAGGAAGGAAAATGTCAAACAAATTAAATAAACTAGATAAATATGGAAAGAAAAAATAATGAGAGGAGTGCTGAGTCTTGATAAACTTTTGAACTAATCAAAGTTTTTTCTTTCTTGCATCACCATGAAAGTAACAAGATTCCTACTACTGTAAATAAAAGAAAGTCAAAAATTTACTTGCTACTAGGCCAAGTATACAATAGTATAATTTAGGAAAAGTAAAGTCGCTGTAAAAATAATAGTCGAAAAAATGTATAAAAATGTATATTTTTTGTGTATATATACATTCTGTATATTATATACAAAAATTATACAAATTTTATACACTTTTTCGGCTACTAGATATAAATAGTTTCTGGCGCGGGTTAAAAATAATTATACCCCTATAATTTATGTAGGTTTTCTAACTAACCTTAAAAATTAATTCTAGCTTAAGCTCAAGTTCAGGTGAGAAAAACTAGCAAGAATGAATTATTATGCTCAGAGGCGGAGTTAACATTTCAACCTTATGGATTTGGAATTCTAATCTGTTTAAGTTAGTGAATTCCAAAATTAATAATTTATACATGTTAAATGAATTTTTTAAGACAAATATAAAGTTCGAACCAAAACTACTGGGTTCCGCCGAACTTGCTCCCAACACTAGATGCTTCAATCCCAAACTCAAGTTCAGGTTGGCTAACTACATGAATCTCATTGACCATATCATTTTAAGCTTATCTCAAATCAATATTATATAAAAATAAAAATAAAAATTAAAAACACTAGAAGTTCTGTGATGAAAAGGTCATCACTTGTGTTGCAAGTAAATTCAGTGTTCTGAGGCCTAAAAACCTCCCTTTTCCTCACTTTGATTTGCGTGTGTGGTCCGGACCTATATCTGGAAAGCCTTCTATGTGAAAAGATGAGAAATAGAAATTTTTAGAGTTAAAAGTTTGATTTTTGGTTGACTTTGGTCAACATTTTGAGCAAACGAACCCAAATCTGTGTTCCGACGATCCCAGGAGGTCCGCAATAAAATATGGGACTTGGGCGTATGCCCGAAAATGAATTCTGAGGTCCCAAGCCTTAGAAATCAATTTTTGAAAGAAATTATTTTACTGAATTATCTAAGAAATGAAGAAAAGAATTAGTGTTTGAAATCATTGGTATCGGGCCCGTATTTTGATTTCAGAGCCCGGTACAATCTTGTTATAGTATTTAAAAGATAACTGTAAAATTTGGTGAAAAACGGAGTTTGTTTGACGTGAGTTGGACTTCCAATTGAAGAGTTATGAACTTTGAGAGTTCTTAATGAAAATGTTGAGTTTTGAGGTTTAATTCATGATTTTACATGTTATTTTGATGATGTGATCGCACGAATAGGTCCATATGATGTTTTTGAGTTAGTGTGCATGTTTGGTTTGAAGTCCCGAGGGCTCGGGTGAGTTTCGGGTAGGTTCCCGGATATTTTAGGCTTAAAACACAGTTGTTGCAGGTCCAAAGATGTTATCTCTGAACCCGCCAGTGCTGACCGCATTGATTTTATGTTGACCGCGGAGGGGCCTTTGCGGCCGCACTCCTTTTTGTGCGGTCCGCGGTGAGGAAGGATTTCACTGGTCTGATTTTGGAAGCCTATATCTTTTGATCTACAAAAAATTTTGAGATGATTCAAAATAGAAAGTTGTAGCCCTTTGTGTCTAGTTTCCAGAAAGTTAATGAAAACACAATTTGGACATTTGTAGAGAAAGTTATGACCAAAATACTAAAGCATGTCACTGCAGTCAACACTGTGAGCTCCGCGGTCGCACTCCTTTTTGTGCGGTTCGCACAGGGGGTCTGAGAGGGGTATATTTAAACGGGATTTTCAGTTATTTTTCATTTTTCAAAACCCCAAAAACATAAGAGACGATTTTTCAAGCAACCTTTCTTCTCCAAAACATTAGTAAGTGATTTCTAACTCATTTTCTTTACTCCTTAACTTCTTTTTACAAGATTTCATCTTAAAATCAATAGTTTTCATGGAGGAAATTGAGTGTTTTGGGTAGAGCCTAGATTTTTCAAATTTTGGGGATTTGGACCTCGATTTGATGTCTGATTTCAAAACAAATTATATATTTGGGTTCATGGGGGAATGAGTAATCGGGTTTTGGTTCGAACTTCGGGTTTTGACCATTTGGGCTCGGGGTGATTTTTGACTTTTTGGGAAAAGTTTTAGAAAACTTATTTCCATGCATTAGAAATGATTCATTTAGCACTCATTAATATTATTAAGTAACTTGTGGCTAGATACGAGCGAGTTGGTGGTGGACTCAAGAGGTAAAGCGATAGTTGAGGCTTGAATTGTGTTCGTGGCATCGAGGTAAGTGTTTGGTCTAACCTTAGCTTGAGGGATTAGGAGTTGTATCTTATTTGCTATGTGTTAATTGTGGAGTACGACGTATAGGCATGGTGACGAGTATCTATACGTCGGTGTCAAGCATTCCCGTGAGTCTTGTATTGTAATTGTTGTGACTCCGTTGAGGTTTATTGTGATTCATATGAGGATTATTATTATTGTTCCCTTGCCGGGATGTTGTTGTCATATTGTTGTTCCATTGCCGGAATGTTGTTGTTATATTATTAGTCCCTTGCCGGGATGTTGTTATAGTATACCTTTGTCGGGATGTTGTTGTTATATTATTGTTCCCTTATCGGGATTCTGTTATGATTGGTATTGATAAATGAAAAGGGAGCAGGTTGCACGCCTGCAACAGTAACATATGAAATGAGAGGGGGTTGCACGCCTGCAACGGTAACATATGAAAAGGGAGCGGGTTGCACGCCTGCAATGGAAATATATGAAATGGGAGTGGGTTGCACGCCTGCAAACAATAACATATGAAATGGGAGCGGGTTGTACGCCTGCAACGGTAATATATGAAAAGGGAACGGGTTGCACGCCTGCAACGGTTCAATATGAAATAGGAGCGGGTTGCACGCCTGCAACGGTACTATATGAGATGTGATCGGGTTGCACGCCTGCAACAGTATTACATGTGTACTTGTTCTTCTTATTTCCTTATCTTTGCTGGTAATTGATTTATAGCATTCCTTACATTTCTCTACTGTTATTTTATTGTTATCTGTTACTCCCTGCAGCATGTTTCCCCCGCCCAACTTTAGTCATAATTATCTGTTTCTATTTCCGATGTATATGATTTAATTGCACACGTTTATTTGGTAATCTGGTCCTAGCCTCGTCACTACTTTGCCGAGGTTAGGGTAGACACTTACTAGCACATGGGATCGGTTGTGCTGATACTACACTCTGCACTTTTTTGTGCAGATCCCAGTGCTGTAGATTTCAGACCGCAGTGAGATTGTTGTCTCTTGTTCACCAGGCGATCCGTGGTAGTCTTGCAGGCGTCCGCAGGCTTTGGCGTTTCTTTCTATATACTATTCCTGTTTCTTTCATGTATTTCCAGAGACAGTGTTGTATTTATTTATTTCAAACCTTTATTTGTAGTACTCCTAGACAGTCTGTGAAGTTGTGACACCAGTCTTGGGTAGATTTGTTATGGAATGGTATTTGCAGTATTATTAAACTTGAAATTTAATCTTTCGCTTAGTAACTTTTTTGTTGGTTGATAACTGTTAGTTCTTAATTGTTAATGAATTTAGAATGGAAACAAGATAAATAATTCAATTGGTTGGTTTGCCTAGCTTTCATTAGTAGGCTCCATCACGACTCCCCGAGGGTGGGAAGTTCGGATCGTGACAAGTTCTCTAATCTACCACTACCGGTATAAAATCTTTGATATTGCTAAAAGACTCCTAGAAAATATGAATATTTCTATTGGTTGAGAAGTTAGTAATCTTTTACTATAAACAAGTGCCGTGGATATCTAATCTGTCCACAAAGAAAAAAATTCAAGTTGCTTCACGTTTGAAAATTTCAAAGCTAAATTAGGTGTTTGACGTGGATCCAAGATTTAAATTAAGTGGATTCAACATTAAGTTTATTAATGTTGAACCCGTTATATTTTTAAAGTTATGAGTTCGTATTTATTATTTCTTAAAATTTTAATAAATTTTTACACATAAACTTATGCTCTGCTTACAAAATTACGAGTTTAATTGAACCCGTAGCTATAACGCTATCTCGGCTATTGTTGGCAGACCTATAAGTACTCTTTTAATTATGAGACATATATAACATAATTAAGAATGTTATAAAAAAAATTAAAGGCTGAAGCAAAGTTAAATCTTCAAGAATTAAATACCTTTCTTTATATGTGTTTATTAGATAGAACGAGAGAAGAAATTCGTTTCTTTAAGGAAAAGAAACTTTTTTTCTTTTTTGTGAAGAGAAAAATATTATACGGAAAAATTTGATCCCACTCTATTTTTATAAATTCACTATAACGATTTTCTTTGTAATTATGTGGTAACGTCTCTCATTCTCATCTCTTCTAAAACGGGTACAACAATGACCTAAAATGGATTATTTGTTATGAAATAAAGACTATAAAGTAAAGACAAGTATAGAGAGAAACTGATATATTATTCGAATTCAAACTGATGTACATAATGAACTGAAATCTCTTCTATTTATAGAAGAAAGGAAGTTGCTCCGTAAGCTGCTACTACAAGCTGCTGTGTAAGCTGCTACTACAAGCTGCAGTGTAAGCTACTATAAGCTGCTGTGTAAGCTGCTACTACAAGCTGTTGTGTAAGCTGCTACAAGCTGCTGTGTAAGCTGCTGCTATACCAGATATGGATAATCTTCTACTGAGAGCAATATTTATCCATAACTGAGTACTGAATGGATAAGCTTATTATACCCGGTATGGATAATCTTCTACCGGGGGTAATGTTTATCCATAACTGGGTACTGAAAAGATAAGCTTATTATACCCGATATGGATAAACTTCTACTGGGGGTAATGTTTATCCATAACCGGGTACCAAAGTGATAAGCTTCTTCAGGAAGCTTATTTCCAATATAGTACTAAATAGATAAACATATTTACGGTGGAGTCTCATATGGATAAGCTTCTTCAGAAAGCTTATTTACAACGGAATACTAAATGAACATCCATAATATAATATATTTATAACACTCCCCCTTGGATGTTCATTAAAAGATAATGTGCCTCATTAAAACCTTACTAGGAAAAACCACGTGGGGAAAAAAATCTAGTGAAGGAAAAAGAGTACACATATTTAGTAATACGCATTGTTACGTGCCTCATTAAAAACTTTATAAGGAAAACCCCATGGGAAAAAACCTTAGTAAGGGAAAAAGAGTGCATCGCGTATTTTACTCCCCCTGATGAAAACCTTGTTTCAAATATTTGAGTCTCCGCATTCCAATCTTGTATACCATCTTCTCAAAAGTTGAAGTTAGCAAAGATTTAGTGAATAAATCTGCTGGATTATCACTTGAACGGATTTGTTGCACATCAATGTCACCATTTTTCTGAAGATCGTGCGTGTAGAATAATTTTGGTGAAATGTGTTTCGTTCTATCTCCTTTTATAAATCCTCCCTTCAATTGGGCTATGCATGCAGCATTGTCTTCGTATAAAATTGTGGGTCTTTTCTCACATTCCAAACCACATTTTTCTCGAATAAAATGAATTATTGATCTCAACCATACGCACTCCCTACTTGCTTCATGAATAGCTATTATCTCAGCGTGATTTGAAGAAGTAGCAACAATAGATTGCTTTGTGGAGCGCCATGATATGATAGTACCTCCATATGTAAATATGTAGCCGGTTTGAGATCGAGCTTTATGGGGATCAGATAAATAACCTGCATCTGCATAACCAACAAGGTCTGCACTATCTTTGTTAGCATAAAACAAACTCATATCAAGAGTTCCCTTTAAATATCGCAATATATGCTTAATCCCGTTTCAATGTCTCCGTGTAGGAGAAGAACTATATCTTGCTAGTAAATTAACAGAAAATGCTATGTCAGGCCTTGTAGCATTAGCAAAATACATTAGTGCACCAATTGCACTAAGATAGGGTACTTCGGGACCAAGGAGTTCCTCGTCCTCTTCTGGAGGTCGGAACAAATCTTTATTCACTTCAAGTGATCGAACAACCATTGGTGTACTCAATGGGTGCGCTTTGTCCATGTAAAAGCGTTTTAAGACCCTTTCTGTATAGGCAGATTGATGGATAAAGATCTCGTCTGCTAAATGTTCAATTTGCAGACCAAGACAAAGTTTTGTCTTTCCAAGATCTTTCATCTCAAATTCTTTCTTAAGATATTCAATTGCCTTTTGGAGCTCTTCTGGAGTTCCAACAAGATTTATGTCATCAACATAAACAGCAAGTATAACAAATTCTGATGCCATTTTCTTTATAAAAATACATGGACAAATAACATCATTTATGTAACCTTCTTTCAGCAAATATTCACTAAGGCGATTATACCACATGCGCCCAGATTGCTTTAAACCGTACAAAGATCTTTGTAATCTGATTGAATACATTTCCTGAGATTTTGCTTCAGGCATTTTAAATCCTTCAGGAATTTTCATATAAATTTCATTATCAAGTGAACCGTACAGATAAGCTGTAACTACATCCATTAGATGTATTTCAAGCTTTTCATGTAGTGCTAAACTGATGAGATATCGAAATGTTATGGCATCCATAACAGGTGAATATGTTTCATCAAAATCAACTCCAGGTCGTTGTGAGAATCCTTGTGCAACAAGGCGAGCTTTGTATCTTTCAACTTCATTTTTATCATTCTTTTTTCGCACAAAAACTCATTTATGACCAACTGGTTTTATACCAGCAGGTGTTTGGACTACTGGTCCAAAGACCTCTCTTTTAGCAAGTGACTTCAATTCCGATTGAATTGCCTCTTGCCATTTTGGCCAATCAGATCTTTGTCGACATTCTTCGACAGATCGAGGTTCAAGATCCTCACTATCTTGCATAATATTAAGTGCAACATTATATGCAAAAATATTATCCACCACTATTTCAAATCGATTTAAATTAATCCCATCACCGTTCGAACTTATTAAAAGTTCCTCACTCACATGAGCTTCAGGTTCATTGATTTCTTCAGGAATCTCAGAACTAATCAGATTTTGGGTCTCTTCAGGGGATCCCTTCATAGTATCGTTTTGATCATTTGTCGATTTTCTTTTTCGAGGATTTCGATCCTTAGAACCCAAAGGCCTACCACGCTTCAGGCGTGCTTTAGGTTCACTAGCTCTCATGCTAGTAGATGGTCCCATTGGGACATCAATTCGGATAGGCACATTCTCTGCTGGGATATGTGACTTAGTTATCCTTTTCAAATCAGTAAATGCGTCTGGCATTTGATTTGCTATATTCTGTAAATGGATGATCTTCTGGACCTCCTGATTACATATAGGGGTACGGGGATCAAAGTGAGATAATGATGAAACTTTCCACACAATTTCTCTTTTGATTTCCTTTTTCTCTCCCCCTAATTGTGGGAAATTTGTTTCATCAAACCGACAATCTGCAAATCGAGCAGTAAATAAATCTCCTGTCAATGGTTCAAGATAGCGAATAATAGAGGGTGATTCAAACCCAACATATATTCCTATCCTTCTCTGTTGTCCCATCTTACTACGTTGTGGTGGTGCTACTGACACATATACAGCACATCCGAAAATTCGTAGATGGGCAATATTTGGTTCATGACCAAAAACTAATTGTGACGGAGAATATTTATTATAATGTGTCGGTCTAAGACGGATAAGTGATGCTGCATGCAAGATAGCATGGCCCCAAACAGTAGTGGGCAATTTTGTTTTCATAAGTAGTGGTCTTGCTATCAATTGCAAGCGTTTAATAAATGACTCTGCAAGGCCATTTTGAGTATGAACATAAGCTACAGGATGTTCAACTTTTATCCCAACGGATAAACAATAATCATCAAAAGCTTGAGATGAGAATTCTCCAGCATTATCAAGGCGTATAGCCTTTATAGGATAATCTGGGAATTGTGCCCTTAATCGAATTATTTGGGCTAATAGCTTTGCAAACGCCAGGTTGCGAGATGATAGTAGACACACATGAGACCATCTTGAAGATGCATCTATTAGGACCATAAAATATCTAAACAACCCACTTGGTGGGTGAATAGGTCCACATATATCCCCATGTATACGCTCTAAAAAGGCAGGGGATTCAATATCAACCTTCATTGGTGATGGTCTAGTGATCATTTTTCCTTGATAACAAGCATCACAAGAAAATTCGTCATTTGTAAGAATCTTCAGGTTCTTTAATGGATGCCCACTCGAATTTTCAGTAATTCGTCTCATCATTATTGATCCGGGATGGCCCAAACGGCCATGCCAAAGCACAAAAGTATTTGAATCCGTAAACTTCTGGTTTACGATAGAGTGTGCTTCAATTGTACTAATTTTTGAATAGTATAAGCCAGAAGATAAAGTTGGTAACTTTTCTACAATGCATTTCTGGCCAGAAATATTCTTTGTAATACAAAGATATTCCCTGTTCATTTCATCTATTGTCTCTACATGATACCCATTTCGGCGGATATCTATAAAACTCAACAAGTTTCTTCGGGACTTGGAGGAGAACAATGCATTGTCTATAATAAGTTTTGTTCCCTTAGACAGAAATATTATGGCTCTTCCAGAGCCTTCAATCAAACTTATATTACCAGAAATTGTTAAAACATTTGCTTTTCCTTATGCAAATAAGAAAAGTATTTCTGATCGTTGAATATGGCATGAGTTGTTCCACTATCAATAACACACATATCTTCATGATTTGTCTTTGATCCAAACATAATTTGAGGGTTATCCATATTCTTCAAAATAACATAAATAAAATATATTATAGTAAACATCATTATCAAAGCATAACTTTTATTTATGTACAACAATTACATAACCATACTATTTATTACAAACAACAAAAATTAAAATATTTACATTTCTACAGATTCACTACCGATTACATGACTTATTTCTCCTTCTGGGAGTGCAAAGTAATCAACTACATCCAAATGCATGAAGTCTAAATTATCTTCAGAAATAAAATTTGCTTCAGCATTTTTCTCTGTCTTCTTCAGGGAGGCTTGATAAAGCTCAACCAGGTGCTTTGGCGTACGACAAGTACGTGACCAGTGCCCTTTTCCTCCACATCTATAGCATGCATTTTCTGCATTTGGTGCTTGCACCGCTTCATGCTTTTGTTCCTTCCTTTTCCACTGCTGGTGGTGAGGAGACTTCTTTGGTGCATTATTATTACCATGATTGGAGTTTCTTCCCCGACCACGGCCATGACCACGACTGGGGCCACGACCTCTTCCACGTTTAGCTTGGTGGAAGTTCGTCTCATTCACTTCAGGGAATGGACAAGAACCAATAGGTCGACTTTCATGATTTTTCATTAATAGCCCATTATGTTGCTCTGCTATAAGAAGATGTGAGATAAGTTCAGAATACTTTTTAAATCCCATCTCTCGATATTGCTGCTGCAGGAGCATATTCGAGGCATGAAAAGTGGTGAAAGTTTTCTCCAACATATCATGATCAGTAATATTATCACCACATAATTTTAATTGGGAAATAATTCTGAACATAGCAAAATTATACTCACTGATAGATTTAAAATCTTGTAGCCTTAGATGAGTCCAATCATAACGTGCATGTGGAAGAACGACCATCTTCAGGTGGTCATATCTATCTTTCAAATTATTCCACAGTATGACTGGATCTTTAATAGTGAGATATTCCATTTTCAGGCCCTCATCAAGGTGATGGCGTAGGAATATCATTGCTTTGGCACAGTCTTGGTTTGATGCCTGATTTTTATCCTTGATGGTGTCTGCCAGACCCATCGCATCAAGATGAATTTCAGCATCAAGCACCCAAGACATGTAGCTTTTGCCCGATATATCCAGGGCTACAAATTCAAGTTTAGAAAGATTTGACATTATTTAGGAAAAGAAAGTTCTTACCTCAAATACTTTCAAAATATTTGCTCGAGATGGTAGAGCTTCGTGCTGATAACGTGTTATGAAATAAAGACTATAAAGTAAAGACAAGTATAGAGAGAAACTGATATATTATTCGAATTCAAACTGATGTACATAATGAACTGAAATCTCTTCTATTTATAGAAGAAAGGAAGCTGCTCCGTAAGCTGCTACTACAAGCTGCTGTGTAAGCTGCTACTACAAGCTGCAGTGTAAGCTACTATAAGCTGTTGTGTAAGCTGCTACTACAAGCTGCTGTGTAAGCTGCTACAAGCTGTTGTGTAAGCTGCTGCTATACCAGATATGGATAATCTTCTACTGAGCGCAATATTTATTCATAACGGAGTACTGAATGGATAAGCTTATTATACCCGGTATGGATAATCTTCTACCGGGGGTAATGTTTATCCATAACTGGGTACTGAAAAGATAAGCTTATTATACCCGATATGGATAAACTTCTACTGGGGGTAATGTTTATCCATAACCGGGTACCGAAGTGATAAGCTTCTTCAGGAAGCTTATTTCCAATATAGTACTAAATAGATAAACATATTTACGGTGGAGTCTCATATGGATAAGCTTCTTCAGGAAGCTTATTTACAACGGAGTACTAAATGAACATCCATAATATAATATATTTATAACATTATTCGATTTAACTTAATTTTGGTAGTAAAAATTGCTAATGATATCCAAGTATTTTTTAGAACCGGGGGCATAGCTAGAAGTCCGGATACGGGTTCGGCTGAACCCAGTAGCTTTTGCTCCATAGTGTATTTATGTTCAGAAATTTATTAAATATATACAAATATTGAATTTACAACCCAGTTATTAACACTTAAATTCGTTATTTTAAAATCCCGAGCTCATAAAGTTGAAATCTTGGCTCCGCCCCTGATTTACTTTTACTTGTCACGTTTTACTTTTCGAGAGTCAGTATGACTAATCTTTTAAGTCAAATAGGATTAGATTTTCTTACTATTTTAAAATTAAAATTTAGATGTTCAAAAACTATACGAATAGTACTATATTTTGTAATTCGTCTTATATCAATATGGTGAAAAAATACATATTAAAATGTTGGTCAAAGTTTATGTACTTTGATTCTCGAAAAGCAAAACAAGACAAGTAAAAGTGAATGGAGGGAGTAACTTATAAGCTAAAAGCCATAAGTTGGTAATACCTAACTTTTGATTTTTGACTTATTTTTATACTTTTCATGCCTAAAAGTAAGTATTTGTACAGTACATTTTATCATTGCCAAACATCACAAAAAATTAGAAAAACTTAAAAATCAATAAACACTTCAAATAAACCAATCCAAACAGCCTCTAGCTCTAAGTCATGCTTTTTGCTAATCAAACACAAAAAGCAGAATCTTGCTGAATAATATTTACATTATACAACTAAAACAATAATGGTAAAAATAAATTTTGGCCTAAATTGTACTTTTTGAAAAAGTACAGGACCTTTCTGCAATTTTGTTCTTCCTTCACACGTATGGCACGTGGATAGCACAACCCTTTTCCCAAGCAATCTCACCGATTATTCCATTACCTATGAAATCTACTTCTTTCATAAACCCTAGTGGAATTAGTGAAGAAAATTGGAGAGATTTAAAAAAAAAAAAAAAATCTGAAAACAGAGAACAAAAATGGTGGGTACAAATTTGAAAGCAGAAACTATGAAGCTAATGGATCAAAGAGCAAATACAGAAGCTGAAATGGATGTAATAATTCAGCGCCTTTGCCAACCTGGTGGTCCTGGACTTTCTGGAAACCTTGTTGATTCTGAGGCAATACTAACTCGTCTTATACTTTTCTATTTTCTTAATTTTTTCCCCCTTTTGATTGTTGGTGCTGTTAGTTTTGAATTTGGTTCTTTTTCTTATTTTTTGATTTATTTTTGGGTTTGTGATTTGATGTCTGTTTTGACTATAAAGACTGAAATTTGAAAGTAATGCAGGGGTTCCCAAGAACTGATATTGATATTCCAACTGTACGGGCTGACCGGCGTAGGCTTGCGGGTATTAACATAAACTCCTATTACTCTCTCCATTCCATGTTATGTGACCTATGTTGTGCGGACTCTCCAAAATAATGTCGCACCCGTGTCGGATCCTCCAAAAATGCACTACTTTTGGAGGATCAGACTCGCACTCGCCGATATTTTCGGAGAGTCCGAGCAACATAGTATGTGACTATGTCCGTACCAAAAGGAATGACATTTAAATATCTGGAAATAATTTAACTTTAAAGTTTTTCTTTTTAGCTTAATGAGAAGCTTTTATTGCCACACAAATGTTACGATACGTTGAAGACAATATGTTTCAAAGATATTACTGTAGTTTCTTTTTCAAACTCTGTGTCAAGTCAAGCTAGGTCACATAAATTGAAACGCAATGAGTAGTTGTTTTGGTATTGGACTTACTGGGCTTTGTAATATTATAAGGGGTCGTCTGGTACAATGGTGGATAAACCAGTATATACCATGGGATTAGGTATCCCACGTTCTATATAGGATAGCTAATCCCTCCATTTTAGTATAAAATCTATCCCGTGATTAGCTAATAACTATAACCAAAACATGGGATAAATACAATCTCAAATTCTATCTCGAAATTATTATCCTTATCCCTTGTACCAAACGATCCCTAAGATGTGTCTGTTTTTGTGATGTTTTAGAAAGTGAAGTTGCTTCGGACTTGAGTTTGATGTCATAACTTAGTGGAAATTCTGACTAAGTACGACATTTTTGATAAGTGTAGTGTCCTGGTTAGCTTAATGAACCTCGACTATTCCAACGAGTACCTTCCACCTCCCACCAACACAAGTATCTCGTAATTCTACCCTCCAAGGCTTAGGCAGATGGAAACAATCACCTAGCTTTTTTGTTTCTGTTGGAACTTGAACCTTGGTATCCTATGATTTTCATACATAGGCCACACCGTTTGGTGCAGGAAGTATAATTGAAACTGAAGTTTTAAACTCTCAGCTTTATTGTCCAAATTTTTCCGATAGAAAAATGAACATGTTAATATTCAGAAATAAGGAGCTCACTGTAGACCTTAAGGTCTTGGCTTTTAACCGTGAAAAGAGACACATTTTGCGGATCAAGTTGACGAATCAGGTAACTATGCGAACATGCAAAACTCGGATTCTTTTTTGCACAGAAGTCGTAGGTTTTGTTGAGCAGGTACCTAAAGTTAGCATTTGAATTTTCTAATCTATCTTGTATATCCCATCTGGTTGCCTGCAGTTCTTCAGTGAGCGCAAGGTATATGCTTGTCATCTATATCATCCTAACGTATGGATTGAGAAAGAATTACTGCTGGTAATATTTAATTATACTGAAACATGTCGTGTTTTGCCCATTGATTGCTGCAACATCAGAGATCCAGGGAATTTCTGTAATGTCATACAATTGTTGTTATTGTTTCCAGCACTACTCATGTTCAGCAACAATTTAGTAAATGAACATTTTTCAGTTCCTCTCTAAATTGTGCTGTTTTTCCACCCTGCAGAGCTACGTAATGATCACAAGATTATGACCGAAAAAATAGACCAAAATATTCAAGTTCTGCATTCTGCACGACTTGCTTCTACACCTTCTTCTGTCAAAGACTCGGGTACGTGAGCTGGATAATAATAAACGACTTTTGATAAGAACATCATCCTACTTCTACTGCAAAGATCTCTAGTTCTATTAGAGAAGTTCAGTAGAATTTTTTATAAGCACTTTTTATGCATTGGTGAAATGGTTATTGCTTGCTGTCGCTTTAGTCATGCATGTTAAAATTCAAACAAAATAAATATTTCTAGTTTCATATAATGCTCCGATGCATCCTCATCCAGCAACTTTACCCCTCTCTCGACATTCAGGAAGTGAGAGTGACAGTTATATGTGCAATAGTAAAACCTTTCCTTATGCATCAGTTGGTTTTAGGAGAGCTGGCTTCCTTGATATATATATATTTTTCGCTGTTAGCTGATTTACCATCGTTTATTTTGTATTTACTTGCTCAAGTTATACCACTTTTGGGTTCTAACTTAAACATTCATGTGCTTGCGAAGCTCATTGCTTTGACCATTCTCTAGAAGTTGTAGTTGATATAAGTATAAGCTATTCTAAAGTTCATCTAAATTGCTATATATCGTCGTTGAAAATTTTCATTTTCATGTAGCAAAATGTCTTATTGCAAGGTCTTGACAGCAATTTTTTCATTCTTCCACAATGACACTGCCGCTTCAGGTGTTCAAGGATCTGCCGTCAATATTGCTTCCCCATCATCACCCGATAATTATATTGCGACAGCTGCTACAAGTTCTATGGATGTGGATGTAGTTGTCAGCAGGCCCTTTGCGGTGATTGATGAAATAACCGAGGCATCTCCAGCAGCAGAAGATGGACTACAACTTGGAGACCTGGTTATGAAATTTGGGAATGTCGAGTCAGGTGAGAACCTGTTACAGCGACTTGCTGCCGAAGCACAGACAAACCAGGGGTGTGCAGTGTCCATGAAAGTTATGAGGCAAGGTGCTATCATTAACTTACAAGTGACGCCAAGAATGTGGCAAGGTCGTGGCCTGCTAGGGTATGTTTCATTTTCCTTGTTAATCCATGAGTAGAATTTACTTGCGTAATGTCATGAACATGTAATCCGTTATTATCTGCAGATGCCATTTCCGGATCTTATGATGAGGTTATCGACTGTAGGTCCGCACCAAATGGTATGTCACAAAGAGTTGATATGAAGAATTTATCAGTGTCTTGTTAAACAATTGTGTCTTTTCTGTTGGTCTATGAACGTGAAATGATGTAGCGTGGATATCATTATTGCTTTCGAACAGCTATATATACTCAATTCCATCGTATGGATGGAATACTAATACTTGTTAACATCAGGTGCGCGGGGTCATGTATTTTCCTGGATTTGTATCAGGAGTTTCTTTATCACCTTTGATCTTCCTATTGAGGTTCTATTTTTGTAGCTTATTTCTTAGCCCTGATGTATTTGCTCAAAAATTTCTTGAACCCAACTTGAGCTATAGCATATTTATCCCACCCAGAGTAACTCTCCAAATGTGTGTGTGTGTGTATGTGTGTGTGTTTTTGAATTTTACAACTTTTATAGTTTCTAATTAGTTTTCAAGGTTCACTTTCATATGAGCAAAGGACACTATGTTAATGTCTAATTTCCGTTAAAAAATTAACCAAGTTGACTGAAAAATAAATTGTTATCATTATGTATAACTTACGTTTGATTGGCATGTAAAGTTTGTTGTATTAACTGTTCAGAGCGGAGGCGGAGCCAAGGTTTGGATCTAAGGGTTTGGAATTCTAGTTTTTAAATTATTGGGCTCTAAATTAATAATTTGTACATATATATTAAATTAAAAAAAAAACAAATATAGGATTTGAACTAATATCAACATATTAGATCCATCCTAGTTCGTAACCAAGCAAATGCAGCTACAAAGAGGGGTAATTGTTTTTTTCTTTTCTTTATGAATGTTTAACTAGCTCTAATAGATTATCTATCATCTTAGGTTACTAATCCACCGTTATTATAGATAATTACCTATAGTTGTTTTTTTAGTATGATATAAATATTACTCCTCTTGCTATTATAAAATTTTTTGTTGCTTAAGGCTTTGAGAGGTTACTGGATATTAACTCCTATAATGATCTATGTAACCAGCGGCAGAGCCAGAATTTTTATTAACGGGAGTCAAAATATAAAGAAATAAACTCACCAAGAAGTCAAGGGGTGTCAATATATAGTATATATACATATATTTTTTTAAAAATAACCCAACTATACAGTATAATTTCCGTCAAAGGGGTACCGGGATATTAACTCCTATAATGATCTATGTAACCAACTTTAGTAACATCAAATTTTAGCCCTAAATCAACTTACTTAACCTCAAAGTTAAGAAGTGCACTTTGTTTTTCAATTACCCTATTTGTACTACTTTCACAAACTTCACCAACCTACAAAGATTCTTTCCACAAACCTATTCACCAGAATTTCAAACCTGAATTATAAACTTCAGGTATGAACAAAAGCTTCAATTGGAAAAATGAATTATATAAATTGTTACACAATCCTTAATCATTAACAATGAATTAGAATGATGATTTTCGCACCTAGGTATCTAGGTGACATGTTTATCGGTTCCTTCTTACTAGTTTAGAACTATTTCAACCGTAATTTTCTTTTTTAATGTTCTATTGTTCTTCTAATAGAATTGCAAGAAGTCAAAAAGGTTATCTAACATGATTATTTTGCTATATTTAGGAAATGAAACTTGAAGATTAAGTTTTGGCTAATGATTCTTTAACTTTATTATGGTTTGAAGTTGAAGAGTACAACCTTATGTGACATTTTTTTTACTTTGGCAAAAGTTGAGATTTTTTTTTTTTTTTTTGTGTTGTCTTATATAATACTATACTCTTTTTCCCCTTTTTAATTTGCTTAAAGTTTCTTATGCATCTTTTATTTCGGAAGTTTACGAGTTTAGAAATTTGTTACTCTTCGTTCCTCGTCAGCCCACCTTCCGTTATGAGCGTCACAACAATATAAAGAAAAAAAAAGATCATTCTTGTTAAAATAAATAAACTGTTTTTCCATATAACATGTTTCGTTTTCGACGCTCCAAAAGATAATAAAAATATTGAAAACGAGAAATTGCTGTCTAAATGCCACTGATTGAAAAGGATTCCTATTTTTGAATCATTCAAGATTAAGGAAAAAAATTGGAATTAGCACCTTGACATTATTGACAACGATTGTCACTAATTATTTTAATCAAGTTATCATAACGATTTATGCAAACAAGAAATGATTGATACCAAGAAGGCAAGAACCAACACCAAATTGAGAACGCATAGTCGTTAGAACACACAAGTTAAAATGAAAGTATGATATCTATCATCATAGAGGAAAATAGCAGACTGGAGAAGAACAAATTGTTGGATTAGAGTAGAGGCGGAACCGGATTTGAAATTTATGGATTCAAGATTTTAGCACTATCAAAATAGTAAGAAAGATGAAGAAGACAAGTTCACCTTGAATGAGCTTTAATGGCGGTTGAGGAAAGCCATAGGAGGTGAAGCTTCTGGAAGGTTTCTTCTCAATTTCATTAGAAAGAAAATGAAGTCATTTTGTACAATTGTAGAAAAATACAATAAATTGAAAAATTATTTATTACAATGTATCTACCCCTATTTATACTATGCATCATCTACAATTATAATAATACATAAATATACACACGTGTTTTAATACCCCCCCCCCCCCCAAGTTGGAAGGGAGGAACTCACAGCCAACTTGCTAAGTAAATTGCAATGCTTCATTCCTGTGAGGGGCTTAGTGAATATGTCTGCCAGCTAATCGTTTGTGGAAATATGATGCAGTGTAATGATCCCTTCGTGCACTTGATCACGCACAAAGTGACAGTCCACCTCTATGTGTTTGGTGCGTTCATGGAATACAAGATTTTTGGCTATGTGAAGTGCCGCCTGACTATCACAGAAGACTGGAACAAGTAGTGTCAAGGGGGCTGCCAACTTTGCAAGCAATCTAAGTAGCCAAACTAATTCTCCCACAACCTGTCTAGCAACTCTATATTCTGCTTCTGCTGAGGATAATGATATGGTATGTTGCTTCTTTGATTTCCAACTGATTGGACCATCACCTAGTAGCACAACATAGCCACTGACTGACTTTCTTAAGTCAGGGCAGGCTGCCCAGTCTCAGTCACAGAATGCTCGAACTCTAGTCATTGTTGTTGGATAGAAAGATCCCTAAATTTGGATCACCTTTGAGGTACCTCAGTACATGATAAGCAGCTTTCAAGTGTGGCTCCCTAGGTCTTTGCATAAACTGACTCAAACGTTGCACACTATATGATATGTCAAGTCGTGTATTGGTTAAGTAGCTCAACTTCCCCACTAGTTTTCTGAAATGTGAGGGATCAGGTAATAGAGGCCCTTCATTTGCATTCAACTTAGTTGAGGGATCCAGTGGAGAGGACAATGCAGAAGACTTCATACAATTAAATTCTGACAGTAGATCGATTGCAAATTTCCTTTGTGATATCAATACCCCATTATCTTTGTATAGAATTTCTAAACCCAGAAAATAGTGTAGTCCGCCTAGGTCTTTTATTCTGAAAGTCTCATGTATATACCTCTTTAGAGCTCCTATTTCTTCCAAATCAGTCCTTGTTACTAGAACATCATCTACATAGACAACTAAAAAACAACATTGAACTTCCATGCTTTTTGTAGAACATCAAATAATTTAGTAGAGAATGTGTGTATCGTTTGGAACAGAGAGCTTCAGTTAACTTCTCATACCATTGCCTACTTGCTTGTTTCAAACCATACAAGGACTTGTTCAATTTGCACACTAAATCTGACCTATCAACAGCTAGACCTTGAGGTACTTCCATGTAAACCTCTTCATGGAGGTCTCCATGAAGAAAAGCATTATTCACATCTAGTTGGAAGATGCTCCAGCCTTTCTTTACTGCTATTCCAATTAGAGTCCTAACAGTTGTCATCTTAACTACTGGTGAAAAAGTTTCTGTGTAATCTACCCCAGCCTCTTGAGTATATCCCTTCACTACTAGTCTTGCTTTTAGTCTTTCTATACTCTCATCTCCCTTGTGTTTTACTTTATAAACCCATTTACATCCTATTGCTCTTTTACCTGGTGGAAGAGGTACAAGATTCCAAGTGTGATTGGCATAAAGTGCTTCAAATTCCTGATTCATGGCTGCTTGCCAGGCAGGATCAGCAGTTGCCTCCTCATATGAACTGGGTTCAGTCTCATGAGAAATGGTTCTGATCAATTGCTGACTTTCATAACTTAGTGGATTGAGTGAGATACATTGGGCATTGGGTATAGATGCATTGAAAGAAAGTGAGGTGGTGCTTTGGTTGCTACTAGAGGGGGAGTTAGGATCACTTGTTTGTAACTTGGGTAGAGATAGTTGTAATCTCTTAAGTAGGTAGGGATTTTAATGGTTCTGGATGGTCTTCCTGAATTCTCATTAGGTTCTTGTGTTGGTGAGTTAGGAATATCATTGGGCAAATTGTTATAGTTATCAGGAAGAATGGGAGCTTCTTCTGAACTTGAAGTTGTTTGAGGACTAAGTTTCCTTATCCCTGGTAGTGAAGGAATATGTGACACTGTTGGGAGACATACACTGGAAGAAGAAGGGACAGAAGATGTCACGCCCCTAACCTAGGGGAGAGACTGGCACCCAGTGCCTCACCTATCCTTGTGTACTAACTTGCAACTAAGGGACTCTAAATATATGGTGTCATACTTTGGCCATGGGTCATATTGCAAGATAACTACGAATGCTGACTAAATGTCAATATATAACTGGGCCGACAAGGCCATCATAACTATACAAACCAACCAAATATACATACAAGACCTGCAAGCCCAACATATTGCACTAACTGACAGGATATGTCTACAAGCCTCTACTGATAGATATATTGTGATCGGAACAGCTACCCAACCTACTCATAATATATATATATATATATATATATATATATATATATATATATATATATATATATATATATATATATATATATATATATATACATAAGGCTCTAGACCCGGAAACTCCGAAAGGCATGGAGCTTACCGATCAAGTTGAGCTCGGGCAACACTTATTGAAGAGGCCTACTCGTCTGCCTGTCTGACCTGCGGGCATGAAATGCAGCGCCCCAAGAAAAGGGACGTCAGTACGAAATAATGTACTGAGTATGTAAGGCAATATACTGAAAGCTGAAACTGAACTGATAATATAATAACTGTAAGTAGCTGGAAGTCAAAGATAATTTGAAGATATGCTTACCTGCTGATACTGACTCAATTCTCTCAATATAGTAAGTAAAATAGTTATCCGGCCCTATAAGGCTCGGTATACATATATATCTGCTCTGCCATAGTAGGCTCGCTCATAAGTGCTCGGCCATACTAGGCTTTGTATCTCAACCAACTAGGATCGCTCATAAGCGCTCGACCACAGTATGCTCGGTATATATATCACTGCGCTGCCGTAGTAGGCTCTCTCATAAGTGCTCGGCCATATTAGGCTTTGTATCTCGACCAACTGGGCTCGCTCATACGCGCTCGGCCACAGTAGGCTCGGTATATAACTTACCATCTAATCAGAGGTTGCCCAATAGGGGCCTGCCCATCGATTATAGCTCGATGGTAATGAAATACTTTTAATACTATATATATAAACTTCTCTACTCTCTTGACTGGAAGAAGTAAATACTCAACTGAATATGAAGTCCCGATAAGGAGAATATTATAACTTACAACACTAAAAAAATATACGTAATTTGCGAGACTAGCAAAATATACGAAAATTCTGAGATATGAATTTTTCTTTATGCCTCGTTATCAAACTTGTATAATGACGAGATCATGCCAAAAGAAAGAAGAGATAGCCTTAACATACCTGGAGTAGGAATAACTCCGTATAATTATCCCGTTGGAAACCTTCGTGGATTGCACTTAGACCCAAAATTTGAATTTAAGAGTCGACGGTTAGCTTAAATGCCAAAGTAATGAATTAATAACTTTGGAGTAAGGCTTGGACGCCTGATGAGCATGAAAAATGCTTCTGCCTTTCAGAAAGCAAAATGTAACAAGTTTGCTTTTGTCTTTGAAATGAGATTTTTGATTTGATAAGACTCAAAGTAACGAATTGATAATTTTGGAGTAAGGCTTGCCATAAAGTTTTTCAAGACTTTAATACTTAACTCTTGACACATGTAAGCATGAATTAATGACTCACTTTATAAAAAAGGAGGGGCTGCCACGTTCCCTCTTGGGATAATTGACTAAATTTTTGTCCGCTTATTAGTTAATTGGGTAATATTTTGTTACCTGATAATTAAATAATTACTCGTATAATTTAAAAATTACCCCGGATTACTTAAAATATTACTCACTTTTCACATACCTTATACATCTTTCTATCATGGACATGTAGTACCTTGTGTGGCACTAGTCCATAAATACCGGGTATTTTAGCTCGGACCGTATTTTACCTCAACATGCCAAACTTCGACAAAATTTATTTTTTCGATATTACTTACCCTCTTACCTTCACGAATTTACTCATAACTTATAATCCTTATAATCCCCAAATAATCTTTTCCTTGGACTGATGTCAATTACCTTACGACAAATTCAACGTACATTACTGCAAGGTGCAACATTGTCGTAACTTATTACTGCAAAGCGTAACATCACTGTAATGTAATACTACTGGGTATAACACTGTCGTAATATATTACTGCAGGACGTAACACAATCGTAATATATTATTGCATAGGGTAACATCATCGTAATATATTACTGCAGAGCATAACATTGTCGTAATATAATACTACCGAATGTAATATCGATGTAATATTGCGGGGCGTAACAGGAGATGACTCATGAGAAGGAAATAACTCATGTGCTAAATCTGCATTTACTTGAGGAAATGAGGGAAAAACTCTATTGGAACTAGAATGCAAAGCAAAAGGAAATACATTTTCATGAAATACAACATCCCTTGAACATGAATTCTTTTTGTAACTAGATTGAGTACCTTGTAACCCTTTATCCCAAAGGGATACCCCACAAAGATATGAGGAGAGGATCTGGATTCAAATTTGTGTTTGTGAGTCTTTAAGGTTATGGGAAAGCAAAGATATCCAAAACTTCTAAGGTGTGAATATTTGGGTTTTGTTTTGTACAACAGCTTTAGTGGGCATTTGTTTTTGAGAGTAGTAAAGGGAAGTCTGTTAATCAAATAGGTTGAGGTGAGTATACATTCTCCCCAGTATTGCATGAGAAGTTTGGACTGATATAACATGGCTCTGGCTGTTTCCAAGAGGTATTTGTATTTTCTCTCCACTATGCCATTTTGTTGAGGAATGTATGGGCATGTTTTCTGGTGTATGATTCCCTCAGATTGTAGGAAGGAAGTGGTTTCAGTATTTATAAATTCAAGACCATTATCTGTTCTGATGGTCTTAATGGAACAATCAAATTGGTTTTTCACCATGGCAGAGAAGGCCTTGATTACTTGTAAGGCATTGCTCTTGCAACTAAGTAGATGAGTCCAAGTACATATACTGTAGTCATCTACTAAGGTAATGAAATATTTATTCTTGCCATGTGTTGGCACATGATAAGCCCCCTATAGGTCAATGTGCAAGATTTCAAATATCTTGGTTGTTGTTGTAGTTCTTTCTGAGAAAGGCAACTTATTATGTCTAGCCATTGGACATATTGGACAGATAAAGGGTTGTTTGGATGAGAAATGGAAAGGTATAGATTCAATCCCTCTCATTTTGACAAAAGGTACATGTCTCAATCTATTGTGCCACAAAATATCAATCATGTGTTTATCATTCATGGATGCATTACATACAGAATTAGTATTTCCTTCAGATTGTACATAGGAATTGGTGGCAACTTTATTACATTCATGTGAACAAGTGTATGAATTGGTCATAGCAGGAGAAACAGAATTATGTAAGCTAGATATAGTATGGTGAAGCAGGGTGAAAACTAATGCTATTGACACTGGTTACACCAGATGAAGCAGACTGAGTGACTACATCACCTTTATTTGATGCACTAGATGAATTATCAAACACTAAAGAGTTAAGCTTGCAGGAATCTGGATTGTTGGACTTGCAGGAGTCTGTTTTGTAAAGGTACAGACCATCCTTACTTTTACCAATTGCTAGAGGCCTCTTCAGTGAAGGGGCCTGTAGAAGGATGCAAACAAATTTGGTGAATATGACAAAACAATCAAATTGAACTGTCAAACAGTGAACTGAGATTAGGTTGAACTTGAAACTATGGACAAAGAGGACTCTTTTCAAGGTAAACTTAGGACTCATTACTACATCTCCCATTAGTGTCACCTTCACCTTATAGCCGTTAGGTAAAGTAACTAGAAAAGGATAGACTAAGGTCTTTATGTTAGTTGGCATGGATTTATTATAGGTTATATGGTTTGATGCCCCATAATCAAGAATCCAAGAGTCATCAATAAACTTAGAACATTCATATGAGCCAGAACCAGAATCAAAATGAGTTGAACAAGCTGAAATACATGCAAAGTTCACAACTCCTGCTTTCAATTTATTTCCTCCACTTCCAGTATGAAAATTCTTCAGGATGCTCACTAGTTGATTGTACTGTTCCTTAGTGAGAGTTTGCATAGTACTGTCTTGTTCATGTGATATACCATTGCTTCCATCTACACCTTCAATAGCACTGTCTTCCTATCCTCCATGTACATTGGCATCAATTCTCTTCCCTTTATTGAGCCTTGCATCCTGGGGATAACCATGTAGCTTGTAGCACCTTTCCTTAGTGTGGCATTGTCTCTTACAATAGTCACAAAAGGGTCGTGGCCTATTCCCAAGGTGTCCTCCTCTGTAGTTGTTGTTTCCAGCTTTATTTCCTTGCTAATTGATGTTCACATATCCAGCATTGTTTCCAAAATTCGTTTGCTGAGCAAAGTTTGTCCTGAAATAATTTCCTCCCGATCTGTTAGCACTCAGGGCAGTGGATTCCATCACTAATTGATTGTTTGGTTTAACCTCTCTTTGTTTCTCCTCTTGGATGAGAATTGAAAAGGCTTGTGAAAGTGAGGGCAACAGATTCATCATCAAAATGCTCCCCCTAACTATAGTATAGACTTCGTTTAGTCCCATTAGGAATTGAAACAACCTTCTATCCTGTTCTGCTTTCTGCATGTTCGCTTTAGCACCACATGTGCAATTGCACTTGCACTGGGCATGTGCATTTAGTGTGTTCAATTCTTTCCAAAGTTTCTTCATCTTAGTATAGTACCCCGTGATGTCTAGGGTTCCTTGACTCAGTTTATTTATCTCCCTCTACAATTGGTACAATTTTGCCCCATTCGTCTGGTCGTATCTGTTTTCAAGCTCCTTCCAAAGTTCCTGAGCATCATTAACGTACTGTAGACTATCCGCCAAATTCTTCGAAATAAAATTTATGATCCACGATGTGACCATATCGTCACAACGTTCCCATTGATCGTAATTAGGATCATGATGTTCTGGCTTTCTGCACTTTTCCTTTATGAAACCTACTTTATTCTTCACCGAGAGAGCTCTTAGGACTCCTCTTCTCCATGATCTATATCCTGATCCGTCAGAAATCGTTGATACAAGTATAGATCCAGCACTCTCAGAGGGATGCATGTACATCGGACTGGTCGAATCTAGAGCCTGATTCGTGGAATCCGTCGTGTTCTCATTGTCACCCATGATTATCGAGGATCGAATTGAAGAATCGAAGGAAATTCGATGTTCGCATAGGAAGAGAGAGAATCGAGAGACTATTGAAGAATCGAAAGAAAAAACGACTGATTGAACTTAGAATCAAGAGCCAATGGCTCTGATACCATGTCGAAATAGTAAGGAAGATGAAGAAGACAAGCTCACCTTGGATGAGCTCTAATGGCGGTTGAGGAGAGCCATAAGAGGTGAAGCTTCTGGAAGGTTTCTTCTCAATTTCATTAGAAAGAAAATGAAGTCATTTTGTACAATTGTAAAAAAATACAATGAATTGAAAAATTATTTACTACAGTGTATCTACCCCTATTTATACTATGTATCATCTACAATTATACTAATACATAAATATTCACACGTGCTTTAATAAGCACTTTTAAGTTACCGAGTTCTAAATTAATATTTTGTACATATTAAATAAATTTCCTAAGACAAATTAAGAGTTTGAACCAAAGTTGCTGGTTCAGCAAAACCACACTTCGGCGTCTAGCTCTACCCCTAATTAGAGTTATGATTGGATACACGAGTCAAAGAAGGAGGCAAGTGGAAAAAGTGAATTTTTATTAAGGGGTCAAAATATTAAAAAGTAAACATAAGAAAAAGTCAAGGGAATTCAACATATAGTATATAAATATTTATAAAAAATTACCCATCTATACAGTATAATTTCTGTCAATTAACACTTTTGGCTCCGCTACTGAGTGCAGGATTCAACCTTGAACAAATGTAACATGAGTTTAATTTTTATATAATGATTACTCTACCGGTGTATTTAAAAGTAATTGTAGGTAATTTGTGTAATCAACAATTAAATAAGGGGAAAATGAGAAAACTAGACATAAGAAAAATACGCAAATACCTACAAAGAAAAAAAAGAAAATAATATCTACTACTATCATATATAGGACAAATATAGAATACTGTGAATAAATTGTTGGATTAGATTGATGATTAGATACAAGCGTCAAAATGAGGAAACAACTGCGGGATTCTTAAGTCTAGCTTGAACAAATATAGGAATGCATGTCCTTCAAAAAATTAATAAAGAAATAATAAAGAAAATCTTATCCAAGCTTTACTTTCAAAAGCTCCTAAATAGTAGGAAATAAGAAAATAAAAGGAAAAGAAGTTAACCCCGCGTATAGTGGAAATAAGATTTAAAAGGAAATAATAAGCTCTACTTTCAAAAACTCCTAAAATAGTAAATAGGAAATAAGAAAATTAAAGGAAAAGAAATTGAGTTATATCTTGAGATTAAACGGAGAACGATTGAGGGATATATTTATTATTGATCGAATTTCAAATCATACGCCACTAACCATAGATAATGTCTAACATGTTTTAAAATAAAAGCAATGCAGTAAAATGTAAACAAGAAGAGATAGAGAGAATGGAAAAGTGTTTTCTTTTTTCACTTTGGTGTAATTTTTCATAGCAATTACATAATCTTTTATGGACATAAAAAGTAAAGATGATGGACATAAAATAGGAAATTTAATCTTTAAGTTATTCACAACATGGGCATCCAATGTAGCATCCAATGTAGTATCCAATGTAGTATCCAATGTACAAACTATTCATAACACTTCCCCTTGGATGTCCATGTAAGATAATGTGCTTCATTAAAAACTTACAAAAAAAATATTGGGATGTACACAGTTATTTATAATATGCATTGCTTGCTGCCTCATGAAAAAACCTTACCAGGAAAACCCAGTGGGACAAAACCTTGGTTAAGGAAAAGAGTGCAGCGTGTAGTGACTCCCCCTGATGAAAAATCACTTAATGTCTCGAAGACGATGCATTCCAATCTTATATATCAGCTTTTCAAATATTGAGGTTGGTAATGCCTTAGTGAACAGATCAGCCAAATTATCACTTGAACGAACTTGTTGTACATCTATTTCACCATTCTTCTGAAGATCATGAGTGAAAAAGAATTTCGGTGAAATGTGTTTTGTTCTATCTCCTTTGATATATCCTCCTTTCAATTGAGCTATGCATGCAACATTGTCTTAATACAATATTGTTGGAATATTCTCTTTCGAAGAAAGACCACATGTTTGCTGAATGTGTTGAGTTATAGATCTTAACCAAACGCATTCTCGACTTGCTTCGTGAATGGATATTATCTTTGCATGATTTGAAGAAGTAGCAACCATAGTTTGTTTTGTCGAACGCCATGATATGACTGTACCTCCACTTGTAAATAAATAGCCTGTCTGAGATCGACCTTTGTGTAGATCAGACAAATATCCTGCATCTGCATAACCAATCAATGATGGCTTAGATTCATTTGAATAAAATAAACCCATATCAATGGTCCCTTGGAGGTATCTGAATATATGTTTAATACCATTCCAGTATCTTTGTGTTGGCGAAGTACTAAATCTTGCCAATAAGCTTACTGAGAAAGCTATATTTGGTCGGGAATTATTGGCAAGGTACATTAATGCCCCAATTGCACTAAGATATGGTACTTCGACACCAAGAAGATCTTCATCATTTTCATGAGGTCGGAATGGATCTTTCTTTATATCAAGTGATCTCACAACCATCGGGGTACTCAATGGATGTGCTTTATCCATATAGAATCGCTTTAAAATCTTTTCGGTGTATGTCGATTGATGGGCAAATATTCCATCTTTCATATACTCAATTTGTAGACAAAGACAAAATTTTGTCTTTCCAAGATCTTTCATTTCAAATTCTTTCTTCAAACAGTTTACTGTTTTTGGAAGCTCCCCAGGAGTTCCAATGATATTTAAATCATCAACATACACGGCGATTATAACAAATTCAGATCTAGACCTTTTTATAAAGACACAGGGACAAATAGGATCATTCTTGTACCCTTCTTTCAACAGGTATTCACTCAGGCGATTGTACCACATACGTCCTGATTGTTTCAATCCGTATAAAGATTTCTGAAGCTTTATTGAACAAGTTTCTCAAAAAATTTTATATGCTTCTAGCACTTTAAAACCCTCAGGTACTTTCATAAAAATTTCGCCGTCTAATGATCCATACAAATAGGCTGTAACAACATCCATTAGATGCATATCAAGTTTTTCTTGTACTGCCATATTTATGAGATACCTGAAGGTGATAGCATCCACTATAGGAGAATATGTCTCCATATAATCAATTCCAGGCCTTTGGGAAAACCCGTGTGCCACAAGTCGTGCTTTATATCTAACAACTTTATTTTTATCATTTCGTTTTCGCACAAAAACCCATTTATACCCTACTGGCTTTATGCCTTCAAGTGTTCGAACTATGGGTCCGAAGACTTCACGTTTTCCAAGTGAAGTTAACTCTGCCTGGATAGCGTCTTTCCATTTTGGCCAATCATTTCTCTGTCTATATTCATTGACATATTTTGGTTCAAGATCCTCATCTTGTTGCATTATTTCAACAACAACATTATAAGCAAAAATGTTATCGATAACAATATTATTTCGGTTCCATCTTTTCCCGGTTGAGATGTAACTTATTGATATCTCTTCATTTTCATTATTTTTAGGTACCTGGACCTCCTCTAAGGTCTTATCATTTGTTACGTCTAGGGGCTCTTCTTGAGCCACTACCTCTGTGTTATGTTCACTTTGATCACTTGCTCCTTTTCTTCTTCAAGGATTTTTATCTTTAGAACCGATTGGTCTACCATGTTTCAAGCTTGGCTTAGACTCATTTGCTTTAATTAATTGTTCTGTCGGGATATCAATTCGAATTGGAGCATTAGCAGCTGGAATATGTGACTTAGTCACCCTTGGTAGGTTAGTGAATGCATCTGACAATTGATTTACAATATTTTGTAAATGAATAATCTTTTGAACCTCTTGTTCACATTGATTTGTTCGAGGATCTAAATGAGACAATGATAATGCATTCCAATCTATCTTCTTTTTCAGCTGCTTATTTTCTCCCCCTAATGTTGGATATACTGATTCATTAAAATGGCAATCAGAAAATCTTGCCGTAAATAAATCTCCAGTCATCGGCTCTAGATATTTTATAATAGAAGGAGATTCATATCCAACATATATCCCCAACCTTCTTTGAGGACCCATCTTTGTGCGTTGTGGTGGAGCAATTGGAACATATATCGCACAACCAAAGATCCTAAGATGGGAAATATTTGGCTCCTGACCAAAAGCCAATTGCAATGGGGAGACTTTATGATAACTTGTGGGCCTTATCCGCACAAGTATTGCTGCGTGCAAAATAGCATGACCCCATACTAAAATGGGAAGTTTTGTTCTCATAAGCATTGGTCTAGCAATTAATTGGAGGCGTTTGATCAATGATTCTACTAGATCATTTTGTGTATGAACATGAGCAACCGGATGCTCAATTGTTATCCCAGTTGAAATACAATAATCATTAAAGGCTTGGGATGTAAACTCACCGGCATTATCAAGACGAATTGTCTTAATTGCATAATCTGGAAATTGTGCTCTTAGCTTTATTATTTGAGCCAACAATCTCGCAAATGTCATATTGCGAGTTGATAGTAAGCACACATATGACCAACTTGTAGATGCATCTACCAAAACCATATAATATTTGAATGGTCCACATGGAGGGTGAATGGGCCCACATATATCACCCTGTATACGTTCCAGAAATGCAGGGGATTCCATCCTAACTTTAATAGTTGATGGTCTAATAATTAATTTTCCTTGAGAACACGCAGCACAAGAGAATTCCTTAAATTGAAGAATCTTCTGATTCTTCATTACATGTCCATGTGAATTCTCAATTATTTTACGCATCATATTAGAACCAGGATGGCCCAACCGGTCATGCCAAATAATAAAATTATCTTGATTAGTAAACTTCTCGTTTACTACGACATGTGTTTCAATCCTGCTAATACTTGTGTAGTATAAGCCGGAGGAAAGAGTAGGTAACATTTCAAGCACATATTTATTACCGGACATTATTGTACTAATATAAAGATATTCAATCTTTTCATCATTTGTAGTCTCAATATGATAACCATTTTGGCGAATATCTTTGAAACTTAATAAGTTCTTTGAGATTTACTACAATATAGTGCTTCATCAATAGCCAGATTTGTTCCTCCTGGTAGTAATAAATTGGCTCTTCCAGAACCTTCAATTAATCTTGTACTACCGGATATTGTATTAACATTCGCTTCTTTCATTACCAAATAAGAGAAATATCTCTTATCTTTTAAAATAGTGTATTGTAGCACTATCCAGAAGACATATATCATCTTTATTAATCTTGAGTCCAACTGAAGACTGGGAAATTTTCATATTCTTCATAAAAAAGACAAATAATACATCATAAGAAATATGAAAGACAAGCAGGAAAAAAACATTAAGAAATACATTAGAAATGTAGAAACTAGCAACACATGATGCATTAGGAAAATACACTCAAGAAAAATAAACTAGTTGCAAACATAAACATAACAACTTTTATAGCTTCATTCCCCAGTATGATGATTAGTTTGCAAACATAAACATAACAACTTTTATAGCTTCATTCCCCAGTAAGATGATTAGTTCTTCAGTCAATATCCTCAAAGAAGTCCCCAACTTCTAAATGAGTAATATTTGTTAGGCCTTCAAAATCATCATCTTTATATGCAAGATGTGCCTTAGAATCATATTTATTTGAGGGACCTGCTTCATCATCATTATTTTAAAAGGTCAAGTGTGCCTCCACATTATTTTCTTTTTTCTTGAGGGAGGCTTGATAAAGTTTGACAAAATGTTCTGGCGTACGACAAATGCGTGCCCAATGACCTCTCATATCACATCGGTGACACATACTAGTTTTACCTTTTGAATGATTAATTTGAGAACCCTTATTGTTCTCCAATTTATTTCCACCATAATGACGATAATTGTTTCGCCCCTACCACGTCCACGTTTACGACCATGTCCACGACCACGGTAATTATTTTATTTTCTTTTAAACTTATCATATGTTGCTACAACATTCTCTTCCGGAAATGTAGCTGACCCAGTGGGACGAGCTTCATGATTTTTCATTAATAGAGTATTATTCTGCTCAGCCACAAGTAGGCATGTGATTAACTCAGAATATTTCTTAAAACCTTTTTCACGGTATTGTTGTTGTAGTACCACATTTGAAGCGTGAAAAGTAGAAAATATTTTTTCCAATAAGTCATCATCTGTGATAGTGTCTCCACATAATTTTAATAGAGAACTTACTTTAAATATAACAGAATTATACTCACTTACGGTTTTAAAGTCTTGCAACCTTAAATGTATCACTCATACCGAGCTTTCGGTAATACCGTAAGTTTTAGGTGGTCATATCGATCCTTCAAATTAATCCATAATTCAAGTGGATCTTTTACGGTTAAATATTCAGTTCTAACCCTTCATGTAGATGATGACGAAGGAAAATCATGGCCTTCGCTTTATCCTGATTTGATGCTTCATTTCCTTGTATAATAGTATTTCCAAGACCTTTAGCGTCAAGGTGAATTTCAGCATCAAGAACCCATGATAAATAGTTCCTCCCGGTGATGTCAAGTGCCACAAATTCAAGTTTTGATAAATTTGACATAGTGAAAACTATCATAAAAGATGAATAAGTTAGAGAAATAATTATAATAATAAACAATTAATGAAAACAAAATGATTAAGGTAAAAGAAATGAAAATAGAGCTATATCATGTTAACAATCTACTATTTCATTTTATTCTTGCCATAAAGTAGAAATTACATACTTGTTTCATTTCACTTTATATTATTGATATATATGTGTTAATAGAACTGAACGTGACTAACATTATTTATATGTTCCAATAAATATAAAGTAATTAAACTATAAAATTATTGCTTGTCAATTTATTTCTCACAGTTCTTCAAAATGCCTTAAAGATATGTTTTGATCTAGGGAGTCCATGAATATTATAAGTATGACATTAGTGCATAGCTAGTTTGATGACTTTGAGGTCCTCTAAGAGTTGAGCACGGTAGGAAATAGTTATTTTATCACTGCAATATACTTAAACTATTTAAGATGCTCAAGCGCACAAGTAATCTACAAACAATGAGCATATGATATGTACTGCCATAAATAAAATGATTATAATGGTACATACCTTAATAAAATATGGCTCAACTTAGCGGGAGTTAACAATAAAATTAGAGCTTCGTGCTGATAACGTGTTATAAAATAAAAGCAATGCAGTAAAATGTAAACAAGAAGAGATAGAGAGAATGGAGAAGTGTTTTCTTCTTTCACTTTGGTGTAATTTTTTATTGCAATTACATGGCCTTTTATAGGCATAAAAAGTAAAGATGATGGACATAAAATAGGAAATTTAATCTTTAAGTTATTCACAACATGAGCATCCAATGTAGCATCCAATGTAGTATCCAATGTAGTATCCAAAGTAGTATCCAATGTACAAACTATTCGTAACATAACATTCTTTATCTAACATTCTTCAAACAAATATCTTATATAGTGACTTCGTACAATGACGAAGCAAGTAATTTCTTAAGGGTATTTAAATTTGGAAGAAGTGAGAAGAATTTTACGGATATTCAACATATGTTATATACTTTTAAACCTAATATTTTATTTATAAATAAAGTGTAATTTTTCAACTAAGGGTCCTTAAAATCCGGAAAAGGGCACATCCCAAGCAGGTGTGATGCACACAATCTGATCTGATGCAAACATCATTGGCTGATTCCACGAATCGAACCCGAGGTCACGCAGAAATAATTTTACCGTTGCTCCAAGGCTCCCCTTCAACTAACAAAATGCAAGTTGACAAAGTTACCCTCCGGTCCAACCATACCCGGTTTAGCAGTCCTAAAACCAGTTCTCCGGTGTGCAATCAACACCTACAAGAACCCCCTCCAATTCATTTCTCTCTCTTTCAACTCCAAGAAAAAAAAACAGTAAGCTCTCTTTCCCATTAGCAAATTCAAAATCAAATCTTTACATGTTCCCAATATTTTCTTTTCCCTCTAAACTTTGCCTGAAAATGTAGTAGTAGTAGTAGTGAAAGTAAAACCAAGAAAAGAAAAGAAGAGAAGAAAAGAAAAGCATGATGATTAATGGAGTATCACTTTATACTGTCAGCTTTTTCATTTCATTCATAGAATTATGAAGTTTTAAAAAGACAAAGTCTCAGTTCATCTCCTCGCTTCTAAAAGAAAGAGAAAATGCAGTATTTTTGGTACATTTTTTATTATAAAGTTTAGTTCTTTTATAGTATGTGTATGTTTGAAAATATGGGAACTTGAATCTTGTCTTTATTCAAAGGTGGATGAGATTTTTCTTGTGCATTTGAATATTTATAACTATGTTGAATATTTGATTCTACGGGGTTCAAAGTTTGAATCTTTGATTGAAAAAAGGTTGTAAATTGAGATGTTTATTATGTTGGGTCAGCCTTTTCTTGAGATTTTGAGTTTTCCTTAGTGTCGGCTTTAGTTCGAACATAATATTTGCTTTAAGAAATCCATTAAATATGTATAAATTATTAATGTAGAACCTAGTAACTTAAAACGACTAGAATCCCGAACCCATAAGCTTGAAATCCTGGTTCCGCCTTTGCTCACAGGCTAGAACTATGTTTTTTGCTACATTTTATATTATTAGTTTAGTTTTTATGTAATATATGTATGTATGAAAATTTTGGAACTTGAATCTAGTCCTTAGTCAAAGGTGGATGAGATTTTAGTGTGTATTTGAGCATTAGTTTAACGAGGCTTAAAGTTTGAATCTCTGGTTGGAAAAAAAATTGTAATTTGAGATGTTTGTGATGTTGGGTCAGCCTTTTCTTGAGATTTTGAGTTTTCCTACTATGAAATCACACACACACATACAAAGGCCAAAGATGTCTTTTATACATTTTCTATAACAAAGTTTAGTTCTTTTTAATATATGTATGTATGAAAATATGGGAACTTCAATCTTGGTTTGTCAATGTGGATGAGATTTTCATGTGCATTAGAATTTTAATGATATCTTGAGTGTTTAATTTCATGGGGTTTAAAGTTTGAACCTTTGATTGGAAAAAAATTGTGATTTGAGATGTTTATGATGTTGGGTCAGCCTTTTCTTGAGATTTATGAGTTTTCCTATTGTGATAATTTCAGTGTCAGTAGTTGAATTGTCATTTCAGAGATTTTGGGTTTAAGGTCTAGTATTTATGGCTTTGTGCAAGGAGGTTTGTGTTATGCCAATCTTGGAATTCTGGTGCTGAAATGGTTATATAAGTGATATTTTACTTTCTGGATAAGATTCAAAGTTGTGTGAAGTGTAATTTTGTTGGGGTTTTCCAGTTGTCTGTACAACAACTACTACTATGCCTCGGTCCCAATCAAAGTTGGGGTCGGCAATATGAATCGAGTCTGTAAGGAGGGTGTGGTGGTTTACTAAGATCTCAGGGGTTTTGCTTAGTGATGTTGAGAATCTCTGTGCTGCAGAAAGGAGGTAGGTGTGGGAAAATCTCGAGGATTCGGAGGGTTAAAGTTGAAATTGGTGAAGGAATAAGGGAAGTTTGCATAAAATGTCGGGGGTTTCAAGAATAAGGTCAATGAATGTGGCTGATACAGAAGTAAGGCAAATCTTTGGACCAGCTGAGATAAGGCACAGAGGTCACTTGGTTCAAGAAAACCAGTTTCAAAGCCTATTAGAAAGGCGGAAAAGGAAGAGGAATCTACTGAGGAAGTTGAGGTAGAGGAGGATGAGAATGGTCGTCGATTATCACCTTTATTGCTATCTGTCAAAGTTCCTAAAATACTTCAGCGACAAGACTTGTTATTGCATTCAAATATGTCGCTCAGTGATTCATGTTCTTCTGATGCTTCTACTGATTCATTTCATAGTAGAGCTTCAACTGGAAGAATCTATAGAACCCGTAGTACTACTCCTTGTAGGAGGAAGCAATTTCCATCGAAGTCTAAAAGCATTATCTCGGACGATGTATCAGATTCTTCGCCTGAAGGTTTGCAATCAAAGAAAAGGTGTACTTGGGTGACTCCTAATACTGGTATTTTCTTGATTCTTCCATTTAGAAGATCCAGATTTTGATTTTTCAGATGCTTCTGATTATATGTTTTCGTGGTAGTTAGGCCAATCTTTGGAGCAACAGTCTCCCTGTGACCTATAAGTCACGGGTTTCGAGCCGTGAAATCAATCACTAATGCTTGGATTAAGGTAAGATGCCTACCTTACACCTCGGGGGTGCGGCCCTTCTCCGGACCCTATGTGAACGCGGGATGCTTCTTGCACCGGCACTGCCTTTTGTGGTAGTTAGGAATTCCTTATATTAGAAGGTTCATTCATAGAGAGAACTGAAGTGTAGAGAAGTACAAATCTTTTTATGACTTGAAACCACATCAGAACTTACCCTTCAAGAACTGAAGGGAGTTTAAGGTTTCTAGGGTTGTATAATCGATTGGTTAACGTTAACATGTCGATTACTTTCTCCCAAAGCTATAACAGGAGACAATATGTAATCTCTCTCAACCTTTTAAGTACTGAAACATAGTTCTGAAATCTGAATTTTGCATTTTAACATGTACTGAGGTATCTATAGCAGCAACTAATATTAGGTGAAATATTAGAATAAGTTACAAGTTCCAAACAGAGTTCTTTTCAATTTCTGAACTTCATTCAAACTTTTCTTGTGTGAGAAAAGAGGCGTTATAGTCGGCACCTACAAGAAAAGTGCCATATAGCGGTTTCTCTAGTTATTTTATTTGTAGTGTCTCTTGTCCTGAAAAATCAATCAATTTCTACTTCTCAAAGAACATAAAAAAGGCAGCCTGGTGCACAAAGCATCCCGCGTTCACGTAGGGTAGAGAGAAGGGTCGCACCCTAAAGGATGTGATGTAGACAGCCTACCCTAATGCAAACATTAGTGGCTGATTCCACGGCTCGAACATCAACAACAACAACAACTACCCAGTATAATCCCACCAAGTGGGGTCTCCACGGCTCGAACATCACTGAGGAGAAATATTGGCTTGGTTGCGAAGAGCTAGATAACCAATATTTGGGGAATATATTTGTAGCCTAAAGTATAGCTTACACGATGTATATTACCTCTTATGTAGGACCCTTGAACTTTCAACTTCTTATACTGCTCTTTTCAATCAGATCCATCATACGCAAATTTCCACGATGAAGAATGGGGAATTCCAGTACATGATGACAAGTAAGTTTCTAGATTTTTGTTCAGAGCATCCTTCACAAAATACAGATGCTAATTCTTGTTGTATTAGTTCAGGAGATTTTTTGAACTCCTTGTTCTTTGTGGAGCTTTGGCTGAACTCACTTGGCCTTCCATTCTTAGCAAAAGACATATTCAGGTACTCGCGTTGATAATTCCTTGCTTTAAACTATTCATGTTATAGGCTATACTCGGACTCTCCGAAAATATCACCGGATGCATGTAAGATCCTCCTAAAGTAGTGTATTTTTGGAGGATCCGACACGAGTACGGCAGTATTTTGGAGAATCCGTGCAACATAGCTTAAGGTAGGATAAACTAACAGTAACTTAGTTCTTCTCTCCTCTCTTCTGCTCTATAATAACAACAAGAAGAAAAAACAAAGACACTACGTGCAACCAACATATTTAATGGATTTCTTAATACAAAAATAGGATGTAAGCAAAATCTACTGGACTCGTCCAAATCCGTAAACAATACACTACCTCCGCCCCAGTCTGTTGCTCTTTATTCAGTTAGCTTTTGTAAATACCTACCTCGACTATATATGCACTCGTGTACTAACTAATTTAGAGGTACAATGGCTAATAAAACTGTTATAGAGTCAAAAACTTCTAGCTGTTAAAATATTTCAGTAGTTATTGCAACTAAATTTGTGCATGTTTTGCTTGTATCAGATCATAGATGAATTTGGGTCATTTGACAAGTATATCTGGAGCTTTGTGAACTACAAGCCAATAGTTGGCAGATTCCGATATCCTCGTCAAGTTCCGGTAAAGACCTCAAAAGCGGACGTGATTAGTAAAGACCTGGTTCGGAGAGGTTTCCGGGGCGTGGGACCCACTGTTGTTTATTCCTTCATGCAGGTTGCTGGCATAACAAATGACCATCTTATTAGCTGCTTCAGATTTCAGGACTGTGTGGCAGCTACTGAAGTAAAACAGAAGGATCTAAATGAAGATAATAATACTGAGGTAGCAAAAGCCAATGAAGCCGTTACAGTTAAAAAACTTTCTCTCTCTTCTTTCTTAAGCTCTCAGGCACACTCCCCGAGGAGCCTGAGAACAAGGAATTCTGAGAATCCATAAACACCATTAGCACGCCGATCAAGTTCTGACCACCCCTCTGAAAGTAGCTCCGATAAAATACCCCTCATGCGCCCCCACGCGCAGCCAGTCTCCGGCAAGAAAATTGCCACGCGCCGTCGCGTGAGCACAATTCCGACCACTTTTCAAAAAAATTTCTTTTGGACAGCACAATCACTGGGGAATTCCGACCACAACCATACAACCATTTCTGAATTCCGAAAACTTTTATTTTTTCCGGTGGCAGGAACCCTTCTCTGTCCAGATTTCTGGTTCCTGTTCCTCTTTATTTCCGAGCTTTCTAGCTCACTGTGATAATTTCCAAACAACCTTTAAATTTCATAAACTGAGCAGCTGGTTAGTACAATATGGGAGACAACATGATATATTTCAACGCAGGATTCAAATCTTTCGACATCACCAGTTGGAACTCTAACAAAGACACATGGTTTGAATGGGTTGAGAGAAGTCGCAACATGATGAGAAGATCATCCATGGGCAGAAAGGCAATGGAATGGATCTGCTTTGCACTTAAAGAAGCCTCGACAGATCAAAACAATCTAGTGAAGAGATGGAAGTACAAGGAGCAAATGACAGAACATTTCTGTACCAGGAAATTTAACGCTCATGGAAGATATATGAGTATTCTGTCATTGAAGGGAGAAGGGAGGTCAGTGATAATACTCCCAGAGGTAACTCTGAACTCTGGCTGGAAAGACATAGCAGCTAAGATAGAAAGATTCATTTATCAGACCACCAGGCTGAATTCCATAGTACCATCCAGAAACACTGTGGAAAATCTCTCTTATGCCCAAGCAGTTAAGGAGAGTAAATGGCAGTCCAATACACTTCGAGAGGCAAGGGTCAACGCGAACAATGGGGAAATCTCTGTTATGGAACCTACTGGAGGAGAGGACACAGACTTACTAAAAAGATGCATTATCGGGTCTTTTGGGAAAGAAATCAATGAGAGACCCACTTTAGCAGACATAAGGCGATGGGCTAGTGCTTCATGGAGCAAAGCATATGGAGTAAACATATATGAAATGACAGGAAACATGTTTCTTTTTGAATTTCCAAACAGATTCATGGCATAGCAGATTGTGCAAGGAGAATGGAGATGGAAAAAGTTCAAGCTTCATCTGGAATGGTGGAATCATACTGCCGGTTGCTTTCCAAACTCACAAATTGAGGAAACATGCTGGATTAGAGCCATGGGGATTCCTTTACATCTATGGTCACAAAAGATCTTCAAAGAAATAGGAGATCTCTGTGGGGGATGGTTAGCTACAGAAGAAGAAACTGATCTCAAAAACCATCTTAAGTGGGCAAGAATCAAAATTGCTGGTGATGGCAGGAAGACTCCCAATGAGGTTGGGATTGAAAGAGACGGTACCAAATTTTTCATCCCAATCTGGGCTGAAAGAAAGACACGGTATGAGCTAAACACGTGTAAAGGAAAGGCAAGTGGACAATTTACACAAGGTTCAACTTCGATGAATCAGAGTAGTAAAGTGTCAAAAATCAAGCTGAAATCCTATGACCCCGATATGGCTGCACAAGTCATTTTTAATGACCTCTCGTGTGAGTTTTCTGATGATACTGGGCTGAAGCTTTATATCGAGGAAATGGGAGGACCTTCTTACTCAGGGGCAAAAGAGTCCTCTCCAGGGGATCAAACCACTAATGTGAATCTTGAAAGTATGCAAAAGGAAACACTTATCAGTTGCAGTCAGCCAGAAGGTGGAGTAGATTTAGCAAGACTGGAACAGAAGGAAGGGGAGCAAAGCATAAACTCAAAGATGGGGAATGATCATGTGGGAAGTGCTTTGGAACATCTAATGCAATTTAGCTCTATCCAAGAGTGGGAAATCGAGGAGGTGAATCCTATAGCAGTTCAGCAACACAATCCATTATTGGATAAAGACATGGATGCAACAATATAGGTCCACCAAAATATGATCAAATTGGGGAAAATGTTTGGAGTAGATTTCCAAGGACATGAAGAAGAAGCACTGGAATTGTTAATGCAAATTGACAGCTGCAGACAGGTAAGAAGGGTGGAGACAGAGTTGGAGGTGAAGAAACAAAGATTCAAAGGATCACTGGAATTAAAAGGGTTAACTTCTTTCGATGTCAAATTCAAGAGTGACGGGAAAAGGAGTAGGGGAAGAGATCTATCAATCATTTCTATATGATGATCAAAGTAATTTCCTGGAATGTAAGGGGATTAAACGATAAGAAGAAAAGGGAGATAATAAAAAATCAAGTGCAGAATTGGAGGGCAGACATTATATGCATTCAAGAAACAAAAGTCGAGGGGGATATCGAGGAAATAGTCAGGCAAATATGGGGTGGTAGATGGGTGAGGTATGCAAGTTTAGAAGCTAGCGGCACGAGAGGGGGGATTTTGTTGTTATGGGATTGCAGAGTATGGAAAGGGGAGGTGTTACAGACTGGTGCATACACTTTGACGTGCAAGTTTGACGCTCTTTTACAGAATTTTCAATGTCACATAACAGGAGTGTATGCTCCAAATTGTAGAATAGAAAGGAAAAAAGTATGGAGAGAAATTGGTGCAGTGAGGGGATTGATGGAAGGTCCTTGGGCGGTTTGTGGCGATTTTAACGTTACAAGGTACCCTTCTGAAAAACGGGAAGGTTCAAGGAGGTCCAGAGCGATGGTGGAGTTCTCGGATTTTATAGAAGATATGGAGTTGATAGACCTTCGACTTGAAGGAGGAAACTATACTTGGTTCAAAGGGGACAATCATACAGCGGCTTCAAGAATTGATAGATTTCTCATTTCAGAAGAATGAGATGTAAGGTTCAGAAACATCAAGTAAACTATCCAACAAAGGTTGATTTCGGACCATTCACCGGTGGCTCTATACTGTGGTGCGTGGGAACAAGCTAAATCATACTTTAAGTTTGAAAATTGGTGGCTGAATGTGGAAGGTTTTGAGGACAGAATTAGAGAGTGGTGGGGATCTTTTGAATTCTCAGGAAGACCTGATTACATTTTAGCTTGCAAGCTAAAAGCTCTCAAGGGCAAGCTAAAAGGATGGAACAGAAGTTACGAAGGCAATTTGGGACTGCAAAAATCAAAATTGCTAAGTCAACTAGCAGATTTTGAGACAACGCAACAACTAAGAGCGTTGACAGAGAAGGAATCAGTCAGGAAAGCAGCTACTCTAATGGAGATTGAGGTGCAACTCAAGAATGAAGAAATGACATGGAGACAAAAATCAAGAGCTTTGTGGCTCAAAGAAGGGGATAGGAATACAAAATTTTTCCATCGGACTGCAAATGCACGCAAGAGAAACAACAACATTGACCAAATAATGATTCGACATGAAGTAGTCGAGGATCCAGAAAGAATAGAGAACGAGATCATTGAATTCTACAAGGAGCTATACACAGAACCTGAACAGTGGAGACCAACAGTCAATTTCGAAAATAGTTCAAGCATTTCTGAATCAGAAAGGGAGTCTTTACAGACTAACTTTGAGGAACAAGAAGTGTTGAGCAATCTGAAGATGTGTGCAAGTGACAAAGCTCCAGATCCAGATGGATACACAATGGGTTTTTTCAGAAAGTGTTGAGACATTTTGAAGGAAGATATCATGGCGGCTTTTAACAACTTCCATTCACAGGAGATGTTTGAGAAAAGCTTCAATGCAACATATATAGCTTTGATTCCAAAGAAGACAGGTGCGAAAGAATTGAGAGATTTCAGACCGATCAGTCTGATAGGGAGCTTTTACAAACTGCTCTCAAAAGTCTTAACTGAAAGACTTAAGAGGGTGGTTGGGAAAATTGTCGATGCTCAACAAATGGCGTTCATCAAAGGAAGGCAAATAATTGATGCAGTGATGATTGCCAATGAAGCTGTGGATTCAAGAATAAAAAAGAAAGAACCTGGAATCTTATGCAAATTGGATATCGAGAAGGCCTATGATCATGTGAACTGGAGCTTCCTACTAAGAATGTTAGAACAAATGGGTTTTGGGCAAAAATGGATTAGATGGATGAAATTTTGCATATCTACTGTGAAATTCTCCATTCTTATAAATGGAAGTCCTAAAGGTTATTTTCACTCACACAGAGGTCTCAGACAAGGTGATCCTTTATCTCCCTTTCTATTCATCATAGCCATGGAAGGATTGAACAACATGATCAAAACGGCTAAAGTCAGTGGTTGGGTTAAAGGATTTGAGGTAAACAGGAGTGGGACTAACAATCTAGAGATCACACATCTCCAATATGCTGATGATACTCTAGTCTTCTGTGATGCTGACAAAGACCAACTTAGATTCTTAAGGATCATTTTAGTTTTATTTGAGGGAGTATCAGGATTACACATTAACTGGAGAAAGAGCAATATTTTTCCCATTAATGAAGTTAACAACATGGGGCAACTGACTCAGATATTGGGAGGAGAAGTTGGGTCCCTACCAACTGTTTACCTTGGGATGCCTCTTGGTGCAAGATCCAAATCAAAAGAAATCTGGAATTCAGTCATAGAAAAGTGTGAGAAGAAGTTGTCAAGATGGAAATCGCAATACCTATCATTGGGGGGTAGGCTAGTTCTAATCAACTCAGTATTAGACTCACTACCTACTTATATGATGTCTTTGTTCCCAATTCCAGCAGGCATTTTACAGAGATTGGACAAACTTCGAAGAACATTCCTTTGGCAAGGCAATAAGGAGAAAAAGATCTTCCATTTAGTCAATTGGAAGACGCTAACAATGGATAAAAAACAAGGCGGATTGGGGATAAGGAATTTGAAGAACCAAAGCAAGGCTTTTAGAATTAAATGGTTATGGAAGTACTCCAAAGAACCCCAATCTTTATGGGCCAAAGTGATCAAAGCAAAGTATGGTGAAGAAAACAACTGGGTGTCAAAAATAGTCAGAACATCATATGGAGTAAGTGTGTGGAAATCCATCAGAACTTTGGCCAATAATGAAGAATCACTCCTCCATAAGAGTGAACAAAGGAAGGAACACATCATTTTGGAATGATAACTGGTTAGGAATTGGAAGCTTAAAGGAAAGATACCCAGATATGTTCGGTTTAGCACAAAACCAGCATAACACAGTAGCTGATATGAGGAGTTGTCAAGGATGAGAAATAGCTCTAAGAAGACAGCTGAATGACTGGGAGATAACAAGATTAACTGACCTCTACAAAGAGCTGGAAGCATTTACAGGATTACAGGAAGGGTTGGATTCAATATGGTGGAAGAGGCACAACAGAGGGGTTTACCGAGTGAAGGATGCATATAAGATTTTGAATCATAATAATCAACAGGTAGACACATGGCCTTGGAAACATATATGGAAAACAAAGATTCCATACAAGGTAGCTTGCTTCACTTGGCTACTAGCAAAGGAGGCGGTTTTAACCCAGGATAATCTCATAAAAAGGGGAATTTCTCTGTGTTCAAGATGTTTTCTGTGTGGGGAAAATGCAGAAACTGTCAACCATTTGTTTCTACATTGCAAGATTACAGACCAACTATGGAAAATCTTTATTAGTCTTAGGGGTATTTCATGGTCAATGTCATACAGGATTAAAGATGTCCTTTATAGCTGGGAAGAAGCTGGAGCTGAAGCAACTAGCAGAGATAGATGGAGGACTGTTCCGGCTTGTATTTGGTGGACAGTCTGGAGGGAAAGGAACACTAGATGTTTTGAAGACAGAAGCAATCCACTGCAGAAGATCAAACTCAATTGTATTCTTCTATTTTGTTTTTGGTGCAAACAGATGTACACAGAAGATACATTGACAATCATAGACATACTAAGAGCTTGCTAGGTCTCAAATTAGAATATCTACAAATTCTCTCAATGTAAATTTGGTTTTCAGTGCAACCTATGTACTGATATTTATAATATATACAATAGTTACCAATTCAAAAAAAAAAGCCAATGAAGCCGTTGAAGCAGAGATGTGCAGATCGATCGATGAACTGAGTTTCTCATTGGCTTGATTGAGCCATTGTGTGTTTTAATGAGACAATTCAGAGCTTACTTGGTCTATCAGAAACAACCTTTCTACCTTCACAGAATAGGGGTAAGGTCTGCGTACACACTACCTCTCCAGGCCCCACTTGTGGAATTCAACTGGGTGGTTGTTGTTGTTGTAATTCAGAGCTTACTTGTAACATCTGGTTATCATCTAAGCTCACACAGATTTAGTAGCAGAACTGGTCGTGTACAGAAACAACGTCGATTCCTCTGCATTATAGATTCTTAGATTTGTAGATTATTATTACTAGATGAAAATTGAGTTAAGTAGTGGTAACTTTTGTTGTGTACAGTGTGTAATGTTATTATTACAACTTAAAATGCTACAATCTTAAACATCTTTTCTGAGTCTGGGAAAACAGAAAGTAAGGCATCCTGTTATTATTGTACCTGGAATTAAATATGCATCTATATGTCGGGACTTATCTGTGTGGTGGGACGAAACACATAAAGTGTCAATTAGGCGCATGGCTGCTATTAAGTAGAAATGACACCAGGTAGCTACTCTAAAGGGTTGCTATTTTAAGAATTAGCCGGAGCATCCTGAATTTCAAATTTTTAAGACAAAAATACCCCGGCTAATCTCTAAATAGGATCCTTGAGAATGGCTATTTGTTCACGTGCCCCGCTATTAACTCGTGTGAGATTTCTTGGTTATTGAGAAAAACTCCCAGAGTTGTCTAACCATGCAGCTCTTGCTCATAGTGTTCTGCCAATTTCCAAACTGTAGGTTGGCCCCTTAATTCTTGAAATGGTAAATGAGAAGCAAATGATTGTTGGAGATGGACAAACATATGAAGATATTTTCTCTAAGTTCTATTTAAATTAGTTTGATCCTCAATAATGTACATAACCAGAGTATAAACTATCTATATTGGACAACTACAACCAATCGACTCAACCTATTGATAAACTGTAAGACTAAAAAAAGTACATGCTTCTTATTTCTACAAGAAAGCCCTATGATGGAAAACTAAATAAATGCAAGGGAAAAAAAGGCGATAAAAATCAAATCAGCTAAAATTTCAGCAAGGCTTTATTTCAAATCCAATACTCAACAGAGTTCGAGCCGACTCCATTGCCTTTTCTCCTCCAAGGTCCAACTTCTCACCTGTTAACGCACCTTCTTTATCCACGGACCATTGTGTGGTCGATTTTTGATGCTGTAGCAGTTCAGGTTTCTTAGCGTGCAGATTGGTCAAGGAAGCAGAGGCAGCAGCAGCAATAAGAGGTGCACTCGGTGGACTTTGACGCTTTTTTGGTACGGGCATGTCATGATCGTGTACTCCCTTATATGTTATTATCAATGCACTTGTGCTATCTACAGCTCTCTCAATGTGCTTCCGAACCGGACATCCAGCTGATGTACAGCGATAGTAGTTCCTAAAAGTTATCCGATAAACAACTTAAAATAGTACAGGAAAGCCAAGGAAGATAAATGAAGCACAACTTTGACCAACAATGAGTTGACTGTCAAGTAGATAAAAACAGGTAATATATTCAGTTTTTAGATAATGGAATACGAATAGATATAGGAATAAACCCAGTTGTTCTTTTTAGGTTTACAGGTGAATGACAACGCCATCTCCTTAATTGTCTACCCATAAGAGATGCTATCAAGCTAGAATATACCATTTGACAAGTTATTTTTCTTTGTTTGACTCAAGGCTCGGCATTTCAACTTCCTTTAACAAAAGACCAAATTGATGTTGCATATAAAGAACCCAAATTTCTAACTTAAAATGGAAAACGTGAAGGAAATTATTACACGAAGAATGCCTAAGGATTCTAACAAAACAGAACAAGGTGCAAGAAGAATAGCACTCGTCTTTAAGAAGCAGGATAGGGTGCATCATAATAGCGCGTTCATCCATCAATAAAATCAAGTATGAGTCAAGGAATACATCAATGTGGCATCAGTCTTTTTGGCAGAACGAAAACGATTTATCAAGTGTAAAGCATGAAAAAATATAGTACCTTGGGTGGGGATTTCCCTTCACCATTTTTTGTCCATACTTGCGCCATCTATAGCCATCACTTGAGATTCCTACATCACAAGCAGCATGCACCACAAGTTTGGGTTTCTTTCCAGGTCTAGAAACAGATTCAGAACTTGCGTCACTTTTCTTCAACCTGGAAACCATAGGTGAGTTTTTGTGATCAATACTATGGTTTTGAACATCTGTAAGATGAAAGCCGGATCAATGATAATAACTAAATTACATACAAGAGAGAACTTGCCTCTTCTTTTGTTCAGGTTCATCACTGTGCTCCTCTTTAATAGTGATTTCAGTGTCAGTATCAGACCCACAAGAATCCTGATTTGCCTTCTCAGCAATTGGTGAAGTTTCTTGTAAATTTTCTTTTAAAGAGGACGGCACGGTCTCATTAAAACTTCTATTTGGACAAGCTATCATACGGTTGTCATTAGCAGGTGTAGGCAATACTACGGGCTTGCTTTCCTTTGAGCAATTTACTCTCGGGGGTGGATCATGATTGTGTTGACTTCTATAGATAATCTCCATCACACGATTAGTGTGATCAGAGCACTCAATCTTCTTGGCGCAACACTCAGAATGAGTGCATCGGTAATAACTTCGAGAACCTTGAGGAATTTTAACTTGCTTTTGACCATACTTCCGCCAATTGTACCCATCACGGGATGGTGTCTTCAGGACTGGCACAATAGGTAGAACCTTGGCATCGGAACTCCGCTTAGCCACTTCTCCTGTACTACCATTTACTACTGCTGACAAATGTCTTTCTGCTAGAGTTGGGCTCGACACTGATGAAATGGCCGGTGTAACAGATGTAGGGGACCGCTCCAATGAGGATGCTTCATCAGGCATGCGTTGCTGATGTTCTGTTTGTACTTGAGCACTCAAAGTTTCAGGCCTGGTAACACTAATTTTATCCTGCATACAACATGAAATGATTCATTTCATGTCACCCCATCCCACAAACATACATATCCAGTTCCAACATTTGGCTTTTCAGTAAAAGTATAACACTATAAACAGAAAAATAGAAAATCAGATACTCCGGAATGCTAAATATATTACGAACCCACAGAAGTAATTTGACTATTTTCATTTATAACATCACATGATAATATTTTTGCAACTAGAGAAATTATGGATTACATTCAGTTTTGGAGGTTCTCAAGTACACGTACAATCATTCAAATGATTTCAATTGTCATCCCAAGCTCCGGAAACAAGAAAGCAGTTTTATTGAGAGATGCGATTCCAAGCTACCATGGGAAGCAATCTTGAATCATGATGACACTTCCGACTTATATAAATTCTAAACTTGCTTTATAATTTTGACCATTTTCCTTCATCATATTGAGACTTAAATGTAAGAATGTGCTTTTGAGACTTAAAGGTAAGTTCTACAAGGTAGTGGTCAGACCGACTATGTTGTATGGGGAAGAATGCTGGCCAGTCAAGAACCCCCATGTCCAGCAGATGAAAGTAGCTGAAATGAGAATATTGAGATGGATGTGTGGACATACTAGGTTAGATAAAATTAGGAATGAAATTATTTGGGACAAGGTGAGAGTGGCCCCTGTGGAGGAAAAGAAGCATGAAGCAAGACTAAGATGGTTCGGGCACGTGGAGAAGCACAGATGCCCCAGTCAAGAGGTGTGTAAAATTGGCCTTGGGGGTTAAGAGAAAAGGTAGAGGTAGGACAAAGAAGTCTTGGAGAGAGGTGATCAGGAAGGACATGGCACAGCTGGAGCTAACCGAGGACATGGCCCTTGATAGGAGGGTGTGTAGGTTGAGAATTAGGGTAGAAGGTTAGTAGGTAGTCGAGCATTTACCTGTATCTTCCTTAGTTCAATAGTATTAGTGTAGTTTGGTATCCCGTTTATTCTTAGTTGGCTATTACCACATATTTTGCACTGTTGTTACTTGCCTTCCATACGCCCTTAGTTTGTTATCATTTCATATCTTGTGTTGTTATTACTGACTATTAGTGCTTCTTTCATACTCTCTTTTGCTTGCTTGGGTTTTGTTTTCTAAATACCTTATATTGATATTACTTGCTATAAGTGCTTCTTCCACCCTTTCTTTAGCAGAGGGTCAATCGGAAACAGTCTCTCAGCCCTTCCAGGGTAGGGGTAAGGCTGCTTACATCCTACCCTCCCCAGACTCCACTTGTGGGATTACACTGGGTTGTTGTTGTTGTTGTTGTCTGGATCATTTTACTGAAATTATACTGGATGTCTCAACCACATGACCTGTTTTAACCAGTAAGTCCCTACTCTGAAGCTTAATCAGTTGAAAAATCCAGCACTTAATGACCAAGCATTTTTTATTTCTGCTGGGATTTGAATCTTGTCTTCAAGGTTTTCGCTCACTTCATTCCCACTAGGCCAGACCCTTAGATGTTCGTGTTAATTAAGAGAATACTTTGTTAACAATAAGAACCATTGACTTTTCCGTTTGATTTCAATTTCAGGGGAGAACTACAAATCAAAGCATGTAGAGTCCTGAATATAAGAGTTGATAAATAAATGACGAAGCACCACTAATGCTAAATAAATTAGAGAGATAAAAAGATGTTGGGGGTAATGTATTCAAGAGCCAAAAAGATGAGTAAAAATATGAGCTTCACCTTTCACTAGGAAAAGCGGGAGAATAAGAACAGAGAGTAAATGAGAATAAAACATTACTGTACTTAGAAAGGATTGAGACAACTGGGTAAAGCAAAATGTTTATTAGATGATTCTTGGGTAAGAGAGTTAAATTGTAAGTATAAATAAATAAATCTAGGTCCCTCCTCTCAGGCAATTTAACATTTTCCGAGAGATACTATTAACATACTTCAACATGATAACAAATTTAATCGTGAACGAGCCATTTCTCACAGTAGCAAGTAGGGTGTTCAACAAAAATCAGAAAATCCAACCGAAAACAACAAAAAAGGCGACATGTAACTTTGATTTGATTCAGTTAGTGTTAAATTGAAAAGGAAAAAAAAAACAATATTTGGTTTGATTTGGTTTAGTACAAAAAGGGAAAATAGTCCCCCACCCCAAACCTATGGCCCACTAGTCCCACCTTTGTGGCGATCTTATTACCCACCTGGACTTGTTTGAAACAAACCCCCTAAGTGCTAAGGTGGCAAAGAAAGTGTATTTCACTATTTCAAAGAGAGCGAGAAGCACAAAAAATGTTAAAAACATTATTTTTCCACATATGGAAACAGAGAAGCACAGAGTGGTCAATAGAGGATCCTACTAACAATTTTTCCACTTCTCACTGGAATCCCTTTCGTGGACTACTGGCTTCCCATCACCTACTTACACTTCCCAATATCAACCATCAAGAAAAAGAGGTATTAACTATAACGTCGTTCTACTCCATTTTCAACTCCTTCCTAACTTGATCTTTTAAGGCAAAACTATTCTGCAGCTTGCTACACAAGAATAACTTTGTATATGCAACCATGACATGTGCAAGGGATCTTATATAAAACCGATAATCATGCATCCTATTTACCACATTAACCTCAAGAGATCTCAGCGCGTTACCTTGCAGAAATTTTTGGCTCTACCATAAACTGACATTTAAGTTTCAGCTTTAGCAGAGTCTATCCTCCGTATCCTTATCATCCTAATAATCCACGTACATATCCTCTATTTTTCTTTATGCACATCTAGTAGACAAAAGCAGCGAGATCTAGTGACCAAAAACTAAAACATTAAAATTAAAAAATGTATGCTACCACGGCGAATCCGATCAAAGATCTCCCGAATCTCGAAATCTCCAGATAAACTGAAAACAATGCCAAACCAATAAATATCAAGTAAAAGCAAGAAAGCAAACCTTGATTTCTTTGGCTGGTTCAAATGGTGGCAGTGCATATTCCACTGGTACTTCTGTCAGATTATTCAATACAATAATTACAGACACATACAAAAAAATAAAAATAAAAAAATTACATACAATTATATAAGAAAAAAGAAAAAAGAAAAAATCAAATGTATAAAAATACTCCCTTTCTTCATTCATGTGAACTCGCTTGACTGACACGGAGTTAGGAAAGAAAATAAAACTTTTGGAACTTGCGCTCTTTAAGTACATCATAACAATTGTGATCATACAACTTTTGAAATTCGTGGCCTTAAATATATCATGATGGCTATAAAAGCTTATCATTACAGATAAACTGGGAATTTTACGTTTTAGATTTAGAAATGGATCATTCTTTTCAAGACAGGCTAAGCACGAAATAAAATCACATAAATTGGAAGAAGTAACAGTTTTGATCGTAGAAACCAAACATGAGCTAATAAACATACTACAAGTAGTTCTTTTCACAAATTAAAAAAAGCAAAGAGAGCGAAAAAAGAACGAATTATACAAAATTGGAAACAGTACCAGAAAGTTGGTGAGAGGAAGAGGAGTCAGTATCGAATTTGGATTGCACATCACTCTCAATTTGTTGTACGGATGAGTGAGCAGTAGGAGCTAGGTTTTCTGATACCGAAATTTCCACCTTTAGTTCTCGTAAACTCTCAATTCCACTCTCCTTACGTTCACCACCACCATCATCGAGTACTCCGCCGTCGTGTACGGAGGAGTTATCGTTTTTGTTTTCTTCTAGATTTGATTTCTCGGCTCCGGCTGCTTTGGAGCTCTCGTTTTCTTCGTCCATGGCGGATTCCGACGAGCACCAACTCTGTGTGTGTGTGTGTGTGTGTGTGTGAGTGAGTGAGGAGAGGAAAATGAAAAGAGGAAAGAGAGAAAGAAGTAAAGGTTTTCTGCAACAGAGAGCTTTATTTTTATTTTTTGTTCTTTTTTTTTTTGTTGTCCAACTTTTCCTTTTTATATAAAGTATTTGATGGTGACATTGCTATGAGCACTCCCATATGTGGAATGACCATTTTAACCTTTATCATTGTCTTCTAAAATATAGAGGAAGACTCTATTTATAGTACTTATAGTTTCAATTTCAATAGTAATATTAGAAATATCCATTTTGAGAGAGTTGAAAAGCTTTCTCTCACCTTCATATGTTTTTCTTCAAATGTGTATGGTTATAATTTGACCTATGCAATTATCACATTATTTATAGTCCTTTCAACTTTATAATTTTTTTTCTTTTTGTTCATTCTCTCATTTTTTATTATCTTATTTTTTTTAAAATAATTTATATAATTTAATTTAAAGAAACACACGAATGGTTAAGATACAAAAGATAATAGAAGTGGCTAACAGAATCACTGACATTATTATTTAAAAAACTGATGTACCGTCCTATTAATGAATTCCTATATAAAATATGAATTATGACCTTTTTAGAATTTAATGAATAAATACTATCAAAATAAATAAATAAAGAAGAGGATGAGTACGTCGTCACAAGATGAAAATTTTGATGGCGTCAAAGTAATCTATGCTTAATTTGACATGCTAGATTAGTTCATGAGCTCCAGTTAACCTGAAAATTACATTAACTCAAGGTCTATCTGCTAATAAAATTGATGAAATTCAAGATGGTTGGTTATTATTTTTTTTTTACTTCTTTTCCATTTTTTGGATAGTCCAAAATTTTAATTTTTTTTTTATATTTGGATAAAAAGTAGATATTTATACACATAAGGTTATAATGGTAATTACTTTTACCAAGTGAGGATGGTCTTTCTTTTATGAAGTGGCAATAGCAAAACATGAAGAGATATATAATATAATAAAGTCCGGATCCGAATTATTTGTTGTGAGAATCGGACATTTGTGTACTATTCCGGTTCGGGCTTTTCGCAACCAAAGTATGTGAGTGTGTGACAGTGCATGTCCTTGACTCCTATTGACTCACTTTTTTTTCAATTCTTTTTTTTTTTAATAATTCGACCTTCCTGCAAAAGGAGGATTATTCATAGCGAGCTCAATGGATAACCTGTAACCCGGGATGAAATAGCGGTTGTATGGTTGGGACACCCTATCTTTAGAGATAAAGAAGGGCCTGATATATACTTCTTTTTAAAACATTTTTGATTGTTTTGGTAGATGATGATGAAATTGTTAGAGTCGATAATATTTCTTTTGGAAGGACATAATCGAAGTATAGTGTTTAACAAATAGGTATAATTGTCGCTTTGGCTCTCCACTTGACTTCGTGCCATGTAAGGCTTATTATAGGAGGAAATACTTTATATTCAGATTTTTTTCATTCTCAGGGTTCGAACTAAGGGTGTCTAATGGGTGGGTCGGGCCGGGCTGGGTAGGGTAAAGTTGAAACCATCCGGGTTTCGAATCGGACCGATTACGGGTTAGGGGTTACCGGGCTTAATGGGTTCGGGTTCATCCGGATAAAAAATGAACCGTAAGGGTTACAGGTACAAGGGGCGGGGCGGGCCGGGTTAGTATTTTTTTGTATTTTGTATAACTATTACAATTTATATTAATATAAAGAACTGAAGTTTTTGTTTTGTAACTGGCGAACTTCAGCTCTAGAGCTGAAGTTTTTATTTTTGTAACTGGCGAACTTCAGCTCTAGAGCTGAAGTTTTTGTTTTGTAACTGACGAACTTCAACTCTAGAGCTGAAGCTTTTCTGATTTGCTCTTGTCTCACACATGAAAATGCTAGTCTGATTTCTTCTACGGAACTACTGTGTCGTACAAGTATTATTTAAGTATTTATTGTTGTCGTAATATTTATACAACACATTAATGATTGGAGATAGAAAGACAGGAAGACTGCCTACCTTCCATGCGTTCATGGTTTGAATTTTGTTCATCATTTTGAGCGATTGATTGTTCATCCAAGCTTTTTCCTTGCAATATTTTACTCTTCTCCAATGTGAGTTCAACCACGGCTGTCGAAAATCTGTTTTAGTTTTGTATTTCAGTTGAAACTGTTAACGTCTGAAAATCAAAGTAGTTGGCATGAAAACAGAATTTTGTAGGAGAAGACAAGAAAAAAGATGAAAAGCTTTGAATTTTTTTTAATGGAACTATCGGATTGAGGGCGAATATAACTTTGAGGAGGAGAAAGGGGGCTGAAGTTATTTAAAAAGTGGATACAAGTTAAAACTTTTTAAAAAATGGGTATAAGTTAAATGGGGGCGACAAAATAAGGCGCCCGTGCAATTTTTACATGAAATATGTATGAGATTTTCGTCTCTTGAAACGTGATTTTTTGTGACATTTAGTTTAGACAAAGAAGATTGATAAGAGTCCAAACAAAGAAGACTTGTTTGGATGTGTTCGAAATATGATTTTTGATGGGTTAATTATTATCACTTTTAGCTCGCACCATAAATTATTTATATTTTGTTACCGAAAAAATATATAAATTTTGTATAATTTTTGTAGGTAACAAACAAAATGTATGTGTAGGCATGCAAAATTTATTGAATTTAAATTCAATAAAATAATTTGGACTATATTTTATATTCAAGATATATTGGTCCAAATAAATATTATGGGCTAATATAATTGGATTAATTATGTAAATCAAATATGTATGGATTAAATAAATAAGTCTTAATCCATTGGGTTAGCCCATTTAATTGGGCTAAAGTAATGAGCCCATTAAGCCCAAGATGACATCTTCATAGAGGCCCAGTATCATGCCACGTGTCAAATGACGTGGCGTGCCAAGTCAAACGGAAGAGCCAATAGGATCATGTCACGTGTCAAAATGACAAGGCATGCCAAGTCACACTAAAAGGCCAATGAAATCGCGCCACATGTGCAAGTGACATGTTCTGGCCAATCAAATGCGGCCTTGTCACACTTCAATTTGATTGGTCGGAAAGAGTTTGTTCTTATCACAACTCTTCCCTCCCACAACTATAAATAGGGGTCTTTATAACCCAGAAAAGACACCAGAAGTTATAATAAGAAACAAGAGAGAGCTCGTGGATCAAACACCGCAAATTTCTCTACAAGTTTCAAGCTTCAAACAATCAAGTTCAAGTTCAAGAAATCAAGTTCAAACTCAAGAACGAATCAAGATCAAGTTCAAGCAATCAAGCTCAAGCTCAAGAATAAGATCATCATTCGTGGAAACAAATATAGATTCAAGATCAAGCTCGAAAGCCCTTGAATTTATTTACTATTGGAAAGAAGAATCAGAGGATTCATAGAGATTGTAACACTCAAATATTCGAAATAAAATACTACGATTGTTGTGCTATTTTCGATCTTAATTTTATTTTCTTAACGCAAATTTATTGTCTACAAATTCTGGCACGCCAAGTAGGACAATCTCTACCTCCCATCTCAACTTTTCAATCACCAAAGTCCAAGACATTGAAATGGCTTCAAAGAAAATAAACTCCGGTTCAACTTCCACCAAGGCTGCTAACTTCAGGTACTACGCTGATGTGAAAAGCATCCTCGATGTTACCTTTGGAAGCTTCGGACTAGTCACGAGGAGCAAAGCAAGTTCTTTAGGACAACAAGCACCCCAAGTGCCGTACGCATCAACCCCTGTTTTCGGATCTTCATCCTCAAAGGAGCACGATCTTCCACAAACGCATCTAAAGGAGGAAGCGATGTTGCTGTAAAGATCAAGAAAACTCTTGCTCTACTTGACCTCTCCGGATCCAAGCACTCTGCTGTGAAGGAAGATGATGATGCTTCAAGTGATGGATCCTCCCCACTTACACCACATAGCATGAGCCAATCAAGGATCAATCTGTGTGAAAATCCATGCTACTTTCCGTCGTCCACGACAATCATGCAAGCCATGATGACAAATAATTCATCTATGGAGGAGCAGTTGACAAACTTGACAGAAGCAATCGTTGGCCCAAATGCATGCAAAATCAAGAGGCTAGAATTGACAAGCTAACAGACAGGGTGGGAATCTTGATGGAAGAAGAATTCACCCATGCACCTGGCAAGCTCCCAGAAGTTTTAGAGAGTGACTCTCCCCCAAGACAAGCAGCATCCACTAAGGCTATCCCTGTATCATCTGAAGGGATGATTCCAATCGATCAACTGAAGGAGTTCATCGAAGGAACCATTAAGAACAAATGTAAAGTTGCTGCCAAATCCTCCTTTACATATGCAAAGCCGTACACTGCAAGGGTCGATATGTTGAAGATGCCTGCTGGCTATCAACCTCTGAAGTTTCAACAGTTTGATGGTAAAGGTAACCCTAAGCAACATGTTGCACACTTCGTGGAGACGTGCAACAATGTTGGGACTTATGGAGATTACCTCATCAAGCAGTTTGTCTGCTCGCTAAAAGGAAATGCTTTTGACTGGTACACGGACCTTGAGGCTAGATCTATCGATAGTTGGGATCAACTAGAGCAAGAGTTCCTCAATCGCTTTTATAGTACGAGACGTACTGTGAGTATGATAGAACTTACAAATACTCGTCAACGAAAGAGGGAACCAGTTATCGACTTTATCAATCATTGGAGGAATACAAACCTCAACTGCAAAGACAGGCTTAGTGAAGCTTCAGGCATAGAGATGTGCATCCAAGGCATGCATTGGGGATTGCGCTACATCTTGCAAGGTATCAAGCCTGTCACATTTGAAGAACTTGCAACTCGTGCCCATGACATGGAATTGAGCATGGCCTCCGCTGGAAATGAAAGGCTGCCCATCTATGAACCTCGCAAAGGGAATGAAAAGTAAGAAGTCAGGAAGTAGGGCAAGTTCGTACCCAAGTCTGAAAGCAAAGAAGCTATGAATGTCAACATATCACCTATGAAGTTCACGACAAATGTGAGCAAGAAGCAGAGTATGAAATCCACTTCTTTTCAAGATAAGCCAAGTGGAAAATTGACTCTAAAAGAAATGCAGAAGAAAGAGTACTAATTCCTGGATTCTGATGTGCTAGCCATTTTCGAAGAACTCCTCGAGTTAAATCTCATTGAGCTTCCGGAGATGAAGCGACCAAATGAAACTGGGAAAACGAATGACCTAAATTACTGCAAATATCACCGACTTGTAAGCCACCCTCTGGAAAAGTGCTTTGTCTTCAAGGATAAAGTTATGGACTTGGCCCGTGAAAAGAAGATCGTGCTTGAAGATGAGAAAGCAAACACGAACTAAGTCTCTATCACCTTTGGCTCATTCAGTCTAGATGAGTTATGCAGTTTAAAAGGAATCAAAAATGAAGAATTACTGGTGAACAATAAAGTTGAAGACGATCAACCTGATAATGATGAAGGTTAGACGTTGGTGACTCATCGTAGGCGCCACAAAAAGAGCCCATGAAAAGAATCAATAGAACAACCAATAAGGAAGATGTGGTAAAAAGACCAATGAAAAAAAATCCAGTTAGGTGTTTGAAGAAATCAAAAGTGGAGATGCACCACCCTCAAAAGCCACGACATACAGTGACCTTGGAGGATTTCTTGTCATCTTGGTTCCGCACGAAGATTTCCGTGATCGTATTGAGGCCTCTTGTTGCAATGCTGACAAAGGGGAAGAAAAGAGTGATGACCTACTATTGGCACCATCTTCGGAAAAGTTCACTGAGTCTACTCCTCAAGAAGTTAATATTTGTGAGAAAAAAATCACGTTCACAAATGACGATCTTCTGCTAGGCAACACTCTTCATAACCGCTCATTGTACCTAGTTGGCTATATGCGTGATGAAAGGGTAAATTGAATTTTGGTTGATGGAGGATCCTCAGTGAACATTTTTCCTATTCGTACTGTGAAAGAACTTGGTATTCCCATGAGCAAACTCTCAGAAAGTTGTGTGATGATCCAAGGATTCAACCAATGGGGCAAAGAGCCATAAACGCGATCAGGCTGGGAATCACTATTGAATATATGCAATCAAGTGCATGGCTACATGTGATCGATGTGAAGACTTCATACAATGTTTTTCTTGGGAGGCCTTGGATACATGAGAATAAAGTAGTTCCATCTACCTACCATCAATGTTTAAAATACTACGAGGGTGAAGTCGAGAAGAAGATAGTTGCTGATAATGAGCTATTTACCGAGGCAAAGTCACACTTCGCCGATGCAAAGTTCTACTTGAAGAACTGCATCGTGAAGGAACTAAAAGTTGATGATGGCATGAAAGGCAAGAATGATGATCCCATAACTAAAAGAGCTGAGGTGACTATCAGTAAAGCCAAAGCTGTTACTGAGGAGGTACAACCCAACGTGAATAAATCTCATAAAGGGGATATTGGATCTTATGGCAAGAAAGTAAGTCCTAAGCTCCAATATGTCCCTAAAAGGAAGAAAGATGAGGGCAAATCATCTAATCTCCAAACCAACACGCTAAAGGAGTTAACTCTTTCGGTAAAACAAATTGAGGCAGTAAAGTTGCCCTCGAAGCCGCTTGTAGGGTTTGTAGCCCAAAACCGTTTAAAGAATGTGGCACTCCCTACAAAAACGAATAGATGAAGGTTTTGATCCTAATGCTTACAAGCTTTGCGAAAGCTGGATACAATCTCAATGAGCCATCAAAGTTAGGGAAGCTCCCATCAGAAGCTGCAATGAGGCAACCACGTGAAGGTTTGGGATACAAGTAATCGTCACCAGTGCGCATCTCCATAAGAAGGTCGAGTAGCAATTATATCACTGTTGAATACGAATCTGCCACTTCTAACAAGCTTTCTATCTTTGATCGACTTGGAAAATCGCCTGTGAGGACCTCCATGTTTGAAAGATTGTGTCTATTAAAGAAGGGGAACAAGTTCCGGAGAAATTTTCAAAGCATAAGAACACCCGTTTCACCCAAAATTCAGGATATCTCTAAGGATTTCCAAAGTTTGGTTCCTTCTAGAATGAGGCGACAAACAAAACTTGTGGTTTCATGTGAAGAAGTATTGAAGGTAAAGCCATATACTATGGTCTACACTAAGGAACATGACGAGGATGAAGAAAGTGTGGGTTCTTCGTATCATGTTACTGTATAAGTCGAGAATGGCGTTCCATCTTCAATAGAGGATAATGCGGAATTAGAGGATATTTCACCGTGTTATCACATATCCTTCAATGATGGGGACCCTCAAGAAGATGAAGATGAGAAGGATGCTCTATCTGAACTTGAAGAAGGAGTGAAAACGACAGTTGATGCCTTAAAAGAAGTTAACCTTGGTACCGATGAAGAACCAAGACCCACATACCTAAGTGTTTTACTAGAAGTTGATGAAGAGAGCACTTATATTGAGTTACTCAAGGAGATCAGGGATGTCTTTGCTTGGTGTTACAAAGAGATGCCTGGCTTGGACTCGAAAGTAGCAGTCCATCACCTTGCAGTCAAAAATGGTGCTTCCCCTGTTAAGTAAGTTCAAAGGCGCTTTAGGCCGGACTTGGTTCCCTTGATTGAAACCGAAGTTAACAAACTCATCGAAGCTGGCTTTATTCGTGAAGTTAAATACCCAACATTGGTTTCAAGTATTGTCCCTGTAAGGAAGAAGAATGGCCATATTCGAGTGTGCGTTGACTTTAGAGATCTCAACATTGCATGTCCGAAAGATGAATTTTCGCTTCCTATTCCAGAGCTGATGATCGATGCTACTACTGGTTACAAGCCAATATCTTTCATGGACGGTTCGTCGGGCTATAACCAAATACGCATGGCACCAAAAGATGAAGAGCTTACTGCATTCCGTACCCTAAAGGGTATTTATTGCTAAAAGGTAATGCCTTTTGGCTTGAAGAATGCTGGCGCTACTTGCCAAAAGGCTATGCAGAATATTTCGACGATCTCTCCACAAGAATGTCGAATGCTATATTGACGACTTGGTGGTGAAATCAAGAGAGTAGGGTGACCACATGAAAGACTTGAGGATGCTATTTGAAGTGCTCAGGAGGTACCAACTTAGGATGAATCCATTGAAATGTGCCTTTGGAGTTACTTCTGGAAAGTTCCTTGGTTTCATTGTCAGACATCGAGGGATCGAAATTGATCAAGCCAAAGTGGATGCCATTTTTAAAATGCCTAAGCCTCTAGATATCCATGAATTGAAAAGTCTGCAAGGAAAGTCAGCGTACCTTAGAAGATTCATATCAAACCTGGCTGGGAGGTGCCAACCATTTAGTCGCCTCATGAAGAAAGGCGTTCCTTTCAAGTGGGACCAAGCTTGTAGCAACGCCTTCAAAAGTATTAAAACCTACTTGATGAAGCCTCCAGTTTTAGCAGCTCCTATACTTGGAAAGCCATTGATACTATACATTGCGGCGCATGAAAGGTCTGTTGGAGCACTGTTGGCCCAAGAAAATAATGAGGGGAAAGAAAACTCTCTTTACTACTTGAGCAGGATGATGACACCAAACGAATTGAATTATTCGCCAATTGAAAAGTTGTGTTTGGCGCTAGTCTTCTCAATTCAAAAGTTGAAGCACTACTTTCAAGCTCATGTTGTCCGTCTTGTTTCTAAAGCAAATTCCATCAAGTTCGTGATGTCAAAACCTATTCTTAGTGATCGACTAACGAGATGGTACCTCCAATTTCAACAATTCGAGATTTTGTACATCCCTAAAAAGGCTGTAAAAGGACAAGCATTGGCAGACTTCTTCGCAGATCTCCGATACCTGATGACTGGGAGCTAACTGATGAAATACCTGATGAGGACACAATGGTCGTTGAAGTTCAACCTCCATGGAAGATGTACTTTGATGGTGTTGCGCATCGTGGGGGAGCTGGGGCTGGCGTAGTATTTGTCACTCCCCAAGGTGAAGTCTTGCCCTACTCCTTCACCTTGACACAACTCTGTTCCAACAATGTTGCTGAGTCTCAAGCATTAATACTTGGCTTGAAATGGCCGTTGATATGAAGCAATTGCAATTGCAAGCCTTTGGTGACTTCCAGTTAGTGGTTAATTAGCTTTTGGGTAGTTACGAGGTGACTCCCAGCTTTTCCAAATTTAAAAAGAAAGACTCGATTTTCGAACGCGGCCTTTCAGCACTCCCAAGGACGAAGATTTTAAGGCTGTGAGAGTCAACCGGTCAAAAATCAAAATTGATAAAAAATGACCGTCTTTGCAAAGTCAACCTTCTGGCGTCCCTTTCGGGAATATTCGGCTATTTTGACAAGACGGCAATACCCGACTCATTTATGACTCTTTCCTTGTTTGTCAAAATAAGTGACCCGGTATTGCAAAACACGGTCTTCCAGCCCTTGGGGACGAAAAATATAAGGCTGTGCGGGTCAACCGGCCAAAAATCTAAAAATGACCAAAAGTGGCCGTTATGCAAAGTCAACCTTCTGGCGTCCATTTCGGGAACGTTCGACTGTTTTTGACGAAAACGACATCACCCGACTTATTCATGCCAAAATTTAAACTTAAATATTTTTGGCTATTTTTGCAAAGGGGAGGTTGGACCCGATGAGGGTTGCCTATGTATCCCACACCCTGTGAGAATCAAACCGGCATAGTTCGGGCAAAGAAACTAACTATATTTTTGAAAACAAGGCTCTTTCTTTTCATTTTCCATGGTAAGACAAACTATTTTTCCTTTTCTATTTTTGAAAACAAGACAAAATAACGACTCTCCTTTTCTTTTAAATTTTCAACAAACAATAAACAACCTATTTTTTTTCCAAACTAAAACAAAGACTCTTTTCTTTTCTTTTTCAACAAACAACTTTCCAAAAATAAAAGACTCTTTTTCAATTTTTCCTTTGTTTTTTAGTAAAACAAACTATTAAAAATAAAACATTTTCCTTTTTCCATTTTCTCAAAATTTCGGCAGAGTTTCGACAGTATTTGGTCATTGGTTTTTCTAAAATAATAAATTAACTCCCTAACTGCTATTTCTCTCTTTTTCGCTTTTCCTCTTTTTCTCAATTTTCCAACATTCCCGAGATTCAAAAGCCGGTCAACATGCCGGTTCAAAACAAATATATATACAGAATAAGTAGGATGCATCAGGATGGTCTTTTCATTTCAGGTTGCTAGCCCTAAATGGACTCAACCCCTGTGTTGAGTCCCCTAAGTCAAATGCAGCATGATGCAATTAAGCGCTCCTACTAGGGATCCGGCATGAAGTCAAGTTATTCTAGGTTCAAAACCTGGGTATGTGTTCTAAACAGTGCACTCGAGCGGACAACTCGAGTCGAGGAGGGGCAGCGTACCGGGGACCCGCGAGATCGTCCGGCTTTGCAACTTATCCGAGCCTCTTTTTTTATTTCAGGGTATGACACTAACAGAATAGGGAGTCTCAACCAGTAAGCACATCCCCGGAGGTGAGAAGAGAAGAGTTTCGGCACAGTTTATATACAGTTCAGATAATATCAAAGCGGTAAAGCATTTAGCACATTTAGCATGAAACATGTAAGGAGATCAGATAAAGCCAACAGAACAATTATTCTAAGCTCGAATTCTTAAACCCTGAACCGAAGATTCTGGGTTCGGTTCCCCAGCAGAGTCGCCAGAGCTGTCACACCTCCTTTTTTACCTACACCCCGCAAGGGGCGTAAAGGAGTTTTTTCAATTAAAGGACAATCAGAACGGAATTTAGTTATTAATTATTCAGAGTCGCCACTTGGGAGATTAATGATGTCCCAAGTCACCGGTTGAATCCCGAACCGAGGAAAAATATGACTCTGTATTACAGTCCGCGAATCAGAAATTCGGATAAGGAATTCTGTTAACCCGGGAGAAGGTGTTAGGCATTCCCGGGTTCCGTGGTTCTAGCACGGTCGCTCAACTGTTGTATTTGATTTTATCTGATTTTAATACATGCTAGCCTATGTGACTTTTATTCGTAGACCGCTTTTATTATTATTTTAAAAGAATTGCAACGTAGCGAAAATGCGTCTCGAACCACGTCGCAATCAATGCACCCGTGGTTGTTAACACATTTGACTTCGTTGAGATTTGGATTTGGGTCGCATCAATGCACACCCGAGTTTAGGAAAGTAATTTAATTAAATCGCGCCTAAAGAGTCTAAGACATTCTTATTTTGGGGAAGACCGTGAAATTCACTAAACGGCCCTCCAAATTCTAAGTATTTTGATTTAACCATTTATTGAGGGCCCCTCAATTTATTTGTTTTGTTTGGCGAGGCTCGTCTCACTTTATGTAAAGGTAAGCCTAAGAGTGACTATGATTTTTCTATGTATTTTTGTCTCTAATAATAGAATAAAGATCCTAATTAATTACTATTAGAAATTGGGCTTCAAGTTCAAATCCGGGTTCAAACAAAAGGAAGAACCTTTTAATTTGAACCTGCTACCTAACTCAAAACTCAAACCTACGTTGTTGCTTAAATCTTGAATTGAATTATTTGAACTAAGCCCAAATTGTTGGCTCACTGAGCTAGGCTCGTGTAAAGAGCCCAATCCCCAATTTTCTCGTTGTGTGCGGATCAGACATCGAGTCTGGGTGGAAACATTCCAAAATTCCACCCGAAAGTCCACATTCACATGGCATGTGTGTGCCCAGTTCATAGAATCTTCACGTTGCGTTTCTACAATCAGCTTCTAAGTACATATTGGGCCAAAACCCACAGCCCAGACACGCTGGAAATTCTCCTTGATTTATGCTAAATATTCAATAATTGTGGCAAAAGAAGATGGTACACAATTACTAAAGGAACCGTCCAAACGTAATTCCATCCATTCCACCTACTAATGTCACATTGAGTTCTCAGATGTTAATAACGTAAAGACACAGCCAAATGGAATGTGATTTATAAACACAGGATGAACCAATTGTTTTCGACTCCAGTTATCCAAATTACTGCACATCGATTAGGTGAGCATGGTGTTGATACTGTATTCCATTACTCAGGTAAACTAAAAATGATCAACTTAATTATGAAGCCTCTTCAACTTAACATGAGATTAACTGCCTCTAAGTGCATAACAAACTGGAAACAATGACTAACATAGTAGGATGATTTTTCATCTAATTATTATTAATATAAGAGTTCAATTGAAGCCACAGGATCCAACAACCAACCAATTCAGAAATCAGTGTTCAAGTTAACACAGTCCCTACAGTTCGATAGTGATTCGAGCTTAACCTAATTCCAAGCAAACTACCAGTGTCCTAATTTTACAATCTTATAACTGCAACAAAATTCATATAGCCTTATGCAATATCAATACAACTATAACAGAACTTAATTACAATCTAGCAATCAACAGGAGGCATTCATTAACATATAAAATCGATGAAACTTCTTTATTTCGCCTTCCAGCCCACAATTACATTGCAACGAGTTCAAAATGGTACCTGGAAATAGAATTTGCAACAGAAGAAGAAAATCAGCAGCAGCAATACACCAGCAAACCAACAGAAATATGAACAACAATAATACACAGCTCAGGGAATCAAGTTATAGCCCAGAAGATGTTTGAAATCAACCAAAACGAGAGATCAGACTTGACTCGATTCCAAAACAGACCAAAACTCTTAAGAATTATCTAGAATACTCAATGCTTTCAAACACAACCCAAGTTCGATCAAAGACCAACTGGATTGGATCCTCTTCACCCAAAATCAGTCTAGTATACCCTTGGCATCTCAAACAACAAATTTGAAACTATGAAATTTGAAATCAAACTAGAATTTCCAATGAAACAGTAACTACCATTTTTTGTTTGATTTTTGGGTTTTCTCTCTGTTTTTGTTTTTTTTTTTCAAAAAAAATTGAATTCCAGTTTCAGATCTGGAAAATGAGAGAATCTTGGTGAGGGGGAATTTTTGGCTGAAAGAAGAAAAAACCCCTTAACCAGGCAAATGTGATGCCTTTTATAGGCACAAAGAGTGAGTTATCAGATTTTAAATTATCTCTTAGGTCCCTGTTCATTTTTCACTTTCAGTCCTTGAGTTTCTAACTTATTCTGCAAGCTAACACCCTTTTTTTACTGATATTCCACTACGACCCCAACCTAGAAGCTTCTAATGTATTCTAGCTACCTGAATTTCTCCAATTGCCCCTAGTTTATTCCTAGAATTACTAACCTATCCCACCCTGATTGAACCAACAGTTTAAACAATTTTTGCACTAATTCAGCTATATCCAATTCATTTTAGCCTAAAACTTGAATTCATTAAGGCTAACTGATGAACTAAAGGCAATTCTACAATCAAACTAACACTAATTGAACCCAAACGAAATTAACTACAAATTATTAAAACAGAAGGCTAAACGAAATTACCTGGACTGCCCTTGCCCAGGCTGCTTCTGACCCAAATTTCCTCGGAATTTCAGACCATAATTATCCCTAGAAAACACATGATTAAGGGCTATTATAGCCCGAAATCAAGGAGACCTCAACTTTTAGCGAATTAGGGTTTTCCGGCCCAAATTCAAATTTAAATTCGAGACAAACTGACGACATTCAAAGACATCTGACTGGGGATTGGAGATGAGGAAGGGTAGAGGAGCATGGGGTGTGAATTTGGACCGGTTTGGACAAGGTTGCGACTTGACCGGAAAATTTAAAATGGATATTCGAAGCTTTCTGGGTGGATTCGAGGGAAGCCATTTGCATATTCGGAAAGAGGGTGAAAAGGGGAGTTTGGGGGTGTTATTTTGGTGGCCATTGGCGTCGTCGCCGCCGGCGAGCTCCGGCGAAAGGATATGGGGGCAGCTAGTTTTTAGGGTTTAGGTTAGAGATGGACGGGTGGGGTCTGAGAGTTAGAGATGGACGGGGGGGTCTGAGAGGGGTGGGTTATCTTCGGACATTTATATAATAACGAGGGGTGAGTTCCTAGCCGTTAGATCTGATAACCTCGACGGCCAGGATCTATCGTGCACTAAACGGGGTCGTTTTGGGGGCACTGAAATGGACTGGGTAGGGCGATATTTGGCCCTGGGCGGGTGGAAATGATTTGGGCCATATGAAATAAATTGAAATTGGCCCAATTCGGGCAGCCCTTTTTATGTGTTTTGTTTTCATTTTTTATTTCATTTGTTTCTTTTATCTATTTTTGTAATTCGTTTTGTATATATTTTTGTATTTTTCTGATTTTTATAAAATTGCAACAATTAAAATAAAGTCCTAATATATTTCAAAGTTAAACTAATTAATTCCTAAAATTATTTTAAAAACTATTTCGGGACGAATTCATAATTAAACAATTAAAAATGCAAAAGTGAACTATTTTTGTTATTTTCTTCACATTTTGTTCTAAAACAAATTAGCCCCTAATTAATACTAAAATATGAAATTAATTCCTAGATGCAAATACATATTTTTTTTTTGTATTTTTCGTATGAATTAAAATGCACAAATAAAATACAACAATTACCAAAAAATGCCACAAAATTCACAAAAATTGTAAAATAACAAAGAAATTGTTTTGTTTGAATTTTGGGAATAACTCATGTATAGGGCAAAAATCACGTGCTCACAGTCAGTGTTAAGGGTGCAAATAATTACATTTAAAATAAGTTTAGGGGGTAATAGGATTCCCGCAAAAAAAAATGTGTAGTTGGGAATCCGGGTATAAGTCAGGGGGATACTTATGCATTTTTGCTGATATATATACTAAGAAACACAATAAATATTTGACTGTAAATTCAAATATTATGATAGTATTAACTTATAGTCATTATAAGAACTCATAAACTTCAAATTCTGAATCCACCTATATCAGACTTCTATCCATGATAACAATCATGCCAACAAACACAAAGTTTATACTTATACTTAGAACCCCAATCCTCACACAGTGGACGTGGGTGAAGTCCACTATAGTAATTCCTGCATTGCCTAATACAACGATCTTCATTGCAGTAAGTATAGTTGCATGGCCCCAAATTAGATGCACATTGATAATCATAACTATCTATGCTCACAATATCATCTGGTAATTCCCCTTCTTTGTCCACCTGTGTGTAGGGGTGTTCATAAAAATCCGAAAAATCGAAAACTAAACCGACCAAAAAAATCGATACTTTTTGGTTTGGTTTAGTTTTGGTTTTGAATTTAAAAATCGATCAAATTTGGTTTGGTTTTGGTTTTAATCAGAAAAAAACCGAACCAAACCGCCTATAGGAGTAGCTATTTCTAATTTATTATTACACCTATACATATGTATATTGTTATACAAAGTTTCAAAAAATTTATGATAAATGTTAATAGTTTGCACTTTTAATATAGTTCTTTACCTTTACATTCTAGTTTGATTGGTAGTTTTCTTTTGTTTAGTGTAAGAATCCATTCCTTGTTAAAAATAACATATTTTTAATTGAGTCCTTAAATTATTCATCACTATTTGATTCAATTATCATCAATATATTTTGGTAAGTAATAGATTTCTCAAAGAGCAATTGATTTGATAGAGTTACGTTGAAATTGTGGTCACCGAAATATGTGTTTGGTAGTGTATGTATTATATTTAAGAAAAAACCGATAAATAACCGAATCGAGAAAAACCGACATAAACCGAATCGAGAAAAACCGATTTAATTGGTTTGGTTTGGTTCTAATATTTGAAAAACCGACTTATTTGGTTTGGTTCTAATATTTGAAAAACCGACTTATTTGGTTTGGTTTCTTTTTAGAGAAAAACCTATCCAAACCGAACCATGAACACCCCTACCTGTGTGGGCGCCAAGTTGGTATCTCCCATGCCACCTAAGAAATTAAGAGGCAAGAATAAATTAGAAACCAAAAAAATGTGGAATATTTAAATAAGAGTTTTTAATAACTTCATTTTTAGAGGAGAAAAAAGACAGCCCGGTGCACAAGGTATTTCGCGTTCACGTAGAGTCTGGGAGAGGATCGCATCCTAAAAGGTGTGGCGTAGACAACTTATCCTTTTGCAAGTATAAATGAGTGCTTCCACGACTCGTTTTTAGACGAGACACTTTGTTTAATATTATATAATTACGTTTTGCTAGATAGATGTTCGAAATCCAAGTCTTATAAGCAACGATAATCAACAAAAATAATTTTATTCCTTTGGGCTAAAAATAGAAAATGAAGCTTAGTACAAAGAGGGCAGTGATACACTCTTAAACAAACAAAAAAATAAATACTAAAAGATAAAGAACTTTTCACAACTTATATTATTAGAGTTGGTTGATGTTTGAGATTCTGATTCATTCTCGTTATCAAGTATCATCAATAACTAATGTATTTATGTGTTTGACTCAAGATAAAAAGAATCAAGCCCGTACGTGAAAGAGATCGTGATACACTCCTAAACAAATAAATAAGCATGTTTGCTCCCTAACCCTTAAAGTTTTAGATAATTAAAACTGCGTTGCCCTAATTGGGATACTCTAGCTAGCTTCCCTTCCACCTATTACAGCTATACACATGAGAAAAAAGAAAAATAATTAACATTGATTGAGGTGAAGTGATAAGTATATTACTAATTTTTAACCAAAGGATCGGATTCGAGACCTGGTATAACGTCATGTTTATTAGGGAACGCTTTGTCCTCAATGTAGAATTTACTGACACGGGTAATTCAAATTTAGTAGGACACCAATGCGAGCAATGGCAGAATCAGAAATTCCAATAAGAAAGGTTCAAATATAAAATTAGTAAATATATGAAGAAACTAACAGCTTGTTTGGATGATTGTTACATATCGTTTCGTAATGTAACGTATTGTATTGTATTGTATTGTATTGTATTGTACTGTACGTATCGTTTGATAAATACAATGTTTGGATAGATTGTATCGTTTGCTGTTGTTTCATGATATCATGCACTAGCAATATGAAGAATAAACTTGCAATATTATAAAGAAAAATTATGATACAGGGTAAATTTATTATATAAAAAGGTAGGGTAAATGATAAAATAAAATTATTTAATAAGAGTGAAGGGTGAGATGAGAGAAAAAGATAAGATAACGACGCAACCACACTAAATCGGTCATTACATAAAGTGGCACATTTCCTCGTTACGTAACGACGGATTTAATGATACAATATAATAAAACTTAAGTAACAACCAAAACAAACATCGTATTTAAAGTAACAATACGATGCAATTTATCGTACAATACGTAACGACCATCTTCAACATATACTATACATACATAAAAAATAATTTGACCTAGTACATATAGTATAATTTTTTCGCAAAAGGGGTTCGGATAAACTTCTTTTCGCTCCCCTGGCTCCGCCCATGAATGCGGGTACCAAATATCGGGTAAGAATTTTTTTTTTTTCAAAAAAGAAGAGAAAAAAAAAAGAAAATTAAATATGTATTGCTAAAGAATGGAAAAATTCTTGATCTATGGTTCATATGAATTGCTCATTTTAAATGTGTATTGCTATAAAATGTCTATGAAGCTTTTAAATAGGATGAGGTTTCAACTTTCAAACAAGGTTAAAATGCTAGATCAAATGGCATTAATTATATTGCACATTAGATTTTGTTAATCTTTTAAAATTAATGATTCAGTGGAGTTACTGTATTGTTCTTAAATATGGATCATAATTCATAACTAATTGTCTAATTATTCTCCAAGTGTCTATACTAACTAGAAAGACCAATATGGGTTGTAGTGAGATCGATATGATCCCTCCACCTTTAACTAGAAGTCTCGGATTTGAGCTTTAGATACGGAAAAAATTCTGTTAAGAAGTGCTTTCTCCTTAAATGGGTCATACGCGGTGTAAATCAAAATATAGTCGGACGCTATTACAAATACCGCAGACCGAATGGATAAATCCAAACTAACTAGGAAAGACTACAAGTTCTTATTTTCTTTCTTGTCTTTTAAGGTTAATAACAAGAGAGAGAGGGACCAACTAGATTGGCGTTGACCAACTAGATTAAGGAGATCAACTAGATTGATAAATCAAATAGGCAGTAATTGTCCGAAGTGGGTGGATGAATTATATAATTGAACCGTTAATTGAGGGCAGCCCGATGCACAAAGTATTCTGTGTTTACGTAAGGTGAGAGAAAGGGCCGTCACACCCCAAGAAGTGTAATGTAGGTAATCTACCCTGATATAAGTATCAGTGGCTAATTCCACAGCTTGAATCCGTGACCTATAGGTCACACGGAGACCTAACTAGTGAAACATCTTATACACCACCTTTTACCTCCCGATTCCCAAAAGTGTATGAAAAGTACAAGTTATAATTTCCTATAGTGAAAAGCTAAAGAATATAATTAACTAAAATTTGTTTAAAAAAATATTTGATAAGTTACAAAATTTCAACAATATCAGCTCTTTTATCAAATACACCAATCGTCTATTAATTAAATTTAACACTTGTATTCAAACACGTAATTAATCATTTATCATATTGGCTTCGAAACTTAATACATATCAACAACTTTTAATCAGCTAAGCCAAACGAGCTCTTATATCCAAAAACCTAACTTAGTGAAAACAATCATGCCAACACATGCAAAATTTATACTCATATCCACTAAATTCATTGCAACGTGGTTCAGGACGAAGTCCACTATAGTAGCTTCTGCATTGTCTGAAGCAACAATCTTGATTGCAATATGTATCGTTGCATGGACCCAAATTACTTGCACATCGATAATGATAATCTGATACTGTATCAATTACTTCTGTCCCATTTTCTTCAGCCACACTTCTCTCCATTTCCATTGGAGCCAAGTTGCTATTTCCTTTGTCAGCTACAATAGAAAAAAAAATAGAGATTGAGAAATGAACCTATATATATATATATATATATATAGACACACACACACACACAAAGAACAACCCGGCGCGCGCACAAAACATCCCTAGTTCACGTTGGGTAAGGGGGAAAGGCCGCATCTCAAGGGCATGCAGGGGCAGAAGTAGTGTTCTACCGAGTTCAATTGAACTCATAACTTTTGATACGAAGTAAAATTTATATGTAAAAATTTATTAAAATTATAAAAATAATAGATATGAACCCATAATTTTAAAAATATAATGAGGTTCAATGCTAAAAATCTTAAAAGTTGAACCCTTGATCTGCCTCTACTTAAAGGGGTGTAGTGTAGGCAGTCTTCCCTGATGCCTTAACTTGTAGAGTGTGGCGGAGGCAGGATCTCCACGAAGGGGGTTCAAAATTTTTTTTTTTTTAGCTAGTGGGAATTGAACCCATGACCTTATGTAGATTTTGAACCCCCTTGACCACTAAACTACACTTTTGGATTGTGTTAAGGGTGTTCAAAACTTAATATATAGAGATAAAAAACAGATTTTGCCTTATATATACAGTGTAATTTTTCGGCGAAGGGTGTTCGGGTGAACACCCTTGCGCCCCCTAAATCCGCCCCTGATTAGAACATGAAGATAAAGTGATAAGATATGAGAATCAACTGATTTTTGACATTCAAACTTAACTTGAAATGTGTAAAGGCTCTGTGAAATATAATAAAAACTCAACAAGTATTAGATTATGAATTCATAGCTTTAAGTAATATAAGTTCAATGCTAAAAACTTACAAAATTAAACTCATCAAATTAAAATTCCGAATCAGCCAATAACTTACCTAATACAAAAATGGGAAGAAGAAAAAGGCAAAACGTCGAAGAGGGAAATAAAATGGCCATTCTCACGAGTTGTGAAGAAACTAATGCTGAAAACTATGGATTTGGAGTTTTTTTTTTTAATTTATAAATATTGATATACATTGGTTTAATTTCTATTGGCAAAGCTTGGCTATATATATATATATATATTGCTTAGAAATGTATTGTGGTGATTTGATTTAATAGGATTGAGAGTCAAACAAGAAATATTTTGCAGATATGAATGCATTATATTTTGCATTTTGTCTTTTGTGTAGATTTTTATAATCTTTAACTAATTTTATTGAGTTATTATGACTTGACTACAATTTTTTGTCACTTAGTTGAGATTTTACTACTAGTCGTGATTTTAGAAATTCCGATTTAATTAACTCTGATTCACGTTTGAAAGTTTTGTTTTTCTATCTTAGGAGAACTATACAGTAAGAAATTTGTCTACATTGGTTGTCAGTTAATTTTTTTGAAAAAAAAAAGCTGACGATATATTAAATGGGAGCGTCCAAATAAACCGTCTCATGAGATTTTACTCAATAAAGATTTGCTTTAGACCCAAAAAGTTGAGATTTGCGATTTCACTACTTGGTTTTATCAATGTATACCCTGTGTGTATATTTCAAATTTTTACACTTTTTTAAAAAGAAAATTGGCTGAGTTGGTGCACACAAGTGAAATTATTTTTGAAATTCTATTTAATAGTAAAAAAATGAGATCGCTATACAACGAGAAATTGCCAAAAAAAAAAACATCTCCTTAATTACCCCATACATCTATTGATGGAGTCAAACGGTGAATAATTGTGATGTGAATAAGATTTAACACCACCGTTAAAAAGAAAAAGATCAAGTTCAATAAAAATATATATAAATTTTATTGAGTAAAATAAAATCTTTTATTAAGATTTGATTTTAAGCACAAATTTTATTAATGCGGAATGAAGGAAAAGGGCAATAGAAAGAAATAGGATTACACAACAGGCATAAATGAATAAGTTGGATTTAAGTAATATTTTTTTCTTCTCTATTGGAGGAAGAACCCCTTATCTTTTTTTTTTTTGGAAGAATTTTCTTTTATTATCAAAACCAGGAAGGAAACCGACAAATCGCACCAAATCGATAATTCGAGTCAAATCGAGAAAAAAATTCGATTATGGTTTGATTTGATTTGGTTTGGTGTTAGAAACAAATCCGACCATAATTGGCTTAGTTTGGTTTTAACTAAAAAAAGTCAAACCGAGACCAAACCAACCCGATATCTCCTCCGTCTACAAGGTAAACAGCTTAGCTTAGAGCACAGCGTGTTTTCCACCACACTGGTTGGCTGGTGCAATGGCCTTACCGTAAGAAGTCCAAGAGCGATATATCTCGTGACACGCTCCGCGTGGCAGTTTTTTAGAAAGTTCGTATAACTACATGTATATAAGTTTTAATATTATTTTATACATAAAAATAATAATTGTAATATAATTTATAAATATTTTATAAACTTTTTCATAGTTCTCTCTTTTAATATATTATTTCAAGTTTGGACTTAGAACTTTTGAATGATCAAATATGTTTTATACCCCATAAAAGTGTAAAAATTGCACGGGACGCCCTATTTGGTCGCCCCCATTTAACCTATACCCATTTTTTTTAAATTTTTTTTAACTTGTACCCACTTCTTAAATAACTTCAGTCTCCTTTCTCCTCCTTCTCCTCCTCCTTCGTTTTCTTCTTCTCACCAAAAGACAAAATGCAGAGCCAATTTTTTTTATTGGTCTTGCGTCGAAAACTTCAGTCTGCTCATGTTACTTACTCCACTAGCTTTGTATGAAGCGGAAACCACACTATATTTCTTGTAATTTTGATGATTTCTGCTGCTATCCGTATATTTTGTTATTTAAATACCTGCTAACTATATTCCATTAGCTTTAAATGAAGCTATGACCACACTTTATTTCTTGAGCTTTCGATCATTTCTGCTGCTGTCTATATGCTTCTGTTGTTAACAGTCCATGTGTTTTGGTTTTGCTAGCTATGCAAGAACTTACTGCTATAGTAGATAATCATCCTGATTCAGTTGCTATAACTGGCTATAGTTCTGGTTAATCTTTTGTTAGCGATGCAATCCATATCTTAAGTGTCTAGTTCTGTTGCAGACTAATAAAGCTTAAAGCTAACATAACAGTGAAGATGAGTATCATGTATTATGTGCATTACAGAGAGGGAGTTAAAAGTAGCCAATTACAACACAAAAACTTCAGCTCTAGAGCTGAATTTTCCCAGTTACAACACAAAAACTTCAGCTCTAGAGCTGATGTTTCCCAGTTACAACAAAAAAACTTCAGCTCAAGAGTTGAAGTTTCCCAGTTACAACACAAAAACTTCAGCTCTAGAGCTGAACTTCAGGCCCGGCTACTAGAATGCTGAAGTTTTGCGTGATTGTCTTTGCTACTTCAGCCCCGTGTGCGGAAGTTATGTGAAAAAGCGGGTACGCTTGTAATTTTTTTTTGCAAAACGGGCACAAGTTAAAATGTAGCACAAAAAGCGGGTATAGATGCAAATGCCCCCATAAAAGTTAGTAACTCAAATAAAGCCCAAAGCAAAATCAAATCAATACTAATGCTAACAAAAAAAAAAGACTAATCAATACTAGGAAGGACAATATTATTGGATATTTTTTTTTTAGTTTTGCGTTGGTTTAGATAGTGAAATGCATAACTTACTTTTAATATTATTTAGTCATAAATTCCTCGTGGACTGATAGAAATGGGACGGGTAATAGCATGCAATAGAGGACGAGACCAATTCGCGCTTTAATACCTTAACGGGGTGGGAAGGGTAGATATGGATATGATGATCGGTGCGCTAATACCACGTGTATCCCCTCTTCTGAGAAGTGTCATACCGGGTATCGCATTGATGTGATCTATATTATAAATAAACCTAGGACCCCCTTTTCTTTTACATTTTCAAGTATTTGTAGAACTGTAACTTCTTTTCAAAACTCGCCTTTTAACAATTGTTTTCAAATTCTTATGTGTTTAAACTTAAATCCCCTACTACTTGAGCCTATACTTGTCTGTTTGCTAATTGTACAAAATTCACAAAACTGTCTGGCCGGGAACCACACTAGTGGATCCTGAGGGGTGCCTAACACCTTCCCCTTAGGATAATTTCAAGCCCTTACCCAATCTCTGGTTATCAAACAAACTTAGAAACGAACCCTATAGGTGTCCTAATGCACCTTAAATCATTAGGTGGCGACTCTTCAAATGCAAACCCAGTTCCCAAAAGGAATGAGTTGTCTCATACCCAAAATATCATAAACCCGATTTTCCAATGCAAAGAGGGAAAAAGGGGGCGCGACACCAATCAGAGTCCGTCGAAAAAAATCTGCAAAAGCAGCATGTACTAATTGAACTACGCCTGACCTGATTCCCATTTAAGAGGGGATACGTAGGCAGCCCTGTGGGTTCGGTCACAATGCAATAAAATTTTCATTTCCCCCACAATTGGAAACTAGGGCAGAATTTTGAGGAGGACTCTCAAAATTTCGAAGTAATTTCATCCAACCACCGCGAGCAGCAGTCAGAAATGTCAACCCATCAAACTGGGGCAGAATTTTGAGGGGGACCCTCAAAATTCTGTAGCTGGAGAGGTTGCAATGTCTCGAGCTACGTCGCAGTCACCGGTTCATCTTAAAAGCTATCTTAATTATACACTTACATCATATTTAATGAAATCATGCATGTTTATTACTGAAACTACTTTATTTAGCAACTCTACCCCAATAATATAGACGGTATCGCCAGATCAAAGCCGAACGAGTCAAGAGCCAGTGGAAATACGAACTAACCTTCCCCCTTACAAAACTCACGATTTTTCTTTGGATGCAGGCACTAAGATTGCAAAATCTTTAAACACACTATACACCCATGGGGCAAGCCTTGTTCGAGGATACGACTCTACGAATCACTGCACGCCAAGTAATGCTCTGCAGTTGTCATGCTCTCAGTGATCACAATATCGCAATCAGCTAAGAAAACTCTACTATCATTCGTTATTTCATTTTTGCATAAGGCTACTATTCTGCCTTCCGAGACTAAACGATGTCTCCATCTGCATTCCTACATAAGGCTACTATTCTGCCTTCCGAGACTAAATGTTGTCTCCATTTGTATCTACATTCTTGCATAAGGCTATTATTCTGCCTTCCGAGACTGAATGATGTCTCCATCTGCATTCCTGCATAAGGCTACCATTCTGCCTTCCGAGGTTAAGCTCTACCTCCATCTGCATTTGCATTGCATAAGGCTACTATTCTGCCTTCCAACTTGCATAAGGCTACCATTCTGCCTTCCGAGCTTAAGCTCTACCTCTCTCCGTATTTGCACCTTTTCATAAGGCTATCATTCTTCCTTCCAAGGCTAAGCTCTGCCTCCAATTTCCTTCGAAACTAAGCACTATCTCAAGCATCGTTTATTTCGTTTCTCTTACGGGCTAAGCTCTGCCCTCCAATTCACAAGACTAAGCTTTGTCTTGTCCACATCATGCTACTACATCTTATGGGCTGAAAGATTGCCGAATTATCTGAGGGCATCATCGTTCGAAGGCACCATCTTCATAGCTCGAGAACACCATGTCATGGCTTGAGGATCCCTTTCAATCTTTTGTATATCATTATTCAAAGGCATCATAGTTCGAAGGCACCATCCTCATAGCCCGAGAGTATCATTTCATGGCCTGCAAATCCTTTATTGTACGCTTCATGGCCCAGAACGGCATGGTCTAAGGACATCATCCTAACCGTCCAAAGATAACATTCATGGTCCGATGGGAATTTGCATCATGTTTAAATTTATGCGTGATATACGCTTGTATTGTTTCTAATTGCAGGTAAACCAGCGAGCAACGGCCATCCCGGCAGGAGCGGTCCCGCTCCATTCCCCGCTGCCACATCAAACCTAACCATTCCCATAACCTTTCACTCACCCGACCCTAGATATTGCATTCGTTCTTGAATAGTCTCCATCAGCCTACTCCGCCGACGGATCCTGAACTACATATGGCCTGATTTCTGTAAAACCAGAGATATGTAGGCAGCTCAGAAACCCGGGCGTGGCCTAAACCTCTTCGAACCATTTCGCTCGATCAAAATTGGTCATCATATCTTTACCCGACAACTCTTCCATCCTTCTCGGGTAAAGAGGGGCAGCTGTTGATACCCAATTTTTTCCTATATATTTTTAATATACAAAATACCTTCAAAATAGCATATATATGCATATATAAGTATGTCCAAATATTTTATTATTTTTTCATAATTTTTAAAGGTCTTTAAATCAATTTATTTCCCTCTTTTATCCATAAAAACCAATAATTATTTCCAAAATCATTATTTTGGTAATTCATTTATTGGACTTTTACATTTATGCTAAAATATAGCTAAGATAATTTTTGCATATTTTTACAAATTTATTTAGTATTTTTAAGCTAAATTGCATATGATTACAATATTAGCCCTTTTAAGATTCAATTGTATTTTATATTCATTAAATTAAGTCCAGTATTTTTAAATTATTAATTATATGTTATAAGTCATTTTATTTTTTCCAATTTGTTTCCAGAAATTAATTTACTATTTTTTATAAGATTAAAAGGGGAAAATTGGCTATTTAAATAATAGCCCAATTGCATTTAAATTGTAGCCTAAATCTGACCCCAATTTAAACCCAATTTTCCGGCCCAATTCCATTTTAAACCCGACCCCTAACCTAATTTAAACGACCTACCCGGATTCCCCACCTAACCCTTTTAATCCTGGCCATTGATCATTTAGATCAACGGCCACTGTCCTCCCTTTCCATTTTTAACCACAAACGACCCCTTACCCTACCTCATTCTTCACCAAACGCCGCCCTTGAATCCCTCTTCTCTCTCAGCTCTCTCTGAAACCCCTCATGAACCCTAGCTGCCGCCATCTAATCCCACCCTAATCCATCTCAACCCTTGCCTAATCCATGGCCTCTCATGGCCATTGGAGATGTGTATCAGCCTCCTATGGCTCCTGGGTGTTTGTTTCTATGGTTTCATGGCTAGACCTCGAGGGAATCTGGTCCAGTCCTTGCTCGACTTCTGTTCATGGCCTTTCCAGTCCTTGCTCGACTTCTGTTCATGGCCTTTCTCCGGCCATCCATGACCTTTCTCTGGCCATTCATGGCCTTTCAAGGCAGATCCTTGACTTTCCTGGTTAGATCGGAAACTTTCAAGGTCTTTCTCACCTTTTCTGGATTTTTTGAAACCCTAATCCCTAATCTTTAAGATCTTTTGATTTTCTTTCAGATCTACCATAGATCTGTGCTTACTATGAATGTCTTAAGTGTTTCTCAAAAGTTCTTCAACTTTTCTTTCAAAATGACTCCTTATTAGGGTTTTCCTTTAAGTTTTTTTTTCAAAAGATCACTTCTTCGATTTTAATGATTGTTTGTGATTTTTCTATGTTTTGCTCATGTTGTTCTTCTATCTGAGTTAGCATGTTGAAAACTCTAATTCCTTTTTGGTCTCATCCGAGTTCTGAAACTGTTTGTTTAGGTGTGTACTGGTTCGATTAAGTTCTCCGTTCTTGTTGACTTATTTGATTATGAGTTTTACCATCTTTTAAACTCGATTATTGTGAAAACCTAGGTCTTTTGGTCTGAAACTGCTTGTTTGAATGTATACTTGACTCGATTAAAAGTTCCTTGATTCAGACTCTCTTTTCTTTATGTGACTTATCTGATTCTGAGTTTTACTATCTTTTTAACTCGACTATTGTTGAAACCCTAATTTTTCAAAAGGTTTCCTCTCTTGCTACTGTGAGACCTTTACTTGTTTTTGACTCTCTTCTTCACTTTGGCTATACGTGTGAGCCCTGATTATCTAACTTTGTTCACTACTGAATCCTATGCTTATTTCTACTACTATTGTATGTTGTTACTTTTGCCAATATGCTTGACCTCGCATATCTGATGCTTTTCTACAATCTATTTATATACTGAAATGCAGAATTATGTTTCTTCCTTGATTGATCTTCTTGTGACTGATTGCAAAAGCTTTTCTTTTATGAACCCTAATTTCACTTGCTTTTTTAAATTAATTGATTCCTTTCCTTTTACTGTGATGTTTTACCTTGCTGAATCCTTTCCCAAAATAAGCCTATTTTTGCACTTAGACTTGATTGTCTACTTCATGCTTTTACTGCCCTTATATGGCAATAATCAGTCTGTCCCCAAACTGATTTTCTTTCCTTAATTAAACTTGCTACTACCCGTTAAACAGTGATTCCTTAATTAAAGGGAATCACCTGTGTTAATTGATTCCGACTTGTGATTGTTTCCATATTTGTGTTAAGACTTTACTTATTACCTTATTCTTCACCTATTTTCAAAACTATAAATATCCACCCTCTTTTCTTTCAAAGACACGAACATCTAATTTCAGAACACACACACTTCACTCAAAACTCTCTCTTTTCTCTCTTACTAATTGTGCTACTGCTTTGTCTAGTCGGCTGAAAGCCAAGGCTAGGCAGTGGAAATTTGCTTATTTTTCCTTTCTGCATTTGCTTCTTTACTGGTATGTCCTAGTTAATTTTCAAGCATCAACAACAACTTGTTTCTTTAATATCCAACTTCTCTCATGCTTGTCTACTTCTGCTTATGTTTTCTGCAATCAAGTTACATTACTAGCATGTTGAAATGTGTTCCCTTCCCCTTTTAAATTAATGCTCTCCTATGTGTATGAATCCCAAACCCCACATCCCCTCTTTGTGTTTGTGTTCCCTGGCTAGTTTGTGGGCATGACAGCATCATCTATTGTTGTGCATGTCCAAACCTGACCCATCCTAGGGTCATATGCTTCTTGCAATGTATTCCCAAAACTCCTGACCACTTTGTGCAACTACTAATTCTGTGTAGTTTTAGATTTACTACCACTGTTTTCAAATCACCCTTACCACTTACTATTTCCCAGTCCAGTTTTTAAATAAATCTTTATGTTCTGCACTTCCACTATATTCTTAGAACCTAGGTTCTGCCCCTTTTGTGTGAGCCTTGCGTTAGGACCCTTGAGCTCTCTCTGAACTTGGACACATAAGGACTGACCCTTCCACACTACACTCATTTCTGTCTGGTTATGCGAACCTGGGTGTAAGCACTGCCTAGGGTCCTTTGAGACCCTTAGGGAACTTTGACACACCCAGGTCTGAGAAAAGCTTTGAGCATCATTGGCATTTGAGATGGTTTATTCCATAACTCAAAGAGGAAGTCAGAATCAGGCTTCCTCTGGTTGTAACTTCTTATTTTACACTTTTTCTGATGTAATTCAGTCATTTTGTTCTGTAATAATTTGTAATAAATATTGGGGGCTGCCTAGTGAAAAGGGATGGGTGATTATGCATGCTTTAGCTATTAGAAGGGTAGATAACATGCCTATAAGATTTGTTTTTAATAAATTCTGCATGCTTCAATTCCACACTTAGACACCATGCCTATAGGATCTAAATGGCAATAATCAGACATCATGCCTACAAGGTTAAAATCAGCTTTGAAATTAGATGTCATGTTTATAAGATTAAAATCAGTATTTTTATAGAAATCATGTCTATAGGAATTTCGCTGTAAATCCTGCCTGCTTCATTTCACGTTCGACTAGATACCATGTCTATAGGACCCAAATCAGCCTTTAATACTTAGATACCATGCTTGTAAGAATTAAAATCAGTTACAATAGAAAGCATGCCTATAGGATCTAAAATCAGTTTGACTCGTACTGTTCTGAATCAGTTTAAACAACCTACCCCTTTTATTAATACGGTTTAGAAAGTACGCCTATAGGATCCAAATCGCTCTTTTAAAACTGTTTACTGCTTTGCTGCACTCCTAATCAGTAATAGATATCATGCTTATAGGACATCACCAATACACACTTAGGCAAGCCTTAGGTAACAATGATAAAACTGAATCCGCTTTTGTTTAATTAGCAACTGCTACAACCAGCAGGCAGGCCTGATTCGGACTTCTTATCTGAGTTATGTAATAAATTGGTCTGCTTCAACAATTGAAACCCCATGCCTTAGTACTTTAAATTCTGACTCTAAATGTGTTTAAGTCATGCTATTATGTGCTTTATTTGAGGAGGTATACATGAGCCTCATAACTGCTTATATGTTTCCCTCTAAATGCAGTCTTACGTGTTTTTGTATGTCGCTTAGTTTTTTTACCTTTAAACCCAAGAGTCAGTCTAAAATCCTCCCTCTTAAAGGAATAGCAGTCTTAAATTCTTCGTGGACTGATATAAATGGGATGAGTAATAGCATGCAATAGAGGACGAGACCAATTCGTGCTTTAATACCTTAACGGGGTGGGAAGGGTAGATATGGATATGATGATCGATGCGCTAATACCACGTGTATCCCCTCTTCTGAGGAGTATCATACCGGGTATCGCATTGATGTGATCTATATTATAAATAAACCTAGGACCCCCTTTTCTTTTACATTTTCAAGTATTTGTAGAACTGTAACTTCTTTTCAAAACTCGCCTTTTAACAATTGTTTTCAAATTCTTATGTGTTTAAACTTAAATCCCCTCCTATTTGAGCCTATACTTGTTTGTTTGCTAATTGTACAAAATTCACAAAACTGTCTGGCCGGGAACCACACTAGTGGATCTTGAGGGGTGCCTAATATCTTCCCTTTAGGATAATTTCAAGCCCTTACCCAATCTTTGGTTATCAAACAAACTTAGAAACGAACCCAATAGGTGTCCTAATGCACCTTAAATCATTAGGTGGCGACTCTTCAAATGCAAACCCAGTTCCCAAAAGGAATGAGTTGTTCCATACCCAAAATGTCATAAACCCGATCTTCCAATGCAAAGAGGGAAAAAGGGGGCACGACACCAATTAGAGTTCGTCGAAAAAATTCTGCAAAATCAGCATGTACTAATTAATATACATGAAAAAGTAGATATAATCACAATTTGTATTGCATGACCCCAAAATAATAAAAATAAAATCCAAAAATCATGGCAGAGTGATATTATTGGTCATCAGGACGCTTCCTATACATGGACACGTATGAAATTTCAGGCCACTCAGGATCCATAAAAAAAATGTACTACTGTAATAAAAAATTTCTGTTACATTTCGCAGTCGGAAAAAAAGGAGTAATGAGAATTGAACTTTAACCTACTATGAAAAGATTTCCATTAATAATACGATGGTTGGTGGAAGAAGAACTAATACACGGGACAATGAATTCATGGCTAAATGATATATATTCTCAGTTTAATTTTTAATTACTAAAGTTATATTACTTGATATTATATAAACATCATGTGTTTGATAGTTATGAATGCATTTGCATGAATAAGTCATTGTAATTATCTCCAAAATCTAATACTATGTTCGGTCCATAATAAGTGACTTTTTAGCATTTGACACACCCTTTAAAAAAATATAAACTCATATAGAAAAAAAAGATGTATTCACTAAATTACCTTTAATTAACTGTTACCTTAATACATTGGGATATGTAAATAAGGTAAAATTTTGAAAAAATAAATTAATTCCTTCTTGATTATGTAAAATGACACTTATTTTGGACCAAAATAAAAAGACCAAAAAGTCACTTATTATGAATCGAAGGGAGTAAACTCTAGGGATATTCACAAAGAGATCAAAGACATTAAATATTATCTTTCTCAAAGGCATCTCGATAATTTCGTAAACTCATAGAATATTCACAAAGAGATCAAGACATCAAGTATTGTCTTTCTCAAACCGAAGCGATCAGGAGACGTTTTTCTTTCGAAGCAACTTAAATATGATCGAACGCTTCTTAACAATCAAATACTTATCACTCTATAAATAATGAAAGCAGGAACCCTAGATGTAGGCAGATTGTTTTAATATTTCAATAACAATCATGCCAACAAATACAAAATTTATATGGAAATCCATAATATTCATTGCATTGTGGTTCAGGATTGAGTTCATTATAATCATTTAAGCATTGTGTAATGCAACAATTTTCATCACAATATTCATAATTGCATGGACCTAAATTCCCAGCACATCGATAATGGTAATCATCCAATTTTGTCGAGTTTATTCCTCCAGCTAAAACCCTAGTCATTTCCGTAGGAGCCAAGTTGCTATTTCCCATGCCAACTACAATAAGAAGAAGAAATATGGGAAGAGATAAAATCGTGATAAATAATATATATATATATATATATATATATATATATATATATATATATATATATATATATATATATATATATATATATATGATTAAATGTAAAATCATATATATGTAGGGTTCTTTTGATTGATGGTATTGAGACAACTGACCCCAACATGTATATTGTGTATAATTAATATATAATTTATATGTACCGGCTAAAAAAAGTAAACATAAATCGGGCCGGCTATCTGTGTAAAGAATCCAACATATACAACATCTTGTTGACCGTATATGAAAAAAATAATCACCACATAACTGAAGCAATATTTGATCGGCGGTATTAAATGATACCAATATTAAGTCATGTGTGAATCTATTTATTATTTTATGCAAGATAGAATATGGAATAAAAATATATATGTTAACTATGTGGGATAAAGTATTTAAAGAGAAAAATATCCCTTTAGAGTAAGTAATCCATATGTAACAATCATATCATTATTAATCATCACATAAACGATCAATAATTATAATTCCTGTATAACTAATAAGTGAACCAAGTAATCCCCTAAATTTCCTAAATCAACATTTCCTTTGCCAATAAAGTAATTATAATGACGACTCAGAAGGCCTACCTACTCCATCTGTTTCAGTTTATATGAACATATTTCTTTTTTGGTCCGTTCTAAAAAGAATATTTAGAACGATCCTTTTCTAAATTGGAAAACAATTTAGCTTAAACTTTCAATTTTACCTTTAACGAAAAGCTTTTATAACTATACAAATACTCTGGACCCCTTCCGGGCTTGTTTAGGACCACAAATTTCAAATCTTTATTTTTTCTTAAACTTCATGTTCAGTCAAACAAATTCACATGAATTGGAACAGAAGGACTATTATTTTTCCCAATACAACACCTGCTTTATTTAAAACCTATTTTTATATTGAATCAGCAATTCCTATGGGAATAAAATCAGATTGAGAAAAATAAATTTTCCAAACTTTCCACCGGTAAGAACTGTACTAATTATTTAACACCAATTGATGAACATTTGATGTGTTAAAATGTTAATTTTACTAATTGGTAAAAAAAGTTTGTTCCATTGATATAACATAAATTGAAGTTTGAATCCAAATATAGCTGAACGAATTTGAATTCTTAAAAGTTGTAAAAAATTGTACAAATAATGTCATTAAATAGTAATTTAATGGTGTCAAATATTAAGAGACGTCATATAACAGATAATTTAATTAGAAAATAAATACGCACCTGACACAAAAATGTGAAGAAGAACAAAGCAAAGCATTGTAGAAGGAAACAAAATGGCCATCTGTGAAAAAAATTGGTGCTGAATTTTTTTTATTTATTGATGCAGTAGTTTTATTTTTCTTGGAAAAGTTTGGCTATATATTGCTGAGAAAAGTATTAGGGTATTTATTGGATAGGATTTAGAGTCAGAAAAAAAAGGACTATATTGGCAAATGCATTATAAGTATTTGTGTTTTGTTAATTTTTGTAGATTCTCAAAATCTTTTTAACTAATTTGACTGAGTTTTATATGATGAGTTGACTGTTTACTCCATTTTTTTCTGATACTTTGTTGAGATTTATCTAGTTATTAAAGAAATTCCATTTTATTTGTTATTCACATTTGAAAGTTTTTTTAAGCTATATTTTAGCGAAACTACATACTTGTTTATAGTTACTACTACTATACTATATATATAAACTTGTAATGTAAGTACAGCAGAAAAAAAGAATTACAAAATATATATATATATATATATATATATATATATATATATATATTAAATAATCAAAAACCATTCTTCCACTTCAATTGGCTCGTTCGAGGTAAGTAACTGATAATAGGCTAGATTCATGTAATTTGGCGATTGTTTACGCCTCAGCATGACTATGTTTCACTGTTATAAGATAGTTAAATGATAATAAATTGGCTCTAATTGTGAATTTCATGTTTTGCAGGAGTGAGTGGCATGTATGAGGACTTACAACTGTAATTGGAGTTAAATTGAAGCAAGAGAAGCCCACAGGAGCTGAGTATGTGGGAAGATGAGAAAAAGAAGAGCTTAAATGAAGACCCAGACTAGCGCGACCGTGCTAGCCCAAGAATTCGAGGCAGAATGGTAGGCCTTATGCGCAGTCATTAGTGCGTCCACTAGCGTGACCGCGTAGCCCAGCTCCGGAAAAATAAACTTCAGGGGTAAACTTGAAAGTTCGGGGGTGAATCCACTTAACTTATAGAAGGTCCAGCTCGCCCAAGGGAACATTATCAAAGTTTTCATAGCTTAGTTCAAGGCAAGGAGAGGCAGGAGGCAAGGAGGATAATTCAACATCGAATTCTTCCCTTCTTCCTCTTGTGTTTTACTATTTTGTGATAAATTTGACTATTGTTATGATGAACACTAGTATGAGTAGCTAAATATTTAGTCTAAGGTTTTGATGGAACCTATTGAAGGATGAACTTCTTGTTATGTTAATATAGTTTGCTCAGTTTAATCTCTATTTATTCAACTATGTTCTTATTGTAGTAAATTGATAGGATCCTCAATTAGCTGTGCCTATTTAGTGTGCATAACTCGGGAGAGAGTGCATATTTAGGTAATTGTTTAACAACGCCACTCCCAAAGTATATGAGGGATCAATAACCGAGGGTTTAAAGGCAGGATTAGGGATAACGAAGTCTTAGGTGCAATTTAAAGTGAGCTATAATAAACAAAGCCAGCTAGCGTAACTCGGGAGTGCGTCTAGTAAATTGTCGTGATTACTCGGGAGAGATTTACGGTAATAGGAGTGCTCATGATTGATAGAGACGATTAGGCAAATCTATGTGAAACATAACCGGAAGGGATTCCATCAATAGGGGAAATCATAACCTTAGATCCTTCTATTAATTATTTACAACTTAATCATAGTTAATCTTCAGTTGCTTATTTTCAGTCAGTCTTAGTTAGTAGAAACATCCTCAATTGTTATTCACAACGTTTGGGAAATTGATTACGTAGAATTTCATAAGTCTAATGAGAGTAATTGATAGGTTAATTCCTTGTGGGTTCGACTCTGGGCAAAATACTCAGATTATATTTGCAACGTTCGTGTGTCCTTTTTATAAGGCATAGTTGGGCGTGATCAAAGGACATCATCAGAACTTACACAAATGATCAATTTAGTCATGTTAATAGATAATTATGTATCATAGTTTAAAAGTATTTATTGTGATGATGTCTTATTGAACACTTCTTTGGAGATGATATTTTTTGTGTATGTTTCCTTATAATGGTTTGGTTGCTCTGTCATACCAGAACTCTTCTTAACGAATAGTTGTTCGTGCAAAAAACTCATTGCGAATATATATATATAAGTTTTTGGATGGAATTACTAATTGCCAACAAAGCTTATTTTACACTGTTTTGATCCGTTAAGTAACAAAGTTTTAATTCTTTCAGGTCATAAATTCACTATTTGTTAAGTGTACACATCAGCCTTGTTAGTTTGTTGTGCGTTCTCCACGTCAGGATCGGAGCCGAACCTCCATAGCTTTGATCCAAACTCTATAATTATCTTTAAAAATTCATTGAATATATACAAATTATTAATTTAGAACTCAATAACTCAGAAGAAATAGAATTCAGAACCCATTAACTTTATTACCAACTTTTTTAGTATAACCATATGGTATTCCAAGTTTACTGGCATGACTAATATGGATTCGCGTCAAGTAAGTCTACTATGACGGTAAAACGCTTCTCGCAAGAGATTTTCCCAAAACTTGATTTAAAGATCTCTAATTAAGGAGGAGGAAATCCAATCATCTTATCACACCTCATAATTGTATATAAATTATTTATTTGGATCAATAAAAATAAAGGATAAAAACAATTCTTCTATGCAAAACATTTTTGACATGTCATTTATATGTGAAATTAAAAAAGTAGTAAGGGAGTATTAGGCATGGTGTAAAATGTTTCTAATAATTGTTTCCTGTTGATAATATTTTTTTCCCGTATTTGGTTGCTTTAAATTATTATGAATATTTTATTTAAGTAAAAATAATTTACACTAACTCAAGTGACATTGGCAGAAGAAAAGCTTTTATTTTTACAATCAAAATTCTCCCCCACTTGGAGTTTTAAAAAATTCTTTATAAAAGTGGGGATAAAAAGAAGAAAATACAAAACACGTTTACCTTTTGGTCCCTTCACATGTTTTTCTTTGAATTCTTTCAACTAATCATAAATATAAATATTTAATCAGAGGTCTCGAGATTGTATTTTGATACGGATTTCTTTATATGAAAATCATTCTTTTTAAATAGGTTTTATGTATGACGAATCCGAATTAGTCAGATTCCAATGTCGTAATGAGGTATTAATCAAATCCTAAGGGTCGTTTAATTGGGAAACATGTCATCCCATGATTAATTATCCCGAAACTTATTATCCTAGGATTAATTATCCTACCCTCCCATAGGGATAAAAAACATACTACAATCCGGGATTATTTATACCACGATTATATTCCCACCAAACATGGGATAAACTCATCTTAAATTTAACTTCGGGATTAATTATTCCTTATCGCTCATTCGAAACGAGCCCTAAGTCGTTTGGTTAGGAAATAAGTTATCTTACGATTAATTATCTCGGGATTAGTTATCTCGGAATTGTTATCCCGTCCTTGATCCTCCCTTAGAGATAAAAATAATACTACCATCGCGGAATTAATTATACCGTGCTTTTATTCTAGCCAAACGCGAAATAAACTCATTTTAAATTTTATCCCAACATTAATTATCCTTCGTCCGTCGTACCAAACAAGCCCCTAACGAGAATATCCATTTAAAAAAAAACAGCCACCAAACCACGTGAAATGAGTTGTTCTTTGGAACATAAACACAGTAGTACTATGATTTACTATATTAATAAATTTTATCTCCTGCTTCTATGGATGTTGTCATTTCTAGAATCCCACTAACAATTCGGGTCGACCCATAATATCGTTAACCCGACCCGGATAAATTCAGGCTGAGCTCCACTCAACTTCCTTCACTATCCACTGAATTTTGGCTTCATGCAGCAATCGTTGCTTGTTTCTGTTCCAGGTCAGTTAAATTTTTATCTGAATTTCCATTTTTCCAGTCCTTTTTTGGGGTATGTTTGATTTGTATAAAATAAATAATTTTTAGTGATAATTGAATTATGGGTTCTTTTTTATTATTTCAAGGTATTGGTTGCTTAAAGAATAAGAATTTACCAATTAAATAATCAGACCCTTTTGACAAATGACATGTAAAAGTTGGAAACTTGGGAAATGATTGATGTTTTCTCAATGGTTTTTCTGGAACTTGGAATGGATTGATGGCAACTATGATTTGGGAACTCTAGCAACTAATTTTGTAGTGACAACCTTTGTTGCTCTGACTCTGCAAAAATGTCGCCAAGTGCGTTTCGAGTCCTCCAAAAGTAGTGTATTTTTGGAGGATCCGATACAGGTACGGCAATATTTTTGGAGAGTCGGCACGACATAGGAGACCACATAGAACAATGGATATACTTGCTGAAGTTTGTCTTTAACTAGGAAAATTAAAATCTATTTCTGCTAGTTCTTTTTTTTTTTTTTGGTGGTTGGGATAACCGAGAAATCCTGGAGCGCCAGTGTTTCACGGTTCGAAACTCGGTAGATAATGGGCCCGCTCTTCTACCATTCCCCACGTGAATACTAGGCTTTGTCTGCGACACGGTTCGAACTCGCACCTAACCCACACATCACGCGTTCCACTCTCACCACTAGATCAAAGCCCGAGAGGAAAATCCAATTATGATATCTTATTCTTAGGCTTTTGATTTGTCTTTACCAACTAGTATCTTGGGCACTTGATATGGCTGAGCTGAAGAGATTGATTGTACTGAAAAAAAATGTTTGTACCTGAACAATCTTGGGTTGTACTATTTGTCTCATATATTAGGCTCTAAGCAAATTGGATAAAGGAAAATATGGAATTTATGGGTTAATATGGAAGGAAGATATGGACTTTCTGGGTAATATGCGAATCGGAGAAGGAAGATAGCAAGAAAAAAAAAGTAAAAGAAAAGGAAGATTAGAAATGAAAAGCTGCAGAGCTCAAGTGGTTATTTGACATTCCATAGAAACAAAAGTCAAGTTAACAACCTTAAGGACTGTTAGGTATCGTTTTCTCTTTGATCAAGTTAATCTTAAATTCTCTAAGAAAATGCCATGTCATTAATACTAGAGTATTTTAGTTAATGCATAATATTGGTTAATAGTTAGTAACCTATGCAACTTCAAACAATTACCCGTAGTTACAGTGTGAAGGCGCAAACGCGATGCCCTTTTGAGTATTTTAATTACTGCATCACATTGGTTTATGCAAAGAGACAAAAGAAGTTCAAAACTAAGCTATGTTGCGTGTACTCTCCAAAATGATGTTGCACCCGTGTCAGATCTTCCAAAAATTCACTACTTTTGGAAGATCCGACACACATCCAATGATATTTTCGGAGAGTCCAAGCAATATAGAAACTAAGGTACTTGAAGGTTCAAGCCTGTTTACGGCACCTTTTGTTAAGCATTTTGTGATCCTATAGTTACTGTACTCCATATATATGTTTCTCTTTTATATTGAATTCTACTTATATTCATTTTCGGATTCATTCTTCTTATCAAATGTCTTTCCTCATGCCGTGTTTGAAAATTGACATTTCTGTATAACGATGACTGGCTTCTTGTAGAGGAAATAATGGATGAGGCACCACCAAAGTCATTACGGCAAAAAATGTCAGCCTATTGGACAATGGCGTGTGAAATGTATTACAGCAAACCAATTTCACACTGGATTCTTCTGTTTCTAGGTAGCATGGGGATGCTTGTCGCGTTCCCTGCTTCTAGCCTCTTGTCCCGTATATATTTTGCAAATGGTGGGAAGAGTAAGTGGATAATTTCATGGGTTTCAGTTGCAGGATGGCCTCTCATCGCGATAGTCCTAATTCCTTCGTACTTCTTTCTTAAAGTATTCCCGACGCCACTTGACTTAAAACTAACTTTATCTTATGTTGTATTGGGTTTCTTGAGTGCTGCTGACAACCTCATGTATGCATATGCCTATGCTTACCTCCCAGCATCAACTGCTGCTCTTTTGGCCTCGACTTCACTGGTTTTTTCTGCACTATTTGGATATCTTCTCGTGAAAAACATTATCAATCTATCAATTATAAATTCTATCGTGATCATTACTGCTGCCATGACGATCATTGCTCTTGATTCTAGCTCAGACAGGTATGGATATATCACCGACCGTCAATACATTATAGGTTTTGTGTGGGATATACTGGGATCTGCACTCCATGGTCTAATTTTTGCCTTGTCAGAGTTGGTTTTCGTGAAATTACTCGGTAAAAGATCGTTTCTTGTTGTTCTGGAGCAGCAACTCATGGTTTCCCTCTTTGCCTTTATATTTACAACAATCGGACTTGTTATAAGTAACGGTTTCCATGGAATGAAATCTGAGGCAACTACATTCGATGGTGGGGCCAACGCATATTACTCGGTTATTGTTTGGGGAATAATCACTTTTCAGTTGGGTGTCTTGGGAGCCACTGCAGTTGTTTTCCTCTCCTCTACTGTTTTGGCCGGTGTCCTTAACGCGGTAAGAGTACCAGTAACGAGCATTGCTGCTGTTATATTGTTGCATGATCCTATGAGTGGTTTCAAGATTCTGTCTTTGATTATTACATTCTGGGGATTTGGCTCTTATATTTACGGCAGCTATAGCCCTGCGAAAAAGGATGCCCTGCAAACTATTTCTTAGTTTTCGTGTTTTTTTCCATTATTTCATCCTTCTCACCATTGATAGGATTGGAGATCACAAAGTGTATGTATATGTTTGACTGGCTAAATTATACATATTTGCTGCTTAGTTGAATAGAACAACTAATACTGCAATTGCAGGGAAAAGCGATGAAGTTGAAACTATATATAGTAGTAATATTCATGCACAAGATGTATTTACTTTCTTGTGGAATCTATAGTAAAATGTTAAAGTTCTCTCTTATCATTTCATTGGCTGAAGATGCTAGTTATGAGAAATTAATAATAGGAAGGCTTTTCCTATTTAATTTTTTGAGCATTAGAAGTTTCCCCATGGTCAAGTCTTGGTGGACAGAGTGATTGGATACATGTATTGGGTAGTAGATACTTGATGGAATAGTCAAAGTACATGCAAGATGCATCAGCATTATATATATATATATATATATATAAATATTTTTAAAAAAATGAACATATGATCACTGCAAAAGGTGTGCACTTTCTCATTGCATATTATCTATTGTAAGGGGAAGAGTGTTCACTTTCTTATGGAATTTAGTACTCTGGTCATATTGTTGGTAAATTTGAGTCACTTATTATTTGACTGAAATAGCATATTGAGTGTTGGAAACTCTTAAATAGACAACAAGGATCCTACTTAGAACTGAAAAACAAAAAGGAAAAGAAAAAGGGAGGACAAAATAGGTAAAAGAAAAAGGAAATTCCGTTGCCGGGACTTGAACCCGGGTCTCTCGGGTGAGAGCCGAGTATCCTAACCACCTAGACTACAACGGATTGTTGTTAACAATAACCACAATATATTTATAATAAATATTTAAAGATAACTCAAATACTCATTTATCTAGTAATCCAGCTATTTTTCTAGCTGAAAAAATCTTTTCAGGAACAATTCCCTACATGAATTTCATTTAAGAACCATTACTTTTTAAGTCTTTACGTCAATTTACCAGCTTATTAGCTTAATAAAACAATATTTTCAGTTAGAAAAAGATATCAAGAATTTTAGACGGGTAAGTTGATATAGAAAACCTTGTTTGAACTCAGTTCAGTATATGAGATCTTTACACAAATAGCCGAACGGATTCATTATTTGCTTTTTCTAGCCAATATACATAAACCATACATTGATTATACACAGTTTTACATATATTACATATTGATTAAGCATATATAATACATCCATCAATTGTGTTTAGTTTAAGCAGTTAGGTGAACGACTATTTGGGTTAATTCTTCAATTGGAAAGTCACTCGGCAAAAATTAAAATAGCAGAGGAAAAGAAAAAAAAAGTTTGGGGGGGGGGGGTTGAAGGGGGGGTGTTTTAATATATAACACACTCCATATAGACAATTTGATTCACCTTAGAAGTCAAAATAGTGAGATCACAGATGGGAGAGTATATACAAACAAACACCAGCAAGCATTACAAAGTGTTCATTTTTTCTAAGGACAACATCTTAAAAGCCAAACAAAGGCTTAGATGGACATGGAAATCTCATTTGAGGAGTGTCTTGACAATGGACTTAACATTCAGCTTCTTCAAGTCTGTATATGACTGCCCACATCCCACAAACATGACCGGGGCTCCGGATATGTAAACCATGGATAACGCTGCACCCACCTATGACCGAAACAAAAGGATGAACATAAGAATGTTAATCATATGGTAAGCAAAAAGAACGGTGCTATGTATTTGTTGGAAGGAAGAGATCAAAACATATTTATAATGGAATCGACCAAGATCATGTACCTTGTCATCGATAGTGTCAAACTTGGTCAGCAAAATTCCATCAATTAACCTCGGATTTGGTGAAGGTGAGAGGTCACCCAATTTCTGCAAAGAGAAATCAAGAGCAAATAGAGCATAAGATGCAGATACAAAGAAACTATGAAAATAAAGTATCATAACCATGTATAAGCAAACCTGGTTAAACTTTGACAGTTGATCAACAGCATCATTGCCGACAAGTGCCTCTCCAACAAAAAGGATCAGATCTGGACTATTGACATATATAAGCTTTGACAATGCTCGCATCAATGGTTCATTATCCTGTGGAACATGAATCTTGGGTGTAAATAAATGCTAACGAATAAATGGGTTAAGGAAACAACATATACAATCACCAAATTCCACCAAATAAGCTAGAACTCGTAGAGGGACCCCCACGCCCCAGAAACATTGGACATGTTGGTAACTTTGAGATGTGAAGCTTCAAAATTCAATTCTACCTGCATCCGACCAGCTGTATCGACAAGAACAACATCGGAACCATTTCGGTTAGCCTCCTGAATTGCTTCTTTAGCAACAATAGCAGGATCCTTCTCATACCCCTTCTCAAATATTGGGATCTGATAAACAGAAAATTAAAACGAGTCATCAGCTTGTAAAACGTTTCCACCCAGTGAACATCAAGAATTTCCATAAACATAGACTTCAAATCATGACATACCTGAAGCCTACGTGCATGAGTGCGTAGCTGTTCAACTGCTCCTGACCGGAATGTGTCACAAGCAGCCATCATGACATTGATATTATGCTGCAAAAGCCAATAAGCAACCTGCAGAATGGCAGATGGAACCCTCTTAGTTAATATAAGAAGGCACTTTGAATAATTAAAAACAAAAGCTCATATTAGTTTAACCTTAGCAAGATTGGTAGACTTTCCAACTCCATTAACTCCAACAAAAACCACAACATATGGTTTTCCTTGCTCCTTTGCAGCATGAACATCCCTTAGAATATCAATGGAGCGCTTGGGAGTCAAAATGCGGACAAGAGCCTCCTCCATTGCTGCCTGTTTCAATCAATTCAGCACACCATAGTAATATGTTCAGAGTTCAGATTAGACCACATAGGAAAAAGATGGACTGAAAAGATATTTCAAGTTTCCGCATGCAATTATTCTGGTTTTAAATACCTCTTTGAATCTTCTTTCTTTTCCTAGTTGGATGGGGAGCGAGGGAGCAGGAGAATCCAAAGATTTTTGGGCTTATAAATCTTTTCATGGCTGGCTAAATAAGGAATTTCTATCAAACAAATAAATGCCACAAAGAATATGTAAGGAACAGTCACAACTGTGAAAACAGTGTGGTTAGATATACACAATGGATATTTCTGTAATCGTGTGTTTGCACTACGGATCTACCTTGAGCCATACTCATTTACCTTGAATATTAATGAGTCAATTAGTAGTGTACAAGATATGGTTCCATGGTGAGTGCTATTTGTGGACGATATCGTGCTAATTAACGAAACTAGAAAGTAAGCCAACAAAAAGCTAGAATTTGGAGAAACACTCTACCGAGTAGATTTAGAATAAGTAGGAGTGCAACAAAATACCTGCATTGCAAGTTTATTGTTAGCCCCTTGACAAAGGTCTTCGGCAGGTGTGGGTTGTGACAAGGATTCTCATGATGGCCTTGGCACACAACCTGAAAAATGGGGCAACATCATGAAGGGCTGTTCGGCATGACGGACAATGCGGGGTTCGACAAACGCACCTTGAACGGAAGCAAGGCGCATTTTACTTAGATGTGCGGGTTGGCAAAACAATGGCAAGGCAAAGCCATGTCAAGCAGGGGCAAAGACATGGCAAGGCAAGGCAAGAAAAGGCGGGACAAGCAATGACAAATGCTACGGACAGATTTGATCAAGTCGGGGGCGACTTGACTTGGGCAGGCAGCTGTGACAATGAACGTGTGTGGCTAAGTCAGTGGGCGGCGAGTTGTGGCAATGACATTGGCGCGGAGCAGTGTCAAAGGCAAGGTTGGGCGCAATGCCAGCCTTGGCACAAAGCAGCTGGGCGAAAATCAGACCATGCTGTGCACAAGCAGCAGTTGGAAAACATGTGCAAAGCACATGGGAAGCAGTTGGCAGTTGCAACCTCTTCCAAGACATGCTGATCATGGCCTAAAAGTGTGCCCACGTTTTTGTACTTTGTCTTAACTTGTTGCCCATCAGTTGGGGCTTGTCAACTGATTGTAGCCTTATAAATTCTTGCTTAGGCTGTCCAAAACGGAGAGAGAGAACTTAGTCTAAGGCATTGTGAAGCCAAATACGTCTAAGTCATTTTCCTAAGGGTGGGAAAACCATTTTGGGGCAGGGAATTAGGGAATTCTTTGTCTTGGCCATAGGGTTGGCTATTGTGTTCTTGTATTCACTTATTAATACAAGTTGGGAAGAAATTCCTGTATATCGTGTGCCTTTATCTACTGTTTTTGCTGCCTATTTTCATTCTAAGTGCAAACGTCCCTAAAAATAAAACTAAGTGTTGGAAAGGCTGAAGTCAAGGCTGGGCTTGACTGTCGCACGGAGGTGAACCTCGGGCTGAGTTCGAGTGACACAAATCACCCCTGTGACATTTATCCAGCAAAAGAAGAATGACATTGAGGTAAGATTAGATGGGATTGTGATGCCTACTTTAAGAAAATTCACATATCTAGACTAACTCTTTTTGAGAAAATGATATCATCGGCAAAGAATGGATGTAGAGAACGATATCGTACACAAATAGCACTCTACCGAGTAGATTTAGAATAAGTAGGAGTGCAACAGAATACCTGCATTGCAAGTTTAGCCAGTAAAAGAAGAATGACATTGAGGTAAGATTAGACGGGATTGTGATGCCTACTTTAAGAAAATTCACATATCTAGACTAACTCTTTTTGAGAAAATGATATCATCGGCATAGAATGGATGTCTCCATTTTGGAGTTCCTAATTTGTCTTTATTGAGTAGTGGAATGAAATGGCCCCAAATGGAACGGAATGGATGTAGAGAACTCATACAACCAACTCCAGTTAATTTGGGATTACACCACATCATTTGCCACCCTTTAAAGCTTAGTATTAAGACATTGCACTTTCTAAAATTATGAGAGGTTCCTACTTGCTTACCTGAACTGTTGAAGATATTCTTGTAAATGAGGTAAGTTTTTTACCCTCCAGACTTGCTGCAACTGATTCACACAGCTTTTCAGCTATTTCCTCAGCCTGTAAAATATGCACAAAACTGGTCAACCAAGTTTAACATGAAAGCCTCTGAGAGAAATTTGGTCATCTACTAAAGGAAATCTCTCTTTTACTTTACAATTGGAAGAGCTGGGGGGGGGGGGGGTAAGTAACTATTTAACTTACCACATTCTTGGTCATCAGCCTGTCCTTAAGAGCTTTCAGAGCTGGTTCCAGGTCAGTCTTCTCCAAGTTTGCCTTACCTGCGATACTGGATACACAAAAGCAATTCTAATTATTTAGGTGAGCCAGTAATCCATAGTGAGATAGAAATTCAGATGACTGAAAATTGGATATTCTATATAAATCAAATGCAGTACAATGAAAAGTAGGAACTGAAACTGGATTCATGTGTTTCCCTAATTTTCTCTGCTTCTTATGACTCGAATCAAATTTAATTCACAAAGTAGAGAGAATGTAAATAACTGTATACTTCTTTTGTCTTAAGCAAGTCTATAATTAAAAAATTTGGATCCCTTCAGAGAAACTAACCGCGAAATGGCATTAAAGGGTAATCAAAACTTTAACTCCTTAACACATCCTACGGTATCAAAAGATAATTTAAGGGTCAAATTCAGTGATATTAAAACTTTCTGAAAAAATATTGACACCGTCATCAATTAAATGAGATTTCCTGAATGTACTTTTCTCTTCGAGTGAACAGGAGAAGAACAACTGATGCAAACCTCATAAACAAAAGTAATAAACAAAACCAAAGCATTTGGATAGCAATTTAATGATCCTGACCTGTCCTGCTATCAACCGTGGATGAGAATTTACCTCTGGAACATGGATGAGAACCAGCCTTTCTTCTTTGCTTCAACCTTGTTGTCTTTCCATGGTTCTTCATCATCCCCGGTCTCACTATCACTACTTAATATCTCCTCTTTGTCCATCATACTGTCACCTTGTTCTGCTGCCACAACTGTCACATTCTCATTCCCATTCTCACTCACAGGATTTGTGAAATCTAATTTTGGCTCAGAAGGTGAATCATCCCAAACTCGATTCTTCTTTATCTTTTTTGTAGGCTCTGCCTTGGAGCCTTTGTTTACAACAGTATCTGCTTTCTTTCCACCTTTAACCCTGAGCTTCTGTAGCTTATTTACATCAAAAGCCCCAGCAGCGGAATTCCTGTTCTCTTTACCGTTAACCTGCACTACTCCATTTACAATACTTCCGTTAGAATGCCCATTCTCCTTAACATCCCCTTTCACTTTATCGCCATCTCCACCATCGTTTCCTGAGTCACTACCACCCTTTTTATTGTTGCCTCCATTAGTACCACCCTTTTGCACCTGGCCTTGCTTCTTACCAAGATTATTGTTGACAGGCTTTGTCACCGGCTTCGATTTCTTGATATCCTCAGCACGAGCCTCGGCCTCTTTCCGGAGCTGCTGGAAAATATCATCGAATTCATTGTATACAGTCTTTTTGGATTCATAAATCTCAGAGAATTCACGTTTAACCATAGCAAGCAACTCATCCACATACAAAAGATGGAGAATCCGCTGATAGACAGCAACAAAAACAAGCCCGAGTTCGTTGTGGAAAGTCCATTTAAGAGTGTATGCAGCTCCAGGAACATCATAATTGTATGATGCAGCACCTGAACGTTCCTCCAAAAGACACGAACGAATCAATGTGTCAATTGGGGAGCCTCTAAGAGCATTTCCAAGCTCTTTACATGTCCAGAGGATCAAACCCCCTCTAGTGAATATCAGTAACTGCTCTAACATCTCCGAACTCAAATTCAACCCTGCAACCAAAAGTTTGACGCCGAAAGAAAAAAATCTTCAGAATTTAAGGGAGAAAAACAACTTCAGAGAAAGTAAAAATAAAAACAAAAGTTCAGAAAATGAGAGACAGAGTTGACTTGAATTGTGTCCTCGACAATTGGGCTTGATATTGATGATCTTTGTGCAAACACTATAGAAGAAAACGATAATCAACATGAAAAAAGAACCTTATGTGATAGACTTCCTTTATTGACCCTACTTAGTTGGATTGAGTCTTGTATTTGATTGTTAATTAGTTGGCCAAGTTCTTATACTTGTTTTTAGCTAATTGCTTCATGTACCTTTCTTTCTTTTTCGGCCTGTGTAGTTACGTTGGATCCCTGTTTAAGGAATCCAGCTTGCATACCATTTTAGTCTTATCACAAGTTGAGAAGATTTAGATTCATTGAGAAGAGAGTGACAATACTACATGAGAAGCTAGAAGAGAAATTCAACAAGCAACCAGCCCAAAAATACCTACAAAGGCTAACTAGTTAGTTAATTTAAACCAATATAATGACGAGGCAAACTTGATATGTTAGAAGTTAAATACAAGACACTGGCATTTACGATTCTATATACTGTTTTTAGGTCCATACTCACACTTCACTATTTCTTATTTATTTTTCAAATTTTCTTATATTCAGAGTAGGCCTGTTGCAACTGGAGTCCCATGCAAATGATAAAAATTGTTTGAAAGTTCCCTATGGAAGAATTAGATACCAAAGTTGAATCAAATTATGAAACTAGTATTGATAGGAAGATTTCCTTGGTAACTATTCTGATGCATATGTACATAAAAGATATATCTTCTTAATTTCATTCTTCCAAAAATTAATGACTTCATATCCTGTCCAATTGTTTTATCCACTTTCCATAATAGACCATTAGGGCGGAACACGGAAAAAACATATATGGTATCTGATTAACTAAGGCATGAGCATAGCATAATTTAAAGTGTGCTATTCAATAATAAGAAAAGATTGCAAAATTGAATGCGATTATACCATTTTTGGCGACTTCGATTTCTTCGCCACCAGCTCCCCATACTTAATCCCTAATTCCAAGCCAACGGTCTTAGAGGCAACTTGATTTGGATACTACGCAAGCGTGCAACAATATATAAAACAAGTTTTAATTCATCTGCTATTCGTTTATCTAAAGCTTGCCAATCTAGTACTCATTATAAGCTTATAAATGATCCTGACTGTCCCATTTTCAGTATGATTAACTGTTGTGACTTACGATCATTTTCCAGTATGTTTTCCTTCCTAGTTTACCATATGTTAGGTTGTTTCGACGGTTTAGTTTCCCATATATGTTGACATCCAGATTGCTTAGCTTGCTAGATTCATGTACATGATTCTAGCACCCATAGACCATCCAGATTTTCAGACACAAGTGGAACAACTCCACGTCATACGGTTTTCAAGGACTCCTTCCATAACTTTCTCAGGCATCTTACGTTTTTTCTTAATTAAATCAGTGTAGCTTGCACCATAAGCGAGTTTATGATAAAATCATAAAATGCAACCATACTTTCTTTTGCATTAAACCTTGTTTCTTCCTTGACTTAATTCTTAAGTGTACCATTAAGGATGAAACACAGCTTGATCCAGAAGAAAATATATGCAAGGCAAACTGATTCAATTAAGAGAGAAAGTACGACACCAGAGAGAACTGTGAAAAGAATGTCCAAGGTGGGAGAGTCCTAGAAACTCGCATGAACTAGAGTTGTTCCAATTGTATCAAAAAATCTCGACGGTTCTGAGCGCCACAATCACATACGAGAAACTAGGTAGTCTAAACGGCAAAATGTACGAGAAACTAGGCAGTCGAAACAACCTAATAACATATAGGAAACTACTCTGAAAACATATTTGTATATGGGCATAAGTGAATATGCCGAAAAGGGACAGTCACGACTATTTACAAGCATGTATGAGTGCTAGATTGACAAACTTTGGACAAACAAATAGCAGAAGATATAAAACTTGTTTTAAATAATACAACGTGCTTGTATGACGATCTAAAGTAAGTTGCTCTAAAACAAATGGATCTTTCCTTGCAAAGCTTGGAATTAAAGAATTAAAGAATGAGAAACTGGCGACGAAGAAAGCAAAGTCACCAGAAATGGTATAACTGTGTTTAAGTTTTGCAATTTTTTCTATCACTAAATAGCAAAATCTAAACCATATTATGTTAATGCTTTAGTTAATTAGCATCTATTAAAGTCTCATTCTTCCTGTGTTTTTATAGATTCGTACATGTGTAAGTGTAACTAATGCAATGCATACCATGATATTTTTTTTATATCTTCCTTAATAGTCAATTAAAAAGTGAAAAGAACACAAAGCACTTGAATATGATATGGAGTCCTTCAAATTCGGAAGAATAAAATCAAGAGGACATATCCCCATGTACATCTAGATCATATTGAAACAAGACAACCATTTTATTTTGTAATTTTGATTTTGGTATCTAATTCTTCACTTCTCATGGCACTCTACTTACAACAGGACTAAAGTAAATGCAATATAAGAAAACATAGACATTGAGCAAGTACGGTGACCTAAAAACAGTATATAGAGTTGAAAATACTAGTGCCTTATGTGAAACTTCTAAACATATTAATATATCAAGCTTGTCTCCGACATTGTATTGGTTTTAAATTATTAGTTCTAATTGGTTAACCTCTTAAGTTATCTTTGCTAGTGTAGGTGACTGCTTGTTGAACTTCTCTTCTAGCTTTTCATGTATTATTGTCACTCTCAATCTTTCCTCTTTATATAGCAAAACCCAAATAACCTACCAAAGTGTTTTCACGATTTATGCAATCAAACTACAAATTAACCAATTAAATCGAAATCTTCCCATTAGAAAACCAATACCTCTACCAAACCCGTTACACAATTAAAGTAATAAAACTAATTTTCCAGTTTTAATTTCCTCAATAACCCAGTTCAGATCACACCATAAAATTCTAATCAAACACCTCTCACGCAACAGGAATAACAGATCGAACACACGAAGTACACAAATTAGCAAACAAAATCACAAAAAGCAATCCAAAAAAGGAAAATTCCGGAAATTAAAATGGAAAAAAAAGAAAATTAAAATCTAAAACCACAAATAGAAGAAATAAGTCATTTCCTGGTACCTGTCTAATTCCTCTGTAATCTGAGAAGGAAAAGGCGACGAAAGGACTTTGAAAACGGAAAACGAAAAGAGAAAAAATGAAAACGGAAAACGAAAAGAAAAAAAAATGAAAAAAGAAACAGAAACGAAAAATGCAAATTTTGGAATATATATATAGAGGGGTATTCACGGAAAATCAAAAAATTTGGTCCTTTGGTCTTATCTTAATCCCGTTGTAAGGGGAAAAGAAAAAAAAAAATCTAATGTTTGCTCTAATTTTCTTTTTCACCCATCTTAATTAAGCTGATTGAACCGTACTGAATTAGTTATTAATTTTTTTTTTTAATAAAATGTTAGATTTTTATATAAATTTATAATTATCTCGAATAATTATAATATTTTTTAAATTTTATATAATAAATCGTAAATATTAAACTATACAGAATAAATTTATATTATAATATATTTTACATATTCAGTGTAAAAATAATAAAGCATTAAATTTTTTTCCTTGGGCCTTAAAATTATGGAAACGACTACAAGCCAACAGGTAATGATATTCTAGCGATCTTGAGTAGCAAGTCACAAAGTTATTGAATATCTTTTCTCTCGATTTAGATTTCTCTTGTTGGATATTTAATCTTCCAATATGCTTTATTCTTGAGTCTCAGCTTGATTAATGTATTTTTAACTTGTGTGGTTCATATTTCTCTTATCTTTGCTTAATTATTTTATGCTGCTATAGAATAGTGAGTTTGATTTTTATTTTAGCCATCTTTTATGTTTCCTTGATTCATCAACTTTTAAACAGTAAAAATATCTAAATGGCTTTGCGAAAGTCCTATACAAGTACGCTTGTTCTCCCTGTTTAGCGTTTCGGAAATAGCCCCCTACTTTTACAAGGTAGGGTTAAAGTCTGCGTGCACACTACCCTCCCCAGACCCCACTTCTGAGATTATACTAATTTTATTGTTATTGTTTATGCAAGTACGCATGTTATCACGCTTTAACTTCTATTAGTGATTTTTGCATAACATTTATGAAAAAAAATACCAAATATTAACTTAATCGTGTTGATACCAAAGAGAAATTGACATGATTTAGCCGATTTCAAAAATTTAATTTTAGCAACAATGATTTAATTAGATCGGGTTGCACGCCGTAACAATGATATAAAATAAACAGCTGCATCGAACCGTTGACACAGTAAGAAAACGTAATAGATTATTTGCCAATTTTAAAATACTAGCTTTATGGTACTCGCGTTGCGCGTGTACCTATATTAATGAGTACACAATTTTTAAAAAATTACGTAAATATTATTCGACTATATATTTGACTAATTTTAAATTATATAATAAAAGTTAAAGGAATATTCTTGGAACTGTTGAATGGTGTTTCCATTTAGTTAACTCAATAAATGAAGAAATCTTGGCCGACAAAAGTTTTTAGATGATTTATTGTGATTTATGAGTACGTGTGAGATCTCATGAAAATTATTGTTATTTTAATGACTTAATACTAAAAACAAAACACAAAAGAGAATAAAAGGTTAGTCTTATAGCTCCAAAAATTAATATTGACAATGTAAAGTCTAAAAAATGAATGTGATTGAATTAATATCTTATAATAAATAATTTAATAAAAAAATAGAGCTAGGCATTGTCATTTGTTGGACTAAATGCAACGAAAAAATGAAAAGTTGTTTAAAATATATTTTTTCCTACTATTTCATTCTTAAATTTCTTACAAAAATACATACCATTTATTAGTATAATTTCGATATATAAATTTATCTTATTTATGTTTCACTTATCTGATTGCGTTTGAGCTTTAACATATATACGTTCGACAAAAATATTAAAATACATTATAGTTATTATTACTATAATTATATTATTTTCAAATATAGTCTTGTCATTTTTAAACTTAGTTATAGATAGTTCCTAATATGTTTATAGGTTTGGTTTGTGATGTACATGAGACTTCAATATGTATAAACTTGATATTATAAAGTTATAAAAGTAATTACGATTGAGTTAATAACTACTATAAATAGTTTAATATAAAAAATATAGTGAGATTAGCATTCGTAGGACTGGATGTCAGAAAAGGAAAACATTAAAAATGACGACTTATTTATAATATACTTTATTTTTTACTATTGTATCCTTCAATTTCTTATAAAGAAAAGGTACAATTTATTACCATTAATTTAGATATATAAATTTTGGTTTCTTATTTATACTTCAATTATCTAACCGAGTTTGTGCTTTAACATGTATAACTTCAACGAAAAATTTAAAATACATTATAGTTTATTATTACTATAATATAATTGTAATTATTTTAATAATTGCATTGTTGTCTTTGGTAAACTTATTTATAGATATATTTTTTTACTCATCATGTTAGGTTTATAAGTTTGATTTACCATGTATAGGAAACTTCAACAATATGGACCTAAAATTAAATCTATTACTTATTGGTAAATTTTAATGCACATGCACCCTTTCATTACTTTAAGTTATTTGTTGTAAAGAGGATAGTGAATAACCTTTAAAATATTCACACTAAAAGAGTAATAATTTATATTTATTCTCTTTCAATTAATTTTCTTTTATTTTTTACTAAAATAGTAAAATTCTAAAGAATTAACCGGCAATAATTCTAAAACAAAGACAACACTCCTAAACCTTGAATGAGTTCTAGTACACGCTAGTTTCTTACATTGATTATGCTGGTATGTCTTTTATAAATATGGTATATTATATAGTTTAAATAAGGAAAAAGATAATATTGAAATTTAGGTAATTTTAAAGTCATAGATATTAGGAAAATAGTTAAATGACTATTTTGTCTAGTGTATACTTTATTTTCAAAGGGTAAAATAGGCGAACGATATTTCGCTAAGGACGTTCGTGTTTTTAATATAGTATAGATATAGATATAAATATAGATATAGATATAGATATAGATGAATAAACCAAAGATGTAACAAAAATTAATATTAAGCAACTTCAAATAGTAGACAACCATTTACCGGCAGACAGAGAACTTTTGCCCTATATATAGGAGTGTGAATTTTTGGAATTAAATGGAAAAATTAATTAATTAAAATTTAGAATTCTAGTTTTTCAATTCAGTTTAAGTTGAAGAATTTAAATGTTTTAATATTTCATGTTGAATTTGGATCTGGAAAATATAAATTGAAAAGGCTAATTATTTTGGTATTTCTATTTTATTTCGTATATAAATATATTATGATCTTAGGAAGGTAAAGTTTTATAACTTAACTATAGTAAACATTACGAAAAAAGATTCTGACGAATCCACTAACTTTTGCTTAAACTCTGTATTTATATTAAGAAAGTCATTGCAAATGTATAAATGTTCAATTAGTGAACCCAATAAACTAAAATGCATTATAAATTCGATGGTACGTTCAGAATGCATAAGTTTTAAATCCTGACTTCGTATCTGTGTATTACCATTTGGCATACTGTAAATAACATAGGTAAAAATGAAATGAAAGATTAATTGGATACTTTACTTATGGAATAATTAAAATGCAACATATTGGAATAATTTCATATATGAGGATTAATTAAAATGTTTAACAAAACTCTTGGAATAGGAATATGCTAATTTAGAGGAGGAAAATGGGGACATTTGTGCAAGCATTTCTCTTTCTCAACATAACACAATGAAGTTGTTTCACAACACCATCCTCCTTCTGATGGCACATTGAAACATTTGCCAGGACTAAAAAGTCTCTCATCTTTTATATTTTTAGTCCTTAGATTTATGCTCCTTGTTGCTTCTTCACCTATGTTAAAATCAAAAATAAAAAAGAAAAATGTAAGTCATTATGTCAAGGTGTATCAATCAATCAATCAATCAACTACATCTAGAGTTCAAACTATTTTCATTATCATAACCAATAAATGTTACGCTGGAGTAAGTATTCATTTATTCTTAATCAAAAATTTCGAGTTCGAGCCCTATGTAAAAAATTAAAGGGTTTTTTTTTACTTTTAACTAGCGCCAACTATTTACATTCGGTGGCCAAAAATATATATAAAATTTGTATATAACATACATAATATGTGTGTGTGTATATATATATATATATATATATATATATATATATATATATATATATATATTATTTTGAGAGTGGCTATACATTATCGTTTTTTTTTTAAAATTGAATTTGTTAGAGAGCGTTTTACTCCAAATATGAAAATTTTCAACGCAAATATGGATTTAGTCGGGTCCTAATTAATGCAGGTTTCTATAGTACTTAAACAAAAAAAATTGTTAATGATATCTTTCAATAATACAATATTTTTACTCTAAAGCTTATTTATAAAACATTAAATCAACTTTTTGACAAACTTCTTGTAAAAAGAATAAACAAGTCATTATAACTAAATAGATTGGAGGCATTAAGCGGTTAATTTTCATTTTATTTTGCAAGTAGAATGGAAATATAAAATGAAATAAAGAATGAATTTTATGAATTATACTTACATTCATGAGCAGGGAAAATGATAAAAAGAAGTAAAATGAAGAAAATCAAGTGCTTTGTAATGGCCGTCATTTGCTGATGTATATTTGAGTTCTTTTCAAAAATATTTTTGAGTTGATTGAATAGAAAACATTTTTAGTTGAATACATTTATAGTGGGGTTCATATCATTTTGCCTTTTGAATTAAAGGTCAAATTTTCTTAAATCTGGAATTTTTTAATTAACCTTGCAAATTCACATAAACATAATCGGATTTTGTTGCACAAAATGACATTTAATTTACAATTTAATTTCTTTCTTATAGTATTGAAATATTCTTAAATTAACCCACTGAAGAATGACCCCACCTTTCTCCAATTCAGGCAATCATAATGAGATTGTTTATCCTTAAATCGGATAACAATTAAATTTATACGCGATTTTAAGGATATGTGAATTGATTCAACATAAATAATCAGGAATACTAGATAAAGAAGTTAAAGACAAAGTGAATGATCAAACCAGTTGTAATGTTATAGCCTAGCCGGAACCTAGATTGAACAGTAGTTATGCCCTCGATCGGATCCTTGGTTCGAACCCAATTACGAATGAAGAACAAATAGTTAAATAAGAACTTTTGCAATAGCTAGAAAGCAAAAAATGAATTTATATTGCCTTGATTTGAGTATTACAATCATCCTTACGAAATAAAAACTTTCCCTTTATATAATATGAGAGTTTCATTTATAGTACAAGTCTAAAAAAGGTAAAATATTCTTTTTTCGTAAATTATTGATCCGTAACCGACATCGAGCTAGATCTGTTCCGTGATATCCGATTAGATACGGATATCACGGCCCTCTATCCGTCGTGTGTAACCATTTGCCATACTTCCCGAGGTCTTAGAGCTTGTTCTAGGCCTGGGAAGCGTTGCTTTATTACGCCCGATGATGAACACATCGTTCACCTTTCATGGATCTCGATACGAAGGGCTCTCCCCTTCGGTTTCAACCTCGTGCGTTTGTGCCCTTCTTCCGTCTTCTTCACCGAAAAATCGGAATGTGCATTGTCCTCGATTTTACCCGTATACACAAATATCATTTGACTATCTTTTGTCTTTTTCCTTTTTCAAATCATTTTACAATCAAGTAATTATTGAAAGAAGGGTATTTTCCTTGTGTCTTTATAAAGGGGTAGGGATTTAAATTGTTATAATACATGTTAGTACATACATGGATAAGTTGAATATTGTTGGAAATATGGTCATCACTTGTTTTTAAAATGAATTCTGCGTTTCGAGACCTTAAAAATCTTTTTCAGTATCATCTCGATTTGCGCGCGCAGTCCGGGCGCGTAGCCGAAAAACTACTTGATGAAAATCTGTGAAAAATATTGAAATTTTGCCTTAAAATGCATTTAAGTTGACTTCGGTCAATATTTTAGATAAACGAATCTGGACCCATGATTTGACGGTCCCGGAGGGTCCGTGAAAAAATATGGGACTTGGGCGTATGCCCGGAATAGAATTTCGAGGTCACAAGCAAAAAAAATGTTTTTTTTTTAATTTTTTTTTTAAAAATTTCTATGAGTTTTGGAATGAAATGCAATTAGAATTTGATGATATCGGGTCTGTATTCTGGTTCCGGAGCCCGGTACAAGTCTTATATGTGAACTAAGATAAGTCTGTGAAATTTGGTAAGAAACGGAAGTCGTTTGAGGTGATTCGGACCCGTAGTTGTGAAAATTCATGTTTTGAAAGTTTTGAGATTTTCCTTAGATTTTCATGCTAAATTCGTTGTTTAAGAGGTTATTTGGCGATTTGATCGCACGGATAAGTTCATATGATATTTTTGAGTTAGTATACATTATTGGTTTGGAGCCCCGAGGACTCGAGTGAGTTTCGAATAGGTTTCGGGAAGATTTGAACTCATAAAAGTTGCAGGTTTTTCAGTTTCTGGTGTTTGGTGTTGACTACTATGCGATCGCATAGGGCCTTTCGCGATCGCATAGCTCAGTGTTGAGGAAGGAAATCTTTAATACTATGCGATCACATAGCATATTCCGCGATTGCATAGAGTGGTAGGCAGGCTGGGGGCGGGGGTAGCTTGTTCTGTGCGATTGCATTTCCTCATTCGCAATCGTGTAGCGTAGGAAGCCAGTCCACTATGCGATCGCATTCCTTTCTTCGCGATCGCATAGACCAAAATCCGCCCAGTTATTTTTAAGTTCAAAAACAGAATGTATTACGGAAATTTCACCATTTTTCACAAACTTCTTCTTCTCCACACCTCTTGGGCGATTTTTGAAGAGAAACTTCACCTTAGCTTCTGTAGACAATAAATTTGCGTCGAGAAAATAAAATCAAGACCGAAAAATATCGCAACAATCGTAGTATTTTATTTCAAATATTTTAGTGTTACAATCTCTATGATTCCTCTGATTCTACTTTTCTAGTATAAATTTAAGGGCCTTTGAGCTTGATCTTGGATTTGAATTTGATTTATCCGTCGCGAACACTTTGATTGTTGCCACGAATTTTATCACGAACAAGTAGCCTTGATCTTGAACGCCTTGTATTTGATTTGACTTCGTTATTGATCTTGAGCTTGAATTGTTCTTGAACAAGTAGTCATTTGATTGGCCAGAACATGTCACTTGCACACATGGCACGATTTCATTGGTCTTTTAGTGTGACTTGGCATGCCTTGTCATTTTGACATGTGGCATGATCCCATTGGCTCTTCCGTTTGACTTGACGTGCCATGTTGTTTGACACGTCGCACCAAACTGGGCCTCCAGGAAGATGACATCTTGTACTTAATAAAGTGGGCTCATCACTTTAGCCCAACTAAATGGGTTAGCCCAATGGATTAAGACTCATTTATTTAATCTATATATATATTGGACCTATATAATTAATTCAATTATATTAGCCCATATATTTATTTGAACCAATATATCTTGAATTTAAAATATAGTCCAAATTCTTTTATGAATTTAAAATTAATAAAATTTATATGCCTACAACTTCATAGGTATGTAATTCTAAGCTCGTTTTCTTCCATTTTTATCAACACCCATTAGATTTCTAGGCCTAAAATATGAGATTAAGGGTAGAAAATCAGGGATTTGGGTAGAGTTAGGCTTTTTGATTATTTGAGAATTTGACCTCGTTTTAGGGTCGGATTACATATTCGGGCTCGTGGGTGAATGGGTGATCGGATTTTGGTCCGAACCTCGTATTTTGACCAAGCAGGCCCGTGGTCGATTTTTGGATTTTTGGGAAGAATGTTGGGAAATCTATAATTAAGCATTAGAATTGAATTGTTTAGTATTTATTGATGTTATTGAGTCAAATATGTCTAGATACGATTGATTTGGAGTCGGGTTCGAATGGAAAAGCTGTGCTTGAGGCTTGATTTGGATCATTGGAGTCGAGGTAAGTGTTTGGTCTAACCTTAGCTTGAGGTATTAGGAGTTGTGTCCTATTTGCTACTTGTTTCTTGCTGAGTATGACGTATAGACATGGTGACGAGTATCTATACGTTGGTATCGAGCATGACCGTGAGTCTTAAATTGAATTATGTTGTGTTCTTAAATAATACTACGGATGATTAATTTGATGATTCTCTGTACTGAGCAAGGATTATGATTATTCTCATGGAAATTAGTTATGACTGAGTACTGGTGTTAGCTGAGGTAGTTAGATATTGGAACAAGTTTGTTTATAGATGTTTCTCCATTGTCGGGTCGTAGTTTACTTATACTGTCGATTGCCTTGCCGGAATAGTGTAGTTCTTGATTGATCCCTTGTCGGGACTCTGGTTATGATTGTTTTTGATATTACATGTGGAACGCATTGCACACCGCAACAATGATTTAATTAGATCGGGTTGCACGCCGTAACAATGATATAAAATAAACAGCTGCATCGAACCGTTGACACAGTAAGAAAACGTAATAGATTATTTGCCAATTTTAAAAATATGAATAAACCAAAGATATAACAAAAATTAATATTAGGCAACTTCAAATAGTAGATAACCATTTACCGGCAGACAGAGAACTTTTGCCCTATATATAGGAGTGTGAATTATTGGAATTAAATGGAAAAATTAATTAATTAAAATTTAGAATTCTAGTTTTTCAATTCAGTTTAAGTTGAAGAATTTAAATGTTTTTATATTTCATGTTGAATTTGGATCTGGAAAATATAAATTGAAAAGGCTAATTATTTTGGTATTTCTATTTTATTTCGTATATAAATATATTATGATCTTAGGAAGGTAAAGTTTTATAACTTAACTATAGTAAACATTACGAAAAAAGATTCTGACGAATCCACTAACTTTTGCTTAAACTCTGTATTTATATTAAGAAAGTCATTGCAAATGTATAAATGTTCAATTAGTGAACCCAATAAACTAAAATGCATTATAAATTCGATGGTACGTTCAGAATGCATAAGTTTTAAATCCTGACTTCGTATCTGTGTATTACCATTTGGCATACTGTAAATAACATAGGTAAAAATGAAATGAAAGATTAATTGGATACTTTACTTATGGAATAATTAAAATGCAACATATTGGAATAATTTCATATATGAGGATTAATTAAAATGTTTAACAAAACTCTTGGAATAGGAATATGCTAATTTAGAGGAGGAAAATGGGGACATTTGTGCAAGCATTTCTCTTTCTCAACATAACACAATGAAGTTGTTTCACAACACCATCCTCCTTCTGATGGCACATTGAAACATTTGCCAGGACTAAAAAGTCTCTCATCTTTTATATTTTTAGTCCTTAGATTTATGCTCCTTGTTGCTTCTTCACCTATGTTAAAATCAAAAATAAAAAAGAAAAATGTAAGTCATTATGTCAAGGTGTATCAATCAATCAATCAATCAACTACATCTAGAGTTCAAACTATTTTCATTATCATAACCAATAAATGTTACGCTGGAGTAAGTATTCATTTATTCTTAATCAAAAATTTCGAGTTCGAGCCCTATGTAAAAAATTAAAGGGTTTTTTTTTACTTTTAACTAGCGCCAACTATTTACATTCGGTGGCCAAAAATATATATAAAATTTGTATATAACATACATTATATGTGTGTGTATATATATATATATATATATATATATATATATATATATATATATATATATATATATATTATTTTGAGAGTGGCTATACATTATCGTTTTTTTTTTAAAATTGAATTTGTTAGAGAGCGTTTTACTCCAAATATGAAAATTTTCAACGCAAATATGGATTTAGTCGGGTCCTAATTAATGCAGGTTTCTATAGTACTTAAACAAAAAAAATTGTTAATGATATCTTTCAATAATACAATATTTTTACTCTAAAGCTTATTTATAAAACATTAAATCAACTTTTTGACAAACTTCTTGTAAAAAGAATAAACAAGTCATTATAACTAAATAGATTGGAGGCATTAAGCGGTTAATTTTCATTTTATTTTGCAAGTAGAATGGAAATATAAAATGAAATAAAGAATGAATTTTATGAATTATACTTACATTCATGAGCAGGGAAAATGATAAAAAGAAGTAAAATGAAGAAAATCAAGTGCTTTGTAATGGCCGTCATTTGCTGATGTATATTTGAGTTCTTTTCAAAAATATTTTTGAGTTGATTGAATAGAAAACATTTTTAGTTGAATACATTTATAGTGGGGTTCATATCATTTTGCCTTTTGAATTAAAGGTCAAATTTTCTTAAATCTGGAATTTTTTAATTAACCTTGCAAATTCACATAAACATAATCGGATTTTGTTGCACAAAATGACATTTAATTTACAATTTAATTTCTTTCTTATAGTATTGAAATATTCTTAAATTAACCCACTGAAGAATGACCCCACCTTTCTCCAATTCAGGCAATCATAATGAGATTGTTTATCCTTAAATCGGATAACAATTAAATTTATACGCGATTTTAAGGATATGTGAATTGATTCAACATAAATAATCAGGAATACTAGATAAAGAAGTTAAAGACAAAGTGAATGATCAAACCAGTTGTAATGTTATAGCCTAGCCGGAACCTAGATTGAACAGTAGTTATGCCCTCGATCGGATCCTTGGTTCGAACCCAATTACGAATGAAGAACAAATAGTTAAATAAGAACTTTTGCAATAGCTAGAAAGCAAAAAATGAATTTATATTGCCTTGATTTGAGTATTACAATCATCCTTACGAAATAAAAACTTTCCCTTTATATAATATGAGAGTTTCATTTATAGTACAAGTCTAAAAAAGGTAAAATATTCTTTTTTCGTAAATTATTGATCCGTAACCGACATCGAGCTAGATCTGTTCCGTGATATCCGATTAGATACGGATATCACGGCCCTCTATCCGTCGTGTGTAACCATTTGCCATACTTCCCGAGGTCTTAGAGCTTGTTCTAGGCCTGGGAAGCGTTGCTTTATTACGCCCGATGATGAACACATCGTTCACCTTTCATGGATCTCGATACGAAGGGCTCTCCCCTTCGGTTTCAACCTCGTGCGTTTGTGCCCTTCTTCCGTCTTCTTCACCGAAAAATCGGAATGTGCATTGTCCTCGATTTTACCCGTATACACAAATATCATTTGACTATCTTTTGTCTTTTTCCTTTTTCAAATCATTTTACAATCAAGTAATTATTGAAAGAAGGGTATTTTCCTTGTGTCTTTATAAAGGGGTAGGGATTTAAATTGTTATAATACATGTTAGTACATACATGGATAAGTTGAATATTGTTGGAAATATGGTCATCACTTGTTTTTAAAATGAATTCTGCGTTTCGAGACCTTAAAAATCTTTTTCAGTATCATCTCGATTTGCGCGCGCAGTCCGGGCGCGTAGCCGAAAAACTACTTGATGAAAATCTGTGAAAAATATTGAAATTTTGCCTTAAAATGCATTTAAGTTGACTTCGGTCAATATTTTAGATAAACGAATCTGGACCCATGATTTGACGGTCCCGGAGGGTCCGTGAAAAAATATGGGACTTGGGCGTATGCCCGGAATAGAATTTCGAGGTCACAAGCAAAAAAAATGTTTTTTTTTTAATTTTTTTTTTAAAAATTTCTATGAGTTTTGGAATGAAATGCAATTAGAATTTGATGGTATCGGGTCTGTATTCTGGTTCCGGAGCCCGGTACAAGTCTTATATGTGAACTAAGATAAGTCTGTGAAATTTGGTAAGAAACGGAAGTCGTTTGAGGTGATTCGGACCCGTAGTTGTGAAAATTCATGTTTTGAAAGTTTTGAGATTTTCCTTAGATTTTCATGCTAAATTCGTTGTTTAAGAGGTTATTTGGCGATTTGATCGCACGGATAAGTTCATATGATATTTTTGAGTTAGTATACATTATTGGTTTGGAGCCCCGAGGACTCGAGTGAGTTTCGAATAGGTTTCGGGAAGATTTGAACTCATAAAAGTTGCAGGTTTTTCAGTTTCTGGTGTTTGGTGTTGACTACTATGCGATCGCATAGGGCCTTTCGCGATCGCATAGCTCAGTGTTGAGGAAGGAAATCTTTAATACTATGCGATCACATAGCATATTCCGCGATTGCATAGAGTGGTAGGCAGGCTGGGGGCGGGGGTAGCTTGTTCTGTGCGATTGCATTTCCTCATTCGCAATCGTGTAGCGTAGGAAGCCAGTCCACTATGCGATCGCATTCCTTTCTTCGCGATCGCATAGACCAAAATCCGCCCAGTTATTTTTAAGTTCAAAAACAGAATGTATTACGGAAATTTCACCATTTTTCACAAACTTCTTCTTCTCCACACCTCTTGGGCGATTTTTGAAGAGAAACTTCACCTTAGCTTCTGTAGACAATAAATTTGCGTCGAGAAAATAAAATCAAGACCGAAAAATATCGCAACAATCGTAGTATTTTATTTCAAATATTTTAGTGTTACAATCTCTATGATTCCTCTGATTCTACTTTTCTAGTATAAATTTAAGGGCCTTTGAGCTTGATCTTGGATTTGAATTTGATTTATCCGTCGCGAACACTTTGATTGTTGCCACGAATTTTATCACGAACAAGTAGCCTTGATCTTGAACGCCTTGTATTTGATTTGACTTCGTTATTGATCTTGAGCTTGAATTGTTCTTGAACAAGTAGTCATTTGATTGGCCAGAACATGTCACTTGCACACATGGCACGATTTCATTGGTCTTTTAGTGTGACTTGGCATGCCTTGTCATTTTGACATGTGGCATGATCCCATTGGCTCTTCCGTTTGACTTGACGTGCCATGTTGTTTGACACGTCGCACCAAACTGGGCCTCCAGGAAGATGACATCTTGTACTTAATAAAGTGGGCTCATCACTTTAGCCCAACTAAATGGGTTAGCCCAATGGATTAAGACTCATTTATTTAATCTATATATATATTGGACCTATATAATTAATTCAATTATATTAGCCCATATATTTATTTGAACCAATATATCTTGAATTTAAAATATAGTCCAAATTCTTTTATGAATTTAAAATTAATAAAATTTATATGCCTACAACTTCATAGGTATGTAATTCTAAGCTCGTTTTCTTCCATTTTTATCAACACCCATTAGATTTCTAGGCCTAAAATATGAGATTAAGGGTAGAAAATCAGGGATTTGGGTAGAGTTAGGCTTTTTGATTATTTGAGAATTTGACCTCGTTTTAGGGTCGGATTACATATTCGGGCTCGTGGGTGAATGGGTGATCGGATTTTGGTCCGAACCTCGTATTTTGACCAAGCAGGCCCGTGGTCGATTTTTGGATTTTTGGGAAGAATGTTGGGAAATCTATAATTAAGCATTAGAATTGAATTGTTTAGTATTTATTGATGTTATTGAGTCAAATATGTCTAGATACGATTGATTTGGAGTCGGGTTCGAATGGAAAAGCTGTGCTTGAGGCTTGATTTGGATCATTGGAGTCGAGGTAAGTGTTTGGTCTAACCTTAGCTTGAGGTATTAGGAGTTGTGTCCTATTTGCTACTTGTTTCTTGCTGAGTATGACGTATAGACATGGTGACGAGTATCTATACGTTGGTATCGAGCATGACCGTGAGTCTTAAATTGAATTATGTTGTGTTCTTAAATAATACTACGGATGATTAATTTGATGATTCTCTGTACTGAGCAAGGATTATGATTATTCTCATGGAAATTAGTTATGACTGAGTACTGGTGTTAGCTGAGGTAGTTAGATATTGGAACAAGTTTGGTTATAGATGTTTCTCCATTGTCGGGTCGTAGTTTACTTATACTGTCGATTGCCTTGCCGGAATAGTGTAGTTCTTGATTGATCCCTTGTCGGGACTCTGGTTATGATTGTTTTTGATATTACATGTGGAACGCATTGCACACCGCAACAATGATTTAATTAGATCGGGTTGCACGCCGTAACAATGATATAAAATAAACAGCTGCATCGAACCGTTGACACAGTAAGAAAACGTAATAGATTATTTGCCAATTTTAAAAATATGAATAAACCAAAGATATAACAAAAATTAATATTAGGCAACTTCAAATAGTAGATAACCATTTACCGGCAGACAGAGAACTTTTGCCCTATATATAGGAGTGTGAATTATTGGAATTAAATGGAAAAATTAATTAATTAAAATTTAGAATTCTAGTTTTTCAATTCAGTTTAAGTTGAAGAATTTAAATGTTTTTATATTTCATGTTGAATTTGGATCTGGAAAATATAAATTGAAAAGGCTAATTATTTTGGTATTTCTATTTTATTTCGTATATAAATATATTATGATCTTAGGAAGGTAAAGTTTTATAACTTAACTATAGTAAACATTACGAAAAAAGATTTTGATGAATCCACTAACTTTTGCTTAGACTTTGTATTTATATTAAGAAAGTCATTGCAAATGTATAAATGTTCAATTTGTGAACCCAATAAACTAAAATGCATTATAAATTCGATGGTACGTTCAGAATGCATAAGTTTTAAATCCTGACTTCGTATCTGTGTATTACCATTTGGCATACTGTAAATAACATAGGTAAAAATGAAATGAAAGATTAATTGGATACTTTACTTATGGAATAATTAAAATGCAACATATTGGAATAATTTCATATATGAGGATTAATTAAAATGTTTAACAAAACTCTTGGAATAGGAATATGCTAATTTAGAGGAGGAAAATGGGGACATTTGTGCAAGCATTTCTCTTTCTCAACATAACACAATGAAGTTGTTTCACAACACCATCCTCCTTCTGATGGCACATTGAAACATTTGCCAGGACTAAAAAGTCTCTCATCTTTTATATTTTTAGTCCTTAGATTTATGCTCCTTGTTGCTTCTTCACCTATGTTAAAATCAAAAATAAAAAAGAAAAATGTAAGTCATTATGTCAAGGTGTATCAATCAATCAATCAATCAACTACATCTAGAGTTCAAACTATTTTCATTATCATAACCAATAAATGTTACGCTGGAGTAAGTATTCATTTATTCTTAATCAAAAATTTCGAGTTCGAGCCCTATGTAAAAAATTAAAGGGTTTTTTTTTACTTTTAACTAGCGCCAACTATTTACATTCGGTGGCCAAAAATATATATAAAATTTGTATATAACATACATTATATGTGTGTGTATATATATATATATATATATATATATATATATATATATATATATATATATATTATTTTGAGAGTGGCTATACATTATCGTTTTTTTTTTAAAATTGAATTTGTTAGAGAGCGTTTTACTCCAAATATGAAAATTTTCAACGCAAATATGGATTTAGTCGGGTCCTAATTAATGCAGGTTTCTATAGTACTTAAACAAAAAAAATTGTTAATGATATCTTTCAATAATACAATATTTTTACTCTAAAGCTTATTTATAAAACATTAAATCAACTTTTTGACAAACTTCTTGTAAAAAGAATAAACAAGTCATTATAACTAAATAGATTGGAGGCATTAAGCGGTTAATTTTCATTTTATTTTGCAAGTAGAATGGAAATATAAAATGAAATAAAGAATGAATTTTATGAATTATACTTACATTCATGAGCAGGGAAAATGATAAAAAGAAGTAAAATGAAGAAAATCAAGTGCTTTGTAATGGCCGTCATTTGCTGATGTATATTTGAGTTCTTTTCAAAAATATTTTTGAGTTGATTGAATAGAAAACATTTTTAGTTGAATACATTTATAGTGGGGTTCATATCATTTTGCCTTTTGAATTAAAGGTCAAATTTTCTTAAATCTGGAATTTTTTAATTAACCTTGCAAATTCACATAAACATAATCGGATTTTGTTGCACAAAATGACATTTAATTTACAATTTAATTTCTTTCTTATAGTATTGAAATATTCTTAAAATTAACCCACTGAAGAATGACCCCACCTTTCTCCAATTCAGGCAATCATAATGAGATTGTTTATCCTTAAATCGGATAACAATTAAATTTGTACGCGATTTTAAGGATATGTGGATTGATTCAACATAAATAATCAGGAATACTAGATAAAGAAGTTAAAGACAAAGTGAATGATCAAACCAGTTGTAATGTTATAGCCTAGCCGGAACCTAGATCGAACAGTAGTTATGCCCTCGATCGGATTCTTGGTTCGAACCCAATTACGAATGAAGAACAAATAGTTAAATAAGAACTTTTGCAATAGCTAGAAAGCAAAAAATGAATTTATATTGCCTTGATTTGAGTGTTACAATCATCCTTACGAAATAAAAATTTTCCCTTTATATAATATGAGAGTTTCATCTATAGTACAAGTCTAAAAAAGGTAAAATATTCTTTTTTCGTTAATTATTAATCCGTAACCGACATCGAGCTAGATCTGTGCCGTGATATCCGGTTAGATACGGATATCACGGCCCTCTATCCGTCGTGTGTAACCATTTGCCATACTTCCCGAGGTCTTAGAGCTTGTTCTAGGTCTGGGAAGCGTTGCTTTATCACGCCCGATGATGAACACATCATTCACCTTTCATGGATCTCAATATGAAGGGCTCTCCCCCTCGGTTTCAACCTCGTGCGTCCGTGCCCTTCTTCCGTCTTCTTCATCGAAAAATCGGAATATGCATTGTCCTCGATTTTACCCGTATACACAAATATCATTTGACTAATCTTTTGTCTTTTTCCTTTCTCAAATCATTTTAAAATCAAGTAATTATTGAAAGAAGGGTATTTTCCTTGTGTCTTTATAAAGGGGTAGGGATTTAAATTGTTATAATACATGTTTGTACATACGTGGATAAGTTGAATATTGTTGGAAATTTGTGATGACCCAAAAGGTTATCACTTATTTTTAAAATGAATTTTGCATTCCGAGACCTTAAAAATCTCTTTCAGTATCATCTCGATTTGTGTGCGCAGTCCGGGCGCGTAGACGAAAAACTACTATGTAAAAGTCTGTGAAAAATGTTGAAATTTTGCCTTAAAATGCATTTAAGTTGACTTCGGTCAATATTTTAGATAAACGGATCTGGACCCGTAATTTGACGGTCCCGGAGGGTCCATGAAAAAATATGGGACTTGGGCGTATGCTCGGAATAGAATTTCTAAGTCCCAAGCCCGAGAAATGAATTTTTTTTAAAAATTATTTTCTGGAAATTTCTATGAGTTTTGGAAATGAAATGCATTTAGAATTTGATGGTATCGGGCCCGTATTCTGGTACCGGAACCCGGTACAAGTCTTATATGTGAAATAAGATAAGTCTGTGAAATTTGGTAAGAAACGGAAGTCGTTTGAGGTGATTCGGACCCGTAGTTGTGAAAATTCATGTTTTGAAAGTTTTGAGATTTTCCTTAGATTTTCATGTTAAATTCGGTGTTTAAGAGGTTATTTTGGCGATTTGATCGCATGGATAAGTTCATATGATGTTTTTGAGTTAGTATGCATTATTGGTTTGGAGCCCCGAGGACTCGGGTGAGTTTCGGATAGGTTTCGGGAAGTTTTGAACTCACAAAAGTTGCAGGTTTTTCAGTTTCTGGTCTCTGGTGTTGACTACTATGCGATCGCATAGGGCCTTTCGCGATTGCATAGCTCAGTGTTGAGGGAGGAAATCTGTAACACTATGCGATCACACAGCATGTTCCACGATTGCATAGAGTGGTAGGCAGGCTGGGGGCTGGGGTAGCTTGTTCTATGCGATTGCATTTCCTCATTCGCAATCGTGTAGCGTAGGAAGCCAGTCCACTATGCGCTCGCATTCCTTTCTTCGCGATCGCATAGACCAAAATCCGCCCAGTTATTTTTAAGTTAAAAACAGAATGTATTACGGAAATTTCACCATTTTTCACAAACTTCTTCTTCTCCACACCTCTTGGGCGATTTTTGAAGAGAAACTTCACCTTAGCTTCTATAGACAATAAATTTGCGTCGAGAAAATAAAATCAAGACCGAAAAATATCGCAATAATCGTAGTATTTTATTTCGAATATTTGAGTGTTACAATCTCTATGATTCCTCTAATTCTACTTTTCTAGTATAAATTCAAGGGCCTTTGAGCTTGATCTTGGATTTGAATTTGATTTATCCGTCGTGAACACTTTGATTGTTGCCACAAATTTTATTACGAACAAGTAGCTTTGATCTTGAACGCCTTGTATTTGATTTCACTTCGTTATTGATCTTGAATACTTGAATTGTTCTTCATTCTTGAGCTTGAATACTTAATTTGTTCTTCGTTCTTGAACTTAAACTTGATTGCTTGAAGCTTGAAACTTGTGGAGGAATTTGCACCGTTTGATCCACGAGCTCTTTCTTGCTTCTTGTTATAACTTCTGGTGTCTTTTCTGAGTTATGAAGACCCCTATTTATAGTTGTCGAAGGGAAGTGTTGTGATAAGAACAAACATTTTCCGACCAATCAAATTGAAGTGTGACATGACCACATTTGACTGGCCAGAACATGTCACTTGCACACGTGGCGCGATTTCATTGGCCTTTGAGTGTGACTTGGCATGCCTTGTCATTTTGACATGTGGCATGATCCCATTGGCTCTTCCGTTTGACTTGACATGCCATGTCGTTTGACACGTCGCACCAAACTGGGCCTCTAGGAAGATGACATCTTGTACTTAATAAAGTGGGCTCATCACTTTAGCCCAATTAAATGGGTTAGCCCAATGGATTAAGACTCATTTATTTAATCTATATATATTGGACCTATATAATTAATTCAATTATATTAGCCCATATATTTATTTGGACCAGTATATCTTGAATTTAAAATATAGTCCAAATTCTTTTATGAATTTAAAATTAATAAAATTTATATGCCTACAGCTTCATAGGTATGTAATCCTAAGCTCGTTTTCTTCCATTTTTATCAACACCCATTAGATTTCTAGGCCTAAAACATGAGATTAAATGTAGAAAATCAAGGATTTGGGTAGAGTTAGGGCTTTTTGATTATTTGAGAATTTGACATCGTTTTGGGGTCGGATTACATATTCGGGCTCGTGGGTGAATGGGTGATCGGGTTTTGGTCCGAACCTCGCGTCTTAACCAAGCAGGCCCGTGGTCAATTTTTGGATTTTTGGGAAGAATGTTGGGAAATCTATAATTAAACATTGGAATTGAATTGTTTAGCATTTATTGATGTTATTGAGTCAAATATGTCTAGATACGATTGATTTGGAGTCGGGTTCGAAAGGAAAAGTTGTGCTTGAGGCTTGATTTGGATCATTAGAGTCGAGGTAAGTGTTTGGTCTAACCTTAACTCGAGGGATTAGGAGTTGTGTCTTATTTGCTACTTGTTTCTTATTGAGTATGACGTATAGACATGGTGACGAGTATCTATACGTTGGTGTCGAGCATGACCGTGAGTCTTAAATTGAATTATGTTGTGTTCTTAAATAATACTACGGATGCTTAAGTTGATGATTCTCTGTACTGAGCAAGGATTATGATTATTCTCATGGAAATTAGTTATGACTGAGTATTGGTGTTAGCTGAGGTAGTTAGATATTGGAACAAGTTTGGTTAAAGCTGTTTCTCCCTTGCCGGGACGTAGTTTACTTATACTGTCGATTCCCTTGCCGGAATAGTGTAGTTCTTGATTGATCCCTTGCCGGGACTCTTGTTATGATTGTTGTTGATATTACATGTGGAACGCGTTGCACACCGCAACAATGATATAATTGGATCGAGTTGCACGCCGCAACAATGATAAATGATAGATCGGGTTGCACGCCGCACCAGTATTGTTATGTGATAGGATTGGTTGCGCGCCTCAACAATTGATGAAATAAAGTGTTTATAGATTGTTTACAAGTTCCTTATTGCTTTGTTGTAGATTCTAAGTTGTCCTTATGCCTTTTCTTGATTTACTGTTTATATTGACATACCCCTGCAACATGTACCCCCCTCCCATCTTTACTTGTTGTTCCTGTTTTATTTTCCGTTGCATATTATATAACTGCATAGGTTTATTTGGTAGTCTGGTCCCAGCCTCGTCACTACTTCGCCGAGTTTAGACTAGGCACTTACCAGCACATGGGGTCGGTTGTGATGATGCTACACTCTGCACTATGTGCAGATTCCGGAGTAGCTTTTGGTGCCTTCAGTCTAGCTAGCGATCCCGAGGTAGTCTTACAGGCGTCTGCAGGCCCGGCGTTCTCTTCTATCTTATTATGTATTCTATTTTCAGTTGTTTCCGAGATAGATTGTACTTTCTTTTCAGACATTTGTTGTAGTATTCATAGACAGTTCGTGATATTGTGACACCGGATTCCGGGTAAAGACGTATGTTGACATTTTCGTATTGGCTTTAGTTATTTTATCATATTAAGTCTTTCGCTTGATTTTATTCATCATTAATATTTCAATGTTGATTACCTGCTAATTCAAATTGTTAAAAAGGGCTAAAATGAAAGAGTTAGTGATTCTTCATTTCGCGGCTTGCCTAGCTTCTACGAGTAGGCGCCATCACAACTCCCGTGGGTGGGAAATCCGGGTCGTGACAAGTTGGTATCAGAGCTCTAGGTTACATAGGTCTCACAATTCACAGACAAGCTTAGTAGAGTCTGAGGGATCGGTATGGAGACGTCTATATTTATCCCCTAGAGGCTACAGAGTTAGAAAAAACTTCACATTTATTCTTTCTTGTTGTGTGGTTTGGTTTCTCAATGCTAATTGAATTTCTACTCTGTTCTTTCACAGATGGCGAGAACACGCACTTCTTCATCCACCGATCAGCAGCCCGAGCCCCCAACAGTGGCTCCTACGAGGGGCAAAGGGTGAGGCCATGCTAGAGGGCGAGGCCGTGCTAGAGGCCGAGGCAGGGGTAGAGCTCAGCCTAGAGCAGCAGCACCAGCGCCAGAGCCTCAGGTTGACTTTGATAATAAGGTTCCGACCCAAGCAGTTCCGGTGGGCCCAGCTCAGGTCCTAGAGGGGTTTATTGCTACCCCGGTACTCCAGGATGCTCTGGTCCGTCTAGTGGGCCTTATGGAGAGTGTCACCCGGGCAAACTTGCTTCCTGTAGCACCAACCGTCTCTCATGCTGGAGGAAGACCCCATACTCCTGCTACTCGCACTCCGGAGTAGATGGCTCCCTAGTTTCAGACTCCCGCAGCTCAGCCAGTTGGATCAGTTCAGCCGGGTGTGGTAGCTCAGGCCGGTGATGGAGCGGCTATGTCTGCTGATGCTTTGTGGAGATTAGACAGGTTCACCAAGCTCTTCACTACTACTTTCAGCGGTGCATCTTCTGAGGATCCCCAAGATTATCTAGATAGCTGTCATGAGGTTCTCAGGAACTTGGGGATAGTAGAGACCAATGAGGTCAATTTTGCTACTTTTCGCATGCCGAGATCCGCCAAAACTTGGTGGAGAGATTATTGTTTGGCCAGACCAGCCGGAACACCAGTTTTGACCTGGGAGCAGTTTACTCATTTATTTCTGGAGAAGTTTCTCCCTATCACTCAAAGAGAGGCCTATCGGAGGCAGTTTGAGCGTCTCCAGCAGGTTCCTATGACTGTTACCCAATATGAGACCAGATTCATCGACTTGGCTCGTCATGTTCTCATCATGCTCTCATCGACCAGCTCCTATCAGTGCACCGCCGCTCCAGAGTTTTCGGGGTGGTCATTCAGGTCGCCAGGGTTAGTCTCAGTTTCCTCAGCCACAACATTCAGATAGATGCTTTGAGTGTGGTACGTATGGTCATATCCGGAAGGCTTGTCCGAGATTGGTGGGTTCTCAGTCGCAGCAGCAGGGTTCCCATGCTATGGTTCAGGCACCAGGTGTTCCACAGCCCACCCAGCCAGCTAGAGGTAGGGGTAGAGGTGCTAGAGGTGGAGGTAGATGTGCTAGAGGTGGAGCTCAGACCGCTAGAGGTGGAGGCTAGCCAGCTGCAGGCCGTCCTAGAGATTTAGTCTAGGGTGGTAGGGCCTAGCCCCGATGTTATTCTCTTCCAACTAGGCCTGAGGCTGAGGCTTCTGATGCAGTTATCATAGGTACTGTTCTGGTTTGCGGCAGAGATGCTTCAGTTTTATTTGATCCAGGGTCTACATACTCCTATGTGTCATCTTATTTTGTACTGTATCTGGTCATGCCTGGTGATTCTTTGATTGCTCCTGTTTATGTATCTATACCGGTGGTGATTTTATTGTGGAACATCGAGTCCATCGTTCATGTATTGTGGTGATTTGGGGTCTTGAGACTCATGTAGATTTGTTGCTTCTAGACATGGTTGATTTCGATGTCATATTGGGGATGGACTGGTTATCACCTTATCACGCTATCTTGGACTGTCATGCCAAGACTGTGACCTTACCCTTTCAGGTTTGCCTCATTTAGAGTGGAGGGGGACCCCTAGTCATTCTACCCGTAGTGTTATCTCTTATGTGAAGGCTTGGTGTATGGTCGAGAAGGGGTGTTTGGCCTATTTGGCATATGTTCGCGATTCTAGTGCTGAGGTTCCTTCTATTGATTCTGTGCCTAAGTTCCCTGAGGTATTTCCTTCAGACCTACCGGGTATGCCACCCGACAGGGATATTGACTTCTGCATTGATTTGGCTCCGGGCATTCTGCCTATTTCTATCCCGCCGTATCGTATGGCCCCACCTGAGTTGACAGAGTTGAAGGAGAAGTTGCAAGACTTGCTTGAAAAGGGTTTTATTAGACCTAATGTCTCGCCTTGGGGTGCACCGATGTTGTTTGTTAAGAAGAAGGATGGATCGATGCGAATGTGTATTGATTACCGACAGTTGAACAAGGTTACAATCAAGAATAAGTATCCATTGCCGAGGATTGATGATTTATTTGATAAGCTTCAAGGTGCCAAGGTATTTTCGAAGATTGACTTGAGATCTGGCTACCATCAGTTGAGGATTAGGGCATCCGATGTCCCTAAGATAGCTTTTCGCACTCGGTACGGGCATTATGAGTTCCTGGTAATGTCATTCGGGTTGACAAACGCCCCAGCAGCTTTTATGGATTTGATGAACCGAGTGTTCAGGCCTTACTTGGATTCATTCGTGATAGTCTTTATTGATGATATTTTGATCTATTCCTGCAGCCGGGAGGAGCACGAGCAACATCTTAGAGTGGTTCTTCAGACTCTTAGGGATAGTCAGTTGTAGGCCAAGTTTTCTAAGTGTGAGTTCTGGTTGAGTTCAGTTGCATTCTTGGGTCATGTTGTATCAGCAGATGGTATTCAGGTTGATCCGAAAAAGATTGAGGCAGTCAAAAACTGGCCTAGACCAACATCAGCTACTAAGATCCGGAGTTTCTTGGGGTTGGTTGGCTACTATCGTCGGTTTGTGGAGGGGTTTTCGTCCATTACAGCCCCGATGACCAGGTTGACCCAGAAGGGTGCCCAGTTCAGGTGTTCGGACGAGTGTGAGGAAAGCTTTCAGAAGCTCAAAACAACTTTGACTACAACACCGGTGTTGGTTTTGCCTTTAGGGCGATATACAGTTTACTATGACGCATCTCGTACTGGACTTGGTGTGGTGTTGATGCAGGATGTCAAGGTTATTGCATATGCTTCGCGTCAGTTGAAGTTTGGAGTTAGCATCCATTGTTCACGCATTGAAGATTTGAAGGAATTATCTATATGGCGTGTCATGTGAGGTGTTCACGGATCACAAGAGTCTGCAGTACTTGTTCAAGCAGAAGGAGTTGAATTTGAGGCAGAGAAGGTGGTTGGAGCTGTTAAAGGACTATGATATCACCATCTTATATCATCCGGGAAAGGCCAATGTGGTGACCGATGCATTGAATAGGAAGTCAGCCAGTATGAGCAGTCTTGCTTATATTCCGGTCGGTGAGAGATCGATTGCTTTGGATGTTCAGGCCTTGGCCAATCAATTCGTGAGGTTGGATGTTTCTGAGCCCAGCCGTGCGTTAGCTTGCACAGTCGCTCGTTCTTCATTATTGGAGAGTATACGAGATCAGCAGTATGATGATCCCCATTTGTGTGTCCTTAGAGACACGGTGGAACACGGAGGTGCCAAGCAGGTTACCTTAGGTGATGATGGAGTTTTGAGATTGCAGAGTCGAGTTTGTGTGCCTAATGTGGATGAACTCCGAGAGTTGATTTTAGAGGAGGCCCATAGCTCCCGGTACTCTATTCATCCGGGCGCCGCGAAGATGTTCCAGGATTTGCGACAGCATTATTGATGGAGGATGTAGACATGTGATTTTTGACCCACCCCGAAATTTCACCCATTTTAGCATAAAATATTTAGTTTAGGCCTAATATCGATATTTCAATTAGTCTCAACTCTTTTACTTTATTTTATCAAAAAAATGAAAATTACCAAACAAAAAAAAAAATTCTTCTTTTAGTTGCTTTTAGTGTATTATTTTTCGTAAAACTAAAAAAATACAAAAAATTATTCCATATTTCTCTATTTAATTCATGTAATAGATATTTTTAGAACGATATATTACTTTGAACCTATTTTTATTTTATTTTAATATAATCTTTGAAAATGCCAAAAATAGTTTCAACTTTAATTTGTATTTTTATTTTAAATATAATAGTTTATTAAAATCAATCGAGAGTTATTTTATACCTTGTTATAGGTATTTTTAAAAAGCAAATTAAATTTTCAGCATTTTCCTAGCCCAATTTGGTAGATTTAGAGCCCAATTCAACTCTAGCCCATGTTTTATGTGACCCTAGTACATAAAAGACCACACCCTTTTTCATTTTCTTCGGGAACCTTAAACAAAAACATAAAACAAAACCCTGGAGAGTCGTTTTTGAAAGAAGGAACGACCCACCCCTCTGATTTTGGAGCACCCAACAACCTTCTTCAACCTTAGAACCAAAACAAGCTGAACCCTAAACCCCCATAGACCACCAACTGCCGCCAGCCTTAACGCCCAAGACTCGCCAAAAAACGAGCACCAGTGTCGCTGGCTACAAACTATCCAGCCGCCAGTCATCTTCGCCATCTCCAGCCGTCCACCTCCAGCCGTCTCGCCGGAATTCAACCACCTCCATACACAAACGACCTCTATCAGCCTCCACCCTAACCCCGATCTCCATCAGCGACCACACCCGCCGAACCCCACCCCAAAAAACGACTTTAGAGACGAAGAAAAATAGCAACAATTGCTGCTTCTTCAACTCCTCCTCCCACTAACCAGTGGCGAACTCGCCGAAAAACACACAGCCAAATCGCTGGAAAGAAATGGGCCATGTTGTCGTCCAAGGTTCGTCGGTCCCGGTTCGTTTGTGCAAGGATTCACGTTCGGATTTTGTTTTTACTTCTGTTGCTTGCCTTATTTGATATGCAAAGAAAGCAAATTTTAGTTTGTTCGATTTGTCGCTGTTTGCACTTGTTCGAGCTTGAAATTTCGTCACTGACGTTTCATTTGTCCGTGCGCTCGATCAGAAATTAAGTATAAGGAATTTGCTTGATAAGGTTCACTCTAACCCCTTCTCAGTTGTTTCAATGCTTGGTTACATTTTAATGTTGAATATTTTTTCCCTTGCTTGTTTGTTTTGTTTTGCTACTCATTTGTTCTGTTTTAGAAAATCTAGTAATGTTCTTTTTGTTTAATTTTGTTTTTCTTCATTGATTTAGTTCTTCTCCATGTGGTGTTCATTTGAAAATTCCAAATAGTGGATGCAAGTTAAGTAATCAGAGTCGTTAAGAGTTTATAGTAAATTAATTTGGGCCTTTTAATAGTAATTGGGTTTGGATTTGTAGAAATAAAATCAAAGTGGATGTTTGGCTGATACCTTAGGCTTTACACATACATAGTCTTTAACGAGTTTATGTTTTGGATTATTGTTATACCATGACAATATGTTCAATAGAGTCATAGTTTAAATTAATATGTTTGTTTGATATTTCCGTTAGAAGCATGCTTAGGCCGGCAACACTCGGGTAGGCAAGCCTTAGGATTTTGTTAGTTTCAAGGCGAGAGATCGTTCCTTTAGTTAAATTTATCCGGGGAATGCCCCGAGGGATTTGTATATATTTTATTTCAGGGGTATGCCCCGAAGTGAATGTAACGGAGGCCGCATCTACACCGTGGAGGAAGTATAGTGTAGGTTAGCTTAGAATTTTACTTTTTATTATTTTTATTTTTATTTTTCTTTTATTAGGTGGGGACGACCTAGATCCTCTTTTGTGTTTATTTTTGTTTGTGTGTTTTCACCTAAATTTGAGTATTCTTAAAAGCCAACTTGATCATATATGCAACAGTACTAGTTTCGGGACTCGGGGAATGCCTAACACCTTCTCCCCGAGTCAAATGAACCCCCTTACCCGAATCTCTGGTGCAGACTTAGTTTCGGAGTCTAAAGTGTTTTAAAAGGAAAATCTATTTCTTAAAAAATGGCGACCTGGCACACCGAAACCAATGTCAGGTGGCGACTCTGAGTTATTTCCTTTTGAACATAATTTTTGTCACGTTCTAATTGGAAAACCCTTTTCAAGCTTTACAAATCACTTTTATATTTTTAAGAGGGTTAGTGAGGTTTGTAAAAAAAGAGTGTGACATCTCTGGCGACTCTGCTGGGAACTTGCAGGTTCGAGCTAGTACTTGATCTTGTTGGCTTTTAGGATATTCGGTTGAGGTGTTTGTTTTCTTTATTTGCTTTGTTTGTCTTATTTCCTTGTTTTGTTGGTTATTTGTTTATCGCCTTTCTTAATGTGCTACTGCTTTATAAACTGTCATCATTTGCATAACCATGGGTCTTCTTTCTGCAACAAGTCTCGGAGTACGCGTCGCGTGCACGAACTCTTTGTTGAGTCACCATTAATTTAGGAGGGGGGCCGTCGGGCGTATGGAGTGGGTGGAAAAGCTTGAGCAGCCACCATCGACCATACGCTCCCCCGAATTGCCTTGTTAGTGAACCCCAAACTTAGGTAAGCCTTTAGGTCATTTTTATTTGCATAATGTTATTTAGACATGGCAGGGCTCGGTCCCAGGTATCGTGTCCCGTCGTAGGAGGCCTATCCAAATTATGTAAAAAATGAGCCCATTGCCCAATGACATTTAATCATCCTATGTGCTAAATGTTGCATCTACGAGGGTAGAAAGGTCATTTGGCAGACCGATGTTTTGGAAAGAAGGGTGAAAAATGAAGCAAGTTATTTTTCTTTCACAACTTTTTCAATAAAAAACCAAATTCTTTTTATACTTTCCCATTATTTTCCCAAACAAATCAAAAAAAAAAAAGAAAGAAAAGGAAAGTTCAAAAAGATTTTGCACTTTCCCATTATTTTCCAAAAAATAGAAAAAAAAAAGAATTCCATCATTTTTTTTCAAAAACTATAGTTTCTCCAAATTAGTTGCATTTTTTAAGCTTTCTCTCGTGTCAGATCTTCTCGAACTACGCGAACCTGATTCTCGTCTTTCGGGGCAGGATACGTAGGCAACTCACATAGGGTCCGGTCTTTCTTAGTAAGCCTTAGGTTTTTGGCTTCGCGGGGTCTTAGCCAAATCTTGCATATCTAGCCACTTTTGGCCACACCGACTTTGTTGCAAAATGGGGCTATTTTGCGAAGTGGCTTATTGGGCCGTGTTTGGAGAGTCTAGAATCCACAATTAGGTGTCTCCCTACTTCAAGGCCCGTTCCTGTTGAATTTGCGTGTCTAGCCATTTTTGGCCACATCGGTCATTCTTGCAAAATGGGGTCATTTTCGCAAAAGTGGTTCAATTACCCATGTCTTAGGATCTTGAGGCCACAACTCGATATCATATCACTTTAAGGTCCATCCTTGTCGTGTTTGTGTCCCTAGCCACATTTGGCCACATTGACCGTTTTTGCAAAATGGGTCATTTTTGCAAAATAATTTTGGGCCATAATTATTGGGGGTTTGAAGCCATATAAGCCTTACTGAGGCATTTTTCACGTTTTTGAGGTCAGTCTTGTTGATTTTACCCTAATAGCCACATTTTGGCTACGTAGGTCATTTTACAAAAATAGCCTTAATCATGCCTTGCATGTGTCCAATAGAAGGTGTCGTGGCATCACATGTGTCTTGAGTCTAACTCTATTTGATCTTATTTTCCCATTCAGGTATGGATCAGTGTACCAAAGCTCGAGCATGATAAATACCCCAAGACCACTGCATTTATGAGTTGCTTATAAATACTTTTATGTTTTAGTCTATCTTATGTTGTCTTTTAATTTTTAGTTTTGTACAGTAGTATCTAGTCTGTCAATCTAGTTATGATTGTCGAGTCTTTTGTTACAGTACTTCCTGTTTTGTATTTGAAAAACCAAAAAAATTACTAAATGAAAAATCCCAAAAAATGTTTGTTTCTTAGTTTATTTTGTCCATTATTTTTTTAGAACTAGGCGTGATCTGATTCATGAGGGGCATGATACGTAGGCAACCTACATAGGGTTCGATCGAATAATCTTTTAAAAAAACAAAGAAAGGAAAAAAAAAAAGAAAAAAAGAAAAAAAGAGATGAAATTGTGCATGTGAGAAATGAGAGGAAAAAAGAGAGAGCGATAATTAGAAAGAAAAGAGGGGGAAAGAAATGAAAAACCAAGCGGTGTTAGAAAGGAAAATGAAGAAGGAAAAGGGCCAGAAGAGTGAAATTGGGATGAATGCTCTCGAAGCATAAGTCATCCCAATTGTTGTTGCTAGGGGCATTGCACGGAATATGATATTTCTCTTTGATAAATGCTCTAACGCTAACATGTTGGCTTTGTTTTGGTCCTCTTTATTACTTTCATTGTTATTATAATAGAGGGTGGTTAGTTTTTGGTACTTTGGTGATTCGTCCATACAACACCAGAAAGCATAAGTCAGTCATGGCTAGCAAAGAAACAGACACTGAGGTTGTACACCCACCAAGGGAGATTGTAGAATCAGAATCGGAACTGAAAGAGGAGGTCTGAAGGTTGAAACAGCAGATGGAAGAGATGTATCAGTCTTGGGTCCGGGGGCATCCTCCACCTTCATTCCTCACTAACTACACTGAAAACTCTGCAACTATCCCACCATTATCACAAGCCCAGGTTCCCACTACCGTTGACCTTTCCTCTCAACATGCACCGGGCTTTACCCCTTACCACAATTACCCTGGCACTTCCTCCCAAATTTTCCATGCTCCACCAGCCAAAACAACCTCATACCCTGCTCCGACATCTGCTCCTATTTTTGTAGCTCCTCTACCAGCTACTCTTCCTCGATCCTCTAGCGAGACTGTGTTCAAAATCCTCGATGCTCAAGGAAAGAGACCCAAGTAAAGTTTAGGGAGTTTTGGTTCAGATGGAACGAACAAGTTGCTCGGGTCAGTTCTTCGATTGATAGAAAAGATGTTTCTGAGCCCCGCCAAAGACATGATCCAGTAGGCATTCCTACTGAACGTTTTCAGCCTCAATACCGGCCCCATAAATATCCTCGTACTCCAGATAATCCTCACCAATGATACTTCCCTCCACAAAATCCCCAAAGTCATACCTCACATCCCCATTACTCTATCCGCAATGCACCGCCATATGCTCCACACTCACAAAACCCGCAACGGATTGCACCGCCTCCATAAATGTCCTACCCACCTCTACAAGCATATCAACCCCCTACCCAAAAGAGGTTCCAACCAAGGTTGGAGTACAAAATGAGGAGGCAGTAGCAAAGAGAAAAGTCTTTCACTCCAATCGAAGAATCCTACACAAGCTTGTTTGAAAGGTTAAAATAGTCTAGCCTGATTGAGCCGCTCATCGACTATACTCCGGACCCATATGCAAAAGGTTTTGATTCTACTGTACGGTGCATGTACCACTCTAATGTCCAGGGGCATAACATTGAAGATTGTCGTGCTTTGAAAAGGGAGATAAAAAGAATGATTCAAGAATGGATAATTGTGGTCCAAGACAGTGTCACCCAGAACATCGCGCAGATTCCTTTACTTGCACATGATAATGCACACTTTGTGGGAGAGATGTGTGGTGATAAGGAGTATGAGAATCCTCTGGGGAACTTGCTGACTGAAGTGAATGATATTGAAATTGATGAAGGTCCCAGTAATTTTGATGTACAACCCAGTGGATAAGACGTCGAGCTTGGTAATTGGAAAGACACTCCTTTCTTGGTAATTGGAAAGACACCAGGGAGGAGTTTCGATGGCTTATTTTGTTGTTATTTCTGTTTGTCCAGGTTATTTCGGGGTTGTACTCCGGACATTGTCTTGTGGATCAAACCCTTCTGTTTCTTATTTTACCTAGTTCGTTTAGTGATAGTAACTCGTGTAGTGTTATCTAGGATTGTTCCAGGGTTGTAACCCATGTCTATTTTGCTTGTTTTGTTCAAACCCTTCTCATCATCTGTCTAATGCAATCTCATGTTTTTTGTTAGTTCTAGTCAGTTTCGTTTAGGTCATTTTTTCTTTTATAATTCTTTTCATGCTAACTCTAGTAACATGACATGCACACATAATTCTCAGCCTGGTCTTGAAAGTTAGTCTAATCATGAAGTAATGACGCGGTTTTTGAATATGATAAAAGAGGCATTTGAGGAAACAAGTAGAGATTCACGCATTCTAAGATTACCTGAAATTTAAATTGAGTGAAACCGAGATAGTAAATCTGGGAAATCAAGAGGTTGATAAGAGCATACAATAAGGAAATGTCTCTCAAGCAGTTTGAGAATAACCAGTCAGTGCTGAAATGCATTCTTCCACATCAATATAAGGTTGAGTCAAGTCTGATTCGAATTGGTAAGGATCATTCATTGGACCAAAGGTATTGCTTGTCGGCACTTTTAGTTTGTGATGATGCCATCAATAGATATTGTACATGATTTCTTTGCTTATCTTCAATTGCATGTTTGTACTTGGCATTTTAAAGTTTAGTATGACGAAGGCATTTTATTCTGCTACCCCAAACATTTTTATCTTTTACTACCCCTTTTGAGCCTTAATTTTCAACTTTACTACCCCTCTTTTGGAATCAGAAGTAGAGTTGGGAACTAGAAAAGAAAAAGAAAAGATAAAAAGAAGAAAAAGAAGAGAAAAAGAAAAAAAGAAAAAGAAAGAAGGAAAAGAAAAAAACATTATTTTTTGAACTACGTTCGACCTGATTCTTGTCACCACAAGATACGTAGGCAGCCTTACGGGTTCGGTCGCACCAAATAAAATATTTCATGATCTTCCGAAGTCAAGAGTGGGGCAGATTTTCTTAGAAATCCCATCAAAATAAAAGGCAAAAAGCAAAAAAAAAAATCCCCAAACTCCAAGAAACTGGGGCAGAAGTTTTAATTTTGCCAAAAGGCCTAATTCCAAAAGTTATAAATTTGAACCATTTCATCTTAAATTATTTTGAGCCTTCATGCCACCCTTTCTTTCTAACCCTGTCCAAAAGCCTATATTACGGTCCAAAGAAAGACCTTCCAACCAATCTTTGAGGATGTCAAATAAAGTGTGCGGTAAAAGTCTGATCTTCTTGTATCATGGGTAATACCTTGTTCTCATCGCAAAGAGAGAAAATGATAAAATGAGAGAGTCTTTTTGGTGAAAACACTCATGGTCACCGTAAGGCGATAGTGAGTTGAGAAAAAGAGCAAAATAAGAGAGACTTGATGGTGAAAACCCTTCAGGGCACTACAAGTCGATTAAGGATTGTGGACCAGATGGGACAATTGAAGCGCTGAAGCCCAGTTTCACAGCGAAGAGGTACAACAAGAGTTGAATAATAGACTCGCTTGAGAGATTAGGCCACTTAATCCAAAGGTATGTGTCATGGTCATTAGAGTTGGTATCCACATCTGATAAGTTTCTACTTTGTAATTTTCTTGTTAGGTACCATCTCTTTTCCTTGTTCCTTATATTGTTCCTCTTGTTTTGTTTGAGTCCCTTCTTGAGTCTATTTGGTCAGAACAAGTGAGAAATGACTTCAAAATTTGCTACCAACTTTCCAATTGCACAAAATGAACTTGGCTATCACATCAAAGTGGCATAAGTCAGGGAAAAGTGGTATGCACACTGAGTTGGTAACAATCAACATGCTTTAGGATTCATGTGAAATGCAAGGGTTCGGTAAATGTCAATTCATGAGCAAAATGCAACGGATAGAGGATATTGGGATCGAATGGAAAATAGGTATTTTCTGTGATAAGGGTTGAAATAAAATGGGTAGTCGATGACAGACAAAGTTTTCCAAGTTGAAATCAAAGTTATCTTGGCAAGTGCAGAAGCAACCGCCTTCAAGGTCAAGGCCATAAACTAACCATCACATTTAAACTCACAAGTTTTCTTTGTTTGAAACAGGAACAAAGCAGTGCAAGCAAGTGGGTTCAAAAACAAGAAAAAAGAAAAAAGAAAAAAAAGAAGAGAAGAATCGACAAAGGGAAGTTTCTCAAATCATTTCCCTTATCTATCTTGTTAGTGTGCCTAAAATGTTGCCATTGCTCTTCACATTTTTCCTCCTAGGATAAAAAGTCCTAGTCTGGTGGATTTTCCTCCCAATCAAATCTTAGTCTGATAAATTTTTCTCCTAAGATAGAAAACCTAGTTTGATGAATTTTCTCCTAGGATAGAAATCTTAGTCTGATGAATTTGTCTCCTAAGATAACAAAAAGACCTAGTCTGATGAATTTTCTCCTAGGATAAAAATCTTAGTCTGATGAATCTTTCTCCTAAGATAACAAAAAAACCTAGTCTGATGAACTTTCTCCTAGGATCAAAATCTTAGTCTGATGAATCTTTCTTCTAAGATAACAAAAAGATCTAGTCTGATGAATTTTCTCCTAGGATCAAAATCTTAGTCTGATGAATCTTTCTCCTAAGATAAGAAGGACCCAGTCTGATGAATTTTCTCCTAAGATCAAAATCTTAGTCTGATAAATTTTTTCATAGGATAAAATCTTAGTGTGATGAATCTTTCTCCTAAGATAAAAAGACCTAGTCTGATGAACTTTCTCCTAGGATCAAAATCTTAGTCTGATGAATCTTTCTCCTAATATAACAAAAAGGGACCTAGTCTGATGAATTTTCTCCTAGGATCAAAATCTAAGTATGATAGATCTTTCACCTAAGATAAAAAGACCTAGTTTGATGAACTTTCTCCTAGGATCAAAATCTTAGTATGATGAATCTTTCTCCTAAGATAACAAAAGGGATCTAGTCTGATGAATTTTCTCCTATGATCAAAATCTTAGTCTGATGAATCTTTCTCCTAAGATAAGAGACCCAGTCTCTTGAATTTTCTCCTAGGATCAAAATCTTAGTCTGATGAATCTTTCTACTAAAATAACAAAAGGGACCTAGTCTGATGAATTTTCTCCTAGGATCAAAATCTTAGTATGATGAATCTTTCTCCTAAGATAAAAAGACCTAGTCTGATGAACTTTCTCCTAGGATCAAAATCTTAGTCTGATGAATCTTTCTCCTAAGATAAAAAGAAAATCTTTCTCCTAAGATAAAAAGAAAACCTAGTCTGATGAATTTTCTCATAGGATCAAAATCTTAGTCTGATGAATCTTTCTCCTAAGATAACAAAAAAAGGACCTAGTCTGATGAATTTTCTCCTAGGATCGAAATCTTAGTCTGATGAATCTTTCACCTAAGATAACAAAAAAATACCTAGTCTAATGAACTTTTCTCCTAGGGTCGAAATCTTAGTCTGATAAATTTTTCTCCTAAGATAGAATACCTAGTCTGATGAATTTTCTTCTAGGATAGAATCTTAGTCTGATGAATTTTTCTCCTAACATAGAAAACCTAGTATGATGAATTTTTCTCCTAAGATAACAACAACAACAACAACAACAAAACAACAACAACAATAACAAAAGAGAAAAAAAGAGAAAAAAGGGACTTAGTCTGATGAATTTTCTCCTAGGATCAAAATCTAAGTCTGATGAATCTTTCTCCTAAGTTAGAAGACCTAGTCTGATGAATTTGCTAGTCAAATATTCTTGGTTTTATTCACAGGAGACGCACATCCTAGTCAAGTCTTTAGTTTTATTCTCATAATTGCATCAATAGCATAGGTGATTTACAGTTTTGCTAACAACTCACCAATCTTCCTTGGGCAAACTGGGGCAGAAAATTTTGCTTGATTTGTTGTTTTGATTGCAGGAACCCACCTGGAGAATGAGGGAATTCGTTTCGAAATTATTTCAAGATTCAAGTCAGTAGCAGGCACCCACCTGGAGAACGAGGGAAGTCATTTAAGAATTCAATTCAAGTTAGAAGTAGCAGAAGCTCGTGGCAAGAATACGAGTCAACAATCCGAGATGACCAGCATAAGTAGTCTCAATCCAAAAAAAAGAAGAAAAAGAAAGAAGAAGAAGTGAATCCAAAATGCAGAAGCAGAAAGAAAAAAAGAAGAAGTGTGAATTGCTCAAGACATGGTTGAAGTCATGCGTGACAGCATGTCTGGTTTGATCCGAAAAAGGTGAAGAGGAATGAACTATCACCTGCAGCTAGCAAACGTCAAGGTTCAAATCTAAAGTCTGCATGAAGAACCATTTAAGACTCAAGATCAAGCTTCAGAAGACTTATAGATAGGAATTTTGTAACTTATAGCTAACATGCTTAGTTAGTCTTTTTTATTATTTTTTAATTTTGATGTAATAACAGGACCGCGGACTAGAACCTCGACGGAATGGTACCTCGACCGGCTCTCCACCTTAGTATACTACATCACCTCATTCACTTCTGAATACACGTGACCTGATTTCTTTATAGCCAAGGATATGTAGGCAGCTCAGATACCAGGGCTCGGTCACATTCTTCTTCCTCTTAGTTTTTGGTCTCGCTAAATAAGGGTCGGGTCAAAAAACCTGTCTAGTCGTTCTTTGTCTGAAAATACTTCATATTTCCAGTCAAAAAGGGGCAGCTGTAGACATGTAATTTTTGACCCTCCCCGAGATTTCACCCATTTTAGCGTAAAATATTTAGTTTAGGCCTAATATCGATATTTCAAGTAGTCTCGACTCTTTTACTTTATTTTATCAAAAAAATGAAAATTACAAAAAAAAAAAAATTCTTCTTTTAGTTGCTTTTAGTTTATTATTTTTCGTAAAACTAAAAAAATACAAAAATAGTTCCATATTTCTCTATTTAATTCACGTATTAGATATTTTTAGAAGGATATATTACTTTGAACCTATTTCTATTTTATTTTAATATAATCTTTGAAAATGCCAAAAATAGTTTCAACTTTAATTTGTAGTTTTAATTTAAATATAATAGTTTATTAAAATCAATTGAGATTTATTTTATACCTTGTTATAGTATTTTTAAAAAACAAATTAATTTTTCAGCATTTTTCTAGCCCAATTTAACCCTAGCCCATGTTTTATGTGACCCTAGTACATAAAAGACTACACCCTTTTTCATATTCTTCGGGAACCTTAGACAAAAACATACAACAAAACCCTAGAGAGCTGTTTTTGAAAGAAGGAACGACCCACCCCTATGATTTTGGAGCACCCAGCAGCCTTCTTCAACCTTAGAACCAAAGCAAGCTGAACCCTAAACCCTAAGAGACCACCAGCCGCCGCCAGCCTTAACGCCCAAGACTCGTCGGAAAATGAGCACCAGTGCCGCTGGCTACAAATCATCCAGCCGCCAGTCATCTTTTCCATCTCCAGCTGTCCACCACCGGCCATCTCGCCGGAATTCAACCACCTCCATACACAAACGACCTCCATCAGCCTCCACCCTAACCCCAATCTCCATCAGCGACCACACCCCGCCGAACCCCACCCCAAAAAATGACCTTAGAGACGAAGAAAAATAGCAGCAATTGCTGCTTCTTCAACTCCTCCTCTTACTAACCAGTGGCGAACTCGCCGGAAAATGCACAGCCAAATCGCCGGAAAGAAATGGGTCACGTTGTCATCCAAGGTTCGTCGGTCCCGGTTCGTTTGTGCAAGGATTCACGTTCGGGTTTTGTTTTTACTTCTGTTGCTTGCCTTATTTGATATGCAAAGAAAGCAAATTTCAGTTTGTTCAATTTGTCGTTGTTTGCGCTTGTTCGAGCTTGAAATTTCGTCACTGACGTTTTATTTGTCCGTGCGCTCGATCAGAAATTAAGTATAAGGAATTTGCTTGCTAAGGTTCACTCTAACCCCTTCTCAGTTGTTTCAATGCTTGGTTACATTTTAATGTTGAATATTTTTTGCCCTGCTTGTTTGTTTTATTTTGCTACTCATTTGTTCTGTTTTAGAAAATTTAATAATGTTCTCTTTGTTTAATTTTGTTTCTCTTCGTTGATTTTGTTCTTCTGTGGTGTTCATTTGAAAATTCCAAATAGTGGATGCAGGTTAAGTAATCAGGGTCGTTAAGAGTTTATAGTGAATTAATTTGGGCCTTTTAATAGTAATTGGGTTTGGATTTGTAGAAATGAAATCAAAGTGGATGTTTGGCTGACACCTTAGGCTTTACATGGATATAATCTTTAACGAGTTTACGTTTTGGATTATTGTTATACCATGCCAATTTGTTCAATAGAGTCATAGTTTAAATTAATATGTTTGTTTGATATTTTCGTTAGAAGCATGCTTAGGCTGACAATACTCGGGTAGGCAAGCATTACGATTTTGTTAGTTTCAAGGCGAGAGGTCGTTCCCTTAGTTAAATTTATCTGGGGAATGCCCCGAGGGATTTGTATATATTTTATTTCAGGAGTATGCCCCGAAGTGAATGTAACGAAGGCCGCATCTACACCGTGGAGGAAGTATAGTGTAGGTTAGCTTAGGATTTTATTTTTTATTATTTTTATTTTTATTTTTCTTATATTAGGTGGGGACGACCTCGATCCTCTTTTGTATTTATTTTTGTTTGTGTGTTTTCACCTCAATTTGAGTATTCTTAAAAGCCAACTTGATCATATACGCAACCGTACTAGTTACGAGACTCGGGGAATGCCTAATACATTCTTCCCAAGTCAAATGAACCTCCTTACCCGAATCTCTGGTGCAGACTTAGTTTCGGAGTTCAAAGTGTTTTAAAAGGAAAATTTATTTCTTAAAAAATGGTGACCTGGCACACCGAAACCAATGTCAGGTGGCGACTCTGAGTTATTTCCTTTTGAACACAATTTTTATCACGTTCTAATTGGAAAACCCTTTTCAAGCTTTACAAATCACTTTTATATTTTTAAGAGGGTTAGTGAGGTTTGTAAAAAAAGGGTGTGACAGAGGAGAATGAAGAAGGATATCGTTACATATGTGGCTCGGTGTTTGAATTGTCAATAGGTTAAGTATGAGCATCAGAGGCCGGGTGGTTTGTTTCAGAGGATTGAGCTTCCCGAGTGGAAGTGGGAGCGGTTCATTATGGATTTCATTGTTGGACTCCCACAAACTCGGAGGAAATTCGACGCAGTGTGGGTCATTGTTGATAGGCTGACCATGTCAGCGGATTTTATTCTCGTGACAGTCTCTTATTCTTCCAAGAGGTTAACTGAGATCTATATCCAGGAGATTGTTCGCCTTCATGGTGTGCCCGAGTCTATCATTTTGGACTGTGGTACGCAGTTTACCTCACGGTTTTGGAGGGCCGTTCAGCGAGAGTTGGGCACACAAATTGAGTTGAGCACAATGTTTCATCCTCAGACGGACGGGCAGTCCGAGCGGACTATTCAGATTTTAGAGGATATGCTCTGAGCTTGTGTCATTGACTTTGGAGGCTCGTGGGATCAGTTTTTGCCTTTAGCAGAGTTTGCCTACAACAACAGTTACCAGTCGAGTATCCAGATGGCTCCTTATGAGGCTTTATTTCGTAGGTAGTGTCGGTCTCCGGTTGGATGGTTTGAGCCGGGAGAGGCTCAGTTGTTGGGTATGGATCTGGTTCAGGATGCCTTGGACAAGGTCAGGATTATTCCGGATAGGCTTCGTACAGCTCAGTCCAGGCAAAAGAGCTATGCCGACCGCAAGGTTTGAAATTTGACTTTCATGGACGGTGAGCATGTATTGCTTCGAGTGTCGCCTATGGAGGGCGTGATGAGATTTGGGAAGAAGGGCAAGCTTAGCCCTAGGTTCATTGGCCCTTTTGAGATTCTTGATCGAGTGGGATAGGTGGCTTACAGACTTGCATTGCCGCCGAGCTTATCAGCCGTGCATCCAGTGTTTCATGTGTCCATGCTTTGGAAATATCACAGCGATCTATCCCACGTGTTAGATTTCAGCACTGTCCAGTTGGACAAGGACTTGTCTTATGAGAAAGAGCCAATAGCTATTCTAGATCGGCAGGTTCGTCAGTTGAGATCGAAGAGTTTTTCTTCTACTCATGTTTAGTGGAGAGACCAGCCTGCTGAGGCATCGACCTGGGAGTCCGAGTCCGATATGCGGAGCCGTTATCCCCATCTTTTCCCCGACTTAGGTACTTCCTTCTTATGTCTGTTCGAGGACGAACGGTTGTTTTAGAGGTGGAGAATGTGTCGACCCAAAAGGTCATCACTTATTTTTAAAATGAATTCTTCATTCTAAGGCCTTAAAAACCTCTTTCAGCATCACCTCAATTTGCGTGTGCAGTCCGTACGCGCGTAGTCGGAAAGCTAATATGTGAAAATTTGTGAAAAATATTGAGATTTTGACTTAAAATGCATTTAAGTTGACTTCGGTCAACATTTTGGGTAAACGGACCCGGAGCCATGATTTGACGGTCCCGAAGGGTCCGTAAAAAAATATGGCACTTTGGCGTATTTCCGGAATCGAATTCCGAGGTCCCAAGCCCGAGAAATAATTTTTTTAAAAAATTATTTTCTGGAAAATTCTATGAGTTTTGGAAATGAAATGCATTTAGAATTTGTTGGTATTGGGCCCGTATTCTAGTTCCGGAGCCCGGTATAGGTCTTATATGTGAAATAAGATAAGTCTGTGAAATTTGGTAAGAAACGGAAGTCGTTTGAGGTGATTCGAACCCGTAGTTGTGAAAATTTATGTTTTGAAAGTTTTGAGATTTTTTTAGATTTTCATACTAAATTCGTTGTTTAAGAGGTTATTTTGGCGATTTGATCGCACGGATAAGTTCATATGATGTTTTTGAGTTAGTATGCATTATTGGTTTGGAGCCCTGAGGGCTCGAGTGAGTTTCAGATAGGTTTCGAGAAGTTTTTGAACTCATAAAAGTTGCAGGTTTTTCAGTTTCTAGTGTCTGGTGTTGACTATTATGCGATCGCATAGGGCCTTTCGCGATCGCATAGCTCAGTGTTAAGGGAGGAAATCTGTAACACTATGTGATCACTTAGCATGTTTCGCGATCGCATAGAGTGGTAGGTAGGCTGGGGGACTGGGGTAGCTTGTTCTGTGCGATCACATTTCCTCATTCGCGATCGCGTAGCATAGGAAGCAGTCCACTATGTGATCACATTCCTTTCTTCGCGATCGCATAGACCAAAATCCGCACAGTTATTTTTAAGTTCAAAAACAGAATGTATTAAGGGAATTTCACCATTTTTCACAAACTTCTTCTTCTCCACACCTTTTGGGCGATTTTTGAAGAGAAACTTCACCATAGCTTCATAGGTATGTAATCCTAAGCTCGTTTTCTTCCATTTTTATCAACACCCATTAGATTTCTAGGCCTAAAACATGAGATTAAGGGTAGAAAGTTAGGGATTTGTGTAGAGTTAGGGCTTTATGATTATTTGGGAACTTGACCTCGTTTTGGGGTCAGATTTCAAAACAAATTATATATTCGGGCTCGTGGGTGAATGGGTGATCAGGTTTTGGTCCGAACCTCGTATTTTGACCAAGCGAGCCCGTGGTCGATTTTTGGATTTTTGGGAAGAATGTTGGGAAATCTATAATTAAGCATTGGAATTGAATTGTTTAGCATTTATTGATGTTATTGAGTCAAATATGTCTAGATACGATTGATTTGGAGTCGGGTTCGAAAGGAAAAGTGGTGCTTGAGGCCTGATTTGGATCATTGTAGTCGAGGTAAGTGTTTGGTCTAACCTTAGCTTGAGGGATTAGGAGTTGTGTCCTATTTGCTACTTGTTTCTTGTTGAGTACGACGTATAGGCATGGTGACGAGTATCTATATGTTAGTGTCGAGCATGACCATGGGCCTTAAATTGAATTATGTTGTGTTATTAAATAATACTACGGATGCTTAAGTTGATGATTCTCTGTACTGAGCAAGGATTATGATTATTCTCGTGGAAATTAGTTATGACTGAGTATTGGTGTTAGCTGAGATAGTTAGATGTTGGAACAAGTTTGGTTATAGCTGTTTCTCCCTTGCCGGGATGTAGTTTACTTATACTGTCGATTCCCTTGCCGGGATAGTGTAGTTCTTGATTGCTCCCTTGTCGGGACCCTTGTTATGATTGTTGTTGATATTATATGTGGATCGGGTTGCATGCCACAACAATAATATAATTGGATCGGGTTGCACGCCGCAACAATGATATAATTGGATCGAGTTGCACACCGCAATAGTGATAAATGATATGGATCGGGTTGCACACCGCAACAGTGTTGTTATGTGATAGGATCGGGTTGCGCGCCGCAACAATTGATGAAATAAAGTGTTTATAAATTGGTTACAAGTTCCTTATTGCTTTGTTGTAGATTCTAAGTTATCCTTATGCCTTTTCTTGATTTACTGTTGATATTGACATACCCCCGCAGCATGTACCCCCTCTCATCTTTACTTGCTGTTCCTGTTTTATTTTCCGTTACATATTATATAACTGCATAGGTTTATTTGGTAGTATGGTCCTAGCCTCGTCACTACTTCGCCGAGGTTAGGCTAGACACTTACCAGCACATGAGATTGGTTGTGCTGATGCTACATTCTGCACTATGTGTAGATCCCAGAGTAGCATTTGGGCGGCTGTCTTCAGTCCAGCTAGAGATCCCGAGGTAGTCCTGCAGGCGTTCGCAGGCCCGGCGTTCTCTTCTATCTTATTATGTATTTTGTTTTCAGTTGTTTCCGAGACAGATTGTACTTTCCTTTCAGACATTTGTTGTAGTATTCATAGACAATCTGTGATATTGTGACGCCGGATTCTGGGTAGAGACGTATGTTGGCATTGTCGTACTGGCTTTAGTTATTTTATTAGATTAAGTCTTCCGCTTGATTTTATTCATCGTTAATATTTCAATGTTGATTAAATGCTAATTCAAATTGTTAAAAAGGGTTAAAATGAAAGAGTTAGTGATTCTTTATTTCGCGGCTTGCCTAGCTTCTACGAGTAGGCGCCATCGCGACTCCCGAGGGTGGGAAATCCAGGTCGTGACAAAATCTCGAAGAGCTTCCAAAAGCAAAAATGCTCTTTTTTTTTATTTCTCACTTGGTGTTCGGTATCCACATTGGGGCCCGACTAAATCCGAATTCGCATCGGAAAATTCAAACATTGGGGGGGGGGGGGTAAAGTGCTCCCCAACAAAGGCGACTCCATACCCAGAGCTCGAACTTGAGACCTCTAATTAAGGATGAAGGAGTACTTACCACTCCACCACAACCCTTGTTGGTAGAAAAAGCAAAAAATTGTTGAAAAGTCAAAACATGAAAGGATAAAGTTTTCTTGCTATCTTGATGATATTATTGCTCGTTTGCTACTGCTTCTTGTGTTATCTTTCCTTGATCCGAGGATTTCTATCGGAAATAGTCTATCTATCTTCTCAAGATAGGGGGTAAAATTTACGTACATACTATCTTCTCCACACATTGTTTTGGAACAATGATTTTTACTAAACATGATAACTAAATGGGAATTGGCAGTTCGTTAAAGAAGAATAAACGTAAAAGTCGTCAATCCAATCGCTTAAACTAAAAATAGTCTACATATCACACCCTTTGGGGCAACGTTGAAGTTGTCTCTATGTGACCTTTAGGTCACTGGTTCGAGACGTAGAATCAGGCACTGATGCTTGTATCATGGTTGGTTGCCTATATCACACTCCTTGAGGCACGCCCCTTCCATAGACCCTGTGTAAATGTATGATGTATTGATATTTCGTGCACCGAGCTGCCCTATGTATAATTTATGTATAATGTATGTATACCGTATATAATTAATATATAATCTAAGTATACCGATTAGAAAAAATAAACAGTAAATCCCCTCGACTATTTATGTAAAGATGTCGTTGGTAACTAAAAGATACCCCACCTTTCTCAAATTCACTAATCATAATCAGATAGGATCATTTGAATAATCCTTTATTTATGTTCCTTTTTCTTTCTCAAACTCTTTTACATTCATGTAAAGCAACAGAATAGCAATAAGTTTATTGAAGCTCTCACTCAAAGACGAGCCTACATTATAGCTTGAGGGGTAATCAGTACCCGAAGTTTCAGCAAAAAATTCATGTATACTTGTAAATATCTCCAAAAATTAGTCAAATATTAGTATAGACCCCGTACCAATCTTTATGAGCAGTGATAAATTTATACTGAATATCATAGAGCCTCTGTGATCACCGAATCCTGGGTCCGCCTCTGCCTCCGCTCTCACTTGGCTCCAACACCAACATTTCCCAACCAAAAAAGCAAAGGAATTTGAGACAAGGCAATGAAAAGCAAAATGTAATTTCTTTTTGTTGAATGCTTTTCAAAGCTCCTAACCTCTGCAATTAGGATTCTTTTCATGGTTTTTATTAAGAAAATTCCCATGCAAAAGCATTCAAAAAATGTAATTAAATGAAATGAATAATCCCAAATAATCCTAGCAATTAAAATGACTGATGCTGCTACAAAAATGTAGCCACCATACGCAACCATGTCAAGAAGTGGCACTTCTCCACTTCCTAAAGAGTGTAATGTGGCTTCAAGTAAAAGGATTTGCAAAAGCCAACAAAGTAATCCTGTTGTGAATTGTACACCTAAAGCTTCTGGACTAAATCTGCAACAAAATCACAAAAGAGGTTAAGTTTTATGCACTGATATACGGGTGACAATAGCACGAACTAGCCAGCTTTCAGACTGACAATCGAAAAATAGCCAGCATTTATAAAATCACGGAAAAATAGTCATTGTTTCACTGAAACACGGAAAGTTCCAGCATAATATGCAGGATTATGGAGCTCTTGCGTGTAAACGTCCAGCATATTATGTTGGAACTCCAGCACACGGAAAATTTCAGCATAATATGTGGGATTATGGAGCTCTTGCATATAAATTTCGCACATATTATGTTGGAAATGCAGCATATTATGAAATTATAGCACATTATGCTGGAAACTCATATGAAAAAATTCGAAATCCAACATATTATGCTGGAATATTTTTGGATTTTAAGGATGTTTTTGTTCAGATTTATCTTTATATGAAAAAGTGGCTAAATTTCGATTACTTTTGAAATGTGACTATTTTTCAATTACCAGTTGTAACTATTTTTTATTTTATTTTCTCCCGATGTTAAGATATTCACACAAGTCAGGCCATCTGTAAAATAATTGCAGACAAAATTTTGGAATCTTTACAAAAATAGCCACTTTTTTAATTGATATACATAAATTATGCGCTGATTAAGAAGATTAATGTAGTGATGCAGTGTCAAAAATATTTGTACTATCAGATCAAATTACAGATATTTTTTTATGATAAGCATTTTGATCTAGTAAAAATGGTAATAACCTACTATTGATCACAAGTGCACCAATAGTACTGATAATGTAAAAAGGATTTATTTTGCTTATGTATACAATTTAAATTCAATTATTAAAGAACGATGAGAAGCTTGAAATGCAACAAATACACATTATTTTGAAGAATTAACCTAAATAATCTCCTACTCAACCGCTTAAACAAAAAATAAATGGCGGATGCATAATATATTTATAATTTATGTATAATATATATATAATTGTATATAATTATTGTATAATCTATGTATACCAGCTACAAAAATATTAAAATTGCATAAATATGACACTTTTAGGGGTGATCTTTAAATTTTAGCACCTACTTACGCTATGAACTTTAAGGTCACAAGGTAAAAGTGTTGCTCACGGGGTGAGCGAAAGGCAACACTTGTTAAATTTAAAGTTCTGCCGATAAAGCAAATAGGGACAACAGTTTAAGACCATCAACTTTAAGGGCTATTTATGTACTTCACCCGAAATCCTCAGGATATTTGCTTAAAGATCTTTTATTCATAGTTGAAAATCATCTTTATATATGATTGAATTTTTAATTAGAGTATACAAGTTAAATGGGAGAAATTCAAAAATAGCCATATTTACAAGTGATCATTCAAAAATAGTCACAATTTTAAAAGTAATTGAAATTTAGCCACTTTTCTTGTAAAGATAAATCTGAACGAAAACACTGTTCAAAATTCGAAACAATACTCCAGTATAATATACTGGAGTTCCAGTATAATATACCGATCCAGCATAATATACTGGAACTTTCCGCGTGTTGGGGTTCATACACAGATGCACCGATCTCCAGTATATTATGCTGGAACTTTCCGTGTTACAGCAAAATAGTGACTATTTTTCAATGATTTTACAAATGCTGGCTATTTTTGAATGACCAGTCCAAAAACTGGCCAGCCCATGCTATTTTTACAAGTTAAATCTATAACATATAAACATGGAATTTCTTTCAAATTAACCAACTTACTTGGTGGTAATGCCCAAGAAGTAGCCAGCAAGAACCAAATAAGTACCAAAAGCCATCATTGGGATGTACAAATCAGGTGCATTAATATCATAAATTGGAGGTTTAAATGAAAATTCTCCTCCAGCTAAATCAGCAGTTCTCATCCAATGTCCCTATATAAAAACATATTTAGGAGAAATAAATATACAACTCAAGATCAAGAAAATAAATAGAGAAATTCAGGACTTTTATAAATACAGTTACCTTATGTACCCCTACCAAGACACTAATATATATTTTATCTGTCCCAATTTATGTAATACATTTTTTTTTAGTTTGTCCCAAAAAAATAATAGCATTTTACTTTTAAAAATAATTTAACTTTAAAATTTTCATTTTATTCTTATTAAGATGATTTATAACTATACAATTATTGAGTTTTAGTTGAGGTCTGAAATAGAGAAAAAAAATGATGGAAAATGAAAATTTTCAAAGTTTCCTTTTTACTAAGGTTCGAAACTTTGTCGCTCGTTGGAAAGGAAGAGGAATATTGTTATGCTTATATATAGAAGCATTTTTTCTAGCTCTTAAAGAGTTGAGAAGAAAGCAAGTCTTGCGGCGTCGACGTCATAGCTCGGCTATACTTTGGCTTCAAATTCGGACACACAAGAAACTTTTAGGCTCGGAATAATTTTTAAATTGTGTTAATTAACATTTTGGTTTTCTGGATTTCTATTTATGAACTGAGTAATACTAATACAAATATCTATAATTTATTTAAAATAACAAGTTTAAAAAAATCTTTCGTTTTTTCTTAAACCCCTGATCACCCAAAGTGCATCACATAAAATAGGACGGAGGGAATAACTTAATACCCTTCTACTATGATATTAATTCCAATAAAACAAATGCACTTATAATATTGAAAATGTTCTAGTCTTTACCTTGTGAAGAAATGGGAATAAAATCACCTTCAATTTATTCTTCACGTATTCTTCATTCACTTGAAAATAATACTTAGGATTCGAAATGTATCTGCTAATCTGTGAATCTCAAAAAAAATTAGAAAATAAAAAATACAGTAACAATAATTTCATTCAAATTCAACATCCACACTCTAAGATTTACTATTTAGAAAATATTAACTACACCTCTTTTTCTTTTCTTTTAAAAAAATGGTACTCCTTCTATTTTAATTTATGTGTTTTACTTTTCTTTTTTGTCTGTTGAGAAAAAATATCACTTTCTATAATTAGTAAGTCTTTAACTCCAATATTTTACACGGCATACATGTTTAAAACTACAAAATTCAACAACAATCAAACAAATGGGGTCTGGACGGTAGAGTGTACGTATACATTAGTCCTATATTGTGAGGTAGACAGACTATTTCTGATAAACCTTCAACTCAAGGAAAATATTTTCAAAATAAGTCTGAAAAATACTAAAATAAAGAAGTTATGAAAAAAAGTATTGATAACAGAAATAGTAAGATAACTAAAGCAAAATAAAGAACAGTAGCTAGTAATAAAATAAAGAAAATAAAAAATAAAAAAGATAGTCTGATGCATTAAGCTCCCCTATGTGCGGGGTCCGGGGAAGGACCGAACCACAGGGTCTATTGTACGCAGTTTTACCCTGCATTTCTGCAAGAGGTTGTTTCCACAACTTGAACTTGTGAATAATAAAATATAATAATACTCGTAAGGAGAGGAAGGGGTAGATAAGGTACTCTAAACTAGAATCATACTCTCTCCCACAGAAAAGAGAGAAATCGCTTGACTACCTACTAACATTTCACCCTAATTCTCCACCTTTTTGTTTATGACTATAAGATTTAAGGACATTTATAGATCTTCATTTTCAAATTAAAAAATTTAAAAGTCTGTCTTACTTTTCTTAGACGTCGTACTCAGTTAAACTATAACACATAAATTGAAACAAAGAGAATATTAATCTTACATTGCTTTGAACATAGTCAGAACTTGAACCAAAAAATTTCTCCCCATAAGCACCAAGTTCACTTTTGATAAGATCAGATCCAGCACCATATAATACATTCCCAAGTGAATCAATTTGCTGAGTACAAGTTGTTGGTGTGAAAAACCTTTTCTGATATTCTGATGTTTCATACATTGTTGACCCCATTATACTGCACAAGAAAAACAATCTTTTAGTCATTTTTAAAATAAAATAAATCTATTTTATTTATTTTTCTTCTTCTTGTTTTTAGTGCTTACAAGAAGAAGCATGAGTTCAGCAAAATTTAGTACTCGATTTAATATGAAATACGAGTAATTTCAACAAATATTAAATTCAGAGTCAATAATTCAAAATTAGCAAGATATGCTCGAACATGTTCTACTAAAAAAATTAAAAGTTGAACTCATTATGTTTAATTTTTTAATCCACTTTTACAATAGATAAATACAAATATCACAACAACAACAACAACAACAACAACAACAACAACAAGAAGCTCAGTATTTTTCCACAAGTGAGGTTTGTGAGGGTGAGATTTACGGAGCCTTACCCCTATCCGACAGAGACGATGTTTCCGATAGAGCCTCAGTTGGAGAACGGATGACAAAAGTAATGATAACAAAAAAGAATAACAATAAAAAGGAATAAATACAAATATAAATGATCAAAGTACGAATATTTATCTTCTAATTAAGCTACAACCATCAATAAATGTGTCAATATTATCAAATATATTGAGAATATTGTAAAATGGTAGTAATAATAATCTTATACCTTAGTTGCTTCTCTTTTATGAATTTGAAGAAGCTTACTCAAACACCATGAAGTTACCTTGCTTCAGCTTCTTTGAACAAATTAAAAGAGGGTATTGCTTGTGTTCTTTTTATATTTTTTTGAGGATGAAATTTTTATTACTATTTTTTTAATTCTTGTTAATTTTGCATGGTATGAGATGGCAAACTTTTAGATGGTACGCAAACCAATGTCACAAATTTTCTTAAAAGTACTGATGACTGAAATGGCAGTTGTGTTTTAATGAAACTGTAGCCACCGATCAGGGCGGTGCTGGAGCGCAAGTACTACTTCATTCTTAATCAGAAATTTCGATTTAAAATATCTGATGAAATCGCATTTATTAGAAGTATTGTATTTGCAAATATAAAATTTTCGGTGCAAATCTAAATTTAATCAGGCCCGATATAAGCAGAAGTGGAGCCAAAATTTCAAACTTATGTATTCGAGATTCTAATCGTTTTAAGTTGCTAGGTTCTAAATCAATAATTTATATATATTTAATAAAAAATTTAAGACAAATACAAGGTTCGAACCAAAGCTACTGGGTTCCGTGGAGCCCACTCCCGACACTCTAGCTCCGCCCTGGATGTAGGTATCAGATAATGTATCAAAACAACAGCAATAACAACTATAAAAAATCTAGTATAATACCACAAATGAATTTTGGAGAGGGTAATGTGTACGCAATCTTATCTCTACCTTACGAAGATAGAGAGATTATTTTTTATAGACCCTCGGCGCGAGCAAAACTCAATAACAGCAGTGGAAAAAACAAAAGAAATTATAGTCAAGAATCCAATACCAATTACTAGTCCTAGTGCTTCAACTTATGTGGCACTATTATAAATTTTGAAAAAGAAGTTTTTCTTTAATTATGTTTCTATTTTTTTCTGTATTTTAAATTACTAACTATTATGACTTATAATATATTTTTTATATAATTTCAAATATATAAATATTACTTTTAAATACTTAGATAAATTATGTCTAAATTCACAATGAAAGGGCGTTTGGACATAAAAATTGTTAAATTCCAGAAAAAAGTGATTTTTTTTTCATGTAAAAATGGTATTTAGAAATTAGAGTTGTGTTAAGAAATGAATATAATTTTGGATCGTTTTTAAATTTTTGCGAGTGATTTGAGTGAAATTTTTTTTAAAAAATAACTTTTTGAAATTTTTTAAATTTTTAAAAAAATTAAAAGTGAAAAAAATTTCATGGACAAACGGGCTAGTTTGATATTCGTGACTCCTTTTTGAAGTTTTAAGGCAGTACAGTGTTGGGTCGTAATCTCTGCTATATAGCTATGCCTACTAGCTCTAGACCATATTAATTTCCCAATACATTACATAATAGATCATATATTAGTTTCTTTAAACTTTTTAAGTTCTTATCTTGTTATACATATTCTTAGCGAACATTCTTTAAGTATATCGGAGTATTTTTTGTGCTGGAGTATTTTTTCGGATTTTAAACAGTATTTTCGTTCAGATTTATCTTTACATGAAAAGTGACTAAATTTCGATTACTTTTGAAACTGTGGTTATTTTTGAATGGCCATTTGTAAATCTAACTATTTTTAAATTTCTCACGTTATTATCTAGCCAAACGGGCCTAAACAATTTGGGCTTGTGAATCTCAAACCCAGCATGTCCAATTCCCCATCCAAATGCATGTAAAAATTGCACGGGCGCCCTATTTGGTCGCCCCCATTTAACCTATACCCATTTTTTTTAAACTTTTAACTTGTACCCACTTTTTAAATAACTTCAGCCCCCTTTCTCATCCTCATTCGTTTTCTTCTTCAAGTTACAAAACAAACTGGTATTTATCTCCAGAAGCAACGCTGCTTTAGTTATAAGGTCAATTTCTTTTAATTGAACAGTTCGGCAGTTGTACTTCTGCTCCAAATTTACAACAAATTAGTCTTAGAAAAAAGTTTTTAAGTTACTAGTAGGATGAGCTGTAAAATTTTGGAGTTTTTGTATGTTTATTCGCGTTTGAGTTGAGAAAATGTACACTATTTTTCTTAAAAAAACACTGCTAATAGTGGTTCTTCAGCTCTAGAGCTGAAGTTCGCCAGTTACAAAACAAAAACTTCAGCTCTAGAGCTGAAGTTCGCCAGTTACAAATAAAAACGTCAGCTCTAGAGCTGAAGTTCGCCAGTTACAAAACAAAAACTTCAGCTCTAGAGCTGAAGTTCGCCAGTTACAAAAACAAAAACTTCAGCTCTAGAGCTGAAGTTTGCCAGTTACAAAACAAAAACTTCAGCTCTAGAGCTGAAGTTCGCCAGTTAGAAAACAAAAACTTCAGCTCTAGAGCTGAAGTTCGCCAGTTACAAAAACAAAAACTTCAGCTCTAGAGTTGAAGTTCGCCAGTTAAAAAACAAAAACTTCAGCTCTAGAGCTGAACTTCAGTCCCGGCTACTAGAATGCTGAAGTTTTGCATGATTACCTTTGCTACTTCAGCCCCGTATGTTGAAGTTATGCGAAAAATCGGGTACGTTTGCAATTTTTTTTGCAAAGCGGGCACAAGTTAAAACGTGACATAAAAAGCGGGTATAGATGCAAATGCACTTAGGGATTACTTTGTTTGACATATTATATATGTGGAAATTATAATATATGGATTATTTATAGTTTGGAAAAATACAATATTGATCGGTCGATCAAAACAAGCTACATTGGCTAGCCAAAATATATATAAAATATGTATTTATATGTATATATAATACACATATATATAGAAAAATATATATTTTGTTAGCTATTATTTTTTAGAGCAACTAAAAATATACATTTCTCTTTATAATTTGAACTCATGATTTTAAAACTGCAAGTGATTTAGTGACATGAACCCTAATTAAGATTGAATATCTAAATTTTAAATTCTAAATTCACCGTTGTCCCATCTTCTCGCCTTCCTATCTTTTTCTGCTATGGAGATTGCGTCAAATTTGGTGAGGTAGCAATTATTATAGCATTAGTAATCAACATGTCCCAAATTAAATAACTCTAGCTTTTCTGTTGTTACTCGTTACTGAAAACAACCACACTCGACCCTTTAATTAGCTTATCTGATGATTTATCTAGGGAAAGTTGGTGTTTGATTAATTAAGTTCATTAATTTTTGTTAATTAGTAGAGTTATATTTTTTTTTCTTCCACCTGAATATTGGGAAGAAGAAGCCATATTCTAATTCTAATACTCATGGAGATTTACTGAACTTGATAGAGAAGAAGGTGAAGAAGAAGAAGGGTGAAGAAGAAGACCAACGTGCATAGCATATTCTGTCTTTAGCATTAGGGGGATATAATTAATGGGTTAGGGAACATAAATTAGTGGGCATGAGGGGACATAATTAATGGGTTATGGAACATATATTAGTGGGCATGAGGGGACATAATTAATGGGGTTAGTAGGCATATTATAATATAAGGGGATATAACTTAGTGGGTTAGTGTGGGAGGAATAAATATATATGTGGAGTGTATAATATATACATGTACAAAGCAAGAAATAAAAACACACGGAAGTTTTCAAATCTAATTTTTTCATTCAATTTCTTACATGGTATCAGAGCAATAAGATCATTCCAACAGCCCGACCATCAAAATCCATTTATATCAGATTCATCATCATAATCAGTAATCTAAAATGCCTGAAACAACCATTACGTCTACTAGTGATACAAGCAATGTTGCAAAAGCAGTCAGCTATGGTATCAATAACTCTTATCATCTGAGCAACTCTGATTCACCTGGAATGACTCTAGTCAACACTGTATTTGATGGAAGAGGATACCCAGGGTGAAAGAGATCTATTCTTCTATCTTTGTCAGCCAAGAAGAAACTTGGTTTCATCAATGGAGCATGTCAATCTCCAGATCTGAAGTCTCCAGACCATGAACAATGGAGTTGTTTGAATGACATGATCATCTTTTGGATTCTAAATGCTCTCTCAAAGGATATTGCAGATAGTGAGATATACTCCAAAACTGCAAAAGAGCTTTGGGACAGCTTGGAGCAGAGATTTGGGAGATCAAATGGAGCTAAGCTTTATCATCTGTAGAAGGAGTTATTAGGTTTAGCATAGGGAAACAGTGACATTGCAACATACTTCTCTAAGCTCAAATGACTGCAGGATGAATTAGATGCTCTAAATGTTATCATATATTGTTCATGTATTTGTGTTTGTGAAGGAAATGCAAAGTTGACTAAGTCTCTTGAGGATCAGAGATTGATCCAATTCCTAATGGAATTAAATGACATATATGCACAAGCAAGAGGAAATATCCTCATGATGAACCCTTTGCCTAGTATGGATGTAGCTTATTCACTTCTCTTGCAAGATGAAAATCAAAGAGAAGTTTATGCAAATGGATATTTTAATTCTGAATCAGTGTCTTTCATGGCAGCTGGAGAGGCCAAGCAGCCTAATGCACAACTTCTAACTGATTTTGCAGCATTTATAATTACAGGACAAGGAAAGAATTATGAGAAACTTAGAAGCCAAACACAAAGAGGACCAGCCATATCACATAAATATAACAACTAAGGGCAAAAGTTTGTTAAAATTTCAGCAAAGGTTTAAAGGAAAAAAGAAGTACAATCCAAATGTGTCTTGTACTAATTGTGGCAAAATAGGACATACACAAGAAAACTGCTATAGAATTATTGGATTTCCAGAAGATTTTGAGTTCACCAATCACAAAGGTTATCAGACTCAAATTAAAGGAAATGTAGTCCTAACACATGAGGAACGTGAAAATTCAGTAGGACAAAGCACTGAGCTCAATAACAATAATTTTGGACATCAATTCAGCAAGGAACAAATTACAGAAATAAGCAGATGTATAAGCAGGCAAAGTTAGCACATGTAGAAAATATAGGAATCAATGCTAATGCAGTTGCTGGTACTATTCTAAAATACTCTGATTCAGTGTTTACTAGTCTAAAATCAGACATTTGGATCATTGATTCAGGTGCCTCAGAGTATATGTGTTTTGATTCTAATTCTTTTTTGTTTCTAATTCCGCTTCCTGTACATTTGAATATCAGTTTACCTAACTCTTTCAAGGTGATTATTACTCATATAGGGAGTATTTCTATTCTGCCAGGTCATATCCTGAACAATGTGTTACATGTTCTGGATTTCAAATATAACTTATTATCAGTTAATAGGTTTTGTGCTCGGTTCAAGTATGATGTCCTATTCACATCTATTGTGTGTGTGTTACAGGGTCTTTTAATGAAGAGTTCACAAGTTTTTGGTGAAGTTAGAGAGGGACTCTACTTGTTGGAACCAAATAACCTTAAGTCTAAGGGGTTGTTCAGTAGTAATGTATTTTCAATTCCAAAAGAAAGAAATCCCGTTTCAGAGTCTGTTTCCTTTTCTAGTCTAATTCAAGTTAATGGTGCTCCTGATGTTAAACTTTGTCATGTAAGATTGGGACACCTCCCATTTTCAGCAATGAAACATTTAGATTTCCTTCATTGTAGGTCAAATTTTGAGTTTATATGTGATGTTTGTCGTAAGGCTAAGCAAATCAGGAATTCTTTTCCTGTCAGTAGCATAAAATCCAAGCATATATTTGAACTTATACATGTAGACACATGTGGACCTTATAAATCAAATACTTACAATGGATTCAAATATTTTCTTACTGTAGTAGATGACTATAGTAGAGGAGCATGGATATTTTTATTAAGTGCAAAAAGTAATGTTTTTCCTATGCTTAAATCTTTTTTGTCTATGGTTGAAAGGCAATTCAATATGAAAGTCAAAATAATAAGATCTGACAATGCATTAGAATTGGGAAAAGGGACACAAGAGGCAGCTTTTCTAGCATCAAAAGGAATTCTACACCAAATGTCTTGTGTAGCAATTCCTCAACAGAATGAAATTGTTGAAAGGAAGCATAGACACCTCTTAGAGATTGCAAGAGGATTAATGTTTCAATCCAAGCTACATTTTTCATATTGGGGTGAATCTATCCTAACTGCCACACATCTTATTAATAGGATGCCGTCTAATGTTCTTAAAGGAAAGCTACTATATGAGGTTTTATTTCAAGAGAAGCCCAAGTATGATCATTTAAGAAATTTTGGATGCCTCTATTATGCTTCTACAATAGCCTAGGGAAGAGGTAAGTTTGATGATAAGGCAACAGTTTGTGTTTTGTTTGGTTATCTGCTCCATCAGAAGGAATATAAGCTATTAGATTTGTTCACATAAAGAGTATTTGTATCAATGGATGTGAAATTTCATGAATCACACTTCCCTTTTGTTGAAACCAACACATCACAACATCCTATATTTCCAAGCTCAACATTTACTACAGAACCTACCTATTCACCTTTATCACATGATCAATCCATATCCATTTCTTTAGAACCTGAAGTTTGTGATATTTTCTCCTCACCATCACCAATATCTTCATATACTCCCTCTCATCACCAATTGTCTACTAGCCCAATTTATTTTCAATCTATCATAGATACACCACACACTACCTCACCTGTTTCTATACCCCAGCAGCCTACACCATTACGAAAGTCAGGAAGAGTTTCCAATCAACCAGCATACTTGAAAGATTATATATGCAGTAATATCATGTTCACAGATGTAGCAACAGCTTGTTTCACTCAACCAAGTAAGCCTAAGGAATTTTGTTTCTTTTCTCTGTCACCCAACAATCAACATGTGTTGCAATCCATCTCTACTCTGACAGAACCCAACAATTTTGGACAGGCTTGTCAACATTCATGTTGGATAGAAGCTATGAAATCGGAGATTAAAGCTCTAGAAGATAACCACACATGGGATGTGGTTGAATTATCTAAAGGAAAAAAGGCTTTACCTTGCAAATGAGTGTATAAGGTAAAGCATTTGGTGGATGGAAGAATTGAAAGGTTGAAGGCAAGGCTAGTGGTCAGGGGGGATGTCCAAAGATAAGGAATAGATTATAGTGAGACTTTTTCACCAGTGGTGAAAATGACAACCATAAGGTATTTACTCACTATTGCAGCCAAAAGAGATTGGAATGTGTGTCAATTAGATGTCAACAATGCATTTTTGCATGGTGATCTACAAGAGGAGGTGTACATGGGGTTTCCAGCAGGCCTAGCACCTCCTAGTCCTAAGCATGTTTGTTTACTAAGGAAGTCATTATATGGTTTAAAACAAGCTTCTAGGCAATGGTATGCTAGCCTTGCAGGAGCTTTGAGTTTTAAGGGAGGGATATTCTTCATTATTAAACGATTGCTCACTATTCTTTAAACGAACAGGAAACCTGGTTTCTATCCTAACTGTCTATGTAGATGATATACTGCTTACTAGAGATGACTTGGAAGAAATTCAGCAGTTTCTACACAGTGAATTCAAGGTCAAAAATATAGGAGACATACATTATTTTTTAGGGATGGAAATTCTGCGAGAAACGGAAGGTTTTATTGTAAGCCAAAGAAGATTTACCTTAAATATGTTGCAGGAATTTGATGTATCTCATCTGCCTTGAGTCAGTTCTCCACTTGATCCTTCCTCCAAGCTTGAAGCTGATGATGGACACCCTTTGCAATATCCAACAGTATTTCGTCATCTGGTTGGCAAGTTGAACTATCTCACTAACACTCACCCGGACTTTTCTTTTGTAGTCCTTACCCTCAGTCAATACATGAAGAGACTGTGTAAGTCTCATTTCTCTGCTGCCTTACGAGTGCTCAAATATTTGAGCTATGATCTAGGACAAGGAATTCTTCTCTCCGCAGAACACTTATTCTCCTTGCTTGCATTTTCAAGAATTCTAGGAGGTCCGTAAGTGGATTCTTCATCACACTAGGAGGAGCCCCTATTTCCTGAAATCAAAGAAACAGGTGTCAATCTCTCTATCTTCTGCAGAGGTAGAATACCGATCTATGAGAAAAGTTACTGCAGAACTTACATGGTTAGTTCGACTCCTTAAAAATCTCTCTACACCAATAAGTCTTCCAATACCTCTCTTCACTCTGACAGCAAGGCAGCCATTCACATCGCCTGTAACCCCGTCTTCCATGAATGCACAAAACATGTAGAAATTGACTGTCATTTTGTGCGTCAACAGCTCCTTTCCGGTTTAATTACCCTTTCTTTTGTTCCATCTAAAGACCAACTGGCAGATCTCTTCACATAGCCACTTTCTGGGGTTTCTCACTCCGAAATTTTGAGCAAGTTAGGGGTCACAAAGTTACCCTCCAACTTGAGGGGAGATATTGGAAAGAAGAAGCCATATCCTAATTCTAATACTCATGGAGATTTACTGAACTTGATAGAGAAGAACGTGAAGAAGAAGAAGGGTGAAGAAGAAACCAACGTGCATAGTATATTCTGTCTTTAGCATTAGGGGAACATAATTAATGAGTTAGAGAACATAAATTAGTGGGCATGGGGGGACATAATTAATGGAGTTAGCAGGTATATTATAATATAAGGGGACATAACTTAGTGGGTTAGTGTGGGAGAAATAAATATATATGTGAAGTGTATAATATATACATGTACAAAGCAAGAAATGAAAACACAAAAGTTTTCAAATCTGATTTTTTCATTCAATTTCTTACACTGAATGAGTTGGTAAAATGGAGCTTTACTCCTACTATGATTGATCATTAATTCACAACTATTTTAGCTTATTTTATTAAAATACAAGATATAGTCATCATAACTCAAAAGAAAAAAGACAAAAAGAATAAGCCTATATATAGTTCGAGTTTATTAATAAAGGTATCATTTTATTATTTCTATGGAGTTCATGTAGGCATCACCTACAAAAGAGCAGAGGCAGAGCCAGGATTTGACGGTCGCAAAAGCACTATGACATTCAATATAAATTTATTACCACTCATAAAGATTGGTACGGAACCTATGCTAATATCCGATTATTTTTTGAAGATATTTGCAAGTATATATGGAGTTTTTGCCGAAGTTTCCGGATGCCGGTGACTCCTCACCCTATAGCGTGCCTCCGCCTCTGCAAAAGAGAATAATTAGTTATCGAAAATTTGACATAAAAAATAAATAAAAACATTAGATTTTTCGGTATAAGTATACTTGAATGGACCCAAAATTTTGTGCAAATATTTTTCAAAAACTCTGTCCAAAAGCTTCTTCCAAAATATTTCTCCAAAAAACTTCTTTGTTTTAAAATAATAATAATATTTAAAAAAAATGTTCAACCGTACATGATAAATAATTGAAAGCCTCTAGACTTTCCTACTGTCCAACTGAACTTATTTAACACAATGAATTCCCTTGTCCACTTGTCCAAAGCTCTGAATTTCTTGAAGGAACAAAAAGGAAGAATGAGATTGGAAATCTACATAAATGGATTTAAAAGACAAGAAACAATAGGGTAAATTTCATAAATGGTTATTATACTTTTTTTTTTGGTAAGGAAAAAATCGCATAGATTTACCTAAGTATTTCGAAAGTTACAAACTATTCCAAAGTGATATGTTACTCTATTTTCAATCAGAAATCTTGGAATTGATTGCTGAGTATGAAATCGCTTTTAGTAGAAACTTTTATCGCAAATTAGAATTTTTCAACGTTAATCCGAATAAATTGAATTTCGAAAAGATATCAAACATCAAATAAAAAAGAATTAAAAAAACTGTGAAGTGGTCAAAGAGTTTGGTGCCTAAGTCGTTTGGAAGTGATATTGTGATTTGATGGCTGAGGTCACGTCCTCGATATGCAATCACCAGTTTGCTTCGGTTCCCTTATCCAGTCAATTAACTATGGATGTGATCAATGTTTTTTTTTGGTTTTACATTCACCGGTATTTATATTGGAGCGCGATTAAATTCGGATTGCTCTGAAAAATCCCATATTGGTTTGTGGGGGAGGGGGAGGGAGGTAAAGCACTCCAATCCTATTTCCGATAGGGGCAGTTGACAATTGAATCCGATTTTGACCATTATTTTCATATCCATAATAGCGCGAAAAGAAGGCCCGGCTCCAAGTTGTTCAAGAATATTGGTGTTGAGTTTCTCGACCCTTTGACTTAGGATTAATCAGTTCTATTTCTCGATGGGGCGGGGAAGAGATATAACTCAACCAACAAAGACGATTCTATACCGAGCTCAAATCCAACAGACAAGTTTCAAATAGTGATACGAACCTATTCCTAATTTCAACATCAAAATACAAACCCGTTAGCTAAAAAGTCAAATTACGGTCAAACTTAGGGGTCGTTTGATAGGAGGTATTAGAAAAAATATTGCAAGCATTAACTCTATGCATTACTAATACCTTGTTTGGTATATTTTTTTAATCTTTGTATAACTAATACTTGTATTAATTATACGTCATACTTGGTATTATCCTATGCATTAATAGTGCATAGAAAATCATGGCATTAGTAATACCAAGGCTATTAATGCATGCATTAGTATTTAAAGACAAAATTGTCCTTAAAGTCCTTTAAAGCTAGAGAATATTGAGGGCATTTTTGTAAACAACTATTTTTCTTAAAAATTATGTAATGCATTATAATTTTAATACACCACACCAAACAGTAAATAAGAAATAATATATGCACAACTAATGATTGCATTACTAATCCATGTATTACTAATACACCTTATTTCGCATTATTCTTATACACTCTACCAAACCACCCCTTAAATTTTGCTCTTGTTTCCTTTACCCCATTTTATTGGAATGTAACTAGCGCCTCCCGAGGCTAACATGGTAAGAAAAAATAATAATAATAATAATAATAATAATAATATTGACGTATAAAGATTAAAAGTAAAGTAAAAAAAAATTGACGACATGGGTAAATTAAAAACTCTTCATTTGATTTCTTAATTTTTACTACGTACAACGTACCTCAATTTGTCTTTCAATACCCGAAGAAAAAGGGAAAAAAATAACGTGCGTTTACCCCGCACCCAAAACTATTTATATCCCCCCAATCTATATATACACACATACTAATTTTAGTGTACATGCGTTGTATATATTTTTGCGTTTATTGATAAAAAGTGCATAGAATTTAGAATAAGAATGAATTATGTGTAATAACAATTGACATCGAGATAAATGTAATATTTATTTAAATTAAAAAGTAAATGCTACATTGATGAAATAGTTTTTTTTTGGTTTCCCATCCGGTGTCCGGTACCCACGTTGGAGCCCGACTATATCCGGATTCGCGCCGCATAGGGCCTCATTCTGGGGAAGTGCTCTCTACCAAGGATTTTTCCATACTCAGGGCTCGAACTCGAGACCTCTGATTAAGGAAAGAGCAGCCTCATCCGCTGCACCACATCCTTTGGTGGTACGTTGATGAATAGTTGAATGCATAGTTATTGGTTATTTTTTGAATTTGCAATGATTAAGAATTTAGGTAGGTTATTTATATATTTTTTTATGAAGATAAGCATGATATATTGTGTTTTTGTATCACTAATATCTTTTATAGACGGTATTCTTGGTGTAAGAAAAATTTCTCTATTTTTTTATTAAGATACTAAAATTATATACAATTAAGATATTAGTTAATAGAAAATTTAGAAAATCAATTGTAATATCCAACATATAAATATTAATGTTAGTTAATATTATATCTAACATGGAAAGTATATTTATGTTGATATATTTACTTCTCATAATTGTATAAATATATACCACTAATAAATTTATTCTAATAGAATTTAAATGATTAATTATATTCAAGCAAAAAAGAAAAAATAGACAAACCTAACGTGCACCTAACGTGTACTGTGTGCATATGCCATAAATTGATATAATTCTTTTATTAATTGAAAAGGTCATAAAATTTCGGATATGTTAAGGACTTCTTACCTAATTCAAATAAGGTTGAATTAGTAAACAAAAATTTGACTTGATTTAGTCTTAAATATTAGGGAAATAGTTTAAATTATAATTTTATCCAATATAAAATTAATTTTTAAAGGGTAAAAAGGGCGAACGATATTTTGCTAAGGGCCTTCGTGCTTTTAATATAGTATAGTAAATAGATAGATAGATATATATACAACGAAAATACAATATTTTTTTGATTATTATTTTGAGAGTGACTATAAATGTTATTTTTACGAATACAAATACAAGAACATTAAATCTTTTTAGTGTAAAACATTATAAAAGACAAAGGCCCTTAACCTTTTCGAAATTTTCAACTTTAGTGATGTAGCAATAATCTTGATGCCCTAACGATAATTTCTAGAGTTCTTCCTAATTTGCTTTGATACTACATAAATAGTACGTCGCTATTTTGAGAGAGAGAAAGTAGGAAAATTCAGCACAAATCATAGGTACGTACAAACACAACTTACAGACCAATAAATGCCAAAATCAAAGAGAATGGATTAAAAGCTAGAAACTAAGGAGTAAAGTTGATACAGAGCAATAATCGAGCAAAATAACTTTGAATCAAACTCAAATATGAACTTTAGAAAGAAATTTTTACCTGATTTTGAATTGGTCTTGTGATGGATCGTTTCTCTGCTGCTTTTTCTTGTGTCTACTTTGCTAAGAGATATATTAAAACTTAAAAGAGAAGAAAAGCATATATGTGGGAGTAGCCAAAAATCTACACGTGTATCTCCAGAAAGCATAAAAGAACACGTATAGAGCTGATAAGAAATGACTGAAGTGTCCTCAAGCTTCTTTAAAAAGATTTAAAGCATACACGTCGAAAGTCTTGTTCTTCTAAAGTATAGAAAAATAAATAAATAAATAAATAAGAGCGTCTAGATAATTCAGCAGCAGATTGCATAATCCAATTTGCTAATTGTTTTATTTAATGCTCAGAGTAATCAGACAAAAACCATTGAAAGCTTTTGGTCAAATTCATCGTATAATATAGTTTATTGTTCTTATGAAAAGTAATTAATCAGTTACTCATAACATTCAAAAATGGCAAATGAGACAAAAATTCCCTTAGAGTAAGAAACATTGCCCCAAGAAAATGACAAAAATGAACCCTTAGTTGGGTGTAGGTTCAAAACAGTATCTTAAGTATATACTTGATTAGTTTTGATCCTTTAAATTTGTCATAAATGAATATTTTTTAGTCTGCGTCAAATATTTTACAAACTTTGATTTTTAGAAACGCAATTGTAAAAAAATATATTTTAACAAGAAACTCTAGAAATGTTTCGTCAAATCTCATAAATTGCAACATTAAAAAATATACCAGCTATCAAAAATTTGAACAAAAATAGCAGATTGCACCTCTAAAATTACATCAACTACTAGCAATAGGCCAAAAATAGCAAAAAATGAAGAAAAAAACTGCACCTTCAAATGTGAGTTCCAATAAAAAAAAAATTATACACACTTCTCATTAATTTTAACGGTCGGAGTTTGTCAAAAGCGTCTCTTTTTCGTAAACTTAAAGGACCAAAACTACCTAAATATATTTTTAATGAACTAGTCTGAACTATCCACAAACATAAGGGACCATTTTTATCATTTTCTCCTTTGCTCTCGCTAATTAAAGAATAAGATTCTATAGATAAGACTTTCCTACAAGATATGAAAAACTCCAAGATAAACAAAGTAGTCAAATGCCGTTTGAGGATATCTTTTTGCTTCATATAAAAAACAACTTGTTTTTACATAAAACATGTTGTCAATAATAATAATAATAATTATTATAATTTTTACGTAGTTATCAAGATTTATTTTGATAAACTTAAAAATTTATATTCAAATTTAAATAAAAAAACTAAGTATTTTCACTCTTGCCACATAACGTGCAATCTCATCAAGGTTTCTTGCTTAATTACTAATCAAATTTTTTTGTTTCCGATAAATGAGGAAGGAAATCCTACAGCTCCTCATTTCAGATATTATGTTTAATGTCATGATCACTTGTAATTAATTAATATGAAAGAACAGCTAAAATTATCTATATATAGAAACTAAAAGAAGTTTCGTCGAAAGTCCTAGTTGTCGTATAAATAAATTAAATTGCAAGAAATATGTGAAAGAAACAAAAATAAATGGATATTTCACTTTCAAGTCAGAGGAGTAGCACACACTCTTAGATGCATGGAAATCCCGTGAGAGACTTAAAACAGTAGAAGGATATATATTGATAATTTTTTCAGAAAAACTGAAAATATGTACAGAGTAATATTTATTGGCAAGTGTTAGCTGTGTTGGTTGGGTGAGTGATTTCAAATATTATTTACCTGTACTATATTGGGAAAAAACTGAGTTTATATTAAAGATGACGTGACATGACACGTGGTTTGGTTAAATGGTCAAAGCGCAACAATTGACTAAGAGGCACGGATGGAGACAGCCACGGGAAGAAGAATTTAAATAGGCACGAGACGAAGTGCAGATACGAGTCTCGTACCAATTCAAGTCATTTAAAGCCAACGGATTAGAAGGCATTAAAGACAAAGATCTGATGACAAAAAGGAGTCCAAATTCATTATTAAATACCTGATACGTTAGAAAATTGGTATTTAATAGGAATGATTGTATAACAGCTTATTTAATATTATTTATTACTCATAATTATATCATTAAAGCTGAGACTTCATTCCTTTACCTAGAATTACCTATAAAAGGAAGAAGTATCATCATTTGTAAGGACACGAAATACTATTGGGAACTTATTGAAATACAAAATTATTTGTTGCTTTACCATCATTCTCAAAAGTATTTTATTTTCGTCTCCTGATTATCAGTAACCCGAATTTCTTTTTAGCTTTGACCAAACACTCAGATTTTTGGTTAAACAAATTGGTTCCGTTACCGGGAATCTGATAATCTTTTCTTTTAAGCTATATCTTGTCCATTGTCGTCACCATGTCAAACAACAACACCGACAATAATAGTAATAACACATTGGGAAACCATGAGAATCAAATACATCAAAATCAAGATGACATGGTTCCCTCCCCTCCATATTCACCACGTCAATCTCGTGAAGGCACTCCTGTTACTGAATCCCGTGCTGATCAACAAGAACAATCTGAACACTTTGAAGGAGTTACAACTGAAGCTTTACAAAAGCTAATTGATGTACAGGTCGGCAAAGCTCTTCAGGCACTTGTTAGTCGATTGCCTGCTGCACCACCCACACCAACTCCTAATAATAATACATTGAAAAATCCCCGTTCTGGTCTTGATAATTCTGGAAACGGAGCAACCCTCAGTGAACCACAGGAAGGGGGACCAGGTAATTCAAATAATTCATATTTGCAAAATTTAGTACTAACCTTGCAGAAACAGATTAAGGAACAAAATGAGCGTATTGAACAAATCCTTGGAGTTCCGCCTGTAATAAAAGGAGTAGACATGGACAAATACTCACAACAACCATGGAAGTCAAGTGCTGCTCCCCTTCCGATTCCGAAAAAGTTCAAAATGCCTGACATCCCAAAATATGATGGTACTACAGACCCACGTGACTGCATTTACAACAGGCGTGAAAGGCAACGACTTGACCAAACAAGAAATTGAATCAGTACTGGTCAAGAAATTTGGAGAAACACTCACCAAGGGTGCATTAACCTGGTATTCTCTTTTATCTGAAAATTCTATTAATTCTTTTGTTGAGCTTGCAGATTCTTTTATTAAAGCACATTCGGGAGCACAAAAGGTTGAGAAAAGAATGGAAGATATTTTCAAAATCAAACAAGGGGATTCGGAGTTGCTTAGAAATTTTGTTGATAGATTCCAGCGTGAAAGAATGACTCTACCTCATGTGCCTGACAATTGGGCTGCGATAGCCTTTACAAGTAATTTAAATGACAAAAGTTCTGAAGCCACGAGACGACTCAAAGAAAGCCTTCGAGAATTTCCTGCAACCACGTGGAATGATGTTTACAACAGGTATAGTACGAAGCTGCGAATTGAAGAAGATACCGTACCTAAGTTTCATCAGGAAGAAAGGGGTGGTCCCCGAAGATCAGAAACCGAAAAACGATCAGGTAAAAACAGGCACGATCCATATATGGGACCTGCAGGAAAAGACCCACGGTCGAAACAAGATAGCCAGCAATATGATCAAAAATCGAGGAACAGGGACTCTGGTTCTTCTTCAAAGTTCAGGAATGATCGGAACAGACAAGAATCACGAGATGATGACAGAAGTTTAAAGGCACGATTCGGCGGATATAATTTTAATGTCTCTACCTCCGAGCTCGTATCTGTTTTAAGAAGCATGAGAGATAAGGTACGGTGGCCAAAAGAGATGCGGTCAAATCCAAATAGACGCAATCCAGATCATTGGTGCGAATTTCACAATGATCACGAGCACAAAAATTCAGAATGTAGATTCTTGCAGAGTGAGGTGGATCATCTATTGAAGCAAGGGTACCTCACTGAGTTATTTAGCGAGAAAGGAAAACAAGCTTATATGAAAAACAGGCAAGAGCCACCACAACCTCCTTCACCCAAGAGGACAGTGAATGTGATAAGCGGGGGAGAAAATATTCACGGCATAACCTACACAGCCTCCAACAAGGTTTCTAAGGTAACAATTACACACGGGAAACGGGTGCGGCAGGTCCTAGAAAATGAAAGTATTTCGTTCGATGACGCAGATACCGAAGGAGTGACAACTCCACATAATGACGCACTGGTAATATCTTTACTTGTACATGATACTAATGTAAAATGAGTTTTGATTGATCCAGGGAGTTCTGTAAATATTATATTACTAAGGGTATTACGTGAAATGCAAGCTGAAGACAAAATGATACCCAAGGCGCACACCTTGTCAGGCTTTGACAATTCAAGGGTAGTAACAAAAGGAGAGGTAATTCTAACAACTTTTACTACGAGTGTTGTTAAAGAAACTAAATTTCAGGTAGTTGATATGGAAATGGCCTACAATATGATCATGGGGAGAGCATGGATACACGATATGGATGTTGTCCCATCAACTCTACATCAAGTTATTAAATTCCCATCACCATGGGGAATTTGCCAAATTCGTGGGGACCAGCAGATGGCTAGAAGTGTCAATGCTGTAACAAGTACGAGCACCGTAAATAAAGAAAAATAGCAATTACAAGAAACAGTTGAAGGTAAAAAAGATCAAACTTCAGCTGAACAAGAAAAGACAGATTTGGACTCAAGGCCTGACACAATTCAAGAACCTGAAGAAAATGAAAGCATCAAAACGACAATTGAAGAGCTCGAGGCAGTGATATTATTTGAGCAATGGCCTGAACAGAAGGTTTATGTCGGGGCCAATTTAAGCTTAAACATGCGAGGTATGATAATCGAATTTTTAAAAGCTAAATTAGACTGCTTTGCTTGGTCCTACGCTGATATGACAGGGATACCACCGGATGTGATGACTCACAAACTCAATGAGGACCCTTCTTTCACACCAATAAAGCAAAAGAAAAGAAAGCAAGGTGCTTTCAAGAACCAGGTGATTCAGGATGAGGTCCAAAAATTATTAAAAATCGGATCGATCCGTGAGGTAAAGTATCCTAATTGGTTAGCTAACACGGTGGTCGTACCCAAGAAAAATGGTAAGTGGCGTGTTTGTGTGGATTATACCTATTTAAATAAAGCTTGTCCAAAAGATTCCTTTCTCTTACCGCATATAGACTAACTAATTGATGCAACCGCAGGTCATGAACTTTTAAGCTTTTTAGATGCATACTCGGGATATAATCAAATTAAAATGGATCCTGGTGATGAAGAAAAAACTTCTTTCATCACAGACAGGGGGATTTACTGTTATAAAGTAATGCCCTTTAGTCTCAAAAATGTTGGGGCAACCTATCAAAGGTTGGCCACCAAAATATTCCAAGAACATTTAGGGAAAACAATGGAGGTATATATAGACGATATGCTCGTCAAAACCCAGCAATCTCATGATCATATTTCTCATCTGTCTGTTACATTTGAAATTTTGCGAAAATTTAATATGAAACTCAACCCAGAAAAATATGCATTTGGAGTCGCATCAGGTAAGTTTTTGGGTTTTCTTGTTTCTAACCGTGGTATTGAAGTGAATACTTCTCAGATCAAAGTAATAGAAGAAATCCCTGATATCCTTACTAATAAAAAGGAAGTACAAAAATTAACGGGAAGAATTGCAGCTTTGGGGAGATTTATTTCCAAATCCTCATAAAGGTGTTTTAAGTTTTTCTCTGCACTCAAAAAGCAAGATCATTTTGAATGGAATGAAGATTGTCAACAAGCCCTTAGAAATTTGAAAGCTTATTTGTCAAAACCACCGTTGTTGGCAAAACCAAAGGTAGGGGAAAAACTTTTCATCTATCTGGCCGTATCTGAAGTCGCGGTGAGTGCTGTTTTAGTCCGCGAGGACCAAGGTAAACAATCTCCTATTTATTATGTAAGTATGTCCTTATTGGAAGCTAAGACACGATACCTACAGCTAGAAAAATTGGCATTAGCTTTGATCATGGCATCTAGAAAATTAAGACCTTATTTTCAATGTCATCCCATTAATGTAGTTATTGCTTTTCCGCTTCGAAATATTTTGCATAAACACGAACTTTCAGGAAGATTAGCAAAATGAGCTATAGAACTAAGTGAATATGAAGTTGTTTATCAACCCAGGACAGCTATAAAATCTCAAGTATTAGCTGATTTCGTGGCTGATTTTATCCAGGGGATGCATTTAGAAGAAGAAAAAGAATTACTAGTTTCTAATGGTGCAAACTCGGGGACTTGGGTTTTATTCACTGACGGTTCATCTAATGTAAAAGGGGCAGGCCTAGGAATAGTCCTTGTACCACCTGCGGGTGAGACTATAAGACATGCTATAAAATGTCATTCTATAACTAACAATGAAGCAGAGTATGAGGCTGTAATTGCAGGTTTAGAATTGGCACGAGAACTCGGCATAACACAGATTATAATCAAGAGTGATTCTCATCTCGTGGTCAATCAAATGCTGGGGACTTATACAGCCAGAGAGACGCGAATGCAAGAGTACCTCGCAAAGGTACGGGAGTTAATAAAACAATTCCAAACTTGGAAAGTAGTGCAGATCCCAAGAGACGAGAATGTAGAGGCAGATGCTTTAGCAAATCTCGCATCTGCAGCGGACGTAGCAAATGACACAAATGCTTCAGTCATACATTTATTTCATTCCGTTCTCGAATCTGATAAAAACGAGGTAAATTTTAATCATTTAACATGGGATTGGAGAAACGAAATTGTTGCCTTTTTACAGCACGGTACCGTGCCTAATGACAAAGGAAAGGCTCATGAGCTTCGCAAAAAAGCTGCTCGATATTGTTTATATCAAGGAAATCTTTATCGAAAGATGTTCGGTGGACCACTAGCAAGGTGTCTCGGACCCTCTCAAACAGAATATGTGATGAGAGAAGTGCACGAAGGACATTGTGGGAATCACGCAGGGGGACGGTCACTGGTAAGAACATTAATTCGCACAGGATATTATTGGCCTAAGATGGAAGAAGAAGCAACCAGTTTCGTGTCCAAATGTGATAAATGTCAAAGGTACGGCAACAATATGCACAGACCAGCTGAGTTACTACATCCTGTTATAGCCCCGTGGCCCTTTATGAAATGGGGGATGGATATCGTAGGTCCACTTCCACAAGCAAAAGGTCAGGTAAAGTTTCTACTTGTACTTACAGATTATTTCACTAAATGGGTAGAAGCAGGGGCATTTAAACAGGTACGAGAGAAGGAGGTTAAAGATTTCATATGGCGAAATATAATATGCCGCTTTGGAGCACCAATGGAGATCGTGTGTGACAATGGACCACAATTCATTGGAGCTCAAATCACAGAATTTCTTCGAAGTTGGCAGATCAAAAGGATAACGTCTACGCCATACCATCCAGTAGGTAATGGACAAGCGGAGTCTACTAACAAAGTCATTATCAACAACTTGAAGAAGAGGTTACAGGATTCAAAAGGTAATTGGCCTGAGGTGTTACTTGGAGTATTATGGGCTTATCGTACAACGACCAAAATAGGCACTGGAGAAACACCATTTTCAATGGTTTATGGTGCGGAAGCCTTAATTCCAGTTGAAATAGGTGAGCCAAGCACACGGTACGATCAGGCAATAGGGGAATCTAATGATGAAGAGATGCAGGTCAACCTTGATTTACTTGAAGGAAGAAGAGAAGCTGCATTGATAAGGATGACAGCACAAAAGCAAGTAATTGAACGATATTACAATAGGAAAGCACGCCTCAGATTTTTCAAAATTGGGGACTTCGTGCTTAAAAAGGTGTTCCAATCTGCAAAGGCTGCTAACTCAGGAAAGCTAAGTCCAACATGGGAAGGACCGTACAAAGTCCGTGACAATGCGGGAAAAGGAGCATACCAGTTGGAGACAATGGACGGCAAAATTTTACCCTCACATTGGAATGTCGTCCACTTAAAAAGATATTACTTTTGAGAAAGTACCTACGGTCAGGTATCACCATGTTAAAATTTCTCTCTTGGATTATTAATATTTTACTAACGATTTTAGATGCTAGGCAAAACACCCTAACTCGTGCCAAATGATGAGTCACAACCTGCAAGGCAAAATGGAGTATTCTTAAATTCCCAGCCCAGGGTTACAATTAATCTGATGGAAATACACACGAGTTAGGCAGTCTTCATCTATAATCACACCTTCGAGTCCCGTATATCTTTCTGTTTCAGGAAAAGGGCCAAAGTAAAAGAAATAAACAAGTACTCAAGGCTTCATACTTCACCGCTCAAACACTTGGGGGACTACATATTGTACACATATATGTGTAGAGAAACAGATACGAATATCGAACAAAAGTCGGCCACAAAGAGACAAGTGTTGAGTAAAAGTTACGAAATTTTCAGCATTCATGAGAATAACAGAATCATCTCTCAAAACTCATAAACAAAGTCACCTCTCAAATCCTTCTTAATATATAAAGATAGGGTCATGACTATGTACTAAAACAGGTTATGAAGAAAAACCTTGTTTATTCTATGTTATGTACAAATCTGTTACACAAAAAATAGTTACGAGAAAGTTGTAGATGTACTGTAATACATGTAATAGTCAAACACTTGTTTCATACAAAACATGTGTATTCCTATTTCTTTCATCGTATTATAACACCATTATGAAGTTGAGACGTCTTCTTCATTAAGTGTCGATAAAATAAAAGGGCCCTCTTTTATAAGCCTCATGTTGATAATCCATGAGAAGAATCATAAAGCATTTTAAAAGAATAAAAATGCTAAGCTATTCTATAAGTCCTAGATAAATGGGCAAGAATAAAATATATGGAAGTACCAATAAAAACTTCTTAATATAAAAGACTAAGTACAAACTTAGTTAGCAAAATATTTGTTTTTTACAAATGCCCCATTATGATAACTGGGGACTTCGTCAAAAGATCCCTTAAAGTTGCCAAGGGATAACACCACCAAGTAATAAAAACAAAAACAACAATTTCATTTTCAGCTAGTCACTGAAGGGTTTGGAACATCAGAAGTTTCACCCTCGGGAGCAGGAATTGCAACCCCAATTGCAGCAGTAGCCACTTCTTCATTTAAAAGCTCTTCCGTTCCATGAGCTTCAAGTACAGGAGAAGGAGTATCAGTAGATTGTTGACTTTTCTCGTTAGTATCTACGACGTTGGCCAGTTCAGACTGCAAGTCAAAGCCTTCTTGAGCAGCTTCCATCAAAGCATCACGGCGAGATTTTAGGAAAGCCCAACTCACCTCTATGTTGAAGTTCTCCTCCAGAAGTCCATATTCCTTTTCCCACATAGCAAGATCGTTTTTCAAGATTTGGTGCTCAGCTAAATGGGAATCAAGGGAAGCTTCAAGAGAGGCATGAGAACTCTTCAAAGCATGAATCTCGTCAGAGGAGGTCTGTAAGTCAGCTTGAGCTTGAGTCAAACTTTGCACTAACTCTCCTGCATACTCTTCTTTCTTAGCCAAAAGTGCCTTAAGCTCCCTAACTTCTTCACTAGCCTTTGATAATTGTTCTAACAAAGAGCATTCCAAAAGCTCTTTATCTCTTTTAAATTGGCTTGAAGAAGCCTTGGCAGTTGCCAGTTCAGAAGTCAAACCACGGTTTTGCTGCTCCAGGAGGTTTTTATTTTCTTGCAACTCCTCTATGGTCCCTTGAGCATTCTCAAACTGTTATTTCCAATTGGCTGCTTCAAGCTGGGCTCCCCTGGCTATTTCTTCGGCCTCGTGGACAGTTTTTTCAGACTCACGGGCTTTTCTTTCCAGAAGGGAAATTCTTCCCATTAATTCTGTAACAATGAGGTTAGCCTACAGAGACAACTCATAAAAATGAGGGATTGAAGATAATAAAAAAAAACTTGTTGGTAAGAAGAGGAAAAATACCTTCAAAGTAGAATGAACTATGTCATTCATCAGAGTCAAGCAGCTATGGCTCTCCATCTTCTTCTTCTCAATATCTCCAATTAGGGGCTCGAGCCAAACATCGGATCTACCAGTCTTTCTCAAGAGGCTATGGGTGGCAGGAACTTCAAGAGTAACACTTCTCATAGTCATACTTCCACTGCTAGAACCCGTCTCTGTATGATGAACAGAGGGAAGAGGAGCAATGGAAGGAATGGAAGGAGAAGATGTAGAAACAGGAATGGAAGGAGAAGATGTAGAAACCAACGCAGGAACGGAAGCAAGTGCAGTAGAAACTGCCAAGGGAACGGACATAGGAGCGGTAGAAACTGGTAAAAGAACGGAAGTCGTCAAAAGTGGTAAAGAAATACTTACGGTTGGCAGTGGAATGGAGGAAATAGGAACGAATGAGGAAAGAGGAGCTTCATCAAAAACAGGGCCGAGCTCGCCACTCTCGAAACCACTATCAAAAAGATGCTGAATTGACTCATTACTATCTCTTGGTTCGTTGTCCTCGTCAGAATGAATCAAAACAGGCTCGGTGGTTGAGGTTCGAGCAGGAGTGTCTTCAATTTCATCATCAATGATTATTCGCCTCCTGACCCTTGGCCTGGTAATTAGGGAGGTACCCTCCTCTTCCTCAGAACTTTCTTTTATAGCTTTCCTTTTTGGCAGCAAGGCTCGAGCCTTATCCAAATCAAGAGCAGCATTAGCAGACATGCGAATGGCCATAGCTACTTCAGCCGTCATTCCTCTAACGCCAAATCCTGATTAAAGGAAGGATATACATGGTCAAAATTGAGGAAAAAATGCTTAACATGTAAAAAAATAAATATAAAAAGGGGCATACCATGTGTTTTTACCTTCCAGCCATGTAAGGAAGAAATCGATTTCCAAGTTCTTTGCTCCCTAGAAGCAATCTTCAAAATTGAGTCTACCCAACCACGGAAGTTAGGAATAGGTTCCACATCTCCCATGGTTGCTATAAAAAACCAAGAAGAGACGAGATTAAAAACAAATTTCTTTTGAAATTCTCAAGAGTAGGTACGGTAAGTAAAAGGAAACCTACGTGCAAAATTCCACTTCTCAGGGAAGGGAGTATTTGTTTCGCCAATCAAGTCCACCGTACGAACAGCAACGTAACGGATATACCATCCACGATCTTTGTCATCTTCAGGATTTACCAGAACTTTTTTGCTCCTTGCAGTTAAGGTAAAAACCCCATGGCGTATTAAGTTAGGGTGGTATAAATGAATGAGGTGAGAGAAGGTGAAATTGACATTGGCTTTGGAAGATAAGTATCTCAAACAAGCCACTGTTCTCCACACTAGGGGACCGATTTGGGCCAAACAAATTGTAAAGAAACGGCAAAAATCAAGAATAACTGGGTCAATCGGAGGATTAAAACCTAAAGTGAAGGGGTAAGTATAAACAAAAGAATACCCACTTCTAAAGGAGGAAATTCTCTGATTTGGGGAAGGAATTGACATTCGAAGACTATCCTTCCAGTTACAATCTCTTCTTATGGTGGGGATTGTAAGCTCGGTTACTATTGTAGGATAAGCATCGGCTTTTTCCAAATTTGCAATTTGCTTTTGAAGAGACGTTTTGTCACTTTCAAAAGACAAATCGCTGGGAACTATCTCATCAACTAAGGGTTCTTGAGAAGAATCAAGAATTTCTCTACTTCTAGAAGAGGGGGCCTTTGGGATAGAACTCCTTGAAGAAGAACCAGAGGAGCCGTCTCGAGTAGATTCTAACCCTGTTCGAAGCCTACCTCCTCCGCCTCTTCTGTGTCTAACAGGGGCGTTGGGGAATTGGTCTAGAATCGGAACTTTTTTACGGTTAGGGTTTGAAGATGACATTGTTAGGAAGGATAAGTCGAAAGAAAGTAGAAATAAAGAAGAAAATGTTTGCTGAAGATTTGTGAAGAAGACAAAGGAAGAAAAAGTTATGTATATAATGGGAACCATCAAACTTAGAAGTGTAATGATGGAAAGCCTATAATAAAGGCAACTATCACTTCGTGAATAGTGAGAATGAAGAAGTCTTGAAAAAGGGTGTAAATAGCATAATCAATCAGAAAATTACATATGGGCAGAACATTAAATGGAAAAGACGACTGAGGCGGTAATACTGTCATAAGCATTAATTGTGGCGAAAATTCCTTTTTTATGAAGATCCACTTCCCAATTATTTAATTGATAAATAAATGGAAAGTGGGGGGACTATTTGTATTGGGAAAAAATTGAGTTTATATTAAAGATGACGTGGCATGACACGTGGTTTGGTTAAATGGTCAAAGTGCAACAATTGACTAAGAGGCACGGATGGAGACAACCACGGGAAGAGGAATTTAAATAGGCACGAGACGAAGTGCAGATACGAGTCTCGTACCAATTCAAGTCATTTAAAGCCAACAGATTAGAAGGCATTAAAGACAAAGATCTGATGACAGAAAGGAGTCCAAATTCATTATTAAATACCTGATACGTTAGAAAATTGGTATTTAATAGGAATGATTGTATAACGGCTTATTTAATATCATTTATTACTCATAATTATATCATTAAAGCTGAGGCTTCATTCCTTTACCTAGAATTACCTATAAAAGGAAGAAGTATCATCATTTGTAAGGACACGGAATACTATTGGGAACTTATTGAAATACAAAACTATTTGCTGCTTTACCATCATTCTCAAAAGTATTTTATTTTCGTCTCCTGATTATCAGTAACCCGAATTTCTTTTTAGCTTTGACCAAAGACTCAGATTTTTGGTTAAACACCCGGGATTTTTACGCAACGGGCACTATTCTACTCAACCAGTGCTCCCTAAAGACTTTTAGTGTTCAGGGTGTCAAATACTTTAAATTAACTATTTTCAAGGTATATACATATACATATACAAGATTTTTGCCGAACCTTACTGGATACTGTGGTAGGTCTGCCTTTGTTCTCACATGGGAGATCAGAGATCAATTTCCCTCACCAACAGCCTCCTCAGTCAGAGTTGGTCGCACCAGGCTTTGCCTAGTGCAGTTTACATTTCATGTGTAGTTTGCAAGCTATTGCACCGTGAGCTGATTATCCAATGCGTACCCGAAAGATAGCAGCTATGAATTTCTCCGGAAAATTTTCGGGAAAAAAAAACTTTTATTGAATGTGTTGGTTTTAGAGGATATATAATCAATAAATTTTTGTATTGATTGAGAAGTGTTAGTATAAAAACTAATACAAGTTTGCCCTAGGGCAATGGTTCAAAAATGCAAATTGTATGTGTTGGTTAGATGCTTATCACGATTTTGAACCACGTCGTAAACAAAATTCTGATATTCAAGTGGAGAATAATAGAAAAATAGACTATTAATTATCAACCTGCCTAAGGGACTTGCCCTAGGCATAACCTATATACAAAGAGTTCCAACTATCAAATCAAAGTAAAGAGGAACCTTTCCCCAGTTGATGAGAGAAAGAAAGGAAATGAGCCCATTGATTCACCTATCTGAAGATGAAGGAATGAAAGAATTAGAGTCTTGATCTCGGGCACCAAGGAAGATTGCCTCCACGATCAGTGCCTGCTGCTCCTGGCGTAGTCCCTGGAGTCTTTCTTCTAGTTCCCGAATTCTTTGACGGCTTGCTTCCATTCGGGCTTCAATAGCAGCCGGGTTCACGGAGCGAAGATGCCTCAAGAAACCATTTAACATTATTCGAGTCTTTTGAAGAGAATTTTCTACATTTTGTATTTCAACGTTAATTTAACTATTCATAAAAGAGAAATGAATTAAAGAAATCAGTGAATGAAATAAGGCGATAAAAAAAAATACCTAGGAACGAGCAAGGAGGATTGGTTTCCCCACCTTAAAGTACCGAGCATTTTAGGGGTCTAGTTCGCTGATATAAAAAAGCAAGTCGATTCCTCAGCTCTTGAATAGGTGCTGCATATCTTAAGGTGTAGAACCTGCAACTCATTCGGAAAAAAAGAAAGGTTAAAGAGTCAGTTGGCTCTCTCTCTATATATAAACTCATCAAATTTTCTTGGATATGTCATTAGTAAGTTTAACTTTTGTTCAATAGCGTTTAGATAGTGTTGGAACAATATTATAAGACCAAAACTCGAACAACCCACGACATATTTTTAATTTCTGAGACATAGAGCTCGAAATGAAGATAGAAATTAAAGTAAAAATGGTGATTTATAGAAGCTGCAGGAAACAACATCTCGGAAATCTTGGGCAAGATCTCAATCTTATACTAAAAATTTATTTATATACTTCATTTCAAAGCAACAATTTACTACAGTTATTCTTAGGTCTTGATTGACTTTTTGGCCCTTCATTCTTTTTGCTGTGGGATCCACGCAATCGAGTCAATGCGTTCTTCTTTGTTGATAACTATTATTTGTCTTTTCTTTTTTTTCCTTTTTCTTTTTTCGAAGGTTTGGAGTGAGAATTGACAAAGAGGTTAGAAGAGATGTGACAGGCAATGGTGGATCTACAACCCTAATGTTCGATCTCCACCTCTTCCTATCAAGAATCATGTCATTGAAAATCTGCAGCAAAGCTGAGTCCTGTTTGATCACCTCTCCCCTATACTTCTTAGGCCGCCCTGTACCTCTTCTTGTTCCCGCCAAGGCCAAACTCTCGCACCTCCTCACCGGAACATCAGGGCTCCTCCTTCGCACGTGCCCGTACCATCTGAGCCTCGCTTCCCGCATCTCGTCATCCATAGGAGCCATGCCTATCTTCTCCCTAATAACTTCATTCCTAATCTTATCCATCCTAGTATGCCCACACATCCACCTCAACATCCTCATTTCTGCTACTTTCATCCTCTGGATATGGTAGTTCTTAACCGGCCAACACTCTGCCTCATACAACATGGTCGGTCTAACCACAACTCTATAAAACTTACCTTACCTTTGAGTAACAGTGAGACTTTCTTGTCACACAGGACTCCTGATGCTAACCTCCATTTTATCTAACACACCTCTATACGGTGTGTGACGTCCCCATCAATCTCTCTGTCCCCATGGATAATCGACCCCAGATACTTAAAACTACTTCTCTTGGGGATGACCTATGATCCAAGCCTCACGTCCATGCCCACTTTCCCCGACTCGGCGCTGAACTTGCATTCCAGATATATCTGTCTTAGTCCTGCTCAACTTGAAACTCTTAGACTCAAAAGTATGTCTCCAAATCTCTCGCTTGTCGTTAACACCACCCAATAAGAATGATGTCATCAGCGATAAGAGATATATGTTAGGACCGTAAAAATCAGGTGTCATACGGAAGCTAGCTAAGCAAACATTGAGCGACGATAAATCATACAACAAAGGAGAAATATACCAAAAGAAACACAAACATTTAACGTGGTTCGGTCACTGACCTATGTCCACTGCGGAGATGAGCAATCCACTATATAAAAAGAGAGTACAAAATATCGAGAGAACAACCTTACGAAGAGGCAAACACAAGTGACACACTAACACTTGTCCCGTAAAGTTCTCCCCCTAAACACGACTCTCAAGCCCCTATGGCTACATTGTGGATGCTACTGAATGAGAAGGACGGATCCTCAATTTATAGAAGTCCAAACCTTTTCCTACAAGAAAAAAGACTAGCCAAGTATAGGAGAATTATAATTTCCTTCTACAAAAAGGAAAACCCAATTAAGGTAATTATATTGCCCTTTCCTTCAACAAATAGGAAAACCAAATATGGTAAGAAAACTATGGCAAACACCTAACAATATATTCTTATATTTTTTAGATTAAAATTTATGATTCCGATACTAATAAGAATGGGGCAATCCTAGGGTTGTGAGACCTAAGAAAGATTAATGCGCACAAATGGTAAAAGCTAACAATTCAACGACATGCATTTAACACTATATGGAACTGAATCTCATAATAATTCAAATATACCAAACTCATCACGTACTTGTTTGTTCTTGTAATTCATGCCGACATGCTTATTTGTACTTGAACCAAATTAACATAATAACATTCGTTTCTCATTTCATAGCTTATATCGTTATTATTGTCCTATATATATGACCCCTATATATTTTTGAAAAAAATTAAATAACATTTGTTTCATTTCATATCTTATATCGTTATTATTGTCTTATATACACCCTATCTTTGACCAACTAAACTTATCTCTAACTCATTGATTAGTTGTTACATATATATTAGTGTTATTATATGTTCATATAAGCCAAAAAATAATTATACATTCCTTATCAAATTTAATTCTATCTGTTAAAAAGATGAAGTATAGAAATTAGACAAATGATATATATATATATAAATTGAAATGGCTATACTTGGTGGATAAAATTTGAAACATCAATGTAAAAGAATATGTTTACCTTTATAATCTTGGAAAACTATGGACCCGTTTGTTCATAGATATTTGTTTCATTTTTTGAATTTTTTTTCAAAAATGTGTTTGTCCATGAAATTTTACAAGTTTTTGAAAAAATTTAAAAAATGAATTTTTTCAAAATTTTCAGAAAATTTTATTTCACCACTCACAAAATTGCAACATTTTTTCAAGTGGAATACATGTCCAAACATAATTTTAAATTTTAAATAATATTTTTTAACTTCTCCAAATACCACATTTTTTTCAAAAATTACAAATTTTATGTCCAAACGCCTGCTATATATTTTACAATCTTTAATATATTCACCTCAACAACCATATAAGGCTGTTGAGTAAAACATAAGGTAGGACAAAACTGAGAATGGCAAAGTATCTAGAAATATCTGTTTTTGGTATGTAATAGTTGGTAACAATTGACATATATTATAATTAATGCAATTGAAAAAATATAATAGTAGTAAAATAACAAACTTATCTTGAAATGACACACCACATGCATTATTAGGTACTACTAAAATTAATCAAATTTAACTACTTAGCAACAATGAGTAAATGATTTTACCCACTTCATTTGATAATTACACAACAATATCAAAATTTATAAAATTCACATATTGATTGATTAGCAAAAAAAGGAATGATAAGAAAGGGTGGATGATCCACACTCAACCCCCTACCCTCTCTCTATATATAACATTTAAAAAGAAAATATTATATTTTTCATAAGCACTATCAGTGGTGGATCCAGAATTTTCATCAAGGGATGTCAAAATATAAATAATTAGATATATCGAAAATTTAAGGGTAGTCAACGTATAATAAATATACATAAAATAAAATAATTTATCTAACAAAATAGTGTAATTTTCCGGCGAAGGGGTGTCAGAAAGTTCAATATGGCTCCGCCACTTATCACTATATCGATATCCACTGGCCTGACTAATTCAAATTAATGATGGTTAATTCATTAAAGGGTAAGCGCTAAGGAGTTTCTCCATTAATTTCGAGGCTTAAAGCGAATACTCGTTGCAGGTGAAATTAGTTTCTCCATTTTTTCACTCCTTTAATCGTGAAAAAATTATACTTCCTCCGATCAATTTTAATTGATCTTTTGATTTTTTTTTTGTGGTCTACAATATTTAATTTTTTTATATATCAAGAAGAAATTAACTTTTTTTTTAAAAAAAAATTGCCTTTGGAGTATATACTCTCGAAGTATTTATTATATTTTCAATGATAAAATTAAATAATAGTAAAGGTTAATATGACCAATTTCATTATTAATTAATGTTAAAAAGTAGATTCCTTAATATACATATAAAAATAATTAAAAAATTAATTAAAGTGAATTGGATGGAATACTATGCTAGACAATAGTCATATTCAGTAGGAACTTTGACTGCATGCAGTTTTCTTAGTCAATTAGTCTAATCATGTAATTCAGCATTATTGCCTTTGTAAATTTGTCCATTATTTTCAAGATTTGGACATGTCTTACTACAGAGATAAACCAAAAGAAGAATTCTACATCCACAATAGGAATAGGAATAGATAATGATGAAAATCCTCATAGAGTAAAGAATGATAAGGATTTTTATTATTGTTTTAATACCTTTTTTTTTTCTTGTACTATATATTATATTCATTAAAAATCCAAAACCCCACACCTTTCTATTCTTCCTTTTAAACATTTTTCCCTTCTCTTTTCCTACTTCATTGGACCACTATTCCTTACAAGCCAGAAGTGCATGTGGGCGTTTGGATTGGTTGGTTTAGGCAGGGTTTTTTTTTTCTTTTTTGGCTGGAGGGCCGTGGGGTGGAGGGGAGGCCTTTTTTTATCGGAAAAATGACATTGTGTAGTTGTTCCCAAAATAATAGCCAAAATATATATTTATATATATATTTGTATGTTATATACAAAAAATATACAAATTTGATATGCTTATATACAAGGAGCGGAGGAAGGGTGTTATCTACGTGTTCGGATGAACCCATTAACTTTTTGTTTAGACCCTATATTTGTACTGAAAAACTATTAAATATGTATAGACACTTATTGAAAGCCCAGTAACTAACAAGCTATGGGTTCGATTGTAAATTCAAAACTCATAAATTTTAAATTCTGTCTCCACTTCTATTTTTATGGTTACTGAACGTCAATAGTTTCGGCCGCGGACTAAAAATGATGATTGCCCGAAAAAAGAAGAAAGAAAAAGGCTTCATCAAGTGCAATGTATATATATTACCTTATTTAGGTGAATTTCATATAGGAGGGAATTTAAGAGAGAGAGAGAGAGAAAAAAAACTCGTAGAAGGGTGCAACAATGGCGTCCCAAAGAGCTTATAATTCAATTTTCTTGAGCCAATTTCTGCTTATTATTCTCTCTTTAACTATCACCATTAATAATGTTGCAGCTTCTTTAACAAAAGAACAAGAATTTGATCGTATAATTTCACTTCCGGGACAACCTCCGGTGACTTTCTCACAGTTTTCCGGCTACGTTACCGTCAATGAAAACCATGGAAGAGCTTTGTTTTATTGGTTGACAGAAGCTACTACTCAACCAGAAAAGAAACCTCTTGTTCTTTGGCTTAATGGAGGTTAGTCTAATATTTATTTTAAATTCTTTTTTTTTTATATTTTTGTTTTTAGGATAGTGGCAGAATCAAAATTTTCATTAATTATATATATATATATATATATATATATATATATATATATATATATATATATATATATATATATATATGGGATATGGAAAAAAACTGATCATCCTTTATCACTAACTATACTTTGTCAAGGGCGAAGCTACATTATCCAAAGGGTGGTTAATTGACCACCCTTTGTCGAAAAATTATACTATTTATATAGATAAAATATTAGGTTTTAGAGGTGTATAACATATTCTAAACACCCGTTGTTGGATTTTTTTTTGCTTCTTTCATGTTTGATCCCACACTTTGCCAGGGGCGAAGCTATATTTATTAGACCATTCTTCGTCGAAAAATTACACTGTATTGTGTATATAGATAACATATTAGGTTTTAGAGGTGTATATCATATAACGAACATCCATTGTTGATTTTTTTTTTTAAAAGTTTGAACACCTTTGAAGAAATTCTTGACTTCATCGCCTCACTTCGGACGGTAGATGAGCTTGGTGGAGGTGTTATCCTTCCAAATTAAAATACAATGAATTAGTATTGGTAGAATCTTAAAATATTTTCTATATTTAGTATGTTACAAAATTTTAAAGTAATTTAAAAAGAATTTGAAGAAGTTGTATTTAAATAGTTAGTTGAATAAATTTGATTACTTTTGAGAAAAACTATATTACTGATTCTTGGATAAAACTTTTTTTGTGTAATTGAGGTTTAATGCATAATAAGGAAACCATAAAATAAAGGAAATCCTATATAATTGCAAGAAACTTGAGGAAGAAGAACCATAACTTTTCTTTGAAGAAAAAATAAACAAATCATTAGCGTTTATCCATGCAAAAATATTGGTATTTAGTCAAAACTAATTAAAATCTAGTATGTCTTACGTCAAAGCAATAATTGTTAAATGATAATTAAATAAGGACAAAGACATGATACATGTGCTTATGATTAAGGTTCAAACATAAATAATAATAATACTCATAGCTTTCATCTTAACACGTAATATACATTCACTTTTTCACTTCTCCAAAATTAATATAAAAGAAAAAAGTTAAATTATGTTTACTTGGCTCATGAAAAGTGGTGGATGGGTTCAACCACTACTTCCTATCCCTTTCCCTTAGTTCCAATTATTAAACTTTATTTTTTTGGATTTTTTTTTGGATTAATTGTTGGTGTTCGAAATTCACTGACCCGACTATTCTTTAAAATGTCCACTATGGAGGATTTATAGGTCTATAGCAAAATGATGTCATTCTTAGAGCTCGGATCCGAAACCTCTAATACGTATTATACTTTCCAAAAAGGAGTCCCTCTCTTTAATGGGACTCATCCTAATTCTCAAATTCCAATTAACATGAAATGACAACCATTAAATTGCTGAGGCAAATCCAGAGCAGATTTACCAAGTTCAACTGAACGCATTACTTTTATATACAATCAATCAACTTTTATTACCTTACGTTAGTGAACTCTCCAAAGATATTGTCATATTTGTGGCAAAACTTCAAAAAATACAATTTTTTTGAAATATGTGACACACATCCGATGATATTTTTAAAGAGTCCAAACAATATAGGTAGATTTCTTGATCACTACTAGAAAACTGCCTAAAACTGTCCAGAAATACCGAACAAATCAGTCGAAAAACTGGAAAAATCGACCGATTTCCCACTGACTTTAATCCTTCGAAATTAGGCTGGTCGGTAATGAATAGCGATCGTAGTCGGTCGCAATTTTCGACCTAGTTCGTCGGTCAATTAAATTGCACAAACGACCCAAAAGAAAAAATCTATCGAAAAAATATCGGTCAACATTTTGAATTATGCAATACAAAAAATACTCCGTCTAGGAATCGAACCAGGATCCGTATTGTAGAAGGATACTATTCTACCACTAGACCATTGGTACATTTTGGTTTAAGACTTTCTTTTATTTTATTTGTAGTCTTTAATTGCATTTTCGCGCGAAAATAACGATCGATTTCGGCCGGTTGTTTGAATATTAATTTTAATTTATTTATATGAAAAACCGATCGATTTCGATTGGTTTCTTAAAAAATAAATTTCGCGGGATGCAAAAATAGTTTTCAGCATTTTTTCGCCAAAAAAAATCGACCGAAGTTGGTCAATTTCGTAAAAAAAAATATTTGAAAAAACAAACGACTTCGGTCGATATTTGATCGATCGAAGTCGGTCTATTAACCGCGGTCGATTTTGGCCGAATTTCTAGCAGTGGATCTACCACAAGAGTAAACTAGTCGTATTCACTAGCAAAATCCACTACGAGAAGCCAAAAATATGCAGATGTCACCTTTCAGATCTTGTGGAATAAAGGTGGCAAAATATATACTATGGTATATTATAGGTATATTTTTGGCAGTTTATATATAATACAAAATTGAAGAAAAGAAAAAAATAATGAATTAGAAGGAAAAGGAAAGATCAATACATAAGTGCTCGTGATACCGTTCTGTCCCCTTACTTTTTATTCCTTCTTATTACTTCATCTTCTAAGTTTTATTCCTTGTTTGTATTTACGTATTCAAAAAGCTGCATTTAGGTTTATGCCTTTTTGTCTTTATCTTTACACAATTTGATAATATACAAACAAGAACAACATTCCAAACTCAACATAAAAGTAGAATACCTTTCCCTCTTTTTTTGTCCTACACTCTTTCCATTTTCTAGCATTTACGTCCAACTTTTCCTATAATCTTTTTAAAACAGGAAAAGATCCCCACGCAAATTTAAAAAAAAAAAAAAAAAAAAATAACTTCTCTACCATAAAAAAGGAAAAAAAATGTAAAGTTTATGATAAATACAAGCAAATATAAGTACAGTCAAATTTCTTTATAACAGTCTCGTTTGTTTCGATGTTTTTTGACTGTTATAGTGAAGTGTTGTTATATAGGACATATATTATAACATTACATAAAAATCGGTTCCAAGCAAAAAATGACTTTTATAGTAAATAACTGTTATATAGATAGAGATGTTGTTAAAGGGATGTCGACTGTATTAATTAGTAATAATTGTGTAAAGGTGATAACTAACCTGCTATTCCACGACTAGTGTACGTACCTTAAATCCTTTTCTCATTTCCCAAGTATAGAAAATTTGGTGATAAACCTGTAAAAATATATTATCCTTTTGTTTTTTTGAGTCCTAGTCAGTAAGCTGAATATTTCAAAGATAATTAAATTAGAGTTTAAGTTTTATGCACTTACAATGTAGAAAATATTTTTACAATTAGATTATTTATAAGGTACTTATAAATAAATATCTTGAACTGATAAAAATCAATAACTTATGTGCTACACCGGTTAACTTATAAGTAATTATAGATAAATTTATAAATAAGCATTAATTGATTATCTTTAAAAAATTATAAATTATCTGCTTTCACAAGCTAAGTTACTCTTACCCTATATTAAAATTTTATATTGTCAGTATATATGTGTGCCGATCTTTATTGTTCCTGACCGCCTGCCGTTCAGCCTTAGCGTTCCAAATAATCAATAGTGTGACCGTTCTGTATTCAAAACAATCGATGACACTAGTGACGATTCGTGGGACCCCCACGCCGCCTTCGTCTCCTATTATAGTCGCTTTCTTTATATGGCAAGCACTACCAGTCGCCTGCACTACATTGTATGATGAAAACTTTGCCTAACGGCCACTTCCGCTCTGACCGAGCTAACCGTCACGCTTGACTATATCTCTCCCACCATAAAAGATTGACATGGAGTTATAAAAGGGTGAAAGAGAACTTCTAAAATGGTGAATATTTAAAGCTTTGAGTGTTGAGAAGCATGCGTAGTAAATAGTGGTGTCATGATGATGGCCAAAAGTCGACTAGTTACACTATTCTCATTTCTGACCTATGACGCTAAAATTTATTTTTTGGTGAATTTTATGTGAGTTATCATTATTAAACAAAAAAGAGAAAAAAGCAATATCTCAAAGGAAAGGAAAGGTCATTGTCTTGTGATTTAATAATTGAAGCTAACTGTTGCAAAATTAAAAATAATAAAGAAAAAAAAAGTAATAAATGATAGAAAGGAGATAGTAGGTGACTAGTTATGGCAGATTGTTATGTTCAACTCATTAATGGTGGTTAGTGACATTATGAGAATCATGTGTTTTCTACATCTTCTATCCAATACAATTGTGTTTTCTTTTTATCATTTGTATTCCATACTCTCTTCAAAACCCTAACTAATTCGAATTTGCGCGGAACAAAATTTATTGAAAGAAAAAACGCTTCCTATCAAAAAAAAATTATTTTTTGGGTTCGAACACAAGATCTCTGGATAAAAGTGGAGAATCCTATCGACTTCACCACAAGTCTTGATGGTCAATTGTCTCAAAACAATGGCTAAGATGCTAAAACCCAATACTTAAATATATAGACATGACATCGTTTAACTAAGATTAGAATTTTATTTGTTTGCACTTAATGAAAGCCTGAATCTTAAGAATAAATATTATAGTACATCCTATGCTTCAGTAGGGGTAAGGCTGCTTACATCTTACCTTCTCCAAACTCAACTCGTAGGAATTTACTAAGTTTGTTGTTGTTTTTATCCTACGATTCAGTACTAGCAATATTTATGAATAAGCATGAAGGTTTATTGAATTTCAAAAAAAAAAAAAAAACTACAAAATTAGATAGCCTGAAAATTTTTCTTTTGATTATTTCTTTTTTTTTTGTTGAGAAATTTGTAAAAATTTGAACCATGCAGGTCCTGGTTGTTCATCAGTAGCATATGGGGCATCAGAAGAAATAGGTCCATTTAGAATAAATAAAACTGGTTCTTCTCTCTATTTGAACAAGTATTCATGGAATAAAGGTAACACTATTTTTATTTTTATTTTCTCTTTACTTTTTTTATATTATTTTCACATCAAAAAAAAAAAAGAACTAAGACATTGAAAAATTCTTAATAAATACAGTGGCAAATATTCTTTTTCTGGAATCACCAGCTGGTGTTGGTTTCTCTTATACAAATACAAGCTCTGATCTTAAGGATTCTGGAGATAAAAGAACAGGTAAATATACATTTCTTGATATTAATTTTTCAATAATTACATCTAGGATGATCTTACAAAATTGTGTATCATTCTATATAGTTTAACTTATATTATACCGACAATGTAAAATATTTGTACACTATCATGTCACTCAAAGATGACTATAGGTAATGTTCTCAATAATTTTCACCAAAGGGGAATCCACGATTTTAAAGTGGTAGGGGCACATGAGCGGACTGCCCAACCAGTTATCCGATATGACTTTTAATTTAAAGAGTTTCAAGTAAAATATATGATCGTTTATGCATATATAATCAGAACTTTTACTGAAATTAACGCGGTCCAATAACCCCTCTACTCCAAACATAAGTCCGCCTATAATTTTCACACTGTCACAATATATAATTTAAATCCTTGTATGTAACCTTAATACAATTTTTTTTGTGGTTTGTAAAAACCTTCCAATACTTAAAATAAAATTTAAATCTATTAATTAACAGCTTGTTTGGATGGTTGTTACGCATCATTTCATAATGTATCGTATCGTACTGTATTGTATTGTACTGTATCGTTTGATAAATACAATGTTTGGATACATTGTGTCGTTTGCCATCGTTTCATGATATCACGCACCAGCAATATGAAGAATACACTTGCAATATTATAAAGAAAAATTATGATACAACGTAAAATTACTATATAAAAAGGTAGGATAAATGATAAAATAAAATAATTTAATAATAATAGAGGGTGAGATTGAGAGAAAAAGACAAGGTAACGACGCGACCACACAAAATCAGTCGTTACATAAAGTGACACATTTCGTCGTTATGTAACGACGGATTTAACGATACGATACAATAAAATTTAAGTAACAATCAAAACAAATATTATATTTAAAATAACAATACGATACAATACAATGGGCAACAACCATCCAAACAAGCTGTAAAGAAAAAGAAAACACATAGTGAGGGAAAAAAGGAGTAATATATTGTGGCATAATTTGATTTTTAGAACTCTTAATTTATTTTTTTTGTCACAGCTCAGGATGCACTAATTTTCCTCACAAGATGGATGTCAAGATTTCCACAGTATAAATATAGAGATTTCTATATTTCTGGGGAGAGTTATGCAGGTAATATTTTTTTTAAAATAAAATTAATTTCCTAACAAAAATAATTTTAACATAGATTACAAGTTCTTTTGTTTTGTCAGGGCATTATGTTCCCCAGTTGGCACAGGCCATTGTCAATTATAACAAGAAATTTCCACATCCAATCATCAATCTCAAAGGAATTATAGTAAGTAATTCATCTAATTTTGTAAAAATATTCTTCATATAAGGGAAATTTGCGCTTTGATCCCTCCATTATCGTTAAAGTTTAAATCTAGTCCTTGTGATTTTAGGTTAAGCATATCTAACATTCAATTAATCTTGGTTTAATGAATTATTAAGTGCTAAACCATTTAGTTACCAATATGTTATGTTAAATTAGTATTGTTTCTCATATTCGAGCATAATATACTTCTAAAAATAGTCTAAATATCATATATTTACTAGTATACAAAGTGGACCAAAATCAATCATTTTAACTAATTGAAGGCTAAACGCGCTTCGCCAATTGTTACAATGACCAAAATTAGAATTTACCAACAATCGAGGGACCAAAAGTGCAATTATCCCTTCACTTAAAGAGAATTATTTTAGAGAAATTTTCATAAAGCACTATAGTTTAGAGCCTAATACTATAGTTTGCCTAATTATCATTTGTAGCTATTGTTCAATTATTACTAACTTGTAATTTCAAACGCGCAACGAATATAACCTGTGTCAATTGTAGTCATACGCGCAACAAATACAACTTGTATCAAGTGTATTCATTTGCACAACGAATACAACATGTATCAACTGTAACCAAGGTGAAATACAAAAGTGTATACAAAGGATACAAGTTGTATCGGCTGTATACATGGGTGTATACAAAGGATACAACCTGTATCGACTATATTCATTCGCGCAACGAATACAAAAAAGGCGAAATACAACAATACGGAAAAATAAATTGGTCTTTTTGAGAGTCAAACTCAAGATCTTCGCTAACTAAGCGGGCGCTTTAATTTAACCAACTGAGCTACGAGAGCTTGTTGCTCTCTTGTTTCAGTTCAAAATAATTAATCTCTTGTTTCATGGATTTGCTATAAAATTCAAATAAGCGGGTGTTTTAATTTGACCGACGGGGCTACGAGAGTTTGTTGTTCTCTTATTTCAGTTCAAAACAATTAATCTCTTATTTCATGGATTAGCTATAAGCTACAAATGATAAATTTACTGAAAGTATAGCTACGAATGGTAAATTTGCTTAAGGTATAGCTACAAATGACAAATGACAAATACAGGTTAAATGTTTGATATGTCGCGTAGGAAATGCTTACATACTGAAAGCTTGAAATTTACACAGGTAGGAAATGCTGTTACTGATAACAAATATGATGGAATAGGAACTGTTACATACTGGTGGAGCCATTCTATGATTTCAGACAATACTTACAAAAAAATCATGCATTCTTGCAATTTCACATCAGAAAATTCCTCAAAGCAATGTGATAATGCAGTTACTTATGCTGTGAGCCATGAATTTGGTCAAATTGATCAGTACAGCATTTACACACCATCTTGCAAGGTAGAGCAGAATGAAACTCAGAAATATGTTCGGTTCAAGAACACGATTATTCATCGAAAGCTCTCGGGTTATGATCCGTGTACTGAGAATTACGCAGAGAAATATTATAATCGCGCTGATGTGCAGAAAGCCATGCATGCAAATACCACAGGAATTTCATACAGTTGGACTGCATGCAGGTACTCACATCTCTTGTACTTTTACATGCAAACGCAGGTTTAACGTGAATTCTGTAAGTTCAACTGAACATACTGCTTTCAACTCAAATTATGGATATATATGCAAAAAGCTTTCAAAATGTATACATGAAATAAGATCACATTCATTCTGAATCCACTGGCTTTGAATTCTTGATTCGCCACTTTCTATATGCCTCATTCACGCGTACAAGGGATAAGTTTATTCACCGGATTAAAACTTTCCGTAATCTCCACACTACTATATTTCAATCAGAGGCGGATCTAACATTTGAAGGTCGGGGTGCACTACTTTTGGATTCAACAAAAATCTGTTTTATATATAGGGTGTCTACTACTAATATATCACTATTTTCTAAAAACATATATATGTATACATGAAATTTTTGTCTGAATTTTACGAGGTGTATCGAAGACAGATATTCTGTGGGTTCAACTGAACCAGTTGGTCTCAGCTCAAACTATGTGTACATAAATGGATATTTGACAGCTTTCTTTTTTTTTTTTTGGGACAACAGTGACGTATTGTTAAAGAATTGGAAGGACTCTGATGATTCAATGCTACCAATCTATAAGAAGCTAATGGCTGCTGGTCTTAGAATATGGGTGTTCAGGTAAAACTAATGATCTTACTTAACACCTATATTGCTCGGACTCTCTGAAAATGTCAACGGGTGCATGTCGGATCCTCCAAAAGTAGTAATTTTGGATGATCCGACACCTATGCTGCTCGGACTCTTCAAAAATGTCAGCGGGTATGTGGCGGATCCTCCAAAAGTAGTGTAATTTTGAAGGATCCGACACCTATGTTGCTCGGACTTTCCGAAAATATCAACGGGTGCGCGTCGGATCCTCCAAAAATAGTGTAATTTTGGATGATCCGACACCTATGTTGCTCGGACTCTCCAAAAATGTCAGCGGGTGCATGTTGGATCCTCCAAAGGTAGTGTATTTTTGAAGGATCCGACACCTATGTTGCTCGGACTCTCCGAAAATATCAGTGGGTGCATGTCGAATCCTCCAAAAATAGTGTAATTTTTGAGGATCCGACACCTATGTTGCTCGGACTCTCCAAAAATGTCAGCGGGTATGTGTCGGATCATCCAAAAGTAGTGTAATTTTGAAGGATCCGACGCCTATGTTGCTCAGACACTTCGAAAATATCAGTGGGTGCATGTCGGATCCTCCAAAAATAGTGTAATTTTTGAGGATCCGACACCTATGTTGCTTGGACTCTCCAAAAACTTCAATGGATGCATGTCGGATCCTCCAAAAGTAGTGTAATTTTAGAGGATCCGATACTGATGTGACGGCATTTTGGAGAGCATGCGCAACATAGCCTAATAATTTTATAAATGTATTACAGTCTAGTTAGTCACCATAGGAAATGATGGTTTATATTTTAAAATGCAGTGGGGATACAGATTCAGTGGTTCCAGTGACTGCCACAAGGTTCTCTCTAAGTCATCTCAATCTCAAGATTAAAACTCCATGGTATCCTTGGTATTCTGGATCTCAGGTAAAATAAACATATTTTGTATATTCTACTAGGAGTACTAAACTTCAAGTTTGATTTCAAATCAAACTATATATACATATGCGAAAAGAATTTTAAATGTATACGTATGATAAGATCGGACTTATCTTGAACGCACTGACTCTAGGAGTGTTTATTTATTTATGAGGAAGTCATTTTCTGGTTTTTGGTTGACGTAATTGATTTTCTTCCATCATATGGGAGAAAACGATTCGGCTTACTTATGAGTGGAAGTCATTCTTCTTACAACTATCTGAACTTTAAACTTCGTATTACTTGTTTTAACTAATTATTAGAAATTAAACACAAAAATTTCATCAAAACACTCCTTGTTTGCTAAAACTACTATACATGATCATTAATTATATAATTTTTTAACACATTTTCAATTCACCAATCGAAAAACAGAAAAAAAAATTCATGGAAAATGACTCTCGTCGTACGAAACACACTCTGAATCCTGAATTCGCCTCTGAAAAATGAATATTGCGATTTTTGTAGGTGGGAGGGTGGACAGAGGTGTATGATGGGCTTACATTCGCGACGGTTAGAGGAGCTGGCCATGAAGTTCCATTGTTTCAGCCCAGAAGAGCATTTATTCTTTTTCAGTCATTCTTAGCAGGCAAAGAATTACCAAAAAATTGAGTAAATTCATCAAGATTGAAGCTTGAGAAGTTGAGAGGCAAAAGGCAAAAGGCAAATTTATAGCTCCTAAGAAATTATGGGAGTTTGAAAATTAGAGTTAGAATTGATTCATTTAAAATTGTGTATTTGAAACTCATCATTTCTCATTTGACAAGAAATGATTCTCTAGGAGAATCAGCTCTATCTAATAATTTCTTCACACTGCGTACAATGACACTTATTGTCCGGTCCTTCCCCAAACCCCGCACATAGGCTGCCCATTTTTCTCAAACGCAAGCAACTACTTATTAGCATCATTTCTTTATCAAGATTGCAAAAGGAATTGGATAAGAAAATGTGTGAAGCCAAATCACATTTTAATACTTTCTTCCATGCAATAAAAAAGAACTTTTATAGATCCTAGGACAAAGATTTTGGGTATGCGAACAAAGTCTGAAACTTGATATGAAAAAGTAGTGTCATATAAGGTATATCGATAAACTTATCATGATATGAGGCATTAGTTTGGCTTAAAACAAACTGTATCATATCATGTTAAGAGTGTCTTTGAGTCGCTTAGCTCAATAAAAATTAACAGGAAATTAAATCATCGAAATTCATGAAGAAGTTAAAAATGTTTTCACAAGGCCAACACAAATAAACTTGTTTTTTCACTAGTATATTAGAATTGAAGAACAAAGAGAACCAGAAAGAATTAAAAAGAGTAGCATTAGTTTTTCTTAACAAGAATTTGATGTTCTTACTTCTATGCTTTACTGATGTGCAGCCATTATATGCCTCACTAATTAAAAGTCAATTTCTGCACAAGAAATATTCAAAATATGTTAATATTGCAGTCTCTGTAATTTCCATATTGGCAGCTTTATTCCCATAATCGAAATTTAGTGTCATCTTAACTTCGAAGGGAAGCTTTGGTATAACTGGTAAAAGTTGTCGCCATATGACCAGGAGATCACGACTCACAGGTTCAAGCCGTGAAAACAATTTGTTGCAGAAGAAACAGTTTATTGCAAAAATACAGGGTAAGATTGTATACAATAGACCCTTATGATTCGGCCCTTCCCCGGATTCCGCACATAGCGGAAACTTAGTGCACCGGACTGCCGTTTAGTATCATCTTAACTTCAATTTAGCTCATTTGAACCACTAACCAAATCAAGTAATGTCAACGGATTATGTTGATTATATTTTCATCACTGCCAATCAATATAGCATGTATATCATTATCACTATATATATCTGAGTTTTCTTTATACAAAAAGGAGAAAAACACACCTACATCATATTGGAGAAAAAAAAAACTCTAGGAGTAACTTTTTTCTTTTTTGACAACGGAGAAATCCCCGAGGGCCAGTCACGACCTCTTTGGATAGGGCAGCTAGAACTGTAATAGTGCTTGCCCTAGATCAAAAGTTTTTAACTAGGAGTACTATTTAACTGAAACAGTAAACGATGGATCAAACCCTCAAAGCAACAGGGTCTTGCCACGATATCTTTCGCTTCTCAACACGAGAAGTTCCTTCTCCCAAATTTCTGCATATCGATAACTTCAAATCGCTAGGCTGATCATCGTTTAGGTTTCTGATTAACCCTCTCTTTGGATCCTCAAACATCATTGGTTCGGTATTTGCTTGTGGTTCCTCTTCCCCCATCTGCAAATTAGAAGTCAAAGATACAACGTGTTAATCACAAAATTGTACAACAAATTCCCTCAGTTTCATTTTATGTAAATGTGTTTGACCGAATACGGAGTTTAAGCAATAAAGAAAGACGTTTGAAACTGACATTTCTCTTACAAAATGGTTAGTGCAAAGTGAAAGTTTATCCAAATATAGAAATGTGGCATTTTTTGGAACAGACTAAAATACAAAAAGAGTCGCATAATATGGAATATAGGAAGTAACATATAACAATGTACTTCAGGTTTCTAGTTCAGATATTTACCGAGATTTCATTCAAATCAATCACCGGAGCTCGACTTGGCAATGTGACATCTTTCCCACCATGAAGAGTTTCTTGATTCAAATCAAAGATGGGTGCGGTGCTCCTCGAAACAGAACCATTCCCAGTGAATGATCTGTCGTTTTGATTCAAATCAAATGCTGGAACTGCTTTTCGGAATGGCACTTCCTTTCCACTGTATACTCTTGATTTATGGTTCAAACTTGAAACCGTGCTATGCAAAACATCGTCTTTTCCAATACATAATGTCTGCTTATGACTCATGAAAATATCAGGAAGCGTCTTCAGCGGAGCAGCTTCCTTTGCAACATGCATCTTCCCTTTCTGTTTTGGCAAAGGAAGAGGGGGCAGTTTATATAGCCTTGCCTCTTTTTTGCTTGGAAGTCGATCCTTCATCCCATTTTTACAATACAACACCGGGTTTGGCAGGGCTGCTCGTTCTTGCTCCTCCGGATGACTCGACTTCATTCGCAGTAGGTATTTGTGCCTTCGACGCAAGTAACTGCAAATTTGCGCGAAATGCATTCAGAATAAAAAAAAAGGAGAACTCTGCAAATATTTTGGAAAACCGGTTGCACCAGCCGGAGGAGGATCCATAATTTAAACTTGGCGTGTTCAACCATTAATATACGTAAACATTATAATAATTGACCAATAACAAAAATGATTTAGTGTCAAAGTCGGCAACTAAGTTGACCTCAGGCAATCTTCTTATTAGAACCTATACTAACATAATGTAAATGAAATCCAAATAAGAAAAGAAAAGAAAAACAACAAGAATACTTACTGAATTTCAGCAAGTAATCTTTGTTTCCTCATTTTTGCATCCTCCAATTTGTCCCTCATATCACTAGTTTCCTGTAAACAATAATTATCAAGTTAACTGAATATTTACAACCACACTTTTGTATGCGACTCAACAACAAAAACTCTTGTGTCGAGGGAGGATAGAGTACGCAGACCTTACCCCTACCCCAAGGGAGTAGAGATGCTTTTTTCGATAGACCCTCGGCTCAAGAAGACGAAACAAGACAATATATCAGTACTATCCACATCAACAAAAACCATAGAAATAATAGCAGCATCATAAGTACCAGAAAATAGATGAAAATCAACAACAATAACACATAAGTAAGGCTTGGTACTATGAAAAGTGGAAGAATAGTATGGACTTTCGTATGCGGCTCGATTCAGCAAAAGTTAATCAATGTTCTAGCATATAAAAATTGAACTATGGTACAAGGTTAGGGAAGCTTTAAAATTCTGAAAGGGCAAGCAATTGAAAATTTTCTCAACTCTAAAATGGCACAAGGTTAAGGAAACAAAAGTTCTTCAATTCACAAAACTAAGGAAAACTAACAAACTACTACTACTACTAGGAGGCAAGATTTCGCTAAGAGGGTTCAAAAAAGAAAAAGTTAAAAATTAAAAGGGACTATCGCCAATGGGAATTGAACTAGTAACCTCACAAAGGTTTTGAACCCCGTTGACTTCTAAGCTATGCTTTTGGATTGTGACGAGGGGATTCAAAATATAATATATGGAAGCACCTTATACATACAGCGCAATTTTTTGGCAAAGGGAGTTCGGGTGAACCCCTTTCCAACCCCCTTAAATCCGCCCAAATACTATGACCTCAGTCCCAAATAAGTTGGGGTCAGCGGTATGAATCCTCACTTCTCCATTTAAGCTCAACTCACAACAACAACGACCCAGTGAAATACCACTAGTGGGGTCTGGGAGGGTAGTGTGTAACCTTACCCCTATGCCAGCTCAACTCAAAACAAAAAAAAAACAAAAAGAACAAAAATCAAACACAGGGTAAAGCCCCAATAGTTGAGAGCTGGAAAAGGTTAACTTCATCCAAATAATTGAACATACAGACAACACAAAATAACCCAAGATTCATCAAAAGGAAACAGATCAAAACCAACAATGATACCTACAGGAATCTAACAACAAAAAACTCCAATAGAGACAAATCAACCAACTGCTCAACACAAAAAACCCCAAACACACACACACACACACACACATCAAAGAGAAAGCATAGATCTTCAAAACAAAGGGCCAAACTTATTACCTTATGGAGTTCTTGAAAGTCCTGAAACAACGTCTGATGCTTCAATCTAGCCTTAGCATCCTCAAAAACAACATATTTTGATGAATCTAAAGCAACCCTTTTCATCTTCTTAGACATATTTAATCAAATCACAAAGAATTCAAAACACCAAACACAAAAAAGAACCGATCTTTGGATGTAAATGAAGAAACCAAGAAAAGGGTATGGCGACAGAAGAGAGAAAAAGAAGAGAAAAGATGCGTGTGAAATGAGAAAGATAAGAACAATAATGAAACAAATAGGGCAAAGGGTAATAGAGAAAAGAATAGAAAAGACAGAACCAATTCGGGGGTATGGGGGTGGTGGGGTGGGTGGAGAAGAGATAGAGAGAGTGTATTGTGGTGAGAAAGTTCTTGCCTTTGCAAAAACTCTGACCAGGACAAACCCACATAAACCGGTAAACAAGAAAAAAGAAAAAAGAAAAAAAAACAGTAATAATAATAGTAGTACATAACATAATACACACACAAACATTGTTTCTTGTTGTTGTTCTTTTAAGACAGTGATGAAGATGGAAAGAGGGAGGGGGAGGGGGGATAAAATTTTTTTGAGGGGGAGCAGAAAGGGTATTTCTGGTAAAAATTATGACTTTTGGTTTAGTATGTGTATATGTGAAGTGGGTTTGGTTGTGTATGTCCATTCTTGATTTCTTTTGAGTTTTTCTTGAATGTATATATTTTGGTCCAGCTGGGCCATTAGAGAGAGTTTGATTATGACTTTTGGTTTAGTATGTGTATATGTGAAGTGGGTTTGGTTGTGTATGTCCATTCTTGATTTCTTTTGAGTTTTTCTTGAATGTATATATTTTGGTCCAGCTGGGCCATTAGAGAGAGTTTTTGATTATGACTTTTGGTTTAGTATGTGTATATGTGAAGTGGGTTTGGTTGTGTATGTCCATTCTTGATTTCTTTTGAGTTTTTCTTGAATGTATATATTTTGGTCCAGCTGGGCCATTAGAGAGAGTTTGATGGTGGAGAGTCTATTGGGGGGGTGTTGGGGGGAGGGGGGAGGGGGTGGAATTTCATGTTTCTTGAATCTTCTTCTTACATTACTTTGGCTTTCTGAGAATTAGGATATACACATATATGTAGCTGTAGCAGTCATATAGATGTACAAAATAGAAGAAAAAAGAAGGTAATTGTGACTTATGAGGTGGACTTTTATTAGGGGTAGGGGGGGTGTCACTGTGTGTCTGTGTGTATTTTTTTGCTTTTGAGAGAGAGAAAGTAATGAGGCTATGGATTTTGCTGAAAAAGAGGAGAGAGAGAGAAAGATGCTTCTTTTTTTTCTGATTAGTATGGCAAAGGTGTTGTGTACCTTGTTTTTAGGCTGGTGTTTCCTCTACTGATAGTGATGGGCTTTTTTATACATTATTATTATTATTATTATTATTAAAAATAATAGCTAGAAAAATATATATATAAATTATACATAAAATAAATTTATGTATAATACATAAATTATATTCATGTTTTATACATAAATTATACAAGTTTTGTATATTTTTTCGGCTATCAAATATAAATAATTTCTGACGCGGGTTAAAAATGATAATACTCTATTATTATACTACTCTACTCCCCATGGTGTGGCCAATTGTGTTTTTACTATTTTACCCTCCTTTTAAGAAGTTTATCTTTCTTGACTTTGGTTCAAGATTCATCACCAGTCTGCTATTGGAAACCATGATTGTGAAGCTTTTTTTCTTAACTCTGTCAGCCATTAATATTTGTTGTGTGCCATGTGGTCCCCACCCATTTAAAAAGGATATGTTCGTTTTTTTATTAGTACTCTCATCTCCCATTTTATGTTATACTTTCTCTTAAGAGCCCGTATGGACATAAGAAATTTTTCACTTTTTTTTTTTAATTTTTTTTAAAATTAGTATTTGATCATAAAATTTTTAATTTTTATTTGAAGATGAACTTTTGAAATTTTTTAAAAATTTAAAAAATTCTATAAAGTTATTTTTCAAAATTTTCTCTTAAATCACTCGTAAAACTTCTAAAACAACCCAAAATTATATTTATGTCCAAACATAACTCTAATTTTCAAATATCATTATCACTTAATTTTTTTCACTTTTTTAAAAAATTTTACAATTCTTACGTCCAAACTCCCGCTAAATATATTTTAAAAAAAGATATTTTTTAAAAAAAATATTTTTTTATTTTACTCTTAATAATATGATTTATTAAACTCGGCTTGATATAAAATTTATTTTTTAAAAAAATAATAAAAGACATGTCAAATTCTCATTATCATTTATTTATTTAAAATAATTTTGGTATTTCCTAAAAGTATATATTGGGGTTATATGTCAAATGTTTTATATAAATTTATATATTTCAAAATTTCTTATCTAATCAAATATTTTTACATAAATTCATACAAATGAAATAGTAATTTAAATAGGCTGATGGTAATTTGGTCATTAGGATTTCCTCTTTATTTTTATGAATTAAAATATTCATCACCAACCATTAAGTCTGCTATGGGCATCCATGGCTCTGGAGATATCTGTTCTTACCTCTTTGTGGTCCCTACACCTCACCCCCACCCCCCATTTACAGGGTAGGGGTAAGCTAGTAATTTTACCTAATTATAGATAGGGACTAGGATGATATAAACAAAGCCTATTTTTAACAAAACCTTATTATAAGTTATAGGTTGCATTTTGCATTTAGATTTTATTCTAGTGTTAAGAGCGTAACGCGTAATTTATGAGGTAGGTGCAGTTCACGGATTCAAACTATATAACAAACAAAAGTTCTAATGGAGAAGAGAGCACACAAATTATTTATCGAGTTTCGAACCGTACGTTAAATAAACCTCGGGTATTTTTCGAGTATCAAAAAACAAGATTTGCATCTCCACCAAACTCAAAGTGGTAAGAATATACAACAACAACAACAACTACCCAGTAAAATCCCACAAAGTGAGGTCTGGGGAGGGTAATGTGTACGCAGACTTTAACCCTACCCCGACAGGACAGAGAGGTTGTTTCCGATAAACTCTCGGCTCAAAAAGACGAAAATAAAAACAGAAAAAAAGTGGTAAGAATATATGTTCGGAAATATTACTTTATTTTTAATTAGAGATTTTAAATTCGAGTTTTTTAAATGAAATATTCTAATTCTTTAGTGAGAAAAGATAAAATTATTGGGAGACAAAAGAGAAAGAGACACTTCACTACAGAATGGTTGAAAATATTGTTTTACAGAAAAAACTGTAAGTTTTAGTTGTTAGTGGGGAGAGGGTACTTTATATATGCCTACCCATTTAAGGCAGAAAAGCTGCTGGTTTCTTGAAAGTTTGGTTACCTCCTTTAACACAACAACCGAAAAATAACCGCTTTAAAATAATAGCCGAAATATTTTTTGTGTGTGTATATATATATTTGTATATATATAAATTATATACAAAATTTATATACTTTTTCGACTACCAAACATAAATAGTTTTTATCGCATGCTAAAAATAATAATACCCCTTAATAATGTTGTCGGTCATATTAGCTCACATAAGTATCTAGGGGCGCAACTCTTTTTTGCCGGAAAATTATATTGTACGTATATAATTTATTTATTATTTTGTATATATTTATATCTTAATAATTTAATAAAAATATTGCCTCGACCACTATTTGCTCTAAAAACTTTCGAACTTTTTCCATTATATTCTATACGGAAAATGTCCAAATATATCCTCGAACTATGTAAAATTGAGTTTTACCCATTGTTAATACATAATTACCCCCTTTGAACCACTTGAAATTAGTTGAAGGGGATATTAGGACTTGTGTAAAGTTTTAGTGTCTATTGAGAAAAGAGACATAGTTTTAGGAGGTAATTATGTATTCGTCATATTTTAAATGGCTCCATATGGGGCATATTTAGTCTCGCACGACGGAGCCACATTCAATCAAGGGATGTCAATCGACACCCTGTCGCCGGAAAATTATATTGTATTGCAAGATAATTTTTTTGTTTTACGTATATTTACTATACGTTCATTCTCCTAAACTTTTTGGTGTTTTTTTTGACACCCGTTGGTAAAAATTCTGGCTTCGCCAGTACTCACGCGCATACTTTGAGAGCGTATTTGGCTCATTAATGGCCCCTTCAAATCGATTACTTTTCTTTTGTAAATATTAAATATGAATAAAGAGCAGCAAAGTGTTGAAAAATATAAATCATTTCCATATATTCTATATATAAACAACATATACTACAAAAAAGTAAGGTCTGCGTACACACTACCCTCCCCAGACCCCAGTAGTGGAATTATACTCGATTATTGTTGTGGTTGTTGTTGTACTACAAAAAGGGGTTGTGATTTCTTGTTTGATTGAGGTGTATAAATTGGCTTTATGTGCATGTGTGTAAGAAAGAAGGAAAGAAAGGAAGAGGAAAGGTCTTAATCTAATAGCCTTTTTTGATTGATGCATTAAAGACATGGTTAGGAGAGAGATGGAATGTGACATGTGAGGAAGCTTACATAAAGCAACTGGTTTAGCTTATTTTGTGTACTTGTTTTCATTTCCTTTTTATAGTGCAGAGAGGTTAATTTTATTTTTTGCCTCAACTAAGTTTCACATGGTCCACCAGGGGTGTTCATTCGGATCGGATATCCGAAATCCGAACCTATCCATTCAATTTTGGATTTCGGATTGGATCGGATTTCGGATTGTGTTTATTAAAATTTCGGATTTCGGATCGGATTTGGATTGGTATATCTTAATCCGATCCGATCCGAAATTATTAGGTAATATATAAATACTACACTTTAATTTCGGATAGTCAGTACTTCCTTTACATCTTCTTTCAAGTTATTACCTTTACAATTGCTAGATTTAGCTATATTGGTACCGTAGTACTCTCATAATTGCATAAACATGAATTTTTCTTAATATCTTGCCTCTTTTACAAAGAAAATATACATATTAGTTTGCAACCTTGAGGCATAATAATATCTGAAATCCGATCCGATCCAATCTTTAAAATCCGATTCGATCCGATATAATTCAGATCGGATTCGGATTGCATTTTCTAGAATCTGAAATCCGAAATCCGAATCCAAAATGTACGAAATCCGATCTGATCCGATCCATGCACAGCCCTATGGTCCACCATTATTCATAGGCTAATTGGAGATTAATTTATTGCCGCCCACATCATCCGAGTATTTATGGTTACCGAGACCAAAGGTTGTGTATGCATTTTCAAAGCTACTGGTAAAGGTCGTAAATCGGTCTATATACGAGCAAAGACGCTAAGTCGGGCCCCGCACCACATTTTGCCATCTTCATATTTGTCCAATCGAACTATTGACTCTAATACCAGTTGTTGAGCTAAACTATTTTTAAGATACTCTTGACATGGTGAAATATTATCTGCATTAAATCAAACTATCAATGTTTTTCCCGAAAAACCTAACACAATTAAGAGTATCCAATACATTATAAATACGTAACTTATTTTTCTTTTCTATTTCTCAAATTCTCAAAATCATTTTGCCATTAGATATATCTAAAAATATAGTAACTATTAGAAACCTATAAAGACTTAAAGAGTAGGGAATCAACCTTATATATGACTCACCTTTAAACAATTGAAAAGCCTTTGGTTTATAAATAATTGTTTTAGTGCTTAAGTAAATATAATTATAAAATCGTGCACCTCAAGATTAATTTCATCTTAATTATGCAAGATTAAGTTTTTGCATACCTTTTTAGAAACGCAAAGGACAATCAAATAGGGCATCTAATCGACCAGTAGTATTAGACTTTAAAAAAAATAGTTTGGTTTATCCATTTTATAATATATTTTTAAAATATTGGACCTATTTTTTCCCCATTCATAAATGCTTGTATTTTCTCATTTGCATGCTCATGTCATGCTCAAGTTTGTTAAATTGGTTCTTGTTGGAGCCAAATACACACGCAAGTATACACGATACACGATCAACAAGTTATAAAATAGTGAGTTAAGAGTATCATTCCATGAGTACTTACTAATTACTATAGTGTAAAACAATAAAATAAGAAATTAAAGAAAACAAGCTTATAGACTGAATTCAATAAAAGAAAACATTCCTAAAATATGTGTTAATATCTAATTAGTTGCATTGCAGTGATACCGATGTTTCACAAACATTGCAATCAATATTTTAAAAAAAATATTACACCCAATATTTACAACAAATCGTATATTTGCCATTTCGAGCCAACTAACAATCTTCCATGAGATTACATTACCCAAGAAATTTTATTTCTTTGGTACCCTCTTTCAATGGACTTCCTAACCGCCAAAAGAGTGATGTAACCATAAATGGAAATAACTAATGAATAAACTGGGGCCAAACTTTTGTTCAAGGAGAGAAAATTAAATGTCATGTCATTTTAACCCTTACCAAAAACTATTTAAATTCGGATTCAAAAAAGCATATAAAATGTTATGTATACAAAAAATATATATTTTCTGGCTATTATTTTGAGAGTGTCTATACCGTATCAGTTTCCCAATATATTTTCCAACCAAACACCATTTCAAACGCATATGAGTCACTTTTAAAATCAATGAAATAGCTAAACCAACAAAGGCAAATGAGACTACTCACATATTTAACAATGTAAGATTAGTTAAGAGTTCAAATCATAGTTGGTTGACAAGCTGCCGCAGTTCACCTCACGATTCTTCTAACCTCTACATCTTAACATAAATTAGATAATACTGAACATGACTTAACTCCTGCATTACGTAGGGGTAAGGGTCTGCGTACAGACTACTCTCCCCAGACCCCACCTATTGGATTAAACTGGGTTTTCCCCAGACCCCACCTGTTGGGATTAAACTGGGTTTTTTTTTGTTGTTGTTATTACTGAACATGACTTAACTCAGTTATCACTTGTGGTGACCGCTTCTTGTTCTTCGGGGTTAATTCTATTGACAGTTGCACCCACATCATCGGTCACTTCAGTTTTTTCGACATCTTTTGGTGTTTCATTAACAGTTTGAGTGCTCTCAACCTTAGCGGTTGAAGTAGCAATGCCGCGGTCATTGAGTTCCTGGAGCCGAGCCATATGCTTCTTCCCTGTCCTGTGTGCCTCCATCGATTTCTCGGACAAAGCCCCTACTTTGCATGTTGCACACCAGAATTTGAACTTTTTCTTCTTAGTCTGCTTAGTCTTTTGCTTTTCCTGAGCCGCATTTGCACCTTTTCCTAAGCGATCAGCATGGTGTTGCGAAGATGGTGTGACGTTGTCCTTTGTACCTTCTTTCTCCGAAATCTCTAGAGATGTTCCCTCCACTGATTTAGTACCAGGTAAGAATTCAACTTTCGGTTTTACGTTGAGATAGTCGTCAACTTTTGTTTTTTTGGGGAAAAGACCGATACTATAGTTCTTCCCGTTCCTCTGTGATATTAAAGCAGCCTCCTTGGACTTATGCTTCTTTCCTTGGAGGTGATCATTCAGACCACGCTCACTTGTCGCACTGACTTGGCAAAGCGCACAACTCCAGTCCTCTTTACCATTTGTCTTTGGAACACTGCATGACGGAGGCTTACTGGCAACCTCCACTAGTGGCGTGATAGCTTTCCTTTTTGCTCCAGAGAGACTAGTATTAGGCTTACCCTGCAGCAAAATGCTCAAAAGAAGTCCGTGAACAAGCACTGCTTGAATTTTCACAACCTGATTAGTGGTGAACTGAACTGAAAGCCTATTCACAATTTTTCATAAAAATCTAGATAACTGAAGAGAGCAACACTGGCTAATATACCAAATGCAAAGTGACGTTAGTTAATGCAAGATTTTAAACACACATTGGATATTAGTATAGTGTAAATGTTAGAACTTCTGCATTTTTTTTATGATTCAAAATAATTTTACTAATTTGGCACCAAGCCAGTGTCAGTACACAACAAGAAAAGTACATCAAACTACCAGATAATGCAACCTACTATTAACCTAATATGCGCCCTGCTTTATCTAGAGATGCAAAGAGAGATAGAAACCGCAAACCCCTGCCTTTTCCCTTTGTGGATTCCAATTGTTATTCACCTATGCCTTTTTGTCAAACTCTCTCCTCAGGTCCAGTTAATCCAGTTAACACACGGATTTCCCTTCTTTTTTGAACTTCTCCGGCTTGTCAGTTAATGTAATGTATTGGTCTCCCAATCGCCAGCCATTACCTCCTCACAACTACCTCTCCTTCAACTTCACATTATGGGCTCTCAAAGATAACTGAACAGCTAAATCCTACAGCCCAACTCAGCTTCTCTACTGTAGGATATCAGCTGCATGCAGATAATTTGCTTGATCTTTCTTTACTCTTCCACTTTTCATATCTCTTTATTCCTCTCGCCGTAGTTTATTGGAGATGCCGATCACTTCAAGTCCACTGAATTCCTCCATCTCTATTCAGGTTCCCTAGCAATAAATAGGATTTTGTTCTCCTTGCTAGCCCTTCTCTCCTTCTAATTTCTTTTTATTCTGGTAAGCAGGAATAAGGCCTCATTCCTTTTTCTGATGACAGGGATAAGGCCGTACCCATTGGTTGAGATGCCCAGGGATTTACCAAATTGAGGAGTTTCTGGAGAGCCCATAACGATTTGTCAGAAGCCCTCCTCCCTGTATCTTCACCGTCATCCTTTTCTATTTTTAAAGGTTTGACGTCTTGCTTTATTTAATAGGGGTGTAATTTCAAAGCCTGATATAAGTTTCGTACTCTCTGTTTTTTTTTGTTTTTTGTTTGAGAATGAACTTTCCTACTCTCTATTAGTGTCACTATGCGCCAACCAATTGCTGGAACTTTATCATAGAGTTCTTTACTCGCCCAGGAATCACTCTTCAGATATGCCGTGCAAGTCCCTGCTTTGCGCTAAAACAAAGCATCAATTCCAACCCAGCACCTCCCACCCCCCTTTGTTTGGCGTACTTTATAATAGTCGAAGGGCCATACTGTGGTATTATGCTACCTTGCAGTCGCAGGAGCTTCGGGACCTCCAACCTTTATTCTCATTCTCAGGTTAGATTCATTCTCAGGTTTTTAGCTTTCTTCCTTCAACCCAACCATTGTCAAATATTATATAACAGTCTTTTTATCAGAATACTCAAAATTTAGATCATGATTCCCAAGATGAGATTTCTTATGATTAATCCAACAGTAAGCAAATTGCAATTTTGAAGAGCAAATTTCATCACAAAACTAATAATAAATAATGACAGATGGTTAAAATAGTTAATCCTGTGTAATTGTCTAAAATCACAGTTTGAACACGACTTTAATAGTTGAATCAAAATTTTGAAGTATGATTTTAAAGTACAACAACTACTATTATGCATCAATCTCAAATGAGTTGGGGGTCGGTTATAAGAATCCTCACCAAACTCAATCTAAAATCATCTCAGGCCAATATTATACAAAATAAAAGTAAAGTATAAGAAGTTTACATTTTCTACTGACTCCTAGAAAGCATAGGATGTAAAGTAAAAGAGCTAACATGACTAAAACAAGGCAGATGTGTTTTTGTTAAGGCGGCTGGGACCGTTTGGCGGTTTTACCATTTAGGACCAGGTCAGTTTGGCCCGCCATTGGACCGGGCCAAACGGAATTTTTTTAAAAAAAAAGAGCAGTTGGCTTTAAAAAAAAAAAGAAGAGTCGTTGGCTCTTCAAAAAAGTCATTTTAACCTCCTCCAACTAATTTTTAACCCAAAACTTTTTATTATTAGTAACTGTGCTAGCAATAAACTGCCTTATATGCCGTGAAACAATTATTCTATAAGCAATTATGTGCTTTTGCATTATCCAATCCTCATCAATCCAATGACATGTAACAATAAGGTAATCATAGTCGTTGTTACTTCTACCAATATCAGTTGTAATAGCAACACGACAATTTATATGAGTAAATAAGTAGCACAAATATTATTCATATTTATGCTTATATTTATAAATATCGCTCTTTACAGTTGTGCGAGGAAAACCTTTATAAGTAGGATTTTAATTTTTTCTAATGTAATGCACAAACGTAGGGTCAGATGGAAAACTATAGGGTAAGCGCATAACAGTTACCAATTTTGTCAATTCTTCCCGATCTTTTCTTGGATCATAATATAAAATACCACCGGTAACAGTGTTAATTCCCAGTTGAAATTGATTTGAACCAGTACCGCTAGGGTCAGTCTGACTAGGACTAGGTGCACTTTTCCCCTCGGCCAGAGCTTTCATACGAAGATATTTGGCGTTATCATTAGGGTGTTTAGCTATGTGTCTAGACAGAGCTCCCGTCCCCGACCGCGTCGGTGCATATTTAAAAGCTAACTCTATACCACAAATTTTACACTTAGCCTTACTTTTTTCAACTAGTTGAGTAAAAAATGGCCAAACAACATATGTTTTCGTCCGCTTGGTAGGCTCTCTAGAAAAAGTAGGGGTAGTAACGGGAGTATAGTTGGGTCATCATTAGGATTAGCAATATTATCACTAGTTGGGTCAACATCATGAGAATGGCTAGTGGGTGTATCATCGTCCGGTTGAATTTCATCAAAAATAATTTCATCATCATTGTTTTCATTAATAGTAATCTAATCATTAGTGTAGAGAGCTTTCATTAATTCATGGTCTAAGAATCACTGATGCAATACTATGGCAAAATTCAGTGTCGGTAAATTGTAATAAACTATTATTGGTATCAAGAATAGCAGGTGTACGATGTCTACGTGGTTTGGATCTGGGCCCGGGGAAGAGGAACAGTAGTACCACTAGTTTCGCCAATCTTAGATTTTGCCTTATTAATATCAAATAAATAAAACAAACAAAACTATAATATTAAACTTAAGAGTTGGAACGAGTTACCAAATTGACGAACAACTCGTTGAAAATTGATTATCGTTGAAGACTTGAAGACTCCAATTCACAAACTTCACATTTTTTCACAAATTCTAACAACCTCAATATTTTTTGACTATTTTTTTGAATAAAGTAAAATATAGTAGCAAACTCACAATTTTTTGACTATTTTTTTTTTGATAAAGTAAGCAATTGTAGCAAGTATTGAAAAAAATTAGAGAGAGATTTTGATAGATTGATATTGATTTCGTAAGAAAAATGAAAGAATGAGAAAGTATTAAACCTGTTAATCGGGCCGGGCTGACCCGTTTTCAGCCCGCTACAACCCGGTTCAGCCCGCTACTGTTCACTATTGGGCGGGTTGGGACGGGTTGGTAGGGGCGGGTTGTGGACGTTCATGTTCTGGTTAACGGTGCACCAAACCCGCTAAGCCCGTGACCCGTTAGCGGGTTGCTAACGGGCTGCAACCCGTTATGAGCACGTTTACTATTGCTGAATTTTTAAAAAAAAAAATTATTTGGACCGTTGCCAACGGTCAAATTGAGAAATGACCGTTGGGGAACGACCAGATTTTGCAGAAATGGCCATTTCGGCCTCCCCCATTAAAAATATAGCCCTCCCACCCCTAATAATTAAAAAAATTACATTTTTAACCTTTTAAAACCTATAAATAGCCCCCTTCTTTTTTATTTTTTCACACAATTCACTCTCTTTCAAGTTACTACTCTAATTCTCTCTCAATTCTCTCTTGATATTATTGTTCTTAAATTCTCAATTCAAGACTTCAAGTTAAATCATGCCCCGTACTTTTAGAGTGCGCTCATATGTTTGGGAACACTTTGAGGTGGTAGAAGAAAATGAAGAAGCTCAGAAATTAAAGTGCAAGAACTGTGGTCTAGTCTTAAATCTTCGTCCAAAGTGTGGCACAGGCTCTTTAAGGAGGCATATCAAGAGTTGTCTTGAGCGTACTCCAGAAATTCGTATTTTAAGTTGATTTGAGACAATTTGTGTTATTTTAAAATTATTAGACGTATTTATGCTTAATGTTTTAGTTTGTTAGATTAATTTGAATTTTTTATTATTAATTTATTATGCATGAAAATTTAATTTTACTCTTTTTCGTTCAATTTTATAAATAATTTGCCTATTGGTCTTATTAAATAATTTTTTATAGCCATTTACTTTCTAATTTCAATTTTATAATTTTAAAATACAAATTTCAAATTTAAAACTTTAAACTTCAAAGTTTAATACTAGGCCTTAAAAGTTTGCAAATATTTACGTATCAATAACATTGAATAAGAAAAATAAAATTTAATTTAAAAAAAAAAAAAAAAGTAGCCCGGCCCACCCGAACGGGCCCTAAAAAACCCGAAATTTCCCAACCTGCCCCCAGCTCGTTATCCCAGCCCGCCCGCTAACCGAACGGGCTGGAGTTTTTCTCGTTCAGTCAGTCCCAGCCCGCCCGATAAACACCTATAAAAGGTATTTATAGTAGAAAATAGGGGAAAAGTGTAATAATAAAAAGTTTGGGGTTAAAAATTAGTTGGGGGTTAAATGACTATTTTTAAAGCCAATGGCTCTTTTTTTAAAAAAATAATTTGTTGGGCCCGTTTGGCGCGCCATGGGACTGGTCTGGTCGGTCAGGTCCCATGGCGGGCCAAACAGGCCCGGTCCAAATGGGCCTAAATGGTAAAATCGGCCCACGAGTCCACCAATTGCGGACCAAACAGTCCCAGCCCATTTGGTCCGTTTAGCCCGCGGGCCCAGGCTAGCCCAGTTGCCAGCCTTAGCTACAACGTGTTAATCTTTAAGCCAACTCATTCAATAGTCCTATATTAATCTAAAAAGTTACTTAAAAGATATGTTTAGAGATCACATTTTTCCATGACCCTCGCCAATCACTCATCTAATACTCCTCTATCCCAATTTATGTATCATACTTTCTCCTTTTTAGTTTATTCCTAAAAGAATGTCATAATTCCTTATTTAGAACAATTTTACTTTAAATTTTCTACTTTACAATTAATGAGATGATTTAGCCACAAATATCTATGTCATGTTTGAGACCATAAATTTTAACCGTCGTCCTTTCTTTCTTGAACTCCATGCCAATTCAAACACCACCACAAAAATTGGGACGGAGAGATTAGATGGTAAATTCATTGTCTCATAACCTAAGTCTAAATCCTAGACAATCTCTTATGTCCTAAGGATTAAATGGACCAACTCTTAAACCTTACTAATCACTTATTCAACTGAGATGAATTAATGCAGCATCTCTTCACTCTAACCTTAACGATAGACAATGATAAATATAAAATGTACCATCTCCTAGCCCTTAACCTTAGACTAGAAACATATTTAGCAGACATTTTCTCCTAATCAAGCCTCTCCAATATGGATTCCCAAGGTTTCACCTGCATGCCTACTTAATTACTCTCACCAAATCCATTTAATCCAAGTGGACCATCTCATTTCACAAGTTCTCTACTTCTACAAAATTCTCATGCTTGTAAATTAATATGATTAACAAATGCTCGCAATTGCCAGCCTTTACTAGAACTTGATTGCGCCATGTCCTAACGGCTAACAGAAACCTAAAGCTTAGTCAATCACTTATTTACTAAAGATTTAAAACGCATTTTCCTAATATTAAATCCATGGCAATCAATTGTCTACTACAGATCAAGTTATTCTCACAATGTCATATCGTTAATTATATCAAATTTTCAATGCGCTTAGAGTTACGAGACAAATAAGAAGTAATCAACATCATTGTCTTGGTTTTCTATTCTTATTAGTAATTAACTATTTTGTTAATACATGTCTATTTAAGATATTAAATGAAATAGTTTTCATCAAATATTTAAAAGGTAGTTCTCCCATCGTGCAAGCTATCACTTTTCCAAAAACTTAAATTGACCAAATCTACCAACAAAACGATTTTGACTTAGAAAACTGATAGCATGCATGATATGGGAACTATATTCTAAATATTAAACAAAAATTGTTTCATTAAATGTCTTAAATAGACATGTATGTTGTATTAAAGAAACAGTTAATAATAAGAAGAAAAAGTCAAGACAATGATTTTGATTGCTTCTTATTTGTATCGTGAATCAAAGCGGACTGAAAATTTGATATAATTATGTATACCAGTGAAACATATCATCTTAAGATAAAAATAGTTTTAATAATATTGTACATTTGTACAATTTCTACACACAAAACTTAAATGACCAAATTGTCCCTCAGAAACAAAGCTATATAAAAAGTAGTTCAACATTTTCAGCAAAGCTTATTGTTTATTCCTTTAGTTTTCACTCTTATTTAATATAATTGCATAAAATCAACGAGTTTTTGTTTCTTATCTAATCCATAACGTTAAGATAAAAGCTGATCTTTGTTTACAAAAATACAACAAAATATCATTTCTAAACCAAAAAACATTATCAAATAAATTGCAAAATAAGTGTAATTATTTTCTTCTTGGAAAGCCAATAGCATGTAGGAACTATCTAATAACATTATTATATGTCTAGCCAATATAATGACATTGATTGTCTAGTCATAACTATCTAATGACATTAATTATTGCTCAAGTTACATGGTTGCTTCCAAAATTGCTCCACTGTAAGTTTCTTTCGTCATTTTTATCACTATATTTTCTTATTTGATATTAACAGAACCTAAGTGAGATAATTACTTTACAAAAGAAAAAAAATCATTTCACTTATCCCTTTGAGTTTGTGAATCGTTGCCATGTCAACCTAAGGTTCATCTCTTTAATCCTCTTAGGTCTATCCTCACCATAACCTAACCGACACATTTCTGACTTTGAGAGTTGTTGTTACTGATAACTGTGATTTCTACATGTTTTATACCCATTCTTACCTAAGCTTTGTGCATTAACTGCCATAAATTAGTCCCAAAATGCTTACAAGTTGCGCTTGATTGCAGGTTTGAGCGACAAGATGACAAATACCAAAGATCGGCTCAAAAAGGAGTGAAATCTACCAAGTATCAAAGGACAACTGAAGTGGGGAACAAAATGACCTGTGCGGTCCGCACTGATGTGTCACGCGGCCGCACAGGAGAGTTCAGAGGCTGGGCTATTTCAAGGTCAACCTGCGCAGTCCGCACTGTTTTGCCACGCGGCCGGGCAGGATAGTTCAGAAACCATGCAATTTCTAAGTCAAGACGCGCGGTCCGCGCTCCTTTCCACGCGGTCCGCGCCCAAGAGTGTCAGAGACCCAGTCATTCAAGACAAAAGCCCACGCGACCGCACACCTAATCAGTGCGGTTCGCGTGGAAACACCCTACGCGGCCGCGCGTCACATTTGTGCGGTTCGCGTCCCCAGTGTCAGAAGCAAGATATGAAGACCCAAACCCCTACGCGGCCGCGCGTCATTTGTGCGCGGTCCGCGCCAGACCCTCAGGGGTATTTTTGTCCGATTTTTCCTGTGTAGTATAAATAGAACATTTTACTTTTTAGGTGCAGTTTTTCAGTTTTGGTTTTTTATCAAATAGTAGTTGAACTCGAGACTTCATGGTTTTAGCCTATTTTGGGCAATTTCTTCTAGTATTAACATGGATTTGAGTAGATTAACATTGTAGTTAATTATTATGTCAATTTCATCTACTATTTCTTCAATTTCTGTTTCTATTATGGCTAGCTAAACCTATTAGCTAGGGTTGTGGCTCAACCCTAGTGTAGGTAATTAATGGGTGTGATTGTTTAGTGCATGAATGATGTTGGGTATTTGTTATTTGGATTAACCTTATGTTTTCATTAAGATTTGGTGGTTGCAAACATTAAGTCTAGCTTAGTGAGTTTTGACTCTTCTTGAGAAAGAGAGTCTATGACCCCAAGATTAATTCCAACAAGGAATTGGGATGGACCCATGAGAATGGTAGTCCCAATTAACGGGTTAAACCTCGAGAGAGTAATTACCCAACTTGAATCATAAGTTGCTTGGGCAAATTGGCCTACTTAATTGGTCTCGAGAGAGGCAACTGGGCAAAATCACTCTCTCTACCAAGAGGTGTGAGAGTGGGTACAAAAGTGCAACGGTTATAGCATAAGTCCCATATTTATCATTCTTGCATTAGGAATCTCTACCCGTTAGTTGACCACCTAGGTACATGCCACGACCCTAGTGCCTTTCTTCTATATTGCATACAACTTAGAATCAATATCTTAGCCTAACTTAGCTTTAAACTTGTAGTTGATAAATTGTAGTTGATAGTCAAAAGAAAACCGAAAATGTTAGAAGATCAATTAGGAGCTAAAACATAATCCTAGACCATACAAACATTCAACTCCAAATTGAAGCTCCCTGTGGAAAATTGACCCCGATACCACTATTGGGTAGAAGTATTAGCGCTCACTCTTCCTTAGGTTGAGTCCGTTGCGATCAGTTACTCGACTTAAAGTGGAAGCGTGGCATATTCGTCACATTGTTGAGAGGACGAGAAGGGAAACCAAATAAGAGAATAGGAGAATCAACGGGATTCTCACAGCACTCCTCCTTGGTAGAGTTTGTGGAAGACTACATAGTCTTTTAGGAAAATAATAATAACTTTATGCTACCTTAGCTTTATAAAATCTTTAAAGTTGAGCTCTAAATTAAAAAAGGACTAGCAATTCTAAGTTGAGATGATAGATGCAAAGACCAAAAGTTTCTCCTAAAACAGAATACAAAACTAGGTTACCGCAATCTGTCCTGAAGATTCACAATAACATACTCAGTGTTATCCCACAAGTGGGGTTTGGGGGTCCTGAAGATTCACCAAGGTCATTTAGATTATTCCAGCCACATTGTGAGGGTTTAGAGTGGGTGATATGCTTTTGGGGACATAAATAGAAATAGGAGAGCTTTTGATGGGATAGAGAAAGGATTAGTTCATTTGAGGAGTATCCTCTTTTCCCTTATTATGTTTTGGTGCACCCACGAGATTCCTTTAAGCATAGAAGTCTGGGTGTCTTTTGTCAAGAACCATATTTTGCTGTGAGGTTCTCTATTTTTTTATACTTCTTGTATACGGGCATTTAGGCTCTTCATTAATGAGACAAGAGGGGTTGTTCTGATGGTAAGCAACCCCCACTTCCAACCGAGAGGTTGTGAGTTCGAGTCTCCCCAAGAGCAAGGTGGGAAGTTCTTGGAGGGAAGGATGCCGGGGGTCTATTTGGAAACAGTCTCTCTACCATAGGGTAGGGGTAAGGTCTGTGTACACACTACCCTCCCCAGACCCCACTAAGTGGGATTATACTGGGTTGTTGTTGTTGTTGTTGTTGTAGGCTCTTCATTAATGAAATTTTTGTTACTTGATTAAAAAAAATATTATTCCTGCCAAATGCCAACAGAGATTCAAGGAAAATTCATTACAGTTATAAGCAAGGACATCTATTGTACATTTATACCACTGTCAGGTGAATAGAGTTGATCTACATCCTCATTCTTGCTAGAAGAGATTGCCATGTTTGAGGCACAACAAGGACCCTATTAAGACTCTACTGCTGAATAAAGGAGTAAGCATGCAAGGAAAAGGGAAATTTAAGGACACACACACAGAGAGAGAGAGAGATACCAAAAATCAATGAGAGAATGGACTTAAAGATAATGTATAAGTATATGAACACAGTCCTAAGCTTAACTGCAATCGGCAGGATTGGATTGGTTCAGAGACCCTTAAGTTATTTACAAACCGTTATGTTAGTTACAAACCGGTATTAAAGCATAAAGATGGATTTTATGTATTGACTGAATTTAGCAATGTATCTTGAATTGTTTTTATCAAGAGCAATGCATCTTGAATTGTATACAGAATAAACAGTGCTATCTAACTACTCCTGCCACTCAAGGGAGAAAAAAACAAAAGATTAAGGAAAACATTACCAATTATAATAAGCGTACAAGGGATATCAAAACTGTGCAGTAGGGACATCTTTTTTCACATCTTCGACTAATTTCAAATAGCATCTGAATCCATCAACACTTTAATTTACGTTTTATGCATGTACAAGATTATGTTTCTTCTGACGTGAAAGGGCACACAAGTTGCAAGCCGCACAAGAAAAGATACTGCATTAATGCTGAAACTAGATTCCAGGTAGACTAAAAATCCCTCAAATAGAAACACATCCAACAACACAAGGCAATAGATCAGAAAATCACATATACCCTCAAATTCAGGAAAGCAAATGAAATACGAACATATGCAGGATGAACAAGAAGAACAGAAACTGACCAGCAAGATGATCCTGTCTTTCTCTTTGCTAGGCTCCAAAGAGGGCTGCAATTCAGAAATCATTCGCTCCGCACTATGGGATACAGGCTTCAAAGCAGAAACCTTTGGTTCCACACTTCGTTGCTGAAAAGGAATCTCTGAAATCCGCTCCTCAAATGGTACTATATCGAGTCTCCTGATCTCATTTCTTGCACCCAGTCCAGAGACTGATATTTCCTTTCCCATCCTCCCCTCAAGTGATCTTGTGATTCTCTCCTCTATGCACCTTGCATCACTCTGTTGCTTCAAGAATGGAAGCGTCGGTGAAAAACTCATTACAGGTGAAGGAAAAGGAGGAAATCCTTCTCCACTCAGCTTTGCTAGTTGTCTTTCCATCAAGAGCTCTCTTCTTACTTCATACTCCAAAATGCGCCTTCGAGTCATCTCTTCTGCAATAATCTCCTCTCTAATACGCTCCTTCTCAATTTCTCTCATAATTGCCTCACGCATAATGGTGGGATTCTCAATCTCTCTCCTCATTGCCTCATGCAAATTGGCGGATTGGTGTTGGAAATGATCAAGTGCGTTTCCAGAATGAGGCGCCATGTAGCCAGCTGAAACTTGTGATAAACATCACAAAGAGTAATATTTTAGTCTCAATGAACAATGAAACAAACATAAATTGTACAATGCAGGAGCATTCAGCCAATAGAAGTCAGAGAGCAATGAAAAAGCCAAACTTAGAAATTTATATCTAGCAAGTAACTACACTTCATCCGCTTCAATTCTGTTTTGGTTTATGCAGACAGAAAATTCCAGGACGTTAGACGATTCAAAGTCGATATATCTCTTAAATGAACTTCACAAAGGTAAGACAAATACTTTAGGAGAGTCATACTTATTAGGAAATAGTAAAGAAGAAAACATGATTACGGAATAAGGAAAAAGGGCGTTCGGGGTGTGAAAACACTTTCAGAAACGAGTGATTCCAGACTTTTAGGGATAGCAAATAATGCTCTTCTTTGGATACAACAAGCATTTTACCAATAATCCAAACGCAACTGCTTTGAAAATGGAACAATGTCAAGAACGTTCAAAAAAAAATAGTCTTTGATGGTTTTATTGTTTCCAGAAAAGTTGAAACCTTTCAAAACAGATCATTTCCTTCCACTAATTAATTGTCCAAATTAAAATTTTCCAAAAATTAAATTAAATCTTTAATGAAACACTTAAGACTTATTCCTCACACAGCACTTTCAATGTAAGATTTCTGAATCCAGCACATATCACCAACTTTCCTGAAAATCACCCTCTTTACTTAATAAACTATTTGCACTTTATTAGAGTAACTAAACTATACAACAATACTAAAGGTAAAAGTTGCAACCATGGACCCTAAGTCACAGGTCCAAGCCACAAAAACAGCCTCTTGTAGAATGCAAAGTAAAGATTTCATACCCAACAGCTCGGGGCCGTTCCCGGACCCGAGCGTAGCAGGCTGCCTTTTTATATAACAATACTTACGGTAAAAGTTGAAGTCACAGGTTCAAGGCACCGAAACAGCCTCTAGTACAATGCAAGCTAAGATCCGACACTTAGTGCATCGGGCTGCTATTTTTATAAAGCAATACACTTAACCGAATCCTTAATTAACTACAATCTCTCTAAATATAGCTAACAGCAAACACAAATAAAACCGAGATTTCCCTTCCCGTTACTATAAAAACTGATCATTGAACAGAAAAAAAATTAAAAAATAGAGAAAATGCAGAGAAAAGGAACAGACCACGAATTGCTTGCTGAGTGAAGTAAGTAAGAGTTGAAGACTGATGCTGCTGTCTATAAAGAGGAGGTTGTTGTTGTTGTGATGGTAATGGTTCATCTACCGATTTATACTTCAAATTATAATCCATACCAAAAATTTACTTCAAAATCGGCAAACAAATAGTCGCAATTTTTGTAATTTTATATATAATGCAGCAAAAAACGGAGATTTTCAGAGAGAAATTGTAGGGTTTTGTAAGATTTGAATGTCAAATAATGGAGGAAAGAGGAATAGGTAAAAAGGGAAACTTTTGGAGCGTATATCGAGAATTACTTTTGTCAGCGAAAAGGTACTTTAGGAAGCAAGGAGTTTTTTTTGGTTTCTGTGTAATCGCATCGGAGACCGATTATATTCTAATTTGCACCGTGTAGCACCTCATTCGGAGGAAAGCGTTCTCTATCAAATATTTTTTCATACCCAAGGCTCGAACTCAAGACTTCTGATTAAGGAGAAAGCGAGGTGTTACGAGAAAAATTTATGTGATATTTTTTATTTTTTTATTTTGATTATGCATTTGAACGTATAAAAAAGGACAGTTTGGTGCATAAGAAATAATCTTGTCATAACTAATATTTGCATTGCTAACTCATACATTACTAATACATTTTATTCGATATTATCCTTATACAACCTAACAAACGATCCCTTAATTTTTCAAAATAAAATTTATATATTTAAAAATTACATATAAATGTTATAAGTAATAATTAATATTTTAAAATATAAAACATATCAAAAAATTACAGTTAAAATATAATTAGTTTGATTCTCGAAACACGAGGGGATTACAACAACAACATACCCAGTATAATTTCACAAGTGGGGTCTGGGGAGAGTAATGTGTACGCAGACCTTACCCCTACCTGAGGAGGTAGAGAGGTTGTTTCCGATAGACCCTTGACTAAGGGATTGTAATAACTAATAACTTCGTTTTGAGTAACTTCATATTATGTATTATCATTTGCTTATATGGTTGGTTTCGGTTTTCGAATGGTTCGGGATTGATTTGGAAGAATGATTCACATTTTAGAAGCTTTTAAGTTGAAAGAGTTGATCAAATTTGACTTTTGGGTAAACGGACTCGAACTCAAATTTTAATTATTCTAATGATTTTGTATGATAGATTTTTTGCATATCCATAAAGTTTGGTTAAATTTCGATGAGTTTTGGATAAGTTTGAATTATTATTTTGGGAATCGGAGAAGAAAAACGGAGTCTTGAAAAGGAAAAAGAAAAAAATCGGGGACCTTTTTTGACTAGTGTATGTACCAAAGATTTACGAGTTTGGGAAAAATCTATCTGTCTGATTGAGAAAGGGTAAATACTAGGGAATTTTTCATAAAGCACCATCTTTTAAGTCTAATTAGTCATTTATAGATACTCTTTGCTATATTACGTGTTATAAATACCTTTTATGTTTTTATACAATGTATTTTATATATTTAAGCTGTTGTATTCATTAATACAACCAAAAAAATAGGCGTAAAAACTGAAATTCCAGCTAAGTTTGACATGTATTTAGCTGTATTCAAGCGGCATTAACGTTAAATACAGAAGGTTAAACTGGTTAAAAACGGAAGGAAATCAAACCACATGATATTCTCCTAATTTAACTCCACGAGCTAAGGAAATCAAATCACATGATATTCTCCTAATTTAACTCCATGAACTAAGGAAATCAAATCACATGATATTCTTCTAATTTAACTCAACGAACTAAAACGATCCCTCATTAATCTGTATCTGAAAGATACATAATAAAGATTATAGCTGAATAAAGAGAAATACATATGAATAATACAGTTGAGTAGAACTGTATACAGTTGAATACAACAAAATACAACTTAATTCATCTGAATAAAACACTTGAATACAACAAAATACAACTGAATACAGCTGAATAAAACTCTTGAATGCAACAAAATACAACTAACTTCTGCTGAATAAAATAGTTAAATACAACTGATTAAAACTGAATACAAGAGAATACGCATAACTTTTTAATACATCTAAAATATATAAATTAATGCTACTGAATACATGTGAATACAACTGAAATATACATTCGAATACAACTGAATACAAATAGGCGATTTGGGCGATCTAGAGAGAGAAGCAGCCTGATGGCTTCGCCGGTCGGCGGCCAGCCATTAATTCCGGTTGGTCAGCCCCTTAACACATCTGTTCAACCTCCTACAACAACTACAAACAATCTCCAGCCCTCAAATCCCACAAACGAAGCCATGAATTACGCAAAAGCTGTGAACCCTACTTCAACGACCACTACCAAGCAGAATCAAGCCGCTACAGTTGAATCAATTGCTCTTCGTCTATCAAAATCAATGAATTAAACTTACCCTAGGCGATTGTAATGGAGTGATAATGGAGGAGAACTAGAGAATTTGGGTGGGAGGAGAGGTATGAATCGTGGGTTGAGGGAGAAAGAGTAAAGTGTATGCAAAAAGAGAGAGAACATGGTTAGTCAATTTTACTGTGATTATGTGAGAGAAAAGACTAAAAAGGAGAGAGAGAAATATTATTTAGCATATATGGTGCCTTAAATGTAAGATGTAACTATAATTGGATATTTGGCTATAAGGTATAAAAGGTATCTATAGGATGTAATATTTTAAAATGGTATTTATTTAAAATAAATAGGGTACTAAGGTTTTCTATAAGGTGTAAAAATTCCATAAAAATACTAACTTAACTCGTTTTTTAACTTTTTAAGGAATGAATAATTGGGCAAAAAAACAAATAGGAGTATGAAAAAGGAGAATCTATATAGGCTGTTTAGCTAAGTTTTTGGAAGGTTATAGTAATGAACTTCTTTTTTCTGAAAATATTACTTTTTTTAGAAATTTAAGGTATTTAGTTAAAAAGAAATATGATTTTGACTAATAGTTAGTAATTTGTTTTTCTATAAGAGAAATCCAGTTATTCAAATAATTTTTTTCCTTTACTTTCTTCACCGAGGTTTTTCTCTTTTATTATCTCCAACACTTCTTTCTTTCCGTAAATCTCATCAAATTTTTGGACAAAAAATGGAAAATGTTAATTAACTAAAAATGAAAAACTTAATCAAAGTCTTTAATGATAAATAATTTAAAAAGCTTTTTAAATGATATTAATTGTAAAGTTAAGATGTAAATGTCTTTTTTGTAATTGAATGTCTAAGTGGGCGTTTGGACATAAGAATTACGAAATTTCAGAAAAAGTAAAAAAAAAAAATCAAGTGCAAATGGTATTTGGAAATTTGAGTTGTGTTTGGACATAAATACAATTTAGAGTTGTTTTTGAATTTTTATAGGTGATTTGATGTGAAAATTTTGAAAAATAGTATTTTGGAGTTTTTAAATTTTCGAAAAATTTTAAAATAACTTTAAGTGAAATTTAAAAAAATTCTGGCCAAATATTAATACCAAAAAAAGTAATAAAAAAATTATGGCCAAACGGGCCCTAAAATTATATTTTTTGGAAAAAAAGTGGTCAAACACAAACTAACTCTTGTTTAATTATTTTTCAATCTTTTTTTTAGTAGTAATACGATTATATATATTAGTTACTAAGCATCATTCAACATATCACATAACATAGTATCACTTGTAATGACATTGGGGCAAGACGGCCCTACATGCAAAAAGTTAATATCACTTGCAATGTTTTGGTTTCCTAGGGTTCTAAGCATAGTACAAACAGAAATAGGTAGTTGTTTTAAAGATTTGCATTCCTCCCTCATATCCTTGGTAAGCATTTGATCCACAAAAAACGGCGGTGCAACAAATAATTTTGTTCTCCCCGGCAAATATTGTTTGTTTTCTTGTTTTTTTGCTTCCTTTGCTAGAGAATCCGCAATTGCATTTTCTTCCCTGAAGTTATGCCGAAGTAGAAGGCCTTTCTCCTGGCACATTAATGACCAGCAAGAGTGAATTAGATTAGCTAGTATGACATGCCCGTTGTTAATAGCGCTTATCACTTATATTGAGTCTGTTTCTATTTCCAATAGAAATAGTTTGAACATGTGTGCTAGCCAGCAATTTAATATGTAGAGGGAATAGGCCATGACAGAATTTCTGAAATCCTAGTATCCATTTACCAGTGTTGTCCCTGAATGCACATTTTTCAAGTTTTCAAAGGCCCCGTCTATATTAAGTTTTGTCCAACCTATTTAGGGGGCATGCCAGTTAATGTGAATGGTTCTGATGGTTTTAACGTTTGAAGTCATGAAGTGGAATTCTAGGGATTGATTTAGATTCTTTGGAGTGATGGAGTGTGAGTTGTGTTGTTGGAGTTGTTCTAATTCCTATTAATCCATATCCCCCATATTATAATTATAAAGGGGAAAAGTTGTTGCCAGTCAATATGAGGGGGGGGGGGGGTTAAATTTTGTCCTAGAGTTTTTTAGGTGGAGCAACTAGTGTTGAGAGTTAGAATTGGTGAGGTCCCTGATTTCTAGATTATCCCATAAGGTTTGCACAATGGGGCATCTTATGAAGATGTGGGTAATGGATTCTTCTTCCTTATGACACATAGGATAATTGTTGTCTATATTAATGCCAATATGATGCAAGTATTGGCGACATGGAATTCTGTTGTGGAAGCATTGCCAAATGAAGAACTTAATTTTATTAGGACATTTTAGCTTCCAAAACCACATGAAGTCATATTGATGGTTGATGGTATTTTGTAGTAATTTTGAGCACGATTATTACTTGTAAAACAACCATTTGTGTTAACGTTCCATATCGAGGTGTCATTGCTCCCAGCTTTTAAGGGCATAGGAATTTGATCAATTTTTGTTTTAATATCCTTAGGTACTGGGAAGGAGATTTTAGAAAGATCCCACTGGTTTTTGGAGATGATGTCTTTAACCTTCATGGTTGAATCTCCTTTATTAAGAGGACCTTCAATGTATAATCATAAAGGTTGGTAGTTTGGAATCCAATTGGAGTACCAAAGACTAAGGTGTGAGTTTTTACTGGGTTGCCATGTGATACCTTTTGAGCAAATCGACCACCCCTTAAGGATACTTTTCTAAGTGAAAGAGCTGTTGATTATTGGATTATTGTTGGCATATTTGTGAATAAGAAGCCTTGACCATAATGTTGGGGCATTAGTTAAGGTTCTCTACGCAAGGTTGCTTAGAGAAATTAAATTCTTGGGTTTGGTTGTTTTTAATCCTAACCCTCCTTGATCTTTTGGTTTGTAATATTGGTCCGGCTTACATAATGAATCTTTTTTTATTCACTAGTGTTGCTCCAAATAAAATTGCATTGAATACGGTCTATTTGCTTTAAGATTTTTTGTTGGTAGGTAAGTGTAATGCATAGCATGATTTGGAATTGAGTTAAGGGTAGAGATTGCGAGAGTTGTTCTTCCAGCAATATTTAGGAACTTTGCTCTCCATGAAGTTAATTTTCTTTGCATGTTATCTATTATAAATTGATAATCTTTGTGAGTTGGTTGATTCTGGAGGATAGGATACCTTAGGTATTTTCCATAAGAGTTACCTATTTTAATGTTGAAGACATTAGCTACTTCCTTAGCTAGATTAGGGGTACAATTCTTAAAAAGGATGATCTTGGATTTTTGGAGGTTAATATTTTGCCCTGATAATTTGCAAAATAGAGAAAGACTATTTTTTATGGAGTTGCATGTGTTTCTCATTAACCATAGCCATGAGGGTAAGATCATCAGCAAAAAATAGGTGGGATATGCCAGGATCTCGAGTACTAAGATGTATGTGGTCCCATTGGCAAATATCTACTTGATGGGAGATAAGCCAGGAAAATATTTTCATACAAAGATAAAACTATAAGGAGATAAGGGGAAACCTTGCCTCGTACCTCTGCTTGGGCTAAAGAATTAAGTCATTGAACCATTGACTAGAATAGTAATCTTACTTGTACAGATGCAGTTCATGATTAATTTAGAGATGGATTGTGGAAAATTGAAGAATTTAAGGGTACGATAGATGAAGGACCATTCTAATCGATCAAAAGCCTTTTCTAAATCTAATTTTAGAATCATATTAGTCTTTTTCCCTTTTATTTTTTTGAATTGATTGATGATTTCTTGCACTATGATGGCATTATCACTAGTTCTTCTCCCTTTAATAAAACTAGCTTGAAAGGGACTAATCAAATCATTTAAAAAGGGTTTGATTCTGTTAGCAATAATCTTAGTAATTACTTTGTACATTGTATTGCAAAGGCCTATATGTCTAAAGTTTTTTAGATTGTTTGCATTATGAATTTTTTGGAATAAGGCAAATATAAGTATTATTAATATTCATTAGGAGGGAATTGTTTCTGAATACTTACATGCAAAAATTAATAATTGATGGCCCTACTATTTTTCAGTATTTTTTATAAAAGAAAGGGTGAATATCATCCGACCCTGGTGCTTTAAAGGGTTTGAACGAGAAAATAACATTTGTGACTTCAAAAGGCATTAAGAGGTTGTTCAAGTTCCTTAGGTCAGTTTTATAGAAATTTATGGGATCTTGGTGGATACTCAACCAGTTAGTTGATTCATGAGATGTTGTGAAAGTGTTGATGAAGTATTGTTGAGTATGACTTAGAATTTCCAATGGATCATTGATCAAGTTGCCCTGATCATTTTTAAAGTACATGATTTTATTCTTCCTTCTGTTGTTAGTGGCCATGATGTGGAAAAACTTAGTATTAGAAACACCCTCTTAAACCCAAGAGATTCTAGCTTTAAGTTTTCAGTAATCGTCTTCAATTTTTAGGAAATTATTGTATTCAATTTGTAGAGAGTGTTCCAATTCTTGAAGGAATGTACAATTAAGGTAATATTTTGATTCTTGGATACCTTTTAGCCTAGCAAGAATTTTTTTTTTCTTCCTAAAGATATCACCAAAAATATTATTTTTCCATACTTTAACTCTACCAAGGAAGGAGTTAGAAGATTCTTGATAATTAGAGCTTTTCCAACTTTCTTCAACTAGGTTGTTAAAACTAGGGTGCCTACACCAATAAGTTTCTAATATAAAAGGTATGGGCAGGGCAGTGGTAGATGCTTAGTGCGATTACTGTTAACAGTGTTACCCCTAATTTTTCATTTGAATCTAAAACATCGTTAAAATCCTCCCTACAAGCCATGGACCCTTATAACTAGCATGCATGTTGATAAGATTATCCCACATTTCATTTCTATGGCTAATCTTAGTACTAGCATATATAGAGGTAAATAACCAAGTATTGTGAGTGGGGATTACCTCAATGGTAGCACTGATTTCTCGACTCCTGCGTACGAAGCTGTGAATATTAACAAGATCATGGTTCCAGAGAATCACCATACCACCCGATTGACCATTAGTCGGGATTTCAATCATGTCAGAGAATCCAAAAGGATTCAGAAGAAACATATGATTGTCCATTCTTGTTTCAAAGAGTGTAACCATGCAAGGGTGATGTGTGTCAATCATCTCCCTAAAATGCAATCTGAAGTTATCATTGTCCCCTCTCCCCCCATCCGCACATTGCATATTATGAAAAAGATAACCCTATTTATGTTGAGGTTCCAGTTGTGGAGGTCTCCATTCTCTAGCACCCTTGGTGCATGCACTAGGTTCCTTCTCTGGAAGGGAACCAGTATCATTGCATGTTGCCCTACAGTTGGGTCGGTTGGAGGCCTTATGTCCATTGTAAACTTTAAAGTGTCATCGGACATTTGAGAATTTGCCTATATTCTTGCCTCTCCATGAAGATAAACACTTTTACCTCGTCGAAATTTGAATTTTCCATTATTGATTCTGGGATTAAGTTGATGGGCTCCACTGCTTCTTCCATCATGTCCTCTTGGTGAGGTAAGTTTGTTGGTGCATGGGGTGTGATTGGCTTTGGTGAGGAACTGGTTGTGCATGTTGGGCATTTGTTGTTGGATTTTGAGTTGCATGTGCACCCCATGGTATAAAAATTGGATTGATGTGGTGGCAATCTCCAGAGTGAAGAATGGTAGGTCCATCACCAGGTGAGAATTTTGGATTGGAACAAAGTGGGGTGGCAGATTCCATTCTCCCATCATTGTTTGACTTCTATTGGGAGTTAAGTTTGGTGCAATTGGGTGGAGGATATTTTTCAACCAGATGTGATTCATATAGTTGTTCATTGACAACCATATGCCCTCCGAGATTAGTTGTGTGAGATAGTGAGAATTGTGGTGTACAATCAATGTTTCTCTCCCATTCAACATGACGTAGAAGGAGATGGCGTGCCCCATTAGACCTAGCTCCACCCAGGATAAGGGTTGATGATTCTCCGGCATTGGGGGTTGAATGAAGATTGTGGGAGTGTTGGTTGTTTGTGGATTTGGAGGTGTTGGGTTTGCTATAATTTGGGAACGATTTGAGATAAAGGATTTGTATGAGCCTGTAACGTCTCCTGTTGGAGATAAGAAGTCTTGGCATTTTTTATTAAGGAGGAAGATCTTATAGAGGTTTTTGATGTATTGTTGGTGTCTTGAAAATTCGCAGACTGGATGTTCCTCAATGATTGTGGGTTCTATTTGCATGCCATTTGAGAGGGATAGCGTGAGGGATTTATTGAGGATGGATGCAGATTGGTTTTGGGGTACGTGTTCCTTGGCATTGGCCATTTGGTTAGTAGAAAGTTGTTGGCATGACAGGTGTTTTATGTCATTAATGGCATGCATGGAGTAATTATGGAGATTAGTTGAGTGATTTGGGTTAGTGTCATGATTATTATCATGGAGGTGCTTCTTTCTTTAGAATTACAGAGGGAGTAATTTAGGGTGGGGTCTGTAATGGAGGAAACATGTCCTAATGAGTTATCTTTGCAAGAATTTTTTTTAGTTTTGATATTATTATCTTTTAATTTTCCGGATGTCTGATTTTGGGTGTCATCCAAAACCATGTCCTGCTCCATCAGAGAGGAAAACTGGTTTTTTGAGATGATATCTATTTCTTTTGTGGATTAATTATCTTGATTGTCTTTTTTCCAGGTCTATTATCCCCCAAATGGTTTTATTTTTTGACGGACTTTATAGTTAAGAGTTTGAGAGATTAGGAACTTACCTGTAGTAGCATCGAAGATATTGGCATTTATACTTACCTTTGCCGAAGATTCTTTAGTTTCTTTTATCATGAGTTTTTTCTTCCCTTTGTGGAAAGTGATTGTCTTCCACTCCTCCTTGGTCTTGGATTGTTGCGCGTACACAAAGCTGCATTGCCCTTTTCCTTCTTCATCTGTCTTTTCTGTTGTTAAAGTTGTTGGTTGCTGCTTCATTTTTGTGCATTGGCCATTAGAGTGGCCAAGGTGACCACAATTTAGTCATAAAAGTCTATCACACTCGTATAGGATTTGTTGTTTGTGGAAACCAATCCACACGTTGGATTTAACCTGTTGTTCAATGGTAACTCTACACAGATTTTGGCATAACGCCCACGTAAAGTTGTTGATGTGCAAGCATCAACCTTGAGTAGCCTTCCAATTGTATTACCCACTTTTTGTAGAATTTTTTAATCATAAAACTCTGTGGGGGAGCTGTGGCAGGCGTACCCAAATTGTAGTAAGGTACAAAGTTGGGTTCCCAGCGTTGTACTGATAAGAAATGCCCAAAGATAAACCAAGGACCATTTTGTAAAGCATTTATCATGTTTTCTTCTTTATTGAATCTCACAGTATAATAGTCCTCACCAAGATCAATTAGAGGGAAAGCTTCTGAAGACTTCCAAAGATCTGATAGTTTACGTTTAAGAATTTGGTGGAGGATTTTTTTCCTTGGAGTTTGATTGTTACTGAAAATCTCCAGGGATAGTAGATACGTTATTTATCTTCCAGTTATTGGGATCGAGTACTCATTCTCCTGGGCTTCAGGAGTCTTTTCCCCTTCATCCTCAATGGTATCAACGGCCATGGACATAAATACAGAGGAGGTGGGGATATTGAGAAACTTCTCTCTTGTTCATTGGTGAGAAGTTTGTCCTTGAAGGAGATTGGTTTATTTGACTGAGGGTGATTAATATCCGGTTGTTTTGGAGGTAGTTCCTTTAGGGCAGTGTGGTATTCCATTTAATTTCCGGTGTAGGATTGATTTATTGGTCAGAAGGGAATGGGATTTTTTTGTTTATTTTTTTTCTTCATTTTGTCACTCTTTTCAATAACCTCTCTATAGTCTAATCATATCTCTTATCTCATTTTGCCACAAGAAAATATGTAAAGGAATAACTTTCGGATCAACACTTATTGTTGGTTATAAACAAAGAAATTAATACTTGATATTTGAATATCAACACATAAATTGTACATGAATTATAATAAATTAGCCGAGAAAAGACCATTAAAGAAACAAGTAAGGTTTAAGGCAGAGGCGGATTCAAGATTTAAATTTTATGGGTTCAATTTTTAAGGTTTTAGCATTGAACCCACTGTATTTTTAAAGTAATGAATTCAAACCTACCATTTATTGCATTTTTAATGAATTTTTACAGATAAATTTATGCTTCGCCTCGAAAGTACTGGGTTCAGATGAACCCGACAACCAAACTCTTCCTCCGCCCCTGGTTTAATGGGGTAATTTGGTAATTAGATGCGAAATTATGTCAACCCGCATTTGGTTGAATTTTGGAACTCGAAATTAGCAAATTTCGCTATTAATTAATCCCATAATGGGGTATTATTCTATCCCATATTGAGAGTGGGATTTATTTTGAGATAAACACTAAATGACAAAGATGCCCTTCTCCAAGGCTCTCTCCTAACGTCTTTTAAACAATCCAAGGTTAAAATTACAAATAAAAGTTTATCTCAACTTATCTAGTATACAATTATTTATATTATACCCTCCATATCCTATTTGGGCTATTTTTTGAATTTTTGTGAATGGTCTAAAGTGCAAATTTTGAAAAATAACTTTTTGAAGTTTTTTAAATTTAAAAAAAAAAATTAAAATTCATCTTCAAATCAAAATCGAAAATTTCATGGTCAAACACAAATTTCGGAAAGAAAAAAAATCGAAAGAGGGAATTTTTTTTATGGCCAAACGGGCCCTAAATAAGACTACCAATAAGGAAAAACAATCCAAACTATACGTGAACATATCATTTGTGGGAGGGAGTAGAAAGCTTATCATCTAAAAGATTATTCACACTTAGTATTTACATCAAATACTAAATCCGAATGAACTTTTTAACCACTTTCGGTTATGTAATTTGCATCGCTTTTGATAGAGCATTTGCGGTTTAAAGATCAACTACGTTCTACATTACAAATGCTGCTATTTATAATTAAATTCAAGGAGATAAGATCCTTAAATTTTGCCCTCTTAAAGATGAATAAAACCCCGATTGATGGTTGTATAATGTTAGGAATAAATGCTAAGATTTCTGTAACGGTTGTTCCTTTTATGTAATTTTCTTCAACCAATGTCCTTTGAATGGTGTGATTTCAAATTTATGCCTTCGATCTATGTGTCCTCGAAATTCACATAGTGCTAGTCACATGTTTGTATCCAATATTGGTTGACCGCTGACTCATCTCCATCTTATCGCCACTGCCATGTGTTTACTCGAGGGATGTCCACATGTAAACTCTATACTTTACCCAATATAATTGTATAGGGGTGAAACCAAACCCTTTGAACATTTTTTGGTTCTCGATGAAGTAAATGGAACAGAAATGTAAATGTGAGGAATCAGAATAGAGGCAAGGAGCCCCTTGAGTCGAGGTACAGGCAAACACCTGCCTTCGGAAGAATCAGAACCACGCCCCCAGGTCCGATTCGAATCCCTAAACTTCGGAAAACGTTATCAGATAATAGAGCGCGACCAACAAAGGGCCGTGTTATTCATGCCCAGCTGGGTGTCACGGCGTGAATCTCGGCATATATCGGCAGGGGATCAGTGGTTAGTAAAATGGAAGATTTTTACCTTTTATGGAATTGTACTTATGGTTAAACCCCCTAATATATAAAAAGGGAACCTGACTATTCATTAGAGCCATTGTAACACGTATACCAAAGCAATTTTATTCTTATTTTCTCTTCTACTTAAAGTTCTTACTATTGTTCATCAGTTCTTCATTATTACGAGCCTAGGATCAAAGGCAGGCATTACATTAAAGCTATTACTGAGTCCGGTTTCACTCCCCATAATTAGTTTGGCAATTTATCACGTCATTTATCTGTTTAATTGATGATAGACTATAATTGTATATTTTAGTCGCTTATTACACTCTAAGTTACTATACTTTAATTGAGTTTGAGCTTTAATCGCTAGTGTTTTGCACTAAATATGTGTTTTATGCCTTGTAGGAGTAATTCCGATCTATGAAGGCATTATGGAATGAATTAAAGTGATTTGGAGCTTTGAAGTCTGAGTAAAAGCCCAAGACATTAAGCCGAGATCGTGTTCCGAGGTCGTGTACCAAGTCCGGATGTTAAAAGAGGACGAAATAAGTTTACTGTGAGAAAATTACACTGCTGCGCCGCATGGGACGTCGCAAGTCACGGCGCAGCAATGTAAAATGCTACCTGATGCAAAAAGTTGAGGATGTTGATAAACTCCATTAGCGCGGCGCAGGGTGCGGCGCGATTGTACAAAATTTATAGAGCCAGAGTCCTATTTCGGGCGGGAGAAAGTGTTTTCGTCTGGGCCTAACCCTACTTGGTATAAATACATATAAAAACGTTATCTTGAAGACTTTTGACAGATCTTAGACCTAGGGACACACTTTAGACGTGGAGGAACACAAACCACGCTTTGGAGGAGGGCTCCTAACTAGTTTCTCTTCTCTTCTCTTCCTTTAATTTCATAGTCCATTAGTTCTAGAGTTTTGGGTGCTACATGAAAGGTGTAGTTTGAAGCTTGAATTATTATTATTATTATTTTATCATATTGTTTTATTTATTCAATCTTGCGCTTAATTATTTAATTGCTTGATCACCAATTGAATACTATCTACGAATCTAGGATTGAACTCAGGAGAGGGAATTCTAGATTGCATATAAGATTGAGTAGAGCAAGATCTTAACTCTTAGGGAGGGCGGATTTGCCGTTAGGATAGGAATATACCTAATCGTCTTGCTTGGTTACTATACGGGAATTATTAATGCGTTCTTGTTAATTCTAATTCCATAGGAATATAGGCGTTAGATTAGCTTGAATAGGCGAGTTGTACTTCGGCAGAAGGCTACGAGCAATATTAACCCTGTCAACCAATAAACCAGATAAATTAATTAGATGATTTAAGTGGAAAACTCAACTGGATTGTTATCTAATCATAGCTCTAGAATATTCAGTCACATTGAATTCGTCTTTGTAATTTGCCAACTTATTTGATTTAATCTCTTAATTTGTTACTTTAGATTAATTTTAGTAAAATATTCATACTTTAGGATTCGCTTGAATAGATTAATTGTTTGGTTTAATTTAGTTGATAGTTAATCACAAGTCCCTGTGGGTACGATATCTGGACTTACAATCCTATATTACTTGTCGACCACGTATACTTGCGTATGCATTTGGGAGCAATAAGTTTTTGGCGCCATTGCCGGGGACTTAGAAATTAACTAGTCTGCTAGATTAGATTTTTACTCTTTGTCTATTCAAGTTTTTTTTTAATTTTTATCTTAGGTTAATATTTACTATCTTTGTTAACATGGCATCTTGGAATGATAATTGGTCGAATATTGGTTATTCTTATTATGATGATCCTTGTCCATATTGTGGAGGACCTCACTGGTGGAAAAATTGTCAGAATATTCCCGGGAGCGAGTTGTACGCACAATCTCAATTATTTGAGTGGAATATTTGTAATATATGTGGTGGTCAAGATGGCCATTGGGATGGTTGTCCTAATTCTTATTATCCTTCTCAGAGTTCTTATTATAATGTTTCTAATAATATTTATGAGTTTGATAGGAGCATGAAAGTGGAGGATACGGAAAGCATGGCTCGTATTATGGACATGATGAGGCAAGTAGTCGAGCAACATGACATGATGATGAGGCAAGTAGCCAAGCAATAAGATGAAAATCAAAATGCTATACAAAGAATTAGTGCAGCAATCATGAGAATGAAGGCCATGGCAGAGGAAGTGGATGAAGAGAGCGAGTTCTCACCAGAAAATAATTTTGATGAAGCAGATATGATGAGCGAATCTTGGCTAGAGGAACAAGCTCAACTGATAAAATCTCATGAGTTTCTCCGTGATGGTCTTTCAAATATGACAGAACAACTGATAGAAGGAAGAACTGAGCTCAGGCAAGAGATAGACCAATTTGGCTCAGATATCCATGACATGCAAGCTCAATTGAATAAAAAGGTTGATGCGTCTAATGCCGTACAACCAATTTTTGTGGATACTGGCCAGCTTGTGGAGCGGAAAGAGGAACTTCAACTATTCGACCAAAATATTATTCATGATACCAAGGTTGACGAAGAGTGCAAAATTGAGGATGTCAAAAATAATGATATTTTGGAGTTGGAGCGTATTGGACCTCATTCTAAACACTTTTCAACATTGTGTTTGGTTGGTGACATGAGAATTGATCCTGTCGAGAATATGCAGGAGTCAATAGATGAGGAACAAAGTGTTTATATTCTGAAATTTGCCACACTAAGGAGACAAAATGGCATTCCTCACTTAAAGGCAAAGAAGTGCAAGATGCGATACCTATTACTTGGTTCCTTTATTTTTACACCACCACCTCGTGAACGTGACAGAAAATTGATGCCAAATTGGGGGCGCAATTCATATCTTCAAAGTGGAAGGAAAAGTGGTGAAAGTGATGGCATCGTGCCGCCACGTTAAATCAAGCGCTTGTTGGGAGGCAACCCAATTCTATTTTTTTCTTTTTCTTTCTACTGTTATTTTTTTTATATTTTTTATTGTGTTCTCTTTGTAGTATTATTTTTGTGTTTTGTAGGAGTACGAGCATGGAGTCAAAGCCATACGCGAGTGCAAAAGTGAGCATGTGTTTGAAACTGAGTGTGAGGTTCTCGCACAAAGGATCATACCTGGGAGAAGTCTGAGTATCCCGTGAGCTGCTAATGCTTCGGCCTTTGGCCTATCAAGGAGTCTCTTTTACACTATTGTTACTTTCAGTATGCATTGAGGACATTGCACAATTTTAAGTGTGGGGTGAGGAGATTGCCTGTGTAATTTTTGTGCTATCTTAGCTTAGTTGTAGTACTCGTTCTTAGTGTAGGAGTTTTTGTTAAAAAAAATATATTGAAAATGGACTTTTCCCGACGATGGATCTCCTAGACAGTTTTCTTGAGGGATTTAAGTCTAAAGAAAAAGGACAAAAAGATTTTCTTCGTAGGTAGTGTAGCAATTCCCCTTTGGTTTTTCTTTATGCTGCGATTCTTTTCCAAGGGTTTTGTTTGAACCGGGTATAGTTAGTTTTTATTTTGTTAGAACTAGGAAAACTTGTGCTGAGAATTGAATTGAAGCAATATCGTTTAACTTTGTCATGCCTTGAGAATAGAGAGTACTGTGGTGGTGACGTTTAGGCTCAGTTTTTTACTCTTGTATAAGTACCTTAAATTGTATGATCTTAACTTTGCTTAACTTCTTTGACTAGAGTGTCTTGATGAGTCCAATCCTGAGTGAGTTATGTGCCATGTGTGTGTAAGGTTTTGTGTTATTTTGTGCATTGCATTTGATGTCTAGAACTTGCCCCGTGTGTTTGCAAAGCGAAATAGTAGTTTTGTTCAGTCTTGGAAGTGATATAGTCTTCTTTGTTGAGCCATATATATATATATTACTCGCCTAATTGTTATGTATCATAGTTATATATATATATATTATATACGCCTAAATGTTATGTATCATAGTTAACTCATTTGAGCCTGTAATCCTGTTTCTTTGGCAACCACATTACAAGCCTTACCCATTTATTTGAATTCACCATCTATTTGGACCTTTTCACCTCTCATGAGCACTTGAATTATTATGAACTGTGTAAAAGTTAAAGTGTGGGGTGTTTGTGTTGGCTTTTGAGTGAAACTAATGAAATAAGGAGAAAGGTGCAGTCTTTTGAAAAAAGTAAGAGCCACTTGAATTGAAAAAGAAAAAAAAAATAGTTGTATTGCTGTGAAAATGTGTGATAGTGGTGACTCTTGATATAATTGTGCTCAAAGAAGTGGGGAGCTAATATATATTGATGTGAAGGTGGAGTTATGGTTTGACATAAGTGTGAGGTTTTCAATGTTAAAGTGTATGTATTAAAGTGCTTAGGGAGGTGTAGTTACTCTTATATCTAAATGTATCATACCCGTCCCATAACCTACATTACAACCAAATAAAGTCCTATTTGATCCTAGACTGAATGAGCTCAATTAGTAGAGTAGTACACTACGGGCAAGCCTATGGTGCATCTTTTGTGGCATATGAATGTTACTTGTGAGAGTGAGTGAAGTCTTTCTATCTTGTGTTCCTAAGTGTTCTTAAATTTTATTGTGTGGAACTATTCTCTTTTGTTGTATGAGGGCACTTGATTCATGAAGGAAAGGTAATGTCATTGACCTCGATGTTAGAGTAAGTGAGTGAGTTGTGAATAATGCATGGTACTTGTGAGTCAAATCTTGAGGTTAAGATGTTACACTCTTGTGCTTAGTCTATTTTAAATATTCTTGGTGTGATGAATTAGGAGAATTGCTTAAAAAGGTTGTGTCTATATAAAGTGTAGTTTGATTGCTCGAGGACGAGCAATGGTTTAAGTGTGGAGTGTTAATGATTGGCTATAATTGTGTATTTTAGTCGTTTATTACACTCTAAGTTACTGTACTTTAATTGAGTTTGAGCTTTAATCGCTAGTGTTTTGCACTAAATATGTGTTTTATGCCTTGTAGGAGTGATTCCGATCTATGTAGGCGTTATGGAATGAATTCAAGTGATTTAGAGCTTTGAAGTCTGAGTAAAAGCCAAGACATTAAGCCGGATCGTGTTCGGAGGCCGTGTACCAAGTCCGGATGTTAAAAGAGGACGAAATAAGTTCACTCTGAGAAAATTACACTGTCGTGCCGCATGGGACGCCGCAAGACACTGCGCAGCAGTGTAAAATGCTGCCTGATGCGAAAAGTTGAAGCCGCTGATAAACTCCATTAGCGCGCCGCAGGGTGCGGCGCGGCTGTACAAAATTTATAGAGCCAGAGTCCTATTTCACGCGAGAGAAGGTGTTTTCGTCTGGGCCCAACCCTACTTGGTATAAATACATATAAAAACGTTATTTTGAGGACTTTTGACAGATCTTAGACCTAGGGACACACTTTAGACGTGGAGGAACACAAACCACGCTTTGGAGGAGGGCTCATAACTAGTTTCTCTTCTCTTCTCTTCCTTTAATTTCATAGTCCATTAGTTCTACAGTTTTGGGGGCTACATGAATGTTGTAGTTTGAAACTTGAATTATTCTTATTATTTTATCATATTGGTTTATTTATTCAATCTTGCGCTTAATTATTTAATTGTTTGATCACCAATTGAATACTATCTACGAATCTAGGATTGAACTCGGGAGAGGGAATTCTAGATTGCATATAAGATTGAGTAGAGCATGATCTTAACTCTGAAGGGGGGAGGGGGGCGGATTCGCCATTAGGATAGGAATATACCTAATCGCCTTGCTTGGTTACTATACGGGATTTATTAATGCGTTCTTGTTACTTCTAATTCCATAGGAATATAGGCGTTACATTAGCTTGAATAGGCGAGTTGTACTTCGGGAGAAGGCTACGAGCAATATTAACCTGTCAACCAATAAACTAGATAAATTAATTAGATGATTTAAGTGGAAAACTCAACGGGGTTGTTATCTAACCCATAGCTCTAGAATATTCAAATACATTGAATTCGTCTCTGTAATTTACCAACTTATTTTCTTTAATCTCTTAATTTGTTAATTTAGATTAATTTTAGTAAAATATTCATACTTTAGGATTCGCTTGAATAGATTAATTGTTTGGTTTAATTTAGTTGATAGTTAATCACAAGTCCCTGTGGGTACGATATCTGGACTTACAATCCTATATTACTTGTCGACCATGTATACTTGCGTGTGCGTTTGGGAGCAACATTAATCTAACGCAATTTATCATTTGTGTTGAATTAATCTACATACCCTTAAAACCACTTATAAATTTAATTGTTATCCATTTTTTTGGGTAAATAGTTTGGCGCCCCACCGTGGGGCTAAGGATAATAGTGCCAATTTGATACAAATTTCCACAACATACTCTGTTTTACTCTTGTTCTTTAAGATCTTAATTTTAGGAAAACTTAAGGATGTCAAACTCTCAATCCGCTCACTTGAACGTTGATGTTGAATCTGGCCACCACAGCAAGAACAATAATATAGTGCCCAGAAATGAGGTTCACCTTGCTAACCCCAACGGGGCCCCGATCGCAGACCCAATCGACGCCAACTCTCATGTGGCCATTGCCCATCGATCCAAAAAACAACATTCGCGGGGGAGCCAAGTTGGTAGCCAGGGATACGCACGGTAGTGAAGGTGATGGGATCAAATTGTGGATGATCTTCAAAATGTTACACGCTCAACAGGCAGCGATAACCCAGTTGTAGAACCAAAGCCATGCCCCAGCAGAGTTGAGCCCGAACCATCCTGGAAAAAACACTCGCAGAAATAAATCGGTCACAGAAAGGCCAAGTGAAGCTGAACTCAGGACCAATCCCGAGATAATAAAGATGCTCGAGGAATTAACAAAAAGGATAGAATCGGGAGAAAAGAAAATCATAGCTAACGACAAAAAAGTGGAGACCTATAACTCCAAGGTCGATCAAATCCTAGGAGCACCATCGATACTGAAAGGCTTAGATTCCAGGAAGTTTGTCCAAAAGCCTTTTCCTCCGAGTGTAGCTCCAAAGCCGATCCCTAAGAAGTTTCGTATGCCCAAAATCCCGAAGTATAATGGAACGACTAATCCAAATGAACATGTGACCTCCTACACATGCTCCATCAAGGGGAACGACTTGGAGGATGATGAGATCAAATCTATTCCGCTGAAAAAGTTTGGAGAGACCTTGTCAAAAGAAGCTATAATATAGTATCACAACTTACCCCCTAATTTTATTGACTCATTTGCTATGCTTGCAGATGCCTTTGTAAAAGCGCACGCTGGGGCCATCAAAATCGAGACTAGGAAATTAGACCTTTTCAAGGTAAAGCAAAGAGATAATGAGATCCCAGGGAATTCGTGTCAAGGTTTCAAATGGAACAGATGGATCTGCCTCTGATCGCAGACGATTAGGCAGTTCAGGCATTCACCCAAGGACTCAATCCCCAAAGCTCATTGGCTTCACAGCAGTTGAAGAAAAATTTGATAGAATACCCGGTGGTAACTTGGGTTGATGTCCATAACGGGTACCAATCAAAAATCAGGGTCAAAGACGATCAGATCGGGGCTCTTTCCGGATCCGTTTACCCCGCCAGGACTAGTGACAGATCCAAAAGAGCCGTAGATCATGAACCAAGATCGAACAGAGATCGGTATCAACCATACAATGGAGATCTAATGAGCAGTAAGTCTGGACGCAACCCTGCGATGAGCGAAAGAAGGAGCGATTGAGGTCATAATAATTGGGGGCTCATGAGCAAAAATGATTTTGACAGGCCCATTGGGTCTAAAGAAGCACCAAGGTTATTGGAGTACAACTTCAATGTCGATGCTGTCGGCATCGTATAGGCCATCGACCACATCAAAGATACTAAGTGGCTTCAACCATTGCAGTCTGATCCTGCCCAAAGGGACCCCAACCTTATGTATAAATATCATGTCACTCACGGCCACAAAATCGAAGACTGCCGACAACTAAGAGAAGAAGTAGCCCGGTTATTCAACAACGGGCACCTTCGAGAATTTCTGAGTGATCGAGCCAAAAATCACTTTAGGAATAAGGACGCCAACAAGAAGATTGAGCAGGAGGCACCTTAGCACGTCATTAACATGATAATTGGTGGAGTTGATGTCCCCCAAGGGCCGATGTTAAAACGCACTAAAGTATCCATTACAAGGGGAAAACGGACTCGAGATTATGTACCAAAGGGAACTATGTCTTTCAACGTCGAGGACGCTAAAGGCATCGTGCAACCACACAACGATGCACTAGTTATATCTATAATCATAAATAAATCTCAAGTTAGGCGTGTATTAATTAATCCAGGTAGCTCGCCCAATAACATCAGATCGAGGGTCATAGAACAGATGGGTATGCAAGACCAAATAGTGCATGCGACCCGAGTCTTAAACGGATTCAACATGGCATGCGAGCCCACTAAAAGGGAGATAACCCTACCAGTAAATACCTCTGGAACAATTCAAGATACAAAGTTCTACGTGATCGAAGGAGATATGAGATAAAATGCTTTATTCGAGAGATGATGGATTCACCACATGAAGGCATTACCCTTGGCGCTACATCAGGCGTTGAAATTTTCCTACATCGAGAGGTATTAAAATAGTTTATAGGGAGCAACTGGACGCAAAAGAAATGTTCGTAGTCGATAAGGTGATCCCGATATCCATGCCCTCGACATCAAAGAACCCGAGTCCTATCACCAAGGGAGAAACCAAATAGCAATCACCGACGCCGGCCCCGACTAAACCAGAAAAGCAGGAGACAGACGAGGATGACAACTATAGAGTCCCTAGGTCTTTCATAGCCCCTGATGATTCAGATTCCACTAAGTCAACGGTTGAGGAGCTGGAGCAAGTCAGGTTGATCGAGCACATGCCCAATCAGAAGGTGTACCTGGGCATGGGGCTAACTCCCGGGCTGAGGAAAAAACTCATCGAATTCCTTATAGCTAAAATATATTGTTTTGCTTGGTCCCATCTTGACATGACAGGGATCCCGCCGGAGATAACTACTCATAGGATGATCTTGGATCCGAAGTTTTACCCGATCAAATAGAAGAGGAGGCCTCAGTCCAAAGCCAATCATGCATTCATCAAAGACGAGGTATCCTAACTCCTTAAAATAGGCTCCATTCGGGAAGTTAAGTACCCAGATTGGTTAGCAAACGTAGTGGTAGTTCCCAAAAAGGGAAATAAATTAAGAATGTATATAGACTATAAGGACTTGAACAAGGCATGCCCTAAAAACTCTTTTCCTTTGCCTAATATTGATCGCATGATCGATGCGACCGCCGGCCATGAGATACTCAACTTTCTCAACGCCTATTCCGGGTACAACCAAATCGGATGGACCCGGAAGACCAAGAAAAGACTTTCTTCATTACTAAATACGACACCTATTGTTATGACGTAATGCCATTCGAACTAAAAAACACTGGTGACACTTACCAACTCTTAGTAAATTGGATGTTCGAAGAGAAAATAGGGAAATCAATAGAGGTTTACATTGACGACATGTTACTTATGTTCCTGAGAGCAGAGGACCATTTGGAACATTTGCAGGAAACCTTCAACATACTCAAGAAATATAGTATAAAGCTGAACCCAGAGAAATGCGCATTTGGAGTCGGGTCCGGAAAGTTCATTGGATTCATGGTGTCCAACCGGGGAATCAAGATAAATCCCGACAAGATCAAGTCCATAGAAGATATTATTGTGGTGGACAATGTCAAGGTCGTTCAGAGGCTAACCGGGCACATAGCCGCATTGGGTCGGTTCATTTCAAGGTCCTCCGATAAGAGCCATCGATTCTTCTCGTTATTGAAGAAGAAGAATAACTTCTTATGGACCATGGAGTGCCAACAAGCTTTGGAAGAACTAAACCGATACCTTTCAAGTCCACCTTTGCTTCATATCCCGAAGGTAGACGAGTAGTTGTACCTGTACTTGGCAGTATCTGAGATAGCGGTAAGTGGAGTCTTAGTCCGGGAAGAAGAAGGTACGCAATTTCCTATATATTATGTTAACAGGACTCTAGGCGAGGCTGAAACAAGGTATCCACACCTGGAAATATTGGCGCTCGCTTTGCTAAGCGTCTCAAGTAAGTTAAGGCCATATTTTCAGTACCATCCCATATGTGTCGTAATTACTTACCCATTGAGGAATATAATGCACAAACCTGAGCTCTCCGGACGATTGGCCAAGTGGGCCGTGGAAATTAGCGGGTACGATATTGAATATTGACCCTGAACCGCCATCAAGCCTCAAATTTTGGCAAACTTCGTGGCCGACTTTACGCCGACCTTAATACCCGAGGTTGAAAAAAAATGTTATTAACCTTGAGGACCTCCTCGGGGATCTGGACCCTATTTATGGACAGTGCATCAAATGCAAAGGGGTCCGGACTTGGCATCATGTTGAAGACTCCCTAGGGTAACGTAGTTAGGCAATCTATTAGAGAAATTGACTAACAATGAGGCCAAGTATGAGGCTATGATTGTAGATCTTGAACTGGCTAAAATCCTGGGGGCCAAAGTGATCGAAGCTAAATGTGATTCTCTCCTTTTGGTAAATCAAGTCAATGGTAAGTTCGAAGTGTAAGAGGAACGAATGCGAAGATACCTAGATAAGCTACAAGTAACACTACATCAATTTAAGAAAAGGACCCTACAACATGTACCCTAGGAGCAAAACAGCAAAGCTGATGCTCTAAATAATTTGGGGTCATCGGTTGATGACGATAAATTCAGCTCGGGAATGATCGTACAACTCATGAAATTGGTATTAGAAGAAGGTCATGCTGAGATCAACTTCACAAGCTTAACCTGGGACTAGATAAATAAGTATATAGATTACCTGAAGACCGGGAAGCTGCCCTCGGATCTTGAAGAATTGAGAGCTCCGCGCACGAAGGCTGCCATGTTCAGCTTGTCCGAGGATACACCATGTTCAGAAGAACGTTTGACGGCCCACTCACCATATGTCTGGGACTGGGAGACATCGAATATGTTTTGAGGGAAGTTCACGAAGGCACCTGCGGGAACCATTCGGGGGCCGAATTGTTGGTTCGTAAGATAATCAGAGTTGGCTAATACTGGATCGACATGGAGAAAGATGCGAATGAGTTCGTGCGGAAATGCGACGGCTGTCAGAGGCACGCACCGATGATCCATCAGCCCGAGGAGCTACTACATTCGGTCTTGTCACCTCGTCTATTCATGAAATGGGGAATGAACATTATCGGTCCTCTGCCATGGGCACTCGGTAAGGCTCAATTTATATTATTTATGACTGACTATTTTTCTAAATAGGTTGAGACTCCCCGCAAGGGGTGAAAGAGTTTTTTCCAATTAAAGGACAATCGAAACGAGATTTGTTTGTTTATTTCAGAGTCGCCACTTGGGAGATTTAGGGTGTCCCAAGTCACCAATTTAATCCCGAATCGAGGAAAAGAATGACTCCATATTACAGTCCGCGAACCAGAAATCCGGATAAGGAATTCTGTTAACCCGGGAGAAGGTGTTAGGCATTCCCGAGTTCCGTGGTTCTAGCACGGTCGCTCAACTGTCATATTAGGCTTGTTTATCTGATTTTATACAATTATGAGCTCATGTGCAAATTTTAACTCTTTACCGCTTTTATTATATTTTTAAAGGAATGTGAACATCGTTTAAAAAACATGTCTTTGGATTGCGTCACATGAAATGCACCCGCAAACCGGAACGTATTTTATTCAATGTTTTGGGATTTGGATTTGGGTCGCATGAAATGCACACCCGAGTTTAAGAAGGTAAGATTATTAAAATGCGCCTAAAGAGTCTAACGCGTTATTATCTTTGGGGAAGGCAGTGAAATTCACTAAACAGTCCATCCCGAATTCTAAATATTCAATTAAACGTTTATTGAGGGCCCATACAATTGATGGGTTTTATTGGGCGAGGCTCATCTCATTTATTTTTAAAGGACAATCCTAAAATGCCTACATTTTTCTCTATTAAATTTGTCTCTACAAAATGAAAGAGAAAATGTATTAATTTATTTACATGCTTGAGTTATTATAGTTGGGTTTCGAATATGATTCATAAAATCTGAAAATGATGCAAACAGGACAGTCCGTTGCCAATGCGGGCCCAAGCCCAACGTGTATGGCATAAACTAGACCTGGGCCATCTTATTCACATGTTACTACCTAATTACATTATATTAGGCATGTTCACAGTCTGCCAAATTAAAAAAAACTTAGCAATCTAATTTTAATTCTAAACCATTTACATGCTGAAATTAACCAATAGTATTTAACTAAACAATATTCCTACAAGTTCCAAAATGGTCTATTCGCTTGATGAACTAACGTGCTTTTTGAGACATGGTAATCATCCAACACTAACGAATTAACTAGACGAAGTTACTACACCATTTATTTATTTTTAGGCAATATATAGATAGTTCGTTCGTTAAGCTATCGTCAGATGTTTCACTATATATATTAAACAGCTACATGATTCTGATTAGAGTAAGCTAAATAATTTATATATACAAATAAAATTCAGAATATAATTAAAATAAATTTAGAACTTCAACTCTTCATTTTCGTATTCATGCTACATGTTTCAGTTTACAATAATCAACGTGTCAGTTGTGTACCTGATATTGGAAGCAAAAGAAAAGTGAGATCAGCAGAAATTCAGTAGCATACAACAACAACAACACCCAGCAACGAGAAACCAGTGACAGATTTTAAAATCAAGATAAAAATCCAGAAACACTGACAACAATCAACGGACAGAAGCCAAGGGAATCTTTTCAGATTTGAAAGACTAATTAATGTTCAACCCTTAATTTCTGAATCCGTATATCAGAATATTTAAATTGTATATCAGGTGTATACTACTCACTCTTTTAATTTCCAGAATGTTTTTATTGGTATTTTTGGAAGTCTTAATATTTTCGAAATTTTTCTCTCTTAAAATTCAGCTCCCTTTTTTCTCTCTATCTTCTTTCTGTCCTTTTTCCTCTGCCTCTCCTTTTTTTTCTCTTTTTCCTAAAATCTGATCAAGTCTCTCTTATTTATTACCATCTTTCAGCATTTTTAAACATAAAACCCACTATCTTCCCACTCATCCCCCTTTTAATCCCACTACCTAATGTTTTGTCCCCCAATACATTAAACAAATACCCCATTATATCTTGTCCCCCATGCTTATATTAAATAATTGCATTATTCTCCACCATTATATCTTGTCCCCCCATTATTGATTATTTTAATCCTAATTGACAGAGCACTCAAAATAAATAATTGTTCAGATTTTTAATTCCAAAAATACCCCTCTGACCTTACTGAAATTACCATTTTGACCCTGAAAATATTGTAATTTACCAATCTACCCCGTCAGCTATAACAAGTTCAACTAATCAATTCTAACCAAAATATAGCAGCTATAACCAATTCCTAATATGAACAAACTCAAACTATATGATGAACAACAAAGAAACAACTTGAATTATTTTGATTGAACAATGTTTTTACACAACAAACCTATTTTCAGATTCACCTACAATAACAAATAAATATATTCAAAGCATGAACTCAAATTCAAATTAAACTTTAAACAAAATAAATAAACAGATTGAAACTCTAAACTCAAATAATCAATTGATCTTCAAATTAAATTCAACAAAATTACAACAAAGATACATGATTCAAACTAAATCAAAAAATTAAAAACCAAAACATAAACTCACATTAAATCACTGAATTAAAAACGAATTTCAAATAAAATGAACACGAATTAAATCTATATTAAACAACAAAGAACGGATTCAAGTGATTTAAACTAACACTCTTCTATATTAAAATTAAATCCTCTTAAATTAATAAAATAAACTGAAAAATAATTAATTGAATCTTCAACTTAAATCTAGCAACATTATAATTAAACTAATCAATTTCTTCCTAAAAATAAACAAGAAGAATGAATGAAACAAACTGAAAGATAAAAAAAAACGATGAACATGAAATTAATATCAAACATATTTGATTTCAAATCCAAATAATATCAAACAAATTACGGACGGGAACGAAACTTAAACCAACTAACCGGATCGGAACGATGATGAACTCGAACGAAAATAAATCTGTCCAGAAACAAATATCGCACCAAAACACTTTGACACCAAAGACGACCACGAACGGACAAACGAAGAACTTGAAGAAGGAAGTGGCGGACAGCAGCTTGTCGAGGATGAAGAAGACGCAGCAGGAGCTCGTCGAGGTAGCAGTAGCGACGAAGAAGAAGACGCAACACAGGAGCTCGTCGAGGCAGCTGGAAGTCGACTGGGCAGTGTCGACTAGGTTGGATGAAGATGAAAGCAGCAACGCAGCCGCAGCGATGGAGAAGACGAAAGAGACGCGGCCATGGCAGAAGGAGGAGAAGCAGCAGCGTCGGGGTGGAGCTGGGTTTCGACGAAGGTTTTCCGGCGACGTGACGACGAAAAAGAAGGTGAAGACGAAGAAGATGAATATGGGGCAGCCATGGAAGCTGCTTCACGTCGTCTATGGCCGAGCTTCGAGGGTGTTGGAGAAGATGAAGCTGAAAGGGAGGTCGTTCATGCCGTGGGCTTCGTGGGTGTTGGAGGACGATGGTGGACTGCTGGTGGATGATGGGTGAGGAGGGCAGGAGCAACGAGGGAAGCCATGGGAGGGGAGCTTGGGGTGTTTTTCTTGGAGAAGAAGAAGATGAGGAGGAGGGGGGGATGTTATTTTCAACAGTGAAAGAGAAAAATACAATTTTAGGGTTTTGTTTTTTGAAAGATAGGGAAATTAGGGTGTTGGGTTATGGACTGGGTCGACCCGGTTTGGAATGGACCGGTTCGTAGAGGAAGGTTGGGTATATTTGGGCATGTGGTTCAAAATTGAAGAAGAGGCCTAATTCCGATTTTCTTTTATATTTTTTGCTCCCTTTTCTTCTTTTATTTTTCTAAAACTAAATTCTAAAAATCCTTAAATTATCATATAGAACTAAATTAAGTTATGAAAGCGCAAATTAACTCCCAATAACAATTAACACACAATTAAGTAATAATTAAGCATGAAATTGTACAATTGGACATTAAATGCTAAAAATGCAAAAGATGCCTATTTTTGTGATTTTCATTTTTTGTAAAACAAACTTAATTACTAACAATTGTAGGATTAAATCCTAAATGCAAAATGCAACATATTTTTGTATTTTTTATTAATTTAACAAATAAACATGCGCAGACAAATGCAAATAATTATCCAAAAATACCACAAAAATTCAAAAATTGCACCAAGGAAAATTGTTTTATTTTGAATTTTTTTGGGAGTAATTCTTTCATAGGGCAAAATCACGTGCTTACAACTATTTTTTTAAATAGGTTGAAGCTCATGCATTTGAGAAAGTCAGAGAAAAAGAAGTTATTGCTTTTATTTGGGACCACATAATATGTCGGTTAGGGATGCAGCCGAGATCGTATGTGACAACAGGAAGCAGTTCATCGGCAGTAAGGTAAGCAAATTTTTCGAGGACCATAAGATAAAAAGGAACTTGTCAACACCCTATCACCCTAATGGGAACAGACAGACAGAGTCTACAAACAAGACCATACTTCAAAACATTAAGAAAAGGTTGACCAAAGCCGAAGGAAAATGGAAGGAAATTCCGCCCGAAGTCCTATGGGCATACCATACGACCTCAAAATCTAGTACCGAGGCCACCCCGTTCTCGTTGGTCTACGGTGCCGAAGCACTAATACCGGTCAAGGTAGGAGAACCGAGTTTCAGGTTCTGATATGCTACCGAAGAGTTGAATGGTGAGGCCATAAGTGCGAGGCCACCCTTGTCTGGTTGGCCACACAGAAACAACTGATCGAAAGGTATTACAATCGGAGAGCCAACCTCCGACACTTCAATATCGGGGACTTGGTGTTAAGAAAGGTGACACTGAGCATCCGAAATCTGAACGAAGGGAAGTTGGGACTAAATTGGGAAGTCCCATATTGAATTATCGAGATTACCGGTAAAGGTTCGTACAAACTTGAAGCAGGGAATGGTGAGCAGCTACTGAACAACTAGAACATAACCCACTTAAAACGATACTACTGTTAAGGTACGACCTTATTCATTCTTTTTATCACATATATTGCGAATTGGACTCACCCTTGCAGACAACAACCAAAGGATAATGTAATTGTTAAACCTGAAAGCACGCATTGTACTCTTTTTTTCTTGAACCGGTTTTGTCCCAAATGGGTTTTCCGGCAAGGTTTTAACGAGGCAACAATGGGTCGTGCTAACTTAGAACCAAAGACCAATTATGAACCGGAGTCGATGGTCACATCATCAGTATCCGAGCCCTCTCAAAGATTGACCTCGAATACTAGGGTTCATCACCCTCGGGTAACGATTTTTAGCAAGGAAGGAAACTTTGTGCTTCAACAGTCTAGGCTCAGTGGATAGGATTTATTGTAAAGGCCAAACAGTCAAATGAATCATGCCCGCGTAGACCACCTAAGCCATAACACGAAGCTTGTACACACTTACAATCTTGTATATTATGCATTGAAATGAAAGAAAGTTTCTACTTGCAGATACACATTTTGTCCCTCAAGACTATTACATTTTGTTTCTTACGGATAACGAGCCCAAGGGCCACCTCTATCCAGATCCAATAGATCACCCACACTCGGGAACTGTCGTCCAAGATAAGCTCGGATGGCTTGGGCTATCGAAGCCCAGAGGTACAAAGCCTATTAGACAGTGCTTAAACTTAAAAGTCTATGACCACCCTTACTCAGGGACTGTCGTCCAAGACAAGCTCGGACGGCTCAAGCTATCGAAGCCCGGAGGTACAAATCCTAATAGGCAGTGCCTGAACTTAAAAGGCTACGGCCACCCTAAAAATAGATCGGAGATGTCCGAAGCCCCTAATCAAAACATAAGGCCTTCAAAATCCTAAACTTGTTCGAAGGTTAACCTCGAAAATTTTTTAATCAAAATTATTTAAACAAGCATCTCCGGTAAAGCTTCCTGTCATTCCGAGCCCCCATAAATTTTAAGCAAAGCTTGCATCGAGGACAAGTCTTGTTCGAGCCTCTAAAAAATGGCTTATTGCAACATCTAAATTATGTGCTAAGGCAGTTGAAATCTTTGCAATTACGAAAAGATGTTAAAGACAATAGACTTGAAAAATTGCTGAAAGGGAAAAAACTTTATATACATTCCAAAATGTCTTTACAAAGGTCAACAAAAACGGCATCAACAAATGTACAAAATGCAAAAACAAAGAAAAAATTCCTAAGGCACCTATGCCTGATCTTCACTAGACTCCGCCTCGTTACCAAACTCGTCGGGGTCTTCTCCATATTCGGGTCCGTGGAGCCCTCAGAGCCTTATTCGCCCTCAGGTTCAGCCAACTTCTTGGCCTCAACCTCGAGCCTTTTCGCCTCTTCAATTTTGATTGACAGGTCGAAACCTCGGGCATGGATTTCCTCGAGTGTCTCCCTCCGAGACAACCACTTTACATACTCAACGATGACTTTCGGGCGGGCCTCGGCTGCCTCAACATTAGCCCTGTACTGGTCCACCATCTCTTTCGTATCAGCTATGGTTGTTTCCGACTCGGATCTCGTCATTTCGAGATCCTTGCCAAGGGCATCCCGTTCAGCGATGGCCGAAATTAGTTAAGTTTGGAGGTCATAGACTTGTCGAGCCCGCGCTTTGGCCTTCTCTTTCACCATACGGAGTTGGACCTCTACCGACCCAGCTGCTCCAGGGCGGTCTCGTTCTCCAAATCCAGCAGCTCCATTTTTCCTTTACAGACATCGACCATAGCCTGGATCTCGGTCATTTCGGCCCAAAAAATGGTCGATCCGGTCAATCTTCTGTTGGACCTGCAAGGTTTGGTTGTTAGTCGTTGTGGCTAAGTCATCATTGCTAACTTTGAAAATCTTTACCTGTTCCAACAAGTCGGCATGCTCCTTCTGAGCCGCATCCAACTCGGCTCGGAGATTCTCCACGACTTCTTCATGTTGCTCGCTGAGAAGCTTATACATGTCTCTTTTCTCACCAAGCTCCCTGGTCTCAGTATCGAGCTAGTTAAACTCAGCCCGGTATCGAAGAAAGCTTTCATGGTGGAGTACCCAGGCCTGCAAAAAGATGAAAGGAGGAAGACATGAGAAATATCAAGAACTAAGTCAAAGTATGAAATAGCATAGTGATGCCTTACCCAATTCAACACATGTTCTGCTTCGTTGAACAAGCACGACACACCCACCTCATTCATTTTTTCCTGGTCTTCTTCGGTTACTAGGCACCGGAGGTAACTCTCTACTCCCATGAGAGCAAAAAAAACTCAAACATCCTCCGGGATGGTGATGATTATAGACCTCTTGCCGCAAGGATCCGTACTCAGGATGGGAAATTGGTTAATCAACATTGGGATCGAATTCAACCCACCGGTCTCAGAATACAACTACTTCCTCAGCACCTCCAAGTCGCCCAACCTAGTGAAGTCTTCCAAAACGGCCGAGTCCTCACCTTCGAAAAAGGAACGATAGGGATTATCCGCACCATGGGCCTTTTTGTTGGATTGCTCCTTTGCCATGTGAGTCTCCTCGAGCATAGAATCGGTATAAGAAGGCGATCCTAAAATGTCTATTACACTAGGCGCCTCATTCGGGGCGTGGACAGCATCCCGGTAAGTCTCAGTCCCGATCTCTTAATCGGTCTCTCTGATTTGAGGGAGATCGACCTCGTGGATCTCCTCTTCAACAATAGCCCGATCCTTAAGAGGTGTCGGCTCATGGGCCACAAATATATCATACTCCTTGGGCTCATCCCTGAGCCGAGAAAGTAAGTCTAAGTCAGGTGCTCGAGAACTCGAACTTTCCTTTGCCTTGCGAGCCAACCTTCTCTTTGTTTTCTTCTTCTTTGAGCTCGGGGAGCTCAGAGGCTTCCTTTTCTTCGTCTCTCCTACTGTATCAGAGGGACCAACAGATAGATCCTCTTCCCGTACTGCAGGCATGAGCTTAATGGTTTTAGGAAAACCTGCAGAGGGAAAAATGAAGGAAAAAGGGTAATAACGATGCAAATGGAAGAGCTAGATGTTACCTATTTGAGGAAGGGTCTTACCATGAGAACGAGCTTCCCAACGGCCCTTCAAGAGTTTTCACCATGAGCATTCGGAGTAAGGCATCTGTAAGCAAATGCCCTCGATCCACTCCCTAAGCCGAGGGACAACGTTTAGGACTCGAGAGACAACTACATCATCACAAATACTGGTGAGGAAAAAAGAGATGATCATAAAATCGACATTAAAGGATAGTTGTGCTTAAGTGATGCATTCCACTTCTTGGGTAATGGCCTAAACTCGGCAGGAATCAAGTCGGCGGTTCTCACCTAGACAAAGCATCCCTACCAGCCCCGATCCCGGCCCCATCGATGCTTGAGAATGAGGATTTGCTAGCCCGATGTACGAGCTTTATCGGTCCCCCTCGAAGATTCGGGGACTATACAAGTGGAGTTTATGGTCGATGGTCATACTACATGAGTCAATTTTGTTCATGAAGTATCGAATGAGGATTACGATCCTCCACAACGATAGGTGGATCTGACTGAAGCATACTTCATACCTCTTACAGAAGTTCAGAATAATTGGGTCCACCAAGCCCAATGTGAAGGGATAAGTGTAAACACTTAGATATTCCTCAACATGGGTAGTAATAGCCTCATCAGAGTCAGGGACCACTATGTCCTTGCCTGCCCAGCTGCAGTCCTTTCGGACCTCGGGGAGGACATCTTTGATGATTGAGCATATATATCTTGATGCCTCTTCACACCGACCCTACACCGACGAGGGTTTTTCAACCTTGAAATCGTCAACAACCGAACAACCCCCGAGAACAAACATTTTCAAGGAAGGCGCGGGGGGCGGTTCTTCGGTAGCTGTAACGGGCCTCTTAAGAACGACCACATCGGGAATGATTTCCTCAATTTCGATAATCGATTGTGTTGATACCCAATTTTTCCCTGTATATTTTTAATATGCAAAATACTTTCAAAATAGCATATATATATGCATATATAAGCATGTCCAAGGGTTTTATTATTTTTTTCATAATTGTAAAGGTTTTAAATTGATTTATTTCCTCCCTTTTTATCCATAAAATCCCCAATAATTATTTCCAAAATTATTGTTTTGATAATTCATCTATTAGATTTCTATATTTATGCCAAAATATGTCTAAAGTAATTTTTTACATATTTTTATAATTATATTTAGTATCTTAAAGCTAAATTGCACATAATTGCAATACTAGCCCTTTTAGATTTAATTATGTTTTATACGCATAAAATTGGATCCTGTATTTTTAAAATTATTAATTATGTATTATAAATAATTTTATCCCTTTAAATTAGTTTTCATAAAATATTTACTATTTTTTATAAATTAAATAGGGGAAAAATAACTCTTTAAAATATAGCCAAATTGGCTTTCAATTGTCGCCCAAATCAAATCCCAATTCCCCAGCCCAATTTCAATTTAAAACCGACCCTAACCTAATTTAAATCCTACCCGACCCAGACCCCCTTCTCATCCTGGTCGTTGATCTCTAAGCTCAACGACCCCTATTTCCTCTTACCTTTTTTAACCTAAACGACCCCCTAACCTAATTCATTTCTTACCAAACCGCCGCCCTAGAATCCCCTTTCCTCTCCAATTCTCTCTCAGACCTAAATCTAACCCTAGCTGCTGCCACCCAAACCAGCCCTAATCCCCTTCTATCCTCACTCAATCCATGGATTCCCATGGTTGTTTGAGACGTATACTTGTCTCCTACGTCTCCTGGTTGCCCGTTTTTGTGATCTAGTCCAGATCTTGTTCAACTTCTAGCCATGGTCTTTTATGCTACTTTTCGGCCATCCATGGTTGTTCGAGTAAGATCCATGGCCTTTCCGGCTAAAACCGGTAACAATCTAATGATTTCTCATCTTTTTTGGGTTCTATGAAATTCTAACCCTTGAGATTTTTCACTTTTCTTTAGATCTGTCTTAGATCTAAGTATATCCATGAGTTTTAACCGATCTTTCTCCATCTTTACTATTTTACAAAGCCCTAAAGTCACTATTGTTTGATTCTTTTCAGATCTTTCTAGATCTGAGGTGATTCGAGTATTGTTAGGCGTTTCCCTTCAAAAACCTCCTGTGTTAACCAACTATTTTGTTTTTTTAAACTAGGGTTCATTATGAGTTGTTCTTAAAAAACATTTTCTAACTTTTAAGTACTTAATCGACTCTTTTTTATCTTCGTGACTAACTTTTACCAGAGTGTTCAAACCTTAGTTGATATTTTGATTTTTTTTTCTAACCTTTCCCTCGACTCTGGGTACTTTCTATGTTATAGTCCTATTACTTTGCCCTATTTCTAAGACTTAAACGTTTTCTTTATCAAATCCCTTATTCTACTTTTTTTGCCCTAATTAATCTCTATTAGGGTTCGCCTCTGTTTTCCAGCTAATTTCTATATTTTTGTGAAGTTTGCTTAGCCTATTTCCTATTTATGGGATTTGATATTTCTTTCCAAAAATCAGTATTATTTTTGAAATTTTGGTTGCCTGGTTTGTTCTGTTAAAGATTTGTATGCATGAACTTTATTTGTTTCCTTATTTGTAATCTTAATTGATCACACTTGCCTTAACTATCCGTCAGCATGATTTTGTGATTCTTACTAATCATTTACTTTGTATGATTGGGATTCTTGCCTTAATTAAACTCTCTTGTTATTACCGTTAATCAATTACCCCTAATTAGGGGGTCTATTCCCGACTCCCTTATTTTAATTGGTTCTGTGATTGGTTGATTGATCCTTAATTGATTGAAATCTGATTCTCTTTACCTTATTAGTTCTACTCCTAAAGTGCTATATATACACTTTTGTTTTACCTCTCAACACACGAACAATTAGTTCAAAAACACACACACACACTTGAACTCTCTCTTCTTTCTCTGCTACTTGTGCTACTGTTTATCTAGCCGGCTGAAAGCCAAAGCTAGGCTATGGAACTCTACTTGCTTTATTTTTCTGCACTTTGCTTCCTCAACTGGTATATTTCTAGTTCAATTCTGAAACTCAACTCTATGTGTTTCATTGTTTGTCAATCCCTGTCTCTTTCTGCACTGACTTAATGGCTCATGTTGTTTAATTGCATTTCTTGTTTATTGCTTTACTTTGCATGCTTAAAGTTTCGCCCTCTCTTGTTCAAATGTAATCAGCATGTCTACTTGTTCTTGTTTATGTCCCTCAGCTAGTATGTCCCCTAATGTACTTGATTAACACTAGGTCATGACTGATTATGTGCAATAAGCCCCTGCATGACTACTCTCATACCCTGTCCCTATATCTTATTACTCTTCTAATTTTAAGTATGATTCCCTTATTAATTCTTTGAAGTAATTGTTTGTGTTCTAAAATCAGTCCCTATTTGTTGTATGTTCTTGTGGGTCAATATGCCTCTCTTCTCATCCATGTTCATGTGTTTCTGACTTGGGTCCTCTATGTCCCCAATCCCCTTACTCCCTGCCTGTAAATGTTGGAATGATACTATTCTTTAGATTTGTTCTGTGTATGCTGGCCTGCTCCAAGTTATTGTTGCCTCCCCTATTCCCTTCTCCTTTCAAAACTGATTTTCCCTAAGGCAAACTCTTCTGCTGTTTTGCAAGCTTATTTCAAACATGCTGTTCAAATTGTTTTCCAACTCAACTCTTTTAAATCTATGTCAAGCACTCTCACATATACTCTTAGACTACTAGGTTCTGCCCTTTTTATGTGAGCCTTGCCTTGGGACCCTTGAGCTCCTTCTGAACTTGGACACATAAAAACTGGCCTTTCCACGCTGCACTTATTCTATCTTAGTTGTGCAATCTAGGTGTGAGCACTTCCCGGGATCCCTTGAGGTCCTTAGGGAACTCTGACACACTTAGAAATGAGAAAGGCTATGTGACAACATTGGCACTTGAGGTGGTTTATTACATAACTCAGAGAGGAAGTCCTAATTAGGCTTCTTATAGTGTAACTTCTTATTTTTATTATATAATTTATTGTAAACAAGTATTGGGGGTGGCTAGTGAAAAGGGATAATGTAAATATGCATGTTATAGTTGTTAAGGGTAGAAAACATATTATTAGGTTTATGTTCCTAATTGCGCAATAGAAACCATGCTTAGGGTTCATACATGCATTAGAAATCATGCCCTTAGGTCTCATGTTTATTGTTTCAGCATGTGCACCTTTACAAAATCATGTGTTAAAATCTGCTAATAATTAGCACTTTACTATTATGTTCTATGCTGTCACGTGCATTTAGAAATCCTGCTCTTAGGAAATCCTGCAATCCTGGCATATGCATTTAGAAATCCTGCTCTAGGAATTCTGCATCATGAGTTCTATACATACATCTTAGATACCACGTTTTAGGATCTTATTTTTACCTGCATTCACACTTAGTGTAAACTGCTGATCATAAAAGAGGTAAAAATAGCTTCACATTTGATTATCACGTTTAAAATGACTGGTAATAATCTCTGCATTCGTATCAACTAGAACAACATGCTCTTAGGGTAAAATAATTTCCAAACTGTCTTTTAATAATCCTGAATAACTGTTGTACACTATTTTACGCCTTGGCAAGCCTTAGACAATTAACTTTAAATAAAATCAAAATTGCCTTTGTTTAACTGTCAACCTGTTAAAATCAGTAGTAAGCCTGATTCGGACTTCTTTTCTGAGTCATGTAATAAATCTGATTCTGATGCTATCACTTAGATACCATACATGTAAATTCAGACCTTAATTGTGTATAAGTCATGCTGTCTATGTGCATTATTTGTAGAGGTATACCTGAGCCTTCTACTTGCTTTTGTCTTTTCCCCCTAAATGCAGTCCTATATGTTCTTGTTTGTCGCTTAGTGTGAGCACGTGATTTTTGCCCAAAGCAAAATATTCCCAGAAATTCAAACCAAAACAATTTCTTTATTATTTTACAATTTTTGTGAATTTTGGTGTCATTTTCTGTTAGTTGTTGCATTTTATCTGTGCATTTTAATTCATATGAGAAATACAAAAATATGCATTTGTATTTAGGATTTAATTTCATATTTTAGTATTAATTAGGGGTTAATTTGTTTTAGAACAAAATATAAAGAAAATAACAAAAATAGTTCACTTTTGCATTTTTAATTGTTTAATTGTGAATTCGTCCCGAAATAGTTTTTAAAATAATTTTAGAAATCAATTAGTTTAATTTTGAAATATATTAGGACTACATTTTAATTGTTGCAATTTTATAAAATTTAAAAAATATACAAAAAAAATATACAAGATAAAATACAAAAATTAGATAAAAGAAACAAATGAAAAGGAAAAAAAACAAAAAGAATAAAAGAGGGTTGCTCACAATTGGGCCATTTCAATTGATTCACCCAGACCCAACATTTTTTTTCTCTTTCTTTCCCTGACCCAGGCCCAAACCCCACCCGGTCCAAATGACCCATCTCCAAAGACGCCGAAACGACGCCGTTTCACAACAAATCAATCCTAGCCCTTCATTCTCCATAATCCAACGGCTGTGGTGCTTTCTTGTTTACTTAATAAAGATGTCCGAAACATTCCCTAACCCTAAAACATAACTCACCTTCCTCGTACCCCCTGTTACCTCGTCGGAACCCCACCGTCGGCGAACGCCACTTATGCCATCGGCCGCCAAAATAACACCACGAGACCTCCTCTTCTCCCTCATCATAAATCCACCACCCATTTCCTTCAAATCCAGCCCTAGCTCGTCGAATCCTCGATCAAAGATTCTCCGGCCAAAACCCAAAGTAACCCAATCACCACCAAATTAACACCATATGACCGCCTGGGCCCCCTCTACCCAACCCTCATAGCCCTGTCTCTCGAATCTACCTGGAACAGCTCGAATATCAAATCGAAGGTTTCCGACCAAAATCCTAATGCAAAATCTCCATGATTTCGGACCCTAACAACCCTAACCAGGTGTTTTCTTATGAAAACACGTGGTTAAGGATGTTACGGGTCAGAAATTTCGGGGGATTCAGAGAAACAACCACTGGCCGGAGCTCTTTGTTGTCAGTGAGTTCTTGTTGGTATTTTCTTTTATTTTCAATTTCTTTTTCCTTTTCTGATTGTGTGAATTCCATGGTCAATGTCTAATTTAATTTGCGTTTTAATTTTTTGTAAATATTGTTCTAGTCTTGTTTCCTGATTTTTTGTGATTAAGTCTAGTTGTTTGTTTGATTTTAATATGTTCCAATTCCTGATCTTAGTTTGATTTTAGTTAAGCCGTTGATAATTTGTTAATTAGTTTTACTAAATTTTGCTTGAATTAATTTCTGGTGTTCCTTTAGTTTAGGTTAATTACTAATTAGTTCAGTTTCAGTTTAATTAATCATCATGATTTGTTGAATTTGGTTATAGTTGATAGTTTAGTTTGGTCATTAATTCCGAGTTCAATTGCTAGACTCAATAAGAGTTTAAATCAGGATAGATGTAGAGTTTAGGAAAATGTTTGGTTATAAATGTAATTTTAGTTTAAGTTCAGGGGTAGTTTAGGCATGGAGAAGGGCTGTTTTGTTAAGAATAGTAATTTCAAAACCAAAATAAGGGTAGTATAGGTATTCTAGAGGCAGAAGAACACCCTAGGGCCTTCTAGAAGGGGGCCTTGGTGTAAGTTTCAGTTTTTTAGAAGCAGTAACTTGAGTAACAAGTTAGGAAATGAGGGTGTTAACTTGTGTAATAAGTTAGAAAACAAGAGACTAATAGGCAATTGAAAATCTGAAACTTCCCCTTAGTTTTGCTAATAAAAGGCAGTCTTTATTGCTTTGTTGAAAGAGGTTGGAACCCCAAAAATTTCTCCCAAAACCCTCTCTGTAGATCTGAGCCTAAAATTTGAATTTCAAATCAATGGAAGTTCAAAAATCCTCTTCTAGATTTTAGTTTCGAAAAATCCAGTAGAAAATCAAAAAAAAAAACAATAGAAAACTCGAAAAAACAATTGTTACATTGCTTTTCCTTAGGCTATTTTGAACTCCAGCACTTAATTCAAGTTTCTAGCTCAATTAGGATCCAAAACTGTTTGAATTCCTTTGTTTCTATTTGGTATTTGAGGTCTGAAGGTAATTCGGGTCAGCTGGGCATTGAGTCTGATTAAATCGAGTTGACTATGGTGATCTGTTAAGTGTGTGGATATGCTGGGTTCATTTTCTGGTTGTTTGATATAGTTTTGGGTTAATTCGTTGATTCTGCTTGGTCTTCAATTCATTTTTCAACTGCTAAATCCTTTCTGGGCTGTTGTACTCGTTCATTGACTGCTGCTGGGTTATCACTGGTTCTCTGGAACTGTTACTGTTGCTAACTTCTCCTTCTTCCTTTGATATTCTGATTTCCAGGTACACGTTTTTTAACCTGTTTCGATGTATCATCCCCTGTTGACAACATGAAATGAAATTGAAGCAAATTCTCTGTTGTAGATCTGTTAGCTTGTTATGTTTGAGATAGTTTGTCGTGATTTGGAAGTTGTACACTGTTATCAAATTCGAAATGCATAATTGAACTGACTGGTTATGTATTAATGGGACTGTAAACTGTTATGTCTCAGATTCATGTGAGTTTATTTTTCGAGTTAATTACTAGTTGTAGTTAGTCCCCTATTAGCTGATGCATACACCTGTTAAGTACTAGTTGTAATTAATTTCATAGAATAAGTCCATACTAGTTGTAATTAATTCCCTATTAGCTGGTTCATGTCCCTGTATTAACAGATGGTTCAGTACGAGATAGAACTTCTACTAGTTATTTTCATATTCTCAATCTGTAATTAAGTAGATCATAGTCATAGATGAATACGTTGGTTTAAATGTTGGATTTAAGTTCGAGTCTCAGCATGTTGATTCATAAGTGAGGAAACTACTGTCCAATCCCACTAGGGTCTGAAATTGACGATAAATCTCCAGTTTTGTTTTCTAAAAATCGAATTGTTGCTTCATATTCCTGGACGGTTTTGAATGTCAAAGTAGTGTATTATAGATGTTAATCCAACGATGTGAAAGGACTGTGGCCTGGTGATCATTTGAATTCAATTTCGTTTTATAATTAGTATTGTGGCCTGTTTCAACTTGAGCCATATTTCTGGGCTCACTTTGGCCTAGTGGCGTGAAGCCCTGCCAGAATAGCGCAAGACCCATTGCTGATCACTTAATTGCTTAGAACTGAAAGCTGGCGTATGTTTGGGCCCTGAAGCTCGAGCTTCTTGTGAATCAGATTGGGGCCCAACAGACTGAAACCCCATTGGGCTGCTGAATCATAGTCCTAAGGTTTGGGCCTCTTTGAATGCTTCTAGTGATAATTGATTGGTTAACTAATAAATTAGGGCCTTTAGAGACAAATAAAAATAGAAGAATATAGGTTCTTTTAGGTTGGTTTTTTTTTTAATAAAATGAGACGAGCCTCGCCCAATGAAATATAAAATTGTGGGGCCCTCAGTAAAAGCTAAAAAATATTTAGAAATTCGGGACGGGCCGTTCTGCGAATTTCACGACCTTCCTCAAAATAAATATGCGTTAGATTCTTTAGGCACGATTTTAATAAAATTATCTTCTTAAACTCGGGTGCGCATTTTTGCGACCCAAATCCAAATCTCAACGAAGTCGAAATGTGTTAACAACCACGGGTGCATTGATTGTGACGTGGTTCGAGACGCGTTTTCACGACGTTGCAATTCTTTTAAAATAATAACAAAAGTGGTTTACGAATAAAAAGCACATAAGCTAGTATGTATTAAAATCAGATAAAATCAAATACAACAGTTGAGCGACCGTGCTAGAACCACGGAACCCGAGAATGCCTAACACCTTCTCCCGGGTTAATAGAATTCCTTACTCGGATTTCTGGTTCGCGGACTTTTAACAGAGTCATATTTTTCCTCAGTTCGGAATTCAACTGATGAATTGGGACACCATTAATCTCCCAAGTGGTGACTCTGAATAATAATAATAAATCTCATTCCGATTGTCCTTTAATTGGAAAAACTCCTTTATGCTCTTACGGGGTGTAGGTGAAAAAGGAGGTATGACAGCTCTGGCGACTCTGCTGGGGACGCAAACCCAGAATCTCTGGTTCAGGGTTTAAGAATTCGAGCTTTGAATACTTGTTGTGTTGGCTTTATCTGATCTCCGTACATGTGTCATGTTAAAAGTGCTAAATGCTTTACCGCTTTGATATTATCCGAACTGTATATAAACTGTGCCGAAACCCTTCTCTTCTCACCTCCGGGGATGTGCTTACTGGTTGAGACTCCCTATTCTGTTAATGTCATATCCTGAAATAAAAAAGAGGCTCGGATAAGTTGCAAAGCCGGACGATCTCGCGGGTCCCCGGTACGCTGCCCCCTCCTCGACTCGAGTTGTCCGTCGAGTGCACTGTTTAGAACACATACCCAGATTTTGAACCTAGAATAACTTGACTTCATGCCGGATCCCTAGTAGGAGCGCTTAATTGCATCATGCTGCATTTGACTTAGGGGACTCAACATAGGGGTTGGGTCCGTCTAGGGATAACAACCTGAAATGAAAAGACCATCCTGATGCATCCTACTTGTTCTATACATATATTTGTTTCGAACTGGAATGTTGACCGACTTTTGAATCTCGGGAATGTTGGAAAATTGGGAAAAAGAGGAAAAGAGAAAAAGAGAGAAATAGCAGTTAGGGAATTAATTGATTATTTTAGAAAAACCAATGACCAAATACTGCCGAAACTCTACCGAAATTTTGAGAAAATGGAAAAAGGAAAATGTTTTATTTTTAATAGTTTGTTTTACTAAAAAGCAAAGGAAAAATAGAAAAAAAAAGTCTTTTATTTTTGGAAAGTTGTTTGTTGAAAAAGAAAAGAAAAAGAGTCTTTGTTTTAGTTTGGAAAAAATAGGTTGTTTATTGTTTGTTGAAAATGAAAAAGAAAAGGAGAGTCGTTATGTTGTCTTGTTTTCAAAAATAGAAAAAGAAAAATAGTTTGTCTTGCCATGGAAGATGAAAAGAAAGAGCCTTGTTTTCAAAAATATAGTTAGTTCTTTGCCTGAACTACACCGTTTTGATTCTCACAGTGTGTGGAATACGTAGGCAACCCTCATCGGGTCCAACCTCCCCTTTGCAAAAAATAGAAAAAAATATATATATCAAAATTTTAATTTTCGTCATAAATAAGTCGGGTAACGCCGTTTTGTCAAAAATAGCCAAATGTTCCCGAAAGGGACGCTGAAAGGCTGACTTTGCATAAACGGTCATCTTTAGTCATTTTTAGATTTTTTGTTGATTGACCCACACAGCCTTAAAATTGTCATCCCCGAGGCGTTAAAAGGCCGTGTTTGCAATATCGGGTCTTTATTTTAATTTGAAAAACAAAAAAAAGAGTCATAAATAAGTTAGGTGATGCCGTTTTTGTCAAAAATAGCCGAATGTTCCCGAAAGAGACGCCGGAAGGCTGACTTTGCAAAGACGACCATTTTTGGTCATTTTGATTTTTGACCGGTTGACTCTCACAGCCTTAATATCTTCGTCCTTGGGAGTGCTGAAAGGCCGTGTTTGAAAACCGAGTCTTTCATTTTAAATTTGGAAAAAGAAATAGTTAATTTTGTTTTGAGTCAAATAAAAGTTTTGTTTTTGCTTAAATCACTTTAATAAATGTGCAGGATGAGCACGATGCAAAACGAACCTTTCTCAATAATGACTAAAATCCCTTTCGAGTTGCGGCTATGGTGGAACGATTTAGGCAAAGAAGGACAAGACGAAGTCAAGAAATATCTGAAAGGTCTTACGGGTTTATTGGAAATCAAGCCTCGGGGTGATATTATAAGAGCGTTGGTCACTTGTTGGGACCCGGTGCACAATGTCTTCCACTTCTCAGATTTTGAGCTCACCCCAACTCTGGAGGAAATAGTCGGGTACATCGGAAATGCTGAGGTTCCGTTAAGAGGAAAATATCTGGTTGCTCCAAGAGCCATCACGGTGCATTGGTTTTTAGATTCATTAAAGATACCCAGGACAGTCCATAATCCAGATTTGGCAAAAGGCTTCTGCACTCTGCGCTTCATATACGACAGGTACGGCCACGTGGGAGGGTTTAACAAGACGGACATCAAGCTATGCAGTAAAAATAACCGTCAAAAATGGGATGAGCACAACCGGGTGGCTTTCATGATAACTTTTTTGGGCCTCTTAGTGTTCCCAAGGAAAGACAAGAATATTGATGTCAATACCTTGCTTGCTCAAGATGAAAGCATTCTTGCGCCTATGATCGTGTCTGACATTTTTCGAGCTCTCACTGCCTGCAAAGCCGGAGGCAACTTTTTTGAGGGGTGTAACTTGTTGCTACAAATGTGGATGACCGAGCATCTATGCCACCGTTCCCGGCTCTTGAGTTATGGTTCGTCTGACAAAACCTGTATAGGAGAGTTTTACACAAGGATTGACGGGGTTAGTCTGCCTGAAGGAGTAACAGCGTGGATATCATACTTTTGTACTCTCACAGACAGTCAGATACAATGGACGTTGGGATGGTTGCCTGTTGAAGAAATCATATACATGCCAACATCTAGGTCGCATTTTCTTTTGATGGGACTTAAGAGCATCCAGCCTTATGCTCCATGTCGGGTTCTGAGACAACTCGGGAGATGCCAAACAATGCCACGGAAGGAAGATCTTAGTGCTCAAGTAATTGAGATTAGCCCTGATGGATAGTTTCCCGAAGAAAAAGTCCGCGAGATTTGGAATGAATGTCAATATCTACAAGCAGATACTTGTGTGCAGGATCGGGCCAAAGGAGAAATGTCGCCAGAATACCTCGCATGGTACAGAAGAGAGCTTGAGCATCAAAGGCCAGCTAAAAGACCCCACATCCAGGATTTCACGGAATCATCACAAGAACAATGGGGTTGGCTAGCAAAAGAAGAAGGCTATCAGGCTGAAATCGGCAAGCTGAAACAATAGATTGGAGCTCTGAAATTTGAGAACAGTGTGCAAGTTGCTGCTGATCAGGGAGAAAAGAACAGGTTGGCCCAAGAAAATGAGGCACTTAGGGCCCAAATCCAGCAAATGAGGATAGCTGCCAATAACCAACAAAGGAGCCGGTCGGACGAGCGGTTGATAAAGGGGCTGAAAAAGGAAATTAGTGAGTGTCAGGATGAGCTGAAAAAATCCGAAGGCACCATAGCGGGACTCCGGGCACAGTGGGTAAAAAGAACAGAAGGACGCACCCATTACATGCAACAATTAGAGAAGGATTATGAAAAAACCATTGCTAGTCTGAAAAGAAAAGTGGTCACCCTTGAGGATAAAGCAGCTAAGCAAGCTAAAGCTTTCGAGACCGAAAGAGGACACTGCTATGATTTACTGGCCCGAATGGAAGTAGAAATACAGCAGGTACAGGATCAGCATCTTCAGGATTCTCATGTGTTGGAGGCTCACAATAATCAAGTAAGGCGATTGCTTATAGAAAAGGGTCGAACAAGAGACAGGATTGAGACCATTGCCCACGCCATCCTTAGGAGATGTTGGGCATGTGAAGACATGACCCGCACTACCTTCCTCTAGGCAGTGATGATTTATGTCAAGCGAACCATGTATGAGCTGGAGCAACTTGAAAGTGATTTGGAACCTAAGCCCGCGGCGAGGCCGAACGATGCCCCGCGGGCACCCACTTTTGAAGCACTAATGTATTCATAGATCGAGTCTGTTGTTTGTCAGTCTGTTTTCTTTTTGCGTCAAAGTATGCTAGTATGTTCAGAGTCTGTATTTGAGTTTAGTTGGAGTCTGTTATTTTCCATTTCAGAATGTTTAGTTTGTAATAGAATGTTGAGGTAATGAAAAATTTGAAAATTCCCAAAAATTTGTTCCTTTATTTTGGCACTTAGTTTCACGAACTACGCCTGGTCTGATTCGTGCGGGGTCACGATACGTAGGCAATCTTCATAGGATTCGACCGTAACCGAGTAAAGAAAATAAAACAAAGAAAGGGAAAGAAGAAAGGGAAAAGCGGAAAGATAAGAGAAAAAAAATGAATGAAAATAAGAGAAAAAAAAGAGAAGAGCGGAAAAACAAGAAAGGAATAGAATAAAGGAGGAAGGAAAGGAAAAAGAAAAAAAAGAGAAAAGAAAGAGAGAAAAGAAAAGAGAAAAGAAAACAAAAAGAAAAGAGAAAGCTTACAGTTGGAACTAAGGAAATGCCGGGATGACGCATGCGGTCGAACAAATGCATAATAAAAATGGTTAACTGTATAGGTGCATTCATGCCCAATGTGCGGTTATCCAATCTGTTAAAGCCTAATCGCTAACGGAATTGTTGTCTAAATGTGTGAGTCCAGGTAGGTGGTTAGTTGTTTGGCATTCTGGTAACTCATCCATACAACACCCGGTCTAAGGATAAAGTGAATTTGACTAGCCCAGAATCTGATACGAGTATTGTTGACACATCGAAAGAAGTAGAAGAAATGGACGTTCATGCAATGAGGGAGGAAATGTATAAGTTGAAATAACATATGGCTGAAATGTACCAAGCCTGGGCGAAGGGGCATCCACCGCCAGTTTATCCCACTAACCCCGCTTATATCCCACTATTGGCTCAGCCTTAGGAGTCACCCACTGTGAATTCATATCCAGCATTTCCCCTCTACCAACAATGCCAAGGCACCACTTCTCATACATCACAGGCTCCTCCATCTAAACAAGTCTCATACCCTCCTCCACCAATCACTCCTGTTTTTGTAGCACCTCCGCCTGCTACCCTATACCGATCCCCCAATGAACCTCTGTTCCAGACGCATGACAACTAGTATTATCCCCATAAGCCTACCTTCAAAGTACCAGAACCCTACTCTTATACCCCTCATCTTGATCTCACGGTAGGCACCGAGAAGCTGCCCAAAAACCCTGAGCAGGAGGAGATGATCAGAAAGGTCAAAAGCCTGGAGCAATTATTCCGAGACATGAGGGGGTTAGGGGGCCAAGTAAGTGTGGCCTATAAAGATTTATGTCTGTTCCCAAATGTTCAGTTATCGGCCGGGTTCAAGATGCCTAAGTTTGATCTGTACGATGGGCATGGTGACCCAGTAGCACATTTAAGGGAATTCTGTAGCAAGATGAGAGGAGCAGGAGGGAGAGATGAGTTGTTGATGGCATAGTTCAGCCAAAGTTTGAGCGGATCGGCGTTGGAATGGTACACTAGACAAGACCACAGCAGGTAGTACACTTGGGATGACTTGGCCCAAGCCTTCGCCTGTCAATTTCAATACAATCTTGAAATCATCCCAGATCGACTGTCATTGACAAAGATCGAGAAGAATCCCGGTGAGAGCTTTCGAGAGTATGGGTTTCGTTGGAGAGAGCAAGCGGCGAGGGTTGACCCCTCGATAAAAGAGAGTGAAATGGTTGATTATTTCTTGCAGGCTTTGAAGCCCACCTATTTTGGTCATTTGGTGTCAGCAGTGGGCAAGTCCTTTAATGAAGTCGTGAAAATGGGAGGCATGGTTGAGGAGGGACTCAAATCCAATAAGATCATGAGTTATTCAGCAATCAAAGCAACCACCCAAGCCATTCAAAACGGCACTGGGGGTGTGCTTGGGAAGAAGAAGAAAGAAGAGGTTGCAACTGCCGAATTCGGAGTATGGTCCAGGTCTAGAAGCCCTTCACCCTATTACAACCAACCCCGACCCCACCACCCAAATTATCCGTATACCCCATATGGCCCTCTTCAACACTATTATCCACCACCAGAGCCACACTTTTCTGTCCATCATGCCCAAACTTATACCCAGCCTCCGGCTCACGCGCAATGGCGTGCGTCGGCTACCCAAAACACATACCCAGCTCCACAAAACACATATACACACCCGAGGGCTTATAGGCCAGGATTCGGCTTCCGCCCAAACCAAGCTTTCAGAAACGAGAGAATGCAGAAACAGAAAACATTCACTCCGCTGGGAGAATCCTACACCACTCTTTTCCACAAACTGAGGCAGGTAGGCCTGTTGAACCCGGTTGAGGCCAAAATGCCAAATCCCCTTCCTAGAAATCTGGACCATTCAGTGAGCTGTGAGTATTGTTCAGGGGCTCCCGGACATGATACTGAGAAATGTTAGAGATTGAAAACTGCTGTGCAAAAGCTTATTGACACAAACAGAATCGAGGTTCAGGCCACGGAGGCGCCCAATATCAACCAAAACCCATTGCCGGCGCATCATGAAGCCAACATGATTGAACTGATACATAAGGGAGCAGAGTCTAAAAACCCCTCACAGACAGTCATGTTGATTCGTTCTAGTGAAGCCAAAGGGAATGAAAAGTCAGTAGTGTGAAACCATCGGTCCAGTTGAAAAGAATAGACAACAAGCCAGTTGTGGTGATATGGAAAGGATCTTCCATTGTTGCGAAGAAACCAGAGCCGATCAAGGTAGTGGTTCGGGGAGTATCAAGCACACCTGCGGCAGTCGTGAAGGGGGCTCACATAGAACCAGTTGTTATAAAGCCAGTAATCCAATTACCAGTAATTGGCAGTAAAGCCGTTCCGTGGAAGTATGAACAGGTAATTGTGACATTCAAGGGGAAGGAAATCAAAGAGGAAGTCTGTGAAACACAAGGTTTAACTCGCTCGGGACGTTGTTTTGCCCCCGAAGAATTGAGAAAGGCTAGGGCTCCCAAGGAAAATCCGGCGCCAGTTAAGAAAGCTATTACGGAGGAAGAGGCAGAAGAGATCTTAAAAAAGATGAAAGTGCAAGACTATTCTATTGTTGAGCAGCTAAGGAAAATGCCAGCCCAAATCTCATTGCTTTCGTTGCTTATCCACTCGGATGAACATCGTCGGGTTCTGATGAAGATATTGAATGAAGCTCATGTCCTCGATAAAATTTCAGTGAATCATTTGGAGAAAATCGCGAACAAAATCTTTGAGGTAAACATAGTGACATTTTCTGATGATGAACTGCCCGTAGAGGGTACAGAATATAATAGGGCTCTTTATTTGACCGTGAAATGTGAAGATTCAGTGGTCACTCGAGTACTGATTGATAATGGGTCCAGTGCCAATATATGTCCTTTGTCTACATTGAACAAGTTTAAGGTTGATGATGACAAAATTCATAAGAATAGCATCTGCGTTCGGGGGTTTGATGGTGGTGGTACAGACACAGTGGGTGACATCATACTTGAATTGACAATTGGTCCAGTCGAGTTCACCATGGAGTTTCAGGTGTTAGACGTGGCGGTATCTTATAATCTTCTGTTGGGGCGACCATGGATCCACACTGCCAAAGCGGTGCATTCTACACTACATCAGATGGTTAAATTCGAGTGGGATAGACAAGAGATCGTAGTACATGGGGAAGACAACATGAGCATTGTAAGTGATACCATCGTACCCTTCATAGAGACTGATGATGATAAAGGGCCGTGGGTTTACCAGGTTTTTGATATAGTCTCGGTAGAAAAGGTTCCTGAAGGGAAAAGCATCCCGGTCCCCAGAATAACAGCTGCAACTGTCATGGTAGCCTTTGAAATGTTGAAAAACGGGTTTGTACCAGGCAAAGGGTTGGGTGCTGATTTGCAAGGTATTGTTCAGCCAGTTTATTTGCCCAAGAATCTGGATACATTTGGGCTGGGTTTCAAGCCTACGGCGGCGGATGTAAGACGAGCCCACAAGATGAAGAAAAGAGGCTGGGTTCTTCCCAAACCAATTCCACGTCTGTCTAGGTCCTTCGTCAGGCCAAGTATCGGGAAGCAATTATTGGTAAAGGTGTCGGGTCCACTGATTGGTGCGGATGGGAACTTGGAGAGAGGGCTTGAGAAGGTATTTGTTGAGGTGAACATGGTTGAGGCCGGGGAAGGTTCGAGTAAAGCAGATATACAGTACATCGGGCCACGTGCTAATGTCAACAACTGGGAAGTCACTCCTCTTCCATCTCAGAGGGAGTCGCGGTAGTGGGTTTTGTTTTCCTTTTTTCACCTGGATTATTCCAGGGTTTGTAATTTAGTTGCTATGTTCCGTCCGTTTGGATGAGTTAAAACCCTGTTATCTTTACATTCAATGAAATGCAATTCCTTTTCTTTCTTAATTCCTAATTTTGTTTCCATTTCTTTTTCTTTTTCTTTCTGTACAGTTCTTTTTATGCTGATATCGATGACATGTCATGCATGAGGAATCTTCGGCCCAGTTTTAAAAGCCAATCTAATTCAGAAATAATAATGGAAGAAATCGAGTGTCATGATGAGGTGGAATATGATGACAAGGCCTATGAGGAAGTTAGTAAAGAATTAAGTCACTTTGAAGAAAAACCCAAACCTACCCTAAATGACACAGAATCAGTTAATCTAGGGGACCCAGACAATGTTCATGAAACTAAAATAAGTGTTCATCTGGAGCCACAACTCAAGGAGGGGATAATCAAAGCATTGTTTGAGTACAAAGATGTTTTTGCATGGTCGTATGATGACATGCCGGGTCTAAGTACCGATTTAGTGGTTCACAAATTACCCATTGAACCGACATTCCCTCTTGTCAAGCAGAAGTTGAGAAAGTTCAAAACGGACATAAGTGTAAAGATCAAAGAAGAGATTACCAAGAAAATAGAAGGTCATTCAGGTTACACGATATCCCACCTGGTTAGCTAATGTTGTGCCTGTGCCGAAGAAAGATGGCAAGACCAGGGTGTGTGTCAATTATCGGGATCTTAACAAGGCAAGTCCAAAAGACAATTTTCCGCTGCCGAACATCCACATATTGATTGATAATTATGCCAAACATGAAATTGATTCTTTTGTGGATTGTTACGCGGGTTATCATCAGATTTTAATGGACGAGAAAGATGCAGAAAAGACGGCATTCATCACGCCATGGGGAACATACTGTTATCGGGTCATGCCGTTTGGTTTGAAAAATGCTGGGGCAACTTATATGAGGGCAATGACAATAATATTCCATGATATGATACACAAGGAAATCGAGGTGTATGTGGACGATGTGATTGTAAAGTCTAGACAGCAATTTGACCATGTCAGGGATCTGAGAATGTTCTTCCAAAGGTTTTGCAGGTACAATCTCAAGCTTAATCATGCAAAATGTGCGTTCGGGGTGCCGTCTGGAAATTTGTTGGGGTTCGTAGTTAGCCGCCAGGGTATTGAACTAGATCCATCAAAAATCAAGGCCATCCATGAATTGCCACCTCCAAGGAGCAAGACCGAGGTGATGAGTTTGCTGGGAAGATTGAATTATATCAGCAGGTTCATCGCCCAGCTCACGATAACTTGTGAGCCTATCTTTAAGCTGTTAAAGAAAGATGTTGTGGTCAAGTGGACAAACGAATGTCAGGAGGCGTTTGATAAGATAAAGGGGTATTTGTCAAATCCACCCGTGTTGGTTCCACCAGAACCAAGGCGACCTTTGATTCTATATTTAACGGTACAGGACAATTCGTTCGGCTGTGTATTGGGTCAACATAATATCACCGGAAGGAAGGAGCAGGCCATCTATTACCTTAGCAAGAAGTTCACACCCTACGAGGTTAAGTATACTCATCTTGAAAGGACATGTTGCGCCCTAACTTGGGTGGCACAGAAGCTGAAACACTATTTGTCATCTTATACTACTTACCTCATATCTCGTTTGGACCCGTTAAAGTATATCTTTCAGAATCCTATGCACATAGGGAGGCTTGCAAAGTGGCAGATCCTGCTCACAGAATTTGACATTGTCTACGTGACTCGGACTGCGATGAAAGCACAGGCCTTGGCAGACCATCTGGCCGAGAATCCGGTTGATGAAGATTATAAACCTTTGAAGACTTATTTCCCTGATGAAGAGGTGATGCATGTTGAAGAATTGGAACAAGTTGAAAAGCCAGGATGGAAACTTTTCTTTGATGGGGCTGCAAACATGAAAGGCATGGGAATAGGAGCGGTGCTTATTTCTGAAAAAGGGCAGCATTATCCTGTTACAGCTCAGCTTCGTTTTTATTGTACGAACAACATGGCAGAATATGAGGCATGTATCTTGGAGTTGAGATTAGCTGTAGATATGGGTGTCCAGGAAGTCTTGGTCATGGGTGACTCGGACCTACTGGTACACCAAATTCAAGGAAAATGGGAAACACGGGACTTAAAGCTTATACCGTACCGACAATGTTTACATGAGCTTTGTCAGCGGTTTCAGTCAATAGAATTCAAGCACATTCCAAGGATTCATAATGAAGTGGCTGATGCATTGGCTACTCTAGCATCGATGTTACACCATCCGGATAAGGCTTACGTGGACCCTTTGCAGATTCAGGTCTGCGATCAGCACGCTTATTGTAATGTAGTGGAAGAGGAACTTGATGGTGAGCCGTGGTTTCATGACATCAAGGAATATATCAGGATGGGTGTGTATCCGATATAGGCCACATGTGATCAGAAACGAACAATTCGACAGTTGGCAAACGGGTTTTTCCTTAGTGGAGGAGTGTTGTACAAAAGAACCCCAGATCTCGGACTGTTGAGGTGTATGGATGTGAGGCAGGCCACATCTATCATGACTGAGGTACATTCGGGAGTCTGTGGACCGCATATGAGCGGATATGTTTTGGCAAAGAAGATCCTATGGGCATGTTACTATTGGCTTACTATGGAGCGAGATTGTATCAGTTTCATACGTAAATGTCATCAGTGCCAAATGCATGGAGACTTGATTCATTCTCCGCCATCAAAACTACATACGATGTCCGCACCATGGCCTTTTGTTGCCTGGGGCATGGATGTTATTGGGCCAATTGGTCCAGCAGCGTCAAATGGGCACAGGTTTATTCTGGTAGCTATAGATTATTTTACCAAATGGGTGGAAGCCAAGACGTTCAAGTCTGTGACCAAGAAAGTTGTGGTGGATTTTGTGCATTCGAACATTATTTGTCGGTTTGGGATACCGAAGGTGATTAACACAGACAATGGGGCTAATCTTAATAGTCATCTGATGAAGGAGACATGTGAGCAGTTCAAGATTACTCATCGTCATTCTACTCCATACCGCCCTAAGGCAAATGGTGCGGTTGAGGCAGCCAATAAGAATATAAAGAAAATACTCCGGAAAATGGTGGAAGGATCAAGACAGTGGCATGAAAAGCTACCTTTTGCATTATTGGGATACCGCACCACTGTTCGTACCTCGGTGGGGGCAACTCCTTACTCTTTGGTGTATGGCACGGAAGCAGTGATACCCGCAGAAGTGGAAATCCCGTCTCTCCGAATCATAGTAGAGGCTGAGATTGATGATGATGAAAGGGTGAAAAGTCGCCTTGAGCAGTTGAGTTTGATTGACGAGAAGAGATTGGCATCAGTGTGTCATGGTCAACTGTACCAGCAAAGAATGGCAAGAGCGTACAATAAGAAAGTGCGTCCGAGGAAGTTTGAAGTCGGACAGTTAGTGCTGAGACGTATTTTGCCTCATTGGGCTGAAGCAAAAGGAAAGTTCGCCCCAAACTGGTAGGGGCCATTTATTGTAACCAGAGTGTTGTCTAATGATGCACTATATTTGACAGACATAGAAGGAAAATGTGTAGAAATGACCATTAATTCCGATGCGGTCAAGAGATACTATGTATGATTTCTTTATTTTGATTGTACTTGTTTGTATTTGGCACCTTTTAAAGATTGAAATGACGAAGGCGTTTTGTTCTGCTATCCAAACACTTTATCCTTTGTAATCCCCTTTGAGCATTAATTATTTTCGTTCATACCTCTCTTTCGAAATCAACGACACAATCAAGAAACGCAGGTGCTGGACATAAGGAAAAGAAAAGAAGAAAAGAAAGTGAAAAGAAAAGAAAATGAAGAAAAGAAAGGAAAAGAAGAGCAGAAAAGAAAAAAACAACAACGTAGTCTCTATGACGTGAACTACGTTTGACTTGATCCCGAAAGGGTACGTAGGCAGCCTCTCTGAGGTTCAGTCATACCAAAATAAAACCCAAAAGTCCCCAAGTAAGAAACTGGGGCAGAAGTCGTGGTTGTTGTAAGAAATCTGATTTCGAAAGTTGTAATTTTAACCCATTTTGAAATTATTTTGAGACTTTCATACCCTTTCTTTCTAGCCCCGTCCAAAACCCACATTACGGTCCAAAGAAAGAACTTCTGATCAATCTCTGAGAAATGCCAAGTCAAGCAGGTAAATGTAATTCATGTCTGGGGCAACACTCTGGTTCAAGCAAGAAAAGCAAAAAGATAAAAATGAGAGAGTCTTATTGGTAAAAACTTGCACAGGCACCGTAAGGAGACGGGAGTTGAGAGAAAGAATAAAATGAGAGAGTCTTATTGGTGAAAACCCTCGCGGGCACCTTGAGGTGAAAGTGAGTTGACGAATGATTAATGAAGAAAGGTCTGTTGGTGGAAAATTGTTTCGAGGCACCACAGGATGAACAAGGTTAAGGTTTGGGTAAAGTAATCAAGTGATGGAAATTCTGGGACAACAAAGTGTGGTGACCAAGAGCTGGTTAGTTGGGCAGATTGGGCCGACTAGTCCGAAATGCATGTCATGACCATTGGTACCAGCTGTTCCGGTCAGATAAGTTTCTTTCCCTTTTTCTTTTTAACAGTCATCCAGTTTTGGATTCTTCTTATCCTTAACTCGTAAACTCATTGCATTTCATTTTCTTTGGGGGTTTTATCTGTCTAAAATGTTTCAATGTTAGTTTTGTTCAAAGCAAGTGGAAAGGGATTTCAAAACTCACTACCAGATTCCGGAAAGTGTAAAGCGCGATGTGGTCAGAGCATGTCAAAAACAATGGGATGAAAGGTGGAATACAGGGAGTCACTGGAAATGTAATCGGTGGAATGATTGGGAAATGTCGTGGGAAGTGCAAAGGTTCAGAAAAAAGGTCAGAGGTGTGAAACAACAACATGGGTACAGAACACTCGGTTTGTCAGAGTCAGGGGTTCGAAGATCAGTCAGAAAGTCAAAGCGGTTCATGACCAGTTCGGGAAGCCAGTCGGAACAAAATAATGCAGCAGAAAGATCTCCAGCAAGAATGCCACCAACTAACCACCATTTTTGAACTGACAAATTTTCTTTGATTAAAACAGGGGCAGAAAAGTTCGTTTGTTTTAGAGGAATCCTCCGTGGAGAAAGGCAATCAACAAACAAATTTGACCTTTGATTTTCAGGACCCTCCTGGAAAATGGGACCTAGTTTAAAGTTCAAAAATAGCATAATCTAGCATAAATGTATCCTAAAGGAATATAAGTTGGCTTAGAAGTGTGCATGTTCGAGACAGGATTCAATTAGGAGTTTCCAGGACCCTCCTGAATAATGGGACTTAGCTTTAAGATTTCAATTAGATAACAACATTTAGCGTAAACTCTATTGTAGGGTAGTATAATTCAGACATGAAGTTGTCACCCTTAAGATAAAATTTGACCTTTGATTTTCAGGACCCTCCTGGATAATGGGGAGTAGTTTAAAAATCCTCTTAGATAGCAAGATTTAGGAGAAGTCACACCTGTAGAAGACATAACTTAGATTGTAATCCGACGTTTAGTTAAGAGTTGTCAGGACCCCCCTGAATAATGAGACCTAGTTTTCAAATCCTTAGTAATACTTGGTAATATGGTTTAGTTTTACAATCACATCTGCCCCCAGCCACCAAACTGGGGTAGAAATTTTCTTTTTTTGTCTATTTGAAGTCAGGATCCCGCCTGGAGAGCAGGGAATACTTTCAAGCACAGCAGTCAGGAGCCCGCCTGGAGAACAAGGGAGTGCAATTTAAGTTTTAGATTTCAAATTCTTTGTTTTGTCTTTGGTGAAGTCAGGAGCCCGCCTGGAGAGCAGGGAATACATCTCAAGTTAGAAGTCAGGAGCCCGCCTGGAGAGCAGGGAATACATTTCAAGTTAGCAGTCAGGAGCCCGCCTGAAAAGCAGGGAATACATTTCAAGTGTGGAAGATAGGAGCCCGCCTAGATAGAATGGGAATACATTCAAGTTCAGAAGTCAGGAGCCCGCCTGGATAACAGAGGAATACATTCAAGTTCAAGTTCAGCAGTCAGGAGCCGGCCTGGATAACAGAGGAATACATTCAAGTTCAAGTTCAGCAGTCAAGAGCCTGCCTGGATAACAGAGGAATACATACAAGTTCAAGTTCAGCAGTCAGGAGCCCGCCTGGATAACAGAGGAATACATTCAATTTCAAGATTCAGAAGTCAGGAGTCCGCCTGGAGAACAGAGACATACAGTTCAAGTTTCAGTAATCGAGAGCCCACCCGTACAATAAGGGAATACATTCAAGTTCAGCAATTTGAAGAAAGGAACAACACCTCAGTTTGTAGTTTGCAATGGCAACAAGGGATTTTACCAAGAAAACACAAGACAACAAGGCAACGAGGAAGTACAACAACAAGTTTGAAGAATTTAGATAGGATTTTGTAATTCATAGGTCATAGTTTAGTTTAGCTTCTTTTATTTTGACGTGGTGTAATAAGGAAGGTCAGCAAGCAGTAGCAGCAGCAATCGTAGTGAAATCACAGCTCCTGGTAGTCCCAGCTACCAGACACTCCCGAACTACACTGACCTGATTCTTGTTTAGCCCAGGATATGTAGGCAACCTCTGAAGCAGGGTGCGGTCAACTTTTTCAAAAAATTCTTCACACGGAATATTTAAACGGGCAAAAAGCGCTCATTTCCGCTCACTTATCTTTGCACAAAAACTCTTCGTGTTTCCGGGCAAAGAGGGGCAGCTGTGAGCACGTGATTTTTGCCCAAAGCAAATTATTCCCAGAAATTCAAACCAAAATAATTTCTTTATTATTTTACAATTTTTGTGAATTTTGGTGTCATTTTCAGTTAGTTGTTGCATTTTATCTGTGTATTTTAATTCATATGAGAAATACAAAAATATGCATTTGCATTTAGGATTTAATTTCATATTTTAGTATTAATTAGGGGTTAATTTGTTTTAGAACAAAATATGAAGAAAATAACAAAAATTATTCACTTTTGCATTTTTAATTGTTTAATTGTGAATTCGTCCCGAAATAGTTTTTAAAATAATTTTAGAAATCAATTAGTTTAATTTTGAAATATATTAGGACTACATTTTAATTGTTGCAATTTTATAAAATTAAAAACATATACAAAAAAAAATATACACGATAAAATACAAAAATTAGATAAAAGAAACAAATGAAAAGGAAAAAGAAAACAAAAAGAATAAAAGAGGGTTGCTCACAATTGGGCCATTTCAATTGATTCACCCAGGCCCAACATTTTTTTTCTCTTTCTTTCCCCGACCCAGGCCCAAACCCCACCCGGTCCAAACGACCCATCTCCAGAGACGCCCAAACGATGCCGTTTCACAGCAAATCAATCCTAGCCCTTCATTCTCCATAATCCAACGGCTGTGGTGCTTTCTTGTTTACTTAATAAAGATGTCTGAAACATTCCCTAACCCTAAAACATAACTCACCTTCCTCGTACCCCCTGTTACCTCGTCGGAACCCCACCGCCGGCGAACGCCACTTATGCCATCGACCGCCAAAATAACACCACGAGACCTCCTCTTCTCCCTCATCATGAATCCACCACCCGTTTCCTTCAAATCCAGCCTTAGCTCGTCGAATCCTCGATCAAAGATTCTCCGGCCAAAACCCAAAGTAACCCAATCACCACCAAATTAACACCATGTGACCGCCAGGGCCCCCTCTACCCAACCCCCATAGCCATGTCTCTCAAATCTACATGGAACAGCTCGAATATCAAATCGAAGGTTTCCGACCAAAACCCTAATGCAAAATCTCCATGATTTCGAACCCTAACAACCCTAACCAGGTGTTTTCTTATGAAAACGCGTGGTTAAGGATGTTACGGGTAAGAAATTTCGGGGGATTTGGAGAAACAACCACTAGCCGGAGCTCTTTGTTGTTAGTGAGTTCTTGTTGGTATTTTCTTTTATTTTTAATTTCTTTTTCCTTTTCTGATTGTGTGAATTCCATGGTCAATGTCTAGTTTAATTTGCGTTTTAAATTTTTGTCAATATTGTTCTAGTCTTGTGTCCTGATTTTTTGTGATTAAGTCTAGTTGTTTGTTTGATTTTAATATGTTCCAATTCCTGATCTTAGTTTGATTTTAGTTAAGCCGTTGATAATTTGTTAATAGTTTTACTAAGTTTTGCTTGAATTAATTTCTGGTGTTCCTTTAGTTTAGGTTAATTACTAATTAGTTCAGTTTCAGTTTAATTAATCATCATGATTTGTTGAATTTGGTTATAGTTGATAGTTTAGTTTGGTCATTAATTCTGAGTTCAATTGCTAGACTCAATAAGAGTTTAAATCAGGATAGATGTAGAGTTTAGGAAAATGTTTGGTTATAAATGTAATTTTAGTTTAAGTTCAGGGGTAGTTTAGGCATGGAGAAGGGCTGTTTTGTTAAGAATAGTAATTTCAAAACCAAAATAAGGGTAGTATAGGTATTCTAGAAGTAGAAGAACACCATAGGGCCTTCTAGAAGGGGGCCTTGGTGTAAGTTTCAGTTTTTTAGAAGCAGTAACTTGAGTAACAAGTTAGGAAATGAGGGTGTTAACTTGTGTAATAAGTTAGAAAACAAGGGACTAATAGGCAATTGAAAATCTGAAGCTTCCCCTTAGTTTTGCCTATAAAAGACAGTCTTTATTGCTTTGTTGAAAGAGGTTGGAACCCCAAAAATTTCCCCCAAAACCCTCTATGCAGATCTGAGCCTAAAATTTGAATTTCAATTCAATGGAAGTTCAAAAATCCTCTTCTAGATTTTAGTTTCGAAAAATCCAGTAGAAAATAAAAAAAACAATAGAAAACTCGAAAAAACAATTGTTATATTGCTTTTCCTTAGGCTATTTTGAACTCCAGCACTTAATTCAAGTTTCTAGATCAATTAGGATCCAAAACTGTTTGAATTCCTTTGTTTCTATTTGGTATTTGAGGTCTGAAGGTAATTTGGGTCAGCTGGGCATTGAGTCTGATTAAATCGAGTTGACTATGTGATCTGTTAAGTGTGTGGATATGCTGGGTTCATTTTCTGGTTGTTTGATATAGTTTTGGGTTAATTCGTTGATTCTGCTTGGTCTTCAATTCATTTTTGAACTGCTGAATCCTTTCTGGGCTGTTGTGCTCGTTCATTGACTGTTGTTGGGTTATCACTGGTTCCCTGGAACTGTTACTGTTGCTAACTTCTCCTTCTTCCTTTGATATTCTGATTTCGAGGTACATGTTTTTGAACCTGTTTCGATGTATCATTCCATGTTGACAACCTGAAATGAAATTGAAGCAAATTCTCTGTTGTAGATCTGTTAGCTTGTTATGTTTGAGATAGTTTGTCGTGATTTGGTGGTTGTACACTGTTATCAAATTCGAAATGCATAATTGAACTGACTGGTTATGTATTAATGGGACTGTAAACTGTTATGTCTCAGATTCATGTGACTTTATTTTTCGAGTTAATTACTAGTTGTAGTTAGTCCCCTATTAGCTGATGCATACACGTGTTAAGTACTAGTTGTAATTAATTTCATAGAATAAGTCCATACTAGTTGTAATTAATTCCCTATTTGCTGGTTCATGCCCCTGTATTAACAGACGGTTCAGTACGAGATAGAACTTCTACAAGTTATTTTCATATTCTCAATCTATAATTAAGTAGATCATAGTCATAGATGAATACGTTGGTTTAAATGTTGGATTTAAGTTCGAGTCTCAGCATGTTGATTCATAAGTGAGGAAACTACTGTCCAATCCCACTAGGGTTTGAAATTGACGATAAGTCTCCAGTTTTGTTTTCTAAAAATCGAATTGTTGCTTCATATTCCTGAACGGTTTTGAATGTCAAAGTAGTGTATTATAGATGTTAATCCAATGATGTGAAAGGACTGTGGCCTGGTGATCATTTGAATTCAATTTCATTTCATAATTAGTATTGTGGCCTGTTTCAACTTGAGCCATATTTCTGGGCTCACTTTGGCCTAGTGGCGTGAAGCCCTGCCAGAATAGCGCAAGACCCATTGCTGATCACTTAATTGCTAAGAACTGAAAGCTGGCGTATGTTTGGGCCATGAAGCTCGAGCTTCTTGTGAATCGGACTGGGGCCCAACAGACTGAAACCCCATTGGGCTGCTGAATCATAGCCCTAAGGTTTGGGCCTCTTTGAATGCTTCTAGTGATAATTGATTGGTTAACTAATAAATTAGGGCCTTTAGAGACAAATAAAAATAGAAGAATATAGTTGCTTTTAGGTTGTTTTTTTTTAATAAAATGAGACGAGCCTCGCCCAATGAAATATAAAATTGCGGGCCTCAGTAAAAGCTAAAAAATATTTAGAAATTCGGGACGGGTCGTTCTGCGAATTTCACGGCCTTCCTCAAAATAAATATGCGTTAGATTCTTTAGGCACGATTTTAATAAAATTATCTTCTTAAACTCGGGTGCGCATTGATGCGACCCAAATCCAAATCTCAACGAAGTCAAAATGTGTTAACAACCACGGGTGCATTGATTGCGACGTGGTTCGAGACCCGTTTTCATGACGTTGCAATTCTTTTAAAATAATAACAAAAGTGGTTTACGAATAAAAAGCACATAAGCTAGTATGTATTAAAATCAGATAAAATCAAATACAACAGTTGAGCGACCGTGCTAGAACCACGGAACCCGGGAATGCCTAACACCTTCTCCCGGGTTAATAGAATTCCTTACTCGGATTTCTGGTTCGCGGACTGTTAACAGAGTCATATTTTCCCTCAGTTCGGGATTCAACCGGTAACTTGGGACACCATTAATCTCCCAAGTGGCGACTTTGAATAATAATAATAAATCTTGTTCCGATTGTCCTTTAATTGGAAAAACTCCTTTATGCCCTTACGGGGTGTAGGTGAAAAAGGAGGTGTGACACTTAGTATTCTGCCTTTAAACCTGAGGGTCTGCCTAGAACCCCCTCTTTTAGGATAGGAGTCCTAAATTCCTCCGAGACTAATAGGAAAGGACGGGTAACAGCATGCAATAGGGTGTCGAGACCAACCTTCGCTTTAATTACCTTCACAGGGCGGGAAAGGGTAGATATGAATATGATAACCTGTGTTAATACCACGTGTAGCCCCTCTTTGAGGAGTGTCATATCAGATATTGCATTGATGTGATCCATATTACAAACAAACCTAGGACACCCCCTTTACATTCATAGGCATGCTTTAGATTGTAACTCTTTTCAAAATTTCGCCTTTCACTAATTGTTTTCAAACATTTGTGTATTTAAACTCAAATCCCCTACTATTTGAGCCATACTTGTTTATTTGCTAATTGCACAAATTCACAAAAATTATTTGGCCGGGAACCACACTAGTGGATCCTGAGGGGTGCCTAACACCTTCCCCTTAGATAATTTCAAGCCATTACCCTATCTCTCATTGCCAAAAGGTAGTTGTAGATGAACTTTATAGGTGCCCTAACGCACCTTAAAATCGTTTGATAGCGACTCTCCAAAATTGCAAGAACCCTTTTCCAAAAGGAAAGAGTTGCCCCAACCAAATGTCATGAACCCGATTCCGCGGAAGGAAAAAGGGGGCGCGACAGGTTGCGAAGGAAGAAGTGACTTGGTGCGACACAGATTTTGAAGTTTTAGACATTGTTATCTAGAAAGGATTTTAGTTATATGAAGAAGGGTTGAAAGATGGAAGGTCAAGTGCGCTAGTTTGTGTACAGAATAAGTAAAAACTTACGGCTTACTGAGAAATCTTGAAGAACGGAGGTAAAAATACTAGAGTATGAAGAAGGGTAGTGAAATCCTGAAGGCTCGAGGGTAGAAGTTTGATCATAAGGTAAAAAATGAACGAATGAGGGGACTATTTATAGAGGCTTCACGACATTTCGCGTCCAGTGATGGCCAGCCAGTGGCTGACATGCATTTGAAATCACAATGACATGACTAACGGGACGTTTCGGGTTCTTTATCGTTTCTGCCATAGCGTATATGTCGTTTCTCGTCGTTTGTGTAAAATTACTCTCCGAGAAACAAGGGGACCATCTGTATACGGGTGAAGCCAAGCCCTTTAGATGCATTAGTTCTTGATGAAGTAAACAGAGCAGAAATGTAAATGTGAGGAATCGGAATCGAGGCAAGGAGCCCCTCGAGTCGAGGTCCAAGCAAACACCTGCCCTCGGAGGAATCGGAACCACACCCCCAGGTCCGATTCGAATCCCTGGACTTCGAAAAACGTTATCAGATAATCGAGCACGATTAACAAAAGGCCGTGATATTTGTGCTCAGCTGGGTATCATGGCATGAATCTCGGCACGTTATCGGTAGGGGATTAGTGGTTAGTAAAACGGAAGATTTTTACCTTTTATGGAATTGTACTTAGGGTCAAACTCTCCTACTATATAAAGGGGAGCCTGATTATTCATTAGAGCCATTGTAACACGCATACCAAAACAATTTTATTCTTATTTTCTCTGCTATTCAAAGTTTTTACTATTGTTCATCAGTTATTCATTATTACGAGCCCGAGATCGAAGGCAGACATTAAATTAAAGCTGTTACTGAGTCCGGGTTCACTCCCCATAATTGGTTTGACAATTTATCACGTCCTTTATCTGTTTAATTTAACGCAATTTATCATTCGTATTGAATTAATCCACATATCCTTAAAATCACTTATAAATTTAATTTTTATCCGTTTTTAGGGTAAACAACAATATTTGTGTCATATTCCTGGGAGTTTATTAAATAATATTTTACCTAGATCTTGGTCAAAAGCATTTCCACTAATAGTACAATAATAAAAATAATCATTTAAAAACTTTTTTATATGAAACCAATTGCTTATACTTAATTGTTCTAGTTTTCTTAAAGCGTTCTTCTGTAATACTACTAATCCACTATTTGGATCTTCGTCTGTGATTAAGCTATGTATTTTATTTGTAAAATTATAAGGATTTGGTCTCATTGCTTTTAAGATTTGAAAGTCTTGTGGAAACTATGACTTATAGGCTTCCCATAAGCCCTTTGTTGATTCTCCTAAGAAAGTCTCCATATATTTATACATTGTTTCTGCGTCTGTGTCATTATAAGTTTTTATAAAGTCTGCTACTACTATTCCTTTCCATAGGTCTATTACCGAGTTCCACATTTGTGGGTCATGAGCTCCTATATTTAGTAGTTTACCCTTACTTCCTCCTTCCTGTAACCTTATAGGTTCTTCTATAGGCATCCTTTTTCCCGATGATTTTACATTTTCTATTTCTGTCTCTTGATCTACTCTATATACTCTTCTTCCAGGTACATTTCCTGTGTTAGTATCTATTGTACTTTGATGAGTTGTTCTCTGAAATGGATTGGGACTAGAACTAGTTGATTCCATTAATTCTCTTAGACTTATTAGAGATTCTGTTTCTGTTTCTTCATAACTATCTTGTATTTCTTCAAAAATTTGATCAAATTTATACGATTTTTTCTGTGAAATATTTTCCTTTCTATATCCCCAATTATCTATTCTTAATTCGCATTTCTTAAAATGTTCTTCTACTTCGCTTAAGGTTAATCTTCCAAGTTTACATCCTTTACATTGGAAAGTCTTATTTTCATTTTCTTTAACTAGTCTCCTTGCTTTTTCTAATGCTATGTCTACTTCAAATTCGTCTTGTATTATTTCGATATTCATACATTCAGTATCGTTATCTTCTACCGTACTTTCAGTTCCATCATCTATTTCTCAGTTACTCATCTTTATCTAAATTATGTTTCTAGATATTACCCCTGTTTTTCAGTTTTATGTTATTTTGTACAACTTTATATTTATTATTCCTCAATTATTAGTTTGATAATAATCAGACATCACTCTAGTATATGGTTAGCTTTCCAATTTCTTAATAATTTTGATGGATTAACCTGTAAATTCCTAGGAGAAACCGGTTAAGTAAAACCCGAAAGTGCCTATTTCGCTGTAGGGGGTTGGTTCAGAGGTACAACCTTTGTAACTTCATGGTATACCCATGGATTGGCCAGTTCTTATTTGGAAGGCTGCAATTTCTTAACTGTCGCGGTTTCTACTCCTGCTAATAGTTTAGCACATTCGTTGTTGTTACTATGGGGTCCTGAAGCACAATAATCAAGAATGGGTATACGTGTTTAACCGTGGCCAGGGTAAGGTTAAAGAAAAAAGAGAGTTAAGAAAGGTTAAAGAAAAAAGAGAGTTAAGAATAGATTTATTTCTTTAAAAGATTGGGAAGAAGAGATGAACAGAGTGAAGTAATTAAAAAAAAGTATAAAAGGGGTAATTTCAGTTCATAATTTAGATAATACTGTAACAATACAGGTCTATAGAATGAGAGAGAGAGAGAGGGTAGGATTTTTACAACATAAGAGTTTAATCACAAAAAATAATTTTATTGTTAATGTCTATTAATCTTAATAATTATACGCATCCAGAAATATTTGCTAGAAGCCTTACCTCAAGTTTAGAAGAGTTTAAATTAGACGTAGAAATCGGATTTTATTCGATAATAGACTTAGCCGTACATTTTATATACCTACAACAAAATAATAGTATTTGTTCAGATATATATAGAAAATAACTGCATTTGATAATTTCAATATTATCATATCATCAATCATACCCTAAGAAGAAGATTATAGTCATAATAAAGACAGACCTTACCGTCTTATATTATAATCTATATCAAAGACTTTATATATATATATATATATATATATATATATATATATATATATATATATATATATATATATATATATATATATATATATATATATATATATATATATATATATATATATATATATATATATATATATATATATATATATATAATTAAGACTGAAGATCCTACATTATCGTAGGTTTGAATCTTGAATAAATTATTTCCTTAAGACCAGCAAAACCAAATTTCATATACTTATAACAATATTGGCACAAAAAAACTTCTCTCTACATTTCCAATTTTTCAAGTTTATTGAAGTTAATTTTCAGAACTTTTCTCATAAAACAAATTTGTAGATGGCTTCAAGATGTGAAGTTTTCTTGGAGATCTTGCTTGCAATCTTAGTTCCACCTCTTGGAGTTTTCTTTAGACATGGTTGCTGCAGTGTAAGCTCCCCCACCCCCCACCTCCACACAATCTCTTTTATTTTTAATTTATTTAAACTTCAGTATTATCAGTTATGACATGTATTGTTAAGTTGTACAGTACCTAATTAGGATATGACTTAGCGGTCAATAAAGTAGGTGAAAATACGAAATCTGGGTTCAAATTCACTCGACACTCGTGATGGCGGAAAATAGTAAATATTAATTTTATAGTCGAGATGTGCGAAAACGGAATATAAAGAGGAAACTTAGTAACATGAGTGTATTTATTTTCACACTTCCGACAAAAATAGCATGTGGAGTGTTTTACTAACCTTCTTCAAATAAATAAAGAAGATGCCTAAGTATTTGAACATTATTCTTTTACATCTTAAGCTTTCAAGGACATACTTTTCAATTTATTTAAACCAATAATTTTCAACCAAAAAAGAAAGCCAATAGCTAAAACATTTCTCTTTAGGGTCATTAGAATTTATAGAGTTACTTGGTACTTATACTGGTAGTAGGTATTAAATATTCTATAAAATTAATCGAGATACTCGTAACCTCATTCAAAGACCATGATTATAAGAAAATGATTCGATTTTCTGTCAACAAAGGAAATTGGCTAACAGATTTTTATTTATTTATTTTTCGATTTTGCAGTGTGAGTTCTTGATCTGCTTGATTTTGACACTACTAGGTTATGTTCCTGGGATCATTTATACAATCTATGCTATTGTTGTTCGCGGTCATGATAAAAATTGATTTCTTCGTATCTGTCTAAACATTAATTGATTGAGTTATTTGGTACCCGATTTAACAGTCTAGGTGCACAAGTCGATTTAATGATGTTCATTACATAAATAAATTGGCATTACATAAGTTAGGCAGATGACTAATAGCATGTTTGATCAAACTTTTAAAATTAGCTTATTTTGAGAAATATTTTTTTCAGAAGTACTTTTAAAAAGTGTTTCTAATTGTATTTTTTATAAAAATACTTTTTAAAAAAGTATTTTTTAGGAGAAGCTACTTTTTCTGCTTCTCCAAAGCTCCTTCTGCTTCTATTCAAAAATATAATATTTTTTTTCCTCCTAAAAGCTTGACCAAACACTTTAACTTTGTTAAAAAAAATACGTATTTTTTTTAAAAAATAATATATTTTTAAATTTAAAGAAGCTTGACCAAACATGCTATAAGTATACATTAATTCCTTTTCTCAAGAGGGATGTAAACGCCTTTTTCATTGTTTTGAAGATTACTTTTTTACTTCTTAAGGGTTTAATGATTTGTTTAAGGCCAAAATTTCTAAAATATTTCTTTCTTTATTAAATTTTATGGCAAGTTAAGCTACGATAAATAAACTGGAACAAAGGTATTAAGTTAGTGCATCATGCTTAGTGACCAAAAAAAGCTTAGAATATCTGTAAAAACCTACTCCATTCTACCCAAATTATGAATCATTTTTCGTTTCTCAAGATTCAAACTATGTCAATGTACGAAATTGACTAACATTTATTTATTTATTTATTTATTTATTTATTTATTTGCAGTGTGAGTTCTTGATCTGCTTGATATTAACCCTACTAGGGTATGTTCCTGGGATTATTTATGCAATCTATGCTATTGTGGTTCGTGGTCATGACCAAGATGAAGAATGGCGTCCTCTCACTGCCTAGTTATTTTAATTTTCTCTTTTCATTTATATTTTCTCTCCTATATTTTTCTGATTTTGAATAATAGGAAAACAATAATTCTAGATTACTTGATCTAGAGAAATCACTAGTTAGACGATAAACTTGGCTCTTTAATTTCAAATTAATACAATCTTTGGCATGTCTCTATTATTCTAACTTAATATTGCATGGTCTCTTGCTGTCCAAATAGTTGTGTCACGAGTACCTCGATCTATTTGCTATTCTCTTTTTATTAATCTACGTATGCGTTTGGACATAGATTTAATTGAAAATTAACGAAAAAAATTTAAAGTTATGTTAAAAAGTAGTTTTTGGAAGTTAAACTTGTGTTTGAACATGTATTTTACTTGTATAAAATGTTAAGTTTTGTAAGTGTAAGAAAAAATTTCACCCAAAAACTGAAGTTAGTTTTTGGAACTTAAAATTTTTCAAAAATAAATTCAAAAACTAATCAAATTCTATAAACAGCCAATGTTTTAAAAAAAAAAAAGTATGATGATATTGGGCTATGCAGCTCTTTTATGTGGATCATTATTATCCACTCGGATTGAAGAGCAGGTACTAATATTACAGATTGGTGTATTTCAGTTAAAATACCTGACGTAGCAAAGCCTTGGGTAAAAATAGCACTAGGGCCAGTTATTTTACTTAAAATTAAAACATTTTTTTTGGGTGAAAATGTTTTACAAAATACTTCTTTTTTTTCTGCTAAAAATTATTACAGGTCCCAATTGATTCAACAATTGGATTATTGGAGTTATCGGGTTATTAGTTTAGGATTTACTTTTTTAACCATAGGAATCCTTTCGGGAGCGGAGCAAGAATGGTTGGAACCGGTCTGACCTATGAGACTACTCGAAAGGAGGCTTCCTACCAGCACTAGAGTGGGATAAGTAAACCTCTTGTAGGATTCCCAAGAAATTCTTCGATTTCTTCCGGAAGCAGATGATTAATCATCTGCTTCTCACGTTCCGTAAATAGCCAGGACATTGAGGAATATCCAGAACCCCATACTCCTATAATAATGGTAGAGTCAGGGGTGGCCCCAAAGCGGAATTGACCGGTGGTGCTTGGTCGAAGCTCCTGTAGGTAGCCACTCCCTTCTTAGAGAACCGTACGTGAGACTTCCGCCTCATACGGCTCCGTCCCGAGCTTCCGTCGTCGGCCTTGGCATTAAACCACTATCTATACTCCCGTTATGCGTGGGGTTCGGGAAAGGGTCGGACCATAAAGGTATATTGTAGGCAGTCTTACTCTGCATTTCTGCAAGCGATTGTTTCCATGGCTCGAACCCATAACTTTTTAATTACATAGCAGTAATTTTACCAATTACGTCAAGTCTCCTTTCCGAAAAAATGGGTGTGTAAAAAAAAATACTCCTACCAAACTCCATCATTTATGTCATCTTTAGCCAATGATCCTGTTATGAGTATGATCGTGCCCGAATTTAGAAGTAACACCTTGATCTATTTACATGTGTCATGAAATGGAAATTTCCGTAATCAAGATATATGTTTCATTGACTTTCCTGCTCCATTTTTTGAAAGCAAATTTAAAATTTAAATTTAAAGAATTTAAAATTTTAAAGTTGTTAACATTATAATTATTGTAATTTTATAAAGACAAGTTTAGAATTTAATATTTTGTTAAAAAATTTAGTGATAAAATTTTTAATAATTTTTTATATATAAGTATTAAGTGGGCGTTTGGACATAAGAATTGTAAAATTTCAAAGAAGTAATTTTTTAAGTGAAAATAGTATTTGAAAATTAGAGTTATGTTTGGATATGAATACAATTTTGGGATGTTTTTGAATTTGTGAGTGATCTGGAGTGAAAATTTTAAAATATAATAGAGCTTTTCAAATTTTTGAAAAATTTTAAAATTCATCTTCAAGTGATAATACAATATTTTATGATCAAACACTGATTTCGAAAAAAGTAAAAAAAAAAATCGAATTAAAAGAAAAAAATTATGGCCAAACGGGCCATAAATTTGGTTGAACCGACTATCAATGCATTACGTTGTAAAAATTGCACGGGGCGCTCTATTTGGTCACCTCCATTTAACCTATACCCATTTTTTTAAAAGTTTTAATTTGTACCCACTTTTTAAACAATTTCAACCATCTTTCTCCTCCTCATCCTCCTCCTCCTTCTTCTTCTTCTTCTTCTGCTGCTGTTGTTGGTGCTGTTATGAAACTTCAGTTCATGGGATGATTGCCATAAATATGTTTATCAGATTATTTAAAAATAAATTATAAATAATTACGTAAGTTAGTAGACAATAATTTGTGAATATTTCCACGTACGTAAGTTAGTAGACAATGATAATTCTGTTCTTTTCACATTTATTGTTTCCAAAATTTATGATTTAGATACTGTTGGCAATCTAATTATTTATCTAGTATGTTAGAAAGCTTTTTCAAAAACTTCAGCTTATATAGTGCTGAAGTTTTTACAAATGAACTAAATAACTTCAACATCTTCTGCTGAAGTTTTTGAAAAAACTTTATGACAAAACTAATGAATCCATGACAAAAAAACTTTAGCTTCTAGTGCTGAAGTTTTTACAAGTAAACTAAATAACTTCAGCTTCTTCTGCTGAAATTTTTGAAAAAGCTTATCTAGGACAAAAAAAACTTCAGCTTATTTATTGCTGAAATTTTTATAAATGAACTAAATAACTTCAGCATCTTCTGCTGAAGTTTTTGAAAAAGCTTAATGACAAAACTAATGAATCCAGGACAAAAAAGCTTCAGCTTATTTAGTGCAATTACAAACAAAAACTTCAACAAATAGAGAACAAAACTTCAGCTACTATGCTTAAGTTCAACAATTACAAACAAAAACTTCAGCAAATAGAGAACAAAACTTCAGCAGCTATGCTTAAATTCAACAATTACAAACAAAATCTTCAGCATATTTGGTTCAGCACACTTGCTAATTCAGGCCCGTCTACTAGAATGCTGAAGTTTGCGTGATTGCCTTTGCTACTTCAGCCCTGTATGCTGAAGTTACGCGAAAAGGCAGGTACGCTTGCAATATTTTTTGCAAAGCGAACACAAGTTAAAACATGACCCAAAAAAGCGGGTATAGATGCAAATGCCCCCATTACATTTGTTGTCGATTCTCCCACTAAAAAATGAAAACACAATCAATTGGATGTTTTCAAATAGAAAATGAGACTGAGTATAAAGTCCGTTTGGACATAAAAAGTTTTTCACTTTTTTCGAAAAATTTTCATTTTTTTCGAAATCAGTGTTTGGATGAATTCTGGAATTTTTTGAAAATTTGAAAAACTCCAAAAAGTTACTTTTCAAAATTTTCTCTGAGATCACTCACACAAATTAAAAAACAACCAAAAATTATATTCATATCCAAACACAACTCTAATTTTCAAATATCATTTCCACTTGAATTTTTTTATTTATTTTTTCTTGGAATTTTACGATTCTTATGTCCAAACGCCCACCTAAGATATCTGAAATTTTTGTTGTCTTTTTTCCTTTTTTGAAATTAAGTTATATTTATAGATATAAATAAAATTATTTATACCAATAACCTACAATTTAGTATGTAATTGTAACCAGAATTAAAAGTTTAGGGGATAAGTGATAACCATTTCACTTCTCTTTAATTCCTAAGTTATTTATAATTGTTCGTTAAAATTGTAATTATTATATAGCAGATCAAGACATGTGAAAGATCATGTGTGAACAAATTATAAAGACCTTAGTGACTTCCTCTCCACTTACTGAAAAAATAAAATTCATGTCGTTATCCTTCACATTAATTTCCTTTCCTTCTAATATTTGGTCAATCTACATATGAAAATACCATGTCTTTCATATTAAACCTAATCAGATGAATATATTATCATCAAAAGCTGTTGTGGTTTGAATATGACCCCTGTCGTTCAGCATCAATGATAGGTTTCGAGTTTGAACTTTAGAAATAATATTTTTTTTACGGAGACTATTTTTTCTTTAATAGACCTTACTTGGTGTTAGAAAATTTTTCAAAGGATGTTTAATATATGTTATATACCTTTAAAATATAATATTTTACCTATGTATACAGTGCAATTTTTCGACAAAGAGTGGTCAGTTGACTACCCTTATCATCATGTGGCTTCGCCACTGCTTGGTGCGAGTCTTGATTAGTTGAGATACCGAATTGTAAACCAACATATTCAGTGTAGTCCTATAAGTAGAGTCTGGGGAGATTAAAGTATATGCAGATATTACTCCTGTCTTTAATAATACAGAGAGATTGTTTTCGGTAGACCCTGAGTACACCGAATAGTAAAGCAAAGAAAAAAATATATAGATATACTAATTTTCCTATTTAAGCAATAAAGAAATTCCCGTTACTTTTGCATTTTCTTAATTTAGAAGCAAAAAGCAAAATTTAAGAAATTTTCCTATGACAAGTGCCAACTCATTTCAGACATTGTTTCAGATAATATAAATATCACCCATTAGTGACAAACCTTGCCTTCAATTTCACCGAGTCATAAATTGCTCAACTCTCCCCCCCCCCCCCCCCCACCAACTGCCCCAGAATGGACTCAAGATGTGCAATTCTATGTGAAGTTATACTAGCAATCTTGCTTCCTCCTCTTGGTGTTTGCCTCCGCCATGGTTGCTGCACTGTAAGATCTCCCTTTTCTCTTCTATTTATTCAAAAAATTGATAAAAGATTCAATATTTTAGTATTTTTTTAAAACTTTGATTTGGGTGATTGTTTTTAAGGATGAACTGAAAAGGGTATTTGAGATTTGGTCAATTGTTTAGGGGATTTAATGATGTGGTATTTTTATATTTAATTTTTATAATTTTTTCCAAAATATGAAAAAGATTCAACTTTTTTTGTAAATATTTTTTAAAAACTATGATTTGGGTGATTGTTTCTGGGGATTAACTGTAAAGGGTATTTGAGAAATGAGTCAATTTTTTAGGGAATTAAGTGAAGTGATTTTTTTTAATTAATTTTTGTAGTTAAATCCAAAATATGTAAAAAGATTCAATTTTTTTTTTAAAACTTTGATTTGGGTGATTGATTTAGGGGATGAACTGAAAAGGGTATTTGAGAAATGAATCAATTATTTGGGATTTAGTGATGTGGTCTTTTTTTAAAAGATTTTGTAATATTTTGCAGGTGGAGTTCTTGATTTGCTTGGTGTTGACCATATTGGGCTATGTTCCTGGAATTATCTACGCGCTGTATGCTATCCTTTGTGTTGACCGTGAACCACCATATGATCATTATCGTGATCTTGCTTAAAATTTCACTATAATTGTTAATCTTTTTCATTTGCCTTATTGAATACACCATTTCATATTGTGTTGTTGTTGTCTTGTTTCAGCTTGTACTTTACTTCTGTGCTTGTAATTTAGACTTGAACTTTGGATGAATTGTACCCTATGTCACTTGTCCTGAATTCCCTTTTTCATAGTGCCGGGTTTATTTACTGATTATTACTTTTTCATCTATTTTCTAGTTTTTATGATGCTTTTATTATTCCTATGGCTTCTGTTGATGGTACTGGTATATTGTCTCTTTTCATCTTCTTGAGCCGAGGGTTTTTCGGAAACAGCCTCTATACTCCCTCGGGTAGGGGTAAGGTCTGTGTACACACTACCCTCCCCAGACCCCATTATTAGGATTTTAATGGGTCGTTATTGTTGTTGTCACTTGTTCTGAATCAACTGTTAAAGTTTAAATTTATGATTGGTCCCCTTATTGCAGTTTTTTCCTTGAGCCGAGGTGTATCGGAAACAACTTCTCTACCTTTACAAGGTAGGGGTAAGGTTTGCATATATACTATCCTTCCCAGACTTTACTTTGTGGGATTATACTGGATTTTTTTTGTTGTTGTTGTTGGTTCCCTTATTTTTTGGAGATGTTTATATGATTTCTCATTGTTTTGATTAGATCTTAGTGTCAATCTGTTGGAATTAGGGGTACATAAAAGATTCTATTTTGGTGTGGAGATAGACCAATGTTCTATTTATATAAGCTCCTAATTATAGTAATTTGATCTATTTAGCTATTTGCTTTCTGATTTAGTAGTACAGTATTTCAAGATTAACTTGGTGGTGTTGCCTAAACTGTGGTGTTGCCTAAATATATGTGTATGTAGTTATATAACCTAATTTTTTGCCTAGGCCATTTTTTTGTCGTCCGTTCTCCAGCCGGGGGTCTATCGGAAATAGTCTCTTTGTCATTTACAGGGCTTGTTGTTGTTTTAACCTAGCAAACTTTTGTTTCTTGCCTTCTTATTTTTTTGATACACAGTATATATTCATGTCAATCAAGTGTAACATGAAGTATATGTTCGTTCTTTGAGGAGCGCAATACCATGCAATTTAAGGTTGTGCGTTGAGGAGCATAAGTTTAAAGATTTAGCTCGTGTTTTGAGGAGTTTTGCGTTAGGTTGGTGTATTAAGGAGCGTTGTAACTTACAGTTTAGGCTCGTCTGTCGAGGAGCGTCAATTTGCATCCATTTATCTAAAAGGGGATTTAGTGAGCTCTTTTGGACTATAAGCGATGGTGATTGTGAGATTTTACTTGCATCGTCCATCAACGTTGTATCATGAATTCTTGTTATCTTCATAGAAATATTTTGTCAACTTTGACTTCTTTTAGTAATGATGAACCTAAGAAGTCTTTGTTTTCACATCGTTCAATAGAGTTGTAGATGGACTCATGACCAAATGATATTTGCAGTAATTTGGATTGTCACTCCTCCCAACTTTTAGCCTGTTTGGCCAAGCTTCTCAAGAGGTTAAAAGTGTTTTTCTTCTTCTTCTTTCAAAAGTACTTTTTTTCCTAATTTAGGCGTTTAGCAAAGCTTTTTTTGGGGAAAAAAATGCTTTTGGGAAGAAGCAGAAAAAAGTCGTTTCTTTTCAAAAGCAGAAACAATTTTGACTTTTCTTCTTGCCTAAAATACCCTTAACAAAATATAGTACAGTATATACCAAAATAACCGTTAAACCTAATACTTAGGATGTTAATGTATAAGTATTTCTTCTTATTTTTAGGATAACTTAAAAATATATAGTGACTTTTGGGATGAATGCTTTTATATTTGTTGAATGAATTTTAATATATTTAACTTATATTAAAAGAATTAAGTACTTTTTAATTTTATTTTCATTTTTTTTAAATAAAATGAAAAGATTTTAATTATTGCCTGTAATAACAAATTTTTGAGATTATTTATTTAAATATTAACTATTAAGTAAATCTATTCATATCCTTATTCGTAATTTGATACTTAAAAACACTTTCTGAAAAGTTTGGCCAAATATAAATTATTACTCAAAAGTGTCCAAATATAAATTATTACTCAAAAGTGTTTTTCAGAGTGATTAGCCAAACACAAACTGCTTTACTTTAAAAGTACTTTTTCAAAAGCACTTTTGAAAAAAATACTTTTCAAAATAAGCTGATTTTTCTAGCTTGGCCAAACAGGCTATTCATCAAGTCGCTTCATTTAGGAGTATAAGCAATGATGATTGTGAGATTTTACTTATCAGATCGTCAATCAACGTTGTATCATGAATTCTTGATATCGAGATAGATACAAGGTTACAGACAAATACATTAGGGGCGGGTGCAATGCATTATCTACGGGTTCAATTGAACTCATAACTTTTGATGCGGAATAAAAATTTATATGTAAAAATTCATTAAAATCATAAATATAGTAGATATGAACCCATAACTTTAAAAATATAATGAGGTCAATGATAACATCTTTAAAAGTTGAACCCATAGAATTTAAATCTTAGATCCGCCTCTGAATTTATACATAGGCCTTGGAGTGATTTGGATGTCAAAAGATGGATGATGCAACAACTACTTCTAATTATTTTTCTCTTGGAAAGACATGTGCATACTATTTTCAGCATATGACAAGAGAAATATTGTTATAAAAGATGTTGTATCATATATTGCCATTTATTTGTAGAGTTCTCATTATCTCGCCTCCAAATAAATTTTTTCGTTACCAACAATTTTTATTGAAACGCTTATTTAAATATTCTAATAGTAAACGTACTTCCCATGCATATTTGTTGTCAACTTTATTACGCCATATAAATTTTGCATTTTGAATACACATGTAAGGAAAATACATAGAGATTTGTGAAACAAAACTTGAAGAACAATATGTAAAATTTTCAGAAATAAAATTGCGGAACAAGAGAACGTAATATAGGTTTTTTTGTGTGGTTAAACTGTCTTTTTTTCTTAACCAAGTATAATATTTATATCCGCTAGCTCATATGGACTCTAGAGCTAGATCCTATACAATATCTCTATAAATAAATAAAAAAACTAATCAAAAACCAACTGATTTGCTGCTACAAAGAGTACCTAGCTCCTTATGTCTAGACTTTGACTTAAATTAGTTAGGGTACCTACTTAGCCTTTCTAACTCTTTTTGCCATTTAGCTTCTGTCAACCCTCGAATGTGCAAATCCAGTACAATTTCTTTGGTTCTCTTGCTGCATGTTGTCTCTTTTCCTTGAAATCTTCTGTTGTTTCTTTCTGCCCATATGTGGTAGACCGCTGCTGCAAATAGAAATACTAACATTTCTCCCTTGACTTTGCTGGCAACCCTTTTTGTTATCCATTCTATCTCCTCATCCCAGCTTCATATTTGATGTTTTTCTCCTATCCACTGCAACAATGTAGCCCATAAGCTTTCAAATATCAGTTGCTCTCTTGTCTCCTCAATGTTTTTTCCACACAGTACACAATCTTGTGATACTGATATTTTCGTAGTCGCTTAACTGTGGGTAATCTTCTATGTAATGCCAACCAAAGAATGAATTGATGTTTAGGCAATGCTTTGGATGTTATAGTTAATCTTTTCCAGGAACTCTTCTGATATTGAGGTCTTGATACATTGTAGAATTTCTTAATGCTGAATTTCCCTGCTTGCAGTAGCTATTCAAATCATCAATGAGACTTTTTTGACTGAACCATTCCCTAGCATCAAATATCTTCATGACAAGCCAACAACCTTGCTTAGGAGTGCTCATAATCTTGACACTTCTGTCTTTTATATAGAAGCTATGGATCCATTGCATCCATAAAGTATCCTTCTTTAAAGTTATAGCCAACAACAATTTGCAGAGTTCAGCCTTGTTCCAGTAGTAGATATCCAAGACATTGAGTCCACCTGCTGACATTGGCATACAGATGGTTTCCCAAGATATCAAGGTCCTCCTAGATGGTTCATTACTGCCAGTTTTACATGTTGTGACTATTAAATTGATGATCTTCTTAGGCAATAGGAACACCTATGCCCAGTATGTTTGCATTTCAAAGATCACACTTTTGAGAAGCTGAAGTCTCCCACTATATGATAGGAATTTGGTTGTCCAACAATTGATTCTTGCAGTAATCTTCTCAATTAGTGGCATCCATTATTGTATAGACAATTTCTTGGAAAACAATAACACTCCTAGATACTTGAATAGAAGTTCTCCTAGAGTGAATTGCATTTCTTCTAGTATCAGTTCTTTGAACTCTCTAGGAACCCCAGCAATATATAGTGACTCTTCTCCATGTTAGCCTTGAGACCTGAAACCTCAGAGAAGTGAGTGAATCTATCCGGTAACAAGCTTATTGAAATCTTGTCTGCTCTACAGTATAGGATCAAATCATCAGCAAAACATATGTGTGTTATGTTATTTCTGGAATATCTTAGATGGTAGTTAAAAGTCTGGATTGTGCTTCAACCTCTTTAACGACCTATTTAGATACTCCATCACCAATACAAACAGGTAAGGAGACATTGGGTCTCCTTGTCTTAGCCCTTTCTTTGCTTGGAACTTAGCTGTTAAGCCCCCATTCAATAGCAAGGAATAGCTGACAGTGGTCACACATTCCATTATCAATTGAACAAACCTCACAGGCATTCCAAATTCAAGCAATATCATCCTTAAGAAAGGCCACTATACTGAGTCATAAGCTTTCCTTATGTCTACTTTTATGCAGCATCTTGGTAAGACCCTATCCTTTGACCAGTTCATGTGCAATAATGATATTATCCAATATGTTCCTTCCCTCGTTAAATGCTGATTGAACAGGTCCCACAATAGAATCCACCACCAACTTCAATTTGGTTGTAATAATCTTTGAGATGAGCTTGTATAGAGTAGTACAACATGCTATAGGTCTGTACTCCTTGACAGATTTTGGGCTTGCAACTTTAGGTACCAATGTTACTGTGGTACAATTAACACTTTTCAGCAATTTCCCATTGGTAAAAAAAAAATCTTGAATAGCTTGTTTAACCTCTACTCCAATTACATCCCAGTATGCTTTAAAAAATTCAGCTGGGTTCCTGGAGCATTGTCATTTGGCAAGTCTTTAAGAGCTTGATCAATTTCCTTTTCTGTTACTCGTGTATTGAGAAGTTGTTGTTGTTCCTTGGTAAGACCATGACTATCTCTAGCTATCTCAATATCAATATAGGGTAGTTCAGTAGCTGCAGTGCCCAAAAGTATTTGGAAAAATCCTCTAAACTCTTGGTCTATCAATGCATGAGTAGTCACTTTATCTCCCTGATCATGGAATATGGATGAGATTCTATTCCTCGATTGTCTGGCCTTCAAATGAGCATGAAAAAATTTAGAATTTTGATCACCTGCCTTTATCCACATTGCTCTGGATCTTTGTGTCAGAACATGTTCATTAACTCCTTCCCATTTTTCAATTTGCAATAGTAGCTCCTTTTCCTTGACTATTAGTTGAATGTTGAATGGGTCTTCATCAAGTTCTCCTTGAGCATTCTCCAGTTGTTTCCTGAACTGGCCAATCTTTTTGTCCAGTGAAGACATTTCCTTATTCATGTGTTTTGTCTTATCCTTCAACCTCTGTAACTTTAGCCAAATTGAGAACATGGTATGTCCCTGAACTCTTTGATTCCATACCTCATGAACAACCCCATCAAACTCCTTCTGATTCAGCAACACAGTATATAATCTAAATGGTTTTGGCAAATAAGTTTTAGCTATATCGGTGTTGATAATGATCGGGGAATGATCAGAGACTCCTGACAATTCAAAAACTACTTCTATACTACTGTAATGAGTAAGCCAAGAAGCATTTCCAAAAGCCCAGTCAATATTGCTATAGATTCTATCCTCTGCATCCCTTTTGTTGCACCATGACCATTGACACCCTTTTCTGTCAATTTCCCCCGTCCAATATCCTTTATGCAGTCTTAAAATTCCACCAGTTCAGTTTAGTGCACAGGTTGTCTATTGAGTCGATCATGAACAAATAGAACATTGTTGAAATCACCTATAACTAGCCGAGCCTCCTGCATATTACCATGTATTCTTAGTTGCTCCCATAGTTCCCTTCTTTCATGGATTTTGTTCTTCCCATATACAAATGTTATATATCCTAAGAAATTTGATCCCTTTTCCTTCACTTGACAATGTAACATTTGAGGAGTTGCCAAATGTATATTGACATGCACCATACTTTCCTCCCAAAATAGCCAAATTCTCATATTGTTACTTATAGCTTCATCTAAATGCACTTTTCAGTCCTTGCTGAACTTTCTTTTAGTGTTATTAACACTTCTAGGCTTTATTCTTGTCTCAAGGCACCCTAGTAAAGTTATGTTATGTTTAAGTAAAAAGCCCTTGAGTTCTTTTTGCTTGTAGGGCTTGTTCAACCCCCTTATATTCCAAGAACTAATTAGAGCCGTCAATATGCTTTGGGCCAGCCCAGCCCGTGATTTAGCAGGGCTGGGCTAGAATTTTTGGAGTCCGTTTAAAAAACGAGGCTTTTAAGCCCGGCCCGAGTAAGCCCGTAGCCCGTGAGGCTTGACTGAGACTGGGCCGGGCCGGCCCGTGGGCCTAATAAAATATTTATTTAAAATATATAAAAAATAAAAAGTATACTTCCTTTAGAGATGAAAAGTCAGAATTGGATCTTGACTAAAAGGAACCAAAACTTGATCTTGAGAAGTTTCAAAAGATGATGTTGTCATGTATTGGAAAGACCATTCTAGAAAATATCCCGATCTTTCAATGATGGTGCGTGATGTACTTAGCATTCTTATTATCATTGTACCATCGGAATCAACATTTAGCATTGGTGGCGTATTCTTACAAAGTACAGAAGTTGCATTTATTATGAAAATGTCCAAACACTTGTTACTACTTGAAATTGGCTGCACAGGTTTTTCCAAACTCAAACTGGTAATATTTTTTTATGTGAATTTAAATATTATTAATTTTTAAAATTTAATTATTTTTAATATTTAACTAATTAATATTACATATAAATTGTAGATGAAAGTGAAGATGTTAAGTCAACCTTGTCACAAGCGGATTCAAATGTGTTTGATGAAGATGATGTGTTGGATATCTCATAAGCTTCATGAACGTTCTCTTGAATAGTTTGTTTTAAGTTTTGACTTTTAGTGAATGAAATATAGTCCTTTCTTTTACTTTTTTTAGTATTTATTATGATATATTGGAACAATATAAAAAGTTATTAAGTTTTGTGATTTTTTTCCAATAAGATATTTTTTAGCTTTTAAATAATTATCTTTTTTTAGATAAGAACTTAAAGAAAAAATATAAAATTATATTTTTAAAAATGATGGGCCGGCCCGTGGGTGCCCGCGGCCCACATAAAGGTAGGGGTGGGTTGACCATTATAAGGCCCATCAAAATGGTGGGCTAGCCCAGCCCAACCCGTCAATTGCTAAAGCTCACGTGGGTTGGGCTGGGCTAGCCTGTCCCGGCCCATATTGATAGCTCTAGAACTAATGATCATAGTGGATTCTTCTCATTGAGGCCAATCCCTTCAGTCACTCTTTCAGTGCTGCTATCTTCTTGTATTGTTAGTGGACTATATCTGTTTCTCTTCAGCATATTCACTAACTCTTTATCAGCTCCCTTTTGTTGTGTAGTTTCTTTAGCTTTCATCTTTTGCTTGCCTCTAGATTTCTGAACTAACTGTATCTCCATCTCTTGTTCAATCATTTGCTCTTCATGAACTTGACTAATCTGTTGTTTCTCTACTTGTGCAGGAATCTGCTCCTTTTGTATTGGTGGTTGCTCACTCGTTAGCTCTTTATGAACTTGACCATCCTTTTGTTCCCGTTGTTGTTCAGGAATCTGTGCCTTCTGCACTGGTATTTTCTCAGCAACATGTTTCACCCTCCATTGCTTTTTGTTATGGTGTTTAACTTCTTTCCCTTGACTCTGCTGCTGTTTCCCCATTTTTTCTACAATATCATTACTGGCATTGGTTTGCTTTTGTTGCCTTATTGGTAAAGCCTTCCCACATTTCTCATTATGATACTCTATTTGAAAACATTCTTCACAAAAAACTGGTTTCCATTCATAGTCCAGCTTTTGTTCTTTGTATTTCCCATCTTCTTCTTCTATGAACATTGTATCTGGTAGTTCATGTGATACATCCATTTCCACCAGCATACGTGCATAGGAAACCCTCTTCCCCTCTGATGTGAGTCTATCTGAATATATAGGTTTTCCTATGTAGCTGGCTATGCGCCCAAAATTCTCCTGTGTCCAAAATAGGATAAGGAATCCTGGGAATATGACCCATATTAGTATTGTCTGAGTCAGCTCTTTGCTCATCTGAAAATGTGGCTCTCACTGCTTCAAAATCATGGGTCTATTATAGTATGTATATGGGTCCTGTTGTATAAGTATGTTCTTATCATCTTCAGATCTAAATCTGAATATGAAATACCCATCATAATGTAGGAACACTTGAGGTGCAGTGATAAAATTCCACACCCCATATACAAATTTTAACATTTCTTTGAAAGAGGGAGTTCCACCCAGTACATACCCAATTAAAGTTTCCTTCCATTTCTGGGTTTGCTCTGCTACTTTAGCCTGATTCAATCGAACAATCTTCACTCCTTCCTTCATTGTTGGTAGATAGTACTCCAATTTCATCCCATATTGCTGAGCTCGATTTCCTTTTACCACATTAGCTAAAGTTGGCTCTGATTGACTAGGGTTTGCTTGTTGCACTGAAAAATTCAGCTTCCTCGATGCAGTATTGGCATCTATCTCTGCTGGTTTGGGATTCTCTTCTTCGATACATTTCGAAGCTTGCATGATTGTTGGTGCACTTCCCATCCCAGTCTTCCAGTGAACCAGCTGCATCTGACCTATTATTTATGGCACTCCTGATTCCGATGTTACCATTCTACCTCTGTCGTCCGTCTCCGGTATTCTAGGCGGTGCAATTTACTGTGATTTCCGTCGGGACATCGTCGTTGTGCGTACGTTAGCTTCCTGATTAACATGCGCCTTAAGAGCTCGGGTCTTTTTCTCCTTGAATTTTTTAATATCTACAAAATACATTTTTGTTGCATTTCTTTCCTTTTTCTTTTTTTCCTTTTTAATGTCATTTGTTCATTAAGATTTAGTATCTTTCCAAAAGAAATTTTTTCAAAATTTTCATTTTCTATTTTCTATCCCTATTACATTGCTTTAACCTTAAACAAGAAAAGAAAAGAAGACATATCATCCAAAGAGCTGTAGCGTTTGTACACTATATAGGAAAATGTGCTAAATTATTTATTTTGTTAAACATTTATTATCTTCTAATATACTAAGTTTTATAATAATTGACAGGGCTCCACGTGGAAGCTCATGAAATAGAGACTAAAAAAAAATAGTACTATGATTTAAGAAATATCCTACGCCCCTCATATTTTGCATTTTTTTGCCACACTATTTTGCATATAAATATCAGACTATCCTTGCCTTGCATTCCATCAACTCATCGTTTCTTAAACCCCCCCTACCCACCCACCCCCACCCCCCTACCCCCCAAAAAATGGTCTCAAGATGTGCAATTGTCTGTGAAGTTTTACTAGCAATCTTGCTTCCTCCTCTTGGTGTTTGCCTCCGCCGTGGTTGCTGCACTGTAAGATCCCCCCTCCCCCGCTTCCTCTTTTTTCTTTGTTTCAGTTTATGTGAATCTATTTTTTTAGTTAATTTTAAAAAGAATAAATCGTTTCCTAATAAAGAAACTCCTAGTTTAGGATTTTAATACTCCCTCCTATCCATAATAGTTGTACTCCTTACTAAATATATCTGGTCCAAAATAATTGTCAATTTAAAACATTAATGTATAATTTATCATTTTTTTCCATTGTATCCTTAGTATTAAGTGTCAATGAAATTAAAAGCTAGCATAAAAAAATCTAAGTGGAAGAGTAGAAATTCATAAATAAAGAGAACATTTTGATGAGAGATTAATATGTTGAATGATTAAAGAAATAAGTAAGGGTATTGTAGTAACAATTCTCTTCTATTAATCGTTTCTTTAAGGACGTGTAAAAGAGAAATATGCCAACTAATATCGATCAGATGGTGTATTACTCTTAATGAGAAGCTTTCTCGGGAGCACAAATGGTTTGTCATGTTTTACATCATAAGTTTTAAAAGATTTATACTTTACGTTTCAAAAGCATTTTTTTTTAAAATTCCGTATCGAGTCTAATAAATTCACATAAATTAAAGGGGAAAGGCGAATAAAAAAGGATCTTTTTTTTTTATTTTTAATTTTGTTAGTTTACTTGCTTTGGGTGATTATTTTAAGGGAATTATTGATATGGGTGTTATTTTTTGTTGTTGAAATTTTTGCAGTTGGAGTTGTTGATTTGCTTGGTGTTGACCATATTAGGCTATGTTCCTGGAATTATTTATGCTCTCTATATAATCATCTTTGCTGAGACTGAAGCACCAAGTGATCGTTATGACACTCTTGCTTGATCCTTATGTTGTGGTTGTCTTGTTTTAGCTTGTATTTTACTTATTATTTGGACATGAACTATGTATGTATATTGTACCCTATGTCACTTGTTTTGAATCAACTCTTGCAATATAAATGTATGTAAGTTTTCAGTGTTTTACATGGATTTTTCCTTTTACCTGCCTTTCTTGAGCCGAAAAGTCTATGAAAATAGTCTTTCTCTTTTTATAAAGTTGGCTAAGGTTTGCGTACACACTACTCTCCCTAGTAGTGGTTAAACCAGAAATTTTTACTAGAGTGTTCGACTTGAAAGAAGTGAAAAAAAATCTCCGACAACGGATGTTTAGTATATGTTATACACCTTAAAACCCTAATATTTTATCTATATATATAGTGTAATTTTTTATGAAAGGTGGTCAATTGACCACCATTCAAATAATGTAGCTTCGTCCCTGTTTTCTAAACCTTACTTGTGAAATCATATTGAGTATGTTGTTGTTGTCGTGAATATGATTATGAACTCTAAAGCGAGATTAGGTAAATGGTGTTGGAATTGGAAATAGGGGTACATAAAAGATTCTATTATGGTGCAGAGAGAGATCAAAGTTCTATTTAGTTAAGCTCCTAAGCATGGTAACCTTGTCTCAATTTGTATTTCATATTTTTCTTTTTCGTTTGTTTCAATAAGAATGTCATATTTTTTTATTAAAAAATAATTTTATTTTATTATTTTAATTTTTGATATTAATGTAATAATTTACAGTCACACAAATGCTTATTATTTGTTATAGAACACATGTTTTTTTTCTTTAACTTCGTACCCGTCAATGATTACTCTAATTAATAATTCCATAATCATAATCCTGGGATAACCTCTTAACCTGGAAGCAATCTTATGTTTTTCAAACAGGATATCATGAGGAAAATGTAATTATCCTATTTGTTAGGCTCAAAAGTTATGTACTATAATGCATAAGAGACTTACAATAACTTGAATCACATGCCGATGTGTGGTGGCGTATGCAGGAATTTTCATAAGCAGTGTCAATATTTGAAGAAATGAACAACTAAATAAATTACTGTAATGGCAAGTTGTATCATTTTTTATATTCGTATGCAATATTTTAGTTTTATATATTATTTATACATATGGATTACGAAAAAATTCCCATGAAACGGAATCACGTAACATCGCTTCAAGCACGGTGTCTACGCCCGTGTTGAATTGACATGACATATTTTCTCCATTATTTTACTTAGGCACAGTAAGATATATTTTGAGTGTCGGTAGCTAGTTGTACAAATGATTTGCTTGGTCCAAATTGTATTAAATTGTACAAATATTTTGAATTTGCTTGGTCCAAATTCTCCAACTGTTCAATGATCCCCCAACAAAAAGAGGAAGTAAAGGATACTGTTAAAGACATCCCTTTCCTCCTTATTTTGATATATATACTGCTGTTGAAGATATTATCCCCTTCAACTTTGGAGATGAATTAGGTACACTCTGCATAATATGTACCAAAAAGTTTTTTCAATCAAAGCCACGTATGTAATATAGTAATAATTAGTGGCATACGCATAACTTTTTGTAAGTGGTGTCATATAAATAACGGAGATGGGCCAAATATATCCTTGTAAAATGAAATAAGATTTAAATATACCCCTTATTATATTTTCGATCCAAATATACCTCTACCGTAATACTATTAGTTCAAATATACCCCTCTTCCATTAAGTTTGTGCAAGGTTGACATCCAATCCTACGTGGCACTAACATTTGATGAGGTGGATGCTACGTGGCATGTCTCCTCAGCACCCCTAACCCATTTTATCTCTCCTCTATATTTATTTTTCCGCCACTAAAATTTTCTTCGAGGGGATGGAAAGTTTAGTGATAAAAAAAAAATAGAAGGGAGTGGTAAAATGGGTTAGGGGCGTTGAGGTGACATGCCACATAACACCCACCTCATCAAATCTTAGTGCCATATAGGATTGGATATCCACCTTGGACAAACTTAATGGAAGAAGGGTATATTTGAACCACTAGTATTACGGTAGGGGTATATATAGACCGAAAGTATAATGAGGAATATACTTAAACATTTTTTCATAATAAACCAATCCAAACGGACTCTTACAACAACAACAACAACAACAACAACAACAACAACAACAACAACCCAGTGTAATCCCACAAGTGGGGTCTGGGGAGGGTAATATGTACGCAGACCTTACCTCTACCCGAGGGGCAGAGAGGCTGTTTCTAGGAGACCCTCGGCTCAAAGAGGCAACAAGAGACACTATATTAGTACTATCAATAGACTCATAATAAAACAACATAAAATATCATTAAATCTACAACATAACATAAATACCATAAAAACAAAGTTGTCCAACCTTTAAAGTTACTATAAATAAGGAGGAATGCGTTGTTGGTTGCTTTAACACCATTTTCTTGCAATATCAAACCTGTCACATCCCTTTTGACTATGGTAGGAGCAAAATACGGTGAGATTTCACTTAATAATTTTATATTAGATGAGCGACCATATTATATTTATGGTTTGCGAAACATGACCCATGCTACATAGAAGACAACAATATTTATTATTTTGATGTAACGGTGAATTATAATTTTGTTTGATGTAACATATATTTGTGTGATCAAGAGTGAAAGCAATTAATGAATTCACCATTCATGGTTTTGAGTTCAGGGTTTCTATATGGTGATATCGTTGCTTCTTTCATCAAAACCTAACGTGAAGTTAGAAAATTCTACCATTTCCGCGTGATATTAACTTACTTAACAACCCAAACCTTAAACCAAAGTGGTTGATTTTGACAAGTGAGGCTTGCTCAGTTGGTAAAAGCACCTCCACCTACGACCGTTAGGTCTTGGGTTCGAGTCACCATGGAGGGGAAGTGTAGAAACACTATAGATCCTCCTAATTTGGGAGGGGTTAAAAAGAAAAAAAAAGTGGTTGATTTTGGTTTGACTTTTGAGTTTCGTCAAACCTCCAATAATCTAGATATAAATTGATATGTGAATCTAGGTTAAATTTAGTACCCTTAAGTTGGAAATAGTATGATAAAATATAAAACATATAAGTTGGATGTGCTTCCATATGTATAGTCTCTTGATCTTAGCATCTTTATTATAGCAAATAAGACCAAATTTTAGTTTGTAATTCCTTTAATAACCTAGGGAGTATTTAGTTGGAAATTAAGTTTTTTAATCACATATACCAAACCAAACTAATTACTGTAATTTTTTTGAATTCATCATCAAATCAAACTAAATCAAACCTAAATCGATTTTTCTTTTTCCGTCTGACTCAATTTATCAGTATGGTTCGATTTACGGTGTTATTTGAACACTTTTGTTTGACGCGAATTCGAATTAGTCGGACAAAAAAGAACATAATTGATCACTGGAATTTTGTATCTTTATTTTACTTGAAGATCTTTTTATTCTGAAATTCATCAAAATGGAAATAAAATTGCTCTAGTCTAGTTAGGTATTTAGTAGGTCCTATGTGTAATCAAGGCACATTAACACACAACTATTGGAGTATAGGTAGTTTCTTCTCAGCAAAATATGAGATTTTTTTTCTCATTGATATTTATGACAGGACTAATAAAATCTTATATGCGACCATTAATTCTTTAGGAAGAAAAGGAAAACAAATAGCACGTAACATTTTTTTTATTTTAAAAAAAAAGAACCAAATTAATCAATATGCATGAAACTTGAAATTACAGTACTATTTAACTCTATTTTAAAAGGCATAATTGGGACTCGTCCGGGACTCGCCCCGGGCGGAGCACTCGTAAACGCCCCTGGGCTTATGTGTGGGGCTTAGTTCCGCGAGACTTACGCCTCGGCCATCGGGGCTTACGCTCCGGACACGCCCAACGCCCAACGTACTGGGCTCGCCTAATAGAACTTTATGCAATTGTATATAATTAACCTTATAAATCCTCAAATTTTCTTAATAAATCGTTGACTATTCAAAATTACTTTTTTCTTAATCATAAATCATTAAGTTGAGAGTATTTTATGTCATAATTAAAATAAAAATTATTACACACTATCCACTAAGACTGCTATGATAGTTAATTTTAAATAAATCTTTCATTTTAAAAAGTATTTACTTATTAACTTTTGTTACGTCTTTACTATATAATATGATCCATAATTTTTTTATAATTATTTTTATCATGTTTACGAGATACAATACTTATTAATTTAATAGCTCAGTATTAGCTAGTAACTATTTACAAATAATTAGTTATCATGGTAACATATGGTGAATTATGTGTCACTTTATTAACTTGTTGAAACTTAAAAATAATTGATGCTAGAGAATCATATTTAAATTGTGAATTATGTTTTTATATAAATTCTCTTTCAAATAGAAAGCATATTAAATAAAAGGAGTATTTTAAGAAAAATATAAAATTATAATATCGTCCTTAAGAGATACATATAAGATTTCGTATCGAATACATTACTTTTGATGTTTGAGTTGTAACGACGTTGCAGCTAATTTGCATATTATGATATATGTCATACTTTTCGCATTATTCATAGTTGAATTATAATTTATAAATATTTTAAATAGATTATTTGTTATAATTTTGTGATTTTAATGTAATTTTTATAATTATTTTTTATTTTATACTTTCTTAAAATTTTTGAAATTAGTAAAATTAAAGATCAGTGGGACTTACGCCCCATGTCTCAGGACTTACGCCTCGCCTCGTTAGAGGTAAAACGCCTCGCCTCGCGCCCCCACCTTTTAAAACATTGCTATTTAACACTAACATCAGCACTTATTTCTTTTTTAAAGGTCGAGAAGTTTGGGAAAGTTATTTTTGAAGATTTGATTAAATTGATTAGCCAAACTAACAGATACTCCCTTCGGTCCATAATAAGTGATCTTTTGGTCTTTGTATTTTGGTTCAAAATAAATGTCCTTTTTATATAATCAAGAATGAATTAACCTCTGTTTTTTAAATTTGCCCTTATTTTTGTATCCCAATGTGTCAAGTTACCAATATACAAAGTTCAATTAAGGGTAATTTAGTCAAAATACTTATTTAATTTCTAAGAGTTAGTATTTTCTTGAGAGGTGTGCCAAAGGTCAAAATAGGGGTGTCAATGATTCGGTTCGGTCAGTTATTTTATAAAATTTGTACCATACAAATTTTTCGGTTATGCTATTATGTATAATCAAACTTAGACTTTGAGAAACCGTACCAATCATATCGGTTACTCTCTCGGTTCGATTAATTTTTGTTATTTTTTAAATCTCATTTAAAAGTCACTAGTAGAAACAGAATGTAATAACATACGTACTTTTATAGGACTTAGCAAAACTCTCTAGACATTTTACTATTTAAAGGGTGATGAATTAAGAAAACATGAAAGATGACTAGAGTATAGATCCATCAAGCGTAAAAGAAATTAAGCAAAGAGTGGAAAGATATTAACCAAGTTGAGACTCAAGAATAAAGTTTATAGAAGATTAAATATTCGAAAATATAAAGTTAAATCATACTAAAGAAAACATATTCAATACATTGTAGTTTTCTACTCATAATCACTAGAATACCTTGTGTCTTACTAGTGAATATGCTGGAAATAGTTTAGTTTAATAGGTTGGGAATTTGGATTTTGACTTTAATTACTTGTTGTCTTGTAACTGTTTTCATAATTTCAATGTCCAAAAAAAAATTAATGCTTTATTATTTTTAAACTTAATATATAAGTATATTTTCTTATCTAGATTTATTCAGCACATTTTCGATTTATTTTCATAATATAAAAAAGCTACCCTAATTATCGGTACAGTTATAAATTTATATAAAAACCTACGATTTTAATTAAAAAAAACCTAAAAATCAGTTTGATACGGTATCGTTTGGTTGGTTTTTAAATATCCATTGACACCTCTATGTCAAAAGATTACTTATTGTAGACCGGAGGGAGTATCGAACATCGGATGACATACCGTAAATAGATTAAATGCATTCTCTAACTCTGTTCATATTTTTGTTGTGACAATTTTATCTTGTTTTCACATTTTGGTGGTAATATACTTTGTGCTTGGGCCAAAGCGTTTTGCTTCCGCTGCAAAATAGAGGTGGATTCAGAATTTTAATTTAATAGGTTCACCTTTTCAGATTTTGTAGTATTAATTTCATTATATTATTAAAATTACGGGTTTAAATCTAGGGTTCGTTTGGCCATAAAAAAATTCTTTTTTTCAAAATCAGTAAAGGCCATGAAAATTTCAAATTTCACTTGAAATTCAATTTTAAAACTTTTTTCGAAATTTGAAAAACTCCAAAAAGATATTTTTCAAAATTTTCAATTTAAAGCACTCATAAAATTTCAAAAATAGCTCCAAATTGTATTCATGTCCAAACATATACAACTTTAATTTTAAAATACCATTTTCAACTTTAAATTTTTTCCCCACTTTTTCCCGAAATTTCACAGTTTTTGTCCAAAAACCTGCCTAATACTTGATTTTGGTAATTTTTAACATAGAAATTCATAGTATATCGAAAATTATGGATTCAATTGAACCCGCGATCCAAGCGCTACGTCCGCTCCTGCTGCAGATGCTGCCCGAATCTCCCCATAAGCTTCCGCTTCCTCAGGAAAAGTCTGTTCAAGCTCTTCCAGTAGATGCCGACGCAAACCCTTAAATGCATCTGTTTTCCCCTGAGTAATTTGGTTTTTGACAATGCAATTGTTTAACACATCTCTCGTAAATTCATCTGGATTTTTCCCATTATCAATCAAGTTCAGGACCTCTATAGGCACTTGAATATTGCATTTTTCTCCGAATGTCGCCATATTATCAAGCTCCAGCACAAGATTATTCAGGCGTTGAATAAGGAGAAGTTGAGAGGAAACGGTGAGATAAAGCTTGTGGAGAATTCCTAGGGTTTTCTCGATTGAATCTATGCTTTGATTGAGATTTTGTTTCAAATCCTCGGCCAGTGAAACGGCGGTGGTAGCGGCGGCGTTGGCCGGTGATGCATCGTAGTATATAGGGTTTATTATTCCGTTGCCGCCGATGCTACCGGCGGAGGAGCTGTTCTTCGATGAGTTCATGCTTAGGTTTGGATTGTGAATTATGAACTTGTTTTGGTTTCATTCATTCATAATCTCATTATTTACCCATATTTGTATTAGTATTAAACCCACTTCTAATAGGAATAGGAAACCTATTTAGAGTTTGATTACCAAACCTATACAAATATAAATTAAATAAACTAGTAATAAGTACCAAATCTTAAACAATTCAATATTATATTAATAATAATCTTAGTTACCTGATTTTCCTACGGCTTGGAATAGCTACCTAAATTTCTTTCAGTTATAATTACTTTACGGTAAGTCATACTTTGTTGGGGTAAAACATTTTATAGATAAAATATTAGTTTCAAATTAAACATGCTATTAGGAATCATGCACGTGAAAGTAATAGAGTAATGGGTCGTTTGGTTGGAATACGGCTTATGCCGGTACAAGTTATGTTGGGATTAGTTATGTTGGAATTGTTATTTATTTAATGTTTGGTATGTTTTATTAAGAATGACAATTGCATAATTTCTAAGAAGAAGGTATAAGTTATACTGGTGTTAATTACTCCACCATCTGTAAGTATAAGTTATTCCGGTATTAAAATTAATACCGAGATAACTTATACCTGGTTTGCTAACCAAACATAGTACAAATTTTTATACCACTTGTATACCTCCTTATACCTCATACCAAACGACCCCTAAAGGTAGTGGCGGTAAAATGGTTCAAAGAAAATAATTATCCACTCATATTATTCATTAAAAATGGGTGAAATAATGAACTTTTAAAAAACAGATCAAATATGAATAAGAATCATATTATCCACTTAGAAAATGGATACCAATGAATAACTGATGGGTTTAACTTTTACATTTGTATAGTCTCAAATTGGATACCTCAAGTTTAGGGGACTAAGAATTTTTCCAAAAGTAATCATATTCATATAAGTCATGGATAATATGGATATCCATATTATCTGCCGGTTAACCCCTTTTTTATCCGTATTAAATATGGATCGGGTCAAAAAATTTATCTATTTTTGTGTTACCCATGTTCGACTTGCTCATATCTGATCCAACTTACCCGTTTGCCACCCCTAAGTAAGGGTGTGCTGTATTGGATTAAATCGAAATATCAAACCGAACATAACAACAACAAAAAAGAAAAAAACAACTATTGCTAGTTATATAAATGCTCAAAATTCATTTCGCTCCATTTGACCAAGTTTCATTCTCCTTTGGATGGACTTATTTTAAGTGACTTTTAAGCATAAGCTATAAATTAGGAATTCTAGCTTTTGATTTATTTTTTGTCATTTTAACTTAAAAATAAGTACTTACAAGCACTTTTTATTTTATTCAAATATTACAAAATGACTTAAAAACTATTTTGCTTTGAAATCACTTAAAATACGCCAATCCAAACAAACACTAATACCAGAAGATGAAGAGACATGGCTCAAAAGTTACCATCAAAGATTGTTGTAGAATAAAGGTACTCCATCATACTAAAATGTATCGAGTTCGAGCCTCGGAACAGAGTCAATTTTGATAAGGAATACTTTATCCTCAAAGTGAGACTTTCCGAAAGTGTCAATTCGAATTAGTTGAATCTCAAACAATTGTGTAAGGGGTGTCAACTGACACTCTAAAAAATTACATTGTGTAACTTTGTTTTTCTTATATATATATATACTATATGTTGGCTCCCCTTATTTTTTTTGTGGTGCTTACTTTTTTATATTTTAATATTCTTTAGTAAAATTTTTGGCTCCACCACTAATCTCAAACTCGATATACGAACACAAAATAAAATAAATAAAATAAAGGGCTTTAAAAGTTTGAATTTCCAATGTCGCAGCCGATCAAAAATCAATACATATTTCATGCTTCAAAGAAAGAAATGGTAAAGGCTCAAACTTTCCAATGACATCAAAATCATATCAACAGCTTAACAATTTAGCAACAAAAATCCTTCATCTCTTGAACAAAACCTGTATTTCACCTGCTCATATTTCCCAAATTCAAACTCAACTCATTCTCCACAATCTCCATTTCAACACTACCATTGCCCATAACTTCATCTCAGCTTGCCAATCTTTAGGTCTCTTAAACTCTGCTTTCACCCTTTACACCAAACTTATCAAGAAACCACACATCTTCATTTGCAACACTCTCATTCAAGCATTTTCACAAACAGAAGTTACACTGAAACGAAACTCCATTTCTATGTATGCCCACATGCATACAGAAGCCATTTTTCCGAATAATTATACTTTCCCTTTTGTTCTTAAGTCTTTGTCTGATCTTAAGGAGCTGAAACTAGGCCAATCTGTACATACTCACATCGTAAAATGGGGTCATGCTTGTGATATTTATGTTCAAAACTCGTTATTGAATTTGTATGCTTCATGTGGCAAGATTGATTTGTGTAAACAACAGTTCGACGAAATGCCTCACAGAGATGTTGTTTCTTGGACAGTTATGATTATGGGTTATAAAGATTGTGGGAAGTATGATGATGCGCTTGTTGTGTTTGAGCAAATGAGAAATGCGGGTGTGGCACCGAATCGGGTGACGATGGTGAATGCATTGTCTACTTGTGCTAATTTTGGTGCTTTGGATATGGGTATGTGGATACATGACTATATAAGGAGTGGGTGGGAATTGGATGTGATATTAGGTACTTCTTTGATAGATATGTATGGGAAATGTGGGAAAATTGAATATGGTTTTTGGGTATTTCAAGAAATGAAACAGAAGAATGTGTATACTTGGAATGCTGTGATCAGAGGGTTGGCATTGGCTAAAAGTGGGGAGGAGGCGGTACCATTGTTCTTTATCATGGAGCGCGAAAATGTCAGCCCTGATGAAGTGACATTAGTTGCTGTGCTTTGTGCTTGTGCATATTCCGGAATGGTTGAACAGGGTAGAGAAATCTTTTCTTGGCTGATGAATGGGAAGTATGGATTTCCACCTGGTGTGAAACACTATGCATGTATGGTTGATCTATTAGCACGCTATGGGCATTTAGAAGACGCATTTAGGATGATCAAAGAGATGCCAATGGAACCTACGAAGAGCGTTTGGGGTGCACTGCTTGCTGGCTGCAGACTTCATGGCAATCAAGAAATGAGTGAGTTTGCAGCTTGGAAACTTGTCGGATTGGCACCTAAGAATTCGGCCTATTACGTTGTCTTGGCTAATTTATATGGTGAAATGGGAAGGTGGAATGACGCGGAGAAAATTCGAGCTATGATGAAAGAGAGGGGACTATCAAAGGACTTGGGTAGTAGTTCAGTAGAACTTGAGGATCAAAAGGATCTACTGGAATTGTTAAGGTGACAATGTGTGATATCATTTGCATATGATAGTTACATATTGCTGATTGCTCAAAGATTTTAGACTAGTAAGCTTTCAGACTAGTTGTTCTCCATACTGCTTCCTCTTCTGTTTTGAGTTCATTACCTCACAATACTTCAATATTGTTTAGAAAACAAGAGTTACCTGGTACAAGCGTTGGTGGATAGAGTTACCCGATATCTATATTGTTGGGAGATAGCAAGTATTCCGTGAAATTAGTTGAGTTGTATGCGAGCTGACTCGGACACCGCAGTTAAAAAGCAAGAAAAGTGTTAGAACCAGGATAATAAAATTAATTTTCAAAATGCTCAAAATGAGATATCTTTTGATTGTTATAACCAGTGGCGGAGCTACATGCACCAAAGGGGTGTCAACCGACAATATCGCCGGAAAATTACACTGTATAGCTTAGTAATTTTTAATATATATATATATATATATATATATATATATTCTTGATGAGTTTATTTTTTTATATTTTGACTCTCCTTAATGAAAACTCTGGCTCCGCCACTGGTTACAACTCGATATAATAATCACTTCAACTCGCCAGAACCGGAGATAAAACATGTCTTCAATTGTGACCAAAGCGTCTCCAAAATTGTTAGTACTACAATAGTAAAACATGCTTTGAGTGCATGTTAGGAGTTTTTCTTGAGACGACGAACTTCTATTGGATGACCACTCTCAGAACTAGAGCCTTTTACGAGGATTATTTAAAGTGGCTATATTTGCAAAAAATTTCAAATTGTGGCGAATATTTAAAATACAGGCTGAACAAGTGGTTATACCAGATAAATAATTTGAACTTTTAGGATTTAAGTTACATGTACTGACCATAAGAAAAATGTTATCCTGTTACTGCAATTTAACTTGATATAATATGTTGTTACTTTATATTTCAAGTTATCTGTTATGGAGCAGGGGCGGAGCCAGAGTGCCGACTATGAGTTCGACCGAATCTAGTAACTTTGATTAAAACCAAGTATCTATCTTAGAGAGTTTATTGAATATGTATAAATTAAGTATTAATTTAGAACCTAGTAATTTAAAAAAATTTGACTCTCGAACCCATAAGCTTAAAATCTTGGCTCCGCTTCTATTATAGGGTACTTGTTATGAAAGGTTACCTGTCGTTGTAGTTAACTTAACCTGTTAGTGTAAAAAATTTATTTTATTAATGTACAAAACTTAAACTCCTAACTTCTAAATTAACTCAAATAGCCACACACTCAATTGTTTATACTAAAAGAACCAACAAATATATAATATATATTAAATAAATTCACGTATTATAATTAATATATAATTTATATATACCAGATAATTTTGAATTTATAGATAAAGTTCTAAAATTTAAATTTAAATTAAATCTATATATATATATATATATTAAAGCAAGAAAGTTACCATATATAATTGACATTATGGTTAAGCCAAGTGGCAAGCTAATAAATGTCAATAGTATATGGTAACTTTATTCTATATTTGACTATTTTAGTTAAATACAAATATAATATAATATAATATAATATAATATAATATAATATAATATAATATAATATAATATAATATAATATAATATAATATATATAGAGAGAGAGAGAGAGAGAATTTGAATTAAAAGATAAGTTTCAATTTATAGATAAAGTTCTAAAATTTGAATTTAAATTAAAAATAAAATTTATTTTTTTATCATGTTATCATACTTAATTCGGTTAATGATCATACGCAATCATGTTAGGAACTTTTGTAATTTTTTCTAATTATTTAAATACTACTTTGCCTCTAGCAATAAAAAAAAAATTACTCCATATAACTATAAAACTCTTTCACATTTAAAATCCTATAAGTATAGTTTTTTGAACACTGTAGCTAGATTTGAATAAACAATTTTTTTTTAAATAAATGTAATATATAGGGTACACGTATATGTTTATCTAAATAACAAAAAAGAGTTTACAGAACCAAATAAAAGTTTACTTACATATATAATAAAGTAAACATACATGCTGGAGAAAGAAACATCACAAAATCAGTCAATATTAAAAAAAAGTTCTTTCCTTTTTCTTGAAGAATATTTGTGTTACAACCCATATCCACATGTGTTAGTTCATGCCATATATTAGTTAACATAAATCCAAGAAGGAATTATCTTTGAGATGATAAGAAGTCAATCCTATTGGTCTTAAGTGATACAAGAGTGTATAAGGGTGATTAACCAATATTAGAAGTTAAACGAATCAAGGATGTTGTAACTCGTATTTTCAGGTAATCTAGCGGTGCTTAATACACTCAAGAGGTCATTTATTAAGGTATTTTAATCATATAATATCCGTATCATAAGTCTTGAAATCAAACGAGTTATGAAACAAAAGTCGACAAAAGTTGTCGCAACTTAGGTTCATAATTTTACTTAAACATTAGGTCAAATTTTTCTAATCTTTCCTCATAATTTACAAGGAATTACGGGGTGATCTACCCACCAAATTAAAGATCTATGAGTCTAGTTTCCAACGCATTAAACCGTTCATCGATACGATCTCGGAGTAGAGAGATATTCGCGTTTTCGCGAGACTGCGCCAAGCACCTCTCTATGGGGCCCACTAAGTCGGTTTAAGATATTTGGACTTATATAGGATGACCACAACCCGTTTTTAGTCATTTCTTTTCACTATTTTCAGAACTTAGAACCCTAGGAACATCCTCTCAAGGTTCTCTCAAGATTCAAGACCCAAAAAAGGGCAAACAACACAAATCAAGTGTCGGGAATTCCGTGGCGCTAGTAAGTCTCTTGTTCTTCTTGTTGTTGCTCATTTTTGTGTCGTTCCAACTCGTGTGGGAGGTTGTTTTAAAGGGTATATATTCTGTAAATACTCCCTAATGTTCTTAATATTAATCCTAGGTGATTTCAAGCCTTCTAAAGTGATTCTAGTGCCGAAAAACACTAATTGATCGCTAGTTTCATTGTTTTGTTGTTGTGGCAGCATTGGAGGGATATTTCTTGGAAATTTAAGGTCAAATTGGAGTTGTTCTTTCTGTATAAAGGTAAGTAACCTCTTACTCTATATGTATTTAAGATTATCCAAGTTGCGGCTAAGCCATTGAAGCTAGAACTTGTGAGATATATATCGAAAGGTTTGGTAGTAGTGTTATTGTTTTGTGGGCTGTTTTGCGTTGTTGTTGGGCTGCGTATTTTACTACTATCTTGTGGAGTTTTGGAGGAGGAAGGGTGTGGAGAAACACCATATATATGTAGGTTTATGGGCTGATAGTTATTCGTAACATTTCCAGGTTGTTTGACACGACTACGGTGGTCGTCGTATGTATGGAGTGATTAGGCTGTGTGTGGACTATTTCGGGAGGCTCAATATGTTTATTATTGATAATGTTTGGGCTGTTTGGTGATTGTTTTGAATGGTGTGAGGTCATATATATAGGGGAGGTGTTGTCCGTTTCATCGTAAAATAGGTTGTGGTCGATACATAATAGTTATGACGCTTAAATGATAACGATAGTATCGTTTCTCTTATTGTAGACTAAGGAGTTTTGACAATTGCATAGCTTGAGATTGGGGCAGTATATACAAGGTATGTGAGGCTATCCCTTTCCTTCTTTTGCACGACTCCGATTGTACATAATGTAATGAACGAGCTTCCAAAGATACTCTACTCTTAGAAGCTAGCAGTACTTACATTGTTTTCCCTCTTATGGAACGATTGATGTTAATGTTACTTCTCTTATTCTTATGTTATCAATGTTGTTCGTACTTCCTAAATCTTATAAGGTTCATAGTGAAGAGTTAGTCCTAATAACGTGTACAGAGGATACCGACCTTACGTCACTCCGAAAGGTTTAGAATGTGATTCCATGAGTCGAGCATGCATTATATATATGTATCTATTTTACTCTACCGGGCCACGCTATAGTTGGCCGGGTACGGCACCTATTGTGCAACCACTGATCAGTTGGGTTTTACCGAGCTCCACGTGGCCGGGTACGATTCTACCGAGCCTATTATGGCCGGGTACGATATGATGATGATGATGCCCACAGAGGCGAATGCTTTAAAGGTTTATGTATTTATACATATGTATCATGCATTTCATGTAAGTAGCCCTCAGAGGTACTAAGATGTTACAGGTTGTATATTCTCTATCCTTGCTTACATTACGGATCGTATTTATGGTTCCTTGCCTTACATACTCAGTACTTTATTCGTACTGACGTCCTTTTATTTGTGGACGCTGCATGTCGTGCTGCAGGTCCTGATAGACAGGCAGGTACAGCTCCCCCACCACAGTAGATCAGCGGTGATTGGCGAGATCCCTTCTCCGGACTTGCCTTGGTCTTGGTATGCAATTTTTGTTATAGACATTATGGGTATGTCGGGGCCCTGTTCCGGCTATGTTGCAATACTTATGTTCTTTTAGAGGCTCATAGACAGGTGTCGGCTCATGTATAGTTTGGTATGCCTTGTCGGCTAGTTTTTGTTGTATAGTCTTTCATAGTAGCGTGGTAGCTCATACCTTACATGTAGTTTCTTGATTGTCTGGTCATCCCCTGCTATGTATATTCATGCCATCATATTTTATTGCTGGTTGTCCATGATCTAGGTCTACCATTTATATTGATCTCGTCAGCCTTAAAAGATAATAATGAAGGTTAGATGAAATGTACGTTGGTGCTCGGCAAGTGTGGTCGGGTGCTAGTCATGGCCCTTCAGTTTGGGTCGTGACAAACTTGGTATCAGAGCAAGTCTGTCCTAGGGGTTGTCTATGAGCCGTGTCTAGTAGAGTTTTGATTATGGATGTGTAGCGCGCCACATTTATAATCAGGAGGCTACATGACATCTAGGGTTGTTACCTTCTTCCTGAATCTAGATCGTGCGTAGAGTTGAGTCGTAAGTGTTTGTCTCTAATATTCACCTTGTTTTTTTCAGTGATGCCTTCGACTAGGAAGCAAACGATTAGTAGGCGGCTTGATACAGCAGCGGGAGAGGGTACCAGTCAGGTGCCCCAAGTCAGAGCAGGACAAAGTGAGGCTCAAAGTGAGATGCCCTCTCATACCTCATCTACTCCATCTCCTCCAGAGGATATTAGAAGGCACCCAGCGCCTCCAGTTCCTTCGTCTGACACTCCAGACCAGGATATGTGGAGTACTTTGCAGTTATTGACTAGCTTGGTAGCTGCTCAGGCTCAGAGGCAGAATACAGGTGCTGCTGAGAAACCAGTTAGTACAAGAGTTCGTGATTTTATTAATTTAGACCCTCCAGTGTTTACCGGATCAGACCCCAAGGAGGACCCACAGACTTTTATTGACCAGGTTCATCGTACACTTCGGGTTATGCATGTTAGTGATACAGAGGCAGTAGATTTGGCTTCTTATCGGCTACGGGATTTAGCGGTTCTCTGGTATGATAGTTGGGAGAGATCCAGGGGTCCGAACCCTCCTCCAGCTGTGTGGAAGGAATTTTCTGAGGCCTTTCTTCGTCACTACTTGCCAGTTGAGATACGACGAGCTAGAGCTGATAAGTTCTTGAACCTTAGACAAGGTAATATGAGTGTACGAGAGTACAGTATGCAGTTTAATTCTTTGGCAAGGTATGCTCCCCATATGGTGGCCGAGATGAGTGATAGGGTGCATATGTTCGTGAATGGGTTGGGACCACATCTGATAAATGAGTGTACGACAGCCTCCTTGGTGGAGGGCATGGATATTTCCCGTATTCAAGCTTATGCCCAGACCCTAGAGGATCGTAAGCGCCAGCAGAGGGCAGTTAGGGAGCAGGATAGAGGCCAGCATAAGAGGGCGAGATTTGCAGGGTATTCTGATGACTTCAGAGGCCGCATCAGGCCACAGTTTTCGAGGAGTTCGGCGCCACCTGTAGCTAGTGCTCCTCCACAGTTTCAGAGGCCTCGATATGATCGATCCTATTCTGGTCCAGGTCAGAGTTCGCGGGCATCTGGCTCACAACATCACAGGGATACTAGTCAGATGAGACCCCCAACACCACATTGTGATCAGTGCGGTAAGGCCCACTTTGGACTGTGTCGTCGAGGTTCTGATGCATGCTATTCGTGCGGGCAGCCTGGCCATATGATGCGGGATTGTCCTAATAGAGGAGGTGATGGTATGGCTCAGCCGACTGGATCTGTGTCTGGTTCTTCCTCATCAGTTCGACCTCCAGCACGGGGTTTTCAGCAGTCGACAGGTCGTGGTAGGGGTAGAGGTGCAGTGCCGAGTTCGAGTGGTGCTCAAAATCGAACCTATGCTCTAGTAGGTCGACAGGATCTCGAGTCGTCTCCAGATGTTGTTACAGGTATTATATCTGTGTTTTCTTATGATGTATATGCGTTGATTGATCCGGGATCTACATTATCATATGTTACACCCTTTGTGGCTAATAAGTTTGGCATTGAACCTGAATTGATAAGTAAACCCCTCGCGGTATCTACTCCGATAGGAGATTCTGTGATTGCTAGAAGGGTATATAGAGGTTGCACTGTGATGATTTGTAGTCGTCAAACCTCGGCAAATTTATTTGAGTTAGAAATGGTTGATTTTGATGTGATAATGGGAATGGACTGGTTGGCCTCATGCTATGCAAATGTTGACTGTCGTACGAAGATGGTTAGGTTCCAATTTCCGGGTGAACCCGTCATTGAATGGAAAGGGAACATTGCTACACCGAAAGGTAGGTTTATTTTCTATCTTAAGGCAAGGAAAATGATCTCAAAAGGTTACATTTATCATCTCGTTCGCGTTAGGGATGCGGAGGCGAAACCGCCTACTTTACAATCAATCCCTGTGGTTAACGAATTCCCAGATGTTTTCCCAGATGAACTCCCAGGCCTTCCTCCTGAAAGGGAGATTGAGTTTAGCATTGATGTGTTGCCCGACACTCAACCGATCTCTATTCCTCCATACAGAATGGCCCCGGCAGAGTTGCGAGAGTTGAAGGTGCAGTTGAAGGACTTGCTGGATAAGGGCTTTATTAGGGCTAGCACTTCACCTTGGGGTGCACCAGTCCTATTCGTGCGGAAGAAAGACGGGTCGTTACGGATGTGTATCGACTATCGACAGTTGAATAAGTCTACTATAAAGAACAAGTATCCACTTCCAAGAATTGATGACCTGTTTGACCAACTCCAGGGTGCCAAGTATTTCTCCAAGATTGATTTACGTTCAGGGTATCATCAGGTAAGGGTTAGGGAGAAAGATATTCCAAAGACGGCCTTCCGGACAAGATATGGGCACTTTGAGTTCTTGGTGATGTCGTTCGGGCTAACAAATGCCCCAGCAGCTTTTATGGATCTCATGAATACTATATTCAGGCCCTATCTTGATGTGTTCGTGATTGTATTCATTGATGATATTCTAGTGTATTCTCGTTCGGAGGCGGAACACGCGGGCCACTTGCGGATAATATTACAGACGCTTCAGGATCGTAAGTTATATGCTAAGCTCTCCAAATGTGAATTCTGGCTGAACTCAGTAGCATTCCTTGGCCATGTGATATCTGATGAGGGCATTAGTGTCGACACTCAGAAGATCGATGCAGTAAAGAATTGGCCGAGACCTACAACACCATCAGAAGTCCGCAGCTTCCTAGGACTTGCAGGATATTATAGGCGGTTTGTAGAAGGATTTTCCTCTATATCATCACCATTGACTAAGTTAACACAAAAAGCTACCAAATTCCAGTGGTCTGACACTTGTGAACGTAATTTTCAGGAGCTGAAGAATCGATTTACATCTGCACCAGTGCTCACTCTTCCTGAAGGAACAGAAGATTATGTGGTATATTGTGATGCCTCAGGTATAGGTTTGGGGTGCGTATTGATGCAGCGTGGGAATGTGATTGCTTATGCATCAAGACAATTGAAGAAGCATGAAAAGAATTATCCAACCCATGATTTGGAATTGGCTGCAGTAATATATGCTTTGAAGATATGGCGGCACTACTTATACGGCGTCCATGTTGACATCTACACAGATCACAAGAGTTTACAATACATCTTCAAGCAGAAAGAGTTGAATTTGAGGCAGCGTAGGTGGCTTGAATTATTGAAAGACTACGACGTCGAGATATTGTATCATCCCGGTAAAGCCAATGTTGTGGCAGATGCTCTCAGCCGTAAATCAATGGGAAGCTTAGTACATATTGAGGCAGGTAGATGGGGGTTGATTAAAGAGCTTCATCAGCTAGCCAATATGAGAATCAGATTGTTAGACTCTGATGACGGAGGTGTTACTGTACAGAATACATCAGAATCATCTTTGGTAGCCGAGGTAAAAGCACGACAATATGAAGATCCTATCTTAGTACGATTAAGAGAAAGCATTCAACAGTGTAAAAGTATGGCTTTTGGGATCGGAAAAGATGGGGCACTGAGATACCAGAGCCGATTGTGTGTGCCTAATGTGGCAGGGTTGCGAGAGAAGATTATGAATGAGATTCATCAATCCCGATATTCCATCCATCCCGGCTCGACAAAGATGTATCATGATGTCAAGGAGCAGTATTGGTGGGATAATATGAAGAAGTCTATTGCAGAATTTGTGGCCCAGTGTCCCAATTGTCAACAAGTAAAGATAGAACATCAGAAACCCGGTGGATTGCTTCAAAATATAGAGATTCCGACCTGGAAGTGGGAGGTGATTAATATGGACTTCAATTGGATTACCTCGCTCTTATCATAAGTTTGACTCCATCTGGGTGATAATTGATCGACTTACAAAATGTGCCCATTTTCTGCCAGTGAAGACAACTTACACGGCTGAAGATTATGCGAAGTTGTATATCAAGGAGATTGTTAGGCTTCATGGTGTGCCCATATCTATTATATCAGACCGAGGAGCTCAATTTACGGCTAACTTTTGGAGGTCTTTCCAGAAGGGTTTAGGCACACAAGTAAATCTCAGCATTGCATTTCATCCGCAGACTGACGGACAGGCTGAACGTACCATTCAGACACTGGAAGATATGCTACGAGCATGTGTTCTAGATTTTAAGGGGAATTGGGATGATCATCTTCCACTCATAGAATTCGCCTATAACAATAGCTACCATTCCAGTATTAAAATGGCCCCATACGAGGCACTATACGGGAGGAGATGTAGATCACCAGTTGGATGGTTCGAAGTCGGTGAAACAGAATTATATGGGCCAGATTTGATTCACCAAGCTATTGAGAAGGTGAAAGTGATACAGGAGCGATTGAGGACGGCACAAAGCAGGCAAAAATCTTATTCTGATGTCCGACGTCGTGATCTAGAGTTTGAGGTTAGTGATTGGGTTTTCCTGAGGATCTCACCAATGAAGGGTATTATGCGTTTTGGGAAAAAAGGTAAGCTGAGTCCAAGGTATATCGGGCCGTATAAAATTCTTCGACGGATTGGACAGGTTGCTTATGAGTTAGAATTGCCATCCGAATTGGAATTTGTCCACCCGGTATTCCATGTATCTATGTTGAGAAAATGTATTGGAGACCCTTATCGAGTCGTCCCTATCAAAGATGTACAAGTTACAGAGGACCTATCATATGAAGAAGTTCCAGTGGCGATATTAGATCGGCAAGTCCGCAAGCTGAGAACAAAAGATGTAGCTTCCGTCAAAGTATTGTGGAGGAACAAAAATATGGAAGAAATGACATGGGAAGCAGAAGAGGAGATGAAGTCTAAATACCCTTACTTATTCCAGAATGAAGATAACAAGGATGCTGGTGGAAGACAGAATACATTGGAAGGTGAAACGGCTCTATGAGGTAAGCAATAAATTGAGAATACTCCTCCTTAATACAAAATGGTGATATGTAGATAATGTAAATACGCATAATGCTTTGTGTAGCCTTGTGAAGCCATATGTTGGGCTTAATTACTTGCAAGTTTTGCTAGTGACCATTTTATAGGGGAAAATTGATCGGAAATTTCCATTGGAATCCACGATGATTTAAACTCCCCATAAACCCTTACATTCGAGGACGAATGTTCCTAAGGGGGGAGGGTGTTACAACCCATATCCACATGTGTTAGTTCATGCCATATATTAGTTAACATAAATCCAAGAAGGAATTATCTTTGAGATGATAAGAAGTCAATCCTATTGGTCTTAAGTGATACAAGAGTGTATAAGGGTGATTAACCAATATTAGAAGTTAAACGAATCAAGGATGTTGTAACTCGTATTTTTAGGTAATCTAGCGGTGCTTAATACACTCAAGAGGTCATTTATTAAGGTATTTTAATCATATAATATCCGTATCATAAGTCTTGAAGTCAAACGAGTTATGAAACAAAAGTCGACAAAAGTTGTCGCAACTTAGGTTCATAATTTTACTTAAACATTAGGTCAAATGTTTCTAATCTTTCCTCATAATTTACAAGGAATTACGGGGTGATATACCCACCAAATTAAAGATCTATGAGTCTAGTTTCCAACGCATTAAACCGTTCATCGATACGATCTCGGAGTAGAGAGATATTCGCGTTTTCGCGAGACTGCGCCAAGCACCTCTCTATGGGGCCCACTAAGTCGGTTTAAGATATTTGGACTTATATAGGATGACCACAACCCGTTTTTAGTCATTTCTTTTCACTATTTTCAGAACTTAGAACCCTAGGAACATCCTCTCAAGGTTCTCTCAAGATTCAAGACCCAAAAAAGGGCAAACAACACAAATCAAGTGTCGGGAATTCCGTGGCGCTAGTAAGTCTCTTGTTCTTCTTGTTGTTGCTCATTTTTGTGTCGTTCCAACTCGTGTGGGAGGTTGTTTTAAAGGGTATATGTTCTGTAAATACTCCCTAATGTTCTTAATATTAATCCTAGGTGATTTCAAGCCTTCTAAAGTGATTCTAGTGCCGAAAAACACTAATTGATCGCTAGTTTCATTGTTTTGTTGTTGTGGCAGCATTGGAGGGATATTTCTTGGAAATTTAAGGTCAAATTGGAGTTGTTCTTTCTGTATAAAGGTAAGGAACCTCTTACTCTATATGTATTTAAGATTATCCAAGTTGCGGCTAAGCCATTGAAGCTAGAACTTGTGAGATATATATCGAAAGGTTTGGTAGTAGTGTTATTGTTTTGTGGACTGTTTTGCGTTGTTGTTGGGCTGCGTATTTTACTACTATCTTGTGGAGTTTTGGAGGAGGAAGGGTGTGGAGAAACACCATATATATGTAGGTTTATGGGCTGATAGTTATTCGTAACATTTCCAGGTTGTTTGACACGACTACGGTGGTCGTCGTATGTATGGAGTGATTAGGCTGTGTGTGGACTATTTCGGGAGGCTCAATATGTTTATTATTGATAATGTTTGGGCTGTTTGGTGATTGTTTTGAATGGTGTGAGGTCATATATATAGGGGAGGTGCTGTCCGTTTCATCGTAAAATAGGTTGTGGTCGATACATAATAGTTATGACGCTTAAATGATAACGATAGTATCGTTTCTCTTATTGTAGACTAAGGAGTTTTGACAATTGCATAGCTTGAGATTGGGGCAGTATATACAAGGTATGTGAGGCTATCCCTTTCCTTCTTTTGCACGACTCCGATTGTACATAATGTAATGAACGAGCTTCCAAAGTTACTCTACTCTTAGAAGCTAGCAGTACTTACATTGTTTTCCCTCTTATGGAACGATTGATGTTAATGTTACTTCTCTTATTCTTATGTTATCAATGTTGTTCGTACTTCCTAAATCTTATAAGGTTCATAGTGAAGAGTTAGTCCTAATAACGTGTACAGAGGATACCGACCTTACGTCACTCCGAAAGGTTTAGAATGTGATTCCATGAGTCGAGCATGCATTATATATATGTATCTATTTTACTCTACCGAGCCACGCTATAGTTGGCCGGGTACGGCACCTATTGTGCAACCACTGATCAGTTGGGTTTTACCGAGCTCCACGTGGCCGGGTACGATTCTACCGAGCCTATTATGGCCGGGTACGATATGATGATGATGATGCCCACAGAGGCGAATGCTTTAAAGGTTTATGTATTTATACATATGTATCATGCATTTCATGTAAGTAGCCCTCAGAGGTACTAAGATGTTACAGGTTGTATATTCTCTATCCTTGCTTACATTACGGATCGTATTTATGGTTCCTTGCCTTACATACTCAGTACTTTATTCGTACTGACGTCCTTTTATTTGTGGACGCTGCATGTCGTGCTGCAGGTCCTGATAGACAGGCAGGTACAGCTCCCCCACCACAGTAGATCAGCGGTGATTGGCGAGATCCCTTCTCCGGACTTGCCTTGGTCTTGGTATGCAATTTTTGTTATAGACATTATGGGTATGTCGGGGCCCTGTTCCGGCTATGTTGCAACACTTATGTTCTTTTAGAGGCTCATAGACAGGTGTCGGCTCATGTATAGTTTGGTATGCCTTGTCGGCTAGTTTTTGTTGTATAGTCTTTCATAGTAGCGTGGTAGCTCATACCTTACATGTAGTTTCTTGATTGTCTGGTCATCCCCTGCTATGTATATTCATGCCATCATATTTTATTGCTGGTTGTCCATGATCTAGGTCTACCATTTATATTGATCTCGTCAGCCTTAAAAGATAATAATGAAGGTTAGATGAAATGTACGTTGGTGCTCGGCAAGTGTGGTCGGGTGCTAGTCATGGCCCTTCAGTTTGGGTCGTGACAATTTGTTTGAAGAGTCAATTTGCATAAATGGACATTAAACAAATAACAAAACTTTAGCTATACAATTGCTATCATTAATTTGAATTTAGCACATTCAAGGAATTGAAGGGTATAAGCTGAAACCCCTTCATTTAGCTGTAGTCAAGCCAATATTGCAAGAGTATAATATTTTTTTCGCTAAAGAATATTAGTTAGGAATCATTAGATTATGTGAAAGATTTATTTTTTTCAAACTCAACAAGAGAGAAATTTGTTTCTAACCGATAGTTTCTATAGTGACTTTTAAGTGTAACAAAGAGTATATATAAAAAACAAATTGGTATGACATGAAATATTTTTTTTAAAATATAAACAAATTATTTCGAAAAAACTCTTTACTTTTTTTAATTCAAAGATAATAAAAATATAAGATATTTTTGAACATTAGTAGAGAGTTTTAAAATTATTATAATAGAATTTATATTATGGATAAACTCAAAAAATCGAAACTTATGGAACATTTACATAATATCTGGCCATATTTATTGTTTACTTTTTATAGCTAATATAAATAAATGATATACCGACAACATACGATTATACACATGATTATATAAAAATTACACATCATTCAGTTTTCTAATTTAAATGGTCGGGCGAGCACCTATTTATGCTGGTTAGATAAAGCCAAAAGAAAAATATGAAATAATTTCAACCAAAGACTAAAAATATAATTAAAGTTCTTATGTAGAATTATTTTTATTAAAACTCATCCTTTTATAGTGAAATAAATTAATTTTTGTAACAAAAGAAATAATGACATGAAAAAAAGATAAAAGAAAATAAATATTGAAGATGACTACAAATTTCTTCTTATGTTTCATCTTTGTTGAGTATAAAATTTTTGAAAGTTAATCTCATCGATTTCAAATATTTTTTTTTTCAACTCAAATACATAGATTATAAGATAAGGATATCTTAAAATATTTTTTTTAATTTATATTATGTGTCGTTTTTAAAAAGTCACTATTACTAACAAACTGATATGATATTTGAATTTTAATTGGAATGCAATTTAAGTAGTTTGCATTGAGGTTAAGCCAAGTATGGTGTCGAAGAATAAACTACTTGACAATTTTAAGACAATATATGCAATGTTTTATAATAATAATCAACTAATTTAACATTTAATAATTTAAAGAACAATTTTTTTTGTATATATAGGGTATTAAAAATTCAAATTCTAGGTCTAGAGATATCGATAAATTTAAAGTGGGGTCATACTGAAATAAATCCGGCCAAAGAATCATTTAAATTTTTAAATAGCCGATTAAAATGAATTTTAAATTAAGGATAATATCTTCACTTGCATCATTATAAAGATAATCATTATTATAATATATATATAAAGTTTTAGAAATTGAAATTTCAAAATAGAAATATTTTTTGAAAGATAAAATCATACCGAATAAGAGTGCAAGTCGTAGTATAAGAGTCACGCCGTAATCAAAGAATCGTTTATATCGTGTCAACCTTTGTGTTTTGCCATAAATATGAGTTATTATTTCACTTTGTGGCTATTTTTAGGTTCCAATGACACCTATGAGAATAATGCAAAAATAAAATTATCACTACGAGAATTGAGAAAATGTTAGTCTTTTTTCATGTAGTGTTTCTTAATTAATATCTGACAATTATCTATAGTTATTTAGAAGGTTTAAATATTAAGGTTATTTACATATAATTCAAATAACTCGGATATTTAACATGGTTAATGTCAAATATCAAAATGGATTAAAAAGATTCACTAGCTAAAGAATTTCTTTATATTTTTAGATAGCCAACTAAAATGAGTTTTGAATTAAGAATAATATTTTTAATTACATTATTATAAAAATAATTATTATTGAAAAATAATGTTTTAGAAACTGAAATTTTAAGAAAGAAATATTTTTTAAGAGATATAAACACACCAAATAAGAGTTCAAGTAGTAGTAAAGAGTTAAGTCTTATCCAAAGAGTCATTCATTGTCTCAATATTTGATTGTTTTGCCATAAATATGAGTTATTATTTTGATTCCTGACTATTTTTAGGATCCAATAACACCGGCAAGAATGATATTAAAAAAAAAAAGAAATTGTTAATTTTTTCACGTAATTAATATCCAATGATTATCTATATTTACCGAGAAAATGTAAATTTTAAGATTTAAATACAATCGAAATAACTTAAATATTTGATATAATTAGTTTCCGCGCGGCTACTAATACTAGATTGTGTAAAGATGCATCACTCCTCCTTTTCTTTTTGGGGGAAATTACTAATAATCCCAGAATTAAAAATTGATAGCAACTCAAGAGGAACTTCCCATCAGAAATGGACGATGACAAAGAGAAAATAGCCGAGTCAGGGCCTAGCCATGACTGGGCCGAGTTAACTCAGCTATGCCTCATCAACATCCTCTCTCGCCTCTCCCTCGAAGACCGATGGCGCGGAGCCATGTTTGTCTGCAAGCCATGGTTTCAAGCTTGCAAGGATCCTAACCTCAACTCAGTAAACGACATCGAAACTCAGTTCGAATCGGCCACTGAGTCGTCTCTTTACTGGACGCCCGAGTTCGAGCGCAAAATGGACAATATGCTTCGATCTGTTGTACTTTGGAGTGATGGATCTCTTACTACCGTTCGGGTTAGACACTGCTCTGATCGTTCCCTAGCTTTGGTCGCTGAAAGGTAATCAAAGTATCCACATTAAAAATACTGTGTTATAATAAAAATTATTATTATTCTATATATTTTTGTTTTGAGAAGTTTCAGATAAGAATGTATGATAAACAGGAAAAACTAAATTGAACAATGCAAGCTCTACTTTCTATAGGAAGCTAATCTAACTTGAACAAATACAATATGACTGAAGCTTCCTGAAAGTAACTTAGATAGGTCATAGGTATTTGAGCCATCTCAAAAGAGATTATTTGATGAAAATAAAGGCTAATTTTTTCTTCGCGCTCACCTCGACTAATTCCACATGATATCCACTACCTCGGGTATTGGATAACTCTATCTACGAAGGCTTGGATAGATAGGAAGAAGTCACCTATTGTTTTTGCCTGCACTAGTATTTGAACCTAATATCTCATGGTTCTTACAACGACAACAACATAACAGTATATTACTACGGAGTAGGGTCTGGGAAGGATAATGTGTACGGAGAACTTACCCCTACCTTGTGGAGGTAGAGAGATTATTTCCCTCGGCTCCACAGACCCTCGGCTCAAGAGGAGCAGTTCACATGAGACCTCATGATTCTTAGCCCACTTTATTGACTATTAGGCTACAACCTTGGCTGGATGAAAATAAAGGCTAATTATTGCCTTTTCATGGACTAATCTCCTAAGCCAAGGGTCTACTGGAAACGGCTTCTCTGCCTTCTTAAAAATAGGGATAAGGTTTGCGTACACACTACCCTCCCCAAATCCCACTTGTGGGATTACACTGGGTTTGTTGTTGTTGTTGTTGTTGTTGTTCATGGACTAATCTGATTGAACACAATGTAAGCTCCATTATCTATTGGAAACAAATCCGACTTGAACGAAAAATATCTAACCAACACTATTAAAATATACAAGTCCATTTGATCAAATGCTAAGTTGTGGTCAATCAACTAAGGGCCAGATGTTGTCATTTCATAGATAAAGAAGATAATCAGGGAAATAGAACATTGTTATGCATATATATGATAGCAAACATTAAGGTAAGAAAATAGAAGAATAGTACATCTTATTTACAACCCGATTTCAGTTTGTGTTCCTTTCCTCCTTCCGTTAGTTTATCCAAGGTTCAGTGCTTTTGCAGTTTGACATGGTATTTTTTGAAGTTTCTGCAAGGGTCCAGTTGTCCCGATTTCTTGGTGTAATATGATTTATGGTAACTTCCGTACAAAGTGGGGTTTTTTTTCTTCCATTCAAGTAGGGTGATCTGTTTTAGCTGTTTAAATCATTATTTTGAATGTGAAAAAGGTCTGCTGCTTGTGTAGTCATGTTTGTTCCGTTTGAAAGCTGAAACTTGAATAGGAGTATTAATTCAATTCAAAAGAAGCGTGCGTTTTACTTCTCACTTTTCGCTTCAAGTCTCATGAATTTTGTTGCTCTTTTGTGTTTTTCGCTTTTCTTAGTACTGCTTTAGTGTTTAGATCGCACTTGGGCTTTATCCACACTTACTGTGACGTTTCAATGACCAATGTATAAAAAGAGCCAGAAAATTTTGAATTCATGAAACCACCAAAGGATACAAAAGGTATTTTAACATTAGTGATGAAATGTTTTTGCAAAGAAAAAAGGAATCAACTTATATTAAAAAATTGTTGTTTCTTATGCTCTCTCTGGGCTGGAACTTGGTCCAGCACACTAGGAGACAAGTTCAGGATGTTAACTGAGCGTAAACCAATGAGGGATAATCATAATAAAGCTTACAAGTTATTTTCTGATGTAATTAAAGCGCAAAGAGAGTCGTATTGGTGGCCATAATAGTGAAAAATGACAGTGGATGCCACCACCACTTTATTTCTTTTTTTCTTTTTGGGGTTCTGAAGTGTTTAATTTCTGTAGGTATCAGGGTTGGGCTTGAGCCGAGGGTCTATCAAAAATAGCCTCTCTACCTCACACAAGGTAGGGGTGTCTATGTGTATCCTACCCTCCCAAACCCCAACTGTGAGATCATACTGGGTATGTTATTGTTGTTGTTGGATATCAGGGTTGGGGTTTGTGTCATTAAAGTAACCATATTTAAGAGGAGAATAAACTGAATTCACACGTTAGAGCACTCCTCTCAGGAAGAAGACTTGATGCAGTTGGAGCTGGATATTACTTTCTTGTGGTTTACAGTGGAGGCTAAATCTTAAAATATATTTGATCAAATTGGAAAAAATGGTATGTTATCTGATGCGTTTGATAAGAAATTGCCTAACTTTTTATGCATCAAAAAAGAAAAAACTACCATTCTTTAAGAAATAATGGAGTTTTGTTTCAGCTTAGACTTTATTTTTTCTGTCTCTCTTGATTCCTTAAGATGGAGAACTTGACTGGATTTTAACTTTCCTAGTCTGGTGAAATGTGAATCATGGAAACTACGGGATGATGATTTCTGAGATTCATGTTAGCTGTATCACTTGAAACCTCTCTACTTGATGGATCTAATGTTCTAAGGGCAACCTGGTGCACAAAGCATGCCTCGTTCGCGCAGGGTCCGAGGAAGGGCCGCATCCCAAGAGGATCTGATGTAGGCAGGCTACCCTGATGCAAGCATCCTTCATGGATCTATTCTGATTAAATGAAATTTTACTTGCTTCCACCAACCTTAAGTTTGTAGTTAATGGTGGTAGTGATTCATTCTCTATTATTTACATATACGATATTCCTTTTGGTTTTTGGCGCCTACCATTTAAAATAAACCCGTTGGTTTTTCCAGAGATACGGTTTTGCTTTCTGATAACTTTGGTGCTTCAAAAAGATGATCTTTTCCTACGTTTGGGTATGTTATCTGTTATCATGTTTGGTGCTTATGAATAGCGAATAATGGCTATGAATATTCTTACAGGTCCCCAAACCTTCAAGTTCTCTCTATCAAAAGCTGTCAACACGTAACTGATGAAACGATGTCTAAGATTGCCTATGGGTGCCCTTGGCTTAGGGAACTCGATATCAGCCTCTCCTATCAAATATCTCACAAGTCTTTGGCTCTTATAGGACATCATTGTGCTAATTTGAGAATTCTGAGGCGAAATTTCACGAATAGGTTAGATCGTTCCAGACAACAACGTTTTATCCCCGGGGAGTATCTAGATGCCTGTCCTCAAGATGGCGATTCAGAAGCTGCTGCAATTGGAAAATTTATGCTCAAACTTGTGCAACTTGAGCTTCGTTTCTCCGACTTGACTAATCAAGGACTAGCTTTGATATCTGAAGGGTGTATAAACCTTGAGCATCTGGATCTCACTGGATGTACAAATGTTACTAGCCGGGATATTTCAAATGCCTCGTCGAATCTGAAGCAGTTGAAAACCTTGAAGAAGCCTCAGTTTTACATTCCGACGTTTGAATCTGAAAGGTATGGTCACTGGCAACTGTATGATGAGCGTTTCCAGACGGGTGACTTTCGAATTTAATCAGGCAAAGTATGAGAGATACATCATTGTTCAACTTATTGTACATTTTGCTTTTAAATTACTTATTTCTAAATAGGGCTATGGTACAATACCTATATCTTTTAGAATATGAGAAGAAACTATTATGGATTGAAATTTACGTAAATAAAAACTATTATAGAGTGGAGTGAATGCAGAGGATTTATGTAGCTGATTTAGTAGTTTGGATAATTGACTTTTTGAAAATAGCACAGTTAATTTATCATGTTAAGCAGAACGGAAAAGGGCTAAATATACCCTTCTACTTTCAAATATTGTTTATGTTTACCTGTACCCTTCGTTATACTATTGGGTTATCCATACCCCTACCGTCATACTATTGGGTTATCTATATTCCTATTGTCATACTTTGAAACAAAAATACCCCTATTTTTTGATGGAGTGCAACGTGGCAGCAGCAGATTAAAACGACTCATTTTTTTTTTACCCGACCCGTTTCTAAAAAACCCACAACCCGACCCCTATTTTCATTTTTTTCCAGTTTTTTTTTTTAAAAATTCAGTTTTTAAAAAACGAAAATATTATGTTAAAAAACAAAAAATATTTTTTTCTGTTTTTACAAATTTATTTTTCCAGTTTTTACAAAACAAAATTCTTTTAAAAAACTAAAAAAATGAAAAAAAATATTTTTCAAAAACGAAAATATTTTGTTGAAAATAATTTTTTCAGTTTTTAAAAAACGAATTTTTTTTCTGTTTATACAAATTTGTTTTTACAAAAAGAAAATCTTTAAAAAAACTGAAAAAAAAACATTTTTCAAAAACGAAAATATTTTGTTGAAAATAATTTTTTCAGTTTTTAAAAAACGATTTTTTTCTTCTGTTTTTACAAAAAAAAATTCAGTTTATACAAATTTGTTTTTTCAGTTTTTACAAAAAGAAAATCTTTAAAAAAACTGAAAAAAAAAACATTTTTCAAAAACGAAAATATTTTGTTGGAAATAGTTTTTTCAGTTTTTAAAAAAAGAAAATATTTTGTTAAAACTGAATTTTTTTTCTCCAGTTTTTACAATTTTTTTCAGTTTTTACAAAAAAAAATATTTTGTTAAAAAAACGATTTTTTTCAGTTTTTACAATTTGTTTTGCAAAATCTTTTCAGTATCTACTCTGTTTAAAAAAATGAAAATATTTTGCAATTTTTTTTAAGTTTTACAAAAAGAAAATTCTTTAAAAAAACTGAAAAATGAAAATATGGTTCGGGCTGTGGGTTTTTGTAAAACGGGTTAGGTAAAAAAAAGGAAATGAGTCATTTTAATCTAGTGTTGTCTCGTGGCACTCCATACAAAATAGGGGTATTTTTCTTTCAAAGTATGACGATAGTAATATGGATAACCCAGTAGTATAACGTAGGGTACATGTAAACAATATTTGAAAGTAGAGGGACATATTTGGTCCTTTGCCGTAAGCAGAAAGAAAGGTGGGACTTTTTTGATGATGAAGTCCAAATTCATCCCTTAACCTAGGGGCTTCACTCAAAATGTTCTCTAATGTATATGGAGTATATAATAGTGCTCCCAAGATTTCAAAACTACTGCACATTTAGCTAGCATTTGGACATAAGTTTGTTTACAATTTGAAAAAAAAAGTTTTTTATGATGAGGTAAAAAATGATTTTTGAAAGTTAATTATGTTTGGACATGTGCATTTTACTTGAAGAAAAGTTGAAGTTTTGTGAGTAGAAAACTTCAAAAACTTGAAAACTAGTTTAAGGGTCCATTTGCCCATAATTATTTTTTTTTTACTTCTTTTCAAGAAAATTTTTACTTTTTTTCGAAATCAGCATTTGGCCATGAAAATTTCAAATTTCACTTAAAGTTGAATATCAGAATTTTCGGAATTTGAAAACTTCAAGAAGTTGTTTTCAAAAAATTTCACTTCAAATCACTCATAAAAATTCAAAAAAGTTTCAAATTGTATTCACGTCCAAACACAACTCTAATTTTTAAAGACCATTTTCACTTTTTTTTTCTCCCCAACATTTTAGGGAATTTCACAATTTTTATGTCCAAACGCCCATTAAATCAATTTTTGAAACTTGAAAAATTCATCTTCAAAAACTGATCACTTTTTATAACCAAATAATGTTTTTAAAATATTGTTGAAAAACAGTGAAATTTTTTTTATTGCCAAATGGGAGCTTAATCTAGTCCAATGAAATTCATCTACGTTTGAGAAAAGTACAAATTTGAAGCTTCACTTAAAAATGCTCTCTGATACATACAGCAGAACACTAATAACACTACAAAGTGATTAAATATGATGAAATTATTTTAGTGGATATATTTTATAAATATTTAGTTAATTGGACTAAAAACTAGTTATACAATATAAATCACGTGTTTGCTTTTATACTAGACAAATTTTGATAAATTTTTATTTTTAAAATTTTAACTTTAACTTTCTTAAAAAACTTTGAGAGAACCAGAGAAGAGCTAAGTAGAAGGATATACGCATCATAATTCCAAGATTATATCTTATATTAATATGGCAAAAAATAATATCACAACTGTGTGGTGTAAAAAATCACAAAAATTCTTATACCAAAGCAAAAAAGAAAAAATAAACCAAATAATTATAAGATAATCCACAATTTATCTTGGGATAATTATACTATCATTTTCACTCATCCATGCTGTTCTAACTTCTACATGAAGAACTATTTTGAGTGAAGCCTCAAACTTTAGTGATTATCATTCACAAATGCTCAATAAAGAGATATTCTTTCTATCTCGTAATCTTCTTTTATATTTATTTAAAATTAATTTAACTTTTAACTTTATCCTTAATAAGATAATTTATAATTATTAAATATTTATAATTTATTTTATACCATAAAATCCAAAAATATTTATTTATTTCTCAAACTCCATGCGATGAAAACAACCACTAATATTCGGAGGGGTGGGTTCATGTAAACCCATTCTCCTCTCCCTAGATCATGTATAACACCAGTAAAATTTAGCTCAAAATACTTAAATTAACATGGGTAAATCCAAGCTCAAGTGAGCAATTTAATGCACGGATAAAGAAAAGTGCACCTTCTACCTTTTATAGCATGTTTGACCAAACTTCTAAAATCAACTTATTTTGAGAAATGCTTTTCTCAAAAGTATTTTTTAAAAAAGTGTTATTTGTGAGAAACAGTTTGTGCTTGGCTAATTAATTTGAAAAGTACTTTTGAGCATAATTAGTGTTTGACCAAGCTTTTGAAAACTCCTTCTAAATGTATTTTTCTCAAAAGTGTTTCCTAGAAAAGTGCTTTTGGAGAGAAGCTACTTTTTTTCTATTTCTCAAAAACTGCTTCTGCTTCTACTCAAAAATATTTTTTTCCTTTAAAAGCTTGGCCAAACACCTCATTGTTTGGCCAAAAGTGCTTTGGGCCAGAAAAAAACTTTTGGCCAAAAAAAAAAAGAAAAAAGCTTGGCCAACAGGCTATTAGTGAGGGGTTCGATTCTCATACTCTTTCTTCTTTTAAATCATATTTCATCAATGAGATTTTTACATTCCTATATACTATATGAAACTATATTACCTTCCCTACTCAAGTTTTACTATAATTATATTTTATATACCCAATTATCATTTATGTACATTTTGAGGGAATTAATGATAATAATTAATGTCCTAAAATCACTCTAACATATCTTCCATTCCCCCACGTTTCTCTCTCCACATCCCACATCCCACCCCTCCCCCACGTATCTTGCACAAGAGAGCAACAATTCCACCATTGACAACCATTAAAAAGCTTTGAAGCTTTGAATTCGAAATTGGGTTTTCAAAAAATATTATTTGTTTGAATTGGATATTATTGCAAAGAATTGGGAATTCTCTCTACGTCTCTCTCTATCTCTCAATCCCTAATTTCAGTAATGTAAAGTAAAGGAAAAGAGAGCAGCAATTTTACCATTGACAACCATTAAAAAGCTTTGAAGCTTTGAATTCGAATTTGAATTTTCAAAAATCATTATTTGTTTGGATTGAGTGTTGTTGCAAATAATTGAAAATATAGTTTGGAGTTTAAATCTCAATTTTGAGGGGTATTGGTGAAGATTAGACTTAGTTTTGGCTGAATTTCAGATTGAAACTCGACGAAGAAGAAGAGGACATGATATACATTATATTTACGAAATTGTAGTAAAATTGTAGAAAAATTATTTATATATTTTTCTTTTATTTATTTAACTATTGTATAAAAAAATGGATTAATAACGGATTGAGAGCCTTTAAGGTGGAATGTATATATTTTGTAAATAAAACTTGTGTAGGTCAGATAAATAACAAAACATGTACAATTTTTGTAATAAAGTTTTAAATAGTGTGTAGGAATGAAAAAATCCCTATTTCAATTAATAAATAGGATTGATCCCCATGCCTTTGCCGCTTTTTCTAATTAAACACACTTCTTTTATTTGTTTCCTTTTTTAATGGTTATATATATATATATATATATATATATATATATATATATATATATATATATATATATATATATATATATATATATATATATTTTCCTTTTTCTTTCTTTAATCTTTGTTTAACTTATAAATAAAAAATATCTCTTAGCCACCCTCTCAAAAACTCGAGGTTTTTGGTTCTCATGGTGCATCCATGCTATTGAAATACGGAAAATTTTATTTTGTGTCTCCATTAGTTGTATGTGGTAACTTTTTTGTCTTACAATTTTGTGGACCCAGATTTCTGTGGATCTAGAAGTGTAAGATTGGGGTCCACAAATTTGTGAGACAAAAATGAGCCTCATACAATTAGTGTCAGTTGTATGAGACACAAAATAAAATTTCTCTTGAAATTCTAGAAACGCCTATGCTAACATTTGTACCGGAATAAGCTGTCTACATCATATTTTTGAGGCACAATACTCCCGAACACTACGAAAATACGGAATACTTTGTGAACCGTGCTTCTCTTCCTAAACTCAATGCTAATCAACACATAAATTGAGAAGGAAGAAGAACTAAATTGACAAAACTACCCCTTACTACCACTTATAATAAGCTCAGAATCAAAATTTGGTAAAGAGGAGAAGTTCCATCAGAAATGGAAGATGACAAAGAAAAGAAAACCGAGTCATGGCCTAACCATGGCTGGGCCGAGTTAACTCAGTTATGCCTCATCAACATCCTCTCTCGCCTTCCCATCGAAGACCGATGGCGCGGAGCCATGTTTGTCTGCAAGCCATGGCTTGAAGCTTGTAAAGACCCTAACCTCAACTCGGTAATCGACCTCGAAACTCAGTTCGAATCGGCCACTGAGTCGTCTCGTTTCTGGACGCCCGAATTCGAGCGCAAAATGGACTCTATGCTTCGATCTGTTGTACTTTGGAGTGATGGGTCTCTTACTACAGTCCGGGTTAGACACTGCTCTGATCAGTCCCTAGCTTTAATTGCTGAAAGGTAAACAAAAGTACTCAATTGCTTTTAATTTCAGTAGTTAGTTTTTTGTTTTTGTTTGAGAAGTTTGTATATTTCCCGTATTCTCTTCAGCTGAAATTTAGGTGGTGGTATTTGACTCAGACGCAGAAATTAAGAAAAAGTAAGAAACTTTTAAAATTTGTGGTCTAAAATAAACGATAAATATTTGTGTGGATGTAGAAGTTGTAAGAATAAATTATTTCTGAATAGGAAAGACTGACATTCATTTTGGGGCCGATTAAAATAAAAAGACAACAACGACGACGACCCAGCCAGTATAATCCCACAAGTGGGGTTTGGGGAGGGTAATATGTACGCAGACCTTTCCCCTACCCGGAAGGGTAGAGAGGCTGTTTCCCCTACCCCGATTAAAATAAAAAGAGTGCCCCATAAATTGGGACGGAGGGACTAGCTTTTAGTACTAATTGATGAAAAGTTCTTAAAACGGGTTTTATAAATAAGTAGTAACATATTTGTATAGAAGTGTTGAAGTTGAAAAAAAAAAGCAGTTGAGGTGTTTAGTTTACTTATTCTGTTAAAATGACCGAAATATCGTTAAAACTGTTATCACCGTAAAGGAGCTGATTAATCCAAGATAATTGATTCAAACACAAAATAAGTTCAATTCACTTTCACTTGATCCACCTCCCAACTTGATGAAGCTAATGTGGTTTTGCTCTTAAGTTTTTAGTTACTGGTAAGTGGTAATCATCAATTCTCTATATTTACTTATTAGATATAATAATCTTACTTTTGTTTTTTTGGCATTGCCTACCAGTTAAGTTAAACCCATAGATTTTATTCTGTTAGTTTGCTTTTTGATAATCGCTTTTCTTGAGCCGATGGTCTATTGGAAACAATCTCTTTATCTCACACAAGTTAGGGGTAAGGTCTGCGTATACCCCACCTTCACCAGACTCCAGTTGTGGGATCACACTTGGTATGTCGTTGTTGGTTTGCTTTCTGATAATGCTGGTGCTTCCCGAATACAATCTTTTGCCTAGTTTTGGAAAAGTTTTCGTCGTCGGTATTTATGACTGGTAACAATGGCTCTGATTCTTTACAGGTCTCCAAACCTTCAAGTTCTCTCTATCAAATGCTGTCCACATGTAACTGATGAAACGATGTTTAAGATCGCCTCTGGGTGTCGATTGCTTAGGGAACTCGATATCAGCCTCTGCTATCAAATATCTCACAATTCTCTTGCTCTTATAGGACAGCATTGTGCTAATTTGAGAATTCTAAGGCGAAATTTCACGAGTAGGTTAGATCTTTCCCAACAACAACTTTTTGTCCCCGGGGTGTATCTAGATGCCTATCCTCAAGATGGCGATTCTGAAGCTTCTGCAATTGGAAAATTTATGCTCAAACTTGTGCAGCTTGAGCTTCGTTTCTCCGACTTGACTAATAAAGGACTAGCTTTGATATGTGAAGGGTGTGTAAACCTTGAGCATTTGGATCTATCTGGGTGTACAGATGTTACTAGCTCGGATATTTCAAACGCCTCATCGAATCTGAAGCAGTTGAAAACCTTGAAGAAGCCTCAGTTTTACTTCTCAATGTTAGGATCTCACACTGAGAGGTATATATGGGCACTTGCAGCTGTATGATGAGCGTTTCCGGACAGGTAACATCCGAATTTAATCAGGCAACGAATGAGCGATGATACATCGTTGTTCAACTGCTTGTATATTGTGTTTTCTAGTTGTGTATCAAACAGGGCTATGTAAAAGTAGAGGAAGCTTTTGTTTAACGCTCTCGATTACTTAGTAGAAAGGTATTCGACAGGCTTTAGCTGTGTGCTACATTGCAACCAGTTTGTCCAGTCGCAACTTTGCAAATCTGTAGCCCAAAAGATAATAAGCTAAGGTTCGAAAAATAAGTAATTTTTTTCAGGCAAGGTTCCTTTTACTTTCTCCTTTGGACAAGTTTAGAGATCAAAGTTGGAATTATGTCTTAGTGATTGTTAACATGCACTATGGTACAGCCAAACTTTTCCCCAAGTCTTGCTGAGAAGCAACTATTATTTTTGCAACTGAAATTGTCACTTAGAAGACAGTCTCCAGGGCATTGTTGCAACTAGGGGTGTACATAGATCGGGTTCGTTTGAATTTTTTTAATTACCAAACTAAACCAATGATGTTTGGTTTTTAAATTTATAAACCAAATTAAACCAACGAAGTCGGGTTTTTCAATCTCGATTTTTTCCGTTTTTTTTTTAAATTTTTTTCGGGTTTTCGGGTTTTTTCCAATAAATTCTTCAAAGCACTTAATATATACCTTGTGCTCCAAATATTTCGTTAGTCCTAGTAAGATACAACTATATAATGTACTTTCCAAGAAATAACACAATAATATGAGACAAGACATTTGCATTATACCAAAATATTCAATAACAAAGATAATAAAGTTACATAAAGCAAATGTTGCTAACTAATATGCCATAATGAAAATTAACATAATCTAAAAATACTATGTAGGTCATGCTAAAATAAGTACAGCTAATAAGTACTATTATTTACATAATTAAATACTAAAGAAAAAGATAAACTAACTTATGCATTTTCATTATAAACTAATAACAACAACAACAACAACATACACAGTATATTCATATATGTGATACCCCTACCCAGTAAAAGTAGAGATGTTGTTTCCAATAGATCCTCAGCTCAGTAAAGAGAAGGAGGAGAAGAAGAAGAATAAGAATAAGAAGAAGAAAAAGGAAGAAGGAGATGGGAGGGGGAGGGGGGGGGGGAGAATAATTAGTACCAAAATATTAACAATATGAGAATAAACAAGTGACATAATACAGGTCTGAGAAATAGGAAAGTACATTCTAGTTACTAGTACTACAGGTAAGAAAGGAGGAAACTCTGACCTACCTACTAACTTTCTACACTATCGTTATTTCTAATGTTGAATTGAATTTCTTTTGTTAGCATTAATATTGATTTGAACTTTGTTTGAGTTACTACATTTATGGAGATATAAAATTTATTTACCATTCAAGAATGTTAAGTTCGTTAAAAGATTAAACTGTGAAAAAGTTTAAAAAGTTACATTGCAACAAAAATTTATATGTATAAAATATTTTTAAAAATTATATAAATGTACTATCGGGTTGGTCTCGTTTCGGTTTAACTTTTTAAGTTAAAACCAAACCAAAATAATTATGGTCGAGTTTTTTATACAATACCAAACCAAATCACAATCAGGGTTTTTTTTTCCGGTTTGACTCGGATTATTAATTTGGTGCAGTTTATCGATTTTCTTTGTACACCCCTCTCGTTGAAACCCAACCTATGGGCGGTTGACAGTATTTAATGTGTTCAAACGTTGGGATATACAGTCCGCAGAAGCGGATTCAAGATCTAAATTTTATGGGTACTTACAATAACTTCAAATTAATATACTGGGTTCCTACAACGACTTCAAATTAATACAATAATAATTGAATTCACAATCATGTATTTATAGATATTTAGTAAATTTTTTAATATATATACAAGTATGTGCAAAAGCTACGAGGTATACAAGGAGGAGAAGGAGAAGCCATGAGCTATACATCAAATCAGGTGTAGGACATCCCACCTCCAAGACATTCCAAATATTTCTAGTAATGTCAATGGACCAAATAATGAAACTTCATTTGGAATTTTCATTTGAAAGAGACTGTCACTAAAAAAAGATTTGTTAAACATTAAGAGTCAATTATTGCTCAAGAGAACAAAGCGGGAAACATTTATTTCTAGGGCTGTGCACGGATCGGATTTAGCATATTTCGAATTCGAATTTCGGATTTCGGATTCTAGAAAATGCAATCCGAATCCGATCCGAATTATATCGGATCGAATCGGATTTTAAAGTTTGGATCGGATCGGATATCGGATCGTATTATTATGCCTCAAAGTTAAACTAATATGTATATTTTCTTTGTAAAAGAGACAATACATTAAGAAAAATTCATGTTTATGCAATTATGAGAGTACTATGGTGCCAATATAGCTAAATCTAGCAATTGTAAAGGTAATAACTTGGAGGTTGATATAAATTAAAGTGTAGTATTTATACATGTCCTCATAATTTCGGATTTCGGATTGGATTGGATTAAAATATACCAATCCGAAATCCGATCCGAAATCCAAAATTTTAATAAACATAATCCGAAATCCGATCCAATCCGAAATCCGAAATTCAAAATTGAATAGATCGGTTTGGATTTCGGATATCTGATCCGAATGAACAATCCTATTTGTTTCATCTTCCATCTTTATTGTGACCTGACAAAAGCCAACACGAGATAATTGCATCCATTGCACCTAGAGGCACACGTAAGAATATTTGTAAGTGATGTCAATATTTAAAAAAATAAACAAATAAAAAATTATTATAACAACAAGCGGTGTCGATTTTTATATTTATACCTAATATTTTAATTTTGTTTATTACTTATACATATAGATTACGAAAATATTTTGACGAAGCAGTGTCACGTGACACCGCTACAAACAAGGTGCCTATGCCCCTGATTGCACCTAATTAATCTTGAGAGGTAAAGAGGAAAGAGAGGCCAAATCAGCTTTAAATGAAGAAGGATGAAAGGGCAACCTGGTATACAATGCATTCCGCTTTAACATAGGGTTCGGGGAAAGGGCGTACTCCAAGTATTATTAATATAGATAACTTACCATAATACAAACATTAGTGACTGTTTCCACGACTCGAGCCTGTGAACTTAATAATTAATTTTGACGAGGCAAGTCTTAAAGCTAATAACTCTTTGATCTTACCTTTCACCAATATCATTGACTTGTCTTGCATCATATTCTTAGTAGGGTTGTGCTCAAGCCAAAGGTGGTTTTAGTTTGTTAGTTCTAAGTAAAATTACATCACACCTAAATTGTGGGAAGTTTTATGCACCGAGCTGTCTTTTTTGTTATTTAATATTGCACATTGTTTAATTATTAGTATCACATAGCCACCTTCGAGTTTAGTTTTCATCTAAATCACGTACTTAATTTTTCCGTTTAGGTGTTAACAAAATGACACCCGAGCTCATTTATATTATAATATATAAATTCTTGTTGATCACAATGGTGAACGTAGGATTTTCATCAAAAGAATTCAAAAAATAAATAAAGTAAGCACGCAAAGAAGTTTAGGAGATTCAATAAAAGGAAAACCCGATGCACTAATCTCTCGCTATGCGCGGGGTCTTTGGAAGGGCCGAACCACAAGGGCCTATTGTAGGCAGCCTTACCCTGCATTTTTGCAAGAGGCCGTTTCCCCGACTCGAATCCTTGACCTCCTGGTCACATGGCAACAACTTTACCAGTTACGCCAAGGCTCCCCTTCAAGTTAAAGAGATTCAATATATATATATATATATATATATATATATATATATATATATATATATATATATATATGGATAAAAATCGAATAACAATTGAATTAGTAAGTGGTTTTAAGGATACATGATATTTGACACAAAGCGATAAATTAAATTGCAATTGAAATAAACGACGATAAAACAAATTCAAATCATACGAGTTGAACAATTGCAGTCTTGGAAAGTCAGCCACACTTGAACTGGATGCAATTCGATCGGTATCAAGATACAAAAGAACAATGGCTTAAATATAATAATATACTGCATTAGAATGCGTGTTACATTGTTCTTTACAAGTAATTAGGCCCTTCTTTATATAGTAGGGGAGTGCTATATTAAGTACGACTCTATAAAAGGTAAAAATCCTCTAATTAACTGATTGCTGATCTCACGTCGACTTAACCCGGGATCTCTGCCGCGATATTCGGTCGGTTATTGATATCACGACTTTCTGTTGGCCAAGCTTGACTACCTGACAATGTTCTTCGAAATTAATCAAGGTGAGGACCGATCTCGAATCATGTCCCTAATATCCTCGAGGGCGGGCGTCACGGTCCGGACTCAGAATTGATGAGATCCCTTCCTCGGTCTAGGTCTCCAGTTCCATACCACGAGCTTGGCCTATCACATCGGAGATCAGCATGTACTAAGAGACTGGTTTTACCCGTATACAGATAGTCCTCTTATTTTTGGGAGAGTAGACGATGAGAAACATCATGAGCTTCCGATTCTGACTTTGGTACCCTGCGTCAGAAACGACAAAATGAACGGAACGTCTCGTCAGTCAAGTCTTGACGATATTAAATGCTTGTCAGTTTCCGGTTAGCCACTCCTGGATGCGAACCACCATTAAAAAACTATATATACCTCCTCATTTGCTCATTTCATCTTTGCATCCAAACCCTCTACCTCGTATCTTCAAAATTTAGATATTCTCAAGCAATTACACTTTGGTTTATTAGGGATATTTTGCAAGAACATTCTTACATCTTCATATCAAGCATTCAACTTCCTTTCTTCCTCTATTTCTCCTCCATTTTTCAAAGAAATGGCAAAAACTTCGAAAATTGTTCCCCAAAAAGAAATGCCTTCTGCTTTGCGACCGACTACTTAGATCGAAGAAACTGTTACACGTACTGCCGTCAACGAACCAGCACAGGAACCCCTTTTGAAAATGTTCATCCTGGAGGGTGATTAGTAAATAATGATTTCAAGGTAGAAAAACTCTCTTCCGCACTGGGCCGGTCGAAGGCTTCTCGAGGTACATCTATTCGATTATCGATGAGGCCTCCCTACGGTCCGAAAAGACTGCAACTGGGTCGATAAAGACATAGTGGTCCCCGACCCCAGAGAGGCCATCACCACCTATGTCGAGGGATATCTGAGAGTTTACACTTATCCTTCACATTGGTACCAGTGGACCGGTCATTATAGACTTCTGCAAGAGGTACGAGGCGTGCCTCGGTCAGATCCATCCTTCAATGTGGAGGATAGTGATCCTTCTCCGGTTCTTCATGAGTAGAATCAACGACTACTACTTTACCGTGGACCACCTGCTTTGCTTGTACAGTCCCCGACTATTCCGAAGGGGATTGATAAAGCTTGTGCGCGGGCTAGCTAAGCCACGTTCTCTAGTATCGATGAGGACCAGGATCGATGTTGCCAAAGCTATTTTGTTCGGGTGAGGACCTTAGACCTGATTCCGACGGAATGCATATCATTTCTCGATAAGTAGAATACAAAACGTAAGTGGAAATTCCCTCCGAATGTTGATTTTTATGTTTACTTCCTCTTTTCTCATTGGTGTTAGTGATGGTGTAGTCGTTGCTCGGGTTCCAAATGTTATTCCTCGACTCGAGAAGTGGGTTGAGGGCATAATTTCTCTGATGGACTACTCCAAGCGTTCATGGTGCGTACTCTCGAAGGTCCGTTGTGAGGCCCATTCCCTTGGTAAGATTCCTTTCCCGAGTAAGCAATATTTAGGTTCTTCGCGTCATTAAATTCTCACTTGTTTAATTTCTTTTTCAAGTTTATACAAGGATGTCATGCCGAGGCCTCCATCCGATGGAGAGAACTTACCTACCAACTCCCCTGCACTAAGACAGGATGAAGAGAAGAAAATAAAAAGGGCTCCGAGCTCAGAGAAGAAGAAAACAAAAAGAAGGCTGGTGCACAAGCCTAAAAAAAATACCAGCGCTCGAGCCCCACCCTCGGATTCAAGCTACCAGCTGAGGGATGAATCCGAAGAAGAAGAAGAAGCCTCTGAACTAGTGGCCCGCGTGCGATCGCAATTCGAGGGACACGAGGCCTCCGAACCAAAGAGGGGCGAGGCCGGTTTGTCTCAAGCCAGGGAGGCCGACAAGGAGGTCGTGGTTGAGGCCTCCCGGGACGTGGGTAATGCCCCGAAGGATGTACTTGGTGTAATAGACATCACCGAATCGCCTTTGTTCACTGAGTCTATGTATAATGAGGCTCATAAAGTGACAGAACACCCCAACAAGGGGGCCCACGGAGCAGACAACCCCTTCCGCGACTTTTTTGACGGCATGGATTCTACCTCCATGGAGGATGTCACCGGATTGGGTGACTTAGAAGTACCAAGGAAAAGCCTTCCCTCGGGGGCAGGTGGGTCTAGTTCGATCTCGAGATTGGTCAACCAGTTCCTTGGCCCAAGTACCGATCCCAATCGAACGCAGTCGATTATTATCTTTGTTTTGTAGGATGCCCATGTTATTTCTGCACCTGTCGGGGTAGCCAGTTACCTCTGGTGCTTGGTGACTAAAGAGCACCAGGCTAAGATGAACGAGGTAGATTCCTCGTGCTTGTTAAACGAAGCACAACAGTCGCTGAATCGGGTAAGGTGTTACTAACATTTTCATTTTCCAGCTTTGGTTACTTTATGATTTTTAATATTTCCCCTCATATTCGCAGGCCTTGATGCTTCACCACGAGACCTTCCTCTGATAATGAGAAGAGCTGAGCCTCTCTGAGGAAGAAGCCAAAGAGCTTACTGAGAAGAGATACATGTACAAACTTCTTAGTAAGCAACGCGGGGAAGAGGCTAAAAATTTTCGGGCCAAGTTAGATGCGGCTCAGAAAGAACATGATGTCGTGGTGGAACAAGTAAAAGTCTTTAAGGTTAGTGACGACGAACAAGACTCGGTGACTAACAGTCAAAATTCACAGGTCCAACAGAAGATCGATCGGATCGGCCAACTCCGGGCTGAGATGGGTGCCTTCAAGGTTGAGGCCGAGGAGTGGAAAGGAGAAATAGACCTTTTGGCCTTGGAAAAGGAAACTACCCAGGCACAACTGGCCTCTATAGAGGCTTAACTTCGAATGATAAGGGAGAAGGCTGAGGCACAGTTCTGGAAGGCCGTGGAGCTCCAACCTCAACTAAGCTCGGTTGTTACCGACTGGGAGACCGTCGCCAAAGAGCTTAAAGCAGTCAAGTCGGTGGCCAAAATAACCAAGGCCGATGCTGTCGAGATGGTGGCCCAGTATAGAGTCGATGATGAGGATTCCAGCGGGCCCGGAGGTGGAGAGGACCCCGATGGTCCTGGTGACGAGGCGACCCCCGGTGAAGACCAGGCCGTTTAAGTGTCTTGTACATTTTATTTTATCTTTTGTAATTATTATAGTCGTGTAGTTTTATGCTTTTTGTAAAAATGTGTATCGAGGTCGTTTGACCCTAGTAAAATTTTTCTGATATGTATATAAGGCTTGTTCCCTTCAGCAAATTTTGAATTTTTCCTTTGCGTTATTATTTATATTTGGAAAGATTGAAATGTCTCAGCATGAAATAGTTAGTTTATGTTTTGCGGTTCAAACGGGCCTTGACTATAATATTATTTTGTTTAAGGCATTGTGGGGGTTCGGTATGACCGGAAGTTTTTTTCCCCAAAGTAATTATAATTTTTTAAATTATAGTTTGCCGAGGGTAGCCTTTAGAACCAGTTGAGAAATTTCGAAGGCCTTATTTTTTGTTGCAGATCTCGAACGTCTCTAAGCTGTTTTAATATGACTGTAGCCTATTTAGTTTGGGTGCTTCCCAGTGGGCTTGTCACCCCGAGTTATCCGTTCTTGCCTAAGATAATAGTCCCTGAATGGGGATTGTCGCAATCTTTAAAATTTGGGCATTGCCTAATAGGTCTTGCGCCCTCGAGCTCTGATAGCCCGGACCGTCCGAGTTTATTTTCGTACGGTAGTCCCCAAGTGGGAGTGATCATTTCAACTCGGATTAAGGCAGCCTTTGGGCTCGATACCTTTAGGTTATCGGATGTAGGAAATTCCTTAAGAAATGCAAAAAGAAAACATTTTAAGGAGAAGATATTTATCCGCAAGGTAGAGACTTTTTTATTCTTGTGCGTAATAGTTACACATATGTACAAGCTTTGTTCCATGGCTCGAGTAGTCTATACGGGCAAGGTTCATTTGAACGTTTGGCCCTTAAAATAAATCCTATCGATCGAGCCGGGACAGTTCGATCACAAAGTCTCTTTCCTTGCTGGAGTCGTTATCTGAGGGTAATGCTCCTCCAATGTCCGAGGTTGATCATAGATAATTCTCGGATACTGTTGATGTGATCTTTGACACCGATTCATGACCGACCTTTGATTCTAAGTTAGCACGATCCACTGCTACCTCGTTAAAAACCTTTTCGGAAAATCCATTTGGGACAAAACCAATCCAAGGGAAAAAGAGTGCAACGCATGTTTTCAGACCTAAATATTTGTATCATTCCTTGATGGTTACGTGTAAGTGTTAGTTCAAAATGTAAATAAGTAAAAAGAATAGGTAGGATCGTACCTTAGCAGTAGTATCGCTTCAAGTGAGTTATATTCCATTTGTTCGGTAGTTGTTCACCATTCATTGTTCCGAGTTTGTACGATCCCATACCAGTGATTTCGATAATTTGATAAGGACCTTCCCAGTTCGGTCCCAACTTCCCTTCGTCCGGGTTCCGGGTGCTTAGTGTGGCCTTTCTTAACACTAAGTCCCCGATATTGAAATGTCGAAGGTTGGATCTTCAATTATAATACCTCCCTATTCGCTGCTTTTGGGTCGCCAATCGGATAAGGGCGGCTTCACGCCTTTCATCTAATAGCTCTAGGCTGGTACTCATGGCCTCGTAACTCGATTCCTTGGTTGCATATCAGAACTCGATACTTGGTTCGCCGACTTCGACCGATATTAGAGCTTCGGTGCCGTAAACTAGTGAGAATGGCGTGGCCCCAATACTGGACTTCGAGGTCGTACGGTATGCCCATAGGACTTCAGATAGGATTTTCTTCCATTTTCTTTTGGTGTCAGTTAACCTCTTTTTGAGGTTTTGGAGTATGGTTTTGTTGGTCGATTCTGCTTGTCTGTTCCCACTAGGGTAAAAGGGTATTCATAGGATCCTTTTGATCTTATGATCTTCGAGAAACTTGCTTACTTTGCTGCCGATAAATTGTTCCCCGTTGTCGCACATGATCTCGGACGACATTCCGAACCGGCATATAATATGGTCCCAAATGAAATCGATGACTTCATTCTCCGTGACCTTCTCGTATGCCTGAGCTTCCACCCACTTAGAAAAATAATCGGTTATAAACAATATAAATTGAGCCTTACCGGGTGCCCAGGAAGGAGGCCAATGATATCCATTCCCCACTTCATGAACGGCCATGGCAATAAAAACGAATGCAGCAGCTCCCCGAGTTGTTGGATCATCGGAGCATGTCTTTGACATTCGTCTCATTTCCGTACGAACTCCTTCGTGTCTTTTTCCATATCAATCCATTAGTAGCCGACTCTAATTATTTTTCGAACCAATGATTCGGCACCTGATTGGTTTCCACATGTGCCTTCGTGTATTTCCCTCAGAATCTACTCGGTATCTCCTAGTCCTAGACATATTGTTAGTGGACCGTTGAATGTTTTTCTGAAAAGGGTTCCCTCTTCGGAAAAGCTAAACCTGAATGCCTTCGTACGCAGGGCCCTCGATTCTTTTGGATCCAGGGGCAGTTTTTCGGTTTTCAGATATTCTATATATTTGTTTCTCCAGTCCCAAGTTAAAGGTAAAAATCCTCTAATTAATTGATTGTTGATCTCACGTCGACTTAAGCTGATATCTCCACCATGATATCCGATCGGTTACGGATATCACAGCTTTCTGTTGGCCGAGCTTGACTACCTGACAACGTTCTTCGAAATTAATCAAGGGCAATACCGATCCCGAATCATGTCCCAGAAATCCTCTAGGGCGGGCGTCACAGTCTGGACTCAGAATTGATGAGATCCCTACCTCGGTCTAGGACCCCGGTTAGCATACCTCGAGCTTGACCTATCATGTCGGAGACCGGCTCTCTCTCTCTCTCTCTCTCTCTCTCTCTCTCTCTATATATATATATATATATATATATATATATATATATATATATATATATATATATATATAGAGAGAGAGAGAGAGAGAGAGAGAGAGAGAGAGAGAGAGAGAGAGAGAGAGAGAGAGAGAGACCCTTCCGCCCAACTAACACCGCCCCTAGCTGTTCATATACACTTACGGGTCGTTTGGTAGGATGCATTAGATAAAATAATGTATGCATTAGCTTTGTGTATTAATAATACCTTGTTTGGTAGACATTTCGAACCTATGCATTAGTTATACATCCTATTTGGTATTATCCTATGCATAACTAATGCATAAAAAACTATGGTATTAGTAATGCAGTGGATTTTAATGCATGGATTAGCTTAGTTAAAGACAAAATTGTCCTTCAAAATTAATGCTTGATTAAAATATGCTAGTTATTATATAAATCCAGGTTTAAAATAATCCAACTAGTGAAAAATAAAATTATATCTCTAGTAAATAAATAAATACTTAGCATATTTTCTTTTTTTATAAATAAACATTTAGTTCTATATTACAATATAGGTAGACAAATCAAATAACTTTTTTAAAACTATTTCATATAAAAATATTTCTCAACATATGTTTCTTTTAAAAAGTTAGAGTGATGGACTGATTTGAGGGCATTTTTGTAAAGAAACAATTTTTTAAGAAATTGTGCAATGCTTTAATACATCAAACCAAACAATGGATAAGAAATATGTTAGCATAACTAATACCAACATAACTAATGCAAGCATAACCAATACTAGCATTACTAATACACCCTATGTAACATTATTCTTATGCACCCTACCAAACGACCCCTTAATTCACTAATTTGTCATATCTAAGTCTCTGTCTCCTTAATTCTCTAGTCTCTATACAAAGCGTAATTTTTGATGAAAGGAGTTCGGTTGACCTACTTCCGTCCATCCAGCTAACTCCGCTCTGGGCTGTTCATATACACTCAATTCACTAATTTGTCATATCTACATCTCTATCTCCTTAATTTTCTAGTCTCTAATCATGTCATTTTCTGTGGCACGTGACGTGGGAGCATTTGGTTGCTTCTTCTTTTGGTTAAAGCGTTTGTACATTTCCTTTATCCATAGCCACCTTTGGGGAGAAAACTAGATCTTTCTCCATAGACTTGCTTAATATGATCTACTACATTATTATATCAAAGCATCTACTACTCAAAGTTCCATTATTTATGTTGATGTAGTTATAATTTCTATAACAGTCTAGTTTATTCAAATAGAAGTGTTGTTATAGAGAACATATATAAATGTTATGCTTGATAAGCACAAAGTACAATTACAGTAGGATATTTATAATACAAACAAGCACAAGAATAGGACTGATCTATCTTAAGATAAATACAAAAGATATACACTAAATAAATATATTATCACCCCCTCAAGTGATGCGTGGGTAGAAAGGACGCAGAGCTTGTCACGTAGAAGCATCAACCTTGGAGATGGGAGAGGCTTGGTTAACAAATCAGCAAGTTGATCAACAGTATTGACGTATTGAACTTGCAAGTTACCCCAAGCAACCTTCTCATGAACAAAATGAATATCAATTTCAATGTGCTTCGTGCGAGCATGTTGAACTAGATTATGAGATAAGTAAATGCGACTAACATTATCACAATAGATAGTAGCAGGTGATGCAAGTGAAGTGTGAAGATCTTTAAGGAGAGAATGCATCCAAGTAATTTCAGCAGCGGCATGTGCAACACAGTGATATTCAGCCTCAGCACTTGAGCGAGATACAACACTTTGCTTCTTAAAAGACCATGAAATAAGATTTGCTCCAAGAAATAGATAGTATGCCGAGGTAGAACGATGGTTGGAAGGACAATCAGCCCAGTCTGCATCACTGTAACATGTAAGATGATCAATAGAACCACCACGAATGAACAATCTATGAGATAGCGAGCCATTCAAATAACACAATATGTATTTCACAGCTGTGTAGTGAACTTCTAAAGGAGAGTGCATAAACTGAGACACTTGATTGACTGCAAATGCAATATCTGGACGAGTGAAAGTAAGATATTGAAGTCCTCCAACAAGACTCCTATAAAGAGTGGGATTAGAAAAAGGAAGAGAGTCAGATGTATATAGTGATGCTTTTGAAGAAAGAGGTGTAGAGACAGGTTTTGAGAACAAAAGATTTGCACGACTAAGAAGATCTTGAATATATTTGGACTGACACAGAAAATAACCACCATCACGAGCCGTGATCGTAACACCAATAAAATAATTAATAAGCCCTAAGTCATTCATAGCAAATTCAGACTTAAGAGTGTGGATTAGAGAAGTAAAGAAGTAGATGAAGCAGTAAGAAGAATGTCATCGACATATAAGCAAAATAGAAATGTCCTTTTTAGACTTATAAACATAAAGAGAACTGCCAGACATACTATTTCTAAAACCAATTTGGAGCAAGAATGTGGTAAAACGATGGAACCATGCCCTAGGAGCTTGTTTTAAGCCATAAAGGGCTTTGTTTAACCGACAAACATGATTAGGAAAGTTTGGGTAAACAAAAACAATAGGCTATTTCATGTATACCCGTTCATTAAGAGTGTCATGCAAGAAGGCATTCTTAACATCCAATTGATGAAGTAGCAACCCTTTAGAGGCAGCTAAAGCAAGAACAGTACGAATAGTGACTGGTTTCACCACAGGACTAAATGTTTGATCATAATCTAACCCATGTTGTTGATTGTACCCTTGCGCTACCAAGCGAGCTTTAAACCGTTCAATTGAACCATCTGAACGTTGTTTTACTCTGTATACCCAACGACAATCAATAACATTAACATTTGGAGGAGGCAATACTAACTGCCACGTATTGTTGGTCATGAGGGAATTATATTCTTCATCCATGGCTTTTATCTAGTTAGGATCCTCATTAGCTTCCTTGAATGAAGTAGGCTCGGGAGGAATGGATGAGATGTCTTTCTTAGATGTTTCCTGGGATAAGAGAAAAGGAAGAACCCGAGGCTTAAGGTTTCCTGTTTGAGAACGAGTAACCATATGATGAATTTTTGGAAGAGTAGGAACCGTGTGAGGAGAGTGACGTAATATTGGAGGAGATAATGGAGGGGAACATATGGTGGGGGAAATAAAATGATATAGAACATCAATGTTTGAAAAGGGATAAGGACCAGCATGTGTATTAGTGGTTGCACGAGTAGAAGAAGGTAAGAGAGGAGAAGATGTAGTTCGAACATTAGAGGGATAAGGACTTACAAGTTTACTGTGTATAGGAGAAGTAGTAGACTGTATATTTTGAAATTCATAAGGAATAGTACGTAAGAATGAATTATATCTAATTGGAGACAAATATGAAGAAGTCAAAGCTGATGAGGAATCAACATTGAAAGGTGGATAAAATTGTGAACAAGTAGGAGAAGTCCTAGAATCCAGTGGTGGTGAAACTTGAGAAATATTCTTATGCAAATTAGTTGGAGATAAATTAGGAATCTGATTAGAAGGTGGAGAAATATTCTTAAGAAAATTAGTAGGAGATACATTAGGAATCTGATTAGAAGTAGGAGAAATATTGTCAAGAAGATTAGTTGGATTTAAACTAGGAATTTGATTAGAAGTTGGAGTATTTTGCGTATGAGATAAAGGGAGAGTCCTAGGGAGTGAAGAGATCGAATGAGATACAGTAGGTAGCAGAGGTTGGAAGGTAAACTCTGTTGGAGATTTGAATAAAATATTTGAAATACAAGAATAAGAAGTTGGTTGAAAAGAGTAAGATACGGAAAGGATTCCTCATCAAATCGAACATGTCGAGAAATGTAAACTTTATTTGTTAATGGATCCAGACACCGAAATTCTTTATAATTTAACGAATAACCAAGAAAAACACAATATTTAGAACGAGGACTTAACTTGTTACAAGAGTAATCACTAAGATTCGGATAACATGAGCATCCAAATACACGTAAATGGTCATAGGTAGCACGCTTGCCACATAGAACTTCAAATGGAGTTTTAAATTGAAGTTTAGAAGAGGGAAGTATATTCAAGAGATGAACAGCAGTTTGAAGAGCTTCAACCCAAAATTTAAGAGGAAGAGAGGCCTAAAATAGAAGGGTACAGATCATATTTGCAATAGTGCGATGCATCCGTTCAACCTTGCCATTTTGCTGATGCGTATATAGACATGAGATACGCAACGATATTCCATTTTCGTCAAGAAAAACACGAAGCAAAGAAAGTTTAACATATTTAGCACCGCCATCACATTGCAAAGCTTTTATTTTTGTGGAAAATTGAGTTGAGACATAAGAATAAAATGATTTAAATTTTAAAAAAGCTTCTAATTTACGTTTTAAAGGAAACACCTATAAATTTTTTGAATAATCATCAAGAAAGAGAATATAATAACGGAAGCCTGTAAAAGATGCTATGGGAGATGTCCATATATCACTATGTATCAATTCAAATGGGGAAGTCGTGAATGATTGAGATTCCACAAAAGGTAATTTATTGTGCTTGCCAAGCTGGCAAGCATTACATAAGAAATCTAATTGTTTGAAAGAACTACAAGAAACTTTATTTTCTCTAGCTAATTTAGAAAGAATGGCAAAGCTTGGATGGCCTAATTGTTGATGCCAAAGATTTGAAGAACGTCGCACTGCTGCAAAAGCTCGATGAACTGCATCATAAGATAAGGAAGACAATGAATAAAGAGGGCCTTGGCTATTGCACCGTAGAAGAATTTTCTTGGTCTTGAGATCCTTAATAAAGAAACCAAAAGGATCAAATTCAATGGTGCAATTACTATCAGTAGTAATTTACGAACACTCAGCAAATTACTTGAGAGATTAGGAACAATAAGAATATTTTTAAGAGAAAAAGGGTAGAAGGAGTAAATATAGTACCATGACCAGTGTATGAAATGGGAAGTTGAGTACCATTGCCTACAACAACTCGATCAGTACCATTATAAGGGAGAACCGAGGATACATTACCAGGATTTGGGGTCATGTGAGAGGAGGCCCCAGTATCAACATACCAGTGTGCATCGCTAGGCATGGCATAAGAATGAGTTGGAGATGATTGAAGATCATAGATAAATGCTTTAGGACCAAGAGATAGACATTCACGAGCTGAATGATTATATTGAAAACAAAGTTGACATTGGACAGTAGCATGCATGTGGGAAGAGGGAAAAGAAGAATAAGGAGCAGGCCCGAGAATGGATGGAGATCGAGGGCGAGGAGAGAGATTTGGAGAAGGGGTAGAAAAATTCTTATAAAACCCAGGATTGTTACGACCCCTACCACGACCACCATTTGAGTTCCGACCCCCATTGTTGTTCCTACCACGACCACGACCATGAGGAATAGAATGTTGCTTCGCAACAAAAGCAGTAGCAGATAAGTCAGAATTAGTGGCAGAGAAATTAGACAATTGAGCCTCATGCAAAAAGAGCAGAGAACGCATCTCTGTAAAAGATGAGAGTGGGATTCTAGTAGAAATGGAAGTACTAACTGGCATGTAATAAGAAGGAAGGCCAGACAAATTTTGAAGAACAAGATCCGTTTCTGAAATCGGATTACCAACGGAGTTCAGAGAATCTGCAATTGTTTTAAGCCGATGCACATAGTCATTGATTGAAAGATCACCTTTCTTAAGGTTATGAAATTGAACCTTGAGTTGAAGAGTTCGAGAACTAACTTGGTCACGGAATAGACACTCAATTTCAAGCCAAGCTTCTCTAGAAGTTAGAGAATGATTGGGACGAAGAATAGCTTGAAGGATTTCTTGAGAAATGGTTGCTTGAATCCAGGACAAGACAATGAAATCAAGTTGAACCCATTGTTGGAAAGCAGGATTGAGAATGGAGTTACCATCTTCTGTAATAATGGTAGAAGGTGGACAAGGGAAACTTCCATCAATGAAACCATAAACACCACGATCCCTTAATTACAGTAGGAATTAAGTTTTCGATGTTAGACAAAGAAATAGCAGTGTTGGACGAGGGAGACAGAGAAGATTGATCAGGTTTGATTGGAGATGAAGTCGTTTTGATTGGAGATGTTAAAATCGATTCTGAAAAAACTTTACTTTCATAGTGAATGGTTGTTATATAGAGATGTTACAGAGATGTGTGACTATAGTCTGTATGTGGTATATTATGTGAAAATTAATGTGAGTCAAAAACAATTGTTCTTCGTTAATCAAGATTTAACTTATATATGCTAACACGAATTTTACACGACAATGCAATTTAACTTATTTTAACAAGTCACTTCCAGTAGCGGCAGTGGCGAAGCCAGAAATATTTTTAAGGGTGTTCAAACTTGAAAGAAAAAAAATTCTCGAGAAAGGGTGTTCAATACATGTTATACACCTTTAAAACCTAATATTTTATCTATATATGCAGTATAATTTTCTAACGAAGGATGGTCGATTAACCACCCTTATCATAGTGTAGCTTCGCCCATGAGTAGCGGAGCCACTCCTTAACCAGGGGAGTCAATTGACACGCCTTTGTCGAAAAATTACATTGCGTAGATAAGTTAAATTTTTAACTTTTATGTATATATATATTGACTCCCCCTGTTTTCTTCATAGTTATTTATATTTTGACTTTTCTTAGTGAAAATTCTGGCTCCGGCACTGGTCACTTTTCTCATTTCTTCCAAGTTACTAATTCAACTTGTTATCAGCAGTTACCTTTAGTTACATTTTACATGACCTGATAGTGCTAAAAAAATTCATTGCAGCATATAAAAGTTAAACTCTACTAATTAAACCTTTGTTGCATGCATGGTAATATTTTCTTGAAGATGCACAAGATATTCCGCGTTTATTTAGGGTCGAAGAAAGAGCCGCACATCAAGGGATATGATATAAGCCCACCCTAATATAAGTATTAGTGTTTGCTACTACAACTCGAATCCATGACCTACATGTCACATAGAGACAATGACGGCTCGAACCTACAGATTCAGTCAAATCACCATTTTGCTCTCGAAAATTAAATTTCAAGATTTTGGTTGTCACAAAGAACATGATAAGAACAAATGTAGAATCCAACTTTATCGTTCCTCCAACTGGAAAACAAATGTGATTACAAAAGGAAATATGGAGTTGTAAGCTTAGACATAGGCAAATACATAAAAAGATCAATTCATTACAAAGAAATGTAAAACAAAACTGACCCCAAAAAACATTAGAAAACAAGTTACAAAATGCCTTAATCCAAAACCACACCACACCTAGGATAATTCTTGATTTTTTCCAACCTCTCAAAATTCATACAAATACTTCTCAAATAGTGGCATATGATCAGCATCTAAACAAACAGCCAAACGTAAGTTTCTATCTTTACTATTTGGACTTGGTAATATATAAACTGTCCCTTCATATAAAATGCAAGCTGGTCCCATATGAATTGGTCTTCCCCATCCAAAATCTGAATCATGAACAGGCAATCTAGTCCAACTATTAATATTAAGATTAGGGCTAGCAAAGTATGTCGGGCCACGGATTAAAGCCGATAAATCGGGCTGTAATTCGAGGTAATCGAGCGCTGATCTTAGGTAATTATCATCCATTTTTGACAATGAAGTATGAATTCTCTTAGCTGAATTTGTCAATGGTTCTTGTAAAAGTTCACTTGATTTTGCCATCGGTGTAGCTGTGAACACAACATTTCCCAAGTAACCTGGTGGTAAAGGAGGACAAAGCCTAGACCTACCATCAGTGGCAACATGTAATTTGGTCAATTGATCGTCGGCTAGTGCACGTGCTTTGCACGTGCAACGCCAAATATGGGCCGCGAGGATTTCGTATGTGCTACCTTCATGTTTGGACTTGGACTTTAAAAGCCCAAGTTGGTCACTAGAGAATTTTAACATGGTTGTCATACTAGGCTTTGGGCTTGTGGATTCTAGGGTTTTTGATGATGAAATTAGAGATGGAGGAGGATGATACTCGACGTGCTCGAAAGACGATGTTGGTGGGTCCCGTGCACGGAGGAGGGTCCGGTCGATGAACGGCGGGATGGCGACGGAGAGGCCTCGGGCTATATCGGACCATGTGTTGATGAAGTGAATTGATGAGAGACCATCTGATAAAGTGTGGAATACTCCTCCACCAAGTGAAACTCCACCACATTTGAAACGAGTAACCTAATTAAAGATCACACAAAATAATATTAAATTTAAGTGTCAATCTTTATTCATACTACTACAAATAACAAGAAATGTCACTGCAATATAAAAGTTCTTGTACTATCAAATTTAGTAGATATACAATAACATGTAATTTCTCATATTAAGTATGATTTGATAATCTAAAAATTAGCAGTTTCTACAACGACAACAATAATAATCCAGTAAATTTCATAATGGGGTCTGTGGGAGAGTAGATGTGTACGCAGATCGTGCACCTACCCTGGGAGGACAGTAAGGTTGTTTCCGATAGAAACTCGACTAAAGAAAAGATGCAAAGAAGCAATGGCTACAAGTAGTAATAACAAGTTTTTAAGACCACCGAAGCGAAAGATAGCAATCAAATAGTAGACAGTAATAACAATCTAAGAACAGAAATATACTGCAATTCTAATTGCAAATATTGCAAAAATCCATTACACTGTCAATATATATATATATATATATATATATATATATATATATATATATATATATATATATATATATATATATATATATATATATATATATATTTAAAAATATATGATTTAATCTAATTTTATGAGCCATTCATTTTTAGACAAATTTACTAGGGAGATGTGACGTGTGAACTAATTTATGGACCAACTTGCTAGGGAAATGTGAGTTGTGAACTATAGTAAATTTTATCATTTTATTAATGCTTTCACATGCACAGATCCAAATACAGTAAAGAGCAAAAATCCAAACACAAACCTTTCATACTGATGGAATATTAAATCTATGTATGGCCTACGCACTGCGCCACTTGTTGTTTCTCATATAGTCTTTATGAATTATTAACGGTATCACCAAAGTTTGCAGCAGAGTAATAAATATTTGTTTATCTTTAATTAAGGTTTTAAATTCAAATTTTGAAAATGAAGTCGTATTTAATAGGGAACATTATACTCTTAAAATTGGACTATCCAACGAGAATCTGGAGTAGCCGAGCTCAAAGCGAATACCGAACGCCAGCGAATACCGAACTCCAGATGAAATAAAATAATAAATAGACAATATATTCAAACCTTTGTATAACAAACATCCCTGTATAATAGGGATTCATTATAAAATTCAAATTTTTCGAAACCGATTTTTATATTATGTTATAATATATCTAATCTCTAACAGCATTTAGAGTAACACAAAAAAAATATTGAAACAAACAAGTATGTATAAATAGGTTTTAATGTACTAAGAAGTTTTGGATTTGGTATTTGGACAGCTTTATGTATTCCTTTAAAATCGTAATTTTCTATTTTGGAGTGGTTCTGTCCTTTTTATCTTTCTTTTTTAAACACTATATCAAAGTCAAATTGTGTGTACTTTTGACTTTTTTTAATAAGTTTAACACTAAATAAGATAGCACTAATTAACTTATAGATCTAATTAGCACTTTACATTTATGGTTTTATCTGTATTCCTCCACCTCGTAAACTATAATAAATGTATATTTTCCCTAGATTTGTGTACCTATGAAATTAAAAGTCCTCTTTCTCCTCTAAAATTAATTGCCACCAATAATTGGATAGATTCTTCGTACGAGTTCAACTGAATATAATATTTTTACATTAAATGTATAAAATTATAAAAAAAATTAGTAAATATTTAATTTTGAATTCGTAAACTTAAAAATAAAATAAATTTAGTATTAAAATTTTCATATTAGAACCCATAAAATTTAAATTCAAAGATAAATCTTTCCCAAAATACCTTCTACACCAAACACATAATCTTTGACCAAATTTTCAAAGTGGGTAGTTCAAAAGTAATTGCGACGAAAGTGCCCCTTAGCTATTGCTAGCTATTTACTTTAATTAGTGTATGTACTATTTTTAAAGCATAGTAGAACAAGTCTATATTTTCATACTAGAAAAAGAAAGGGAAAAAAATAGTGAATTTTTTAGTAGGCGTTTGGACATAAAAATTATAATTTTTGGAAAAAAATAGTAATTAGAGTTATGTTGAAAAATGGTATTTGGAATTTGAAATTATGTTTGAACATGCATTTCCCTTGAAAAAATATTACAGTTGCGTGAATGGGGAAAAAAATTATAAAAATCTGCAAAAATTCATGGACAAACACATTTTTAATTTTTTTTTTATAAAAGAAAATCAAATTTTTTTATGGACAAACGGCGCCTTAATTGAATAACAAGAAAAGTAGGTGTCTATATTTCCTCTCCATTTTCAGTAAAATTTCTTTCAATGTTTCACCATTTCACAGCTACTACTCTCCCTTCCAATCTTTCCAATCTTTCCAATCAAAAGTTTTTGGACCATCAAAATCTTATTCTAGTAGAAATATTATTCTTTCACTACTCAAAAGTTTAGATTCTATACAGTGACAATGTAAATATTTTTTAAATTAAATAGGGGCGGATCTGAAATTTGAACTTTATAAGCTCGAATCAAGATTCTAACACAACCTCATTTGAGCTATTCGGCTCAAAATCAATTACTTGTACTTATTTAGTAAACTTTTTAACATAGTGCGAGTTAAATCTACTGAATTCATTCGAACTAATATCTTACCCTCTAGTTCCACCCCGTCTATAGGTAGCTAGACGATCATAATAAGTGAAATCAATAACCAAGAAAATAATGTAAGAAACCTACTACGGCATATTAAAATATACTGATAGCGTACCGATATACCCATCATTTCTGCCCCAGCTAAAAAAGTAGTCCGGTGTACTAAGCTAACGCTATGTGCAGGTTTCGAGGAAGGGCCGAACTACAAAGCTCTATTGTATGCAGTCTTACCCTGCGTTTCTACAAGAGACTGTTTTGACGGCTAGAACATATGACGTCCAGATCACATAGCTGCAACTCCGCCCCCAGCTAGATGATCATAATAAGTGAAATCACTAAGCAAGAAACCTATTAGGACATATTAAAATACACTGATATACCCATCATCTCCGCCCCCGGCTAGATGATCGTAATAAGTGAAATCAGTAGCCAATAAAATAAAGCAGAAAACCTATTACGACATATAAAAATATACTGATAGTGTAAAAATATTGGTGTATATAAATACCTGAAAGATGATGAGGGGGAAAGTAGAAATATCACCAGAAGTGTCAACAGTAGGAATAAGTTTCCTAAGTTCCAAACTTGGAGTAAAATCACCAAAATCATCAACAAAAGCATCACTTTCAGCTTCAACAAATAAAACTCCTTCTCCATTACAATTTATCTCAATTCTTCCTTGTTCATCTCTAGCTAATCTTCCAGCCATTGGGTAAAATGAAACAAGAACATTACTTAATGCTTCTTTCATTATTTTTGAATCAAAGAAATTTGAAGATCCATTTGGTTTATAGAAATATACTGTTAAAAGATGAATTCTTCCCACTATTAAATCTAAGTTAGAACTCCAAAGTCTTTTTGTTGGTGTTGGTTTTGATGGTTTTACTAATGTTGATTCCTTGATGTTAATCTTCATGATTTTTTCACTTCCCATTTTTTTTTTTTTTTGAAAAAAAAGATAAAGATAAAAGTTTGGTTAAGGAGAGAAAAGGGTGTAAATAAATATAATTTATTTATGGTATTGAGATTTTCTTGAGGTGTAAAATGTGGGGAAAAAAAGGGAAGAAAGAGCTAAAGAGAGAAGAAAGAAAGAGGTGAAATGCTCAAGTACAAAGAAGAGAGGTGTTGGGAATGATTATTTATAGCCTAAATTATAGGGTTTCATGTTGTTGTTGTTTTTTAGCAAATAATGATTTTTTTCTAGAAATTGCAAGTTGTTAAATTGGCCATAATTTATTCCTTTTTTAGGGTATAATATTAATTTCATGGCAGCCCTTTTTTGAAACATTGATTGATGGCGTCTAAAGACAGTTCTTTTTTTTTTTACAATAATCTCACAAGTGATGTCTGATAAGGGTAACGTGTACGCAAATTTTACTTTTACATTTAGAAAATAAAGAAGTTCTATCCGCTAAATTCTCAACTTAAGAAAAGATGAAAAATAAGCAATAACACCAAACAATGAAACAATAAAATAGTAAGATAATCGGAGGGAGAGAGACAACATAAAATAATAGTAATCTAAGAATAAGAAAATACGAGATAAAAAGATACCGGAACAAAAAGACACTACTAAAAAGAGGGAAAAATCGATCGATGTTGGTCGATAATTGACAAAAATCGATCAAAAACCAACCGATTCGTGGCGGTCGGTAATCGTAAAGTCGGTAAAGCTAACCGACCGACTTTGGTCGGTATTTTTCTACCGATTTCGGTCGGTCAGTTAAAATAAAAAAGAATTACCGAAAATACTGACCGAAGTTGGTCGGTTTTTTCCGACCAAAGTCGGTCGGTATTTTAATTATGTAATTAAAAAATGCACCATTCGGTAATCGAACCGGGGAGTGGCAGGATGTTATTCTACCACTAGACCATTGACGCATTTTGTTTTAAGACTGTCTTTTATTTCATTTATACTCTTTAATTGTATTTTCGTATGAAAATAACCGACCGATGTCGGTCGATTTTATTAAAAAATAAAATTACCGACCGGATTCGGTCGGGTTTTTAAAATGACCGGCCGAATTAATCAACCGATTCCAATCATTTTTTTTAAATTAATTTTAATTTATTTTAAATGTAAAACCGACCAAAGATGGTAGGTTTCTTGAAAAATAAATTTCGTCGGACTCCAAAATAGTTTTCCGCATTTTTGCGCCAAAGAAAATCGGTCAAAGTTGGTCGATTTCGTAAAAAAAAATAAAAAAAAAATATTTTGAAAAACGATCAACTTTGGTCATTTTTTGGGCCCTTTTTTTGACCGATCAAAATAAATCGGTCGACCGCGATTGGTTTTTGCTGAATTTCTAGTGATGAGAGGCAACATAATAACATGGAACTATAATGTATTCAAAATTTATTAATTCGATTGATTCAAATTCACGTGAGGTAAAGCATTTTCGAACAAATATGCAAAGTTGTTAATTGGAAACGTTGGTTGATGATTACGTACACGAGTCTTCTTTTTTCATTTAATTATTTTTCACGTATTTAAAATTTTTTGATCCGATTAATTTAAATTTATATTAATTAAACTACAATGATTATTAATCACGCCCCTCCAAAATATAGGTTAAGCGAGAAAAAAATCTCCAAAAGTATCATAAATTGTGATAATGACTCCACTGATGACCCCGTGTTCGATTAGAATAAGGAACATAAGGGAAACATATTTATTGGAGGTTAAGGAAGATTAAAATTGCGCCAAAAAAATAGTTTATACTATTTAAAAATATTTTTCAACACGTAATACTTATTAGCTAGTAAAGTAGCTAAATGTATTGGAGATGGTTTAATTGAATTTAATTCGTCAATAAGTTAAATTGTGTATATAAAGTATAAATTGTTGAATCTCATTAGTAGCGAAGCATAGTACAAATTTATATTAGTTTTGGATTCTCTTAGTAAAATTTCTAGATACACCAAAATTATGAGTTAAGCTAATGATTTTTTTATTTTTTTTGGCTTTCATAGTAAAGAGTTTCCTTTACATAACCAAGTGTTTTGTTTTGTTTTGTTTTACTAATTCTTTTTTGATTTTTACTGAATCATGCATGTTAATTATACTATAATATGCCAGACAATGAGAATTAATTTTCTATCAAAAAGTACATACGTTTAACTAATTCTTTTTCGGCCTTTCATTTCAGTATTGAGCTTAGAGCTTGTTTGGATGGTTGTTACTTATTGTATTGTATCGTATTGTACTTTAAATATTATGTTTGTTTTGGTTGTTATTTAAATTTTATTGTATCGTATCGTTAAATCCGTCCTTACGTAACGACGAAATGTGTCATTTTATGTAACGACCGATTTGGTGTGGTTGTGTCATTATCTTGTCTTTTTCTCTCATCTACTCGCCATTATTATTAAATAATTTTATTTTATCATCTACCCTACCTTTATATATAATAAATTTACCCCGTGTCATAATTTTTCTTTATAATATTGCAAGTTTATTCTTCATATTGCTAGTGTGTGATATTATGAAACAACAACAAACGATACAATCTATTCAAACATTGTATTCATCAAATAATATAGTACAATACAATATGATAATAAATTATGAAACAATGTATAGCAACCATCCAAACAAGAGTCAAAAACTAAAAGTTTAGTCAGCTTTGGTAAACTTTGAAATATAATTATTCTTCTTCTTCTTGTTCTTGTTCTTCTTCTTCTTCTTCAAATTTAGACCTCCGAATTTGAAGTTAAGCTTGTTAGAACCTTGATTTTCAAAACGGCTTCGACATAGTTCAACTTCAGACTCGACGGTTTAAATTTAAAAACTTTATATATTCACGACTCTTAAATTGATTTTGAAATGATTAAAATTTATTTTTTATTTTATTTTTATTTTAGTAAATTTCGGTAATTTTTCATAATAAGAGTCCAAAAAAGACTATTCATGCACTTTGTGATTCTTTCATTTTCAATTTAATTTAAGACGTGGCAAAAACGTTTGACGAAAATTGGTACCTTATTTGGAGTTTTATTTGGTGAAGAAAAGGGCAAATAGGACAAAAATGGGGTCTAGAAATTTGAGAAAGATGCACTAATTCTTTTAAGATTTAGTCTCTTAGGGTCGTTTGGTTCGAACACAAATTATAATGGTTTGGTTATGCTTAGATTAATTATATTGGAGTTCGTTATGCTAGAATTAACTATTCTGATATTATTTTTTATTGATTGTTCGGTATATTATATCAATTTTGAGATTATCAGTTTTACTGCGTTATTCTGGGATAATTTATCGTAAGATTACTATTTCACCCTCTAGCAAATATGTGCTATCCAGTGACTAATTTTAATCTTAGGATAATTATCTCATAATTAATAACCAAATAAAAGATAAGACGATACTAAATTTTTATCTTAAGATTATAATTTTTTATTTATCCGTCATGCCAAACGAGAAGGGGAGTATTGGCGTAACTGGTAAAGTTACTGTCATGTGATCAGGAGGTCACGAGTTCGAGCTGTGGAAACAACCTCTTGTAGAAATGCAAGGTAAGGCTGCATACGATAGACTGTTGTGGTCCGGCTCTTTCTCGGATCACGCACATAGCGAAAGTTTAGTGCACCGGACTGTCCATCGTTCCAAACTACCCCTACGTATTTAAATGAAATGTAAATTGGGATTGCTTCGTATACACAAAAATTCTCAAATTGAACACCATTTGAATATTCAAATTTGTTGGAAGTAGCTAGACCAAGAGTTTTTATGGTCCAATGCATTGTTGAGACTTTCTTGGTACCAAATAACAATTCCATATTTGGGAGAGCATTAAATATTTTTATGCTGTATGTTTTTATACGGTCTAATATCTCTATAATATACTTATTTGTTTTAATTTTTTTACTGCTATAATAAAATATTGTTATAAAAAATATATATCATAACATAACATAAAAAATTAGTTTTGAAGAAAAAATAAAACAAGAGAACTGGTCAAATTTATCAATGTATTATTAAATTGGGTATGTAACAGTGCAATTTGCTACACTTTGGATTTAATTTGAAGAAAATGCTGTTGGAAAAAAGTACTCCCTCCGGTCCATTTTAAGTAATTTTTTGGTCTTTTTCTTGTGGTACATAATATTTGATTTTTTCAAATATCAAAAAGAAGGAATTGACTTCTTTTTTTTCAAAATTGTCCTTGCAATAAAGAGCTTGTGAATAGTTTATTATATTTCCAATGAGCAGATTAACGTTAATATGGTCAATTTCATTGTTAATCAATGCTAAAAGTAAATTTATCAATATGTGTGAAAAAAGTAAAAAAAAATTACTTAAAATGGACCGAAGAGAGTAATGTTTTGTAATCCAATAATGGAGCTCCAACTAGTAATTTAAAATCATAATTTTTCATAGAAGTATTTGAACTTTTTTTCTTGAAGTATTTTGACTTGTGGAGTTTATCTATTTATTACGAGGCAATATTTATTAATGATAAAAATATAAATAAATCTAGAGTATTATAGAGGGTAAAATTTAGCAACTTCAATAAATCAAAGTTGGTCCACCTCTAAAGCTTATGATTTTATTCTACATTTTCTACAAAGATATAATTATCTTTTTCTCTAAACTAATTAAAGTTGCTTCTCTTAGTTGTCTTTACTATTCTCAACGTTAAAAAGAAGTTCCAACATAAATTCTTTATTCAAATTCATTTTGTATTTTTCAACCTAGTTCAATCAATCAAGTCTATTAAAGATGCACGTACGTCTATTTATTTGACTTGATTTATCCTTCCATTTAAAGTAAAACAGAAATGAACCTTAAGATTTGTATGTCTCACAGTAGCCTAAAACGTTATTAATGTTGGGGTAAGTGCACAAATAGTCATTTTTTAAGGATGATATTTAGATATTAGTCAATACTTATGTCGTCATGAAATTTTAAACTAAAAATCTTAAGTTCAGGACAATTTTAGGACATTTTTATCCTGAAAAATTAAAATTCAAAACGCACTGATTAATTTTTAAATAACAACCCTTTAGAATAGCTACCCGGTGTCATTTATACATTAATGGTTATAATTATCATCGACTAAAGTCTTTGTGAGTGGGAGTCTCGCTTTATGTGATCTGATTCGGAGTACACAGGTCAGACTATTTCATATTTTATATGAATTCGAATATAAATTTTTATTTTTTTTGAAATATATAAATTTACATACTTAAAAATTACATAAAAAGTGTCATAAGTTATTATAGTTTACACTTCAAAATATTTAAAAGGCATATGAAAAAATATAGTCAAATAAAAATTCCTTTAATTCTTTAAATAGTAACTGCATCACATAAAATGAGATAAAGAGAATAGGATTTTAGCCAATTAGGAAATTTTAATTAGAGGACTATTTATCTTGGGTTTGATTCCTCTTCATAAGATTGGATATTCAAGTAGAAATAAAGTGCGATCTTTATTCATCCTTAAAAAGTATTGCGAATATATTTGAAATTTTGAAAAAAGAAATATATATAAATAATTTAGCTAGTCTACATGATAGATGTGGTTATCACATGACCACAAACTTGGTCATAGGTTTAAATTGGTGTTCCTTAGGATGACAACGAGTGAGACTGATCAGAACCACATGAGATTTCCAATTTTAAATTCATTTTTTAATTATTGTTATTTATTTATTGGAGGAAGCAATCAATACGAAAAAGAGAAGAAAAAAAATGAAGAATTTCTTGGTTAATTGGTTTGAGCTTTAACATATATAGCACTAAATATTGTGTTTTCCAAAATTATGAATTTCAAATTTCCTTAGAATACAAATGAAATAAAAAATGCTCAGCAGAGGCTCGGGTAGAAGAAGGGGTACTTGAACGTAGGGCCGTTTCGGACCAGTGACATTAAGTTGTTTAAGATGTTAGGCAATTCAAGGACAGACGAGCGAATTATATCTATGCCAACTTGAATTTTTTCACCGATATGGTGTTACTGGATGTTTATGATCAATAGAACAAGAAGGGAACCAGAAAGAAAGACCACTTATCGACTTCTAAAACGGAAGTGAGCATAGGTGAGGGGATCCCACTTTTTCGCATTCCTCTTCGCACGAGCCGAACACTAGAGATGCACAGATATTTTGATGAAATTATATAATTTTCACACCTATGTAATCACTGTTTTGTGGTAAGAATATTAAATATAGTAGTAAGTCAAAAGCTACATACGCCATAGATGACCACAACACAAAAATTAAAGAAATAGCTTAGCATATTGTTAATGCGTTACTCTTATTTATAATTAAAGTAGTAGCTAAAATTGACTTTTGATGTTTTCTTTATATGTCCTTCCGGTCCAGATTACTTATTTTTTTGGTCAAAAAATAATACTAAATACAAGAATAATTTGAGCAAATTATTTTTATTTATTCTTTGATGTCAATTTAATACTACTCTTATTTTCACAATATAATCTCTCTCCACATTTATAAAGTAAGACTAAATATAAAGAAAAATAATTAATTCTATTTTAATTTTCTAAAGTGACGAATATGTTTGAATAAATTATTTTTAATAATTACGACCGATAAAATGGACAAAGTACTGTGTATTAAAATAATGCAGATTTAGGACATTAGCTTCTAGAAGAGTTTCTTCTCTTCTTCCTTTTAATTTTCTTGTCTTTGAAATTTTCTATTTATTTTTTTTACTTTGTTTCTAGAATAGTGCAATTATTGTCTTGCCACTACCTAGATAATATTAATTGTGAAAACAACTTGTAGAAACGTTTTCAAAACATCGCTGTTTGCGTCAATTAGTGGCCAAAAATGGTTCTGAGTCATCAAAAAATAGACCCTTAATATTCAAAGTTAGATATGCAAAATTTTCCACATTACAAGATTAATTAATGGGACTTTTTGTTGCGAACACAGAAAGTGAAAATGTTGTCTAATAATTTTGGCTCGAACTTTATGTATATGTTAGCTAAAAATTCACAAAATAATTAGAAATAATATATTTCGCATAAAATAAATGAGTTGTGATAAAAATCTAAACTCGAACCTGTAATATTAAAATTATGAATTAAGTGTGACTTGTTCCGTTGAGATAAAATCCGCTTATCAAGGACTCTCAAGAGGACAACCTCAATAAGTGGAGGGACTAACTGTATGGGCCAAAATTAGGTCTAGTTTAGTGAATGCAGACGGACGAGCTAAGGCCAAGGTCGAAACCAAGCACGATCCAATAGCGAGGGGTCGTTCAAAGAGAGAGACCAATGTGGAGGTCGAATAAAGAACAAACGGCTACAACTTTTAATTAGAATATTCCTAGGAGTATGAATAGGAATATTCCATTGAATATTCCCCCATATCGTACTTTTTTAGGGTTTTCTAGGGATATCCCTTATAAATAGGATGAGAGAGGAAACAAAAAGGGGGATTCAGAACTTTTATAAAATAACATTTTGTAAAGAGTTGACTATCAAGAATATACAAAAAACTTGTCTTGTCTCCTCTGTTTGATTCCATTACAAAACATCCTCTTTTATTCACAAGATCCAAGAACACGTTGTTTACTTCCATAGTCTGCTGTCACACGCTATAGTCAGAAGAAGGAATCATCCATCCCATTCAACATTTGGGTGACAAATCCCTTCTTATTAAATTTAATGTCATTTGTCACATTTATTGCATGTTTTCATTCTCATATTTTTTAACAGTCATTGAGCCTTAACTTGACATTCGTTGACTTGAACACGGTTCTGTACCCTCCAAATTGTTGAACTTTAGATCTTAGATTTATTACTTTTAACTTGGATTCACCTTTTGTCTATTTATTAAATTGGTTTAACGAAAAGGGCTTAAAACTTTTTGGTCAAACAGTACGCTGGTCCCTCGTGTTCCATTGGCCCGACTAATCTGAATTTATGGCGAATTTTTTTACTTTTAGGGTAAAACACTTTCTATCAAATGCGATTTTATATACAGGGCTCGAACTCGAAGCTTCTAGTTAACGATGGATTCATACGTTCCACTCTATAAAAATCGTTATATATATATAACAATCATAAAATAATCTTATTACTGTGATAACAATCATTATATTTTTTTCATATTAAAGCAGAAGTTGATCAGATTTTTATAGTTAATTAATCATGAATCAAACCTGTCATATTCTTTTATTTTTCAAAAGAGAAAGGAGGGTAAGCTTTTATATTAGTATAATAAAGTTGGAGATTGCATCTTGTTGATACCTACTTTACCATGTGCTTAAGTATAAAAAACTACGTTTTTGGACATAGTTGGACAGCATAAACATTGCAGGAAATTGCAGCTTATTAAAAAAACAGGCTAAAGTAAAGTAGTATTTGTTTATTTGGTAGATGCATTATTGGCAAAATTGAGTTGGATCTTGTGACAAGTATAAGTAACTCAAAAGTCAAAATGATTATGATGATTTCAGCAAGTGTTTCAAAAAGTGTCATTGGAAGTCACTTCGAGTTTTTTTAATGGTTTTGTATTAATAATTTATTGTTCCAACTAATTCAAATTCTCGTCGAGTTTGAATATATTCATTAGGAGTAGCTGATCCCTACCAAGAAGTTTTCCGTTTAAGTTCGTATCAGAGCGAGATACCCAAAACACATCTTGTGCCAAATGTGGAAGGCACGTGTTATGGATTTTCTGTTCTTTTCATATGGTCTTGAATAATTTTCACTCATGAATTAACTTTAGGGTTGAGTTAATTCTAAGTGGGCGTTTGGACATAACAATTGTGAAATTCATTAAATTTCACAATTAGAGTTGTGAAATTTAATCTAACATGTGTGTATACGGTCGAGATCGAATGCCTTCGATCTATATACTCGAGAGGTCATCTGAAGTCCAAGTCCGGGCAAGATCAAGTTCGAGCCCGAGGGACCAAACAGAGCACAATACATACCGAGGTCTAGTATGCTCGACCTTGGAATATTATGGATTTGTAACAGGCTTAGCTAGGTACCTGCCACATCCCAAGATCGTGGCGCAAATCCCGAAATAGGATTGTACGATTCCGTACTAGGTGGTTATACAGCTGTACCAAGAATATTTCTTACTGTAAATAGAAATATACCTTATTTTGGGGTTCCGCTATTATATAAAGGGGACCCCAATCATTTGTAAAATGATCTAGTCATTAAGCAAAGAATATACTCTCTATTTTTTCGCCTGTTGTTCATCAGAATTGTCCTTAGCTCTACTGTTCTTACTTTATTTTCTTACTTAATCGTTCTTACTATTCTGAGCCCACCTCGAGGTCACTGTTGTTGAGTAACATTGGTTTGATTCACTTGTCTCTTTCATTTCTACTTCATATTTCTTTATTATTAATTGGTATTGAACTAAATCACATATCTTTAAACCACAAATCAAATTTAATTGTTACTCGTATTTTCAAGGTAAACAGTTGGCGTCCACCGTGGGGCTAAAGATAATAGTGATTATTTCTTTACTGATTCTCATTACACACGTTGTTTTTACACTTCTTCTTGTCAAGATTTTTTTATTCTCAGACTGAAACATGTCTAGCTCACAAAACGCACCCGTTCATGATAACGAAGGTCTTGGAGAAAACAACAGTATAGGAGTAGGTGTACCACCAATAAACCCTGAGGAAATGTCAAATATGGAGTCTATTGATGTTAGTTCACACAATGCTCTAAATACGGATTCAGGCATAGACCCTAGAGGGAATGTACGCAGGGAGGCTCGATCTGGTAGCCAAGGAGAACAAGGAATGGGAGATGGGGGAATCAGCCTCCAAGTAATATTCGAAATGCTGCAAGCTCAGCAAATCGCCATCGCTCAACTTCAAAGTCAAAATAAGACTCCCAGTGTAGTCGAACCAGTAAACACTCGGCATGATGAACCAGTGCTAGAAAGGCCCATTGAAAGTGGCTCGGGGACTGACCCCACAATTATGAGAATGCTCGAGGAGCTTACCAAGAGGATTGAGTCCGGAAAAAAGAAAATTGAAAACAATGACAAAAAGGTGAAGACTTACAACTCCTGTGTTGATCCGATACCGGGGGCACCTCCGGTCTTGAAAGGTTTAGATGCCAAAAGGTTCATACAAAAACCATTCCCCTCGAGCGCGGCTCCGATGCTCATTACCAAGAAGTTTTGCATGTCCGATATAACCAAATATAACGGAACAACCGACACTAACGAGCATATTACTTCATATAATTGTGGGATCAAAGGAAATGACTTGAATGACGATGAAATTGAGTCAGTCTTGTTGAAAAAGTTTAGGGAAACACTATTGAAAGGAGCTATAATTTGGTATCACAATTTAGATCCTAACTCTATTGATTCGTTTGCTATGTTAGCAGACGCCTTCATGAAAGCGCATGCCGGGGCCATAAAGGTTGCCACGAGAAAATCAAACGTCTTAAAAATAAAACAAAGGAACGACGAGATGTTAAGGGAGTTCGTGTCTAGGTTTCAGATGGAAAGAATGGAATTACCACCTGTCTCCGATGACCGGCAGTACAAGCTTTCATGTAGGGTTTGAATGAGAGAAGCTCAATTGCGTCTCGATGATTGAAGCATAATTTGATTGAGTATCCAACTGTGATATGGTCGGATGTACACAATCGTTACCAATCAAAAATTAGGGCCGAGGACGACCAATTGGGTGCCCCATAGAGTTCAGTTCATCCTAACAGATTCGCAGCAAAACCCCCGAGGGACGCATACCGGGAATCGAGATCAAACAAGGAAAGGTATTAGCCATACGTCGATCGGAGAAGCAACGTCTCAGGCCGTAACACTCCTCAAAATGATCGGAGAAACGATCGAGGCCAAATTTCTCGGGGACTCATGAGTAAGAACAGATTCGATAAGCATAACGACCCCACTGACACCCCTCGATTATCATAGTACAACTTCAGCATAGATGCGTCGGGGATTGTCTCTGCTATTGGGAGAATCAAAGACACCAAGTGGCTTAGACCTATACAGACCGATCCTTCTAAAAAAAACCCGAACTTGATGTGCAAATATCATGGCACACATGGTCATAGAACAGAAGATTGCAGGCAGCTAAGGGAAGAGGTGGCTCGTCTGTTCAATGAAGGCCACCTTTGAGAATTCCTAAGTGATCAGGCTAAGAATCACTTTAGGGAGAGAGATGCAAGGAAAAATGAGCAATAAGAACCACAACATGTGATCCACATGATCATTGGCAGAGTCGATGTCCCTCAACGACATGTGTTCAAATGCACCAAAGTATCAATCATCAGAGAAAAACGAACTCGGAGGTTTGTGCCCAATGACGTCTTATCATTCTGTGACGAGGAAGTAGAAGGCATATCTCAACCTCACAACGACGCCCTGGTAATCTCTATCCTTTTGAATAAAATTCAAGTTAAATGTGTTTTAGTGGATCCAGGTAGCTCAGCAAACATAATTAGATCAAGGGTCGTGGAACAACTCGGCCTACAAGATCAAATTGTATCTGCATCCCGGATCCTGAATGGCTTCAACATGGCAAGTGAAACAACAAAAAGAGAAATTATTCTGCTAGTAAACGTAGCCGAGACCATACAAGATATGAAGTTCCATGTGATCGAAGGTGACATGAAGTATAACGCACTCCTCGAGAGACCGTGGATACACAGCATGAGGGTAGTGCCTTCAACTCTTCACCAGATGATGAAGTTCCCAGCAGAAGAAGGAGTAAAAATAGTCTATGGAGAGCAACACACTGTAAATGAGATATTTGTGATCGAGGAAGTGGTGCCGATACCAGAGCCTTTGACCTCGGAGAAATCAAGCATCGGGGGTAAACTGGCGGCCAAATAGCAATCACCGCCTCCAGCCTCGATGGAATCGGAGCAACAGGTAATCGAAGACAAAAATGAGGATTTCCTTACTCCTCGAACCTTCGTCATTCCCGAAGAATCCGATGCAACCAAATCAACTATCGAGGAACCGGAGCAGGCCATTTTAATTGAATACATGCCCGAGAAAAAAGTATACCTGGGAACGGGATTGACCCCCGAACTCAAGAAAAACTCATTCAATTTCTTATTGATAATATGAATTGCTTTGCTTGATCCTATTTAGATATGATAGGGATTCCACCGGAAATCACCACGCATCGGCTAGGCACCGACCCCAGGTTCAAACCGGTAAAGCAAAAAAGGAGGCCTCAGTCAGAGGTAAAACATGGTTTCATAAAAGACGAGGTAACCAAACTCCTTAAAATAGGGTCTATTCGGGAGGTAAAGTACCTCGAGTGATTAGCTAACGTAGTCGTGGTTCCTAAAAAAGGAAACAAACTTAGAATGTGCATAGGTTATAAAGACTTGAACAAAGCTTGTCCGAAGGATTCTTTCCCTTTGCCAAACATCGATCGTATGATCGATGCCACGGCTGGCCAAGAGACCCTAACTTTTCTCGATGCCTACTCCGGGTACAATCATATTCAGATGAACCCGGAGGACCAGGAAAAGACTTCGTTTATTATTAGCTTTGGAACTTATTGTTACAACGTAATGCCCTTCGGGCTAAAGAATGCAGGAGCTACATACCAACGCCTAGTTAACAAAACATTCAAAGAACAAATAGGCAAAACGGTGGAAGTTTATATTGATGATATGTTGGTTAAGTCCCTGCGCGCAGAGGACCATTTAGTTCATTTGCAGGAAACATTCAAAATTTTGAGGCAATACAACATAAAGCTTAACCCCGAGAAATGTGCCTTCAGAGTTGGCCCGGGTAAAGTTCCTCGGCTTCATGGTGTCAAATCGGGGTATCAAAATCAATTCCGATAAGATCAAGGCTATCACAGATGTGAAGGCCGTAGAAAGGCTAACAGGGCGAATAGATGCCTTGGGTCGATTCATTTCGAGATCATCAGATCGGAGTCACCGGTTCATTTCCTTACTCGGGAAGAAAAAGAACTTCGCATGGACCCCGGAATGTCAGCAAGCCTTAGAAGAACTAAAGCGATATCTATCGAGCCCGCCTTTGCTTCGCACCCCGAAGGTAGATGAAAAGATTTACCTTTATTTGGTAGTATCCGAGATAGCGGTAAGTGGAGTACTAGTTCGAGAAGAGCAAGGTATGCAATTTCCTGATTATTATGTGTGTAAGCACGTGATTTTTTCCCTATGTGAGAAATACTCCCAAAAATTCAAAATAAAATAATTTTCCTTTGTGTGCAATTTTGAGAATTTTCGTGGCATTTCTGGATAATTATTTGTATTTGTCCGTGCATGTTTATTTGTTAAATTAATAAAAAATACAAAAATATGTCGCATTTGCATTTAGGATTTAATTCTACAATTAGGAGCAATTAAGTTTGTTTTTACAAGAACAAAAAAATCATAAAAATAATGTACGTTGCATTTTTAGCATTTAATGTCCAAATTGTGTGATTTTATCGTAATTGCTATTTAATTGTGTGTTAGTTGTTATTAATAATTAATTAATACTTTTATAAATTAATTTAGTTCTATAGGATAATTTAGGATTTTTAGAATTTAGTTTTAGTTTAAGAAAAAATAAAAGAAGAAAAAAGAAGCAATAAAAGACGAAGAAAATCGGATTGGGCCTTTTCTTCAATTCTAAACCACAAGCCCAAAACCAAATAACCCCTTATCCAACCCAAAAAACCCCATCGAGTCGACCCGACCCGGTCCGCCCCATAACCCAAACAAACACCCCTCCTTCTTCCATTTTTCATTTTTTGAAAAAACCCTAAACCTAAAAACATAAAACCACCCGCCCCCTCTCCTCTTCATCTTCCCCAAACCAACCCCCTTCCCCTCCACCATCACCTCCCATGGCTGTCTGCCCCCTCTCCCTTCATCTTCAACCAGCAAACCAAATGCCCAAGCTCTCTTCGTCTTCAACCAACGAACAACACCCCGTCCCCATGGTCCCAAATGACCATATGCTAAACGACCCCTCGTCCTAAACAACCACAGTCCGTCGAGCTCTAGCGTCGCCATGGTTGCTGCTTCTTCTGCTTCGTCTTCAACTCCAGCCATGGACGAACCACCATGAACGACCAGCTGACCCTCCAGTTGCGAGCTCCAGTCAGCTCCCATGGCTGCTGTTGCTTCACCCATCCCATGGCTGCTGCTGCTTCACCTGTCGACGAACCACCATGACGACCAGCAGTTCGTCCCGTCGTTACCACCATCCCCGTCCACGTGAAACCCCAGCGAGCTCCATCTCCGCACGACCCCTTACGAACTGCCCAGCGCCCCCACTGCTGCGTTCCTGCTCGTCGAGCAACCTAGCTCACTCGTCCGTCGCCCAGCCACGCCGGAAACCACTGACCGTTCGGTCATTTTCAGTGGTGTTCGTGGTCGTCTTTGTCGTCCAACTTCATCGCCTGAAATCAACCGTAAAACATATAAAAAAAATTCTGGGCAGATTCGAGTTATTTTGGTTTCAAAGTTTCCGGGCAGATTTGTTTCCGGGCAGATTTGTTTCCGTTCGAGTTCGTCGTTGTTCTGATCCGGTTAGTTGGTTTAAGTTTCATTTCTGTCCGTATTTTGTTTGATATTCTTGGATCTGAAATCAGTATATGTTTGATTCTTTTCTTGTTTGTTGTTTATCATTTCTTGATTATTTCTTTAGTTTGTTTTTATTCATTTGTTCTTGTTTAGTTTTAATATAGAAGTGTGTTAGTTTAATCACTTGAATCCTTTATCTTGGTTGTAATGTTGTTAGATTTAATTTGTTGATTATTGAGTTTAGTGATTTGAATCTACTTGTTTGTTATGTTCAATTTGTTACTGTTATTGAATCTGAAAGTATGTTTGTTGTTAAAAATGTTGTTCAGTTAAAATGATTTCAGTTGTTTCTTTATTGTTCATCATATGGTTTTGTTCCCTGAATCCTTAGTCTTTGTTTTGATGATATTTGACATAATCTGAGTTTCTAGCTTAAATTTGTTGATGAAATTTGATTAGAAATTGGTTATAGCTGCTGTAATTGGATCGTTGATTAGGTGAATTGGTTATAACTGATATGGTTTTTGGTACAGATTGAAAGGGATGGGGTAGAATGGTAATTTCAGTAGTTTCAGGGGTATTTTCGGGATTTTAAGTTTTAAAAAATGATTAATTTGAGTGTTCTGTCCACTAAGTACTAATAATATTAAATTAATACATGTTTTAATACATGGTGGGGGACAAGATAAGTGGTAGTGAGAATTAATATATTTGTTTAATATAGTGGGGGACAAAGCATGCGGTAGTGGGGAATAAGGGAATTAAATAAAGAAAAGATATGTGTTAGTGAGAATTAATATTTGTTTAATATAGTGGGGGACAAAACATTAAGTAGTGGGATTCAAAAGGGGGATGGGTAGAAGATGGTGGGAATTAATTTGAGTGCTTGAAGTTTGGCTATAAATAAAGAGGAGCTTGACACAAGTTAAAAAAAAATTCTGAATATTAAGAGAGAGGGGGATTTTTCTGAAGATTAAGAGAGATTTGAGGATTTTTCGGAATAGAAAAAAACATTCTGGAAATCTAAAGAGAGAGTAGTATACACCGATATACACTCTGGATACATTGGATATACAGAGGGAAAATTCATTTTGAAAAAAAAATCGAAAAGAAAAAAAGAAGGGGTCAGAATTTAAGGGTTAAACATTAACTGGTCTTTCAATCTAAAAAAGGTTCACTTTATTTCTGCCCGTTGATTGCTGTTGGTGTTTTCTGGATTTTCATTTGGTTTGTTTCTTGAGTTTGGTTGGTTATTTGCTACTACTTCACTGGTTATTGCTGGATTTTTTGCTTGATTTTAAAATCTGTCACTGGTTTCTCGTTGCTGGTTATTACTGGTTGCTGGGTGTTGCTATTGTTATATGCTACTGCATTTCTGCTGATCTTCCTCTTCTTTTGCTTCCAATATCAGGTACACAACTGACACGCTGGTTACTGTAAGCTGAAAATGGGTCGTCGAACTTAGCGGGTACGATATCGAATATCAAACCTGAACAACCATCAAGTCTCAAATCCTAGCTGACTTCGTGGCCGATTTTACACCGACCCTCGTACCCGAAGTGGAAAAAGAACTCCTGCTAAGCTCGGGTACAACATTGTGGGTATGGACCCTTTTCACAGACGGTGCCTCGAATGTGAAGGGGTCCGGGCTTGACATTGTCTTGAATCCACCCACGGGTGATACCATTAGGTAATCTATCAAAACTAAAAGATTAACTAACAATGAGGCCGAGTATGAGGCCATGATTGCAGGTCTCGAGCTAGCTAAAAGCTTGGGAGCAGAAGTCATCGAGGCCAAGTGCGATTCCCTATTGGTGGTAAATCAAGTAAACAAAAGTTTCGAGGTTCGATATGATATAATGCAACGATACTTGGACAAGTTACAGGTAACTTTTCACCGTTTCAAGGAGTAGACTCTGGATCATGTTACTCGAGAACAAAATAGTGAGGCCGATGCACTTGCTAATCTTGGATCCTCGATCGAAGAAGATGACATCGTCTTGGGGACTGTTGTCCAATTATTGAGGTATGTGGTTGAAGAAGGTCATGCCGAGATAAATTCAACGAGTTTAATGTGGGACTGGAGGAATAAGTATATCGACTATTTGAAGAGTGGAAAACTCCCATTCAGACCACAAAGAATCAAGGGCCCTACGAGCCAAGGCTTCCAGGTTTGCGTTAGATGAAGATAGAACATTGTACCGAAGAACATTCGATGGACCATTGGCGGTATGCTTAGGGCTAGGAGACACCGATTATGTTCTATGAGAAATCCACAAAGGCACTTGTGGGAACTATTTCGGTGTCGAATCTTTGGTCCGCAAAATTATTAGGGCAGGTTACTACTGGGATAGCATGGAAAAAGATACTAAGGAATTTGTCAAAAAATGTGATAAGTGTCAACAATTTGCACTGATGATTCATCAGCCCGGGGAACAACTCCATTCGGTCCTATCCCCGTGGCCTTTCATGAAATGGGGAATGGTTATAGTCGGCCCTCTACCAACGGCCCCGGGTAAGGCTAAATTCATTTTCTTTATGACTGATTATTTTTCTAAGTGGGTAGAAGCACAGGCCTTCGAGAAGGTTCGAGAAAAAGAAGTTATTGACTTTATCTGCGACCACATCATATGCCGATTGGGGATACCCGCCGAGATTGTATGTGACAATGGAAAATAATTCATCAGCAGCAAGGTGACGGAGTTCCTCGAGGCACACAAAATAAAGAGGATTTTGTCGATACCATACCACCCAACAGGAAATGGGCAGGACGAGTCAACAAACAAAACCATCATTCAAAACCTGAAGAAAAGGTTAGACGATGCAACGGGGAAATGGAGGGAAGTCCTACCTGAGGTTCTTTGGGCGTATCGGACAACATCGAAGTCTAGCACGGGGGCCACCCTGTTTTCTCTAGTATATGGCTTCGAGGCCCTTATCCCAGTCGAGGTCGAAGAACCCAGCGCCAGGTTTCGAAATGCATCGGAGGAGTCAAATCATGAGGCTATGAATACTATTCTCAAATTGTTAGATGAGAAACGAGAGGCAACACTTGTTCAGATGGCCGCGCAGAAGCAAAGGATCAAGAGATACTACAATATAAGGACCAACCTCCGACACTTCAGAATCGCAGACTTAGTTCTAGGAAAGGTCACCCTTAACACTCGAGACCCTAATAAAGGAAAGCTACGCCCGAATTGGGAAGGACTGTACCGAGTCCTCGGAGTTGTCGGTAAAGGATGTTATAAACTTAGCATAATGAGAGGTGAACAACTACCAAATAATTGGAACATATAGTTACTCAAACGATACTACTGCTAAGGTATGACTTTATCCTTTTGTCCATTTGAGTTTAAAACTAACTCATTACAGATTTTCGATCGAAGCTATCAAAGGCATATGATCTCGAAGGCATCATTTTTGACACGAAGTCCTTAGGTTTTAAAGCATGCGTTGTACTCTTTTTCTCTTAGATCGGATTTTGTCTCAAATGGGTTTTACCAGCAAGGTTTTTAACGAGGCAACAACTATCTGCTACCTAAGGAAAACTCAATAGTATCCAAGGCTTCTTTTCAATCAACCTCGAATACTGGGGGGCATCACCCTCGGAGGTTATATTTTTAGGAAAATACTTCACTTCGTGCCAAAGAGGGCCTCGATAGGAGAACTTTGTAATGGGCCAAACAGTCAGAAGAACCGTTTCCACATAGAATAATCGAGCCCCAACGGCAAAACATTTACTATGTATCAATTATTTGAAGAAACATTCTGGTTATATCAAAAACACTTTGTATCTCAAAGAAGTTTACTGTTATACGAGCTCTACACTTACAATCCTACGGGAAATAGCTCAAGAACCAAAGCATAAAAGTACCCCCGAATACTCGGGGACTGTTATCGACAATCAATACATCCGAGTCACCAAAAACTCGGACTCATAAGACCTCAAAGAGGCATCCCCTCGAAACTAAGGCCAATGCCAATATACTCGGGGACTAACTTTTCGAACTTGTTCGAAAAGTTATCGATAAATAAGTCCAAGTGACATACCCGAAGACTGCGGCCATATTAAATACTACGGTCATGTAAAAAGTCTACGGCCTAAATAATGCGGCTTGGAGACGTCCGACTTCCGCTATAAATTAAAGGCCTTCAAACACATTGAAAAAACCGGTTAAATCAGGCTACCCTCGGCAAAAGCAAATAAAGGGCTTCGATAAATTTAGCCCTCGAATAATTTAAAGGGCTTCGATAAATTTAGCACCTCAAACAATTTAAAGGCTTCGATAAACATCAGCCTTCGAAAAAACCTCAAGAGGTATTCGGTTATGTTGACACAAACTAATTACTAATAAGGTTCTGATACGTCAAACCTTCGAAAAACCCAAATGGGTACAAAAAATACATGCTAAGGCATACGAAAATTTTTACTAAGTCTGTTAGCCAAAAAGAGGGAAAAAATATAGCCATTTTAGAGGTCGAAGCGGCCCAACTTAAAGAGCCTAATGGCCAATATTTAAGAGCCTAAGGGCCAACTTAAAGAGCCTAAGGGCCGATGTCTAAGAGCCTAAGGGCCAACTTAAAAGGCTTAAGGGCTAAAACATATAGAGGTCGAGACCTCGTTCTCACTTGACTCAGACTCGAGAATTCCAACATCCTAAGTTCACATCAAATCAATTTAAACTTTGCTCGAGGAGTGATAAAACCTTAAGAGGTATTATATTGATCAATAAAAAACCTAAGGGTCCATTATATTCTGAGTTAAAACCAATGCTCGGACTGATCATTTAAATTATACAATAAAATTTTTCACAGTTGAAGACAAAACGAAAAACTGGAGATAAAGAAAAAGGGTTCCTTATATTCACAAGATTTGATTTACAAAGTAAATTTACAACGCCCAAGATTGGCCCTTGTACAAAAAAGAAAAAGAGAACCTAATCTATTTTCGGGATCACATCCTAGGGAGAGCCATCCTCAGGAACTACACCTTCAACATCTTTATCTTCGGGAGCCTCCTCTCCCTTAGGAACATCTTCTTCACCTTCCCCATCTCCGGAGCCACTCGCAACGTCCTCATCATCAGAGAGACAAAAAACCTGGCATCGGTTTCTTGCACCTTCGCTTCAGCTATCTCTTCAACAAGGTTGAACCCTCGGGCGTGGATTTCTTCGAGAGTCTCCCTCGAGGCTTGGAACTTGGCCAAATCATTGCTCCATTTTTCTTAGTCGGAGGCCTCCCTCAACTCAACTTGAATGGCCGCAGTGTCCCTTAAGTATACGACGATGGTTTTATCAGTCGCGACCTTCGTCTTCTCAGCTTCAGACTTAACCCGTCCAGCTTCGGCCCGGGCTCTGGCGAGTTTCGCCTCTAACTTTTTAATTTTCTTGGCCTGGGCTAGACCCTTCGCTTTAATGACTCGTAGTTGAGTTTCAGCCGAGGCCAGTTAGGCTGTAACGATTTCCTTATCGGTTGCGAGCTGATCCATGCTCTCCTTCCATCAATGGCAATCAACTTTAACTTGATCAACCTCGCCTCGGAGCTGCCCAATCATCTCTAACTTTTGCTGCAGCTGAGATATCGAAGTGTTAGCCTCCTAAGTAGGGCCAAGGAGGCCATACTCTGTTAAAATCATAGTTACCTACTTATCTAGCTCGAACTCGTTTTTTCGAGCTTTGGCCAATTCGGTCCGGAGATCCTTAAGCTCCTCTTCCTTTTGGCTACAGAGGAGACTCAAGGCCTTCTCTTCGCCCGAAGCTTTCTTTAGCTAAACCTCATATTGGCTCAGCTCAGCTCTAAACTTTACGATGGCCTATACATGAAATGAAGATATGTTAGACAAAGAAAAAGAAAGAAAGAGAAAATTACAATAATGAAAGTAAGTATTTACCCACAAGAGGAGATGTTGAGCCTCTTCGAAGATGGTGGATGCATCATTAAGGTTGGTGGTATCCTCGACCCCAGCAAAGCAACCCTGAAAGGTATCTTCCTCGAGGATCTTGCTTGGATTGGGCGTATGCAGAGCATTAGCATCTTCGATTGCCTTCTCGGAATAGAATGGCAGGGAAAGGGAGTGACATGTTGTCATGGCCCCGAGCTTTTCACTCGGGGCGTTCTGATTAGCTTCGGGGGTTTCCATATCCACCCCTTCCGGTATATTTGTTGAAGGCGGAGGAACAATCTCAACCTCTGGGAACACGGGGGCCTTGCTCGAATATTTCTTTGGGGTTCCTTCACCACGAGATGAGGTCTTTAGTTCGGAGGGCTCGATGGCTTCGATATGTTTCCTGGATCGAGGCACCAATGCCGATTTTTAACCATCATTTTCTTCGTCACCCGGGGAATGGTGAGCCGAATCTGCGCCCGCTTGAGCAAATCTCTTCCGCAGACTTCGAGTAGGGGTTTTCTTGTCTTAAGGGTCTTCAGGCTTCCAAACCCTTTTTCTTTTGTTATCCTTCTCCGACTTCGGGATCGAAGACTTGGTCCCTTCCCCGGGCGGGGCTGGCCTCATTTTGGAGATATCTCCGATGCCTGCATAAGTAAATGTGAATAAGTTGACACCACCAACGAATGAAAAATATCTAAAACTTGGAAAAAAAATTTACCATGATGTTTGGCCTCCCATTTGCCCCTTGATAAATCACGCCATTTGCGCTCATCATACGAGGAGGTCGCGGCCAACTTTCGAACCAAGTCCTCAAGATCGGGGACATCGTGAGGTGTCCAAGTAACAACTGCAAAAGAGATAAAAATATTATTATGGGATGTGGAAAATGAGTATACATAGATGTTGAGAAGAAGGACTCCACTTACGATTATAATTCCATCTCTCCGGGAATGGCATTTTGTCTTGGGGAATGACATCCGAAGTCCTTACTCTGACGAACCGGCTCATCCAGCCCCGATCCTTGGCTTCGTCGTTACTAGCAAAGAAGGCTCTCTTCGTGCGACGTTGCAACTTGACAAGCCCTCGAAGCAGTTGGGGCCGGCACAATCGAATCAAGTGATTGAGGATGAATTCCAACCCCTCGGCCTTTTCGGAAAAGTAACGCAGCATGATCACAATACGCCAAAAAAGGGTAAATCTGGCCGAGGGTGATTTCGTACGTTTTGCAGAAGTTGATCACCGTCGGATCAATGGGACCCAGTGTAAAGGGGTAAGTGTAAACACTTAAAAAACCCTCAATGTGGGTAGTAATGCTTTCCTCGGGGCTCGAGATCTGAACCACGACCTCATCTCCCCAACCACAGTCCTTCTTCATATCTTTAAGGTGTTTCTCCGATATTAAGCCAAGATATCGAGATGCATGCTCGCATAGACCTGGAACGTCGGGGGGATTTTCAATACTAAAATCCTTCTTAATCACACAAGGGTCGGGGGTTATTTCTTCAATAGTCGGCGTCGCCACTGGTTTGGCCAACTGGGAGGTAGAAGAAGATGACACTTTGTCTTTTTTGGGAACCGTTTTGGATGTTTTAGCCATGATTTCAAGCTAAAGAATACAGACTGTATCGGAACGTGGTATGTTTACAAGAACTAAGCGTTTTTTTACGCTTAAAGAGACGGTGGAAATAGGTGATTAGAGAAAGAGATGAAGAAGGGAAAGATGTAATGAAAGAGTAAAGTTCTTTATTCAAAGGAATAGCCTCATATTTATAGAAGGGCAACGACGGTTCGGCAGCGCTAGTGGCCGACCAATACTGGAGTACATTAAATGTTTTGAGGAAGTGGACCGACGGGACGTTTCAGTCATTTCGAATGTCTGCATCATGGAAATGACATCATCACTAAAGATTTGGGGAAAACGAGGATAAAATTGTTTCTAATCATCTTACTCTAAGAAATGCGGGGACTATTTGTATATGGTCGAGATCGAAGGCCTTCGATCTATATACTCGAGAGGTCATCCGAAGTCCGAGTCCGGGCAAGATCAAGTTCGAGCCCGAGGGACCAAACCGAGTTCGAAGACAGAGCACGATACATACTGAGGTCGAGTGTGCTCGACCTTGGAATAGTACCGTTATAGATTGTAACAAACTGAGCTAGGTTCCTGCCACGTCCCCAAGATTGTGGCGCAAATTTCGGAATAGGATTGTACGATTCTGTACTAGGCGGTTAGACAGCTGCACCAAGAATATTCCTTAATGTAAATAAATATATACCTTATTTAGGGGTTCCCCTATTATATAAAGGGGACCCCAATCATTTGTAAAATGATCTAATCATTGAGCAAAGAATATACTCTCCACTTTTTCGCCTACTGTTCATCATAATTGTCCTTAGCTCTACCGTTCATACTTTATTTTCTTGCTTAATCGTTCTTACTGTTCTAAGCCCACCTCGAGGTCACTAAGCTCGAGATCACTGCTATTGAGTAACATTGGTTTGATTCACTTGTCTCTTTCATTTCTACTTCATATTTCTTGATCATTAATTGGTATTGAACTAAATCGCATATCTTTAAAACCACAAATCAAATTTAATTGTTACTCATATTTTCGAGGTAAACAATGCGCTAAGAGAGAAACGAAAGTTCATTAAATTTAATCGTACAATTTTAAAAGTTGGGCATATCAAATTTAATTCTAAGTGGGCGTTTGGACATAAGAATTGTGAAATTCCGGAAAAAAATGATTTTTTTTACAAGTTGAAAATAGTATTTAAAAATTAGAGTTGTGTTTGGACATTAACACAATTTGGAGCTGTTTTTGATTTTTGTTAGTGCTTTGAAACAAAAATTTGAAAAAATAACTTTTTGGAGTTTTTCAAATTCCAAAGAATTTTCGTAATTTAACTTCAAGTGAAATTTGAAATTTTATGGCCAAATACTGATTCCGAAAAAAGTAAAAGAAAAATTCGAAAATAAAGAAAGGAAATCTTTTTGTATGGCCAAACGGGCCCTAAATTTGCCCCGATGGTCTCTACCTTTGAACTTTCCTTTTGTTTTTTACTCGGCTTTGTCATGGTTTGGTCTCTGTTTCTTGAATATTCATTTTTTGTTTGTCTCTCCAGTGAGTGTCGAAATTGTTATCATTGTTTTCTGTCAATTCATTGGAACTGGATTCCACAATTTACTACTATAACGAACTGAAATGAATAAATGCCAGTTAGATTTGCACGTATCGTAATATTTAGGGTGATCCGCACAAATAGGATATTTCAGAGCCACTCTTAATTTTTTGATCTCGTTTGTTCGATAGGCAGTAACAAGTTTTGTCTTTTGCTTGCCCCATGGGCTAAGTTCTGGCCTTAAAGGTTTGCCCATGGGGCAAGCGAGGGTAAAAAATTAAGACCATCCATTCTCAAGATTAACAATAACAACATACTAAGTATAATCACATAAATGAAGTCTCAGGAGAGTAGAATGAACGCAGATCTTATTCCTGCCTTTAAGAAGATAGATATACTATCATTTGTGTGTGGGTGGTGGTGGTGGTGGTGAGGCAATAATGCTTGTGTTTCCCCCAAAAGGAATGAAAAAGGCCAAATACATATACAACTCATCCAACTTGGCACCATTTTTCATTTTGGCACTCTATCTTTATTTAGTTCCATTTTGGCCCTCCAACTCTATTTTATATGTTTCATTTTGGCCGTCCAACTCTATTTCTTATGTTCCACTTTAACACAAAAGCTGAAACCAGTGCAAAAAATATAGCCCGTTAAATCTGAGGTGTAATAAATATCCAATTAAATGTTGCCACCTGATTTTTTCATCCATGTCAAACGGGTCAATACTAAAATACCAGAATCCGTCCGTATTTTTTGTAGATTTATTTCATCTAAACGGGCCAGGTATGAAATCGGCAGATGAAAGTTTTGGAACTTACAGAATGAAGATGGGGCAACAGTGGATGGAAAAATACGATCGGGTTCAAGTATTTTAGTATTGACCCGTTTGACATGGATGAAAAAACAAGGTGTCAATATTTAATTGAATATTTATTACACCTCAGATGTAACGGGCTATATTTTTTGCACTGGTTTTAGCTTTTGTGTTAAAGTGGAACATAAGAAATAGAGTTGGAGGGCCAAAGTGGAACCTATAAAATAGAGTTGGAGGGTCAAAATGAAACAAGGTAGAGATAGAGTGCCAAAATAAAAAATGGTGCCAAATTGGATGAGTTGTATATGTATTTAATGAAAAAGCTAGGGCCAATATCACGTGGTTTGAGGTAAAATGTTTTATATTTTATTTGCAATGCGATGGATCATGCTTAAAGAAAGAATCACAAATGGAATTTGATTGATTGTACAATGGTAGTGATTTATTGGGAGATATAACTGTAAATATGATGTAATATTATTTTGTGTTTATTTTAGAAAGTTGTATATGTTTAGGAAACTATAGTAGTGGTTGCCTTATTTTCTACGATAGCTTTCTTAGTTAACAAGACATAGGTTTTATATATATTAACACCTGATTATTCAATAGAAGACACAGAACTTCATTCTCTCTTAAACTCTTCATGATTGCCATTAACATCATATCATAATCCTGTTGAAATTGAGTTCAATCTTGTTGAAGGAACTCATATGTCAAAGCCCAAATCCATGATACGTACTGTTCGCTTTGGCTTGGTAGACTTTACGAAGAGATTTGATTCCTCCTTGAGTGCTTGAGCACGCTATTTAACCTCTTAGATAGGTCAAATGGCCCGCTACTGACCTAACCGACTTGGATCCCATGAGGCGGACCTAGAAAAGTTTTAACATAGAACGCAATTTGAACTATATCAATAGCGAGTTCAAAAGTGTGCCACCATATGAACTTATGCTATATTTTATAATTTTTTCCCACTTTCTTCACTCATTTCAATGTGAATTCACTTAGGGGTTGTTTGGTATGAGGTATAAGGGTGGTATAAAAATTTAATACCACCTTAATACTTTATTTGGTTAGCAAATCAGGTATAAGTTATCCCGGTGTTAATTTTAACACTGGAATAACTTAATAACTTATATCTTATAGAAGGTGGGGTAATTAGCATTGGTATAACTTATACCTTCTTCTTAGAAATTATGCAATTGTCATTCTTAATACAACATACTAAACAATGAATAAACAACAATCCTAGCATAACTAATCCCAGCATAACTTATCACGGCATAACTTATACCGGTATAAATCATATTCCAACTAAACAACCCCTTTAAGGTATCATGTGCCTCGTCACTTATCAGCCTAAGAGCGTCAATCTCTCTTTGAACCGCATAAATTGGTCTTCCCTCCATCATGGGTGCCACATCACCAAAATAATCTCGTAATTTTCGGAGGAGGGATGTTGTCTTATCTTTTGATTTAAAGAGTGGAACATACTAAAAATAGTGTTATTTTATTAAAAACACGATATTGAGTTATTAGTCAGAATTCTACACGAACACAGCCTGGAGGAATGAAAATTGAGGTTACAGAGAGAACCTGCTATATTGAAACTCGTTTGGAAAAATGATAGTGGGTTTTTTCTTTTTTCTTTTAAGCATCTGATATATGAAGTTATCAACTCAATTATCTTGGATACAATATCTATGGTTATCAATTTGATTAATATAAATTCACGCTGAAAAGATCTGTTTAAAAATTTAGTGGTTAAACTATAGCTTAACAGCTTGTTTGGACGGTTGTTATCCATTGTATCGTATTGTATTGTTAACACAAAATAATATTTATTTTGATTGTTTATTTAAAATTGATTGTATCGTATTGTTAAATTGTTTTGGAATAACCAAAAGCCCTATTTTATGAAATAACCGATTTGGTGTGGTGAGATTGTTTCCTATTTTCTTTTCTAACTATGACCTTACTTATTACTCCATAATTTTATTTTATTTTAGTTTAACTCCAAATCTCCAATATATTGACCTACTTTGTCTTCTTCCATCTTTTCTAAAGTTGGTTTGCCCCGTTGTTTTTATTATCCAAGTCTCTGTTCGATTCTTTGTATTTTTTCATCGTTTTTTTATTGTTGCTAATATTAGTTAACCCTTTTTTTTTCCTAGACTTTTTCTCTTGTTTTCAAGCTACGTAATTAATGATAAATTAATAGAAAGAGGTTTTCTTAAATTATTTTTATGTGTTGATAAATTTTATTTAAAATAATTGCATGTATTTTAGTGAACTTATGTTAAAGTATACGATACAATTTATTCAAATATTATATCCATAAAACGATACAATATAATACAATACAATATAAAATGATGAGTAATAATGATCCAAACATAGTATAAAGTGCACAATAAATAAATATTTTCTCATTTGTTACTGAAAACGAAATCCCTGAAGATATATGACCTTACGTATCTTTCCAACACATGTGACAAATTCTAAAATTCTGATTTTTCCTATATCACACACAATAATTACAGGATTCCCTAGAAAGTTGGAAGTGACATTAGATAAGATATTTATAAATTTGAGGAAGAGAATTATTATTGTCTATCCTCTAGAGAATTGTGATTTTTGAGATTCCACCATAATTTAATTAATTTATTATGTTTGAAATAAATTATTTGTGCTTATATAACACTTCCTTCGGTTCACTTTAAGTGATTCGTTTGGCTCTTCTCGCACATATTAAGAAACTTATATATTAGCATTAATTAACAATGAAATTGATCATATTAACCTTAATTTGTTCACCGGAGATATAACAAACTATTCCTAAGCTCTTTACTCCAAGGGCAATTTTGAAAAGAATAAGTTAATTCCTTCTTGATATCTGAAAAAATTAAATATTATGTATTATAAAAAGGGCAAAAAAACCCTTAAAGTGGACCGAAGGAAGTAATTTTTTTTTTTAAATATATTCAAAGTGTGAGCCTAAGTTAAAGGGTTAGAATGAACCAATACTCCCCTTTCTCTGGTCATCATCGCCACTAAGATACAGTAAATGTTTAGTAAAAATTACACGGAACACTTTATTTGGTCGCCCCCATTTAATCTATATCCATATTTTTAAAATTATTTAATCTATATCCTAATTTTGACAACTTCAGACCAGTCATCGCCTCCTCTTCTTTCTCCTGACCTATGCGCTTCTTTCTTCCTCCTCTTCTTTTCCTCTTCTCCTTCTTTTCTCTCTCAAACACATGAAACTTTATGTAAGTATTATTGATTGGATATGAAGTACACAGTGATCTAGCAGTAGGATATGAGTTTTGAATTACAGTCACCATTAAAGGAACTTGAAAACTCAAATCAATAATTGATATGTTGAAGATCTAATCTTGAAATCTTCTGGGTATTAAAATATGAAATTTCAGGTTTGTTAGTTCAAAATTATTTGACTGAAATCCTTGGACCTGCATTCCTTATTGAAAACGTGATCAAGCATTGTCCGAAAGCGTAAAATTCAAAGAAGCATCCGGAACTCAATTATTGAACGTGTTCAAAGATACGAGTTTGAAGTCTGGAACTGCAGGGTCAAACTTCAGACATTACCAGGTTAAACTATCTCTGAAGTTTGCAATTGTCACGCCAGACTTCAAAAAAATTACCTGAAGTTTAAATATAACAAATTGATCTTGTCTAAAGTTTACACTATAAATTGAAGAACTTCAGACTAATTTGTTTGAAGTTTGCACTATAAAGTAAAGTTTTCCCGATTCCTTGCAAGTTAGGCCAAACTTCAGGTGAAAATATTTTGAAGTTTTACTTTAATAAGGCTACACTTCAGGCAAAAAAATTCTGAAGTTCAAACTTCAAACGTACACAGTTGAAGCTTTATAACAGAATCTTTGCACTATGAAATAAAGTTTTTCTGATTGCCTTTGCAAGTCAGGCCAAACTTCAGGCAAAAATATCTGAAATTTTATTTTAAAAGGCTACACTTCAGGCAAAAAATTCTGAAGTTCAAACTTCAGACATAAATTTTTGTTACTTCAGGCCCGTATGTCTGAAGTTACCCGAAAAATAGATAGACTTACAATATTTTGTGCAAAGCGAGTATAAGTTTAATGATAACCCAAAAACTGAATATAAATACAAATCCATATTCAATATTTATACTAATTAAATCAATAAATGCAAGGTATGCATGTGCGGAACTAAATGGAGTTTTCTTCACTGAATAATTCCATTATGTAGAAAGGGAAAAAATAAACTTATTTGGTTATACGTAGACTATTGAATTCCCTTGGCATAAGAGAAAATTGGGGGTTCATATTATTTTAGTCATAATTTCAAATCCTCGGTTGAGACGTTAGTATTTTTTTGAATCCTGTTGTATGAATTTTTAGCTCTGCCACTGAAAGTATATTCTCCTATACAAATATTTATCATTTAATCATAATTAAGTTTTATGTATTCTTACTTTAATCAATTACCGATATTAAATATTATTTGACATTATAAACATTGTGCGCAAATAATTATTAAGTCACCTTTTCGTTGAATCTGTGTTTATATTTCACGTTGTTGTTGTTTGATTATGACAGTAATTTCCCTTGTCTTACTGTAATTAGGAGTAAATTTTATTTGACCACCTTAACCTATTTGAGGAAGCATATTCTTTTCACTCTTTGAATAAGACAAACCTTAAAAAGCATATTCTTTCTGTTGGGCTAAATTAGCCCCAATACACTCTAAACATGACGTGATATTATTCGCTTTGAGCCAAGCCCGTATGATTTTTCCAAAAGGTCTCACACCATTAAGAAAATCATATACCTTATATGTAGACTCCTAGTATTTCAGCTACCAATGTGGGACTTTGTGCGCACACCCACCAATCTCCCCCTCGAACTAAGTTCCATGTGGCCCGGTACCACGATTCACGGGTCTCCCCCTTGAACTAAGTTCCACGTGGCCCATTACCACGATCTACGGTCAATTCCTGAGATTCACTGTGTGCCGCCCATAGAGTATTATGGCAACCGAAGCTCGCAACTAGCTTCTTCTTGTGTGTGCACTGCCCCGCACCATCACTTTGTCATCTCCATACTCGTCCCGTCGAACCTGGGCTCTGATACCAGTTGTTGGGCTAAACTAGCCCAAATACACTCTTAACATGGTGTGATATTGTCCGCTTTGGGCCAAGCATGCACGGTTTTCCCCAAAATACCTCACACCATTAAGAGATCCCTGCACCCTATATGTAGACTCCCAGTATTTTCAGTTATCAATGTGAAACTTTGTTCGCACACCCACCAATTTCTTCTGTCCTAAATATTGTTTAATTAAAAAACATAAGATTAAAAACAAACAAAAAGATTCTTATAGATTCTTGTTAAGATTTTCTTTCCTTTTTTTTTTTGGAAATTAACTTGTCAATGGTGTGCATTGGTTTATTTTATTTTTGTCGTTCATCTTTCATTTATGTTCTTTTCTAATTATTGTCTGACAACGGCAAGTTGTATAAAGATTCTTTTTCTTATTCTTCTGTTATCTTTTTTTATTTTGAGTATAGATATTTTGTGTACATTAACTTACGTCGTACAGTTGTTTGATTACAATTTGAGATTCTTCTATCTATCTATAGAAAATCCTAAGGGCTTGTTTGGTATGAGATAATTAATTTCAAGATTAAATTTGAGATAAGTTTATTTTATATTGGGCTGAAATAAAATTGTGGTATAATTAATTCCGAGATTAATGATCCTGTGATTGTAGTGTTATTTTATTCTTATGGGACGATGAGATAATAATTCTGAGATAACTAATTCGGGATAATTAGTTCTGGGATAACCTGTTCCCAACTAAATGCTCCGAAGGAGTTAAGTATCCGGGATGATTAATTATGGGATTCTTACATTCCTATACACTATTTGAAACTTATTACCCTCCCTATTAAGTTTCAATTTAATTATATAGGCATATACAATTTACCAATTATATACATTTTAGGAATTGAATGAGAATCAGTTAACTCCTATAATCTCTCTAACATACATATCCTACTCCCACCATGTTTCTCTCTTCATACCCCCACGATTCTATACTATCTCCCTCCATTAAGGCCCTCTTCAACTTTTCTTCAAAAATCTATTATAATCTCTCTCAATTTTTCTGAATTCTCGCTCTAAATCCTACAAAAATAGTAGCTTCATAAATTTTTCCCTCCCTTTCAATGAAGAAGAAAAGAGTTCCGAATATTAGCCCTAAATAAGCTAATGTTAATGATATTCCTACTTTTGATTTGGGTGTTTTCTCACAGGATTCACTAAAAAAAATAGTGAAATCAGCACATGCAAAACCAGAGACAAAGTCCAAGCTTTCCCTTCGTGAAGCTAAGGTAGAAGCTCGAACAAAAGTTAAGCATGATAGGGATGCTGGTGAAGCTCGACATCTGCTAAATCAGTAAAGCGGATGTGATGACCCAAAAAGTCATCACTTGATTTACAAGTAAATTATGTATTTCGAGGTCTTAAAAGCCCCCTTTTATCTCACCTTGATTTGCATGCGCGGCCCGAGCGTATATTCGGAACGCTTTTATGTGAAAATTTGATGGAAATGCTAATTTGGCCTTTACAATTAAATTTAAGTTGAGTTCGGTCAATATTTTGGGTAAACAGAATTTAACATTCCCGAAGGGTCTGTAGAAAAATATGGGATTTGGGCGTGTGCCCGGAATTGAATTCTGAGGTCCTAAGCCCGAGAAATGAATTTTTGAAGAAAATTGTTTAATTGAAATTTTTAAGAGTTTTTGAAAATTTGAATGTATTTGAAGTTGATGGTATCGGGCTTGTATTTTGATTTCGGAGTCCGGTACAGGTCTTATATGGTATTTAGGTTGAGTCTGTAAAATTTGGTAAGAAACGGACTTGAAATGACGTGAATCGGACCCTCGATTGTTAAAATTTGAACTTAAGAGTTCTTGAGATTTTTCTTTGATTTTAATACTAAATTCGATGTTAAAGGTGTTAATTTGGCGATTTAATCACACGAGTAAGCCCATATGATATTATTGAGTTAGTATGCATGTTTGGTTTGGAGCCCCAAGGGCTCGGGTGAGTTTCGGATAGGTTTCGGGATGTTTTTACACTTGGGAAAAATTGCAGGTTTGTTGTTTCTGGTGTTCTGGTGTTTTGTTCTTCGCGTTTGTGAAGGGACTCTCCCGAACGCGAAGGGTAAGTAGGTCTAAAGGAAAATTTCTTCTACGCGAACGCGAAACACAGGTCGCGAATGCGAAACATTAGGGGTGTTACCCTTCGCGAACGCGGACCTGCTATTGCAAACGCGAAGGCCTTTTGGCCGGGGACTAAGGGAAAGGGATTTTGTTCTACACGAACGGGGCCACTTGACCGCGAACGCGAAGACCATCTGGGCTTGACCCATTGCGAACGCGGTAGGCCTATCGCGAACGCGATGAAGACCTGCCCAGTCATTTTAAAACAGAATAAAAACAGGCAGAACCCATTTACTCCATATTTTCGAACTCCCAAGGCCTAGAGGCGATTTTCTTCAGACAAATTCATCTCCAAAGTATTGGTAATCAATTCTAAACTTTACTCTTTCAACTACCCAATATTTTACATCACTTTTTAATCAAAAATCAAGAATTTTCATGGTAGAAATTAGGAATTTGGGTAGAGTTATGACTTTTGAATAATTGGGATTTAGACCTCGTTTTGGGGTCGGATTTCGAAAATAATTGCATATTTGGGCTCGTGGGTGAATGGGTTATCGGGTTTTGGTTCGAACCTTGAGTTTTGACCAAGCAGGTCCGGGGTCGATTTTTGACTTTTTTTGGAAAATGGTATAAAATCTATAATTTAGCATTGGGTATGAATTACTTAGCATTTATTGATGTTGTTAAATTAATATGGACTAGATACAAGTAATTTGAAGGCGAATTCTAAAGGAAAAGCGATGTTTGAGGCTTGAGTTGGCCATGAAAATTCGAGGTAAGTGTTTGGCCTAACCTTAGCTTGAGGTAATATGTATTGTGCTTTATTTGCTATGTGCTAGTGTAATGCACGACGTATAGGTGTGGTGATGAGTATCTATACGTCGCTGTCAAGCATGCCCGTAAGTCTTAAATTAAAATCGTTGTGTTCTTAAGTTGTTGATTCTCTGAGTTGGGCAAGAATTATGATTATTCTCGTGGTAATTGCTTATGGTTGAGTATTGGTTCTAGTTGAGGTTTCTTTTGTGAAGTTAAGTGTTGGAACAAGTTTAGTTATAGTCGATTCCCTTACCGGGACGCATTTACTTCTTACTGTTGATTCCTTTACCTGGATATTGTTGTTCTCTTATTGTTCTCCGATGAAATTCTTTTATGATTGGTATTGAATTGTATATTTGAATTCTTATAGATTCTTGTTGAGATTTTCTTTCCTTTTTTGTTTTTTGGATATTAACTTGCCAATGGTGTGCATTGGTTTATTTTATTTTTGTCATTCGTCTTTCATTTATGTTCTTTTCTAATTATTGTTGGCAACGGCAAGTTGTACAAAGATTATTTTTCTTCTTCTTCTGTTATCTTTTCTTTTTATTTTGAGTATAGATATTTTGTGTACATTAACGTACGTCGTGCAGTTGTTTGATTACAATTTGAGATTCTTCTATCTATAAAAATTTTTAAAGGCTCGTTTGGTACGACGGATAATTAATCTCGAAATTAAATTTTAGATAAATTTATTTTGTTTGGTTGGAATAAAATAGCGATATAATTAATTCCGTAATTAATTAACCAGTAATTATAGTGTTATTTTTATTCCTATGGAAGGATGAGATAATAATACCGAAATAACTAATTCGGAATAATTAATTCTGGGATAACATGTTCCCGGCCAAACGCTCGTAAGGAGTTAAGTACAGCTAATTATCCTGCATGGGAACATTTGCCACTCCGTTGCTCTCGACGTAAATGTGACGGATATTAGGGCTTTCAAGGTAAAAAAAATATTCAAATCGAATGTTTACCTCAAGTTAATGAATGTAAGACATATGTTTCGCACATATATATCTTTTAACGCTCAAATTGGTGATATACATTTTTAATGTTGATTGTTTAGTTAATTATGAACAATAGTAATGCAGGGATTAGTAATTTATGGGTTAGTAATGCAAACATTAGTTATGCAGAGATTTTTTTTTATCCACTATTTGGTATGGTATATTAAAAATTAAAATGCATTGCATAATTTTTTTAAAAAATAGTTGTTTACAAAAATGTCCTCCATATTCTTTTGCTTTAAGGAACTTTAAGTACAATTTTATCTTTAATCATACTAATGCATGCCTTAATAGCCTTGGTATTGCTAATACCATGGTTTGCTATGTATTAGTTATACATAGGATAATACCAAATATGTTGTATAACTAACACTGCATTAGTAATACACAAGTTGAAAAAGTGTACCAAACAAGGGATTGTAATACCAAAAGGTAATGCCTGCATGATTTTCCTTATTACATCCTACTAAACGACCCCTCAATGTATATAAGTATTTATCGTATCTTCATTTTCTATAACGACCCGACAGGTCGTTTTGAGCATTTGCATTTTCCTCGGTAGTTTGAGGGCATGAGTAGATCCGTATGATGTATTATGACTTGTGTAAATCGTCGATTTTGGTTTTTAGGTTATTCGAAAGTGATTTGGAAGAATTAATTTCACGTGAGAAGCTTAAAGTTGGAGGAGTTGACCAAGTTTGACTTTTGTGCAATTGACTCCGGAACAAAATTTTGATGGTTCCGCTAGGTCCGGATGGTGTTTTTTGAACTCGGGCACTAATTGGCGAAAGTTGGGATCGAAAATTTAAAATGTTCATAAGTTTGACTGAGAATTGACTTTGATGATATTAGATTCGGATTGTGTTTCTGGGAATTGGAATAACTTAGTTATGTCATTTGGGACTTGTGTGGAAATTTGAGCTCATTCTGGGTTGATTTGATATGTTTCGGCACGAGTTTTGGAAGTTGAAAAATTCAAAGTTCATTATGTTTAATTTGAGGTGTGATTCATCGTCTCAATGTTGTTATGCATGATTTGAGGCCTCGAGTAGGTTCGTGTTATATTATGGGACTTTCCGTGTAATGTTATCAGACTTGTTGGTATATTTGGACCGGATCCCGAGGGCTCAGGTGAGTTTCAGACAAGGTTCAGACCATTTTGTCGCATGTTGCAATTGGCTAAGGCTGCTGGTTTTGGTGCCGCATCTGCTGACAATTGGTCGCAGAAGCAACTTCGCAGATGCGGGGTTTTCCTTCGCAGAAGCGAAAAGGGCAGCTAGGTGTGAAGGCCGCTGAAGCAGAGGGAATGGGTCGCAAAAGCGAGATTCGCCGCAGAAGCGGAAGTAGTGGTCGCACCTGCATGTGTGCAGAAGCGAAATTTGTTCTGCAGGTGCGATGGGCGAATTCCAGTGACTGTCCGGAAGAGCGCAAAGTTGGTCGCACAAGCGACGCTGCACAAGCGCAAACCTGTTCGCAAATACGAACATGCCTGGGCAGAACATATATTTCGGGGAGTTGGTGGTTTTTCATCATTTTCATATTTTGGAGCTCGGTTTGGGCGACTTGGGAGAGGAATTTCACCACACGAATTAGGGTAAGCATTCTTTACACGGTTTTGATTTTCTTTCATGAATCTATCTTCGTTTTTAGCATTTGATTGAGGATTTCAAGAGAGAAATAGGGGGGTTGTCTAAAATTTCATAAAGTGAATTTTTCGAGTTTTGAACATCGATTCGGAGTTGAATTTGAGTGAAACTAGTACGGTTGGACTTATAATTGAATGAGTCGTCATATTTTGTGAGTTTTGTCGGGTCCCAAGGTGCAGGCCCTAGTTAGACTTTTTGGTTGACTTTGGGCTTTTGATTAAAGATTCGACCTTTATCATTTGAAATTTTTTCCTTAAGTTTTATTTGATGTATTGAGTTGCTTTTGGCTAGTTTCGAGCCATTCGGAGGTTGGTACCACGAGATAACATTTTTGGAGCATCGTTTGGCTTGATCGATATTGGATTTGGCTTGTTCGAGGTAAGTAATATTTCTAAACTTGATGCTGAGAGTGTGAACCCCTGAAAATACGTGATATCTGTTTGGTGTTGAGGTGACACACATGCTAGATGACGGGCGTGTTGGCGTGCACCGCGTGAATTATGACTTGGTTGTTTCTGTGGTAATGTTTATCTACCTAATCTTGTTTTTATCCCTGATATTTCTACGTGTTAGTGTAATTTAACGGTGATCCTTGTTAGAAGCCATGTTTAGGCTATATGCTTATTCTGTTGGGACCCACTGAGGTCATATCTGCTGTGGAGTTATTTGCTTAAATTGCAGTTACATACTCAGTCATATTCATTTGTATATCATATCTTAGTCTCTGTTGCTATTTATCGATACATCATATCATCATTTTGGGCTGATTTTCATGATATTGTGAGACTGAGAGACCGGAGAGATTGATAACTAAGTGAGGCCGGTAGCCTATTAGTGAGTGATATTTATGAAATCGGGCTGCACGCTGCAGCAGGATTTATTGATTCATGTCATTATTGGCTTATTATAGCGATTGTGCTAGAATTACCCCCCCAAAGTCTGCACACCCACAATGAGCGCAAGTACCTATTGAGTGCGAGTGCGAGTGCCAAATGATTGTGAGGACTGAGTAACTGTGAGGACTGATTGACTGGGGGGACTGAGTTAATTGATACTCTGAGAGTATGCATATGGTTTATTCACTGTGTTGTATTGCATTTGACATGCACACTTGACATACATGCATAGAGATGCATTTTCATCACGTTGTATGGTATTATGTTATTCATGACTTCTTATACACATTGACATGTAAGAATAGAGATGTACTTTCCTCATGCCATCTGATAATGAAACATTTACCTGTTAAAAGTTTTGGGAAAATTACAGTTTTACAAACTTACTCATATTTTGGTGATTTCGGTAAAAGATTTGGATTTTTAATGATATACTTGAAAAGCATGCCTATTTTTCTGAAACTGTGAATGAGCTGAGCATTTTATCTGTGAGTTACTTCTCTTAGCGCTTTGATTATGTTTTTATGAACTGTTGTTAGCTATTGGTATTGGACTCCGACCTTTGTTCCAACTCGTCACTACTTTCAACCTAAGGTTAGGTTTGTTACTTATTGAGTACATATGGTCAGTTGTACTCATACCATACTTTTGCATCTTGTGTGCAGATTTGGATGCTGACATTGCTGTGTATGACGGGAGCTAGCATTGAAGACGTACTTGCATTCTGGTTATAGTTGCCGCTTGTTCATGGTAGCTCTAAACTTATGAAAAATCTATTTATGTATAATTCGGACAGATGATGTATTTATTTCATATTAGCTCTATAAACTCTAAATCTTAGAAGCTCGTGATTTGTACTACCAATCCTTGGAAATTCTTTGTATAAAAGCTCAGTTATTTCTTTATGTATTTTCTGATTAAATCTCAATGAATTGGATACGTGTTAATTGACTTACTTAACGGGTTGGGTTAGGTGCCATCACGACTAGTTAAATTTTGGAGTCATGACAAGTTGGTATCAAAGTTTTAGGTACATAGGTTCTATAAGTCATGAGCAAATATCTAGTAGAGTCTTGTTGATCGGTATGATGACGTCCATACCTATCTTCGAGAGGCTACTGGGCATTTAGGATAAACTTTCCATCTTTTTTTTCTTATCGTGTGACATTGATTCAGCTTGAAGTGTAACTCTTTGAATTACTTCCACGCACTCGTATGCGTATGTGAGCGCTCGGTATCAACTGAAAATCGACGGCTTGTGATTCCATGGATGAAGTGCAAGATATGATTTCTGTGTGCTGATGATGGGCTAGTCTGAAGGAATTGATGCCGAGGTTTGACTGTAGCTTGAGCACGGGAATTTCAGTGGTGTGAGCACGTGCTTTTGGACTTATATATCTGGTAGTGTCCTTATGAGTGGAATTTGTGGCTAGATGAATGGTTGGATGGCTATATGACAAAATATGATGTGACTGCGGGATGTGTTCAGATGGTTTGAATGTGACGAGAAGAGTTTGCTTGAGATATAAAAAGGACTATTGGGTGCTTGATTCCTCTCTTGATGTGACGTATAGTCTCGAGTTATGAGTGTGTTGAAGGACCTTTCATGTTGTTTAATTGTAGAACGAATTAGATTCCCATGTCTTGTTGATGAGTTCAGACTTAGGAAGATTAGGTGACTGCGTAGTAGTTATGGCTGTGAAAGGGTATAGCGAGATGTCAGTTTGAGGCTAAGTATGTGGGTTATCACCTATGGGGTAATCTACAGATGTGTGGTCCTTATAATGTTAGGTGGAGGCTTCTTTTCTACCAGTAGGTTACTTTGGCCCGATTTGAGTTTGGATCAGTTGTAATATATGACCTGACCGTCACGAGGATGAATGCGAGATTTACAGATGATTTGAGGTATTAGATGGTTTGTATTATATGATCTTATGAATGATTGAATTGAATTTCGGTGCGGGATTATTGCAGTAATAGAGTATGGATATTATAATTTATGGTGTGTTTTGATCTATGGCTTTGAGCCAAGTGGGGGAGCCTGCTAACGACAATTTGATAGCATAGATACGTGTTATACTGGTTTCGATTTAAGTCATACTTGTGAATCGAATATGACTTGTAGAGGTTAAGATCAATCATGACTCGAATAAAGGAATTTCTTTATGTTACACTTTATGGGTATCTGGGAATCATGGAATGATTGGGTTATTATTGTTGAAGATGTAGTATGCACGGAGTAGGAATTTGCTCGGCTGCGTTAAGGCGGGGTTACGTTTTTGGGTGTTGTCGTGCTAATGGGGCACATGCCGTTTGGCCCGTTTGGTCGGTGCAATTGAGATTTGGGCAGAGTGGATGACTCTTGAGAAGGTTCAAATGGATTCAAGATTTATAGGTAGCAATTGAGAATTTTGCAGATTTGTATATGGCTAGAATCTGAGATTTACATTGGATGGTGACAAGACTCGCAGTATTTCTATATCATTATGGATTATACATCTCAGTATCAAGAAGGTGAAGGAAACAACTTTAGATTCACAGAAGGTCTCTTCAGAGTGGGTGTCTCGGTTGTGGTACCTTGGGGTGCTTAAGAGGGAACACGACAACTTATGGGCTTTAGGGCGGTGTAGTTTTATGTTAGGATCTCATGGGGTGAGTTTTGGTTAAGGATCATGGTGTCTGGTAAGGAGAAGTGTCAACTTGAGGGTAATTCGGAAGAAACGCGGAGAAATAGGATAACTTGGTAGTAGGTTGGACCAGCATAGTAATGTATATGATCAGTTCTTTGGGTACTTATGATGTTGTGAGTCTCTGTAGGTGTTTTGTGGCAATAATCTTGGGTATAGTGACATGCATGGCTTGGTTGAGTTAGATATATCCAGTTCTGATGGCTTGGTTATGTGCAAAATAATTTTGAAGAATTCTCAATAGTTTTTACCACGGTTTGAGATGAATATTTCCTACCGGCGTGAGGGGCATGTTACGTATCGTGATTTTCCCCCGGATAGGATCAATGAAAGGTTTCTGACTGAGTGGGTATGTGTTCTGCTGGTGACTCAGAACGATTATGAGATTCTCGTACTTTTAATATGATGGCATGGTAGATGCGGTATGCTGTGTGGGATTAATTTGCGAAGGTCATGAATTCCTAGACAACATAAATGGTTTCAGATGTCTAGATGAATGCTATTATCATAGTCAGCGATACTATCTCCACATAATTTTAATTTAGAAGTAATTCTGAACATCGCCAAATTATATTCAGAAACAGACTTAAAGTCTTGGAGCCTGAGATGAGCCCAATCATATCGTGCTTGTAGAAGTGTCACCAACTTTAAATTGTCATATCTTTCCTTTAAGCCATTCTACAAAACAAGTGGATCTTTGACTGTGAGATATTCTATTTTCAATTCTCCCTCAAGATGATGACGCAAGAAAATCAAAGCCTTAGGACAGTCTTGGGTAGATGCTTTATTTTTATCTTTAATGGCGTCTCCAAGACCTATTGCATCTAAATAAATTTCAGCATCCAACACCCATGACATATAGTTCTTGCCCGAAATTTCAAGGGCAACGAACTTTCTTTTCATAATATCAGTCATAATTAAAAGATGAGAAAAATTATATCTTAGTCTTCTCAAAGAGCTTCTTGAGATGGTAGAGTCTCGTGATCATAACGTGAAATAAAACAATAAAGGAAAAAAAGAATATTGCAGAGAAAAGAGAGAGAGAATTCTTATTAATTTTGGTATGAATTATAATGGGGTAGAACCCTTCTATTTATAGGGAAAAAATGACAAGTAACAAACCCTAAAATCTCTCTAAAACATAGATATTCATCTTAATATAATTTTATTTATAAGAAAAATACTTTTTCCTTCTAAAAGCTTGACCAAAATACCTTAACTTCGGAAAAAATATGGTAAGAAGAATAAAGCACATCTAAATAACCTATTAGTCTTTAATTATTTTTAATTATACAAAAATAAAGTTGGTTTTAGAGAGAACTTCATGAGTTTCAACCTAATTTAGAATTTTTTATTTCTTAAAAGGAAGAGTTTGATGTAATACCTTATAGAGTCAAATCTCTTTATAATAATTTCGTTTGTTTCGAATATTTTTGGATATTATAGCAAATTACTATTATAAAAAATATATATTATAATAGAATATAAGATTTAATTTCGAAAAAATTTAGCTTTTATAAAAAAATGTCATTATATAAGGATGCTGTCATACAAGGTATGACACCTTTTTCAGATGCGGGCGGCTCGCCACTAATCTGTCCCTACTTTTAAAATTAAACAACAGAAAGTTTTGTCCACTCCTTTTTTTTTTTTCCCTTTTCTAATTCTAATGAAACAAATTAAGTAAAAAAAGTAACTTTGACATCAACAATTTATGAACAAAACACAAACAAAAATAACTATATTTTCTACGGCGTAATTGACTCCAAATCTGTCGGCAGAAAATGGCTATCTTCTGATGAAAAAAAAGGTAATCCAGTATATAAAGTATTTTGTATTTATGTAGAGGCGGGTAAGGGTCACACCCCAAGGAGCGTAATGAAGAAAATTTATTTTATTGCAAGCATTATTAGTTATTTTTACGGCTCGAACTAGTGATCTATATGTTACACGAAGATAATTTTACTGTTGCTCCAAGGCCCCGTTTTGTTTCTTTTCATAAAAAGAACTATAATTTTCAATGGAAAAATTGCTAAAGTGAATTTAATTATTATAAGGCGGCTGCGACTCTTGCAATTTTTAAAACAAATGTCAAGGAACTATTTAAATAATCAAGCCATATGTCCCATGTTTAATGCGATAAATCAAATATTTGCCGGAAAACCTGTATTCACTAAACAACTCATTAGTATTTAACCTATATATTATAAGGATTTTTACCATCCTATACACTATTTGAAAATGTCCATATTAAGTTAATTATCCGACCTAAACAAGTTTTATTGACAAAATATATACATTCCATCTTAAAAGGCTCTCAATCCATTATTAGTGCATTCAATCAAGGGAATTAGTTACACACTTTTCCTTTTTTTTACTCCTCTTATCTTTCTTCACTCCAGTAAAGTATTTTCATCAAACTTTACTACTATATATTTTCTTACACAGTTAAATATAACTACAATATCATACAATTTAAATGCACATTTTATACAATATGTTTTTTGTATATTGATAACTGATTTATACATAGTAAAAATAAATTTTATAAAACTAATTATATATTATACAACTTATCTACAACTTTTACACATTATTTCTACCCAGTTATATACAACTACAATATTATACCTCTTAAATACAAATTTTATACAATATGTCTTTTGTATATTTTGTATATTTTGTATCTGATTTATACATAATACAACTAATTATATATCTACAACCTATCTATAACTTATCTACAACTTTCATACATTATTTCTACCCAGTTATATACAACTACAATATCATACAACTTAAACACAATTTTTATACAATATTGTTATACAATATTGTTCAACTTTCATACAATATTTAAACAAAAAAGGAAAAATTTCACATACAAAACTGGGCTCCGTACTTTTCAATTTTGTAGCCCATATTTCAATTTACAACCAACTAGCCCAAAAATAATAGGCTAAGATTCAACATCCAACTCCAATAGGTTCTCGAAATTACTATTTAATTTTTATAAAAGATTGCTCAAGCTTTTAAGTTAATTTTCGAATCGGTAATTGTGACTCAAATATTAGTTCAACAAATCAAATCTATTTGGGTGGTGAAAATTAGATTTTTAACAAGCTTAAATATGTGGGTTTAAATTTCGAATTTGATTTTGTGAGAAATTTGGAGTAGGTGTTATTTAGACTTGTTAAAAATAGTATAAGGAGATTGTATATAATTTTTGAAGTCATTTAATGGAGATTTGGACTGTTTTTGAACAAGAATTGCAATTGAAAATCGTGAAAGAAGTTCGTCTACAGACGCTTGTATAAAGGTGCATAAAAGTGTATAACAATGTATAAGATGAGTTTATATATCACGCCCCAAACCTAGGGGCGAGACCGGCACCTGGTGCCTTACCTATCCTTGCGTACCAACTTGCGACTAAGGAACTCTAAACATGTGATGTCATACTTTGATCATGTGCCACATTGCAAGACAACTACAAATGCTGACTAAATATCAATATAAAGCTGGGCCGACAAGACCGTCATAACTACTATAGCTGACAAACCAACCAAATATACATAAAATACCTACATGCCCAACATACTGCACTAACTGACATGATATGTCTACAAGCCTCTACTAGTGGATATACTGTGATCAGAACAGCTCCCCGACCTACTCATAATATATATACATATATATATAAGATGTACATAAATCTCTAAACCCGGCAACTCCAAAAGGCTTAGAGCTTACCAATCAAGCTGAACTCGGACAACACTTAATGAGGAGGTCTACCCGTCTGTCTGTATGAACCTGCATGCATGAAATGTAACTTCCCCCAAAAAAAGGACGTCAGTACGAAATAATGTATCGAGTATGTAAGGCAATATACTGAAAGCTGAAACTGAACTGATAATATAATAACTGAAAGTAACTGGAAGTCAATGGTAATCAGAAGATATGCTTACCTACTGCTACCGACTCAACTCTCTCAATATAGTAAGTAAAATAGCTGTCCGGCCTTATATATATATATATATATATATATATATATATATATATAACTGCTCTGCCATAGTAGACTCGCTCATAGGCGCTCGACCATATTAGGCTCTGTATCTCGACCAACTGGGCTCGCTCATAGGCGCTCGGCCACAACAGGCTCGGTATATAACTTACCATCTGATCAGAGGTTGCCCAATAGAGGCCTGCCCATCGATTATAGCTCGATGGTAATGAAAATACTTTGATACTATATATATAAATTCTCTGCTCTCTTGACTGGAAGAAGAAAATACTCAATTGAATATGAAGTCCCGATAAGGAGAATATCGTAACTTACAAAACTAGGAAACTATACGTAACTTGTGAGACTAGCAAAATATACGTAAATTCCAGAATATGAATTTTTCTTTATGACTCGTTATCAAATTTTTGTAATTACGAGATCATGCAAAATGAAGGAAGAGCTTAGCCTTAACATACCTGAAGTAGGAGAAAATCCGTATAATATTCTTGAAAAAGATTCACACCGTACTCCCTTGAAATTGTAATACCTCTATTCGATCTATTAAAGATCCGCACCCTTCTTTGCTAACTTCAATCTGCGTTTTATCTTGGGCTTTAGCGTTTCTTGCTAGCTTCAGATTGTCTCTAGCTCCTTTCTATATACTTAAATGTTAGATAAAAATGATTCCTTAAATTTTTTAAAGCTTATGACTCCTTTTTGAATTTCAAGGCTACTATCCTAACTAGTTGCCACCTAACCAACATGACTAATGAGTCATTTGGTTTGGGTGGTGGCTTCCTTATCCAAAGACTTTAGTCTTTATCCAAAAACAATCACTAATTATTAATTAACTAGGTAATGTCCCATTACCCAGTAATTAATCAATTACCCACATAATTAAGAACTATTTTTACTTACTTTAAATACTAATCACTTCTCACATATCTTATACATCTTACTATCATGATCATATAGCACATTGTATATGGCATTAGTCCATAAATACGAGGTATTATAATTTGAACCGTATTTTATCCCAAATTGCTAATTTTCGACGAAACTCATTTTCTTCTATTTGCTTACCTTCTCTCCTTCACGAATTTACTCATCACGTGTTTGAAATAGCATACTACTTATAATTCCAAAATAATCTCATTCCCGAACTTACGTCGATTAACTTACGTCGAAACTTTAGCATACGAAAATGCGGGATGTAACATCTCATTCCCGAGTTTTCATCAATTCACCTATGACATATTTTCACGTACGAAAACATAGGGTGTAACATTATATACTCATATATTATAGAAGATTATACATAATTATACAAAAAATTGATTTCGTCTTCTTCCTTGCGTCTTTTCTGAAATTTAACTCAAATCTACTCCAAATCACTCCAAATTTAAATTTTGAACTCCTTTTGATATTTTCAATCAATTGGAACAACACACAATCCAAATAGCTAGCAAACTCAAAAAATCCTATTTTCGAAAGCAAAGATTTAATGGCCTTCTATGGTGGACTTCTACTCTTCAATTTTCTTACATTGCAATCAGGTAACACACGGGAAGAAGCAGTAATGGCGGATGACCCCTTGAAGCATATGTAGAGATGTGAGAAGAAGAAAGGGTGAAAGCAATGGTTGTGAGAACACACATTTAATTCCATAACTTTTAGAAGCAATAGTTGTAAGAACACATATTTTGAATTTGCTAGTGCTTTCAAAATATGTACAATAGGGCTAGGTTGGGTAAAACTTAAAAATATGGGCTATTTTTTATTATGGTGTAAAGTCACGTGTATTTTCTTGTAATTCTTTCTGCTAAATATATATTGAAACAACAGAATATAATTTACCTGCAATTTTACTACAACTTTACTACAATTTCGTAAGTATAATGTATGTCATGTCTTCTTCTTCTTCTTCTTCTTCTTCTTCTTCTTCTTCTTCTTCTTCTTCTTCTTCTTCTTCTTCTTCTTCTTCTTCTTCTTCTTCTTCTTCTTCTTCTTCTTCTTCTTCTTCTTCTTCAAGTTTCAATATGAAATTCAGCCAAATCAAGTCTAATATTCACCAAAACATCCTCAAAATTGAGATATAAACTCCAAACAATATTCTCAATTGTTTGCAACAACACCCAGTCCAAACAAATAATGATTTTTGAAACTAAATTCGAATTCAAAGCTTTTTAATGGCTGTCAATGGTGGAGAGTCAAACACCTTCAAAATTTATTGGTTGATAGTGTCAATTTGAACACCAACTATGCAACATTACTGGAATTTGAACACCAATTGCCTAACACCTTCATCTCTACATTACTGGAATTTCAATAAGCATGGAAATTGCTGCTCTCTTTCCCTTTGCTCTACATTACTGGAATCAGGGATTGAGAGATAGAGAGAAAGAAAGAGCGCAGGAGAGAGAGAGAGAGATAGCACAGGAGGGAGAGAGAATAATGATGGAAAGTAATTGATTCCTAATATAAAGGGATACTCATTTAATTCCTAAAGTGTATATATAACAACCCGATCGGTCGTTTTGCTTTATAGAACCCTATTCCCCTAAATAAAACTTCTCGTACTTACTTTTAATTATTTATGACTTGCAGGGGTAGTTGATTCGGGATTTGGAAGAGTTTGGGTTAAAATCGGAACACTTGGTTCCTTAAGGTTGGTTTAAAAGGCCAAGTTTGACTTCGGTCAATATTTTGAGTACATGACCTCGGAATCAGGATTTGGCAGGCTCTAGTAGGTTCGTATGATGATTTCGGACTTGGGCGTATATTCGGATCGAATTTTGGATGATCCGGGAGCGTTTTGGCGCCCAATAGTGAAAGTTAGTTCTTTGAAGGTTTTGAAGTTCTTTAAATTTGGTTTGGAGTAGGTTTTGGTGATATAGAGGTCCAAATGGAATTTCAAGATCGGTAATAGTTCTATAATGTCATTTAAGACTTGCACGTAAAATTTGGTATCAATCCGACTAGTTTAAGTATGTTTCGACGCGTTCGGAGTGATTTAGAAACTTGAAGTTCAAAGTTTAATCCAATTTGGTTTTGGGGTGTAATTCTTTGATTTGTTATTGTTTTACATATTTCGAGAGTTCGAGAAGATATGTATTATGATTACAGACTTGTTGGTGTAGTTGAACGGGGTTCCGAGGGGCTCGGGTGTGTTTCGGACTACCCGGAGCTAAATCTGAGAAACCAGATTTTCTAGTTCCGGTTTCCTTCTTTGCGAACGCGGGAGAGCCATCGCGTTCGCGAAGAAGGATTTGGGGCAATGGAAAAATTTGCCTTCGCGTTCGCGTTCAGGCTCACGCGTTCGCGAAGCCATGAGAGCCTAGGCCTTCGCATTCGCGAACCCCACTCGCGTAGGGGAAATGGGGCCGGGGAGGGCCAGTGGACTTTGCTCTTCACGTTCGAGAAAGAGCTGTCGTGTTCGCGATGCTCAGTCAGCGTGGGCCTTCGCGAACACGAGGCTTCTTCCGCGTTAGCGAAGAAGGCCGTCACAGCTGGGCAGAAGCTTGTTTTAAATACGGGACTTCGGCATTTTCTCCCATTTTTCACACACTTGGGCGATTTTAGAGTTTAAAAAAGGGAGATTTCAACCTAGCTATTGAGGGTAAGTAATTCCTACCTAATGTGAGCTCAATACATAGATTGTGGGTAGATTTTAATATATAAATTTGTGAAATTCATGCGTTAGATGAAAAACCTAGGTTTTTGATAAAAATGAGATTTATCCACTAAATTTATTATAGAATTTAGTAAAAATCATATATTTATGTTCCTAAGATTACGGGTAACAACTTTCTTCGAATATTTTCGGAATCCAAGCATGTGGGCCTGGGGGTGAATTTTATGAAGCTTTCAATTTGGGTTGGGTAATCACTCTAATAGTGTAGATATAAACTTTTGAGCATAGATTGATTAGTTTATGTAATATTTGACTAGTTTCGAATCGTTTACCGTCAAATTTGGAGGTTTGAGCGCATTCTTGAATTGAAAAGTAGGCTTTGAAACGAGATAAGTCTCCTTTCTTACCTTGTAAGAGGGAATTAACCCTATAGGTGAATTAAATAAATATGTGTACCTATTTGTGGAGGCTACGTACGTACGAAGTGATGAGAATCCGTATGTAGCTACTATTATGCTATTGTCCGGGTAGTTTAGGACCCGTATCATGCTTTATTTGAAATAATTGTGCCCTTACTTGCTAATTTAGTTACTTGAGTCATGTTAGAATTTGATAAAATAATTCGTAAAAGGTTAAGTTCAGTTATTTGAAGAATTTATTGGAATACTTGACTGTAAATGAAAAATTTGTGTTTTCTTAAAAATAATTGCTATTTGTGGATCGGGCCAAGCGCCTCGGTAGTAAATAGATGCATCTATGGTTCGGGCCGTTCGACCCTCCAGCAGTGCATAGTTTAAATATTATGCTGGATCGGATCGTACGACCTCGGCATAATTGCGCATGATAATTCTTTGGAACCGTCCATGATTGATATTGCTTAAACGCCTTGAAATATAAACTGTTAAATGATAATACCAAATTTGGAATTTATATTTGTGAAAGAAATACTTATTATTTCTTGTTCTTGAGCTTTCAGTATTATTCATGCAATCCATGCTTAGTGTAACATTTTAATATATTATTGTTAGCCCTAGTGAGTGTCAAGTCGACCCATCGCCACTACTTCTTCGAGGTTAAACTGGATACTTACTGGGTACATGTTGTTATGTACTCATACTGCACTTCTATACTTAATTTTACAGGATCTAAGGCTGGTGCATCTATTTACCCGTGTCGACGCCCCCTTTTTCTCTAACCGTGGGGTCAGAAATCGGGTATACGACATTGGGAGGACAACTCTATTCCCTTTCGAGAATTGGGTTTAGAAGTTGGAGAGTCGCCACCTAATGATTATAGTGAATTAGGACACTTTAAGAAGGGTTTGAGATGAAGAGACCAGAGATTAGGGTAAGAGCTAGAAATTATCCCGAGGGGAAGGTGTTAGACACCCCTCAAGATCCACTAGTATGGTTCTCGGCCATGTTGCAATTGTGACTTTACAAGTAAACAATTAAGGCTCAAATAAGGATTCGCACATAAGATTGCGACCAAGTTGAAAATTTTCAAAGATAAGTAGAGAAGGAAGAAATTCATGAAAAAGAGATTTGAACAGTTTTACAAGAAGAGATGAAAACAAGTAAAGGGAGAGGAGTCCTAAGTTTATAATTAATATGAATCACTTCAATGCAATACCCAGCGATCACTCCTCAGAAGAGGGGTCGCACGTGATATTAGCGCATCGGTCATCATATCCATATCTACCCTTCCCACCCTGTTAAGGTATTTAAACGCGATCAGTCTCGTTTACTTATTGCATGCTAGTACCCGTCCCAACCTATCAGTCCCGGGGTATCAGGACTTCTAATCCTAAAGGGGAAGGAAAGGGATATAGGCATATATGGGGTACAAAGGTTAAAATTCTAATTGCGACATACAAAACAAGTAACAAATATAAGGATGAACAAAACAAATAGGTAAGGCTCAAATAAACCCCTTAGCCAAACAAACACTTAGTTTAGCATGTCTTAGCATATACTGATTTGGTCTTTAAATTAAAAATTAAGCGGCGAGCGGACTGGTTCAACACATATATTTAGATAGAAAGTCTGCATTAGACAACTCAGATACAATTGTCAGAGATTAAGGCACTTGATTAACACGAGTGGGATTACTGATTCTTTTGAAAATAGACAGAAAAGGTTTGAAGAAAAGGCAAGCCGCAGACTTAACAAAACGACGTAAAATAGTTCCCAGAAGACAGACCATTGAATTGCAGATTAGTAGAGAAAGAGAAATCTTAAACAAGTTTCAAAAGAGGTAGATTGTTTAAGGAGAAAACGAGTTCGAGCTGCAGAACTTATTAAAAAATAATAAAATACAGAAAAGTGATATGTAACTGATTTGGAAATCATTCATCAAACTACCAGAAAAGGCAGTAAGTTTCAGAAAGCATGCAAGTTTACCAGAAGATTAGGTTTTAGAAAGAGTTGCACTAATCTGAGAAGAGGCTCAATGGTTCAGAGAACTACTGGTTTTTGTCTGTTAGTCAATGAAATCGTTACTGCTTTTAGACGAGTGAGGCAAGTTTGATTTTAAAAACTTCCTATAGACATGATCTCTACGAGTCATTTGTTTTAAACCACGTTAACAAACTTGTAAATAGATGCTGATTTGATTAACCCTAAAATTTTTCCTAATATCGTGAACATGCACATTCCTATAGGCATGATATCTATATGAAAGATTGTAGAAAGTTAAATATTGTCTCCTATAGGCATGATGTCTATGGGATTGGAAAAGAATTAAAACCCTAAAACATGGTTTCTACCTTTTGATGCAGGAAAGTAAAATCCCTCCCACACCCTTTTACTAGATTCCCCAAGTTTGTACAAGTTATTACAGACCAAAAGAAAAGATAAAAATACATCAAAGACCAACAGCTGCATCCGAGGAACCTAATTCAATCTTAATGTCTAATAATATGTGATTAACCAATTCCGAATCCAGATTTCCAAAGCCTTCTCTTATCCAAAGTGTTTCATAGTTCCAAGGAATCTCAAGGATTCTCGGCATTGCTTACACCCAGGATACCATTAAAAGAATAGTGCAGTGTGGAAGAGCCAGCCCTCAAGCATCCAAGTTCAGGGGGAACTCAAGGGTCCCAAAGTATGGCTTGCAAGAGGGGGCAGAACTTAATTGCTAAGAATGAGTGTAAGTGTGAAAAGGGGTTGGGGAAGTCATAACAGATTGGTGGTCATACCCAGCCATAAGGCTGGCTGGCACACCCCCTGACCAACCTGTTTAGCCAAACAAATGAGAGCAAGACCTATTGAAGGTCAGACCAAGGTCTGGACAGTGATTAGGACACTGCCAGACCAGGGTCTTAGGCTCAAAGCATACATAAGGGGAACGGGGAAGTGGGAATTGGTTTGAGTTAAGGGGTTCAAAGAACCCAGTTCAAAGTCATGGGCAGCAATAACAGAGTGCTGTCATGGCTAGAACCATACTCTCATACAAAGAGGAAAAAGGAGAGGGAATTCACATAAGAAAAGTAGCCACAAAGTTGCAGAAACATAGTAAAGAAGAACATAACAGACTAAGAAGTAAACACAAAGTGGAGGAGCATTATTTAAATTAAGAGTGACATACCAGTTGCAAAGTAAATAAACAGCAGAATAACAGAGTAATCAGACAGCTAGAAATCAGCAGGAGCAGACTTAAGTCTTCAGCAAAAACACTTGAGAGTTCAAAAGAAACTCAAGAATGTTTCAGGTAGTAAAAGAGAAGAAGAACAAAGTGCTCAGTATTAGAAGTAGAGAAAACAGTAGTAGAGAAAGTATTGAACTTGTGTAGTATTCAATTGAAGTCTGAAGTGTGTGTCTCTTGTGAAAGTTGTGTGTAGTGTCTCGTTTTTATAGTGCAGAAAACGAGTAAGCAAAAGGCAAGAAAATAGTTTGCAATCAATCATAGAAGGTCTCCCTAAGGTTAAGGGATTTGATTTCAAATGGGCATAAGACAATTAAGGAAAGAAGAATAATTAAAAACCTTTCCAAAGTAACATAACACAAGTAAATACATAGGGATTATTTAAGGCAAAAATCCCATGGTACATGATTTGTGAAAAATAAGGCAAGTAGATCAATCATAGAAGGTCTCCCTAAGGTTAAGGGATTTGATTTCAAACGGGCATGAGACAATTAAGGAAAGAAGAATAATTAAAAACCTTTCCAAAGTAACATAACACAAGTAAATACATAGGGATTATTTAAGGCAAAAATCCCATGGTACATGATTTGTGAAAAATAAGGCAAGTAGATCAATCAAACAGCCAACAATTTATTCGAATGAACTTAGTCAGAAAAAGGGTGAGGAAAAGTTCAATTGGAAAATCAGTAACAAATCAATCGAGCCTTGTTAAAAGGAGATTGGAATCAATTACACGTTGGCAAAAGACCTTTTGAAAGAAGAGTTTATCATATATAAAACATACAGACATGTGAAAAGAGAGAGACTAGTATAGGAAAATTCAGAGTCATAACGAAGAGGGTCAAGCAAAGGTCCAGTAAAGGCAAACAAGAGGCTTAGTAAGAAAATAGCGAAGGAACACATAGGATAGACATGTAAAAGTATGTTGTAGGAACTAGTAGAAGAGATAACAGAGCACAAATAGAAGAACATGCATAATAACGGCAAAATCATAAGAACATAAAAGAAGACATGCGAGGAAATGATACAAAACATAAGCGAGAACTCATGAAACATGGCATAAACAAACAGATTCACACAAAGACAAAATAAAAAATAAGAAACGGAAATCGTTTTTAAGATTTTGAAAAACCCTAAATTGAATAGACTAATTTTGAAAAGAGAATTTTGGTGAAAAGCTTTGAAACTTCGAGTATAACATCAGATCTATCACAGATCTAAGAAAATAAAAGAACGAAAGAACCTCGAACAGCAGAAACCCTAAAAACGAGAAGGCTTGGAAAGGATCTGGCCTGGAGTAGATCTGAGCCTTATCTAGGCTCTTGAGGCTCGAACACGTCGGAACGGAGCCGGAGAAGCCACAGGAACACAAATCGGCGGAGGATCTGAACAGGCCTCATTGAGGTCGAACCTTGAAATCTCGAACCACCATGATTTGGGGGTGAAGGGAGGTGAGCATAGGTCGTCCATGGCCTGAGAATCCATGGACTCCGACGAGAAACGGTCGGAGAAGACGAAAGAGGCGATTAGGGTTTCGAGTGTTAGAGAGCGTTTGGGAGAAAGGGAGTGTTTGAGGGAAGCGGTTGAAGAGAAATGAGAGATAGGGTTAGGTCGTTTGAAATAAAAAAGGAAAGGAGGGATGTGGGCCGTTGATCAAAATGTTCAACGGCCAGGATCTGAAGATACAAACGGGCGGGTCGGACAATACGGGTAAAAAAAATTCGAATTGGATCGCCGATTTGGGGCCTGATTTGAGGTCAATTGGGGGGGGGGGGTCAAGATAGGCTATAATTGAAAGAAATTGAGGCCATGATTGCAATAACCAGGTTTCCCTTTTGATTTTATAAAAATAGTAAAATATGTTTTAAAACCAAATTGAAGGCACTGAGTCATCTAATAATATATAAATATTAATTCAAAAATATTGGCATCAATTTTGTAATTATAAAATTCTATTAAATCTTAAAGAGGCTAGTATTGCAATTATATGCAATTTAGTTTTAAAAATACCAAACGAATTTGTAAAAATATGCAAAAATTCATGCCGACTATATTTTGATGTAAATATGAGAATGAAATAAATTATTCTCCAAAATGGCAAGCTTTGGGAATAATTATGGGATTTTATGGTGTAAACATAGGCCATAAATTGGTTTAAAATCGTTAAAAATGCCAAAACTCTTTGGGGTGCTTATATATGCACATATATGTCATTTTAAAAATATGTAGGGAAAAATTGGGTATCAACATCTGCCCCTCTTTACCCGAGGAGGATGAAAGAGTTGTCGGGTAAAGACAAGATGGCCAATTTTGACCGGATCGGTGATTGAAAAGAGTTTTGACCGAGCCCTGGCTTCTGAGCTTCCTACATATCCCTGGTTTTATAGAAATCATGCCATATGTAGTTCAGAAACCATTGACGGAGTGTGTCGATGGTGACTCGAAAAGACGGATGAAATGATTAGGTTTGAAAAGGTGTTTGGAGTCGGATAGGCCGCGGAGACCGGAGCGGGATCGCTCCTATTGAGATGGACATTTGTTAGCCCGTGTACCTGCAAGTGAGCAATACGAGCGCATATTGTGCATAATCAAAACATGATGGAAGTTCCCGTTGGACTATGAATGTTGTCTTTGGACGGTTAAGATGACGTCCTCAGACTATGATGTCCTGGGCCATGAAGAGCATAAAATAAAGATTCGCAGGCCATGAAATGGTGTTCTCGGGCTATACAGATGGTGCCTCCAAACTATGACGCCTTTGAATAAGTTGGCGATTTTTCAGCCCATGAGAAGGTGGCAATCTTTCTGCCGAATAAATGCAAAGAGTGGCGATTTTTCAGCCAAGGCGTGAATTTGAATGCAGGTGGCAATATTTCAGCCGAAGCGAGAATTTAAATAAAGTGGCGATATTTCAGCCATGCAGGATGAAGACAAAGCTTAGTCTCGAAAGGCAGATAGATAGCCTTATGCAATATGGAGGTAGAACTTAACCTCGAAAGGTAGAGAATAGCCTTATGCAAAATATAGATGGAGACAGAGCTTAGTCTCGGAAGGCAGATAGATAGCCTTATGCAATATGGAGGTAGAGCTTAACCTCGAAAGGCAGAGAATAGCCTTATGCAAAAATATAGATGGATACAGAGCTTAGTCTCGAAAGGCAGATGAATAGCCTTATGCAATATAGAGGTAGAGCTTAGCCTCGGAAGGCAGAGAGTAGCCTTATGCAAAATGCAGATGGAGACAGAGCTTAGTCTCGAACGGCAGATAGATAGCCTTATGCAATATAGAGGTAAAGCTTAACCTCGAAAGGCAGAGAGTAGCCTTATGCAAAATGCAGATGGAGACAGAGCTTAGTCTCGGAAGGCAGATAGATAGCCTTATGCAATATGGAGGTAGAGCTTAACCTCGAAAGGCAGAGAGTAGCCTTATGCAAAATACAGGTGGAGACAGAGCTTAGTCTCGAAAGGAAGAAAGTAGCCTTATGCAGTGCAGGAATGTAAATGAGCAAATAGTAGTAATTTTCTTAGCTGATAGGTGGTTGCGATATCATGACCGCTGGGGAATGTTGGGTGTAGATAATAGACCTTTGTGAGTTGAGTGATTGTTTCGAGGGTTTCGACTTTGAAGAGTGAATGCGTTTTGCATTGCGATCTGAGTTCCTGTATCCAAAGAAAAATCGTGAGTTCTGTAGAGGGGGAAGGTTAGTTCGTATCCCTTGGCTCCTGACGTTACGTATCATTGGGGTAGCATTGCTAAACGACGGTGATGCAAATGATGTTTATGCATGATTCAGTGAATGTAATGTAAGTATATATATTTTGAAAAAAATGATTTTATTTTGAATGAACCAACAACTGCAACGTGGTTCAAGACACGACAACCTTGCTTGCTCCGAAATTTTGAGGGTCCCCCTCAAAATTCTGCCCCAGTTCATTAGGCTGGCGCTGCTGATGGTTGTGCTCAATAACTGAAAGTGGACCGATTCCAGAATTTTGAGGGTCCTCCTCAAAATTCTGCCCCAGTTTACTGGGTTGATGTTGATGCGAAAGCCGACAAACTGACTTCGGAATTTTGAGGATCCTCCTCAAAATTCTGCCCCAGTTCCACTAGCGGGGAAAATGGATTTTTTATTAAAATGTGACCGAACCCATAGGACTGCCTACGTATCCCCTCTTAAACGGGAATCAGGTCAGGCATAGTTCAAATTACATCATAAAGAAAAGTGTACGATCAAATGTAGTATCTCTTTACTGCATCTGAGTTGATCGGCTTCGGCCAGACTTCTCCGTCCATTTCTGCAAGAATAAGGGCTCCTCCGGTTAGAACTCGGTGAACCATGTATAGACCCTGCCAATTGGGAGAGAATTTCCCTTTGGCTTCGTCTTGATGTGGAAATATCTTCTTCAACACCAGCTGTCCTGGTGTAAACTTCCTTGGTTTAACTCTCTTGTTGAAGGCTCTGGACATTCTGTTCTGGTATAACTGACCGTGACAGACTGCATTCAACCTCTTTCCATCTATGAGGGCTAACTGCTCGTAGCGACCTTTTACCCATTCTGTGTCATCTAACTCGGCTTCTTGTATGATCCTTAATGATAGAATTTCTACCTCAGCGGGAATGATCGCCTCTGTACCATAAACCAGCATGTAGGGAGTTGCCCCTGTTGATGTGCGGACTATGGTACGATAACCCAATAAGGCGAATGACAACTTCTCATGCCATTGTTTGTTCCTCTCGATCATCTTCCTTAGTATCTTCTTGATGTTTTTGTTGGCTGCTTCTACGGCTCCATTCATCTGCGGTCTATAGGCCTTAGAGTTCTTGTGTCTGATCTTGAAAGTCTCACACATTGTTTTCATCAGGTCGCTGTTAAGATTGGAACCGTTGTCGGTGATGATTGACTCTAGAATTCCGGACCGACAAACAATACGGTTGCGGACGAAATCTGCTACCACCTTCTTGGTAACTGCTTTGTATGATGCTGCTTCAACCCATTTAGTAAAATAATCAATTGCTACCAAGATGAACCTGTGCCCGTTTGACGCGGCAGGCTCGATTGGACCGATAACATCCATTCCCCAAGCGGCGAACAGCCATGGTGAGCTTGTTGCATTAAGCTCGTTTGGAGGCACTTTTATCATATCTGCATGTATCTGACAGCGATGGCACTTTCGGACATACTGGATGCAGTCTGTTTCCATAGTCATCCAAAAATATCCTGCTCGGAGTATCTTCTTTGCTAAAACAAAACCATTCATGTGTGGTCCGCAGGTCCCTGAATGTACTTCCTCCAATAACTTGGTTGCTTCCCTTGCATCAACACACCTTAGTAAACCCAAATCAGGAGTCCTCCTGTACAGGATTCCTCCGCTGTGAAAGAAATTATTGGATAGTCTCCGAAGCGTACATTTCTGGGTAGCATTGGCAAGCTCTAGATATTCTCATGTGGTCAAATACTCTTTGATGTCGTGGAACCATGGTTTCCCGTCGGCTTCTTCCTCAACATGAGCACAATAAGCTGGTTGGTCATGAATATTGACCTGGATGGGGTCAATGAAATTTGTATCTAGATGCTGAATCATAGATGACAAAGTGGTAAGTGCATCGGCAAACTCATTCTGTACCCTGGGAACATGCTGGAATTCCGTTTTTCTGAACCTCTTTCTCAATTCCTGTATGTGATGCAGATAAGGGAGTATCTTGGGATTCTTGGTTGCCCATTCTTCTCGAACCTGATGTATGAGTAGGTCCGAGTCTCCGATTACTAGTAACTCCTGAATGTTCATATCAATGGCCAGTTTAATCCCTAGAATGCAGGCTTCATATTCGGCCATGTTGTTGGTGCATGGGAACCTGAGCTTGGCGGATACCGGGTAATGCTGACCGGTTTCTGATACCAGGACTGCTCCTATGCCGACTCTTTTGAAATTTGCAGCTCTGTCAAAAAATAACCTCCAACCATCATAGGATTCTGCAATATCTTCTCCTATGAAAGATACCTCTTCATCGGGAGAATATGTTTTTAGGGGCTCGTATTCTCCGTCTATGGGATTCTCGGCGAGATGGTCCGCCAAGGCTTGCCATTTGATTACTTTCTGGGTTACGTAAACAATGTCGAATTCACTTAGCAGGATCTGCCACTTGGCGAGCTTGTCAGTGGGCATGGGCTTCTGGAAGGTATACTTCAGAGGGTCCATTCTGGATATGAGATAAGTAGTGTAAGCACATAAGTAATGCCTCAACTTCTGCGTGACCCAAGTCAGAGCACAACAAGTGCGTTCTAAAAGAGAATACCGGGCCTCGTACGGTGTGAACTTCTTACTGAGATAGTAGATGGCTTGCTCCTTTCTCCCTATATCATCATGTTGTCCTAAAACACAACCGAATGCTCTATCCGATACCGCAAGGTAAAGCAATAGGGGTCTTCCTGGCTCAGGTGGAACCAAGACCGGTGGTGTTGATAGGTATTCCTTGATTCTGTCAAAAGCTTTCTGACAGTCATCAGTCCATTTGGTAGCAGCGTCCTTCTTCAACATTTTGAAGATAGGTTCACAAATGACCGTGGATTGAGCTACGAACTGGCTGATATAGTTGAGTCTTCCCAGGAAACTCATCACGTCCTTCTTGTTCTTTGGTAGCGACAATTCTTGGATAGCTTTGACCTTTGATGGATCCAATTCTATTCCTCGATGACTCACGATGAAACCCAATAGTTTTCCAGCAGGAACCTCGAATGCACACTTGGCAGGATTCAGTTTCAGATTGTACCTCCTCAGTCTGTTGAAGAACTTTCTTAGATCTGCCATGTGATCCCTGGCTTTCTTGGATTTGATGATGATGTCATCCACATATACCTCGATCTCCTTGTGTATCATGTCATGAATATGGTAGTCATGGCTCTCATATAGGTGGCACCAGCGTTATTCAAACTGAATGGCATCATTTTGTAACAGTACATTCCCCACGGCGTGATGAAAGCCGTTTTCTCTGCATCTTCCTCATCCATCCATATCTGATGATACCCAGCGAAACAATCAACAAAAGACTGCAACTCATGCTTGGCGCAAGTTGTCGATAAGAATGTGTATGTTAGGCAAGGGGAAGTCGTCTTTGGGGCTGGCCCGATTAAGATCCCGGTAGTCAACACAAACTCTAACTTTCCCATCCTTTTTTGGCACTGGCACGATGTTGGCTAACCATGTCGGATACTCTACTACCCTGAGAACCTTGGCTTTGACTTGCTTGGTAATCTCTTCTTTGATTTTCAAACTCATGTCGGGTTTGAATTTCCTGAGCTTCGGCTTTACCGGCGGGCATGTTGGATCTGTTGGCAGTTTGTGAGCTACAATGGATGTGCTGAGACCAGTCATATCATCATATGACCAGGCGAATATGTCTTCATATTCCTTTAGGAACTCCGTGTACTCTTTCTTTTCTGATGGTGACAAGTGAACACTGATGCGCGTTTCTTTGACATTCTCTGCATCTCCCAGATTAACGACCTCAGTTTCATCCAAATTAGACTTAGGCCTATTTTCAAAATTCTCAACTCCTCTAACGACCTCTTATGGTATATCATCCTCTTCGGAGTCCGTATCCGTTTGTTGCGTTGTCTCGTTGCAAGTCACAATCATTGGTTTATCATCAAGGCAAGTAATAGTAATGTTGTGTAAAATAAAGTGAATGATAGGAAAATAATAAGAGCGAGATATATAATAAACTGAAATGCTTCGATTAGATTCATAATTGTTTTGAGTATCAGAGCTTTTTTCAGAATTAAAGACAATGTAGAAATAAAATCAGCTAGTAAAGAGTAAAATGTGATGCATGGTGCTTTTGTTTAGCCTTGCTACCCCGAAACTTTCCGGGCCCTGGTAGTTCTGATTAACCAATTGCTGACTGAGCATTGGATCTCTTACTGTATGATGATGGCGCCAGAATGCACGAACTAACCTTTGGGGAAGGGAATAAAAATAAAGAAAAACAAAAAGGTAACAAGTTAGTGCAGGTTATGAGAAGAAAATTGTTGCAATGTTTAAACACATTGTGCAAGAATATAAATCGCGTCCTAATTTGGGTGCCTCATTGTGCCTGAGGTAGGCCTAACGACAAATTAGCTTGGAGAACTTATAATGCTAAGTGCCTCATTTTATTGATAAAAATAAGACGAATCCCAAAATGACACTAAAATAGCGGAAAGTAAAAATGTCACTAATGGCCATTGGTCTTATTACATTAAAAGCGAAAAGAAAGACTCCTAACTACTTGGTCCTAGAAGGACCTTCTTCAGGTTGAATGTTCTCATTGATCAAGTCCTCCAGCTCGCGCAGATTTTCCAGTAAAAATGCTATCGCCAGACGTTCTCCTTTGCCTTCCTCAACATTTTGACAGTCGATGACTCTTTTCCTCACTTTTCCGTCCAATTCCAGCAAGTTGTACTCCAGGTATTCTAGCTTCTCACTAGCCTTGGTGACTCTATCTTTCCATTCGTTGATTTGGTTGCTCGATGGGAGGTTTATCCACAAAGTCAGTACGAGTGAAGGTATGTTTACCATACCGAAGTCAGGAGCTTTGTCATTCATTTTCTGCAAAACAAAAGGGTTAAGACCTCACCCCCATCGGACTCAACTATTTAATACCAATAATCAGCATAAAAAGCATTTAGTTCTCCAAATAAATGCACAGAACATGTAGGTGTCCGTTTGGGTTTCAGGGAAACCTGATGGACTTTGGACAAGGCTATCTTAATGAGTCCTTATGCGGACAACATAACTGACTCGGCTAGGTTTGACCATGATGCATGTATAAGTTAGACAGAGTAATGTTTCTATTGGGGTGTTAGACAGGTACCCTTGAGCAGACAACTCAAGAGGGAAACACACGGAACCGTCGATTGCACCACTGATCGACTGGTTTTACCGCAAATACGCCTTTGCCGAATTTAAAGGGTGATAATATTGGAAGAGCGCAACCACTCATTATAAGCGTTGCTATGGTATTTGTTTGGCACGAGTGGAATATGATGTTGAAGATGCAGTTTACAAGAATGAAACAAATTGACATGTATTTCCACATTCATAAGATAAATGATTACAATAATTGCGCTAATCACAACAGTATTGAAATAAAGCAGTAAAGGAAAGCAGCTAAAGGAAAGCAGCTAAAGGAAAGAAAAGACATGAAGAGCCAAGTCAGTTTCGTAGTGAAAGAATAAAAGACAGTAAATAAAGCAATTAATGAGATAATAAAGTCACAAGCAACGTGCAATGGTAAAAGCCTAAAGAAAATCCCCAGCAGAGTCGCCATGCTGTCGACGCTCCCTTTTTCTCTAACAGTGGGGGTCAGAAATCAGGTATACGACATTGGGAGGACAACTCTATTCCCTTTCTAGAATTGGGTTTAGAAGTTGGAGAGTCGCCACCTAATGATTATAGTGCATTAGGACACTTTAAGAAGAGTTTGAGATGAAAATACCAGAGATTAGGGTAAGGGCTAGAAATTATCCCGAGGGGAAGGTGTTAGGCACCCCTCAAGATCCACTAGTGTGGTTCCTGGCCATGTTGCAATTGTGACTTTACAAGTAAACAATTAAGGCTCAAATAAGGATTCGCACATAAGATTGCGACCAAGTTGAAAATTTTCAAAGATAAGTAGAGAAGGCAGAAATTCATGAAAAAGAGATTTGAACAGTTTTACAAGAAGAGATGAAAGAAAGAAAAGGGAGAGGAGTCCTAAGTTTATAATTAATATGGATCACTTCAATGCAATACCCAGCAATCACTCCTCAGAAGAGGGGTCGCACGTGATATTAGCGCATCAGTCATCATATCTATATCTACCCTTCCCACCCTGTTAAGGTATTTAAATGCGATCAGTCTCGTTTACTTATTGTATGCTAGTACCCGTCCCAACCTATCAGTCCCGGGGTATCAGGACTTCTAATCCTAAAGGGGAAGGAAAGGGATATAGGCATATATGGGGTTCAAAGGTTAAAATTCTAATTGCGACATACAAAACAAGTAACAAATATAAGGATGAACAAAACAAATAGGTAAGGCTCAAGTAAACTCCTTATCCAAACAAACACTTAGTTTAGCATGTCTTAGCATATACTGATTTGGTTTTTAAATTAAAAATTAAGCGGCGAGCGGACTGGTTCAACACATATATTTAGACAGAAAGTCTGCATTAGGCAACTCGGATACAATTGTTAGAGATTAAGGCACTTAATTAACACGAGTGGGATTACTAATTCTTTTTAAAATAGACAGAAAAGTTTTGAAGAAAAGGCAAGCCGCAGACTTAACAAAACGACGTAGAATAGTTCCCAGAAGACAGACCATTGAATTGCAGATTAGTAGAGAAAGAGCAATTTTAAACAAGTTTCAAAAGAGGCAGATTGTTTAAGGAGAAAACGAGTTCGAGCTGCAGAACTTATTAAAAAATGATAAAATACAGAAAAGTGATATGTAACTGAGTTGGAAATCGTTCATCAAACTACCAGAAAAGGCAGTAAGTTTCAGAAAGCATGCAAGTTTACCAGAAGATTAGGTTTTAGAAAGAGTTGCACTAATCTGAGAAGAGGCTCAATGGTTCGGAGAACCATTGGTTTTTGTCCGTTAGTCAATGAAATCATTACTGCTTTTAGACGAGTGAGGCAAGTTTGATTTTAAAAACTTCATATAAACATGATCTCTATGAGTCATTTGTTTTAAACCACGTTAACAAACTTGTAAATAGATGCTGATTTGATTAACCCTAAAAATTTGCCTAATATCGTGAACATGCACATTCATATAGGCATGATATCTATATGCAAGATTGCAGAAAGTTAAATATTGTCTCCTATAGGCATGATGTCTTGGGATTGGAAAAGAATTAAAACCCTAAAGCATGGTTTCTACCCTTTGATGCAGGAAAGTAAAATCCCTCCCACATCCTTTTACTAGATTCCCCGAGTTTGTACAAGTTATTACAGACCAAAAGAAAAGATAAAATACATCAAAGACCAATAGCTGCATCCGAGGAACCTAATTCAATCTTAATGTCTAATAATATGTGATTAACCAATTCCGAATCCAGATTTCCAAAGCCTTATCTTATCCAAAGTGTTTCATAGTTCCAAGGAATCTCAAGGATTCTCGGCATTGCTTACACCCAGGATACCATTAAAAGTATAGTGCAGTGTGGAAGAGCCAGCCCTCAGGCATCCAAGTTCAGTGGGAACTCAAGGGTCTCAAAGCATGGCTTGCAAGAGGGGGGCAGAACTTAATTGCTAAGAATGAGTGTAAGTGTGAAAAGGGGTTGGGGAAGTCATAACAAATTGGTGGTCATACCCAGCCATAAGGCTGGCTGACATACCCCCTGACCAACCTGTTTAAACAAACAAATGAGAGCAAGACCTATTGAAGGTCAGGCCAAGGTCTGGACAGTGATTAGGACACTGCTAGACCAGGGTCTTAGGCTCAAAGCACATATAAGGGGAAAGTGGAAGTGGGAATTGGTTTGAGTTAAGGGGTTCAAAGAACCCAGTTCAAAGTCATGGGCAGCAATAACAGAGTGCTGTCACGGCTAGAACCATACTCTCATACAAAGAGAAAAAAGGAGAGGGAATTCACATAAGAAAAGTAGCCACAAAGTTGCAGAAACATAGTAAAGAAAGAACATAACAGACTAAGAAGTAAACACATAGTGGAGGAGCATTATTTAAATTAAGAGTGACATACCAGTTGCAAAGTAAATAAACAGCAGAATAACAGAGTAATCAGACAGCCAGAAATCAGCAGGAGCAGACTTAAGTCTTCAGCAAAAACACTTGAGAGTTCAAAAGAAACTCAAGAATGTTTCAGGCAGTAAAAGAAAAGAAGAGCAAAGTGCTCAGTATTAGAAGTAGAGAAAACAGTAGTAGAGAAAGTATTGAACTTGTGTAGTGCTCAATTGAAGTCTGAAGTGTGTGTCTCTTGTGAAAGTTGTGTGTAGTGTCTTGTTTTTATAGTGCAGAAAACGAGTAAGCAAAAGGCAAGAAAATAGTTTGCAATCAATCATAGAAGGTCTTCCTAAGGTTAAGGGATTTGATTTCAAACGGGCATGAGACAATTAACTAAAGAAGAATAATTAAAAACCTTTCCAAAGTAACATAACACAGGTAAATACATAGGGATTATTTAAGGCAAAAATCCCATGGTACATGATTTGTGAAAAATAAGGCAAGTAGATCAATCAAACAACCAACAATTTATTCGAATGAACTTAGTCAGAAAAAGGGTGAGGAAAAGTTCAATTGGAAAATCAGTAACAAATCAATCGAGCCTTGTTAAAAGGAGATTGGAATCAATTACATGTTGGCAAAAGACCTTTTGAAAGAAGAGTTTATCATATATAAAACATACTGACATGTGAAAAGAGAGAGACTAGTATAGGAAAATTCAGAGTCATAATGAAGAGGGTCAAGCAAAGGTCCAGTAAAGGCAAACAAGAGGCTTAGTAAGAAAATAACGAAGGAACACATAGGATAGACATGTAAAAGTATGCTGTAGGAACTAGTAGAAGAGATAATAGAGCACAAGTAGAAGAACATGCATAATAACGGCAAAATCATAAGAACATAAGAGAAGACATGCGAGGAAAGGATACAAAACATAAGCGAGAACTCATGAAACATGGCATAAACAAACAGATTCACACAAAGACAGAATAAAAAATAAGAAATGGAAATCGTTTTTAAGATTTTGAAAAACCCTAAATTGAACAGACTAATTTTGAAAAGAGAAATTTGGATAAAAGCTTTGAAACTTCGAGTATAACATCAGATCTATCACAGATCTAAGAAAACAAAAGAAAGAAAGAACCTCAGACAGCTTTTAGGGTTTCTCAGAAACCCTAGAAACGAGAAGGCTTGGAAAGGATCTGGCCTGGAGTAGATCTGAGCCTAATCTAGGCTCTTGAGGCTCGAACACGTCGGAACGGAGCCGGAGAAGCCACAGGAACACAAATCGGCGGAGGATATGAACAGGCCTCGTTGAGGTAGAACCTCAAAATCTCGAACAACCATGATTTGGGGGTGAAGGGAGGTGAGCATAGGTCGTCCATGGCCAGAGAAGCCATGGACTCCGGCGAGAATTGGTCGGAGAAGACGAGGGAGGCGATTAGGGTTTCGAGTGTTAGAGAGCGTTTGAGAGAAAGGGAGTGTTTGAGGGCAGTGGTTGAAGAGAAATGAGAGATAGGGTTAGGTCGTTTGAAATAAAAAAGGAAAGGAGGGATATGGGCTGTTGATCAAAATGATCAACGACCAGGATCTGAAGATACAAACGGGCGGGTCGGACAAGACGGGTAAAAAAAATCGAATTGGATCGCCGGTTTGGGGCCTGATTTGAGGTCAATTGGGGGGGGGGGGTCAAGATAGGCTATAATTGAAAGAAATTGAGGCCATGATTGCAATAGCCAGTTTTCCCTTTTGATTTTATAAAAACAGTAAAAGATGTTTTAAAACCAAATTGAAGGCACTGAGTCAACTAATAATATATAAATATTAATTCAAAAATATTGGCATCAATTTTGTAATTATAAAATGCTATTAAATCTTAAAGAGGCTAGTATTGCAATTATATGCAATTTAGTTTTAAAAATACTAAACGAATTTGTAAAAATATGCAAAAAATCATGCCGACTATATTTTGATGTAAATATGAGAATGAAATAAATTATTCTCCAAAATGGCAAGCTTTGGGAATAATTATGGGATTTTATGGTGTAAAAATAGGCCATAAATTGGTTTAAAATCGTTAAAAATGCCAAAACCCTTTGGGATGCTTATATATGCACATATATGTCATTTTTAAAATATGTAGGGAAAAATTGGGTATCAACAACCCGTCCGGCGCGCATCCTTGATATTGGATCGGGATTTCATGATGCGCTGCCCCCTTCCGAGCCGTTCTGCAGCAGCTGGAGTCTTTCTTTTGTTTATTTGTTTTGTCTATTCCATTTTCAGACAGTAGATTAGAAATCTTTTGTATATTCACTAGTAGCCCATACATTTGTGACACCGGGTCTTGACACACACTAGTAGACTTATGATTTTGGGTTGTACTTCTACAATTATGATTTCCTTTAGTTGTTACTGTTTTCGGTTGCTTTAAAGATCCGTTACTTATCAAATCACTTAATAAAAATGGAAATCACTAGATTGTGCACTATTGGCTTGCCTAGCAATGGTGTTGGGCGTCATCACGGCCTAAGCTAGAATTGGGTCGTGACACTATATAATTAGTAAATTTGTATATAGGATGTAATTAAATTGAAACTTGAGTAGGGAGGGTAATAAAGTTTTAAATAGTGTATAGGAATGTAAAAATTCCTATATTATAATCCTTCACGTTATAGTTCCTGCAATTAACCTAAATAGTCGCTCACTCAACTGCTTACATCTAAAATTGCTGGCTGGTGTATAAGACAAGTATAATCCATGTAAATATACATAAAATCGTATATTGCGGTGTTCATGGTTCGATTTGGATCGATTTTTCCCTAAAAAGAAATCAAACCACGTAGTCAGTTTTTCAAATATTAGAACCAAACCAAATCAATTAAGTCGATTTTTTATCGATTCAATTTATGTCAATTTTTTGATTTTTTCGATTATTTATCTGTTTTTTTTCTTAAATATGAGATATACACTACTAGACACATATTCCGGCGACTACATTTCAACGTAACGCTATCAAACCAATTTTTCTTTGAGAGATCTATTATTTACCAAGATATTTAGATGATAATTGAATCAAATAGTGATGAATAATTTAAGGACTCAATTAAAATAAATTATTTTTAACATGAAATAGATTCTTGTACTTAGTAAAAGAAAACTACCAATCAAACTAGAATGTAAAGGCAAAGAACTAGATTATTATAATAGCAAATAACTAGACAAAAATGCAAACGATTAATATGTACCATAAAATTTTATAACATTGTGAGTGTGTGTGTGTAATAATAAATTTTAAATAGGTATTTATATAGTTGGTTTGGTTTTTATTTTGGTTATTTTAAGTGAAACCAAAACCAAACCAAATTTGATTGGTTCTCAAAATTCAAAACCAAAATCAAATCAAACCAAGAATGTGTCTGTTTTTTTGGTCGGTTTAGTTCGGTTTTCCGAATTTTATGAACAACTCTAAGCTATATAATCTATGTATACCGAAGTAAATATGCATTTGAACGGTTATTTTTTTAAAGATTTCATAATTTTTTGTTACCAACCAATCGACTCCTAAGAGTAATATCTTTCCTTTATAATAATGGCAAAATGGCCTTATTGCCCCCTAAATTTGCATTAGAGTTTAGAGCCAGCTACCAAACTCTCCTTTTGTTTTTTTTTTCTTCTTTTCATTTTAACACTTCTACTTAATATAATGAATATCAATAAAGGTTAGGGATGGGGAAAGGGAGGACTGGAAGTGATAAGTTGTTTCTTTTTCTCTTTGCTTATATATCTTTTTCTAGTATTTTTGTGCCCCCCCCCCCCCCCCAAACACACACACACACACATTAAATTGGTCACGTGAACTATTAGACTCTAGCAAAAAGCCAAAAAGAAAAAAATTATTACATTTGTTATTTCAATTTTATATGACACTCATCACATAAGTATAATTAACAGTAATAAGTGTTTATTAATAATTATTTTGTTAAGTAGCAATGTTAAAATGACAAAAAATAAAATTTTCGATAGCTAGCATTATATAATTAGACCATTTTGCCTTTTATAATATGAAACAAAATTGTCTAGTATTCTTCACACAATGAATATAGGTGAAGTTTGGATGTTTCATTCCCTTTATTTTATTGTTAAATAGTATTGGCTACGATTGCAATTTATCAAATCTTATGTCTAGGGTCCCTAAACACACTCAAGACCATGTTTGACTATTATTAATTACCTTTAATTATTACACAAAGCTACAAAATTCGCTCTACCTAATTCTTAAAAAAATTAGGTGATCAACAAACATTCCGCATCTAGCCAACATCATTTATGTACTTTCAAATCTATTTTTTTCTTTATTTTTCTTTTATAAATATTGTGTTCGAACGAGCTTGTGCGTACCTCGGCTGAATATTTCTTGGAGTACTAGCTACCTCGTACCTACGTAGGTATTGGATAATTCTACTAAGACTTGGACCGAAAAGAAATCACCTAAATAGTTTTGCATCCGTTGAAATTTAAACCTAAGATCTCATGACTCTCAATCCACTTCATAGATTAATTTATTTATTTGGTGCTAGTGCTATTTCATTATTATTGCATGCATTTTATTCAACACTGACTATAATAATAACGTTACATATAATATACTCTTATGTCACGACAATAATCATGCATCATTTATTATTACCAAAACAGCAGTTGATCAGATCTTTGATGGTAATTAATTAATTTATGAATAAATAATGTCAATATTCTTAATCACTCCAAATATATAGGTGGCTAAGCTTTTAAATTAATCATAATCAGGTGGAGACATGCATCATCACGTGCTTAGTACTGGAAAATAAATTAAACTAGTGGTCATGAGTAGACAACCAAGGCATGCAAGGAAATTCTGGCTTTTTTAATTTGATCGTTGAATCGTGCTAATTATTACGAATCAATATTGAAAAATATATGCTCATCACTCCAGCAATGACATCGAAGATAAAATAGATATTAATGATCATTGTCACGTGAATCTTTCACAAAATTTTCAACTAATACTAATATTATGTAGGGATGGCAGGGCGAGGCAGGGAAAATTTTTAATGGGGCAGGGCGGGGTAGGGCAAGGCAAAATGTTATTTTTGAAAAAATTTGATAGGGTAGGGCAGGGCACATTAGCCCATAGCATGACAGGTCAAAATTTTAGCCCTGCCCTACCCGCCCTGCCCCAATTGCCATCCCTAATATTATCAACTAATTTGATCTTTTGCCTTTATTCAGACTCGATGAAAAAAATTGGATCACTTCTTATGGACTCGTTAAAAATTATAATGGCAATGTGGCCAACATTACGCTCGGAAATAATAATGGCAATGTGGAAAATGCGAAATTACATATGACTTCGAATTAGCACAAATAATGAGATGAATATTACTATACCCTTTTATTGTTCCATTTTTCCATTTTATTTAATTGATTTGCAAACTGTAAATAGACTTAAATTTTTGCAATTTGATTGATCTATTTAATGCAAGTAGGCTTAAAATTTTGCCCCATAGTTAATTAGTTAATATAAATTCAGGGGCGGAGCTAGCCCTCCGCCGACGGATTCGATCGAATCCAATAGTTTTTGTATAGACTTTGTGTTTGTCTTATAAAATTCATGGAATATGTACAAAATATTATTTTAGAACCTAGTAACTTAAAAGAACTAAAATCCCAAAATTCATAAAACTTCAAGTTCTGGCTCCGCCTCTGCATGTAATAAGAGTAAGCTTGGTAGCTAAACTTTATTTTTGTTGCTTTGTACAATTGAGCCATCAAACTATTATAATTTCTAATATGACTAATACTTACTAGGACTCTATGTTTACATCAAATTAAATAAGTTAACCCAGCAATTAAAAATTAAAGTTAAAATACGCATCATCTAACCATGGTTAAGTAATAAATGGATATGTGAAAGACATATATTTTGAATAAAACATTATCCACACACGATTCTTTTACTATTTGCGTTCAAAACCTAGCTACTTGTCCGACTAATCAAAATTGGCATTGCGTTGGGCCCCGTGATGGAAGTACTCCCTAATAAAAATTGGGATTTTTATATATCTATACCATATATCAAATCTTATTACCAAAAATATTCATAATTTGTTATTTACCCGTGTAGTCCACACTTTTACTACAAATTATATACCAATCCAAAAATAGATAGATTTTGCCAAAAAAAAAACGCGCTAAAATGAAGGCACCAGATCTGCGTGTGATTCTGTCAACATTAAATTCGAATTGCTGCGTAATTCTCTCCTTCCTCAACGGAAAGAGATCTCTCTTCTCTCACTCAACTACAATTCTCAAAAATCGCAAGCTACTGAAGCTCCAGTAATCAAACGGAAAGGAGATTTCTGTTCTTCATCTTCATCTTCATTTGTTCTTCCATATATTTTCCACAATTGATAGCCATTAAAAAGCTTAAAAGCTTTGAATTCAAATTTGGGTTTTCAAAAATTATTATTTGTTTGGATTGGGTGTTGTTGTAAATAATTCGGAATATGTTTAGGAGTTTATATCTCAATTTTGAGGGGTTTTGGTGAAGATTAGACTTGGTTTTGACTGAATTTTAGATTGAAACTCGAAGAAGAAGAAGAAGAAGAAGAAGAAGAAGAAGAAGAAGAAGAAGAAGAAGAAGAAGAAGAAGAAGAAGAAGAAGACGTATTTCCAGAAATTGTAGATAAATTGTAGTTAAATTGTAGAATTGTAGATATATTGTAGATAAATTGTAGATGAATTCTAGATTAGGAAGACTAAAACTTCTACAAATCTTCTACAATTATGTCGAAAATGCCAATTATGCTACAATTGAAATGAGAATTTGGATATTAAAATTCAATGTATCTATTTTGTAGATAAATTGTAGATTATTTGTATTCTGATTGTAGATGCATTATTTTCTGTTTTCACAAATCCAAAACGACTAAAGCTTCTACAAAATCTTAATGCTTAATATACTTAATTTATTCTTAAATATACTTAATGCTTGCATATTGCACCAAATTCTAATGCTTGCATACTGAACCATATTCTCACATAAAGCCAGTTTTTCTTTCCTTCAGGCTTGAAAAGGACATCCGTTTTAACTATTTTTGGACGCGATATGCAAAATTGATCTCTGTAAGTCACAGTTATATATAATTTAAGCATAGGATCCTAAAGATAACTCTGGATATTAATTCATTACTAAGAATATGCATTTGAGATCCCTAAGCATAGGAGCATCGTGAGTTTTGTGTGTGTTGTGAACAGTTGAGATGAAAAGAAAGAGAAAGTGGGAAAATACAGTCCTATAATTATGCCTAATATAAATGAACCCTTAATTATATCCCTAATTTGAATTATGATATAGAAATGGTAATTTGGTATGCTTAAATGTAATAAACACAAACCTTAAACATTTTTGGTAATAAGGTTTGATATATGGTATAAATAGGTAAAAATCCCATAAAAATTTCTCTATTTTAAAGCTCGAACTCGAAACCACTGCCTAAAAAAAATGAATCATATTCCTCCCACGACATCCTTAAGATTATAATAAAAATTTATTTAAACAGAAAAATAGATCAGAATATCTTACTTTATTGCTAACATCAAAATTTAAGTGTCAGATGGGCCGAATACATATGCAATTGGGGTTTTTACCATATGTAGACAAAGTTTCTTGGGCCGATTACTGTCCTCCTATCTGTTAACATGACAACAGGGTAAAAATCACTTTTTAGTTCGCGACCTAAACTATTTAGGAAAATTATCATTTATGTCCATTTATAAGTAGCTCATTACAAAAATTGTTCAATTGATAAAATATTACTAATATTAGTCAAATTAGCCAATTAGCTATTTTTAGCAAAAAAATATTAAATTTTTGCTTTGTTTTGAGTATGTGCTATTAGAATAGATTTGGCACAACTTAATGAGCTTGAATCTCAGTTTTGGGATGATTTGGTGAAGTTTTGAGGTGGTTTGAATTGAAAATTCAAAGTAAAAATTGAACATGAAAAAAATGATATGTGTATCACACTGTGTATCATTTGTGTATCACATATATATCTATATATACCTGTGTGTGAGATACATGCGTGATACGTGTGTCGCAGAAGACTTTTTTGAACTCGATTTAATTACGAATTTTGAGACAAAACCAGTCCAAATCACCTCCAATCTTCCTCAAATTTTGTATATTGACTTATCTATATATTTTCAATGAATTTCAACTATACCCATTGAAAAAGTTCCTTTTTGTTTAGATTTTTGGAATATTGTATATATTTTTATATTTCATCACCTTATTTGCTAGCTCATCCATGAAATTTTCTTTTCGTCTTGTATCTAGTGTTGCTAATCACGCTTAAAAATATGGAAGGTGATTTTTGCATGTGATTCTTTGAGAGAAAGAACCCTATTATTTGGTTTTTCAATTTTTGTTGGCTAGTTTTAGTAAAGTCTATGACTAATCGCCAGAGGTTAGTAAGTTAAGATTTATTTGGGACATTTGTGTAAGTTTCCCAACTATTTACATTCGGTAGCCATACATATATATATATTCAGACTATTATTTTGAGAATGGATATACAATATCATTTTTTCTTAAGAAACTATTATTAAGGACTTTTTGACTATTATACCTTTATTTATACCTTTATTTACTCTTCACGTTTAGGTCTTCTATGTTATGTATCCATTTTTTTTTTACTTTCAAGCACAATTAGTACTAAGAATAAAATAAAAATAATAATATTAATTAACTATATCTTGATTATCTAAAACAATAAATATTTCAGATTAATTATTTTCAATAACCACGATAATTAAAATGGATTGGAATGAATACTATAAATTTACCCTATTTTTTTTGTTCAAACAGTCAAAATTTTCATTTAACCAAATATAATATTTATAATCCGCTAGTTCAATTGGACTCTTGAGCTAGACCCAATAACAGAATTAGCTACACTTTTTCTCTACTACAACTTCTCTACTTTCTATCTCTATATATAACTATACATGTCTAAGTAGGATAATTGCTCAATCTTTCTAACTCCTTGTGCCATTTGAATTCATTTTGCCCTCGTATTTGTAGCTCTAGTATAATATTCTTCATCCTCTGACAGCTTGATATCATCTTCTTTGAAATCTTCGTTGGTTCCTCTCTGCCCAGACATGGTAAATCACAGCTGCAAACAGGAAGCCTAGCATGTGAGCTCGAACTCTGCATGAACTTCTCTTCGTTAACCATTCAATCAACATTCCAGCTACCAATTTGGTGTCTTTCTCCTAGCCATTTTAACAATGCTGCCCACATATTCCTGGAGTAATCACATTCAAAAAAGAGGTGCTCCATTGTCTCCTCAATGTCCTTCCCACAGAGCACACAATCACTTGCTATTGATAGTCTCCACTTCCTTAGTCGATCCACTGTAGCTAGTTTCCTATGCATATCCAACTACAAGATGAATTGATGCCTTGATAATGCTTTTGAATCAATTGTAATCATTTTCCAATGACACTTAGGATATTGGTCATTGTTGCAACATACAACTTTTTAATGCTGAACTTCCCTTTTATATAGTATTTATTCAAATCAACACATGGGTCCCTTTGAATTAACCAATCCCTAATGTAAAATATTTTTCTAACTAGCTAGCAGACCTACTTAGGAGTGTGCATAGTCATTATATCCAGTGGCGATCCAGAATTTTAAAGTTATGGGTGCTCGTCGGTAAAGACTCCAAAAGAAGAGGAAAAATAAATTTACTTGTGGGTGCTCACTCAATATTTATCTAAATATATGTATAATTGCCTATGTAAATTTACTAAATATGATCAAAATTAAGCACCCACAACTTCCCATGCTCATCCGCCACTGATTATATCATTCTCTTTGATGTAGAAGCTGTGTATCTATTGGATCCATAAGGTGTCCTTTTTTTAATTGATTGGCCATAAAAGCTTACATAAAGCAGATTTGTTCCAAGTTAGACACATCAAGTACATTCAGACCTCCAGTTGAGAGTGGCATACAGATCTTGTCCCAAGCAACCGGGGCTCTCCTCGAAGGTTCATTACTCCCAGTCCAAAGAAAAGTTCTACAAGCAGTCACAATCAGTTTAGTTTTTTTTTTTGGCAGTAAGAAAACCTGCACCCAGTAGGTCTGTATTTCAAATATCACACTCTTGATCAATTGTACCCGACCACTGTAAGATAAGAAATTTGGTGCTCCAGCATTTGAGTCATGCAATAATCCTTTCAATCAATGGCATACACTGCTGAATAGATAACTTCTTAGAGGACAAAGAGACTCCTATTTAGTGATAGGAAAATGTCAAAGACTAACTTCTTCTCTTTTTTTTTTCTAAAAGAAAGAAAAAGAAAAAAAGAAACATTAAATGAATTATGGGGTAATTTAGCCATTTAGGAGTACATGTTGCATATCACATGGCCTACCAACTTTGTCGTAGGTTTAGTCTTAAATACTTTGTTATTGTTATGAAATAAAAGCAATTTAGTAAAGCATGAACAAGAAATAAAAGCAATTTAGTAAAGTATGAACAAGAAATAAAAGCAACTTAGTAAAACATGAACAAGAATAGAGATAGAGAGAAGGAAGAGATTTTCTTCTTCAATTGTGTGTATTTTCCTATCTATTACAAAGCCTTTATATAGGCATGAAAAGTGAAGCAAATATGTCATGGAATATGTCATTGAACATAGAAAATATGTCATTGAATATGTCATTAACCATTTGAGAGAAAGATCATGGAGGAAGAGTAGACATCCACCATATTTTGATTTTTATCATAACACTCCCCCTTGGATGTCCATAAATAATGTGCCTCGTTAAAACCTTATTAGGAAAAAACCCTATGGGAAAAAAAAATCCTAATGAAGGAAAAAGAGTACACATATTAGAAATACGCCTTTTGGTTGCCTCATTAAAAACCTTGCAAGGAAAACTCAATGGGACAAAACCTTGTAAGGGAAAAAGAGTACAACGTGTATTAACTCCCCCTGATGAGATCATCAGTTCACATCGTTGAGCCTTCGTATCCCAATCTTGTACAATAGTTTCTTGAAGGTTGACGCCGGTAGATATTTGGTGAACAAATCAGTCATATTATCACTTGAACGGATTCGTTGCACATTAATATCACCATTCTTTTGAAGATTATGTGTGAACAATAATTTAGGTGAAATGTGCTTTGTCCTAACTCCTTTATGAATCCTCCCTTTAATTGGGTTATGCATGTTGTATTTTCTTCATACAAAACTGTGGGTAGTTTATCACACTTCAAACCACATTTGTCTCGAATAAGATGTATAGTAGACCTCAACCATACACATTCTCGACCTGCTTCATGAATAGCAATTATCTCAGCATGATTAGAAGAAGTAGCCACGATTGATTGCTTAGTCGATCGCCAAGATATGACAGTGCCACACATGTAAACACATAACATGTTTGAGATCAAGCCTTGTGTGTGTCAGATAAATACTCCACATCGACATAACCAACAAGATCGGTATTGCAATCATTGCCATAAAATAAGCCCACATCGGTAATCCCTCTTAGATAAAGCAATATGTGCTTGATTTTATTCCAATTTCTCCTTAAGCGGAGCTATATCTTGTTAAGACATTAACTGAAAAAGTTATGTCATGCCTTGTAGTGTTAGCAAGATATATTAGCGCACCAATTGCATTAAGATATGGTACTTTAGGACCAAGAAGCTCTTCATTATTTTCATGAGGTCGAAGTGGATCTTTATTTATATCGAGTAATCTCACAACCATCGGGGTACTTAATGGATGTGCTTTATCCACATAGAAGCTCTTTAAAATCTTTTTAGTGTATGCTGATTGAAGGACAAAAATTCTATCTTTCATATATTCAATTTGTAGACCAAGACAAAATTTTGTCTTTCCAAGATCTTTCATTTCAAATTCTTTCTTTAAACAGTCTACTGCTTTAGGAAGCTCTCCGGGAGTTCTAATGATATTTGAATCATCAACATACATGGCGATTAAATTCAAATCCATATCCTTTTATAAGGACACAAGGACAAATTGAATTATTCTTATACCTTTCTTTCAACAAGTACTCTCTCGGATGATTATACCACATGCGCCCTGATTGTTTCAATCCGTATAAGGATTTTTGAAGCTTTATTTAATAAATTTCTTGAAAACCTTAATATGCTCCAAGACAATTTAAATCTTTCAATGTTATCCACTATACGCATATCAAGTTTTTCATATATTGCCATATTAAAACCTGAAGTGACTATATCCACTATAAGAGAACATGTCTCCATATATTCAATGTGAGGATATTTACTAATTTTCTTGTGCCACAAGTCGTCTTTATGTCTATCGACTTGAACCTTTCGCACAAGAACACATTTATACCTCAATTGACTTTATACTTTCAGGTGTTAGACTATCCGTCCAATTTCACATTTTTCAAGTGAAGTCAATTTCATTGCGTATTTTTTATTTGGCCAATCTTTTATCCGTCCAAATTTCATGACAGATTTGATCTCAAGATCCTCGTCAATATTAATCATATTGAGCGCTACATTATATTAACAATATCGTCGACAATCATTTTATGTCGGTTCCATCATTACCCAATAAAGACATAACTTATTGAGATCTCTTTATTTCATTATTTTCAGGTACTGAGCCTCTCCCATGAGGTCTTATGAAGTGTTATGTCATGGTGCCCTTTTAGGGCACTTGCCTTCTTATTATGACCATTTTGAATATTTGCCCCTCTCCTTCTTCAAGGAGTTTTATCTTTGGAACCGATTGGTCTGTTACACTTCATGTGTGCCATAGACTCTGTCCCTTATGGACTTTATTCTATTTGGAGCATTAGCAGCTGAAATATGACATTTAGCTTTGGGTCAGCAAATGCGTCTGGCAATAATTTGTAAATGAATATCACTTGAACTTCAAGTTTATATTTTCTTGTACAAGGATCTATTTGTATTCATAATAATTCATTTCACGTATCACTTTCTCAGCTGCCCATTTTCTCCCCCTAATGTTGGGATCACCAACACATTTCCCAACCATCTTTGGGAACTCATCTTTGTGCATTTTGGTGGCATAATTAAATCATATAGCACATCCATATTTCTATATAGAAATTATTTGGTTCCTGACCCTGAACCGATTGTGATAGGGAGAAATTTTTATAACTTGGCTAGATGCGTACAAGTGCTGCTGTATATTAAATAATAAATCTCATACCAAATTTTGTTTTTGGGAGTTTTGTTCTCATAACCAATGATTTAGCTATAATTCGAGGCATACAATTTCTGCTAAACCAACTTGGATTTAAACCAGTATTATTAAGATAAATCATCATAATTTATATTCTGGAATTGTGCTCTAATAATTTGAGCAAGCAATCTTGCAAAAACCAAACTACAAGTTGATAACAAATGCACATGTGACCATAAAATAGATGCATCTATTAAAATCATATAATAGTAAACGGTCCACATGGCAGGTGACTGGGCCCATATATATATCACCTTTTATTCCTTCTAGAAATCAAAGGATTCAATCCCAACCTTTAACTGGTATATCATGAGAATAAGCAGCACAAGAGAATTCTTGAAGAATCTTCTATTCTTCAATATATGTCAATGTAATTCTTAATTAATTTTTCGCATCATAATTGAACCGAGATGACCAACCGGTCATGCCAATTAATATTTGTTTTAGTAAACCTCTAGTTTACTGGTGGCATATGATTCCAACATCATGCTTATATTGTGTAGTACAAATAGAAAGAAGACCGGGTAACCTTTCATATTTACCCAATATGATTATAGAAATATGAAGATATTCAATCTTCCTTTCATTTATAGTCTCAATATGCCAATCACTTTGACTTATATAGTTGAAACTCAAAAAGTTTCTTTTAAGACTTTACAATATCAATGTCATGAATAAGTTTATTCATCCGGGTAGTAACAAATTAGTTTTTCCGGAGTTCTTAACAACTTTTGTACTACAAGATCTTTTATCATACCATTCATATGGTAAATGTCTCCTTCACGGAGAAAATTATATCATAATAAATTGTCATGGTCAAAATCATCATAAGCAAAATCATTTCTTGCTTTAACTTTGCCTTTAATAACTTTTATAAGGCATGACAAAATAATATTTGGCATATCACATGAACGCGACCAATGACATATTCATGTAACCACACAATAATATTTATTCTCTTTATTTTACTCAAACCTACCTTAGAGGTGAGTTGTGTGGTATTCATGAATTACATGTCTTTATTCATTGCTTTTATCACATATTGCCACATTCAACTTTAGGAATGGGTTTGCATTCTCAATGCTTATCACAAGTCACATTCTCTTCAAGGAATGGATCATAATCAGTGACGTGCTTTATTATTTTCATACCAATTTGATGGTAAGCATTACCTTCATATTTTGAAGGACTATTTTGAGAACCCTTATTGTTCTCCTTTTATAATCATAGTGATGATTATTATTATTTTGATATTTGGAATGCCCACGTTCATTGTTCAACCACCTGTCTTCATTGAAACTTATTATGCACTGTTATCACATTCACTTCAAGAATGGAGCAAATCAAGTGGGACAATTTTTATGCCTTTTCATGAAAAATATATTATTTTTCTTTAGTCATCATTATATCATCAATATGGTACATTGTGACTCAAACTCAATGTCTTACCAATATAAAGGCATGTTAGGCCATAATAAATTGGGACTCAAACCCAACTCTTATCATTATGGAGCATCAGGACTTGATCCCGATGTCTTAATCAATAGCATAATAGGCTAAAAAATATTGAGATTCATTCTCAAGCCTTAATTTCAATCACATGCCAAGAAAGTTGTACACAGCTAATTTGCAACTTAGCAAATCAAATTTGCTTTCTTAAATAAGTGTACAAATCTCAAATCAGCGTAAAACTTTATTAATTATTTGTAGCATCTATATGAAATACAATTGTTTGTAGTCAGAATATTTCTTCTAAATTTTATTAGAGTTTAAAAGAATCATAAAATCATTGTCTTAATATTTATTGAGTCTCTCTAAAAAATATTGTTGTTTTCGGGGTATACCCTACCTATTGGATTTGATTAAACGCCATGACTTTCCTTCACTCAATTCAACCAAGCAATTAGTGAATAAATTTATCAAAAATACACCATATAGGTAACAACACATATATAGTACTAATACATAAATTCAGCATTTATATTACCTGAAAAGTGACATTATAGGTAACAACTTACCAGTTGTAGCTTGTGCATCATTCATATAAAATACTTAAAAATGGTAAGTTAGTAGCAAACATCAAGTAGGTTATGGATACTCAAAAATACCTCTTCTAGTAATCATACTAATCATTGTTTGCTTTCAAATGATACGACCATAAATTATGAAGTATACTTTCTCAATAGCTGGTTTGTTTTCCAAACTTCAAAGAAGTAATTAATCAACCTAGATAAAGATGTGAAGTATTTCTTGTTTTCTTCAAGATGATTTATGCTTTTAATCAGTGTGACCAATTTTATTATTATATTTTATTCCTTTTTTTTTGTACTATATGCAAGTGTAAAAATCCAAAAGGAAAAAAAATATTCATCCAAGTAAAAGAAAATGTTAAAAGCGGCAGGACAGATTGAAAATAGTTAACACATAAATATGCATAAGACAATTTATATAAAATATCCTTGGTTACCATGACATGCATCATATCAACAATTAACTGCTACTATGATTTTAACATATAGAACTTCGAAAATTTTATTCCATTCATGTGATATAAAAGGTGTAATATTAATATGTGCTTATGCAATACAGGTGTAGTACAAAGTTGTGTGCATATGAGATTTTAAAGGAATGACAAGTATAAGATAATCATACATTCTTACATTTCATTATTTACCATATGTAGTTTCTCTTTACATTTAACCATGTGATGATATGTATGGCTTCTAATTGTAATTTTTCTGGATGTAGGAAATTTTTTTATAGATATATAAATACAATTGGTTAGAGACTCGTGCTGATAACGTGTTATGAAATAAAAACAATTTAGTAAAGCATGAACAAGAAATAAAAGCAATTTAGTAAAGTATGAACAAGAAATAAAAGCAACTTAGTAAAACATGAACAAGAATAGAGATAGAGAGAAGGAAGAGATTTTCTTCTTCAATTGTGTGTATTTTCCTATCTATTACAAAGCCTTTATATAGGCATGAAAAGTGAAGCAAATATGTCATGGAATATGTCATTGAACATAGAAAATATGTCATTGAATATGTCATTAACCATTTGAGAGAAAGATCATGGAGGAAGAGTAGACATCCACCATATTTTGATTTTTATCATAACACTCCCCCTTGGATGTCCATAAATAATGTGTCTCGTTAAAACCTTATTAGGAAAAAACCCTATGGTGGTGGCTCACCACTAATCTGCCCCTCCCAGAAATGTTGACCAACGTGAGAAGCAGATAATTAATTATTTTTTTCCAGAAAAAATCGACGAAATTTTTGGAAACTCTTACAAAATTAGTTCATTTTTTTTATAGATGATTAGAATTTCACGTGGGTTCGAATCCTACTTAGAGGTTTACTAGAGATAAAAAATTATTGATGAAACAATGAAAATTTCTTTTGTCCGTTCCAGATGATCGAAAAATAAAAAAATATTTAATATATTCAAGATAATTATGTATTTACAAAATATTAATGTGAATGTATTATTATTTGGGGAGTTAAATAAAATTCTCTTTGGCTATATTTTGTTGTAAATATTTTATATTATTAACTATTGTGATTTATAGTACTTTTTTTTTAAAAATATGTAATCTTGTTTCAAAATTAAATAAAATTATTAGTATCCAAATTCGACAAAGGAAGTGATTCATTTGGTAAGGAGATTAGTGGAGCAGTACAGGGAGAGGAAGAAGGATTTGCATATGGTGTTTATTGACCTTGAGAAAGCGTACGATAAAGTCCCGAGGAAGGTCCTGTGGAGGTGTTTGGAGATTAGCAGCGTTCCGGTAGCGTACATTAGGGTGATTAAGGATATGAATAATGATGCTAAGGCTCGGGTGAGGACTGTGGGTGGTGATTCGGAGCATTTCCCTGTGGACTGTGGTGATGGAGTTGCACCAGGGATCGACTCTTAACCCATTTTTATTTGTCTTGGCAATGGATGTATTGTCACGACACATCCAAGGGGAGGTGCCTTGGTGCATGCTATTTGCCGATGATATAGTGTTGATTGACGAGATGCGAAGAGGAGTTAACGCGAGGTTGGAGGTTTGGAGACAAACTTTGGAGTCTAAAGGTTTCAAACTGAGTAGAACCAAGACAGAATATTTGGAGTGCAAATTCAGTGACGGGACCCATGAAGCAGATGTAGAGGTTAAGCTTGATGCTCAAGTTATCCTCAAGAGAGCAAGTTCAGGGTAACAAAGAGATTGATGAAGATATCGCACATCGCATCAGAGAGGGATGGATGAAGTGGAAGCTCGCTTCCGATGTTTTATGTGATAAGAATGTGCCACAAAAACTTAAGGGTAAGTTTTATAGAGTGGTGGTTCGACCGACTATGCTGTATGAGGCTGAGTGTTGGCCAGTCAAGAACTCCCACGTGCAAAAGATCAAAGTAACAAAGATGAGGATGTTGAGATAGATGTATGGGTGTACCAGGAGAGATAAGATTAAGAATGAAATTATCCGGGACAGAGTGGGAGTAGCCTCCTTGGAGGACAAGATGCGGGAGTCGAGGCTGATATGGTTCGGACATGTTAAGAGAAGAAGCATTGATGCTCCTGTCAGGAGGTGTGATAGGTTGGCCATAGAGAGTTTGAGAAGAGGTCGAGGTAGACCTAAGAAGTACTGGGGAGAGGTGATTAGACAGGACATGACACTGCTTCAGTTCAATGAGGACATGACCCTTGATAGGAGGGTGTGTAGGTCGAGAATTAAGGTAGAACGTTAGTGGGTAAGTTTTAATTGTTCACCGATAGTCTTAGTAGCATGCATGTCCCTTCATATTCTTAGATTTTTATTACGTTATGTGATTTTGTTCGCCTCAGATATTGTATTCCCTGTTGCTATTATTTGGTACTACTTATCTTTTATCTCTCCCTTTTTCTTTTTCTTTTCTCTTTCTTCTTTCTTCCTTCCTTGCTTTCCTCCTCTTCTTCTTACCCTTTATGAGCCGAGGGTCTATTGGAAACAATCTCTTTACCTGCATTAGGTAGGAGTAAGGTCTACGTACAGACTACCTTCCCCTTCCCAGACCCCACCTGTTAAGATCATACTGGATTTGTTGTTTTAGTATCCAAATTCGAACCACAAAATAGTTAAATTTAACCATTGTAATAAAAATAGTTCTATTAACTACATATTCTATGGCTTGATTGACTCCAAATTTGTCGGTGCAAAATGGGTTTCTTAAGAGGAACGAGAATTTTCAATGGAAAAGTTTCTAAAGTGAATTTGAATTATTTTAAATGAGTTTCTTCTTTTATTGTAAAAAAAGAAGAAAAGAAAGAGCATACCGACACATAGGTTTGCATCATTGCATACATAAAATGTGCCTTTTGCATACAGTATTATCATTTAATTATTTACTTTTATTTCAATTTATTAATAGCTTATATTGTGGTTAATTTTACTGGAATAAAACGTCTAAAAGACCAAAATAATAGTGATTTCACCTGTCTATTTTTATTTAGTTTTAAAAGCAACAGTAACACCCCATACTTAAACCATTGCTCGTCCTCGAGCAATTAAACTATACTTTATATAGACAAGACCTTTTTTAAACAACTCTTCTAACTCATCACACCAAGAATATTTAAAATAGACTAAGCACAAAGGCGTAACATCTTCACCTCAAGATTTGACTCACAAGTACCACGCATTATTCACAACTCACCCACTTACTCTAATGTAGAGATCACTGACATTACCTTTCCTTTATGAATTATCTGCCCTCACACAACAAAAGAGAATAGTTCCACACAATAAAAATTTTGAGCACTTAGGAACTCAAGATAGAAAGAATTCATTCACTCTTAGAAATAACATTCATATGCCACAAAAGATGCACCATAGGTTTGCCCGTAGTGTATTACTCTACTAATCGAGCTCATTCAGTCTAGGATCAAGTATGACTTTATTTGGTTGTAATGTAGGCTACGGGACGGGTAGGATACATTTAGATAGAAGAGTGACTACACCTCCCTAAGCACTTTAATATACATACTTTAACATTCAAACCTCATACTTATATCAAACCAAACTCCGCCTTCACATTAATGTATTTTACTCCATACTTCTTTAAGCATAAACACAATCACATCAAGAGTCACCACTTATCAAGGAAATTTTTTTTCACAACAATACAACTTTTTTTCCTTTTCTCTTTCTTTTTTATTCATGTGGCTCTTACTTTTTCAAAATAGAGAATCTTTCTCCTTATTTCATTAGTTCCACTCAAAAGCCAAACCAACCACACCACACTTTAACTTTTACACAGTTCATAATAATTCAAGTGCTCATGAGAGGTTAAAAGGTTCAAATAGATGATTAATTCAAACAAATGGGTAAGACTTGTAATGTGGTTGCCAAAGAAACAAGATTACATGCTCAAAGGGGTTAACTACGATACATAATAATTAGGTGGGTAAAATATACATATCTGGCTCAACAAAGAAATGCCTATATCATTTCCAAGACTGAACAAAATTACTATTTCACTTTGCAAATACACAGGGCAAGTTCTAGGCATCAAAATCAATGCACAGAATAACACACAAACCTCACACACACATGGCACATAATTCACTCAGGATTGAATTCATCAAGACACTCTAGTCAAAGCAGTTAAGCAAAGTTAAAATTATACAATTTAAGGTACTTCTACAAGAGTCAAAAACTGAGCCTAAACGTCATAGCCAAAGTAATAAAGTCTTTCCAGAATCGCGCCCGGACTGCGCATGCAAATCGAGGAGAGATAAAAGGAGGTTTTTAAGGCCTCGGAACACGGATTTGACTTCTAAAATAAGAGATGACCTTTTGGGTCATCACATTCTCCACCTCTAAAATAACCGTTCGTCCTCGAACGGACATAGAAAAGTACCTAAGTCAATGAAAAGATGGGGATATATGCTCCGCATTTCAGACTCGGACTCCCAGGTAGCTGCCTCAACAGGCTGGCCTCTCCACTGCACACGAACCAAAGGGTAACTCTTCGATATCAACTATCGCACCTACCGGTCTAGAATAGGTATCGACTCATCCTCGTAGGCCAGATCCTTGTCCAACTGGACAGTGCTGAAGTTTAACACATGGGATGGATCGTTGTAATACTTCCGAAGCATGGACACATGAAACACTGGATGCACAGATGATAAACCTGGCGGCAACGCAAGTCTGTAAGCCACATTTCCCACTCGATCGAGGATCACAAAAGGCCCGATAAACCTAGGGCTTAGCTTACCCTTCTTCCCAAATCTCATCATGCTCCTCATAGGCGACACCCGAAGCAACACTCTCTCTCCGACCATGAATGCCACATCACGAACTTTACGGTCGGCATAACTCTTTTTCCTGGAATGAGCTGTACAAAGTCTATCCTGAATGATCTTAACCTTATCCAAGGTATCCTGTACTAAATCTGTACCCGGCAATCGAGCTTCCCCTGGCTCAAACCACCCAACCGGCGATCGACACCATCTACCATATAATGCCTCACAAGGAGACATTTGGATACTCGACTGATAACTGTTGTTGTAGGCAAACTCTGCTAATGGCAAAAACAGATCCCAAGAACCTCCAAAGTCAATAACACAGGCGCGAAGCATATCTTCCAAAATCTGAATAGTACGCTCAGATTGTCCGTCCGTCTGAGGATGAAATGTTGTGCTCAACTCGACCTGCATACCCAACTCACGCTGTACTGCCCTCAAGAAATGCGAGGTAAACTGCGTACCTAGATCAGAAATGATAGACACAGGCACACCATGAAGACGGATGATCTCACAGATGTAGATCTTTGCCAACCGCTCCAAAGAATAAGAAACTACTATGGGAATGAAATACGTTGACTTAATCAGCCTATCCACAATAACCCATACTGCATCAAACTTCTTCTGAGTCTGTGAGAGTCCAACAACGAAGTCCATAGTGATACGCTCCCACTCCCACTCAGGAATCTCAATCTTTTGAAGCAAACCACCAGATCTCTAATGCTCGTACTTTACCTACTGACAATTCAAATACCAAGCTACATATGCAACAATATCCTTCTTCATCCTCCTCCACCAATAATGCTGCCGCAAATCCTGATACATTTTAGCGGCGCCCATATAAATAGAGTATCGGAAACTATGGCTCCTCTAGAATCAACTCACGAAGCCCATCCACATTAGGCACACAAACACCACACTGCATCCTCAAAACTCTATCATCTCCCACTGTAACCTGCTTGGTACTACCGTGCCGCTTTGTGTCCCTAAGGACAAGCAAATGAGGTCATCATACTGCCGTTCCCTGATACACTCACACAAGGAAGACCGAGCGACTGTGCAAGCTAAAATACGACTGGGCTCAAAAACATCCAACCTTACGAACTGATTGGCCAAAGCCTGAACATCCAAAGCAAGCAGTCTCTTACTGACTGGAATATACGCAAGGCTACCTATACTAGCCGACTTCTTACTCAAAGCATCGGCCACTACATTGGCTTTCCCGGGATGATACAAAATGGTGATATCATAGTCTTTCAATAGCTCCAACCACCTTCTCTGCCTCAAATTGAGATCCTTCTGCTTGAACAAATACTGCAAACTCTTATGATCCATGAACACCTCACACGAGACGCTGTACAGATAATGCCTCCAAATCTTCAGCGCATGAACAATGGCTAATCGCTCCAAGTCATAAACATGATAATTCTTGTCGTGAATCTTCAACTGCCGTGAAGCATATGAAATAACCTTGCCATTCTACATCAACACCGCACCAAGTCCAATACGAGATACGTCATAATATACTGTATGTGGCCCTGAACCTGTGGGCAACACCAACACTGGTGCCGTAGTCAAAGCTGTCTTGAGCTTCTGAAAGCTCGCTTCACACTCGTCCGACCATCTGAAAGGGGCACCCTTCTGGGTCAACCTGGTCATCGGTGCTGCTATAGATGAAAATCCCTACACAAACCGACGGTAATAACCCGCCAAACCCAAGAAACTCCGGATCTCTGTAGCTAATATGGGTTTAGGCCAGTCCTTGACTGCCTCAATCTTCATAGGATCCACCTGAATACCCTCTGCTGATACAACGTGACCCAAGAATGCAACTGAACTCAACCAAAACTCACATTTTGAAAACTTAGCATATAACTGGCTGTCTCTCAGAGTTAGGAGAACAACTCGAAGATACTGCTCATGCTCCTCTTGGCTACGGGAGTAGATCAAGATATCATCAATGAAAACAATCAGAAAGGAATCCAGATAGGGCTTGAACACCCAGTTCATCAAATCCATAAATGTTATTGGGGCATTTGACAAGCCAAATGACATTACTAAGAAGTCATAATGCCCATATCGAGTCCGAAAAGTTGTCTTAGGGACACAAAATGTCGTAATCCTCAACTAATGGTAGCTAGATCTCAAATCAATCTTCGAAAACTCTTTGGAACCCTAAAGCTGATCAAATAAATCATCAATCCTCGACAATGGATACTTGTTCTTAATGGTGACTTTGTTCAACTGCTGATAGTCTATGCACATCCTCATCGATCCATCCTTCTTCTTAACAAACAACACCGGCGTGCCCCAAGGCGAGACACTAAGTCTAATAAAGCCCTTATCAAGCAAGTCTTGCAACTGCTCCTTCAATTCCTTCAACTCTGACGGGGCCATACGGTATGGCAGAATAGAAATGGGTTGAGTGCCCGGGGCCAAATCAATACAAAAGTCAATATCCCTATCGGGTGGCATCCCCGATAGGTCTGCAGGATATACCTCTAGAAATCCCGAACAATTGGCACAGAATCCATAGAAGGAACTTCAGTACTCGAATTACGAACATAAGCCAAATAAGCCAAACACCCCTTCTCGACCATACGCCGAGCCTACATATAAGAGATAACCCTACTAGTAGAACAACTAGGAGTCCCTCTCCACTCTAATAGAGTCAACCCCGGTAATGCTATGGTCACAATCTTGGCATGACAATCCAATATAGCATGATAAGGTACTGTCGCGCCCCCTTTTCTCGTGAAATCAGGTTTATGACATTTGGAGGGACAACTCGTTCCTTTTGGGAACTGGGTTTGCATTTGAAGAGTCGCCACCTAATGATTAAGGTTCATTAGGACACCAATAGAGATTCAACTCTGAGTTTGTTTGAATAACCAGAGATTGGGTAAGGGCTTGAAATTATCCCAAGGGGAAGGTGTTAGACACCCCTCAAGATCCACTAATGTGGTTCCCAGCCTGACAATTATTGTGAATTTAGCAAATAGACAGGTATGAGCTCAAATATTTGGGGATTTAAACACATAAAAGAAAGAACATTTGAAAGAAGTGTTTTAAAAGGAAATAGTTTGCAAATAAAGGAAAGGGGTCCTAGGTTTATATTTAATATGGATCACCCCACACAATGTCCGGTAATCACTCCTCAATGAGGGGCTACACATGACACTATCTCGTGGTCATCATATCCATATCTACCCTTCCCACCCCGTTAAGGTATTAAAGCGCGGATTGGTCCCGATTACTTATTGCATGCTATTACCCGTCCCATTCCTATCAGTCCCGGAGGCACTTAAGACTACTACTCTTAAAAGGGAGGGATATTAGGCTGACTTGAGGTTTCAAAGGTAAAAATCTAACGCGGCATACAAAACATATAGAAGACTGCATGTTAAAGGGGAAGCACATAACACATAAGGCTCAAGTATATCTCCTCAAACAAAAACACATAACTAGCATGACTTGCACATACTTTTTAGGTCTGATTAAGCATATAAAGATGAGAGAAGTTAATTATTGAGGTAGATTAGTTTATTACATAACTCAGATGAGAAGTCCGAATCAGGCCTGCCTGCTGGTTGTAGCGATTAATAGAAGCAGATGCAGTTTTCAGTTATTACTCCAAGGCTAGCCTAAGTGTTTAGACGGGGTCCTCTAGACATGATATCTACTGAGTTCAGAATGTGATGAGACAGTAATAACTCAAAACGAAGTGTTTGAGATCCTATAGGCATGCTTGCTAAACCTTGTTAAGTAAGGGAATTAGGTTATTAAAAAAGATGTAGAATGTATTAAATTAAATTAGATTGATTACAGATTCTACAGGTGATAGTATCTACTATTACGGATTTTAATCCCTATGAATATGATATCTAACATCGAATGTGAATGAAGCGAATCAGAATTATTTAAGAATCCCTATAGGCATGATTTCTATGCATTACTGATTTTACGTGTTACTGGATTATAACCACTTGGGCCTTAAAATATGGTATCTAAACGGTGACAAATGTGCATGATTTTAGATGATCCTATTATCTAGATATGAAGTTGAACAAGAAGTCCTATAGACATGGTTTCTAAATGCAGTTTGAATATGCAGAAATTTAAATAGTCCTATAGGCATGCTTTCTACCCTTGACATGCATAAAATACCCAACCCTTTTCACTAGCCAACCCCAAATATTTATTACAACTTATTACAAATCAGGAATACTAAATACTAAATACATCAGGAAAATACAAAGAAAAGAATTACAATCAGCGGAAGCCGTATTCTTGACTTCCTATCTGAGTTGTGAGATAAACCAACTCAAAGACCCTGATCCAAAACCTTTCTCGAACTTGAGTGTGTCAGAGTTCCCTTAGGGCCTCAATAGGACCCCGGGCAATGTTCACACCTAAGTTTCATAACCATAATAGGGACAAGTGTAGTGTGGAAACGCCAGCCCTCATGTATCCAAGTTTAGAAGGAGGTCATGGGTCCCAAGGCAAGGCTCACATGGGGGGGGGGAGGGGGGCAGAACTTAAGTCTAAGAGGAGAGTGCAAGTGCAGAAACATAGCTTTAAAAACTAAGGAAGTAAAGAAGATGGAAAGAGGTGTTGGGAAACAGCCATTAACACTTCAAACAAGTTGATAATTTTACATCAAGGGGGCAGGGGTTTGGGAATCCATTGCAAGGAGCCTATATACTTAGGCATAACTTAATTTTGGGCATGCACAACAATAGGATGTGCTGTCAAGATTGTAAAATCAACCAGAACACACAACATATAAGGGTAACATGGAGGTTATGATCCTAGGAGGACCAAGTTTGAGTCATGTTCAGCAATATTCAATGCTGTCATGCCCCAAACAAACCATAAGTATCAAACACATTGGGGTAGGGATTTAGGATTCAAAATATATTGATTCAGAACAGGAGAAAAGAAATTATAGCATGCTAAATAAGGTACTGAATTAGATACAAGCAATAGGCAGACAAAAAGGCAAGAATATTAAGTAATCATGTTGTTGTTGATGCTGAAATCTTAACTAGAACATACCCGTCAAAAAAGAAAAAAATGCAGTAAAGAAAGGTAGCAGGACTTCGAAATATAGCTTTGGCTTTCAGCTAGCTAAACAGGCCACAGTACAAGTAGTAAAGCAAGAGAGAGTGTTTTTAGTATAAGTGTGTGTTCAGAACTAAAGTGTTCCTATTTGTGTTAATGAGAGAGTATGTATATATAGTAGTTCGAAACCATGCAAAATAAGGAAAGAATTACAATTTTATAGTAATTATGGAACCAAGTACTAATCAGAATCAAATCAATGCAGGTACTCCTTTAATTAACGGGCAATCAACCAACAGTAATGGGCAGAAAATGTTTAAAGAAAGAAATCAAGTAGAGCATCATATATAGAGTAGACAATGAGGTGTAAGTACATAGGGGTTCAGTTAAAGAAATAACCAATGAAGAATCAGAAAACACTCGGTTAACCAAATAAGGTAATAAAACAAAATAAAGTTGCAGAATATGGAGATAATTAGCACATAGTAAATCATAGAATCAAGGATTCAAAATTACTGATTTAAGGAGAGTAACATGGGTTTCCATGAATAAGCAATAAATCAAGTTAAAATAGGAGAATCAGAAGTCTAAAGGCAAATTTTCAAATAAAGCCAAGAAACAGGGAGCTCAGAGTCAGTCATAGAGAGAGTCATGAATCATGTTTTAGCATATAAATAGAGTGAGATATGAGTAACTAAACATAGCAAGCAAAGAATCAAGTCTTGACCAATCAAGACGAACACAAGCACATAGAGCTGATGTAAGTTCGGCATAAGAAACTCAGTAGAAACACATTCGAAGCAAGATAGTCGTAGAGACTTAAATAAGAACATGCCAGTCACAAAATCAAACGAAGAAACCTAGAAAAATTAAGGTTTTCAATATAGGCGAGTTAAAGAGAAGATAGAAACACAAAGAGATTTCGAAAAGGAACTCTTGCACTTACACGAACAGTCTCACACCTAAAGCCATAAGATTTTCAACAATAGAAGGGTTTTAAAAAGAGGATAAACAGACAAATCGGACAAAACTCAGGCAAACAAACATTCATTTAATAAATAGTTAAAAGAAATTAGGGGTTTTAACATGAAAACTCAGGCAGAAGGATAATACAAGCAAACACATCAAATCATATCAAAAATCAAAGAAGGGTTTCGAAATAACTTAACAGAAACTTAATCAGAAAGATAAGGGGTTTGATGGTAGAGTTTTAAAAGAACTTTGAGAGAACGTTTAAAAGTTTAGAGCAAACACAGATCTAAAACAGATCTAGAAGAAATTGGAGGAACCTTAGAGGCTAGGGTTTCAGAAGAACCCCAAGTGGTGAGAAAGGCTTTGAAAATCATTGATCTGAGCAGGAGAGTTAAGAGTCGGACTCGAATAGCCATGGCTGGCCGGAGAAAGGTCAAAGAGGACCGGAGAACGACCATAAACTGACATTGACCAAGGTCTGGACCAAGCTTTCTCAAGATCTAGCCTCGAAACCATGATAATCGAGCACGCAGAAGCCATGGGAGGTGGATACAGGTCTCCGATGACCTTGGAAGCCATGGATTTGGAATATTTTAGGTTTTGTAGTTGATGTTGGCGGCTAGGGTTGGAGAGAGGATTGAAAGAGAAGGGGATTCAAAGGAGGCTGGGTGTGTGAAATGGGGTTAGGGTTTAGGGGTCGTTTGAATTAAAAAAGCTAAGGATTGTTGTTGGCCGCTTATCTGAATGATCAACGGCCTGGATTAAAACGGGCGAGTGGGTGGGTTATGAAGACGGGTTTGGGTCAGATTAAACAGGGATTGGGTAAGGGTAATTGGGCCTCAGATTAGGTTTAATTGGGGTGCAAAATCAAGCTAAAATTGAAATAAAACGGGCTAATGTTTAAATAGCCACTTTTTCCTATTTGATTTATAAAGAATAATAAAATAATTTATGGAAATAAATTAAAGGTACTAAAATAATTAATAGTACATAATTATCAAATTAAAATAGTGGACTTAATTTTATAAATATAAATATAGTTAAATCTTAAAAGAGGCTAATATTGCAATTATTTGCAATTTAGCTTAAAAAATACTGAATAAATTTGTAAAAGTATGCAAAAATTATCTTAGCTATATTTTAGCATAAATATGAAAGTCCAATAAATGAATCACCAAAATGACAATTTTGGGAATAATTATTGGGTTTTAGATAAAATAGGGCAATAAATTGATTTAAAATCTTTAAAAATTAAGAAATAATAATAAAATATTTGGGCATACATATGTTGTTTTGAATGTGTTTTGCATATTAAAAATGTACCGGAAAAAATTGGGTATCAACAGCTTCCCCTCTTTACCCGGGAAGGATAAAAGAGTTGCCGAGTAAAGATATGATGGCCAATTTTGACCGAGCGAGATGGTTCAAAGAAGTTTAGGCCGCGCCCTGATTTCTGAGCTGCCTACATATCCCTGGTTTTATAGGAATCAGGTCGTATATAGTTCAGGATCCGTCGGCAGAGTATGCCGATGGAAATTTTCAAGAACGGACGCAATCTCTAGGGTCGGGTGTGTGGACTGTTTAGGTTTGATATGGCTGCGGGAACTGGAGCGAGATCGCTCCTGTTGAGATGGCCGTTGCTCTCCGGTTTACCTACAAACAAACAATACAAGCATATATTGTGCATAAATTTAAACATGATGCAATTTCCCGTTGGACCATGAGGATTGTCTTCGGACGGTTAGAATGATGTCCTCAAACCATGATGTCCTGGGCTATGAGCGTGTAATAAAGGATTCACAGGCCATGAAATGATGCTCTTGAGCTATGAGGATGATGCCTCCGAACCATGATGCCTTTGAATAATGATATGCAAAAGATTGAAAAGGGATTCTCAGGCCATGACATGGTGTTCTCGGGCTATTCAAATGGTGCCTCCGAACAATGACGCCTTTCGATAATTTGGCGATCTCTCAGCCCATGATATGCAGTATTTGGAGATCTTTTAGCCCATTAAATGCAATAGGTGGCGATCTTTCAGCCATACAAATGTAGAGGTGGCAAACTTTCAGCCATGCAAATATAGAAGTGGCGATCTTTCAGCCATGCAAATATAGAGGTGGCGATGTTTCAGCCATGCAAATGTAAAGGTGGCAATCTTTTAGCCATGCAAATGTAGAGGTGGCAATCTTTCAGCCATGCAAATGTAGAAGTGACGATCTTTCAGCCATGCAAATGCAGAGGCGGCAATCTTTCAGCCATGCAAATGCAGAGGCGGCGATCTTTCAGCCATGCAAATGTAGAAGTAGCGATCTTTCAACCATGCAAATGTAGAAATGGCGATCTTTCAACCATGCAAATTTAGAGGTGGCGATCTTTCAGCCATGCAAATGTAGAAGTAACGATCTTTCAGCCATGCAAATGTATAGGCGACGATCTTTCAGCCATGCAAATGCAGAGGCGGCGATCTTTCAGCCATACAAATGCAGAGGTGGCGATCTTTTAGCCATACAAATGTAGAAGTGGTGATCTTTCAGCCATGTAAATGTAGAGGCAGCGATCTTTCAGCCATGCAAATGCAGAGGCGGCGATCTTTCAGCCATGCAAATGCAGAGGCGGCGATCTTTCAGCCATGAAAATGCAGATGCGACAATCTTTCAGCCATGCAAATGTAGAGGTGGCGATCTTTCAGCCATGCAAATGTAGAAGTGGCGATCTTTCAGCCATGCAAATACAGATGGAGGTAAAGCTTAACCTCGGAAGGCAGAATGGTAGCCTTATGCAATGCGAAAATGCTGATGGAGATAACGTTTAGTCTCTGAGGGCAGAATAGTAGCTTTATGCAATGCAGAAATGCAGATGGAGACAGCGTTTAGTCTTGGAAGGCAGAATAGTAGCCTTATGCAACAAATAAAATGGCAGATGGTAAAAGAGCTTTCTTAGTTGATAGCAAATTGCGATATTATGACTGCTGGGGACATTGTGACACACGAAATGTCACTGCTGTGTATGGGTAGCAAATATTGATAAATGCAACAGTTCTGAGAGTTGTATTCCTGAACAATGTTTGTCCCGTGAATGTATAGTATGTTTGGTGATTTCGCAATCCAAGTGCCTGCATCCAAAGAAAAAATCATGAGTTTTGTAGGGGGGTGGGGGAAGGTTAGTTCGTATCCCCGCTGGCTCTGCTTGACTTATTTGAATTTGATCTGGTGATACTGTATGTATCATTGGGGTAACGTTGCTAAACAAAACAATTTCAGTAATAAACATGTATGATTTCGTAAAATATGGCCTATGTATATAATTAAGAAACAATTTTAGATGAACCGATAACTGCGACATGGTTCAGGACATTGCAACCTCTCTTGCTACGGAATTTTGAGGGTCCTCCTCAAAATTCTGCCCAGTTTAACGGGTTGAGGTTTCTGACTATTGTTTGCGACGACCGGCTGAAATTATTTTGGAATTTTGAGGGTCCTCCTCAAAATTCTGCCCCACTTTCCAATTGCGAGGGGAATGAAAATTTTATTGAATTGTAACCGAACCCATAGGGCTGCCTATGTATCCCCTCTTAAATGGGAATCAGGTCAAGCATAGTTCAAATACATCATATAAGAAAAATATGAAAATTACACGTAGTAACGCTTGACTGCATCTGAATTAATTGGTTTTGGCCAGGCTTCTCCATCCATTTCTGCAAGTATGAGGGCACTTCTTGTCAGAACCCGGTGAACTATGTATGGACCCTGCCAGTTGGGAGAGAACTTCCCTTTGGCTTCATCTTGATGCGGGAAAATTTTCTTTAACACCAATTGTCCCGGTGTGAACTGTCTCGGCTTGACTCTTTTATTGAAGGCTCTGGACATTCTATTCTAATAAAGCTGACCATGGCAAACTACATTCATTCTCTTTTCATCTATAAGGGCTAGTTGCTCATAACTACTTTTCACCCATTCTGCATCGTCGAGCTCGGCTTCCTGTATGATCCTTAGGGAAGGAATTTCTACCTTAGCGGGAATGACAACCTCTATACCGTAAACCAGCATATAAGGGGTTGCCCCAGTTGATGTGCAGACTGTGGTGCGATACCCCAATAAAGCAAATGATAACTTCACGTGCCACTGTTTATGTTTCTCTATCATTTTCCTCAATATCTTCTTGATATTCTTGTTGGCGGACTCTACAGTTCCATTCATTTGAGGCCGATAGGCTGTGGAATTCTTATCTCTAATTCTGAAAGTGTCACACATGGCTTTCATCAAGTCATTGTTGAGGTTGGATCCATTGTCGGTAATGATTGACTCTGGAATCCCGAATCGACAAACAATGCGATCGCGGACAAAGTCTACCACGACTTTCTTAGTCACTGCTCTGTAAGATGCTGCTTCGACCTATTTGGTGAAATAGTCGATTGCTACTAGGATAAACCTATGCCCGTTGGAGGCGGCAAGCTTAATTGGTCCATTAACATCCATTCCCCAGACGGCGAACGACCATGGTGAGCTTGTTGCATTAAGCTCATTTGGAGACACCTTTATCATGTCTGCATGTATTTGGCAGCGGTGGCATTTCCGGATATACTGGATGCAGTCTGTTTCCATAGTCATCCAAAAGTAACTAGCTCGGAGTATCTTTTTTGCTAAGACAAAACCGTTCATATGTGGACCGCAATCCCATCGTGAATTTCCTCTAGTAGTTTGGATGCTTCCTTTACATCGGCACACCTTAGTAATCCCAAATCAGGAGTCCTCATATACATGATTCCTCTGTTGTGAAAGAAGTTACTGGACAATCTCCGAAGCGTGCGTTTCTGAGTAGGATTTGCAAGCTCTGGGTACTCTCCTTTTGCCAAATATTCTCTGATATCATGAAACCAAGGCTTTCTGTCTGCTTCTTCTTCAACATGGGCACAATAAGCTGGCTGATCATAGATCTTTACTAGAATGGGATCAATAAAATTTTTGTCTGAATGTTGTATTATAGATGACCGGGTGTCCAATGCATCGACGAATTCATTTTGGACTCTAGGAACATGTTGGAATTCCGTCTTCACGAACCTCTTTCTTAATTCCTGCACGTGATGCAGATATGGGAGTATCTTGGAGTTCTTGGTTGCCCATTATTCACGTACCTGATGTATGAGTAGGTCCGAATCTCCAATCACTAGCAATTCTTGAATATTCATGTCAATTGCCATTTTGAGCCCGAGGATGCAAGCTTCATACTCGGCCATGTTGTTTGTGCACGGGAACTTGAGTTTGACAGACACCAGAAAATGCTGACCAGTTTCTGATACCAGGACTGCACCTATACCGACTCTTTTGAAATTTGTTGCTCCATCAAAAAACAATCTCCAGCCACCATAGGATTCTGCAATGTCCTCTCCTATGAATGGTATCTCTTCATCAGGAAAATATGTTTTCAGGGGTTCATATTCTCCATCCACGGGATTCTCGGCAAGGTGGTCTGCTAGTGCCTGTCCCTTGATTGACTTCTAAGTCACATAGACAATGTCAAATTCACTCAACAGGATTTGCCACTTGGCGAGCTTGCCAGTGGGCATGGGCTTCTGAAAGATGTACTTCAAAGGATCCATCCTTGATATGAGATATGTTGTATAGGCACAAAAGTAATGTCTCAGCTTCTGAGCTACCCAGGTCAAAGCACAACATGTGCGCTCCAACAGAGAATACCGGGCCTCGTACGGGGTGAACTTATTACTGAGGTAATAAATGGCCTGCTCTTTCCTCCCTGTTTCATTATGCTGCAGCAGAACGCAACCAAATGCTCCATCCAATACTGTGAGGTAGAGTAATAGAGGTTTACCTAGCTCGGGCAGGACCAAGACTGGTAGTGTCGACGGTATTTCTTGATTCTATCGAAAGCTTTTTGGTAGTCATCAATCCATTTGGTAGCGGCATCCTTCTTCAACATCTTAAAGATTGGCTCACAGATAACTGTGGATTGCGCTATGAACCGGCTGATGTAATTAAGTCTCCCTAAGAAGCTCATTACGTCCTTCTTGTTCTTTGGAAGTGGCAATTCTTGAATAGCTTTGACCTTTGATGGATCCAGTTCTATTCCTCGGCGACTCACAATAAACCCAAGTAGTTTTCCAGCAGGAACCCCAAATGCACAATTCGCGGGATTTAGTTTTAGGTTGTACCTTTGCAGTCTATTGAAGAACTTCCTCAAATCCTCCATGTGATCAGTGTCCTTCTTGGACTTGATGATAACCTTATCTACGTACACCTCTATCTCCTTGTGTATCATATTGTGGAAAATGGTGGTTATGGCCCTCATGTAGGTGGCCCCTGTATTCTTTAACCCAAATGACATCATCTTGTAACAATACATTCCCCACGGCGTAATGAAAGCCGTTTTCTCAGCATCTTCTTCATCCATCCAGATCTGATGATAACCAACGAAACAATCTACAAATGACTACAACTCATGCTTGGCGCAATTGTCGATCAGGATGTGTATACTCGGCAAAGGAAAGTTGTCTTTCGGACTGGCCCGGTTGAGATCCCGGTAGTCGACACAGACTCGGACCTTCCCATCCTTCTTTGGTACTGGCACGATGTTGGCTAACCATGTCGGGTATTCTACTAGCCTGAGAATCATAGCTTTGACCTGCTTGGTGACTTCTTCCTTGATTTTCAGACTCATATCAGGCTTGAATTTTCTGAGCTTTTGCTTTATCGGTGAATATGTTGGATTGGTTGGAAATTTGTGAGCCACAATAGACGTACTCAAACCAGGCATGTCATCTTATGACCAGGCGAATATATCCTCATATTCCCTTAGAAATTCTGTGTATTCCTTTTTTTCTGATGGAAATAAGTGGACGTTGATTCGTGTTTCTTTGATGTTTTTTGCATCTCCCAAGTTAACAATCTCAGTCTCGTCCAGGTTGAACTTAGGCCTATTCTCAAAGTTCTCAACCTCGTTAACAATCTCTTCTGGTATGTCATCTTCCTCTGAATCTATGTCCGTTTGTTCGTTGTCTCGTTGCATGTCATAGTCATTGGTTCATCAAGATAAGTAATAGTAATGCTGTGTGAGTAAAGTAATGAGAGAAAAAATAATAATGAGTGTTAATTTGTAAGAAAAGTCAAATACTTTGATAAATTGCATAATCGTTTTGAACATCGAAAATCTTATTGCAGGAATTGAAAACATGCGAGAAATAAAAATCTTTTAGTAAATAAGACGGTGCTTGTTTTAGCCTTGCTACCCCGATGCTCGTCGGGCTCTGGTCGTCCTAATGGTCCAGTTATTTAGGCGTGCCCCTCTGCTTACAGCCTATATAGAAGGGCGTTCCTCCTCATCCTCCTCGAGAACAACACAACAATTCATATTATTGTCTTCTAGGAACAAATTCTTCATCATTACTAGTGCTTTTTCTTCATCTGACCCATAAATAATATCGGCCGGTTGGAAGGTCTGCTCAAGATGTGGTATCGACTGCTCCAGTGGGTAGTAAGGACCACGCTATGGTGGTGACCAGTTGTTGAATTCTTCCCAGGTGTACTCATATCCCAGATTGAAAGTGGTGCCATGTTTCTTGAGTTTTATGGGCTTAGTGATTCCTTGAAGGTTCTTGCCAAGCCCATTGCCAGGTTCGTACCCACTCCAATTCAATATACTCTCGATCTTGTTATCCCACCATCTGTCATTTTCAACAACATTTACCCATTCAATGTGATGGTAAGTCTCTCCTCGTAGCTTTTTTCTCTCCTCGATGATTGAATGGTTTGGCGAGTGTATATAGGGTTGCTACCGTCGCCGTGAATGATCACTTCTTGGTGGTTTCACTCGAACTTTACTTCCTAATGTAGTGTTGATGCTACGGCTTCGGTAGCATGAATCCATGGCCGTCCCAACAGCAGATTGTAAGATGTTGGCACGTCTATTACTTGGAAATCAATATTGAACCAAGTTGGCCCCATTTGCAAACACAGACTAATCTCCCCAATGGTGGACCTTTGGGAACCGTCGAAGGCTTTCACGTTGATGGCTCCATCCTTTATCTCGTACAGTCCTTTTCCCAATTTCTTGAGTGTTACTAGTGGACAAATGTTGAGACTGAAACCCACGTCGATCAAGATCCTGGTAATAAAGTAGTCCTCGTATTGCACAGTGATGTGCAGTGCTTTGTTGCGACCCAACCCTTCAGGTGGCAGCTCATTCTCGTTAAATGTAATTTTATGACTTTCCAATACCTGCCCTACCATATTGGCCATTTCCCCGCCAGTGATGTTGCTGGGCATGTATGCTTCACTCAGCACCATCAACAGAGCATTCTTGTGTGCCTCAAAATTTTGTAGCAACACAAGGATAGATATTTGCGCTGGTGTTTTGTTTAATTGATCGATGATCGAGTATTCCTTGGCCTGTATCTTTCTCCAAAGATCGTTTGGACCTATCTCAATGATGGGTGACCGATTAAAGGCCTTCTTACTTGACTCAGCTAGGTATTCCGGGATATAGACCCTAATAGTTCTCGTCATACCCTGTGCGACAACAGTTTCCTCGAACCTAACCTTGCCTTTCCTCCTTGCCTCAACTGTATAGTCCCAGGGTATTGCCTTAGTATGGAATGGCATCATGGTCAACATCGCCACTAGGATCGGCGTCGCTATCTTCACTCCGAATGGAGCATGTACCTTGGGTGGTAAAACCACAACTTCGAACGGTGCAGGTGCATTGGCTGGAGACACGAATTCGACCTCAATTGGCGATGGTGTATTTGCAGATGACGTTGCTTAAAACTCAAGTGGCACAGACATATTTACCTCAGCATCCCCAGATGGCTGAATCTATCTGGACTATGATTAGAATAAGGGTAGTTATTGGCTTCTTTCGGTCATCACCTTCAGCAATCAAACCAATTGATCCCTCGGGATCCCAATCATCCTCTATTTCAGTCATGTGAACTCCTTCACCCTTATGGTCTAGCAGAGGATTATTGCGGACATTCGGAGCGGGTTCCTTCGCCACAATAATCTTGTTGTCAATCAAAGCCTGGATCTTATCCTTCAAAAAATGACATTCATCGATGGTGTGTCCTTTTATGCCAGAATGGTATGCACGGGATTTGTTTGGGTTAACCTACTGAGAGGGGTTCTCTGGGGTTGCAGCAGGGATAAGGGTGACATAACCATCAGCTTTGAGTCTCTCATACCACTAGTCAATAGGTTCAGCAATGGTTGTATATTGTTTAGGAGGTCTACGATCGAAATTTGGTCGAGGTCTAGGGAAGTTTTGGCATGTGGGAGGGGACTGATAGTGGGATGGTTGAGCATTATAGGTTTGGTAGACATGAGTGGGTTGGGAATATCTGGGTGAAGTAGGCTGATATGTAGAGGGTAGAGGTGATTGATAATGGGGTGGTGGAGTTTGGTAGGAGGGAGAGGGTGCTTGGTAGTTCAGAGTAGACTGATATGTGAGTGGAGGAGTTAGGTATGTTTGGTATTTGATGGGAGATTTGGTTTTCTGTGCAACCATTACGGCTCCTACGTCCCTTTTCTTGGACACACCATTGGACTGTAAGGCCTTATTTGTAGCTTGCAAGGCCTCGAAGTTTGTAACCATACCACTTTTGATGCCTTCTTCGATTCTTTTACCCAACTTGATAATGTCAGAAAATTTGTGGCTCTCAATCATTATCAGCCTTTCATAATACTGCGGGTCCTCAGCCCGGACAAAGACTTTGTTCATTTGTTCCTCTTCTAAGGTAGGTCTGACCTTAGCAGCTTCGGACCTCCAGCGAGTGGCATACTCACGAAATATTTCTGTAGGCTTTTTCTTTAGATTATGAATATAGAACACGTCAGGCGCATTCTCTGTATTGAACATGAACCTGTCCATAAAGTCGGACGCCATACCTACCCAGTTTGACCATTTCTTTGGATCTTGGCTGATATACCAAGACAAAATATCTCCTTTCAAACTCCTCACGAACAACTTCATGCGGATTCTCTCGTCTTTCCCTACTCAAACCAGCTTGTCACAATATGTTCTCAAATGGACCCTTGGATCACCTGTACCATTAAACATTTCGAGCTTTGGAGGTTTGTACCCCTCGGGCAGTTCGATATCGGGCTGTATGCAAAGATCTTCATAGTTTACCCCCTCAATTCCTTGCTTCCTTCAACGCCTTGAATTCGACTAGTCAATTTCTTAAGTTCCTCAGCCAGGTTCCTGATGAGCAGGTCTTTATCATCAGACTCGGGTGTGCTTGAAATGAGTTGGGTAGAGTGTGGCATAGTCTCTACGTAGATGGGGGTGCTATGGTGGGTGTGGAAGTGGTCATTTATGGAGTTTAGGGGTTCTGGGATGAGCAGCGGGGTGTTGTTTGAGGTATGGCAGGTGTTGCAGTGGTGGTGAGGAATGTGATGGTTTTGTTGCTTTGGGATATTCTGTGGAGGTGTAGGGTTCTAAGCATTTGAGAAATTGATATCTGGAGTGGTGAGAGAAAATGACAGATTTGCCAGATTCCGAACCTGATCAAGTTCTTCTTGAAATTTCAGCAGCTTTTGTTCGAGTTGGGATGCATTTTCTTTGGAAACCTGAGTACCATGACCATGAGTGACCTCTACCCGTTCAGTTGAGTTCTCTTTTCTGGCGTTGTTCAAATCTTCCATCTTCCCTTTACTCTTGTTTTTGACAGGACTAAGAGGAGGAGTGGGTGGAGGGCCCCTGGATCTCGTGGAATAAGATGATATTGCTAGAGTGCACGAACTAACCTTTGGGGAGGGGGAATAATAAGCAAAAGTAAAAACAAAAGGTAACCAAGTTAGTGAGGATTATAAAAAGCGTTGCGATATTTAAACACATAGTGCAAGAATGTAAATTGTGTACTAATTTGGGGACCTCTTTATGCCCGAGGTAGGCCTAGAGACAAATTTATTTGGAGAACTTAGAATGCTAAATGCCTCATTTTATTGATAAAAAGTAGACGAATCCCAAATCGACACCAAATAACAGGAAATAAAAGTCACTAGTGGCCATTGGACTTATTACATTTCATAAAGCAAAAAGAAAAACTCCTATCTATTTGGTCCCAGAAGGCCCTTCCCCAGATTCGACATCCTTGGCTCTGTCGAACAGCTTTCCCAGCTCGCGAAGTCCTAGCAGTAGGTAGGCTCTGTCTAGATGTCCACCTTCGTTTCCTTCAGCATTTTGGCAGTCTTCGATCCTCTTGAGAAATTTTCTTTCCAACTCTACTATGCCTCGCTCCAAGTATCCCAATCGCTTGTTGCCACTGAAAGCCATGTCCTTCCATTCCTCAATTAACTTCTGATTAGCTTCTTTTATTTCATGGTGCTCGCTTTCGCACTCACGGATCCTCTTGCGTAATTGGTTGTATTTGACCTGTACCTCGGCCCTTCCATCTATGATCCTGTGGCCCCTAGCAAACCCTGGCTATCCCAGTTCATCGTGATTATCTTCCAACCAGCCTGAATAATATGGAGCGCAACCAGGGTGTTATCTATCTGGCTCGATGGTATCTCTCCCCATGACGATCTTGCAGTGCCATATATGTTGAGCTTGGCACTTATAAGGACTATCATCAGCCTAGAAGTCAGCCCAAAAGTGACTCATCTTGTCGACCCTAGGTATAACCTACTTCTTACCAGCTTGTCTCATAACTCAGAGAGGGACATAAGGATAAGTTCCTCTTAGACCGATTAATATCAGAAATGGTGCATCCCTGGATCGGGCGATAAATTCCTTTGTAGGGAACCACTCGAACATCCATTGTACCTGGCCCTCAGTTAGATTATCAAATAACTCTACCCATTCTTTGGCATCTTCCGGCTAAGCGAACATATTAGGCATGTAGTTCATTCGCCTCGGATGATAGAAGGTGATATGATCATCCCAGTCCCTTCGCTGGATATCTTGTTGGTACTCACCCCTTTGGAGATGCTCCATGAGCCAGAGCTGAAGTAGCAAATTGCATCCTTCGAAGTGTTTGGCTCCTCGCTGACACTTTTCCAAGGCATGGTATATTTCTGCAATGATCATGGGCACAATGCTGAAGGGTTGCCCACCAATTCCTTCCATTAAGGTCCTAGTTACCATGGCTAGTCTGGTATGGATTCTTGCTTTCTTAATTGGAAACACAATCAATCCCAGGAAGCAAAACATGAATACAAAGACCCTTCGCTGATTATGCCCTAATGATGTGATGGCAAACTCGTCAGGATAGGTACGGTAGGATTTGCTATGACCGTACCTCTTGTACAAATAGTCAAAGGGGATATAGGATTCTTTCATACATGTCAGTTCTGGATTCTTCTTCAGACCCATCATTTTGAGGAAGCCCCTGCCCTTGCGGTTCTCAGGCATTAACAAACCCAGAGTTTCCCATGCTATGCCGGCCAATCCTCCTATTTCTTCTAGCAAGGGTGTCATCTCAATGTCCCCGAAGTGGAATACGGACCTCTCACAATCCCAGAACAAAGTAGCAGCTTCTATGATCTTGTTGTTGGGTTGGATTTCCAGGAGAGAAGGTAGGTTGCCCAGATACTTCCGGACAAGAGTTTGATCACTGGAGTGAAGATCCTCCCACCGGCTTAGCAGTTTTGGGTGGATGTTGGTGACCATACCGAATCTAGGGACTTTGTGCCTCATATTTCTGCAAGACAAATAAGGTTAGACCCTTACCCCTACCAAGCTAGACTATTTATTATCAACAATTGGCATAAAACATTTAGTTCTCCAAATAAATGCACAGAATGTGGTAGTGTCTGTTTGGGTTTAGGGAAACCCAGTGGACTTTGGACAAGGCTATCTTAAAGGATCATAACTGACCCGGCTAGGTTTGACCATGATGCATGCACAGTTTAAACAGAGTAAGGTTGCTTTGGGGTTTTAGACTGGTACCTTTGATTGGACAACTCAAGGGGGAAAGGCACAGAACCGTCGACTACACCATTGATAGATTGGTTTTACCGCAAATATTCCTTTTCCGGATTTAGAGGGTGATAATATCGGAAGAGCGCAACCACTCATTATAAGCGTTGCTATGGGATTTGTGTGGCACGAGTGGAATATGATGTTGAGCATGATTATGCAATAATTAAAAACATGTCAGCACATATTTGCACGTTAAGAAAGTAGTAAATACATAAGTTTCATAATTTAAAGCAGTAATAAAAGGAGGAAACAAAAAAAGAAGTCAGTTTTGTAATTGAACAAGTAATTGCATATAAAGGAGCATAAATTCACAATAATAGTCTGAAATGGTAAAAGCCTAAATGTCCCCAGTAGAGTCGTCATGCTGTCGCACCCCCTTTTTCTCGCGAAATCGAGTTTGTGACATTTGGAAGGACAACTCGTTCCTTTTGGGAACTGGGTTTGCATTTGAAGAGTCGCCACCTAATGATTAAGGTGCATTAGGACACCTAGAAATTCAACTCTAAGTTTGTTTGAATAACCAAAGATTGGGTAAGGACATGAAATTATCCCAAGGGGAAGGTGTTAGCACCCCTCAAGATCTACTAATGTGGTTCCCGACCAGATAGTTATTGTGAATTTAACGAATAGACAAGTATGGGCTCAAATACTAGGGGATTTAAACACATAAAAGAAAGAACATTTGAAAGAAGCGTTTTAAAAGGAAAGAGTTTGCAAATAAAGGAAAGGGGTCCTAGGTTTATATTTAATATGGATCACCCCACACAATGTCTGGTAATCACTCCTCAATGAGGGGCTACACGTGACACTATCGCGTGGTCATCATATCCATATCTACCCTTCCCACCCCTTTAAGGTATGAAGTCGGTGATTGGTCTCGATTACTTATTTCATGCTATTACTCGTCCCATTCCTATCAGTCCCGGAGGTACTTAAGACTAATAATCCTAAAAGGGAGGGATATTAGGCTGACTTGAGGTTTCAAAGGTAAAAATCTAAGGCGGCATACAAAACATATAGAAGACTGCACGTTAAAGGGGAAGCACAAAACACATAAGGCTCAAGTATACCTCCTCAAACAAAAGCACATAACTAGCATGACTTGCACATACTTTTTGGGTCTGATTAAAGCATATAAAGACTAGGGAAGTTAATTATTGAGGAAGATTAGTTTATTACATAACTTAGATGAGAAGTCCGAATCAGGCCTGCATGCTGGTTGTAGCGATTAATAGAAGCAGATGCAGTTTTCAGTTATTACTCCAAGGCTTGCCTAAGTGTTTATATGGGGTCCTATAGACATGATATCTACTAAGTTCAGAAGGTGATGAGACAGTAATAACTTAAAATGAAGTGTTTGAGATCCTATAGGCATGCTTGCTAAACCTTGTTAAGTAAGGGAATTAGGTTATTAAAAGAGATGCAGAATGTATTAAATTAAATTAGACTGATTACATATTCTGCAGGTGATAGTATCTACTATTACAGATTTTAATCCCTATGAACATGATATCTAACATCGAATATGAATGAAGCGAATCAGAATTATTTAAGAATCCCTATAGGCATGATATCTATGCGTTACTGAATTTAATGCGTTACTGAATTATAACCACTTGGGCCCTAAAACATGGTATCTAAACGGTGACAAATGCGCAGGATTTTAGATGATCCCTATAGGCAGGTTATCTAGATGTGAAGTTGAACAAGAAGTCCTATAGACATGGTTTCTAAATGCAGTTTGAATATGCACAAAATTTAAATAGTCCTATAGGCATAGTTTCTACCCTTGACATGCATAAAATACCCAACCCTTTTCACAAGCCAGCCCCAAATGTTTATTACAATTTATTACAAATTAGGAATACTAAATCCTAAATACATTAGGAAAATACAAAGAAAAGAATTACAACTAGATGAAGCATGATTCTTGACTTCCTATATGAGTTATGAGATAAACCAACTCAAAGATCCTGATCCAAAACCTTTCTCGGACATGAGTGTGTCAGAGTTCCCTAAGGGCCTCAATAGGACCCCGGGCAGTGCTCACACCCAAGTTTCATAACCAGAATAGGGACATGTGCAGTGTGGAAATGCCAGCCCTCATGTGTCCAAGTTTAGAGGGAGCTCATGGGTCCTAAGACAAGGCTCACATGGGGGGGGGGGGCCCCCCCCAGAACTTAAGTCTAAGAGGAGAGTGCAAGGGGCATGGGCAATCCATTGCAAGGAGCCTATATACTTAGGCATAAAATAATTCTAGGCATGCACAACAATAGGGAGTGTTGTCATTCTTGTAAAATCAACCAAAACACACAACATATAAGGGTAACATGGAGGTTATGATCTTAGGAGGACCAAGTTTGAGTCATGTTCAGCAATATTCAATACTTCATGCCCCAAACAAACCATAAGTATCAAACACATTGGGGTAGGGAATTAGGATTCATAATACATTGATTTAGAACAGGAGAAAAGAAATTACAACATGCTAAATAAGGTACTGAATTAGATACAAGCAATAGGCAGACAAGAAGGCAAGAATATTAAGTAACCATGTTGTTGTTGATGCTAAAAACTTAACTAGAACATACCAGTCAAAGAAGCAAAAAATATAGTAAAGAAAGGTAGCATGACTTCAAAATATAGCTTTGGCTTTCAGCCAACTAAACAGGCTACAGTACAAGTAGTAAAGCAAGAGAGAGTGTTTTTAGTATAAGTGTGAGTTCAGAACTAAAGTGTTCCTATTTGTGTTAATGAGAGAGTATGTATATATAGTAGTTCAAAACCATGTAAAATAAGGCAAGAATTACAATTGTATAGTAATTATGGAACCAATTACTAATCAGAATCAAATCAATACAGGTACTCCTTTAATTAAGGGGTAATCAACCAACGGTAATGGGCAGAAAATGTTTAAGGAAAGAAATCAAGTAGAGCATCATGTATAGAGTAGACAATGAGGAGTAAGTACATAGGGGTTCAATTAAGGAAACAACCAATGAAGAATCAGTAAAATATTCGGTCAACCAAATAAGGTAAGAAAACAAAATAAAGTTTCAGAATATGGAGATAATCAACACATAGTAAATAATGGAATCAAGGATTCGAAATTACTGATTTAAGGAGAGTAACATGGGTTCCCATGAATAAGCAATAAACCAAGTTAAAATAGGAGAATCGAAAGTCTAAAGGGAAATTTTCAAATCAAGCCAAGAAATAGGGCGCTCAGAGTCAATCAAAGAGAGAGTCATGAATCATGTTTTAACATATAAATAGAGTGAGATATGAGTAACCAAACATAGCAAGCAAAGAGGCAAGTCTTGACCAGTCAAGACGAACACAAACACATAGAGCTGAAGTAAGTTAGGCATAAGAAACTCAGTAGAAACATATTCGAAGCGAGATAGTCATAGAGACTTAAATAAGAACAGGCCAGTCACAAAATCAAACGAAGAAACCTAGAAAAATTAAGGTTTCCAACATAAGCGAGTTAAAGAGAAGATAGAAACACAAAGAGATTTTGATAAGGAACTCTTGCAGTTACACGAACAGTCTCAAACCCAAAGCCATAAGGTTTTAAACAATAGAAGGTCTTTAAAAAGAGGATAAACTGACAGATCAGACAAAACTCAGGCAACAAACATTCATTTAATAAACAGTTAAAAGAAATTAGGGGTTTTAACATGCAAACTCAGGCAGAAGGATAATACGAGTAAACACAACAAAACATATCAAAAATCAAAGAAGGGTTTCGAAATAACTTAACAGAACCTTAATTAGAAAGATAAGGGGTTTTGATGGTAGAGTTTTAAAAGAACTTTGAGAGAAAGTTTAGAAGTTTAGAGAAAACACTAATATGAAACAAATCTAGAAGAAATCAGAAGAACCTTAGAGGCTAGGGTTTCGGAAGAACCCCAGGTGGTGAGAAACGCTTTGAAAATCATCGATCTGAGCAGGAGAGTTAAGAGTTGGACTCGAATAGCCATGGCTGGCCGGAGAAAGGTCAAAGATGATCGGAGAACGACTATAAACTGACATCGACCAAGGTCTGGACCAAGCTTTCTCAAGATCTAGCCTCGAAACCATGATAATCGAGCATGCAGGAGCCATGAGAGGTGGATACAAGTCTCCGATAACCTTGGAAGCCATGGATTTGGAAGATTTTAGGGTTTGTAGTTGATGTCGCCGGCTAGGGTTGGAGAGGATTTGAGAGAGGATTGAGAGAGAAGGGGATTCAGAGGCGGTTGGGTGTGTGAAATGGGGTTAAGGTTTAGAGGTTGTTTGAATTAAAAAAGGTAAGGATTGTTGTTGGCCGTTGATCTGAATGATCAATGGCCTGGATTAAAACGGGCGATTTCAGATCAACGGCCTGGATTAAAACGGGCGAGTGGGTGGGTTATGAAAACGGATTTGGGTCGGATTAAATGGGGATTGGGTCAGGGTAATTGGGCCTCAGATTAGGTTTAATTGGGGTGCAAAATCAGGCTAAAATTGAAATAAAATGGGGCTAACATTTAAATAGCCACTTTTCCCTATTTGATTTATAAAAAATAGTCAAATAATTTCTGGAAATAAATTAAAGGTACTAAAATGATTAATAGTATTTATCAAGTTAAAAATACTGGACTTAATTTTATAAATATAAACGTAGTTAAATCTTAAAAAGGCTAATATTGCAATTATATGCAATTTAGCTTAAAAAATACTGAATAAATTTGTAAAAGTATGCAAAAATTATCTTAGCTATATTTTAGCATAAATATGAAAGTCCAATAAATGAATCACCAAAATGATAATTTTGGGAATAATTATTGGATTTTTCTGGATAAAATAGGGCAATAAATCGATTTAAAAATCTTTAAAAATTAAGGAAAAATAATAAAATATTTGGACATACATATGTTGTTTTGAAAGTATTTTTCATATTAAAAATGTATTGAAAAAAATTGGGTATCAACAGGTGACAGCCAATCCATCCCCAAGATAACATTGAAATCAACCATATCAAGAAGTAGGAGATTTACAGTAGTCTCAAGACCCCCAATAACAACCACACACGAGCGATACACACGATCTATAACAATAGAATCACCCAATGGTGTGGACACATATACAGGAGCATTCCAAGAATCACGGGGCACACCAAATATGAAGCAACGTAAGATGACACATAGGAGTATATAGACCCTGGATCAAACAGAACTGAAACATCTCTACTACAAATTGAAACAATACCTGTGATAACAACATTAGAGGACTCAGTCTCAGGTCTGGCTGGGAAAGCATAACATCAGGGTTGGGCCCCACTACTCTGAACCATATCCCTGGGACGGCCTCCTGCTGGCTAGCCTCCCCCTCTAGCGGCCTGGCTTCCACCTCTAACGTTCTAACCTCCACCTCTAGCTCCCTGACCCCTACCTTTAGCTGGTTGAGTGGGCGATGCTGGGATCAGGGCACGAGAACCCTGTTGTTGTGGCTGAACACCCACTAATCTCGAACAGGTCCTCCAAATATGCCCATAATCACCACACTCAAAACACCCATCCTGATACTACATCTGAGAAAACTAAGACTAACCCTGAATGAAACGACCTGAGAGGATGGCCCCTACCAAAAGTACCTCGACCTCCAGATGAGGTCCCACTGAATCCACCGGAATGACGTGACCTCTTGTTAGACCCCTGACCATTCCCCTATGATAGAACCATCTCAACTCGTCCGGCCATATTGGCTGCATCGTGGAAAGAAATTTCACTCCCTATCTCCTTATCCATCTGTAATCTGATAGGCTGAGCGAGTCCCTCAATAAACCTCCTCACCCTCTCTCTTCTCGGTGGGAAGTATAAGAAGAGCATGACGGGCCAAATCAATAAATCTAGTCTCATACAGAGTGATGGTCATAAAACCCTGCTGATCAAGGCGCTCAAACTGCCTCTGATAGTCCTCCCTTTGAGTGATAGGAAAAAACTTCTCCAGAAATAGCTGAGAAAACTGATCCCAAGTCAAAGCAGGCAACCCAACTGGTCTAGCCAAACAAAAATCCCTCTACCATTTCTTGGCGAAACCTGACAAATGAAAAGCAGCAAAGTCAACCCCATTGGTCTCCACTACCCTCATGTTCCGCAACACCTCGTGACAACTGTCCAAATAGTCCTAGGGATCCTCTGAAGATGTACCGTCATAAGCAGTAGTGATGAGCTTGGTAAACCTATCCAATCTTCACAAGGCATCAGAAGACATAGCTGATCCATCGTCGGTCTAAGCTACAATACCCGGCGGAACAACCCCAACTGGCTGAGCTGCTGGGGTCTGAAACTATGGAGCCATCTGCTCCGGAGTGTGAGTAGCGGGAGTTTGTACTCCTCCCCAGCCCGAAAGACAGCTGGTGCTACAGGAAGTATGCCGGCCTGAGTAATACTCTCCATAAGGCCCACTAGACGGATCAAAGCATCGTGAAGTACCGGGGTAGCTATGAATCCCTTTGGAACCTGAGCTGGCCCTGCTGGAACGGTCTGAGCTGAAACCTCATCATCAAACTCTGCCTGAGGCTCCGCCGCTGGTGCTGTTGCTCGAGCTTTGGGCTAAGCCCTAACCCTATCACGGCCTCGGCATCGTCCTGTGCCCCTCGTAAGAGCTACCACTGGGGGCTCGGGCTGCTGATCAGCTGATGAAGCGCTACGTGTTCTCGCCATCTGCGAAAGAACAGAGTAGTGAGTTCAATTATCATTGAGAGATCAAATCGCACAACAGAATAGAATAGAAAACAAATGGTTCCTAACTCTGTAGCCTCTGGGGGATGAGCACAGACGTCTCTGTACCGATCCTTCAGACTCTACCAAGCATGTTCGTGAATTGTGAGACCTAGGCAACCTAGTGCTCTGATATCAACTTGTCACGACTTAAATGTTTTCACCTTCGCGACCGTGATGGAGCCTAACATTTCACTTGCTAGGCAAGCTAACGTTACAGAATATTTCACCTTCTTCCTTTATCCTTTTTTATAATTAAAATTTAACAAACTAAATCAGCAGAAATACACAATTTAACTAATTTCTCATATACTATTAACGAAAGCCGAAATAAATATCACTGGTGTCACAACTCACGAACATTCTGTGAATACCACAAGTAATGGTTTGAAAGAAATATATATGTCTCTAAGAAAGTAAAACAAAAATGACGTAAAGATAGGAGGGGACGCCAGGGCCTGCGGATGCCTGCAAGACTACCTTGGGTCTACTGTATGAAGTATCAACAATCGATGTCTCGATCAACCACTACCATCTCCGAAATCTGCACAGAAAGTGCAGCATGCGGTATCCGAACAACCGACCCCATGTACTGGTAAGTGCCGAGCCTAACCTCGACGAAGTAGTGACGAGGCTACGTGTGGCATAACAATATATAACCTGCAACAGTTTATACTAAGACAGAAAAGAATTGCAGAATGAAATATAACAGTAACTTGCATTAAATAAATACGAAACCCAAGCTTTCTACCAATACTCAGCTATAACCAATCCTTAAGAGAATTTGAACATCACAATAATGAATCTCAGCAGAAAAGAATACATCATTAACACTTGATGTGGCGCGCATCCCGATCCCACCATATAATCAATAACAGTATAAACATTCACACTTATTGCTCCTTATTGCGGCGTGCAACCCGATCCCACAATTCCATCCTTATTACTCCTCAATATCACCCTTATTCCTCCTTTTGCGGCATGCAACCCGATCCCACCTGTCTACTCTTATTACTCCTTGTTTCGGCGCAACCCGATCCCACCAGACAAACACGTTAACCCTTATTCCTCCTGTTGCGGTGTGCAACCCGATCCCACATCTCAGTACTAATCACAAAATAAGAACAAGTGTTTCACAGTTTAGCTTAAACACTCCACAATATTTATACCTCAAATTATAATCACGGAAGATCTATACGATTATGAAACTTCAACAATTATTACTACACAGCGAGACCAACCAAGGTGTACCGTGAAGCACCAACAAACCAACTTCAACCAACAAAGTAATAAAATGAAATTACGAAACAATTAATATTTCAATAGAGAAAATAACAGTTAACATGAAGCAATTAGACATGGAAAACATTTATGAGCAAGTAGCAGTTAAGACAAGAAACAATATAATAGGAAACGGGAAAGGGAACATGCTAAAATGATAATTTGGTGGCCCATAGGTACTCGTCACCACACCTATACGCCACTCACATGGAATTTCACATAGCAATTAAGTCGGGGATCCTTAATCCCTCAAGTCAAAGTTAGACCAAATACTTACCTCAAGCCAACGGGTATTTCAAAGCTCAACTACCGCTTTACCTCTCGATTCCACCTCCAATCCACTCGTATCTAGTCATAATTAACTTAAGAAAATCAATAAATGCTAAACAAATCAATTCCAATGCATAATTATAGGTTTCCGAGCATTTTTCCCAAAAAGTCAAAACTCGACCCCAGGCCCACTTGGTCCAAACTCGAAATTCGTACCAAAACCCGATTACCCATTGACCCCCAAGCCCGGATATACAATTGGTTTTGGAATCCGACCCTAAATCGAGATCTAAATCCCCAATTTATAAAAATCCTAGTTCTACCCAAATCCCCAATTTATACCATATAAATCTTAGATTTTTGGTTGAAAATTCATAAAATATGATGGGAAAGTGAAAGAAAGTGGGTTAGGATCAGTGTTTTAAAAGGCGTTCGGGGTGAGCCCTGGGGCGAGGTGCACCAAAAACGCCCTGGGGCGATGGTGTGGGGCGAAAGTCTCAAGAGGCGTACGCCCAACAATTCAGGGCGTACGCCCGAGCGTTCGAGGCATACGCTCGGGCGTTTGAGGCGCATTGTTTTCGATTTTTTCAAATTAAAACAAAATTTGTTGAATAAGTCCTTTATATAATACCCAAATTCTCAAAATTCAGCTTGGTAATTACTTAAAAGTTTTAAAAAGGAATTGAAATGTATTAAATTTAAAAGTCAAGGCCTTTTTTATTGATTTAAGCCCCAATTCATGGTCTTTCCCAATTTTTATCTTGTCCGCTAGTCTGCTAATATCTCTCAAAAGCAATGAATATTCAATTTTTTTAACAAATACAAAGAGAACTCCATTCTCCTTCATATCAACAAGTTTAAAGTTCAAATTGCAGGTTAGTCATCCATTTTGTTCCTCCGTGTGGAAAACTTTATTCTTTTCAACTCAAGTTACTTGACCTTCTAAGTAGCATATAATAGATTGTTTTGACTAGTTTTTTATGGGGATGAAGCGCACACGCACGCGCACACACACACACACACATATATGTATGTTTGATCCCGCATATTTATAGTTTTCTTCATTTTTATGCAATTTTACCTGTTTATGAATATTTACTGTAATTATATTATTTTATAAAATATAAAAAAATTAAATACCTACGGGGCTTACGCCTCGCTGAGGCATATGTAAAATGCCTCGTCTTACGCCTACGCTTTTTAAAACACTGGTTAGGATCACTTACCAAAGTTTTGGGGAAGATTTGGTCTTGGGAGAATCGCCTATAGGGTTCTAGGATTTGAAAAATGTGAAGAATAGGTGAAAATCCCGTCTAAGTCCCTTTTTGCACAGTTGCAGATGTCGCATTTGTGACCTGAGCTTCGCACTTTGCGAAGCTCGCAAATGCGAACCTGTCGCATTTCGGCTACTGTCGCAAATGCGAATCGCAATTGCGATGATCCCCCTTCCCTGACTACTTCGCAAATGCGAAGATATGATCGCATTTGCGAACTCTGCTGGCCCAGGTCTTCTTCGCAATTGCGATAAAGACCTCGCAATTGTCATGCCTGCTAAGCTCGCATTTGCGAAGCCTGATCTTGCAATTGCGAGATCAGAAGCCTGCTACAGATACCAGATGCAACAACAAATTTCTAAGTTCCAAACTCACTCCGTAGCATATCCAAAACTCACCCGAGCCCTCGGGGCTCCAAACCAAACATGCACACAAGTCTTAAAACATCATACGAACATGCATGTGCGATAAAATCGCCAAAATAACACCTAGAATTACAAATTCAAGACCAAAACACATGAAATTTTTAAGATAATTTCAAAACTTCTATTTTATCAACCAACGGTCCGAATTACATCAAATCACTTCCGTTTTCCACCAAATTTCGCAGATTAGGCTTAAATATCATAACAGACCTGTACTGGGCTTCGAAACCAAAACACGGGCCTGATACCAATAAGATCAAATCTTTGAATTATTACATTTTTAGTCTTATTAATTTTCTTCAAAAATTCATTTCTCGGGTTAAGGACCTCGAAATTCGATTACGGGCATACGCTCAGGTCCCATATTTTACTACGGACCCTCCGGGACCGTCGGAACACGGGTCCGGATCCGTTTACTCTAAATGTTAACCGAAGTCAACTAAAATCAACTTTTAAAGGCAAAAATTATTATTTTCTCGAATTTTCACATAAAAGCTTTCCCGAATCGCGCCCGAACTGTGCACGCAAATCGAGAAGAGATTAAAGGTGATTTTTAAGGCCTCGGAACATGGATCCGACTTCTAAAACAAGAGATGACCTTTTGGGTCATCACAATTCTAATATGTTTAAATTATCAAGTTCAAAATTAATAAATTACATATATTCAATAAATTTCTTAAAACAAATATAGGATTTGAATTAAAGTTACCGGGTTCAACCGAACCCGTAACTTGTGTTCATACTCCGCCCCTGATTCCATGTAATATTCACTAAACAATTTAATGATTATTCGTATGGGGTTTTCCTTTACTTTCCATAAAAAAGAAGAAATATTCGTATGGACCTACAGTTCCTGCATAAATTTGTACCTACCAGACCACTCCTAATTATAAGAATAATAATATTTTCCTAATAGAATTTCGACTAGTTCTCTTCACTTACTGAATATAGCAGAAATTTGGATGTTTATTTATTTTGAGTCATCGACTTGAATCTTTAGACCAAAAACATTTAATATTTAGCAGATATAGCCTTAATGTGCAGAGGCGGACTCAGGATTCGGAAATCGCGGAGCAACATTACACTTAATATAAATTTATAACTGCTCATAATATTTGATACTAGAGGCTATGTTAATATCTGATTATTTTTGAATACATTTGTAAGTATATATATATAGTTTTTATCAAACTTTTCAAATGCCCATGACTCCTCAACTTAACATATGCGTTTGCCTCGATTAACGTGTCCTCAATTACACCAAGGTACGTGGGTCATAGTTTTTAGTGCCTTATTATTGTATATCTCTCCTCGTGTTTGATTTAGATTACATTTGTTCAATGTCTAATAATCTTATAATAGATTCTATTGTTGAGTCCAAACTCGATTAATATTTTTATATTACAGTAATTTATATTTTTCTTGTCTTTGCTTAATTTATTTTTCGCTGCTGTAATAATAATGAGATGACTTTATTCTAGCTAGCGATCTTTCATGTTCTTTTGTTTCATTACCTTTTAAATAGTAAAAATATTTACATAATTTTGCCAGTCATATGCAGGTATTCATTATTGCATTACTAGCGACTCTTATACATGACATTTTAAATAAATACGAAAAATTAATCGATTGGTATCGATATCGAAGAGAAATCGAGATGATTAATACGGTTTAGAAAGTTTAATTTTGCTTATACAAATCTAACTATTGTTTAATCTATTATGATCATTGTAATGTTCAGATCAGGTTACGTACACCTCGACTAAATTCATCGAGCACTTGCTATTTCTAATCAGCACAAGTATCAGAGACAGATTCAAGATTTAAACTTTATGGATTCAACTTTAATTTTTTTTTAATATTGAACCCATTATATTTTTAAAGTTATGGGTTCATACCTATTATTTTTGCAATTTTAATGAATTTTTACCTATAAATTTTTACTTAACGTCGAAAGTTATGGGTTCAATTGAACCCATAATTGCCACACTGCATGCGCCCTGACAAGGGGCGAAGCTAGCCTATTGTCTACGGGTTCAACTGAAGTCAATAGCTTTGGTCCAAACCCTGTATTTATCTTATGAAATTCATTGAATATGTATAAATTATTAGTTTAGAACCCAGTAACTTAGAATGATTAGAATCTGAACCTATAACCTTCAAATTCTAACTCCGCCTATGCCCCTGACAAGTATTGAATAACTCTGTCCGTCAATATTTCGGTGATGAAAGAATCACCTTATACTTTTGTCTCCGTTAAGATTTCGTCTCAACCCACTTTATTAATAATATTTTTGGTACTAGTGTTATTTCATTATTGTTGCATGCATTTTCGTCAACACTGACTATAATAATAACGTTACATATAATACTCTTGTGTCACGACAATAATCATGCATCACTTATTATTATCAAAACAGCAGTTGATCAGATCTTTGATGATAATCAATTAATTTATGAATAAATAATGTCAATACTCTTAATCACTCCAAATATAAAGATGGCTAAGCTTTTAAATTAATCATAATCAGGTGGAGACTGAATCATGTTGATACATGCCTCATCACGTAATTAGTATAAGAAAAGAAAATAGACAACCAAGGCATGAGTAGACAACCAAGGCATGACAGGAAATTCTAGTCTTTTTAATTTGATCGCCTAATCGTGCTAATTATTACGAATCAGTATTGAAAAGTATGTGTTCATCACTCCAGCAATAACATCGAAGATAAAACAGACATGTATAATCATTATCACGTGAATTTTCACAAAATTTTCAACTAATATTAATATTATCAACTAATTTGATCGTTTGCCTTTATTCAGACTCAATAAAAAAAATGGAATCACTTTTTATGGACTCGTTAAAAATGATTCTGATCTAGTTTATGCCTAATATTACGCTCGAAAAATAATGGCAATATGAAAAGTGTGAAATTATACATGACTTTGAATTAGCACAAATAATGAGATGAATACCCGCAAGATCGAAAAAAAGGCACGAATAGCAAATTCTTTAGGCTAGATAGAGTGGTGGTTGTAAGTTACAAGGTAGCCATACAATACTTGGCTCAAAAGTCCCATGCCTTTTTTGGTCGGGCCAATCCAACCGGCGATTTTCGGCAGTTCTTTATGAATTGGAAGTGCAAGAAGCGGATTCGTGCTATTGCAATTATTTCGGGGCGTCAATACCGGATTCCTACTCACACCAAATTAAGTAATTTAACCTTAGCAGTTAAAAATTAAAATTAGAACACACATGATTTAATTATGGTTAGGTAATAAATGCACATACGAAAGGAAAATAGATCACAATATCTTACCTTATTGCTAACAACAAAATTTTAAGTGTCAAGATGGGCCGAATACATATGCAATTGGGTTTTACCATATGTAGACAAAGTATATTGGGCCGATTGCTGTTCTCCAATCTGTTAACATGGCGACAATCTTTAAGTAAAAATGGCGTGTGGTAGCCACTATTGAAGGTGGTATTTATTTTTTATCCAACAATTCTAATATTAAGTAAAAATAGTCACTACTCTATTATAATTAATATGAAAAGATATTTTTACCCTTTCTTCCATTGCTTTTCTTCTCAAATCCTCGCTTCTCTCTGAACTCAAGTTGAGATGGCTTCGTCGCCGGCAACAAAATTCGAAAGCTTTTCTCAAAGTCGAAATTCTCAGTTCTCAAGACAAGAAAAAGCACTTTTCTCTTCTTTTTTGTTGTTGATAATTAGTTGTGCTCTTGTTAGTTTATATGAATCCACCAAACTATAGAGTACCTGGTGCTCTATGAGTTTCCCCTGAGAATACTAATTAAAACAGTAAGTAAATGAGACATGAGATTTTTACGTGAAAAAATCCCAACTCAAGGGGATAAAAACCACGACCTACACTTGTAGGTTTTCAACTTCACTAACTTGTAAACGCACTATTATAAGCCTCTTTGTAATGACTATATTACAAAGGCTTCAACTCAACTAACTTGTGATACACTTATCAGAAGCCACTTTGTCACTCACTAGTTACAAAGACTTTAACTTATGACTAACTCTAGTCACAACACACACTCAGAAGGTTTATGATTTTGAGTTTCCTAAAACAAAGCTTCTAATAAAGCAAGATATGAGTTACAAGAAAGAACGAACAACAAGATTACAACTCAACTACGGATACACATAGACTCATTGTGGAATTGATCCTTAGTGGAGTTGTCTTCTTGTTCTTGACATACTTGTGACTTCAATGCTGGATCAGATCTTTAATTGCTTGAGAGAATGTCACTAAATGCTTGAGTCAATAACTTGTGCCTTGCACGATGTTATTATACTATCAAAGACATCCCAAGGATGATGTCAATTTTTGGTTGGTACACGCCTCTTCCCAATGGGAAGTGACTGATGCACTGTCACGGGTACAGTTGCAGGCAGTTACTTTTTGCAGTTGCTTTCCAGCTATATAATTGACTTGTACTTTTGTCAGAGAAAACCCAGGGATCAGATCCCTGTCTTGTTCCTCTTTTCTCTTTATTTGCAGCAGTTGCTTTCCAGCTGTATAATTGACTTGATAACATGTATTTAGAGCAGAAATAACCAGATGAGGTAACAGGAACTTCACAAGTTCCCCTGAATTTTTGCTTCCCCCTTAATCAGATCCCATGTTTCAATTTTCATTCCATTTATACTATACTTCTTCCCCCTTTTGGCATCATTAAAAATACACAAGCAGGAAAACATCATAAAGAAGTCTAACATAGCCAACTCATGCCACATATGTGCACACAACATGACAGAAAAGAGAAGCGAAAGGAAAACAGTATTGTACGAGCAAAAGGAAGAGATGTTGCATTGATATGAAAATGGACTGATTAAAACAGGAGCAGTAACGGTGAAATCTAGCATGAAATCAACAAAAAAAACCAACAAAAAGAAAAACAACAGCCACAAAACATTAAAACAGAAGACAATTGGTCACTGAGAGGTTTCTAAGGGGCACTAGAAGAGGGAGACTTGGAGAAAGAGGCAACAATGATTTTGAGAACCAGGTCCATACGGGCATTTGCAAACAGATGCTCTTCAAGCAGTTTTGTGCGAAGCTCATCGTTTTCCTTGGTCAAGCGGGCAACTTCTTTATTGGTGGAATTAACAGAACCAGGTGCCCCAACAGCTTGACTGAGCTGAGTTTCTAGTATGGCATTCTGAGCCCTTAACCTCCTGATCTCTTTGGAAGCAACATTTTGAGCATTGATCAGCTGAGAAATGGTCGAGATGCTTCCACCAACCTTTTCTACACACTCACATTCTTCCAGAGTGATTTTGGAGAAGGTTTGCTTGCGTGTGCCCATTTTGGGATTAGCCAAAGGAACCTTGTAGAACTTAAACACTCGGGTGAGGAGAAAGCCATATGGAAGCTCGTGATTGCCACCTTTAAAGTTTGCCATCTTTTGCATATGTTCTATCATGATTTCTGCAGATTGATCAGGGCAAATTTATCAAGAGCCTCCATTAAGACCAGATCAGACTTGGAAGCGATAGACCGCCTCTCAGCACGAGATAAAAGCACCTTATTGACCAGCTCAAATAGAAGCTGATACTCAGGAAGTAGTGCCTTCTTATGCACCCGTTCCCCTTGCTGAATAGCTTGCTTTTTCATAATAGCTCTCCTAAAGTTAGCATTACAAACACCCTTGATTGAGGATATCCCTTCACATGGAATTTGGAGAACTTTCCCCAATGCTGAAGTGTCAAGCACAATGTTTACTCTATTTACTAGCACACAAATGTGGTCCCCCTCAACAGTGAAGAGAGAAGCGTAGAAGTTTTTTACCGCATCTTCATACACCTTAGGCACATCCTCTTGAAACAAATGATCCCATTGCTAAAATTCCACCATCTCCAGAACTTGCCTCAAGCCTGCCATCTTTGAGATTGCCGGGTCAAACATACGACCCCACAAAACTTTTTGAGTTCTTAATCTGTCCTACCAAAGACCACTGTCACTAGGTATGGTCTTCATAGAACCTAGTGCCCCTACAGTTTCCCGTTTTCATTATCTAGACCCTTCAACGGACTTCCCTTTCCGACTTACAACCCCCACAGTGTCTCTTTCAGACATAGCTTGCTCAACTACAACCTTCTTAGACTTACTGCTACCCTTCATTGATGTTCCACTTTGTTTTTCAATAGCTTAATCGAAAGCTCCAACCACAGACTTCTAGATTTTTATAGATCGTTTTACTAAGGAACTAGGTTCCTCTACATCATCTTCATCAACCTCAACCACTGGAATGCTTTTGTCAGTCACAAATTTCCCTTGTTTCATCAACCTCTTCTTCTTTGTCTTGACACTTCTCTTACTTTTCTGCAAGGCAGACTCGAAAGCCTTTTTTTGCTGCAACCTGGTAGTAGGTCACTTGGAAGATGATTCAGGAGTCTCTGCTGGTTTGCACATCTTAAACCGCACGCTGAGAACCATATCATCTTCATCAATAGGGATCTCACTAGGTGGAATGGATTCCAAGGGCTTAGGATAAACATAAGGTTCCAGAGTTGATTCAACTGGAAGAGAATCAGGTTCTCCAACAGGTTCTTCTGTGACTGTTTCATGGACTGGAGACTCGAAGAGTACCAAGGTTCTTTCATCGCTTAGAAATGAAGTTTCTTCCCCCTGAGACTCAGACAAGAGGGAGGCTCCTTCATTCAAAAGACTCTCAGCAGCGATAGCCATGATATTGTATGTTGCTTTTTTTTTCTGATGACTCTGTGAGAGCTACTGGGTCCAAAATGGAGGAGTTCAGATACTAATCAGGTTCATCCTCAGAGACCTCTGACACCTGAGTGGTAACACTTTCTGAGTGTTCTTTGGTGAGATAAGAAGAAGTAGGAGACATGGGGTTTTCAACACATGGAAGGGAGACATAGTTTGATGGAGAAGGAAAAACAATAGGAGATAAGGAGGAAATAGGTATGGATGCAGTAGTATTGGGATAATGGAAGAGTGGATTTCTGGAGGTGACTTTAAGGATGATGGGGAAGTGGGAGTGGTGTTGATGGTAGGAGAAGGAAGAGATTGTTCGTTTGCCATTGTAGGAGGATTTGGTAGAGAATTTGAGTGAGAGAGAAGTTAAGAGGGGATCACAGAGATACATAGGAGATGAAGGTTCAGGACTGCTGTGGGAGAGAGAGAGAGAGAGAGAGAGAGAGAGAGAGTTTTATGGGAAGAAGGGCTAATAATGAAAAGGGAGAGAAACAGGTTCTGAAGGGTTTTGAAATGATGGTAGGTTTGCGAGAATACATAACGTATAGAGGAGGTGAAAGGATTTGAAAGATAAGACGTGACATACATACTTTGAAAAGTCAGATGATGTGGCAGTTGAATTAATTTTGTTAACCTTTTTGAGAAAGCATGCAAAAAACAAACACATTACTACTAACATGTGGTATAAGAACTTGATTCCCGAACGGCTTTTGAAACAGATTTTAGCTGCTCTTCTTTCGCAGTTCAGCATTGTACCTTTAGATTCTATGATCGTCATACATGTTTACCTGCAACAATATCGATGTGAGTTAAGCTTGGCCAGAAAACACTTTAGCTATTTTTACCTGAAGGTGATTTTCATAGCCAATTGATGAGGAATCAGGTTCTCAATTATGCTTCAATAGCCCCATCTTCACCCTGTTTCTTTCAAAATGTTCCCTACTCAATGCTTTGGTGAAGATATTTGCAATTTGATGTTCTTTTGCAGCAAATCTCATACAAATAAGTCCCTTTTTCACTATTTCTGAGACAAAGGTATCTGACATCAACGTGTTTGGTCCTCTTGTGCTGGACCGGGTTCTTTGCCATGTTAAGAGTTTCTACTTCAGCTGTTAAGAGAATCACTAGGTTGTATTTCCTTGTACCCCATGAGATTAAGCATGATCCAATAGAATGAGCCATTCCAGATGTGCTCTTCTTGACCACCAGATAACCTTGTTTCCTTCAAATTGATGCAGTTCCTCTTGCATTGCTGAATACCAGTCAATATCCTTCAGGGCTTCCTTGATATATTTTGGGTTCTATCTGGGATAGAAATACAGAGAGGACTAAGGAATTTCTGCCTTTTGATTTTGTTTGAATCTAGAATCAAGAGGGGTGATTATGTTATCAAGTGGATGGGAGCTTTTGTGTTTCCACTTGGGGACTGAAGTTTGATTAGTAGAGGAACTGAGTAAATTAAGTGGATTTCCATGCACTCCTTATTCTGCTACTTATGGAGTACCTTGCACTACATCTCTAACTCTTTCTTCAGCTTCAGTGATAGTAATTGAAGCAACAGGTTCCTCTTGAGAAGTGAAAGAAGATGTTGCATTGTCTTCACCTGTCTCCTTCATCTGACTCATCATATCAGCCTTGCCATTTGAAACATCAGATATTTCACCAGGAGCCAAAAGTGGTTCGTTATCTTGATCATCACTGTTTCCTCCCTTGTTAGAAGAGGGAGTCTCGTTGAATAGCTCATGAACATTTTCTTCCACACATTGTGTTCTTTTATTGTAGACTTTGTAGACTTGCTTTGAGAGGAATATCCCAGAAAGATTCCTTCATCACTTTTTGCATCAAACTTCCCAAGCAGGTCCTTCCCGTTGTTGAGAACATAGTGTTTGCATCCAAAGGTTCTCAAATGAGTTATCTTTGGTTTTTCTTCCATTGAGCAGCTCATAGGGGGTTTTGTTTAGGAGGGACCTGATCGTACACCTGTTCACCAAGTAGCAAGCAGTGTTTATTGCTTTTGCCTAGAATTTTTGGTGATTCCACTATCGATGAGCATTGTCCGTGCCATGTCTTCCAGAGTTCTATTCTTCCTTTCAACAATACCATTTTGTTGTGGAAACTTTGGTACTGAGAAGTTATGAGTGATCCCATTTTCATTACAAGACTCATCAAATTAGGCGTTGTCAGATTCTATTCCGTGGTCAGATCTGATGCATGCTACCTTCAATTCCATATTCACTTGGATCTTCTTGACAGGTCACAAATACCTCAAAAGTCTCTTCCTTTGTTCTAAGAAACAATGTCCAAGTGAATCTTGAATTTGGCAGCCCACGAACCAGGTCCTTCTGAATCAGTTTATTCAGAAGTGAGAAGCTTGCATGCCCCAATCTTTTATGCCAAAGTTCTGCATCATTATCAACTGCCTTCAAGCAGCTCATATCACCAGCTTGTAGAGATTCAAAGTCAGAGAGTATATGTTCTTGTATCTTTTGAGCTACTAAGACCACTTTGCTAGTTACCAGATTGGTAACTGTGCGCACTTTTGATAAGAACTCTACTTTGTTCCCTTTATCACAGATTTGAGAAACACTCAAGATACTGTACTTCAGGCAATCCACATAGCACACGTTCTCAATTAAGTGTGAAAGAGACTTTCCAACTTTTCCAACACTGAGAATGTACTCCTTTTTCATTTTCAAAGGATACATTCCCTCCCTACAGGGCTTTCAGTGAGAGAAAGTTCATGGTGTTTCCAGTCATGTATTATTGTCCATGATCCATTGCATTCCGCTTCCTCTCATTGTTCCCTGCACATATGAATCATGGGTTAGATTTAGGAACCAAAACTAGTTTGGGTCCCTTATAATGAGAAAAAGGATGAATAAGAGCTTTTCTAGTCTATGTAGGTAATATTCGTTTCTTGCGAGTGGTACCTGTTCCTTCTTTAGTAGTCACTTTTTCAGTAAACAATTTATTTTTCTGAACAGATTGAACCATGGCCTGGCAATTTTCTTTAAAGTGCCCATTGTTCCCATAGTGGGTACAAAGCCAGTTATCAGGAACTGTGACGTACTTACGGTGAAGGTTGTAAGGAGTTTTATCCTTTTGAAACCCGATTCCCGGCCTGTTTCCATTATTGTTGAAGTACATGGCAGTGACAACATCTGAGAACCAGGTCCACTTGAGAGATTTCTCAAGATCAATTTTTTACTTTCTTCAATTCAGCTTGAAGCTGCCTATTTTTCTCGAGTTCACCACATAGACTAGTTTTAACATCATTTAATTCCTTTTCAAGCTTGATGTGTGACTCACTAGCTACTTCTTTCCCCTTCTATCACGACCCCAAACCAGACCCGATCGTGATGGTGCATCTCGTGAAGACAGTTCCAGCCGACACAATTCCCAAATTCAGTTTTAACAGTTTAATAAGTCAATTTAAGTCATTTATAAGGATAAATCTCCAACAAGTACATATTTAGCGAAATAAAACAAGTGCAGAAATGAATACAATCCAACATCGGGGTGTCACAATTCACGAGCATCTACTAAGGTCCAAAATACAACGGAATTTCGGTAAATGTACTAAATACAACCTAATAATATCAAAGGGAGAAAAGCAGCTACGGACATCGGGCAGCTACCTTGCTAAACTCCAAAGACTCTGCCTCTAATCAACTAATACCCTCTACCGGGTGCAGAAATACCTGAATCTGCACACAAGGTGCAGGGAGTAAAGTGAATACTCCAACTCAGTGAGTAATAATCATAATTAAAGACTAAGTGATAGGAAATCACGAAAAATACATCAACATGCTGTATAGAGTAGTACAAAACCAGTAAGAAACCAATGAAGCTGTGAAATCTCTTAAAGCACCTTAGCTCAGTTTAAACTTCTTTAAAAATTAAATGACTTTTTAACAGTTAAGCAATTGAATGCAAAGCAATTAGAACAAATAAGCACAGTAAATTCGCCCCTCGGGCACAACTACACAATTAAACAGGTAGATGACAGGCAAATAAGAAAGATAAACACATAAAGGTTCACCCCTCGGGCACAATGTCAACAAATCCGCCCCTCGGGCAATATCTCAAAACAATACTAGCCCCTCAGGCTATATCTCACATCACAATGAGTACCCGTGCTCACTGGGGGTGTGTAAATTCCTGGAGGGGCCCCTTACGACCCAAACACAATATCAAGCCATCTCGTGGCATCATCTTTAGGCTCCCGGCCTCATATCAACAAGCCACCTCGTAGAGTGCATATCTCAGGCCCTCCACTTTATAATCAATATCAGTTTATCACTGCTGCAGCATGCAGCCCGACCCAAAAGTATTCTCACAACACAGGCCCTCGGCCTTACTCAGTCAAATCACATAAGCCACTCGGGCAATAGTAAAACATGATGCTCAGTCCAAAATATTATTTAGAATATCATTTCAAGTGTTAAAGCAGAGTAAACATGGCTGAGTTTTGAAAATAGTAAAATATAGCATGACTGAGTACAAGTTTAAAGTCAAACAGTGAGGTAATATCAATAAAAATCCCCGAAGGGTTCAAATAGTCGGCACGAGGCCCAAATGTGGCATTCAGCCCAAAACATGATGATAGCAAATAGTTTTCAATCAAATACGCAGTAAAATAGTCATTTAGGATGGACTAAGTCACAATCTCCAATAGTGCACGACCCCACGCTCGTCTAGCATGTGCATCACCTAAATATACACAACGATGTGCAATCCGGGGTTTCATACTCTCAGAACATCATTTACAATCATTACTCACCTCGATCCGGTCCAAACTCTAGCCCGTGATGCCTTTGCCCTCACGAGGCAACCTCCGGAGGCTCCAAATCTAGCCACAATCAGTACATAATCATTAAAATATTCTAAGGGAACAAAGCCCACTCGAAAATATCCAATTTACATAAAAAATTTCGTAATTGCTCAAACCCGGCCCCCGAGCCCATGTCTCTGAATCCGATAAAAATTACATCAATAGAATCCTCATTCACTCACGAGTCTACCTATATCAAATTCATCAAAATCCGGCCTCAATTGCCCCTTCAAATCCCCAAAAGAAATTTCAAACTTTTCTTCCATTTTTTCCAATTTTCACTCTAATTTCTCAAATTAAATAATGAAATTCAAGACCAAATCATAGAATTAAACCAAATATGAGTGAATAATACTTACTCCAATAGCTCCACTAAAAATATCCTCAAATTCCACCTTCTCCCGAGCTCTCCAATGGTTTTTATGAAGTTGGACCTAAACCCTCAATTTAAAAATATAAACTGGCTGCCCAGACATTTCTTCATCGCGAACGCGGCATAACCCTAGCGTTCGCGAAGCACACTGCTTCGCTGATCGGGATTTATTCTACGCGAACGCACTACATAAAACACTCAACACCTCGCGATTACGACCCCAACTACGCGAATGCGTAGGACAAATGCACTAAGGACCCATCTATCCTTCTTCCTCTCTGCGAACGCGATCTGAACCTCGCGAATGCGATGACCAAAGACCTCACACCTTCGCGATCGCGGAACCATCTTCGCGAACGTGAAGGCGAACTCCACAGCCTCGCACCTTAACCTTTCGCGAACGCGGGACATGCATCGCGAACGCGAAGGTCAAAAACTTGCAACACCAACAACAATAATTCTGCAATTTTTCACAATATGAATTGGTCCGATTGACCCCCGAAACTCACCCGAGGCCCCTGGGACCTCAACAAAATATGCCAACATATCCCATAACCTCATTCAAACTTTTTCCATCCTTCAGAACGCTCAAAACAACAACAAAACACCCAATTCACATCGGATTCAAGCGTAAGAATTCCAAAATTTTCTAAATTACGCTTTTGATAAAAAACACAATCAATCCACGTTCGAATGACCTAAAATTTTGCACACACGTCACAAATGACACAACGGAGCTATTTCAACTTCCGGAATTCAATTCCAACCCCTATATCAAAATCTCATCTATCAACCGGAAAATGCCAAAATCTCAATTTCGCCAATTCTAGCCTAAGCCTTCCACGGACTTCCAAAATGCATTTCGATCATGCTCCTAAGTCCCAAATAACCTAATGGAGCTAACCAAATCATAAAAATTCCGATCCGATATCATATACCAACAAGTCAAATCTTGGTCAAACCTTTCAAATTTCAAGCTTCAAACTGAGAACTGTTCTTCTAAATTCATTCCGATTACCCTGAAAACCAAAACCAACGTTTTACATAAGTCATAATCATCACACTGGGCAATTCATGCCGGAGAACTGGCGAGTAAAGTGCAAAAGCTCAAAACGACCATTCGGGTCGTTACACCTTCTCAATATTTGCAGGCCTAAGTTCTGATTTGAGTCCCTCAATAGTTTCCTCTAGGTCAGTGATTATCACCAAAAAGTTATCCCTCTCTTGCTCAGTAGCTGCAATTTTCTCTTCTAGAGTGTGCTTTTCATTGCTAAAGCTTTCTATGATTTCCTTCAAATCAACAACCACTACCATCAAGTCATCTCTCTCATTTTCTACACTATTTATTTTTTCGTTCAAAGCTTCCTTTTTTTTTCAAGATTAGCTATGGTCTCATTTAGATCAACTATACAAATCACCAGATCATCTCTAGATTGTTTAGATCTCCTAGCTCTATAGTCAAGATATCCTTTTTATTAATAAGGCTATAATATGCATCAATTAGAACATTTGCTAATGACATTAACTTCTTAGAAGAGTGGGATTTCAGATTTCTCTAAACATCCCTGAAATTTACCTCATCATTTTCATCCTCTTCATCATCGTCAGACTGAGCCATCAGTGCAAATAGTGAGTCATATTTCATTGCTTCAGTTTCCACTGCCATCATGGAGCTATTTTCTGCATCTGGTTCTCCTTCTGATTCACTAGAGGAGTCTCCCCAAGCAGCAAGAGCTTGCTTCACAACATTGTCAGCTCCACTTTTTCGACTGAATCATTGGTTAGGAATTGGGTTCCTTTTTGCTGCTTTGTCAGAGTTTTGTTTGTATTACTCCTGTTTCAGAAGTGGGCAGTCTTTGATGAAATGCCCTGGCTTCCGCACTTGTGACAGAGATCATTGTTCCTTGCCTTACTTGAACTGCCCTTTTTTGGTATACCACCATTTCTTCGAACCATCTTTTGAAACCTTTTAGTAAGATAGCCCATATCACTATCTTCTTCACTTAAGTCATTGTTTTCAGCCTTGAGCACCAGGTTCTTCTCCTTTTTTGGCTCTCTCCTTTCACTGTCTTTCTTTCTTTCATCTCGTATGTGCACACACCCTCAGTGAGCGCGGTTGATTATATTGAGAGATGGGTCTTCTCTGGACATGGATCTTGTGCGAAGCATTTATATACCTGGGGATGGATCTTCCCCACGGGCTAGATTTGGCCTACTCAGTACAGAGTGACTTTTGTCCAGTTGATGTATATAATCTGGGATGGATCTTTCCTTGGCCAGATTGGCCATATACGTTACTGAGTTATTGGCATGATAAGTGAAAAGTGTGAGATACTAAGATTGAGTAATCTAAGAGTGTGAGTACATGAGTTCATCTCTGAGATACATGGCATTGACATGCACACATGACATGCATGCATAGAGATGCATTTTTCTCATAATATACGACATCACGTCATTTATGACTTCTCGCACATATTGATATATGGGCATAGAGATGTATTTCACACTTGCTACCTCGAAAAAAAAATGAAACATCTTATTTATTATGGAAAGGATTTTTTGGAAAAATTTACAGATTTCAAACTTATTCATATTTTCGACGTTTTCGGTAAAGGATTTGGGTTTTCATTAATATTCTTGAAAGGTGGAACTATTTTCGAAAAATTATGAAAAAGCTAAGCATTTTATCTCTGAGTTACTTCTATTATTACTTGCTTTGCGTTGCAATGAACTGTTGTTGGCTATTGGATGTTGGACCTGACCTTTGTTTCAGCTTGTCACTACTTTCAATCTAAGGTTATATTTGTTACTTATTGAGTACATGAGGTCGGTTGTACTCATACTACACTACTGGACCTTGTGTGTAGATGTTGGCTACTGATGTTGTTATGTTCGATGGGAGCTGGATTGAAAGATGTACCTGCGTTCCGGTTGTAGCCGCCTCTTGTTCATGGTAGCCTTAGATTCATAAAACTCTGTTTATATACTTTTCATATAGCTGATGTATTTACTTCATACCAGCTTTGTAAACTCTATTGAGAAGCTCATGATTTGTACTACCAGTCCTTGGAAAATGTATCAGATTTAGACATTTCTTTACTTAATTGCTTTATAAATTGTTATTGGAATTGGTTAGTTGCTAATTGGCTTACCTAACGGGTTGGATTAGGTGTCATCACGACTAGTTAAATTTTGGGTCGTGACAGATAGGCAAGTCATAAATATAGTATTAGATGTATACCGGATTTTGGAACCAAAATACGGACCCGATATCCATAAAGTCAAATATTGATCAAACTTTTAAAGTCATTAAGCTTTTAAAATTTCAAATTCAACAAAGTGCGATAACACGGGCTAGGGACTTCCGAATTCGATTCCATGCATGCGCCTAAGTCCCAAATCACGATACGGACCCACCCCGACAACCAAAATATAAATTCGGGTCCGTTTGCTCAAAATATTGACCTAAGTCAACTCAAATAGATTTCAAAGCAAATATTTCATACTTTTATCAATTTTTAACATAAAAGCTTTCGGAAAAAATACCCGGATTACGCACACAAATTGAGGAAGGCTAAGATGAGGTATTTATGGCTTCAAAGCACAGAATTAGGTTCTAAAACATGCACATTTATCTAATAAAACTTTAATTTTGTGGACCTATCCGTAATTTGAGCATTTTATGATAATTTTAATCTAATTTCAAGTTTAGTTCATCTTTCTCTTCTATTTCTATTATTAAATATTTTTAAATTTTTAATTATTGCTATTATGTTACCTTCATTAACTTTTCTTTTTATTAATAATATTATCCATATATGTCCTTTAATATAATACAGATCAATGTGTGATTTTTTAATCTTGATACAAATAATTATTTTATTTTAAAATAACACTCAAAATTATGAAATTATTTAAATTTATTAATAATAACTTAAATATTATATAGTAAAATTTCTAATATGTAATTTAGTTATTAATTATTAATTAATTAGGAAATAAGTTATATGTGACTTTTTCTGGTTATGCCATATGGCTGAATTAGTTATTAGTTAATACGTTACGTGTGGCTAATTATAAGGCTACCATTTGGCTTAAGGAGAGGGTTTTTCTCTCTCCTTTTAATAATATATAGATATAGTTAGCCTTAACATACCTTATCACCATTGTTTACCCTTAAAAATGGATAACAATTGAATTTATACGCAATTTTAAGGATATGTAGATTAATTCAATACAAGTGATCAATGACGTTAGATTAAGCAAATAATAGACGTAATAAATTGCCAAACCAATGATAGAAATGAGTCCGAGCTCGGTTAATGATTTAAGGGGAACCTGCCTTCAGTTTCGAGCTTGCACTTATGAAGAACTTATGAACAAAAGCAAGAACTTTGAATAACTTTCAGAAACAGAAGTATATTGCCTTGATATGTGTGTTACAGTATCCCTAATGAGTAATTTACGTTTCATTTATATAGTAGGGGAGTCTTACCCTAGGTACAATTCAAAAAAAGTTAAAATTCTTCATTTTTGCTAATCTCTGATTTTCTGCCAATATGGGTCGAGATTTACGTCATGATATCCAGTTGGGAACGGATATCACGGTCCTTTGTTAGTTATGTGCTATTGTTTGGCTATGATCTCCAAAGTCTTGGGACTCGAACCGTACTTGGGGGATGTGGTCTCGATAACTTTGATGTTAGTTGTCTCGCTCGGGCCCTGATATGAGAGGCTTCTAATTTTGATTCTGATTTATTACGGTCGTGTCCTTGCTCCATTTGCCTCACCGGGAAAGTGGGGTGCTCATTGGACTCAGTTTCACCCTTATACAGATAGTCCCCTCATTTCTCAAAGAGTAGGTTTGCAGGAATGATGGGAAATGTCCTAGGTTCTCCAGTTCCTTCCTTCTTACACCACAATGAAGGAGCCAAAATATCCCATCAGTCGCGTCATTCTAACTTCGAACACGTGTCGCTCATCACCTGGTTTCCCCCAAATGCGAAACGTCGTTTTTTCCCTGTAAAAGCTTCCACCTTTTGTTCTTTTTCTACTTTTTAACCAAGCTATTACCTTCGAGCTTTCCAGCCATCATCAAACCGCTCTCAAACCTTCATATCTTCATCCTTGTTCTTCAATTTTCATAGTGATTCCCGGGTTTTTACCCAAATCTTCTTCAAACCTTCATACTCTGTTCCATATTTTCAAAACTTGTTCTTTCAAAACTTGGTATTATTTCTACAAATTTTCAAATCTCCCCAGATAACAATGGCAAAAACATCCAAATATGTTCCTCAACAAGTTGCCTCTTCATCTTCCCAACCGACCACCGGTACTGAGGTAGTTGCTCATGAAGTAGTTACACTCAAAAAGGCGTCTCCCGAGGTAGATACTGATGAATCGGCCCCAAGCCTCCTTTGAACGTGTTCATCCCCGAAGGCTTCTCAATTGAAAATGACTTTAAGGTCGAGAAACCCTCACGCAAAGAAGACCGGGGTGAAAGAGTGTCAAGGTGCATATGCTCTGTGATCGAAGACGTTTTTCCCATAGTTCGAAAGGAGTGAAATTGGGAAGGCAAGGATGTAGTAGTCCCCGGGCCCTAGGATGCCTTTACTACCCACATGGAGGGGTACTTAAGTGTTTACACTTACCCCTTCACGCTTGGCCTGGTGGACCTGGCTGTTTTGGACTTTTGCAAGAGGTACGAGGTATGCCTCAGGCAAATCCATCCATTGTTATTAAGGGATTCTGATACTTATCTGTCACGTCAGTTCTTGATCGATAATCTACTTCGATTATACAGTCCCCAAATGTTTTAAGGGGGACTGATCAATCTTACTCGCTGGGCCAGCAATTCCCCATTTTCAAGTATTGACGAAGGCCGAGACCGAGATCGGGGCTGGTAGGGACGCTTTGTCTGGGTGAAGATCGAGGATTTGATTCCCCCAAATACATGCTATTCCTTGAGAAGTGGAATACATCTCGTAAGTTCAATCCTGCTTTAAGCGTCAAAATTCTTTTTTTCTTGAGCTTCTTCCTTCTCATTCATAATTGTGGTCGTGCAACTGTTGCCCGGGTTCCAAATGCAGTTCCCCGGCTAAAGGAATGGATCGAGGGAATCTGTACTTAGATACCGTACTCCGAGCATACATGGAGCAGACTCTTAAAGGGCTGATAGGAGGCCCGTTATCATGGTAAGGCCTCCTTCTAAATAGTTAATACCATGTTTCTATCTCCCATCATACTGACTTCTCTTCCCCTTTGTTATTGCAGGTTCACCTAAGATATCTGAAATCAAGCCTTCGAAAAGGGACGAGGACGTGTCCCCGTCCACTGATCCCTCTGATATGGGGCAGCCCGGGGCTGCCACAGAGGAAAAGAAGAAAAGGAAGAGAAAACCTTCGGGCTCCGAGGTGAAGAAACAAAAGAAGAGGGTGGTCCGCAAGTCCAGGAGGAACTCTAGCTCCCAGATGCCAGGTTCTGACTCTCTCCTTCGACTTAGGGATGAGCCGGAGGATGAGCTTATTTTTGTTACCCATATGACGGCTTTTCCCGAGGAGCAGGAGGAATCCGAGGGGGATACTCGTGAGGTCGGCCCTCTTCAGACTCAAGAGATCGATGGGGAGACCCAGGGTGAGACTCCCTAGGATACTGGATCCACTCCGAAGGAGGCGCCCGACATAATAGAGATTTTGGGGACACCCTCCTATACTGAGTCCATGCTCGAGGAGGCCCAAGAGAGAAAGGAGAAGTCCAAATGAGGGGGTCCATTGTGTGAACGATCCCCTTTACTCTTTTTTTGATAGTGTGGACTCGTCTGCTTTGGAAAACTTCTCCAGGATGGGTGACTTGGAAGTTCTGAAGAAGGACACATCCTCGGAAGCTAGTGGGCTGAGCTCTAATCCAAAATTAATCAACCAACTCCCCGCTCCAAGTGTGGACCCGGTCGCTAGAGATCGCTTATTCTGACCATCCCGGAGGATGCCCGAGTTTTGTCTGCTCCTGTGGGGATAGTCAGCTACCTCTGATGCCTGGTGGCCGAGGACGACCAGGCAAAAATGAATGAGGTGAATGTACCATGCCTTTTTAATGAGTCCTAGTAGGCGTTGAACTGAGTAAGGCATCATTACTTCCATCGATCTTTATTTAGGTTTTGATGTTTCTCAGGTTTTTCATATTTTTGCAGGCCTTATTACTCCATAATGAGAGCTTCCTTCGATATCAGGTTGAGGTCAATCAACTTGAGCTTGAGATCAAGGAGCTTGCCCAGAAAAAGGGACATGTACAAGCTTCTTAGCGAGCAACAAGAAGGGGTTGTTAAGAACCTCCAGTCCAAGCTAGATGGAACTCATAAAGAAGCATCGGTCTTAAGGCAGGAGCACGCCGACTTGGTTGAATAGGTAAAAGTTTTTGAAGTTAGAAATGAGGATCCGGTCGTAGTGGCTAATGATAATACCTCACAGGTCCAGCAGAAGTTCGACCAGGTCGACCAACTTCGAAAGGAGATGGACGAGATCCAAGTAATGGCTGACGGGTGGAAAAGCAAGATGGACCTTCTGGCCTCGGAGAAGGAGACCGCCCAAGGCCAAGATGTCTTCGGTAGAAGTTCAACTTCGGGTAGCGAAGGAGAAAGATGATACACGGGCTTAACAAAATGAGGATTTCCAAATACAACTGGGCTTGCCCATCTCTAATTGAGATGCCCTTGGTAAAGATCTAGAAATAACGAGTTCCAAGTTGGATATAACCTCGGACGATGCTGACAAGATAGTGGCTCAATACAAGGATGACGTTGAAACAACTGATGCCCGCTTGAAGACCAATGCCATGTATGTGAAGTGGCTGTCTCGAAGGGAAGTTCTCGAAGAGATCCATGCTCGAGGCTTCGACCTATCATCCGAGATCGAGGAGGTAAAAGACTTGAGGTCGAGGCAAAAAAGCTATTCGAGCCCGAAAGTGTGGAGGGTTCCGAGGGCTCTGATGAATTCGAAGACCCCGATGGCTCTAGTGACAAATCGAGCTTCGGTGAAAACCAGGCATGAATGCCTTAGGAGTTTTTTTTGTTTTTGTATTCTGTACATTTTTTTGTTCAATTCGAGGTCGTTTTTGTTGGGCCTTTATAAAGATATTCTGGAATAAAATTTCCCCTTCTTGGCAATTTAATGTCTCTACTATCTTAACATCTTCTTATAATTGCAAATATTTTTAATACCTTAGCACATAATCAAACATAATAATAAGTCATTTATTTTTTGGAGGTCCAAACAGAACCCGACCTCATTGCAAATTTTGCATGAAACTTTTAAAAACTCGGAGTGACCGAAAATTTTCCCAAGATGTTTAAGTGTTTTATATGATTCATTTGCCGAGAGTAACTTTTTAGGAGGTTTTTTGAAGGCCTTATGTTTTGAGTACGTGCTTCGGACGTCTCCGAACTATTTTTTAGGGTAGTCGTAGCCTTTTAGGTTTAGGCACTTCCTAATAGGTTTTGTGCCTCCGGGTTTTGACGACCCGAGCCATCCAAACTTGTTGCAATCGTCAGTCCCCGAGTGGGGTTAGCCCTTTGGGATCTGATAAGGGTGGCCCTTGGGCTTGATAGTCCTCGGGTAGGAATAGCCCTTAGGCTCGATGCTTTAAGAAGCAAAAGTATGTAATAGCAAGGAAGAAACTTCCTTTCATATCTATGTGTAACATACACGATTGAAATTGTGCAAAATCTTGTATTATGACTAGGGTGGCCTATGCGGGCACGATTCAGTTTACCGTTTGGCCCTTAGAATAAATCCTAACCACCGAGCCTAGAATGTATAAGCATAAATTTTCCTTCTTTCCTTGCTAAGAAGCTTGACCTAAGGCTCATGGCCCCCACTATTCGAGGTTGATCTTGAGAGGGATCGAATACCGTTGACGAGACCATTGACTCCCATTTATAATCGGTCTTCGATCCTAAGTTAGAACGATTATTGTTGCCTCATTTAAAACCTTGCTAAAAAGTCCATTTGGAACAAAACTGATTCAAGGGAAAAAGAGTGCAATGCGTGCTTTCAGACCTAATAGTTCATTCTCCTTTAGTTGTTGCCTGCAAAGTTTAATCTGATTCATAGTATTATAAAAAAGTGAATGAGATCGTACTTTAGCAGTAGCACTGCCTTAAGTGCATCACGTTCCAATTGTTCGGTAGTTGTTCACTATTTTCTACTTCGAGTTTGTATGAACCATTACTGGTAATCCCCATGACTAGATATGGTCATTTGCTCGTAGGGACTTAACTAACATGTCGTGAATGTAAACCTCCATTGATTTTCGTATTTGTTCTTCGAACATCCGGTTTACTAGGCATTGATAAGTGGCACCTGTATTTTTTAGTTCGAACGGCATTACGTTATAATAATAGGTGCCGAATTTAGTGATAAAGGAAGTTTTTTCTTGATCGCCCGGGTCATTCTGGATTTGGTGGTATCCAGAATAGGCGTCCAGAAAGCAATCTAAGAATGTATCTCATTCCCGGTCGTTGCATCGATCATGCGATTGAAGTTAGGCAAAGGAAAATAGTCCTTAGGAATGCCTTGTTCAAGTGTTTGTAATCTACGCATATTCTTAATTACTTTCCTTTTTAGGTACTACCACTATGTTTGCCAACCATTTCGGGTACTTAACATCCCGAATAGAACCTATTATAAGGCGTTTGGATACTCATCTTTGATGAATACATGCTTGACTTCGAACTGAGGCCTCCTCTTCTGTTTAACCGGGTGGAACTTTGGATCCAAGATTCTGGTGGGATCCCTGCCATATCTAGATGGGACCAAGCGAAACAATCTACGTTAGCTATAACAAATTTAATGAGTTTTTTCCTGAGCTCGGGCCCCGTGGCTAGGTATACCTTTCGATCGGGCAAGTATTCGATTAATATGACTTGCTCCAGCTCCTCGACTGTCAATTTGGTGGAATCGAAATTGTCAGGGGTGATGAACGGCCTAGGAACTCCATAATCATCATCCTTGCCTGCCTCTTGCTTCTTTGATTCGATCGGGGCTAGTGTCAGTGATTGCTATTTAGTTTCTTCTTTCCTAACCAACTCCGGGTTCTTTGAAGTCGAGAGTGCAAACATCGGGATCACCTCATCGACCATGAACATTTCTTTTGCAGCCTGTTGCTCTCCGTAAACCATCTTAATCCCTCCCTGTGTGGGGAACTTCAGTGCCTTGTGTAGTGTCGAGGGTATTTCCCTCATGTTGTGAGTCCATGGCTTATGAATAGAGCATTATATCTCATATCTCCTTCAACCACACAGAACTTTATTTCCTGAATGGTCCCGACAGTTTTCACCGGTAGGGTTATATCCCCCTTTGTAGTTTCGCATGCCATTTTGAATCCGTTTAAAATCCGGACTGCAAACACTATTTGGTCTTGTAGACCCAACTGCTCTACAACCCTCAATCTGATGATATTGGCCGAGCTACTTGGATCAATCAACACACGCTTAACTCAAGATTTATTTATGAGTATAGATATTACCAGTGCATCATTATACGGTTGCCCGATGCTTTTAGCATCCTCATCGTTGAAACAAATGGTCCCCTTCGGTATGTAATCTCGAGTTTATTTTTCCCTTGTAATGGACACCTTAGAGCGCTTTAGCATTGGCCCCTGGGGATGTCGACTCCACCAATGATCATGTTAATGACGTGATGAGATTCCTTTTGCTCGGTTTGTTTGTTGGAGTCCCTATTCCTAAAGTAATTTTTGGCTCTATCACTCAGAAATTTTCGGAGGTGCCCGTTATTGAATAATCGGGCCACTTCTTCTCTTAGCTATCGGTAGTCCTCGGTCCTGTGGCCGTGAGTTTCATGATACTTACATATCAGATTAGGGTCGTTTTGGGTAGGATCGGATTTTTATTATTAATTAATTAAAAAATAAGTTATATGTGACTTTTTCTGGTTATGCCATATGGCTGAATTAGTTATTAGTTAATACGTTACGTGTGGCTAATTATAAGGCTACCATTTGGCTTAAGGAGAGGGTTTTTCTCTCTCCTTTTAATAATATATAGATATAGATATAGATATAATCAATCAATAACTATAGTAAGACTGTTTACCCTTAAAAACGGATAACAATTGAATTTATACGCAATTTTAAGAATATGTGGATTAATTCAATACAAGTGATCAATGACGTTAGATTAAGCAAATAAAAGACGTAATAAATTACCAAACCAATGATAGAAATGAGTCCGAGCTCGGTTAATGATTTAAGGGGAACCTGCCTTCAGTTTCGAGCTTGCACTTATGAAGAACTTATGAACAAAAGCAAGAACTTTGAATAACTTTCAGAAACAGAAGTATATTGCCTTGATATGTGTGTTACAGTATCCCTAATGAGTAATTTACGTTTCATTTATATAGTAGGGGAGTCTTACCCTAGGTACAATTCTAAGAAAGGTAAAAACCTTCAATTTCGCTAATCACTAATTTTCTTCCGATACGGTCCAAGATTCACGCCGTGATATCCGGTTGGGCACGAATATCATGGCCCTTTTGTTAGTCATGTGTGATCGTTTTGGCAACGCTCTCCGAAGTCTTGGGACTCGAACCGGACCTGGGGACGTGGTCCTGATGGCTCAGAGGGTAGGTGTCTCGCTCGGGTCTGATACGAGAGGATCTTGGTGTTGATTCCGATTTCTTATTCTTGGTGTTGATTCCGATTTCTTACGCTCGTGTCCTACTCCGTTTGCCTCATCGGGAAATCGAGGTGCTCATTGAACTCGATTTCATCCATATACAAAGATGAAGCAGAAAAAAATTTAATTTCAAATTTCAAATGGTTAATAAAACATGTAATAGCCAGGTCAGCCAAGGTCACAACCTCAAGCATAAGTAATATTATTAAACCAAATTAAAACACAATTTGTATCTCTTTGTATGATGTTTAGCACAATTCGTTGAATTATTTTTTCTCCCCCCCCCCCCCCCCGCACTAGCTTCCCATTTTGCTCCCTTTATGACTAGAACCTGCGATCTTAAGGTAAAAATAATTCATTGAGTTATTTAATCTTGAACAATGTAAAGCATACGAAAATGGAGAAGAAAAGCGTTTAAATAATTATCAAAATTTTCGACGACCGGAGATCATTTATGGGATGTTGTCCGATAATTGGAAAAATCCCGTTGATATAGTATTTCTAAAATTTATTTAATAAATTATTCTTCTTATCGACGATTTCACTAGAAAATTATTTCAGCCACTTAATGGCGCCGCCAATTAACTTCGTCTACTTTTGACAAATTTTCTGTCAATAATAATACGTAATAATATTTCAAAAAATTATATTCTCATATTTCGATGAAAGCTCTTTAAATTTTTTGGGGGTACTTTTGCTACCGATAAAATCCTTCAAAATTTTCAGTATTTCTTGTAGCGGGTACTATACGATGTATTGATTTTACAACAATGTAAATTGATTAGAACGAAGTTACTTTATGTGTTGGTCGTGTCAAAATATTATTTTCTTGGTTCTCCTTTTTGGTATTCTACCCGATGTCTGGTACCTGTAATGGTGTCCGACTAATCTGAATTCGTAAAGCGTAAGACCTTTTAAATTTACCAGGATCTTTTTTATTTTTTGGTTTCAAACCTAACAGAATCCTATTCATCTCACCACAGTTCTTGGTGGTCCTTGGTTCACCGATAGATGCCTCAAACGAGGAGATTTTATTTTATATATGTGTAGCTTAAAATTAATTTGTTTGAAAATTGAAAGCCTTAATATTCTCTCTCTATATATATTCTTCCTTCGGTCTTGTGTTTCAATTTAATTTAATATTTGTACCGGAGGCAGTAACATTTGCTCAACAGACTATATTAAATGTTTTGTTGACCATTTGAAATTTGACAATTTATTTTTGTCTTTCTCTTCTTACAACATTTATTCATAGATGATCAAAACCTGCATTTGCAATTCAAAGATCTAAATTAATCTGATTATAAGATAGGCGTGTATTAAATTCACAGTATCTTTTTTTCCAATATAAATAGGGGTCACTACATCATAACCTTTGCAAATTAAGCAAAGAAATTAAATGGCTTCTTTCATTATTACCTCATTTCTTGTATCTTTTCTTCTGTCCATTCTCTTCACATCATCAACCGTGAAGGGAGATTTAGTTAGTGATATTTGCGCCAAAACACCCAATGCTACTCTTTGCGAGACACTTATAAGATCAGATCCTCGTTCTAAAACCGCAGATCTTGAAACCCTAGGCGCCATCACATTCAACTTGACATCCAAACTTATCGACTCAACATCCGCTCTGGTAATTTCTCTTCGCGATAACGCAACGAACGCAACACTAAAAGGAGTATACTCAAAGTGTATTGACCAATATGCATTTGTAGAACTAAGTAGGGAAAATGCTGAGGGTTTTTTCGAGGCCAAAAAATGTGGACAAGTTGTCCATTTTATGAGTCGTTCAATTGGTGATTTATTGACATGTGATGGTAGCTTTTTTGAACATTCAGTGGTTGAAGATGAGAAGCTACAACAAGCTAGTTTTTCGTTGGAACAATATTGTAGTGCTATTATTGTTATGGCCATTCGTCTCTAGACCATAAAAACCGTATAGAATTTTTACAAATTTGTTAAGTGCTATAATATAAACTATTTTAGCTCCTTATATATGTTTATGTTAATTTTTCGTTGCTTGTAATCCTCTCAAGTCTCTTAAAACCAGTCTTGATCAAATATTCTACTTCCTAATTTTTCATGAAATACTTAGAAAATAATGGTCTTTGAATTCTTAAAATATCACTATTCCATCCATCAATTCTTAAAAGAAGAATTAACCCAATAGCCCCCGCGTGATCTCTTAAACTAAAAATAACATAAATATATATATATATATATATATATATATATATATATATATATATATATATGTATATATATATATATATATATATATATATATATATATATATATATACATACATACATATATATATATATGTATGTATGTATATATATATATATATATGTATATATGTATATATGTATGTATGTATGTATAAAATTTATATAAAATATATGTATTACTGTGTATAATCAATGTATAATCTAATTATACTGACTAGAAAGAGTAAATATTAAATCCGGCCGGCTATTTGTGAATCAATCCACTCTTAATATTAACAAAAGTCATCACTTTTAAGAAATATCTCAAAAGTCAATTGTAAACAAATTTTAACAATTAATAGAGATACTCATACATTAAGATGCATTCGGGGCCTAGTTTGGCATAGTTTGACTTGCCACAAAATTTAAGGAAGAAACGTGTCATTCTTTTTCTGACTAACTAAAAAAGAAAAATATCCAAAGTTTTCATTTTTGATCGAATTCCGTCTAGTAAGCCTCGAGATCTTACAAATGCTGTTGAGAATCGTCATTAACCAATCATGTATCGGGCAGAAAGACATGATGGCATGAAACTCGATTACTAAAAAGGAAAGAATATTACATAAATTGGGACGGAGAGAGTAGTGAAAAACAAAATGAAACTAAGGGAGGAGGATTTAATTTTACTTTTAATACATTATCTACTTCCCTTTTTGCTGCACGAAGACTTGAGGGAGGATTTAGTGGGGCGGAAGCACCGAACCCCCTTCGTCGAAAAATTACATTATATATATAAAGCAAAATTTATTTTGTGCCCTTACATATTATATTTTGAATCCCTTTGTCATAGCCTGAAAGCATAACTTACTGGTCGATGGGTTGGACCAACAACCTCACAAAGATTTTGAATCCTTTTAGCGAAAATTTTGCCTCCGCCACTGCTCGAGATTCATTTAGTTCCTCTTTATTGTTTGACAAGTGTAGCTTCTGTGTCATCTCTTTATAGTTCTTGCACTTTGGAATAATCTAATTTATCCTTGTATTATGTTCTTGTGATATATTTGAATATAGTCTAAGAAGACAAATTCCTCAATTGGCAAAGGTTGAGGTAATTGTGTCATAAGTCACAGTTTCGAGTTGTGTGCCAACGTGAATTAATTCTGGTAGTTAACTGAAGGAGGGTAGAGGGGTGGCCCTATCATCCCTGAGTTTCAAATGCTCTGGTCGGCTCCAGACGGATTTCTTCGTCATAAAAAATGTTTTCTCATACAAATGTTTATGAATTAGAGAATTATTTGATTGAAAGTTCACAAAAAAAAATGCTATAACCTCAATAAAAAAAATGAGAATATATCTAAAAAGGGAAAGAGAGAGAAACCAATCTTTTCCAACTATCATAACTATAGCAAATCTTAGAGAGTGAAGGCAACAAAAAGAAACAAGAAGAAAGAAGACACTAAAATTGGCTTTTCAAATATATAATTGGCTCCATTCTTTTTAGGTCCTTTGCGAAGAAGGTCTGCTCCACCATATACTCCTCTTCTCTGATGAACAACTTTATGCACATCCTTTCTTTCATTATTTGCAACTGCAAACAATTCATTTAGTTAATTATAAGTAATTTACACTAGTATTAAATATGGGAAAGCCAAGAAAAATTCAAGAATTAACCAAATGATGAAACATGAAGCTACTCTTGTAGAGAAGATCTTGAATCAAAATGATGTTTATTTATAAGGACATAGTTTGTTTCGATTTAATATTGATTATGGTTACTTAATAGGCAGTTATTATTAAATAATCATGTTCCAAAAAATTATTTTGAAGACATACATTAGTATTAGTTGAAAATATTTTCATGTATGATAATAAAAAATACCAGACCGATGCACAAAGCATTCCACATTCACGTAGGGTACGACCGTACGGGGAAGGACAACACCTCAAAGGGTGTAATGTAGACAACCTACCATAATGCAAGCATTAGTGGTTACTAATCAAAATTCTAAAAAAACAATTAAAAAGAAGAAGAACTTACTCTTTTCTTTGTTTTCATTAGGGAAGATAAGTTCATGATTTGTGGATTTTGGGGTGAATTTGCAAGTGGAGTATGGCAAAATTTGCAAGAATATAATGAGGCAAAGCCATGAAACTAATACAAGAACCTTCATGGCTATTTTTGTAAAATTAGTTCTACCTAAGAGTTAGTAAAGGATTTTAAGGGCTATTTATAAAGATTTGTATTTAAATGTCCAAAGAATCTTTAAAAGTTTGGCAAAAGAATTTTTCTAAGTGCAGCCAATGTGCTAGCTAGGAAAACACTAATGGAACAATGAAAATCAATTAGATTTTGAATTAAATTTAGGCGCAGCTTTTGAAAATGCAAAAAAAAAAAAGTGATATAAAAAATGAATCAAAATACTATTTAAAAAGTAGCTAAACAGAAATGTTATTCCTCATTCCAACACGTGTATGGTGGAACTAAAAGCATAATAGGGCAATTTTTGAGAATCTAATTCTCATTTACAAATCAAATTGTCCTAGTCATTAAAATTGTTAATCAAGAAATTTAAAAGATATTTACTAGTTATTTAATGGAATTATCAAATACCCCATCCTTTTCAGTTTATGTGACATTTGAAATTTATAGTCTTAAATATACTATAATATTTATGTGACTATAAAATCATGTCACTGAGAATAAATAAGACGATTAAAGTTAAATTATTTTAAATATAAAAATACGTTATTCCATTATATACGAACTAAAAAAATAATATCACATAAATTAGTCGATCCTTAAATTAAAAAAAGTAGGTAGTCAATTATTTGTTTATGTTTTAACAGTTTTATTCTTAGCAAATTAATAAAATTGGTGATTTCTAAATCGAGGACATAATTAAAAGAGTATAGATTTATTTTGAAGAGATAAGGTCATGAAAAGAAAAGAATTGATTCCCAACAGTCTTATAGGAGAAAGGAGATTTAGATTGATAATGGAATCCTTTTGTGCACCATATTTAAATCTAATGTCATATTCCAAAGTACATGACTTGCTTTATACCTTTCGTTTGCTCATAATTCAAGGGATTTGGGCGATAATTTATTTTCATTTAATGTGGTTTACTTTAATGGGATTGAATCCCCTCCGGTACTATTTTGCCCATTGATTTTTAATAGTGTTTGATATGTGTCATATGGACAACAGATAACCAATAGTTTGGCCCTAAAACGCCAAATTATAAGCAACAATCATGGCGAATCAATGACTATTGTTCATTAGGTCGTTTTTGATAGGCCCACAAAATTTTAGGCGATTCACAGCCGGTCGCCCGGATGCATGCAGAAGGCGTGGACTATAGCATACGAAAATCTGAGAATCGGACGAAATTCAAATTTTATGGCCCTAAAATGCCAAGAAACGAAAACTAGTCATTGCGAAGTGATGACTATTGTTACTTAGGTAAATTTTGAAGGGCTGGCAAAATTTTAATCAACTTGGGTCTGGTCGTCCGGATGCATGCAAATGGCGTAGGCTATAGCATACGAAAATCTGGGAATCAGACGAAATTTTAATTTTATGGTGCTAAAACACCAAAAAACGAGGAACGATCATGGCAAAGCGATGACTATTATTCCTTAGGTCATTTTGGATGGGCCAGTAAAATTTTAGGCAATTCAGGTCTGGTCATCCGGATGCATGTAGATGGTGGTGGCTATAGCACATGAAAATCTCGGAATCAGGCGGAATTCCAATTTTATGGCCCTAAAGCGCAAAAAAATGAGAGACGATTATGGCGAAGTGATGAAGATTTCTCCTTAGGTCATTTTTAATGAGTCAAAAAACTTTTAGAAGACCGGAGTCTGGCCATTCGGATGCACGCAGATGACTTGTGCTATAGTACACGAAAATTGAAAATCGGGCGAAATTTCAGTTTTATGATCCTAAAATGTCAAAAAATGAGGAACGACCATGGCTAAGTGATGACTATTATTTATTAGGTTGTTTTGTATGGACCGACAATATTTTAGGCGATCCGGGTCCGGTCGTCCGAACTCATGCAGATGGTGAGGTCTATAGCACACGAAAATTTGGGAATCGGGCGGAATTCCAGTTTTACGGCCGACAACACCAAAAAAAAAAGGAGAAACGTTTATGGAGAGGTGATAACTATTATTCTTTAGGTCATTTTTTATGGGCTAGCAAAATTTTAGGTGATCCAGGTTCGATCACTCGGACTCATGTGGATGGCATGGGCTGTGTACACGAAAATTAGGGAATCAAGAGAAATTCTAGTTTTATGGCCCTAAAAAGCCAAAAAATGAGGAATGGTCATGGCAAAGGGATTACTATGGTTCCTTAAGTCATTTTTGCTAAGCCAACTAAATTTTAGGTGATCCGGTTTCGATCGCCAGACCCATACATATGGCATGGGTTATAGCGCACGAAAATACGAGAATCGGGTGGAATTCTAGTTGTATGGCCTAAAAACAAGAAAGCATGAGTAACAGACAAGGCAAGCCGATGAATATTGTTCCTTAGGTCATTTTTTATGGGCCGATAAAATTATAGACAGTCCGTGTCCGGTCGCCCGGACCTATGCAAATAGCGTGGGCAGCTCATTAAAATGTGAAAATCGGTCGGTATTCTAGTTTTATGGCCCTAAATGCCAAAAAATGAGAGACGATCATGGCGAAGGGATGACTATTGTTCCTTAGGTCATTTTTAATGAGTTAGTAAAATATTAGGCAATCCGAGTCTGATCGTCCGGACTCATGTGAATGGCATGGGCTATATCACACGAAAATATGGGAATCAGGCGAAATTCTAATTTTATGCTTCTAAAAAGCCAAAATATTAGAAATAGTCATGGCAAGGAGATGACTATTGTTCCTTAGGACATTTTTCATGGGCCGACAAAATGTTTCGCAATTCAGATCTGATCGCCTGGGCCAATACAATTGGCCTAGGCTATAGCACACGAAAATCTTATAATCGGGCAAAATTTCAGTTATATAGCCCTAAAACACACAAAAAATATGAGAAACAGTTAAGGCGAGGCGATGACTATTTTTTAGTAGGTTGTGTTTGATTGGCTAACAAAAGTTTAGGCAATTCGGGTCCAGTCGCCCGAACCATGTCAGATGATGTGGGCTATATCATACCGAAATATAGAAATCAAGCGAAATTCATGTTTTATGGCCATAAAACACCAAAAAATGAGGAACAGTCATGGGAAGGCGATGACTATATTTCCATAGGTCATTTTCGTGGGTCGAAAAAATTTTCCGTGATCAGGGTCCCATCGCCGGATCCAGACAGATGGCGTGAGCTATAGCACACAAAAATCTAAGAATCAAGTGCCCTAAAACACCAAAAAATGAGTAACGGTCATTGAGAAATGATGACTATTGTTCCTTAGGTCATTTTTATGGGCCGGCAAAATTTTAGCTGATCTAGGTCAAGTCATCCGAAACTATATAGATGGCGTGGGTTGTGGACACGAAAATCTAAAAATCAGATGAAATTCCGATTTTATGTCCCTAAAATGCTAAAAACGAGGAACGATCATGGCAAGGCGCTAACTATTATTCTTTGAGTCATTTTTGAATGGCCAGCAAAATTTTTGGCAATCCCAATCTGGTCTCCCGGGCTCATTGTCGCTTTTCCTTTTTCTTGCGAAATTGGGTTTCGATACGTGACAACTCTTTTAAGGAAGGTGTAAAAAGAGAGAGTTGTCACCTAATGGATTTGAGGTGCGTTAGGACACCTATTTGCAAATAACTCTGGTTTAACCAGTTTGCATCATCAAAGATCGGGTAAGGGCTCAAATTACCTCGAATAGAAGGTATTAGGCACTCTTCAAGGTCCACAACTGTGGGTCCCAACCGAACTCAAATTATATAAATTAGTCATACAAACAAAAACAAAGAAATCAAGAAGTTTGGGAAGTTTTATTAAACACAAATAATTGATTTAAAGAAAAGACGGAGGGGGGTTCCTAAATTTTTTAGCCTAAAGGATCACCCCGTGCAACATAAATAATACTTCGTAACTCCTTCAAGATAGGGTGTTACTCGTATTATTCAGCGGACACAGACTATCATCTCCTGCTACCCGATTACTATCTTTAATTTGTTACCTAAAGCGTACTAGTTGATTCTAAACCATGCTTTATGTGTGCACTACCCGTCTCCTGCCTATGGTCCAGAAGGCATTTGGACCTCTATTTTGGTGGTTCTAGACTTAACTTAGGTTGTTCAAAAGGAGAAAACTAGGCGACATACAAAACAAGTTGGACTTCATGTAAAAGCAATTAAGGGCTAAAGTTAGCCTCCACACTTAGACAACAAATGCACGCAAACAAATTGGGCATTAAGCGTTGGACAATTTCAAAATTGAGCCAACTTAAAGCCGCTAAGCCCTATAGACATGATTTCTATGTGACCTCATGCAGGCAGGATCATATGCAAGGTGCAATCTTATAGACGTGATTTCTAAACAACTACACAGTTTAGGGAATCTGATATTGCATGCTGATTACAGATTATAAGTAATTCAGCCTATAGACATGATTTCTAGATGATTTACACAGCAGTTGGCAGTGACGACCATTGGAAATACTTAGAATTACTCAGTTTGATCCAATATGCATGCTTTCTAATAGTAACAGAGCTAAGCAACGAGAAAGTGTTGGCATTATAACATTAGCACTTAAAAAGCGAGTGGGATTACCCTATAGGCAGGATTTCTACAATTAGCGATTGAACTGGTTTTAGCTCCTATAGACATGTCTCGTAAGTGAATAATTATAACAACAGTACATTAACCAATTAAAACCATATATGCATGATTCCTAAAATGCAGATTTGTAGAACATAAACTAACATAACCCTATGGTCATAGTATCTAATGAATATGTTGTAATGCAAATTGAAACATTGGTCATTTTATTTCCTATAGGCATGATATATAACAAACATGTAGAAACAGAATATGTTAAATGAATTAAGCACTCAAGTCCTATAGGCAAGTTATCTACACACATAGTAGCAGAACATGTTCGAGCAAATTATACACCTATAGGCTGGATTTCAACCCACTCATGTAAAAATTAGAATAAACTCATTTTTTCAATTTTACTAACACCCAATTGTTATTACAAAATCATTATAGACCCAATGAGCGAAATAAATTACAAAATAGCTATAGTGGGCCTAAAACGGGCCCAAAGTATACCCAACCTGGCCAGGCCTTCGATATCATATCCAACAGGCTTCAACATAATCCAAAAACAATCTTCATAGCCAAAACCCAGTAGCCAAAGTTAATCAACAGCCACTTTCACAAACCAACTAGTTTATCTAGTAGGTGAAAATGGGTGCAAAATTGAGCAATTAGGAAAAGTGGCAAAGAGCCTTGGACCCTAGTACGTCAGAGTTCCCAAAGGCTTCAAGAACCCAGGGTAGTGCTCACACTAGGGAGGTTGATAGAGGAGACTTAGGGAGGAAGGCTTTGGCTTTCAGCCAGCCCCAGAATTAAACTCATGACAAGAAACAACCAACGAAAATAATAATAAAGTAATAGGTTTGGAAAAGCATTTGCAAACTTATAAGACAATCGCATAATGAACATGAACTAGCATATTGGGCAGGGTACCTATATGACAACAGATAAAGAGTCTAGGATTGCAAAGTTAACAGGCAAGGGCATTTGGCTAATAAAACCAAGTGATGACACTAATTTAGAACTTAAAGGATCGGATTATACCAAACTCAAGATTAAACAGTATAATACAAACAGGACCAGGTATCATAGAGGGCATTAGTCAAAGAAGATTAGTTTCAAAAAGATCACAAGTTATTAGAGATATAGATTGGTCATGGCAAGGACACATAGAGTGGCAACAATAGTAATAAGAGTATACAACATTTAGAGCAAAGGTCTTAAACAAGGTGGGGCAGGTCAATAACATCAATTAACCACTAGAAATTCATAATTAGGCAAAGGAACATGGATTAAACCATGTAATCAAAATAACACTAACTAAGCATGCTTTATTCTGTCTAAATTAACTAAGTTAGGTGCAAAGACATCATTAAGCTAGCAATTATAGGCAGAATTAAACAGGAAAAGAGTCAGGAGAACATATTAGATCATGCAATTCAGAGAACATGCTAATTAGAACGTAATAAACATTGCGAAGGTTAGAAACTAACCAGTGATTGTTCAATAAACAAGAAAAGAACAGCAGCAAGGATCCAGAGTCTCGAATGTGTTAAGTTCCAAGAGTTTCAAGAACTCAGGGCAGTGCTCACTCCCAAGAGAGGTCGAGAAAAGTAGAAATCCGATGGCCTTGGCTTTCAGCCGGCCAAGAGCCAAATAGAACAGAGTAGTAAGCAAATACAAAATAGAAACCTTAACTTTTGGTGAAAAATAGTGATTGAAGTTCTGTCCAGAAAGGGTAGGGGGAATGGATTTTTATAGTAGCAAAATTAAACATACAAACAAGAAAAAACAACCAATCAATCTTAAAAAAAGGAAAGAATAGAATGTGAAATTGATTCAGAATTAATTTAGGAGAATTCAAGCAAACCCTAGTTTTTAGGAAAAACAAATATTACCAGAATATACAAGAAAATAGTAATATAGTATGAATATAGACATAATAGCACTTAAAATTGAAGAATCGAACCAATTTTAGTTCGATCTAAAGAGATCTGAAACTAGTTTTAGGGTAAGTAAGGATCAACAGAAAATATACAGAGATTCGTACCCTTAATAGAACAAAGTATGAATATAGACAGAATAGCAGAAAGATCAAGGATTTGAACTGATTTTGGTTCGATCTTGAGGAGATCTGCTTTCCATGTTTAGGTAAGTAGTATAGAAGAGTAACCAGTACCAGGGAGAGGCCGTATATGGCAAAGAATAACCATGGAATCCCATATTAGGTGGGATTATGAGAGATTTTAGGGGGGCGACGGCTAGGGTTCTTAGTAAGGGGAAGGGAGGTGAGGATATGAGGGCGGCGCACAGTGAGAATGAGGTTAAGGTTAGGGGGTTTGTAGTTAAAGGGGGTGGTTTGATGTGGGCCATTGATCTCAGAGATCAGCGACCACGATTCGAAGGGAGCTGGGTCTTGTTTGTTTGGATGGGTCGCGATCGGGTTATGAGGTTGGGTTAATTTGGTTTGGGCTAGTGTATTAGGTTTTGGGCCATTGCTTGGTCCGAAAATAGGTACAATTCAGGATAATTTTTAAATACCCAATAGTTAACAAAAAACAATTTATAAAAGTAATTAATAAATAACAAAGATATTATTTGTGCACTAAAATGATTAAAAATGACTACTCAACATTATAAAAATATAAAAAGTTATTTTTTGCATAAATAATGTAATTATACATGAATATGGGCTATTATTGCAAAAATATGCAATTAGCCCTAAAAATGCAAATATAATTACTCCCTCCATTTCAATTTATGTGAACCTATTTGACTGGGCACGGAGTTTAAGAAAAGAGAGAAGACTTTTGAACTTGTGGTGTAAAATGAAGCACATATATTTTGTGTGACTATAAATCATTGCATAAAAGTAAATTATTTTCAAATAGGGAAAGAGGTCATTCTTTTTGGCACAGACTAAAAAGGAAATAGGTTCACATAAATTGAAATGGAGGGAGTATAAAATAAGTAGTAAAATATTTAAAAACATTCATTGTGACGTCTCGGCCAGTCGTCTCATGAGTTACCTCTCTGTTTCCCCCATTTTGCTTCTTATTACTTTTTTTATTGGTTCTATACATGATCCGGTTGGTTGGCTCGGGTTCGGAAATGTTTTGGTAAGGTTCGAGACACTTAGTCTCTTTGTAGGAAGCTTAAGTTGGAAAATATGAACCGGATGTTGACTTATGTGTTAGAGGGCTCAGCTGGGAGTTTCGATGGTTCGGATAGCTTCGGGAGGTGATTTGGGACTTAGGAGCGTGATCGGAATGTGTTTTGGAGGTCCGGAGTAGATTTAGGCTTGAATTGGCGAAATTGGAATTTTAGCGTTTTCCAGTTGATAGGTGAGATTTTGATATAGGGGTCGGAATGAAATTCTGGGAGTTGTAGTAGTTCTGTTGTGTCTTTTGGGGTGTTTGTTAGAAATTTAGGTCATTCGGATGTGGTTAGGTAGACTTTTCGATTAAAAGCGTAATTCAGAAGATTTTGGAACCTTAGGCTAGAATTCGATGTGTTTTTGGTAATTCGATGTTGTTTGAGGTATTTTGAGGAGTGTTACAAGTTTGAGTAGTGGTAAATGATGTGTTTGTGCTTTTGGTTAAGGTCCCAGAGGCCTCAGGGTGATTTCGGATGCTTGGCGGAAAGTTTGGAAGTTGGTTTGGCAGTTGAAGTGTTGGAACTGCTGTCATAGCCACATCTGCGGTTGGGAGGCCGTCGCAGATGCGGAAAAGAGACGCAGAAGCGGAAGGGGGATAATGAGAGCTGGAGCCGCAGAAGCGGCTAGGTAGGCGCACTTGCGGTAGCGTAGGTGCGGGAATTTCTTCACAGATGCGGCGCCTGGAATTTTAAGTGGCGACCGCAGAAGCGGTGCCCGGACCGCAAAAGCGGTTTTGCAGGAGTGAGATATGGTCCGCATGTGCAAAAATCCTGGGCCAAAAGGTATAAAATATTTCCTTCGCGAACTTTTGGGTTATTCCACCATTTCTAAGTCGGTTTTGGAGCTTTTTGGAAGATTTTAAAGAGGGATTCAAGGGATAACATCTGGAGGTAAGATTGTTGAACTTAAAACTTGTTTCTATGGTATTATTTCACTGATTAGAGCTGTAATTATGGAAATTAAGGGTTGGAATTTGGGGGAAACTAGGGCTTGGTATTGGAGACCTAGACTTGAGGATTTGAGGGGCCATTTGTGGTCGGATTTTGGGACTTTTGATATGCATGAACTCACGGGGAGATAAGGAATCTATTGATGCAAATTTTATCGAATTTCGAGATGTGGGCCCGGGGTCGGGTTTTGGTTAATTTCAGGATTTATGTTGTAAAATGATTATTTTTGCATGGGCTTCGTTCCCTTAGCATATTTTGACGTCGTGATTCTGATTTTGGATAGATTCGACGCGAGTTGAGGCCGATTCGAGGGGCAAAGGCATCGCGGGCTAGAGTTTGGGCCAGATTGAGGTGAGTAATGATTTTAAATTTCGTCCTGAGGGTATTAAACCCCGGATTACACATCGTTGTGCTATATTGAGGTGACACACATGCTAGATGACGAGCGTGGGATCGTGCACCATTGGGGATCGTGACTTAGTCCGTCCTGAATGACTGTTTTACCACGTATTTGATTGAAAACCGTTTGCGATTATCATGTTTTGGGCGGAATGCAATATGTGGGCCTCGTGCCAATTATTTGGATCCTTAGGGGATTTTTACTAATATTTCCTTATTGTTTTGACTTTATACTTGTACTCAGTCATGCTATATTCTACTGTTTTCATAACTCAACTATGTTTACTCTGTTTTAATACATTAAATGATATTTTAAATGATAATTTGGGCTGAGGATCATGTGTTACTGTTGTCCGAGTGGCTTATGAGATTCTGACTGAGTAAGGCCGAGGGCCTGTGTTGTGAGGATACACTGATTTATGATTATGAGGCCGAGAGCCTGAGTTGTACGCCACGAGGTGGCTTGATGTGAGGCCGATAGCGTATTGATTATGCCATGATATGGCTTGATATTGCGCTTGGTCCGTAAGAGGCCCCTCTCGGAGTCTGCACACCCCTAGTGGGCGCGGGTACCCATTGTGATATGAGATATAGCCCGAGGGGCTGGTGTTGTTCCATGTGTTGCCCGAGGGGCTGATTTGGTTGGTATTATGCCCGAGGGGCGGTTCTTTATGTGTTTATCTTTTCTGGCTGCCTGTCATTTACTTGCTTAAGTGTTAAAAGGGTATGTTAAAGAAGCTTAAACTGGACTAAGGCGACTTTATATGTTTTCACTGTGTCATTGCTTTTACTAGCTTTAAATTGCTTCTTTATAGCATGTTGATGTGCCTTTACGTGATCTCTTATCGCCCAGTCTTCATTTATTATTATTACTCACTAAACTGGAGTACTCACTTTACTCCCTGCACCTCGTGTGCAGATTCAGGCGCTTTAGTCCTGCTTGCGAGGGTTGAGAGCTTCCAGCAGATTCAGAGATTTACTAGGTAGCTGCTCGGTTCGCAACCCAGTATTTCACCCTCTATCTTATTTTCTCCTGTTTTAGTTCTATAATAGACTATGTAGACTCTTTCTGTTTCAAATAGGTTAGTAGATGCTCATGACTGGTGACACCCCGATGTCGGGCTATGTCTATTCCACAATTGTACTGTTTCACCTTATTTTGGGATTATTATTATGTTAAAGACTTAATTTGTATGATTTTTAATTGCTTAAAATGAATTGGGAGTGTGTCGGCTGGCCTTGTCTTCACGAGAGACACCATCACGATCTGGTCTGGGTTTAGGGTCGTGACAAGTTGGTATCAATAGGTTTCACGAGTCATGAGCAGGTTTAGTAGAGTCTCGCGAATCGGTACAGAGACGTCTGTATTTATCCTCGAGATGCTACAAAACCTTTAGGAAAAACTTCATATTCTTGAAATTCTTGTCGTGCGAATCTGTTGATCCGAGTACTAAATTTCTGTTATTCTATTATCTCACAGATGGTGAGGACACGCGCTACCGGTCATGATAGACAACCACCAGTACCACCAGCTATGGTCACTAGATTTCGAGGACGCGGTCGGGGTCGCAGTAGGAGCACAGGTGTGGCTCGCACATTAGCTAGGGCAGTACCTGCAGATCCATTAGCCGCCCCAGTTCAGGATCAGATCCCAGTTGTGGACGCTCCAGCAGCACCAGCTCAGGCACCAACTGTGCCTATTGTGATTCCGGGTCTTCAAGTGGCCTTGGCTCAGATTCTATCAGTTTGCACTGGCCTAGCTCAGGTGGTCTCACTTACTACAGTCATAACTACTTCTCAGGCAGGGGGAGGCAATTAGACTCACGTCGCTCACACACCTGAGTAGGTCGTGCAGGGACTTCAGACATCGGGGGTACATCCAGCCTAACCGGTTGCAATTGCTCAGGACTATGTAGCTCCTGCCATGCCAGAGGATGAGCAGCGCAGGTTGGAGAGGTTTGGTAGACTTCAGCCTCCGACTTTCAGTGGTGTAGAGGGCGAGGATACCCAGGGTTTCTTGGATAAGTGTCAGAGGATGCTTCATACAACGGGTATTCTAGAGACCAGCGAGGTCGCTTTCACTACTTTTCAGTTTTCTAGAGCTGCCTTTACTTGGTCGGAGTCTTCTGAGAGGCGTAGGCATGTTGGTGCAGCACTTCTTACCTGGCAGCAGTTATGTGTTCTCTTTTTGGAGAAGTATGTATCGCAGTCTCGCTGAGAGGAGCTGCGCAGGCAGTTTGAGTCGTTGCGTCAGGGAGAGATGACTGTGATGCAGTATGAGATGAGGTTCTCCGAGTTAGCTCGTCATGCAATTTGGTTGGTTTCGATAGATAGAGAGAGGATTAGGAGGTTTGTTGATGACCTCACTTATCAGCTTCGTATTCTCATGACCAAAGAGAGGGTGACTGGTGCTACTTTTGAGGAGGTTATAGACATTGCTCGTGAGATTGAGTCAGTTCATCGCCAGGAGCGAGAGGGAGGCCAAGAGGCCTCGAGGATTTGGTAGTAAAGGTGGTGCTCCTTCGAGAGGTTAGTTTCAGCACGGTAGAGGTCGTCCATTCAGGCATGCTCAGTCAGCTCACCCAGGTTATCGTAGGGCGTCATCGCGTCATGGTTCACACAGTTCTCATCAGGGCCAGTCATCACTTAGTGCGCTTCCAGCTTAGAGTTCGTCCTGTGCTCCATCAGTACAGGGCTCTTCTATGCCAGGTGCATCTGCTAGTCATTTCTGTGCTAGGGGTTCCCTTCAGTCTCCGTCTCTAACACCCGGGAGTTGCTATGAGTGTGGAAAGATGGTTCATATATAGAGGCAGTGTCCTCGTCGTCTTACGAGTTTGTCTCAGTAGAGAAGTCAACCATCGGCTTCAGCGCCGGTTACTTCACCACCACCCACCCAGATAGGGGCGGAGGTCAGTCAGCTAGGGGTCACCTTAGAGGGGGAGGTCGATCAAATGGCGGTCAGACCCGTTTCTATACACTTCCAGCTAGACCCGATGTTATTGCTTCCGATGTTGTTATTATAGGTATTGTCTCAGTTTGCCACAGAGATGCTTCAGTATTATTTGATCCCGGTTCCACCTTTTATTATGTGTCATCATACTTTGATCGTTATTTGGATACGCCTCGTGAGTCTCTTGTTTCACCTATTCATGTATCTACTCCGATGGGCGATACTATTGTTGTAGACAGTGTGTACCGGTCGTGTGTGGTGACTATTGGGGGTCTGGAGACTTGAGTGGATCCGTTGTTATTATGTATGGTAGACTTCGATGTTATTTTGGGCATGGATTGGCTATCTCCGTGTCGTGCTATTCTGGACTGTCATGCTAAGGCAGTGACATTAGCTATACCAGGTGTGCCACGAATTGAGTGGCAAGGTTTGACTGATTATGTTCCCAGTAGGGTAATTTCATTCATGAAGACCCATCGTATGGTTGGGAAGAGTTGTCTTTCGTATCTAGCCTTTGTGAAGGATGTCGATGCAGAGACTCCCAGTATTGATTCTATTCCAGTTGTGAGGGATTTTCCCGATATGATTCCTGCAGACCTATCGGGCATGTCGTCAGACAGGGATATTGATTTTGGTATTGACCTGGTGCCGGGCACTCAACCCATTTCTATTCCACCGTATCGTATGGCACCAGCGGAGTTGAAGGAGTTAAAGGAGCAGCTTCAGGAACTCCTTGATAAGGGGTTCACTCGGCCTAGTGTGTCTCCTTGGGGTGCGCCGGTTCTATTTGTGAAGAAGAAGGATGGCACAATGAGGATGTGCATTGATTATAGGCAGTTGAACAAAGTAACAATTAAGAACAAGTATCCTTTGCCTCACATTGATGATTTATTCGACCAGTTTCAGGGAGAGAGAGTGTTCTCCAAGATTGATCTTCGTTCAGGTCATCACCAGTTGAAGATCAGGGACTCGGATAATCTTAAGACGGCTTTCAGGACCCGATATGGTAATTATGATTTCTTGGTAATGTCTTTTGGGCTGACCAATGCCCCAGCAGTGTTCATGCATTTTAAGTAGCGCAGGTGCGGGAATTTCTTCGCAGATGCGGCGCCTAGAATTTTAAGTAGCGACCATAGAAGCGATGCTCGGACCGCAGAAACGATTTCGCAGGAACGAGATATGGTCTGCATGTGCGAAAAGCCTGGACCAGAAGGTATAAAATATTTCCTACGCGAATTTTTGGGTTATTCCACCATTTCTAAGTCGGTTTTGGAGCTTTTTGGAAGATTTTGAAGAGGGATTCAAGGGATAACGTCTGGAGGTAAGATTGTTGAACCTAAAATGCGTTTCTATGGTATTATTTCATAGATTAGAGCTATAATTATGGAAAATAATTTGGAAATTGGGGGAAACTAGGGCTTGGTAGTGGAGACCTAGACTTGAGGATTTGAGGGGCCATTTGTGGTCGGATTTTGGGACTTTTGATATGCATGAACTTGCGGGGAGATAAGGAATCTATTGATGCAAATTTTATCGAATTCCGAGACGTGGGCCCAGGGTCGGGTTTTGGTTAATTTCGGAATTTATGTTGTAAAATGATTACTTTTGCATGGGCTTCGTTCCCTTAGCATATTTTGACGTTGTGATTCTAATTTTGGATAGATTCGACGCGAGTTAAGGCCGATTCAAGGGGAAAAGGCATCGCGGGCTAGAGTTTGGACCAGATTGAGGTGAGTAATGATTTTAAATGTTGTCCTGAGGGTATGAAACCCCGGATTACACATCGTTGTGCTATATTGAGGTGACACACACGCTAGATGATGAGCGTGGGGTCGTGCACTGTTGGGGATCGTGACTTACTCCGCCCCGAATGACTGTTTTACTATGTATTTGATTAAAAAGCATTTGCTATCATCATGTTTTGGGCGGAATGCAATATGTGGGCCTCGTGCTAACTATTTGGACCCTTAGGGGATTTTTACTGATATTTCCTTACTGTTTTGACTTTATACTTGTACTCAGTCATGCTATATTCTACTGTTTTCATAACTCAACCATGTTTACTCTGTTTTAATACATTAAATGATATTTTAAATGATAAATTGGGCTAAGCATCATGTTTTACTGTTGTCCGAGTGGCTTATGAGATTCTGACTGAGTAAGGCCGAGGGCCTGTGTTGTGAGAATACACTGATTTATGATTATGAGGCCGAGAGCCTGAGTTGTACGCCACGAAGTGGCTTGATGTGAGGCTGATAGCCTATTGATTATGCCACGAAATGGCTTGATATTGTGCTTGGGCCGTAAGAGGCCCCTCCCGGAGTCTGCACACCCCTAGTGGGCGCGGGTACCCATTGTGATATGAGATATAACCCGAGGGGCTGGTGTTATTCCATGTGTTGCCCGAGGGGCTGATTCGGTTGGTATTATGCCCGAGGGGCGGTTCTTTATATGTTTATCTTTTCTAGCTGCATGTCATTTACTTGCTTAACTGTTAAAAAGGTATGTTAAAGAAGCTTAAATTTAACTAAGGTGACTTTATATGTTTTCACTGTGTCATTGCTTTTACTAGCTTTAAATTGCTTCTTTATAGCATGTTGATGTGCCTTTACGTGATTTCTTATCGCCTAGTCTTCATTTACTACAATTACTCACTGAGCTGGAGTACTCACTTTACTCCCTGCACCTCGTGTGAAGATTTAGGCGCTTCAGTCCTGCTTGCGAGGGAATAAGCACGTGATTTTTGCCCTATATGAGAATTACTCCCAAAAATTCAAAATAAAACAATTTTCCTTTTGTGTGCAATTTTGAGGATTTTTGGATAATTATTTGTATTTGTCCATGCATGTTTATTTGTAAATTAATAAAAAATACAAAAATATGCCGCATTTACATTTAGGATATAATTCTACAATTAGAAGTAATTAAGTTTGTTTTACAAGGATGAAAATTACAAAAATATGCATCGTTTGCATTTTTAGCATTCAATGTCAAATTGTACAATTTTGTTTTAATTGATGTTTAATTATGTATGATAATTATTGTTAGGAATTAATTAGTATTTTTGATAAGTTAATTTAGTTTATAACTTAATTTATAATTTTAGTTTTATTAATTAGAAAGTAAAAGAAAAGAGAGCAAAATATATAAAGAAAATCGGAATTGGGCCTCTTCTTCAATTTTGAACCTAGGCCCAAAACACCTCTACCCAACCCAAAACCCTTGACCCAAGCCCAACCGCCCCCCATCCGACCACACGAGCCCCCCCTCACTATTTCTCTCATTTTTTGTTTTGTTACCTAAAAACCCCCTAAACACACCCCCATCTAACCATACGACCCCCCCTCTCTTCATCTTCTTCGTCCAAACAAACCAGTCCAAAAACCAGTCGACCCCCCTGTCCGTCATTGACGAGCTGTGTCGACCCCCAAGCTTCACCTGTTGCTCCTTCATCTTCTTCATCAACGTCCTCCACCTCAAGCTCCCATGGCTGCCTTTTTTCTGCTTCGCCTTCGTCTTCGTCGGTGCAGCCAGCTCCTCCACGTCCAACAGCCCACGACCATGTCCCTCTCGAAACCAACCGACTCCCATGGCTTCCCTTCTGCATCTACTTCACCTCACCTCCGGCGACCACCCTCCAAACGACCCCTCCAGCGCTGCTGCGTCAACCAGTCACGCTGCCTCATCATCCACCAGCAGCGGCTCCATCTCATCGTCGAGGTCGTCCACCATGCAGCAGCGTTAACCATTGTCCGGCCATGAACACCACCCAAACCACCATTGCTGCTGCCCTCCCGTCGAGCTCCAGTAGCCACTGCTGCTGTTTCACCTCAACACACACACACGCACTTATTCATTTTTCTTCTCAATCATCTTTGTCCCATTTTTCTCTCATTTTCCACTTTGCAAACTTCCCTTTGAAATCCTAAAAGAAGAAGAAATGGCAGATCAGCACATAGATGATTAGATCTCTGAATTCAAAGAAGCTTTCAGCCTTTTCGATAAAGATGGAGATGGTTGCATCACCACTAAGGAGCTTAGGACAGTGATGCGGTCGTTGGGACAAAATCCAACTGAGGTTGAGCTTCAAGACATGATCAATGAAGTAGATGCTGATGGAAATGGAACCATTGATTTCCCGGAGTTCCTTAACCTGATGGCTCGCAAGATGAAAGACACTGATTCTAAGGAGGAGCTCAAGGAAGCTTTCAGTGTGTTCGACAAGGATCAGAACAGATTTATTTCTGCAGCTGAGCTGCACCATGTCATGACAAACCTAGGCGAGAAGCTTACTGATGAAGAAGTTGATGAGATGATTCGTGAAGCTGATGTGGATGGTGATGGCCAGATCAACTATGAGGAGTTCGTCAAAGTCATGATGGCCAGGTGAGAACTGATCAACTCGACTTAATTCTTAGAAGTAAAAAATTACAAAAGAAGAAGAAGCTGGAAACAGGGCAGATTTGTTTCCGTTCAATTTGTTACTGTTATTGAATCTGAGAGTATGTTTGTTGTTAAAAATATTGTTCAGTCAAAAATATTGAGTTTCTAGCTTAAATTTGTTGACGAAATTTGATTAGAAATTGGTTATAGCTGCTGTATTTTGGTTAGATTGATTAGGTGAATTGGTTACAGCTGATGGGGGTAGAATGGTAAATTGCAGTATTTTCAAGGGCATTTTCGGGATTTTAAAGGAGTCTTAAAAATAATTAATGAGTGCTCTGTCCACTAAGAATTAAATAATATTAAAATAATACGTAGTGGGGGACAAGACATAATGGTGGGGAATTAATACATTGTTTAATATAGTGGGGGACAAAATATGCGGTAGTGGGGCAATAAGTGATTTAAATAAGGGAAAGATATGTGTTAGTGGGAATTAATACATTGTTTAATATAGTGGGAGACAAAACATTAGGTAGTGGGAAGTTAAAGGGGGATGGGTAGAAGATAGTGGGATTTTAGTTTAAAATGCTTTAAGTTTGTAAATAAATGGGGGGAGGTTTTCTGAATTGGAAAGGGGAATTCGAGAGAGAAGAAGAAAAATAAGAAAAAATTGGCTGAATATTGAGGAAAAATTTGGAAGGAAATTCGAAAGAGAGAGTAGTATACACCCGATATACATGCTGCATACACTGGATATACAGAGGGGTCAGAATTTAAGGGTTAAACATTAACTGGTCTTTCAATCTAAAAAAGATTCACTTTGTTTCTGCCCGTTGATTGTTGTTGGTGTTTCTAGATTTTCATCTGATTTGTTCTTGTGTTTGGCTGGTTATTTGCTACTACTTCACTGGTTATTGCTGGATTTTGTTTGATTTTAAAATTTGTCACTGGTTTCTCGTTGCTGTTTGTTACTGGTTGCGGGCTGTTGCTATGTTACATTACTACTTTGCTGACCTTTTTTTTTTGTATTGGCAATACCAGGTACACAACTGTAACTTTGGCATATTGTAAGCTGAAATGTGAAAGCATGAATACATATGAAGAATGGAACTTTGAAGTTTTAATTTAGCTTTTTCTTTGTTTCTTTTACTAATTGTGTTTAGGCTATCTCATGTATTATTATTCTGTAAATTTCTGTCGCTTTGCATAACTAGGCATCTTGTAGTGATGTATTAAATAATACTTTGCTTTAACTTGATTATTAGGCAGTATATATTTAAGCATGCTCATTACTGTCAAACTGTTTAATAATTGGAATAAGAGGAAAATAACATAAGTTGGTCTTTAGTGAATCGGCTTGGCAAAACTGATTAAGTTCACTAGCTATGAAGGTTTTAATATTGTCAACATTAGGTTAATCATGAACATGTAGCTAAATTTAGTTAAAGCATGAATTTATATTAATTTCGCGAATTAGGAATTATGACATGATTTGAGTTCAAACAAGACGAGTTAATGTTTAAATTTAATAAACTTTCGAATATGCATTAGTAATTAAGATTGATTCTAGTTTCAAATAGTTGTAAATAATTAATTCCAACGGTTCAAGTCATCTAACAATGCGAGTTTAATTTAGTTATAGGATAATTAGTTTCTTTTGAATATATTATTTGTCGATTCCGTATTTTATTTATAATTTCAATTTTAGTAATATTCCTTTCCGTTAACATTTGTCTTAATCTAGCATTTAATATGTTACGCTTTTTTAAAAAAGCATGTAATTAATTAGGATTTTTTCTCTTTTATTTTAGAGACGAATTTAATAGAAATGTAGTCACTTTAGGATATCCTTAAAATAAATGAGGCGTGCTTCGCCAAAATAAATACAAAATCGTGGGGCCCTCAATAATTATTTGTTTTAAAATACTTAGATTCCGGGACGGGCCATTTAGCAAATTCCACGGCCCTACCCAAAATAATAACAACGCGTTAGTCATTAGGCGCATATTTAATAATGTTATTTTCCTAAACTCGGGTGCACATTTATGTGACCCAAATCCAAATCTCAATGGAGTCGAAGTGTGTCGACGACCACAGGTACATTGACTGTGACGTGGTTCGAGATATATTTTCACGATGTTGCAATTCTCGATAAAAATAATAATAATGATAAAAGCGGTTAAAAGTTAAAATTCGCACATATGTTCAACATGTATGATATCAGATAATCAAGCCGAATATGATAGTTGAGCGACCGTGCTAGAACCACGGAACTCGGGAATGCCTAACACCTTCTCCTGGGTTAACAGAATTCCTTATCCGGATTTCTGGCGCGCAGACTGTTAAACAGAGTCAATATTTTCATCGATTCGGGATTAAAACCGATGACTTGGGACACCATAAATCTCCTAAGTGGCGACTCTGATTCTTAAATAGTAAATCTCGTTTCGATTGTCCTTTAATTGGAAAAAACTCCCTTCCGCGCCCCTTTGAGGCGGCGCGGGCGAAAAAGGAGGTGCGACAGCTCTGACGACTCTGCTGGGGATAAAACCCAAAACTTCTGGTTCAGGGTTCAAGAATTCGAGCTTAGAATAATTGTTATAATTGGCTTTATTTATTATCTGATTTTATTGCATGTTTGAGCCTAATGTGCTAAATGCCGCTTTTTACCGCTTTGATATTATCTGAACTGTATATAAACTGTGCCGAAACCCCTCTCTTCTTACCTCCGGGGATGTGCTTGCTGGTCGAGACTCCCTATTCTGTTAGTGTCAATACCCGAAATAAGAAAGAGGTCGGACAAGTTACTAAGCCGGATGGCCTTTTGGTTCCCGGTACGTAGCCCCCTCCTCGACTCGAGTTGTCCACTCGGGTACACAGTCTAGAACATATACCCAGGATAAACCTAGTATAACAAAACCTCATGTCGGATCCCTAGTAGGAACGCTTATTTGCATCATGTTGCATTTGACTTAGGGGTCTCAACACAGGGGTTGAGTCCGTCTAGGACAAGCAACCTGAAATGAAAAAAGACCATCCTGCTGCATCCTGTTTGTTTTGCACATTTATTTGCTGCAAACTTGCATGTTGACCGGTTTCTGAAAATACTTATTGAAAAAAAAGAAAAATAGCAGTGGAGAAAAATAAAACCAATGTCTAAGTAGTGTCAAAACCCTGAAAAATGAAAAAAAATTGTCTTTTTTAGTTTGATTTATTTGAAAAACAAAAGAAAGGAGTCTTGTTTACAAGTTTAGTTTATGTTGCCCGAACTACGCGGGTCTGATTCTCACCGGATGTGAGATACGTAGGCAAACCTCTTCGGTTCCGGCCCACCATATTCAAAAAAAAAAAGAACCAAAAATATTTTCATTACTTCCAAAAAATATTTTCCATTACTTGCTTCTTTAGAAAGTCTTTCTTTTAGACCTCAATTTTTTTAAAAACAATATATATAATACAAAAATATTTCCTTTTAATCGCTCTCAAAATCCAAAAATATTTGTTTAAAAAATTCAAAAGAAAATTCAAGATTCAAAAATATTTTTCTTTTCTTTTGTAGTATTTCTTTCATAAATTCAGACTAATAGTCCAAAATATTTCCTTTTTCTTTAGAATATTTTTCGAAATTTCCAAAAAAAAAGAAGAAGGAAAAGAAGTTAAAATTCAAAAAAAAATATTTCTTTAGTCGTCGTTTCTTTTCAAAAAATAATAAAAAAAAAACAAATTAAAATCCAAAAATATTTTCTCTCTTCTTTGTAAGTATTTTATTCGGAAAAAGAAGTTAGTTTATTTCCTTTATTCCTGATCGGCCCGAACTACGCCGGTTTGATTCTCACAGGATGTGAGATACGTAGGCAACCCTCATCGGGTCCAACCTCCCCTTTTGCTAAAATGGCCAAAAAATATGTCAAATTTTAATTTCATCATAAAGAAGTCGGGTGACGCTATTTTGTCAAAACATAGCCGAATGTTCCCGAAAGGGAGGCCGGAAGGCTGACTTTGCATAAACAGCCACCTTTGGGTCATTTTTTTAGATTTGGTCCAGTTGACCCACACAGCCTTAAAAATCTTCGTCCCCGAGACGCTGAAAGGCCGTGTCTGCAATATTGGGTCTTCTATTTTGAAAAAAAAAGTCATAAATAAGCCGGGTGATGCTGTTTTTGTCAAAAATAGCCGAATGTTCCCGAAAGAGGCGCCGAAAGGCTGACTTTGCATAAACATCCACCTTTGGGTCATTTGTTTTAGATTTTGGCCAATTGACCCACACAGCCTTAAAATCTTCGCCGCCAAGGTGCTAAAAGGCCGTCTTTGCAAAACCTGGCCTTTTAATTTTAATTTGAAAAAAAAAGGAGTCAGTGGTCAAGCAAATACCGCTTAAATTTTTAGTCAAAATAAGTCATCCCAGCTTCGGAGATGTATTAAACCGTTCTTGCCGAAATAGCTTTAGAGTATCTTTCAGTTGTCGAAAGGATATTTTCGTAAAAAAACGGACCAGTTTGTAGTGTCATAAAATAATCCTCCACGGCCTCAAAATTCATGTGAAATTAGGAAGGGGCCACGTTTGTAAAAACAACCATTTGGTTAAAATTAGCAAATAGGGAAAGGAATCTGGCCATTTGTTTTTGAGTTTGTAATTCTTTTGATTAAGGTGTGGTATGTTTTGATTTTCAAGTCTGTAGTTCGTCTTTTCGTCAAAATCTGTTAGTATGGTCAGCTTTTAAACCATTGTAATCATGTTTGTTTTATTATGAAAATTGAAAATTCAAAAAAAAAATAATAAAATATTTTATTGTTGTTTATCTTTTTTGGTCCGAACTACGCAAGGTCTGATTCATGCGAGTCATGATACGTAGGCAATCTCCATAAGATTCGACCACATAAAAAAAACAAATAAAGAAAAAAAAGAAAAAGAAAAATCGGAAAAAAAAGGAAAAAGATGTTGTTAGTAATAAGGACCGACTGAGTCCATTCTAACATGTTTTGTTTTGCATTGTGAAGAAAGTTGAGGTGGTCGGTTTGTGGTAAGATGGAAACACAAGATCCAAGGAAAATGATAATTGACATCGAAGTTGTTACAAGTGCTCAAGAGACTCAGGGTCAGAGGGTTCAACAAGAGTCTGCTGTGCCGGAGAAAAATAGAATACTGAAACAGCAAATGACCAAAGTGTGTCAAGCATGGGCCAGTGGTCAAGGACAGCCTCGTCATGAGTCACAATTTGCGACACAACAAGAGCAGTACCACTCTCCTGAGTACCACTCGTACTCGTTTGATCTTCCTGCAAAGATTGAGAAGCCTGCCCGAAAGATGGTACAGGAAGAAATGACCCAAAGAGTGAAAAGCTTAGAACAATGGTTAACAAACATGCAAGGGTCGGCAGGTCAAAAGAGTGTTGCCTTCAAAGATCTATGTATGTTCTCTGATGTCCACTTGCCGCCTGGTTTCAAGACTCCCAAATTTGAAAAGTACGATGGACATGGAGATCCCATAGCCCACCTAAAAAGGTATTGCAATCAACTGAGAGGTGCGGGAAGAAATGAAGAATTGTTGATGGCTTATTTTGTGGAAAGCCTTACGGGAGTAGCCTCCGAATGGTTTATGGATCAAGACACGTCTCGCTAGTATGTCTGGGATGACATGGCACAGGCCTTTGTCAAACAGTTCCAATACAGCATCGACATTGCCCCAGACCGCATTTCCCTTTCAAACCTGAAGAAGAAACCAAGTGAAAGTTTTAGGGAATATGCCATTAAATGGAGAGAGCAAGCAGCTCGAGTTAAGCCACCCATGGATGACCACGAGCTAATAACTGTCTTCCTTCAAGCGCAAGATCCAGATTACTTTCAAAACATGATGTCCGCAGTCGGCAAATCCTTCTCGGAAGCAATCAAAATGGGAGAAATGATAGAGAATGGTCTTAAGACAGGCAAAATTATAAGTCAAGTAGTTTTTAAAGCCGCAACTCACATTGTCCGGGTTGAGTCTGATAATTTTAGCGACACAAATAAGAAGATTGAAGAAATCATGATGACATCAGGGTCAAGAAGAGGTCCCAGGAGAACATCTCGAAGGTATGAGCAGCCTCCTCAAGTTTTCCATGAATCCCCTGTGCATTATTATCCACCTCATAACCCACAACACTCTGTTGTTCCACCTCAGTATGTTGCCCAGCCACCAAAACACCCCAGAAGGCGAGCACGAGCATCACAAAATCTCCAGAAGCCTCCACATAACTTTCAGGTGCCCTATAACCCACATCTAAGCCAGAGGTATAAAGGGGAACGAAGGTTGAAAGATAATCTTACACCAATAGGAGAGTCCTATGAAAGCTTGTTTGAGAGGTTAAAGCATCATGACATGATTGCATCTATTCCTCCAAATCATGTGGACCCACGTGCAAGAAGCTTTGACCCTTCTAAAGGTGTGAATACCATTCCAATGCCCAGGGGCACAATGTTGAAAGTTGTCGGGATTTGAAAAGAGGAATAGAAAGGATGATCCAGGAAAATCTTATTGTGATCCAAGATAGTGACACCCAGAATATCGCGTAGAATCCTTTACCTGCACATCATGATGAACACTTTGTGGGGAAGATGCCTGATGACAGGGAGCACTCGAATCCTATTGGGAACTTATTGACTAAGGTTGATGATATTGAAGTTGGTAATGGTCTTGGCAATATTGATGCGAAGCGCAGTGGCTAAAATGCCAATTTTGATAAGTGGGAGGACGCTCCGTTCCTTGGTTAGAAAGAGAGAAGCTTTTGGTGGCTTATTTTGTTGTCATTTTCGTTGTCCGAATTATTCTTAGGGTTGTAATCCGGATATTGTCTTGTGTGAAACTTTCTTATCTTTCCATTTTGTCATAGCGGTTTGTTTAGTTTTGTCCAGGTTGTTTCAGGATTTTATTCTGGTTTGTTTTTGTTTGTTTTGATTCAAACCATTTCACCGTTAGTCTAATGCAAAATCCGATCTTTTATTATTTCCAGTCATCTTCTTTGTTTAGTTCTTTTATCCTTTTGTTTTGTCCTTGTTCAGCGCCGATTCTAGTGACATGACATGTGCACACAGTTTGGGCTTAATCTTAAAAGTTAATCATACACCATGGAGAGGTGATCGGAACATTTAAAGGAAATAAGGACGGTTTGAGATTATTCGGAGCTCGAGTCATGTGGAACTGGGGCAAGTAAAACATAAAGAAAACCGTTAAAGGCAAGTCGCCAAATTGACATGAGGGTCGTTCATGATAATGAGAGTGAGAGTGTTGCCCAACGGTGCTTTAAAGATGACAAATGAAAAAGCAAATGTGTGAATATAATTGTCAAGTCCAGCACCATCAGAAAAGGCTACAAATCTTTGTTTAATTGTGTTGTTTGCACTTGGCATGTTTTGAAGATTGGAATGACGAAGGCATTTTGTTCTGCTACCTAAACACTTTATCCTTCGTTACCCCTTTTGAGCCTTATTTATTTTCTTTCATACCCCTCGTTCGGAATCAGTAGAAAAGGTTAGAAACACAAACGTGGAAGAAAAAAAAGAAAAAGAAAAAAAAAAGAAAAGAAAGCAACAAAAACAACAACAAAAGAGAAAAAAAATGATAACAAAAACAAAAGAAAGTCAGAAGAAAACAAAGGAATTGGGAACTACGTTTGACCTGATTCCTCAAAGAGGATACGTAGGCGCCTCACGGCTCGGTCATAGTGTGCATAGTGTGCATAGTGTAACATAGTATAACAAAAATAAAAATCCCCAAGCAATAAACTGGGGTAGAAGTTGTGTTTGATGTAAAGAAATCTGGTTCCGAAGGTTGTAAATTTTGAACCAAAATTGATTCGTTTTTGAGCCGCTAATACCCTTTCTTTCTAGCCCTATCCAAAATCCTACATTATAGTCCAAAAAAAGACCTTCTAATCAGTCTTCAAAAAATGACAAGTTAGACAAATAAGAGAGTCTTACCGGTGAACACTCTGATCTCCAGCAGAAAAGACTCTGATCCCAGCAGAAAAGAAATATGAGAGAGTCTAGCGGTAACACCCCAATCCACAGCTGGAAAGTAATACACATGAGAGAGTCTTATCGGTGAAAATCTTCACGGGCACCATAAGGCGATGAAAGCTGAGAGAAAAACCAAAATGAGAGAGGCTTGACAGTGAAAACCCTTCAGGCACTACGAGTCGAATAAAGAATGAGAATCAGATGGAAATCACCAGACGAAGGTTATGAAAGGTGATTAACGACGGAGGACAGGCCATATGTGCATGTCATGACCATTAGAGTTGGTATCCGCATTTGATAGGTTTTTATTTTATAGTTTCCTCATTAGAGAGTCATCTCTTTCCTTTGTCTTTTATTCTGTTCCTTTTTATCTTTCTCCTTTCATAGAAAAAAATTCCCCAGTAGAGTCTGTTTGGTCATAACAAATGAGAAATGACTTCAAAATCTACCATCAGCTTTCCAATTATGCAAGACGAGATCTAACTAGTACATCCAAGTGATATAGTCAGTAAGGAACACGCGCGAGGCCAGTGTCAAGAAAGATATCCCCAGCAAGAGGGAATTGACAAAAGGATTGACGCGTGTCAAGAGGGATATCCTCGCCGAAATCAAAGGTTATAAACCTCAAGGCCAAGGCCCATGGACAAATCAAGAAAGAACAACACGGAGAGAAATGAGCATGATTTGGGAAATTCATATGAGACTAAAAGGTCGGGGAAATGCCAGTTACCGAGCTATGCCACAAAAGAAGAGGGATATCTCCAGCAGAAAGGGATCATCCCCAGCAAATAATATCATCCCCAGCAAGTTTTTTGGAATGCAGAGCAGGGAAGGAGAGAGGGAAAAGCCATCCCCAGTAGGAGTATCACAACCAACCACCACAGTCGAATCTTAAAGGAAATGACATTGATGGTGGAAATGCATGCCATAAAAAAGATTATCAAACTGGGGCAGAAAATTTTCTTTTCATTTTGAAAATTTTCTGGAAGTCATGTATCCATATGGGGAGGAAGAAAGATAATACCAGTCTTAAGGGAAGTGGGTTTTGAACCGGTGTTATCCCCAGTAGTGTTGAAAGAAAGAAAATAACGAGTTTTAATAAAAAGAGTTGTATCCCCAGCGGACAGAACAAAGAGATGAAACTGGTGTTTAGAAAAAGCAAAAGCCATTATCATCCCCAGCAACTTCCAGAAGAATGAAGCATCGATTTAAAGGGATAAAATTCCCCAGAAGCGTTATCCTCAACAACGTTATCCCAAGAAGATAACATTTTTATCCCCAACAGTGTTGAGAGAAAATAAAAAAAAATTGAAGGAGGGGAAGAAAGGAGACTCCCCAGTGGTATTATCCCCAGTAAGCAAGTAAGTAATTCCCCAACATCATTATCCCTATCAGGCTCGTGGGAAGACAACACCAGCTTTTAAAGGAGGAAGTCATCCCTAGCAAGGCCACAAATCGGCCACCATTTTAAAACTGATAAATTTTTCTTTGTTTGAGAGTTGAAACAGGAACAAAGCAGCACAAGTTACAAAGGTAAGTTTCTCAAATCTTTGATCTTTATATTTTCCTCTTAGGATAAAAAGTCCTAGTCTGATGGATTTCCCTCCCGATCAAATCTTAGTCCGATGAATTTTTCTCCTAAGATAGAAATCTTAGTCCGATGAATTTTTCTCCTAAGATAGAAATTTTAGTCCGATGAAATTTTCTCCTAAGATATCAAATCTTAGTCCGATGAATCTTTCTCCTGCTCCCGAGAAGGACATAAGAAGTTCAAGATCGGCAGTCAAGGGAGAATACAAGACAAATCAGAAGTAAAGAAATGCCAGAGGAGTCGCCAAGACATCAAAGCAACAAGAGACACAAGAGCATGATCAAGATAAGATTTTGTAATTTATAGACTATGGTCTAGTCTAGCTTTCTTGTTTTCTTTCAGCATGGTGTAATAAGGAGGTCGGCAAGCAGTAATAACAACATGCAACAACAGTAACATTGCAGTCCCATGGTAGTTCCAGCTACCAAAACTTCCCGAACTACATTAACCTGATTCCCTTTTAGCCAGGGATATGTAGGAAACCTTTGAAGCAAAGGTTCGGTTAAATCTTGTTCAAAAAATGCTTCACACGGAGTACTCGGATGGGCAAAAATCGCTCACTTTATCTTTGCACGAAAAACTCTTCGTGTTTTCGGACAAAGAGGGGCAGCTGTAAGCACGTGATTTTTGCCCTATATGAGAATTACTCCCAAAACTTAAAAATTAAACAATTTTCCATTTGTGTGCAATTTTGAGGATTTTTGGATAATTATTTGTATTTTTCCATGCATGTTTATTTGTAAATTAATAAAAAATACAAAATATGCCGCAGTTGCATTTAGGATATAATTCTAAAATTAGAAGTAATTAAGTTTGTTTTACAAGGATGAAAATTACAAAAATATGCATCGTTTGCATTTTTAGCATTCAATGTCAAATTGTGCAATTTTGTTTTAATTGATGTTTAATTATGTATGATAATTGTTGCTAGGAATTAATTAGTATTTTTGATAAGTTAATTTAGTTTATAACTTAATTTAGAATTTTAGTTTTATTAATTAGAAATTAAAAGAAAAGAGAGCAAAAAATATAAAGAAAATCGGAATTGGGCCTCTTCTTCAATTTTAAACCTAGGCCCAAAACACCTCTACCCAACCCAAAACCCTTGACCCAAGCCCAACCGCCCCCCCCCCATCTGACCACACGAGCCCCCCTCACTCTTGCTCTCATTTTTTGTTTTGTTACCTAAAAAACCCTAAACACACCCCCATCTAACCATACGACCCCCCCTCTCTTCATCTTCTTCGTCCAAACAAACCAGTCCAAAAACCAGTCGACCCCCCTGTCCGTCATTGACGAGCTGTGTCGACCCCCAAGCTTCACCTGTTGCTCCTTCATCTTCTTCATCAATGTCCTCCACCTCAAGCTCCTATGGCTGCCTTTTTTCTGCTTCGCCTTCGTCTTCGTCAGAGCAGCTAGCTCCTCCACGTCCAGCAGCCCACGACCATGTCCCTCTCGAAACCAACCGACTCCCATGGCTTCCCTTCTGCATCTGATTCACCTCACCTCCGGCGACCACCCTCCAAACGACCCCTCCAGCGCTGCTGCATCAACCAGTCACACTGCCTCATCGTCCACCAGCAGCGGCTCCATCTCATCGTCGAGATCGTCCACCATGCAGAAGCGTTAACCATTGTCCAGCCATGAACACCACCCAAACCACCATTGTTGCTGCCCTCCCGTCGAGCTCCAGCAGCCACTGCTGCTGCTTCACCTCAACACACACACACGCACTTATTCATTTTTCTTCTCAATCATCTTTGTCCCATTTTTCTCTCATTTTCCACTTTGCAAACTTCCCTTTGAAATCCTAAAAGAAGAAGAAATGGCAGATCAGCTCACAGATGATCAGATCTCTGAATTCAAAGAAGCTTTCAGCCTTTTCGATAAGGATGGAGATGGTTGCATCACCACTAAGGAGCTTGGGACAGTGATGCGGTCGTTGGGACAAAATCCAACTAAGGTTGAGCTTCAAGACATGATCAATGAAGTAGATGCTGATGGAAATGGAACCATTGATTTCTCGAAGTTCCTTAACCTGATGGCTCGCAAGATGAAAGACACTGATTCTGAGGAGGAGCTCAAGGAAGCTTTCAGAGTGTTCGACAAGGATCAGAACGGATTTATTTCTGCAGCTGAGCTGCGCCATGTCATGACAAACCTAGGCGAGAAGCTTACTGATGAAGAAGTTTATGAGATGATTAGTGAAGCTGATGTGGATGGTGATGGCCAGATCAACTATGAGGAGTTCGTCAAAGTCATGATGGTCAGGTGAGAACTGATCAACTCGACTTAATTCTTAGAAGTAATAAATTACAAAAAAAGAAGAAGCTGGAAATGGGGCAGATTTGTTTCCGTTCGAGTTCGTCGTTGTTCATTTCCGGTTAGTTGGTTTAAGTTTCATTTGTGTCCGTATTTTGTTTGATATTCTCAGATTTGAAATCAGTATATGTTTGATTCTTTTCTTGTTTGTTGTTTATCATTTTTGATTATTTCTTCAGTTGGTTTTATGTTCTTGTTTAGTTTAATATAGAAATTGTTGGTGGTAATGTTGTTAGATTTAATTTGAAGTCCAATTGATTATTGAGTTTAGAGATTTGAATCTACTTGTTTGTTATGTTCAATTTGTTACTGTTATTGAATCTGAGAGTATGTTTGTTGTTAAAAATATTGTTCAGTCAAAAATATTGAGTTTCTAGCTTAAATTTGTTGACGAAATTTTATTAGAAATTGGTTATAGCTGCTGTATTTTGGTTAGATTGATTAGGTGAATTGGTTACAGCTGATGGGGGTAGAATGGTAAATTGCAGTATTTTCAGGGGTAGAATGGTAAATTGCAGTATTTTCAAGGGCATTTTCGGGATTTTAAAGGAGTCTTAAAATTAATTAATGAGTGCTCTGTCCACTAAGCATTAAATAATGTTTAAATAATATTAAAATAATACGTAGTGGGGGACAAGACATAATGGTGGAGAATTAATACATTGTTTAATATAGTGGGGGACAAAACATGCGGTAGTGGGGCAATAAGTGATTTAAATAAGGGAAAGATATGTGTTAGTGGGAATTAATATATTGTTAATATAGTGGGGGACAAAACATTAGGTAGTGGGAAGTTAAAGGGTGATGGGTAGAAGATAGTGGGATTTTAGTTTAAAATGCTTTAAGTTTGTAAATAAATGGGGGGAGGTTTTCTGAATTGGAAGGGGGAATTCGAGAGAGAAGAAGAAAAATAAGAAAAAATTGGCTGAATATTGAGGAAAAATTTGGAAGGAAATTCGAAAGAGAGAGTAGTATACACCCGATATACATGCTGCATACACTGGATATACAGAGGGGTCAGAATTTAAGGGTTAAACATTAACTGGTCTTTCAATCTAAAAAAGATTCACTTTGTTTCTGCCCGTTGATTGTTGTTGGTGTTTCTAGATTTTCATCTGATTTGTTCTTGAGTTTGGCTGGTTATTTGCTACTACTTCACTGGTTATTGCTGGATTTTGTTTGATTTTAAAATCTGTCACTGATTTCTCGTTGCTGTTTGTTACTGGTTGCGGGCTGTTGCTGTGTTACATTACTACTTTGCTGACCTTCTTTTTTCTTGTATTGGCAATACCAGGTACACAACTGTAACTTTGGCATATTGTAAGCTGAAATGTGAAAGCATGACTACATATGAAGAATGGAACTTTGAAGTTTTAATTTGGCTTTTTCTTTGTTTCTTTTACTAATTGTGTTTAGGCTATTTCATGTATTATTATTCTGTAAATTTCTGTCGCTCTGCATAACTAGGCATCTTGTAGTGATGTATTAAATAATACTTTGCATTAACTTGATTATTACGCAGTATATATTTAAGCAAGCTCATTACTGTCAAACTGTTTAATAATTGGAATAAGAGGAAAATAACATAAGTTGGTCTTTAGTGAATCGGCTTGGCAAAACTGATTAAGTTCACTAGCTATGAAGGTTTTAATATTGTCAACATTAGGTTAATCATGAACATGTAGCTAAATTTAGTTAAAGCATGAATTTAAATTAATTTCGCGAATTAGGCATTATGGCATGATTTGAGTTCAAACAAGACGAGTTAATGTTTAAATTTAATAAACTTTCGAATATGCATTAGTAATTAAGATTGATTCTAGTTTCAAATAGTTGTAAATAATTTATTCCAACGGTTCAAGTCATCTAACAATGCGAGTTTAATTTAGTTATAGGATAATTAGTTTCTTTTGAATATATTATTTGTCGATTCCGTATTTTATTTATAATTTCAATTTTAGTAATATTCCTTTCCGTTAACATTTGTCTTAATCTAGCATTTAATATGTTACGCTTTTTTTAAAAAGCATGTAATTAATTAAGATTTTTTCTATTTTATTTTAGAGACGAATTTAATATAAATGTAGTCACTTTAGGATATCCTTAAAATAAATGAGGCGTGCTTCGCCAAAATAAATACAAAATTGCGGGGCCCTCAATAATTATTTGTTTTAAAATACTTAGATTCCGGGACGGGCCGTTTAGAAAATTCTACGGCCCTACCCAAAATAATCACAACGTGTTAGTCTTTAGGCGCTTATTTAATAATGTTATTTTCCTAAACTCGGGTGCACATTTATGTGACCCAAATCCAAATCTCAACGGAGTCGAAGTGTGTCGACGACCACGGGTGCATTGACTGTGACGTGGTTCGAGATATATTTTCACGATGTTGCAATTCTCGATAAAAATAATAATAATGATAAAAGTGGTTAAAAGTTAAAATTCGCACATATGTTCAACATGTATGATATCAGATAATCAAGCCGAATATGACAGTTGAGCGACCGTGCTAGAACCACGGAACTCGGGAATGCCTAAAACCTTCTCCTTGGTTAACAGAATTCCTTATCCGGATTTCTGGCGCGCAGACTTTTAAACAGAGTCAATATTTTCCTCGATTCGGGATTAAAACCGGTGACTTGGGACACCATAAATCTCCCAAGTGGCGACTCTGATTCTTAAATAATAAATCCCGTTTCGATTGTCCTTTAATTGGAAAAACTCCCTTCCGCACCCCTTTGAGGCGGCGCGGGCGAAAAAGGAGGTGTGACAGAGGGTTGAGAGCTTCCAGCAGATTCAGAGATTTACTAGGTAGCTGCTCGGTTCGCAACCCAGTATTTCACCCTCTATCTTATTTTCTCCTGTTTTAGTTCTATAATAGACTATGTAGACTCTTTCTGTTTCAAATAGGTTAGTAGATGCTCATGACTGGTGACACCCCGATGTCGGGCTATGTCTATTCCACAATTGTACTGTTTCACCTTATTTTGGGATTATTATTATGTTAAAGACTTAATTTGTATGATTTTTAATTGCTTAAAATGAATTGGGAGTGCGTCGGCTGGCCTTGTCTTCACGAGAGGCGACATCACGACCGGGTCTGGGTTTAGGGTCGTGACATTCATTTAGGCGGAATTCCCGCTTTATGGTCCTAAAACGCAAAAAAAATGGGGAACGTTCATGGTGAGGCGATGTTTATTGTTCTTTAGGTCATTTCTAATGGTGTGGCAAAATTTTAGATCATGCGGGTCCATTCGCCCAAACCCTTGCAGAAAGCATGGGCAATTGCACACAAAAATTTGAGAATCGGGCAAAATTTAAGATTTACGACCTACAACGCCAAAAAAAAGGAGAAACATTCATGGCAAGGCAATAACTATTGTTCCTTAGGTTATTTTTATGGGCCGAAAAATTTTTGGGCGATCTTGGTCTGACCATCCCGACTCATAAAGATGTCGGGGGTTATAACACAAGAAAATTAGGAAATCAGGCGAAATTATAGTTTTATGGCCCTAAAAAGCCAAAAATGAGGAACGGTCATGGCAAGGCGATGACTATTGTTTCTTAGGTCATTTTTTTCTGGGCTGACTAAGTTTTAGGCGATCCGGATTGGTCGTCCGGACTCATGCAGATGGCATGGACTATATATAGCACATGAAAATATAAGAATCGTGCAAAATTCATGTTTTATGGCCAAAAACAAGACAAAATGACGAACGGTCATGGCGAGGCGATGACTATTGTTCCTTATGTCATTTTGGATTGGCTGGAAAAATTTTAGGCGATCCGGGTCTAGTTGCCCGGACCCAAGCAAATAGCATGGGCTAAAGCACACAAAAATCTGGAACGAGCAAAATTATAACTTTATGGCCCAAAAATGCCAAAAAATAAGTGACGATCATGGCGAGGCGATGACTATTGTTCCTTAGGTTGTTTTTGATGTGTCAGTAAAATTTTAGGCGATTGGCGTCCGGTTGCTTGTACTCATGCGGATAGCGTGGGCTATAGCATACGAAAATTTGGGAATCAGGAGAAATTCTAGTTTTATGCCTCTAAAAAGCCAAAATATGAGAAACGGTCATGGAAAGGTTATGAATATTGTTCCTTAAGTTGATTTTGATGGCTGACTAAATTTTAGGCAATCCGGGTCCGGTCACCCGGATCCATATAGATGGCATGGGCTATGCACCCGAAAATCTGGGAATCGAGCAAAATTCCTATTTTATGGGACTTAAAACAAGAAAAAATGAGGAACAATCATGGTGAGGCGTTTACTATTCTTCCTTAGGTCATTGTTTATGGGCCGACAAAATATTGGGCGATTCGGGTCCGGTCGCCCGGACCCATGCAGATGGCGTGGTCTATAACACATAAAAGTCTGGAAATTCGGTGCAATTCCAGTTTTATGGCCCTAAAATTCAAAAACAATGAAGGACGATCATGACGAGACGATGAACATTGTTACTTAGGACGTTTTTGATGGGTCGGCAAAGTTTTATGCGATCCGTGTCCGGTCGCCCGAACCCCTGCAAATGGCATGCGCTATAGCATACGAAAATCTCAAAATCATACAGAATTCCAATTTTTGGCCCTAAATGCCAAAAAATGAGGAGTTATCACGGTGAGGCGATGACTATTGTTCATTAGGTCATTTTTAATTGGACGACAAAATTTTAGGCGATCCGTGTCCAGTCACCCGGACCCATGCAGATGGCATGGGCTATAGCACATGAAAATCATGGAATCAAGTAAAATTCTAGTTTTATGGCCCTAAAAAGCCATCAATTTGGGTTTGATCGCCCAAACCCATGCAAATGGCGTGGGCTATAGCAAATGAAAATCTAGAAATCGGGCAGAATTCCTATTTTATGGACCTAAAATGCCAAAAACTGAGTAACAATGATGTCGAGGCACTGACTTTTGTTCCTTAGGTTGTTTTTTATAGAACGGTAAAATTTTAATCGATCCGAATCCGGTTTCCCGGACCTACGGAGATGGCATGGGATATAGCATACAAAATTTGAGAATCAAACAGAATTCTAGCTTTATGGCCTTAAATAACCAAAAATACGAGGAACGATCATGGTGGGGCGATGACTATTGTTTCTTATGTCATTTTAGAGGGCCGGCAAATTTTAGTCCAACCGGTTCCGGTCACACGACTCATGGAAATGGTGTGAGTTATAGCACACAAAAATTTGAGAATCGGTCGACATTATTGTTTTGGCCCTAAAATGTCAAAATAATGAGTGGTCATGGTGAGGAGATGTCTATTGTTCCTTAGGTCATTTTTTATGGGCAAGCAAAATTATAGGCTATCCGGGTTCGTCGACCAGGATCCATGCAAATGACAGGGGATATAGCACACGAAAATCTGGAAATTGGGCAGAATTCTAGTTTTAGGGCCCTAAAATGCAAAAAAATTGAGGAACGATCATGATGAGGCGATTAGTATTGTTAATTAGGTCATTTTTATGGGCCGAAAAAGCTTTAGGTGATCCGGGTCTGGTCACCCAGACTCATGGGAATGGCGTAGGCTATAGCACATAAAAATCTAGGAATCGGCAAAATTCTAGTTTTATGGCCCTAAAACGCCAAAAACGGAAAGGTCACGGCGAGGCGATTCCTATTGTTTCTTAGGTCATTTTTAATGGGCCGACAAAATTTTAGGTGATCCGTCTCTGGTCGGCCGGACCTATGCAGATGGCGTAGGCTATAGCACACAAAAATCTAAAAATCGGGCAAAAATCTAGTTTTATGGTCTTAAAATGCCAAAAAATGAGGAACTATCAAGGGGCGATGAATATTATTCCTTAGGTCATTTTTATGGACCGATAATATTTTAGGCGATCCGGGTCTAATTTCCTAGACCCATGTAGATGGTGTGGGTTATAGCACACGATTATTTGGGAAATAGGCGGAATTCTAGTTTTATGGTCCTAAAGCACCAAAAAACAAGGAAAGTTCTTGGCGAGGCAATAACTATTGTTCCTTAGGTTATTTTTGATGGGCCGGCAAAATTTCAGGCGATCCAGGTCCCTTTTTCAGGACACATGGAGATGCCGTGGGATGACACATGATAATCTAGGAATCGGGCGGAATTCCAATTTTATGATCCTAAAAGGGAAAAAAAATGAGGAACGACCTAGGCGAGGCGATGACTATTGTTCCTTAGGTCTTTTTTTATTGACCAAAATTTAGGCAATCCGGATCCATTTGCCTAGGCCCATACAAATGGAGTGGACTATAACACGCGAAAATCTAGAAAATGAGCGAATTCCGGTTTATATGGCCCTACGATGCAAAAAGGAGGAAAAGCCATGGCGAGGCGATGACTATTGTTTCTTACGTCATTTTTTATGGACCGAGAAAATTTTAAGTGATCGGGGTTTGGTTTCCCGGACCCATGCAGATGGTATGGGCTATAGTACATGAAAATCTAGGAATCAGGCATAGTTCAAGTTTTATAGCCCTAAAATGCCAAAAACAAGGAACGGTCATGGAGAGGAGATGACTTTTGTTCCTTAAGTTATTTTTCATGGGTCGACAAAATTTTAGGCAATCTAGGTTTGGTCTCCAGACCCATGCAGATGACGAGGGCTATGCACAAGAAAATCTGGGAATCGGGCGAAATTCTAATTTTATGGCCCCAAGATATCAAAAAACAAGGAATGGTCATGACGAGGTGATGATTATTGCTCCCTAGATCATTTTTGTTGGGCAGCTCAAATTTTAGGCATCAAGGTCTGGTCGCCTGGACCCATGCAGATGGTGTGGGCTATAGCACACGAATTTGGGAATCAAGCGGAATTCTAGTTTTATGGCCCTAAAACACCAAAGAAGAGGAATGATTATGGCGAGGTGTTGATTACTATTCCTTAAGATGTTTTTGTTGGACCGGAAAAATTTAATGAGATCCAATTCTGGTCGCTTAGACCCATGCAGATGGCCACGACAATCTAGTAATAAGGTGGAATTCCTGTTTTGTGGCCCAAAAATGTCAAAAAATTAGGAACAGTCATGACAAGGTGATGACTATTTTTTCCTTAGGTCATTTTTATGGTCAGAAAAATTTTAGGTGATCCGGGTCTGGTCACCTGGACCCATGCAGATGGTACGGGCTATAACACATAAAAATCTGGGAATTAGGTAGAATTTTAGTTTTATGGTCCTAAAATACCAGAAAATGAAGAACGGTCATGGCGAGGCGTTGATATTCCTTAGGTCGATTTTGATAGGCAGACAAAATTTAGGGTGATTCATGTCCGGTCGACTGACCCATTCAAATGTCGTAAGCTGGAAAATTTGGAAATCGGGCGGATTTTCAATTTTATGGCCCTAAAACGCCAAAAAATGAGGAACGATCATGATGAGAAAATTACTATTATTCCTTAGGTCATTTGTTTTGGGGCTGCAAAATTTTAGGTGATCTGGGTCCGATCGCCCCAACTCATGTAGATGGCATAGGCTATAATACACGAAAATATAGGAATCAAACGGAATTCCAATTTTTTGACCTCAAAATTCCCAGGAAATGAGGAACGATCATGGCGAGGTGATGATTATTATTATGTAGGTCATTTTTGATGGGCCGACTAAATTTTAGGCGATCTGTATCCAGTCGCCTAGGACAATACAGATGGCGTGGGCTATAGCACATGAAAATCTTGGAATGGAGCGAAATTTCAGTTTTATAACCCTAAAACACAAAAAAACGGTCATGGCGAGGTGATGATTACATTTCCTTAGGATGTTTCTGAAGGGCCGATAAAATTCTAGGCGATCTAGGTGTGGTCTCTAGACCCGTTCAGATGGTGTGAGCTATAGTACACTAAAATTTGAGAATCAGATGGAATTCTAGTTTCATGACCCTTAAATACCCAAAAAAATGAGGAACGGTCTTGGTGACGCAATGACTATTGTTCCTATGGTTTTTGTTTATGCGATGGCAAACTTTTAGGAGTTTTGGGTCCACTCGCCCGAACCCATGAAGTTGGCATAGGCTATAGCGAGGAAAATCTGGGAATTAGGAGCAATTCCAGTTTTATGGTCTTAAAATGCCAAAAATAAGTAATGGTCACGAGGCAATGACTAACGTTCCTTATGTCATATTTGTTGGGCTAAAACCTTTTAGTCTATCGGGGTTCGGTTGCCTGGATCCATGTAGATGGTGTGAGCTATAGCACACGATAATCTAAAAATCGGGTGGAATACTAATTTTATTGCCCTAAAATGCCAAAAATGAGGAACGATCATGGAGATGCGATGACTATTTTTTCGTAGGTCGACCGAACTCATTAAAATGGTGTGGGTTATAACACACAAAAATCTGGAAATGAGGCAAAATTACAGTTTTATAACCTTACAATGCCAAAAATGAGGAGGTCATGGCAAAGCGATAAACTATTGTTCCTTAGGTCTTTTTTGATTTGGCGGCAAAAGTTTCGCCTATCCGGTTTCAGTCGCCCGGACCCATGCAGATGATGTGGGCCATATCATACGAAAATCTGAGAATCATGTAGAATTCCAGTTTTATGGCCCAAAAATGCCAAAAAATGAGGAAAGGTCATGGCGAGGCAATGGGTATTTTCATTAGGTCATTTTTATGGTCCCAAAAAATTTTAGGCGATTTGAGTACGGTCGCCCTAACCCATGCAGATGGCGTGGGTTATAGCATACAAAAATCAGAGAATTGGGCAGAATTCAAGTTTTTTGTCCGTAAAATGCCAAAATACGAGAAACAGTCATGGCGAGGTTATGATTATTGTTCCTTATGTCATTTTTGATGGGCCGACAAAATTTTAGTCGATCCGGGTTTGGTCGCCCAGACACATGCAGATGGTGTGGGCTATAACATATGAAAATCTAAGAATTAGGCAAAATTCCAATTTTACGGCCCTAAGACGCCCAAAAACGAGGAACAATTGTGGCGAGGCTATAACTATTGTTCCTTAGGTAGTTTTTGATGGATTGGTAAAATTTTAGATGGCGTGGGCTATAGCACACGAAAATCTGAATATCGGGTGGAATTCTAATTTTATGATCCTAAAACTCCAAAAAACTATAAAGGATCATGGCGAGGCGGTGACTATTTTTCTGTAAGTTGCTTGGACCCATTCAAATGATGTGGGATAAAGCACACTAAAATACTGGAATGAGGCGGAATTCTATTTTTATGGTCCTACAATGCCAAAAAGGACAAAAGGTCATGGCGAGCTAATGACTAATGCTCCTTAGGATATTTTTTATAGGCCAACCCATGCAGATGGCGTAAGCCACAGCAGTACACAAAAATTTGGGAGTCAGGTAGAATTCCAGGTTTATGGCCGTAAAATGCCAATAAACAAAGAACGTTAATGGCGAGGCGATGACTATGTCCTTTTTGATGGGCCAAAAATATTTTAGGTAGAATTCCAATTTTATGGCCTTAGGACCCCAAAAAAATGAGGAACGCTCAAGCAAAGCGATGACTATTGTTCCTTAGGTCATTTTTGATTGGCCGATAAAACTTTAGGTGATCCGGGTTCGGTCGCCTAGACCCATGCAGATGATGTGGGCTATAGCACAAATCTGAGAATCGGGCGGTATTCTAGTTTTATGGCCCTAAAATGCAAATAAAACGAGGAACGGTCACAGCAAGGCAAATACTATTGTTCCTCAGGATGTCTTGATGGGCCGACAGAATTTTAGCTGATTGGGGTTTGTCTGCTCAGACCCATGCAAATGGCGATTGGGCAGAATTCAAGTTTTATGGCCATAAAATGCCAACAAAATATGAGGAGCGGTCATGGAGAGAAGATGACTATTGTTCTTTAGGTAGTTTTGTATGGGCCAACAAATATTTTGGCGATCCGGTTGTAGATGGAATGGCCCATAGCACACAAAATACTAGGAATTGGGCGGAATTCTTGTTTTATGCCTCTAAAATGCCAAAAAGAAGAAATGGTCATAAAGAGGCAATTTTTTTGTTCCTTAGATCATTTTTTATGGGCCAACAAAATTTAGGTCAATCCAAGTCCGGTCTCCCGGACCCATGCAGATGGTGTGGGCTATAACACATGAAAACTTAGGAATCATGCAGAATTTCAGTTTTATGGCCCTAAAATTCCAAAGCAACGAGGAACGGTCTTTGTCAGGCGGTGACTATTGTTTCTTAGGTCGTTTTTTATGGAACAAAAAATTTTAGGTGATCCGGGTCCGATCGTCCGGACTAGGGCCTTAACACCCCGAAATATTTTGAAGAACTTAAGCGCTACTAAGATAGTTGATGTGTGTTAATTATACTATTTTATCTGTAGACGAGGACTATTAATATGATGGATATCAATTGGATATGATAATAAGTGTATAAGGCATATTATAAGTGATTTGGGGTCTAAGGAGAGGCCTAAGTCCAAGTCAAGTTGAAAATTACATGATAGACTAAAGTTTCAAATGAGCACACGTAAGATCAAACTTTGGACGAGCATATCTACACAAATATAATGAGAAAATTGTGTGCGTGCACACACACATGGTCTTCTCACAGAATTTGATAAGTTGGTTTAAAATAATGTTCTATGCCGGAAAGTTGGGATTACACCGGAACAACTAAAATAATTGTGTTTGGTGATATAAGGTCATTGAATCTAGAATGGATACTATTAGGTTTGATTACAGTGTGTTGGAAGAATAATTTAGAATTCAGCTTAAATAATTAAACAAGGGAAAGCTCTATGATAAGTTGATTTGGTAAGTGGTTGTGAGTTCATGTATGTTTATTTCATTATTGGCAGTGTACAAAGGTTTAGGAACGAGGTTCTATGGAATGTGGAGTTTAATAATAGTACTTGGTTATTTGAGTAATTACTGTAGTCGGGAATGGTGATGCGAGTATGCGAGTTGTGTAGTATATTGTATGATTATATCTGGGGTTACGGTTAAAGCTTAATACAACTTGCTCAAATTTATACCGTGTGTAGATGTGAAATTGGGGTCTTGAAAAAAAAATTAGATGTTGGAAATTGGATTCCAAGGTTTATGGGCTAAGGCTAAATTAGTAATTTTTAGTTATGTGGTGTCGTCAGGACTATATTGTATAGGGTGACGTGGGATCACCCTCGGGTATGCATGTGTGATAAAGTGAGGTAATGATTTGAAGGTTTAAACATATCAAAGAAGAAGCATCACCCCGTGATCAAATATATTGGATAGGAAATTTTATTATCATTTTTATACTAGAACATCTTAGAGTAAATTGTGGAGGTTGCCAATGGTTTAGTTCGGGTGTACGGCATAGAGATTTAGAGCTGAAGAAAATGAACGGGTTTTTTCTCAATATATTTTTCCATGAGGATGTTATGTGAATTTCTAATAAGGGTAAAGTATGTGTAGTCACATTAGGCGTTATGAATTCCTGAAGGGAATATGCCAAACTATGTATGATGTCTCCCTATTATTGTCCTCCATGTATTCTATGTTTTCATGTATCTATGTCTAGGAAGGTAGTTGAAAATCCTTTGTGTATCATTCCGGTGTAAACTATTGAAGGTAAAGTTAATGGATAATTGGCTTATGAGGGGTATCTATTTGTCATCCTTATTAGATAAGTCTGGGAGTTGAGATTGCTTCCGTGAATGTGTTATGGCAAAGTTAGTAAGTCGAGGAGGCTGTCTTGAGGGCCAAAAGTATTGTGTAAAGAAAATATTTTCGCTTGATTGTATAGCAAATGATGGTGATTCGAAAGGTACTTTTTAGGTGTTATGAATTAAATATGTGCAGCTCATGCTCAAATACCACTTTTTGAAGATGTAATACCTCTAATGTTGAGATCAGTATTGTTGATATATATTATGATGCTTTGTTAAGATATGGATGTATTGTTATGGTGGTTTTGGTGATTCTCTAGCAGGGGGATAGGCTCAATTACAAAGGAAATTCTACCGAAATTTTTGAAAAATTTGGGAGTTAGTCAAACTTTTAGGAGCTTGAGGTGTGTGAGAAAAGATTTAAGTTATGTTATGTGTTTGGGGCGGATTCTACTTCTCATTCAAGGACGAATGATCCTAAGTGGGGGATAATGTAGCACCCGGGAAAATTTTGAAGTACTTAAGCACTATTAAGAAAAATGGTGTGTGCTAATTATATTATTTTATCTACAGACGAGGATTATTAATATGATGGATATCAATTGGATATGATAATAAGTGTATGAGGCATATTATAAGTTATTTGGAGTCTAAGGAGAGGCCTAAGTCCAAGTCAAGTTGAAAATTACATGATAGACTAAAGTTTCAAATGAGTACGCACAAGACCAAACTTTGGACGAGCATATATATATATATATATATATATATATATATATATATATATATATATATATGATTCATAACCTATCAAATGAAAGATCTTTGAGTCTAGTTTCTAATGCTTCAAACCGATAATCATTTGGATATTCCTACAAGAAGTTATGAACTTTTTACTAAAGGGTAGTAGAACAGCTACGCAAGTCTTGTGTAGCCTACGCAGCATAGCAGTGTAGCCTACGCACCATTACGTAGGCAAATCCAGTAGCTTCAAGGGTCATTTTAAGGGGCTGAAAATGTGGGTTTAGAGAGATAATGGGTTATTTCTTCAACTTTGAATGGATTCTAGAGAGAAGGAGGAGCTCTTCTACCATAGATACACTTCAAGGTAAATTATTTTGGCACACAGATGATTATATAACATCATTTAGTGATAACACTAACATAATTATGAATCAAATCCATAGGAAATAAGTTGAATCTTCAAGAACACCAAAAAGAGGAAAAGTGAGATTCTGCCACCAAGAGGTAATCCCTTCACTTGAGCTTCATAAATGTCATATTGGAGTATGGATAGCATATTTATGAGTTTTATTTGAAGTTGTAATGGGATATTGTATGAACCCTAAGGGTGGGTCTTGAGAATGCCATATTTGGGTAAAGAAGAAGATGAATAGTGAGGAATTGATATAAATACATATGTCTTGAGTTTATAATGATTTCAATAGACTTGATATCTATTGATGAACGAATTGAATTGGGAATTACCATATGTATTAGGGTAAGTAATTTTAACTCGGTTTTGGTTAAATTACATGAATCTACTGTTGTTTTTATCAACAAATTAATGTTTTGGGTTGAGAACGGTAGAAAATTTCATAGACTTTAATTGAGGATTTGAAGGCCGAGTTGTGGTCGGATTTGAGTAATTTTGGTGATGTTATGCTCGTGGTTGGATGGGTGTTCATATTCTGTAACTTTTATCAGGTTCCGAGACGTGGGCCACACAGGCAATTTTGAAGGTAAATTTTGGATTTTTGTGGAAAATTAGTATTTCCTTATGGAATAAATTCCTATAACTTGTATTGATTGAATCGAATTAATTGTGGCTAGATTCGAGGCGTTCGGAGGTCGATTCGTGAGGCAAGAGAAAAGCAGAGTAAAAGAATTTTGCCATTTGAGATAAGTAACTCTTCTACCTTAATACTGAGGATATGAAACCCCAAATTACGTGTTATATGATTGGTATTGAGGTGACACACATGCTAGGTGACGGGCGTGTGGGCGTGCGCCCTATGAATTGTGACTCTGTTGTTTCCATGGCACTGTATAGTAGTCCTATTTTGTTGATATCTGTATTTTCACCATGTGATAAAGTAATTTAGCTGTCAATCATGCTAGATATCATGTTTAGGCTTTATGTCGATATTATTGGGACCCACATTGGTCGTTTCTTGTTGTCATCTCACGGATTTTATTGATATTTCGTACTCAGTCATATTCATGCATTCATATCATATCTCGATCTCAGTTGTTATTTATTAATACATCATATCATTGTTGTCGGGATAGTTTCATGACGTTGTGAGCCCGTGAGTGAGATTAGAGAGATTGATAACTAAGTGAGGCCGAGATCCTGATTATGAGTGATGTTTGGGTTGAAGGACGCAGTAGTTATACTGATTTATGGTAGAGCTTGTGTTGAAGGAGCCCCTTTCGGAGTCTGCACCCCACATCGTGAGCGCGAGGGATAGATCTTCCTTGGGCATGGATCTTGCCCGGAGCATTTATATTGAGGGACGGATCTTCCCTATCCATGGATCTTGCCCGAAGCAATTATATTGAGGGATGGATCTTCCCAGAATATGGATCTTGTCCGAAGCATTTATATACTTAGATATGGATCTTCTCTGTAGGGCTAGATTGGCCTTCCTCGGCACTGGTGACTGATGGTCAGTGATGTATATATTCCTGGATGGATCTTTCCTGGGTCATATGGGCCATACACAGTACCGAGTGGTTGAGCATGATGAGTGAAAAGTGTGAGATAGTGAGATTGAGTACTCTGAGAGTGTGAGTAAATGCACACATGACATATAGGCATTGAGATGTATTTTTGCTCATGTTGTACGGCATCACGCCATTCATGACTTTTTACACACATTGATATGTGGGCATAGAGAGGTAATTTCCACTTGCTATCTGGAAAGAAAATGAAACATCTTAATTATTGTGGGTAGGATTTTTCGAAAATTTACAATTTTCAAACTATCTCATATTTTACGACGATTACGATAAAGGATTTGGGTTATCACTGATATACTTGAAAAAGCATAACTATTTTCGGGAATTATGATAAAGCTGAGCATTTTATCTATGAGTTGCTTCTTTTATTACTTGTTTTGCGTTGCTATGAACTGTTGTTGGCTGTTGGATGTTGGACCCGACTTTGTTCCAGTTCGTCACTACTTTCAACCTAAGGTTAGGTTTGTTACTTATTGAGTACATGGGGTCGGTTGTACTCATACTACACTTCTACACATTGCGTGCAGATCTCGGATGTTGATGTTGTTGTGCATGGCGGGAGCTAGCATTGAAGATGTACTTGCGATCCAAACTCAGCTGCCTCTTGTTCTGGGTAGCTTTAGAATTTTTAATCTGTTCATGTATATTTCAAACAGTTGATGTATTTATTTCATACCTGCTTTGTAAACTCTAATCTTAGAAGCTCGTGATTTATACTACCAGTCCTTGGGGAGTATATTAGAGTTAGATAAATATTAATTAAATTAGATTGTTGTTATTTGGCTTCCCTAGCGAGTGAAATTAGGTGCCATCACGACTAGTCGGATTTTAGATCGTGACAAGGGCTGTGCATTTGGATCGGATATTTGAGAATCCAAATCGATCCACTTTATTTAGATTTTTTCGTTTTGAATTTTGGATATTCGGATCAGATATGGGTTGAGTTTTTTAAAAAGTTATGATATTCGAATTGAATTCGGATTTGCATAATTTTAATCCAATTCGACCCGAAATACGAATTATACGGACATGTTTTAATATTGACTTATATTTTAGGGTTAAGTCTTCGCATTTCATCCCCCTTTTTTAGACTCTTCTTTTCTTAGTTTATACCATAGTCTCTTTCTCTCTAACCTCTCTTCAGATTGCTCTAGCCACTTCTCTCAAGTCTTACTTTTATGTATTTCATTCTTAGTCTTTCCTTCCTATAAATGGCTTTATCTGTTTCTCTTATGTCTTACCTTTGTGTCTCTTATTCTCATTCTCTCTTTCCTATCAACGGACAAGTGTCTCTTATTCTCATTCTCTCTTTCCTATCAATGGACAACGATGTCTCTCCCTTATTAGACATTTGTTTGGAATCTCAGTTTATTTTATTTTGCTATGAAACTTTTATTTTGTTATTGCTATGAAAGACATTTGTTGCCTTTAAATTTAATAGAAGGGTGAATAGAAGTCGCCTTAAAAGTCATAGTAGTTGATTATATTTTTAGTAGTTTTAATAAGGCATACAATTCGATCTAAAAGTCCAAAATATTTACCCGATCCAAACTTTAAAATTCGATCCGATCCAATTTAATTTAGATTAGATTCAGATTACATTTTATAAAATCCGATATTTGAATTTATAATCTAAAATATGCTATAATATGAAATGTACTAGCCAGACCCATGCAGATGGAGTGGACTATAGCACACGAAAATATGAAAATCGAGATGATTTCCAATTTTATGGCCCTAAAATGCCAATAAACAAGGAATAATCATGGCGAGGCGATGACTATTGTTCCTTAGGTCGTTTCCAATGGACCGGCAAAATTTTAGGCAAGTCGGATCTACTCTCCTGGACCCATACAGATGTCGTGGACTATAGCACACGACATTATGGGAATCAGACAGAATTCCAGTTTCATGGCCCTAAAATGCCAAAAAATGAAGAACACTAATGGCGAGGCCATAACTATTGTTCCTTAAGTCATTTTTCTGGGCCGGCAAAATGTTAGGCGATCCGGATAGGGTGGACTATAGCACATGAAAATCTTGAAATCGTTTTGAATTCCTGTTTTATGCCCCTAAAACGCCAAAAAATGAGGAACGGTCATGGCGAAGCGATGATTATTGTTCCTTAGGTCATTTTTATGGGCCTACAAAATTTAGGTGATTCGGGTCCGGTCGCCCGGACCCATATAGATGGCATGGGTATAGCATATAAAAATCTAGGAATCGGACGAAATTATAACTTTATGGCCCTAAAATGGCAAAAACATGAGCAACGGTCATGGCGAGGTAATGAATATTGTTCCTTTGAGAATCTTTGATGGTCTGGAAAAATTTTAGGCCATCCTAGTCAGATGGCCTATAACATTGCATACGGTGCAGTCTATAGCGTAAGAAAATCTAGGAATAGGGCGGAATTCTAGTTTTATGAACCTAGAACGCCAAAATATGAGGAGCAGTCCTGGCGAGGATGGACCGACAAAATTTTAGGTGACCCAGGTCCGATGGCCCAAACTCATGTAGATGGTGTGGGCTATATCACACGAAAATCTATAAATCGGGCATAATTCTTGTTTTATTGCCCTAAAACGCCAAAAAACGAGAAACAATCATGGCGAGGTGATGACTATTATTACTTAGGTTGTCTTTTGATGGGCCACAAAACTTTTAGGCTATCCGGGTTCGGTTGATCTGACCCATGCAGATGGTGTGGGCCATAGCACATAAAAATCTGGGAATCAGGCGGAATTTACATTTTATGACCCTAAAACACCTAAAACGAGGAACGGTAATGGAGAGGTGATGACTATTGTAAATTAGGTCATTTTTTATTGGCCTGCAAAATTTTAGGCGATAAGAATCCGGCCACCCAGACCTATGTAAATAATGTGGGCTATAACATATGTAAATTTGGGAATCAGACGAATTTCCAATTTTATAGTCATAAAACACACAAAAAATGATGAACAATCATGGCGATGCTATGACTATTATTCCATAGGTCATTTTTTATGGGATGGAAAAATTTAGGCGATACGGGTTCGATCGCCCAGACACATGCAAATGGCATGGGCTATAACACACGAAAATCTAGGAATCTGATGGAATTACAATTTAATGGCCCTAACACAACAAAAAATGAGAAACAGTCATGGCGAGGCGATGACGACTATTCCTTTGGTCATTTTTTATGGCCTGTCAAAATTTTAGGACATCTTGGTCCGGTCGCCTGGACCCATGCAGATGGCGTGGGCTAGCACACGAAAATCAGGGAACCAGACGGAATTTAAGTTTTATGGCCCTGAACTGCCAAAAAAAAGGAACAGTCGTGGTGAGGATGGGCCGACAAAATTTTAGGCGATCTGGGTCCGATCTCCTGACTCACGCAAATGGCCTAGGATATATTACAGAAAAATTTGAGAATGAGGGGAAATTTATGTATTATAGCCCTAAAACACCAAAAAATGAGGAATAGTTATGGAAAGGCAATGAATATTATTTTTTACGTCATTTTTATAGGACGACAAAATTTTAGGCAATCCGGATCCAGTCGCCCAAATCCATGCAGAGGTGTGGGCTATAGCACACTAAAATTTTGGAACCGGACAAAATTTCAGTTTTATAGCCCTAAAATGCCAAAAAATAAGAAACCGTCATGGTAAGTTGATGACTATTGTTCCTTAGGTTGTTTTAGGTAGGCCAATAAAATTTTAGGCAATACGGGTCCGGTCGTCGAGTACATGCAGCTGGCGTGGGCTTATCACACGAAAATTTGGGTTTTAGCACCCGAACAAATGGTTTGGGCTATATCACCCGAACATCTGGAAATCGGGTGAAATTCCAATTTTATGGTCCTAATACACCATCAAATGAGGAACGGTCATGGCAAGCACACGAAAATCTAGGAATTGAGCGAATAACAGTTTAATGGCCCTAAAATGCCAAAAAGGGAGGAACGCTCATGGCGAGGCTACGACTATTATTCCTTAGGTCATATTTGTTGGTCTGACAAAATTTTATGCAGTCCGGGTCTGGCCGCCCGGTCTTATGCTGATGGCATGGACTATAGCAAAAGAATATCTGAGAATCATGTGGAATTCCAATTTTATGGCCCTAAAATGCCAAAAAACGAGGATCGATCATGGCGAGACAATGACTATTGTTCTTTAGGTCCTTTTTGATGTGACGATAAAATTTTAGGCAATCCAAGTCCGGTCGCCTGGACCCATGAAGATAGCATGGGTTATAGCACACAAAAAAATTTGGAATCTTGCATAATTCCAGTTTTATAGTCCTAACACGCCAAAAAATAAGGAACAGTCATGGCAAGGCGATGATGTTCCTTAGGTCGTTTTTTATGGGCTGAGAAAATTTTAGGTGATCGGGGTCCGGTTGCCTGGACCTATGCAAATAGCATGGACTATAGCACACAAAAATTGTGAAATCGGGCAAATTCCAATTTTATTGCCCTAAAACGCCAAAAAATAAGGAACGGTCATGGCGAGGCGAGGATTATTGTTACTTAGGTAGTTTTTATGGGACAGAAAAATTTTAAGTGATCGGGGTCTGGTCGCCCAGACTCATGCAGATAGTGTGGGCTAAAGCTCACGAAAATCTAAGAATCAGGTGAAATTCAAGTTTTATGGCCCTCAAAAGCCTAAAAAGAGGAACGATCATAGCTAGGCAATGACTATTGTTCCTTAGGTATTTTTTGATGGGTTAGAAAATTTTTATGCGATCTGGGTACAGATGCCCGAATCCCCAGATCCATGCAGATTGCATGGACTATAGCACACGAAAATCTGGGAATCGAACAAAATTCTAGTTTTATGACCCTAAAATGGCAAACAATGATAAACGGTGATGGTGAGGCAATGACAATTGTTCCTTATGACGTTTTTGATGGGCCACCAAATTTTTGGCGATCCGAGTATGGTCGCTCGGACCCAAGCAGATGGCATGAGCTATAGCACACAAAAAACTTGGAACCGTGCGAAATTCCATTTTTGTGGCCCTAAAATGCCAAAATAAATGAGGAACCTTCATAGAGAGGTGATGACTATTGCTTATTAGGTTATTTTTTATGGGCAGATAATATTTTAGGCGATCCGGGTCCGGTCTCCCTGACCCATGGTGATTGTGTCGGTTATCGCCCATGAAACCTAGGAATTGAATAGAATTCTAGTTTTATGGCCCTTAAATGCCATAAAATGAGGAACGATCATGAATAGTTGAGACATAAATTTAGTTGAAAAAATAAGTAAAGTGGCAAGAACTGTCACACCTCCTTTTTCCGCTCCCGCGAGGGTGCAAAGGAGTTTTCTCCAATTAAAGGACAGTCGAAACGGGATTTGTTTATTTGTTTCAGAGTCGCCACCTAGGAATTTTAAGGCGTCCCAAGTCACCGGTTTTAATCCCTGAATCGAGGAGAATATGACTCTGTTTGTTATTCTGCTAACCAGAAATCCTGAGTAAGGAATTCTGTTAATCCGGAAGAAGGTGTTAGGCATTTCCGAATTCCGTGGTTCTAGCACGGTCGCTTAACTGTTCTTATTCTTGGCTTAATTATCTTGATTTACTAAATACCCTTTTTCTTATTACCTGATTTTATTACCGCTTTCGTTTAGATTGTTTACAAATTAAAGATTTTCTTGAAACGAATCACGCGTACGTATATTCGCCTTGTCTATTTTTTATAAACGTAAAGAATCGTGTCACGCATACGTGTACACAATAAGATTGACAATATTTTTTTTTATTAAAATATCATACGTTCGAAATTTAAAATAAAATTAAGAACATTGTCACCCTTATATTTAAACAGTGAACTGCACATCTCGGGTTATATGAAATTATTTTAACATCCTCGGAGAAATCCCTTTTATTAAATATTCGCTCGAAGTTGCGCGAACGCATAATCCGAATTGCTTTTAGAAATATAATCAGGTTACGCAAACATATCCCTAATCACAAATATATTCTTGATGGTAATATAAATTTGTTTACAAATTATTTATTACATCCATATTATTTTTATGTGAAAAATCATGAGAAATCCCTATTTGAGATGCCCTTAAATTCTTTGAAAAGAATTCACAATTATTGAGTGTTGACCGCAAATTATATTTTTTCGCGTATAAATTATATTCCTCCAAGCCATTCGAATTTAAGGAGTAAAAATGAACAACGTGATTAATACTACCATTTATAGTGAATACAATATTTGCCTACTCAAATAAACAACATGTGAATTACGTATAAACATTGGGAAAGAGTTGATGTAAGAAAGGAAATGATATTTTCGAAGAATTTTCATTATTCTATTTGAGGCGAATGCTATTTTTATATTTTTAAAAAAAATGTTATAATCTATAAACCTAATCACCTTCTACATTATTTGTTTTTAATCCAAAGTGGTAATCGTTTGGTTAATTTGTTTACGATGGTAGATAGGCATCAAGTTGATAAGAAAGGGAATTATTATACAAATCGATTTAATAAAATTTGCCTTACATGCAACATAATTGTACGTCTGAAACATTCATAACACTCTAACATCGTAAAGAGCTATATCAAATCACCTTCCACTTATGGTTCTATATATACCTGTTATCATGCCATATATGAACGTACAACTTACATCATTCAATACACAACTAAATCAGATATTAGAATAAACTAGCAATATGGTTTTTGATATTTTCATACTATTCTTTATTCAACTAACAATGTCACAAGGCTTATTTAATGGCCAATCTTTATGCCATATTTTCCTATCTTGGCAATCCAATCATAACTATGCTTTTAATGAGATTTCGAAATAGGCAACATTATTACTACGCTCATATGAATTTCAAAAGAGAAATGATCAACTAATAGTTATTATATAAAGCATATTACTATATTAATCAGTATGAAACAAAACTGAAATTTAAAATAATGAACTTAGACGAATGGAAAACAGAATTATAATTCCCAAGCTTCATTTATTTGTCATGTTGAAGCTTTTCACAACATGAGTTTAAAAGATATGTACCTGGAAATGAAGGTAGAAGGAGTAAATTTCAGCAGTAATAGCAGCAACAAAATACCGGCAGAATATACCAATAACACAGCAGGTCTGAACAAGACCCGTTAACCCAGATGAACAGTGGCAAAAATTTGAGAAAAATTTCAGATTTAAACCGAACAATATCCACAAACAAACAACGGATAGATTCTAGAAAAATAACATTTCAGATTTCAGTTTCTTTCTTCTATCTGTTTCAGATTCCTATTTCTTATTTTTCTGTTCAGTTTTCCTCTCTTAATTTCTGTCCAGATTTTCTCCTATATGGTTCTGTGTATTCCTCCAGATTTTTTTTCTCTCTTTTTTCTCTTAATGTCTCTCTTCTGTGTATTCAAAATCTCTCCCTAAATCAGTCCCAACCCCCTCTATCTTATACAGGTCTGCCTCTCTTTTTGCAGCCTACTGTCTGGACCCCCTTCTTTCTTTTAAAAATCAGAAAATCCCACTAAAATTCTGCTTTTACTACTTTAAATCTCATTAAGTGAACTTTTCCTAATTTCCAGCATTCCCATTACCCTTTGTTTCCCATTATTTCATTAAATTAACAGCCATTAACACTCCACTATCAGCACACTATTATTATCATATTACCCTCACTGTTTCATTCCAGAAATACCCCTGAAAATCCCTTAATATTACTGTTATTACTGCCCCAGACCAAAGACTGCCTAAACCTTAACAGATTTATCTGAATTAAACTGTTTAGCAGCTAATAACCAATTCCTAAATCAAACAAACATTCTGTCTTTTCAATGATAGCTAATTGATCCAACACCCAATGTCTAATAGCTAATGGACAAAACTAAATTCAGATTGAACACTGAACTTGTATACGAACATATTAACAATACACAGAACTTAACAGAATAAAATCTGAATTGAAATTGAATTTAGCATAAGTGCAGGGGCATTGTCAGTATATTGACACTGTCTGAAACTTAATGCTCAGAAATCAACAGCATCTTATTGAATTGCAAACAAAGATGATTCAATTAACGAGTATTAGTCAAACTGATTATTTACAACAATTGTCAACAAAAAACCGATAAACAGATTATTTCAAACAGCATTTTCAGAAATAGAATTCTATAATATAACTAATCGACGAACTTAATCGAGTCGATTACACACATTGAAAACAAACATAACCAACAGAACAATTCACACTTTGATCAAGTAAGCGGGTATGAGACAGAATTACAGAATTTAAACAAACAAAAATATGAAAAATTACACAGACAACTAAAATAGGCAACAACATATGTAGGAAACAAAAGAAATAGGAAAATACCTCTGAATCTTCAATTTCATACGGACACAGGGTCAACTTGGATTTGGACTTTTGAAATCAAACAGACCTTAGTCGAAGTATTCTCAACTGAAAATACTTCGACTAAGGTCGATTAGACCCCAACATTTTATTTAATTTGGGGCAGAACCCAAAAAATTGAAATTTTTAGAGTTTCTGATTCTTGGATCTTAAATTCGAACACTTCTGGGCAGATTCGAAAGAAACCAAAGATGACACAAGGGTGAGGGATGCCTAGGGGTCATTTGGTGTTAGTTTGGAATGAATCTGAGTGAGTTCATGTTTGATTCGAACCTTCAAAAGAAGATTCGAAGCACTCTGAGATGATTCGAACCAAACAAACACCAGATCCATAGCTAGGGAAGTTGGGGGAAGCTACGGTGTTAATTTGGGGGTGGTTGGTTTGGATCTGAGTTTAGCTCGAATCTTCAAATGAAGATTCGAGAACCTTTAGGAGGATTCGAGCCAAGTGGCTAACAGATTCGGATAGAGGATGGTCAGGGGGTTCAGGGGTGTTAAGGTGGTGACCGGCGGCGTTGTTGCCGCCGGGTTTCAGGCAATGGGGAATGAGGGCGGCTAGGGTTAGGGGTGTGATTTGGAGAGGATGATGAACAGTGGAGAGGGGGGTGTTTAGTTAGGGGGCCGGGGTAGGGGTTTGGACTTATATAGGGATGGGGTGGATGAATATTGACCATCCGATCAAGTAAGATACACGGTCAGGATCAGCTCACTTAACCAAATGACGTCGTTTGGTTTAAGTTGAGGGAAAGGATTGGATCGGGGCAGTGGGTCGGGTAAGGGTTATGGGTAAGGGTTGTAAGATCTCAGCTGTTGGATGGATTTGATCCAACGGCCCTTGATGAAATACGACCAAACGTTGTCGTTTGGTTCGTTTGAATTGGACCGGACATGGGAGTGTTGGGATTGGGCTGTGGAGGGTTGAATATTTTTTTGTTTGGGCCTGGATTTCAGTCTAGGCCCGATTTTTAATATTCAGAACCCATTTTCAATTTCCTAATTTAAATTTACAAAAATATTAATTACTTTTTAACAACTATTAACACATAGACAAAACATTAATCACACAGTGGAACATTTAAAATAGAACAAATGCATATTTTTTGTGATTTTATTTTTAAATCAATTATTAAATGCATAATTAAATCCTAGATATGCATGAGACATGTATTTTTATTTTTATTTTGTTTAATTATAACAAAGAAAACATTTACGGACAACACAAATAATTAACAAACACCACACAAATTCTAAAAATTGCACACTAAAAGAGATTTGTTTTATTTATTTTTGATTTATTTTGGAGTTGTTTTCGTGAGGCAAAAATCACGTGCTCACAGCTGCCCCTCTTTGCATGGAAACTCGAAGAGTTTTCGTGCAAAGATAAAGTGAGCGGATACGAGCAATTTTTTTGCCCGTTCAAATACTCCGTGGGAAGCATTTTTTGAAAGATTTGACCGAACCCCTGCTTCAAAGGTTTCCTACATATCCTTGGCTATAAAGGAATCAGGTCAATGTAGTTCGGGAAGTTTTGGATAGCTGGGACTACCGTGAGACTGTGATGTTACTGCTGTTTTGTGCTGCTTTTACTGCTTGCTGACCTCCTTATTACACCTTGCTTCAAAGGTAAAACAAAAAGCTAAACTAGACTATGGTACATGAATTATAAAATCTTATCTAGATCATGCCCTTGCGTTTCTTGTTGTCTTGATATCTTGGCGACTCTTGGGCATTTTGCTTATTCTGCATTTCCTTTCATTGTGTCCCGTATTTCCTTTTTCTGTTTGGGACTCTTGTGTTTCCTGTTGGGGATTTTGTTGGACTCCTCTGCTTTATTGACTCTAAGTGTGCTCCTTTCTTATATGAGCGAGCCTTTGATTTCAATACTTCAATTGTATTCCCTTGCTCTCCAGGTGGGCGCCTGACTGCTGTTTCCTTTTTCCTTCTTCCTTTGTCCTTGTTCTCCAGGTGGACGCCTGACTTCTTCTTAAATTCTTCATCCTCATTCTCCAGGTGGACGCTTGATTTCTTCTTCAATTCTTTATCCTCATTCTCCAGGTGGACGCCTGATTTCTTCTTCAATTTTTCATCCTCATTCTCCAGGTGGACGCCTGATTTCTTCTTCAATTCTTCATCCTCATTCTCCAGGTGGACGCCTGATTTCTTCTTCAATTTTTCATCCTCATTCTCCAGGTGGACGCCTGACTTCTTCTTAAATTCTTCATCCTCATTCTCCAGGTGGACGCCTGACTTCTTCTTAAATTCTTCATCCTCATTCTCCAGGTGGACGTCTGACTTCTTCTTAAATTCTTCATCCTCATTCTCCAGGTGGACGCCTGATTTCTTCTTTAAATTTTCATCCTCATTCTCCAGGTGGACGCCTGATTTCTTCTAAAATTCTTTATCCTCATTCTCCAGGTGGACGCCTGACTTCTTCTTAAATTCTTCATCCTCATTCTCCAGGTGGACGCCTGATTTCTTCTTAAATTTTCATCCTCATTCTCCAGGTGGACGCCTGATTTCTTCTTAATTCTTCATCCTCATTCTCCAGGTGGACGCCTGATTTCTTCTTAAATTTTCATCCTCATTCTCCAGGTGGACGCCTGATTTCTTCTAAAATTCTTCATCCTCATTCTCCAGGTGGACGCCTGATTTCTTCTTAAATTCTTCATCCTCATTCTCCAGGTGGACGCCTGATTTCTTCTTAAATTCTTCATCCTCATTCTCCAGGTGGACGCCTGACTTCTTCTTCAATTCTTCATCCTTATTCTCCAGGTGGACGCCTGATTTCTTCTTTACTTCTTCATCCTCATTCTCCAGGTGGACGGCTGATTTCTTCTTAAATTCTTCATCCTCATTCTCCAGGTGGACGCCTGACTTCCTCTTCAATTCTTCATCCTTATTCTCCAGGTGGACGCCTGATTTCTTCTTCAATTCTTCATCCTCATTCTCCAGGTGGACGCCTGACTTCTTCTTCAATTCTTCATCCTTATTCTCCAGGTGGACGCCTGATTTCTTCTTTACTTCTTCATCCTCATTCTCCAGGTGGACGCCTGATTTCTTTTTCAATTCTTCATCCTCATTCTTCAGGTGGACACCTGACTTCTTCTTAAATTCTTCACCGGGTGTTTCTTGACACAAATGTTGTTTTTGCCCCTGTTTCAAATCAAAGAAAACTTCGTTAGTTTAAAACAGGGTGGTTAACTGGGGCATTCTTGCCGACGGTGGAGCTTCTCTTCGTCTTGTTTTATTGCCTTGGAATGGTTGAAAAGACTGTTATGTCCTCGTAATTTATCCTTAACTATAGGATCCCCAACTGTATGTTTTCCTTCAAACATTTTTAACCGTAATCATATGTCTCTCCTGATATTGCTGATCCGCTTTTGATTCCACTTTTCTTACACCCATATCTTATTATTTTTTATTACCTCCTGCCCATCATGGCCGTATTTTTGTCCTATGCAACCTTGAATTTTGGTAGTATACCTTGACATTCCTTCTTATTTGTTTGGAATAAAACTCATCTCAAAAGCTTTTAGAAGAGTAAGATTATTAGTGACGAAAACATGACGATTTCGACAATCTAAAATGAAAAGAAAAATCCAAATTTGGATGATTGCTGGATAAGGAATAAAGGACTTATCTGATTGGAGTCACTGGCGCCAATGATCATGGTATGCATTTTGGATTAATCAACCCAGTCTTTTAATCAATCTCCTTTCAATTGACTCATTTTGTTTTCCCAAAATTTCCATAACCCAACTTCATCTTTTCATTTTACAGACCTGTTTGACTTGCAATATCTTAAAGAGTTTTCACCGATAAACCTTCTTTATTTGTTCATTTCTTAATTCCTTTTCGCCTTATGGTGCCTGCGAAGGTTTTCACCAATAAGACTCTCTCATTTTACTTTCTCTCATCTTCCGTCGTCTTTCGGTGCCCGTGTGGGTTTTCACCTATAAGACTCTCTCATTTTTACTTTCTTTTCTTGTTTGGACCAGCGTGCTATGAACCATCTTCATTTGCTTGACTCAGCATTTTTCTAAGATTGATCGAAAGGTCTTTTTGGTATGTGGTTGGAAATGGAAAGGTATCAAAAAGTTAAATAGTTTTGATATGGGTTTAAAATTACAACTCTTGGAATCTTTTTCTTATTTCCAATACAATTCCTGCCCCAGTTTCTTGATTGGGGTCTCTTGATGTTTCTTTTTGTGCACATTATGCATATCGTGCACCCTATGACCGAGCCGTGAGGCGCCTACGTATCCTTCTTTGAGGAATCAGGTCAAACGTAGTTCACTACAATAATAGTGATTTTTTTTTATCTTGTTCATATTTGATTTTCATTGATTCCAAGGGAGGGCAGGAAAGAAACAAATGTGGCTCAAAGGGGAAGCAAAGGGTATAGTGTTTGGATAGCGGAATAAATTGTCTTTGTCATTCCAATCTTCGAAATAATGCCGAATACAAACATTTTAAAAGTTACGCATAATATCTCTTTACCGCATCAGAATTGATAGCCATGTCTATGCATTTTTCTTCGATATCTGTTAAACATAGTGCACCATTCGATAATACTCTGGTCACAATGAATGGTCTTTGCCAATTCGGGGCAAATTTGCCTTTTTCCTCAACCTGATGTGGAAGAATACGTTTCAGCACATGTTGACCCACTTCAAACTTCCGGGGACGCACCTTTTTGTTGTATGCTCTTGCTATTCTTCTTTGATACAATTGGACATGACATACTGCGGCCAATCGTTTTTCATCAATCAAGTTTAACTGTTCCAGACGGGTTTTGACCCATTCATCATCATCAATCTTTGCCTCGGCGATGATCCGAAGGGAAGGAATTTCAACTTCTGCAGGAATTACTGCCTCAGTGCCATATACCAACAAATAAGGAGTTGCTCCTACTGAAGTGCGAACAGTAGTGCGATATCCCAACAACGCAAATGGTAATTTTTCGTGCCATTGCCTTGAACCTTCTACCATTTTCCGAAGTATTTTCTTTATGTTTTTGTTGGCTGCCTCGACTGCTCCATTTGCCTTGAGCCGATATGGGGTAGAGTTGCGATGTGTAATCTTAAACTGTTGACATACTTCCTTCATTAAGTTACTGTTAAGATTAGCACCGTTATCTGTGATGATCACCTTTGGGATTCCGAATCGACATATGATATTTGAATGGACAAAATCGACCACAGCTTTCTTGGTCACTGATTTGAATGTTTTGGCCTCAACCCATTTGGTAAAATAATCAATGGCTACCAGAATGAACCTGTGCCCATTGGATGCTGCCGGCTCAATTGGTCCAATCACATCCATGCCCCAGGCGACGAAGGGCCATGGTGCCGACATTGTGTGCAACTCGGATGGTGGAGAATGAATCAAATCTCCGTGTATCTGGCATTGATGACACTTGCGCACAAAACTGATACAATCTCGCTCCATGGTAAGCCAATAGTAACCAGCTCGGAGGATTTTCTTTGCCAACACATATCCGTTCATGTGGGGTCCGCAAACTCCCGAATGTACTTCAGACATGACAGCCGTAGCTTGTCGGGCATCTATGCATCTTAACAATCCGAGGTCTGGTGTTTTTCTATACAAAACTCCTTCGCTTAAGAAGAATCCATTTGCCAATCGCCTAATGGTTCTCTTTTGATCCCCTGTGGCTTGTGCTGGATATATCCTCATCCTGATATACTCTTTGATGTCGTGGAACCACGGTTCACCGTCAAATTCCTCTTCAACCATATTGCAGTAAGCGTGCTGATCGTGGACTTGAATATGTAATGGATCCACATAAGCTTTGTTCGGATGGTGCAACATTGATGCTAGGGTAGCCAATGCATCGACAACCTCATTATGGATCCTTGGAATATGCCGAAACTCCACTGATAGAAAACGCTGACAAAGATCATGTAGACATTGTCGGTATGGTATGAGCTTCAAGTCTCGGGTTTCCCATTCTCCTTGAATTTGATGTACCAGAAGATCCGAATCTCCCATGACTAAGATTTCCTGGATACCCATGTCTGCGGCTAGCCTTAACCCCAAAATACAAGCTTCATATTCAGCCATATTATTGGTGCAATAAAATCGTAGTTGAGCCGTAACAGGATAGTGATGCCCTGTTTCATAAATGATTACAGCTCCTATCCCGACTCCTTTCATGTTAGCGGCCCCATCAAAGAAAAGTTTCCAGCCAGGTTTTTCAATTTGCTCCATCTCATCGATATGCATTATTTCGTCATCGGGAAAATAGGTTTTCAATGGCTCGTACTCCTCGTCGACCGGGTTTTCAGCTAAATGATCGGCCAGTGCTTGGGCTTTCATTCCAGTCCGAGTCACATAGATGATGTCAAATTCTGTGAGTAATATCTGCCACTTTACAAGTCTTCCCGTTGGCATAGGCTTTTGAAAAATATATTTCAACGGATCCAAACGCGAAATGAGGTAAGTAGTGTAGGACGACAAATAGTGTTTCAACTTCTGAGCTACCCACATTAGGTCGCAACATGTCTTTTCCAGATGAGTATACTTAACCTCATAAGATGTGAATTTCTTGCTAAGGTAGTAGATGGCCTGTTCTTTTCTGCCGGTGAGGTCATGTTGCCCCAATACACAACCAAATGAATTTTCCAAGACCGTCAAGTAAAGAATCAGAGGTCTTCCTGGCTCCGGTGGGACCAGCACGGGTGGGTTCGACAAGTATCTTTTTATCTTATCAAACACTTCTTGACACTCATCGGTCCATTTGACCGCAACATCCTTTTTCAACAATTTGAAAATAGGCTCACAGGTTGTCGTGAGCTGAGCAATAAACATGCTGATGTAATTCAACCTCCCTAACAAACTCATTACTTCAGTTTTGTTCCTTGGAGGTGGAAATTCTTGGATGGATTTGATTTTTGATGGGTCTAGCTCGATGCCTCGCTGACTGACTATGAATCCCAGCAACTTTCCAGATGGAACTCCAAATGAGCATTTGGCAGGGTTAAGCTTGAGGTTGTACCTGCGAAGTCTTAAGAAGAATTTCCTCAAATCCCCAACGTGGTCGGCCTGATGCTTTGATTTTATGATCACATCATCCACGTATACTTCAATCTCCTTGTGTATCATATCATGAAACATTGTGGTCATTGCTCTCATGTAAGTTGCCCCGGCGTTTTTTAAACCGAATGGCATTACTCGGTAGCAATAAGTTCCCCATGGTATGATGAATGCCGTCTTTTCTGCATCTTCTTCATCCATTAGAATTTGATGATACCCGGCATAACAATCCACGAAAGATCCTATCTCATGCTTGGCGCAATTATTGATCAAAATATGGATATTGGGTAATGGGAAATTATCCTTTGGACTTGCTTTGTTGAGATTGCGGTAGTCGACGCATACTCTAATTTTGCCGTCTTTCTTTGGTACAGGAACGATATTAGCTAACCAAACCGGATATCGAGTGACTCGAATGACCTTTGCTTCCAACTGTTTGGTGATTTCTTCTTTAATTCTCACACTCATATCAGGCTTGAATTTTCTCAGCCTCTGCTTGACAGGAGGCACCATTGGATCGGTGGGCAATTTGTGAACCACTAAATCAGTGCTCAAGCCCGGCATGTCATCATATGACCATGCAAAAACATCTTTGAATTCTATGAGTGCTTTAATTAACTCTTCTCGGATCCTTGGTTCGAGATGGACACTTATTTTAGTTTCCCGGATATTATTCGTGTCCCCTATATTGATGTCCTTGGTATCACTCAGGTTAGGTTTGGTCTTTTCTTCAAAGTGAATTAACTCTTTACTAATCTCTTCAAAAGCCTCATCTTCATCATATTCTGATTCATAATCACAATATATTTCTTGAATTATTATTTCAGAACCAGATTGATTTTTAAGACTGGGCTGAGGATTCCTCATGCATGCCATATCACTAGAGCCAGCGTAAAAAGAACTGTACAGAAAAAGAAGAAAAGGAAAAGAAAACTATCAGGAATGATAATGAAAAAGGAAACTGTATTTTATTGGATGATGAAAGATAACAAGGTTTGCACACTTCAAACAAACTGTAAGATAAGCATTGGGATTACAACCCTGAGGTAACCCAAACAAACTGAAGGAAAATCAAAAATAAACTACCAAGACTCCTTTCGAATGGGGAGAGGAGTGGCTTTCCAATTATTAAGCTTTGTTTCTGGTCCAACGAATTGAACTTCTGCGTTTCTACAACCTTCCCCGCTTTCCACCATATTCACATCGTCAAACAATTTCTCGAATCTTTCAATTAATTCCTCCTCAGGATTGACCAGAGATTTAGGAATTGTTGTTATCGGGCGATTTTTAGCACCGGTCTTGACAAAAGACTTTGATAGATGTGGGACTGGTTTTGGAAGAACCCATGCTTTTTGTTTCAGCTTTCTGGCCTTTCTCACGTCGTTGACAGTGGGTATGAATCCCAAACCAAATGTTCCCCAGTTCTAGGGGAGAGATACTGGTTGTATGATTCCTTGCAAAGATGAACCCAGACCTTTGTCGGGTATAAAATCATTTTTTAACATTTCATAGGCTACCATGACTGATGCAGAGGTTATCTTTGGATTTGGAATGTACTTCCCCTCTGGAATTTTCTCTACCGACACTGTATCGGACACTTGGTATACCCATGGTCCCTGGTCATTTTCTATTCCCTCGACCGGTACAATGGCACTGCTGTGAGCATTTAAACTTTCTTCCCCATGCACAACTATTTCTTGATGATCCCATTCAAACTTGACCGCCTGGTGTAGTGTTGACGGGACTGCTTTAGCAGCATGGATCCATGGTCGACCCAACAACAGATTATAAGAAACAGTTATGTCCAGTACTTGAAACTCCATCGTGAATTCAACCGGCCCTATTGTCAGTTCCAACACTATGTCGCCAAATGAATCTCTGCTTCCACTGTCAAACCCCCGTACGCAAATACTATTCTTTTGGATCCTCTCCTCTTTGATTTTCAATTTGCTTAAAGTGGAGAGAGGGCAGATGTTTGCACTTGACCCGTTGTCAACCAATACCCGGGTTACTACGGATTTTTCACATTTCACGGTGAGGTAAAGAGCTCTGTTGTGCTCAGTCCCTTCCACAGGCAATTCATCATCAGAAAATGTAATTCTGTTCGCCTCAAAGATTCTGTTGGCTATTCTTCCCAAATGATTTACAGAGATTTTATCGGGAACGTGAGCCTCATTTAGGATTTTCATCAAAGCAAGACGGTGCTCCTCTGAATGGATCAGTAATGACAATAATGAAATTTGAGCGGGCGTCTTCTTCAGTTGATCCACAACAGAATAGTCATGGAGCTTCATTTTTCTTAAGAATTCTTCCGCTTCTTCTTCCGTCACAGCTTTCTTTATTGGTGTTGGATTATTTTTAGTTTTTCTTAACTCTTCGGGAGTAAAACATCTTCCCGAGCGAGTCAAGCCTTGCACCTCACAGACTTCTTCCTTGACTTCCTTTCCCTTGTACATTACTGTCACTCGTTCATAGTTCCATGGAATGGCCTTGTTGTTGACCACTGATAGCTGGGTTACAGGTTTGATAATAACCCGATCTATACGGGCTCCTTCCACGACTACAATGGGTTTGCTGGCAACCCCTGGTACTATCACTTTCAACTTTTCTTGCTTTGTGGCAACTTTGCTCGAAGACCCCTTCTCGACTACCACAGATGGTTCATCACCATTTCTGTTCTACTTAGGTACCGGCTTCTCCTCTGTTAACTGCTTATCTGGCTTGGCTTCATGAGACCTGATCATCATGACAGTTTGTGATGGCTTCTTTGTTTCCCCATCAGCTTGTACGATTTCTATCATATTGGCCTCCTGATGGGCTGGCATTGGATTTCTGTTGATATTGGGAGCTTCGGGGGTTTGAACCTCGATTTTATTAGTATCAATCAGCTCTTGTATTGCATTTTTTAAATGCCAGCATTTTTCCGTATCATGGCCTGGTGTACCGGAACAATACTCACAGCTAATGGTGTAGTCCAGATTCTTTGGAGGAGGATTGGGTAGCTTGGATTGTATCGGTCTTAGCATGTCCAGCTATCTCAACCTGTGGAACAGACTAGTGTAGGACTCTCCCAATGGAGTGTAGGTTTTCTTTTTCTGTTCCCTTTCTCCCCTGAATGCTGGCCTAGGCCTGAAACCTGGTCCGGGATAGGCTCGTGGGTAAGTACCTGGTATGACAGGAGCACGTCAGTTAGCGTGTGCCGGTGGATGATTGTATGCTTGTGTATGGTTGATGGAAAAATGAGGTTCTGAAGGGTGATAGTAGTGTTGAGATGAATTGTGGTGGTGAGTTGATTGGTGAGATCGATGTTGATTATAGTAAGGAAGTGATCCTCTGGATCCCGACCAAGTTCCTGAATCAACTACCGCTGCTTCTTCTCTTTTCTTTCTTCCGATTCCTCCTACCCCGCCTTGAATAGCTTGAGTAGTCTCTTTGATGGCCGAATAGCTCATGATTTTATTTGTCTTGAGGCCTTCTTCCACCATACCTCCCATCTTTACTACTTCGTTGAATGATTTACCTACCGCTGAAACCAAATGGGCATAGTAAGTTGGTTCCAAGGCTTGAAGGAAGTAGTCTACCATTTCACTCTCCTTCATAGGAGGATCTACTCTTGCTGCCTGTTCTCTCCACCGGAAGCCATACTCTCTGAAACTTTCATTGTGTTTTTTCTCAAATTTTGTCAAAGATAGTCGATCTGGGATGATTTCCAGATTGTATTGGAAATGGTATGCAAATGCCTGTGCTAGGTCATCCCAGGTGTACCATCTCCCATGGTCCTGGCGTGTATACCACTCCAAAGCTGATCCGCTTAAACTTTGACTGAAGTAAGCCATCAATAATTCGTCCTTTCCCCCAGCTTCTCGCATCTTGCTGCAGAAACCCCTTAAGTGGGATACTGGGTCGCCGTGCCCATTGTATAGGTCAAATTTAGGCATCTTGAAGCCAACTGGTAATTGTACATTTGGGAACAAGCACAAATCCTTGTATGCCACACTGACTTGTCCACCTAACCCTCGCATGTCTCGGAACGATTGTTCTAGGCTTTTGACCTTCCTGAACATCTCTTCTTGTTCAGCATTTTTGGCTGGCTTGTCAATTTCGGTCGGGAGGTAAAAACGAGGAGTAGTTAAATGGATTTCGGAGGCTTTGAGGGTGGGTTCCGGGGGGTAATATTGGTTGTCCTGGGCCTGGAATGTAGGCTCACTAGGAGATTTGTGGAGTGTAGCTGTGGGAGGTGTCACAAAGACAGGAGTTACAGGTGGAGGAAAGTATGGAACTGGTTTAGGAGGGGGAGACTGCGGTGTCTGAGAGGTGGTGCCTCGGTAGTGTTGGTAGATGGGGAAATTTGGGGACAATTCAGTGGTAAGATTATCCTGAATTTGGGCCATTGATAGAGCAGGGTTAGTTGGGTAAGATGGGGGTGACTGCCCTGTAGACCAGGCCCGGTACATCTCAGCCATTTGCTGCTTGAGTTTAAACATCTCTTCTTTCATTTTCCCAACATCCATCTCCTCTAGCTCAATACCTGTGTCAACATCTGGGATAGACATACTTTCGGGTATTGGTCCTTTTGATCTCGTGTGATAATGATAATATGCCAGTATACTCTTTAGAGAAACTAACTGCTTGAATTCTGGAAATGAGCAAACTTGTTAGTTTTGAGAGTTTAACACATATATAATTACACGTTGAGATGCAATGCTCCTAGACAAATAACCCATTTCTATTATGCATTTTCTCGGCTGCTTGCGTCATCCCAGATTTTCTTGGTCTTTTGTTGTTGTTCACTCTTATTTTATTTTCTTATATACATTTTGTATTGTGTTGTGGTCGAATCTTATAGAGATTGCCTACGTATCATGCCCCCGCATGAATCAGACCTTGCGTAGTTCGGACATAAGGCAAACACTTTTATTCATTATACAAAGATGGAACAGACATTACATTTGAAAACCTTTATAAGAAAATGGTTTGAAACACACACACTCAAATCAAAATAAAAGATACAACTCTTAACATCTCACAACATGCCCCACTTTCCACTTTTATTATCAATCATTGGATTATCTGCTCAATGTGGGGCTTGACCTGGATGACCTCCCAGCGTACGATACATACTTTCCAACTCCATTGCTAGATGACGGGCAAAAAAGGGTGCATGCTCTGTAAACCTTTCATAATCCATTCCTTGGCAGTTTACATAACTTTGAGAGGTGTAGACTGCCAGGTCGTGGATTTGTGCCCTGAAATCTTGGAGACGTTGGTCTTGGTTCTGCAATTGCTGCTGGCGAGTGGTGGCTATATCTCTGACACGGTGTTCACGATCTAGAGGTGACTCTAATAGAGCTCGGAGTCTGGCCTGCTCTAATCTTGCCTGCGCTCTTTCTCTGTCGATGTCTGCTTGTTGATGTTCTCTGTTGTATCTTCTTGCCTCTTCTAGTTGTGCACGAAGTTGGTCTTCTGAACGTATCCAATGGTCTTTTTCCTTTTTGAATTGTTCCATGTCTTCTTCGGATTGCCTTACTTGGCGTTCCTTATTAGATCTGGCTTCTTCGTTTAATTGTTGGATTCTTTCTTTAGCTTTGCTCAACGCCCTTTCGTTTTCTGCAAGAATGGAATCATAATCTTGCATTCTTTCAAAAAGATTGGCGATGGTTTTTTGATCCTTCCAACTCCTCATTGGTGTTTCAGAAGCTCTTTTCATTTTTTGAAATCGAGCGTGAAGATTTTCATTCTCACAAGCTAAACTCTTCTTCTCGCCTTCGGCTTCTTGTGCTTGCAAATCTTTCTCCAGACTGAGGCTCCTCAGATTTTCCTTTAGGGCATGGATAGTTGCTTTGTACCCTTTTTCCTTTTCTCCCCAAATCAACCGCTCTTGGATTTTATCATTAAAGTTTTGAACATGGGGTCTTTTTGTTGGCCTTCTTAACTCGGGTTCTGGTACATCATCCACGCGAGACCGTTTCTCAAACCACCTTGCATATCCAGGATTTATCTCACCCCTTGTAGTGTCTGGGACTTGAGTATCACTTTTCAAGTATCGACATCCATTCCATATCTGCTGAATTAGAGCCTCGGGAATAGTGGCTTCCGGGTGTAATTCGATTACTTGCATACTCAAATCTTCATCATCAGGAACTACTTGGTATCTCCCTAGTTGTCTTAGAACTCTTAGTGGCGCATATGGCTGGATGCTTCTCAATCCCAATAGTAGCAAATAACTACTTGAGGTTGACATGTGTATCACTTCCCTCATCGGGAGCCATCCCAAAGTCCACTCAATTTGATTTGCCATTAAAGCCCTTAGATGAGATACCCATGCTTCTATCCCTTCTGGGGACTTATAATCTTTTATTCTTTCCTCATAACTTTCGATGAAATTATCATTGTTTGGCCCATACTATATGATCTTGGGCTGATGTTGGAGATGTTCAATCACCCACATTTGCAACAAAATTTTGCATCTTTCGAAGACTTTTGCTCCTGATTTACATAAAGTTAACGCCCGATAAATGTCTGAGAGAATGATCGGGACAAGAGTGTGATTTTCCTTGGTGGTGAGGACCTGTACAACCTTTGCCGTGCGAATATCAATTGTTCGCTCTTTGTTTGGGAAGACCATGATTCCTAGAAAAGCCACCATGAAGGCGAAGCGACGATGAATATGCCAGGTGACTTTGTTTTGCTTGTTAGTAAGGCCTTTCTCATGAATTTCAAATCCATCTGGCTTTCCGAACCTTGAATAGAAGAAGTTGAAAGAACAACATCCGTTGATGACATTACTTTTCCTGATTTGATTACTGATGTTCAGAAGACCGAAGAATCGATGTACCGAGGGAGCCTTTGTGAATATCATGTTTTGATTTCTTAGACATCCGTCAAAACCAGCATATCCAGCTATCTCCTCTAATGTAGGAGTAAGCTCGAAATCAGATAAACGAAAGACATTGTGAACAGGGTCCCAAAATGTTACTAACGTCGCAATCAGATCATCACGTGGTTTAACTTTCATAATATCCGTGAGATTTCCCAAATGCTTGACGACCCATTTTTGACCATCTTCGCCTAACTCATACCACCACATTTGAAGCTGAATAGAAACTCATCTGTATTTGTGGATGAGGGGTTTTGTGTGGTGCTCATTTTGTATCTGAAATTTAATTTTAATAAAATCAAGACTCATTTTGAAAATATATACTAAAAAAAATCATTTTCAATTTTTATTTATTAAACACTTTTTATTTCAAGATTTAAAACTATTTTTGGGAATTTCTTAAAACAACCCATTTTATTCTTCGGTCCTCACAATGATTTTGATTAAGCTGGTCAACAAGCAAATCCGAGGCAAATGAATGCACAGGTAACAAGTAGGATGCATCAGGATGGTCTTTTTATTTCGGGTTCACCTGTCCTAGACAGACCCAACCCCTGTGTTGAGTCTCCAAGGCCAAATGTACATGTTGCAAATAGACATTCCTACTAGGGATCCGGTACATGGCTGAGTTATTCTAGGTGAAAAACCTGAGGCATATTGTTCTAAACCTGGCTCACCCAAACGGACAGTTTGAGCCGAAGTAGGGGCAACGTACCAGGAGCACGAAAGTCTACCCGGCCTAGTTACTTGTCCCAACTTCGTCTTATTTGGTATGACTTTAACAGAAAGGTGGGCCACGCGCACGTGTGCACCATAAATTTAGAAGACTCAGAAAGGAGGGGGTTTCGTAGCAATTGTATATGCACAATTCGAATAATATTAAAGCAGTAAAAATATCATTTAGCATATTGGGCATATATCATGTAAAAATCAGATAATAAATAAAGCCAACTATAACAGTTATTTTAAGCTCGAATTCTTAAACCCTGAACCAGTGGTTCTGGGTTACAATTTTCACTTTTGTCCCCAGCAGAGTCGCCAGAGCTGTCACACCTCCTTTTTCCGCGCCCGCGGGGGTGCGTAGGGAGTTTTCTCCAATTAAAGGACAGTCGAAACGGGATTTGTTTATTTGTTTCAGAGTCGCCACCTGGGAATTTTAAGGCGTCCCAAGTCACCAGTTTTAATCCCTGAATCGAGGAGAATATGACTCTGTTTGTTATTCTGCTAACTAGAAATCCTGAGTAAGGAATTCTGTTAATCCGGAAGAAGGTGTTAGGCATTTCTGAATTCCGTGGTTCTAGCACGGTCGCTTAACTGCTCTTATTCTTGGCTTAATTATCTTGATTTACTAAATACCCTTTTTCTTATTACCTGATTTTATTACCGCTTTCGTTTAGATTGTTTACAAATTAAAGATTTTCTTGAAACGAATCACGCGTACGTATATTCGCCTTGTCTATTTTTTATAAACGTAAAGAATCGTGTCACGCATACGTGTACACAATAAGATTGACAATATTTTTTTTATTAAAATATCATACGTTCGAAATTTAAAATAAAATTAAGAACATCGTCACCCTTATATTTAAACAGTGAACTGCACATCTCGGGTTATATGAAATTATTTTAACATCCTCGGAGAAATCCCTTTTATTAAATATTCTCTCAAAGTTGCGCGAACGCATAATTCGAATTGCTTTTAGAAATATAATCAGGTTACGCGAACGTATCCCTAATCACAAATATATTCTTGATGGTAATATAAATTTGTTTACAAATTATTTATTACATCCATATTATTTTTATGTGAAAAATCATGAGAAATCTCTATTTGAGATGCCCTTAAATTCTTTGAAAAGAATTCACAATTATTGAGTGTTGACCGCAAATTATATTTTTTCGCGTATAAATTATATTCCTCCAAGCCATTCGAATTTAAGGAGTAAAAATGAACAACGTGATTAATACTACCATTTATAGTGAATACAATATTTGCCTACTCAAATAAACAACATGTGAATTACGTATAAACATTGGGAAAGAGTTGATGTAAGAAAGGAAATGATATTTTCGAAGAATTTTCATTATTCTATTTGAGGCGAATGCTATTTTTATATTTTTAAAAAAAATGTTATAATCTATAAACCTAATCACCTTCTACATTATTTGTTTTTAATCCAAAGTGGTAATCGTTTGGTTAATTTGTTTACGATGGTAGATAGGCATCAAGTTGATAAGAAAGGGAATTATTATACAAATCGATTTAATAAAATTTGCCTTACATGCAACATAATTGTACGTCTGAAACATTCATAACACTCTAACATCGTAAAGAGCTATATCAAATCACCTTCCACTTATGGTTCTATATATACCTGTTATCATGCCATATATGAACGTACAACTTACATCATTCAATACACAACTAAATCAGATATTAGAATAAACTAGCAATATGGTTTTTGATATTTTCATACTATTCTTTATTCAACTAACAATGTCACAAGGCTTATTTAATGGCCAATCTTTATGCCATATTTTCCTATCTTGGCAATCCAATCATAACTATGCTTTTAATGAGATTTCGAAATAGGCAACATTATTACTACGCTCATATGAATTTCAAAAGAGAAATGATCAACTAATAGTTATTATATAAAGCATATTACTATATTAATCAGTATGAAACAAAACTGAAATTTAAAATAATGAACTTAGACGAATGGAAAACAGAATTATAATTCCCAAGCTTCATTTATTTGTCATGTTGAAGCTTTTCACAACATGAGTTTAAAAGATATGTACCTGGAAATGAAGGTAGAAGGAGTAAATTTCAGCAGTAATAGCAGCAACAAAATACCGACAGAATATACCAATAACACAGCAGGTCTGAACAAGACCCGTTAACCCAGATGAACAGTGGCAAAAATTTGAGAAAAATTTCAGATTTAAACCGAACAATATCCACAAACAAACAACGGATAGATTCTAGAAAAATAACATTTCAGATTTCAGTTTCTTTCTTCTATCTGTTTCAGATTCCTATTTCTTATTTTTCTGTTCAGTTTTCCTCTCTTAATTTCTGTCCAGATTTTCTCCTATATGGTTCTGTGTATTCCTCCAGATTTTTTTTCTCTCTTTTTTCTCTTAATGTCTCTCTTCTGTGTATTCAAAATCTCTCCCTAAATCAGTCCCAATCCCCTCTATCTTATACATGCCTGCCTCTCTTTTTGCAGCCTACTGTCTGGACCCCCTTCTTTCTTTTAAAAATCAGAAAATCCCACTAAAATTCTGCTTTTACTACTTTAAATCCCATTAAGTGAACTTTTCCTGATTTCTAGCATTCCCATTACCCTTTGTTTCCCATTATTTCATTAAATTAAAAGCCATTAACACTCCACTATCAGCACACTATTATTATCATATTACCCTCACTGTTTCATTCCAGAAATACCCCTGAAAATCCCTTAATATTACTGTTATTACTGCCCCAGACCAAAGACTGCCTAAACCTTAACAGATTTATCTGAATTAAACTGTTTAGCAGCTAATAACCAATTCCTAAATCAAACAAACATTCTGTCTTTTCAATGATAGCTAATTGATCCAACACCCAATGTCTAATAGCTAATGGACAAAACTAAATTCAGATTGAACACTGAACTTGTACACAAACATATTAACAATACACAGAACTTAACAGAACAAAATCTGAATTGAAATTGAATTTAGCATAAGTGCAGGGGCATTGTCAGTATATTGACACTGCCTGAAACTTAATGCTCAGAAATCAACAGCATTTTATTGAATTGCAAACAAAGATGATTTAATTAACGAGTATTAGTCAAACTGATTATTTACAACAATTGTCAACAAACAACCGATAAACAGATTATTTCAAACAGCATTTTCAGAAACAGAATTCTATAATATAACTAATCGACGAACTTAATCGAGTCGATTACACACATTGTAAACAAACATAACCAACAGAACAATTCACACTTTAATCAAGTAAGCGGGTATGAGACAGAATTACAGAATTTAAACAAATAAAAATATGAAAAATTACACAGACAACTAAAATAGGCAACAACATATGTAGGAAACAAAAGAAATAGGAAAATACCTCTGAATCTTCAATTTCATACGGACACAGGGTCAACTTGGATTTGGACTTTTGAAATCAAACAGACCTTAGTCGAAGTATTCTCAACTGAAAATACTTCGACTAAGGTCGATTAGACCCCAACATTTTATTTAATTTGGGGCAGAACCCAAAAAATTGAAATTTTTAGGGTTTCTAATTCTTGGATCTTAAATTCGAACACTTCTGGGCAGATTCGAAAGAAACCAAAGATGACACAAGGGTGAGGGATTCCTAGGGGTCATTTGGTGTTAGTTTGGAACGAATCTGAGTGAGTTCATGTTTGGTTCGAACCTTCAAAAGAAGATTCGAAGCACTCTGAGATGATTCGAACCAAACAAACACCAGATTCATAGCTAGGGTAGTTGGGGGAAGCTACGGTGTTAATTTGGGGGTGGTTGGTTTGGATCTGAGTTTAGCTCGAATCTTCAAATGAAGATTCGAGAACCTTTAGGAGGATTCGAGCCAAGTGGCTAACAGATTCGGATAGAGGATGGTCAGGGGGTTCAGGGGTGTTAAGGTGGTGACCGGCGGTGTTGTTGCCGCCGGGTTTCAAGCAATGGGGAATGAGGCCGGCTAGGGTTAGGGGTGTGATTTGTAGAGGATGATGAACAGTGGAGAGGGGGTGTTTAGTTAGGGGGCCGGGGTAGGGGTTTGGACTTATATAGGGATGGGGTGGATGAATATTGACCATCCGATCAAGTAAGATACACGGTCAGGATCAGCTCACTTAACCAAACGACGTCGTTTGGTTTAAGTTGAGGGAAAGAATTGGATCGGGGCAGTGGGTCGGGTAAGGGTTATGGGTAAGGGTTGTAAGATCTCAGTCGTTGGATGGATTTGATCCAACGGCCCTTGATGAAATACGACCAAACGTTGTCGTTTGGTTCGTTTGAATTGGACCGGACATGGGAGTGTTGGGATTGGGCTGTGGAGGGTTGAATTTTTTTTTGTTTGGGCCTGGATTTCAGTCCAGGCCCGATTTTTAATATTCAGAACCCATTTTCAATTTCCTAATTTAAATTCCCAATTTTAATTATAAAACAATTTTAAACTTACAAAAATATTAATTACTTTTTAACAACTATTAACACATAGACAAAACATTAATCACACAGTGGAACATTTAAAATAGAACAAATGCATATTTTTTGTGATTTTATTTTTAAATCAATTATTAAATGCATAATTAAATCCTAGATATGCATTTGACATGTATTTTTATTTTAATTTTGTTTAATTATAACAAAGAAAACAATTACGGACAACACAAATAATTAACAAACACCACACAAATTCTAAAAATTGCACACTAAAAGAGATTTGTTTTATTTATTTTTGATTTATTTTGGAGTTGTTTTCGTGAGGCAAAAATCACGTGCTCACACCAGGTCAAGTCGCCCGGACCCAATGAAAATGGAGTGGGCTATATCATTCGAAAATCTAGGAATTTGGTAGAATTACAGATTTATTTTCCTAAAATGTCAAAAAATAAGAAAGGTCATGGCGAGACAATGACTATTGTTCCTTAGGTTATTTTTGATGGGTCGGAAAAATTTATGCAACCCGGGTCTGACTGCCGAATTCATGCAGATGGCGTGGGTATTACACACAAAAATTTGAGAATCGAAAGGAATTATAATTTTATGGCCCTAAAGCGCCAAAAAATAAGGATCAGTCATAGCAAGGCGATGTCTATTATTCCTTAAGTTATTTTTGATAGGACGACAAAACTATAGGCGATCCAGGTCAGGTCGCCCGGACCCATGCAAATGGTGTGGAGTATATAAGATACAGAAATTTGGAAATATGGCAGAATTTAAGTTTTACGGCCTTAAAACGCCAAAAAATGAGGAACGATCATGGAGAGTCGATGATTATTGTTCCTTAGGTCATTTTTTATGATCCATCAAAATTTTAGGTGACCCGAGTTCGGTGGCCCGGACCCATGCAGATGGCATGGGCTATAGCATATGAAAATCTGAGAATCAGGTGGAATTACAGTTTTATGGTCCTAAAACATTGAAAAACAAGGAACGGTCATGGCGAGGTGATGACTATTGTTCTTTAGGTCGTTTTTGGACTGAAAAAAGTTTAGATGATCGAGATCCGATCGCCTGGACCCATGCAGATGGCTTGGGCTATAACATATAAAAATCTAGGAATCTGGCGAAATTCTTATTTGATGGCTCTAATTGCCAAAAAATGAGGATCAGTCATGGCGACGCGATGACTATTGCTCCTTAGGTTATTTTTGATGGCCTGACAAAAGTCTAGACGATCAGGGTCCGGTCGTAGGGACCCATACAGATTGCATGGGCTATAGCACACGAAAATTCGGAAACTGTGCGAAATTCCACTTTTATGACCCTTAAATGTTAGAAAATAAAGAATGGACATGGCGAGGCGATGGCTACTATTCCTCAGGCTGTATTTTATGGGCTGGCAAAATTTTAGGCGACAGGACCCATGCAGATGCATGGGCTATAACACATGAAAATAGGGTAAATCAGGTAGAATTCCTGTTTTATGGCCCTAAAATGTCAAAAAAGAGAAACAACCATGGTGAGATGATGACTACTGTTCTTTAGGTTGTTTTTGATGGGTCGGAAAAAATTTTGGCAATTGAGGTCCAGTCACCAGACCTATGCAGATAGCAGCATACGAAAATCTGAAAATCGAGCAGAATTCAAGTTTTATGGCCCTAAACGCCTAAAACGAGGAAAGATAATGGCGAGGCGATGAATATTGTTCCTTAGGTCATTATTGATGGGCCGGCTATATTTTAGGCGATCCCAGGCCGTTCGCCCAAGCTTGAGAAAATCTGGGAATTTGGCAAAATTCTAGTTTTATGGCTCTAAAGTGCCAAAAATGAAGAACAGTCACGACGAGACGATGATTATTATTCCTTTGGTCATTTTTGATGGGCCAACAAAATTTTGGGCGATCCGGGGCGGTCACCTGGATCCATGCAGATGGAGTGGTCTATAACACACGAAAATCTGGGAATCGAGTGGAATTTTATTTTTATGGCCCTAAAATGCCGAAAATGAGGAACAATCATGGTGAGGTGATGATTGTTATTCCTTAGGTCATTAATGATGGGTCGGAAAAATTTTAGGCGATATAGGACGATCGCCCAGACCCATGCAGATCGTGTGCATAATGGTATACAAAAATCTGGGAATCGGACTGAATTCCACTTTTATGGCCCTAAAATGCTAAAAACGAGAAACGGTCATGTAGAGGGGATGACTTTACTTTCTTAGGTCATTTTTTATGGTCTGGGAAAATCTTAGGCGATCAGGGTTCGATCGCCCATGCAGATGTCGTGGGCTATAGTACATGAAAATCGGGAAATCAGGTAGAATTCTAGTTTTATGGCCTTAATATAATATGTCAAAAACGAAGAACGATCATGGAGAGGCAATGAATATTGTTCCTTAGATCATTTTTTATTTAAGTTATCCGATTCCGGCCGCCTGGATCCATGCGGATGACGTGGGTTGTCAAAAATGCAAAAATCTTGGAATCAGACCCGTGAAGATGGCATAGCGTATAGAAAACGATGAATATTTTTTCCTAGGTCATATTTTATGGGCCAGCAAAATTTTAGGCGACCGAACCGGACCCATGCAGATAACATGGGGTATAGTACACGAAAATTGGGAAATCGAGCACAATTCCAGTTTTATGGCTCAAACACTCCTAAAACAAGGAATGGTCATGGCAAGGTGATGATTATTGTTCTTTAGGTCATTTTTCATGGGCCGAAAAAATTTTGGACGATTCGGGTCCGGTCGCTCGTACACATGCAGATAGCATGGGCCATAACACACAAAAATCTAGAAATCGGGCAGAATTCCAATTTTATGGCCCTAAAATACCAAAATATGAGGAACATTCATTGCAAGATGATCGGGTCCAGTCGCCCTTACCTATAAAGATGACGTGGGCTATAGAACACGAAAATCTAGGAATTGGGAGAAATTCCAAATTTATGACCCTACAATGCCAAAAAATGAGTAAAGGTCATGGATATGTGATGACTATTGTTCCTTAGGATGCTTGATGGACCATCAAAGTTTTAGAGAATTCGGGTCTGGTCGCTCAGACTCATGCAGATGTTGTGGGCTATTGCATACGAAAATCTGAGAATCCGGCAGAATTTCAGTTTTATGTCCCTAAAATGCCAAAAACGAAGAACGGTCGTGGTGAGGCGATGATTATTGTTCCTTAGGTCATTTTATATAGGTCGGAAAAGTTTTAGCCGATTCAGTTTGATCGCCCGAACCCATGAAGATGGTGTGGGCTATACCACACGAAAATCTAGGAATCAGGTGAAATTTTATTTTTATGGCCCTAAAAAGCCAAAAATACAAGGAACGGTCATTGAGAGGCCATGACTAGGGTCTGGTCGTCCGATCCCATATATATGGAGTGGGTTATGGACACGAAAATCTAGAAATCGGACAGAATTTCGATTTTGTGGCCCTAAAACGCTAAAAAAAGGAACGGTCATGGCGAGGCAATAACGATTTTTCCTTAGGTCCTTTTTTATGGGCCGACAAAATTTAAGGCAATCTGGTTCTTCACCCAGACTCATGCAAATGGCATGGGCTATAGCACACGAAAATCTTGGAATCGGGCAAAATTTCAGTTTTATGGCCCTAAAATGCCAAAAAATGAGGAAAGATCATGGAGAAGCATTGACTATTGTTCTTTAGGTCGTTTTTGATGGACTAGAAAATTTTTATGGAATCCGGATCCTATCGCTCGGACCCAAGCAGATGGTGTGGGGGTTATTGCACATGAAAATTTGAGAATCGGGCGAAATTAGAGTTTTATGGCTCTAAAATGCCAAAAAATGAGGAACGGTCATCGCGAGGCGATGACTATTATTGCACATGTTATATTTGATTGGAAGGCAAAATTTTAGGCAATCGGGGTCCGGCTGCCTAGACTCATGCAGATAGCGTGGACTGTAGCACATGAAAATCTAAGAATCGAGGGAAATTCTACTTTTACAGCCTTAAAACTCAAAAAATGAGGAACTCTTATGGTGAGGCGATAACTATTGTTCCTTAGGTCTTTTAGGTGATCCTCGTCTGGTCGCTTGGACCCATATAGATGGTGTGGGCTATAGCACACGAATATATGAGAATCGGGGGAAATTCCAGTTTTATGGATCTAAAATGCCAAAAAATGAGGAACGGCCATGGCAAGGCGATGATTATTGTTCCTTGGGTCATTTTTGATAGGCCGTCAAAATTTTAGGCAATCAGGTTCGGGTCTCCCGGACCCATACAGATAGTGTGGGTTATAACACACAAAAATCTTAGAATCGAGCGGAATTCCAGTTTTATGACCATAAAACGCCAAAAAATGAGGAATGATCATAGTGAGAGGATATCTATTGTTTCTTAGGTCGTTTTTATGGGCCGGCAAAATATTAGGCGATTCGAAAACGGGCGCCTGGATCCATGCGGATGGCACAAGTTATAGCATACGAAAATCTAAGAATCAGGCGATATTCCATTTTTATGGTCCTAAAACACCAAAAAGAATGAATGATCATGGCGAGGCGATGACTATTATTCATTGGGTCAATATTTATGGGACGGCAAAATTTAGGCGATACGAGTCCAGTCGCCAAGACCTATGAATATGGGCTATATTACACAAAAATCTGGGAATCGAGAGAAATTTCTGTTTTATGCCCCTAAAATGCCTAAATAAGGAACGGTCATGGTGAGGTAATGACTATTGTTCCTTAGGTCGTTTTTTATGAGCCGAAAAAATTTTAGACTATCCGGGTCCGGTCGGTCGAACCTATACAAATGACATGGACTATAAAACACGAAAATCTGGGAATCGGGCGAAACTCCTCTTTTATGGCACTAAAATGCTAAAAAGAAGAAACAATTATGGTGATGCAATGCCTATTGTTCCTTTGGTCGTTTTTTATTGGCCGGCAAAATTTTAAGCGATCCGGGTCTGGTCGCCCGGATCCATGCAAATGGCATGGGCTATAGTACATGGAAATCTGGGAATCGGGCGGAATTCCAATTTTATGGCCTTAAAATGCCATAAACGAGGAATGGTCATGGTGAGGCGATAACTATTGTTCCTTGTGTCGATTTCGATATGCCAGCAAAAAATTTAGGCGATCCAGGTCCGGTCGCCCGAGCCCATGCAGATGGTGTGGACTATAGCACACGAAAATTTGAGAATTGGGCGAAATTCTAATTTTATGGCCTTAACACGCCATAAAACGAGGAACAGTCATGGTGAGGCGATGACTATTGTTCCTTGTGTCTTTTTCGATAGGCCAACAAAAACTTTAGGCGATCCAGGTCCGGTCACCCTAGCCCATGCAGATGGCGTGGGCTATAGCACACGAAAATCTGAGAATTGGGCGAGATCCCAATTTTATGGCCCTAAACGCTAAAAATGAGGGACGGTCATGGCGAGGCGATGACTACTGTTCCTTAGGTCATTTTTTATGGGTCGCTATATTTTTTGGCGATCTGGGTCTGGTCGCATGCAGATGACGTGTGTTATAGCATACGAAAATCAGGGACCAAAAGATGTGAAACTGCTATGATGAGGCAAAAAATGAGGAATGGTCATGGTGAGGCGGTGGCTATTGTTACTTATGTCATTTTTTTTTGGGCCGACACAATTTTAGGCGGTTGGGTCTGGTCGCCTAGACCCATGCAAATGGCACAGGCTATAGCACATGAAAATCTAAATCGGCCGGAACGCCGATTTTAAGATTCTAAAATGCCAAAAAATGAGGAACGATCATGGTGAGGCGGTGACAATTGTTCCTGAATTTCTGTATTACGGCTCTAAAATGCTAAAAAAAAAAACAAAAAAAAAAAAAAAGAGAAAATGAAACGGTGAATGAGAGAGAGAGAGAGACAGAGAAGCTCATGCATGCTAACATCCAGACTAAATAGGTAACTCTGCAATAATAGTACACGAAAAGCAGTCTCAAGGGCAAGTGACGACACATCAAATGGAAGTTTTGGAGTGTTGTCTTAAATGATAGAGATATCTAGACATCTAACAGAAAGGCAATAAAGCAGTGAATAGAGAAGAACGAGAGATAGTAAATATTATCAATTTATCATCAATAATTGAATCAATAAACAAGTGGGCAATATTGCATCCCTTTATACCTAATTCTGTTTTCATACTAACTGCAAAGACATAGTATAACTCAATTACTGAAGTTCCTGATCCACCACCACATTTTGGACAAGGTAGTAGCAAAAAACCATATATATAATGGATATGTTCAAGATATTCGCAAAATTCTAGCCAAAGCTACTGAATTCAAACGAACGAACACATAAGTTATGATTTACTTCGCTCTTGAATGTAAATGTAGAAAAAAACATCTATGCGCTTTGACATCCAACATTAATGTCCATGATCTAAACATAAAATAAAAACAGAACGAGCTTCTGATAAGTTTGTTTATGCTGGCTCAAAGGAAAATGGCAAGTTTGGTTTAGCTCGTCAAGCTATTACAGAACTAAAATCGGCTTAGGAACCCAGTTATTGGCACGTAAATCCAGCACATCGCAAACCATAACCCTCAGTCGTGGAGCCAACCGAGGATTTGTCGACAGTTTCTTCAAACAGTCAAAGTAAACATCGATGTTCTCCCTTGAATCTTGGCTCTTATCAAGCAGCTTGCCAATGTTGATGAGTAACTGGCAACTGGTTCAACATTCTCTTCTGCCAGACAACATTTGTGATTGTATATTAACATTTCCTGTTAACAGAACCAGCAAAGACAATCATTGGTAGAGTTCTTGACATTATTGAGTCTATTGTTGCAAAAGCAACAACAACAACATACTCGGTATAATCCCACAAGTGGGGTCTAGGGAAGCTAGTGTGTACGCAAGCCGTACCTCAGCTCAAGAAGAAGAAGAAGAAGAGGAAAGAAAGAAGAGGGAGACAACGAGAATAAGGAAAAAGGGGAGAAAAAGAGAGGCCAAAAAAGAAAAAGTAGCATCAAATGGTAACAATAAGGGAAAACCTTAACAATGCCATGAATAATATTTTTTCTGACCATCCTAAGCTTAAAAATCTCTCCAATAAGCTGTATATTGCCAAGAGTTCGCAGTTTGATCAACTTTTCTTTGTCCTTGCGTTCTGACTCCTGCTCCGGTGCTGTCATTTGCCTCGCCTCTTCTTGCAGATTGTCAGCACCTTCAAATGTCTTCTGACAATTATTCAATAGAACATACTTGAGCGTAATCTCTCTGCAACCAGATTCATCAGAAGGAAATGGAGGCAGCTTTTTATTGAGATCAAAAAACAGTTGGATATACATCAGGCAAAATGTTGGTTCTAGTACAGCCTTGTCAAATATCAAGGTAACAACAGCCTGGAGTGAAGATAAAAACATGTTAAATCTCCAGGACCAACATGGAAAATATTGAACTGAAAAATAACCATCAAAGAGAGATGTATTCTCTTGGTACGGGAGGACAGACCTTTAGAATGGCTGCACTAGTTATCCCTATAATTATCAATTGACTTTTTAGGAGATCAAACCTTTTCAGAGTCGGGTTGTTGAGTATACTGCAATAAATATTACTGTAGTTAGTATCAATGAGTTAGATCATTCCATATCTTCAAATAACAACAACAACAACATACCCAGTATTATTCCCACCTAGATACATCCCTGCACTCGACATTTGGTACTCGTTTTGAGACCCCAAATAATCTAGATTCAAGTGGTAAGGCTCACTAGAGAGGGAATTTAATAAATCATTCATTTTCAAAGGCAAAATCCTTCTTAGAACACACAACTGCCCCGAGGAAGTCGTCTTGGATTCAATGGGGCGACTTGCAAACCAATGATGGCTGACCACATATAGGGGTGGATCTAGAGAAACAGTTATAGGTACACGTGAGCTCAGAAATTTTTGCCAAGACGCTAAATATATATTAAACAAATATACTAAATAGCTATAAATATTTAACTGAGAATCTAGTTACTATTACAACATAACCAGTATAATCCAGTTACTATTGTAGTACTAATTTGAGATCGTCGTAGGAACCCAAAAACTTCAAATCCTGAAACTGGCTCTGACCACGTCCACCAAGCTCCATTAGTCCATTACCTCTCAGCATCAGGATCTAGGAACTTCCCAGTTGTCTGTCCCAGGCATTACCAGGCATCTTCCTACTTCCTGGCATTCCAGGCATCAGACCACCCGTGCCTGGCCGATTGATAAGAAACCACCAGGCCTCAAACTCCCTTGAGCACCAGGAGAACTTTTAATGCTCACAGTGGCAGGACGCAACCCCAAGGACTTCTCTGTGATGGTTTTTGCTTTCATCTGTGCAAGAAGGAAAGAACATTACATTATTTCAGGACATGAACAGACAACAAATACATGATCGAATGATGTGTCACCTCTTCCCGCCTAGGGACCCAGTTATTGGCACGTAAATCCAGTACATCACTAACCATAAACCTCAGCCTTGGAGTCAACTGAGGGTTTGTTGATAGTTTCCTCAACAAGTTAACGTAGATATCGTTGATGTGCCTTGATTTTTTGTTCTCATCAAGCAACTTGCCAATGTTGTTGAAGAACAGACAAATGGCTTCAACGTTCTGTTCTGCTAGACAACTTTTGTGATCGTACCATAATAGTTCCTGTTAACAAAACCAGACAAGACAATCATTGGTAGAGTGCAAGGCAATAAAGACAACACGGAGCAAGCAGACCTGAGGAACAGGCAAACAATAAACAACCTGAAGAATGTCAAGAGCAATCTTTTCAGGAACCAACTTTTGCTTCAAAAGCTCTCCGATAAGCCGTGTATTGCCAAGAGTGAGCAATTTGATCAACCTTTCTTTGTCTTTGCCTTCTGAATCCTGCTCAGGTGCAGTCATTTGCCTCACCTCCTCACGCAGCTTGTCTACAACTTCAAATGCCTCCTGACATTTATTCCATATAACACGCTTGAACATAATCTCTTTGCCACCGGATTCAACAGAAGGAAATGGTGGCAGATTTCCGTTGAGATCAGAACAGAGTTGGGCGTACATCGGGCAAAATGTTGGTTCCAATACAGCCTCGTCAAATATCAAGGATATAACACCCTGGAGTAAAGACAAGACACGTTAAATTTCCTACGCAAAATAGGGAAACTTTGAAGTGAACAAAAACACAAGCAAAGAGAGAGAGGTGTCCTGGTCATGGGAGGACAGACCTTTAGAATGTACACGCTAGTTATCCTTGAATCAACCAATTGATTTTTGAGGAGATCAAACTTTTTCAGAGTCGGATTGTGGAGTATACTGCAAGTTAATACTATCAGTTAGTCTCAATGAGTTCGATAAAATACGTATCTTCAAATAATGCTGCAATATTAGAATTATCTGATAATAAAACTTTTGAAATCAAGACTCTCAGCTAGGGAAAAACACAGTCACATCATTGTTGAACAGAAATATAATAATGGAGAAGGCATGGAGAAAGAAGCAGTAACAACAACAAGATAATAAGATAACCGGGGCAAAAGAAACAATCGGCAGCAATAGAAATCTAAGAATAAGAAACTACCAGAAATATTGAAAAATGCATAAACATCAAAGAGAAAAAATTCTACCCCGTCGCAGTATTCAAGACATGATATTTGCCAAAAAGATTGCTTATTTGAGGTACTGAACATGGCAGCTCAGCTTTGATTAGTGCAGGAGAAGGTCCTCCCTGATTCACAAACAAAAATAGAGGTTTCTGGGATCAAGAACTGACAGATAGCTGCATATCAGACACAATTGTCATCTTAAACTCAAGACAACAGAAAAGCCGTTGCCATGACTAAAAGACAAAAAAAGAGATGTGAAGAAAAGGACATACTTCACTTGTCATATTAAATATTTTCAAATTATTATCAACAATTGAATAATTAAACAAGTAGGCATTATGACTACAGCCTTTATACATATGATGATCGGATAGGTCATTTATAGTTTTACCCTTCATTTCTGTGTTCCGAGACCTCGAATAGCTCCGTTTAGCCTTTCTCGATTTGCGTGGACAGTCCGTATATTTTTCCGGAAAATTTTTATATTAATGGGAAACTTAGCCTTAAAACTCATTTGATGTGAAGAAAAGACTGACTTCGATGGTCATATTAAACATTTTCAAAATATTATCAATAATTGAATAATTAAATGCGTAGGCAATATTACTGCATCCTTTACACCTAATTCTATATTCATACTAACTATAAGGACATTGTATAACTCAATCGCTGAAAATCTTAATAAATAACTACATTTTGGACAAGATAGTAGCAAAAAACGTATTAGATTTAGAAGTACCCGTTGGTTGGGCGATATTTGAGTTCTTGCAAACTGTGGGCTAAATTGTTCTTGCCAGTTATATTCATTTGCTTCCTGATGTCTAGAGTTGAATTGGCCACCAAGTTCTCTGTTCTCAGGGGTATCTGGCTCTGAATAACGAATCTGAGACTGGATCAGCACCTACAGAAAAATAAATGAGACAACTTCTGGCTACACTCAGTGCATACTGCAAGAAACTAACAGATTAAATAAGAAATACTTTTTTGTTAAATGGAAAAATGGAGAACAACAGCATTTCCTGTCTTTTTCCTTGTGTGAGTATGCACTGTGTTGTAGACTTGTAGGTGGGGGTTTTCCTGTCATCAAATCAGAAAGGAAAAGTATAACTTTTTCACCCGATACTCACATCGGCATCTGCAGAACCTCGATCGACAACTTCACCAAATAGTTCAGATTCAACTTCTTGCTTGAATTTAAGAACATCTTTGGAGTTCTTGCGCACCTAGAGGGAAACAATCGATCAAATGAAAAACCATAAAGGCAAAACAAATTAATGGCACCATAAATGATGAAGTAATCATCGGTTTTTTTCCGAGGGGAGGGGGAAGTTAACATGATCCTTGTTTTTCACTCATTCCTTAGTGGCCAAGGCAGGCTTAAATGGACAACACATGGAAAGTGAGAATACACATAGTCGATCTGCAATTTCTTGAAATTAAAACATAACTGTCGTTTTCTCCTGAGTGACAGCGCCTCCGGGGGGTGTTTAAAGAAAAAATGGCAAATTTGAACATCCAAAAGTATGCACTACATTAGAGCAGAATACTAGAACAAATGACTTAAAAAATGGAAAAGAGGAAGGAAATGATATGACTACTACCTTTCTCCGTTTCAGCAGCTTATACCTAAAGCTTACACGGCCGTCAAAACGAGAGTCTCCAGTAGTCTGCAATGATAAAAGGATAGTTCAGACACATAATATACAGGAAGTTCTTAAATTAAATATCAATAATGAAAATAGAAAGGCATTAATACTCACATAGGTATCTGCATGACCTCGACGGGCATCTTCACCAAACAGTTCAGATTGAACTTCTTGTTTGAATTTTAAAATATCTCCAGAAATATTAACCACCTGGAGGGAAACAGTCAACCAAATAAAAAACAATAAAGGAAGAAAAAAAATTAATGGCACCATTATTCTTAAAGTAATCATCGTTTTTTTGGCTAGGGGAGGGAGTTAACACGATCCTTATTTATTTTTTTTCCTCATTCCATATTGACTGAGACAATCTTAAATGGACAACACATGGAAAGCGAGGATTCATGTAGTCGATCTGAAGTTGCTTGAAATGGCCAATTTGAACACCCAATAATATGCACTATATTGAAGCGGGTTAATAGAATAAATGACATATTAGATGCAACAGAGGAAGCAAAATATGACTATTACCTTTCTCAAGTTCAATAGTTGATCTCGAGTATACCTAATGCATTCTCGGCCCTCATAACGATAGTCTCCAGTAGTCTACGATGGCAAAAGGATTGTCAAGATGCACATCACACAGCAAGTTCTTAAATTAAATCTCAACAATGAAAATTGAAAGGCATTATTAAGAAAAAGCATATCATGCTTAACAGATACTCACATCGGTATATGCATGACCTCGATTGGCATCTTCACCAAACAGTTCAGACTCAACTTCTTGTTTCATTTCAAGAATATACCCGGAAACATTAACCACCTAGAAAACATAAGAGAGAAATATATATAAACACACACACACACATTTAGTTCTAATTTAGTTAATAATGAGCTATCACTCGTTATAAGATTTACGCTTCAGTCACATATGTCCATAAATACACACACACACACACAAGAAAGAAAGAAAGAAAGACATTTCATTCACAGGATGAGTTGGACCATTTTCAACTGATGGCACCATTAGAATAAATCAAACACATCTACATTAACCTCAATTGTTTAGGTTTTCTGTGTTTATTTGCTGCAAGTGTTACACCTCTAAAATCAAAATTCGGACACATGTACCTCTATTTAATAAGCATAGATGGGAAACAAAAATGAATTACAGATAGAAGCTCAATTAGGCTGACACTTGAATAATGTAACAACAAATATGTCACATAGTACTTATTTTTTCATGCCAATGGAATACTTTTTTCGTGCCAATGGAATACATATCATGAGTGCTCTACCATTTTTGTGATGAGTTACAGCAGCAAAGCTTCTCTATTTAGGCAGTTATCGCTTTATTTACTATATTTTCAAATTTTCATCTGTAATTAAATAGTTAAACAAGTAGGCAACATTATTGCATCCCTTACACCTAATTCTATATGCATACTAATTGCAATGACATTCTCAATTAGATTAAGAAGAACCCTTGGTTGGTAGACATTTGAGTTGTTGCAGACTGTGAGCTAAGTTGTTCTTGCGCATTATATTCATTTGCTTCCTGATGTCTAGAGTCACATTGGCCACCAATTTCTCTGATTTCACAGATGTCTGGCTCAGAATAAAGAGTCTGAGACTGGATCTACACCGATAGAAACATAAATGACACAACTTGTGGTTATAGAAAGTGCATACTGCAAGAAACTAACAGTTCAAATAAGAAACATTGTTTGTTAAAAATGGAGAAGAACACCATTCCCTATCTTTTTCCTTGTGTTAGGTGGGGGTGTTCCTGTCAACACAAATCAGAAAGGGAAATATAACCTTTTTAACAGTACTCACATTGGCATCTGCATGATCTCGATTGGCAACTTCACCAAACAGTTCAGATTCAACTATTTCAAGATTATCGTCGGAAATGTTAACCACCTAGAGGGAAACAATCAACCCAATGAAAAAACAAAAAGGATAGGCACATTAAGGATACAACAAGTCATAAAGCAATCATCTTTAAGGGCGAGCGGGCGGGTGGGCAGTTCGGATTGGATATGAAAATTTTGGTTTCAATTTTAGATTTCGAATTGAAGAAATGACAATCCAAATCCAATCCAAATAAGCTCGGATTGGATCAAATTTTTTAAGTTCAATTTCGGATTAATCAGTTTGGATATTTTGGATTTTCGGTTTCGAACTTATAAGTTGAGATGTTTCTTCTTATTACAAAAATGAATATCTAAATGAAGTACTCATGTTAAATTGCCTGAAAAGTATCTCATTCTCACGATAATCTTTCAAATAAAGTATTCAAGTAATGAAATCATTATTATCGAAATGCAACAGAGACATTAATACAGCTGATAAGAAGTAGCAACACTAAAACTGTCCAAATAGAAAGTATTCTGACATTAACTTAGCAATTAACATTGAATATATTAGATAGTATCTAATGGGCAAGGTATTCGACTTATTACTATTGGCATATGGATAATGGACTAAATATAAAGTATAAAAATTTCAGATTTTCGAATATTCAAAAATACGAAGTACCAAATCCATCATCCAATCCGTAATACAAAATCCAAACTACAAATCCAAAAAATCGGATTTTGGTTTGGGTTTCGGGTTTGCCCAAACTATGCCCACCCCTAATCATCTTTTGGTTCTTCATTTGTGCCCACCTATTAACATGAGTTACATTAGAGCGGATTACTAGGACTATTGAGATTCCTGTTAATACTCTTCCACTGTAGACTTCACCCATATGTACACACTAATAATGTAAAAGCTATCGACATGTACTTTTAACCTATTGTATATTCAATACTTGTGTGCAGAACCTTTTACGCTGAAGATATGTAGAAATTAAACTCAATATCTATCTAGCAAATTGTATAGCCTGATAACATGCAAAATCATTGCATACAGTGGCGGAACCAGGATTTTCATTAAGGGGAATCAAAATATAAAAAAATAAACTCACCACAAGTCAAGCGGTGTCATTATATAGTACATATACATATTTTAAAAAAACTTACCGAGCTAAACAGTATAATTTTCCGACGATGGGTACAGAAGCAAATGAATATAATGGGGAAGAATAACACGTAAGCTTTAAATTAAGAATTACCCCTTGGTCGGGAGACATTTGAGTTCTTGCAAACTGTGAGCTAAGTTGTTCTTGGCCGTTATTGCTTCAATAAATAACTAAAATAACAACATTCCCTTTCTTTTTCCTTGTGCGGGTGTAGAGTATGTTGTAGGTGAGGGTGTTGCTGTCATAACAAATATTAGAAAGGGAAAATACAACTTTTTTATTGAGATACGCACATTGGTATCTGCACAATCTTTATTAGAATCTTCATCAAATAGTTCAGCTTCAACTTCTTGTTTGAGTTTAAGAATATTGTCCCTCAGTTACAGCAGCTGATCTCCAGTCTACATTGATAAAAGAAGAGTCAAGAAACATATCTTGCAAAAATTAGTTTTTAAATTCAATCTCAATAAAAACGAGTTGGGGCGGCCGAACTCAATACCTTTGGTTCGAACCCTATATTTATCTTATAAAATCCATTGAATATGTATAAATTATTAATTAATTTAGAACCTAGTAACTTAAAACGATTAGAATTCTGAACCCATAAACTTGAAATCCTGGCTAGGCATTATCAAGTAGTAAACGTTACAAGCATCAAGAACACATACATATTTAAAAAAACGTCCAAGTAAAGAGAGTTGATCATCAAAAAGATAGTTGAAGATGAAATGCAAAAGCTGGAATGTACAAGAGAATGGTGGAATTAAGGTTAAGAATTTGACAGCTGATCTTAATAGACTGCAGAATAATTAGTTCAATAGCAACATGGTAGAATCCTATACTAGGTGTTTCTCAGCAAAAAGACTCAAATAAATCTCAATCACAAGAAACAGCAGCTACCTTTTGAGTATATTTCTGAGATATAATAAAGAAATGGAAATACTTTGCTTCTGCCTCGAATTCTTAAACAGCAAGTAGCAAATTCACCTGGAAAAATGAAAAGGCAACAAGTCTCGTTCTTTTCCCATTTTCATATTTAATGTGTATATGCTTTTAATAATAAATGGAGAAATGAAACGGCAGAATCAGTTGGTTTGTGCTTTCCGCCTTTTGTTTAACATCAAACACCTTCTGTGCATAATTGATGGGTAAAACCATTAGTGGAATTATATACAAAACTAGTAAACTTATCCGCGCTTTCGCTTGGTAGTATAAGACAATATTAATAAATTTGAAAAGGATTTATTTTTATAAATTTAATTGAGATAGAAGATGTAAAAATAAGTTCTTAATATGCATACAAATATTAATTCCTTAAATTTTATTAAGTCACAAACATAAAATATTTTTAAAGTCATTTAAGGGTATGATTCTATAAGAACCACATATATCCGTGCATACGTAAATCTGATACAAGCTAGTACATATTTAATCAAAATTAATGAGCTTTCTGGTTTTTAAAAAATTGAAAAGAAGTTTCAACAAAATTTGAACTATTATTGCTTTTAGACATAATAAGTGTCTTTGTCTAACATGTGTTTGACCTGTGCATCCCACAATTATATTGCATATAAATTTTTTGAAAGTTCCTCGTGTGATCTATTTGTAAGCATGAAACTTAGGTTGTTGTTCTCTTCTTTACCTTTTTTTCTTTTCGCTTTTCTTTCAATTCTCCTCTCTTTAATAATATTCTATAGCATTATCTCAAAGAAAAAGTCATCATTTATGGAGTATATGGTTGGAGAGGCAGTTCTGGTCTAACAATTATTATCATCACTATAAAGAACTGATTCATAAAGGTATTATTATATATAGTAGAATGTTATTTTTTTTTTAAATTTTATCTTTGGTTTATTTTAGTTTCTCTAGAGTACCAAAATTTATAGTTTTTCACCTTCTTATTCTTGGAATCAAACGATAATGTTCATATAATATCCTATAATTTCTGCTTTGTTATTCTATGAAATACCCTTTATTTTCTACAAAAGCTTAAAAATGCGCTTGTTACTCTAAATAACTTCTAGCAATATGCATCCGATCAGTCCCTTCAAATTGAGAGGGGGATTCTTTTAGAAGGAGATATATAATCCAATTCTTTCTCTCCTTCTTCCCTAGTGAAACAACCCCCATTTTTTGTCCAAAACATTTGCAAAATCCTCAAAATTTTACTTTTTTCTCTAGTATCTAATCAATACTCCTGAAATGTTTGTATAAAAATTTATATGTATGAAAATAACATGTATTTCGTGATAAATCACACAATATTGATAATATTTACAAGTAATTACTTGAAAATATTCTCATTAATTATATATCAGCCGTTGTTATGTATTACTCGTTTACGTTCAAAATATCAACAAAATTGTGTGTTACACTATTAAAAATTATTGGAGAAAAAGGGGACAAATTTTTAATAAAGCTAGGAACATTGGAGGCATATGACAAAAATAAAGAATCCAAAGTACTCCATCCACGATATTGAAAATAAACTACTGCTACATCCTAAGAAATTAAAGAATGATAGACGACAACTATTTGATACAAAATTCAATAAACAAAATAAGGCAAAAAAAATCTCATTTGGTTTGGGATCTGGATACCAAGGAAGAGAAAAAGTTATACTATATATATGATAAATTAATGCAAAATTCAAAGAAGTTTAAAAGTTCATCCCGGTAATTTTACTTGTTGGTCAATGACGAAAGGGATATACATAAAAGCAGAAACACACTTTTTCTTTCCATTAGAGAAAAAGAAGCTGAGAAGTCGTTGTAGGACAAGAGGGAGAAGAGCAGTTAATTAGCAACTAAACATATATCTGATTTACCAACTAAATTACTCTTATCAAACATCTTTGTCTAGAACATAGAAGTTCTCATTCTTTTTCTCAAAGCTTTCTTATTTAATTTGTTCTGCTCCATTGGGTATCTTCACCGGTTAAAAAGAATAGTTTCAAAGACAGAAGAAATGTTGAACAAAAGGAAAATACAATTGCACGCAGAAGAGGAACCCAAAAGAAGGGAATATATGGAATTCAGGAAGGCTGCATTTACAAAGAAGAAGAGCAGACTATGAAACGTTTTTAGACGTGGTAACGTGTAACGTAAATTTTCTAATATGATTTAAAATAGTTGAAGAAATAACAGTTCTTCACTATAATGCACAATAACTAATAAGTAATTACTTCTTGTAAAGACTTTAATATGGGAAGTGGAAAAGAAATGATTAGATATACTTTTTGACATTTTATAACTAGGAAAAGGCAAAAAAAAGGAGAAAAAAGATAAATAGAATTCTTGGCCAAATAGAGGTGCCAAATCACCTTGTCTATTCCCACAATTATATTTATATATAAATTTGCAAACGAAATTCTGAAAAGTTTAGGCGTCCAAGTCTATGCATTAGCTCTTGTGTCAAAATTCTTATAGGCAAAGGCACAATTCGAGGAAAGGTTGGGTGCTCAATAGGTGATTAGTAAAGTTTAGGTATCAAAATGAAAAATTTGCTTTTTTATTTTGGTCCAAAATAAGTGTCCATTTATATAATCAAGAAAAAATTCAATTTGCTTTTACAAAATTACTCTTATGTACATATTCCTAAAAAGTTTTAGTTTAGTCATACTAGGTATTTTTGTATAGAACTTAGTATTTTCTTAATGATTGTTCATAAAATAAATTGGTCACTTATTGTGAACCGGAGGGAGTAGCTTACAAATGACGTAGAGAAAACATGGAGAGGAAGTTAGTAATAATACAGTAGTACCACCCACAGTCCGTATTTATTTGAATGTAATCTTCATTTTGATGGGCAAGAATAGTCTGTATTTTATGTCATGATTGAAAACTAATTTGAGATAAAACCGAAAGTAGAGTAACTTGAAACTCTAAACAGTAAGAACTAGAGTGGTGCTACTTGCATGATTGACTTGTCATATTCAATAGTAATTTTTTTTCCACCTGATATTCGGTATATGTTTTGTCGCTCAGACTAATCCGGATTCACACCGGATTAATCATTAATATTAAAGCGGAAGCATTTTTTTTCATTCCTCGTGTTAATCGAGACTTCTAATTAAGGAGACACTATAATTAGTATGCAAAGGAATAGAAAGTATATCATGCCTTATATATATAGAGTAATTTTTTATATTTTATCGTTTTGATTAAAAGAAAAGTATGATATAATCACAAAACACAAACCAAAGCTTTAAAAAAACACACAATAAAAATGAAACCGGAAGAAAAAATGTACATCCAACATGACATTAGAATTGGAACGATATAGAAAAGATTAAAATGACCATAAACAAGGATGGCACAAGGATGGCACGTGCAAATCGAAAAATAGTCCAAAACTTTTATAATAAAAAGAATTCCAACATAAACAGGTATCAAATCTAAACATAAAAACAAATTAAAATTACTATTATAGAAAAAAGTTAAACCCACCCTAATTTTGATTCTAATCCCGCATAAATTCAGCTTATCCTGCCCATTTGCCAAAACCCTAGTTACACCTCAAAATCAATTTTTTGTTTGGTAAACCTATTGTAGATTACATATAGTATGAGCTGAAGTAACATATACATGGTACTTGAATGAAGTAACTGAAAACATGTAAATACTTTGTTCTTGCCAATGGAATTGATATCATGAATACTCAAAATCTTTTCTTTTTAATCTGTTTTTTAAGTTTTAAACTGTGACATTATCAAAATACACACCAAAAACGAAACAAAGAAAAGGTAAAACAGAAGTAAGATAAACAGGAATAGCTTGCATTATCATATTAAAGTGAGTCTCAAACAAAGGCAAAGAGCAACCCGGTGCGCTAAACTCCTGCTATGTAGGGGTCCAGGAAAGAGCTCCTGCTATGTAGGGGTCCAGGAAAGAGCTCCTGCTATGTAGGGGTCCAGGAAAGAGCTCCTGCTATGCGCGGGGTCCAGGAAAGGGCCGGACTACAAGGGTCTATTATAATCAGTCTTACCCTATATTTTTGCAAGAGGCTATTTTCACGATTACGCTAAGACTCCCCTTCTACTCTCAAACAAAGAAGATATTAAAATAATTAGTACTACTATGCGAAGGTGCTTTTATATTATGGAGTAATATAGAATTACTCATATCTTTTCGATTAAAAGAGAAGAAAAGCATGAGATAATCACATAAGACAACCCATAAAAAACACACACACGCAGTAAAAATAAAAACAGAAGAAAACGGTTCAGAGGCGAAGTCAAAATTTGAAGTTTATGAGTTTGGAATTAGCCCTTTTAAGACAGTGAGTACTAAATTAATAGTAATTTATATATAATTCAATGGATTTCTTAAGACAAATATAGGATTTTGACCAAAGAGCTACTGAGTTGAACCAAACCCGCAACAGAAAGGCTAGCGCCACCATGTCCAATATGACTTATAAAATTGAAACGATACATAAAAAAGAATAGCATAACCAAAGACGACACACACAAATTGAAAAATAGTCAAATTTTTATTTAAAAGAAACATCCAACATAAACAGATTGTAAACCTAAACATAACATCAAATCATAATTACTACTTATAGAAAAGAAAATCATACTAAAATTCAAATTCTAATCCAAAAATAAACAAAGGATCAAATTCACCAACAATATATCAATTCATCTAACCAAAGAGATCAAAACCAAAGTCCTCCTCAGACTCTTCTTTCTCTTCCACTTTCTTTTCCTCCACCTTCTCTTCCACCACTGCACCACCGCCGCCGCCGCCACTAGCGACAACCACAACACCACCACCACCGGAAGGCACCGAAGCAATCATCTCTCTACCAGCAGCAATAAGTTCAGTGAGATCTTTTCCTTTAACTTGAGATAATAACAGTTCAATTTTTTCATTATCAGCTTCTGCACCAACGGAAGAGAGAATTGCCTTCAAATCCTCCGCCGTAGGGCTGGCGTTTCCGCCCAATGCGGCCAACAAGTAGGCGGCGATAACCTTCATCTTTTTTTCTCTGAGAAGAAAAGAATGATTTTCTAGGGTTTTGAGTTTGGAAAATATGAAGTGTAGGTTATTGTAGTTTCTTTATATACACGTAATAACGTAAGGATCGGAGTATTAATAACAAAAATAAAATCCAATTATAACTAGGTTAGGAGAGAGGTTTTCCTTTCTTTTTTTTTAATTCATTCTAGGACACGTAATAAGAAATTGCTACTTTTTTACCAAATTAACGCAAAAAATTTTATAAAAATTAATCATTATTCCATCATATATATACACGTAAAAATTAATTAGAGGAGAATAGAAAATAAGGAAAATAGTAGTACTAGCTTTATTTGTTCAAACCGGTTTGCCAGTATTTGGTTGTCAAGGTATAAATTAATTATTTGGTCATTTTTAGTACCAAAGTTATTTCATGGAAAATAAAAGGACAGAACATATAAATATAGGTTAAAAGTATTAATTGTATGCAGAGATCTTTCATTGATGACACATTCAGTCGTTTGAAGGGATGGTAATAGGGCTGGGCGGGGCGGTTGCGGGCGGGTTCAACTTAAATCTGCAATGACTCAATCCGCCCTGCCACGTCCCGCATAGTAAATTTTTTGTTTTTAACCCGGCCCTCCCCGTATAGTGAATTTTTTTGTTGTTTCTATTATCCTTTTTCATTTCTACTGATTAGTAACATATTTTAATGACCCAGTTATCTATTTTTCACTTAACATGTTGTACCAAAAGTTATGCTATTTATAACAGTTTAGGACTAAATTTTTTATGATATCTATAAAATTTCACTTATTGATTAATTTATAAAATAAAACTTTCAAAATTTGACAACTAAACTTCATGATCTGCAAAATATTAGCACATTTGAATGGATAAAATATACAACATCCCGAATAGATAAACGGACAGTTGTAGTTATAAATAAGGTATTATAATATTGAAATAAGATTATGATTTCAATAAATTATTACGTTTAGTTTTGATAAACTATGAACTAATAGTAACAAATGGTTAATATAATTTATAAGCTGCTGAACTTTCAAGAATGTTATTACTCCTAATTAAAAAATATTACTAGAAATCTAGAATCAAACACATAATCAGGTAAATGTGTTCTAGCAAAAAAAAAAAAAAAAAGCAACGTTATGATTTTCCTACAGAATATGGTTCAATATGTATTTGAAGATAGTGATTAAACAGTGAAATTAACTTCCAGGATAAAAAGAACCCGCAACCTGCCCCGCATAAGCTTCAACCCGCACCACACCCACATAAATTTAAACCTGCCCCGCCCCGCCCCGCCATGGGCGAAGCCACCTTTAGCAAAGGGTGGTCAACTGACCACTCTTCGCCGAAAAATTACAAAAAATTACACTGTGTATATAAGTAAAATATTGATTTTAGATATATAAAACCTATATTGAACACCCTTTGTCGGAATTTTTTTTTCCTTTCAAGTTTGAACATCCTTAAAAACATTTCTGGTTTCGCCACTGCCAGTGGCGAAGCCACATGATCACAAGGGTGGTCAACTGACCACCCTTCGCCGAAAAATTGTATTGTGTATGTAGGTAAAATATTACGTTTTAGAGGTATACAACATATATTGAACACCCTTTGTCCGGAAATGTTTTTCACTTTTTTCAAATTTGAATACCCTTAGAAAAATTTCTAGCTTCGCCACTGGCCACTGCGCCCCGCACCCGTCCCGCCCCATCGCCATTCCTAGTCGTTTAATGAGAAATATGTATTTGATCTTTGCTAAATTGGTCTTTAACAAGTACAACATGAACTTTTACGTTGGAGTTTAAGCTAAATATATGGAACAAATATATAAGATTTCTTTATTCCTGGGAATTTTTTCCTGAAAAAAAACTCTTTCATATATGTTTTTTCTCAAAGATTCAACTCTTCTCTTTTTTTTGAAGTTTTGAATAACCAGGTTCATACTTTTCATTGACATATTTAAATTCTACTATTAAAATGACAATATATACCTAGGTAATAGAAATAAAAAAATTAGATAAATAAAATAATACTAAAAAGTTAAAATAACAGAACCTGATCTAATAAGTTGATCTAAAAATAAATGTTTCTTGCTTCAATACAATTTTTGCAATGCTTGGTATCCGAGTAAAATAAGAGACTGAGTATTGCAGAAACAAAAAAGGAAGTGAAAAAGTTTACACAATTTTTGATTGGAGAAGACAAAAAGAGATTAATAGTGATTATACTTGTCACATCTCTTCCATAAATTTGCATTCACACGTTATGTACTTATGTTATTTTATTTGTCCAACATTTACTAAGAGATATTTTTCCTTGTAATCAATTAAATAAAAAGAACCGGAAAAAATACAATAAAATGAAATATGCAAGTGGGAAAGTTGCGACATGATTTTACTCTTATGATATGGTAAAGTATGGGAAATTTTATTTTATGTCTCTTAGAACTGACATTAGTTGTATAAGTTAAAATAGCACGGTATAGCCAGTTTTCGGATTAGTCATTCAAAAATAGTCACCGTTTACGAAGTCAATAAAAAATAGCCACTATTTTGCTGTAACAGAGACCGGTTCCGCATAATATACGGGAGTTCGGTGCATCTATGTACGAACTTCAGCATATTATGCTGGACCGGTATACTTTGTTGACTCCTGTATAATATACGGGAGACTGGAGCACCGATGCTCCAAACTCCAGTATATTATACTGGACATTTATACTTGCTGGAACTCCAGTATATTATGCTGGAGTTCTAGTGTACTTATGCTGAAACTCCAACATATTATGCTGGAGTTCCAGCATAGTTATCCTGGAACTCTCGTATAATATGCTGGAGTTCAAGCATACTTATGTTGGAACTCCAGTATAATATACGGGCGTATTTTTCGGGTTTTGAACAGTGTTTTCGCTCAGATTTATCTTTACATGAAAAGTGGCTAAATTTCGATTACTTTTGAAACTAGGTTATTTTTGAATGACCAGTTGTAAATCTGGCTATTTTTAAATTTCTCCCATTGTATAAGGCATCTTTTTTGTCTCACAGTTTTGTGGACCCAGATTTTTGTGGACCCAGATGTGTAAGATTAGGATCCACAAATTTGTGAGACAGAAAGGAGCCTCACACAACTAATATCAGTTGTGTGAGGCACACAATAAAACTTCTCGCAAACTATGGCTTTACCCTTGCAATATATTTTAGTAATCCATTCAAACAGTTGTGTGAGGCACACAATAAAACTTCTCGCAAACTATGGCTTTACCCTTGCAATATATTTTAGTAATCCATTCAAAACTCAAAGAAGAGTATTTACCACATCATAACAACATTATATCCATCTTTCCTCTTTCTCAATACCATTTCAGCGTCTACAAATAATATTCTCAAAAAAGGTTTTTCTCGTCTCTTTATTGTGTGTCATTTTACATAGATAGTACTAAACGGTGATCAACCTGGAACCACAAGCAATAATAATGTCTCTAGTTAAATGAACATAGCTAAGAAACAAGAAACACAAAATGCAATAACACAGAGAATGAAGAGGTCAATGTTTAGCAAAATGGCTTCATTTTGTTTCAAGTCGTATACCTGCCAAAGAATTGCTAGTTAAAATATTTGTATTTCTTTTTGGGAAACTTACACAAATGTCTCAAATAAATCTCAATTTACCAACATCTAGCCATTAGTCATAGACTTACCAAAATTAGCTTACAAAAATTGAAAAACCAAATAATAGGGTTCTTTCTATCAAAGAATCACATGCAAAAATCACCTTTCATATTTTTAAGCGTGATTAGCAACATTAGATACAAGACGAAAAGGAAATTTCATGGACGGAGTAGCAAATAAGGTGATGAAATACAAAAATCTATACAATATTCCAAAAATCTAAACAAAAAAGGAACTTTTTCAATGGGTATAGTTGAAATTCATTGAAAATATATAGATAAGTCAATATATAAAATTTGAGGAAGATTGGAGGTGATTTTGACTGGTTTTGTATCAAAATTCGTAATTAAATCGAGTTCAAAAAAGTCTTCTGCGACACATGTATCAAACATATATCACACATGTATCTCACACACAGGTATATATGGATATACATGTGATACACAATTGATACAAATATGATACATATGTGATACATAAATGATACATAGTGTGATACACATCAATTTTTTTTCATGTTCAGCTTTTACTTCGAATTTTCAATTCAAACCAACTCAAAACCTCACCAAATCATCCTAAAACTGAGATTCAAGCTCCTTAAGTTGTGCCCAATCTATTCTAATAACACTCACTCAAAACAAAGCAAAAATTTGATATTTTTTTGCAACAAATAGCTAATTGACTAATATTAGTAATATTTTATCAATTGACCAATTTTTATAATGAGCTACTTATAAATGGACATAGCTGGTAATTTTCCTTTCTTTTTCACCAAATTGTATGATAGAAATGGATGAAACTTGGTGGGCCTGTAAAGTGGCTAATTAATATAGCTCAAGTTATATTTCTTTAAAAAAATGAAAAAAATCATTTCTTTTAAGTTATTTGACATTCAAAATGGGGGAAAATACTATATTGTACTTTGTATTCGGTTAATATTTTCAAATTATAGTGTTTGAAACACATTGTATTCTCACCATAGAAAGCTAACCTGACACATATGATTAAGAATTGATAAATCGTTACTATTCCACCACACTCCTCTACGATACACCATTGATATTCCAGTAATCAATAAGAATCAAACTCACCTTCAATTTAGTCATCACTTAAATGATATACCTTTATAGCAGAGATGTGTGTTGGAATACTTGCTGATACACACAAAGCCCAAATAGACAAGAAGGATGGCCCAACTTAGATATCCAAATATTTATGTTGTATTACATTTTTGGGTTAGAGTAGTTTTATTTTTTCCGGGTATTTTGGCCCAATGTAAATAATAAGCCCAATGTAAATAAAGAGAGAGGAACTCTCTAGAAACAAAACTGACAGATTCATTTTTTCTTCTGGAATACGAAATGAGCTTCTCTTCTCTCTAGTTTTCTTCAACAAGAACCCTAGTCAACAAATTCATATGATTTAGTTGAATTCTCGCAATTTTCTCATGGTATCAGAGCAGAGTATCTGCTGATTTCTCTTTCTCGTTCGATCGATTGTAATTTCATCGATTTCTGCCGAAGTTACAGTATTCGCAAAGTTCTTCGCATTTTCTGATGATTGATGGATTTTTGTTGCTATTTTGGGGTTTTTCATAGTTGTTCACCTTTCAAGGGTTTCTTCTACTCATATTACTTTTGTTAGAAGATTTTTTGAACAATCACGAAGTTTGCGACGAGATTTAGGGTTTTCTTGTTCGTTTGATTGAGGGTTGTACCTTTTCCGGTTGCGAAAAAGCCTGGTAACATTCCCTTCGTTTCTTGAGCATCATCTCTGGTTGCTCGTTGATTGCATGTGTAATTCTTCTGTTTAGTAATTTGGATCGTATTCTCTTTGTGGCTATTTCTGTTGTTCATCATGGTAGAGACAAGTATTACACCTGTTAATACATCAGTGTTCATTCCTGACCCCACTAACCATCTACATCTACTTTCATCTGATATTCCTGGGGTATCTCTTGTTACTGTCCCTTTTACTGGTAGTGGATTTGGGGGATGGCGTAGAAATATGATCGTGTTTCTCTCAGCTAGAAACAAATTAGCTTTTGTCTATGGAAGTTGCCCTAAACCTGCTGAGGATTCACCTCAGCTTCAACAATGGAATAGGTGTAATAATATGGTTATTTCTTGGTTAACCAGTTCACTTTCACCTGATATTGTTGAGAGTGTCCAGTATTCTGAGACTGCAGAGAGTATTTGGTCTCAACTTAATAAAAGATATGGTTCAGTTGATGGGACTAAGGTGTTTGAGTTGAAAAAGGAACTTGCTTCAACCTTCCAAGGGTCCTTAGATATAACCTCATATTTTAACAAGTTGAAGAAATTGTGGGATGAGTTAGGATATGTGTGTACTAATCATGCAAATAGATGCTCTTGTCTTGTCAAGTCTGATCTTCAAAAAGAAAAGGAGAAGGATAAGGTGCATAAGTTCCTTATGGGACTCAATGATGTATATGTTGGTGTGAGGAGCAACCTGCTCATGATGCATCCTCTACCTTCTCTTGATAGTATCTACAATATTCTTCTCCAAGATGAAAGGCAAAGGCAAACCAGTCCTTCATCTCAGTTTCAGGCTTAGGCAGCCTCTTTCAATGCAAATTTCAATAACCCTACCAGCAAACCAGCCAATTCTCCACGTCAGTTCTTCTAGAAAATTAATTTTGATCCAAATAAATCTAATATGCTATGTAGATACTGCAAAAATCCTGGTCACACCATTGAAAATTGCTACAAGCTTCATGGCTTCCCTTCCAACTTCAAATTTATTAAAGGGAATAAAGTAGATGCTAATGTTGAGGTTCAACATGTTCCTAATTCTGATTCCAATTCTCCATCTGAGCATTATTCTGAATCTGCCTCTTTGATTCCCGGTCTAACAAAAGAGCAATATATACAACTGATGCCCCTGTTGCAACAGAGTCATGTATCAGAACAAGGCACTCAATCCAGTCTCATGGCTTCTGCAAATTTTGCTGGTATAATTCCTCCTTCTGAATCTGTAGGAATTGGTTATGGTACTTGTATGTTAACTAGGGTCAATGATAACAGTTGGATTACAGATTCTGGGGCCACTAATCACATGACTTCTAACAAAGATCTCCTCTTTGATATTAAACCCCTTGTTGTGCCCTACCTAGTCACTCTTCCAAATGGTTATAAAGTTAAAGTAACTTGCACTGGTTCAATATATTTTCTCTCTTTTATTATTCATCATGTCTCGTACATTCCTAGTTTTCACTACAATCTCATCTCTGTTTACCAGCTTGTGTCTTATTTAGACTGTGACCTACTTTTCACCAAACGTTGTTGTCTTCTCCAGGGCCCTTCACTGAAGAGCCCAGTGGAAGTTGGTAAGGTGGAAGTTGGGTTTTACAAGCTTGGATCAGATGATTGTTCACCTATTTCTGCCTTGTCTACTTCCACTTCTGATAACTCTTCTTCTATCATTTGTAAATACCATTCTCCATTACTTTTTGCAGCTTCTGATTCTCATTGTACAAATCATTCTGTTGTTAATAAAATGGAGATTTTATAGCATAACAGATTAGGACATATTTCTTTTGTTAGAATGAAAGATATATTTGTTATTCCATGCAAGTTTTCTGCTACCCAGCCTTTTGTTTGTTCTGTTTGACCCTTAGCTAGGCAATCTAGACTCTCATTCCCAAAAAGCTCTATTAAAACTTACTCTCCCTTCCAACTTGTTCATATAGATACTTAGGGGCCCTATCATAGTCCAACCTATAATGGTTTCAAGTATTTTCTTACTTTAGTTGATGATTTTATTAGAGCTACTTGGACTCACCTTATGGGGTCCAAGAGCAATGCTTTTCCTTTACTAAAAGCTTTTGTGGCCATGGTCAAGAAACAATTCAATATTACCATTAAAGCTTTTAGAAGTGACAATGCTTATGAGTTGGGTTCTAGTCACATAGCTACTCAATTCTTCCTTGACCATGGGATCATACATCAAACCTCATGCCCTCACACACCACAACAAAATGGTGTGGTGGAAAGGAAGCATAGATATTTACTGGAAACCTCAAGAGCTTTATTTTTTCAATCCAAATTACCTTTAAAGTTCTGGGGTGACTGTGTTTTGACAGCCACATATCTTATCAACAGATTTCCTTCCAAACTTTTAAACAATAAATCACCTTTTGAACTACTATATGGACTGCCTCCTACATATGAACATCTCAGGTCATTTGGTTGCCTTTGCTATCACACTATCCCCAAATGTAATAGAGGCAAGTTCCAACCTAAGGCTGATCCTTGTGTTTTTATTGGTTACCCTTTAGGTAAGAAAGGCTACAAACTTTACAACTTGACCACTAAACTAACCTTGATCTCCAGGGATGATGTTTTTCATGAATCTGTCTTTCCTTTTGCTTGTGCTAACTCTATTTCTCCTCTTCTTCCTAATTTTTTTCCTATTTCTGAAGAATCTTCATCTTTTCCACTACCCTCATCTCCAACACCTGTTCCTGAGTCTTCTTCCTCTGTATTCACTGATTCTTCTCCTCCTCCACACTCTCCTCTTCCTTCCACTTCTTCAACTATTGTTCCTCCTCCTGTTCCACAACTTAGAAGATCCTCTAGGGATCACCATCCACCTGCGCATCTTCAGCCTTATGTTTGTCAACTTCCCCCTTCATTGTGTGGCCTAGTGCAACTTGAGGGGGTGTTGGAATACTTGTTGATACACACAAGGCCCAAATAGACAAGAAGGATGGTCAAACCTTTATATCCAGATATTTATGTTGTATTGCATTTTTGGGTTAGAGTAGTTTTATTTTTTCCGGATATTTTGGCCCAATGTAAATAAAGAGAGGAACTCTCTAGAAACAAAACCGACGGATTCATTTTTTCTTCTGGAATACAAAATGAGCTTCTCTTCTCTCTCTCTAGTTTTCTTCAACAAGAACCCTAGTCAATAAATTCATATGATTTGGTTGAATTCTCGCTCAATGTGACCTTCAACAGTGGTTATCTCGACTTCGCTTCCCGTGACTCAGTGTAATTACACTACGTGTAACATCTCAAAGACTCAAAATAAGGATGCATTATCGTTGCCGAAAGTAGTATTTTTTGCATCATGTTTGATGTTGATTATAGATAAATTTTAATTGTCCAGATGAGCAATTGTCCCACAACCAATTCACTTTTAGTCAATTCATCGAAAAGAATATGTTGATATTCGGTTGAAAATGATTTACATAACAATGGATGATAGATCTCAAAATTAGTTTCCTTTAAAAATTAACAGAACAAGGTGCCAAACTATGGTTTATGACTTTTTTATTTAACTGGAAATGGCTGGACTTATATCAAGCTCATGATTTATTTATTTTAACATCACTTAATGGAATGCTGATAGTTCTCCAAAATGTTGTTGCACCCGTGTCGGATCCTCCAAAAATGCACTATTTTTAGAGAATTTGGCACGCACCCGGCGACATTTTCCAAAAGTCTGAGCAAGGTTCTGATGCTGTTTTTTTTTGCTACTCCTTGGATCCACTTCGGTCAAAGAGTTAAAAACATGGACCAAAGAACTTAGTCTGTGCGCCAAAATTGAAAAAAGATACGTTTCAAATTTTGAAACCAATACACCGAGTATTATTTACTAGCATTTGCCTAAAAACAGAGGCAATGCAAGGGCAGCATCTTATAATACCATTTGCTAATACAAGAGAAAAAGTTGCACCAAGTATTACAACTTACACGTAAAAAGCAACAACTCCTTTGATGCCCTGAATATAAAGCCATACTTTATCCTAAAGCAAAAAAGAAAGATAGTTGAACAATCCATTCAGCTCAATGCCGCAGATACAGTAGCAGAAAAGTTTAAAAGAAAAAAGAACTCAACGTTATATTATCCTAATAAGATAACATCGACTGCTTCTTTTTTGTTTCTATTTTGTTTTTCTTTGATTGGGTTGTCCGGGCAAGTAGGCCTTCACAATATTTCTGATCTAGCATGGCTACTAGAACAAGAAGAAACTAAGTGAAAGGAGATAAAATAGAGGTGAATACACTTGAAATGAAGATATTTGTTTTCCAATAGTGGATGATGATCTTGATCTTGGACGAGCACCCATGTTTGGGACAGCCGTAGCTGGAACAAATCGTGCTCTCTTCTTAAGCTGGACGTTAAAATCTTGAGTTTTAGGGCAACATGTTTGCCCCTTCTCCAGCGCCAGAGTTTGGGTTGCAGGTTTGGAAGTGGATGGCAAAATGTCATTTGAAGCTGAGGTTTTGTTGTATTGGGACAATAAGAGAGTTGCTAACAATGAGATAACAAGTACAAATTTGGCTTTAATCATGTCTGCTAAGCAAGATTTAGAGTGAGAGATGATGTACAATGTAGTAGAAAATATTACAGATGAGAAGTGAAGTATTATGCTAGGTGGAAGTTATATATCAAGCAAAAGCAGAAGTGTATAAAATACGTACACTTTTTTTGCATCTTTCGAATATAATGAACTTTTTGGTATGAGTAAACCATCATAAAAGGAGAACAAAATTTAAGGACTCTGTAATAACTCTTCAAAATGTAGTTAGAAAGATAAACAAGGTGGGGACAGGAGACAGCTCTAAAGTTGGGAAAGACAATAGGTTGTACATGACTAGGAATTCTTGGTATATAAGTAAACTAATCAGATTCCCACCCCCTATTTCACCAAGAAAATTACATAAAAGAGAAAAGAACAAGTCTAGATTAAACTACAAAGAGCCAAAAGTCAAACCGTCCAACAACCTCCTTTATGCAAGATCTCAATTACTTGGTATGTTGAGGATTAACATTAAATTGAGCAATTTAAAGTTAATGAAAATTAGTGATGCCAAGGGAAGTCAAAGATTTGCTTGCGCCGACTGATTTTGTTGTGGGATATATTTCAACCTGGAATCAGGTTCAGTATAAAGATATGTGGGATTTTGCTCTGGCTTTCGGCACATGATGCTGTGTTATGTCATGAGGATTTTGTCCAAGAGATAGATTCCTCTTTACATACTGTTTCATCTTTTCACATTTAAAGAGCATATTTCACTTTAAATAACTATGTTTCTCTAACCCGGAACCCACTTGTGGGATCACAGGGTATGTTGTTGTTACTTTGCTAACCAGGAAAGGCGGGGGGAGGAAAAACATGTGGAACAAATCAGGATTATAAAATAGTAAATAAGTTCTGTTATCATGAAGTTGAGTACAAGTATGGAGAACATTGAGGTCGAATTACAAGGTGAAATTAAGCTCCTAAGCATTTAGCATTTAGCTGAAAAGGATGATCTTTGATGTTCAGCGAATCAATTAGATAAGAATTCTTGAATTTAACGTAGAAAACCATTTGCGATCAAACAGCTGAAATTTCTATCCACAAGAAAAGAAGAATTGTGTTGAAAGCAAGTTACTTACAGTTCAAAAGGAAAAGCGACAGGTCAGTGCTTAGCTAAACAAGTTCTCAAGAATCTGTGGGTTTAGCTTCTGCAGAAATGAAAACTGCCCCACTTGCTTGGCCACAACTCCAATCACACGATCTATGTACAGTACATAAAGAGAATTCCTGTTCTCCAGTAGTTGCAATGCTTTTCTTCCGTGGAGAATTGATACAACCCATTCTTCAAAGAACCCTACAGAGTAAATACAACATATGGATATTTTAGGCCCATTCATCATAACAGTATGAAAAATATACTTCACCAGATAGGTCATTTCCTACTAATTATCCTTGTGGGCATGTGACATGCAATATGTTTAGGACCGAGAGCCTATCAATTTGAATTTCCCTCGGTCAGTGGCAGAACTACCTTGGACCCGAGGGAGGGAGGGAAAATAGGTTATGAACAGTGCAAATGTATTATTGTATCTAAGTGATTAAAAGAAGCTCACTTATGTCAAAATCTCCAGCGTTTGACCAGGTTAGCAAATAATCAGAAACCAGAAATTCAATAAGCTGAATCCTGCAATTGAGAACATATAACATGCAAAAATTATTTTAGAAAAGATGAAAGCTATGCATCTTAACTAAATTTTCTCCTTTTATTGTCACAGGCTCACAGTTTCAGGAAGATTCATCAAAATTTTAAAAAAGAAAAGTAACTCAAAAGCAAAAAGAAACCAAATTTTGGAAGCAGTAAAAACAAATAACAAATAGTAAATTGTATGTGTAACAAACCAATTCACAACAGAAATAGAGACTTGTATTTCATAATCACTTAAAGAAATTACAATGTAAAAGGAAATACTAATGGATTGAAGAACAACAATTAACTAGGAATTAAAGGAACAAGGAAAGGATAACCAGAAGGGGATGAGAAGTTTCAGACATTAGGAAGATAGAGGTGAGAGGAACAGACTCAGCCGAAGCCTCAACAGAATTGGCATGCCCTCCTCCTCGCACAAACTGATAATTATAACAACTACATTTCTTCTTGCCCAGTAACTCTTCGACACGTGTACCTCAACCCGGGTCCCAAAGGTAGTCCAGTAACGTTGTGTTGGGCTGTTTAACCACTTGACCCCGGCGTAAACCATTCCCAAGCCCAAGTGCATCATTTTGGTCTGCCCCATTCACAACAATACTCCCGTCCTCAACGTCCTCAAGGTTCGACTCAAGAAATGAAAAAGAGTTATGAACATCAAGCCACAGAGTGAGACCAGACCAGCAGGTGTTGTCAGGTATCCTTAAGTTACCCATTTCCTCATGTTGCAACAACTCTTTATGATGTAACTCGAGGAAAGTACTACAAGTGTTCTATGGTATAGATCTTTGGCAATCTAGAAATAAAAAGCTTGCGAGCATCATGTTGTGTGTAGAAAATAAGTCCTAGATGAGGCCACCAACTGTAAAGGAGCAGAACTTTGTAGTTATGGTCAACTCTTATGCACTGCTTTCTCAAAATGGAAGCATGAGGAAGTGTTTGCAATAGAGGATTCATGAAGTAAGGAGCCTGTGAATTGGTCAATTGTCCCAATATCAACAACCAAATTGATTTCCAGTAATTAACAAGAATCTTGGAGTCCCTCGAATTGCTGAAATTAGCACCATACTGTAGAGTCAATACCGGTGCTTTAATTTCGAGCTCCTGTAGAACTACAACCCGGTCTCTGCTATTGCTAACTCTCTTGGAGCAGCTCATTTGTAGATCAAGGACTAGTTTTATACCAAAAATACAACTATATTCTCCAAGTTTCAGATAGAAGAAAACTTCATAGACTATTGCAGTCATATTTCTAATTCCAGTGGCTCTCTTAGATACTTCATCTACACAATCTGAAATACCACTTTTGAGAGGCACGCTGCAAATTGTGTTACCAGTACCTATGTCGTATGTAACATGGGTATTGATAGAATATCCATATAGCAGCTGCTCTAACTTGGAGCTAGGCAATAATGAGCAAGCATTGACCCTCACGTCGAGTATAGAATTGGTGAGAAACACCCCAACTATCATTATTTGGTGAAAGAGTCCAGTAGCATCCTCTTCTTGTGCTTTGGTATCAAAATCGAATATCAAGAACTTCAAACTTATAAGATTTCTCCTCGGCCAGTCATAGTGAACTGCTAGAGCATGAGCCATAGCCTCAAGATTGTTGTACATATCACCGAGTAATGCCATGAAGGACATGGCCAGAACCAACATTAGATCCTTAACTATGGCAACATCATAATATTCCAATAACCCATGGAAAGTTATTGTTATCTTTTTGCCAATAAAGTTACCACTATCTTTGTCTACACTCATCACAACAGGTGTAGAGTATAGCAAATCCCTTAAGAAAAACATCGTTGACCTCGTTATCCGACCCAACAAAGTGACACTTCCAAGAGAAAAAGCCAGAATGTTGTACCTCATGTAAGCACATATAGCAGAATATACCACTGGTGCATTGAATTGCTCCGCAATATGAGCAGTAACACCACCAGAAGGACACATCGATGAATTCTCTATAGACTCCCTCAGTAGCTGGTAAACTGCACAAGAAGTTTTGAGAGTAACACAACTTTCAATACCCAGTTCAACTCCACCTACACACCCATAATCATAGAACTCTGCTATTAAACCTCTACTTCTTGTAGTACTCCTTCAAAAATTTCACTTGCATCTGATGTAATATATAAAGGTTCATTAGCAATAGAGACACAACCTAAATTATCTTGCCCAGTGTCAAGCCCATTGTCCAAAGAAATACAAAATGGAATAATCCATAGTATGGCATCAGGCTCCAAATGGAAATATGTGCATGTCCCCATATGACAGCTACCATAAGTCTCAAGTCTATTGCAATCGTCCAAAGTGATACCAACTTGCACAGAGAGTACTTGAGTAGGAAACTTCTCACCTGGAAGTTCAATTCGTATTGTGACAGCGACTCCTTCCACATATTTTCCATCTTCAAAAGTAAATTCCATAGCATAGGGTGGGACATAATCAAGATAAGGACCAGGATCAAAGACACCATACTGCTTGGAGTAACCTTCAGCAAATGCCTTGATCACTTCCTGTAGTTTGTCCTCCCTAGCGGCTAGCACACTCCCTGCATTTAGACAACAAGAATCTAGGAAGATTGCGCTCCTGCCCTGTATCAACCCAATTGCTTTTGTGTACACTGAATATAAGGTAAAACAGCACTCTACTTTGTTTAACCCTACGAAGAGAATTAAGCAAACATGAAATAGTGTGAGGCCATAAAGTTCCATCAAATGGATATGCGAGTCCAGCAATTCTCGCACTCGCATTTGACATCACAATACCTTGGCTAACAAAAGGAACCAGAAAACCTGATAAATCCTTTTGAGGAGATTTGGTAAATAAAGCTACATTATCTCGTGAATTTTTCCCCTCCTCAGCAGTAGATCCTCTTGTATCACCTAACACCGCAGTAAGTACCTTGGCCTGCTAGCTGACATCTCCACAGAAGCCATCGTCATACACCTTCGCTATTGTAGTTGCAGAGTTTTTTCCCTCATGGGCAATAACATTAAGATCATGAATGGCGGAGCTCACTGTTGTGTGTGAAATTTCGTTTAACACCTGATCTTTAGTAATGGAAGAAGGTTCTTGTACCAAATCGGCTACCGCTATTGATTCTGCATTACCAATTTGAGGCGTTTCCATGTCTTCAGGAGTTTCAATCTCAGTATTACCAGTAATCACTGCCAAGGAATCTACATTCTTATACTGCTCTGGCAATTTATCGAACATATGGTCCACTTGTGAGTTTCCGGTTTCATAGGCAGAGTCAAATGCAGATGACTGCAAAAAATGGTTCGGAGCAGGAACAGAAGACACCGGAGCTAATTGTGAAATTTTAGGGACATAATTAACGCAGTTAAAATGAACCATTGAAGAACTATCTAGACGCACCATGGGATCTGTATTGATCTGTTGTCGAAAATGCTGAGCAAATTTTGCCTTGAAATGTTTCCAATCGAGAAATTGCTTGTTTCGAAACAACCAATTGAACCAAGTAAGAGTCGCACCATCGAGGTAAAAGGAAGGAAGAGGTAACCAATCCTTCTCGGCGAAGCCAAGGTAGGAGAAGTACCGCTCGAACCGAAAAAGCCAGCTCTCTGGGTTGCCGCTGCCGTTAAATCGATCTAATATGGCCATTGGAGTCCGATGGATGAAAGCACCAATGTAACAAACCAATTCACAACAGACATAGAGACTTGTACTTCATAATCACTTAAAGAAATTACACTGTAAAAGGAAATACTAATGGATTGAAGAACAACAATTAACTAGGAATTAAAGGAACAAGGAAAGGATAACCAAAAGGGGATGAGAAGTTTCAGACATTAGGAAGATAGAGGTGAGAGGAACAGACTCAGCCGAAGCCTCAACATAATTGGCATGCCCTCCTCCTCGCACAAACTGATAATTATAACAACTACATTTCTTCTTGCCCAGTAACTCTTCGACACGTGTACCTCAACCCGAGTCCCAAAGGTAGTCCAGTAACGTTGTGTTGGCTGTTTAACCACTTGACCCCGGCGTAAACCATTCCCAAGCCCAAGTGCATCATTTTGGTCTGCCCCATTCACAACAGTATGCCACATCATTTTGACAGCCCTAGTGAGCCCAAGCTTTTGTTCTAAATCTGAAGCTTAAACATAATTTCGATGACAAATCTTGAGGTGCATGTATATCTCCATTTTGAGTGAGTAAATGATTTTGCAATGACTGGGCAGAATGCAGTACTTCGTTCATGCATTTTTGTTTTTGAAAAAAACATCTAATTTTGAATCTGAAGCAGGCACTGCTTCCATAATTAGGAGAGAATGACATGAGTGGGATCCCAGGCACCTCTGATCACTTAATCATGACAGTGTTTTAAGTAATGATAACTATACACCAAAAACAAAAACACATACCAAGTAATCCTGCACTAAAACTGCCATTTACAATAAATAAGTGACAAGATGACATTAAGAATATAGTAGCAATCACTCCATTAGAGGATACTAGAAAAAATTGAAAAAGATGATTATACCACATACAAATTTAACTAATTTAAACATTATATTAGCTGTAACTGACAAAAGAAGGAATGAAATAACCAACTCGAATAAAATGACAAGGTCCCCGCAGAAAATTCACATCCAATAGAACAAATTCCAACTCCTCAGCCTAAATACGTAGTGTTTTAAAATCCACATCTCTTTCAAATGGGGAAAGTCTGGATGGATTATTGTTCCAAAACAGATGTAAAAAATACACTGTTCCTTTCAAACCTCCAAACTACAACAACAATAACATACCCAGTATAATCCCACATAGTGGGGTCTGGGGAGGGTAGTGTGTATGCAAACCTCCAAACTGAAAATAGAAATAAAAACAAAAATAACATATGATAAGATATCACACCAGAGAGGAAAATGTGAAATCGAAGATAGTGGAAAAGAAGTTTAGTCAAGAGCAAGGTCCAAAATAATGTATGTCTATCACCAACAAAGAAACAAATATCAACAAGTAAAGGATGACTGCATTAACAAACAAGAAGCATAAGACTAACAGCTTAGAGCTACAAGTGGGAATCTCCCGCACGACATGGGTGGGTTTGACTCCCACTGTCTCCCTTCTCCCTTCCCCTTCCCCTTCCCCTTCTACGGCCCCCTAATATGCAATAAGAAATTTAAAAACAAAACAGAAGCATAACTAAAAGAATTAGGCCAGATAAAGATTAGTTTGTAGACAATATACAAGCTGGTGGCACTTACATCATGAACATAGAGTTATGCATACTTGAAAAGGCATCATCAAATGGATCCATGAAAAGCAAACTCTCTGCCACTACAGAAATTCTTTGAGAAACCGCAAATATTAGACGCTGACCGACAAAAGCCTCATTTCCGACCTTACGCATCAAATGTTGAATATAGAACTGAACAGCAGTGTCAAAGTGATGAGATTCTGAAACATATCGTTATGGAATCAAGAGTTAATAAGCTTTGTCGAAGGAAATATAAGTAAATTACATCGAGGAATTTAATAATTCTGCTGTCCAAGAAGGACAATCATCACTTTAATTTGCTCTGAACTTCAGACTCATGATCCAACTAAACTAACAATCAGTTCAATGATATCAGGGACATAAGGGTCTGTCCCTCTTTTGATTTCAATGGTCTTTGCTTCTAACTATTCGATATGATACATACTATTTTGAACTAATATGAATTAGATCCAATGAAGCTTTTTGAAATCATTTTCACAAAAGTTGGTTCCTTCAAAGATAACTAAATTGTTCATAAATATTGTTCAGCATCTGTCCAAAATAATTAGAAGCATTTTACATAATCTCTCCTGTGAGAACAACCATTTTTTAGTTTCTCAGGAACTAAAAGATCAAGGTGAATTTCATTACCAAGCAGATAGTTTAATCGCAAATATTACTCCCTCCATTCGAATTTATGATACTTTATTTATTTTGAAATGTCCAAAAACTTTCTATACCTTTCTACCAGTAGTATCTTTTATACAACTTTCATAAATTTTAAGAATTCAAATTAGTTTAACAATTTGGCCACTGCTTTAATATTTTATTCCGACTATTTATAATTTGTAAGTCAACTTAACATCTTAAACTCAAACCTAATCCAGTGGTGTTGGATAAAATGGGAAGATCAGATTATGATAAACCAAAAATCCATTATTACATGAAAACTGATTTGTTTCCATTAAATACGTATCAAACCAAAGAACCTGCACTCTGCCAATTCTCAGTATCATGACTGAAACCATTTCTTAGTTCTGTATATGCATATAGTGGGACATATCTACCAAAATCTTTTGAATGCCTGCTGCTCACGGAGCTCAGGTAAGAACTTCATGGTGTCATTTCCCAAGTATGGATACACAGAAAATTTATGGTATAAGATTTACCAGTTCTTTCATAGCTCTAGCACATTAAGATTCCGAAATATTTTCTGCTGAGAGTGTCTAAATTTCAAGTCTGCATGCTCTAACACATAACCTTCTGTACTCAAATATTGTAGATATTACTACACCTCATGGAAGTCCATAGAAATGAAGTCTATTAGGTCTGCATTTGCATCAAGAATATATTTTCTCTTCCTCAATCTAAAATTAAGGAAATACTTCTACTTCTACAGCTTGCGTGTAGGCAAGGATTGACAAGCTTTCAGAGTACAACATATAAGCAGTGTAATGAATTGAAGACGCTGACTCCATCATTACCAAATGTAGGTGAAAATATACTTTCTTAGTCTGCTAAAAGGTGAAGATAGTCTTAAGAAAACTAGTACGAATAAAAAACAAGATCACATAATTACCATCTCCTTCCAAAGCGCTGAACGTTCTTCTCAATAAACGCATGATTAAGCTGTTAATAATGCCTTCTACGGGTTCTGCATTCCTTTCAGTTGGTGACATTGTAGCAAGTGTACCTTTAAAGTAGTAAAATACAAATAATGCTGAATCTGAAGGTCATTAAAGAAAGAGGACTAGATCGTAATTGATGAACCCATCTGGTGCTAGCTTATCATTAAAACTGAAAGTTCAGAAATTTAGGCATTCTATGCAGTGAAACCGTTCATTACTTGCATATAAGGTGTTGACAAAGAAGAAAAATTGTGAACCTTTTGCATTTTTTAGTAAAGATTAGAACGCTTTATTTAAATGCTGTACAAACCATGAAGATAGTGCTCAAAATGCAGTCTTTTACAACAATCTTTCCTTTAAAATTTAAATCTTAGGATGAACCTTCAGTAGCAGTCATTTTTTTACATTTAAGTTTCAGAACAGATAGTATATTCACTAATTAGCCCCTTGATTTCAGCTTCTATACATTCCTCCACATTAAAAAATAGAAAATAGTAGTAAAACCTGTCAAATTTAAAATTAAAAAAGAAATGGCCTGTGTATTAAAAAAATTATATATATCAGGAACTCAAGTTTAAAATTTCCAGATGAGCCCAAGGAGAAATTCCACAGAGAAAGGCAAATGGAAACGGAAAGGATTGTGTCGTTACCAAGAATAAAGTCCACGGCTTGGTGGCACCAGTTCTTAAAGTTACCCTTCTCCAACTGCAGCACATTTTATATAAAAGCAAAGTGAGATGAGACATGGAAATCATATTTTACATAAGACAAAAGTATCATTAGCTAAAAGCAGGTTAATTGAAACCACATACACTTTGAGGAGAAACACTATCACAAAGCTCCACAAGAAAATCTACTGAAGCGCTCAGTTGGTCAACATTATTTTCATTGTCACGTTCTGCCATTTAAGAAAAGACACAAAATTCATACTTCTCATCTACAGCAGAAAATTCATCTTCAGCAAAATTTGCCAAACAGGACCTAGAATTTTACAGAGATCAAATTATGGCACAAGTAAGAAATGAGATATATCACAGCATGACTGAGGTATGAGATATATCACAGCATGACTGAGGTATGATATATCTCAACTCAAAGTAACTTTCAAAAAGTCATGCTTTGCAAGTTAACCATCAAAAGTGAAGACAATTGTTTACATCCATGAGAACATCCCTAAATGCATTTTCACCTGAAATTCGATGAAGCAAGGAATCATCTGTTCTTCTCCTCTTTCTCTCCTTAATCCTCACTGAGAAAATCATACAATTCAATAAATCCAGCTAATGTATACAACATTAATGAACCCAAATTGACAACTTTAAACCAACAAATACAACAGAAAATCCTAAAAATGAACCTTGTCTGAGAAATCTTCTCCGCAGCACTTCACTGAAACGTTGGTCAGGACCATCTCCAATTCTCTTAGGGCTCAATAACCCCAACTTATCAAAGAAATAACACTTGCATGATGCACTTTTCGGAAATATATCACACTGCGAACCATCTTACTCAAAAGAAAAAGAGAGAAATATAAGGAAAAAAATTGCCATTCAAAACGAATCTATCTATACGGACAACACATTGCGAAGTCAAAATAAAACTCAGAGAAACTCGTGTTGTCATTGCAATTTTGATTTAAAAACGAAACAAATAATTAAGTCACAAAATTCTGAGACCCAATACCGAAAAATAAGCCGTTCAAAATGAATTAACTTATACGGACAACGCATTGCTAAATTGAAATCAAAACGTTTAGCAAGAATATCCTCAGAAAACTATTACTATCATTGCAATATTGATTTCAAAACGAAAAACATAATTAAGTAAAAAAAATTAGGTCGGAATATAGCAAAATAATCAGATAATTAGTAGCTAGATCGACATTTGATAATAAAACGAACACATAACAGATCCTCAGAAAATTGCCGCGGTCGTCAAAATTTCATTATAAACATTAACATGACAAGTAAGCTGAATTTTTCAGTTTAAAATATTAAGGAAATGAAAAGGCTAACCTTCGGCTACTTTGAGGTCTTCCTTGAGTCTGAGAATCTCTAATTTACGCTCTTTTGCCTAAGAAAAATAATTCAAAATTCTACAACTAATTCAAATTCAAATTCGTTACACGCAAATTTTACGAGATAAGTGAAAGTAAAAGAAACGAAAAAGTAAAGGAAATTGATCGAACTTTTCGTTTCCATTTAAGAGCATCATCGGAGTAAAGAGGAGGAGCGGCGGCAGGTTGAGGAACGGCACTGGAGGATGAAGGCGGCGGCTGCGATGGTGGTGGTGCCGGAGGTTTTTGGAGAAGCTTTGATCGGACGAGCGCCATTGCGATCGCCAATTTTAGGGATTCATCTGAGGAGCTCTTCGGTTGGTCTCTCACAATCTCCATTTCTCTTTCTCGCACTGTGGGAAATGGCGGGAGTAAACTCGTTATAAAATGGAACCTTTGGAGCTTTTATACTCCCTTTTATAAATAGAGAAAAAAAATAAATGCAGCATAAAATAAAACATTGTTTAGTTAAATGGACTAAAAAAATAATTTTGTGAAACTAATGAAGCTTTTAGTTAGAATTACATATTTAATTATCGAATATTATACAATACTCTATTCATATAAGTTATGCATAAATCTATGCATTGCTTTGTCCTAGATACATGTGGAATAAGTTATTCAATGAGTAGTACAAAGATAAAAAAAAACTTTAAATAAGTAATATTTGATTATTCATCCATAACAATTCATTTATTATTATTGACTATAAAAGTTGGTCTAAAGGAAGGTAGAGGTAGGCCTAAAAATTAATTGGGAGAGGTGATAGAGACAGGACATGGCACAATTCTAGCTTAACGATGACATGACATTTGATAGTAAAGTGTGGAGAGCGAGGCTTAAGGTAGAAGGCTAATAGGTAGTCGAGTGTTTCTCTTTGCCACGTCAGTAGCTTTAGTATTATTTTCGTATCTTCTCACCCTTAGATTTCTATTATTACATGTTATTTTTTTTGTTTTTGTTATCTTATTATGTTGTTGATACTGTGTCTCTTCATGGCTTTTTCACAACTGTATTTTTTTTTATAATTATTAAGATTGTGTTTTACTTGAGCGATGGTCTACTGGAAACAGTTATTCAACATTCATAGTTAGGGTAAGTTTGCATATTCATTACCGTAACTCCAGTAATGGGATTACACTGAATTGTTGTTATTATTGTATTATTATTAACCGCGTAAACAATCCTTGTAGTATAATACGATAATGCTCATATGTGTATATTCTCCACATTTACTTAAATATTGTCATTTAACTATTCATTGACTCGCAAAGGTAAAATAGGACGGCAATTTTAGGATGTTCTTAGTAAATACAATTATACAAAGGTGCAATTTTTAGGCATGTATAGAACTACTGCTATATCTCCAAATAGAAGGATATTTCTTCGTGTGTCCTGTGGCGGACCCAGGATTTTATGCAAGCAGGTTCAGTCAGAGAAGTCTATAACTAACATAAGCGATATAAGTCGTATAAGCGGGATCAAAAATAATTTCTATACAAATTTACCTTGCTTTAGCCATAATTTCTATACACTATTATTTTTTGACGAAGCGGGTTCAGTTGAACCCACTTCTCACCACTTGGGTCCGCCCCTGCGTGCGTCTAAGCTCATTTCTAAAATTTAAATTACTTTTAAGTTCTTTTCCGTGTGTCAATTAATTTTTCTTTTATTAAGTGTCCTGAATTTGCCATGTAAGCCACTAATACTTGTATTAAGGTAGGATATCTATATCCCATTCCTGCATACGACCATTACCCAGACCCTACATATATGCGGATGTTTTAAGCACCAGGTTACATTTTTTTTAACTTATTTCCAATGGCGAAGCCAGGAATTTACTCAAGGGTGTTCAAACTTGAAAGAAGTAAAAAATATTCTCCGAGAAAGAGTGTTCAATATGTGTTATATACCTCTCAAATCTAATATTTTACCTATATACGCAGTGTAATTTTCTGACGAAGGGTGGTCAACTGACCACCCTTTATAACATATAACTTCGCCCATGCTCATTCGGTATCCATGGAACACATAAAAAAAAAATCAACTTTTTTCTTTACGAAAATATAATTGTTCATGAAATTTTGCAATTTTCGGAAATAAATTTTCACTCACAAAAGTACAACACTTTTTCAAGTGAAATGCATGTCCAAACATAATTATAAATTCCAAATATTATTTTTCAACTTAAATACAGATATTACTTTTTTCAAAAATTACAATTTGTATGTCAAAACGCGTACCAATATAGACGAAATATATATAGAATTTATTCACAAGAAACCATTTGGGACACAATGTACTCTGGAGAGAAACAAAGAGCATAGCAATGTACAGAAAATATAAAGCACCAACAAATGACAGACTTGTGATTTCGAATCTTCCTTCAAAAATGGTATATCTTCCTATGCAGCAAATTGCAGTATGAACTCACAAGTTTGACAAAACTTTTAATTTAACTAGTCAAAAGGGGAAATAAATATATAACTAATGGAAGACAATTAACCAATCTCAAAAGGCAAAATCTTTCTATGAACACACTACTTTCCAGCAGGAGGTGCACCACTACCCTGAGCACTCACGAAGCCATCACTACCCTGAGGCAGAAGCCTTGGGTTCAATGAGGGCGACTTGACGACCAGTGGTGGCGGACCACGTCCACCAGGCTGCACCATTGGTCCATTACCTCTCGGCATCGACCATGATCTAGGAACGTCCCAGTTGTCATTATCCATCCCAGGCATAACCGGCATCTTCCTAACTCCCGGCATTCCAGGCGTCATACCACCAGTTCCTCGCCGATAGCCGCCAGAAATCAAGCCACCTTGAGGACCCAGAGGACCACGTGAATTTCTCATACTTGCAGAGGCACCAGAACGCAACCCCAAGGTCTTCGCTTCTGTGTGAATCTCTGTGATGGTTTTTGGTTTCCCCTGTACAAAAAAGAGAGAATATTACATTAAGTGAGATAATTCTATGACATGAACAGGAAACAAATATAAGATAGAATGATGTGTCACCTCTTCCCATCTAGGCACCCAGTTATTGGAACGTAAATCCAGCACATCAAGAACCATACACCTTAAACGTGAAGCCAACTGAGGGTTTGTAGATAGTTCCTTCAACCGGTGAAAGTATACATCGTTGATGCGCCTTGACGTTTGTTTCTCATCAAGCAGTTTGCCAATGGTGTTGAAGAACTGGCAAATAGCTTCAACATTCTCTTCTTCCAGACAACTTTTGGGATCTTGTCCTAATAGTTCCTGTTGAACAAAACCAGCAAACACAAAAATTGGTACAGTTCAAGGTATTAAAGACAGCAATCAGCAAGGAAACAAATAGACCCGAACAAAAGGCAAGAAATTAACAACCTGAACGATGTGATGAACAATCTTTTCAGGGACCATCTTTTGCTTCACAAGCTCTCCGATAAGCTGTATACTGCCAAGAGTCCGCAATTTTATCAACCTTTCTTTGTCCTTGCGTTCTGACTCCTGCTCCAGGGATGTCATTTGCCTCGCCTCTTCTCGCAGATTGGCAGCACCTTCAAATGCCTCCTGACAATTATTCAATAGAACACGCTTGAATGTAATCTCTTTGCCACCAGGCTCATCAGAAGGAAATGGTGGCAGCTTTGCATTGAGATCAGAAAACAGTTGGGCATACATCGTGCAAAATGTTGGTTCCAGTACAGCCTTGTCAAATATCAAGGTAACAACACCCTGGAGTGAAGATAAAAACATGTTAAATCTCCAGGAGTGACATGAAAAATATTGAACTGAAAAATAACCACCAAAGACAGATGTATCCTCTGGTTACGGGAGGACAGACCTTCAGAATGTCTGCACTAGTTATCCCTGTAATTATCAATTGTCTATTTAGGAGATCAAACTTCTTCAGAGTCGGCTCATTGAGTCCACTGCAAATCAATATTTGGTAATATCAATAAAAACTGTGTCTTCAAATAATGCTCTAATAACAAAACTTTTGAAACCAAGAACCTCATGCATACATGAGAAAACCTCACGCATACTAACATACAGACTAATTACATATCAACGTCTTCTATCTTAACATACAATAGATGCAAAGATGGACAGCAATTAGTTTTGAATTAAATGGATAATTATCACAGAGGAAATAATCTACCCCATAACAGTCTTCAAGACACGCTTTTTTGAGCTGCTGAACATCGCTGCTCGGCTTTGACTAGTATAGGAGCAGGTCCTCCCTGATTCACAAAAAGTATAGGTTTTTGAGATCAAGCTGATAGATAGCCTCCTTTCATACACTTGTTGTCTTAACATCAAGACTAGAGGTGGCAAAATGGTTAAAAGAAAATAGTCACCCACCATATTATCCATCAAAAAATGGGATGGATAATGAATCATTTAAAAATGGATCGAATATGGATAAAGAACCATATTATCCACTTATCAGTTGATAATTAATGTGTTAACTTTTACATTTGTAAAGCCTCAAATTGGAGTTCCTCAAGTTTGAAAGACAAGGAATTCTCTCATAAGTGACCATGTTTAAGAATCCATGGATAATATATATATTCATACTGTCCGCCGGATAAACCCTTTTTTATCCGTCTCAAATACGGGTTGTGTGACGACCCGGCCAGTCGTCTAATGAGTTACCGCTCTGTTTCCCCCATTTCAGCTTCTTTACGCTTCGTTATCCGTGTTTTATGTGATCGAGTTGATTAGTTCGAGTTCGGAGAGGATTTGGTAAGAAATGAGACACTTAGTCACTTTTAAGAAGGCTTAAGTTGGAAAAGTCAACCGAGTGTTGACTTATGTGTTAGAAGGCTCGGAAGTGAGTTCTGATGGTTCGGTTAGCTTCGGGAGGTGATTTGTGACTTAGGAGCGCGATCGAAATGGGTTTTGGAGTTGTAGAGAAAATTTAGGCTTGAATTGGCGAAATTGATATTTCGGCAAATTCCGGTTGATAGGCGAGATTTTGATATAGGGGTCGGAATAGAATTCCGAGAGTTGCAGTAGCTTGATTGTGTCATTTGGGATGTGTGTGCAAAATTTCAGTCCATTCGGACGAGATTTGATAGACCTTTTGATCGAAAGCATAATTTAAGAGTTCTTGGAGTTCTTAGGCTTGAATCCTATGTTAAATTGGTGATTTGATGTTGTTGTGAGCATTCCGAAGTTTTAAGCAAGTTTGAACGATGTCATGGGATGTGTTGGTACAATTGGTTTGAAGTTCCGGGAGTTCCAGGTAGGTTCCGGGATGTTTTAGTGCAAAAATCATAGTTGTAGCAGGTCTATATGGGTTGCAGGCCCCGGAACTCACTCACGCAGTCCGCACAAAAATAAGTGCGCCCGCGTTGAGTGCTGTGCGGACCGCACAAAAGCGGGCGCGGGCGCGGTCGTTTTGGTGCGACCCGCGGTAGCTGAAACCTGAGGGGTACCTATAAATACGAGGTCTTGGGTTTTATTTAATATTTTAACCTAGAGAGCTCAGATTTTGGCGATTTTTCGAAGGTTTTTCAAGAAATTCATCGGGGTAAGTGATTTTAACTCAGATTTGGCTAGAATACATGAATCTATCACTGAATTCATCATTTAATTCGTGATTTGAGATAGGATTTGGGAAGAAAATTGTGAAACCTTTCGAAAACGTAAAATGATGATTTGAAGGACCAAATGGTATCGGAATTGAATAATTTTGGTATGGTTAGACTCGTGAGGGTATGAGAATTCTGAAAATGTAAATTTTACCCGATTCCGAGATGTGAGCCCGGGGCTCGGGTTTTGCTAATTTCGAGATTTTTGATATTTTTCGAATGTTTTCGCTTGGGCTTTGTTCCCTTAGCATATTGTGACGCATTCGTTCTGATTTTGGATAGATTCGACGCGCGTGGAGGCCAATTTGAGGGGCAAAGGCGTCGCGAGCTAGAGAATTAGCCAGTTCGAGGTGAGTAATGGTTGTAAATGATGTCCTGAGGGTTTGAAACCCCGGATTGCACATCGTAGTGCTATATTGAGACAAGATACGCGTTGGATGATGAGCGTGGGGTCTTTCACTACTGGGGATTGTGACTTGGTCCATCCCGATTGATCATTTTACCGAATATTTGACTGAAATTCATTTGTTATCATCATGATTTGGGCTGATTGCCATATTTAGGCTTCGTGCCAACTATTTGAACCCTTCGGGAATTTTTATCACTGTTTCCTCACTACTTGACTTATTGAACTCAGTCCTGTTGATATCTACTGTTTTACAAACTAAGCCACTTTTACTCAGATTTGAAACTTAAATGACATTTCTACAACATGTTTTGGGCTAAGAACTACTGTTTTACTAATGCCCAAGGGGCTTGTGATGATTTTTTGACTGAGTGAGGCCGAGGGCCATATGTGAGGATATGCTGAGTGATATGAGGTCGAGGGCCTGAGATACTTTATATGCCACGAGGTAGCTTGAGTGATGTGAGGCCGAGTGCCGAGTGATGATGCCACGAGGTGGCTTGATATAGCGCTTGGGCCGTAAGGGGCCCTCCGGAGTCTGCACACCCACAGTGAGCGCGGGTACCCATTGTTCTGAGTGATTGATGCTATGCCCGAGAGGCTGATATGAGTGATGTGTGAGGTAGCCCGAGGGGCTGATACTATTCTGAGAGTGAGCCCGAGGGGCTGATACTGTTCTGAGTGATTGATACTGAGCCCGAGGGGCTGATACTATGCTGAGCGAATGATACGGTGCCCGAGGGGCGGATTTCTACTTGTTATTAACCTGTTAAATACCTGTTTTAAAAAGGAATATCATTTGATTCTTCACTGATTTACTGCTTTAAGTGATTTTACAGCTTAATATGGAATTTCTTTGTGCCTTTACGTGTTTTCATACTTTCAGCCATTATTTATAATTATTACTCACTGAGTCGGAGTACTCACATTACTCTCTGCATCGTGTGTGCAGATTCAGGTATAGCAGAGTTCGCACCTGAGCGCTGATTCCGTCCAGGCTAGGCAGTGATTTGGAGTTACGAGGTAGCTGTTGACGTCCGCAGCCCCTTGTCTCTCTTATGCTCTATCATTTATGTTTTCTCCAGACTGTTGTATCGGATTCCGTACTTTGTAGACCTATAGCAGATTCTGTAGTAGCTCATGACTTGTGACACCCCGGTTTGGGCTGTGTCGGGATGGTTCTTGCGGTTATTACCGTTAAATTCCGCAATTTATGAGTATTATATTATATGTTATTACTGTTTATGATGATTAACTGTTTAAAAGAGGTGTTCCATTTTGGTCTGGCTGGCCTTGTCTTCACGAGAGGCGCCATCACGACCGGGTTCGGGGATTGGGTCGTGACAAGTTGGTATCAGAGTCTAGGTTACATAGGTCTCACGAGTCATGAGCAGGTTTAGTAGAGTCTCGCAGATCGGTACGGAGATATCTGTATTTATCCTCGAGAGGCTGCAGAACCTTTAGGAAAAAACTTCAAATTCTTGAAACTTCTGTCGTGCGAACTTGTTGATCTGGATGCTAAACTTCTGTTATTCGATTCTCTCGCAGATGGCGAGGACTCGCGCTACCGGACGAGGTGGACGACCACCAGTGCCACCCACTGAGGCCACCAGAGGCCGTGGACGTGGCAGAGGCAGAGCAGCGAGGGCAGCACCTGTTGACCCACCAGCTGCCCCGGCGCCGGATCAAGCTCCAGCTATGGATGCTCCAACAGCACCAGTTTAGGCACCAGTTGTGCCTATCGTGGTTCCGGGTCTTCAGGAGACCTTGGCACAGATCTTATCAGTTTGCACTGGCCTAGCTCAGGCAGTTTCAGCCACTACAGCAGCAGCTACTTCACAGGCCGGGGGAGGCAATCAGACCCCTGCTGCTCGCACACCTGAACAGGTAGTGCAGGGACTACAGACACGGAGGGCACCTCCAGCTCAGCCGGTTGCACCAGCTCAAGAGTTTGTTGTGCCAGTTATGTCGGATGATGAGCAGCGTCGTCTTGAGAGGTTTGGTAGACTCCAGCCTCCGTCATTCAGTGGTGCCGAGGGCAAGGATGCCCAGGGTTTTCTTGATAAGTGTCAGCGGATGCTCCGTACAGCAGGGATTCTTGAGACTAGTGGTGTGGCATTTACCACCTTTCAGCTTATTGGGGTTGCCTTCACATGGTGGGAGGCGTATGAGAGGCGTAGGCCGGTTGAAGCAACGCCCCTTACTTGGCAGCAGTTCTCCACTCTCTTCTTGGAGAAGTATGTGCCGCAGTCCCGCAGAGAGGAGCTGCATAGACAGTTTGAGTGGTTGCGACAGGGGGATATGACTGTGTCACAGTATGAGTCGAGGTTTTCTGAGTTGGCTCGTCATGCCATTTGGATGGTTCCGACAGATCGTGAGAGGATCAGGAGATTTGTTGATGGCCTTAACTATCACCTTCATATTCTTATGACCCGAGAGAGGGTGTTGGGTGCTACGTTCGAGGAGGTGGTCGATATCGCTCGTGAGATTGAGACGGTTCGCCAGCAGGATCTAGAGGAGAGGGAGGCCAAGAAGCCTCGAGGATCTGGCAGTTATAGTGGTGCTTCTTCGAGGGACCAGTTTCAGCATGGTAGAGGCCGTTCTTTCAGGCCTGCTCAGTCAGCCCGCCCAGAGTATCGCGGGGCATCTTCGGGTCATGGTCATCATGGATCTCAGCGGGGCCAGTCATCACTCAGTGCCCTTCCATCCCAGAGTTTATCTCGTGCCCCGTCAACTCAGGGTTCTTCTATGTCGAGTACATCAGCTGGTCACTCTGGTGCGAGGGGTTCCCTTCAGTCCCTTTCTCCAGCACCTGGGAGTTGTTTTGAGAGTGGAGAGTTTGGACATGTGTGGAGGCAGTGTCCTCGTCGTGTTGCTAGTTCGTCCCAGCAGAGGGGTCAGCCCTCGACTTCTGCTCCAGTTACTTCACCACCCGCCCAACCAGCTAGGGGTGGAGGTCAGGCAGCCAGGGGTCGCCCCAGAGGGGGAGGTCAGGCCCGTTTCTATGCACTCCCGGGCAGACCCGACGCCATTGCTTCGAATGCTGTCATTACAGGTATTGTTTCAGTCTGCCACAGAGATGCCTTTGTATTATTTGATCCCGGTTCCACCTTTTCTTATGTGTCATCATACTTTGCTCATTATTTGGGTACGCCCCGTGAGTTTCTTGCTTTACCTATTCATGTATCTACCCCAGTGGGCGATACTGTTGTTGTAGACTGTGTATACCGGTCATGTGTGGTGACTATTGGGGGTCTGGAGACCCGAGTAGATCTATTGCTATTGAGCATGGTGGATTTTGATGTCATTTTGGGCATGGATTGGCTATCTCCATGTCGTGTTATTCTAGACTGTCATGCTAAGACAGTCACTTTGGCTATGCCGGGTGTACCGCGGGTCGAGTGGCGTGGTATGACTGATTATATCCCTAGTAGAGTGATCTCTTTCTTGAAGGTCCAGCGTATGGTTGGGAAGGGTTGCCTTTCATATCTAGCATTTGTAAGGGATGTTGGAGCTGAGACTCCTAGTATCGATTCTGTCCCAGCTGTGAGGGATTTTCCCGATGTGTTTCCTGCAGACCTGCCGGGCATGCCACCGGACAGGGACATTGATTTTGGTATTGACCTGGTGCCGGGCACTCAGCCCATTTCTATTCCGTCATATCGTATGGCACCAACAGAGTAGAAAGAATTGAAAGAACAGCTTCAGGAACTCCTAGATAAGGGGTTCATTCGGCCTAGTGTGTCCCCTTGGGGTGCACCGGTTTTATTTGTGAAGAAGAAGGATGGCACGATGAGAATGTGCATTGATTATAGGCAATTAAACAAAGTAACAATTAAGAACAAGTATCCTTTACCTCGCATTGATGATTTATTTGATCAGCTTCAGGGAGCGAGGGTATTCTCCAAAATTGATCTCCGTTCGGGTTATCACCAGTTGAAGATCAGGGATTCAGATATTCTTAAGACTGCTTTCAGGACTAGATATGGTCATTATGAGTTTCTTGTTATGTCCTTCGGGCTAACCAATGCCCCAACAGCATTCATGCATTTGATGAACAGCGTGTTCCGGCCTTATCTTGATTCGTTCGTTATAGTATTCATTGATGATATTCTGGTATACTCGCGTAGTCAGGAGGAGCACGCAGAGCATTTGAGGGTTGTGTTGCAGAGATTGAGGGAGGAGAAGCTTTATGCAAAATTCTCCAAGTGTGAGTTTTGGCTCAGTTCAGTGGCTTTCTTGGGGCACGTGGTGTCCAGCGAGGGTATACAGGTTGATCCGAAGAAGATAAAGGCGGTCCAGAGTTGGCCCAAACCGTCCTCAGCCACAGAGATTCGTAGCTTTCTTGGGTTGGCAGGCTATTATCGCCGGTTTGTTCCGGGATTTTCATCCATTGCATCGCCCTTGACCAAGTTGACTCAGAAGGGTGCTCCACTTGTATGGTCGGACGAGTGTGAGGAGAGCTTTCAGAAGCTCAAGACAGCCTTGACCACAGCTCCAGTGTTGGTGTTGCCATCAGCTTCAGGTTCATATACTGTGTATTGTGATGCTTCGAGAGTTGGGATTGGTTGTGTGTTGATGCAGGAGGGTAGAGTTATTGCTTATGCTTCTCGTCAGTTGAAGCCCCATGAGAAGAACTACCCCGTTCATGATTTGGAGTTGGCTGCCATAGTTCATGCATTGAAGATTTGGAGGCATTACTTGTATGGCGTATCTTGTGAGGTGTTCACTGATCATCGCAGTCTTCAGCATTTGTTCAAGCAAAAGGATCTTAATTTGAGGCAGCGGAGATGGTTGGAGTTGCTTAAGGATTATGATATCACTATTTTGTACCATCCGGGAAAGGCCAATGTGGTGGCCGATGCATTGAGCCGAAAGGCAGTGAGTATGGGGAGTTTGGCATATATTCCAGTTGGGGAGAGACCCCTTGCAGTTGATGTTCAGGCCTTGGCCAATCGGTTCGTGAGATTGGATATTTCGGAGCCCAGTCGGGTGTTGGCATGTGTGGTTTCTCGGTCTTCCTTATATGATCGTATCAGAGAGCGCCAGTATGATGATCCGCATTTGCTTGTCCTTAAGGACAAAGTCCAGCATGATGATGCCAGAGATGTGACCATCGGTGATGATGGTGTGTTGAGGATGCAGGGCCGGATTTGTGTGCCCAATGTGGATGGGCTTAGAGAGTTGATTCTGGAGGAGGCCCATAGCTCGCGATATTCCATTCATCCGGGTGCCGCGAAGATGTATCAGGATTTGAGGCAGCACTATTGGTGGAGAAGAATGAAGAAAGATATCGTGGGATTTGTAGCTCGGTGTCTCAATTGTCAGCAGGTGAAATATGAGCATCAGAGACCGGGTGGCTTGCTTCAGCAGATGGTTATTCCCGAGTGGAAGTGGGAGAGGGTCACCATGGATTTTGTGAGTGGTCTTCCTCGGACTTTGAAGAAGTTCGATGCTATTTGGGTGATTGTGGATCAGCTGACCAAGTCTGCGCACTTCATCCTTGTGTGTACTACCTATTCTTCAAAGCGGTTGGCAGGGATTTATATCCGGGAGATTGTTCGGTTGCATGGTGTTCCGGTCTCCATCATCTCAGATAGAGGTACTCAGTTTACTTCGCAGTTTTGGAGAGCCGTGTAGAGAGAGTTGGGTACTCAGGTAGAGTTGAGCACAATGTTTCATCCTCAGACGGACGGACAGTTCGAGCGTACTATTCAGATATTGGAGGACATGTTGCGTGCTTGTGTTATTGACTTTGGAGGTTCATGGGATAAGTTTCTACCACTTGCAGAGTTTGCTTACAACAACAGCTACCAGTCGAGTATTCAGATGGCTCCATATGAGGCTTTGTACGGGAGGCGGTGTAGATCTCCGGTTGGTTGGTTCGAGCCCGGTGAGGCTAGACTATTGGGGACAGATTTGGTTCAGGATGCCTTAGAGAAGGTGAAGGTGATTCAGGAGAGGCTTCGTATAGCGCAGTCACGTCAGAAGAGTTATGCAGACCGGAAGGTTCGAGATGTGTCCTACATGGTCGGTGAGAAAGTTTTGCTGAAGGTTTCACCCATGAAGGGTGTTATGAGGTTTGGGAAGAAAGGCAAGTTGAGTCCTCGATTCATTGGGCCTTTTGAGGTGCTTCGGAGGATTGGGGAGGTGGCTTATGAGCTTGCTTTGCCACCTAGCCTGTCGAGTGTGCATCCGGTATTTTATGTTTCTATGCTCCGGAAGTATATTGGGGATCCGTCTCATGTTTTGGACTTCAGCACGGTTCAGTTGGATGATGATTTGACCTTTGATGTGGAGCCAGTAGCTATTTTGGGTCGCCAGGTTCGGAAGTTGAGGTCAAAGGATATAACTTCAGTGAAGTGCAGTGGAGAGGTCGGCCCGTGGAGGAGGCTACCTGGGAGACCGAGCGGGAGATACGGAGCAGATATCCTCATCTGTTTGAGGCTTCAGGTATGTTTCTTGACTCGTTCGAGGACGAACGTTTGTTTAAGTTGGGGAGGATGTGACGACCCGGCCAGTCGTCTCATGAGTTACCGCTCTGTTTCCTCCATTTCAGCTTCTTTACGCTTCGTTATCCGTGTTTTATGTGATCGAGTTGATTAGTTTGAGTTCGGAGAGGATTTGGTAAGAAATGAGACACTTAGTTTCTTTTAAGAAGGCTTAAGTTGGAAAAGTCAACCGGGTGTTGACTTATATGTTAGAAGGCTCGGAAGTGAGTTTCCATGGTTCGGTTAGCTTCGGGTGGTGATTTGTGACTTAAGAGTGCGATCGGAATGAGTTTTGGAGTTGTAGAGAAGATTTAGGCTTGAATTGGCGAAATTGATATTTCGGCAAATTCCGGTTGATAGGCGATATTTTGATATAGGGGTCAGAATAGAATTCCGAGAGTTGCAGTAGCTTCATTGTGTCATTTGGGATGTGTGTGCAAAATTTCGGCCATTCGGACGAGATTTGATAGACCTTTTGATCGAAAGCATAATTTAAGAGTTTTTGGAGTTCTTAGGCTTGAATCCTATGTTAAATTGGTGATTTGATGTTGTTGTGAGCATTCCGAAGTTTTGAGCAAGTTTGAACGATGTCATGGGATGTGTTGGTACAATTGGTTTGAAGTTCCGGGAGTTCCGGATAGGTTCCGGGATGTTTTAGTGCAAAAATCATAGTTGTAGCAGGTCTACAGGGGTTGCAGGCCCCGGAACTCACTCACGCAGTCCGCACAAAAATAAGTGTGCCCGCGTTGAGTGCTGTGCGGACCGCACAAAAGCGGGCGCGGTAGGCGTCGCGCAGACCGCACAAAAGCGGGCACGGTCACGGTCGTTTTGGTGCGGCCCGCGGTAGCTGAAACCTGAGGGGTACCTATAAATACGAGGTCTTGGGTTTTATTTAATATTTTAACCTAGAGAGCTCGGATTTTGGCGATTTTTCGAAGGTTCTTCAAGAAATTCATCGGGGTAAGTGATTTTAACTCAGATTTGGCTAGAATACATGAATCTATCACTGAATTCATCATTTAATTCGTGATTTGAGATGGAATTTGGGAAGAAAATTGTGAAACCTTTCAAAAACGTAAAATGATGATTTGAAGGACCAAATGGTATCGGAATTGGATAATTTTGGTATGGTTAGACTCGTGAGGGTATGAGAATTCTGAAAATGTAAATTTTACCCGATTCCGAGACGTGGGCCTGGGGCTCGGGTTTTTCTAATTTCGAGATTTTTTATATTTTTCGAATGTTTTCGCTTGGGCTTTGTTCCCTTAGCATATTGCGACGTATTCGTTTTGATTTTGGATAGATTCGACGCGCGTGGAGGCCAATTTGAGGGGCAAAGGCGTCGCGAGCTAGAGAATTAGCCAGTTCGAGGTGAGTAATGGTTGTAAATGATGTTCTGAGGGTTTGAAACCCCGGATTGCACATCGTAGTGCTATATTGAGACAAGATACGCGCTGGATGATGAGCGTGGGGTCTTTCACTACTGGGGATTGTGACTTGGTCCATCCCGATTGATGATTTTACTGAATATTTGACTGAAATTCATTTGTTATAATCATGATTTGGGTTGATTGCCATATTTGGGCTTCGTGCCAACTATTTGAACCCTTCGGGAATTTTTATCACTGTTTCCTCACTACTTGACTTATTATTTGAACTCAGTCCTGTTGATATCTACTGTTTTACAAACTGCGCCACTTTTACTCAGATTTGAAACTTAAATGATATTTCTACATCATGTTTTGGGCTGAGAACTACTGTTTTACTAATGCCCAAGGGGCTTGTGATGATTTTTGGACTGAGTGAGGCCGAGGGCCATATGTGAGGATATGCTGAGTGATATGAGGCCGAGGGCCTGAGATACTTTATATGCCACGAGGTGGCTTGAGTGATGTGAGGCCGAGTGCCGAGTGATGATGCCACGAGGTGGCTTGATATAGCGCTTAGGCCGTAAGGGGCCCCTCCGGAGTCTGCACACCCACAGTGAGCGCGGGTACCCATTGTTCTGAGTGATTGATGTTATGCCCGAGGGGCTGATATGAGTGATGGTGAAGTAGCCCGAGGGGCTGCTACTATTCTGAGAGTGAGCCCAAGAGGCTGATACTCTGCTGAGCGAATGATACTGTGCCCGAGGGGTGGATTTCTACTTGTTATTAACCTGTTAAATTACCTGTTTTAAAAAGGAATATCATTTTACTTGTTTTAAAAAGGAATATCATTTGATTCTTCACTGATTTACTGCTTTAAGTGATTTTACAGCTTAATATGGAATTTCTTTGTGCCTTTACGTGTTTTCATACTTTCAGCCATTATTTATAATTATTATTTACTGAGTCGGAGTACTCACATTACTCCATGCACCGTGTGTGCAGATTCAGGTATAGCAGAGTTTTCGCACCTGAGCGCTGATTCCGTCCACGCTAGGCAGTGATTTGGAGTTACGAGGTAGCTGTTGACGTATGCAGCCCCTTGTCTCTCTTATCCTCTATCATTTATGTTTTCTCCAGACTGTTGTATCGGATTTCGTACTTTGTAGACCTATAGTAGATTCTGTAGTAGCTCATGACTTGTGACACCCCGGTTTGGGTTGTGTCGGGATGGTTCTTGCGGTTATTACCGTTAAATTCCGCAATTTATGAGTATTATATTATATGTTATTACTATTTATGATGATTAACTGTTTAAAAGAGGTGTTCCATTTTGGTCTGGCTGGCCTTGTCTTCACGAGAGGCGCCATCACGACCGGGTTCGGGGATTGGGTCGTGACAAGTTGGTATCAGAGCCTAGGTTACATAGGTCTCACGAGTCATGAGCAGGTTTAGTAGAGTCTCGCGGATCGGTACAACAGAAACCCTGCTACTAACAGCAAAGACGTTGTATAACTCAATTACTAGAGTTCATGATTCCCCACTACATTTTATATTTATTTTTTCCTTGTGGGGATATACAGTGTATTGTAGGTGGGGATGGTCCTGTCATCACAAATCAGAAAAGGAAATTATAACCTTTTTAACAGATACTCACATTATTGGTATCTGCACAACCACAATTGGCATATTCACCAAACAGTTCATATTCAAAATCTTGTTTGATTTCAAGATTATCATTGGAAAAGCAATTGGCATTCGTAAAGATTTAATACTTTTGGCAGATCGACACAAGGCCATTGCAAACGGAATTGCAAAAGTTTTCCCCGAGTGCTAACATGGTATTTGCATATATTATTTAGAAAAGAATCTAAAGCAAATAAGAGTGAGAAACACTGTAATAAAACTGTTTCAAAGTGCTACAAGAGTACACATTCAATTAGAATTTGATGACTTTATGTCCCAAATAGCTGTTGTTGATAAGAAAACATTCAACTATTTGATGGAGGAACCACCAGGAAGATGGGCTCGTTCACATTGTCCAAGACGACGATATGATATGCTAACAACAAATATTGTTGAGTCCATGAATAATGTTTTGCGACGTGCAAGAGAATTGCCACTTTTAATAATGATGGATATCATACAAGAAAAATTGCAAAGCTAGTTCTATGAAAGAAGGACAATTGCAGAAGGAATATTCCGTGAGTTATCAAATTGGGCAAAAGCAACATTGGAAGAAAAAATTAAACCAGCTTTTACATTTAGAGTATTGCCCATTGATCGACTCAAATTCAATGTCAAAGAAGGGGGTATGGGATTTATTGTTGATCTAGACAAAAGAACATGTGATTGTTCTGAATTTCAGCTAGATGAGATACCCTGTGAACATGCAATTGCTGCAATTGAAACTATTTATCAAAAGAAATCGGCCTTTTACTCGGCCTATTATTCAAGGGACATTTGGTTGAAAACGTATGAAGGGCAAGTAAATTCTGTAGGTGATTCAACAACATGGGTTACACCACATACTACTAAGTCAGAAATCACTAAGCCTCCAGATGCAAAAGTAATGCTAGGAAGAAGACAGAAGAATCGACATGTTTCCTGTACAGAATTCAAGAAGGAACCAAGATGTAGTTGTTGCAAAAGATATGGGCATAACAGAACAAATTGCACAAATTCCGCAGTAGTTCATGCTTATGCAAGAAAATACAGGAAAAAGAATGATTGATTATATACAATAAGGTTGCATGGGCTCATGCGAAAAACTGATTGTAATCCCGAATAATTTGTTCGGTATTCTTGTTATTCAAAATATTATTACTGTCTATTTTTTTGTTTCTTGATTTGTTGCAGTTACATAATAATTTTTTCTTTCCATATATCTATCAGATTTTCTATCTAATACTCATTAAATATATTGGAACTCAGAATAATATATTGATCCAGTATAATATATATATCAACATTTAGTATAATCAGTATAATATACTGATCTAATATATTATACTAATCCATTAAATTATACATATCGAGTAAATTATGCAGGAAAGTTTGTTTGTTTTAGATATCAATTCAGAAATCTCCACCCATATTATAATGGTGTGTTGATGTTGCTTTGCAATATTTTATGCAATATTTTTCTCTAGTTTTGCATCAAAGATACATCTAGTACTATATGGGTGGTCGTTTGTTGTTTTCATATATCTAACCGTAAAAGTTTAGTCATTATTAAGTTTTTTTCATCTATGTAACCTCCCAGTTGTCATTATCCATCTCAGGCATACCCGGCATCTTCCTAACTCCCGGCATTCCAGGCGTCATACCACCAGTTCCTCGCCGATAGCCGCTAGAAATCAAGCCGCCTTGAGGACCACGTGAGTTTCTCATGCTTGCAGTGGCACCAGAACGCAACTTCAAGGTCTTTGCTTCCGTGTGAATCTCTGTGATGATTTTTGGTTTCCCCTGTGCAAAAAAAGAGAGAATATTACATTAAGTGAGATAATTCTATGGCATGAACAGGAAACAAATATAAGATAGAATGATGTGTCACCTCTTCCCGTCTAAGCACCCAGTTATTGGAACGTAAATCCAGCACATCAAGAACCATACACCTTAAACGTGGAGCCAACTGAAGGTTTGTAGAGAGTTCTTTCAACCGGTTAAAGTACACATCGTTGATGCGCCTTAACTTGTGTTTCTCATCAAGCAGTTTTCCAATGGAGTTGAAGAACTGGCAAATGGCTTCAACATTCTCTTCTTCCGGACAACTTTTGGGATCTTGTCCTAATAGTTCCTGTTGAACAAAACCAGCAAAGACAACAATTGGTAGAGTGCAAGGTATTAAAGGCAGCAATCAGCATGGAAACAAATAGACCTGAGCAAAAGGCAAGAAATTAACAACCTGAACGATGTGATGAACAATCTTTTCAGGGACCATCTTTTGCTTCACAAGCTCTCCGATAAGCCGTATACTGCCAAGAGTCCGCAATTTTATCAACCTTTCTTTGTCCTTGCGTTCTGACTCCTGCTCCAGGGATGTCATTTGCCTCGCCTCTTCACGCAGATTGGCAGCACCTTCAAATGCCTCCTGACAATTATTCAATATAACACGCTTGAATGTAATCTCTTTGCCACCAGGCTCATCAGAAGGAAATGGTGGCAGCTTTGCATTGAGATCAGAAAACAGTTGGGAATACATCGTGCAAAATGTTGGTTCCAGTACAGCCTTGTCAAATATCAAGGTAACAACACCCTGGAGTGAAGATAAAAACATGTTAAATCTCCAGGAGTGACATGAAAAATAACCACCAAAGACAGATGTATCCGCTGGTTAGGGGAGGACAGACCTTCAGAATGTCTGCACTAGTTATCCCTGTAATTATCAATTGTCTATTTAGGAGATTAAACTTCTTCAGAGTCGGCTCATTCAGTACACTGCAAATCAATATTTGGTAATATCAATGAAAAACTCTGTATCTTCAAATAATGCCGCAACAGAGTTATCATTCTCTAATAATAAAAAAATTGAAACCAAGAACCTCATGCATACATGAGAAAATCTCACGCATACTAACATACAGACTAAATACATATCAACGTCTTCTATCTTTGCATAGGGTAGATGCAAAGATGGACAGCAATTAGCTTTGAATTAAATGGATAACTATCACAGAGAAAAAAAAATTACCCCATAACAGTCTTCAAGACACAATCTTTCTCGGAAAGATCGCTTTTTCGAGCTGCTGAACACGGCTGCTCGGCTTTGTCAAGTGTAGGAGCAGGTTCTCCCTGATTCACAAACAAAGTATAGGTTTCTGAGATCAAAGCTGATAGATAGCCTCCTTTCATACACTTGTTGTCTTAACATCAAGACTAGAGGTGGCAAAATGGTAATAAAACTGTTTCAAAATGCTGCAAGAGTATACATTCAATTAGAATTTGATGACTTTATGTCCCAAATAGCTGTTGTTGATAAGAAAACATTCAACTATTTGATGGAGGAACCACCAGCAAGATGGGCTCGTTCACATTGTCCAAGACGACGATATGATATGCTAACAACAAATATTGTTGAGTCCATGAATAATGTTTTGAGACGTGCAAGAGAATTGCCGCTTTTAACAATGATGGATATCATACAAGAAAATTGCAAAGTTGGTTCTATGAAAGAAGGACAATTGCAGAAGGAATATTCCGTGAGTTATCAAATTGGGCAGAAGCAACATTGGAAGAAAAAACTAAACCAACTTTTACATTTAGAGTATTGCCTATTAATCGACTCAAATTCAATGTCAAAGAAGGGGGTATGGGATTATTGTTGATCTAGACAAAAGAACATGTGATTGTTCTGAATTTCAGCTAGACGAGATACCCTGTGAACATGCAATTGAAACTATTTATCAAAAGAAATCGGCCTTTTGCTCGGCCTATTATTCAAGGGACTTTTGGTTGAAAACGTATGAAGGGCAAGTAAATTATGTAGGTGATTCAACAACATGGGTTATACCACATACTACTAAATCAGAAATCACTAAGCCTCCAGATGCAAAAGTAATGCTAGGAAGAAGACGGAAGAATCGACATGTTTCCTGTACAGAATTCAAGAAGGAACCAAGATGTGGTTGTTGCAAAAGATATGGGCATAACAGAACAAATTGCACAAATTCCGCAGTAGTTCATGCTTATGCAAGAAAATACAGGAAAAAGAATGATTGATTATATACAATAAGGTTGCATTGGCTCATGCGAAAAACTGATTGTAATCCCGAATAATTTGTTTGGTATTCTTGTTATTCAAAATATTATTACTGTCTATTTTTTTGTTTCTTGATTTGCTGCAGTTATATAATAATTTTTTCTTGCCATATATCTATCAGATTTTCTATCTAATACTCATTAAATATACTCGAACTCAGAATAATATATTGATCCAGTATAATATATATATCAACATTTAGTATAATCTGTATAATATATTGATCTAGTATATTATACTAATCCATTAAATTATATATATCGAGTAAATTATGCAGGAAAGTTTGTTTGTTTTAGATATCAATTCAGAAATTTCCACCCATATTATACTGGTGTGTTGATGTTGCTTTGCAATATTTTATGCAATATTTTTCTCTAGTTTTGCATCAAAGATACATCTAGTACTATATGGGGGATCGTTTGTTTTTTTCATATATCTAACTGTAAAAGTTTAGTCATTATTAAGTTTTTTCCATCTATCTAACCTCCCAGTTGTCATTATCCATCTCAGGCATACCCAGCATCTTCCTAACTCCCAGCATTCCAGGCGTCATACCACCAGTTCCTCGCCGATAGCCGCTTGAAATCAAGCCGCCTTGAGGACCCAGAGGACCACGTGAATATCTCATGCTTGCAATGGCACCAGAACGCAACTCCAAGGTCTTTGCTTCCGTGTGAATCTCTGTGATGATTTTTGGTTTCCCCTGTGCAAAAAAGAGAGAATATTACATTAAGTGAGATAATTCTATGACATGAACAGGAAACAAATATAAGATAGAATGATGTGTCACCTCTTCCCATCTAAGCACCCAGTTATTGGAACGTAAATCCAGCACATCAAGAACCATACACCTTAAACGTGGAGCCAACTGAGGGTTTGTAGAGAGTTCTTTCAACCGGTTAAAGTACACATCATTGATGCGCCTTGACTTGTGTTTCTCATCAAGCTGTTTTCCAATGGAGTTGAAGAACTGGCAAATGGCTTCAACATTCTCTTCTTCCGGACAACTTTTGGGATCTTGTCCTAATAGTTCCTGTTGAACAAAGCCAGCAAACACAAAAATTGGTACAGTGCAAGGTATTAAAGGCAGCAATCAACATGGAAACAAATAGACCTGAGCAAAAGGCAAGAAATTAACAACCTGAACGATGTGATGAACAACCTTTTCAGGGACCATCTTTTGCTTCACAAGCTCTCCAATAAGCCGTATATTGCCAAGAGTCCGCAATTTTATCAACCTTTCTTTGTCCTTGCATTCTGACTCCTGCTCCGGGGATGTCATTTGCCTCGCCTCTTCTCGCATATTGGCAGCACCTTCAAATGCCTCCTGACAATTATTCAATAGAACACGCTTGAATGTAATCTCTTTGCCACCAGGCTCATCAGAAGGAAATGGTGGCAGCTTTGCATTGAGATCAGAAAACAGTTGGGCATACATCGTGCAAAATGTTGGTTCCAGTACAGCCTTGTCAAATATCAAGGTAACAACACCCTGGAGTGAAGATAAAAACATGTTAAATCTCCAGGAGCGACATGAAAAATATTGAACTGAAAAATAACCACCAAAGACAGATGTATCCTCTGGTTACGGGAGGACAGACCTTCAGAATGTCTGCACTAGTTATCCCTGTAATTATCAATTGTCTATTTAGGAGATCAAACTTCTTCAGAGTCGGCTCATTGAGTACACTGCAAATCAATATTTGGTAATATCAATAAAAAACTTTGTGTCTTCAAATAATGCTCTAATAACAAAACTTTTGAAACCAAGAACCTCATGCATACATGAGAAAACCTCATGCATACCAACATACAGACTAAATACATATCAACGTCTTCTATCTTTGCATACAGTAGATGCAAAGATGGACAGCAATTAGTTTTGAATTAAATGGATAATTATCACAGAGAAAATAATTTACCCCATAACAGTCTTCAAGACACAATCTTTATCAGAAAGATTGCTTTTTCGAGCTGCTGAACATGGCTGCTCAGCTTTGACAAGTATAGGAGCAGGTCCTCCCTGATTCACAAAAAGTATAGGTTTTTGAGATCAAGCTGATAGATAGCCTCCTTTCATACACTTGTTGTCTTAACATCACGACTAGAAGTGGCAAAATGGTTAAAAAAAAACAGTCATCCACCTATATTATCCATCAAAAAATGGGTTGGATAATGAACCATTTAAAAACGGGCAGAATATGGATAAAGAACCATATTATCCACTTAGTTGATAATTAATGTGTTAACTTTTACATTTATAAAGCCTCAAATTGGAGTTCCTCAAGTTTGGAAGACAAGGAATTCTCTCATAAGTGACCATGTTTAAAAATTCATGGATAATATGGATATCCATACTATCCGCCGGATAAACCCGTTTTTTATCCGTCTCAAATACGGGTCGGGGGTCATATAATTTATCTTTTTTTTAAGTTATCTGTTTTGACTTGCTCATATCCGACCCAACCTGTACGTTTGCACCCCTAATCAAGACAACAAAAATCTTGTTACTAACGGCAAAGACATTGTATAACTCAATTACTAGAGTTCATGATTCCCCACTACATTTTGTATATTTTTTTCCTTGTGGGGATATACAGTGTATTGTAGGTGGGGATGTTCCGGTCATCACAAATCAGAAAGGGAAATTATAACCTTTTTAACAGATACTCACATTATTGGTATCTGCACAACCTCAATTGGCATCTTCACCAAACAGTTCAGATTCAAAATCTTGTTTGATTTCAAGATTATCATTGGAAATGTTAACCTCCTAGAAGGAAACAATCAACGCAATTTAAAACCAAAAAGGATAAGCACATTAAGGGTACCATAAATCATAGAACAATCATCTTTTGTTTCTTTTATTTGGGGAGGCAGGAGGGATTAAAGGGTGAGAGGAGGACCAAAAGGAAAATAGAAACATATATCCTTTTTTAACAGATATATACTCACATTGGGTATTTGCATGACCTCCACTTGCATCTTAACCAAACAGTTCAGATTCAACCACCTAGTAAACATAAGCAGAAACAAATCAAATTTAACGATAAAAAGATAATGCAAGCACATATCATAATTCAATTGAATCTCAACAAAGAAAGAAAGGTATCAAGAACTTAACATCAAGTAAATACATGTTACAAGCATCAAGAAAACATACATATTTAAAAAAACATCCAACTAAAGGGAGTTGAACAACAAAAAAGATACTCGAAGATGAAATACAAAAGCCAGAATATGAAAGAAAATGGTTGAATTAAGGTTAAGAACTTTACAGCTGATCTTAATAGACTGCGGAACATTTTGTTCATTAGCAACAAATAGTAGAATAATCCTGTAGGTGTTAGTTAATCTCGGCTAAAAACCTCAAATAAAATCTCAATCACAAGAAACGGCAGCTTTTTTGGGCATATTTCTGAGATATAAATAAAGAAAAGGAAAGTAAAGGTTTTGCTTCTGCCTCGAACTCTTAAACATCAAGTTCTCTTTTGTTCGACTTTATGCGGATCTATTTAGTTTATATCCGTTCCAAAACAAATGACTCATTTCTAAATTTGGTAACAACTGAGTTTAAATTTACAATTCTATCCTTAATGAGAAGCTTTATAACCATATAAATACTCTGGCCTCTTTTTGATTTGTCTAGAATCACAAATTTCAAAAGTCTTCATTTTTTCTTAAATTCCGTGCTCAGTCAAACATGTTCACATAAATTAGAACGGATAAGTGTCATTTACTGCAAATTCACGTGGAAAAATGAAAAGGCAACATGTCTCGTTCTTTTCCCATTTCCATATTTAATGTGTATATTTGAAATTAGGCTATATAGATGATATTTACATCGTAATATTACCATGTTTTATTGTTATTTTATAGGTAAATTGATAACAAAATGCTCTAAATGGTGTTCTTTTGCTTCGCAGGGAATATTCTAAGCGAGGAAGCACTACGGAGTGTTTTGGAGGCAATAATGTGAAGAAAACGCCAATCAAGAAGTACCCGAGCACAAAGAAGCAAAACAATGGACTGAGTGAATTCCACCGCGATCGCGGTGGAACCGCGGCAGACCAAGTGTTCGAGGCAGAATGTTCAGCATTCACCGTGGTTGAGCCGCGGTCTTGCCGCAACCGCGGTGAATTGTTCACGTGCCAGAAATTTTGGGGACCAAAGTGTAAATCGGGGAAAATTTGTTCCAAACCCTTATAAACTTTAGAAGCTCGTCCAAGACAATTTTAAGCTTGTTTTTAGACTACTTTGAAGGCAAGAACAAGTATGAGAAGATCAACCAAACATCAGAGTTTTTCTATCTCCTTTTATTTTCTTGCAATTACCCATTATGAATAATTTAGTAGTTTTATCTTGCTTTGTCATGGGTAGCTAATTTCCTAGTCTAGGGGTTTGATGGAACTTATTGAAGGAGAAATTTCTTGTTATGTTAATATAATTTACCCAGTTTAAATCTCTATTTGTTCAAGTTCGTGCATGTTGTAGTTAATTGACACGATCCTCAATTAGTTGTGCCTATTTAGTGTGCATAACTCGGGAGAGAGTGCATATTAAAGTAATTGTTGAACAACAACACTCCCAAAGTATATGAGGGATCAATAAGTGAGGGTTTAAAAGCGGGATTAGGGATAACGAAGTCTTGGGTGTAATCTAAAGTGAGATGTAATAAATAAAGTCATCTAACGTAACTTGGAAGAGTGCGTTTAGTCAATTATCGTGATTACTCGGGAGAGATTTACGGTAATAAGAGTGCTCATGATTGATAGAGATGATTATTGGGTGAATCTATGTGAAACATAACCGGAAGGGATTCCATCAATAGGGGAAATCATAACCTTAGAACCTTATTTTAATTGTTTACAACTCAATCATAGTTAGTTTTCAGTTGCTTATTTTCATTCATTTGTAGTTAGTAGAAATATCCTCCATTATTATTCAAACATTTGGGAAGTTGATTCCGAGGAATTTAGTAAGTCTAACGAGAGTAATTGATAGGTTAATTCCTTGTGGGTTCGACTCTAGGCTAAATACTCAGATTATATTTGCAACATCCGCGTGTCCTTTTTGTAAGGCATAGTTGGGCGTGATCAAATCTTGGTGCCATTGTCGGGGAGTTGACGGTGTTATCAATTACAATTGAAAGAAGTACAAAAATTCTTAGTGTAGTCAGTTTTCTCTATACACAATGTTTACATTGAAAGTTTAATGTTTGTTGACTCGGTTGTACAGGTGCATGCCTAGAAACTCATCGAGAACTGGTGAAGTATTTGAAGCATTATCAGATCCCGAGAGAGTTTTCAAGGCTTTGAATCGGGCCAACCGGAAAAACAAACAACAACAAACAATTGAACAATTTGAAACAGACATGGGAGATCACGAAGAAGACCCAACTGTACCAATAGCGCCAGTGGCTCCTCTTGTGCCAGAGGCTGCTCTCTATGACTGGGCACAACCCATAATCATTCCAAATCACGAATAACATGCTGCACTTGTTGCAAAACAAGGGACTATTTTCGGGTTCACAAGTCGAAGATCCTCAACAGCACTTGAAGAATTTCCTATCAATCTACAAAACCCAAAGGCAATCCAACGTAACTCCGGAAGTAATCAAGCTGTTATGGTTTCCATTCTCAGTGATAGGAGCTGCCCAGACCTAGCTAAACACACTCCCCATAAATTCCATAACAACTTGGGAGGAGTTAGTGAAACAATTCCTGAACAAGTTCCACCCACCCAATAAGACAGCTCAACAAATTGATGAAATTTTGAGTTTTAAACAGAGACCAATGGAGACATTGCATGAAACATGGGAACGATTTAAAGGGATTTTGGTTATATATTCGCACCATGGTATTCAAGATCTGATGTTAGGGCAATGATTTTACATGGGATTGTCATATAGCGTGAAGAACATTGTTGATGCTTCAGCTGGTGGAGCATTTTTGAGCAAAACATGGAGAGAAGGCCAGGGTCTGCTCGACAAGATGGCACAGAATTCAGGATGGACAACCAGGAATGCACCTATCACTCCAGTGGTTCACTCTGTGCCCTTAGATCGATCCAACTTTATGGCTGAAAATATGGCCACCTTATTGACACAGAGGAGTATACTCACCAAGAAGATGGAAGAGTCAGGGCAGAAGCAGCAGGTACACATTGTAGATACTACCAATCGGGGCTTGTGCACATCTTACATGAGTCATCCAATTGGTAATCAGTGGAATACAGAACATGACCACCATCACTACCCTGAAGACATGAACTATGTGTCTAATTATGGAGGCTAGAGACAGGGTGGTCAGAATTGGGGCCAGCAAAATCAGTCGTACAGGCCAGTCCAGCCACAGTTCAACAATGGGAACATGGGAGGTATGAGACCTCCTAACAATATGGCACCTTACCCAAGGCCACAGGGATATAACAATCAAAATCAGTAGTAGGGGTATCACCCTCCTCAACAGCAGCATGGTGGACGACAGGAAGATGGGTTTGCTAGACTTGAGGCAATGATGCAGCAGATTATTGGGTCTAATGCAAAAATTGGTGAAAGAGTATATGCACATGATTCAGCTATCAAGAATATTGAAGTGCAGATGGGCCAAATTTCGATGTCTCTAAACAATCGTCCTCATGGGACATTACCTGCAAACACTCAAATAAACCCAAAAGATCAAGACCCGAAGCAGCTGATGGCAGTGAGTCTATGGAATGGCAGAGATTTAGACGTGGAGCAAAATAGGGCTCGAGAAAGCAGATAGGATGAGACATGCATACCAGTGCCCATTGAGCTAGATGAGCCAACAAAACTGACAGAGGTGACAGTCCAGCCTGTCCAGGAAGAACATAACATTCAGATTGAGACTGAGAAAGAAGTTGAGACATCCCAGGAACAAGGCGTTGAGGTGACAGCTGATAAAGAGCAATCCCAAATCATTGGGAAGAAGAGACCTCCCGCACCATTCCCTCAGAGGCTGGCCAAGTACCAAAAAGAGGAGCAATACAAGAAATTCTTGGAGATGCTGAAACAAATCCAGGTAAATATTCCATTGATATATACTTTGAAAGAGATGCCTGGGTATGCAAAAATGATGAAGGACTTGATGTCCAGAAAATTCGATTTCCAAGACTTGGCCACAGTGACTCTTACTCAGACCTACAGTGCGGTGGTGACTAGACCAATTGCTGAGAAACTGTCTTATCTGGGGAGTTTCACAATTCCCTGCACCATTGGTAATTTTGCTTTTGCTAAGGCACTTTGAGATCTAGGGGCTAGCATAAATCTTATACCCTGGCGATTTATAAGAGGCTGGGGATTGGAAGAGCTAGACCCACCTCTATGTTGTTGCAGCTGACTGACAAGACTGTAAAAAGACCCTCTGGTATCTTGGATGATGTGTTGATTCAGGTGGGGAAATTTGTGTTGCCTGCAGATTTTGTGATCTTAGACTGCAAGGTGGATGAAGAAATTCCCATAATTTTGGGAAGGCCGTTCCTGGCCACTAGGAGAGCTCTCACTGATTGTGAGACTGGGGAGCTCAAGATGAGATTTAACGATGAAGAGATAACATTCAATGTGTAGAAATCTATGAGGCGACCAAGTGAATTCGCCAATTGCTCTCTTATTGATGTCGTGGATGTAATCGTAGAAACTGATGATGAGATGCTGACTATTGAGGATCCTCTTGCTGCATGTCTGATGAATTTAGATGAGGTGAATGGAGAAGAACTAGCAGAATGAGTATTGGCATTAGAGGGTAGAGGGTTCTAGGATAGAACTCTTGAATTTGAGCCCTTGCACTTAGAAAATAGAGAAACTCATTCATCCAAGTCGTCCATAGAAGAACCACCAAAGCTGGAATTGAAGCCACTGCCCGCCCATCTCAGGTATGAGTTCCTTGGACCTCACTCCACATTACCTGTTATTATCTCATCTAGTTTGTTAGATGTGCAGGCACAACAACTCTTGCAGGTACTCAAGGAGTGTAAGACTGTCATTGGATGGACCATGGCAGACATTAAGGGGATCAGCCCCGCCTATTGTATGTATAAAATTCTGCTGGAAGAGGGACACAAACCTTCCAGGGAACATCAAAAAAGGTTGAACCCAAACATGAAAGAAGTGGAGAAGTAAGAAGTGATAAAGTGGTTAGATGCGGGAATCATTTTCCCAATATCTGACAGCAGTTGGGTTAGCCCAGTGCAATGTGTGCCTAAGAAGGGTGGCATAACGGTGATAAAAATGATAATAATGAACTGATTTCAACAAGAACCATCACGGGCTGGAGAATCTGCATGGACTACAGAAAGTTAAATCTGGCCACCCGGAAAGACCACTTCCCACTTTCCTTCATTGATCAGATGTTAGACAGATTTACAAGGAGGTCACACTTCTGTTTTCTGGATGGTTACTCAGGGTACAACCAAATCTCCATTGCACCAGAGGACAGAGAGAAGACTTCTTTCACTTGCCTATATGGCATTTATGCTTTTTAGAGGATGTCGTGGCCTATGCAATGCACCTGCCACATTCCATATGTGCATGATGGTCATATTCACTGACATGGTAGAGGACATAATGGAGGTATTCATGGATGATTTTTCTGTGGTGGGGAACTCATTCGATGAGTGCCTTATGAATCTGACTCGTGTGCTGAAACGGTGTATCGAGACTAACCTGGTTCTTAATTGGAAAAAGTGTCATTTCATGATACAAGAGGGCATAGTCTTGGGGCATGGGGTGTCAAGTAAAGGAATTGAGGTGGATCGCGCTAAAGTTGATGTGATAGCAAAGCTACCACCTCCAACTTCAGTCAAGGCAATCAAGAGCTTCCTCGGGCATGCCGATTTCTACCGGAGATTCATAAGAGACTTCTCAAAAATTGCCAACCTTCTCTGTAAGTTGTAAGAAAAAGATCACCCTTTCTTATTTTCTGATGATTGTAGGGTAGCATTCGAGGAGTTGAAAAAGAGGCTAGTCACAACACCCATCATTGTTGCCCCCGACTGGGAGCAACCATTCGAACTCATATGTGATGCCAGTGACTACGCAGTGCGAGCAGTGTTGGGACTGCGGAAAGACAAGCTAATGCATCCAATCTACTATGGCAGTCGAACGCTGAGTGGAGCCTAGTTAAATTACACTATGACTGAGAAGGAGATGTTGGTTGTGGTGTTTGCTTTCGACAAATTCAGATCATACCTGATTGGGTCTAAGGTCATTGTATATATTGATCATGCAGCTCTCAGGTACTTGATTGAGAAGAAGGAGTCTAAATCGCGCATGATTCGTTGGGTACTATTACTACAAGAGTTCTCGAAATTCGTGACTGTAAAGGCACAGAAAACCAAGTCGCTGATCATCTATCACGACTTGAGGGAGCTGAAAACTCAGTTGAGGTTGAGGATATTCTGGAAATCTTTTCAGATGAGCAGTTGCTCGCTACAATCCTTGAGGAAGTGTCATGGTATGCAGACTTTGCAAACTACCTACAAGCGATATAGTTCCCTATGACCTTTCCTCTGTACAAAAGAAAAAGTTTTATCGTGACTGCCGCATGTATTATTGGGATGAACCTTACCTGTTTCGAATATGTGTTGACAATATGATCCGGAGGTGCATCCCCGAGATAGAACAATCTTCTGTTTTGCAGGCATGTCATGCATCAACGTATGGAGGGCATTTTGGAAGAGTCAGGACAGCTGCGAAAGTGCTAGAGGCCGTGTTCTTTTAGCCAATAGTGTTTAAAGATACGCACCAATGGGTGAAGGGCTACAATGAATGTCAGCGAACCGGGAGCATTTCCCGTCGCCATGAGATGCCCATGAACCCGATTCAAGAGGTAGAAGTGTTTGATGTCTGGGGGATTGACTTCATGGGACCCTTCGTCAGCACCTTTGGCAATAAGTACATACTCGTTGCTGTGGATTACGTATCCAAATGGGTAGAAGCTGCAGCGTTGCCCACTAATGATGCAAGAGTTGTGGTGGGATTTTTGAAGAAGAACATATTCACTCGTTTTGGGGCCCCGAGAGCAATTATCAGTGACGGAGGCACCCACTTCTGTAATCGAGCCTTCGAGAAGTTGCTAGCAAAGTATGATATACGCCACAAGGTGGATACCCCTTATCACCTGCAGACCAGTGGACAAGTGGAAGTGTCTAATAGAGAAATAAAAAGTGTATTGACCAATACTGTAAACGCCACAAGAACTGATTAGGCAAAAAGCTAGATGATGCACTCTGGGCTTACAGAACTGCTTTTAAAACACCAATTGGTATGTCACCATATATGTTGGTGTTCGGGAAGGCTTGCCACTTGCCAGTGGAACTTGAACATAAAGCTTCGTGGGCACTGAAACAGTTGAACCTAGACATTGAGGCTGCAGGCACAACGAGAATCACTGAATTGCATGAGCTTGACGAGTTCCGACATCTTGCTTTTGAGAGCACAAGGTTGTACAAGGAAAGAATGAAGTGGTTGCATGACCAGAACATTGTTGAGCGACATTTAAAACCCGGGGACATGGTATTGCTCTATAACTCAAGATTAAGGTTATTCCCGGGAAAGCTCAAGTCACGATGGTCTGGGCCATTTCGGGTGGTCGAAGTATTCCCTTCAGGGGCTGTAGAGATTGCCTCAGAGAAAGACTGTCACACATTTAGAGTCAATGGGCAGAGATTGAAGCTATACATAGGCATGAAAGAATCAAAGGAAGTGTCAGAGATCCACCTGACGGAACCTCAGAGGTCGAGCGAGCCTTAAATGCGCTTGTCTGCGTCGTGCCGCAATATTAAATCAGGCACTGCATGGGAGGCAACCCACGAACGTTGTTGTTAGTGTTTTCTTATGTAACTTCCTTATAAAAAATGGGTAGCTCCGCGACCGCGGTAGAACCGCGGCAGGACCGCGATGAGAGGCAAACACTCTGCCTCGCATCGTCCAACCCACCCCGACCGCAATGGGATCGTGGTGAGACGTTAACGTTCTGCCTCGCTTTATTTCACCCACCGCGGCCGCGGTAGGACCGTTGTCGACCGCGGTAGACACCAGGTATGTTTTTTTTAAACCCCCCCTAATAAAACAACACAAACACCCGCCCCACACCCCTATTTCTCATTCTCTCTTTCTCTCTAAACCCTAAATCCCCCCAAAAAATCCCTCTCTTCTCATTCTTCTTCTTCACTCACACTACTCCCCCATCTTCATTCCTCTCTCTCCTTCCTCCATCAAAGTATGCAACTCACCTACCCCTATTTTTTCTTTTTGTATTTTGTATAGTTGTATGATTTTTAGTCATTGTGTAGTAATATTTAGTAGATTTTTGTTAGTTTTCTTCTTGTTTGCTTTTGAAATTCGTTTTTAGACTTATTGGTGAAGGGGCTGTGTGTATAATGTGGTGGTAAGGTGGAGGTTTGTGGGTGATTGCACTAATTGTTGTGGGGTGTAAGGGTGTAGTCGAATTTGTGATTTGGGGGAAGCGTTGATGTATCCATATGGGCTATGTGTATGAAGAAATAGTCTTGCCCACAAAGTGTTTGGAAAATTGTCCCAAGGGTCAAGACAGTACACCACAGTTTGACAATACCAGGTTTGTCTCCAAACCGGCGGAGGATAGGTACAATGCAAGGTAGCTAAGAAATTGCTACATGAGGTGCATATTGACCGACAAGCCTTGGAGGTGGAATGCCCGAATATCTTCAATGAGTTGAGGAGGTGTTAGCTGGACATCTTCTTCGAGGTACCGGAGGAGGCCAATGTTCATATGTTCAGGGAGTTCTATGCTAACTGCCCGGAGCATGAGAATGGGGTTGTTACTGTGCGTAATACCCGGGTAAATGCATCCATCGAGGCCATCCGCAGGGTGTATCGGCTGCCAGTGTTCAGGGGAGAAGCTAATGCTTATCATACCTTTAGCCGATCAAGTGCCTTATGGGCAACTCTTCTTGAAACTATCTGTGTGTCAGACAGAGACTACATATGGATAAAGCATAGGATCACACTTAACTCCCAATCTCTCAATTGGGAGGATAAGTGTTGGCTAACAATTATCAATAGTCGGTTGTAGCCCTCCAGCAATACGACCGATGTTAATCTACCACGGGCGGAAACGATCTACTGTTTCATGGCCCATAGGGATTTTGATGTGGCCCGGCTCCTCCATGACGAGATGCTCATTAGATCACCTGAGTTACTCAAAGGCTTCTACTTCCCTTCTCTAGTCACCAGGTTGTGCCGTCTTGCTAGAGTCCCTGAAGACCTTAGGGTGGATAGGAAATTGCCACTGAAAACCCCGTTCCTTGCAAGAAAAATCAGAATTGGGATAGAGCCGGTGGTGAATATTGATGAATCTGATGATGATGATGTTGAGGTCCCGCCACCTCCGAAAGTTGACGAGGCAGGCCCATCACAGCCCCGCCGAAGTACTCGCATGATAGCTTTGGTGCAGGAGATGGCTGGGTTGCATACCTCAGTCACTGATTTGGGTGCCCGCGTAGACACGGTGTCTGACCGGCAGGTGAAGTCGGAGAAGAAATTCTTAGGCTGGCTGGGAGATCTAGGTCGTGCTTGCAATGTGAACTCAGACACCGTCTCCGATCAGGAGTGATCTTTCAGGGAAGTTCCTTTACCTCAGTGTTCTTTAATTTTTTATGCCATGAGGACATGTCTACATTTTAAGTGTGAGGTGGGGGATACTTCAATGTATGTATATATTTGTAACAATTTGGTTGTTTGATTTCTTTTCGTATTTTGCTTTAATTATTTTTGGTGTTTTGAGTAATAGTCTCATTAGGTAAGTTAAAATAGGTAAGTGACTGGTCCCGACGTCAGATCTCTTTCAATGGGGTTCCCGACTCCCCCTTGGTTTTCTTTGGGTCACGGTTCTTTTCCAAGGGTTTAGCTTGAACCAGGTGTAGGTAGTTTTTGTTTATTTTGTTTTTTTTTGTTTTAGTTAGCATCGGTGGGCTAAGAGCGGAAATAGTAAAAGAATCCCTTGGCGTTGGTACACATGAACACAATCGACACTAGAGTGTAATGCCTAGTTTCAACGGTTGATTCTTGCTAAAATGCCTTAAAAGTTGTATGTTTGTAGCTAACTTGAACACTCAAAAGAGAATGTCTTGATAAATCAATCTAGAGTGAGTCATGTGCCATGTGTGTGTGAGCTATACTGTATTCTATGCTTTACATTTGATGCCTAGACTTACCATGTGTGTTTGCAAAGCGAAATAGTAGCTTCATTCAGTCTTAGAAGTTATATAGGCATTTCTTTGTTAAGCTAGATATAGATAATGTAAACCCACTTGAATGTACTACATCTTAGTTAACCACGTTGAGCCTATAAACCTGTTTCTTTGGCAACCACATTGTGAACCTTACCCAGTTGTTTGAATAGCCTTCTGTTTGAACCATTTTACCTCCCATAAGCACTTGAATGGTATTGAAATTATGCAAAAGCAAAAGTGTAGGGTGGTGGTGTGGTTTTTGAGTGGAACCATTGAAGTAGAGAAAAGATGCAGAGTTTTGAAGATTAAAAGAATAAGAACCACAGGAAAAAAAGAGTAAATGTAGTAATCGATAAGTGGTGGTTTGTTACAATTGCACCTAAAGGAATGGGTTGTTATAAATGAATTGTGGGGAATGTATGGTTGATATAAGAATGATATGGAATGTTATGGTGTTGTGTATTAAAAGTGCTTAGGGAGGCTAGTCACTATATCCAAATATATCATACCCATCTCTTAGCCTACATTACAACCAAATGAAGTCCTAATTGATCTTAGACTGGATAGGCTCGATGAGTAGAGTATTACACTATGGGCAAGCCTATGGTGCATCTTTGTGGCATGTGAATGTTCTTTTTGAGAGTGAACGAATTTTGTCTATCTAAGTACCTAATTGGTCTAAATATCATTATATGTGGAACTACTCTCTTGTGTGACGTGAGAGCATGTGATTCACAAAGGAAAGGTAAGTCTTGACTCTTGTATAGAGTAGTTTGAGTAAGTGCAAATGTTGCATGGTACGAGAGATTCAACTTTTGAGGCAAAGTTTGTTCACTACTAGGTGCAACTTTGGTAAATTGTTCAAGGTATGAGTCATTGAGAGAAGAGCTTAGGGAAGGAACTTTGATAGAGTGTGGTAGATTGCTAGAGGACTAGCAATCATTTAAGTGTGGGGTGTTGATATTAGGCTATATAGATGATATTTACACCTTAATATTACCATGCTTTATTATTGTTTTATATGTAAATTGACAACAAAATGATCTAAATGATGTTCTTTTGCTTCGCAGGGAATATTCTAAGTGAGGAAGCATTACGGAGTGTTTTGGAGGAAATAATGTGAAGAAAACGACCAAAAAGAAGTACCTGAGCACAAAGAGGCAAAAAAAAGGACTGAGTGAATTCCGCCGCGATCGCGGTAGATCCGCGGCAGACCAAGTGTTCGAGGCAGAATGTTCAACGTTCACCGCGGTTGAGCCGCGATCTTGCCGCGACCGCGGTGAACTGTTCACGTGCCAGAAAGTTTGGGGACCAAAGTGTAAATCGGGGAAAATTTGTTCCAAACCCTTATAAACTTTAGAAGATCGCCCAAGACAGGTTTAATCTTGTTTTTAGACTACGTTGAAGGCAAGAACAAGTATGAAAAGATCAACCAAACATCAGAGTTTTTCTATCTCCTTTTATTTTCTTGCAATTACCCATTATGAATAATTTAGTAGTTTTATCTTGTTTTGTCATGTGTAGCTAATTTCCTAGCCTAAGGGTTTGATGGAACCTATTGAAGGATGAAATTCTTGTTATGTTAATATAATTTACCCAGCTTAAATCTCTATTTGTTCAACTTCGTGCATGTTGTAGTTAATTGACAGGATCCTCAATTAGCACTGCATATTTAGTGTGCAGAACTCGAGAGAGAGTGTATATTTAGGTAATTGTTGAACAACACCACTCTCAAAGTATATGAGGGATCAATAAGTGAGGGTTTAAAGACAGGATTAGGATAACGAAGTCTTGGGTGTAATCTAAAGTGAGTTGTAATAAATAAAGCCAGCTAGCGTAACTCGGGAGAGTGCGTTTAGTAAATTATCGTGATTACTCGGGAGAGATTTATGGTAATAAGAGTGCTCATGATTGATAGAGATGATTATTAGGTGAATCTATGTGAAACATAACCGGAAGGGATTCCATCAATAGGGGAAATCATAACCTTAGAACCTTATTTTTATTGTTTACAACTCAATCATAGTTAGTTTTCAGTTGCTTATTTACATTCATTTGTAGTTAGTAGAAATATCCTCCATTATTATTCAAACATTTAGGAAGTTGATTCCGTGGAATTTAGTAAGTCTAACGAGAGTAATTGATAGGTTAATTCCTTGTGGGTTCGACTCTAGGCTAAATAATCAGATTATATTTGCAACGTTCGCGTGTCCTTTTTGTAAGGCATAGTTGGGCGTGATCAAATCCTTGCGTCATTGTTGGGGAGTTAAAGGTTTTATCAATTACAATTGAAAGAAGTACAAAAATTCTTAGTGTAGTCAGTTTTCTCTATACCCAATCTTTACATTGAAAGTTTAATGTTTGTTGACTCAGTTGTACAGGTGCATGCCTAGAAACTCATCAAGAACTGGTGAAGTATTTGAAGCATTATCAGATCCCGAGAGAGTTTTCAAGGCTTTGAATCGGGCCAACCGGAAAAACAAACAACAACAAACAACTGAACAATTTGAAATAGACATGGGAGATCACAAAGAAGACCCAGTTATACCAATAGCGCCAGTGGCACCTCTTGTGCCAGAGGCTGCTCTCTATGACTGGGCACAACCCATAATCATTCCAAATGACGAATAACATGCTGCACTTGTTGCAAAACAAGGGACTATTTTTGGGTTCACAAGTCGAAGATCCTCAACAGCACTTGAAGAATTTCCTATCAATCTACAAAACCCAAAGGCAATCCAACGTAACTCCGGAAGTAATCAAGCTGTTATGGTTTCCATTCTCAGTGACAGGAGCTGCCCAGACCTGGATAAACTTACTCCCCATAAATTCCATAACAACTTGGGAGGAGTTAGTGAAGTAATTCCTGAACAAGTTCCACCCACCCAACAAGACTGCTCAACAAATTGATAAATTCTTGAGTTTTAAACAGAGACCAATGGAGACATTGCATGAAACATGGGAACGATTTAAAGGGATGTTGGTTATATGTCTGCACCATGGTATTCAAGATCTGATGTTGGGGCAACGATTTTACATAGGATTGTCAGATAGCGTGAAGAACATTGTTGATGCTTCAGCTGGTGGAGCATTTTTGAGCAAAACATGGAGAGAAGGTCGGTGTCTGCTTGACAAGATGGCAAAAAATTCAGGATGGACAACCAGGAATGCACCTATCACTCCAGTGGTTCACTCTGTGCCCTTAGATCGATCCAACTCTATGGCTAAAAATATGGCCACCTTATTGACACAGATGAGTATACTCACCAAAAAGGTGGAAGAGTCAGGGCAAAAGCAGCAGGTACACATTGTAGATACTACCAATCGGGTCTTGTGCACATCTTGCATTAGTCAGTCAATTGGTAATCAGTGGAATATGGAACATGATCACAATCACTACCCTGAAGACATAAACTATGTGTCTAATTATGGAGGCCAAAGACAGGGTGGTCAGAATTGGCGCCTGCAAAATCAGTCGTACACGCCAGTCCAGCCACAGTTCAACAATGGGAACATGGGAGGTATGATACCTCCTAACAATATCGCACCCTACCCAAGGCCACAAGGATATAACAATCAAAATCAGTAGTAGGGGTATCACCCTCCTCAGCAGCAGCATGGTGGACGACAGGAAGATGGGTTTGCTAGACTTGAGGCAATGATGCAGCAGATTATTGGGTCTAATGCAAAAATTGGTGAAAGAGTAGATGCACATGATTCAGCTATCAAGAATATTGAAGTGCAGATGGGCCAAATTTCGATGTCTCTAAACAATCGTCCTCATGGGACATTACCTGCAGACACTCAAATAAACCCAAAAGATCAAGTCCCGAAGCAGTTGATGGTAGTGAGTCTACGAAATGGCAGAGATTTAGACGTGGAGAAAAAGAGGGCTCAAGAAAGCAGACAAGATGAGACATGCATACCAGTGCCCATTGAGCTAGATGAGCCAACGAAACTGACAGAGGTGACAGTCTAGCCTGTCCAGAAGAACATAACATTCAGATTGAGACTGAGAAAGAAGCTGAGACATCCCAAGAACAAGGAGTTGAGGTGGCAGCTGATAAAAAGCAATCCCAAATCATTTGGAAGAAGAGACCTCCCGCACCATTCCCTCAGAGGCTGGACAAGTACCAAAAAGAGGAGCAATACAAGAAATATTTGGAGATGCTGAAACAAATCCAGGTAAATATTCCATTGATAGATGCTTTGAAAGAGATGCCTAGGTATGCAAAAATGATGAAGGACTTGATGTCCCATAAATTTGATTTCTAAGACTTGGCCACAGTGACTCTTACTCAGACCTACAGTGCGGTGGTGGCTAGACCAATTGCTGAGAAACTGTCTGATCTGGGGAATTTCACAATTCCCTGCACCATTGGTAATTTTGCTTTTGCTAAGGCACTTTGTGATCTAGGGGCTAGAATAAATCCTATGCCATGGCGATTTATAAGAGGCTGGAGATTGGAAGAGCTAGACCCACCTTTATGTTGTTGCAGCTGGCTGACAGGACTGTAAAAAGACCCTCAGGTATCTTGGATGATGTGTCGATTCAGGTGGGGAAATTTGTGTTCCCTGCAGATTTTGTGATCTTAGACTGCAAGGTGGATGAAGAAATTTTCATAATTTTGGGAAGGTCGTTCCTGGCCACTGGGAGAGCTCTCATTGATTGTGAGACTGGGGAGCTCAAGATGAGAATGAACGACGAAGAGAGAACATTCAATGTGCAGAAATCTATGAGGTGACGAAGTGAATTCACCAATTTCTCTCTTATTGATGTCGTGGATGTAATCATAGAAACTGATGATGAGATGTTGACTATTGAGGATCCTATTGCTGCATGTTTGATGAATTTAGATGAGGTGAATGGAGAAGAACTGGCAGAATGGATATTGGTGTTAGAGGGCAGAGGGTTCTGGGATAGAACTCTTGAATTTGAGCCCTCGTACTTAGAAAATAGAGAAACTCCTACATCCAAGTCGTCCATAGAAGAACCACCAAAGCTGGAATTGAAGCCACTGCCCGCCCATCTCAGGTATGAGTTCCTTGGACCTAACTCCACATTACCTGTTATTATCTCATCTAGTTTGTTAGATGTGCAAGCACAACAACTCTTGCAGGTACTCAAGGAGTGTAAGACTGTCATTGGGTGGACCATGACAGATATTAAGGGGATCAGCCCCGCCTGCTGTATGCATAAAATTCTGCTGGAAGAGGGACACAAACCTTCCAGGGAACATTAAAAAAGGCTGAACCAAAACATGAAAGAAGTGGAGAAGTAAGAAGTGATAAAATGGTTAGATGCGGGAATCATTTTCCCAATATCTGACATCAGCTGGGTTAACCTAGTGCAATGTATGCCTAAGCAGGGTGGCATAATGGTGATCAAAAATGATAACAATGAACTGATTTCAACAAGAACCATCACGGGCTGGAGAATCTGCATGGACTACAGAAAGTTAAATCTATCCACCCGGAAAGACCACTTCCCACTTTCCTTCATTGATTAAATGTTAGAAAGATTGGCAGAGAGGTCACACTTCTGTTTTCTGGATGGGTACTCAGGGTACAATCAAATCTCCACTGCACCAGAGGACAGAGAGAAGACTTTTTTCACTTACCTATATGGCATTTATGCTTTTCAGAGGATGCCCTTTGGCCTATGCAATGCACCTGCCACATTCCAAACGATTATGATGGCCATATTCTCTGACATGGTAGAGGACATAATGGAGGTATTCATGGATGATTTTTCTGTGGTGGGGAACTCATTCGATGAGTGCCTTATAAATCTAACTCGTGTGCTGAAACGGTGTATCGAGACTAACATGGTTCTTAATTGGAAAAAGTGTCATTTCATGATACAAAAGGGCATAGTCTTGGGGCACGGGGTGTCAAGTAAAGGAATTGAGGTGGATCGCACTAAAGTTGATGTGATAGCAAAGCTGCCACCTCCAATTTCAGTCAAGGCAATCAGGAGCTTTCTCGGGCATGCCGGTTTCTACCGGAGATTCATAAGAGACTTCTCAAAAATTGCCAACCCTCTCTGTAAGTTGTTAGAAAAAGATCACCCTTTCTTGTTTTCTGATGATTACTGGGTAGCATTCGAGGAGTTGAAAAAGAGGCTAGTCACAACACCCATCATTGTTGCCCCCGACTGGGAGCAACCATTCGAACTCATGTGTGATGACAGTGACTACGCAATGCAAGCAGTGTTGGGACAGCGGAAAGACAAGCTAATGCATCTAATCTACTATGACAATCGAACGCTGAGTGGAGCCCAGTTAAATTACACTATGACTGAGAAGGAGATGTTGGTTGTGGTGTTTACTTTCGATAAATTCAGATCATACTTGATTGGCTCTAAGGTCATTGTATATATTGATCATACAACTCTCAGGTACTTGATTGAGAAGAAGGAGTCTAAATCGCACCTGATTCATTGAGTACTATTACTACAAGAGTTCGACCTAGAAATCCATGACTGTAAGGGCACAAAAAACCAAGTCGATGATCATCTATCACGACTTGAGGGAGCTGAAAACTCAGTTGAGGTTGAGGATATTCTAGAAATCTTTCCAGATGAGCAGTTGCTCGCTACAATCCTTGAGGAAGTGCCATGGTATGCAGACTTTGCAAATTACCTTCAAGCGGTATAGTTCCCTATGACCTTTCCTCTGTACAAAAGAAAAAGTTTTATCGTGACTGCCGCATGTATTATTGGGATGAACCTTACCTGTTTCGAATATGTGTTGACAATATGATCCGGAGGTGCATCCCCGAGATAGAACAATCTTCTGTTTTGCAGGCATGTCATGCATCATCGTATGGAGGGCATTTTGGAGGAGTCAGGACAGCTGCGAAAGTGCTAGAGGCCGAGTTCTTTTGGCCAACAGTGTTTAAATATGCGCACCAATGGGTGAAGGGCTGCAATGAATGTCAGCGAACCGGGAGCATTTCCCGTCGCCATGAGATGCCCATGAACCCGATTCAAGAGGTGGAAGTGTTTGATGTCTGGGGGATTGACTTCATGGGACCCTTCGTCAGCTCCTTTGGCAATAAGTACATACTTGTTGCTGTGGATTACATGTCCAAATAGGTAGAAACTGCAGCATTGCCCACTAATTATGCAAGAGTTGTGGTGGGATTTTTGAAGAAGAACATATTCACCTGTTTTGGGGCCCCGAGAGCAATTATCAGTGACGGAGGCACCCACTTCTGTAATCGAGCCTTCGAGAAGTTGCTAGCAAAGTATGATATACGCCACAAGGTGGATACCCCTTATCACTCGCAGACTAGTGGACAGGTGGAAGTGTCTAATAGAGAAAAAAGAGTGTATTGACCAAGACTGTAAACGCCATAAGAACTGATTGGGCAAAAAAGCTAGATGATGCACTCTGGGCTTACAGAACTGCTTTTAAAACACCAATTGGTATGTCACCATATATGTTGGTGTTCGGGAAGGCTTGCCACTTGCCAGTGGAACTTGAACATAAAGCTTGGTGGGTACTGAAACAGCTGAACCTAGACATTGAGGCTGCGGGCACAACGAGAATCACTGAATTGCCTCAGAGAAAGACTCTCACACATTTAGAGTCAATGGACAGAGATTGAAGCCATACATAGGCACGAAAGAATCAAAGGAAGTGTCAGAGATCCACCTGACGGAACCTCAGAGGGCGAGCGAGCCTTAAATGCGCTTGTCTGCGTCGTGGCGCAACATTAAATCAGGCGTTGCGTGGGAGGCAACCCAAGAACGTTATTGTTAGTGTTTTATTATGTAACTTCCTTAAAAAAAAATGGGTAGCTCCGCGACCGTGGTAGAACTGCGGCAGGACCGCGATGAGAGGCAAACACTCTGCCTCGCATCGTCCAACCCACCGCGACCGCGGTGGGACCGCAGTGAGACGTTAACGTTCTGCCTCGCTTTATTTCACCCACCGCGGCCGCGGTAGGACCGATGTCGACCGCGGTGGACACCAGGTATGTTTTTTTTAAACCCCCCCTAATAAAACAACACAAACACCTGCCCCACACCCCTATTTCTCATTCTCTCTAAACCCTAAATCCCCCAAAAAAATCCCTCTCTTCTCATTCTTCTTCTTCACTCACACTACTCCCCCATCTCCATTCCTCTCGCCCCTTCCTCCATCAAAGTATGCAACTCACCTACCCCTATTTTTTCTTTTTGTATTTTGTATAGTTGTATGATTTTTAGTCATTGTGTAGTAATATTTAGTAGATTTTTGTTAGTTTTCTTCTTGTTTGCTTTTGAAATTCATTTTTAGACTTATTGGTGAAGGGGCTGTGTGTATAATGTGGTGGTAAGGTGGAGGTTTGTGGGTGATTGCACTAATTTTTGTGGGGTGTAAGGGTGTAGTCGAATTTGTGATTTTGGGGAAGCGTTGATGTATCCATATGGGCTATGTGTATGAAGAAATAGTCTTGCCCACAAAGTGTTTGGAAAATTGTCCCAATGGAGTTATAAGGGTTAATTGTCCCAATGTTGTGGTGAAGTCTGAGTAACCATCCATGGTCACACATTTCACACACTCACTGATAGGCGTTTCTCTATTTGACATGTACAATGAATCCATATAGGAAGAGACGCAACAATTATTCCAAGCTCAAATTTCTAACCCTGAACCAGTGGTTCTGGGTTAATCTCCCCAGCAGAGTCGCCAGAGCTGTCACACCTCCTTTTTCACCTACACCCCGGGGAGGGTATAATAAAGGGAGTTTTTTTCAATTTAAGTGACAATCGAAACGGGATTATTTTAATTAAAATTCAGAGTCGCCACTTGGGATAATTAATGGTGTCCCAAGTCACCGGTTCAAATCCCGAATCGAGGAAAAGATTGACTCTGTATTACAGTCTGTGAACACAGAAATCCGGGTAAGGAATTCTGTTAACCCGGGAGAAGGTGTTAGGCATTCCCGAGTTCCGTGATTCTAGCACGGTCGCTCAACTGTTATAATTGTCCTATTATCTGATTTTAGTACATGTTTAAACCTATGTGCAAATTTTAACTTAAACCGCTTTTCTTTATTTAATTTTTTAAGAAAAATTCAACGTCATCTAAAATACGTCTTGAACCCCGTCACATTAATGCACCCGCGGTCCGTGACGTATTTTATCCAACATTGTTGAGATTTAGATTTGGGTCACCTAAATGCGCACCCGAGTTTAGGAAGATAAATTATTAAAATAACGCGCCTAAAGCAACTACGCACTTTCAAATTTGCGAGGGCCATGGAAAATTCAACTAATGGCACGCCTCGATTTCTAAAGGATTAAAATTAATTATATGCGGGCTATGGATTATGAACAAAATATATTGTGGAAAACCATCTTCAATAGGAGAACTATTGTGGATACATCTGCGGTACATTACTGCTAAAGTAAACATTTGCTCCAATATGTGCAGAAAACAAGCATATCAAAATTGTTTGACATAGGTTCAGGTGAAACTAAAATAGAAGAGATCAAAAGATATTAAATTCTTTATTGACAAAATATCGTGAGAATATTCATAGGATTTAATAATATGAAACATGGCCATTTCACAAGTAGATATACGATACGGCACATCATTCAGGCATCTTTAAAGTTAACCGCTAATATAATAAATAAAGGCACTAATTTGACAACTACATACAACACATTGTTAAAACACATCTAAAGGACACAATGATATAAATAGCAATACTTTTCAACTTTAGCTAACATTTTCCATAGCTTTTGTTGTTTACTTTCTAAATAATGAGTTTTAAATTCAAAGGGAAATCATGTACTTCTTCAGCAACCTTCAAATAAATCAAAAGGCCTTCAACTTAAACTCACGTTTCCAACTAACCAAAGATAATAAAATATTTTACGTCAAACAAATACAGGGATGCAAAATCGACAATAACCAAACTAGCTGAGAAGATCAACACTGATACAGTAGTATTATCAAAGTGCTAGAAAATAGGAGCTGACCTTATATTCCAAATTCAAACAAAACAACAGCGACAAAGTCAAACAGGAACCGCAAGCAAAATCGAGACCTCGAACCGGAAACCTCAGAACTACGTTCTTCGACGACCTCGAAACTCGCCGGAACAGTTTTGGAAGTGGACTATTTGGGGCGTTTTATGGGGTGTTTTTCAGGTGGAGAAGATGATCTCTCATGTCTCTTTCATGGTGGATGTTAAGCTCTAGATGTAGAATTTTTAGGAGTAAGAAGATCCTCTTTTCGTTGGTTGTCCGTGTATATCCAGTGTATATCGAGAGTATCTCTAGTGTATATAGAATGCATACTGACTGTATATCGAGTGTATACCCTCTGTCTCCGTTAAGAAGAAGCCATCTTTTTTTCCTCTCTATCTTTTAACTTCCCCTCTGCTCTTTTTCCAACTCTCTAATCTCTAAATAGGCATCAAATTAGTGCATCTTCCATTACAAATTATACTTTTAACTTCTTTAATTATCCACTAGTTAGTGTTATTATTTAATTTTCATTAGTGTTAGTTTTACCCTACCAATATAGAAGTTTCCTAATTAGTTAGGTAAGACTCTTTTTTTATTTTTTTAAATAAAACCTAAATTAATTTCTATCCCCAAATTATCTTAGAAAATTAAATTAATTAACCCTAATAATTATTACAACTAATTAAAAACCAAATTAAAAGAAAATTGCCAAAATTTGAAAATTAAAGAGTAAAATGTAACATGACTATTTTTTATGATCTTTTTTCTATTTTTTCAACAACAACTTACTTAATTAATCTAAAAATGTAAAATAAAATCCAAAATGCAGATGCAATATATATTTTTTTTGTATTTTTTTCATAATCTGAAATACTACATAATCCATTTTAAAATAAGATAGAAATATTGCACAATACCAAAGCTAATCCTAATTAATTAAACTAAATATAAACTATTTTTGTGTTTTCGTAATTATACAAAGATAAAAATAAGGTACTATTTTTTTAAAATTATTTTTTATGAAAAGTACATAAACTAAAATACTTGTTTGTAATTTTTATTTTTCTTGTAAGAAAATAAAATAAAAGAGTTAAAATGAGTTGAAATAACTATATTAGGCCTAAATTAAATATTTACGTGCTAAAAATATAAAATTTTTGGGGAAGGTCAAAAATCACATGTCTACAGTTGCCCCTCTTTGACTGGAAACGTGAAGAGTTTTCAGACAAAGAATGACAAGACATGTTTTTTGACCCGACCCTTATTTAAAGAGACCAAAACTTAAGAGAAAAGGGAAATGTGACCGAGCCCTGGTATTTGGGCTACCTACATATCCTTGACTATAAAGGAATCAGGTCACGTGTAGTTCAGAAGTGAGTGAGATGATCGAGTATGCCGAGGTGGAGAGCCAGTCGAGGTGCCGTTCCGTCGAGGTTCTGATCCGCGGTCCTATTATTACATCAAAATGAAAAGAAAAAAAACTAAGTCTATCAACTATGAGTTACAAGATTTCTATCTACATCTTCAAACTCGATCTTGCAACTCTTGTTGCCATGTTGACTTGTATTCTCCCGGTGAAATCCATTGTTGCCGTTTTGCACCGACTTCTTGAAATGATCTCCCTCTCGCTATGCTAGTACCTGATTGCTTATCCTTTAAATGTCTCCATCTTGATCATTGTCGTTTTCCTCTGCTCTCTAGGCGAGCTCCTGACTTCTTGATCTTGAATGTATTTCTCTTGATTTTTGTTGTATTCCTCTTGATTTTTGTTGTATTCCTCCGCTCTCCCGGCGGGTTACTGACTACTTGACTTAAAAAGGTATTCCTCTGTTCTCTAGGCGGGCTCCTGACTTCTCTATTTTTCAGGCGGGCTCCTCACTTCAAAACGTGAAATGTATCTCTCTGTTATCCAGGCAAACTCCTGACTTCAACATTTGAAATGTATTCCTCTGTTCTCCAGGCAGGCTCCTAACTTCTAAGAAAACAAACACCACGAAGAAATTTTCTTGCCCTCATAGTGGCTGGGCATCACATTATCGGATATTAATAAGAAGTTGAAAACTACAATTTGAATCATGATACCTCTGTTCTCCAGGCGGGCTCTTGACTTCAACACTTGAATTGTACTCCTCTGTTCTCCAGGCGGGCTCCTGACTTCAAAACTTGAAATGTATTCCTCTGTTCTCCAGGAAGGCTCCTGACTTCAGCAAAATAGATACAACAAAGAAAATCCCTTGCCCCCGTTTGGTGGCTGAGCATCATACTACCAGATATTGATAAGAATTTGAAAATTAAAACTTGAATTTTAATACCTCTGTTCTTTAGGCGGGCTCCTGACTTCTGAAACTTAAAATGTATGTCTCTGTTCTCCAGGCGGGCTCTTGACTTCAACACTTGAATTATAACAACCTCCGTTCTACAGGCAGGCTCCTGACTTCATCAACTTAAAATTTAACAACCTCCATTCTACAGGCGGGCTCCTGACTTCATCAACTTAAAATTTAACAACCTCCATTCTACAGGCGGGCTCCTGACTTCTTTGACTTAAAATTATAACAACCTCCGTTCTATAGGCGGGCTCCTGACTTCTGAAACTTAAAATGTATGCCTCTGTTCTCCAGGCGGGCTCCTGACTTCAACACTTGAATTATAACAACCTCCGTTCTACAGGCGGGCTCCTGACTTCATCAACTTAAAATTTAACAACCTCCATTCTACAGGCGGGCTCCTGACTTCATCAACTTAAAATTTAACAACCTCCATTCTACAGGCGGGCTCCTGACTTCTTCGACTTAAAATTATAACAACCTCCGTTCTACAGGCGGGCTCCTGACTTCATCAACTTAAAATTTAACAACCTCCATTCTACAGGCGGGCTCCTGACTCCAACTTAAAATTTAACAACCTCCATTCTACAGGCGGGCTCCTGACTTCATTAGCAATTACTTCCCTCAAATTGGTGTTTTCACTTCTCTGAAACCTGCCGGGGATAACACTGTTGGGGAATTATCTTCCTTCTTTAAGACTAGTTACTTTTCTCCTTTTAACAATGGTGGGGATGATACTGATTCAAAGACCACTACCCTTAAAACTTGGGTTATCTTGCTTCTTCCAAGATTGCTTTCTTTAAAACGTGTATTGCCTTCTCCCGTAAACTGCTGGGGATTCCACTTCCTTCAAAACTTGTGTTATCTTCCATCTTCCTCAAGTGGGTATCTGATTTCAAGAAAATTTTTGCAATGAGAGAAAATTTTCTGCCCCAGTTTGATAATCTTCTTTGTGGCCATGTCTTCCCGCTGTCAATAACATTTCCTTTCTCTGCTTCAAATCAAAGAAAAATTTGTTAGTTTAAAACGTGATGAGTGGTCGTGTCACTCCTGCTGGGGATGGTTTTTCCCTTTTTCCTTTCCCTACTTTGCGTTTTATTACAAAACTTGCTGGGGATGATATTATTTGCTGGGGATGATATTCCTGCTGGGGATGGTTTTTCTTTTCTCTTCCTTCCCCGCTCTGTGTTGTCCGACCATCACGGAACTTGGTCGATAATATATTGGAGTTGTTCCTACATCTCACAAATCTGCTGAGGATCCTCTTGGAATTTGATCCATAACTTTTCAACTGTTGTTTTTTCTGTTTTTCTCCAACTTCCCCTGGAAATTTGGTCCTCTTGGAATCTAGACCCATTCATCATTTGGTCTTGCGACAAACTTCTTTTCGCTTTGTCGCCTTATCTTTGGCCTGTCCTATTCGCATTTTGCTTTGCACCGTTTTGGCAACTGGTAGTAAGCTCTGAAATTTTTTTCTCAAAACAAACTGCTGGAGGAAAAATTCTTAAAACAAAAGAAATGAAAAATGATGATTTCAAAATATGGAAAAAGAAGAAGTCTTTCCGAGCGAATGCTGGGGAGAAGAAAAGGAAAAGGACTTATCTGAATGATATAACCGATCCCAACGATCATGTCGTGCATTCCGGATTAATCAACCCAGTCTATTTCTATAAATCAATCTTTCTAGTGGCCTCATTTCGCTGGGGGATATGCAGGCATCGAACTCTTTTTGCCAAATCAACACTTTTGCATTGCTTGATGCCTCGACGGATCCTTTCCGCCAATCTTATCTTGTCGCCTCATAGTGCCCTTCGAGGGGTTTTCACTAATAAAACTCTATAATTTCTCTCAACTCCCGTCACCTTCTGGTGCCTATGAAGGTTTTCACTATAAGACTCTCATTTTGTTTCTCTCAGCTTTCGTCGCCTTACGGTGCATGTGAAGGTTTTCACCATAAGACTCTCTCATTTTATTTTCTCTTTCTCAGCTGGGGATTGGAGTGTTGCCGATAAGATTCTCTCTACTGGGGATTCCTTTGGCTATCAATTCCGTCGGCTCATAATCCTCTTTCAATCGGGGATCAGTGTGTTATTCTCGGCTTTCATTTGCCTGCTCGGCATCTCTCGGATACTGATCGGGAGGTCTTTTTGGACATCAAATATGGGTTTTTGTGTGGGGTTAAAAGGAAAAGGATATCAAAAGATTCAAAATGACTTTAATGGGTAAAACATTACAACTCTCGGAATCAAACCTTTTTCCACAATTTAAAACGTAACTTCTGCCCCAGTTTTCTAGTTTGGGGGATTTTTTGATTTTTGTTATACTATGACCGAGCCGTGAGGCGCCTACGTATCCTCTTTGAGAAATCAGGTCGAACGTAGTTCATTCGATTCCTTTGTATTTCTTTTTCTTGTGGCTTTTCTTTTTGTTTTGTTATTATTTTTTCTTCCTTTTCTTTCTATTTTTTTCATTTTCTTGAGTAATTCCAAGAGAGGGGTATGAAAGAATAAATAAGGCTCAAAGGGGGAAGCAAAGGTTAAAGTGTTTGGATAGAAGAAAGAATTGCCTCCGTCATTTCATTCTCCGATAAATGCCAAGTACAAACAGACAAACATCAATTGCAATCAAAGGAATTACACATAATATCTCTTGACTGCGTCAGAATTGATAGCCATGTCGATGCATCTTCCCTCGACATCTGTCAGACATAAGGCGCCGTTGGATAACACTCTGGTCACAATAAACGACCCTTGCCAATTCGGGGCGAACTTGCCCTTTGCTTCGGCCTGATGTGGCAAGATTCGTTTCAGCACCTGCTGTCCTACTTCAAATTTCCTGGGACGCACCTTCTTATTATATGCTCTTGCCATCCTCTTTTGATAAAACTGGTCATGACATACTGCTGCCAATCTCTTTTCATCAATCAAGCTCAACTGCTCCAATCGGGCTTTGACCCATTCATCATCATCAATCCCAGCCTCAGCGATAATCCGGAGGGACGGAATTTCTACTTCTGCCGGTATCACTGCTTCAGTTCCGTATACCAACAAATAAGGAGTTGTACCTACTGAAGTGCGGACAATAGTGTGATATCCCAACAATGCAAATGGCAACTTTTTATGCCATTGCATGGACCCTTCTACCATCTTCCTCAATATCTTCTTTATGTTCTTGTTGGCTGCCTCAACCGCGTCATTCGCCTTGGGATGATACGGGGTGGAATTACGGTGTGTAATCTTGAACTATTGACATACTTCTTTCATCAAACTATTGTTAAGATTAACATCATTGTCCGTGATGATCACTTTGGGGATCCCAAATCTACAGATGATATGGGAATGAACGAAATCCACCACTGCCTTCTTGGTTACCGACTTGAAAGTTTTAGCCTCAACCCACTTGGTGAAATAATCGATGGTGACCAGAATGGACCTATGACTGTTGGAAGCTGTCGGCTCAATCGGTCCAATGACATCCATGCCCCATGCAACAAATGTTCATGGTGCTGACATTGTATGCAATTCTGTTGGCGGAGAATGAATCAAATCTCCGTGTATCTGACACTGATGGCATTTTCGCACGAAATTGATACAAATCACGCTCCATAGTGAGCCAATAATACCCTGCTCGAAGAATCTTCTTTGCCAATACATATCCGCTCATATGTGGCCCACAAACTCCCGCATGTACCTCTGTCATCACTGTCGTGGCTTGACCAGCATCTATACATCTCAACAATCCCAAATCTGGTGTTCTTTTGTATAACACTCCTCCACTGAGGAAAAATCCATTTGTCAATCTCCGAATGACTCTCTTTTGATCTCCGGTGGCCTGCTCTGGGTATATCCCCATCCTGAGGTATTCCTTGACATCATAAAACCATGGATCGCAATCCATTTCTTCCTCTATCATGTTGCAATAAGCATGCTGATCACGAACCTAGATATGCAACGGGTCAACATGAATTTTGTCTGGGTGGTGCAACATCGATGCTAAAGTGGCCAAAGCATCGGCAACCTCATTGTGAACTCTTGGGATGTGTTTGAACTCCACTGATCGAAATTGCTTGCTCAGATCATGCAAACATTGTCGATATGGTATAAGCTTCAAATCCCGTGTTTCCCATTCACCCTGGATTTGATGCACCAGGAGGTCTGAGTCTCCCAAGACCAAGACGTCCTGGACATCCATGTCTGCAGCTAACCGTAAGCCCAAAATGCATGCCTCATATTCAGCCATGTTATTGGTACAATAGAAACGTAGTTGTGCCGTAACAGGATAATGATGTCCTGTTTCAGAAATAAGTACCGCTCCTATTCAAACTCCTTTCGCATTTGCGGCTCCATCAAAGAAGAGCTTCCAACCTGGTTCCTCAGATAATTCCAACTCATCTATATGCATCACTTCTTCATCAGGAAAATACGTCCTCAATGACTCGTATTCTTCATCAACAGGATTCTCAGCCAAATGATCGGCCAATGCTTGGGCTTTCATGGCCGTCCTCGTCACATAGACGATGTCGAACTCCGTGAGTAATATTTTCCATTTCGCTAACCTCCCTGTGGGCATAGGCTTCTGGAAAATATACTTCAGTGGATCCAAGCGTGAAATGAGATAAGTAGTATATGATGACAGATAATGTTTAAACTTCTGTGCCACCCAAGTTAGATTTTTGACGGGTCCAACTCAATGCCTCGCCGACTGACGATGAATCCAACAACTTTCCAGATGGAACACCAAATGCACATTTGGTCGGGTTGAGCTTAATGTCGTACCTTCGAAGTCTTTGGAAAAACTTCCTTAGGTCTGCCACGTGGTCTTCCTGACGCTTAGATTTTATGATCACATCATCTACATACACCTCAATCTCTTTGTGTATCATGTCATGAAACACCATAGTCATTGCTCTCATGTACTTTGCCCCAGCGTTCTTCAAGCCAAAAGGCATTACCCGGTAGCAATAAATCCCCCACGGCGTAATGAATGTCATCTTTTCCGCATCTTCTTCATCCATCAGAATCTGATGATACCCAGCATAGCAATCTACAAAAGACCCGATCTCACGTCCGGCACAATTATCGATCAAGATATGGATGTTGGGTAATGGAAAGTTTTCCTTGGGGCTTGCCCTATTCAAATTGCGGTTATCGACACACACTCTGATCTTTCCATTTTTCTTCAGCACTGACACCACATTAGCCAACCAATCAGGATATCGAGTGACCCGAATAACCTTTGCCTGCAGCTGCTTGGTTACTTCTTCTTTAATCTTCACACTCATATCTGTCTTGAACTTCTTCAATTTCTTCTTGACGGGAGGGCACGCCGGGTCAGTGGGCAATTTGTGAACCACTAGATCGATGCTTAAGCCTGGCATGTCATCGTACGACCATGCAAAAATATCTTTGAATTCAATGAGTGCTTTGATTAGTTCCTTCCTGATGTTCAGCTCAATGTGGATGCTTATTTTGGTTTCCCTGACATCGTCTGCATCCCCTAAATCGACAGTTTCAGTGTCATTCAAATTGGGCTTGGGTTTCTCTTCGAACTGGGTTAATTTTCTGTTTATCTCTTCAAAGGCTTCATCATCATCGTATTCCGATTCATCATCATAATCGACCTCTTGTACAATTAGTTCGGAATCAGATTGATTTTTTAGACTAGGTTGAAGATCCGCTGTGCATGTCATGTCATTAGAACCAGTATAAAGAGAACTATTCAGAAAGAGAAAAGAAGAAAACAGAATTAAAACAAAATAAAGAGAGAAAACTTTCACTTTATTAAAATGCGGGATAACAAAGTCTCACGCTTTTGTTGAATACAAAACAAAACTGGATTACAACCCTGGAATAATCCAAAAAGGACAAGAAAGAAAAATCTGAGCCCACTACCAAGACTCCCTCCGGGTAGGAAGGGGAGTAGCCATCCAATTGTTGATATTTTCCCTATGCCCCACAAACTGTACATCTAACCTACTGGACCCTTCTCCAGCTTCTATCATGTTGACATCGGCGAACAGCCTTTCAAAGCCCTCATTCAAATCTCCATATGGCCCAATCAGTGGTCCAAGAATTTTCGGGACCGACAACTTTCTGATACCTGCTCTAAAAAATGATCTGGATAGGCGCGGGATTGGCTTGGGAAGGACCCAAACTCTTTTCTTCAACATGCGGGCCCGTCTCACATCCGCCGCTGTAGGCTTGAACCCCAACCCAAAGGTCTCCAGATTTTTGGGCAAAGAAACTGGCTGAACAATACCCTGAAGATCAGCCCTTAATCCTTTGCCTGGCACAAACCCATTCTTCAACATCTCCGAGGCTACCATGATAGTTGCAGCTGCTATTTTGGGAAGTGGGATGCTTTCACCTTCGGGAACTTTGTCCACTAAAACCGTATCAAAAACCTGGTAAATCCACGGTCCCTTATCATCATCAGTCTCTATGAAGGGTACGATGGCATCACTTACGGCGCTTGCATTGTCTTCCCCATGTACTATGATCTCTTGCCTATCCCATTCGAATTTGACCATCTGATGTAATGTAGAAGGCACTGCTTTGGCGGCGTGGATCCAGGGTCGCCCCAACAGAAGATTATATGACACTGGCGCGTCTAACACTTGAAACTCCATGGTGAACTCGACTGGACCAATTGTTAATTCAAGTATGATGTCACCCACTGTGTCTGTACCACCACCATCAAACCCTCGAACATAGATGTTGTTCTTGTGAATCCTGTCACCATCGACCTTCAGTTTGTTCAATATGGCCAAAGGACAGATATTGGCACTTGACCCATTATCAATCAGTACTCGAGTGACTACCGAGTCTTCGCTTTCACGGTCAAGTATAGGGCTTTGTTATGTTCTGTACCCTCTGCTGGCAATTCATCATCAAAAAACGTCACTCGGTTTACCTCGAAGATTTTGTGCACTATCCTCTCCAAGTGATTTACAGAGATTTTATCCGGAACATGGGCCTCGTTCAGGATTTTCATCAGTGCCTGGCAATGATCGCTGGAATGGATCAGCAGTGATAGTAACGAAATCTGCACTGGGGTCTTTCTTAACTGCTCCACAATGGAGTAGTCTGGTGCCTTCATTTTCTTTAAAAACTCCTCAGCCTCTTCCTCCGTCATTGGTTTCTTTACCACCGCTGGGTTGGACCTTCTTAACTCTACGGGAGCAAAACACCTTCCCGAACGAGTTAAGCCCTGGGCCTCACATACTTCTTCCACAACCTCCTTCCCTTTGTACATTACCATCGCTTTACTGTAGCTCCATGGCACGACTTTCTCGCTGGTTATCGGCATCTGCATTACTGGCCTGATGACAACTGACCCTATGCATGCTGGCTTGCTTAGTACCCCTCGCACCGTTACTTTGACCGGCTCTAGATTCTTTGCAACAATAGGCGAACTCTTCCCCATCACCACTACTAGCTTGACGTCTACCTTTTCCAACTGTACCACCTCTTCTCCACCTGTCGACTTTTCTTTTAGACTGGCACGGATCATCATCACCGTCTGTGAGGGTTTCTTTAGCTCCCCTCCTTCGTGCACAAGCTCGATCATGTGGGTTTCGTGGTGTGCTAGCAACGGGTTCTGATTGATGTTGGGTGCCTCTGGTGTCTGAACCTCGATCTTGTTGGTGTCAATAAGATCTTGCACTGCACGTTTCAACTTCCAGCACTTCTCGGTATCATGTCCGGGAGCCCCCGAACAATACTCACAGCTTACCGAGTGGTCCATATTTTGGGGAAGGGGATTCGGCAATCTGGGCTCAACAGGACTCAACAAACCTAACGGCCTTAATTTGTGGAACAAAGCAGTATAGGTTTCTCCCAACTCAGTGAATGTTCTTTGTCTCTGCACCCTTTCATTTCTGAAAGCTTGATTCCCCCGGAAACCTGGCCCTGCGGGATTCCTGTAGGCCCTTGGTGGTGGATATATGTTTTGTGGAGGTGGATAGGTATTTTGGGGAGCCGGCGCGCGCCACAGTGGGTGAGCCGGAGGCTGGGTATATGTCTGGGCTTGATGGACGGAGAAATGTGGTTTCTTGTGGTGGGTAGTAGGGCTGTGGGGGTAATTTGGAGTGTGTGGGTAATTTGGGTGTTGGGGTCTGGCTTGGTAGCGGGGGAAAGGACCTCTCGATCTGGACCAATTACCTGCGTCTATTGTTGCGACCTCTTCTCTTTTCTTCTTCCCGAGCGCACCTCCCGTGTCGCTCTGAATGGCCTGAGTTGTTGTTTTGATTGCCGAATAGCTCAGGATTTTGTTGGACTTAAGTCCCTCTTCAATCATACCGCCCATTTTCAACACCTCGTTGAAAGATTTGCCAACTGACGTCACCAAGTGACTAAAGTAAGTTGGCTCTAGAGTCTGCAGAAAGTAGTCCACCATTTCCCCCTCTCTCATCGGAGGATCAACTCTTGCTGCCTGTTCTATTCACCGGAACCCAAATTCTCTAAAGCTCTCTCTCGGCTTCTTCTCAAGTTTCAGCAATGTGAGACGGTTAGGGACGATCTCAAGGTTGTACTGGAAGTGACCTGCGAATGCTTGTGCTAGATCGTCTCAGGTGTACCACCTGCTCGGATCTTGTCTTGTGTACCATTCCAGTGCAGACCCACTTAGAATTTGACCAAAGTAAGCTATTAGCAGCTCATCTTTACCACCTGCTCCTCTCATCTTGCTGCAAAACCCTCGCAGATGTGCCATTGGATCACTGTGCCCCTCGTATAGATCAAACTTTGGCATCTTGAACCCTGTCGGTAATTGAACATCAGGGAAAGGACATAGATCTTTGTAAGCTACACTGACCTGATTGCCTAACCCATGTATATTCCTGAAGGACTGCTCCAGGCTTTTAAATTTTCGAAGCACTTCGTCCTACTCCGGGCCCTTAGCCGGCTTTTCAGTCTCCACCGGGATTTCAAAGTGAGGATTATAAGTATATGGCTCGGGTGCTTTGAGGGTAGGTTCAAGGGGGTAATATTGGTTATCGTGAGCCTGAAACAACGGCCCATTGGATGATCTTTGTAACGTGGCTGGTGGGGGTGCCACGAAAACAGGAATATTTGGTGGGGGAAGGTTCTGATTAGGTGGTGGAGCTTGGGGATCATAGGGATTTCTTCCCTGATAGTAGTGGTGACTTGGGAAGCTTGTCGAAGGGCCGGGTGAAGGGTATTCCGGCGTGTGTCCTGGTGGGAGAGTAGGAGTAACGGGTGGTTCGGGCCCCTTTTGTACCCTAGCTAGGGCTAGCTGCATTTCGTTCATCTCCAGTTTTTTCCATTTTTTCCATTGCCTCTTTCAGCATCTGAATTTCCGTCCTTTCCTCTTCAACACTTTTTTCTGAGTTAGTCATGCTTTTCGGTATGGGCCATTTGGATCTTGTTTGATAATGGTAATCTGCCAGAACGTTCTAACAAACTAACTGGTTTGAAATCTCTGGAAAACAACAAACTTGTTAGCGTTAGAGTTTAACACATATTGCAATTGCACGTTGGGGAATGCAATGTTCCTAGGCAGTTTAACCATTTCTAACATGTCTTTGCTCCGTATGCATCATCCCGGCTTATTTTACTTGTGCCCTTTAGGTGTTTCTGAAACTTTCCTTTATTTACTTTCTCTTTCTCTCTTTTTCTTTCTTTCTTTTCCTTTCTTTTATTCACTTTTTCTTTTAGCGGTGGTCGAATCTTATGTGGATTACCTACGTATCATGTCCCCCCATGAATCAGACCGTGCGTAGTTCTACCACAAATAAAGACACCAATTTTTGGAAAATTTATTTCATTACTAAAACTTCTATTACAAACTACCCATTTGGAAAAGGAAAACAAAATACAGACTCCGAAGTACTAACATAATTTGATGACAAAAGAAAACACACGGACAGACAACAGACTTTTGAAAATAGAAAAATACAGATTTGAACTAGGAGTACATTAACACTTTGAATTTTGGTGCCCACGGGGCATCGTTCGGCCTTTCCGCGGGCTTTGGTGCAAGGCCCCTTTGCAAGCTTTTCAATTCTTCCATGATTCGGTGGACGTAACCCATGACTGAAGCAAAAAGGGTATCACGGGGTATTTCCTCACATGCTAGGCACCTCATGGTGATGTAATGCCCAATCTCCTCAATTCTACCCCTGATTTTATCCCTTTCCATGAACAGTTGCTCTATTCGTTGATTCTTTGCTCCCAGTACTTGAGCGTTGTCAGCGAGTTGATCTTGGAACCTCTCCATTTGTTCTTCCATTCGGGCCATTAAATCATAGCAGCACTTCCTGTCCGTTCTGGCATCTTGGGCTTATTTAAAGACCCGATTTTTGAGAGTGGAATTTGTTTCTCTTAATATTTCAATGCTCGCTTCATAATCCCTTCTCACTTGCCGTAAGTGTTTTGCTCGCGCTGTTGTACCTTTTTCCCATATGGCCCGAATTCTTGCTATGCAGGCCTCTGATCTTGCCCAACCCTCTCGGCTTTCAATGACTTGGTTTCTCAACCCAGTTATCAGACCTTCATCGGACCGTCTCCTTTGTTGGTTGTCGGCATCCATTCTAACTCGTTGGATTTGGGCTTTCAAGGCCTTATTTGCTTGAGTCAATCTGTTCTTTTTTCCTGTGTCAGCATCGACTTGCACGCTATTTTCATATTTCAGATCCTCAATTTGTTGTTTCAGCTTGCCAATTTCAACCCGATAGCCTTCTTCTCTTGCCATCCAGCCCCATTGTTCTTGCGAGTCATTCGTGAATTGCTGGACATGGGCTCTTTTAGCAGGCCTTTGACGAATCCGGAACCTTTTCCCAAACCATGCATCATACTTCGGGTCCACCTCGCCTTTGGCTAAATCTTCGCACCATAGTTTTGGGCTCAAGGAATCTGCATTCATGCCACAATTTGCGAATTGTATCTTCCGGGACTGTGGCATTCGGTCTTAGCTCGATGGTATGCTTGCTCAAATCTTCATCATGAGGGATAATCTGGAACCTTCCCAATTGACGCAATACCCGATGGGGAGCGTATGGTTGGATACTACGGACACCCATCAGAAGAACATAACATTATTTGGCCGACATGTATATTGCTTCAGTAGCGGGCAACCACCCAAACGCCCATTCAATTTGGTCTGCCGTTAGTGATCTCAGTCGTATAAACCAATCTCCAGTACCCTCGCTTCTCAAACTTGTCAATGCAGTTTAAACCAGTCAGCCTGAAGTTCATATACCCCACTCGATGGCAGAGATGTTCCTGTATCCACAACTGAAGTAATAGATTGCAACCTTGGAAAAAACTTCCTCCCTCCTTACACACGGTCAATGCTCGGTATATTTCTGATAAGATCAGGGGAACTATAGTGTTGTCAGCCCTTTTCATTGCGACATCAACCATCCCCACGAGACCTATCTCTATTTTCTTGTCGTCTCGTGGGCAAACCATGATTCCCAAGAATGCCGTTATGAATGCCAAGGTTCGTCTTGCTACCCATTTACCTCTGTTTCCGGCGTGAGTCAGTCCCAAATTTGGCTCGTCAAAACCCTGCGGATTACCATAACGCTGATATAAGAACTGAAGAGCGCAACATCCTTTTGATAAATCATTATTTTGCACAGTCCGACTGATATTTAACAAGTCCAGAAATCGGTGTGGCGATACTGGCCTTGGTGACAACAGATACTGACTTCTCAGATTCCCATTCATACCCGCATAACCTGCTACTTCCTCCAGTGTGGGTGTAAGCTCAAAATCCGCAAAGCGAAATACATTTCGGGTCGGGTCCCAAAATGGTATCAAAGCCTCGATGACATCCGTCCTTGCCTTGACATTTAGTAGACTGATGAGACCCCCCAAGACTCTGACCACTATTTCTTTGTTGCTTTTTCCCAAATCGTCCCACCACATATGGAGCTGGAGAGGGACCTCGCTAAAGACGGTGAAGAGTTTGTCTTCACTTGTGCTCATCCTGCACATTTATTAAGGTGATTTAAACAAAAGCAAAAAATTATTTGACTCAAAAAATGATTTGACTATATTTTCAGAAAGAAAGATCCGATTTTCCGAACACGGCCTTTCAGCACTTCGGGGATGAAGATTTTAAGGCTGTGAGGGTCAACTGATCAAAACTCCAAAGGATGATCAAAAGTGGTCGTTTATGCAAAGTCAGCCTTCTGGCGTCCCTTTCGGGAACATTTGGCTATTTTTGACAAAAACAGCATCACTTGATTTATTTAAGACTTTTTTCTTGTTTTTCCAAAATAGTAACCCGACATTGAGAACACGGCCCTACAGAGCCTCGGGGACGAGGATTCTAAGGCTGTGTGGGCTAATTGGTCAAAATTCAAAAAACAAATAACCAAAAGTGGTCGTTTATGCAAAGTCAGCCCTCCGGCGTCCCTTTCAGGAACATTTGGCTATTTTTGACAACAACAGTATCGCCCGACTTATAATAAAATTTTTGACACTTTCTGGGTATTTTTTGCAAAAAAGGGAAGTTGAACCCGATGAGGGTTGCCTACGTATCTCACACATGGTGAGAATTAAACCGACGTAGTTCGGCAAATAAAATAGACTATTTTTTTTCCTAAATAAACTATTTTGAAAACAAGAAAAATTAAAAATAAAGACTTTTTTTTGCTTTTTGAATAAAACAAACTATTTAAAATAAAATCTTTTTTTTCATTTTCTAAAAAAATTTGGCAAAATTTCGACACTATTCGGGCATTGGTATTTTCAAAACTAGTGATTAACTCTCTTAACCCTCTACACTGCTATTTCTCTTCTTTTTTTTCATTTTTTTTTCATTTTTTCCAATATTTAAAAGCCGGTCAGCATGCGAGTCCGAAGCATAAAAATGCACATGTAGCAAGTAAGATGCATCATGATGGTCTTTTTTATTTCAGGTACACCTGTCCTAGACAGACCCAACCTCTGTGTTAAGTCTCCAAAGTCAAATGCACATGATGCAAACAAACGTTCCTACTAGGGATCCGGCATGTGGTTTTGTCATACTAGGTTTAAAACCTGAGTGTATTGTTCTAAACCTGGCTTACCCGAGCGGACAACTCGAGCCGAGGAGGAGGCAACGTACCGGGAATACAGAAGCTTCACCGGCTTAGCAACTTATCTGAACCTCGTTCTAAAAAAATGGGATTGACTCTAAACAGAAAGAAGTCACACGAAGTGCACCCTTCTTCATGATTTAGAAGACTCAGAGAGAAGATGGGTTTTGTAACAATTTATATACAATTCACAGAATAACAAAGCGGTAAAAGCAACATTTAGCACATTAGATGAAAAAAATGTAATAAAATCATATAATAAATAAAGCCAATATAACCCTGAACCAGAAAAAAAGTCACACGAAGTGCACCCTTCTTCATGATTTAGAAGACTCAGAGAGAAGATGGGGTTCGTAACAATTTATATACAACTCACAGAATAACAAAGCGGTAAAAGCAACATTTAGCACATTAGATGAAAAAAAATGTAATAAAATCAGATAATAAATAAAACCAATATAACAATTATTCCAAGCTCAAATTTCTAACCCTGAACCAGTGGTTCTGGGTTAATCTCCCCAGCAGAGTCGTCAGAGCTGTCACACCTCCTTTTTCACCTACACCACGGGGAGGGTATAATAAAGGGAGTTTTTTTTTCAATTTAAGTGACAATTGAAACGAGATTATTTTAATTAAAATTCAGAGTCGCCACTTGGGATAATTAATGGTATCCCAAGTCACCGGTTCAAATCCCGAATCGAGGAAAAGATTGACTCTGTATTACAGTCTGCGAACACAGAAATCCGGGTAAGAAATTCTGTTAACCCGGGAGAAGGTGTTAGGCATTCCCGAGTTCCGTGATTCTAGCACGGTCGCTCAACTGTTATAATTGGCCTATTATCTGATTTTAGTACATGTTTAAACCTATGTGCAAATTTTAACTTAAACCGCTTTTCTTTATTTAATTTTTTAAGAAAAATTCAACGTCATCTAAAACACGTCTTGAACCCCGTCACATAAATGCACCCGCGGTCCGTGACGTATTTTATCCAACATTGTTGAGATTTAGATTTGGGTCACCTAAATGCGCACCCGAGTTTAGGAAGATAAATTATTAAAATAACGCGCCTAAAGCAACTACGCACTTTCAAATTTGCGAGGGCCATGAAAAATTCAACTAATGGCACGCCTCGATTTCTAATGGATTAAAATTAGTTATATGCGGGCTATGGATTATGAACAAAATATATTGTGGAAAACCATCTTCAATAGGAGAACTATTGTGGATACATCTGCGGTACATTACTGCTAAAGTAAACATTTGCTCCAATATGTGCAGAAAACAAGCATATCAAAATTGTTTGACATAGGTTCAGGTGAAACCAAAATAGAAGAGATCAAAAGATATTAAATTCTTTATTGACAAAATATCGTGAGAATATTCATAGGATTTAATAATATGAAACATGGCCATTTCACAAGTAGATATACGATACGGCACATCATTCAGGCATCTTTAAAGTTAACCGCTAATATAATAAATAAAGGCACTAATTTGACAACTACATACAACATATTGTTAAAACACATCTAAAGGACACAATGATATAAATAGCAATACTTTTCAACTTTAGCTAACATTTTCCATAGCTTTTGTTGTTTACTTTCTAAATAATGAGTTTTAAATTCAAAGGGAAATCATGTACTTCTTCAGCAACCTTCAAATAAATCAAAAGGCCTTCAACTTAAACTCATGTTTCCAACTAACCAAAGATAATAAAATATTTTACGTCAAACAAATACAGGGATGCAAAATCGACAATAACCAAACTAGCTGAGAAGATCAACACTGATACAGTAGTATTATCAAAGTGCTAGAAAATAGGAGCTGACCTTATCTTCCAAATTTAAACAAAACAACAGCGGCAAAGTCAAACAGGAACCGCAGGCAAAATCGAGACCTCGAACCGGAAACCTCAGAACTACGTTCTTCGACGACCTCGAAACTCGCCGGAACAGTTTTGGAAGTGGACTATTTGGGGCCTTTTATGGGGTGTTTTTCAGGTGGAGAAGATGAGCTCTCATGTATCTTTCATGGTGGATGTTAAGCTCTAGATGTAGAATTTTTAGGAGGAAGAAGACCCTCTTTTCGTTGGCTATCCGTGTATATCCAGTGTATATCGAGAGTATCTCTAGTGTATATAGAATGTATACTGATTGTATATCGAGTGTATACCCCTGTCTCCGTTAAGAAGAAGCCATCTTTTTTTCCTCTCTATCTTTTAACTCCCCCTCTGCTCTTTCTCCAGCTCTCTAATCTCTAAATAGGCATCAAATTAGTGCATCTTCCATTACAAATTATACTTTTAACTTCTTTAATTATCCACTAGTTAGTGTTATTATTTAATTTTCATTAGTATTAGTTTTACCCTACCAATATAGAAACTTCCTAATTAGTTAGGTAAGACTCTTTTTTTATTTTTTTAAAATAAAACCTAAATTAATTTCTATCCCCAAATTGTCTTAGAAAATTAAATTAATTAACCATAATAATTATTACAACTAATTAAAAACCAAATTAAAAGAAAATTGCCAAAATTTGAAAATTAAAGAGTAAAATGTAACATGACTATTTTTTATGATCTTTTTTCTATTTTTTCAACAACAACTTACTTAATTAATCTAAAAATGTAAAATAAAATCCAAAATGCAGATGCAATATATATTTTTTTTTGTATTTTTTTCATAATCTGAAATACTACATAATGCATTTTAAAATAAGATAGAAATATTGCACCATACCAAAGCTAATCCTAATTAATTAAACTAAATATAAACTATTTTTGTGTTTTCGAAATTATATAAAGATAAAAATAAGGTACTATTTTTTTAAAATTGTTTTTTTATGAAAAGTACATAAACTAAAATACTTGTTTGTAATTTTTATTTTTCTTGTAAAAAAATAACATAAAAGAGTTAAAATGAGTTAAAATAGCTATATTAGGCCTAAATTAAATATTTACGTGCTAAAAGTATAAAATTTTTGGGAAAGGTCAAAAATCACATGTCTACACCAGATTTGTCTCCAAACCGGCGGAGGATAGGTACAATGCAAGGCAGCTAAGAAATTGCTACATGAGGTGCATATTGACCGACAAGCCTTGGAGGTGGAATGCCTGAATATCTTCAATGAGTTGAGGAGGTGTCAGCTGAACATCTTCTTCGAGGTACCGGAGGAGGCCAATGTTCATATGGTCAGGGAGTTCTATGCTAACTGCCCGGAGCATGAGAATGGGATTGTTACTGTGAGCAATACCCGGGTAAATGCATCCATCGAGGCCATCCGCAGGGTGTACCGGCTGCCAGTGTTCAAGGGAGAAGCTAATGCTTATCATACCTTTAGCCGATCAAGTGCCTTATGGGCAACTCTTCTTGAAACTATCTGTGTGTCACACAGAGACTACATATGGATAAAGCACAGGATCACACTTAACTCCCAATCTCTCAATTGGGAGGATAAGTGTTGGCTAACAATTATCAACAGTCGGTTGTTGCCCTCCAGCAATACGACCGATGTCAATCTACCACTAGCGGCGGCGATCTACTGTTTCATGGACCATAGGGATTTTGATGTGACTTGGCTCCTCCATGACGAGATGCTCATTAGATCACCTGAGTTACTCAAAGGCTTCTACTTCCCTTCTCTAGTCACCAGGTTGTGTCGTCTTGCTAGAGTCCCTGAAGACCTTAGGGTGGATAGGAAATTACCACTGAAGCCCCGTTCCTGGCAAGAAAAATCAGAATTGGGATAGAGCCGGTGGTGAATATTGATGAATCTGATGATGATGATGCTGAGGCAGCTGAGGTCCCGCCACCTCTGAAAGTTGACGAGGCAGGCCCATCACAGCCCCGCCGGAGTACCCGCATGATAGCTTTGGAGCATGAGATGGCTGGGTTGCATACCTCAGTCACTGATTTAGGTGCCTGCGTAGACACGGTGTCTGACCGGCAGGTGACATCGGAGAAGAAATTCTTAGGCTGGCTGAGAGCTCTGGGTCGTGCTTGCAATGTGAACTCAGACACCGTCTCCGATCAGGAGTGATCTTTCTGGGAAGTTCCTTTACCTCATTGTTCTTTAATTTTTTATGCCATGGGGACATGTCTACATTTTAAGTGTGAGGTGGGGGATACTTCAATGTATGTATATATTTGTAACAATTTTGTTGTTTGATTTCTTTTCGTATTTTGCTTTAATTATTTTTGGTGTTTTGAGTAACAGTCTCATTAGGTAAGTTAAAGTAGGTAAGTGACTGGTCCCGACGACAGATCTCTTTCGACGGGGTTCTTGAGGGACTAAGCCGAGAAAAAAAGGGGAATATGGAGACTCTTCCTGATGACGTATCCTTTAGACAATTTTCTTGAAGGAAGTAAGTCTAGAGAAAAGACCAAAAAGATTTTTTTTTATATTTTATTTTTAGGTAGTGTAGTAACTCCCCCTTGGTTTTTCTTTGGGCCACGGTTCTTTTCCAAGGGTTTAGTTTGAACCGGGTGTAGGTAGTTTTTGTTTATTTTGTTTGTTTGTTTTAGTTAGCATCAATGGGCTAAGAGAGGAAATAGTAAGAGAATCCCTTGGCGTTGGTACACCTGAACACAATCGACACTAGAGTGTAACGCCCAGTCTCAATGGTTGAATCTTGCTAAAATGCCTTAAAAGTTGTATGTTTGTAGCTAACTTGAACACTCAAAAGAGAATGTCTTGATAAATCAATTCGGAGTGAGTCATGTGCCATGTGTGTCTAAGCTATATTGTATTCTATGCTTTACATTTGATGCCTAGACTTGCCATGTGTGTTTGCAAAGCGAAATAGTAGCTTCATTCAGTCTTAGAAGTGATATAGGCATTTCTTTGTTAAGCCATATATATATAATGTAAACCCACCTGAATGTACTACATCTTAGTTAACCACGTTGAGCCTATAAGCCTATTTCTTTGGCAACCACATTGTGAATCTTACCCAATTGTTTGAATAGCCTTCTGTTTGAACCATTTTACCTCCCATAAGCACTTGAATGATATTGAAATTATGCAAAAGCAAAAGTGTAGGGTGGTGATGTGGTTTTTGAGTGGAAACATCGAAGTAGAGAAAAGGTGCATAGTTTTGAAGATTAAAAGAATAAGAACCACAGGAAAAAAAAGAGTAAATGTAGTAATCGATAAGTGGTGGTTTGTTACAATTGCACCTAAAGGAATGGGCTGTTATAAATGAATTGTGGGGAATGTCTGGTTGACATAAGAATGATATGGAATGTTATGGTGTTGTGTATTAAAAGTGCTTAGGGAGGCTAGTCACTATATCCAAATATATCCTACTCATCCCTTAGCCTACATTATAACCAAATGAAGTCCTAATTGATCTTAGACTGGATAGGCTCGATGAGTAGAGTATTACACTACGGGCAAGCCTATGGTGCATCTTTGTGGCATGTGAATGTTCTTTTTGAGAGTGAACGAATTTTGTCTATCTAAGTTCCTAATTGGTCTAAATATCATTATATGTGGAACTACTCTCTTGTGTGATGTGGGGGCATGTGATTCACAAAGGAAAGGTAAGTCTTGACTCTTGTATAGAGTAGTTTGAGTAAGTGCAAATGTTGCATGGTACGAGAGATTCGACTTTTGAGGTAAAGGTTGTTCACTACTAGGTGCAACTTTGGTAAATTGTTCAAGGTGTGAGTCATTGAGGGAAGAGCTTAGGGAAGGAACTTTGATAGAGTGTGGTGGATTGCTAGAGGACTAGCAATGATTTAAGTGTGGGGTGTTGATATTAGGCTATATAGATGATATTTACACCTTAATATTACCATGTTTTATTGTTGTTTTATAGGTAAATTGATAACAAAATGCTCTAAATGGTGTTCTTTTGCTTCGCAGGGAATATTCTAAGTGAGGAAGTACTACAGAGTGTTTTGGAGGCAATAATGTGAAGAAAACACCCAAAAAGAAGTACCCGAGCACAAAGAAACAAAAAAAAGGACTGAGTGAATTCCACCGCGATCGCGGTGGAATCGCGGCAGACCAAGTGTTCGAGGCAGAATGTTCAATGTTCACCGCGGTTGAGTCGCGGTCTTGCCGCGACTGCGGTGAACTGTTCACGTGCCAGAAAGTTCGGGGATCAAAGTGTAAATCGGGGAAAATTTGTTCCAAACCCTTATAAAATTTAGAAGCTCGCCCAAGAAAGGTTTAATCTTGTTTTTAGACTACTTTGAAGGCAAGAACAAGTATGAGAAGATCAACCAAACATCAGAGTTTGTCTATCTCCTTTTATTTTCTTGCAATTACCCATTATGAATAATTTAGTAGTTTTATCTTGTTTTGTCATGAGTAGCTAATTTCCTAGCCTAAAGGTTTGATGGAACCTATTGAAGGATGAAATTCTTGTTATGTTAATATAATTTACCCAGTTTAAATCTCCTATTTGTTCAACTTCGTGCATGTTGTAGTTAATTGACAGGATCCTCAATTAGTTGTGCCTATTTAGTGTGCATAACTCGGGAGAGAGTGCATATTTAGGTAATTGTTGAACAATACCACTTCTAAAGTATATGAGGGATCAATAACTGAGGGTTTAAAGGCGGGATTAGAGATAACGAATTCTTGGGTGTAATCTAAAGTGGGCTATAATAAATAAAGCCAGCTAGCATAACTTGGGAGAGTGCGTTTAGTAAATTATCGTGATTACTCGGGAGAGATTTACGGTAATAAGAGTGCTCATGTGTGGAACTACTTTCTTGTGTGAGGTGAGGGCATGTGATTCACAAAGGAAAGGTAAGTCTTGACTCTTGTATAGAGTAGTTTGAGTAAGTGCAAATATTGCATGGTACGAGAGATTCGACTTTTGAGGCAAAGGTTGTTCACTACTAGGTGCAACTTTGGTAAATTGTTCAAGGTATGAGTCATTGAGGGAAGAACTTAGGGAAGGAACTTTGATAGAGTGTGGTAGATTGCTAGAGGACTAGCAATGATTTAAGTGTGGGGTGTTGATATTAGGCTATATAGATGATATTTACACCTTAATATTACATTGCTTTATTATTGTTTTATAGGTAAATTGATAACAAAATGCTCTAAATGGTGTTCTTTTGCTTCGCAGGGAATATTCTAAGTGAGGAAGCACTACGGAGTGTTTTGGAGGCAATAATGTGAAGAAAACGCCCAATCAAGAAGTACCCTAGCACAAAGAAGCAAAAAAAAAGAACTGAGTGAATTCCACCGTGATCGCGGTAGAACCGCGGCAGACCAAGTGTTCGAGGCAAAATGTTCAACGTTCACCGCGGTTGAGCCGCGATCTTGCCGCGACCGCGGTGAACTGTTCACGTGCCAAAAAGTTTGGGGACCAAAGTGTAAATCGGGGAAAATTTGTTCCAAATCCTTATAAACTTTAAAAGCTCGCCCAAGACATGTTTAATCTTGTTTTTAGACTCCTTTGAAGGCAAGAACAAGTATGAGAAGATCAACCAAACATTAGAGTTTTTCTATCTCCTTTTATTTTCTTGCAATTACCCATTATGAATAATTTAGTAGTTTTATCTTGTTTTGTCATGAGTAGCTAATTTCCTAGTCTGGGGGTTTGATGAAACCTATTGAAGGATGAAATTCTTATTATGTTAATATAATTTACCCAGTTTAAATCTCTATTTGTTCAACTTCGTGCATGTTGTAGTTAATTGACAAGATCCTCAATTAGTTGTGTAAGTATATGAGGGATCAATAACTGAGGGTTTAAATGCGAGATTAGGGATAACGAAACCTTGGGTGTAATCTAAAGTGAGCTGTAATAAATAAAGCCAGCTAGCATAACTCGGGAGAGTGCGTTTAGTAAATTATCGTGATTACTCGGGAGAGATTTACGGTAATAAGAGTGCTCATGTGTGGAACTACTTTCTTGTGTGATGTGAGGGCATGTGATTCACAAAGGAAAGGTAAGTCTTGACTCTTGTATAGAGTAGTTTGAGTAAGTGCAAATGTTGCATGGTACGAGAGATTCGACTTTTGAGGCAAAGGTTGTTCACTACTAGGTGCAACTTTGGTAAATTGTTCAAGGTGTGAGTCAATGAGGGAAGAGCTTAGGGAAGAAACTTTGATAGAGTGTGGTAGATTGCTACAGGACTAGCAATGATTTAAGCGTGGGGTGTTGATATTAGGCTATATAGATGATATTTACACCTTAATATTACCATGCTTTATTATTGTTTTATAGGTAAATTGATAACAAAATGCTCTAAATGGTGTTCTTTTGCTTGGCAGGGAATATTTTAAGTGTGGAAGCATTACGGAGTGTTTTGGAGGCAATAATGTGAAGAAAACGTCCAATCAAAAAGTACCCGAGCGCAAAGAAGCAAAAAAAGGACTGAGTGAATTCCACCGCGATCGCGGTGGAACCGCGGCAGACCAAGTGTTCGAGGTCGAATGTTCAACGTTCACCGCGGTTGAGCCGCGGTCTTGCCGCGACCGCGATGAACTTTTCACGTGCCAGAAAGTTTGGGGACCAAAGTGTAAATCGGAAAAAAATTGTTCCAAACCCTTATAAACTTTAGAAGCTCACCCAAGATAGGTTTAATCTTGTTTTTAGACTACTTTGAAGGCAAGAACAAGTATGAGAAGATCAACCAAACATCATGGTTTTTCTATCTCCTTTTATTTTTTTGCAATTACCCATTATGAATAATTTAGTAGTTTTATCTTGTTTTGTCATGAGTAGCTAATTTCCTAGTCGAGAGGTTTGATGGAACCTATTGAAGGATGAAATTTTTGTTATGTTAATATAATTTATCCAGTTTAAATCTCTATTTGTTCAACTTCGTGCATGTTGTAGTTAATTGTTAGGATCCTCAATTAGCTGTGCCTATTTAGTGTGCATAACTCGGGAGAGAGTGCATATTTAGGTAATTGTTGAACAACATTACTCCCAAAGTATATGAGGGATCAATAACTGAGGGTTTAATGGCGGGATTATGGATAACGAAGCCTTGGGTATAATCTAAAGTGAGCTGTAATAAATAAAGTCAGCTAGCGTAACTCGGGAGAGTGCGTTTAGTAAATTATCGTGATTACTCGGGAGAGATTTACGGTAATAAGAGTGCTCTTGATTGATAGAGATGATTATTGGGTGAATCTATGTGAAACATAACCGGAAGGGATTCCAATAATAGGGGAAATCATAACCTTAGAACCTTATCTTAATTGTTTACAACTCAATCATAGTTAGTTTTCAGTTGCTTATTTATATTCATTCGTAGTTAGTAGAAATATCCTCCACTGTTATTCAAACATTTGGGAAATTGATTCCGTAGAATTTTGTAAGTCTAACGAAAGTTATTGATAGGTTAATTCTTTGTGGGTTTGACTCTGCTTTTTGTATTGCATAATTGGGCGTTATCAATATGCTTCTAATAAGTAATGGAGAAAAGAAACGACAGCACCAGCTGTTTTGTGCTCGAAAACTCGGGTTAATATTTTGTACGTGACTGTTCAATATGTGGTTTTATACCATTCATTATCTTGTTTAATGATGGGTTTTGTTTAACATCAAACACCTTTTGTGAATAATTGATGGCTAAAGCCGTTAGTGGAATTATATAGCAATTTGCAAACGAGATTCTGAAAAGTTTAGTTGTCCCGTCTATGCATTAGCTCTCGTGTCTAATAGGCAGAGGTACAATTCGAGGAAAGGTTGGATGGCCAGTAGGTCATTAGTTCCAAACTGTTAAAATATCCAAATTTGTTGAGGGAATTACGGGTGTGCATTATTCGGATTAAACCGAACAAAACCTTTGGAATGGTTTTTAATTTTTTTTGTTTGGTTTTGGATTGAAGAATTAAAAAAATGGTTTTTAAGTTTGGTTTCGGATTTAAGAAAGTAAGAACCGAAAAACAAAAAAAAACGTAATATATATGCATTATTCGGATTAAAACCGAACCAAACCTTTGGATTGGTTTTTTACTTTTTTTGTTTGGTTTCGGATTGAAGAATTAAAAAAATTGGTTTTTAAGTTTGGTTTCGGATTTAAGAAAGTAAGAACCGAAGAACAAAAAACACGTAATATATATATATATATATAGAAATCAAAAAATTTAGCAAAAAACTCAGAAAACTATTATTATCATTGCAATATTGATTTAAAAACGAAAAACGTAATTAAGTTTTTAAAAAAAATTGAGGTCGGAACTCGGAATATAGAAAAATAATCAGATAATTAGAAGCTAGATCGATATTTGATAACTAATTGTTTGATAACATTAGGGTTGCTCACGGTTTGACGGAAAACCGATCCAAACCGAAAACCAAATCAAACCGATTAAGTAAACCGATATTTTTTTTGATTTGGATTGGTTTTGGTTTTAAATTTTAAAAACCGATAATATTTGGTTTAGTTTTGGTTCTATTATAAAAAAAATCGAAAAATAAACCGAACCAAACTGATTAACTATATACAAAATTTAATAATTATTCATATACAATATAATATCTTTTTCTAAATAATTTTAAATATTTTATGCAATTTAATTGTTATTTTGAATTTTGATTTATCCTATTTATATCTTAAAAGATTGCCTAAGCCCAAAACAATAGAAATCGGCCAATTTTCTTTTCCTTAAGAGACTTTAATTCTCTAACCCTCCGCACATACTTTTGCCTAACAGAAGAGTTAAAAAAAATCCTACCATAAAAGTAAAGAAAGCAAACTCAAATTGCAGGACTACAATGGCTAAAGCTTGAGAAAGCCAACTTTTAGTTCATTTTTTTGTTCATTCTTTTCATATAATTAAAGAGGTCAATAAATTTTCAGTTCCGAAAGAAATATATAAAAAAGCATAAATTTAGCAAATTATTTTCAGATTATTGTATAGTGTTGTTTCACTATTATCGACTTATTATTAGCTTACTAAGAACCGAAAAACCGAACCAAACCAATGACAACCAAACAAATGGTTTGTATTTAATTTGGTTTGGTTTTGGTTTTAAAATTTTTTGGTTTTGATTTTAATCAAAAATTGATCAAACCGAACCGTGAACACCCCTAGATAACATGACAACTGAGTTGAATTTTTCATTTTAAAATATTACGGAAATGAAAAGGCTAACCTTCGGCAACTTTGAGGTCTTCCTTGAGTCTGAGAATCTCTAATTTACGCTCTTTTGCCTAATAATTCAAAAATTTACAATTAATTCAAATTCAAATTCGTCACACGCAACTTCTACGAGATAAGTGAAAGTATCAAAACGAAAAATTAAACGAGATTGATCGAACTTTTCGTTTCCATTTTAGAGCATCATCGGAGTAAGGAGGAGGAGCGGCAGGTTGAGGAACGGCAGCGGAGGAAGAAGGCGGCGGCTGCCGTGGTGGTGGTGCCGGAGGTTTTTGGAGAAGCTTTGATCGGACGAGCGCCATTGCGATCGCCAGTTTTAGGGATTCATCTGAGGCGCTCTTCGGTTGCTCTCTCACAATCTCCATTTCTCTCTCGCACTGTGGAAATGGCGGGAGTAAGCTGGAACATTTGCAGCTTTTATACTCCCTTTTATAAATAGAGAAAAAAATTAAATCCAGCATAAAATATACTAACATTGTTTAGTTAAATGGATTGAAAAAATAATTTTGTGAAACTAATGAAGCTTTTAGTTAGAATAAATATTCCTACGTAGTTAATACAATATTTGATTATCGATATTAAATAATATTTTACTCATATTAAGTTATGCAGAAATCTATGCATTACTTTTTGCAATATAGACATGGAATAAGGTATTCCATGAGCAATACAAATATAAAAACACACTTTAAATAAGAATATCTTATTATTCATGGATAACAATTTATATATTATTATTGATTATATAAGCCATTCATTGTTATTGGAGGAGAGTTTTTGAGCAATGGTAAAGTTGTCTTCATGCGATCCGTAGGTCACGGGTTCGAGCTGTGAAAGCAGCTAGTAATCCTTTGGGGTACGACCATTCACCTGACCATGTGTGAACGCGAAATGCATTGTGGACTGAGCTGCTCTTTTTTTCAAGTCATTCATTGTAATGACCCAAATTGTAATATAATATGATATTGATACACATAATAGTATGGTTTTTTTTAACTGATGTGATGTCATACATACATGCATACATACATATATATATATATATATAAAGTACAAAATTATAGGATGTATTTAACTTGTGATTCAAAGGGTGTGTCTGTATACTCTCCTTATTTACTTAAATTTCACCATTTATAATCTTAACTGACTCTCAAAAGGTGAAATGGAACATCAATGTTAGGATGTTCTTGGTAAATACAAAATGTGCAATTTTTAGACAATACATAGATGTTGGAACTATTGCAATATCTCCATATAGAGAGGGATATTACTTCATGCGTCTGAGCTCTTTACTAAATCTAAAATTACTTTTTAAGTTCATTTTCGTTTGTCAATAAGTTACTTTTTTCATCAAGTGTCCTGCACTTCTTGAGCGGAAGGTCTATCGGAAACGGTCTACCGAAAACATGCATTTCTTGAGCGGAAGGTCTATCGGAAACGGTCTACCGAAAACAACACGTACACATCACCCTTCCAAAACCCAACTTGTGGGATCACACTGGGTTTGTTGCTAAATAAACTCTAAGCTCCCATTTGGGACACAACATACTCTGGAGACAAACAGAGAGCATACCGATGTACAGAAATATAAAAGCACCAACAGATGACAGTTACGATTTCAAATCTTCCTTCAAAAATGGTAAATAAAGGCTTAAGCAGTTGCAGATTGCAGTATGAACTCACAAGTTTGACAAAACTTTTAATTTAACTAGTCAAAAGAGAAAAATAAATAAATAACTAATGGAATACAAAATGGCTTCTTTGCCTAGAGCAATTATGGAATTTGGTTAACCAATCTCAAAAGGCAAAATCTTTCTTTGAACACACTACTTTCACCTTGGAAAAATATACAACTCACTTGACATCAACCTGGTCTTGACTGCACCAACTTCAACAATAAACAGCGATTCAGTTGGCTCTACTCCGGGCATAAACAAGAAAGGCTGAAAAGTGAGTTTGAGTACATTCCATCTACTGAGGTTACAGAAAATCGCACTTCACGAAGAGTTGAGCTTTTATTGGAAAAGTGTTTTGCACGCCTCGACATCAGGTGCTTGTGAATCCAACACGGCTTGGCCTGTAGGACTAGAGCTAATAGCTCCCATTGTAGCTGTAAATACGTCTTTCTGGTATAGATCATCAGTTACCTCCTTCAGGATCTCATTAACCACCTTGAAGTCCAATGCTCCCGCCAAAACTAGTCTAGCAATTATCTCCCCAAAATTGGCCGGTGCTTTTGGTAAATCCATAGCAAGGTCATCCAGCAGAGAGGCAAAGTTCAACAATCCAGTGCCCAAGTCCCCAGCGGTAAAAACCTTCTTAACAAACAAATATTCGAGAAGATGTGCAACTGGTTCAACACGTGGAGGGCTTTTGTCTAGACCAATTGATATGGCTTCTTTGACAACCTCAGGATGGTAGGCTGGGGATTTGAGTTCCTCAACACATTGCAAAGCTTCATCAAGAAGCCGAACACTGAAATATTCCTCCAGAAGAGCTACTGTTTTTCTCTTTAGTTCATCAGGATTCGACCTTGCCGCAGGAGCCTGGGGTGCCTTTTCGGCTACTGGAGAAACAGTTGCTGGAGGTCTAGCTGGTCCAGGAACATGTGATGCAGGCTCCGTGCCAAAACCATAGCCCAATGGGCGAGCAGGAGGTGCACCGCTACCTTGCAAGAGGGCACTAGGCCTACCACTCACAAAGCCACCACTACCCTGAGGCAGAAGCCTTGGGTTCAATGAGGGCGACTTGCCGACCAGTGGTGGCGGACCACGTCCACCAGGCTGCACCATTGGTCCATTACCTCTCGGCATCGACCGGGATCTAGGAACCTCCCAGTTGTCATTATCCATCCCAGGCATACCGGGCATCTTCCTAGCTCCCGGCATTCCAGGCATCATACCACCAGTCCCTGGCCGATTCATGGGATAGCCGCCAGGACTCAAGCTGCCTTGAGGACTCGGAGGACCACGAGAATTTCTCATGCTTGCAGTGGCACCAGGACGCAACCCCAAGGTCTTCTCCGCTTCTGTATGAATCTCAGTGATGGTTTTTGCTTTCACCTGTGCAAAAAGGAAAGAATATTACCACGTCAAGAGATAATTCTACGACATGAACAGGCAACAAATACATGATAGAATGATGTGTCACCTCTTCCCGCCTAGGGACCCAGTTATTGGAACGTAAATCCAGCACATCACGAACCATAAACCTTAAACGTGGAACCAACTGAGGGTTTGTAGATAGTTCCTTCAACCGGTTAAAGTACACATCGTTGATGCGCCTTGACTTTTGGTTCTCATCAAGCTGCTTGCCAATGGTGTTGAAGAACTGGCAAATGGCTTCAACATTCTCTTCTTCCGGACAACTTTTGGGATCTTGTCCTAATAGCTCCTGTTGAATAAAACCAGCAAAGACAAGGTACAGTTCAAGGTATTAAAGACAGCAATCAGCATGGAAACAAATAGACCTGAGCAAAAGGCAAGAAATTACAACCTGAACGATGTGATGAACAATCTTTTCAGGGACCATCTTTTGCTTCAAAAGCTCTCCGATAAGCCGTATATTGCCAAGAGTGCGCAATTTTATCAACCTTTCTTTGTCCTTGCGTTCTGACTCCTGCTCCGGGGCTGTCATTTGCCTCGCCTCTTCTCGCAGATTGGCAGCACCTTCAAATGCCTCCTGACAATTATTCAATAGAACACGCTTGAATGTAATCTCTTTGCCACCAGGCTCATCAGAAGGAAATGGAGGAAGCTTTTCATTGAGATCAGAACACAGCTGGGCATACATCGGGCAAAATGTAGGTTCCAATACAGCCTTGTCAAATATCAAGGAAATAACACCCTGGAGTGAAGATAAAAACACATTAAATTTCCACGGCAGAAAAGGGAAAATTTAAGTGAGCAAAAAACACAACGAAAGAGAGGGGTATCCTGGAGAAAGGAAGACAGACCTTTAGAATGTCTGCACTTGTTATCCCTGAATCTATCAATTGACCTTTGAGGAGATCAAACTTCTCTGGAGTCAGCTTGTTGAGTATACTGCAAATCAATATTAGTTGGAATCAACGAGTCAGACAAAATCCATATCTCCAAATAATGCCGTAAATGTTTCTCGAATAATCAAACTTTTGAAACCAAGAACCTCATGTATCCTTCCTTACTTGTCACTCACACACAAAAACACACACAAAAGAGAAAGAACGAACCCCGTGCATAAAGCATCCAGAATAAATGCATATTAACATCTTCTCTCTGCAATTACAGTGCACTGATGAAGTAGTTTAATGGGCAAATGACAGCATATCAATGGAAGTTCTGTGTCGTGTTCTAAATGTAAGAGATACCGAGACATTAACAAAATAAGGCAATAAAGTAGTGAATATGGGAGACCAAGAGATGGACAGCGAGACAGAGAGACAAAGAAAGAAAGATGAACCACGAATAAGCAAATATGTATTGTTAAATGCATAACTATTACAGAGAGAAAATTACCCCTTCACAGTCTTCAAAACGCGATCTTTGTCAGAGAGATTGCCTCTTCGAGCTGACCATGGCAGCTCAGCTTTGGTTAGTGTAGGAGCAGGTCCTCCCTGATTTACAAGCAAAAATAAAGGTTTCTGAGATCAAGAACCGAAGATAGCGTCATATCATATAATATAGTTCTTTCAAAATCATAACAATGCCCCTGCTATTACTAAAAGGAAATTATGCGAAGAAATAGACATATCCTCTTCATCCGAGTAATTGTCTTTTAAATTATTATAATAATTGAATAATAGACGATATTAGTGCATCACTTCCACCTAATTCTACATACATGGAGTAAATTGCAAAGAAATAATATAGCCCAATTATTGAAGTTCCTGGTCCACCACTACATTTGAGCAAGGTATTGTATAATGATTAACTAATGAACTTCTCTTCATTTTCTTCACTCTCATTTTCAGACGGGACTTTAGAAAGCGTGGAAAGGGTGTCTACCGGTTTGTAGTAGCAAAAAAGCCAGATAGTTTTCCTAACAGAGGTTCTTAACATAAGAAACGGATGTGTTCTGGAAACAATACAAAAGGCAGTAGATTAAGATGTACCCCTCGGTTGGGAGAAATTTGAGTTCTTGCAAACTGTGAGCTAAGTTGTTCTTGCCGGCCACCAAACTCTCTGTTTTCTCGGAGCGCGTCCCATGATCTGTCATCCACGGGGGCAGCAAATTGTGCTGACTTGCTACGCCAATCACGACTGTCTGGCTCAGAATAACGAGTCTGAGACTGGACCTGCACCTATAGAAACACAAATGAGACAACGTGTGGCAACAGAAAATTGCATACTGAAAGTGACAAAAAAGAGACATTTTTCAAATGAAAGAAGGGAAAGTATTTCTGTGTGGACAAACAACTAAAAGAACAGCATGCCCACTCTGTTTCCTTGTGCATGTGCTGTGTATTGTGGGTGGGGTGTCCATGTCATCAGAAAAATCAGAAGGGGAAAATATAACCTTTTTAACAGATACTCACATTAGTGTCTGCACGACCTCGACTGGCATCTTCACCAAACAGTTCAGATTCAACTTCTTGTTTGACTCTAAAAATATCATCCGAAATGTCGACCACCTAGGCGGGAACAATCAACCCAAAGGGAAAACCATAAGGAGATGCAAATAAAGGATAACATATAACATAAAATGATCATCCTCGCGCTTTTTTCCCTTGGGGGGGGGGGGGGTAAACACAATCCTCATTTTTCCTATCCTTAGTGGCTGGGGCAGGGGGCTTAGTAGGAGAAAGGGCATTCTTGTTATTCCACATCTAACTAGCAAAAGCTAAAGCCCAATAACAACATCAACCAAAACTAGAAAGATATGAATATTACCTCCCTCAGTTGCAGCAGCTGATCTCGAGTATACCTAACCCGTTCACGGCCCTCAAAACGAGAGTCTCCAGTCTACAAAGATAAAAGGATAGTCAAGACATGTATCATAAAGGGAGTTTTTAAATTGAATCTCAACAATGAAAGAAAAGGGCATTATCAAGTAAATGCCATGGGTCACAATAGAAACATCCACGTAAGGAGAGCTGGTTAAAAAAAGATACTTCAAGATCAAATGCAAAAGCCAGAATATGCAAGAGAATGGTGTAATTAAGGTAAAATCAAGCAAAAGAATTTGACAGCAGATCTTAATAGCATCCGGAATTTGCACACTAGCTACATAGTCGAATCAGCCATGGGTCAGAGGTCACTCTGCCAGATTTAACAATGAGCAGATCTCTATATTGACAAAGGATTAGACAATTATGGTTACGCAGAAAAGGAATAAGGTATCAAATACTGGTCACAATTCAATAAACAAGCTCATTACAAAGGGCTCCTTAAGTATCAATCTCAGGGAAAGACTAAATAATTCTCAATCACAAGCAGCTGTTTCCTTTAGAGCATTCTGAGATATAAAGAAAAGGAAACATTGCTTCTTCCTCAAGCTCTCAAGTGGCAAGTAGAATTTACTGCAAATAACCAAGTGGTCCACTTTGTCTGTGATTCTGTCTTCCCAAATCACCCTTCCTTCAAAGCATCTATATTAAACTCCTATATAAAGATCTCCAAAGGCCACGCAGCATTTCTACTACTATATGACGCACACCAATTTTACCAGGGGAAAAAAGCAACCAAATGATAACTAGAGTGCATATAAACAGCATAGCTTCTCTGGACTTCTTTCAATGGGTCACAATTAATAAGAATTCAATGTTAGTAGGGTCTTTATGGGCAATCCAATACTCCTTAGTTGACCACCTAAAGCCTACAAATTTTTCTCCGTCCATATTTACAGCAGAAACACATCTTAAGTGAGCTGCCAAGAATTAGGACGTTAAAAACAAGAATAACTGCAGAAATAATACATATTGGTGCATGGACATTTCCACACTATCTAAAAGCCCCAATTCCACAACTTAAAAAACAAGGCAAAATAAACATTCTAGAACACAAATGAACCCCAATAAGTAAAAGAACTAATTTTTCAATTTTTTTGAGAAAGAAGTAACAAGAACTATTTTTTACACGGATACCCAACCAAGAATGAATTGGAGCTATAAATTATGCGAATTCCCAAACAAGAGGTCATGAGCTGTCACACTTTCCACAACACATAACAGAAAACACCATTACCATCAAGAAACAGATTTAAAAAATTATGCATGTAAAATCTAATTTTTACTCTCCCTACATCAAAAAGACACCATAAAATGATAAATAATTAAGATCATGCGACTAATATGTATTGGTAATCGTTACTGTAACAACAGATACCAGCATTATCATCAAGAAAAAGAAAATCCACGGATAAAAACAAAACTTTTATTTATTACAACAAAACTACACATGCAAACATCCAATTTTAGTAACTCTACCAGCAAACGGATCCATAAAAACATGAGACAACGTTTAACCATTACATACCACCATAATCATCAAGAACCAGAACACCCATGAATAAACCACAAATCATCAATTTTTATGTCAATTTTTCCCAAAGTTGTACATGTAAAAACTCACCTTTTAATCATTCTGCCAATAAACAGACATAAAAGAACAAAAACCGAGAACATTAGACAACTTATTTTATGACCGAGAAATCAGTCTGGGCCAACTCTTAGCACCAACCACAGCCAAAGAAGGGGATAATTGGCCCCGCCGCTCTACCCTGCTACGCAAACCAGTGTCCTAAGTCACAAATCCCTCAACCTTTGCCACTTGAGGCGAATAAGACAACTTATATTGACAAATAAGACTTAACACAAGCTACACAAAAAACAATATCAGATTCAAAAAAATCAAAGCTTCACCAAAAAAAAAAGCAACAAAAAAAACAAAAAAAAAAACATCAAAGCAAACCAAAAGCAGCTAAAAACACCCAATAAAGCCATATATCCAAATATAAAAACAAATACTCAGATTTTTAATGATTCTGCCGCATTAAACAGACCCTTTTCATTTTCATATTCGAGAAATCCCCGAGGATAGTGGGGCGCAATTGTACGCTCGGTGGATAATGGGCCCACCCCTCTACCCTTCTTCACTTAATACCAGTCTTTTGTTATGCGGAGGGGTCCGAACCATATATTGGTTAACAAGACTTAACACAAGCTCCACAAAAACAATATCAGATTCAAAAAAATCAAAGCTTCACAAAAAAAAGCAACAAACAACACAAAGCAAAGCCATCAAGCAAACCAAAAGCAGCGGAAAACACCCAATAAAGCCATATATCCAAATTAAAAAAATTACTCAGATCTTTAATCAATCTGCCATTAAACAGACCCTTTGTCTTTATAGATATCCAAGAAATCTCCGAGGCTAGTGGGGCTCAATTCTAAACTCGGTGGGTAATGAGCCCACCCCTCTACCCTTCTTCACTTAATACCAGACTTTTGTCATACGGCAGGGTTCGAACCTTATATTGGTAAATAAGACTTAACACGAGCTACACAAAAACAATATCAGATTCAAAAAAAAATAACCAAAAAAGCAACAAACAACCCAAAAACAAAGCCATAAAAAAGAGCTGAAAACACACAATGAAAAAGCCATACATAAACACAAGCTATACAAAACAATATCAGATTCAAAAAAATCAAGATTAACCACACAAAACAAACAGCAAAAAAAGCCATTAAGATAACAAAAGGAGCTGAAAACACTCAATAAAGACATACCCAAATACAAACTACACAAAACAATATCAAAATTTAAGAAAATACACAGATCTGAAAAAAGATTGAACCTTGAAAGAAGGAAGAGAGGAAGAACCGCCGCCATGTGGACGAAGCAAAGGGAGATCAGAATTAGCAGATGAATGGCCCACAAGCACTCTGCTTCTGTTACCACCACCACCACCACCACCTGGTCTCAAACTTATCACCGTCTGATCAGCCTGCATACCTCAATTAATTCTCCACCGTCCGATTAATTCGAACACCTCTTTCAAATAAAAATCTTAAATCCTCCACCCAAAAAACAAGAATACCCAAACTGATATAAAAAGGTGTAATTATACAGAATGTGAATATAGAGATAGATTTGTATATATATATATATATATAAAGGGATGAAACTTTTTAGAGAGAGAAAAGGAAAGAGTATTTCCTCTCTCTGCTAGGAGAAGGAATGAGGGGAAGAGAAGGTGAGGCTGTTTATGAGAAGAAAGAGTGGAAACCCTTGTGTAAGGGTATTTTGGGTATTTTGGGTATTTTAAATTTTTTTGATGGACATTATTTGGGTACATTTTAGGAAATATGTGAATATTTTGACTATTTTGCCCTTGGGCTATGTTTCAAAGTTTGCTTTTGGGCCAATGAAGTTTTTGATATAATTGACTATAAAGACACTTTCTGGCAGGTCAAAAATTAGAAATAATCTAGATATTAATTCTATATATATAGTAATTTGTATAATGTGGTGGATTCGAAAGAATTGATGATAGTAATAATTTTAGCTTGCAAAAGTTATACAATAACAGTTTTGTTTGATTTTTTCTAAATTGTCACTCAGTTTATCGTTAACTTTCTATATAAAGATAATGATACTTGAAATTACAAGTAAAACGACAAAACTTATAGATAAAGTTAGAAAATTTGTTGTTCTACGTACGTGTAAATCAAATATAAGATGACTTACTTAAAGTAATATCAGTATACATGTATGTTTTAATATAATCTACCTATATTTTGACAATTTCGGTTGTCTATCTAAATTATCACTTATTTTATTGTTAACTTTCTATATAGAAATTATGGTACTTGAAATTACAAGTAAAACGATAAAAGCAACGATATAGATAAGACTAGATAGTTTGTTATTCCACATGCACATCAAATGTAAGATGACTTACTTAATGTAATATTAGTATGTATGCATGTTTAATTTAACATAATCTACTTATATTTTAATATTTTCAATTGTCTTTTTTAAATTGTCACTTTCTATATATAGATTATGGCACTTGAAATTACAACTAAAACGAAAACCAGAAAGTTTGTTACTCCAGGTTTACATCAAATATAAGATGACTTGCTTAATGTAATATTAGTATAACAAAGGGGTTACTCTGATGGTAAGCAACTCTCACTTCCAACTGAGAGGTTGTGAGTTCGAGTCTCCCCAAGAGCAAGGTGGGAAGTTCTTGGAGGGAAGGATGTCGGGGGTCTATTTGGAAACAGTCTCTCTACCCTAGGGTAGGGGTAAGGTCTGCGTACATACTACCCTCCCCAGACCCCATACCCCACTAAGTGGGATTATACTTAATATTAGTATACATATATCTTTTAACATAATCTACATATATTGTGTAAAAGTGACATGAGACATTTAATAATTTTACCTATACTGGTAGGGCTCAACTTGGATTCACTCAATTCATATGTGAGACACTGACATCTTTTATTTTTATTCATCTATTATTATCTAGTATTCATTTTGTCCTATGTATTTATATTTGTCACGGTGATATATAAGTTTTTCTAAAATTCTACTATCAAAGTGTTTACCCTAAAATTCGGATAATAATAAAATTTATAATATGGTTTTAACGATATGTGATTTTACCTAATATTTTAACCTTCATAACACACATTGCTTTTACGCTTGTTCTCGTGAGTATTTTTTGATTTCAGGAATCAACATGTCAAACTCTGATGCAGTACCCACTCACATTGATTCGGCCTTGATCTTCATGGCGAAAACGAACACGTAGCCGCCCCGGGAAATGGAGTGCCTCCAATCAATCCTGACACACTATATTCATACAGATCAAGGCAATATAATATTCCTCTCTTGTATCAACTTGTTGTTCTTTAATTGTTCCAATTTTATTAAGCTCGAGGGTTCATCACCTCGAGGGCACTGTCCAAGCACTAGTTTGCTTTATATCAATTTGCATCATTTATCTTTATATTTGTCAATTGATATTAGGTGAAATCACATATCCTTAAAACCACAATATAAATTTAATTATTATCCAAATTTTAGGGTAAATAATTTGGCGCCCACCGTGGGGCTGAGGATAATAGTGATTGCTTAATATATTAACCTTCATAACACACACAACTTTTACGATTGTTCTTGTGAGTATTTTTTGATTTCAGGAATCAACATGTCAAACTCCCAGGCAGTACCCACTCACACTAATAGTATCGGCCTTGGTCTTCATGGCGAAAACGAACACGTAGCCGCCCCGGGAAATGAAGTGCCTCCCATCAATCTCGACGCACCATATTCATACAGATCAAGGCAATATAATATTCCTCTCTTGTATCAAGTTGTTGTTCTTAATTGTTCCTATTTTATTAAGCTCGAGGGTTCATCAGCTCGGGGGCACTGTCCAAGCACTGGTTTGCGTTATATCAATTTGAATCATTTATCTTTATGTTTGTCAATTGATATTAGGTAAAATCACATATCCTTAAAATCATATTATAAATTTAATTATTATCCAAATTTTAGAGTGAACACAAAGTTTATATATAACGTCAAATGTCGTGTTGAGAAGTCTTTCTCTTTTAGTAACTAAATGATAATTTTAAAATTGATAATTTTGTATTTTTGGTGTATAGGAATTTAAGAATTAACTCCAACTTGATAGAATGATTTAAAGGAAAGAGAACTACGAATTTGATTTTAGAAAAAAAAAATGAAAAATATATGATGTACGTTCAACCTTGAGAGCTCTAAGTCGATAATCGAATATTGGTAACATTTCCTGGGAAGCCAAAATCGGCTGGACAATACTCAGCCTTTAGGTGAGTCTTCTGCTATCTCACCCTGTCCCTCCATAGACCAAAGCCAACAAAAGTATAATACTTTTCTTAAAGACCCAAGACATCAACATCACAAGGACAATCCCTTCTCTTGCATTTACATAAAGGACCTTGCTATAACCAACCTAGAAACCATTAACTCCCCCATTAACTCATATACACCCTTGGACAATAATTCTTACCAAACAAAAGCACATGACAACCCCTTAGTTGTAGCAGTAGTACCAGCGAAGGACAACAACAAAAAGCAATCTATGGATATAGACTCTAATATACCTACAAATAGCCAATCCCCCTCATTAATGCAAAACCTTAGTAGCGCACAGATTAACACCTCCAACTCTCATCTGCAAGCCTTCAGCCCCCTACAACAAAAACATAGTACAAATCAACTTCATTCCTTGTCAACCTCAAGTCATAACCCCATTAATGAACAAGACATCTTGACTCCTAGGATGGACAAAACTTTTGCAGCACATAATGGCCCTACTACCTTAGTAACGGATACAAATAGTTACTTACCCACTAGTAACGATTCCAACACTCCAAAAGACTCAATCCAAAGTAAAAACAAAACACAAGATGCCAAGGCTACCATACAACCACAACAGGAGGTACCCAAGGCCACGAAGAAATGTTTGGACGAGGCCACAACTCTCAAACCAACTCCAAACCCCTCTGATCTTCACTACAAGGCCCATACAACCAGACCATGCTCCCCAATCTTGGTTGGAATGGGGTCTCATGGGCCATGCTTTGAGCATAAGCCTACAACTAGAGGGGAGGGATCTTATAGTCCAAATAGGGGATCCATCCTACCTAGCACAGATTGTAACGGAAGGGATGCAACTAGGCCTAAACAATGTTATGATTCGCCCATGGATGAGTCCCCAACAGCCCCACCCCATGCAAATGAATCTAGGTCCACACCCATCTCCATGGAGCTCCCATGTATGGCTCTAACAGCCCACGTACAGCATGCCCAACCCCAACCTCCCCATGTACCCGTCCCATGCAAATCCCCAAACCCTAGCTCCTACCTTCCAAACTACTCTAGCCCAGCCAAACTCTCAACCCAGCAGCAGCACCCCCTTAGCCCCGCTGCCCAGAACAGTACCACCCTCACCCCTTCAAAGCTCGAGCCAAGCACAGATGGCTACTCTAACACTACAAAATCCGAGCCAAACTTTCATGGAAGAGGAGAAAGAAGAGGAAGAAATCCCAACAGAAAGAATAGTGGAGCACGGAGTGTTAAGATACCCAAAAACAATGGCCTTCCAAGCAAGAAAAGAAAAAAAGTTCATCTTAAGTTGCCCAGTGGATTTGAGGAAATGCTCCATCTCCATCAGGAAAGTGAATCCCTCAAACCTTTACCAGCATGCAGTGGTGTTAGTCCCAATAATGTTTACTCACTACTGGATGCAATGGGAGAGCATAAGGAACAGCCACAGTCCCACCAATAGCCATGAAAGGGGAGTATCAAGAAGAAACATAAGTATGAATATGATCATTTGGAACTGTCGAGGCGCAAATAGCGTAGAATTTAGATGAGCTTTTAGAGATATACTAGATTATCATCGACCTAGCATAGTGGCCTTACTGGAAACTAAAATGGAGGACCACCATGTCTTGGTCCAGGACTTCGGATAGTCTAGTCTCATCTAAATGCCTACTAATGGAAACTCGGGGGGCATTGTACTTATGTGGAACAACGGAGACACAATGGTCGACCAAATTAGTGGAATGGATCAGGAGATACACGCCATTGTAAAGATACGAAATTCAACAAAAAATTGGTTATGTTCTATTATTTATGCTAGTAACCTCTTGGAAGAAAGATCAATTCTATGGCATAACTTAAAAGTAGTAGCAAGTAACTATAAAGGTCCATGGCTAGTCGTGGGAGACTTTAATGAAGTCACTCGTGCCTCGGAAAAACTTGGAGGCTTACCCATAAATTACAATAGAGTATCAAAGTTCTTAGATTGTATGAACCAATGTGGCCTTGTGGATTTAGGATTTAAGGGGCCAAGGTTTACTTGGACTAACAAGAGCAAAAATTGTAAAAACGTAATTATGGAACGGCTTGATAGATGCATTGAGAACACGAAATGGTTAGAACTATTCCAAGAAGCTAATGTCAAGCATCTAACTAGAAGCCACTCGGACCATTGCCCAATCAAACTAGATTTTTTTAGAAGTTTCCTTACTAATAGCAATATCTTTAGAGTAGAAACTATGTGGCTTTCCCACCCCACCTTTAGAGCCTTGGTAGATAACTCTTGGTCTGACCAACCAAATATTACTAAAGCCATAGATAACTTATGTTCAAAAGCTATTGAATGGAACAAGAATATTTTTGGTAACATTTTCAAACGGAAGAGCAAAATACTAGCTAGAGTAAATGGCATCCAGACCTCACAAAACTACCCCCATAGTCAATTCCTCATAAACCTAGAAAACGAACTCTTACATGAGTACAATATTGTACTCAGGCAAGAGGAGGATTTCTGGAAGCTCAATTCCAGGGTTCAATGGATCTAGGATGGCAACGCAAACACAAAATTTTTTCATATCACCACCATGCAAAGAAGAAGAAAAAATAGAATTATTTGCTTAAAAGACGAAGCAGGGAATTGGCTCCAAGATTAAAAACCCATCAAAGACCTTATTATTGACTATTACAAAAACCTCTATACTACGGGTCACAACCAATCTCTGCTTAATAATATACACCCCTCATACAATTCTAAAATTAGTGACCAAGACCATCCTTACCTTAGTAGTATTCCTTCTACAGAAGAAATAAAAAGGGCATTAGATTCTTTTCAACCCTATAAAGCTCCGGGGCCGGATGGGCTTCACCCTTTCTTCTACCAAAAATACTGGAAGGAGACAAGCAATCATCTCATTAACTTTTGCCAAGACTCTTTCATATAAAAAAATGCTTAAAAGCATGAATAACACCTTAGTCTGTCTATACCTAAATGTCAAAATGCTGAAACTATCAGGCAGTTTAGACCTATAAGCCTTTGTAACACGACCTATAAGGTCGTCACTAAGATTATTGCTAACCGCATTAAAACACTCCTTCCCACTCTCATCCACCCTACATAAACTAGCTTTATTAAAGGTAGAAGGGCTGCGGATAATGCCCTGATCATAAATGAGGTCCTAGACCACTTCAGGAAAACTAAAGGGAAAAAGTAAAAATTGATGATTAAAATAGACCTGGAAAAAGCCTTCGATAAAATTGAATGGTCATTTGTTAGATTTTCCCTAAACTTTCTAAACTTCCCTCCTGACCTCATTGATCTTATAATGTCCTGCATCTCTACCACCACCACGGCTATACTTATCAATGGATCAAGAACTGATTTTTTTGAACCATCTAGGGGTATTCGACAGGGGGACCCCCTATCCCCGTATATTTTTATCATTTGCATGGAAATGCTCTCTAGGTTAATCAATCATGAGATCGACTGTTGTAGATGGATCCCAGTCAAAATAACTCCCAAAAGCCCGGAGCTTTCCCATCTTTTCTTCGGCGATGACCTTATACTCCTAGCTAAAGCCAACCAAAAGAGCTATAACTCTATCATAGACACTATCAACAAATTCTGCAATGCTTCTGGACAATCTATTAATTTTGAAAAATCAAAAATTGTGTTCTCCAGGAATACCCCTACGGGTCAAAAAGATCATATTAGCAGCTGCTTCTCAATGTGATATACTAATAACTTCGGTAAGTACCTAGGCTTCCCTATGCCCAATACCAATCCTACAAAAAAACTTCCAATTTATCCTAGATATGCTGAATAATAGACTAACAGGCTGGAAAACTAAGTTCCTTAATATGGCAGGTAGGACAACCCTCATAAAAGCTACCCTAGCCGCAATCCCGAACCACGTCATGCAGATTTATGATCTCCCCAAAGGAACCCTCAACAAGATAGATTCTATTCAAAGGAACTTCCTGTGGGGCAGCACGGAGGAAAAAAAGAAATGCCATCTTGTAAAATGGAGCATAGTCATGATGCCTAAAAAACAAGGGGGCCTAGGTATTCCTAACACCCATTAGAAAAACTCCTCTTTTAGTGCAGCGTTAGCTTGGAGATATAGAAAAGAGAAAGATGACCTATGGGCAAAAACTATATATAGTAAATATAACCATAGGAAAAGCAAGAATATAGGTTCCCACACTTGGAGAGTAATTAGGAAGGGTGCTGAAATTTGCAACGTCAACACCAAATGGCTAGTAGATGATGGAACAACCATTAACCTGTGGCACGATAAATGGATAAGTCAATTAGGAGCACTTAGAGATTCCATCCAGGGCCCCATCCCAGCTGGAGAGCTTGACCAAAATCTCTCTTGCGTTATTAAAAACGAAATGTTCGACCTTAGAAACTTATTATTTGAACCTCCCCCGGACATAGTATCTAAGATAAACTGCACCTACATAAAACAAACTAGACCCACTACGGACTCATACACTTGGAACTCTAAGGGTCACAACTATTTCTCAGTTAAAGCTGCATATGAAGTTGTCTCAGAATCCATAGGCAATGGGAAAAACTTAGCCTGGCTCTGGAAAATCAACCTCCTAAACAAATTAAAATATTTCCTATGGATAATCTTTTGGGATAGGTTACCCACTAAGGACATGCTAAAAAAATGAGGGATTTGCCACGAAGACACTTGTAACATTTGCAACAGGGAAATTGAGGACATAGAACATATCTTCTTCCGTTGAAATTACGCTAGACAAATCTGGGATCAAATCAATATAAAACATCCTTTCTCTCAGAATCCCGTAGGAAAAAATACCCTACATAATTGGCTCAAAAATCAACTCTTGTCCAGGTTTTTTTTAACAATTACCTACGTTGGGCAGACTTTCTCCCATTCCTCCTATGGCATATATGGAACTTCAGAAATGGAATCCTCTTTTGAGGAATTAAAAACCCTATCACCAAAAGTCAACCTATCAGTAAAGCCATGGAATTCCTCTACATAGCAAAAAACAGTTGCTTAAAACCACCCAAGAAAACTATCCTTGTAAAATGGGAACCACCCAACCCCAGCTTTTATAAACTTAATATCGATGGCTCTTATGTGGGAAATCTAAGAGTGGGAGGAATAGGAGGGGTGTTTAGAGATGAAAGGGGTCGATGGATTTTAGGGTTCAATATGGGATTCGACCATGCTACTAATATATATATGGAAATCATGGCCCTCCTCCATGGAGTCAAACTAGCACTGACAGAAAAACTCTTTCCACTAGCAATAGAGACGGACTATTTGGAACTATTAAACCTCCTAAAATCTAATAACTGTCTCTACCAAAATTTGATTGATGACTGCAGATACCTATTACGAAAGGCGAATGATCCACAACTGAAGCACGTTTTTAGAGAGGCTAATGGAGTAGCGGACCTGTTAGCTAAAAATGGTTGCAGCCTGGACACTTTTTGTACTTTGCAAACTTATTATGTTCCGCCTTTTTTTGTTATTCATGTACTAAAAAGAGACAGTCTAGGCACTATATTACCTAGACTGAGCTCTAGTTGTAATAACTCTTGTGAGTACGTGATTTTTGCCCTATGAGAACTACTACCAAAAATTCAAAATAAAATAGTTTTGTGTTGTTTGTGATTTATTTGTATTTTGTCTATGCATATTTATTTCTACTGTAATTAAAAAAAATACAAAAATATGTGTTGCATGTGCATTTAGGATTTAATTTTATAATTTAGGAATTAATTAAACAATCAAGTTTGTTTTACAAAATGGAAAAATCACAAAAATATGTACTTTGCATTTTTAGCATTTAATGTCCAAATTGTGTGATTTTATCTTTATTGGTGTTTAATTTCGTGTGATAATTATTATTAAGAACTAATATTTTAAGTTAATTGTCGATTTTATAATTTAATTTAGGATTTTTAGGTTTTTAATTTTGAAAAATTAGTTTAAAGAAGTAAAAGAAAGTAAGAGAAAAAATAGAAATGAAATCGGACTGGGCCATCCCTTAATTTGAACCAATCAGGCCCAAACTCTCACACACCTCACACGCCCAATCCAGTCCCAAACCGGCCGGTCCCAGATATATCCAAACGATGTCGTATCTGGATAATAGATCCAAGTCGTTGATACGACTTGATCCAACGGTCCAGATCACCCCATCCTTACCCGGTCTAGCCCAACCCGCTTTACATTCAAACCGACCCAACCCCCGCCTAAAAGAAACGATGTCGTTTCTATTAAGTGTTTAATCCAGTCCGTTAATTTTAATTAATCTAACGGACTGGATCGAATCCTTCATCCACTATATATTCCCAAACCATACCCCGCCCCCCAAGCCAAACCCCCCCTCACCTCTTCGTCTCTGAGCTTCAGAGACCAAACAGATCCTCCGCCTCTTACCACCGTGCTCCGCCCACCGGAAATTGCCTCACGGCGGTTCCGGTGGTCCAAACGACCTCATCTTTACACCACTGATTCCCCTAGACCTCCCCAATCAGAACCCCTAACCCTTATCCCTCGAATCCCAGCCGTTTTCTTTGAATATTAGATTGAAAATAAGGCCGGAACCCTAGTTCGTCCAATGACCCCCAATTTCGCACCACAGCTCCGCCCTGACCTCTTCTCTCCAAATCCACCTTCCCCTTCCTTCGAATCTAGTCCCCAGCCGCTCGAATATTGATTTTGAGCCAAGAATCCTAGCACCGCCACAAGATCCCCTGGTGGAGGCGCCTAACCTAAACCCTCCCAAACTCACACCTTCTGACCACTAGCCCACCCTCGTCCCAAGTCCCCTACTAGTTTTGCTTAAATTAGAGCAGAGTTGGTCGAATCTCAAACGAAGAGCGAACCCTAAAGTGAAAGGATTGAGGTCGTGGTCGACCTTAGTAGTATGTTCTCAGTCGAGAACATTCGATTAAGGTCCGTCTCGGCTTCAAACACAAGTGAGAGTTTCAACTAAAACAAACGGGAACTGGGACCGAAATTCTAAAGTATTTTTCTTTACCTTTTCTTTTATTGTTTCATGGTTTGTCTGATTGCGATTCGTTATAGTTATGATTTTTTTTTCAATTACTTTCCTTTCTTTCTTCTCCATCGGACTTTTTCTTGGTCCAGCTGTCTTCTATCAGTCAACATGTGGTTAAATAGTTTTGTCGATCAATCCGGCTTAATTGTAGTTTAGTATTTCTGGTCAAATCATTTACTGTTATGCCAAATTGTTTCATCTTTGTGTAATGTTTGGTCCCCTACTCCGTGACGTGACTTGGCATATGAATTCAGTTGTTCATTCAGTGTGTTTACAGTTTCATTTGCTCGCATTTAGGTTTAGTGTAGAATTGTGTTAGTCTATTCCCTGAATCCCTAAACCCGTCATCTTCGTTGCAATACTGTTCGTTCTGATATGAGTTCAATTGTCGTGTGAGTTTATTGGTTTGAAGTTGAATGTGGTTCTGTTTGAGTTTGGAGTCCGAGGGAATTGAACTTGTGTTTAAGTTCAACCTTTAGTTGATCAGTGGTTATGATTTCTAACTTAGTTGAATCAGTTATAGCTGATGGATTTGGTACAGATTGAAAGGGGGTTGAGGTAGGATAGTAGTTCAGGGCATTCAGGAGGATATTTTGGGATTTGAGAAGTTTGAAATGGTTAATGAGAGTGGTCTGACAGTAAAGGTACCAATATAACCATTAAACTAGTGTATTGTCCCATAATAGTGGGATGAGAATCAGCAATAGCATGGGGAGGCATAATATGAATTTAATTAAAGTATGTACCATTGAATAAAATAAAGGAAAGACAAGGGTTAATGGGTGACAAAATAGACCCTAGTGGAGTTCTAGAGAATATCATGGGAAAAATATTTAATTGACGGGGCTGAGTGCTCCTAAGAGCTGTAAAAGGGGCTGTAGTTTGTATATAAATAGGGGCCTGTACAGAGTTAAAAGGGGGATCAGTTTTGGATAATAGAGAGAGAGATAGAGAGAGAGAGAGAGAGAGAGAGAGAAAAGATTCAGAAAATATTGAGAGCAATAGGGAGGAGTCTTTGATCAGATTTTTTTTCCAGAAAGTGAAAGGAGTTTAGGTTTTTTTAGTTCGGAAATCAGTATTAAAAAGAAAAAAGATCTTCAGTATTCAGTTTCTTCTTTTAAAGGGGTATAACTGGAGAGATTTGAATCAGTTTGAGAGTCAGTCTTAGGACCCTTTTAGAGAATAACTGTTCCAGTGGATTTTGTAGTTCAAATTCGAGTTCAGTGACTATTTTGCTCGGGATTTGATTGTTGGAAACTTTCTAATGTGTAAGGTTTTGATTCCAAGCTATATTGGTGACGTTTGAATTACTCTGGAAGTTACTGGTTTTATTTCATGTGGATCTTAGGTTTAAATCGAGTCATTTAAGGTCCAGTTGATCTGTTGCTGGGTGATTTTGGTTGATTTTGGGTGCTACCCTGGGTTGATTTACCTATCCTGTTTGATTTAAAAACTTTCCTGCAATCTATGATTCATTTCTGGGCTGAAAGTAGTTGTGTGGGTTGCTGTTTGAACTTCTGATTGCTGCTGACTTCCCTTCTATTTGCTAACTTCTCCATCTTCTCGATTACCTTTCCAGGTACATGCTTCGAATTCCCTTGATGTAAGTTCAACATTGAAGTGAAAAATGTAGTTTTATGCCATAGTCGAGTTCATTTGAATACTTGTAGTTATAGTCAGTTAAATGTTGTACTTATTTAGTTTTTAACCAGTTAGATTGTTAACATGATATGGACTGCATAGATTTGAACTAGGACTGTTTTATATTACATGAATAATAGACGACTGTATAATTAGGACTATTTATAAGTTGTTTGGGCTGCTTGATTCCGGGACTGTTTGAATTTTGAAATATGATTATGCAATAGTCATATTGGTTTAGTTTTGTTTTGTAGTATAATTTTTGAAATTAGAAGCAAGCTGCAAGCTGAAATAGGAAAGTGTTTTTGGAATTCATGAATTTCACTTGTACTAATAAAATTGAGCCGAAATCAGTAAGTATGGGTTTAAATGTGGTTATTGATTAAGAGTGCATTCGTTATTCATATTTTGTTAAGAATTAAACTTGTATCTATGTATTCTTATAAAATTCTCTTTTATATATTTTATAATGTGTATATCTATGTAAGTTTTAGACAATATCGTCATTAGTGAGTGTTGTAGTTTAGACAAGTAATATATTTTAGTTGTAGTAATAATGTTATGGTACATGTTTTCAATCTGATAGTAATAGACAATTGTCAATAGTTAAAACGAGATTGGAAATTAATGGTAATGTGTTATTAAGCTAATAATTGTAATCATTGTTAATTAGTTAACTGATCAGGAAAGTTGTGCTTGGATTTGGAGATGAAAGCTGGCTGTCCCACGGGTAGGCCTTGGAGGCCCGATGCAGATTAATTATAAGTTTCTTTCTTAAAGGGGAAATAGCTCTTAAAACAAATTAATTAGGACTTCTTCTTTTACTTTAGAGACAATAAAAATAGCAAATTATAGTTGCTTTAGGCTTACCCTTTTAAATAAAAAAATGAGACGAGCCTCGTCAAATAAAACACACAAGCTGTGGGGCCCTTAATAAATGGTAATGAACACATAGAATTCGGGATGGACCGTTTAGCAAATTTCACGGCCTTCCCCAAAATAATAACGTGTTAGTCACTGTAGGCGCGCTTTTAATAACATTACTTCCCTAAAGTCGGGTGCGCATTTATGCGACCCAAATCCAAATTTCAACGATGTTAAAACGTGTCCAAAATCATGGGTGCATTGATGTGTGTCACACCTCCTTTTTCCGCACCCGCGAGGGCACAAGGGAGTTTTTTCCAATTAAAGGACAATCGAAACGGGATTGGTTTATTTATTTCAGAGTCGCCACTTGGGAGATTTAGGGTGTCCCAAGTCACCAATTTTAATCCCGAATCGAGGAAAAGAATGACTCCATATTACAGTCTGCGTACCAGAAATCTGGATAAGGAATTCTGTTAACCCGGGAGAAGGTGTTAGGCATTCCCGAGTTCCGTGGTTCTAGCACGGTCGCTCAACTGTTATATTCGGCTTGATTATCTGATTTTATACAAATATGAACTAATGTGCCAATTTTAACTTTTTACTGCTTCATTATTATTATTTTTAAGGAATGTGAACATCGCTTAAAACATATCTTTGGACTGCGTCACATGAAATGCACCCACAATCCGAAACATATTTTATTTGATGTTTTGGGATTTGGATTTGGGTCGCATGAAATGCACACCCAATTTTAAGAAAGTAGATTATTAAACACGCGCTTAAAGAGACTATCGTGTTATTATTTTGGGGAAGGCCGTGAAATTCGCTAGACGACCCTCCTGAATTCTAAGTAATTTTAAACAAGTATTTACTGAGGGCCCCGCAATTTGCATTTTTTGTTTGTCGAGGCTCGTCCCATTTATTATTTTAAAAATGAATTTGCAACGTCATGGAAATGCATCTCAGACCACGTCACAGTCAATGTACCCGTGATTAGAGACACATTTCGATTTCGTTGAGACTTGGATTTGGGTCACATAAATGCGCACCCGAGTTTAAGGATAATAAATTATTGAAGGCGCGCCTAAAGCAACTAGCGCATTATTATTTTTGGGTAGGGCCGTGAAATTTGCTAAACGGCCCGTCCCGGAATCTAAGTATTTAATATATACATTTAGAGGGCCCCGCAGCTTGTATTTTTTTTATTTTTGGCGGGGCTCGTCTCATTTTTTATTATTTATTTATTTTCCTTTTTTTTCTTCTTTTAGAAACAGGACAAGGCTAAAATAACTACGTATATAGTCATTTATATATAACTTAATTTATAAAATAACCACGTATATCGAAATTTGTCCCTACAACTTAATTTACACAAGGGACGAAAGGAACAAAGTATACTAAAATATATATTAGTCATTTAAGACATAAACATCTTTAAAATATCACTGTGCCATTCCTAAACACTACTACATAAAAACTTTGCAAAATTCATTTGAGCTAATTAAAATAATTTAAGAGGTGTATATGTATGAAGGTAAAAAGCAAAGAGAAACAATCCATCTGCCAAATAAGTTACCTACTCTAGCATTAGAACATCTAACCCCAGAAACAAAGAAGTCACGATAAATAAGAATAAAAAAAAGAGCCTTAGCAGAATAGTTCTCTTTCAAAATCTACGCTCATGTAAAGGATGTAGAAGGCTATGTTCACTATCCCAAGCCTCATAGAGAGGATAGAAATACCCATCTACCATATAACTTCATTTCATCAAAATTTACTACACGAAATTTGAAAAGAAAGACGAGTAAGAATCTAACCTTAAAAGAATGAATTTGAACCTTGGTTGTTTGACAGCTTTAAGACCCAAAAACGAACAGAACCACGACGGAGCTTCGAACCTCGACTGAAACTCTTGTGTTTTAGTGATGGGAGCTGCTGTTTCGGGTTATTTTGGCAGCATTTTGTTTGCTAATTTGCAGCTGATTTTCGCTGCTCCTCTTGGCTGTTTTCGCCGCTGGTCGACTGGGAGTTGGTGGCTGGTTCAGCTACTGGCTGGACTACGGGAGAAGGGGGCCTGTTGGTGTGACGGGAGGCTGGTTGTGGTCACCGAACGTGAGGATGGAGCTGGTTTCAATGGAGGAAGAAAGCGAGCTACTGGTTTTCCGGCGACGAAAGGGGTCGTGTGCTGGTTGTTACGGCAGGTGGTGATGGAGGTGGAGTTCCGACCGGGGCAGTGACGACGATGAGGGAGCTGCTGGTTTTTGGGTTATGGTCACTAGGGTTTTTTCCTAGGTTTTCTTGAGGAGGAAGAAGATGGGGAAGGTGACGGACTGGTTGTGATGGAGTTTGGGAGGAGACGGGGTGGTCGTTTGAGTGAGTAGGGTTTTCTCTTCTTCTTCTTTAGGAAGAAGAAGCTCGAACAGTGGAAGGGTCTGTTTGGTGCTGCTGGAGGGGTCGTAACGGAGTGGTCGTTTGGTGGTGTTCGCCGGTGGGTGACAATAGGGTTGTTGATGGTGGTTTTGGGGTGTTGGTTTTTCAGTTGCTAGCGTGAACAGTACCCGTGCAAAAAATTTCAGAACCCCCCTTCAAAATGTTTTGTCCGTGTGTTTTGTAATGGGTTTGCCCAGAAAAATGAGCCTCACGCGTGGTGGGGTTCGAGGCTTATGTCCCCCACGCGTGGTGGGGTTCCCCATGTGTCGTGGACTCGGTTTATTATGGGCTAGGTCCGAAAATTAGGCCTAAAACCGGGTAGTTTGAACCCGAATATTATTCTTTTGCCCGGACCCGAGAAATAGGCACACGACGTTGCTCAACTAGTCCTATGTAAGCAAAATAACTAACAAAAATAAGACTAATATTTAAACAAAACTATATCTTTTTAAGTATATTTTTCAAGATTTAAAATAGCTACAAAATATTAATAAAACTATTTTTTTGTAATTTTCGTTTTTTATGTAAGGATAAAATATAAAGTAATATTTTTTGTATTTTTCAAAAATTAAAATGACTACAAAACATTAATAGAATTATATTTTTTTGTAATTTTCGAATTTATATAAAGTACCAAAATAAAGTACAATTTTTGTATTTTTTCAAGTTTATGAGAAATACATAAACTAAAATTTATATATGTATTTTTGTGATTTTTTCTTTTTGCAACGAAATAAAGTAAAATAGTTAAAATGGCTATATTAGACCCAATTTCACATATTCACGCTAAAAATGTGAAAATTCTCGGGGAGGGTCAAAAATCCGGTGTCTACAATGTGACGTGGTTCAAAACGTGTTTTAATAACGTTGCAATTCTCTTTTAAAATAATAATAATAATAAAAGCGGTAAGAGTTAAAAATTTGCACATAAGTTCATAATTGTTAAAATCAGATAATTCAAGCCAAATATAACAGTTGAGCGACCGTGCTAGAACCACGGAACTCGGGAACGCCTAACACCTTTTCCCAGGTTAACAGAATTCCTTACTTAGGTTTCTGGTTCGCGGACTGTAATACAGAGTCAATCTTTTTCTCGATTCGGGATTCAACCAGTAACTTGGGACATCATAAATCTCCCAAGTGGCGACTCTGAATTAAATAATAAATCATGTTTCGATTGTCCTTTAATTGGAAAAACTCTCATACGCCCCTACGGGCATAGGTGAAAAAGGAGGTGTGACAACTCTTAGTTGTTGTATGAATAAATCGTTTATTACCAAAAAAAAAAAACATTTCCTTCGCTTAAACGACATTTGTCTAGGAATCATGTTATAGTTCCTCTTTGGCATAATAATTGAGTTACTCATAGAAAGCAAGTGAGAGAAAAAAATCTAAAGAAAGAAGCGATCTTTACACGAAAAACAATTGAATTCATTATTTACTTGTTTTTTCGGCATATAGAAATTCTATATTGATTAGATTATATATGACTATACACATATTATATATCTGTCGATTATTTTTAATTTAAACAATTGGATGAACAATTATTTAGATTAATTTTTCCGAATAAAAAAAAAGCATATGAATGCTAGGCTCGCAGAGATATCCAGAAAACTCTAGTACATATGATGGCAGTTGAATGGAAAGAGCGACATCCTAAGAGACATTAAATATCTCTCACTATCGAGAATCATGTTACAACATGTCCAAACATGGCCTATGAAAATAGTTAGTTCAACTCCTAATTTAAGATTGTTGTCCGATCGTACACATGTATATAGGATCTTCCTATAACGAATTCAATGATTGGTAACTTGTACTATACTCTTTTTACAAATCGTACCTCGAGCTAACACAAGGACTATGGTAAAGAAAGGATGGCGATAGTACTGATATCTTATAAAGTACATATAATGATAAGCAGAATATATATATACGGCTGAATTCCCACATATGGTGTCTAACATTTCACTTGCTTGGCAAGTCAACATTAGAATAGTTTTAACTTTTAAGTTATTTTAACAAATCAAATTAACTAATGCCAATTAAACTGAAATAACTGTAATAGAACTGAAGTAAAATGCGAAAAGTCATAATAACCGAAATATCAAAATACAATTCCGGATCTGGTATCACAAGTGCACGAGCTACTAGAATAATACAGATAATGGTTTGAATAAAAGTAAAACTGTCTGAAAGGAGATAAACAGCTAGGATAAAGCAAAAGGGGACTTCAGGGATGCGAACGCAGAACAGATGTACCTCAAGTCTCCATCCAATAGTCAACCCGAGTAATCTACTGACTGCCACTGGGACCGACTCCAAAATCTGCACAAGAAGTGCAGAGTGTAGTATGAGTACAACTGACCACATGTACTCTGTAAGTGTCGAGCCTAACCTCGCGAAGTAGTGACGAGGCTAAGGCGGGTCACTTACAATAACCTGTACGTGGTATAATAAAAATGACAGAAAGAGAAAACATGGGAAAATAAAGCAGTTAACTCATGATAGTAACCTCAATCCTAAAAAAACCCTAGTAAAACCAGATTTAAAAATCCTCAGAATCTCGTACGAAAACACTGAAACCAACATAATACAACAAAGAATACAAAATACATAAACCGTTGCAGTGCGCAACCGGATCCCACCGTACGAACACGTTCCTTCTTTATTCCACCATATCAATATCAATAATATCAAGTAAAATATATTGTGACGCACAACCCGATCCCACAATATAATCAAAATCAATATCATAATCCTCCCTTATTTTACCATATCAATCCTCCCTCATTTCACTTGTTGCGACGTGCAACCCGATCCTACCATATCAATATCAATCCTCTCTTATTCCACATGTTGTGGAGTGTAACCCCATCCATAAACACAATTCGATAAATGAAATCAATTCAACAATTCGAATCACAAGAATCTCTACATTTAACGAATATGGAAGCAAAACTATAAGTGAAATCGCGTACCAAATCAATAATTTACTAAAATTAATACTAAGTAGCAAGACAAGTCAAATAAATGGCAACTAAAGTGTACAAGTAAGTCAATTATGGCAAGCAACAATTAAATCATGGAAGCATGGGAGAAATTAATATTTTTATACGACAATAATAAATGATAAGTAGCCAATTAAGGCATGGGAAGCAATTAAAGTATGTAACAATTAAGACATGGAATAAAATAATTAATGAAATACGGAAAAGCATGAAAAAAATATTTTGACGGCGTATATACACTCGTTAGCTTGCATATATGCTGCTACACATGAAGTTCATATATCATATAGCTCAAGAGCTCCAATTCCCTCAAATCAAGGTTAAACGCTTACCTCGCTCCGCAAGAAAATCAAAGCTCTACCGGGATCTTTCCTCTAAAATCTATCACTGAACCAACCGAAACCAAAATCGACTCAATAACATCAAATAATGCTAGAGAAATCAATTGCAATACATAAAGTTAAGATCTTTACACGTTTTTCCAAAAAAAAAGTCAACAAAAGTTAATCCCAGACCCGCTTGGTCAAAACTCGAGATTCGGACCAAAACCCATTTACCCAATCACCCCTGAGCCCGATTATGTAATTAGTTTCGAAATCCGACCCCAATTTGATGTCTAAATCCGAAATTTGCAAAAATTCCCAATTCTTTTCAAATCCATAATTTTCTACCATGAAAGAACAATCAAAGATTAAGGCTAGAAATTAATGGGTGATGATGAAAATGAAAGAAAATAAGTTAAAGTACATTAACCTATGAAATGGTGATGAACTTTCTCCTCCAAATCGCCTCTAGGCCGAGATCTAATGAAAAGATGGTAAAAAATGAGTGAAATCCCGATTTTTAGTAGTTTAAATGACTAGGCATCAGGTGTTCATCATGTTTGCGAGACACCTGATGCGTTCGCGAAGAGCACTGGCCAAATGGCGATCACAATCGCGGAATACTCTACGCATTCGTGTAGAGTAAAGGTTCCACCCCCCAGTTCCAATTCCTAACGCTATGCGTTCATGTAGGAATGGCTGCGTTCGCGAAGGGCAGACCCCCCACTGCTCCGTGTTTGCGAAGGTTTCACCCCCTAGTTCCACTTCCTAACCCTACGCGTTCGTGTAGGAATGGTCGCGTTCGCGAAGGGCAGACCCCCTACTGCTCCGTGTTCGCGACCATCGCTTTGCATTCGTGAAGAACAATTCCTCCCCAATCCCAATTTACTCTTTGCGATTGCGATCGCGGGAGTATCTTCGTGATCGCAAAGAAGCATGCACCAGAAACCATCAGAAGCTAAACCAGCATTTCCTTAAGTGCAAAACACCCGCAACTTGTCCGAAACTCACCCGAGCCCTCGAGGCTCCAAACCAAACATGCACACAAGTCCAAAAATATCATACGAACTCGCTCGTGCGATCAAAACACCAAAAATAACAACTAGAACCAATAATCAGACACCAAAATGAATGAAATTTTCAAAGAAACTTAAGAACTTTCAATTTCTCAACCGGATGTCCGAATCACGTTAAATTAACTACATTTGCACCAAAATTTGCAGACAAGTCATGAATAATGTAATGAACTCATACCAAGTTCCAAAATCAAAACCCGAATCCAGTAACAACAATTCAAACTACGATCAAACTTATGAATTCTTTAAACCTTTAAACCTCTAGTTTTCAACAAATTACGATAAATCAAGTTAGGGACTTTCAAATCCGATTTCGGGCATACGCCTGAGTCTCAAATCACGATACGGATCCACCGGGACCATCAAAATACTGATATGGGTCCATTTGCTCAAAACGTTGATCGAAGTCAACTCAAATGGGTTTTAAGGCACGATTTTCACATTTTCATCAAATTTTCACATAAAAACTTTTCGAAAAGAGACACGGACTGCGCAAGTAAATCGAGAAAGGTTAAACGGAACGATTTGAAGTTTAAAAATATAGAAATAAAGAGTAAAACTATAAATGACATATCGTGTCATCACATCTAGCTACCTCAATTGAGGATTGTTCCTATTAGATACTCCAATCTTATTGAATATATGCCTATTAGACACAACAAGTTGATCACTAAACAAAATATGTTGCGTGTATTTCACAAGCATTGACGTGGCAAAAATTATCAAATTATAAAGAGCCAGAAAAAGAAAAAGGAAAAATCTATTTAAAATTGTCGTCGCCTGCGCCAGCGCTGCAGCAAGTCCCCCTCCCCATCCTCCCTTTCTTTGTCCAGTTTCATAAAACCTTTTATTCTTCCTCCCATCTTCCCTTTCTTCTTTCCCCACCCAGTAACCTCCCTTTCTTTTTCTATTTTTAGAAAAGCCCTTTCTTATTCCCTCTACTCTCTCTCCCTTTGAAGAAATTTTGGTGGTGATTTAAGGTGGAGCTCTGATGGCACGCTCATTGTGGTAATTTGAAGAGAAGAGAAAATGTACGATGGTTAGAGGTGTTTGTGGTGGTCGGATTTCGATGGCGGCTGAATTTGTTGTGGCGGCAGCGGTAATAGAACATTGAAATAGTATGGTTATGTGGGTTGTTCGGCGGCATGGAGTGAGCTAATGGAGGGATTCATTGGTGGGATTCCGTGGTGGAAATGAAAGATAAAGATGTTTATGGTAAAAAGGGTTCTGTAGTAACTCAAGGGGCTTTCATAGTGGCCGGAGTATTGGGTTCTTGAGTTCTATAAGAAGATGGTGGTTGTAACGACCCGACTGGTCGTTTTATGCTTTTGCACTTTGCTCGTCAGTTCTCGGGCATGACTTGCCCTGTGTGATGGATTATGACTTATGTAAATCATTGGTTTTGGTTTTCAGGGTAATAAAATTGAATTTGGAAGAACATTTCTCAGTTTGAAGCTTGAAATTTGAAAAATTTGACCAAGATTTGACTTGTTGGTATATGATCTCGGATCGAAATTTTTATGATTTAGTTAGCTTCGTTAGGTGATTTGGGACTTAAGAGCGTGATCGGAATGCATTTTGGAAGTCCGTGGAAGGTTTAGGCTTGAATTGGCAAAAATGAGATTTTTGGCATTTTCCGGTTGATAGGTGAGATTTTGATATAGGAGTCGGAATGGAATTCCAAGAGTTGCAGTAGTTCTGTTGTGTCATTTTGTGACGTGTGCGCAAAATTTCAGGTCATTCGGACAAGGTTTGATAGGCTTTTTGATCGAAAGCGGAATTTGGAAGTTCTTGGAATTCTTAAACTTGAATCCGATGAAATTTTGGTGTTTTGATGTTGTTTTGAGTGTTCTGAAGGTTGGAAAAAGTTCTAATGAGGCTAAGGAATATGTTAGTATATTTGGTTATAGTCCCGAGAGGCTCGGGCACATTTTCGGATTGATTCCAGGCTATTTTTCCTTCATGTTTCACTGTTGTGTTCTACTGATATCTGGTGCCTCAGTCCTTCATTGCATTTGCGAAGCACGCGCGAACGCGTAGTGTATTCTCATGGCAACAACAAATTGCTCTTCACGATCGTGAAGTGTGTCCCGTGTTCGCATAGTATTAGGGGAGGACTTCTTCGCGTTCGCGTATGGCATATCGTGTTCGCATAGAGTCGGGCTAGGAGCTGGGCTGGAGGACCTTTCTTCATTGCGTTTGCGAGTCTTGGGACACGTTCACATAGCTCTGTATCTAGTGTGTATCGCGTTCGCGAGGCTAGTGCCACGAACGCATAGAGCATTTTTTGATGGCTGGTGTTTTTGTTCATCGCGAACGCGATAGTTATCCCACGTTCGCGAAGAAGGTTTTTGATGCCTGGGCATAATGTTTAAATAACCACTGTCCACGATTTTTGGGCTAACTTTCACCATTTTTTGGGCGATTTTGGAGCTTTTTGAAAGGATTTGAAGAGGGATTCAAGAGGTAACACCTGGAGGTAAGATTTTTGAACTCAACACTCAATCCTATGTTGATTCTTACTTGTTTAATCATGAAATATGTGGAAATTAAAGCCTAAAATTGGGGAATTAGAGCTCAAATTTGGAGAGTGTAAATTGGGAATTTGAAGGGGCAATTGAGGTCCAATTTTGATGTTCTTAGTATGTATAGACTCGTGTGAGGACGAGGATTCTAATGATGTGACTTTTGTCGGATTCTGAAACGTGGGCCCAGAGGGCGGGTTTGAGCAATTTTGGGATTTTTGATGTAAATTGAATATCTTCGAGTGGGCTTTGATCCCTTAGCATATTTTAATAATTATGTACTGATTGTGGCTAGATTTGGAGCATTCGGAGGTCGATTCGTGAGGGCAAAGGCATCACAGGCTAGAGTTTGGACCGGATCGAGGTGAGTAATGATTGTAAATGATATTCTGAGGGTATGAAACCCCCGATTGCATATCGTTATACTATATTGAGGTGACGCACACGCTAGATGACGAGCGTGGGGTCGTGCACTATTGGGGATTGTGACGTAGTCCATCCCGAATGATTGTTTTACTGCGTATTTGATTGAAAACTATTTGCTATCATCATGTTTTGGGCTAATGCCATATTTGGGCCTCGTGCCAACTATGTGAACCATACGGGGATTTTTATTGATATTTTCTCACTGTTTTGACTTTAAACTTGTACTCAGTCATGCTATATTCTACTGCTTTCAAAACTCAGCCATGTTTACTCTACTTTAACACTTGAAATTATATTTTAAATAATATTTTGGGCTGAGCATCATGTTTTACTGTTGCCTGAGTGGCTTATATGATTTTGACTGAGTAAGGCTGAAGGCCTGTGTTGTGAGGATACTTTTGGGTCGGGCTGCACGCTGCAACGGTGATACACTGATTATGATTATGAGGCCGAGGGCCTGAGATATGTACGCCACGAGGTGACTTGATTGATATGAGGCTGGGAGCCTAGTGATGATGCCACGAGATGCCTTGATATTGCGCTTGGGCCGAAAGAGGCTCCTCCAAGAGTCTGCACACCCCCAATGAGCATGGGTACCCATTGTGATATGAGATATAGCTTAAGGGGATGGTATTGTTCTGAGATTACCCGGGGGGGATTTGTTGACATTGTGCCCGAGGGGCGAACCTTTATGTGTTTATCTTTCTTATTTGCTTGTCATCTACCTGTTTAATTGTGTAGTTGTGCCCGAGGGGCAGATTTGTTGTGCTTATATGTTCTAATTGCTTTGCATTCAATTGCTTGACTGTTAAAAAGTCATTTTTTAAAGAAGTTTAAACTGAGCTAAGGTGCTTTAAGAGATTTCACAACTTCATTGTTTTTTTACTGGTTTTGTACTACTCTATACAACATGTTGATGTATTTTTCGTGATTTCCTATCACTCAGTCTTTAGTTATGATTATTACTCATTGAATTAGAGTACTCACTTTACTCCTTGCAGCTTGTGTGCAGATTTAGATATTTTTACACCCGGTAACGGGTATTGGTTGATCAGAGGCAGAGTCTTTGGAGTTTAGCAAGGTAGTTGTCCGACGTTCGCAGCACTGCTTTTCTCCCTTTGATATTATTTGACTATATTTAGTACATTTACCGAAATTTCGTTGTATTTTAGATCTTAGTACATGCTCGTGACTTGTGACACCCCGATGTCGGGCTGTATCTATTTCCAGACTGTTCATTTAAATTTACATTATGCAATATCTGATTAATTAAAAAGGCCTAGATTGATTTGTTAAAATTATTAAAATGGATTTTGGGATTGTGTTGGCTGGCCTTGTCTTCACGAGAGGCGTCATCATGATCATGTCCTGTTTGGGGTCGTGACATATTGGTATCAGAGCCTAGGTTACATAGGTCTCACGAGTCATGAGCAGGTTTAGTAGAGTCTCGCGGATCGGTACGAAAACGTCTGTACTTATCCTCGAGAGGCTGCAGAACCTTTAGAAAAAACTTCACATTCTTGAATTCTTATCGTGCGTCCTTGATTCAGCTTGAAAAGTAACTCTTTGAATTCCTTCCACGCGTTCGTATGCGCGCATGAGCGTTGAGTATCCGATGTGCATCGATGGCTTGTGATTCCCCGATCAAGGGGCGAAATGTGATATCTATGTGTTGATGTTGGACCAGTCTGGAAGACTTGAGGCCGGATTTTTGCCTATAGATCGAGCCTTGAGCTGTTGATTTCGTGAGTGCATGCTTCTGGATCTATATATTCTGTTGTGTCCCTATTAATGGGAGTAATGATTGGATAGCTATGTGATGAGTATGTTATGACTGCGAGGTGTATTCATATGATTTGGAAACTACTAGAAGGGTCTGTTGAAGGATAGAAGAACTATTAGGTACTTGATTTTCATCTCGATTTGACGTATAGCCCCGAGTTATGGGTGTGTGACGAATCTTTTCATGTGTTCTAGTTGGGAGTGAATTAAATTTCATGTTGTGGTATGAGTTCAGACTCAGGAAGATTAAGTGACTGCGTATTGTTTATGACCGTGAAAGGTATACAAAAATGTTAGTTTGAGGCAAAGCATGTGGGGTTATCTCCTGCGGATTGTTCTGAAGTTTGTGTAATCCCTTGTGTCATTTATTGGAGGATCTCTGTTACCATGGAAATATATGTTTTATAATTTAAATTTGGGTTGCTCAAGAGAGTAGGCTTGACTACTACAAGAGTGAATGTGAGATTTGTACAAGATATAAAGTACCAGATGGTTTGTGTTCCACGAGCTTATAAAGGATTGAGTTTAATATCAATATGGTATTATGGAAGCAATAAAGTATATGCGTTATGAGTTATTGTGTATGTTTTGGTCTATGGCTTCGAGCCAAGAGGGGAAGTCCACTATTAATTAGTCGATTGCACGGTTATGTGCTATGTTGGTTCCAGTTTGAGGCGTGCGAGTGAATCAGTTATGGCTTACGGAGATTGATACCGAGGATGGCTCGAGTAAAGGAAAATTTTGACAAAGGTTATGTCATGTTTCATAGGTGTATGATAATCACATAATGTCTTGAGTTGTTATTGGTAATGGATGCTCAGTGCATAGAGTAGGAAGTTGCTTGGTTGTTTTAGGATGAGGTTACACTCTACTGTGTCGGAGTGCTATTGAGGCACGGGTGGTCCTGTTCGTTTGATTAGGCTAATTGTAGTTTGAATAGAGTGAATGACTCTCGAGAGTGGTTCTAATGTGTTCAAGATTTTACATGTAATAATTGGGTATTTTCAAGTTGTATGTGTGGCTAGAAACTGAGTTTTCATTGGAAGATGTCAAGATTTGTGGTATTTTCTATATTAATTATGGGATTCTATATATTAGTATCAGGAAGGTGAAGGTAATGGCTTTGGATTCGTAGGAAGTCTCTTTAGGGTAAGCATTTTGAACGTGGTGCTGTTGGAAACATCTAGAGAGTCTTCAATGGCTTATGGACCATAGAATGGTGTGGCTTTATGCTTGGGTATCGTGTATTAAGTTTGGGTTGAGCAATTGTGATGTTATAGCAAGAAGAAGTATCAAGTTGATGGTAAATCAGGAGGGAACTCGGATAAATGGGATAGCTTGGTAGTAGGCCGAGTCGGTATGGTAAGGATATGCTTAGTTCTTGGATGCTTACGAGGTAATGAGTTTCTACAGGTGTTGCGGCATTTTTTTTGGGTTTTAGTGATTTGTGTAGCTCGGTTGAGTTAGAAGGACTCAGTCCTGACGATTTAGAGTTGTGCAAATGGAATTCGGAGAGTTCTAAATGATTTCTACCACAGTTAGAGGGGTATATTTTTCCTATTGGCATGAGGAGCATGGGATGTATAGTGATTTTTCTCCTAGATGGTGTCCAATGAAAAAGTTGTTGGCTAGTTGAGTACGTAGTTGCTTGTAGCTCGGAAGGGATACGAAGTTCTCATGGTTATCCTAAGATGGTAGGTTTATGTGGTATGTGGTGTAGGCTTAAGATTTGCATGTGTAAGGTCTTGGTTCAGTTATGAAAAGAAGGTAAAAAAAAAATAAAAATCCTTAGGCAGCGGGCAGCTTCAGATCACTAGGGAAAATGAACTTCGGATGATCAAGGAAATCGTATTGCTAATTGTGGTGATTTAACGAGGGTATATATTTGAGAAAAAAGCAATGTGATTAAGTTGATGGTACTTCAGTAGTATTGCAGCACTCTATTGTTAGATCGACTGCTGATATTCGAGTTTGCTTGGTGGAACAGAAGAATTTTAGAGTATCTCTCGTGGAATGATTGGGTATTAGAGGTGTGGTATGTATTCGGACGGCGAAATTGGGATCGGACATGGTGATTCGGTGTGCCATATGGATTTGGAGACGAGAAGTTCTCACAAACAGGTTATGTTGTGGTTGTGGGTCATGTGTATCGACACTGTATAGTGACTATCGAGGTTTGGATACCCGAGTGGATCTTTTGTTGCTTGGTATGTTAGATTATGATGTAATATTGGGGGCGGACTGGTTGTCTTCGTGTCATGTTATTCTGGACTATTGCTCTAAGGCGGCGTTGTTGGCTATGCCGGGAATGTCCCAAATTGAGTGGAGAGGTTCGACGGATTATGTTCTTAGTAGGGCAGTTTTATATTTTGAAGACCCAACGGAGGGCTGGGAAGGGTTGTCTTACCTATTTGGCCTTCGTGATGGATGTCAGTATAGAGACTCCTACCATTGATTCAGTTCCGGTGGTGAGGGACTTTTTCGGATATGTTTTTGTGGTCGGGCATGTCGCTAGGCAAAGTTGTTGATTTCAGTATTGATGTGGTGCCGAACATCGTATCGTATGGCATCGGCAGAGTTAGAGGAGCTGAAGGAGCAGCTTCAAGGTTTCCTTGATAAGGGGTTCGTTGGTAGGCCAATATGAATGTGTGTTCCAACTTGAGTCGGCTTGGTTGGCTCCGAGTTGTATTGTTGAGGGATTTGTTGATTCGATTGTTATTGAGCTTATTAGTAATCTGGGGAGATCAATGAGTTACCTTTATGTGTTGCGAGGCGTTGGAATTTGTTGGGTATAGGCACCTGTGGTGTAGTGTTATTGGGGTCTCTCAATGGAATTCGAGCGGGAAGAGTATCGAGTATTGCTCGGCGGATGGCATATCGGTTGTGTCCTTTTGGGTTTGTGTAAAATTATGTCAATTGCTTCGCCATGGTTATGATGATCTGCTTTGGTTCTAGAAAATCAAATTGCACGTGATTGTCGATTTTGACCATAGTGACTTGAGGTGTTTTAGGTGGACCAGTGTTCGGATGAGGTCGCGCCGTGGAGTGAAGCTATGTGGAAGTATGATCCTACGGGTTAAATTCATTTATTCTATTTCTATGATGGGTAACGGTTCTCAGCATTGTGTGTGGTGTTACTGGCAAGCTTACGGTACAACTCTTTCATTTGAGTCATTTTCATGATTTGAGTATGTTCGGATTGTGACTTATTGGTGCGCGGATTGCACAGGTTGTGGCTTTAGCCTGTATTGATACGTCATGTCACCAGAGTAGTGTGTTGGATTAGATGATATCGTTGGGATCATTAATGAATACGAACGGATTCGATTTCAGCATGTTGGAAAGATAATATCGAGGTTCGACTCAGAAATTTGCTATGGTTTTTGCCAAAAGCGAAATGGCTTCATGAATGGTTGATCTGAGAAATGGTTATTGCTTACTATGTGTTTTATTTATCATTGGCAGTATATGAAAGTGTTGGAATGAGATTTTAGTTGATATGAGGTTTTCTACCGGTATTCGATTGTTGTGTGCAGCTGTTGTGATTAGAAGTTATCGCTACAAGTGTTTGAGTTGTGTGGTATATCATGTAATTGCACCTGAGGTTGCAGGTATGGGTTATTACAGCTAGTTCGGGCTTATTCAGAGTATAGATGTGAGATTCTGATCTTGTGGATGATTTCAGAAGCGAAATGTGGTTCTAAGGTTTATGGTCTATGTGGGATTGTGGAATTTTAGTTACATTGTATTATCGGACCTATATGAGATAGGGTGATGTGGGATCACCCTTGAGTATATGCATGGTAAGGTTATTCAGTGATTGGTTGGCTTTTGGAACAACTTTGGGCATGTTCAAGGACGAACGTATGTTTAAGTAAGGGGATGTAACGACCCGACCGGTTGTTTTGAGCTTTTGCACTTTGCTCGTCAGTTCTCGGGCGTAAATTACCCCGTGTGATGGATTATGACTTATGTAAATCGTTAGTTTTGGTTTTCAGGGTAATCAGAATGAATTTGGAAGAACAGTTCTCAATTTGAAGTTTGAAATTTGAAAAGTTTGACCAAGATTTGACTAGTTGGTATATGATCTCGGATCAAAATTTTATGATTTGGTTAGCTTCGTTAGGTGATTTAGGACTTAGGAGCGTGATCGCAATGCATTTTGGAAGTCCGTGGAAGGTTTAGGCTTGAATTGGCAAAAATGAGATTCTTGGCGTTTTCCGGTTGATAGGTGAGATTTTGATATATAGGTTGGAATGGAATTCCGAGAGTTGCAATGTTGTGTCATTTGTGATGTGTGCACAAAATTTCAGGTCATTCAGACGAGGTTTGATAGACTTTTTGATCGAAAGCGAAATTTGGAAGTTCTTGGAATTCTTAGGCTTGAATCCGATGCGATTTTAGGGTTTTGAGTGTTCCAAAGGTTGGAATAAGTTCGAATGAGGTTATGGGATATGTTGGCATGTTTGGTTGTGGTCCCGAGGGGCTCGGGCGCATTTTTGTATTGATTTCGGGCTATTTTTCCTTCATGTTTTACTGCTGTGTTCTGCTGATATCTGATGCCTCAGTCCTTCATCACGTGTCGCGAACGCGTAGTGTATTCTCATGGCAGCAACAAATTGCTCTTTGCAATCGCGAAGTGTGTCCTGCAGTCGCATAGTGCTAGGGGAGGACTTCTTCGCGTTCGCATATAGCATATCACGTTCGCATAGAGTCGGGCTAGGAGTTGGGTTGGAGGACCTTTCTTCATCGCATTCGCGAGTCTTGGGATGCGTTCTCATAGCTTTGTATCTAGTGTGTATCGAATTCACAAGGCTGGTGCCACGAACGCATAGAGCGTTTTTTCATGGCTGGTGTTTTTGTTCATCGCGAACGCCGATGATTATCCCGCGTTCGCGAATAAGGTTTTTGATGCCTAGGTAGAATGTTTAAATAGCCATTGTCCTTGATTTTGGGGCTAACTTTCACCATTTTTGGACGATTTTGGAGCTTTTTGAGAGGATTTGAAGAGATATTCAATAGATAACACCCGGAGGTAAAATTTTTGAACTCAACACTCGATCCTATGTTGATTCTTACTTGTTTAATCATGAAATGTGTGGAAATTAAAGCCTAAAATTGGGGAATTAGGGCTTGAATTTGGAGAGTGTAAATTGGGAATTTGAAGGGGCAATTGAGGTCCGATTTTGATGTTCTTGGTATGTATAAACTCGTGTGAGGACGAGAATTCTATTGATGTGACTTTTTTCGAATTCCGAGATGTGGGCCTGGGGGCGGGTTTGAGCAATTTTGGGATTTTTGATGTAAATTGTATATTTTCTGGTGGGCTTTGTTCCCTTAGCATATTTTAATGATTATGTACTGATTGTGGCTAGATTTGGAGCATCCTGAGGTCTATTCATGAGGGAAAAGGCATCGCGGGCTAGAGTTTGGACCGGATCGAGGTGAGTAATGATTGTAAATGATGTTCTAAGGGTATGAAAACCCGAATTGCACATCGTTGTGCTATATTGAGGTGAAACACACGCTAGATGATGAGCGTGGGGTCGTGCACTGTTGGGGATTGTGATGTAGTCCATCACGTATGATTGTTTTACTGTGTATTTGATTGAAAACTATTTGCTATCATCATGTTTTGGGCTGAATGTCATATTTGGGCCCCGTGCCAACTATGTGAACCCTTTGGGGATTTTTATTGATATTTTCTCACTGTTTTGACTTTAAACTTATACTCAGTCATGCTGTATTCTAATGCTTTCAAAACTTAGCCATGTTTACTCTACTTTAATACTTGAAATGTTATTTTAAATAATATTTTGGGCTGAGCATCATGTTTTACTGTTTCTCGAGTGGCTTATGTGATTTTAACTGAGTAAGGCTGAGGGCCTGTGTTGTGAGGATACTTTTGGGTCGGGCTGTACACCGCAGCGGTGATATACTAATTATGATTATGAGGCCGAGGGCCTGAGATATGTACGCCACGAGGTGACTTGATTGATTTGAGGCCGAGAGCTTAGTGATGATGCCACGAGATGGCTTGATATTGCGCTTGGGTCGAAAGGGGCCCCTCCAGGAGTCTGCACACCCCTAGTGAGCGCGGGTACCCATTGTCATGAGAGATATAGCCCGAGGGGCTGGTATTGTTCTGAGATATTACCCGAGGGGCGGATTTCTTGACATTGTGCCCGATGGGCGAACCTTTATGTGTTTATCTTTCTTATTTGCCTGTCATCTACCTGTTTAATTGTATAGTTGTGCTCGAGGTGCGGATTGTTTGTACTTATCTGTTCTAATTGCTTTGCATTCAATTGCTTAACTGTTAAAAAGTCATTTTTATTAAAGAAGTTTAAACTAAGCTAAGGTGCTTTAAGATATTTCACAGCTTCATTGCTTTCTTACCGGCTTTGTACTACTCTATACAACTGATGTACTTTTCGTGATTTCCGATCACCCAGTCTTTAGTTATGATTATTACTCACTTAGTTGGAGTACTCACTTTACTCCCTGCACTTTGTGTGCAGATTCAGGTATTTTACCACCCGATAGCGGGTATTGGTTGATCAGAGGCAGAGTCTTTGGAGTTTAGCAAGGTAATTGTCCGACGTTCGCAGCATTTCTTTTCTCCCTTTGATGTTATTAGACTGTAATTAGTACATTTACCAAAATTCCATTATATTTTAGACCCTAGTAGATGCTCGTGACTTGTGACACCCCGATGTCGTGTTGTATCTATTTCCGCACTGTTCATTTAAATTTACATTATGCAATATCTGATTAATTAAAAAGGCCTAGATTTATCTATTAAAATATTGAAATGCATTTGGGGATTGTGTCGGCTGGCCTTGTCTTCACGAGAGGCTCCATCACAATCGGGTCCGGTTTGGGGTCGTGACAGTGGTGGCTTTAGGGCGAGATGATGGTGGCGTAAAGTTGATCCATGGTGAAAGGGAGGTGGATTGTGACAATGGTGTGGCGGAGATGGATGATGTTTGTGTGCTTCCAAGCTGGTAGGTCTTTTGTGGTGGTGGCAATTGCAAAACAGTGGTGGTATGGTGACGTTAATGGTGATTTTCAGAAAAGGACTTTTGTTTAAAAAGAAAAAGAAAAAAACCAGATGTTTGAACTTCTCACGCGCTTAAGAGACATTTGGAACACATTTTTTGCCATGTCAGCTTTTTATGTCTAATAGATATATATTCAATAAGGCCGGAGTATCTAATAGGAACATCCCTCAGTTGAAGTAGCTATATAAAATATTGGACAAATTTAAGCAGCCGTATATGATTACGCCTAATGATAAGTTTAAACTTATTCTATGTCTTTTAGTGTGACGACCCGGCCAGTCATCTCATGAGTTACCGCTCTGTTTCCCCCATTTCCACTTCTTATTGCTTTGTCTAATGGTTCTATATGTGATCGGGTTGATTAGTTCGGGTTCGGAAAGGATTTGGTAAGGTTTGAGACACTTAGTCTCTTTTGAGGAAGCTTATTTTAGAAAAAGTCATCCGGATGTTAACTTATGTGTTAAAGGGATCGGATGTCAGTTCTGATGGTTCAGTTAGCTTCAGAAGATGATTTGGGACTTAGGAGTGTGATCGGAATGAGTTTTAGAGGTCCGTAATAGATTTAGGCTTGAATTGGCAAAATCGGATTTTTGGCGATTTCCGATTGATAGGTGAGATTTTGATATAGGGGTCGGAATGGAATTTCAAGAGTTACAATAGTTCCGTTGTGTCATTTGGGATGTGTGTGTAAAATGTTAGGTCATTCGGACATGGTTTGGTTGGGTTTTTGATTAAAAGCGTAATTTAGAAGATTTTGGAAACTTAGGCTTGAATCCGATGTGTTTTAGTTGATTCAGTGTTGTTTGAGGTGTTTCGAAGATTTGTATACGTTTGAATAAGGTTTTGGGATATGTTGGTGCTTTTGGTTGAGGTCCCAGGGGCCTTGGGGTGATTTCGGATGGTTGACCGCAGAAGTAGTACCGCAGATGTGGTTGATGGACCGCATGTGTGGAATCCCTGGGTCAGAAGGTATATATTGTTTCTTTTGTGAATTTTTGCTAAGTTCTCCATTTTTGAAGACGGAAGAGGGGCTAAGGCAGTGGAATTAAACAGAAATCAAGGGATATCAGTTGGGTAAGTTCCGTAAGCTTCATTATTTGGGTTTATGATCATTTTTCCATTGATTAATCATGGTATTAGTGGGGATTAAGGAAGAAAATTGGGGATTAGGTCTTGAGATTAAGAGACTTTAAAATGGGAATTTGAAGGGTCATTTGGACTTCGATTTCAGTGTTCTTGGTATGTATGGACTCGTGGAAGGATAAGGATCCCGCTGATGTGACTTTTATCGAGTTTTGAGGCATGGGCCTAGGGTCGGGTTTGGCCAATTTCAGGATTTTTGGTATAATTTGATTATTTTCGCTTGGGCTTCGTCCTTTAAGCCTATTCTAATGTTATGATTCTGATTTTGGGTAGATTCAACACGAGTTGAGGCCGAGGTGAGAGGAAAAGGCGTTGTGGAGTAGTGTTTTCATCTGGTTTGAGGTAAGCAACCATTGTAAATCTGGAAATGAGGGTACAAAACCCCGGTATTTGAATTGTTTTGATAAATGCGGTGGCGCACATGCTAGGTGACGAGAATGTGGGCATACACCAGTAGGGATTGTGACTTGGTCCGTCCCGTAGTGACTATAAGCTGCGTATTTGATTTGAAACCTTATGATATTTTGTACTTTAGTCATTATACTGTATTATGGGCTGTATGCCATGTTTGGGGCCTTATGCCGACCTGTTGAACCCCTTAGGGACGTTTTTACTGTTTTTCCTCACTCTACTTGTTTGAAAGCAATCCTCAGTCATGTTTTACCTGTTTATTGTTTAAAACTGGTTTTATCACTTTACTTCTTTAATGTGAGGGTATTTGGACTGAGTTCCCTAATTTTACTATTGTGCCTGAGAGGCTGTGAGGTTAATGACTGAGAGAGGTTGAGAACCTAATAATGAGGATATTTATATATGTGTGAATTATGGATCTGGCTGCACGCCGCAGCGAGATATATACATATATATATATATACAGGCTGCGCACCGCAGCAATATGACGTTTGGGCTGTAGAAGCCCCTCCGGAGTCTGTACACCCCTAGTGAGCGTAGTCGACTATAACTATGGATCGGGCTGCACGCTACAGCAGTTACTATGATTATTATTATTATGAGATATTAATGAGCCTGAGTGCTGAGAGTGAATACTGAGTGATAAGAGTTGAGTCACGAGTGACTGAGAGGCTGCCCGAGAGGCCATAGTCTGAGTGATACCTTGCCCGAGGGGCCCATTTATGATATTTTCACTGATTTCACTCTTCTTTTAAAATAAGCCTCTGTTGAAAAATTGCTAAGTATATGATTTCAAGTATTCCAACTGAAACTGGAGATTTTATGACGAAACTTGCTTTAAACTGTGGAATTGATTTGTTATTCTGTAGTTTACTCCTTTATAAGATTTTAATTGCTCGTCACTGCTTTTAGACCGTATTTACTTTAGTTACTTACTGAGTTGGCGTACTCACGTTACTCCCTGCACCTTGTGTGTAGATCCAGGTGCCCGAGCGGCAGAGTAAGGGTCCTCAGCTTATCTAGAGTTTGCCGGAGATTCCATGGTAGGTGCATGGCATCCGCAACCCTACTTTCCTCCTTCTTATCTTGTTCTTTTCTGCATTTTTAGACTTATGATGTATTAAAAAGTCGGTTGTATATTTAGAGGCTCTAGACTCGTGACACCTAATATTTGGGCTGTGTTGTCTTATGTTTTATTGACTTCCACATATTTCAGTTGTTTTAAACACTTCTTATGAAATTAGTATTCAAACCTATGTTAGAAACATGATTTTTATGAAAGGAAATTTGTTGTGGTTATATGGTTAGGTTGGCTTGCCTAGTAATGTGATAGGAGCCATCACGACCGGTATTCGGGGTCGTGACAAGTTGGTATCAGAGCCTAGGTTACATAGGTCTCGCGAGTCATGAGCCGATTTAGTAGAGTCTCGCGGATTGATATGGAGATGTCTGTATTTATCCTCGGGAGGCTGCAGAACCTTTAGGAAAAACTTCATATTCTTGAAACTCTTGTCATGCGAGTCTGTTGACCCGAGTACTAAACTTTTGTTATTCCATTCTCTCACAGATGGTGAGGACACGTGCTACCGGGTAGGATGGACGACCGCCAATACCACCAGCTAGGGCTACTAGAGGCTGAGAAAGCGGTTGAGGCCGTGGTAGGGGCAGAGCAGTTAGGGCAACACCTGTAGATCTACTAGCTAGGCAGTTTAGGATCAGGTCCCAGTTGTGGACGCTACAGCAGCACCAGCTTAGGCACCACCTGTGCCTATTGTAATTCCAGGCCTTTATGAGGCTTTATCTCAGATTTTATCAGTGTGTACTGATTTGGCTCAGGCGGTCTCAGTTATTACGGGCGCAACTACTTCTCAGGTCGGGGTAGGCACCCCAGACTCCATTGCTCGCACACTTGAGCAGGTTGTGCAGGGACTCCAGACACCGGGGTCACCTCCAGCCCATCCAGTTGCACCAGCTCAAAAGTATGTGGTACCAGTTATGTTGGACGATGAGCAACGTCGACAAGAGAGGTTTGGCAGACTTCAGCCTCCGAGTTTCAGCGGTGTAGAGGGCGAGGATGCCCTGGGTTTCTTGGATAAGTGCCAGAGGATGCTTCGTACAACGAGTATTCTAGAGACCAGTGGTGTAGCATTCACTACATTTCAGTTTTCTGAGGCTACCTTCACTTGGTGGGAGGCTTATGAGAAGCGTAGGCCTGTTGGTGCAACTCTCCTTACTTGGCAGCAGTTCTCTGTTCTCCTTTTGGAGAAATATGTGCCATAGTCTCACTGAGAGGAGCTACGTAGGCAGTTCGAGCAGTTGCGTCAAGGAGAGATGACTGTGACGCGGTATAAGATGCGGTTCTCTGAGTTAGCTCGTCATGCGGTCTGGTTGGTTCCCACAGATCGAGAGAGGATCTGGAGGTTCGTTAATAGCCTCACATATCAGCTTCAGATTCTCATGACTAGGGAGAGGGTGATAGGTGCTACTTTCGATGAGGTTGTTAACATCACCTCATGAGATTGAGTCAGTTCGCCGCCAGGAGTAAGATGAGAAGGAGGCCAAGAGGCCTCGGGGATCTGGTAGCTTTAGAAGTGCTCCTTCGAGGGGTCAGTTCTAGCAGGGATGAGGCCGTCTATTCAAGCAGGCTCAGTTAGCTCGCCCAGGTTATCATGGGGGCATCATCGGGTCATGGTTCTCATAGTTCTCATCAGGGCCACTCATCACTCAATGCCCTTCTAGCCCAGAGTTTGTCTCGTGCCCCATTAGTTCAGGGTTCTTCAATGCCAAGTCCTTCTACTGGTCATTCCAGTGCCAGGGGTTCCCTTCAGTCCCTATCTCCAGCATCGGGGAGTTGTTATGAGTGTGTGGAGTTTGGGCATATGAGGAGGCAGTGTCCTCATCTTTATGATGGTCCGTCTCAGCAGAGGGGTCAACCCTCGACTTCTACTCTAGTTACTTCATCACCCGCCCAGCCAGCTAGGGGTGGAGGTCAGTCAGATAAGGGTCGCCTTATAGGGGGAGGTCGATTAGGTGGTGGTTAGGCTCATTTCTATGCCCTCCCAGGTAGACCAGATGTTGCTGCTTCAGATACCATGATTTCAGGTATTGTTTCAGTCTACCACATAGATGTCTCTGTATTATTTGATCTTGGTTCCACCTTTTCTTATGTGTCATCATACTTTGCTAGTTATTTGGATACCCTCCGTGAGTCTCTTGTTTCACCTGTTTATGTATCTACTCCGGTGGGTGATACTGTTGTTATAGACCATGTGTACCGGTCGTGTGTGGTGATAACTAGGGGTCTAAAAACCCGAGTGGATCTTTATTATTGTGTATGGTGGATTTTGATGTCATTTTGGGCATGGATTGACTATCTACGTCTTGTGCTATTTTGGACTATCATGCCAAGACAGTCACATTGGCTATACCGAGTGTACCACAGATCGAGTGGCGAGGTTTGACTGATTATGTTCCCAATAGAGCGATCTCGTTCTTGAAGTCCCAACAAATAGTTAGGAAGGGATGTCTTTCGTATCCGGCCTTTGTGAGGGATGTCGATGCAAAGACTCCCAGTATTGATTATGTCCCAGTTGTGAGGGATTTTCCCGATGTGTTTCCTACAGACCTACTAGACATGCCACCGGACAGGGATATTGATTTTAGTATTGACCTGGTGCCAGGCACTCAGCCCATTTCTATTCCTCCGTATTGTATGGCACCAGCGGAGTTGAAAGAGTTAAAGGAGCAGCTTCAGGAACTCCTTGATAAGGGGTTCATTCGGCCTAGTGTGTCGCCTTGGGGTGTGCCGGTTCTATTTGTGAAGAAGAAGGATGAAGTTATGAGGATGTGCATCGATTATAAGCTATTGAACAAGGTAACAATTAAGAACAAGTATCCCTTGCCTCGCATTGATAATTTATTCGACCAGCTTCAGGGAGCGAGAGTGTTCTCCAAGATTGATCTCTGTTCCGGTTATCACCAGTTGATGATCAGGGACTTGGATATTCTTAAGACAACTTTCTGGACCCGATATGGTCATTATGAGTTCTTGGTGATGTCTTTTGGGCCGACCAATGCCCCAACAACGTTCATGCATTTGATGAACAACGTGTTCTGGCCTTATCTCGACTCGTTTGGCATAGTTTTTATTGATGATATTCTAGTGTATTCACGTATTCAGGAGGAGCACGTGGTGCATTTGAGAGTTGTGTTGCAGAGATTGAGGGAGGAGAAACTTTATGCAAAATTCTCCAAGTGTGAGTTTTGGATCAGTTCAGTGGCTTTCTTGGGGCACGTAGTGTCCAACAATGGTATTCAGGTTGATCCGAAGAAGATAGAGGCAGTTCAAAGTTGGCCCAGACCGTCCTCAGCCATAGAGATTCGCAGTTTTCTTGGTTTGGCAAGCTATTATCGCCAGTTTGTTCAGGGATTCTTGTCTATCGCATCGCCTTTACTGAAGTTGACTCAGAAAGGTGCTTCATTTGTATGGTCGGATGAGTGTGAGGAGAGCTTTCAGAAGCTCAAGACAGCCTTGACCACAGGTCCCGTGTTAGTTTTGCCATCAACTTCAGGTTCATATACTGTGTATGGTGATTCTTCGAGGGTTGGTATTGGTAGTGTATTGATGCAAGAGAGTAGAGTTATTGCTTATGCTTCTCGTCAGTTGAATCCCCATGAGAAGAAATACCCCGTTCATGATTTGGAGTTGGCTGCCATTGTCCACGCGTTGAAGATTTGGAGGCATTACTTGTATGGTGTGTCTTGTGAGGTGTTTACTGATCATCGTAGCCTCCAGCACTTGTTCAAATAGAAGGATCTCAATTTGAGGCAGCGGAGGTGGTTGGAGTTTCTTAAGGATTATGATATCACTATATTGTACATCCGGGGAAGACTAATGTGGTGGCCGATGCTTTGAGCCAAAAAGCGGTGAGTATGTGGAGTTTAGCATATATTTCAGTTGGTGATAGACCTCTTGCAGTTGATGTTCAGGCCTTGGCCAATCGGTTCATGAGGTTAGATATTTCGGAGCCCAGTCGGGTATTGGCTTGCATAGTTTCTCGGTCTTGCTTATATAATTGCATCAGGGAGCACCAATATAATGATCCACATTTTCTTGTCCTGAAGGACAGAGTTCAGCATGATGATGCCAAATATGTGACTATTGGTAATGATGGGGTGTTGAGGATGCAAGACCGGATTTGTGTGCCCAATGTAGATAGGCTTTGGGAGTTGATTCTGGAGGAGGCCCACAACTCGCAGTATTCCATCCATCCGGGTGCCGCGAAGATGTATCAGGATTTGAGGCAGCATTATTGGTGGAGAATAATGAAGAAAGACATTGTGGGATTTGTAGCTCAGTGTCTCAATTGTCAACAGGTAAAATATGAGCATCAGAGACCAGGTGGCTTGCTTCAACAGATGCATATTCTAGAGTGGAAGTGGGAGAGGATCACTATGGACTTTGTAGTTGGACTTCCACGGACTTTGAAGAAGTTCGATGCTATTTGGGTGATTATGGATCGGCTGACCAAGTCCACGCACTTCATTCCTGTGTGTACTACCTATCTTCCGAGCGGTTGGCAGAGATCTATATTCGGGAGATTATTCATTTGCATGGTGTCCCAGTTTCATCATTTCAGATAGGGGCACTTAGTTTACTTTGCAGTTTTGGAGGTCTGTGCAGCGAGAGTTGGGTACTCAGGTTGAGTTGAGCATAACTTTTCACCCTCAAACGGACGGGCAGTCCGAGCACACTATTCAGATATTGGAGGACATGTTGCATGCTTGTGTCATTGATTTCGGAGGGTCATGGGATCAGTTTCTACCGCTTGCAGAGTTTGCTTATAACAACAACTACCAGTCGAGTATTAAGATGGCTCGATATGAGGCTTTGTATGGGAGGCAGTGTAGATCTCCAATTGGCTGGTTCAAGCCGGGTGAGGCTAGGCTATCAGGGACAGACTTGGTGCAGGATGCCTTGGAAAAGGTGAAGGTAATTCAGGAGAGACTTCGTAGAGCACAATCAAGGCAAAAGAGTTATGCTGACAGGAACGTTCGAGATATGTCCTACATGGTTGGCGAGAAGGTTCTGTTGAAGGTTTCGCCCATGAAGGGTGTTATGATATTTGGGAAGAAAGGTAAATTAAGTCCTCGTTTCATTGGGCCGTTTGAGGTACTTCGGAGGATTTGGGAGGTGTCTTATGAGCTTGCTTTTCCATATAGCTTGTCGAGTGTGTATCTGGTATTTCATGTTTCTATGCTCCAGAAGTATATTGGGGATCCGTCTCATGTTCTGTATTTCAACACAGTTTAGTTGGATGATGATTTGACCTATGATGTTGATCCAGTAGCTATTTTGGGTCATCAGGTTCGAAAGTTAAGGTCAAAGGATATAGCTTCAGTGAAAGTACAGTGGAGAGATTGGCCTGTGGAAGAGGCTACCTGGGATACCGAGCGGGAGATGCGGAGAAGATATCCTCACATATTTGAGGCTTCAGGTACGTTTCTTGACTCGTTCGAGGATGAATGTTTGTTTAAGTTGGGGAGGATGTGATGACCCGACCAGTCATCTCATGAGTTACCGCTCTGTTTCCCCCATTTCTACTTTTTATTTCTTTGTCTAATGGTTCTATATGTGATCGGGTTGATTGGTTTGGGTTCAGAAAGGATTTGGTAAGGCTTGAGACACTTAGTCTCTTTTGAAGAAGCTTATGTTGGAAAAAGTCAATCAGATGTTGACTTATGTATTAGAGGGCTCGAATGTGAGTTTTGATGGTTCGGTTAGCTTTGGGAGGTGATTTGGGACTTTGAAGCGTGATCAGAATGAGTTTTAGGGGTTCATAGTAGATTTAGACTTGAATTGGCGATAGTGAATTTTTGATATAGGGGTCGGAATGGAATTCCAAGAGTTGCAGTAGTTCCGTTGAGTCATTTGGGATGTGTTTGTAAAATTTCAAGTCATTCGAATGTGGTTTGGTTGGGTTTTTTTTTATCAAAAGCGTAATTTAGAAGATTTTGGAAACTTAGGCTTGAATCCAGTGTATTTTGGTTGATTCGGTATTGTTTGTGGTGTTTTGAAGATTTGTATAAGTTTGAATAAGGTTTTGGGATATGTTGGTGCTTTTGGTTGAGGTCCCCGGGGCCTCGGGGTGATTTCGGATGGTTGACAGAGAGTTTGAGATTTTTTGGTGAAGTTGCAGATTTTCTACTTCTGGTATTTCCGCACCTAAGGTTTGGTGACCGCAGGTGTGATGCCGCAGATGCGAGGGAAGGACCGGAGAAGCGGTCAAGGAGGAGAAGGGCAAGAGCCACAGATGCAGTTGGCTGAACGCACATGCGATGGCGCAGGCACGACTATTTGGTTGCAAATGCGACTTTGGTCACTTAAGTGGAAACCGCAGGTGCGGTGTCTTGGACCGCAAAAGTGGTTGATGGACCGCAGGTGCGGATCCCTGGGTCAGAAGGTATATATTGTTTCTTTCGCGAATTTTTGCTAAGTTCTCCATTTTTGAAGACGGGAAATGGGCTAAGGCAGTGGAATTCAAGAGAAATCAAGGGATATCAGTTGGGTAAGTTCCCTAAGCTTCATTATTTGGATTTATGATCATTTTTTCATTGTTTAATCATAGTATTAGTGGAGATTAAGGAAGAAAATTGGGGATTAGGGCTTGAGATTAAGATACTTTAAAATGAGAATTTGAGGGGTCATTTGGACTCCGATTTCAGTATTTTTGGTATGTATTGACTCGTGGAAGGATAAGGATCCCGTTGATGTGATTTTTATCGAGTTTTGATATGTGGGCCCGGGGGTCGGGTTTGGTCAATTTCGGGATTTTTGGTATAATTTGATTATTTTCGTTTGGGCTTCGTCCCTTTAGCCTATTCTAATGTTATGATTTTGATTTTGGGTAGATTCGGCACGAGTTGAGGCCGAAGCGAGAGTCAAAGGCATTGATGGGTAGTGTTTTCATCCGGTTTGAGATAAGTAATCATTGTAAATCTAGAACTGAGGGTACAAAACCCCGATACTTGAATTGTTTTGATAAATGCGGTGGCGCACATACTAGGTGAAGAACGTGTGGGCATGCACTGGTAGGGATTGTGACTTGGTCCGTCTCGTAGCGACTATAAGCCGCGTATTTGATTTGATACCTTATGATATTCCGTACTTTAGTCATTATACTTTATTATGGGCTGTATGCCATGTTTGGGGCTTTGTGCCGACCTGTTGAGACCTTAGGGGCATTTTTAATGTTTTTCCTCACTCTACTTGTTTGAAAGCATATCCTCGGTCATGTTTTACCTATTTATTGTTTAAAACTGGTTTTATCACTCTACTTCTTAGACGTGAGGGCTGGTTGGACTGAGTTCCCTAATTTCTACTGTTGTGCCTGAAAGGCTGTGAGGTTAATGACTGAGAGAGGTTGAGAACCTAATGGTGAGGATATTTATATATGTGTGAATTATGGATCGGTCTGCACGCCACAACAATACTTATATGGATTGGGCTGCACGCGCGCAGCGATATATATATATATTGGATCGGGCTACGCGCCGCAACGATATGACGCTTGGGATGTAGGAGCCCCTCCGGAGTCTGACACTATTATGGCACGTGAGTTGTCCGTGCAGGAAATTATAGCACGTGAGTTGTCCGTGCAGATTATGGCGCTTAGGCTGTAGGAGCCCCTCCGGAGTCTGTACACCCCTAGTGAGCGTAGTCGACTATAACTATAGATCGGGCTGCACGCTGCAGCGGTTACTATGATTATTATTATTATTATGAGATATTAATGAGCCTGAGTGCTGAGGGTGAATACTCAGTGACGAGAGTTGAGTCACGAGTGACTGAGAAACTGTTCGAGAGGCCATAGTCTGAGTGATACCTTGCTAGAGGGCCCCATTTGTGATATTTTCATTGATTTCACATTTCTTTTAAAATAAGCCTCTGTTGAAAAATTGCTAAGTATATGATTTCAAGTATTCCAACTGAAACTGGATATTTTATGACGAATCTTGTTTTAAACTGTGGAGTTGATTTGTTATTCTGTTGTTTACTCTTTTATTTGATTTTTAACTGCTCGTCACTGCTTTCAGACCTTATTTACTTTAGTTAATTACTGAGTTGGCGTACTCACGTTACTTCAGGTGCCCGTGCGGCAGAGTGAGGGTCCTCGGCTTTTCCAGAGTTTGCCGGAGATCGCAAGTAGCTGCATGGCATCCATAGCCCTGCTTTCCATCCGTAGCCTTGCTTTCCTCCTTCCTATCTTGTTCTTTTCTGTATTTTTAGACTTATGATATATTAAATAGTTGGTTGTGTATTTAGAGGCTCTAGACTCGTGACACCAGATGTTTGGCCTGGTGTCACGAGAAACTGTTCGAGATATTAATATCTCATTATTATTATTATTATTATGAGATATTAATGAGCCTGAGTGCTGAGAGTGAATACTCAGTGACGAGAGTTGAGTCACGAGTGACCGAGAAACTGTTCGAGAGGCCATAGTCTGAGTGATACCTTGCCCTAGGGGCCCATTTATGATATTTTCATTGATTTCACATTTCTTTTAAAATAAGCCTCTGTTGAAAAATTTCTAAGTATATGATTTCAAGTATTCCAACTGAAACTGGATATTTTATTATGAAACTTGTTTTAAACTGTGGAGTTGATCTGTTATTCTGTTGTTTACTCCTTTATTTGATTTTTAACTGCTTGTCATTGCTTTCAGACCTTATTTACTTTAGTTACTTACTGAGTTGGCGTACTCACGTTACTCCAGGTGCCCGTGCGGCAAAGTGAGGGTCCTCGGCTTATCCAGAGTTTGCCGGAGATCACAAGGTAGCTGCATGACATCCATAACCCTGCTTTCCATCCGTAGCCCTGCTTTCCTCCTTCCTGTCTTGTTCTTTTCTGTATTTTTAGACTTATGATATATTAAATAGTTGGTTGTGTATTTAGAGGCTCTAGACTCGTGACACCAGATGTTTGGCCTGTGTTGTCTTATGTTTTATTGACTTCCGCATATTTCAATTATTTTAAACACTTCTTATGAAATTGGTATTCAAATCCATGTTAGAAACATGATTTTTTTGTGGTTATATGGTTAGGTTGGCTTACCTAGTAATGTAATAGGCGCCATCACGATCGGGTATTTGTGGGTCGTGACATTTAGGTTTGAGTTCGCGGCTTCTATCACATATCTCAATTGATTTCCTTAGGTTTGAAATCCAATATTTGTATTTATTTAAGTACATTTTAAATGTATGTGTAAGATTTGAGTTAAAATTACTGAGTTCAATTGATCTTATAATATATGCATGTTATGCTATAAATATATTAGCTCAATAAAATAAAAAAGAGAACGAAATGATAGAAAATTTGAGCCATTAGATGTACTAAGTTTAATTATGTTACATTCGTATGTGTTTGATAGTATACGGAACTTCATTATATGTTGAACCTTATAGAACTCATGACAACACAATATATTGAACCTCATAAAACTCTCACAATATTCACTTTTTTTTAGTTTCTCATCCAATATCGGTACTCGCATTGGAACCCAATTATACCCGAATTTGCACTGGATAAGATACCATTCGCGGCGTAATGCTCCTTACCAAGCAGGGGTGGCCGGCATATTTTGGGGCCTAATGCCAAAATTTAATGAGGGGCCTTAATGTTTTTAATTTTTTAAATTATTTGAAGTCAATTTTTCTAACTTTTTTAGATGCAAAGTTACTAATAATTTTCTCATAATCAATTTCTCCTATTAAGTCTTTCTCAATTGACAATATAGCTAACCCATTTAATCTCACTTGAGACATTGTCGATCTTAGGTAAGATTTTATCAATTTTAATTTTGAAAAGCTTCTTTCCACTAAAGCAACGGTAACAAGAATTGTTAACATTATTCTATAAGCAATATAGACATTTAGAAAAAAATCAAGTCTCTTTATTTGATTGGGTATATCGATTAAATTATTATCTTATACTTGCACTATTTTCCTTAATACTTTCAACTCAGAAAATAAATCTAAATCATCAATATCAGATTGATTATTATGCTTTAAGAAAAATTCAAGATTAATGCAATGTGTTTTTAAATTTTCATCATCTAGTGATCTTAGTTTTTTACCACTAAATAGAAAACCAAAAATATTTTTATGCGCTTCAAATTGTTCAAATCTATTTTGAAGTGAAAAAATAGCCCTGTCTACTATGTATAAAAAGCAATCAATTCTAAAGGACGCTTCAAGAAACTTTGAGATTTCATTATCAACATTCTTATCAAATTGTTTCTTCCAAGATATCACACGTTTCTTACGAAATTCAGGTTCGATATTCATTTCAAATGCAATTTCCTTGGCAGAAATCATAGCAATTGCAAATCTTTCTTCTCTATATTTGTTAAAAAAAGAAGAAGAAATCAAACCTTTTAATTGATCTATGGCAACACTAATATGCATGTCTTTTGACTGCATACTTTTTCTAATTGAATTAACAACAAATAATATATCATACCAAAATAGTCATATCCAATAAAAATTCAAAATTTTCGAGTTCATATGTTACTAAGCAATTAGCTTCACTTTTAGTTTTTGGATCATCATTAATTTCTACTAATTTCAATACAATTAGCTTCACTTTTAGTTTTTGGATCATCATTAATTTCTACTAATTTCAATAAAGCATCTCTTATTTGTGGAGTTTGAAATCTTATTGCTTTAATGCTTTCAATACGACTTTCCAACGAGTTTGTGACAATGATTTAAGAGTTAGACTGGGTACACTATCCTTTAATATTTTCCATCGCTTAGTAGAAGATGAAAACAATGTGTATATACGTTGTACCACTCCAAAAAATGATATAGCTTTTGTACAAGAATTAGCCATATCACAAAGTAACAAATCTAGATTATGACAACCACATGGTGTATAAAATGATCTAGGATTTACATCAAGAAGTCTTTCTTGCACTCCTTGATATTTTCCCTTCATAGTTGACCTATTATCAAATCCTTGCCCTCTTAATTTATCAATATCAAGTCCAATATTTTTTATTTCATCTATAATAACTTCAAAAAGACCTTTTCCGCTTGTATCATCTACTTTTAAAAATTCTAAAAAATATTCATTAATTTTGTCACGACCCTAAACCCAAACTCGATCGTGATGGCGACTCTCGTGAAGACAAGGCCAGCCGACACACTCCCAATTCATTTTAAGCAATTAAAATAATACAAATTAAGTCTTTAACATAACAATAGACCCAAAATAAGGTGAAACAATTCAATTGCGGAATAGACATAGCCCGACATCGAGGCGTCACCAGTCATGAGTGTAAGCACGTGATTTTTGCCCTATATGAGAATTACTCCCAAAAATTCAAAATAAAACAATTTTCCTTTTGTATGCAATTTTGAGGATTTTGTGGCATTTTTGGATAATTATTTGTATTTGTCCATGCATGTTTATTTGTTAAATTAATAAAAAACACAAAAATATGTCGCATTTGCATTTAGGATTTAATTCTAAAATTAGGAGCAATTAAGTTTGTTTTTACAAGAACAAAACAAAATCATAAAAATAATGTACGTTGCATTTTTAGCATTTAATGTCCAAATTGTGTGATTTTATCGTAATTGCTATTTAATTGTGTGTTAATTGTTATTAATAATTAATTAACACTTTTATAAATTAATTTAGTTCTATAGGATAATTTAGGATTTTTAGAATTTAGTTTTAGTTTAAGAAAAAAGAAAAGAAAAAAAAAGAAGCATTGGAAATAAGAAGAAAATCGGATTAGGCCACCTTTTAATTTAAATCAACCAGGCCCAAACCAAATAACCCCCACCGGGTCGACCCGACCCAGTCCGCCCCATAACCCAAACTAATACCAACCCCCCCATTTTTATTTTTTCATTTTTCCCAACCCCAAAACCCTAAAAAACACTCGCCCCCCTCTTCTTCTCCTTCCCCAAACGACCTCACCTCCCATGGTTGCCCTCGCTGCTTCCCCCTCCACCATTACCTCCCATGGCTGCCCGCCCCCTCTCCCTTCATCTTCAACCAGCGAACCACCCCCTCTCTCCGTCGACCACCCTTTCTGTTTCGCCTTCTTCTTCGTCGAAGCAACCAGCTCCCTCACATCCAGCGACCTCACCTCCCATGGCTGCTACTTCGTTTGCTACGTCCAGCCATCAATAAACAACACCCCGTCCCCATAGGTCCCAAACGACCATCCGCTAAACGACCCTTTGTCCTAAACAACCATAGTCCATCGAGCTCCAGCGTCGCCATGGCTGCTTCTTCTTCTGCCCCGTCTTCATCTTCTTCGACGAGCGTTGAACCATCGTCGAGCTCCAGCCAGCATCGCCATGGCTGCTGCTTCTTCTGCCCTGTCTTCATCTTCTTTGATGAGCGTCGAACCATCGTCGAGCTCCAGCCAGCTTCACCTGTTGCGTCTTTTGCTTCGTTTTTGCCAGTCCGTCAACCTCCAGCCTCACATACAAAAATGACCCCTCCAGTGGCCGGAAAAACTAGTACGATGCCTCCCTCACGTCCAAACAACCATAGCTGCTTCAAGGTTAAAAGAGAAGGTGGGTTTTTCGTTGAGTCGAGATCCGGTACGTCCAGGTTGTTGTCCGAGTTTCTGTTCCATTGCGGTCATTTCCAGTTAGTTGGTTTAACTTTCATTTCTGATCGTATTTTGTTTGATATTCTCGGATCTGAAATCAGTATATGTTTGATTCTTTTCTTGTTCGTTGTTTATCATTTCTTGATTATTTCTTCAGTTTGTTTTTATTCATTTGTTCTTGTTTAGTTTAATATAGAAGTGTGTTGGTTGTAATGTTGTTAGATTTAATTTGAAGTTCAATTGATTTTTGAGTTTAGTGATTTGAATCTACTTGTTTGTTATGTTCAATTTGTTACTGCTATTGAATCTGAAAGTATGTTTGTTGTTAAAAAATGTTGTTCAGTCAAAATGATTTCAGTTGTTTCTTTATTGTTCATCATATGGTTTGGTTCCATGAATCCTTAGTCTTTGTTTTGATGATATTTGACATAATCTGAGTTTCTAGCTTAAATTTGTTGATGAAATTTGATTAAGAATTGGTTATAGCTGCTATAGTTTGGTTAATTGATTTAGGAGGATTGGATATAGCTGATGGGGTAGAATGGTAATTTCAGTAGTTTCAGGGGCATTTTCGGGATTTTAAGTTTTAGCAATTGATTAATTTGAGTGTTCTGTCCACTAAGCGCTAATATATTAAAATAATACATAAAATAATACGTAGTGGGGGACAAGACATAATGGTGGAGAATTAATACATTGTTTAATATAGTGGGGGACAAAGCATGCGGTAGTAGGGCAATAAGGGAATTAAATAAGGAAAAGATATGTGTTAGTGGGAATTAATATATTGTTTAATATAGTGGGGGGCAAAACATTAGGTAGTGGGATTCAAAAAAGGGATGAGTAGAAGATGGTGAGATTTAATTTAAGTGCTTCAAAGTTTGGCTATAAAAAAAGAGCTTGACACAAGTAAAGGAGGTTTTTCTGAATATTAAGAAGGAATTTTCGGAATATTAGGAGGGGATTTCTGAACATTAAGAGAAATTTGAGGATTTTTCGGAAAAGAAAAAAAACATTTTGGAAATCTAAAGAGAGAGTAGTATACACCCGATATACACTCTGGATACACTGGATATACAGAGGGAGAATTTAAGGGTTAAACATTAACTGGTCTTTCAATCTAAAAAAGGTTCACTTTGTTTCTGCCCGTTGATTGCTGTTGGTGTTTGTGGATGTTCATTTGGTTTGTTCCTTGAGTTTGGTTGGTTATTTGCTACTAATTCACTGGTTATTGCTGGATTTTTTGCTTGATTTTAAAATTTGTCACTGGTTTCTCGTTGCTGGTTGTTACTGGTTGCTGGGTGTTGCTTTTATTAGATGCTACTGCATTTTTGCTGATCTTCCTCTTCTTTTGCTTCCAATATCAGGTACAATATTGATACACTGGTTCTTGTAGAATGGAAACTGAAGCATAAATATGGAATGAAGAGTTGAAGTTCTGAATTTATCTTAGTTATATTCCGAATTTTAGTTGTATATGTACATTATTTAACTTCCTCTAATTAGAATCATGTAGTTGTTTGATATATATAATGGAACATCTGACAGTAGCTTAGTGGACGAATTGTTTATGTATGCTAGTTAAAAAGACTAATGATTTAGTAGTTCTGTTCAGTTAGTTCGTTATGGTTTGATGATTATCATATCTCAAAAAGCATGTTAGCTAATTTAGACTATTCTTAAACATTCAACAGTTAGCTCATTAAACAAATAACCCATTTCGGAACTTGTAGGAATATTGTTTAGCTAGATACTACTAGTTAATTTCAGCATATAAATGGTTTAGGATTAAAATTAGATTGCTAAGTTCTTTAATTTGGCAAACTGTGAGCATGTGTAGTATGATGTAACTAGGTAGTAACATGTGAATGAGATGGCCCGGGTCCAGTTTTGTACCATACACGTTGGGCCTGGGCCCGTATTGGCAACAGACTGCCCTGCTTGCATTATTTCCGGATTTTATGAATCACATTCGGAACCCAACTATAACAACTCGTAAGCATGTAAATAAATTAGGACCTTTTTTCTTTCATTTTTAGAGACAAATTTAACAGAAAAAATGTAGGCACTTTAGTATTATCCTTTTACAATAAACGAGATGAGCCTCGCCCAATAAAACGCACAAGTTGCAGGGCCCTCAATAATTGGTTAATAATTGTATAGACTTCGTATTCGACCGTTTAGCAAATTTCACGGCCTTACCCAAAATAATGATACGCTAGTCGCTTTAGGCGCGTACTTTAAGTAACATTACCTTTTTAAACCCGGGTGCACATTTATGTGACCCAAATTCAAATCTCAACAAAGTCAAAATGTGTATCTAACCACGGGTGCATTGATGTGACGTGGTTCGAAATGTGTTTTCACGACATTGCAATTCTCGTTGAAAAATAACAATAATAAAAGCGGTAAAAGTTTAAATTTGCACATAGGTTCATAATTGTATAAAATCAGACAATCAAGCCAAATATGACAGTTGAGCGACCGTGCTAGAACCACGGAACTCGGAAATGCCTAACACCTTCTCCCGGGTCAACAGAATTCCTTATCCGCATTTCTGATTTGCGGACTGTAATACATAGTCATTCTTTTCCTCGATTCGGGATTAAAATCGGTGACTTGGGAAAACATAAATCTCCCAAGTGGCGACTCTGAAACAAATAAATAAATCCCGTTTCGATTGTCCTTTAATTGGAAAAAACTCCCTTCCGCACCCTTTTGCGGTGGCACGGGCAAAAAAGGAGGTGTGACAGCTCTGGCAACTCTGCTGAGGATTTCTGAACCCAGAATCTCTGGTTCAGGGTTCAAGAATTCGAGCTTAGAATAACTGTTATAGTTGGCTTTATTTATTATCTGATTTTTATATGTTTATGCTTATTGTGCTAAATGTTGCTTTTTACCGCTTTGATATTATCTGAATTGTATATATAAAATTGCTACGAAACCCTTCTTCTTTCTGAGTCTTCTGAATTTATGGTGCACACGTGCGCGTGGCCCATCTTTCTGTTAGAAGTCATACCAAATAGAACGAAGTTGGGACAAGTAACTAAGCCGGGTAGACTTTCGTGCTCCCGGTACGTTACCCCCACTTCGGCTCAAACTGTCCGCTTGGGTAAGCGAGGTCTAGAATAGTATACCCCAGGTTTTTCACTTAGAATAACTCAGCTTCATGTCGGATCCCTAGTAGAAACATTTGTTTGCATCATGTGCATTTGACTTTGGAGACTCAACACAGGGGTTGGGTCTGTCTAGGACAGGTGCACCCGAAATGAAAAGACCATCCTGATGCATCTTACTTGCTATTTGTACATTCATTTGTTTCGGATGTGCATGTTGACCAGCTTATAGGAAAAGTTAGAAAATCAATGTGAGAATCGAGAAAGAAAATTGGCTTTTTTCGAAAAATTTCCAAAATAGTTTGAAATTCTGAAAAGGAAAGGAAATGTCGTGTTTTTTTTAAAAAAAAATGTTTTAATATTCCGAACTACGCGGGTCTGATTCTCACCGAATGTGAGATACGTAGGCAAACCTCTTCGGTTCCGGCCCACCATATTCAAAAAAATCCAAAAAATATTTTTCATTACTCGCTTCTTTAGAAAGTCTTTCTTTTAGAGCTCAATTTAAAAAAAAAAAATAAAAAAAAAATAATACAAAAATATTTCCTTTTAATCTCTTTCAAAATCCAAAATATTTGTTTAAAATTCAAAAGAAAATTCAAGATTCAAAAATATATTTTTTTTCTTTTGTAGTATTTCTTTCATAAATTCAGAGTAATAGTCCAAAAATATTTCCTTTCTTCTTTAGAAATTTTTTTCGGAATTTCCAAAAAAAAAGGGAAAAGAATTTAAAATTCAAAAAATATTTCTTTAGACGTTTTTCTTTCCCAAAAAAAAAAACAAACGAATCGAAATCCAAAAATATTTTCTCTCTTCTTTGTAAGTATTTTATTCAAAAAAAAAGTTAGTTTATTTCCTTTATTCCTAATCTGCCCAAACTACGCCGGTTTGATTCTCACAGGGTGTGAGATACGTAGGCAGCCCTCATCGGGTCCAACCTCCCCTTTTGCAAAAATAGCCAAAAATGTCAAAAAATTTTGTCATAGAGTTGGGTGATGCTGTTTTTGTCAGAAATAGCCGAATGTTCCCAAAAAGGACACCGGAAAGCTGACTTTGCATAAACGGCCACCTTTGGTCATGTTTTTAGGATTTTGGTCTGTTAGCTAAAACAGCCTTAAAATCTTCGTCCCCGAGGTGCTGAAGGGCCGCGTTGGCAAAATCCGGTCTTTTATTTTATTTTAATTTGAAAAATAATAAGAAAAAGAGTCAGTGGTCAAGAATACCGTTTAGATTTTTTAAGCCGAGCTTGCTTCGATGGTGTCTTAAACCGTTTTTGCCGAGATAACCTTAGAGTATCTTTCAGTTGTCAAAAGGCTATTTTCGTAAAAGAACGGACAAGTTTGTGAAGTGTCATAAAATAATCTTCCCGGCCTCAAAATTCATGTGAAGTTGGGAAGGGGCCACATTGGCAAAAACAGCCGTTTGGTTAAAATCGGCATATAGAGGAAGGAATATGTCATTTTATTTTTTGAGTTTGTATTTCTTTTGATTAGAGTATGTGGGCCGTTTGACTTTCGAGTCTGTTGTTCATCTTTAAGTGATTCCAAAAATATTTTATTGTTGTTTACCTTTTATGTGGCAAAACTACGCCCGGTCTGATTCATGCGGGGACATGATACGTAGGCAATCCACATAAGATTTGACCACCATTAAAAAGAAAAAAAAAAGAAAAAAAAGAAAAAGAAAAAAAGGGAGCACAATTACAAGAAGCCGGAATGACGCACATAACTGAAGCAAATGCATGATAGAAAGGGTTAATTGCCTAGTTGCATTGCATCCTTAATGTGTGTTTTCTTATCTGTTGAAAACCCTAACACTAACAGGGTGCTTCCATTTTGTCCTCTTTAAATAGTCAGAAGGGTTGTTGGTTGTGATTCTAAAGTTATGCTTCCCTGCAACACAAAGGCAAAAGACAATGGCAGAGAACAGCAGAGCTAAGTGGGTTGGTACCGACGCCCGAAAGCGGTTGGTTGAACAGGACTACGGGTTGGTAGAAGAGGTAAAAATGTTGAGACAACATGTGGCAGACATGTATCAGGCATGGATGACTGGGAAAACACCACCCCCGCTACCGCCTAGCTTCTTGAACTCTGTCCTTACCCAAACACCCAACACCATAACGGATGATCCCCCCACACTCTCCGTTTCAACTCACTTATGATAGCTTTCCTAGCCACCCGAGTAGCTCCATCACTCGTCAACGCTACTTCTCTCCACGAGACTCCCAAAGACATGCTTCACTTTCCAAATACCCAGCTCCACAAAATGCCTATCCACCCTCACAAGCCTACCGAAATCCCTCTGAATTAGGTTTCCGGCCCAATCAAGCATTTGGAACGAGAGGTTGCTGAAACGAGAAAAGGCTCTCACCCCGATCGGAGAATCTTATGCAAGTCTGTTTGAAAGGCTAAAGCATACTGGCCTGATTGAGCCGCTCCCGAATATACTCTAGATCCACGTGCAAGAAGCTTTGATCCTACTGCACGATGCGCATACCACTCCAATGTCCCAGGGCATAGCATTGAGAGTTGTCATTCGTTGAAAAGGGAAATAGAAAGAATGATTCACGAAGGAGTGATTATGATCGATGACAGTAATAAAGAGCATGTGAACCCTCTTGGGATATTGACTAAAGCTAAAGATGTTGAAGCGGATAGTGGTCTTAGCAATATGGATGCGAAGCTCAGTGGCTAAGATGTCGTGCTTGGTAATTGGGAAGACGCTCCATTCCTTGGTCAGCCGGAGTAGAGCTTTTAGTGGTTTATTTTGTTATCATTCCTGTTGTCCGGGTTATTTGCAGGGTTGTAATCCGGACATTGTCTTGTGTCAAACCCTCTTATCCTTCCATTTTGTCATAGTGGTTTGTTTAGTGTTGTCTAGGATTTGTTTTGGGGTTTGTTCCAAGGTCATACCCCAGTTGTTTTGCTTGTTTCGTTATACGAATCGTTTCACCGCTTGTATAATGCAAATTCCGGTCTTTTGTTACCTCTAGTCATCTTCTTTGTTTAGTCCTTTTATCCTTTTGTTTTGTCCTTGTTCAAACGCCAATTCTAGTGACATGACATGCACACACAGTTTGGGCCTAATCTTAAGAGTTAATTATAAAGCCATTGGGAGATGATCGGGACACCTAAGGGAAATAGGAACAGCTTGAGATCCTTTGAAGCCCGAGCCACGTGAAACTGGGGCAAGTAAAAAAAACATAAAAGCAAGATTAACCATATTGACAAGGGGCCGTTCATGGTAACGAAACTGAGAGTATTGCCCAAGGGTGCTTTAAAAATGACAAATGAAAGGCAAATGTATATGGTTATCAAGTCTGGCACAATCAGAAGATGTGGCAAATATTTAATGGTGTGGTTTGTGCTTGGCATGTTTTGAAGATTGGAATGACGAAGACATTTTATTCTGCTATCTAAACACTTTATCCTTCGTTAACTCTTTTGAGCCTTATTGGTTTTCTTTTGTACCCCTCATTCGGAATCAGTAGCAAAGACTATAAAACACAAGAATGGAAGATAAAGAAAAAGAAAAAGAAAAAAAAGGAATAGAAAACAACAGAAAAACGACAAAAGAGAAAGGAAAAATGAGAAAGAGAAAGAAAAGAAAAGAAAATAATAAATAAATGAAAAAAAGAAGAGGAATTGGGAACTACGTTTGACCTGATTCCTCAAAGAGGATACGTAGGCGCCTCACGGCTCGGTCATAGTGTGCATAGTGATAGTGTAACATAGTGTAACAAAAAAAAATAAAAGAATTAAAAAATCCCCAAGCAGAAACTGGGGTAGGAGTTGTGTTTGATGTAAAGAAATCTGGTTCCAAAGGTTGTAAATTTTGAACCCAAATTGATTCGTTTTGAGCCGCTAATACCCTTTCTTTCTATCCCTATCCAAAACCCCACGTTACGGTCCAAAGAAAGACCTTTTGACCAGTCTTCGAAAGATGCCAAGTCATGCAAATGGAAGTCGAGAATAACACTCTGATCCCCGACAGAAAGTAATAAAATAAGAGAGTCTTATCGGTGAAAACCTTCACTGGCACCTTGAGGCGGATATAAGTTGAGAGAAAAATCAAAATGAGAGAGGCTTGATAGTGAAAACCCTTCGGTCACTACAAGTCGAATAAAGATTTAGAATCATACAGGAAAGCACCAGACGAAGATTGTGAAAGGCGATTAACGACGGAGGATAGGCCACGTGTGCATGTCATGGCCAATAGAGTTGGTATCCACATCTTATAGGTTTCTTGTTAGGAGTCATCTCTTTCTTTTACCTTTTACTCTGTTCCTTTTACCTTTGTCATTTCCTCTTCTTGAGTCTCTTTGGTCAGAACAAGCGAGAAATGATTTCAAAATTTGCCATCAGCTTTCCAATTATGCAAGATGAGATCTGACTAGTACATCAAAGGGGTATAAGTCAGGAAAGAACAAGCGCAATGAGCTGGTAATAGTCAACGTGCTTTGAGGTTCGCACAAAATACCCAAGATTGGTCCATATCAATTCAGGGACAGTGCAACAAAAAGAGGGCCAGGGGGATTGAACCGAGGGTATATTCGATGATGAGATTGACAAAAGGATGGACGGTGTCAAGAAGGATATCCCCCGTAGAAATCGAGGGTTATAAGGCCAAGGCCAGCGGAAAATCAAGAAAGAACAATGCAAAAGCAATGGACATAATTGGGAAATTCATAGGGGACTCAAAGGTGGGGGAAATGCCAAGTTCACGGATAGTACCACAAGAAGATATTGGGTCTGCACCGGGAAAGGGTATTTCGGTAATGCAGACGATGGAAAGAGTGGTTAATCAATGAACGAACATGCAAGATCTTCAAGTGAAATCAGCTGGCATGAAAATACGTGAGGTCAGATAAGGGGACTGGGAAAATGGTTAAGAGGTTTGGGAATAAGGAATCGTCAAGAAGGTCGGAAGGTATCAGCCAAGCTTCAAGATGGACAGACAACGCATAGATGGAAAATGGTTGATGGCATCCCCAGCAAGAGTATCACAACCAACCACCACGTTTCAAACTGACCAAATTTTCTTTGATATGAAGCAGGGACAGGGAATGCTACCGATGATGGAAAGATGCGCCACAAGAAAGATTGTCAAACTGGGGCAGAAAATTTTCGTTCATTTCGAAAATTTTCGTGAAGTCTAACATAAGTTTGGTGAAAAGTGGTATCCCCAGCAGTTTTTCGGGAGAAAGAAAAACAAGTTTTAAAGAAAGCAATGTCAGGAGGAAGATAACACGAGTTTTAAGGGAGGTAGTCTTTGAAGGGAGAAGAAAAAAAAAGAGGACCTAGTCTGATGAATCTTCTCCTAGGATCAAAATCTTAGTCTGATGAATATTTCTCCTATGATAACAAAAATAATCTTAGTCTGATGAATATTTCTCCTAAGATAACAAAGATAGAAATTTTAGTCTGATGAATTTTCTCCTAAGATAAACGTCCTAGTCTGATGAATCTTCTCCTAGGATCAAAATCTTAGTCTGATGAATCTTTCTCCTAAGATAGAAAATCTAGTCTGATGAACTTTCTCCTAGGATAGAAATCTTAGTCTGATGAATATTTCTCCTAAGATAACAAAAATAGAAATCTTAGTCTGATGAACTTTATCCTAGGATAGAATTCTTAGTCTGATAATCTTTCTTCTAAGATAGAAAACCTAGTCTGACGAATTTTCTCTTAGGATAATTTGAGAAAAAAGAGGAAGACCAGTTTTGCAAAAGGAAACGGTTTGTAGAGGAATGAAACATCAGTCTTGAGGGAAGTAGTCTTTGAAGGAGTAAGATAACATATTTAGAAAAAATGTTATCCCCAGCAGTCCGCAGAGAAGATAGTACAAGTTTTGAGGAAAGTAGTTTTGAAGAAAGATAATTCAAGATAGAAGAAAAATGGTTGTTGAGGTCAGGAGCCCGCCTGTAGAACGGAGGTTGTTTATTTTAAAAAGTTGAAGAGGTCAGGAGCCCCATCTGAACAACAGAATGTCGATTTATTTTTCGAAGATGTTGAAGTCAGGAGCCCCGCCTGAAGAACGGAATGACGATTTATTTTCAAAGTTGTTGTTGAGGTCAGGAGCCCCCCTGAAGAACAGAATGGAGATTTATTTTTGGAAGTTGTTGTTGAGGTCAGGAGCCCCCCCTGAAGAACAGAATGACGATTTATTTTTTGAAGTTGTTGTTGAGGTCAGGATCCCCCCGTGAAGAACAGAATGATGATTTATTTTTTGAAGTTGTTGTTGAGGTCAGGAGCCCCCCTGAAGAACGGAATGACGATTTATTTTTCGAAGTTGCTGAAATCTCGCCCGCCTGAAGAAAGGAATGGCGATTTATTTTTCGAAGTTGTTGTTGAGGTTAGGAGCCCCCCTGAAGAACAGAATGACGATTTATTTTTCAAAGTTGTTGTTGAGGTCAGGAGCCCCCTTGAAGAATAGAATGGTGATTTATTTTTCGAAATTGTTGTTGAGGTCAGGAGCCCCCCTGAAGAACAGAATGGCGATTTATTTTTTAAAGTTGTTGTTGAGGTTAGGAGCCCCCCTGAAGAATAGAATGACGATTTATTTTCGAAGATGTTGTTGAGGTCAGGATCCCCCCTGAAGAACAGAATGGCGATTTATTTATTTTCAAAGTTATTGTTGAGGTCAGGAGCCTCCCTGAAGAACAGAATGACGATTTGTTTTCGAAGATGTTGTTGAGGTCAGGAGCCCCCCCGAAGAACAGAATGACGATTTATTTTCGAAGTTGTTGTTGAGGTCAGGAGCCCCCCTGAAGAACAGAATGACAATTTATTTTTCGAAGTTGTTGTTAAGGTCAGGAGCCCCCCCTGAAGAACAAAATGGGGATTTATTTTTCGAAGTTGAAGAACAGAATGGCGATTTATTTTTCGAAGTTGTTGTTGAGGTCAGGAGCCCCCTGAAGAACAGAATGACGATTTATTTTTCGAAGTTGTTGTTGAGGTCAGGAGCCCCCCTGAAGAACAGAATGACGATTTATTTTTCGAAGTTGTTGGTTGAGGTTGGGAGCCCACCCATATAACAGAGGAATACATTTCAGTCTTTACATTTTAAGTTGAAGAAGTTGGGAGCCCGCCCATATAACTGAGGAATACATTTCAGTCTTTACATTTCAAGTTTTGAAGTTGGGAGCCCGCCCATATAACAGAGGAATACATTTCAGTCTTTACATTTTAAGTTGAAGAAGTTGGGAGCCCGCCCATATAATAGAGGAATACATTTCAGTCTTTACATTTCAAGTTTTGAAGCTGGGAGACCGCCCATATAACAGAGGAATACATTTCAGTTGGTAAATTTCAAGTTTTGAAGTTAGGAGTCCGCCCATATAACAGAGGAATACTTGGAAGTTTGAAGTCAGTAAAGCAGAGGAATACAATCGAAATCCCCAACGGGAAATAATAAAAATTCCCAGCGGAGGAAGGAAGTTCAAGATTTGATGGAAAAATAATGCGAAGCTCCTGAGAAGGACATAAGCAGTTCGAGATCGGCAGTCAAGGGAAAATACAAGACAAGAAATGCCAGAGGAGTCACCGAGACATCAAAGCAACAAGAGATACAAGAGCACGGCTGAAGATCTAGATAAGATTTTGTAATTCATAGACTATAGTTTAGTCTAACTTCTTGTTTTCTTTCAGCATGGTGTAATAAGGTTGTCGGCAAGCAGTAATAACAACATGCAACAACAGTAACATTGCAGCCCATGGTAGGCCCAGCTACCAAAACTTCTCGAACTATATTAACCTGATTCCCTTCTAGCCAGGGATATGTAGGAAACCTTTGAATTAATGGTTCGGTTAAATCTTTTTCAAAAAAATGCTTCTCACGGAGTACTCGGATGGGCAAAAATTGCTCACTTTATCTTTGCACGAAAACTCTTCGTGTTTTCGGATAAAGAGGGGCAGCTGTAAGCACGTGATTTTTGCCCTATATGAGAATTACTCCCAAAAATTCAAAATAAAACAATTTTCCTTCTGTGTACAATTTTGAGGATTTTGTGGCATTTTTGGATAATTATTTGTATTTGTCCATGCATGTTTATTTGTTAAATTAATAAAAAATACAAAAATATGTCGCATTTGCATTTAGGATTTAATTCTACAATTAGGAGCAATTAAGTTTGTTTTTACAAGAACAAAAAAAATCATAAAAATAATGTACGTTGCATTTTTAGCATTTAATGTCCAAATTGTGTGATTTTATCGTAATTGCTATTTAATTGTGTGTTAATTAATATTAATAATTAATTAACACTTTTATAAATTAATTTAGTTCTATAGGATAATTTAGGATTTTTAGAATTTAGTTTTAGTTTAAGAAAAAATAAAAGAAGAAAAAAAGAAGCATTGGAAATAAGAAGAAAATCGGATTGGGCCACCTTTTAATTTAAATCAACCAGGCCCAAACCAAATAACTCCCACCGGGTCGACCTGACCCAGTCTGCCCCATAACCCAAACTAATCCCAACCCCCCCATTTTTATTTTCATTTTTCCCAACCCCAAAACCCTAAAAAACACCCGCCCCCTCTTCTTCTCCTTCCCCAAACGACCTCACCTCCCATGGATGCCCTCGCTACTTCCCCCTCCACCATCACCTCCCATGGCTGCCCGCCCCCTCTCCCTTCATCTTCAACCAACGAACCACCCCCCTCTCCGTCGACCACCCTTTCTGCTTCGCCTTCTTCTTCATCGGAGCAACCAGCTCCCTCACGTCCAGTGACCTCACCTCCCATGGCTGTTGCTTCGTCTACTACGTCCAGCCATCAACAAACAACACCCCGTCCCCATAGGTCCCAAACGACCATCTGCTAAACGACCCCTCGTCCTAAACAACCATAGTCCGTCGAGCTTCAGCGTCGCCATGGCTGCTGCTTCTTCTGCCCCGTCTTCATCTTATTCGACGAGCGTCGAACCATCGTCGAGCTCCAGCCAGCGTCGCCATGGTTGCTGCTTCTTCTGCCCCGTCTTCATCTTCTTCGACGAGCGTCGAACCATCATCGAGCTCCAGCCAGCTTCACCTGCTGCCTCTTCTGCTTCGTTTTTGCCAGTCCGTCGACCTCCAGCCTCACGTCCAACCGACCCTTCGAGTCGCCGAAAAAACCAGTACGATGCCTCCCTCACGTCCAAACAACCATAGCTGTTTCGAGGTTAAAAGAGAAGGCGGGTTTTTCGTTGAGTCGAGATCCGGTACGTCGAGGTTGTTGTCCGAGTTTCTGTTCCGTTAAGGTCATTTCTGGTTAGTTGGTTTAAGTTTCATTTCTGTCCTTATTTTGTTTGATATTCTCGGATCTGAAATCAGTATATGTTTGATTCTTTTCTTGTTCGTTGTTTATCATTTCTTGATTATTTCTTCAGTTTGTTTTTATTCATTTGTTCTTGTTTAGTTTAATATAGAAGTGTGTTGGTTGTAATGTTGTTAGATTTAATTTGAAGTTCAATTGATTTTTGAGTTTAGTGATTTAAATCTACTTGTTTGTTATGTTCAATTTGTTACTGCTATTGAATCTGAAAGTATGTTTGTTGTCAAAAAATGTTGTTCAGTCAAAATGATTTCAGTTGTTTCTTTATTGTTCATCATATGGTTTGGTTCCATGAATCCTTAGTCTTTGTTTTGATGATATTTGACATAATCTGAGTTTCTAGCTTAAATTTGTTGATGAAATTTGATTAGGAATTGGTTATAGCTGCTATAGTTTGGTTAATTGATTTAGGAGGATTGGATATTACTGATGGGGTAGAATGGTAATTTCAGTAGTTTCAGGGGCATTTTCGGGATTTTAAGTTTTAGCAATTGATTAATTTGAGTGTTCTGTCCACTAAGCGCTAATATATTAAAATAATACATAAAATAATACGTAGTGGGGAACAAGACATAATGGTGGGAAATTAATACATTGTTTAATATAGTGGGGGATAAAACATGCGGTATTGGTGCAATAAGGGAATTAAATAAGGAAAAGATATGTGTTAGGGGGAATTAATATATTGTTTAATATAGTGGGGGACAAAACATTAGGTAGTGGGATTCAAAAAGGGGATGGGTAGAAGATGATGAGATTTAATTTAAGTTCTTCAAAGTTTGGCTATAAAAAAAAGAGCTTGACACAAGTAAAGGAGGTTTTTCTGAATATTAAGAGGGAATTTTCAGAATATTAGGAGAGGATTTCTGAACATTAAGAGAGATTTGAGGATTTTTCGGAAAAGAAAAAAAAACATTCTGGAAATCTAAAAAGAGAGTAGTATACACCCGATATACACTCTGGATACACTGGATATACAGAGGGAGAATTTAAGGGTTAAACATTAACTGGTCTTTCAATCTAAAAAAGGTTCACTTTGTTTCTGCCCGTTGATTGCTGTTGGTGTTTTGGATTTTCATTTGGTTTGTTCCTTGAGTTTGGTTGGTTATTTGCTACTACTTCACTGGTTATTGCTGGATTTTTTGCTTGATTTTAAAATCTGTCACTGGTTTCTCGTTGCTGGTTGTTACTGGTTGTTGGGTGTTGTTGTTGTTATATGCTACTGCATTTCTGCTGATCTTCCTCTTCTTTTGCTTCCAATATCAGGTACACAATTAATACACCGGTTCTTGTAGAATGGAAACTGAAGCATAAATATGAAATGAAGAGTTGAAATTCTGAATTTATCTTAGTTATATTCCGAATTTTAGTTGTATATGTACATTATTTAACTTCCTCTAATTAGAATCATGTAGTTGTTTGATATATATAATGGAACATCTGACAATAGCTTAGTGGACGAATTGTCTATGTATGCTAGTTAAAGAAACTAATGGTGTAGTAGCTCTGTTCAGTTAGTTCATTATGGTTTGATGATTATCATATCTCAAAAAGCATGTTAGCTGATTTAGACTTGTCTTAAACATTTAACAGTTAGCTCATTAAACAAATAGCCCGTTTTGAAACTTGTAGGAATATTGTTTAGCTAGATACTACTGGTTAATTTCAGCATATAAATAGTTTAGGATTAAAATTAGATTGCTAAGTTCTTTAATTTGGCAAACTGTGAGCATGTGTAGTATGATGTAACTAGGTAGTAACATATGAATGAGATGGCCCGTGTCCAATTTTGTACCATACACGTTGGGCATGGGCCCGCATTGGCAACGGACTGCCCTGCTTGCATCATTTTCAGATTTTACGAATCACATTCGGAACCCAACTATAACAACTCGTAAGCATGTAAATAAATTAGGACCTTTTCTCTTTCATTTTTAGAGACAAATTTAACAGAAAAAATGTAGGCACTTTAGTATTATCCTTTTACAATAAGCGAGATGAGCCTCGCCCAATAAAACGCACAAGTTGCGGGGCCCTCAATAATTGGTTAATAATTGTATAGACTTCGTATTCGGCCGTTTAGCAAATTTCACGGCCTTACCCAAAATAATGATACGCTAGTCGCTTTAGGCGCGTACTTTAAGTAACATTACCTTCTTAAACCCGGGTGCACATTTATGTGACCCAAATCCAAATCTCAACAAAGTCGAAATGTGTCTCTAACCACGGGTGCATTGATGTGACGTGGTTCGAGATGTGTTTTCACGACGTTGCAATTCTCGTTGAAAAATAACAATAATAAAAGCGATAAAAGTTTAAATTTGCACATAGGTTCATAATTGTATAAAATCAGACAATCAAGCCGAATATGACAGTTGAGGGACCGTGCTAGAACCTCGGAACTCGGGAATGCCTAACACCTTCTCCCGGGTTAACAAAATTCCTTATCCGGATTTCTGGTTTGCGGACTGTAATACAGAGTCATTCTTTTCCTCGATTATGGATTAAAACCGGTGACTTGGGACACCATAAATCTCCCAAGTGGCGACTCTAAAACAAATAAATAAATCCCGTTTAGATTGTCCTTTAATTGGAAAAAACTCCCTTCCGCGCCCTTTTGCGGCGGCGCGGGCGAAAAAGGAGGTGTGACAATGAGCATCTACTAACCGACTAAAACAGAAAGAGTCTACATAGTCTATTACATAACTAAAACAAGAAAAAATAAGATAGAGGGAGAAGCACTGGGTTGCGAACGCCGGACAGCTACCTAGTGAATCTCCGAATCTGCTGGAAGCTCTCAACCCTCGCAAGCAGGACCTGATGCGCCCGAATCTGTACATGGGGTGTAGGGAGTAAAGTGAGTACTCCAACTCAGTGAGTAATAACAATAAATGAAGACTAAGCAATAAGAAATCACGTAAAGGCACATCAACATGCTATAAGGAAGCAGTATAAAGTCAGTAAAAGCAATGAAACAATGAAAACATATAAAGTCATCTTAGTTCAGTTTAAGCTTCTTTAAAATACCGTTTTAACAGTTAAGCAAGTAAATGACAGGCAGCTAGAAAAGATAAATACATAAAGAACCGCCCCTCGGGCACAATACCAACAGAATCAACCCCTCGGGCAACACATGGAACAACACCAGCCCCTCGGGCTATATCTCATATCACAATGGGTACCCGCGCTTACTGGGGATGTTCAGACTCCTGGAAGGGCCCCTTACGGCCCAAGCACAATATCAATCCATCTCGTGGCATAATCAATAGGCTCTCGACCTTATATCAACAATCCACCTCGTGGCGTACAATCTCAGGCCCTCAGCCTCATAAGCATAGATCAGTGTATCCTCACAACACAGGCCCTCGGCCTTACTCAGTCAGAATCTCATAAGCCATTGGGCAATATTAAAATATGATGGTCAGCCCAAATTATCATTTAAAATATAATTTAATGTGTTAAAACAGAGTAAACATGACTGAGTTATGAAAACAGTAGAATATAGCATGACTGAGTGCAAGTATAAAGTCAAAACAGTGAGGAAATATTAGTAAAAATCCCCTAAAGGTCCAAATAGTTGGCACGAGGCCCAAATATGACATTCAACCCAAAACATGATGATAACAAACAATTTTCTATCAAATATGCAGTAAAATAGTCATTCGGGGCGGACTAAGTCACAATCTCCAACGTTGCACGACCCCACGCTCGCCATCTAGCATGTGCGTCACCTCAATATAGCACAACAATGTGTAATCCGGGGTTTCATATCCTCAAAATTACATTTAAAATCATTACTCACCTCAATCCGGTTCAAACTCTAGCTCGCATGCCTTTGCCCCTCGAATCGGCCTCAACTCGCGTTGAATCTATCCAAAATCAGAATCACGACGTCAACATATGCTAAGGGAACGAAGCCCATGGGAAAATAATTAATTTACAACATAAATCCCGAAATTAACCAAAACCCGACCCCCGATCCCACGTCTCGGAATTCGATAAAATTTACATCAATACATTCCTTATCTCCCCCCAAGTTCATACATATCAAAAGTCCCAAAATCCGACTACAAATGGCCCCTCAAATCCTCAAGTCAAGGTCTCCAATACCAAGCACTAATTTTCCAATTTTTAACCCTTAATTTCCATAATTACAGCTCTAATCTATGAAATAATACCATAGAAACGAGTTTTAGGTTCAACAATCTTACCTCCAGACGATATCCCTTGATTCCCTCATCAAAATCTCCCAAAAAGTTCCAAAACCAACTTAGAAATGGTGGAATAACCCAAAAATTTGCGAAGGAAATAATTTATACCGTCTGGCCCAAGCATTTCACACCTGCGGCCAAAACTTCCGCTCCTGTGGTACCGCTTTTGCGGTCCATAAACCACTTCTGCGATTTTCAATTAAGCTACCTCCCGCACCTGCGACCCTATCTCCGCATGTGCGGTCACGCATGTGCGGTTCACATACTGCATCTGTGGTTTCACTTAACAAAGCCTTTGGCCACATCTGCGGCTCCAAGCACGCTTCTGCGAGACTGCACCTGCGGTCCCCTAGCCGCAGGTGCGGTTATGATAGCAATGGAACATCTTCAGTTGCCAAAACCAATTTCCAAACTTTCAGCCAACTATCCGAAATCACCCCGAGGCCCCCGGGACCTCAACCAAAAGCACAAACACATCATATACCACCATCTAAACTTATACCAATCTTCAAAACACCTCAAACAACATCGAATCAACTAAAACACATCGGATTCAAGCCTAAGTTTCCAAATCTTCCGAATTACGCTTTTGATAAAGAAGTCTACCAAACCACATCCGAATGACCTGAAATTTTGCACACACATCCCAAATGACACAACGGTCCTACTGCAACTCTCGGAATTCCATTACGACCCTTGTATCAAAATCTCACCTATCAACCGGAAAATGCCAAAATACCAATTTCGCCAATTCAAGCCTAAATCTACTCCGGACCTCCAAAACACATTCCGATCACGCTCCTAAGTCCCAAATCATCTCATGAAGCTGTCCGAACCATCAGAACTCACCTTCGAGCCCTCTAACATATAAGTCAACTTAAGCTTCCTCAAAAGAGACTAAGTGTCTCAAACCTTACCAAAATCTTTTCGAACCCGAGCCAACCAACCCGATCACACATAGAACCGATAAACAAAGTAATAAGAAGCATAAATGAGAGAAACGGAGCGGTAACTGATGAGACGACTGGCCGGGTCGTCACAATTATTTATTGGAATTGTTGAAATATCCACACTCCACATTATAAAGGACATTTGTTCTTGATGACTTGTACCTGGAATGCAATCAAGTATGATCGAGAAATATTTTGCTTCTATAATTTTATTTTTAATTTCACTTGCCAATAAGTTTATCAATTCATTTTGTATTCTATGACCAAGGAAATGACTATGAATTTCATCATGCTTAATTCATCGAATATGTTCTTGCATGACGGGGTCAAATTCTGCAATCATTTCAATTAAACTTACAAAAATTCCATTATTCTCTTGATATATCTTTTTATTTTTTTCTCTAATTGCCAAATTATTTTTTCCAAGAGTTTTTATCACGGCAATAATTCTTGATAATACATTTTTCCAATGCTCTCTATCTCTATTGATTTGTTCTTGAACATCTTTATAGATTATTTTATCTTTTTGCAGTCTCATTTCTAAATCAATCCATGCAGCCATGTTAATAATATGTTCATTTGTTGTTTCATGAGTTTTGAGCTTAGTACTAATATTTCTCCAATCATTACTACCTTCACCAGCTAGTTTACTACTACAAGTTCCGGAACTCGAACTAAACAACTTACAACAAAAAAAATACTTTATCTAAATCTTTAGATTAAACTAACCATCTTCTATCATGTCTTTCACCGTTTGCCAATTTTTGAATATAATGTGCAGTAGAAAAATGTCTTGAAAAATTATCATTTGGAAAATTCGTGTCAATTATTATAATTGGTCCCTTTTCTACTAATAGATCTGTCTACTTTGTATCTACATTAGTCCATTGACTAGGATTATATATATATATATATATATATATATATATATATATATATATATATATATATATATATATATATATATATATTTGTAGGAGTTAAATTATCTATTTCATTTATAAGGTCTTGATTCTTTTGAGGATTTATTTCCGATTTGTCACTTACTTATTCTTTTTCTACTTGAATATTATTAATTTTAGAATTATCTAACTCAATTGAATTACTAACTTGCTCATCTATAGAACACTCCCAAATTTTCTGATTCTTGAATTGAAGAACAAAGTATAAAAACATAATATAGAAAAGTGCACACGTTTTTGTTTTCACTTTGCTTGAGAAAGTTGTGACTTCTAATAGAAGAGTTAAAACTTTAAAGTAAAAGTTATACTTATTTATGTACTACAACCAATAAGAATATATTCCTACCTAACTGAATATTTTCCAAGATATCCTCTTTAAAGAGGGACTCTTTCCATTCCCAAAAGGACTCTTTCCATCCTCAAAAAGTTAGTAACGTTAGTTCTTACCATGTAGTTGTACTTTCAGATTTTTATTTAGAATTTTTACATTCCTATACACTATATGAAACTATATTACCCTCTCTACTAAAGTTTTACTATAATTACATTTTATATACCCAATTATCATTTATGTACATTTTAAAGGAATTAATGATAATAATTAATGTCCTAAAAATACTCTAACATATTTTCCGCTCCCCCAAGTTTCTCTCTCTCCATATCCCACCCCTTCCCCCACGTATCTTGCACAAGAGAGCAACAATTCCACCATTGAAAACCATTAAAAAGCTTTGAAACTTTGAATTCGAATTTGGGTTTTCAAAAACATTATTTGTTTGAATTGGATGTTGTTGCAAAGAATTGAGAATTTTCTCTACGTCTCTCTATCTCTCAATCCCAAATTTCAGTAATGTAAAGTAAAAAAAAGGAGAGCAGCAATTCCACCATTGGCAACCATTAAAAAGCTTTGAAGTTTTGAATTCGAATTTGAGTTTTCAAAAATCATTATTTGTTTGGATTGGGTGTTGTTGCAAATAATTGGGAATATAGTTTGGAGAAAAATTGTATTATGTTGTTTATATATATTTTTATTTATTTAACTATTGTATGAAAGTTGAACAACATTGTATAAAAATTATATTTAAGTTGTATGATATTGTAGTTGTATATAACTGAGTAGAAATAATGTATGAAAATTGTAGAAAAGTTGTATAATATATAATTAGTTGTATGAAATTTATTTTTACTATGTATAAATCATATACAAAATATACAAAAGACATATTGTATAAAATTTGTATTTAAGTTGTATGTTATTGTAGTTGTATTTAACTGGGTAGAAATAATATGTGAAAGTTGTAGATAAATTGTATAATATAGAATTAGTTGTATGAAATTTATTTTTACTATGTATAAATTAGACACAAAATATACAAAAGATATATTGTATAAAATTTATATAAAAATTGTATTTAAGTGGTATTATATTGTAGTTGTATATAACTGAGTAGAAATAATGTATGAAAGTTGTAGATTAGTAAAATTATATTCTGTTTAGCTGTATAAAATTTATTTTTACTATGTATAAATCAGATACAAAATATACAAAAGACATATTATATAAAACTTGTATTTAAGGTGTAGAAACAAAGCTTATTCCATGGCAACTATTGTATAAAATTTGTATATACAATAAAATTTTATACAAAGCTTTGCCAGAGAAATTAATGATACAAAGCTCAGCACAGGCGTCACCTTATCTAGTAATACATAAAAAGGATTACAAAGATAGACAAAATATAAGCACCGGCCTAAAAAAGGGTTATTTGTGCACTTTCCGCCTTTTAAGTTGGCTAAATCCCAGGACAATAACGTAGGGTTTTAGATAGGAGAATCATAATTTTGATTTCGTGCAGAGAGAAAAATGTGGAGATCACCGTACTAACTACTAAATGCAAAGAGGAAAGCCACTGATAGATAAAAGAGAAAAACTGTGCCCCTGCGAGATGATAGTGATAGATGAACAATGTCTGGTGGCAATGCTTGAAAGCCTTTATTTTTGTAAAACTTTAGGTATTCTTTCTCGGAGGAGATATAAATCCTGGTGGTAGCCTTCAGGGTTCGGCACTGTATGAACATGCAATTGTCACGATTTTTCACCATCGGAAGTCATGATAGCGCCTACTAATGTGAGCTAGGCAAGCCAACTGTTTGAACAAATTTTCTTTTTACCAATTTATATTCCTTAACAATTATAAAGCAATAACGTGTAAACAACGGAAATTACAATAAGCGGAAGAAAGCAATAAATTATCTGAATATGTATCTAATACAACTGTTTGACTATCGATTACCCAGAACTGGTGTCACAGTTTCACAGACGATCTAAGAATACTACATACAAAGTCTGAAAAATAAAAGATACACTGTTTTTGAACTAAAGAAACGAAACAGGAGTAAAAGGATAGAGCGAAATGCCAGGGCCTGCGGACGCCTGCAGGACTACCTTGGATCTCCGCGTGGACTGAAGGCAGCCACCCAATATACGGTCCAAAAGCTGCTGCTCCGGGATCTGCACACAATACAGAGTGTAGTATCAGTACAACCGACCCCATGTGCTGGTAAGTGTCTGGCCTAACCTCAGCGAAGTAGTGACGAGGCTAGGACCAGACTACCAAATAAACCTGTGCAATTTAACTATATACAACAGAAAAGAAGAACATAAATATACAGTCAAGTATGGGAGGAGTAACATGCTGCGGGGGAACTATCAATCTAGAATAGAAAGACATATCTCAGATATCAACAAAGAATCAGAAATCAATAAGTGCACGGCATCACCCTTCGTGCTTTTACTCTCGTCCTTACCAAAGCAATCCAGTAATGAAAATGTGCACGGCATCACCTTTCGTGCTTTTACTCTCATCCTCACCATATAGTCAATATAATCGGCACGGAATGGTACATCGTGCGGCACAACATCACCCTTCGTGCTTTACACTCTTCCCTCACAAATCATACACGGCATCACCCTTCGTGCTTTAATACTCTCTCACCAAAACAATACACGACATCACCCTTCGTGCTTTAACACTCTTCCTCACCCAATCAATAATCACAAACAATAGAGCAGGGGAATAAATGAAATTACGATAAGAATCTCGGAAAGGGAATAATAGTTCAACAATCAAGTCCCGTCGAGGGAACAACATCAATGTCCCGGTAAAGAAGATAACATTAAAAGCAATAATATCCCGGCAAGGGAGATAATATAATGATTCTCTTCTCTTTTTCACTTTTTGTTACAACCCATATCTACATGTGTTAGTTCATGCCATATATTAGTTAATATAAATCCAAGAAGGAATTATCTTTGAGATGATAAGAAGTTAATCATATTGGTCTTAAGTGATACAAGAGTGTATAAGAGTGATTAACAAGTATTAGAAGTTAAACGAATCAAGGATGTTGTAACTCATATTTTCAGGTAAATCTAGCAGTGCTTAATACACTCAAGAGGTCATGTATTAATGTATTTTAATCATATAATATCCGTATCATAAGTCTTGAAATCAAACGAGTTATGAAACAAAAGTCGACAAAAGTTGTCGCAACTTAGGTTCATAATTTTACTTAAACATTAGGTCAAATGTTTCTAAGATTTTCTCCTAATTTACAAGGTATTACGGGGTGATCTACCCACCAAATTAAATATCAATTAGTCTAGTTTCTCCCACATTAAACCGTTCATCGATACGATCTCGGAGTAGAGAGATATTCGCGTTTTCGCGAGACTGCGCCAAGCACCTCTCTATGGGGCCCACTAAGGCGGTTTAAGATATTTGGACCTATATAGGATGCCTCCAACCCGTTTTAAGTCATTTATTTTCACTATTTTCAGACCTTAGAACCCTAGTAACATCCTCTCAAGGTTCTCTCAAGATTCAAGACCCAAAAAAGGGCAAACAACACAAATCAAGTGTCGGGAATTCCGTGGCGCTAGTAAGTCTCTTGTTCTTCATGTTGTTGCTCATTTTTGTGTTGTTCCAGCTCGTGTGGGAGGTTGTTTTAATGGGTTTATGTTCTGTAAATACTCCCTCATATTCTTAATATCAATCCTAGGTGTTTTCAAGCCTTCTAAAGTGATTCTAGTGCTGAAAAACACTAATTGATCGCTAGTTTCGCTTTCTTGTTGTTGTGGCAGCATTGAAGGGACATTTCATGGAAATTTAAGGTCAAATTGGAGTTGTTATTTCTATATAAAGGTAATGAACCTCTTAATCTATATGTATTTAAGATTATCCAAGTTTCGGCTAAGCCATTGAAGCTAGAACTTGTGAAATATATATCGAAAGGCTTGGTAGTAATGTTATTGTTTTGTGGACTATTTTGCGTTGTTGTTGGGCTGCGTATTTTACTATTGTTTTGTGGATTTTTGGAGGAGTAAGTGTGTGGAGAAACACCATATATATGTAGGGTTGTGGGCTGATAGTTATTCGTAACATTTCCGGGTCGTTTGACACGACTACGGTGGTCGTCGTATGTATGAAGTGATTAGGCTGTGCGTGGACTATTTTGGGAAACTCAATATGTTTATTATTGATGTTGTTTGGGCTTTTTGGTGATTTTTTGAATGGTGTGAAGTCATATATATAGGGGAGGTGCTATCCGTTTCATCGTAAAATAGGTTGTGGTCGATACATAATAGTTATGACGCTTAAATGATAACGATAGTATCGTTTCTCTTATTGTAGACTAAGGAGTTGTGACAATTGTATAGCTTGATATTTGGGCAATATATACAAGGTATGTGAGGCTATCCCTTTCCTTCTTTTGCACGACTCCGATTGTACATAATGTAATGAACGAGCTTCCAAGATACTCTACTCTTAGAAGCTAGCAGTACTTACATTGTTTTCCCTCTTATGGAACGACTGATGTTAATGTTGCTTCTCTTATTCTTATGTTATCAATGTTGTTGATACTTCCTGATTCTTATAAGGTTCATAGTGAAGAGTTAGTCCTAATAACGTGTACAGAGGATACCGACCTTACGTCACTCCGAAAGGTTTAGAATGTGATTCCATGAGTCGAGCGTGCATTATATATATGTATCTATTTTACTCTACCGAGCCACGCTATAGTTGGCCGGGTGCGGCACCTATTGTGCAACCACTGATCAATTGGGTTTTACCGAGCTTCACATAGACGGGTACGATTCTACCGAGCCTTATGATGGCCGGGTATGTTTTTTACCGAGCCTATTATGGCCGGGTACGATATGATGATGATGATGCCTACAGAGGCGAATGTTTTAAAGGTTTATGTATTTATACATATGTATCATGCATTTCATGTCAGTAGCCCTCAGAGGTACTAAGATGTTACAGGTTGTATATTCTCTATCCTTGCTTACATTACTGATCGTATTTATGGTTCCCTGCCTTACATACTCAGTACTTTATTCATACTGACGTCCTTTTATTTGTGGACGCTGCATGTCGTGCTGCAGGTCCTGATAGACAGGCAGGTGCAGCTCCTTCACCACAGTAGGCTGTCCAATTCAGCGGTGATTGGCGAGATCCCTTCTCCGTACTTGCCTTGGTCTGGGTATGTTGGGGCCCTGTTCCGGCTATGTTGCAGCACTTATGTTCCTTTAGAGGCTCATAGACAGGTGTCGACTCATGTATAGTTTGGTATGCCTTGTCGGCTAGTTTTTGTTGTATAGTCTTTCATGGTAGCGTGGTAGCTCGTACCTTATATATAGTTTCTTGATTGTCTGGTCATCCCATATTATATATGTTCATGTCATCAGTTTTTATTGTTGGTTGTCCATGATCCACGTCTACCATTTATATTGATCTCGTCAGCCGTAAAAGATAATAAAGAAGGTTAGATAAAATGTACGTTGGTGCTCGGCAAGTATGGTCGGGTGCTAGTCATGGCCCTCCAGTTTGGGTCGTGACACTTTTACTTCACAACTTTGAGCCAATGCTCTAAAAGATTCAATTTTCACTTGTACTTTCACATTTCATTGTACAACTTGAGCTAACGCTCCTCGATGTTCAAATGTCACAATTACTTCCACAAACTTTGCCCAACAATAGAAATCATCATCAAAGCATGAATAATACAATGAAGCCATACTAATCACAATATAAGACTCACAGGCATGCTTGACACCAACGTATAGATACTCATCACCATGCCTATACGTCATACTCAACAAATACCATATAGCAAATAGGACTCGACTCCTAATGCCTCAAGCTAAGGTTAGACCAAACATTTACCTCGATGCCACAAACACAATTCAAGCCTATATCGTCGCTTTACCTCTTGATTGGATCACGCCCAACTATACTTTATAAAAGGACAATGCGGACGTTGCAAATATAACCTGAGTATTTATGCCCAGAGTCGAATCCATAGAGAATTAACCTATCAATTACTTTCGTTGGACTTACTAAATTCTTTAGAATCAACTTCCCCAAACGTTGTGAATAACAGTTGATGGTATATTTAATAACTAAGATTGAAAGTCAATAAACAGTTGTAAACTAAATATGCTTAAGTTGTGAACAATAATGAGAAGGTTCTAAGGTAGTGATTTCCCCTATTGACGGAATCCCTTCTGTTTATGTTTCATATAGATTTACCAACACATCTCTATCAATCATGAACACTCTTTTTACCGTGAATCTCTCCCGAGTAATCACGATAATTTACTAGACGCACTCTCCTGAGATACGCTAGCTGGCTTTGTTTATATAGTTCACTTTAGATTGCACCCAAGACTTCGTTATCCCTAATACCACCTTTAAACCCGCAGTTATAGATCCCTCTTATACTTTGAGAGTGGTGTTGTTCAACAATCACCTAAATATGCACTCTCTCCCGAGTTATGCACATTGATTAGGCACAGCTAATTGAGGATCCTGTCAATTAACTACAACAAACACGTAGTTGAACAAATAGAGATTACACTGGCAAACTATATTAACATAATCAAGAAGTTCATCCTTCAATAGGTTCTATCAAAACCCTAGACAAAGGATTTAGCTACTCATGACAGTGGGTAAATAAACTATAAAAATATTCATGATCAAAATTGCAAGAAAAATAAAGAAAAGAAGAAAATATGATGTTTTGAGTGATCTCTCACACTTGTTTCTCTTGCCAAAGTACTCACTAAAACATTCCATGCCTCCCTTAGGCGAGTTCTATTGTTTAATATAGGGTTTTGGGCTAAAAATCCCGTGTTTTGCACTTCAGTCCCTCAATTTTCCGCTTCCTATCGCGGTCCTACCGCGGTTACGCCAGGACCGCGGCCAACTAGCCTCTCAGAATCCGCAACAGCCTTCTGCCACGGTCCGACCGCGGTTACGCCGGGACCGCGGCAGTCCATCTCCAGTTCTGGTTTTGCTGCCTTCGCGTGGTGCACTTAGCGGATATTGTAAGATTGGCCTCTTTTTCTAAGTAATTGATCCCAAAAGTACTCCATAAACTTCTTTTATTGTATATAGCCTGCAAAACATGCAAATCACTAATCAGAGCATTTTGTTATCACTTTTTACCATAAAAACTATACAAGAAGGTGGTTCTTTAGGGCCTAATTATAGTCCAATTCACCTATTATCATGATTCCACCACCATTTCGCTCGTATCTAGCCATAAGTTACTTAATTACATCAACAAATGCTAAATGAATCAATTCTAATACATGAAAATGAGTTTTCTAAAGTTTCACCCAAAAAGTCAAAAATTGCCCCGGGCCCACATGGTCAAAACCCGAGGTTCTAACCAAAACCCGATTACCCATTCCTCCACGAACCCAAATATATAATTTGTTTTGAAATCGAACCTCAAAACGAGATCCAAATCCTCAATTTTTTGAAAAACCTAGGTTCTACCCAAAACACTCAATTCCCCCCCATGAAAATCATTGATTTTGAGTTGAAATCATGTGAAAAGATGTTAATGATTGAAGGAAACGAGTTAAAATTGACTTATAATCGATTTGGAAGAAGAGTTGTCTTTGAAAAATCGCTCAAGAGTGTTTTCGTTTTGAAAGAATGTGAAAAATAAAAGATTTTCGGCTAAGTTATAAAATTGCAGGTTGCAGATGTCGCATTTGCGACCAGGGTTCGCAATTGCGAACCCAGACTTCTACTAAGTTGGGAATGCGAACAACTTCTCGCATTTGCGAGTTGGGAATTGCGAAGAATGCGTCGCATTTGCGACGACTGGCTAAAAGGGGAGGCATCAAATTTGCGATCAATTCCTCGCATTTGCGACAAGGCTTTCGCGTTTGCGAACTCGCATTTGCGAGCCGGTCTTCACAAATGCGAAGCCTGCAGGCCTGCAATGCAACAACTGAAGTATGCACTTCCGTAAGTCCAAAAATTCACCCCGTGGCCTATCCAAAACTCACCCGAGCCCTCGGGGCTCCAAACCAAACATGCACACCAACCTAAAAACATCATACAGACTCGCTCGTGCATTCAAATCACTAAAATAACATCAACAACTATGAATTTAACATCAAAATCATGAAATTTCTCAAGAATTTCAAAATTTTCAATTTTCTCAAAAACGATCCGATTCACATCGTTTCAAGTCCGTACCTTACCAAATTTCACAGACTCATCTTAAATCACATATAAGACCTGTACCGGGCGCTGAAACCAAAATACGGGCCCGATACCATCAAATTTTAAATACTTTTCATTTCTAAAACTCATAAACAATTTCAGAAAATAATTTTCTTTAAAAATTCATTTCTCGGGCTTGGGACCTCGGAATTCAATTCCGGACATACGCCCAAGTCCCATATTTTCCTACGGACCCTCCGAGACCATCCAATCACGGGTCCGGGTCCGTTTACCCAAAATATTGACCGAAGTCAACTTAAACTCATTTTAAATGCAAAATTCATCATTTTTCACAGATTTTCACAAAATGGCTTTTGGCTACGTGCCCGAACTATGCACGCAAATCGCGATGATGCCGAAAGAGGTTTTTAAGGTCTCGAAATGCAGAATCCACTTTTAAAACAAGTGATGACCTTTTGGGTCATCACATCAATTCAATGTATAATTGCAGTATCAGTGGATGTTTGTTGAGTGGCAGAAAACGAAAATAAAATTTGTATTTGTTAGATATGTACATAATGTAGTCTTGTCCCACATTGGAATAGGAGTAGTATGTCCTTGTATAGTATAGCTATAAATAAGGACCTCTTGTATTGTATTGAACACATAATATCAATATATCATATTTTTTCCCGTACCTTCTCACATGGTATCAGAGCTATCGTGAGAGATTTATCGCTGTGCATAAATTTCAGTGATTCCGGGAAGTGAAATCAGTCATCGGAACCCTTTTTTTACCGGTAACTTTTCAAAGTAGTTTTGCGTCCGCTTTGTCTCGGTTAGTATTGTGCAAAATCCAACACTATCATAAGAGTAGTAACTGTCCGGCGACCAAACCCTAGTAAAAATCTCCGGCGGTAGTGTAGCGGTCAAAACAAAAATTTACGGCAAAGTTCTGACATCGCGTGGGCCACCTTGCCACCATTTTTTGGCGACGATTCTTCGGGACAGATTGTTCCCCTTGCAATTCCGAGCCTACCCATCTAGGTTACACCAAAATTTGACCACTTTTATATTTTTCTGGCGTGAACAGTGATTTCAGAAGTGGACTTCCGGCAATTTTTTGAAAAAGTTTCTTCAGAATAGTTGGGTCGTCTGCTAATTCCAATCCTACCCCTACTATTTTTATTTCATTCCGACCACTTTGAATTTTTTCCAGCTACTACAGTAATATTCCGAGAGCTACAGTATTTCTGGAGTGAACAGTGTTTTCCGGCACAGAACAATGTTCTGTTTTCCTACTATAAACAGTGTTTTCTCAGCGATTTCTTCAGTTTTCCCAAAGGAGTTACTAATTTTCACTATTTCAAGTTAACCCTACTACTATTAATTGTAGCGACATGGGAACCGATACTTCGAATAGTCGTATAGTTTCTTCAATGAATTATTTTGAGTTTCTTCAGTACATAGCAGGTAAGCAGACATCTTCTGAGATAGATTTCGTTGTTCGAACAGGTAATAGCGTGACTTGTGTCTCTCAATCTTCATCCTCTGAGTCTTGGGTCATTGATTCAGGTGCATCGGATCATATTTCTGGTAACAAATCTATTTTCACTACTATTTCGTATTCTCAATCTCTTCCAAGAGTCACAATGGCCAATGGGTCTCAAACCATGGCAACTGCAAGAGGTCAAGCAAGCCCAATTCCTTCCTTACCTTTAGATTCAGTTCTTTATGTCCCTAATAGTCTTTTTAATCTCATAGTTGTTAGTCGCCTAGACAAATCACTTAACTGTGCCGTTTTATTTCTTGATGACCATGTTTTTATACAGGAACGCAGTACAGGGTAGATCATTGGTACCGGGCGTGAATCAAATGGACTTTATTACCTTATCATTGCTAAATCACATGGACTCACATCTTGTCTTCCTTCAACAACTTGTCCTGTTACTGATTCACCAGATTTATTACATAAACAGTTGGGACATCCTAGTTTGTCAAAACTTCAGAAAATGGTACCTGGTTTATCTCACTTGTCAGCCTTAGAGTGTGAGTCTTGTCAGCTCGGTAAGCATACTCGCTCTCATTTTCCTCGACGTATTGATAATCGAGTAGAGTCACCTTTTACTTTAGTCTATTCAGATGTTTGGGGTCCTAGTCGGGTCAGTTCTACCTTAGGATTCCGCTACTTTGTTAGTTTCATTAATGACTATTCTAGGTGCACCTGGATATTTTTGATAAAAAATCGATTTGAGTTGTTTTCTATTTTCCAGACCTTTCACGCTGAAATTCAAAATCAATTTGGGGTTTCTATTCGCACATTTCATAGTGATAATGCCCGAGAGTATTTGTCTTTCCCATTTCAGCAGCTTATGAAATCTCATGGGATTATTCATCAAACATCTTGTTCGTACATATCTCAACAAAATGGGGTAGCTGAAAGAAAGAATAGACATCTTATTGAAACTGCGCGTACCCTACTCATACAATCTCATGCTCCGTTGCATTTTTTGGGGGGATGCAGTTCTTACATCTTGCTATCTTATTAATCATATGTCATCTTCAGCTATCCAGAACCAAGTTCCATTCTCTGTTATATTTCCCCACTTACTTTTGTTCTCTCTTCTACCCCGTGTCTTTGGAAGCACTTGTTTTGTCCATAACCTTACTCCAGGAACAGATAAGTTAGCTCCCCGTACTCTTAAGTGCGTATTTCTTGGTTTCTTGAGAACGTAAAAGGGGTATCGATGCTATTCTCCTGACCTCCAGCGGTACCTTATGTCCGCTGATGTTACCTTCTTTGAAACCCAATCATACTTCACAGCTCCAGGTAATCATTTAGATATTTCTGAGGTACTACCAGTCTCTTCTTTTGGAGATTCAGTCACTATCTCCCATCCATCTTCCTATACATCTCCAGCTCCACCACCTATAGCTCCCGTTCCACCATCTATAGCTCCAGTTCTACCACCTATAGGTCCAATTCCTCCACATAATCCAGTTCAACCTTCTGCAGCTCCGTCATTCTTGACTTATAATAGTCGTCCACATCCAGCATCAGGCCCAGGTGATTCACGTCCTGTATCAGATTCATCATCTACTGCAGACTTGTCTCCTCTTAGTCAACTAATTGCACTCCGCAGAGGTATATAGTTTACACTTAATCCTAATCCCCACTATGTTGGTCTAAGTTATCATAATCTGTCGTCACCTTATTATGTTTTTATATCTTCTTTGTCCATTGTTTCTATTCCTAAGTTTACAGGTGAGGCAATATCTAATCCTGGATGGCGACAGGCTATGATTGACGAGGTGTCTGCTTTACATGCGAGTGGCACTTGAGAGCTTGTTCCTCTTCCTGCAGGTAAATCTACTGTTGGTTGTCGTTGGATTTATGCAGTCAAAGTCGGCCCTAATAGCCAGGTCGGCTTAAGGCTCGTCTTGTTGCAAAAGGATATACTCAGATTTTTTGGCTTGATTATAGTGATACTTTCTCTCCCGTGGCTAAAGTAGCATCTATTTGTCTTTTTTTGCCCATGGCTGTTGTACGACATTGGCCTCTTTATCAGTTAGACATTAAGAATGCTTTTCTCCACAGTGATCTTGACGAGGAAGTTTATATGAAGCAACCACCTAATTTTGTTGCTCAGGGGGAGTTTAGTGGTTGTGTATGCAGATTGTGCAGGTCACTATATGGTTTGAAACAGTCCCCTCGAGCCTGGTTTGGTAAGTTCAGTACAATTATTCAGGAGTTTGGCATCACTCGTAGTGAGGCTGATCACTCTGTGTTTTATCAGCATTTTGCTCCGAATCTATGTATTTATCTGGTGGTTTATGTTGATGATATTGTTATTACTGGCAACGATCAGGATGGTATTACTAATCTGAAGCAACATCTCTTTCAGCACTTCCAAACTAAGGATCTGGACAGACTGAAGTATTTTCTAGGTATTGAGGTCGCTCAGTCTAGCTCAGGTATTGTTATTTCACAGCGGAAGTATGCCTTAGACATTCTTAAGGAGACTGGAATGATGGGTTGCAGACCTATTGACTCTCCTATGGATCCGAATGCTAAGCTTCTGCCTAGACAGGGGAGCCTCTTAGAGACCCTACGAGATATAGGAGGTTGGTTGAAAAATTGAATTACCTCACAGTGACTAGACCTGACATTTTTTTTTCGGTGAGTGTTGTAAGTCAATTTATGGATTCTCCCTGTGATAGTCACTGGGATGCAGTTGTTCGTATTCTTCGGTATATAAAGTCAGCTCCAGACAAAGGATTATTATTCGAGGATCGAGGCCACGGGCAGATTGTTGGGTACACAGATGCTGATTGGGCAGGATCACCTTCTAATAGACGATCTACATCTGGATATTATGTTCTAGTAGGAGGTAATTTGGTCTCGTGAAAGAGCAAGAAACAAAATGTAGTTGCTCGATCTAGCGCCGAAGCGGAATATCGGGCCACGGCTATGCCGTGTGAGTTAGTTTGGGTCAAGCAGTTGCTCAAAAAGTTAAAGTTCGGAGAAATCAGTAGGATAGAACTAGTGTGTGATAACCAAGCTGCTCTTCATATTGTGTCAAATCCAGTGTTCCGTGAGAGGACTAAACACATTGAGATCGACTGTCACTTTGTCAGAGAAAAAATACTTTCACGAGATATTGTTATGTAGTTTGTAAAGTCGAATGATCAACTAGCAGATATTTTCACTAAGTCTCTTACTGGTTCTCGTATTAGTTACATGTGTAACAAGCTCGGTACATATGATGTGTATATACCGGCTTGAGGGGGAGTGTTAGATATGTACATAATGTAGTCTTGTCCCACATTGGAATATGAGTAGTATGTCCTTATATAGTATAGCTATAAATAAGTACCTCTTGTATTGTATTGAACACACAATATCAATATATCATATTTTCTCCCGTGCCTTCTCACAGTATTTATACAACCGAATTATCATTTGTATATTGTATAAAATTTGCCAGAGAAATAAGGAAAGTGGAAAGGAGAAAAGAAAAGGGAAATGGTGTAATTGAATCCCCTAATTGAAGGCACTAATAATAGATTGAGAGCCTTTTAAGGTGGAATGTATATATTTTGTAAACAAAACTTGTGTAGGTAGGGTAATTTACTAAACATGAACATTTAGGGTAATAAAGTTTCCAATAGTGTATAAGAATGAAAAAATCTCTTTTTATTTTGAAAATAAATTACCATGAGTGGCCCCTCCCATTGGCATTCACTATCTCAAATTTGTGTTCTCTTTTTATGCAAACTTCCCACGTATTGTTTCACTTTATAGTTTTGTTTATTTTTTTATTTTTTATATATATATATATATCTATACTATATTTAAAGCACGAAGGTCCTTAGCGAAATGTCGTTCGACTTTTTTACCCTTTAAATTTTTTTTACGTAGGACAAAATTGTACTTTGGTTACTTTTCCTAATATTTAGGAATAATTATTTAATATTTTTCCTATTATTTGGGACGTTTCTTCCAATTCTAGAATTCCTACCCTTTCCAATTAAGATTTAGGAGTACTAAATAAGCTTTCAATTCACAATAGGGTAGTCTCGATTACTTTATACTCCTTTTAGGTTAGGCGGATTTTTGTTGTTTAACAAAATTTTCTCTTTTAACTCCATTTGTATTTATGAGAAGTTCACGTTATCTTCCCCAACAATTTAACATGACGAGACAAAGTTGTTATGGGGAATAAAAAATTAATTTCCTTCAATTTATATTTTTTTTAGTTCAAGTTTGATTCACAAGTTATTATTATTGTAGTTATCTCACAATTCCAAGTAATGTAAAGCATGTGCCATTTTATACATGAAACAAAACAAAATAAAAAAGAAATCGAGATTATAACTGGTAGAAAATTATTTATATGTATTTAACGGGAATAAAAATTAAATATCAACTACATAAGAAATCATAATAGAATAGAAGTTAACAATCAAAGTATTCTTTTAGAATTTCTCTCAAAATGCTTTTAGGAAATATAAGCAATTAAAATATATTTTTGAATTAAATCGAACTTAAGTTTAAAAGGTTCCTATTTAAATGAGAACCAAAACAAGAAAACTAAAATGATACATTGTATAAATTGATGAAAAGAATAAATTTTAATTTTGATCTTAACATAAATTTCATATTCGAACTCTTTTAATATAATCTAAATATAATCATATATTCTTGACACTAAAATGATACATAGTATTAATTGATGAAAAAAGTAAATTTTAATTTTGATCTTAACATAAATTTTATATTCGAACTCTTTTAATATAATCTATCAAGAAATCTAAGTACAATCATATATATTTTTTATTTTCATAGAAAAATAATTTTCTGATGCATAAGGGCTAAGGCTAACATCTGGGATGCATAATTATGCATTTGGACAAAGAAAGAAAGCTCCGACTAAAAGTAAAAAGAATTTATAGATTAATCATAATTTTGTTAGTTAATTATTCAACTTTTGCAATAATAATTTATCTTTTCTAGTATATTGAAAATAAGTTTTTTATATTATTTTTTATTGATTAAAGAAATCGAATATTTTGCATTTTTCTCATGAGGAAATAAACGTTTTGTGTAAGTTAAATGACTATGTTTCTGTCATTTTAGAATGAACTTTAGAATATATGTATTGTAAAAAAGAAATCTCTAAAATATGCAAGGGTTACGTGCTCTTACTGTAACTAAAAAGTAAGTTCAACTGTAAATTTGAAGTAGTAAAATTATAAAACTAGAATATATTTTAAGGTTAATAATGGTTTAGGGCTTATATGGGATAGAGTTTCTTCCTTTATTAAGATAGTTAAATAGGATAAATACTCATCATTTCATAAATTTACAACAACAACAACAAAAAATTAACCTTTATTTTATAATTGAACACAATTTTAATATGATGTTCATGTCATTTTTAAAAGTTGTTATTCATTAAGACGGGGTACACGCGCAAAGCGCGTACCCTAAGACTAGTATATATATAGAACTTAGGTATAACCAAAAAATGAAGCCCTCATAAATGTGGGACCTAAAGCGGTTGCTTTACCTACTTTATGGACGGGTCACCTCTACTACCAAAGATTTTTTCATACTCAGGACTCGCACCCACAATCTCTAGATAAGGAAGAAGTAGCCCCATTCACTGTCCCATCCATTCATGTGTTTGATAGTATGAAAGTTCATTATGTTGGATGCTGATCGTAAAGCCCAATTAGGCTTCTGACGATATTAGGAATAAAATAACTTGTTAGAATTGTGTGATAATAAATATTAAATGGAATGTAATTTATTGAACGACTAAATATTTTTCATTATCTTATTATAAAGCTAGCCAGTTATAATGAGATAATTCACCTCATTTTAGCTTCAAAATACCATCAATTTAGTCCCAATCATATCAACAAAAAAAAAAAAAAAAATCTATTATAATTCCCACATAGTCTGAGGAAGATAATGTTTACGCAAACCTTACTCCTAAGTTGTGAAGGTAAAAAGACTGTTTCCAATAAACATTACAAGAAATGAGCTTATTAGTGGCGACAAAAGTCGCAACAGAAAGTCACAATGTCGCCACAAAAGATCTTTAGTAGCGACTCTATTGTCATTGAGTATACTAAGTGGCTGATACTTATCCGTACGAACATAAATAGTCGCCACTAAAGATCTCTTTTTAGCGGCGACTTTGTCGCCACAAATGGTATAGTAAGATCTCTCCAAAAATTGGCTTTGAGAAATAATTGCCACTGAACATTACAATTGGTGGCGACTAAGGTCGCCAGTATAGGCATTTAGTGGCAACTCTAGCCGCCACAGAAAATTATTAATTTAGCGGCAATATTAGTCGTCACAGAAAATCTCACTTTTGTCTCAACGTGCGTCGCCACTGATGCTATTCGGTTTTGATGGCAGCTAAGAATCGCCACAAAAAAATACTTGTGTCAGCAAAAGGTCGCCACAAATAAGCTTCTTTAAAAATTTAATCACTAGAAAAGCAGTTTTTTAACTAAAATTAATACACAATTTTTTCATATATTTATGCTAACCGCCAAACAATAATACAACCCATTAATATTATGAAATCTGAACAGTAGAATCTTTTCATTGCTAAAAGATCAACGCAACATAAAAGTAGTCGATACATTATCATTGTGCGTACAAACAGCAAAACACATAAATAGTCTTCATATACGCCAATGTATTCTATCATATGCAAAAATAATAGTCAGCAAACTAGTCCAATATCTTCAAAGTACTCCAACATCTTCAAAAACTCCTTGAACAACTTCATTTCCCCATTGTTGAATATTTCTTCCTTGCTATTAAGAAAAATAAAGACACACATTATCAATATATGCGACATGTAAAAGGAATGCAAACTCTAAGTCAAGTGCTAGAAGAGAGGTCGGATACTCACTTGACAGAATATAGTTCAAGGTTCATGCATAGGGACTAATAGAAAACTAAATAACTAACAACTAATTAATTGCAGTTTCTCATTATTAATGAAAAAAATAGAAAATAAAAAGATTGATTGCATTTTCTCATTACTACCAACATCGATATTGAAATAAAATATAAGGACTAAACATTTACATTTTTTCATTACTACTAACATTGATATTAAAATAAAATATAAGGACTAAACATTTGAAAGTATGTAGAGAAGAAAATTATGTTGTCTTAGTTTATTGGAATCTCTTCGACTCAGAGAGAAACTAATTGGTACATAGCACATCATCTACAAACTTATAGTTGTATGGAAGAAGCAACAAGATAAGACTGATAAATCTGCTATACACCTCATGAAGAAAATACTCAGAATGCTAGGAACTTATAGTACCTTTTGATAAAATCCTAGCAAGGAAACTTAATCTCTATAACATAATTTCAAGTTCATTCCTCGTCTTGTCTTCCCTAAACAACTAAAGAATTTGACTTCTATGAATGTCAAAAATATTATTGGCCACTCATATCCATGTATGGAAATTGAACTCCACCATATTCTGCTTGCAATTGATAATCTAGAGGTCTTTTTACAAAAAAAGTAGATAATAATAGGACCTAATGTCAGCACACTTCGACAAATCTAACTCGATGCATTATAACAACAATAAATCAAAACAGGGAAAGGATCAAATATCCTATACTTTTAGATTGCCAAAACTATGGGGAGAAAGGCATAAGATGCTTAGCATTAAAGTGAACATGGAGAATAAAGGTCCATATTATTTCACTGTAAAAATCCAAACACCCAAAAATACATGTTTACCTGTTGCATTCTTATTATTATCGCATCCACCTTCACTAGGATCATTTTGTCAAATTGTATATCCATGAGTGAGCGCTCCTCTTCTAGTTTCCTTTGCAACTTAGAAGCCACTTGTTCTTCTAATTTTCTTTCCAAATCAGCAGTCATTTGCTCACGTTCTTCTTGCAATTTTCTATCCATTTCTGCTTGCATTTGTTGGCGCATACTTTTCATGGCAGAAGACATACTTGCCTCTAAGTCTACTTGTTGCACACGACTCTTTTTCGGAGGCCTCTTTTCGTATCCTTTTCCACGAACATAGCCAGTTCGTTCACCAAGTACAGTGGTTAAAATCTCATCTGCACTCATTGGATGCTCATTTTCTTCAGATTGTTGTTGAGCCACAATTTCTTGGAGTAGGCCCTCTAATTATGGATAACAGTTTATACTATAAAATAGGAAGCACATTACAAGAAATAAAATATTGATGTCAAGAAATTACATAAATTGTTGTGACTGTGGACCAGTGGCGAAGCTAGAAATGTTTCCAAGGGTGTTCAAATTTGAAAGAATTAAAAAAAAAACTTCGGGCGTTCAATATAGGTTTTATATATCTAAAATTGATATTTTATTTATATACACAGTGTAATTTTTTATAATTTTTCGGCGAAGGGTGGTCAGTTGACCACCCTTTGCTAAAGGTGGTTTCGCCCATGCTGTGGACCGACCACACCAATACTCCTTGGTCATTTTTTCGAGTGTGTTGGAGTTCCCAAACTCGATCTGGGGCTGCCTTTGTTCTATTATCAGGATTTCTCTATGATTTATAACAATACATGAAAATAGTATATATTTATAACCTCATAATAACATCAACGAATTAGAAATAATTATATAGTGGTTGGGATAAATGCATTTGTACCGTCGATTCCTCCACTTCGGCAAATGACTTTGAGCCACATGAGTGTTTAGTTGTTTGTTTCCCCCTGTTTAGTTTGTTCCTCTCACTCATAGCCTGCAATTAAATAAATACATTAAGAGCCAACATTTAAATAGTAATTTATTATGCATTTTTATTATCAAGTTACCTTGAATGCTGGACTTCCAAAATGTTCTACCAAAAACACCCAGTCTTCAGGTGTAACATCATTTGGCCTATGAGACAATCTCTCTTCATCAGTATCATAGAGGGAGTAGTCAGCATACAGTCGAGTCTTCCATGCTCTAAAAAGCGTTTGCATAGTATCGACCACAAGAGCTTGCAACACATGTTGTCGCATACCACTAGCTTCAAATTTATCCTAAGAAAAATATGTAAAGCTATTAAAAGTAAATATAACGTGTGACACAAAAGTCGATTTGACATTAAAAGTAAATTGTTACCTTAACCTTCAACCACATTGCTTCTCCATGTTTTGCAATTATTGCCTGCCAATTACCATCTCTAAAAGAGATAGTGCTTCGCATAATCAAGCCACAATAGTTAACAATATCCCTAGACCCAGGACCCACGGCTCTCATAATGTCATCTGGAATGACAATAGGAATTTTACTTCCGTGCTTCGTTTTCATGTCCACTTGTAACGATTTATATTTTCCTATGCCTTTCTTAGATTTGTTGCACGAAGCTGTGACCCAAACGATCCACATGAACCGTTGTTAATAATTCACTGTTGTCATTATTATTTTCCTAAATAGAATCACTTTAAGCATTTAAAAAAGCAAACAGTAAGATATATCTATTTCAGTATATCTATTCCAAGAAGTTTTGCTCAATAAATGTGGATGAATATTCAAAGGCTAGTTTCCAGGAAGCCAAACAGTTACCAACATGTTGAGTAGGTAATTGCCAACATGTATTATTTTCAAAGCTTCATATTGCTCCCCAAAATACCAACTAAAATCATAATTCGACTTCAATAGAGAACTAACCTGGCCACTATTTTCAATCTCCGGAGTTGGAAGTGCAGTTTCAACAAAAATCTGTGATGAGTGTGACTCAATCGGAAGTCCATGACAAGAGTTACTTGATCTAGTTCCTATTGAAGCTTGTGTTTGCGACTGAAATGCTTGTGGTAGTGACTGTTCCTGAGATACTTGTGACAGTATTTGTCTCTGAGATACTTGTGGCTGCGATTGTGTCCGAAATCCTCCAATATTGCCACATCCGCGGCCCTTTCCATCCCTTCCACCTCTACCTCGTCCAATTCCTGTCATTTAATTTCCTGCAACATCATATAAGAAGTATGAATAAAGATTCATATTTTAGCATAACCTATGCATAGTCCAAACAGAAAAAATATATCAAAGAATAATATAATTATTCTCTTATAAAGAGAATCAAAACCAGCAAGATATAACAATCCAAACAGAAAAGAATAATAGAATTATTCTCTTGCAAAGACTCTTGCAAAGAGAATCAAACCACTTAATAAGTTTTAAATATTACACATAAGACTCACTTTAAATGTCTAAATAAGAACCACTGTTTATCTAAATCCCACAAAAAGAGCAACCAAAAGTGATATAAGAAAAATCCATGGAAAGACATAAGAAATCTATTTTTTAGTCACTCCACATCACTGCCCTCTATGTCAATGTCATCTTCTTCACTTTCTTCACCCTCGGACAAATCTATATCATTGTCATTAATAAAATCATCTTCCGCATTATGCACACTTTTCTGAGCTTGTTCAGTTGCATGATTATGAGTAATGCTTTGTGGCTCAACATCACCCCTATGTAAAGATACCACAGTATCATTTTCTTGATCATCGGTACGCAACATATTAAATTCAACTTCATCTTGTTGATAAGCTTCTTCATTCATTAATGCTTCATCATCAATCTCTATACCACTATCATCCTTTTCAGGCATATTAAAAAGATCGCGAGGATTTGTCTTTACAACAACAAGTCATTCTTTGTGAATCATGTCATTCAAGTAGAAGACTTGTTCAGATTGAGATGCCAACATAAATGGTTCATTTGTACTCAAGACACAACGAGTGTTCACACTTGTGAAATCATATTTGTCAATCTTATACCCTTTTCCTAAATGAGCCACATTCCACCAGTGACACTTGAAGAGGTAAACTTTCCTATTTCCCGGATAAGACAACTCGTAAATGTCCTCCAACACACCACAATATTCCTTTTTAGAGTCTGAATCATCTCCTCTCACAAGAACTCCACTGTTCTGCGTTTTTCTTCTTGACTCAAGATCTTTTGTCTGAAACCTAAATTCGTTCACCATCAATGTGGAATATCGATGCACCAGTGGTCCTGGACCAACTGCTAAGCTTATAAGCTCATCACTTGCATGTCCTTGAGCAGATAGTTAAATGATCTACAAAGATAAACAACACCATCATAACTAATAATATCATGGGATAGTTACGCTTATATTTAAAGTGATTTGATTAGACACCTACACGTGCACAAAACCAATCAAGAAAGTCATTGTTATGGCTTTCATCTCTCATTGAACTTTGTCTTTCAATCTCTCTTTTGTGCTCCCTGTATTTAAATAATAAATTTAGATAAAACAATGTAATTGAACTCTTTATTTGTAAACTCTCTTGGAACTAATTAAAAACTTACTCCATAAATGACCAAACTTCTTCACAATTTTGAAGCACATACATGCATACTTGTTTGAACTCATCAGTGAGATAATGTAATGGCATCTGAACCACCTTTTGGTCGCCCACAATTTTTAAAGATAGACATCTCACCATTTGATATAGATTCATCATCATTCCTAGTTGGTCTATTGAATTTAGTTGAGATATTTTTTAAGTATTGTGAGCAAAATGTGAGGCTTTCATCTGCCAAATAACCTTCTGCAATAGAACCTTCAGGACGAGCTAAATTGCGAACATATGACTTAAGTATCCGTAAGTACCTGTATGCAAATGACTTGTTTATATAATGTATCATTCAAAAAGTATAGCATTGAAATATATAGAATACATTGCCTCTCAAAAGGATACATCCACCGATATTGAACAGGTCCACCAAGCTTTGCCTCTCTTGCCAAGTGAATTGGCAAATGAATCATGACATCAAAGAATGTCGGAGGAAAAATAATTTGAAGTTTGCATAATGTGACAGCAATTTCAGCTTCTAGGATATCAAGATCTTCAATTGTCAGGCTCTTTGAACAAAGATTCTTGAAAAATTTGCCCAACTCTATAATTGGTTCAGACACCTCCTTGGGTAGCAAACCACGTATTGCTACTAGAAAAATATCTTACAATAATACATGGTGATCATGGCATTTCAATCCATGTATTTTTTTATCATATATGTTGACACACTTTGAAATGTTTGATGAAAAGGCATCAAGAACCCTTAAATTAGCTAAGAAGCTGCATGCATACCTTTAACTTTTCTTGCGGGGACAATGCATAACATGCTGCCGGTAACAAAACATTGTTCCCATCCTCAATTGGATGTAACCCTTGCCTGATACCAAGGTCAACCAAATCATATCTACTTTTCAACGTGTCCTTTGTCTTCCCAACCATATTCATTACAGTTGATATAATGTTATCGGATACATTTCTTTCTATATACATCACATCAAGGTTATGTCGTAATATAAGAGTCTCCCAAATAAGGCAACTGAAAAAATATACTTTTCTTCCTCCAATTATAAGCATTGTTGGATACATCACGCTTCCATTTTTGACCTTTGCCATAAGTCACATTACCCAAGCCTTGTAATTGCGAAAGTGCTTCATCACCTGATAAAGAACTAGGTGCAACTCCCATTTCCACTTTTCTATCAAATAACCTCTTATTTTTGCGCCGCGGATGGTTCATTGGAAGGAAGCGACGATGACCCATATAACACAACTTACTACGTAAGGAATTCGAGTGTGTATCTTTATGGAAACATGGGCATGCAAGCTTACCTTTGATTGACCATCCAGAGAGGTTTCCATATGCATGAAAGTCATTGATTGTCCACATGACAGTTGCACGCATCATAAAATTAGATTGTGAATATGCATCATAAGTCTCCACTCCATCCCATAATTCTTTCAATTCTTCAATCATTGGTTGCAAGTATACATCTATATCATTGCCTGGACACTTAAGGCCAGGAATAAGCAGTGTCATCATGAAATATGAATTCTTCATGCAATCCCATGGCGGCAAATTATACGGAACGAGTACGACTGGCCAAATACTATGATTGGTACTCATGTTCCCATAAGGTTGGAACCCATCACTTGCTAAACCTAATCGAACATTTCTTAGTTCTGCTGGAAAAGTGGGATGCTGATAGTCAAAGGATTTCCATGCCATGGAGTCCGACGGATGTCTCAAGACACCGTCATCAATACATTCCTCTTTGTGCCATCTCATCTTTTTTTATGTCTCTTTTGCCATGTACAATCTCTGTAGTCTTGGTTTGAAAATGCCGCAAGACTTTATGAGCTACTTTCTTGCCTCCATTTTCTTTTGAATTCCATCTTGGCTTACTACACTTAGGACATGATTCGGCATTGGCATACTCACGCCAATATAAGATACAATCGTTCTCACATGCATCAATTTTGTTATACCCCAGGCCTAAGTCTCGAAGTACTTTCTTCGCTTCATAGAAAGAATTTGGTACAAATGATCCTTCTGGAAGAACTTCTTTAAAGAAGCTCAACAATGCATCGACAGATTTATTGCTCCAATGATTAAGACACTTTAAGTGAAGTAGTCTAACTACAAAAGACAACTTCGACACTTTCTTACATCCAGGATAAATCTCTGTTTCAGCATCTTCCAATAACTTATAGAACTTTCTTGCATGCCCGTTTGGCTCTTCATTGTCCCTTGGAAGACTATTCATATCCTCCATGTTTGTATACACAAAAGCATCATGAATCATTTCAGGAATATTATCCTCTTCAAAATTTTCATCGTTTACTTCATCGTTGTTTGCAGCATTAGAATTTTCAACTCTCACTAATACTTCTCCATGCAAGTCCCATACCTTGTAACTCTCCCAAAATCCCTTACCCAACAAGTCTCTTCTTACTTGGATTCTTGCCTTGAACACGGTATTTCTACATCCTTTACAAGGACAACGAATCATGGTACTCACATTTGGTTGACTGTATGCCCAACCAAGAAAGTTGTCTATCCCTTCAATATACCTTATGTCCCATCTATTCTTAATATTTAACCAACTTTTATCCATTTTTATTTTCTACAATAAAAAAATCCAACCAATTAATAAGTAAAAAGTGTAATGTGATCAATAATCAGAACAAACAAAGTAATATAGGCATGTCTTGAACTATATAATTCTGGCCGAGTACAAATACTAGCAAAAATACATCCAGTAACAAAGAATTTCAGTTCTCATATATGACTATGCAAAGACTCTCAACCCACATCTCGTATAAGGAATAGTAATTGCTACTATTAATTAGGTAGTTGCTTTACAAAATAAAATAATTTCAATAGTTACATACAAAAAAATAAAAGATACTACCTATTAAAAAGTTTAGACAGAAATCTAATTACACAAAACTACTTTTATTAGCTTAATTTTAACTTATTAATAATATTCAAAATTCAATGATAAAAAATAAATAAAAAATCTACACAACCTAGCAGTAGCAAAAACATAGAAATCAAATAAAGAAAAAAGGAAAACAAGGTAAACATAGAAGTGAGATAAGCAATATAAACTTTTGCCTCATAGCTTCAGCCGTAGAAGCTTTTGTCACCGGAAAAGTCGAAACATTCAACTTTGAACACAGCCAAACTGGGTAATAAATTCGGACTCAAATACCCAAGATTAACCATTCATATATATAGAGATAGATCAAAAAATAAACAGAGAAAAAAATATTAATAAACCCACAAAATATCACAAAATTTTAGGAAATAGAAAGAGAAACTAACCCAATTTGGTGAGCAAGTAGAATGAGAAAAAGGCCTAGGACATTGGTTCTTCGACGGAAATGAAAATCTTGGAAGAAATCGTTGTTAACTTCTTGAATTTTGGGTATACTTATGGTTACTTTTGAGTGAAAGGGAGGACCTTTGAGTCTTTAAAACGTAGGGAGGATGTACTTTTTGTTCATTTTACTTTTTGTCCGGAGTCTTTTCCTTTTTTTAATAAAATAAATGTATTAGTGGAGACTAAGTTGCCACAATAAACCTTTTAGAGGCGACAAAATATAAATCGCCACAAAAACTTTTGGAGCCAAATTTTTCTTAAGCGGGAATTTTTTTATGCCTTTTTGTGGCACATATTTGTTGCGACCTATGTAAAGTCGCTACTAAAAACGTATATTTTTACAACAAATAAGTTGTCACAAATGTATATATTTTCTGTGGCGACTTTGAAGAGTCGCCTCCAAATCCTTATTTTTGTGGCAATAAATTTAGTCGCCACCAAATACTGTCATAAATGTAAAATCTAAAGCGATTGCTTTACCTGCTTTATGGACGGGTCATCTCTACTACTAAAATTTTGTTCATACTAAGGACTCACACCCACAATCTCTAAATAAGGAAGAAGTAGCCTCATTCACTGTCCCATCCATACTCACACCCACAATCTCTAAATAAGGAAGAAGTAGCCTCATTCACTGTCCCATCCATTCATGTGTTTGATAGAATGAAAGTTCATTATGTTGGATGCTGATCGTAAAGCCCAATTCGGCTTCTGACGATATTAGGAATAAAATAACTTGTTAGAATTGTGTGATAATAAATATTAAATGGAATGTAATTTATTGAACGACTAAATATTTTTCATTATCTTAGTATAAAGCTAGCCAGTTATAATGAGATAATTCACCTCATTTTAGCTTCAAAATACCATCAATTTAATCCCAATCATATCAACAACAACAACCAAAAAAAATCTATTATAATTCCGAAGATCACAAATTAAACTACTAACGTATTGGCAACAAACACTAAGAATAACTTCCAAATACAAAATATAAACTTTCTTTATACATACTAACATATCAGAAACAGTAAGAACAACTTCAAACACAAGATACAAGCATTATTTACACACCAAAAAACAACAAACATAAAACTCAAAAAGCTGAAAACATGACAGAATTAACACTAAATTCACACACAACCAGCAACAAACTAAAAGCTGAAATATTTCACTCTATACCATCTAATCAACTTCTTCAATCTTAGGTTCAGTACCAGTAGTACCACTAGCTCCACCTCTTGTACCACCACCCGGCATTTGATCATCATCCATAGAAACACCACCACCTGCACCACCACCGCCGCCGCCACCTTGATACATTCTTGCAATTATAGGATTACAAATCCTTTCAAGTTCCTTCAACTTATCTTCAAGTTCATCAACTTCAGCTAATTGATTCTTATCCAACCATTCTATAGTTTCTTGAACACCTTTCTCAATCTTCTCTTTATCCTCAGAACTCAATTTACTTGCAATTTTCTCATCTTTAATTGTATTCCTCATATTATAAGCATAATTCTCAAGTCCATTCTTAGCTTCAACTTTCTTTTTCACTTCTTCATCTTCAGCTTTATACCTCTCAGCATCTCTCACCATTCTATCAATCTCATCTTTACTCAATCTTCCTTTATCATTTGTGATTGTAATCTTGTTCTTTACACCAGCAGTTTTATCCTCAGCAGTCACATTTAAGATCCCATTCGCGTCGATATCGAATGTAACATTGATCTGAGGAACCCCTCTTGGTGCTGGTGGAATACCAGAAAGTTCAAATTTTCCTAAAAGATTGTTGTCTCTTGTTCTTGCTCTTTCTCCTTCGTATACTTGGATTAGTACACCAGGTTGATTATCTGAATAAGTTGAAAAAATCTGTTCTTTTTTAGTTGGAATTGTTGTATTTCTTGGTATTAAAACAGTCATTACTCCACCTGCTGTTTCAAGTCCAAGACTTAATGGTGTAACATCAAGTAAAAGCAAATCTTGAACTTTTTCATCACCTTCACCAGTCAAGATTGCAGCTTGAACTGCTGCACCATATGCTACAGCTTCATCTGGATTTATACTTTTACATAATTCTTTACCATTAAAAAAATCTTGTAAAAGTTGTTGTACTTTTGGTATTCTTGTTGATCCGCCAACTAAAACAACTTCATGTATTTGAGATTTATCAATTTTACCATCTCTTAAACATTTCTCAACTGGTTCCATACATTTCATGAACAAATCCATGCACAACTCCTCAAACCTAGCTCTTGTTATTGTTGCATAAAAATCAATTCCTTCAAATAAAGAATCAACTTCTATAGTAGTTTGAGTTGTTGATGATAATGTCCTTTTTGCCCTTTCACAACCAGTTCTTAATCTTCTTAAAGCTCTAGCATTTCCACTTAAATCCTTTTTATTTTTTCTCTTAAATTCAGTTACAAAATGATTTACTAACCTATTATCAAAATCTTCACCACCTAAATGTGTATCACCAGCTGTAGCTTTAACCTCAAAAATTCCTTCTTCAATAGTTAAAACTGATACATCAAAAGTTCCACCACCTAAATCAAAAACAAGAACATGTTGTTCACCAATTCTTGAACTTTTTTTATCTAAACCATAAGCTATAGCAGCAGCAGTTGGTTCATTAATAATTCTCAAAATATTCATTCCACTTATAGCTCCAGCATCTTTAGTTGCTTGTCTTTGAGAATCATTAAAATAAGCAGGTACAGTAACTACAGAATTTTTCACTTGAAACCCTAAAAAATTCTCAGCTGTTTCTTTCATTTTATTCAATACCATTGATGAAATCTCCTCAGCTGAAAACTGTTTTTTCTCACCTTTGTAACTTACTTCTATCATTGGTTTTTCACCTGGTCCTGATAAAACTTTGAAAGGCCACAATTTCATATCACTTTGAACAGAAGGGTCAGTAAATCTACGACCGATTAAACGTTTAGCATCAAAAACTGTGTTGTGTGGATTCATAGCTACTTGATTCTTGGCTGCGTCACCAATTAAACGTTCAGTATCAGTAAAAGCAACATAAGATGGTGTTGTTCTGTTGCCTTGATCGTTTGGTATGATTTCAACTCTGTCATTTAACCATACACCAACACAACTATATGTTGTGCCGAGGTCTATTCCTATTGCTTTTCCTTCTTTGGTCGCCATTTTTGTAGAGGTAAAATTTCAAGATTCTTTGTTGGGGTTGTTGGAAATAGTCTGGAATGTATAATTTTGAGTTTGTTTGAGTACTATATATAAGGGTTGAGGAAAAATGGAGATGACTCTAGACGGTCGTACCAAAATAACTAAAACTTTTATAAGGAGATAAGTCACTAAATTTTACGTGTTTATCTAAATATAATAACATGAAAGTTATTAAATTATTTTATTTTATAGTATATAAAGTCATTAAAAGAAAATATACAAGATATTTTTTATAATACTTGAGTGTAACCGGTGAAGTTAGTGTTCACATGTTCGAGTCATAGAAATAGTCTTTTATAGAAATGTAGATTAACGTTTCGTATAATAGGTCATTGTGCTCCGACCTTTTCTTGAATCCCGCACATAGTATGTGCAGTGACGGAATTAGAATTTTCGTTAAGGGATATTAAAATATATAAAAATAAAAATACCAATAAATTAAGGGAAATCAATATATATATATATATATATATATATATATATATATATATATATATATATATATATATGTATATAAAATTTATATTTTAACTTATTTAGACAGTGTATTTTTTTTCACAAAAGGGTATCATTTGATACCCCTTCCTATAAGGTGACTCCGTCACTAACAGGAGCTTAATGCATCGAGCCGCTCTTTGCTTGAATATAATTGAATGAAGGGGTCCCTCGACGTAATTGATAAAGTACAGAAGATCGCGAGATCGATTTATAGAATTAATCTCTTGCGTAAATATAGGGTACAACTCTTCTTCGGACCCAACACGTAACAGAAGCTTAGTGAATCGGGAAAGAGTGGGGAGTTTTATGTATGTACAGAAAAGCCCTTGGTGATATTATATTATGGGGTGGGAAATGAGGGGTATTTTGGGAATTACAGATTAGGTGGAGCGGTGGTGGTTATCTAAAATTTAGGCGGCGGTGAAATGGTGAGCTCAGGCGGAGTGAGTTGTCAAAAAATTGATGAGTTGTTTGAGATGTGGAAGTTACACGTAGCTTTTGTTAGACTTGCAAATACAAGTACTATGTTGTGAAGTAAAGTATTTGGTTCTTGTTTCTTTTGACAAGAGCTGAAGTAAAGTCTGGAATGTATACAAGTAGCTGATGTGGGTAGCTACAATTGGGCTAGTTTGGGGCTAAGAGATAAATAAATATATTAACCCAATTGTTATTCTTCCCATCACTTAAATTAAAAATAGCCGGGAAAAATATAATATATACATAATTTATGTATTTATGTATATAACTATATATAATAAATGTATAATCTATGTATATAGCTAAAATAATTAAACAATAAATATGACCGACTATCTATATAAAGATCCCTAAGATAAATAGTCCAAGTGGAACTTGGGTTTGAATGTAATAAGCCCAATGCGGATGTGATTTGGATCTTACGTAGTGGGAAAAAAAAATCAGAACTAACCAGATTTACAATTAGTAATTGAAAAATAATCATAGTTTTAAAAGCAATTGAAATTTAATTACTTTTTTATGTAAAGATAAAGTATGAACAATAATACCCTGAAAAGATTTCAGCATAATATGCTGGAGTTTGAAGTTTTTTACATACGAGATTCCAGCATAATGTGTTGGAGTTCCAACATAATATACTGAAGTTTGTATGCTAAAAATGGCGTGTAGTAGCCACTAATTAACGAAGTATTTAATTTTTATCCACTAATTATAATGCTCAGCAAAAATAGCCACTACTAATAGAAAAAAGACAGTTTTACCCTTTCTTCAATTATATTCTCAAACCCTTGTTTTATTCATTCAGAAGAGGGAAAATTTGAGAGCGAATATTTCAGGGCTTTCGTGTGTTCTCAGCATCTGTATCATCCTCGCATGCAAACGAGCTGTAGTTAATCTTTCTCCTTCTTCATCTTCTCTGTCATCTTCTCTGCATCGAACGATTGAACTGGTAATTTTTTTTTCTTTTATGCATTTTTATTTTTGTATATGTGTAATCGCGATCAATGTTGTGTCAAATATGTGTGAAATTTCAAAAATGATCATTATAAGTTGATAAGGTGTCAGAGAAGTAACGTATTTTTGTGATGTTGTTATTCTGAACTTTTTGGTATTGAAATGTGAAATGTATTTGTGGTTTAATCAATATATTTGATTATGTAAGGACATTTCTTAAAAATAGTCGCAGGAATTCTTAAGCTAACTGTGTTTATAAATTTTTAGTTAACTGTGTTCATAAAAGATAAGGACCAAATGACATTAACTTTTGAACTTGGAACTCAAAGTTAAGGACTGGGTGTCCTTAACTTTTGAACTTGAAAATTGAAGTTAAGGACCAAGTGTCCTTAACTTTGGAACTTGAAAGTTGAAGTTCAGGAACAAGTGTCCTTAACTTTTCAATTTGAAACTATAAGTTAAGGACTGTCTGTTCTTACTTTTTTAACTTGTAACTCTAAGTTAAGGACCAAGTGTCCTTAACTTTTGAACTTGAAGCTATAAGTTAAGGACTGCATATTCTTACCTCTTTAACTTGTAACTCTAAGTTAAGGACCAAATGTCCTTAACTTTTGAACTTGTAAGTCAAAGTTCAGGACTAAGTGTCCTTAACTTTTGAACATGGAATTCAAAGTTAAGGACCATGTGTCCATTAGTTTTGAACTTGAAACTTGAAGTTCAGGACCAAGTGTCCTTAACTTTTTAACATGAAACTATAAGTTAAGGACTGCATGTCCTTAACTTTTTAACTTGAAACTTGAAGTTAAGGACCAAATGTCCTTAACTTTTGAATTCCAAATTTGAAGTTCAGGACCTATTGTCCTTAACTTTTCAACTTGAAATTTTAAGTTAAGGACTGTTTGTCCTTAACTTTTTTACTTGAAACTTGAAGTTAAGGACCAAGTCCCTCCAATTAACTGTAAGTCCTAATCTTTATTGTTTTTCCCTTCTTTTGTAGTGTGATAATGGAAGGAGATCGTGTGTTCGAGTTTGATGTTTGACGTAATTTTATGATCTATTGGAAAGGATATTTACAGTATAAGGAAACAATCAAAAGCTTTTTGTCAAACAGGCAGTGGAAGAAGTTGAGGGAAGGTATTTTCAGAAACTTTTTCCGATTACAAAATGTGAAGTTCCGTGGTAAACTTATTCACTGTGTATTGCTTTCAGAAATTGTAAATAATGACTCTGATTCGATGACATTCAAGGTTTTTAACCGTGAAATTAAGTTTACACGTGACACATTTCATATAATTACTGGTTTGAAGTGTTATTCCTCATCGGACATCAAAGGTTTACATGAAAAAGAGAATAGGCTTTTGAAAGTCGACTTCCCTGGAAAGGATAAAGTTGAGTTGGGTGATTTGTTTAATTTTATTACTAGTCACCCACATGGTACAGCTGCATCATTTGTAGGCAGCGATGATGATGTTGTGAAGTTGGCAACAATTTATTTTGTTGAATCTATTTTGATGGGCAAGCGGAAGAATAGGAATGTGTCCGAGCAGATAATGAAAATTGTAGACGATGATGAACTCTGCTCTTCTTTCAACTGGGGCTCTCTTTCTTATGAAACTTTATTAAAATCATTGAAGAGTTGTTTGAAGCCGAATGAGAATGAGAAAGAGAAAGACAAAGATAAAGACAAGGATAGCTACACTATACTTGGCTTTCCTTTTGCCTTTTGTGTTTGGATTATGGAAGTAATTCCTATTTTCCAGGAAAAACAATTTGTGAACTTCCAAGAATTTGGTTATCCTTGAATGTTGTGTTGTTCGGAAATGAAATTTCCACAGTATGATTCTCTGTGTAAAAAATACTTCCATAATGAAAATGTAAGTTAATCTAATTACTAGCTATTTTTTTTGTTTATTTGTTTTAGTTCTAAAAACTTATGTTTATTTTTTGTTATATTATAGTTGTATAAGTTGATCGAGGTGTCACCATTTATTCCTGTTCAAGAAGATGCAGGGCCTATTAGTGTTGGAAGAGCCAATTTCTCAAGATCAAAGCTCAATTCCTTCTTCCACACAATTTGATGAAGCCATGCTTAAAAAAATTGTTAAAGTAGGTTTTCTCCCTTTGAATAGCATTAGTTTTTTATTTGATTATTTTTTGCGTACGAGACTTTTTTGTTTTTATATTTTTTGATTCAGAGATTATCAGAGAGTTTTACATACTCAGATATTATCAGAGAATTTTAAGAAGGATCTGCAAGCTGAAGTTACTAGAATAAATCAGAAAATAGTTGTATCAGAAAAAAAGATTGAGAATGAAATCATGGTAATATCATTAATTTCAGTTAAGGACCAAGTCCCTCCAAATTGAAAAGTTAAGGACACTTGGTCCTGCATTTCAAGTTTCAAGTTCAAAAATTCAGGACACTTGGTCCTAAACTTCAAGTTGTAAGTTCAAAAGTTAAGGACACTTGGTCCTAAACTTCAAGTATTAAGTCCAAAAGTTAAGGACAGACAGTCCTTAACTTACAGTTTTAAGTTCAAATTGGATGTGGTAATATCATTAATTCGTGGTACAGAGCCTACTGTTACAATTAACAAAGATGCAGGTGGTGATGAACGTGGTGAAATGGATGTGCATGCAGAAGTTCAGTATGAAAGTGATTTTAGAGATGCACATCTAGATGATGAAACTGAGAACGTCACTGATATTGGGAAAGGTTAGATATAGATTTTAAATTTTTTTCATTGAAATTTATATTCAATAACGTAATACATATAAACTTTTTTGTGATTACAAATATTTGTATAATCTATTGATGGAGTGGAAGTTCAAGATGTAAGAGAATGTCAAGACCAGGAAAATTCAAAAGAGACAGGAGTAATAGAAAAAATTTGTAAATGTGGATTGCAATCTCAGGAGGAATTAGAAAGTCCATTGGGAACAAGTGTCAGTGAGATTGTATGCAAATGCTTAGAAGGAACATATGATCTGTCTATACATATAAAGAGAAATTTGGAGTTCAAACTTGTGTCAATCAAGGTTAGATAAAATTTTCATTATATTGAATGTTAGTTTTAGTGAATTATTAGAATGGGTATTAATTGCAAATGTTACAGAATCTTTTGAAGCTGCAAGGGAAGAAGCTGGAGTGAAGTATCAAGAGAAAAGTGGAGTACAATCTCAAGACGTAGAAAATACCGAAGGAACAAGCAGAAGTGAGATTGTTTCCAAATGCATAGATGGAACATGTGATCTCTCTACACCTCCCTCTCTTACGTACAATATTGGAACCCAAGAAAATGCTAGTGAAGATAGTGATTTAATTGGGATGATCTTGACTATTGCAAACGGTTAGACAGTATTTTTTTAATTTTATACATGTTTGTTTTAATCAAAGATTAGTAACAAGTACTAATTGTGTTAACTCTTGTAAATATTTTACAGAATCTTGTGAACTTGCAACTGAAGAACATGGAGAACAATTGCAAGATAAAGAAAATGTGCAGTTGGAAGATAAAGAAAATGATGCAAGCAATATGTTAGCTGAATTATCTGTTGAAAAAACACAAGAAGCCAGTGTGAACAAGACATGTATTGATTGTGTCCTAAATATTATATTCATAATTGAAATTTTGTCTCTTCATTTGACGACTTGCAGTAAACTAATATATATATATATATATATATATATATATATATATATATATATATATATATATATATAGCGTTTTGTCTGCAGAGGAAAACAATGATGAAGCTCTTAACCAATATACGAGGAAAAGAAAGAGAGATAGTTTTGGTTATGATGGTCCATCATTTTCTATTCTTACTCTTACTCCTCCAAGTACACAAATGAGCATTGATGGGGGTTTGTCTATGGAGGTTGAAGGAAATGTTTAAGAAGAGCTTGGTTGAGGTAAAAGGAACATGAAGCTTAGTTGGCAGTTGAAATCTTCTTTTGATTAAGAAAGAAAAACAGGAACATCGATGGCAGACAATCAAAATACTCCCAAGAGTTCAGGATGGATAAAATCAACATATACTTGTAGGTGTATTTTTCATTATGCCATGGATGATGCAAAATTATTGAAGAAATTCATTGTGTGGTTAGGCAAGGAGAAAAGGAGAGGTTGCAAAAAAGAGTAAGTCCCTTAATGTATTTCAGTATTGATATTGAAATTGCTAAAGTTTAGTGTCCTTAACTTCTGTGATTGTAAATCTAAGTTTAGGACCAAGTGTCCTTAACTTTTGAATTTAAAAATGTCACGACCCTGGTTCGCCCTCCGTGAACCATCGTGACGGCACCTAGTCTCTACGACTAGGTAAGCCAAAATTGCGGAAGATAACCAAAACTTGCGGAAGTAAATAATTTAAAAACAGAAATAAGGCAATAACAATGTTTAAATGTGCCGCTCGACATACACCATATATAAATCTCAATACCAATATCCAAATACAAGACCCGGAAACCCATGAATCACAAGCTAAGAAAAGGAAATACTACATAGCTCTAACTCCAGAATTTGTCTAATAAGAACAGAAAATACAGAAGGGCTAAAATACTAAAAGCAGGAATAGAAAGCGACTTCTCGGTCTGCGGACGCGGCAAGTGTACCTCGAAGTCTCTAAGCAGTCGCCTCCCTCAAGGATGATAAGCCTTAGTAGAAGTACCTGTATCTGTACATGAAAAACATGCGCAGAAGAGTACACCACAGCTGAGTATCGCTAAGCAGTCGCCTCCCTCAAGGATGGTAGGCTTGAGTAGAAGTACCTGGATCTACACTTGAAAAACATGCTCAAAATAGGCATGAGTACACCACAGCGGTACTCAGTAAATGTCAAGCCTAACCTCGATTGGGTAGTGACGAGGAAGGTCAAGGCCCTACTGAGATTAAATAAATATAGAGAATATGAGACATGACAGTATAAGATAAGCAGTAATGTTGAAAAATCTACAGTAAGAATCTACACATGGTAATAAGGAGTACAATAACGGAAACAGAAATAATGGCAAATACCAGGAAATACCACTCATAACAGGGATGATAACCGGGGATCTGTCAGTATCCTGAAGATCTCTTAGTACCCTCAATATATGCCAGGGATCTCTTGGTATCCCGAGGATCTCTCGGTATCCTCGCTTGACTCTTCGCGAAGGCAAAATTCCATCAACCCCCCACTGACTCTTCGCGAACGCGAGGGTCCACTCGCGAACGCGAAGGGTAAAATCCCTCTGCAATAGCTAAACAAAAACCTGCAACTTTTTAATAACTTGAAATGATCCGTTGAGCATCTGAAACACACCCGAGGCCCCCGGGCCTCAACCAACCCTGCCAACCAATCCTAAAATATCATTCAAACTTGTACCAATCTACAAAACACTTCAAACAACATCAGAATAACCAAAACACATCCGATTCAAGCCTAAGTTTCAAAAATCTTCTGAATTCCGCTTTTGATCAAAAACCCAACCAAACCACCTCCGAATGACCTGAAATTTTGCACACACATCTCAATGACATAACAGAACTACTGCAACTCTCGGAATTCCATTCTGACTCTTGGATCAAAATCTTACTATCGAACCGGAAACTTCCAAAATTCAATTTTCGGCATTTCAAGCCTAAATTAGCTACGGACCTCCAAAATACAATCCAAGCACGCTTCTAACCCCAAAATCACCCAACGGAGCTAACGGAACCATCAGATTTCCATTGTGAGGCCGTCTTCACACTATTTCGACTAAGGTCAACTTTCTAACGCTTAAGCTCTCACTTAGGGACTAAGTATCCCAAAACTCTCCGAAACTTAAAACTGAACATCCCGACAAATCAAAATAGCAGAAATAAACTTGGGGAAAGCAGTTAATAGGGGATCGAGGCGTTAATTCTTAAGACGACTGCCTGGATCGTCATAGAAAATCAAAGTTAAGGAGCAAGTGTCCTTAACTTTTCAACTTGGAAATCAATGTTCAGGACTAAGTGTCCTGAACTTTTGAACTTGTATGTCAAAGTTTAGGACCATGTGTCCTTAACTTTTGAACATGTAATTCAAAGTTAAGGAATGCATGTACTTAACTTTTGAACCTGCAAGTCAAACTTAAGGACTCATGTCCTTAACTTTTGAACTTGATACTCAAAGTTAAGGACAGATAGTCCTTAAGTTTTGAACTTTGAACTCAAAGTTAAGGACAAAGTGTCATTGTCACGACCCCAACCCCGGTCGTGATGGCACCCAACACACTGCTAGGCAAGCTTGACCAACTAACAACCTCAATCCGTTTTCTTATAAAAGTCATTATCAGCTAACACGGTTAAATTGCTAAATTACCCTAATAAGAGTTTAAGACAACGAGTTAAATATGCGGAAATTGAGATGATAATACCACTACATAGCCTATACAGATCTGGTGTCAGAAGTCTCGAGCCTCTAGTACAAATTTAACAGCCTAATACATAATCAGTCTAGGAAATGCGGATAAAACGAAAGGATAGAAGGGAGATATCCGGGTTGTGAATGCCGTGCAGCTACCTCGATGCTTCCGGATATGAACTGATCGATGGAAAATCCTCACCCAGCCTCTGGAACACCTGGATCTGCACGCAGGGTGCAAGGAGTAATATGAGTACTCTGACCCAGTGAGTAATAAGAATAAATAATGACTAAGAATAATAAATCACGGAAAACACAGAGTAATCAATAATGCGACAGTTTAAACAAGTAATATAAAAGCAATAAACTATTGGAAACGAAATATGGTAATGCTATAACAAATAAGCAGTTAAGTGACAGACATATAAAGAATATAAACACATAGAACGATACCCTATAGTACCCACTGCGGCGTGTATTCCGATCCATATATTTCGTCGACGACGCTCACTGGGGGTGTGTAGACTCCGGGAGGGGCCCCTTACGGCCCAAGCCCAATATCAAGTCATCTCATGGCATCAAATCTAGGCCCTCGGCCTCATATCAATATCAATATAACACTGCAGCGGCGCGCAGCCCGATCCCATAGTATCCTCATATCTGGCCCTTAGCCGTACTCAGTCTAGAAATCATATAAGCCCCTCGGGCATTAGTAAAATAGTAGTTCTCAGCCTAAAACATCATTTAATATATCATTTTAGTTTCAAACCGAGTAAAAGTGGCTGACCCCTGGCAGCCTGACCTCTACCCCTATCTGGCTAGGCGGGTGGTGAAGTAACTGGAGCAGAAGTCGAGGGCTGACCTCTCTACTGAAATTGACCATCACGAAGTCGAGGACACTGCCTCCTTATATGTCCAAACTCTCCGCACTCATAACAACTACCCAGTGCTGGAGATGGGGACTGAAAGGAACCCCTCGCACTGGAGTGACGAGCAGATGCACTCGACGCAGAAGAACCCTGAGCTGATGAGGCACGAGATGAACTCTGAGCTGGGAGGGCGCTGAATGAAGGCTGGCCCTACTGAGACCCATGATGACCATGACCTGAAGATACCCCACGATACTCTGGACAGGCCGACTAGGCAGGCCTGAAAGAACGACCTCTACCATGTTGGAACTTGACCCTCGAAGGAGCACAACTGTAATTGCCTGATTCTCGAGGCCTCTTGGCCTCTCTCTCCTCTCGCTCCTGACGGCGAACCGTCTCAATCTCACGAGCGATATCAACCACCTCCTCTAATGTAGCACCCAATACTCTCTCTAGTCATCAAAATACGGAGATGGTAGTTAATGACATCCATAAATCTCATGATCCTCTCACGATCTGGCGGAATTATCCAAATGGCATAACGAGCCAACTCAGAAAACCTCATCTTATACTGGGTCATGGTCATATCCCCATGCGTCAACCACTCAAACTACCTACGTAGCTCCTCTCTACGGGATTGCGGTACATACTTCTCCAAGAAGAGAGCGGAGAACTGCTGCCAATAAAGAGGTGTTGCACCGACAGGCCTACACCTCTCAAAATCCTGCCACCAAGTAAAGGCAGCCCCCGAGAACTGAAAGGTGGTAAATGTCACACCACTAGACTCAAGAATCCCTACTATACGGAGCATCCGCTGACACTTGTCCAGAAAACCCTGGGCATCCTCGCCCTCAGCACCACTGAACGACGGAGGCTAGAGCCTACCAAACCTCTCAAGACGATGCTGCTCATTATGCGGCATGACTGGTACTACGAACTCCTGAACTGGCGCAACCGGATGAGCTGGAGGTGCCCCAGGCATCTGTAGTCCTTGTACTACCTACTCAGGTGTGCGAGCAGCGGGGGTCTGATTGCCTCCCCCGGCCTGTGAAGTAGCTGTTGCGGTAGTGGCTGAAACTACCTGAGCCAGGCCAGTGCAAATTGATAAGATTTGTGCCAAGGCCTCCTAAAGACCTGGAATCACGATGGGCATAGCTGGCGTCTGAACTGGTGGTGTTGGAGCATCCGTAGCTGGAGCCTAATTTGGAGCTAAGGCAGCTGGTGGATCTACAGGTGTTGCCCTCGCTGCTCTGCTCTGCCACGTCCACGACCACGTCCACGGCCTCTGGTGGCCTCAGTGGATGGCACTAGTGATCGTCCACCTTATCCGGTAGCTCGCGTTCTCACCATTTGTGAGAGAATGGAATAATAGAAGTTTTAGTACTCGGACCAACAAGTTCGCACGACAAGAATTTCAAGAATATGAAGTTTTTCCTAAAGGTTCTGCAGCCTCTCGAGGATAAATACAAACGTCTCTGTACCGATCCGCGAGACTCTACTAAACCACCTTATGACTTGGGAGACCTATGTAACCTAGGCTCTGATACCAACTTGTCACGACCCCAACCCCGATCGTGATGGCGCCCAATACACTGCTAGGCAAGCTTGACCAACTAACAACCTCAATTTGTTTTCTTATAAAAATCATTATCAGCTAACACAGTTAAATTGCTAAATTACCTTTAAGACAACGTGTTAAATATGCATAAATTGAGATGATAATACCACTACATAGCCCATACAGATGGTGTCACAAGTCTCGAGCCTCTAGTATAAATTTAACAGCCTAATACATAATCAGTCTAGGAAATGCGGATAAAACGAAAGGATAGAAGGGAGTGATCCGGGCTGCGGTCGCCGTGCATCTACCTCGATGCTCCCGGATATGAACTGATCGACGAAAAATCCTCACCCATCCTCTGGAACACCTGGATCTGCACGCAAGGTGAAGGGAGTAATGTGAGTACTCCGACCTAGTGAGTAATAAGCATAAATAATGACTGAGAATAAGAAATCACTGAAAACACAGAGTAATCTATAATGCGACAGTTTAAACAAGTAATATGAAAACAATAAACCATTGGAAACGAAATATGGTAATGCTCTAGACATATAAAGAAAATCAACACATAGAATGATACCCTATAGTACCCGCTGCGGCGTGTAGCCCGATCCATATATTTCGTCGACGATGCCCACTGGGGATGTGTAGACTCCGGGAGGGTCCCCTTACGGCCCAAGCGCAATATCAATCCATCTCGTGGCATCAAATCTAGGCGATCGACCTCATATCAATATCAATATAACATTGTTGCGGCGCACATCCCGATCCCATAGTATCCTCACATCTGGCCCTTGGTCGTACTCAGTCCAGAAATCGTATAAGCCCCTCGAGCATTACTAAAATAGTAGTTCTCAGCCCAAAACATCATTTAATATATCATTTTAGTTTCAAATCGCGTAAAAGTGGCTAAATTGTAAAACAGTGGAAAAACGGTGCGACTGAGTTCAAGTAGTAAGTCAAAATAGTGAGGAAATAGTGATAAAACTCTCCGGAGGGTTCAAATAGTTGGCACGAAGCCCAATATGGCAATTAGTCCAAATAATGATGATAACAAATAAGCTTCAATCAAATACGCGATAAAAGCATCACTCGGGACAGACCAAGTCACAATCCCTAATAGTAAACGACCTCATGCTCATCATCAAGCGCGTGTCTCACCTCAATATAGCACTACGATGTGTTAATCTGGGGTTTCAAACCCTCATGACATCATTTACGTTCATTACTTACCTCAAACCGGCAAAAACTCTAGCTCGTTATGCCTTTGCCTCTGAAATCGGCCTCCTCGCGCGTCGAATCTGACCAAAACCAGAACGAATACGTCACAATATGCTAAGGGAATATAACCCAAGCGAAAACAATCGAAAAATATCAAAAAACCTGAAATTAGGAAAACCTGAGCTCCAGGCCCACTTCTCGAAACTCAGAAATTTTCACATCAACGGGTTCCTTATCCTTCCACGAGTCCATACATTCTCAAATCTGACATCAAATGGCCCTTCAAATCCCAATTTAAAATCTCAAAATCCCAAGCCCTAGTTCTTCCATTTTTAGCTAAATTTCCATGAATTTCTAGGTTAATTTCACAATAGAATCACGTTTTATGCTCATAAATCTTACCTCTAATCCCTTCTCCTCGAATCCCTCTTCAATCTCTCTCAAAGAGCTCTCAAAATACTTAGCTATGGCGGAAAAATGGCTCAAAATTGCGGATGAAATGTTTAATAAACTCACTGCCCAGTTCTGAACTTCCTTCATCGCGATCGCGACCAAGGTCTCGCGATCGCGAAGCACTAAATTCCGGCTTCTCAGAATAATACTATGTGAACGTGATGATGCTGATGCAAACGCGATGCTTAACTTCCCAGAGCTACGTGAATGTGACCCCACATACGCGAACGCAAAGAGCAATTGCCCTGGGACCTGATTCCTTATACGGGAATGTGAAATCTCTCATGCGAATGCGAAGCACAAGCTGCTCACTCTCCATGAATGCGAGCCCTCAGACACGAACGCCAAGCACAAACTCAGGCCCACCCAAATTCCTTCTACGCGATCGCGAGGGACCTCATGCAATCGCGAAGGCAAAAAATCCTCTGCAACTGCTGCTCAAATTCTGCAACTTCTCAACATAGAAATTGGTCTGATTGACCATCCGAAACTCACCCGAGGCCCCCGGGACCTCAACTGAAAGCACCAACACTTCCTAAAACCTCATTCAAACTTGTTCCAATCATCAAAACACCACAAAAACACCAAAACCACCAATTCACATCGAATTCAAGCCTAAGTTTTCTAAAAACTTCCGAAACACGCTTTTGATCGAAAACCCAACCAAACCACATCCAAATGACCTGAAATTTTGCACACACATCCCAAATGACATAAAGAAGCTACAACAACTCTCGGAATTCCATTATGACACCCGGATCAAAATCTCGCCTATCAACCGGAAATCGCCAAAATACTAACTTCGCCAATTCAAGCCTAATTCTACACCGGACCTCCAAAACCACTTCTGATCACACACCTAAGTCACAAATCACCTCCCTAAGTTAACCAAACCATCAGAACTCACATCCGAGCTCTCTAACTCATAAGTCAATATCCGGTTGACTTTTCCAACTTAAGCTTTCTTAAAAGAGACTAAGTGTCTAATTTCTTACCAAAACCACACCAAATGCAAACCAATCAACTCGCCCACATAAAATACAGACAAAGAAGCATAAAGAAATAGAAATAGGGGAAACGGAGCGGTAACTCATGAGACGACTGGTCGGGTCGTCACAGTCCTGAACTTTTAAACTTGTAAGTCTAAGTTCAGGACCATGTGTCCTTAACTTTTGAAATTGAAACTCAAACTTCAGGACCAAGTGTCCTTAGCTTTTGAACCTATAATTCAAATTTAAGGATTGCTTGTCCTTAATTTTTCAACTTGAAAGGCTAAGTTCAGGACTAACTTCTAACTTTGATATTTTCAAAATTTTCAAGGGACAAACTGATATATATGCTGATGATAATAGGGTGAGAAAGAACCATACAAATTGTATCATCAAAAAATCAGTAGCAAAATATTCTTCCTCGAGCTTTCAGATAGCAGCTTTGTACTTGATGATAAGGTTAGATAATTTGCAAGGCATTTATTTTTTTTATTCTTAATTTATCATTTTCTAATTATTTTATGACTGATGGATTTGTTTTATTTTTTGCCTTTTTATGAAGCATATTGACATAGCCCTATATTATCTGAGAAAGAAGGAATGCTACCACCCTCGCGATCATTCTTTTCGTTGCACAACTACTGATATTCTTTTTGATAACTATATGGTGCTTGTGTATAAAGATTTCAGTGAAGATGCTACTGATGACTTTTGGTGTGCTGGTGATAATCAGTTATTTCTGACACCATATGTGTGGGGGACAGTCGTAGATGTGGAATTTCTTGGACAGAGGTTGACAAAATCTTTTTTCTATGTTGGCTTCCTTTAGAAGATGATAATGATGTGACACACTTTCTTTTGGGGGTATTGGACTTGAATAAGAAAAAGATTGATGTATACGATTCCATATATAGTGAGTCATATGAGGCAGGAATGAATCACATGGAAATGTATGTACGCATGATCCTCTACTTGCTAAAGTTCTCATAGTTTGACAAACATCACAAGTCGTTTGGAATTGCCTTCAATAAATTTGATAGGGCAAAGATCACCACACCAAACTGGATCGTACGTGTTGTTAAATTTTATATTATTTATATGTAATTTAGATTTATTGTTTAATTCACTGCATAGCTTACATTTTTATTAGGACAGATTGTGGTGCATTCCTGATCAAATATGTGGAGTTGCTGATGATTTGAAAGGATGTGGAAAATTCCAACCTGAACACATAAAAGACTTTAGAAAAGAACTTGCCGCAAATCTTTGGGCACATGGTGAGTGGAAAAAAATTCTGGTTATGATACACCACCAGAAAATATTGGCGATGATTATGAGAGTGAAAATGAAACTTGTTGTCCAAAGGAGTTATAGTTTAGTTATAAAGAAAGTTAGTTGTGGTTGATCTTTTGTATAAAATTGTTGTAAAGGATACATATGAATTCTGCAAGTTCAGAAAAATTCTGAAATATTCTGTAAATTCCTCAAAAGGCACTTATATTTTGTTTGCGTAGCATAATTTTTTGTCACAACTATGCAAAATTACAATTTCAGAAGTAATATCAAGGCATCATGTTATTAATTTCTTTGTTTCTCTCAAGTGTTGATTTGTTCATTAAGTTTGTTAGTATTAGTTCATGACTAAGTGTAATTGAACTTCAAATTCAAAGTTAAGGACCAAGTATCCTTAACTTTTAAACTTTGAACACAAAGTTAAGGACTACATGTCCTGAACTTTTGAACGTGTAATTCAAACTTAAGGACTGCCTGTCCTGTACTTTTGAACCTACATGTAAAACTTAAGGACTCCTGATAGTCCTTAACCTTTGAACTTTGAACTCAAAGTTAAGGACTGCTTGTCCTTAACTTTTAAACGTGTAATTCAAATTTAAGGACTGTTTGTCCATAACTTTTTAACCAGCAAGTCAAACTTAAGGACTCGTATTCTTAACTTTTGAACTTGAAACTCAAAGTTAAGGACAGACAATCCTTAAGTTTTGAACTTGAAACTCAAAGATAAGGACAAATAGTCCTTAAGTTTTGAACTTTGAACTATAAGTTAAGGACTGCCTGTCCTTAACTTTTGAACTTGAAACTTAAAGTTAAGGACAGACAGTCCTTAAGTTTTGAACTCTGAACTATAAGTTAAGGACTGCTTGTCCTTAACTTTTGAACTTTGAATACAAAGTTAAGGACTGCCTGTCCTAAACTTTTGAACGTGTAATTCAAACATAAGGATTGTCTGTCCTTAACTTTTTAACCTATAAGTCAAACTTAAGGACTTTTTTCCTTAATTTTTAAACTTGAAACTCAAAGTTAAGGACAGAAAGTCCTTAACTTTTAAACTTGAAACTCAAATTTAAGGACAGACAGTCCTTAAGTTTTGAACTTTGAACTATAAGTTAAGGACTGTCTGTCCTTAACTTTTGAACCTGTAACCCAAAGTTAAGGACAGATAGTCCTTATGTTTTGAACTTGAAACTCAAAGTTAAGGACTGCATGTCCTTAACTTTTGAACCTGCAAGTCAAACTTATGGACTCCCGTCCTTATCTTTTAATCTTTGAACTCAAAAGACACAAAAAGAAGGTAAGCAAAAAGAAATTTTGAAAATTCAGACATCTGCTCAAATAAGAATAATCAAAATGAATCCAATTTATAGCAAAAACTTAAAAGAGTTGATAAACATAAGTGGATATATCTACTATTAGCTATGTTTTCTTGAAATGGATGGACTGTCGGAGAATATATATAAGATGTACTATTATGACCAATTCTTCTGCAACGACCACATTTGAATGTTATTTTTGATGACTCAGTAGCTGGAATATGCTTTTTCTTCTACCTTCTACCTAGTGGCACTTTGAAATCTGGAGGTTTAACAATATGTGACTTAACACTCTCTGGTACAATTCAAGAATCAGTATGTCCTACAAGATGTATTTGTCTTTTATATGTTTTCAGCCAAGATTTCTTTAAGTACCAGTGCAAACAAAAGTTGGACTTCTTGATATTTTTTTTCTCGATAACTGCAATTGTATGTATGCATGGTAATTCATCAAATTGAAACTGAAAACAATCACATGTTCTTTTGTTTAAGTCCACCAAGAAAGTTATTCCTTCTTCTTCAAACTGTAGAACGCCATGAATCAACAGGGAAGACCTTCAATGTTGAAAAATTATAAGTTAGTACATTATGTTAAATTATATTAAAATCATAGGCTAAACATAGAACATAATACTTACATTCAAAGTAATTGCTAAATCTATTTTTTTCTTCAATTCCTCCTCTACCCAACAAGAAACATCATAAAAAGTTCCTTCTGCTTCATTTCTTCTTTCGTAAAACCAACGTTGTAGCTTTACTTGAATGAAATCCATCATTCTTAATATAGGAAGCTCCCTTGCTTCTAATAGGACATAATTTATTGACTCAACTATGTTTGTTGTGAGCATGTCATATCTTCGTCGTGGACTACAAGAACGTGCCCACCTTTCCGGTGGTTCTTCCATCAAGTAGTCATAAGTCTTCTTATCTACTTTTGCTATATCTGACATGTATAGATCAAATTATTTGTGTTTGTATACTCTTGCAGCACTTTGGAAAAGTTTTATGACCTCACTTTTAACCTTCCTTCGCTTTAGGTTCTGTTCCAAATGATAGATACAAATCTCATGATGACTTTCAAGATATACCTTTTCAATGCCATATGTAAAAGCTTGATGCATGTCTGATAAAAATATTAAATTCTCACGGCTCCCAATTGCATTGCGATGCTGACTAAAGTACCACTCATAGGAATTGTTATTTTCAGATTCTGCTATTCCAAAGGCTAGTGGAAAATTTTGGTTATTTGCATCATTTGAAACCGAAATCATTAAAATACCACAAAATTTTGACTTCAAAAAAGTTGCATCAATAGCAATCACTTGTCTACAATGATTCCAACCAGATATTGATGATCCATATGTATAAAACATATAAAGAAACCTGAAAATACAATATAAAATAAGGTTAACAGAAGTTTAGGACAGGTAGTCCTAAACTTTAGATTACAAGGTTAAAAGTTAAGGATAGTCAGTCCTTTAACTTAGAGTTTTAAGTTATAAAGTTAAGGACATGCAGTCTTTAACTTTGAGTTGAAAGTTCAAAACTTAAGGACATGCAGTCCTTAACTTTGAATTACAAGTTCAAAAGTTAAGGACAGGCAGTCCTAAACTTCTGGTTACAACTCAAAATTTAACTGGTTAAAGATAGCATGTCCTAAATTTTATAAAACGTACTAAGAAACTTTTTTTGATTGTTTACCTGTTGTTGTCATCTATCTTTATGTTAATATAAGTTCTCGGGTTTTTACTTGTCATCATATACAAGTATGGAGACAATAATTCATAATTCTCTTCGGGAGTTCCTCTTATTAAAGTAGAAGCAAGTTGAATAGCACGCCACGCCTTGTGCTATCCAATGTCTAGTCCATGCAATTTTTGCTTCTCTGCCATGACAAAAGCTGGTGTAACTTCAAACCTTGGGTCTCGAAGATTGTCGATAATGTAACCACTAATCAACTTTGAAGTTGCATGCCTTTGATTAGCTTCCATAGTGTTAACAGAGTAGTCATGCTTTTTCTCAATCTTTACTATCTTGAACAGTGTTGAATTTTTAATTCTGAAAGCACGCACACACCAACCACACCTATCATCATTGCATTTCAACGAATATCTTATTGAGCTTGATCTAACAACCTTGAATTCAAAATGTCCATTAATTGCTATATTCGAAAACTAGTTAATAATATTCTTCTTTTTGTCAAATACTGATCCCACTTTTATTTCATCCAACGAAGCATTTTTTTAATATCGTAGTTGGGGATTCTTTTTGTTTTAAATTTGATCTTTGTCTAGTTAGTTGAGTAGAGATTTTTTCAGCAACTTCTTAAATTACCGGTGCACTCTCTAAGTCTTGAATACCCAACTTGTTCGTTGTCAATCTCTATAATGCTTTGTCCTTCTACTTGAATAGAATCAAATGTTTCAAGCACATCTTCAGTTATTGGTTGACCTTCAACCATATCTATTTCCATTATCTGTTGGCATTTTTTTTATTGTCATGTTGAGTTTCTCTGTTGACATGTGTTTGAAGCACCTCTTCAGTTATTGCTTGAGCTTCAACCATATCTATTTCCATTATTTGTTGGCATTTATTTTGATTGTCATGTTGAGTTTTCGTGTTGACATGTTCGTTGCTTGTTAATCCAAAAACTCTTTCCGAAATATCAACAATGAAACGACATCCCTTGAAGAGTGAATGAGTTTTTAGTAACTCTATACATGTGTGAAGATCTAAATCTTTGGATACAAGTATTCCTTGCTTGTTCCAAGGTTGATATCAAACCATATCACTACTTCAAACTTGTGTCTATCCAATTTAATAACTTCAAAGATCTGTTAATGAAATCTTCAAACCGAATTGCCTTAGGTACTAGAACAAGCTTTGTTTGATGATCAAGATATTTATAGTCTTCAGTCCATCTACCATTAAAAGCAACTATAATGCATATTGTTTCCATCCTGCAAGTCAAGAGAATGGGAAACTCAGGACATATTTTATAATGCAATCCTTGTATAATTAAGAACAGGTACTGTAAGTTCAAGACCAAGTTAAGGACCAAGTGTCCTTAACATTTGAACTTGGAATTCAAAGTTAAGGACTACATGTCCTTAACTTTTGAACCTGTAATTCAAACTTAAGGGCTGTCTGTCCTTAACTTTTGAACCTGCAAGTCAAACTTAAGGACTCGTGTCCTTAACTTTTGAACTTGAAACCCAAAGTTAAGGACTACATGTCCTTAACTTTTTAACTTATAACTGTAAGTTAAAGAAGAACTCTCCTTAAATATTGAACATGTAAGTCAAAGTTCAGGACCAAGTGTTCTGAACTTTTCAACTTGAAACTCAAACTTCACGAACTAGCGTCCTTAACTTTTTCAAAACAATTTGCATGACAGTATGTCCTTAATATACAGAATAACAGCAACAAAGTTAAGGACATTGTCTCCTTAACTTTTTCAATTCAATTTTCAAAGTTAAGGACAAGTAGTCCTTAATATTATGTGCTCAATTTTTATATAATTAACCTGTAATTCAAACTTAAGGACTTTATGTCCTTACTTTTGAACCTGTAAGTCAAACTTAATGACTTCCTGTCCTTAACTTTTGAACCTGCAAGTCAAACTTAAGGACTCATGTCCTTAACTTTTGAACTTGAAACCCAAAGTTAAGGACCAAGTGTCCTTAACTTTTGAACTTGAAACTTGAAGTTAAGGACTACTTGTCCTTAACGTTTTAACTAATAACTGTAAGTTAAGGACCAACTGTCCATAAATATTGAACATGTAAGTCAAAGTTCAGGACCAAGTGTCCTCAACTTGAAACTCAAAGTTCAGGACCAAATGTCCTTAACTTTTTCAAAACAATTTGCAAAACTATGACAGTATGTGCTTAATATACAAAAGAACAGCAACAAAGTTAAGGACATTGTATCCTTAACTTTTTCATTCAATTTGCAAAATCAGGACACTATGTCCTTAATATTATGTGCTCAATTTTTATAGAATTATCACATGACGTGATGTCCTTAACTTTATCAATCCAGAAATTCAAAAAAAAATCAAATTTCTACTTACAGTATAAAAATTAATAGAAATCGGAAAAAGTATAACTATGTCGAAATAAAAATCAATAGAAATACATAAAAGTATAACTTACTGTAAATCTATGTCGATTTTTGGATGAGAATGTTGAATTCTATCGTTTGAAATTGGAAGAGAATCTTCTGCAATTTCGACGATCACAATGTGGTAATATAGCGCTGCTGCTGATCATTAATAATAGCGTAGCTATAAGTTATAGCAGAAGGGTATTTTCATCCAGTCAGATATAAGTTTATTAAACCAGTGGCTAAAGACTAAAGACATTTAAAACACTGGCTTTAAAATAAAGACAGGTGATGTTAGTGGCTATTTGTGCGCATCGCCCTTTGTATGCAGGAGCTCCAAAATCCAGCATATTATACTGGAACTTTCCGTGTTTTCAACTAAAATAGCGTCTATTTATCAATGACTTTGCAAACGCTGGCTATTTTTCGATTACCAATTCAAACTGCAGCCAGGACAATTGAGTTCAATTACATTGGCAATGAACAAAGAGAGAAGGACATAATTATGTGAAGTTTGGTTTTGCAACTTCACATAATTTGAAAGCAAGCAAACTTAGAACATTTTTGTCTGAAATTTGACCTAAAAGAAGAAGAGAATCAACGCTTTTGTCTGAAGTTTGTCAACACTGGTTACAAATTTAATAATTTTTTTTTAAAAATTAAGTATAACTTAAAAAATAGGTGAAAATTAATTACTAGGTGCAATTTCTATTGTATAAAACATGATATACCAAACATAAACTCGTAAATCTGGATAACATATCTAAGATATTATCTTGCGACATATAACTATTAAATGAGGAAATGATCTTCTATGACTAGTTAAAGTTGAAATAAAAAAAATGAGTCTGCAAAGGTTGTTTACTACATTCATGAAAAAAAAAAATCACATAATAACATTTGCAATAACAATGAAATTGATCTTCCCCACTCAAATGACAATGCAAATAGATTTTCAAATAATATTTATGAGATTTTAACAATCTTCCAGCCTTTGGAAAGAAAGCCACATTTAAGGCTAATTGTTTAAAACATAACCAGCTTTTGTAAAGTTATTAAAATATAGCCACTTCTTGATTTTAATTTTTAAGGAACTGTTTGAGTTCGCTTAATAGCAAAAGAACAAAAACCTAATAGTTTTGTTTTATCGTTCTACCCGAAAAATAATTAAGGTAAGCTAAAGCTAGCTCGAATACTAGTGTTATGAAGAACAAGACAACAACAAAAAAAGAGAAAACAAGAACTAATTTATTACGACCATATAAAAATAGCCAGATTTACAAGTGGTAATTGAAAAATAGCCACAGTTTCAAAAGTAATCTAAATTTGGCTACTTTTTATCTAAAGATAAATTTTGAACTAAAATACAATTTAAAATACGAAAAATATTCCAGCATAATATACCGGAGTTCCAGTATAATATGCTGGAAGTTCATACATATGTACTACGGTCTCCAGTATATTATGTTGGAACTTTCTGTGTGTTGAAGTTCCAACATAATATGCTGAAAGTTCATACACAAGTGCATCAATCTCCAGTATATTATGCTGGAACTTTTCGTGTTGCAGCAAAAATAGTGGCTATTTTTCAATGACTTTACAAATGCTGACTATTTTTCAATACCAGTCCGAAAACTGGCTAGCTCGTACTATTTTCACAAATAAATAATGATCTCGTATGATCAATTAAAATATAAATAGGGAATATATTATTTTAACAAATCTCATATATATAATGACATATAAAATATTAATGAATCATAAACAATGGAGCCAATAAGAATATATCAATATCAACCATATAAATATCACTAGGGGTAGCAAATGGGCGGGTTGTGCTGAATTTGGACGGGTCAAGATGGGTTAGGTTAATAAATGGGTCATTGCTCAACCCAGCCCAAAGTGTACTTGGGCTAAGATGGGTTGGGTCAAGATGGGCTAAACAATGAGTCATAACCCAACCCGCCCAACTTGACCCATGTTGTAGAATCATGCTCATCTTGCATAAAAAAAAGTCTTTTACCTTAAAATGTGTAAGTTGAAATTTGTTTTGGGAGTTGGGGTAGGGGTGGAGTGGGGGGTGAGTAGTGCAAAGAAAAACAGAAAATAAAAAATTAAAAATAAAAAAAAGTAAAATATTTTTTTTGAGGGGATTGCTAGGGGTGCAGAAAAAAACAGAAAAATGAAAATACAAAAAAAAAACAAAAAAGTAAAAAAAAATTATTTATTGGGGGGGGGGGGTTTCGGGGGGGGGGGGGAAGGGGGATGGCTGGTGAAAAAAAAAACAAAACAGAAAATTTAAAATACAAAAAAAAAAGTAAAAAAAAAAATTGAGGGGAGGGTATTGCGGGGGGTGGTGGGTGGGGGTGGGGGATGCAGAAAAATGAAAATACAAAAAAACAAAAAAGTAAAAAAAATTATTTTTTTTGGGAGGGGGGTTAATGATGGCAGGGGAGTGGGTGGTGCAGGGAAAAAAATAGAAAATTGAAAATACAAAAAAAAAGTAAATTTTTTTTTTGAGGGGAGGGAGGTTTTACGGGGGGAGAGGGATGGTGGGTGGGGGTAAGGGTGGGGTGGGGTATGGATGGTGCAGAAAAACAAAAGAACATAAAATTGAAAATACAAAAAAAAAAAGTAAAATTAGGACAACTAAATAAATTTCTATATAAGTTGGGTTGAGATACCTTTTGTTTTGGGTGAGTTTCATGAGTTGCATTTGGGCTGCTTAGTGGATAAGAATGAGCTATAAAATATAATAGGTTAACTTGGGCTCAGCCCAAATTGACCCATGAGCTAAAATATTTATAACTCAACCCATTAATCTTTGAGCAGGTTGGGCGGGTTAGATGGGTTTGAGCTCAAATTGCCACCCCTATATGTATTATATTAGAGACTTATTTATCCTCACTATTTAAGGGGCCATTTGCATCTATACTCGCTTTTTGGGTCACGTTTTAATTTGTGCCCGCTTTGCAAAAAAAAATTGCAAGCGTACCCACTTTTTTGTGTAACTTCAGCATACGGGCCTGAAGTAGCAAAGACAATCACGCAAAACTTCAGCATTCTAGTAGACGGGACTGAAGTAGAAAGTGTGCTAAAGTTTTTGTTTGTAATTGCTGAACTTAAGCATAGTAGCTGAAGTTTTGTTCTCTATTAGCTGAAATTTTTGTTTCTAATTGCTGAAGTTTTTGTTTTAGTAACTGGCGAACTTCAGCTCTAGAGCTGAAGTTTTTGTTTTATAACTGACGAACTTCAGCTCTAGAGCTGAAGTTTTTGTTTTTGTAACTGGTGAAAGCTGAAGTTTTTGTTTTGTAACTGGTGAATTTCAGCTCCAGAGCTGAAATTTTTGTTTTTGTAACTGACGAAGTTTTTATTTTTGTAACTAGCGAACTTCAGCTAAAGTTTTATTTTGTAACTGGCGAACTTCAGCTCTAGAGAAGGAAAATAACTCAAAGTTGAATAGCATCACAAATAACTTCAAGTGTCTTTTTCTCCAAATCTTTTTCATCAATCCATATAGAACTTCGCCGTCTTAGAAGGTTGCGTGTTTCTTTCTTCTTCTCTGAGAATTTCATTTCCCTCACAATTCCAAATGCCATTACTTTAATTAATAACCTTTCTTCCGTAAGAGAACCCAATGGCCACATTTTAACTGACCTATGTCAGTTCTATATGGAAACTAATTCCTTATCACAATGATGAAGAATTTATGCATCATGTATGTTGAGAATGGCAACTGAAAGAGTTTTTCATATTTGGTTTTTATTCGTTAAAGCTATTTTCGATCTCTATTTGAGTGCATGATTCTCCCATTCTTTAACGTTTTGTTTTCCTTCCTTTCTTGAAAGTCCAAACATATGCATTTTTGTTCTTGGGCGGATATAACTTTGAGGAGAAGAAGGAGGCGGAATGGGGCTGAAGTTGTTTAAAAAGTGGGTACAAGTTAAAACTTTTTTTAAAAAATGGGTATATGTTAAATGGGGGCGACCAAATAGGGCGCACCGTGCAATTTTTACATATTTAAGTTTTAATTAAATTATAAGTTGATATACAATTTATCAATTGTATACAAATTAGTATTAATGAGTATTATGAATTGAATAGGGAATATCAGTTGTTTCTCATCCCTTTATAACTGATTTCTCTCTCTCTCTCTATCTCTCTCTCTCTCTCCCCCCCTCTATTCCCCCCCCCCCAAATTTTTCTTCCTTCAATGTTCTCTGATTTTTATCCTTTTATGTTGTGTAGAGTTTTAATAGAATCCATTAATGTATTCCAATCGTTTTACTATGAGTTTTAACTTCACAATTTTCTTTCATGTTGCACAATTGGTGTTCAAATTGAAATTTTCAATCTATAAATTTTGAAGGAGTTTGATTCCCCACCATTGACAACTGTTAAAAAACTTCAATGATTTGAATTCGAGTTTAGGTTTTCAAAAAATATTATTTGTTTGAATTTGGTGTTGTTGCAAATAATTGGGAATATTCTTTAGAGTTTATATCTCAATTTTGAGAGTGTTTGATAAAGATAGTTGATTTTGCCTGAAGAAAAAGAAGAAGAAGAAGAACATATGACATATAAATTTTTATTAAATTTTATTCAAGTGGCATTATGAAACGACCAGATCAGTCATTCCGAGAGTTTTATCCCTGTTTCCTCCATTTCTACTTTATTTTTTGTGGTTTTCTCTTTTATGTTGTGTTGGATTGGTTGGCTCGGGTTCGGAATAATTGTAGAGAGGAAAAAGATACTTAGTCTCTTAAGTTGGTATTTTTGTTAGAAAAGTCAACCGGAAGTTGACTTGTGAGTAAACGATCTCGGAATTTGGTTTTTATGATTCGGATAGCTTCGGGAGGTGATTTGGGACTTAGGAGCATGACCGGAATGGATTTTGGAGGTACGAGGTAGATTTAGGCTTGAATTGACGAAATTGAAATTTTGGCGTTTTCCGGTTGATAGTGAAATTTTGATATAGGGGTCGGAATGGAATTCCGAAAGTTGAAGTAGGTCCGTTATATCATCTGGGAAGTGTGTGCAAAATTTCAGGTCATTCGGACGAGGTTTTATTTTTTGATCATTTGGAAATTTTGGAGTTTCTTAGGCTTGAATCAGATGATGATTTGATGTTTCGATGTTATTTTGGGCGTTCTGAAGGTTGGAACAAGTTTGAATGATGATATGGGATGTGTTTGTCATGACCCAAAAATCACTAAGGGTCGTGATGGCGCCGGACACCATTGTCAGGCAAGCCGACAACAAATAACTAGAAACTTCTTGTTTTAAAACTTATTGAATTCGTTCCTTTTATACATTTAAACAACAAGTAATGAATTGCATTGAAATAAGGAAATATCTTTAACCAATTAAATATTGAACAATCCTATATCCATCCCAGAACCCAGTGTCACAAGTGCATGAGCAATTTCTAGGAAATAATATAATACAACAACCGTTCGGAATATAATATTGGACAGAAAACAAATACAGAAAACTGAAAGAGACTCTGCTGGCTGCGGGTCGCCTCGAGAAGTGCAACTCACCTAAGTCTCCGTATCAACCATGCTGTCACGCCCAGTAGGCCACTAGAGACGCATGTGCATTTGCAACAAAAATGCACAGAAGTGTAGTATGAGTACGAAAACAGTGTGTACCCAATGAGTATCCCATCTAATCTCGAAGAAGTAGAGATGAGAGGTCGACTTCGACACTTACTAGTGGTCCAATAATGTATTATCCATAATATATTAAACCGTGGATTTTTATAAACATGATTATAATTTAATGGGTTGAAGCAAATAAACAATTCTTTCTTTTATAGAAAGTTTCCAAATTCATTTTCATCATTTATACATATATTCTCAATCTAGGAAGAGGCAACAACAACTTCAATAAGTTTTAAGTCAAGCAATACAAGCATACGCAAATCATGCCGAGGACGTACGTTCCGATCCAACAGAAAATAAATTGTGTACTGCCGAGGGTCGAATGGCGCGAACCATAGATGCATCTATTTAATCTACCGAGGCGTTCGACCCATTCCGAAATTAAACACACACACACACACACAGTCAATCAAGAAGTCAACATGGAACTATTATCCAAGAAAAGCCAATTCTCTTTAAACAATTTAAGAAAATAAAGTTTAAATCTTTTTAGATATTCATTTACTAATTTGATGTGATTTAAGCAATTCAAGTTGTCATAAGATTACAAATAGTCCAAGTGTAGCATGCTTTTGGCCCCTAGACTACCCGTACTTAAACATAATAGTAGCTACGCATGGACTCTCGTCACCTCGTGCATACGTAGCCCCCACAAATAGAAGCACATAACCAATTATATCACCTATGGGGACAATTCCCTCTTACAAGGTTAGAAAGGAGACTCATCTCGCTCCGAAGATCCAAAACTGGCATTCCACGCCCTTCCGAAGACTCGAATCGGTGCATAATGCTCCAAAACTAGCCAATAATTATGCAAATCCATTAACATATGTTAAATTACTTATTACAATCCAATTGATAGCAATTCCTAACCCCGATCGAAAAGTTGACAAAATTGCCCTTGGGCCCACATACCCGGATCCCGAAATTCTTCGAAGATAAAGTTTATCCATGAACTCACGAACTCAAATATATGATTTTCTCTTAATTCCATATCCAAAATCGTGGTCAAATCCAAGAATATTAATTTTCTAGGTCTTCCTCAAACCCCCAAATTTCTACCCATTTACATGCTAAAATCCATACAAAATCGATATATTTAACTCAATATAGGTGGGGTTAGCTTACTTTATCGCTGATGATGAAAATCCCCTCTTGAAACTCTCCAAGAATCGCCCAAGCCAAGAAACTATGAGAGAAGATGGCCAAATCCCGATTTTAAGAGAACCATTTTGCCTCCAGCACTTCTGCACTTGCGTTCCCTTGACCGCTTTTGTGGTTCCGCAGGTGCGGCGCTTCCACCGCTTCTACGGATATCTCACCAGGCCTCCCTTCCTCTTCTGCGATTCAACTGCCGTAGGTGCGGTTCCGCTTCTGCGGCTGCTCGACTGCATCTGCAGTCCCCTTCACTTTTGTCTAAACCGCATCTGCGGTTCCTCTGGCCGCTTTTGCGGCTCCGCACCTGTAGCCCAATTCTCGCAGGTGCAGTTATGACAGCAACCAGCAACCTCAGCCTTCCGAAAATTCCATTTTCGATCCGTTAACCATCCAGAATCCACCCGAGGCCCTCAAAACCCCAATCAATCATACCAACCAGTCCCAAAATACAATATGGACTTGTTCGAGGCCTCAAATCATATCAAACAACGCTAAAATCATGAATCGACCTCCAATCCAAGCTTTATGAACTTTAGAATTTCAAATTTTTACTTTCGATGTTTAAACCTATCAAATCGCGTCCGATTGACTTCAAATTTTGCACACAAGTCATATTTGACATTACGGACCTACTCCAACTTCCAGAATCGGATTCTGACCTCGATATCAAAAAGTCCACTTCCGGTCAAACTTCTCAAAAAACCCTTCAATTTTCTATCTTTAGCCAAATGACTTCAAAATGACCTACGGACCTCCAAATTCACTTTCGATCACGCTTCCAACACCAAAATCACCATACGGAGCTACTCCCGGACTCAGAATCCCAAATGGACATCGACAACACTGAAATGCACTTCAAGCCAAATTTATGAAATTTCTTCCAAATTGCTAACTTTCACAATATGCGCCAAAATGCTCCCGGGTCATCCAAAACCCGATCCAGGCATACTCCCAAGTCTGAAATCGTCATACGAACCTGCTGGAACCTTTAGATCCCAATTCCGAGGTTTACTCTGAAATCCATTCTTAGTTAATTCTTTTAACTTAAAGCTTCCGAAATGAGAATTCTCTTTCCAAATCAACTCCGGACTTCCCGAAATTTAATTCTGACCACGCGTACAAGTCATAACACCTGAAATGAAGCTGCTCATAGCCTCAAACTACTGAACGGCTTACTAGAGCTCAAAACGACCGATCGGGTCGTTACAGTATTGGCATGTTTGGTTGAGGTCCCAAGGGCCTCGGGTGAGTTTCGGGTGGTTAATGGGATTAAATCTTTGTTTTGAAAGTTGCAAATTTTCTATTGTTTCTGTTGTAGAGTTTTGTTCTTCACATTCGCGAGAGAGCTCTCACGTTCGCGAAGATATGTGGAGTGAGGCAGGGGAATTTCTCTTCGCATTCGCGATATTGGTCCCCCGTTAGTGAAGGGTGAGGCAGAGTGTGCATTGCGAACGTGAAGCAGGTCCCGCATTCGCCTAGAGTAGTTGGAGCAGCTGGGTTCCCAGGATTTTTTGCTTCGCGTTCGTGTAGGTTCAGTTGCGGCCGTGAAGGCTTGGAGGGTGGAAGCATCGCGTTTGCGTAGAGTATGTCGCGTTTGTGAAGGAGGAATGCGTGGTCAATGATTTTTGTGCTTCGTGAATGTAAGGCTTTGACCGCATTTGCGATGAAGGAAATTTTACCTGGGCAGAATGTTTAAATAGTGGCCTTCGCGATTTTTGGTCTATTTCCACCATTGTTGAGTGGTTTTTGTGCTTTTTGAGAAGGATTGAAGAGGGAATAGAAGGGAAACACTTGGAGGTAAGATTTTTTTAACTCAAAACTTGATTCTATGGTGATTTTTAACTTATTAGACATGAAATATGTGGGATTTAAAGCCTAAAATTGGGGGATTAGGGCTTGAAATTAGAGAGTGTAAATTAGGGGTTTGAGGGGCCATTTGAGGTCTGATTTTGATGTTCTTGGTATGTATGAACTCGTGAGAAGATCAAGATTCTATTGATGTAATTTTTATCGGATTCTGAGACTTGGGCCCAGGGGGTCGGGTTTGACCAATTTCGGGATTTGTGATGTAATTTGATTATTTTCGAGTGGGCTTTGTTCTCTTAGCATATATTGATGTTATGGTTCTGATTTTGGTTAGATTCGGGGCATTTGGAGTCCGAATCAAGAGGCAAAGGCATCGCGGGCTAGAGTTTGGCTAGGCTTGAGATAAGTAACGCTTCCAAACTTGGTTCTGAGGGTTCGAAACCCCGAACTATGTGTTTTGTGATTACTATTAAGGTGACGCAAATGCCAATTGATGGGCATGTGGGAGTCCCCATGAGAAATGAAGCCTGGATTATTTCAGAGCACCGTTTGGTGACTCTTTCTTGCTGATATTTGTGTTGTACTTATGCGAATAAGTTAATGGGCTAAAAATCATGCCAATTAACATGTTAAGGATTCACGCCAATACTATAGAGACCCGAGAGGTCGTTTCTTGTTGTCATATCATTAGCTTCATTAATATTTTTACTCAGCCTTGTTCATGCATATTATATCATGCCTCGGTCTCGATTATTGTTATTTGACACATCATATCATTGTTCGGGCTAGTATCATGACATTTTTGAGCCCGTGTGTGTGAGATTGGAGAGTGATGACTGAGTGAGGTTGAGAGCTTGATATTGAGTGACAATATGGGATCGGGTTGCACACCGTAGCGAGATGTTGAACATGCCTTCTTTATCTTGCTATAACGCTTGGGCTAAAAGAGAAGCCACTCGGAGTCTTTACACCTCTAGTGAGCGCAGTTGATATTATTGAGGGATGAATCTTCCCTGGATATGGATCTTGTCCGAAGTACTTATTATCTGGAGATGGATCTTCTCTATGATGGCTGGATTGGCCTGTCCCTCGGTACTGGAGACTATTGGTCTGTGATGTGTATATATTCTGGGATGGATCTTCCCTGGGCCTTGTGAACCATGTACAGTACCAAGTAGTTATGAGGTTGTTATTATTATTATTATTATTTGGAGATAGATCTTCTCCAAAGGCTGGAATAGCCTTCCTTAGTACTGAGTGGTTGTTGTCAGAGATATATATATTACGGGATGGATCTTCCATGGGCCGTAAGAGCCATATACAGTACTGAGTGGATGAGCATTTTAGATTGTGAGCACACGAGGCACTCAACATGGTGCATTTCATATAGCATGTGCATTGACATGTAGATGTAGTAGAGTTACACTTTTTTACCTTGTTCATACTTGCTCTGTTTTACTATTCGAGCTGTTTTATTTAACTGAAAGCATACCTATGTTTCTGTACATTATTTCTGATATCCTTGAGGAGGTTGAGTTTGTTACTACTTATCAGTCCAAAGGTTGGATTTGTTACTTACTGAGTTGGTGTACTCACATTACTCCCTGCACCTCGTGTGCAGATTTAGGCACTTTGGATCCAGTGGTTGATGGTTGATCGAGGCTGCTGACTTAGGATATTATTGAGGTATCTGCACGATGTTCGCATGCCTTAGCTCTCCACCTTACTTTCCAGTTGTATTTCAGTTGTTCCCTTAGACATTATATTAGACTATGTATCTTTCCTTAGATGCTCATGCACTCTGTGACACCTCGATTTTGGGTTGGATTGTATTTATTCTTGGAATTTCTTATGTTTCAAATAGTTCTTTAACTGTTAAAAGCTTCCGTAAATATTTTTAAACTTATTATTTCTGTGTTGATTGTTGAGTTGTGGCTGGCCTAGTTTCACGATAAGCGCCATCACGACGGGTCGGATTTTGGGTCGTGACACATTATAGTTGTATGTAAATTATATTTAAGTTGTATTATGTTGTAATTATATATTTTTTATTTGAATGTTGTGTGAAAGTTGAAAATAGTTGTATAATGTACGAATTATTGTCTGAAATTTGTATTTTAAGTTATAAATACTATCTTTTTACATAAAGTTGTTGTATGTAGCACCAGTTTAGGCACCAGCTGTGCCCATCGTGATTTCGGGTCTTCAGGAGGCCTTGGCACAGATCTTATCAATTTGCACTGTCCTGGCTCAGGCAGTTTCAGCCACTACAGCAGCAGCTACTTCACAGGTCGGGGGAGGCAATCAAACCCCCGATGCTCGCACACCTGAGCAGGTAGTGCAGGGACTACAGACGCCGGGGAAACCTCCAGCTCAGCTGATTGCGCCAGTTCAGGAGTTCATAGTACCAGCCATGCCGGATGATGAGCAGTAGCATCTTGAGAGGTTTGGTAGGATCCAGCCTCCGTCATTTAGTGGTGCTGAGGGCAAGGATGCCCAAAGTTTTCTTGACAAGTGTCAGCGGATGCTCCGTACAGCAGGGATTCTTGAGTCTAGTGGTGTGAAATTTACCATCTTTTAGTTCTCGAGGGCTGCCTTTACTTGGTGGGAGGATTTTGAGAGGCGTAGGCCTGTCGGTGCAGCACCCCTTTCCTGGCAGCAGATCTCCGCTCTCTTCTTGGAGAAGTATATATCGTAGTCCCGCAGAGAGGAGCTGCGTAGGCAGTTTGAGTGGTTGACTCAGGGGGATATGACCGTGATCCAGTATGAGATGAGGTTTTCTGAGTTGGCTCGTCATGCCATTTGGATGATTCGGTCAGATCGTGAGAGGATCAGGAGATTTGTGGATGGCCTTAACTACCATCTCCGTATTCTGATGACAAGAGAAAGAGTATTGGATGGTATGTTCGAGGAGGTAGTTGATATCGCTCGTGAGATTGAGATGGTTCACCGTCGGGAGCGAGAGAAGAGAGAGGCCAAGAGGCCTCGAGGATCGGGCAGTTACAGTGGTGCTCCTTCGAGGGGCCAGTTCCAGCATGGTAGAGGTCGTTCTTTCAGGCCTACCCAGTCGGCCTGTCTAGAGTATCGTGGGGCATCTTCAGGTCGTGGTCATCATGGGTCTCAGTAGGGCTAGCCTTCATTTAGCGCCCTCCTAGCTCAGAGTTCATCTCGTGCCCCATCAGCTCAGGGTTCTTCTGCGTCGAGTGCATCTGCTAGTCACTCCAGTGAGAAGGGTTCCTTTCAGTCCCCATCTCCAGCACTGGGTAGTTGTTATGAGTGTGGAGAGTTTGGACATATAAGGAGGCAGTGCCCTCGACTTCGTGATGGTCAGTTTCAGTAGAGGGGTCAGCCCTCGACTTCTGCTACAGTTACTTCACCGCCCGCCCAGCCAGCTAGGGGTAGAGGTCAGGCAGCCAGGGGTCGCCCCAGAGGGGGAGGTCGATCAGGCGGTGGTCAGTCTCATTTCTATGCTATTCCAGGTAGGATAGATGTTATTGCTTCAGATGTTGTCATTACAGGTATTGTTTCAGTCTGCCACAGAGATGCCTCTGTATTATTTGATTCTGGTTCCACCTATTCTTATGTGTCCTCATATTTTGCTCATTATTTGGGTACACCCCGGAAGTTTCTTGCTTTACCTGTTCATGTGTCTACCCCGGTGGGCGATACTGTTATTGTGGACCGTGTGTACCGATCATGTGTTGTGATTATTGGGGGTCTGGAGACCCAAGTTGATCTATTGCTATTGAGAATGGTGGACTTTGATATTATTTTGGTCATGGATTGTTTATATCTGTGTCATACTATTCTAGACTGTCATGCTAAGACAGTCACTTTGGCTATGCCGGGTGTACCGCGGATCGAGTGGCGTGGCATGATTGATTATGTTCCTAGTAGAGTGATCTCTTTCTTGAAGGCCCAGCATATGGTTGGGAAGGGTTGTCTGTCATATCTAGCGTTTGTGAGGGATGTTGGAGCTGAGACTCCTAGCATTGATTCTGTTCCAGTTGTGAGGGATTTTCCCAATATTTTTCCTGCAGACCTATCGGGCATGCCACCGGACAGGAATATTGATTTTGGTATTGACCTGGTGCCAGGCACTCAGCCCATTTCTATTATGTCGTATCGCATGGCACCAGCAGAGTTGAAAGAATTGAAGGATCAACTTCAGTAACTCTTAGATAAGGGGTTCATTTGGCCTAGTGTGTCACTGTGGGGTGAGCCGGTTCTGTTTGTGAAGAAGAAGGATGGCACAATGAGAATGTGCATTGATTACAGGTAATTGAACAAGGTAACAATTAAGAACAAATATCTTTTGCCTCGCATTGATGATTTATTTGACCAGCTTTAGGGAGCGAGGGTGTTCTTTAAGATTGATCTCCGTTCGGGCTATCACCAGTTGAAGATGGGATTCAGATATTCTTAAGACTGCTTTCAGGATTAAATATGGTCACTATGAGTTTCTTGTCATGTCTTTCGGGCTGTCCAATGCCCCAGCAGCGTTCGTGCATTTGATAACAGTGTATTTCGACCTTATCTGGATTCGTTCGTTATTGTATTCATTGATGATATTCTGGTGTACTCGCGTAGTTAGGAGGAGCACACAGAGCATTTACGAGTTGTATTGCAGAGATTGAGGGAGGAGAAGTTTTATGCAAAGTTCTCCAAGTGTGAGTTTTGGCTCGATTCAGTGGCTTTCTTGGTACACGTGGTATCCAGTGAGGGTATTCAGGTTGATCCGAAGAAGATAGAGGTGGTTCAGAGTTGGTCTAGACCGTCCTCAGCCATAGAGATTCATAGCTTTCTTGGGTTGGCAAGCTACTATTGCCGGTTTGTTCAGGGATTCTCATCCATTGCATCGCCCTTGACCAAGTTGACTCAGAAGGGTGCTCTATTTGTATGGTCGGACGAGTATGAGGAGAGCTTTCGGAAGCTCAAGACAGCTTTGACCACAGCTCTAGTATTGGTTTTGCCATCAGCTTTAGGTTCATATACCGTATATTGTGATGCTTCGAGAGTTGGGATTGGTTGTGTATTGATGCAGGGGGTAGAGTTATTTCTTATGCTTCTCGTCAGTTGAAGCCCCATGAGAAAAACTACCATGTTCATGATATGGAGTTGGCTGCCATAGTTCATGCATTGAATTTAGAGGCATTATGTGTATGGCGTATCTTATGAGGTATTCACTGATCATCGCAGTCTTCAGCATTTGTTCAAGCAAAAGGATCTTAATTTGAGGCAACAGAGATGGCTAGAGTTGCTTAAGGATTATGGTATTACTATTTTGTATCATCCGGGAAAGGCCAATGTAGTGGCCGATGCTTTGAGCCAAAAGGCAGTAAGTATAGGGAGTTTTGCTTACATTCTAGTTGGGGAGAGACCCCTTGCAGTTGATGTTCAGGCCTTGGCCAATCGGTTTGTGAGACTAGATATTTCGGAGCCCAGTCGGGTGTTGGCTTGTGTGGTTTCTTGGTCTTCCTTATATGATCGCATCAGAGAGCGCCAGTATGATGATCTGTATTTGCTTGTCCTTAAGGACAGGATTCAACATGATGATGCCAAAGATATGACCATTGGTGATGATGGTGTGTTGAGGATGTAGGGCCGGATCTGTGTGCCCAATGTGGATGGGCTTAGAGAGTTGATTCTGGAGGAGGCCCATAGCTCGCGGTATTCCATTCATCTAGGTGCTGCGAAGATGTATCAGGATTTGAGGCAGCATTATTGGTGGAGAAGAATGAAGAAAGATATTGTGGGATTTGTAGCTCGGTGTCTCAATTGTCAGCAGGTGAAATATAAGCATCAGAGACCGGGTGGCTTGCTTCAGCAAATGGTTATTCCTGAGTGGAAGTGGGAGAGGGTCACTATATACTTTGTGGTTAGACTTCCTCGGACTTTGAAGAAGTTTGATGCTATTTGGGTTATTGTGGATCGACTGACCAAGTCTGCGGCACTTCATTCCTGTGTGTACTACCTATTCTTCAGAGCGGTTGGTAGGGATTTATATTCGGGAGATTGTTCGGTTGCATGGTGTTCCGGTTTCCATCATCTCATATAGAGGTACTTAGTTTACTTTGCAGTTTTGGAGAGTCGTACAGAGAGAGTTAGGTACTCAGGTGGAGTTAAGCACATCATTTCATCCTCAGACGGACGGACAGTCCGAGCATACTATTCAGATATTAGAGGACATGTTGCGTGCTTGTGTTATTGATTTTGGAGGTTCATGGGATGAGTTTTTGCCACTTGCAGAGTTTGCCTACAACAACAGCTACCAGTTGAGTATTCAGATGGCTCCGTGTGAGGCTTTGTATGGGAGGCGGTGTAGATCTCCACTTGGTTGGTTCGAGCCCGGCGAAGCTAGGCTACTGGGGACAAATTTGGTTCAGGATTCCTTAGATAAGGTGAAGGTGATTCAGGAGAGACTTCATACAGCGCAGTCACGTCATAAGAGTTATGCGGACCGGAACGTTAGAGATGTATCCTACACGGTTGGTGAGAAGGTCTTGCTGAAGGTTTCACCCATGAAGGGTGTTATGAGATTTGGTAAGAAAGGGAAGTTGAGTCCGTGATTCATTGGACCTTTTGAGGTACTTTGGAGAATTGGGGAGGTGGCTTATGTGCTTGCTCTACCACCCAGCTTGTCTAGCATGCATCCGGTATTTCATGTTTCTATGCTCCGGAAGTATATTGGAGATCTGTCTCATGCTTTGGACTTCAGCACGGTTCAGTTGGATGATGATTTGACTTTTGATGTGGAGCCAGTAGCTATTTTGGGTCGCCAGGTTCAGAAGTTGAGGTCAAAAGATATAGCTTCAGTGAAAGTGCAGTGGAGAGGTCGGCCCGTAGAGGAGGCTACTTGGTAGACCGAGCGGGAGATGCGGAGCAGATATCCTCACCTGTTTGAGGTTTCAGGTATGTTTCTTGACTCGTTCGAGGACGAATATTTGTTTAAGTTGGGGAGGATGTGACGACCCGGTCAATCGTCTCATGAGTTACCGCTCTATTTCCCCCATTTCTGCTTCTTTATGCTTCGTTATCCGTATTTTATGTGGTCGAGTTGATTGGTTTGCGTTTGGTGTGGTTTTGGTAAGAAATGAGACACTTAGTCTCTTTTAAGAAGGCTTAAGTTGGAAGAGTCAACTGGATGTTGACTTATGAGTTAGAGGGCTCGGATGTGAGTTCTGATGGTTCAGTTAGCTTCGGGAGGTGATTTGTGACTTAGGAGTGTGATCGGAAGTGGTTTTAGAGGTCCGGTGTAGAATTAGGCTTTAATTGGCGAAGTTAGTATTTTGGCAATTTCCGGTTGATAGGTAAGATTTTGATCTGTGGGTTGGAATGGTATTCCGAGAGTTGTTGTAGCTTCATTATGTCATTTGGGATGTGTGTGCAAAATTTTAGGTCATTTGGATGTGGTTTGTTTGGGTTTTTGATCAATAGCATGTTTCGGAAGTTTTTAGAAAACTTAGGCTTGAATTCGATGTGAATTGGTGGTTTTGGTGTTGTTTGTGGTGTTTTGATGATTGGAACAAGTTTGAATGAGGTTTTAGGATGTATTGGTGCTTTGGTTGAGGTCTCGGGGGCCTCGGGTGAGTTTCGGATGGTCAATCGGACCAATTTCTATGTTGAGAAGTTGTAGAATTTGAGCAGCAGTTGCAGAGGATTTTTGTCCTTCGCGATCGCGTGAGGGCCCTCGCGATCGCGTAGAAGGAATTTGGGTGGGCCTGAGTTTGTGTTTCTCGTTCGCGTCTGAGGGCTCGCATTCGCGAAGAGTGAGCAGCTTGTGATACGCATTCGCGGGAGAGAGTTCGCGTATGAGGAATCAGGTCCCAGGGCAATTGCTATTCGCGTTCGCGTATGTGGGGTCGCGTTTGTGTAGCTCTGGGAAGTTAAAGCATCACGTTTGCATAGTGTTATTTTGAGAAGGCGGAATTTAGTGTTTCGCGATCGCGAGACCTTGGTCGGGATCGCGATGAAGGAAATCCAAAACTGGACAGTGAGTTTATTAAACATTTCATCTGCGATTTTGAGCCATTTTTCCACCATAGATGAGTATTTTGAGAGCTTTTTGAGGGAAATTGAAGAGGGATTCGAGGGGAAATGATTGGAGGTAAGATTTATGAGCATAAAACGTGATTCTATTGTGAAATTAACCTAGAAATTCATGGAAATTTAGCTAAAAATGGAAGAACTCGGGCTTAGGATTTTGAGATTTTAAATTAGGATTTGAAGGACCATTTGAGGTCGGATTTGTATGGACTCGTGGAAGGATAAGAAACCCATTGATGTGAAAATTTTTGTGTTTCGAGAAGTGGGCCCAGGGCTCGAGTTTTGCTAATTTCAGGATTTTTGATATTTTTCGATTGTTTTCGCTTGGGTTATGTTCCCTTAACATATTGTGACGTATTCGTTCTGGTTTTGGTCAAATTCGACGTGCGAGGAGGCCGATTTGAGAGGCGAAGGCGTAGCGAGCTAGAGTTTTTGCTGGTTCGAGGGAGTAATGAATGTAAATGATGTCCTGAGGGTTTGAAACCCCGAATTTGTACATCGTAGTGTTATATTAAGGTGAGACACGCGCTTGATGATGAGCGTGGGGTCGTTTACTATTGGGAATTGTGACTTGGTCCGTCCCGAGTGATGTTTTTACCGCGTATTTGATTTAAGCTTATTTCGACTGATTGTCATATTTGGGCTCGTGCCAACTATTTGAACCCTCCGGGGAGTTTTATCACTATTTCCTCACTATTTTGACTTACTACTTGAACTCAGTTGTACCGTTTTCCACTGTTTTATAACTCAGCCACTTTTACTCAGTTTTGAAACTAAAATGATATATTAAATGATGTTTTGGGATGAGAACTCTTGTTTTACTAATGCCCGAGGGGCTTATATGATTTTTGGACTGAGTACGGCCAAGGGCCAAATGTGAGGATACTATGGGATCGGTTGTGCGCCACAGCAATGTTATACTGATATTAATATGAGGCCGATGTCCTAGATTTGATGCCATGAGATGGCTTGATATTGCGCTTGGGCCGTAAGGGGCCCCTCCCGGAGTCTGCACACCCTCAGTGAGCGCCGTCGATGAAATATATGGATCGGGCTGCACGCCGCAGCAGGTATTATAGTGTACCGTTCTATGTGTTGATTTCTTTATATGTTTGTCACTTAACTGCTCATTTGTTGTAGCATTACCATATTTCATTTACATTGGTTTATTGCTTTCATACTACTTGTTTAAACTACCATATTATAGATTACTCTATATTTTTCTGTGACTTCTTATTCTCAGTCATTATTTATGTTTATTACTCACTGGGTCGGAGTACTCACATTACTCCTTGCACCTTGTGTGCAAATCCAGGTGTTCTAGAGGCTGAGTGAGGATTTTCAGTCGATCAGTTCATATCCGGGAGCATCGAGGTAGCTGCACGGCATCCGCAGCCCGGATCTCTCCCTTTTTATCCTTTCGTTTTATCGGTATTTCCTAGACTGATTATGTATTAGGCTGTTAAACTTGTACTAGAGGCTCGAGACTTGTAACACCGGATCTGTATGGGCTATGTAGTAGTATTATCATCTGAATTTCTGCATATTTAACTCGTTGTCTTAAACTCTTATTAGGGTAATTTAGCAATTTAACTGTGTTAGCTGATATTGATTTTTTATAAGAAAACGGATTGGGGTTGTTAGTTGGTCAGGCTTACCTAGCAGTGTGTTGGGCGCCATCACGATCGGGGTTGGGGTCGTGCCACTATACTACAGTTAAGGCACTAGTGGAACGAGAAGAGTAGAGAAAAAAAGAGAAATGGTATAACTGGGTCTACTAATTTAAGGCACTAATAATGGATTATAGATGGAGAAGGCAAAAAAATAATAGGGAAAGAGGGGGGAGAGAAAAAAGAAAAAATGCGTAACTGAATCCCTTAATTTAAGGCATTAATAATGGATTGTATATAAATTGTAAGCAATCTTCGTTTAGGGCCAGTATATACAAAATTAAGACATTTTTGCTAAATAAGCTTCAAATATTGTATAGGAACGAAAGATTTCCAGGTCCGAATTATTGTAGAAATGACACCAGGTAGCCACTCTAATGAGCTGCTATTTAGGAATTAGCCAGTGCATCCTGGATTTTAGTTTTTCAATTCAACTTATCATGATAAAAATATCCTGGATTGTCCTAAAACTTATTTCTAAATAGGATCTATGAGAATGGATATTTGTTGCACTTACCCCTGTGTACATGAGACAGTTTGGTTCGATTTTTTGTTAAACCAAAATCAAACCAACTATGTCGGTTTACTAAATTTTTAATCAAATCAAACCAACATAAACACTGTTTTTCAGTTTCAATTTTAATCAGTTTTATCGGTTTCCTCAAATTTTCGATTTTCTTATTTTCTTTTTTAATTATAGTGCGCTTGAAAAAGGGATCAAATAATCACCAATCATAATTCCAAGACCCTCCATAATAAAAAATGTCAACAAACATGTGTTGAAGCAAAACTCACTTTGCCCTATGGGATTATATTCTTAGAGATGTTAAATAAGATTTTAAATAATTAATTGATTAAGAGAATTAATATTAGGAAAGAGTAAATAAGTCAAACTATAATTCCTCAACATTAATGACAAAAGGAAAGAAAATATTGTTACTAAAAAATCAAAATAAAAAAGATAACATAATCTATACTGATACTATATTAAAATCACGAAACCCCATAGCGAAATGTCGTTCGTCTTTTTACCCTTTAAAAATATATTTTACATTGGATAAAATTGTAAACTCAAAAAACTTTCCTACTATTTAGGAGTTCGAAATCAAATAAGTTTTGTCTAAATATAATTCCGTGTTTGGTATCTTTTCCTAATAAGAAAAAAATATTAAGAGAATAAAAGGAATACAAAAAAAGTAGGAGAAAAGTTTCTTTTTTCCAACAAGGGAAGCCCACGATTTGTGTAATTTCTTTTTGCGAAGATGACCCTCTACAACCCCTCAAAATTTTAAGGATTAATTACCTCCTATAGCAAAGGTTGATATCTTATTTATTTTAAATAAATACCTTTTTAAAAAATCATATTTCATAGCTACCTTTTGATTTTTTATAGCCAAATATCTATTTAGGGTTACCTCCTACCCTTAAGCCATAAAATAAGCTTTATATTATTTTTCTCTCTCCACTCAAATTTCTCCTACCCCTCAAATTTCTTGTATCCCCTACTCCATATCTATTCCCTCCCCCCTCTTTCTCATCTTCCACCTTCATCTTACTTTTACAGAGCTTCTCAAAGATATTTTTGTTTGTACAATTTCGACAAAACAAGAAGGGCTACAATTTGCATATTTGAAAATTCTCTCTAAATAATTCTGAATTGAGATATTTGGCTTGTGAGGCCATGAAAACTGAGATCTTTTGGGGATGAAATCTTTCATTAATCTATGAGTTTTGGCATCAGGCTTTGATTTTGAGTAATTTCTAGCTCTGCCATTGTTGTATTGGGACTACGAAAGAAAGGAAAAGGGGAGAGAAAAGGTGTGACGACCCAACCCGTCGTCTCATGAGAATCGCTTCGTTTTTCCCATTTTATGCTTCTTCATGTTTCGTTATCGGTATTCGGTGTGTTAGAGTTAAATCGGATTGGTATTGATAGGAAATGAGACACTTAGTCTCTTTAAGGAAGGCTTATTTTGGAAAAGTCAACCGGATGTTGACTATTGAGTTAGAGGGCTCGGATGTGATTTCCGGTGATTCGGTTAGCTTCAGGGGATGATTTGTGACTTAGGAGTGTGACCGGAAATAATTTTGGAGGTCCGGTGTAAATTTAGGTTTGAATTGGCGAAGTTAGTATTTTGGCGACTTCTGGTTGATAGGTGAGATTTTGATTCAAGGGTCAAAATAGAATTCCAAGAGTTGTTGTAGCTCCGTTAAGTGATTTGGGATATGTATGCAAAATTTCAGGTCATTCGGACGTGATTTGGTTGGGTTTTTGATCGAATGCGTGTTTTGGAAGTTTTAGAAGAACTTAGGCTCGAACTTAAGGTAATTTGATGGTTTTTGGTGTTGTTGAAGTGTTTTGATGATTGGAACGAGGTTAAAAAATGTTTTAGGATGCGTTGGTGCTTTTGGTTGAGGTCCCGGGGACATCGGGTGTGTTTCGGTTGAGTTTTGAGCGAGTACTGACATCCCAGAACTTAGAAAATGGATGGGGTAGTCATTGGTGCGCGGGGCGTGGCCCTTTTTGCGCTGGGCACGGTGGCCTAGCGCGGGGGCGCGGTCAAGTGCGCGGTCCGCGCGAAATGAAGACCTGCAGGTCGTCGGTCCAACTTCGGAAGCCTATATCGTTTGATTTACAAGGAATTTTAAGATGATTCAAACACAAAAGTTGTAGTCCTTCGTGTCTAGTTTCCAGAAAGGTAAAGATATCACAATTTGGACATCTGTAGCGAAGGTATTGGCCAAAATACTAAAGTCTGTCCCTGCAGAGCAAAACCTGCGCGGCCGCGGACGTTTTTGCGCGGACCGCGGTCATTTTTGTGCGGTAAGCGGTGTCGGAATCCGAGGGGTACTCTATAAATAGGAGGTTTTGGGTTTTATTTGATATTTTGACCTAGAGAGCTCGGATTTTGGCGATATTTCGAAGGTTTTTCAAGAAATTCATCGGGGTAAGTGATTTTAACTCAGATTTGGCTAGAATACATGAATCTATCACTGAATTCATCATTTAATTCGTGATTTGAGATGGAATTTGGGAAGAAAATTGTGGAACCTTGCAAAAATGTAAAATGATGATTTGAAGGACCAAATGGTATCGGAATTGGATAATTTTGGTATGGTTAGACTCGTGAGGGTATGAGGATTCTGAAAATGTAAATTTTACCCGATTCCGAGACGTGGGCCCGGGGCTCGGGTTTTGCTAATTTCGAGATTTTCGATATTTTTCGAATGTTTTCACTTGGGCTTTGTTCCCTTAGCATATTGTGACCTATTTGTTCTGGTTTTGGATAGATTCGACGCACGTGGAGGCCAATTTGAGAGGCAAGGGCATAGCGAACTAGAGTTTTGGCCAGTTTGAGGTGAGTAATGATTTTAAATGATGTCCTGAGGGTTTGAAACCCCGGTTTTGCACAACGTAGTGTTATACTAAGTTGAGATACACGCTGTGTGACGAGCGTGAGGTTCAATGCTTTGGGGATTGGGACTTGGTCCATCCCGAATGATATTTTACTACATTTTTGATTGAGACATATACTTTATTGTTGTGAATTGGGCTTGTTGCCATGCTTGGGGCCTTGTGCCGACCTGTAGAACCCTTAGGGGATTTTTGACTAGTTTTCCTCACTTACTTTGTTAAAGAATTTATGACCTCAGTCACGTTTCCAATTGTTTAAGAATGATATGAACCAAATTTTTGAAATGTTAATCATAAATGAGAAGAGATATAAGGACCGAGATCCCGATCGTACATTATGCCCGAGAGGCTGTGTTTCTTAAATGACTGAGAGGGGTCGAGGACCTAATAGTGAGGATATTTTATATGATATGGATCGGGCTGCGCGCCGCAGCAGATATATATATATATTATATACATTATGGATCGGGTTGCACGCCGTAATGGATCGGGTTGCACGCCGCAACAACTACTTATATGGATCGGGCTGCACGCCACAGTAATTATAAGGCGCTTGGGCCGAAGGAGCCCCTCCGAAGTCTGCACACCCCTAGTGAGCGCAGTCGACTATTATTATCATGGATCGGGCTGTATGCCACAGCGATATGCGGATCGAGCTGCACGCCGCAACGGTATATATATATTTTTTGATTCGGTTATCGTGAGAAGTATATGAATTGACAACTGAGGATAAGAACGAATAAATGAACTGAAATGCTTGAGGAGCTGATTTATACCGATTATATCTATTTTACCTGGTTTAAAGAATTTCACATGATTTCCTTATCCACAGATGTTTAAATGATTTTTACTGTTTTGATATAGAACTGCTTAGTGCCTTTACGTGATTTCATACTGTCAGCCATTATTTATTGTTATTACTCACTGAGTCGTAATACTCACATTACTCCCTGCACCATGTGTGCAGATTCAGGTATAGCAGAGTCCGCACCTGAGCGTTGATTCCTTCCAGGCTATGTAGTGATTTGGAGTTACGAGGTAGTTGTTGACATCCGCAGCCCCTTGTCTCTCTTATCCTCTATCATTTATGTTTTCTTCAGACTATTGTATCAGATTCCGTACTTTGTAGACCTATAGCAGATTCTATAGCAGCTCATGACTTGTGACACCCCGGTTTGGGCTGTGTCGGGATGGTTCATACTGTTATTATCGTTAAATTCCGCAATTTATGAGCATTATATTATATGTTACTACTGTTTATTATGTTTAACTGTTTAAAAGAGGTATTCTATTTTGGTCTGGCTGGCCTTGTCTTCACGAGAGGCGCCATCACGACCGAGTTCGGGGATTTGGGTCGTGACAAGTTGTATCAGAGCCTAGGTTACTTAGGTCTCACGAGTCATGAGCAAGTTTAGTAGAGTCTCGTGGATCGGTACGGAGACGTTTGTATTTATCCTCGAGAGGCTGCAGAACCTTTAGGAAAACTTCACATTCTTGGATTCTTATCGTGTGTCCCTGAGTCATCTTGAAAAGAAACTCTTAAAATTCTTTCCACGTGTTCGTACGCGCGCATGAGCGCTCAGTATCAGATGTGCCTTGATGGCTTGTGAATCCCCGATCAAGGGGCGAGATGTAATCCCTGTGAGTTTATGTTGGGCCAGTCTGGAGGATTTAAGGCCGAATTTTTGCCTATGGCTTGAGCACCGAGGTGCTGATTGTGTGAGCAAGTGTTTTGAACTTATATGTTCAGTATTGTCCCTAATAGTGGGAATGACAACTGGATAGCTATGTGATGAATATGCTAGTACTGTGTGATGTTTCTATATGACTTGGAAGTGTCGAGGAAGATTTGTTGGATGATAGATGGACTACTAGGTGTATGATTTCCATTGTGAGTGGAAGTGTAGTTCCGAGATTATAGGCGTGTGAAGAATCTTTTCAAGTCTCCTAGTTGAGAGTGAAGTAAATTTCATGTTGCGGTATGAGTACAGACTCAAGAAGATCAAGTGACTGCGTAATGCTTATAGCGGTGGAAGGTATACGAAAAGGTTATATTGAGGCGAAGCAGGTGGGTTATCTCCCGCAAAGTGTGCTGAGGCGGTGTGATCCTTATGTGAATGATAGAAGACCTCATGTGCCAGTGAATTGTAGGTGTTGAAGTTTGAAATTTTGGGGTCGCATAAGAGAGTGAGTTTAACTGTTGCGAGATTGGCCGAAGAGTTAAAGGTACTAGATGATTTGTGTTTTCACAAGCTTACAAACGATTTGAGTTTAATCTCACTACAGTATTAAGGCAGCAGTAGAGTATATGCGTTATGAGTATTGTGTGTTCTGATCTATGACTTCGAGCCAAGTTGGGGAGCTTGCTATTGGTCAGTTGATTATACGGTGGCGTTGCTATGTTGGTTTTGAATTGAGGCATGCTGGCGAGTGGAAATTGAGCCGAAGATGGCAGAGTGAAGGAAAATTTTAATAAAGGTTATATGGTGCTTTATAGATGTGTGAAAGTAATAGGATGTCTTGAGCTGTTGTAAAGAATGCTCAGCGTATAGAGAAGGAAGATGCTTGATTGTATTGGGATAAGGTCGTATCCTGCAGTGTCAGAGTGTTAATGAGGCACAGGTGGTTTTGTTAGTTGAGCAGGCTAAATGCAAGTTGAATAGAGTGAATGACTCTCGAAAATGGTCCTAATGTGTTCAAGATTCTTCATGTAACAATGGGGTATCTTAAAGTAGCATATGTGATTAGGAACCGAGTCTCCATTGGAAGAGGTCAAGACTTGTGGTATTTTTATGTTAATTATGGGATTCTATGTATTAGTATCTAGAAAGTAAAGGTAACGGATTTAGATTCGCAAAAAGTTTTTCGGAGTGAAGTATGTTGGAATGTGGTGTATCTGGAAATAATTGAGAGAGGATTCAGTGGCTTATGGGTCTTAGATGGTGTGATCTTGTGCTTGGGTCTCGTGTGGTAAGCCTGGGTTGAGGAAAATCGTTGGCTGCAAGGACGATGTGGTAGATATGAAGAAAGTGAAAATTGAGGTTCCTATTCCGAGGAAATTGTTATTTTCATCCGCTGAGACGACATTAGGGTTGTTCTTGAACAAAGACAGCGGAGTTTGGGGATAAGCAACTTAAATTTTCTGTTAGTATATTTCAATGTATTTCATTGTATTCACTGTCACACCTCCTTTTTCCGCGCCCGAGGGGCGCAGGGGAGTTTTTTTTCCAATTTAAAGGACAATCGAAACGGGATTGGTTTAATTATTTCAGAGTCGCCACTTGGGAGATTTAGGGTGTCCCAAGTCACCAATTTTTAATCCCGAATCGAGGAAAAGAATGACTCCATATTACAGTCTGCGTACCAGAAATCCGGATAAGGAATTCTGTTAACCCGGGAGAAGGTGTTAGGCATTCCCGAGTTCCGTGGTTCTAGCACGGTCGCTCAACTGTTATATTCGGCTTGATTATCTGATTTTATACAAGTGTGAACTTATGTGCAAAATTTAACTTTTAACCGCTTTTATCATTTACTGTTTTTATCAAGAATTGCAACGTTGTGAAAATGTATCTCGAACCGCGTTACAATCAATGTACCCGCGGTCGTCGACACACTTTGACTCCGTTGAGATTTGGATTTGGGTCACATCAATGTGCACCCGATTTTAAGGAAATTAAATTATTAAAGGCGCGCCTAAAGCGACTAGCGTATTTATTTTGGGTAGGACCGTGGAATTTTACTAAACGGTCCATCCCGAAGTCTAAATAATTTTTAAAGCAAATATTTACTGAGGGCCCCGCAATTTGCATTTTTATTCGGCGAGGCTCATCTCATTCTTATTTTTTTTAAAAAAAAAAATGAATTTGCAACGTCATGGACACGTATCTCGAACCACGTCACAATCAATGTACCCGTGATTAGAAGCACATTTCGACTCCGTTGAGAATTGTATTTGGGTCACATAAATGCACACCCGAGTTTAAGAAGGTAAGATTTATTAAGGCGCGTCCTAAAGGGTCTAACGCATTGTTATTTTTAGGAGAATTGTGAGATTTGCTAAACAACCCATCCTGGAAACTAAATGCTTCACTAATATGCATTTAACAAGGGCCCCGTATCTGCGTTTTGTTTATTTTTATCGAGGCTCATCTCGTTGTTATTTTTAAGGGATATCCTATAGCAACTATGTTTCTCGTCGTGTTTGTCTCTATCAATTGAAAGCAGTAAATAGCCTTAGTTGATTATAAAACCGGATTTAAAGTGCTACTACAGAATAATAAAACGTGACCGCATTTATGGACAACTAGTCGCAAATTATGGGCCCAAACCCAGCTCATGCGAGATGGCCCGACTTGGGCCCTGTTTTTCCGATACAGGCCTAGCTGATTTTCGATTTGGGCTCGGCCTTCCTGGGGTGGAGGCCTAGAACTGATTCTTTGTTCTTTATCAATTTATATGTGACAAACTAGCAAAAGGGGAAAGAACTATACTAATAGTGGATAGTTTACATGCCTGGCCTACATTAAAGAGTATGTTACACAATTTAAACCTAAGTCTGGGATACAACCTACTGCATTAGGAATATTCATCTAACAGCCTACATATACAACTAACATTCAATCCCCATACATTGATATTTACTAGGCGGGCAAGCTGCTTCCAGCATCCAAACCAAAATAAAAAATCATTCTACATTACATGATATTTAATGCAACAATCTACGTATAAAAGACATTCTTCAGGTTTTCTCATTTTTGTATTCATCCTCAATTTCCAATTACATCTGACAGTGTATTAGGTGTGTACCTGGTATAGAGAACAAAAGAAGAAAGGAATGATCAGCCGGGTAGTATGCAGTAAATACAGCAGCAGTAGACACACAACAACAACACAACAACAACCAACTAAACCAAATGTTTTCCACAGCCACAGATAACCAACAATATCTCCCAGAATACAAGGACTAGCAGATAGTCGAAACCAAGCCAGCAATCCCAGGAAAGAGTAAGGAAATAACAGCAGTAACCGAGGGTTCAAATGCAGTAAAACTAACAGTTCAACAACCAACAAACAACTCAGCCAATGCGAGCAACAGAACTTGGCCAAGACAGCTTTGACCAATATGCACTTTTGTACAACTTTCAGGCAGTGTTTGGTTACAATGTCTATTGAAAACTACCTTGTGTTTACACTATTGTGATTTGGGACTCACTAGACCTCTCTTCAGACTAAAGTTTTTTTCTTTCTGAAAACTCAAAAGTCCAGCCCTTTTTTAAGTTTTCCACTGGCCTATTTATAAGCCAAAGTGGCCAAGTGCAGCTAAGCTGCCCTCGTGCTGCAACTTTGCAGCCTGCCCATACTCTGTTAAAGCCATGCCTAAGCATCTTTTGTGCCAGCCCCTTTTGTTCCCCACGCCTGGTCTTTTGTTTAATCAAGAGTTATGGGCATCATTTTATTATTCATTTCAAGCCCCATACTCTTATGTCTTGCTCCCCATTGGTATTAGTTTAATCCTAAATTAGTACCCTACTTGTCAGCTCATTTAAACTAATCATTTTTGTTCTTTTCAAACCCCAGACTACCCCTGTTAAACCCTGGTTATCACTGTCTTGACCCTTTGCAGCATCAGGGCATTTTTGAACTGATGAAAGTTCAAATTCAAGACTGCCTAGACTGAACCTTTCAGTCATTTTTCAATGCAAACAAACTATTTCAAACAATGTTGGGGCCTTCAATCAGTGGCAAAGTTCAATTAGTCATGCGACATTATTAGCTCGTTTGATTCATTAGTTATAGAAACTAATCAACGACATTTATCGAGTCGACTATACTAATTATAGCAGGTAATAATCAGTCGCTCACATAAACAATATGTTCAGGGACCTAAAGGGCATCAGACAATTTTGTGTTCAATTACTGGGAACCTATATAAGTTTATTCATTTGACGACTAATCTAATCGAACATGTACATCACAGAATACATTCAAATCATACACAGAAAACAATTGACCAAATAAAAGGTCTTTACAGAGATGAAAGAAATCCGAATGAAAAATAACAAAAAATAACAAACAAACACAACGAAACATGCTGACCACTTAATCAAAACTAACACAAAAGAAAGGAAAACTTACCGAAAATGTTTAAATCAAACAGACCCAAATCTGATTCAACCTCGAACTTTTGAGGCCGAACAAACTTTAATCAGGGTGTTCTCACATGAGAACACCTTGATTAAGGTCTATTAGACCTCAAACCCATGTCCAAACCGGCCGGATTCCCCAGGTGCATGTGTTCTAAAGTCTGGATTTCCAGATCTGATTTTTAGGGAGTTGTGGGTAGATTCGGACCAAACCAAGTTTGGTTTGGTCACGAGGAAGGTCAGGGGAGTGTCTGGTATGAAGATGGGATGGTTTGGCATAGATCCGGGTTCGACTCAAATCTTCAAATGAAGATTCGAGACGAACGAAAGTGATTCGAGGCTCGTGGTTAGTGAATTCGTGTTCAGGACAGTGAGGTGGTCCTAGGGTGTTCAGGAGGCGGTCATCGGCGTTCATGCCGCCGGCTTTAATGGCGAGGGATACTGGGGCGGCTGCTAGGGTTCGAGGATGAGAAGGGGTTGTGTTTGGGACGAGGGTGTACAGTGGGGAAGGTGGGGTTTGGTTTGGGGGGCGTGGGGTGTAATGGAGAGCTTATATATGTATTGAGGGTTTAGATCCTGGCCGTTGGATCAAGTGAGATCTATGGCCAGGATCCATCCACTTAGGAAAGACGGTGTCGTTTGGGCGTGATGGTGGGTGAGACCGGGTAAAGGGCATGGATCAGGTCATGTTGACGGGTTTAGAGGAGGGCCTGGATCCGTTGGATCAATGGGGTTGGACGGCTTAGATCATCTTGCCTGAAACGACATCGTTGAGGCGAGTTTAACAGCCTGATCTGGACCGTTCGTTTGAATCAGATCAACGGCCTTGGTAGGGACGCCGATACGGCGTCGTTTGAGTCCGTGTTTGGGCAGGCTCGTCTTGGACTGGATCAGTACTTTGGTTTTGGGCCTTGTTTCGGGGCCCAAATCAGATTTTCCTTTTCCCTTCTTTTCTCTTTTTTTTTTTTCAAATTAAACAAAAATTCCTAAAACAATGTAAAAATTAAAATAAACCTACACACATATTGAGTGATACCCACAACGATAAACACACATAAATGAAAAAATAAAATAAAAATGGTTAGCTCACAGCTGAGAACGAACGACGCACACATACACATTTTTTTGAATTTTCTTTTAACGACAGGCATTTTTGTATTTTTGTTTGATAATGCCTAGATGCAAAACGGACAGACCCATAAATGACTAACAACACATGTCACGGAAAACTCGAAAAATTGTACCGCGAAATCATTTGTCACTATTTTTATTTTCTTTTGGAGCGATTGCTCGTAAAGCAAAAATCACGTGCTTACAGTAAGTATTGTTTTACTCGGATTTGTTTATTCATATATTTTTTTAATTAATATAATTTATGTATTCAGATGTATATATGTATTTAAATTGTTTTGTTTTGTTGTATTTATCAGCTGGGAAAAATATTCAGCATGTTTTCTATGAAGATTGCTATGTTTTTGGGGTGCTTTTAGGTTGAGAATCTTTTTTATAACTGTAAATACAAATTTTGTGTGTTATAATTGAGTTTGTTGAGTTAAATTAGGAGTCTATTATGTTAATTGATTCAATTCCCATTTAAAAATAGTTGAATAGACCATGAATTGCGCTATTTACGTTATTGTATTCACAAATACATATCGTGAATACAGTCGAATACAGTTGAATACAATAATCTGTCTAGCTGCAATCCCCTGTTTCACGCCGTGAATACAGTCGAATACAAAAATCTATCTAGTTGTAATCCCATGTTTCATGCCTAGAAATGCTACTGTATTCATGAATACAATAGCGTAAATATATCGAATACACTCTATAAACCCTGAAAACGTAGCTATATGAAGTAATATAGTAATGGTAGTTGCAACTAGCTAATAACCACTAAATCATAGTGGTTTCTGAAAGTTATTCAAATTTTAATAGCCCATGTTTTTTCTCATTAACACGAAATGTCCTTCCGGTCAAAAAATATTACATCTAATAGCCCGGAATGTCTATTTTGTATATTTTTTGTATAGTGACAGTCTATTTTGTATATATTTTTTTATAGTGACAGTCTATTTTGTATATTTTTTGTATAATTACAGTTTATTTAGTATATTTTTTGTATACTGACAGTCTATTTTGTATATTGACAGTATGGTATATAAACTATACAATGATAGTCTATTTTATATATTTTTTGTATAGTACAGTCTATTTTGTATATATTTTTTATAGTAACAGTCTTTTGTATAGTGACAGTTTATTGTATATAAATTATATAGTGATTAAATTACTTTATTAGTGTGTACGGTGTGCAAAACAAAAACATGAAAAACAAAATCAAACAATGGAAAAATATCAAATTAAATAAGGTAAAATGAGTTACTACGTACCATAGTGGAGTCACGAATTTAATTATTTCATTATAGCCTTGCATACAAGGTACTAACTAGGAGTGTACATAGGTCGGGTTGGTTCGGATTTTACAATTACCAAACCAAATCAATTGTGTCGGGTTATTAAATCTAAAGACCAAACCAAACCAATAAAACTTAGGGTTTTCATTCTATGTTTTTCTCGGGTTTTCAGTTTATTCGGGGGGGAGGATTCCGGTAAAATCTTTGTAGAATAAAACATATAAATTGTGCTCAAAATATTCTATAGTCCTAGTAAGATACAACTATATAAAGTATTTTCTAAGAAAATAATACAAAATATGAGATATGTCATGATATTATCCTAAAATATTCAACAATAAAGACAATAAAATTATGTAATATAAATATTGCTAATTAAAAAGCCATAATAAAAATAAACATAATCTAAAAGTACTAAGTCATGCTAAAATAAGTAGACTAATAAGGGAGTATTAATTACATGACTAAACGCTAAAGAAAAAATAAAAATAGGTTATGCATTTTTATCTAAATTATTGCAAAACAAAAACTAGATATTCAATACATCCATATTCGTAGTACTGAGTTGAATGTCTTTTGTCAGCATTAGTATTGATTTGATTTCGATTTGGGTTTTTGTTAGCACTATTTAATTTACCAATGTTAATGGCTATATGTCACGACCCTGGTTCGCCCTCCATGAACCATCATGACGGCACCTAGTCTCTAGGACTAGGTAAGCCTAAATTGCAGAAGATAACCAAACTTGCAGAATAAAACGGTTCAAAAACAAAAATAAAGCAATAATAGTATTAAATGTGCCACTCGACATACACCATATATATATGTCTCAAAACCAATATCTAAATCCAAGATCCGGAACCCCACAAATCACAAGCTGAGATAAATACTACATAGCTCTAACTTCGGAATGTTTAATAAAAACAGAAAGATACAGAAGGTCTAAATACTAAAGCATGAATAGAAAGGGACTCCTTGGTTTGCGGACGCAGCAGATGTACCTCGGAGTCTCTAAGCAGTCGCCTCCCTCAAAGATGGTAGGCCTGATCAGCGGTACCTAGATCTGCACAAGAAAAACATGCGCAGAAGGGGCATGAGAACACCACAGCGGTACTTAGTAAGTGTCAAACCTAATCTCGGTTGAGTAGTGACGAGGAAGATCAGGGCCCTACTGAGGTTAATAAATAATAAAATGACAGGATAAGATAAACAATATAATTGAGAAGCTACAGTAAAAGTATATACAGGATAATAAGAGTACAATAACGGAAATAGAATATAAAGGCAAATCACAAGAAAATACCACTCACAACAAGGATAATAGCTGGGGATCTCTTAGTATCCCGAGGATCTCTTGGTATCCTCAATATATACACTAGGGATCTCTTGGTATCCCGAGGATCTCTTGGTATCCTCAATATATGTCAGGCATCTCTTGGTATCCCGAGGATCTCTCAGTATCCTCAATATACGTGCCAAAGATATTTTGGTATCCCGCACCTCAGTCCAGATCATAATTTCGTGCAGGGGATCTCCCGGGGTGCCATCCCGTAGTCCAGAATTAAAAGTACATAGCAGCAACACAAGAGTATTAAATCAAATGCCAACTTCATACAAGTAAATAGTTAATTCTAGCCTAACAGGCTTCACGTAATATAATTAAGGCAGTTTAAGCAAATAGGCAGTTAAGTCAACTAAGCATGCTTTTCTAACTAACAACAAGCTAAGTTTGCAAGTAAAATAAAACAGGAAGGAAAGGAACTCAGTTTAAATACTTAAAGTAAAATCGGGTTTTCAACAATTAGCTCAAGTACACACTCGTCACCTCACGTACAAGGCATTTCAATTATCAAATATCATATCCTAAGGGGAAGGTCTCCCACACAAGGTTAGACAAGCCACTTACCTCGAACCAACTCAAAAACAACCTGACACCACGTCTTTGCCACGAGTTCTTGACTCCAAATGGCCCAAATCTATTAAATTCATTTGCATAAAGAAAATAATAGTTCAATTAACTGATTCTACGATTAAATTCTAAGCTAATACACGAAATTGTTTAAAATGACCAAAACATCCCTCGGGTCCACGCCTCAAAATCGGGTAAAAATTATATATTCCAGACACTCATTCACTCACGAGTCTAACCATATAAGAATCTCTCAAATCGGATGTCAAAAACCCAATCAAAACTCAATAATTCGGCCTATGAAGTTTATCAAATTTTTCCCCAAATTTTCCACCAATATTCGAAATTTAAAGACTAAATTTAAGTTAGGAATCATGAAAATTGATCTAAGTTGGGTAGAGATCACTTACCCAAGTTACCCAGGTGCAAAAGTCTTCAAAATCGCCCCTCCCGAGCTCTCAAATTCAAAAATATGAAAATAGGCTTAAACCCTCGAATTGGATTTTAAGAAATCTGCCCAGGTATTTGTACATCGCGATAGCAAAAGGGGACCCGCGATCTCGAAGAGTAAAATTTGAGGGCTCCTGAACTGGGCTACATGAACGCGAGATGGGTCACGCGATCGTGAAGAAGGAAACGGGCGGGCTTACGCGTTCGCGAACAAGGCCACGCAAACGCGAAGGGTAAAAGGCCATTGGGCCATATCTCTACTCCACGAACGCGAAAGAGGTAATGCGAACGCGAAGGAGGAAGGGACAGGCTTCCGCAATCGCGAACCAAGTCATGCGATCGCGAAGAACAAATTAAACCCCCTCCGAAAATACACTACGCGAACGCGAAGGAAAGGTCGCGAACGCGATGAAGGGAACCAGATACTAGATTTTTCTGCAATTCTATAAGTTTCAAAATGACCCGTTGAGCATTCGAAACACACCCGAGGCCCCCAGGACCTCAACCAAACCTGCCAACCAATCCTAAAATATCATTCAAACTTGTTCCAACCTTCGGAACGCTAAAAACAACATCAAAACACCTACTTTTCATCGGATTCAAGCTTAAGAATTCCAAAAACTCTAAAAATAAACTTTCGATCAAAAAATCTATCAAACCTCGTCCGAAAGACCTGAAATTTTGCGCACACAACACATTAAACACTACGGAGCTACTCCAACTTTCGGAATTCCATTCTGAACCTCGGATCAAAATCTCACTATCGAACCGGAAACTTCAAAAATTCAACTTTCGGCATTTCAAGCCTAAATTAGCTACAGGCCTCTAAAACACAATCTGAACACGCTCCTAACCCCGAAATCACCCAACGAAGCTAACGGAACCATTGGATTTCCATTCCGGGGCCGTTTTCATACTGTTCCGACTATGGTCAACTTTCCAACACTTAAGCTCTCATTTAGGGAATAAGTGTCCCAAAACTCTCCGAAACTCAAAACCGAACATCCAGACAATTCAAATTAGCAGAAATAAACTTGGGGAAAGCAGTTAATAGAGGATCGGGGCGTTAATTCTTAAGACGATCGGCCGGGTCGTCATACTATAAAACTTATTGTAACATTCAAAAGTTCTAAGTCCAACCTTGAAATAATATCTCAAAATATAAAATTATGAAATCTTTTAAAAAATATTTATAAATTACATCACAATAAGTATATTTATATATTTAATATATCTAAAAAATTTATGTATGTAATGTCGAGTTGGTTTGATTTCGGTTTGACTTTCTTTAGTTACAACCAAACCAAACCAAACCAACTATGGTCAGTTTTTTTTTCTAACACCAAATCAAATCAAACCAAATTATAGTTGTTTTTTTCTCGGTTAGACTTAAATTATTGGATTGGTACGGTTTGTCAGTTACCTTTGTACACCCTAGTAATAACATACCAAACTCCTTGAATATGTCCAAAAACTATCACAACAAAATAAATTTTCCATTAAGGGATTGACTTCTTTTCTTCTACTTTCTACAAAGCTAATAATATTATTCGAGAACAATCTTCCAGGCGAGCAACTTGATTAAATTCCTTTCCTTAGTGCCTTTTTACTGTAGTAGATAGGTTTTACAAATTGGGGAAATTGCTTTTCGAGTTGCAACCTGTACTGATAGACTGTTAGTGATTGTGTGATAAGGTGCAACAAGTAAGCGTCCTTATATGTATGACCAAACTCAATAATATTTGGCAATTTAAGAAGCAGGTATCTAGGATATTTGCTGCACTTTCAGGCAGGGGTATTCGTCTACGGTACGATATTTAGACATTTTGATTCGGTATTTTCGATATTCGGTTTCTTAAAATTCTATACCAATATCGTACCTAATTAAATTTGGTATGGTTTGGTTTTTCTCCTTTCGGTTTCGGTGTATTCGGTTCAGTAACTTCGGTTTATTCGGTTTGAATACTAACTAGTGTATAGAGCCACACATTCTAATTTTCTTAATTAAAGTACTCAAAAATACAAAACTGAAAATGTTTGTTGACAAAAAATTTGTCCAAAACTAGCAACTATCGACCCAAATAGAGAAAATTGTACATAAAAAAATATTTGATCATTACAAATGTCTTCTTACTTCTTTAGAGTTAATTGATGAACTTTGAGAATAACGGAAAGTATAATTTTGGATTTTTTATATTTACGCTATAACTGATAGTATGTGTTTTGTGTAATATAATATATATTTCGGTACGGTATCGGTATTTCGATATTTTATTTTAAAATACCAAATATCATACGTAATACCAATTTCTTAAAAAACTTAACCAAATAACAAAACACCGTATACCAAAATTTTCGATTTTGATATGATAGTTCGGTATTTACCAAATTATGCTCAACCCTACTTTCAGGTTTTACAATTGCTAGCCATTATTATTATTTTTAGGCGGTAACTTGTAGAGGATTATTTTGTGGCCCCTACTTTCAGGTTTTACAATTGCTAGCCATTATTATTATTTTTAGGCTGTAACTTGTATAGGATCATTTTGTGGCTAACCGGTGACATAACTTTTATTCGCGTGGCTAAAAATGAATTTGCTCATTGAAGAAGCAGATATCTAGGAAATTTGGCGCACTTTCAAGTTTTTCAGTTGCTAGCCATTATTATTATTATTAGGCTATGACTTGTATAGGGTCATTTTGTAGCTACCGGGAGACATAACTTTGGCCCGAGTGACTATAAATGAATTTTGCTCATATTATTTTTATTCTTTGTTGTTTTTAAATTTAAATCATACATAATTTTAATACGAAATTAAATCAAAAGAAGGGGACACAATATATGATAAACATTGGTCATTTTCAAGAGTTAATATTTTGTTTAATCTTTATTTTTAAGATCTTATTTTTTTAAAAAAGATATACACATTGTTATAGGGTGCAGGCGTATCCTAAAACTAGTATTATAAAAAAGGTAAAGTTAACGTTATGAAGCAAAACCTCAAAAGTCTACAATTATCCCTAATTTCTTTAATCAATTTCTCAGCCACATAATTATTGGGACCAACGAGTACATCTAACAGCATCCATACAACAATAGCACGCAGATGCTTAAGAAATGACCAAATGGTTACTGAGGATAGTTATCACCAAATTAAAATGCACATGCTACTGGACATGTCTTCACTGTTTACCTAAAAGAAGAGAATACTGAGAAATTAAAATCCACAAGAAATAGTAGGTGCTGCTAATCAGATCCCCAAGGAATTCAAATTGTAACATCTATAACAATACCAAGCATATCAAGTTTCATCAAGCAAAAAACTCTTAAGAAATTAAAATCCACATGCAATAGCTGTGGTGCTACTCAGATCCACTTTCATTTCCATGAGACTATAGTGCTAAACGAAAACAGAAATGAGAAAACAGCATAACCCAAAACTGCCTTGTAAATTCTGTTCCGATGTCAACCTCTCAACGATTGGCCTTGGCAACTCTTTCAATCTCATCCTTCTTCTTAATGGCATAGCTGCAGAAACAAAAATCATTCACAGGAGTAAGTAATAAAGTCGTACATATCCAAAGAAACTGAGTTGGAAAGAAAGCTGAACCAATCAAGTATACACTCAACATCTCAAGCCTTTTTACCTATTTGAAGAACCCTTGGCAGCATTGATGAGTTCATCTGCAAGGCACTCAGCTATGGTCTTGATGTTCCTGAAAGCACTCTCACGTGCACCAGTTGTCAGCAAATAAATTGCCTGGTTAACACGGCGAAGTGGAGAAATATCAACAGCCTGACGCCTCACAACACCAGCTGAACCAATACGAGTTGCATCTTCCCTTGGCCCACTAATATGATCAAATGGAGAAGACAAAGCTATCAGTGAGACAGATATAATAGTAGGGTATTTGAACAATATTTGGTTGAAGTTGGAAAAAAAAATATTTGAAGTTGAAGTTGAAAAAGAGTATTCGAAAGTTGAAGTTGTATTTAAGACATGAACTACACCTAGAAAAGATGTTTAAGAAAGTTGAAGATTTGTGAGTAAATTCATTATTTTATTTGAGATACTCCTCAAACTAGTGTTTAAAATCATCCAGCAGCATTTGGGATACTCAAATGTCAGTATTTGTAAATATAGAACGGCCAAACCAATATCTGAAAATACTTAAGCATTTGACAATGGGCCCACTGTTAACCCCATTAAAAATAAAACAAAAATAAAAGATTGAAGAATATGTGAATGAATTAAGCGCCAATCATCAGTGTGCACCTGTTAATGACGGCATCAACAATGACTTGAATTGGGTTCTGATCAGTCAACAAATGAATGATCTCCATGGCATGTTTGATGATGCGGACAGCCATTAGCTTCTTTCCGTTGTTCCGTCCATGCATCATAAGAGAGTTGGTGAGCCTCTCAACAATTGGGCACTGGGCCTTCCTGAAACGCTTAGCCTGGTATCTACCAGCTGTGTGTGGCATATAAACTGGATGCTTGGAAGCAGTTGCTGTGATGTAATCCTCAACAGAGATGTCATTGATCTTCACCAAAAAGTGAGATCATAGTTAAGGAAAAATCTTTCAAATTGCATTTAAGATAAGTTTCAGCCTCACTAATAGAGGAACTTAAGAATAATACTCAATTAAAAAAGGCAGAAACAGAAGTAACAATCACCTTAGTATTTAGTTAGCCCACTTAATTTTCTCACCATCTCTAGCTCTCTCCAGAGTCTGCATTAAACCCAATGTTCTCCACTCCAGAATGTTATTGAGAAAGAATTACACTTTTACTGAGTAGCAACAGCTTTTCCTTCTATTTCAGGGAATAACCAGCTAAAAAATATAGCCCATAATATTTGCCCTCCTAATACCTCTCCCCACCGAATTAGCTTATTTGGCTATCTGGCCCCAGTCTATAGGAGTGCAACATTCTAAAAGGAACATGTAAACTTAAAATCACATAGAAGTAGTCTCAAAAGTCCTATAATCTCTTGGATTCAATGCAAACTAGTGAAAATATGGCAGTGGAAGATAAAATCTATTAGAAGATACCAATTTGCTAAAGTCAAGTCTTAGTCATGTTAGTAAGTTCACTATAAGTCCAATGATCCTTAGGAATCTCTTAGTCCTGCTAGATATAAAATGTGGAGCAACTTAGATAGCGAGAGTTCATATAGCCAGCCCAACTTGCTTGGGATTCAAGTCTAGTTGTTTGTTGCTGCATCTGGGAGATTACTATCCTACTGCAAGTCTTTTTTTATCCTGGCCCTATAAGTTGAAAAATCAGTTTTCTGTTTTCCGTTTATGGAAAGTCAATGTAACAAATTATCAAGCTAGATTAGTTTATTCTTCAAATTTCAAAGTTTTGGTACTCAAGCTCTATAAGCAGCAATTTTCCGTGTATGATAAGAAGACAAAAAGTACATTCAGCTTGGATCTAGGTGACTTTTCAAATTTCAAAATTTAGATATTCAGGTGCTACAAGCTGTAATTTTCCCTGTGCAAATACAATAAAACATGTCGCTGTGAGGAAAATGAGCTTTATTTAGGTACCTGGACATCGTCGTAGGTCCAGCGATTGAAAAGCATAACATCGCTGTGAATCTTATTCTCTGGGGTTGCGTCTACTGGGGCGGCTACTACACCTGCGTCCATTTTTTCTTCACCTGCTGCACAAATTTAACAGTTAGAACAATGCATTTCGCAGTATTTTTGTGTTTGTATATACAGATAGAAGGAGGGAGCCGCTCACCTTACGCCTTACGGGAGGAGTCTTTCCTGCTGCTGTTGTATCAGAGAGTGGAATGTGTTAAAGCCCTAGAAACTTTATAGTAGGGTTTCGGGGAAGGGGGCAAGGCTATAATGTGATAGTTCGGCCCAATATATATTGGGCTTTCTACTCTGCTATGTCTTGGATCCGACTTTGTCGTCCAGCCCAAATCCAATTACTGCAAGTCGATTTTTTATGGAATTTTACCTAGCTATACTATTCTATATTAGAAATCTATTTAGCACTTTTTTTTATATTCCTTAAAATTACATTGTATATTTATATTTACTATTTGTATACAAAATCATGATAAAAGAAAGATTTCTTAAATTTAAAGATTAAACTGTAACCCCCACCCACCCACCCACCCAATTCTCCGCATCATTCAGCTTCAGCTTTCTAAAAGTCTAAATCCTCTAAAGTAATTGTAAGATGATGAATTATTCCTTTTATCCTAGCATTTATTTTCTGTTGAAGTGGTCCACTTGATATATATTTTATACATTAACAAAATTCAAATGCATCCCTCTTCTTATATAACTCGTTCAACTCTACATTCTTGCTTTATATGATTTTTTTTATAGAAATCTTCCCAAATTGCTATCTCTTCACTAAAATCTTACGGGTGTGAACTTCCATTTGCAGATGCTCTTCACTGGTAGGTAAAAAATTTAAATTATATGATAATTGTATCAGGTTTGTTTTAGAATTATATAACAATTGTATCAGAATTGTATGTGACTTGTATATGATACATCAATACCAAAAACAATACTTGATACAATATTAATACAATTATAATATGATGTTATATTACAATTTTTAGTGAAGTGATTAAAACTTGAAGAAGATTAAGATCATAATTGTATCAGAATTTTTCAGAAATGCATTGCGATTGTATTATAATTGTATTTGTATCATAATTATTGCAAGAATTGTACTATAAATGTATATTTATTATATATTTAAATTTAAGGATTAAACTGTACCCCCCCCCCCAATTCTCCATATCATTCAGCTTAATTATCCTCTATAATCATAATTTTTTTCCTTCAAAAAGTCTTAAAACGTGTACTATTTACCAAAAGTACAGCCTATAGCTTTATACCAAATAATCATAGTATCTCACAATTGCAAACTTGTTTATTGCTTCAGCTTTCTAAAAGTCTAAGTCCTCTAAAGTAATTGTAAGATGATGGATTATTCCTTTTATCCTAGCATTTATTTTCTGTTTAAGTGGTCCACTTGATTTATATTTTATACATTAACAAAATTCAAATGGATCCAAAAAAATTTAAATTATATGATAATTGTATCAGGTTTGTTTTAGAATTATATAACAATTGTATCAAAATTGTATGTGACTTGGATATGATATATCAATACCAAAAACAATACTTGATACAATATTAATACAATTATAATATGATGTTATATTACAATTTTTAGTGTAGTGATTAAAACTTGAAGAAGATTAAGATCATAATTGTATCAGAATTTTTCAGAAATGCATTGCGATTGTATTATAATTGTATTTGTATCATAACTATTGCAAGAATTGTACTATAAATGTATGATAATTGTATATTATTACGATCAGTTGTAAGTTTCAGTATTTTAAAAGGCGTTTTCAGGCCGAGCCCAGGGGCAAGCCCTAGGGCGAGGCGCACCAAAAAACATCCTAAGGCGATGGTGTGGGAAGAAAGTCTCAAGAGTGTACGCCCAACAATCGGGGCGTACGCCCGAGTGTTTGAGGTGCGTTTTTTTAGTGAGGCGTAAGCCTCAAAGACTTTCTCAAAATTAAAACAAAATTTATTGGATAAATCCTTTATATAATGCCCAAATTCTCAAAAGTTTTAAAAAGAAACTGAAATGTATTAAATTTAAAAGTCAAGACCTTTTTAATTGATTGAGTCCTAATTCATGGTCTTTTCCAATTTTTTATTTTGTTTGTTAGTCTGCTAATATCTCCCAAAAGCAATAAATATTCAATTTTTTTTTTTACAAATACAAAGAGAACTCCATTCTCCTTCATAGCAAGAAGTTCAAAGTTCAAATTGCAAGTAAATTAGTCATCCTTTTTGTTCCTCCATGTAGAAATCTTTATTCTTTTCGACTCAAGTTACTTGTGCTTGTAAGTAACGTATAATAGATTGTTTTGATTAGTTTTTTGTGGGGATGGAGCACACATATATATAGTTTTATTCAATTTTTATGCAATTTTACCTGTTTATAAATATTAACTGTCATTATATTATTTTATAAAATATTAAAAATTAAATACCTATGGGGCTTACGCCCCACTGAGAAGCCCCGCTGAGGCATATGTAAAATATTTCGCCTTACGCCCACGCCTTTTAAAATACTGGTAAGTTCGTGACCAATTTCATAGTTTGTATCACAAATATATGATAATTGTATATTAATTTATTAGTATTATATCAGGTATGCTTCTCGGTATTAATGTGATAGGTACAAGTTAGTACAATTATATTTTTAGGCATTGATGTATTTGATACAATTCAAATACAATTATAATACAATTATCATACAATTCATGTTATATGTGTTTATCGGACAGGTTGGACCGAGTTGGTCACGAAAAAAATAGCACGAACGGACAGTGGGTCTGGCTGGTTAGTGGGATGGGGTTTCGGGCTAGTAATCGATTGGGAAAATTCAGAATCTATTGGGCCCATCCATGTTTGAGCTTATCCGGTTCGAACCGAGCCGAGTTTATATATATATTTTGGTTTATTATGTTTTTTTATTCAATGTAATTGATACTTAAGTGTTTGCAAACTTTTAAATAATAAAATAAGTATTTTAAGACATAAAATTAAACTTTTAAATTTATTAAATTTGAAATTTGAATTTTAAAATTTGAAAATTGAAATTAAGTGGCTACATACAATTATTTAATAAGACCAATATATAAGGATCAAACTTCAGATGCATTCATTTCATATTTTCACTGCATAATAATACTTCAAATTAATTTACAAATTTTATTTTGATTTTCTTATTTTTGAACTTGCAAATTAAAAGTTTACAACAATAATAAAAAATAAGAAAAGGTACATCACAAGTTTTTGCATCATTTTTGTAAGATCTTCCATGTCAACTTGAGGTTCTTGATTTTCGGCGTTTCTTGAATCGGAACCATAAACTATTATATATCCAATTTCTTGGTCCTTTGGTTCATCTACCTCTTCACGCCCTTGATTTCACCGTTTTTTCTGATCCTATCTAATTGTAACGACACTACTGGTCGTTTTGAGCATTTGCACTTCGATCGGTTGTTTATAATCGTGAGTAGCTCCGTATGATGTATTTTGACTTATGTGAATCGTTAGTTTTGATTTTCAGGTTATTCACGACAAACTTGGAAGAATGATTCTCAACTAGGGAGCTTTAAATTTGAAGAGAGTTGACCGAGATTGGACTTTTTGATATCAGAGTCGGATTTTAGTTACGAAGTTGGAGCACCCGTAATGTCAAATATGACTTGTGTGAAAAATTTAAGGTCAATCGGACGTGATTTGATAGGTTTCGGCATCGGTTGTGTAAGTTTGAAGTTTTAAGTTCATTGATTTTTGGATTGAAGTGTGATTCGTCGTTTCGATGTTGTTATGTGTGTTGTGAGGCCTTGAGTAAGTCCGTGTTATGATATGGGACTTTTTGGTATGTTTGGACGTGGTCCCGAGGGGTTCGGGTGGGTTTCGGATATATTTGAGTTGTGTTGCGCTCGTTTTTTTTAATGTTTCGACGTTGTTTTTTCAAACATAAATGGTACTACATTAATCAAATGAGCTTCAATTTCTGTTTTTATTGAAACATTAGATCCTTATCGTAACTATAGAACTATAGCAAAAAGAATCGTCTAATTTGGATATCGTATAAGGAGTTTATGGTCATTTTACTAAGAATTGGGTTGCCAGATTAATTACGAATTTGCCACTGACTTTGTATTTAAAATTCTGCTCTATTTCCAACTATTGAAACCAACATATCTCCTTCAATATAAGGTCAAATGGAGTGATTCAAGATCCTAACTTGACTAGAATTTCACAAGGAATCCAATGGAGTTATCAAAAGCGAGTTTCGAGATCATTTGGCTCAAGAAACGAGGCAGAACAGTGTTAAAACGAAGGTTTTGTTCACTTAACATATTTTGAGTTGGGGAGCTCGGAATTGGGCAATTTTTACTTTATGAATTGGGGTAATTGTTCTCTACTCGATTTTAGTTATACTCCATGAATCTATCATCGATTTTAGCTTTTGGTTGATAAATTTTAAAGAGGAAATTTGGGGTTTTGGCCTAAAGTTTCATAATATAAATTTTTGAGTTTTGAACATCGATTTGAGGTCAGAATTGAGTGAAACTAGTATGGTTGGACTCGTAATTAAATGGATTGTAGGATTTTATGAGTTTTGTCGGGTTCCGATGCGTGGTCCCAAGTGTGATTTTTGGCCGGATTTGGGATTTGATTTAGGATTCGATCTTTATCATTTGAAATTATTTCCTTGGGGTTTATTTGATGTGTTTGAGATGCTTTTGGATAGTTTTGAGCCGTTCAAATGTCACTACGCGCGTGATAATATTTTTGGAGCATCGCTTGGCTTGCTCGGTATTGTAATTGGCTTGTTCGAGGTAAGTGTCTTGCCTAACTTTGTTGAGAAAATTTTTCCTCCTAGTTGACATTGTTTGCTACATGCGGGGGTGATACATATATGAGGTGACGAGCGTATATGTATGTGTCGGGGTTAATCATACTCGGGGGTAGATTATGTTATATTTGTGTTTGTAAAACTTCGTGACCTTCCTGTTTCATGCCTTACTTGACTCTTAAATGCTAAGAACATAATATTAGATGATAGAAATCAAGACTTAGCTTATTATAACTTGATCAAACTTGATGGAAATGCTGAGAATACATTGATGTGTCTAATTCGGTCATCTCTATGTGAAATCACTATTACATTACTACGACCGATATTCTTGAAATACTAGACTCTATACTTGTGTAATGGATCATTTGCGAGATTTGTGAAAGTATTTGAATAATACAGTTCTTAAAGGTTGTTGAATCATTGTTGGCTTGGAAAGTTTTGATTTGGAATTAGTTTGGAATATCCGTTAAAACACTTTCCTCGATGTTATTCATACTTCCGGCCTTGTCATTTTATTGATATTCATATGCTGGGTAAGGAAGAGTGTAAAGCACGAAGGGTGATGCCGTGCCATTTTGTATATATTATCATGTGAGGAAGAGTGTAAAGCACGAAGGGTGATGCCGTGCCATTTATTATATATTATCATGTGAGGAAGAGTGTAAAGCACGAAGGGTGATGTCGTGCCATTTTATATACATTATCACATGAGGAAGAATGTAAAGCACGAAGGGTGATGGCGTGCCACATTATTGAGAGTAAAAGTATGAAGGGTGATGTCATGCCATATCATTTGAGAATAAAATCACGAAGAGTGATGCCGTGCCATATCATTTGAGAGTAAAAGCACGAAGGGTGATGTCGTGCCATTTCATTTATATTGTTATGCTTGTATGTTATCGTAAGGTCATGGCACGATGGGTGTTTCCGTGCAGACGAGGATGAGGGACATGCATTATGTTTGATATTAGTCTTCCGTGTATACATTCATGTCTTTACCTTGAACTGTTATTGTTATAGATCTGATGTGAGCTGTTGTTGTTGTCCTGTCATTGATCTATATCTCAATTTTTGTTGTGTTGCTCATACCTTTTACTCGCTTAACTTGTAAATACCATGTTTATTTCTTGCTTTTATAATTATGCTCACGTCGTATCTATTCTGTTGTACTTTAGTATAAGCCTTCCACCATGCTAGCCATTTATGCTCCTATTTATCAATTTGTAAAGATTGTGTGTTTCCTTCTTATTTGTTATATTTGTACGTGGGCCTCCAGTATGCTAGTTAATTGAAGTTGATATTCCTTGTTTTCCAATTGTTGTTATTATTCACGTGCTTTCCGCTTAGTCTTTTACTCCGCCCACATGTGTATCCTTGTTCGTTGTTTTTACTTGCGTATTTCCTACTTTATAATTCTTGTTATCAATATTTCTGTCATTTGGTTGGTTCTGTTACTCGTACATTTGGGAGGATGAGTTGAACGCACGAAGGGTGTTGCCGTACTAAATGGTTTGTCACAAAAATCATTTTATATATGGTGAGGCAGAGATAGAAGCACGGAGGGTGTTACCATGCCGTTTGACTTGATATCTTGGATATACTTATCATACTAGGAAAGACTGTAAATCTTCTACTGTGATTCCTTTTAGTAATTGTTGAATGTCTCGCATAGTTATATATAGTACTTTTATCTTTTATGCTTTGAACTGCTTTTACTATTAATCTAATGTACATGTTACAACAATAAACATCTTTTAACTAAAAGCCTCGTTACTACTTCGACGAGGTTAGAAAAATACTTATCAATATATGGGGTCGGTTGTACTGATACTACACTTCTGTACGATATGTACAGATTTCTGGAGCGGAGCTGCTAGTGATGTCAGGTGTTGATGCAGAAGATGTTCGTGCATTCCCGGTATAACTGCCTCTTATCCTTGGTAGTTTAGATTTTACTATTCTGTTTATGTATCATTCAAATAGAGCGTATATTTATTTGTAGCAACTTTGTAAATTTCAAGTCTTAGAAGCTCATGAGTCGTACTACCAGGTATTGGGTAATTATAAATGTTCAGTTATCTATTCTTTATTTTTTTATAATTTATGTTGAGTTATATTGTTTGTTAGTTGGCTTACTGATGGGTTTTTAATGACTTAACCTTATGCTTCTTATATTTTGATGATCTGACAAACTTGTTGTAAAGAATCAGATATAGAACCTTGTCAGCAGGATACATATCTCATGTGAACTGTTCAAAGTCTGAAAATCAGCAAATGGATGAATAACCACAGGGAGGAACACAATAGGGACCTGATGCGTTGGTCCCTTAGAGTTCTCCGACAAAAGAACAAGTAAGTGACTATGAAATCAATATAAAGAGAAACACAATAAGGACCTGCTCCCTTGGGGTTTTCTGATAGAAGTACAGGACAAGTGCACAGCTAGAACGTAGCAGAAGAAAGTGACCATCTGGAAACTATTACAGAAGAGGAACACAACCAGGACCTGATCCGTTGGTGTGTCCTGACAGAAGTACAAAGTCCATTATCCAGCTGGAAAGCAACTGCCCAGAAGTGGCTATGCAGACAGTGCAGTAATCACTTCTCACTGGGAAGAAGTACACCAAGAGTTGACATCACTATCTATTATGATATCTTTTGTGATAAAATGACCTGGTGCAAGACACACCATTCTTTGTGCATTCAGTGATTTTTGTAAAAGAAGAAAAAGCATTCATCCTGCATCAAGGTCACTGGTTTGTCAAGAACAAGAAGACAACTCCACTAAGGATCAGTTTCTAACCAAGTTTTATGTATGTCCATAGTTGAGTTGTAATATTGTTTATTGTTTTGCATTGTAGTTCCTAATTTGCTTTCTTAGAAGCGTTGTCTTAGGAACAAACCAAATTCGTAAACTTTAGAAGTTTATGTTGTGATTAGGAATAGTCATAAGTTAAATCCTCTGTAACATGGCGAGTTATAGAGTGGCTTGTGGTAGTGCATCACAAGTTAGTTTAAATCATTTGCAATAGGGAGTATTGTAAAGTGGCTTGTAATAAGTACATTACAAGTTAGTTGAGTTTAAAGCCTACAGGTGTAGGTCGTGGTTTTTTTATCCCCTTGTGTGGGATTTTTCCACATAGAAAATCTCTGGCCTTCTTTACATTCAGTCTTTACTGCATTCAACGTATCAGTCGCATAGAGGACCATGTACTCTATAGTTTGGTGGACTCATATAAGCTATCAATTGATATCATAGCATATTTCTCCTATCAGGCTAACACCTAGGAGGAATCCTCAATGGATGCTCCACCAAGCTTTGAAGAAGGACAATCAACCAATAGACCTCCCAGATTCAATGGTCGATACTACGAATGGTGGAAGACCAGGATGCATGATTTTATTATGGCAGAATTCAGAGCTGTGGGACATCATTTGTGATGGTCCACATGTTCCCATGAAAAAACTTGAAGAAACAGGACTATTGGTGCCCAAAGGGAGAAGAGAGTACAACGACATTGACAGAAAAGCTGTAGAAAAGAACTATCGTGCCAAGAAAATCTTGATGTGTGGCATAAGACCTGATGAGTACAACAGCGTATCAGCTTGTGATACTGCCAAAGAAATATGGGAAGCCTTGCAAACTGCACATAAAGGAACCACTCAAGTCAAACAATCCAAGATCGACATGCTCACCACTGAATACGAGCTCTTCAGGATGAAGGATGATGAGTCCATACAAGATATGCACATCAGATTCACCTCCATCATAAATGAACTTCACTCACTTGGAGATGTCATCCCAGAAACAAGCTTGTAAGGAAAATTCTCAGTGTTATACCTGGATCTTGGGAAAGCAAGGTAAATGCCATCACTGAAGCTAAAGATCTATAGACTCTGACCATGGATGAGTTGATTGGTAATCTGAAAACTTACGAGATGAAAAGAAAGAAAGACAGTGAAAGAAGAGAGCCTAAGAAGGAAAAGAACCTGGTGCTTAAAACTGAAATGAGTGATTTAAGCGATGAAGATAGTGACATGACCTATCTTACTAAGAGATTTCAAAAAATGGCTCGAAGAAATGGTGGCATACCAAAGTGGGGCAGTTCAAGTAAAACAAGGAACAATGATCTCTGTCACGGATGTGGAAAGTCAAGGCATTTCATCAAAGACTGCCCACTCGCGAAATAGGAGCAATACAAGCAAAATCCTGACAAAGCAGGAAAAAGAAACCTGGTTCCAGAGAAAAGATTCAATCAAAAAAGTGCTGCAGACATTATCGTTAAGCAGGCTCTTGCTGCTTGGGGAGATTCCTCAAGTGAATCCAAAAGGGAATCAGATGCATAAAATAGTCCCATGATAGTAGTGGAAACTGAAGCAACGAAGTACGATTCACTATTCGCGCTGATGGCTCAGTCAGATAATGATGATGAAGAAGATGAAGATGATGAGGTAAACTTCAGGGATGTTTAGAGAAATCTGAAATCCTATTCTTCTAAGAAACTAAAGTCTTTATCAAATGTCTTAATTGATTCTTATTACAACCTTGTAAATGATAAGGAGACCCTGACCATAGAACTAGGAGAGGTTAAACAATCTAGAGATGATCTAGTGGGATGTGTAGTGGACTTAGATGAGACCATAACTAATCTTGAACTAGAGAAGGAGGCCCTAAACGAAAAAATAACTAGTGTGAAAAATGAGAGAGACGATATGATGGTAGTAGTTGTTGATCTAAAAGAAATAATAGAAGGTCTTAGCAATAAGAAACACACTTTAGAAGAAAAAATTTCCTCTAATGAAGAGGAAAAGGATGACCTTCTAGTGATATGTGTTGATCTAGAGGAAACCATTGAGGGACTTAATAGAGAACACACGAATGTAAGTCTTGTGAAAGGGAAGAAAGTAGCCAGTAAGTCGCACATCTTGCTGGAAAAAGAGTTAACTACTGTAAAAACTAGTCTCTGCAGTGAACTTGAGAGGAATCAACAACTCCAAACTGAGTTGGAGAAAGTAAGAAATGATCTTGAGAAATCCTTGAAGTGGACCTGGTCCTCAGATGCTGTTACTGCCATGTATCTCAACAATAGTGGGAACAAGCAGGGCATCGAGTTCCAAAGGGAGAAAACTCCCTACAACCCACACAACAAGTATGTCACTGTATCTGATAACTGGCTATGTACCCACTGCAGAAACAATGGGCATTTTAAAGAAAATTGTCAGGCCAGGGTTCAGTCTGCTCAGAAGAACGAAGCGTTTATTGATAGAGTGACTACTAGCAAAGAACTAGGTACCACACGCAAAAAGCGGATACTGCCTGCGTTGACTAGGAGATCCCTCATTCATCCCTTTTATAGTAACAAGGGACCCAAACTAGTTTGGGTTCCTAAATCTAACCCTTGATGTGCATGTGCAGGGAGCAGTGAGAGCAAACAGACTGCGATGGACTACGGACAGTGAATGCCTAAAGCACGCAGCTGAAAACATCATGAAATGCTTTTCACTGAAAGCCCTGCAGGAAGGGAATGTATCCTTGTGAAGAAAGTAAAGGGTATATTCTCAGTAAATGAAAAGGCAGAAAGGTTCCTTTGGCACTCGAGTAGGAAAATACGGAACTGGAAAATGATGCATGGATAGTGCTCATCGCCTATGGAATCACCAAAAATTCTAAGCAAAAAGAATGAACACTAATCTCATCTTGAGAACAGGTGTCGAACCAGGTCCTCCCTAAATTAAAACTCGCCAGGAACTGCCAATTGGAAGAAAATGCCTTGCTCTTGACAACAGGAAGGATCAGCTTGGGAAGAAAAATGCAAAAAGACGAGTAAAGGAATGTTTTGGGGAAACAACCCACTAAACAAGGTCAAAAGGTCTCCAACAAAGGAAGCACTAAATAACAGGAGATGCTCATGGGGTATTCCACAAGACACTCCCCCTTGTCAAGAAAGAAAATGTGAGGATTAATATGATGAACCAATCCTATCTTTGGGAAATATCTGAGGCTTCAAATCAGGAGGATAATAAAGTGAGCAAGATAAAGGAGACTAGCTAAAGACAATGCAACATCATTCTCCATGCCTCACAAAGAACCTGGTACGCTACTTGCTACCATTGAAGCTGAAGGAAGAAGTAAAGATGCAGCTCATGGCATTACACAAGAAACAGTACATAAAGTGTGGGAAAATCAAATTAACCTCCATATTTCTCTCTTCAACCAACTTCTATCTCAAATTGGAAAACCAAAGTACGCATGTGATGATTCATGCCTCATCTTCTGGGAGACAAGGAAGCAAAACAAAATGACCTCATCAACAGCCGGAGAGAAATTGCAAACACATTGAAGGGTAAGATCCTCTTCTGAGGGTCAATATGAAGAAGCGATCGATTTATGGAAAACATTGCAAAATAGAAGATCAAACTCCAGATATTTGCATCAAAGCCTCAAGTAGAGAATATTTTCGATAAATCGAGGTGAAGACGAGGTTACAAGAATCTAATAAAGAACCTGATTCTCCATCTGTCGTCTGTGTTAGCCACTTTCAGGTAAAAGTAGCTAAAGTGTTTTCTGACCAAGCTTAACTCACATCAATACTGTTGTAGGTAAACACGCATGACGATCATAGAAGCTAAAGGTACAGTTATGAGCTGCAAGAGGGGAGCTGCTAAAACCTTGTTCAAAAGAGTGCTCTGGCATCAGGTTCTTGTATCTCAGGTTAGTAGTAATGTGCTTAATTTTGCATGACGTTTCTAAACAAAAAAACATAAATGTTATGTAATTCAGCTGCCACATCGTCCAACTTTTCAAATGTTTGTGTGTTATGTCTTGTCCGTCAAATCCTCTCATCTCCTCTGCACGATAACACTTCCCCACAAACCTACCGCCGTTTTAGGACTATTCAAAACATGTTTCCCTATCCACTCATCATTAGCCCCTCTTCCAATAAAACTTCTCTTCCCTCCCACGACAAGTAATGAACCTTCATCTTTGTCGCATAGCTAGGACTTTCTCTTCATCTCTCTCTTTCTTTATCTACTCATCTACCAAGTGCTCATCTAACGGCGATTGAACAATTGTCTTAGTCTACCACTTCTAGCACCGCTCCCACTTCGTTGCTTTCCTTGAAATCAACCCCAGAGAGTCACTATTTCACACATTTTACCATTTTATCCACTCCTGTTTTCTTCTTCACTCCTATTGTCTTCCCATTTCTGGTAAACCCTGTATACCATTATTTTGAGAACCTTATGTCCAATCAATCCTATGATCTCCTCAAAGAACATACAGAAGGTTTTACTCCTCATGCTTCAGAAGCCCATGAGGATGATCCTGACCAACATATAAACTCCTCCATGTTGGACTTAGTGACTCTTAGGAGTCATCTGAAAAAGAAACAACTCACAACATCATGGCTATAGCTGCTGAAAACCTGATGAATGAAGAAGCTTATCTCTCGTCTGAGTATCAGGGGGAAGAGATTTCACTTCTAGAAAATGCAAGAACTACAGAACTCCTAGAGTCCTTGGATCATGAGATATTCCAGAAAAGCCTTCTGATGAACCTGTTTCTCTTCTATGCAATCTTACTCCTGTACCTCCCATTCACTCCAAGCTCTTAGAGTCTTCCTCCAAATCACTCACTATCAGGTCACTATAGCAAGAGAGCTCTGAATCCTCATTTCAGAAAAATAAGAGGAGTGTCAAGCCAAGAAAAAGGAAGAAAACGAATCCAAAGGATTTCATCAAGAGTGGGTCAGTAAATCAAGTAGATAAAGATGCTTCCAAGGAACCTAGTAACTCAGTACAACAATCTGTGACAGCTCAACAATCTATGGAAAAGGCATTCGCTGAAACTGTTGAGAAACAGAAAGGTTCATCTGTAAAGTACAACAGCAAGTCTAAACGAAGTTAGACTAAGCTAGCAGTGTCTGAAAATAATAATGTGGGATAGAAAGTTGGAAAGGAAAGTCTGCTGAAGGGTGTAGCAAACAAAAAAGTGAAAATGTGAAGGAACCTGGTCTAATAAGGTCCATGACCTACGATGGTGGTCTTTGGCAGCAGAAATTAAGAACTCAGAAAGTGTTGTGGGGACGTACATTTGATCTAGCAATTTCGGATATGACAGGGATACGACAAATTCTGGAGATTGTGGAATTTCAACAATGGTAACACTTGTTTGAAGAGAGAATGTCTCTGGTGTACGAAAGTGCAGTACAAACTTTTTATGCATCTCTTTTCACTGTTGAGGGGGATCACATCTGTGCGCTTGTAAATGGAGTAGACATTGTACTCAACACTTCAACATTGGGAAAGGTTCTCAGAATTTTGTGTGAAGGTATGAACTCAGTTAAGGGTGTTTGTAAAGTAAACTTTCGGAGAGCCATCATGAAAGAACAAGCTATTCAACAGAAGGAACAAGTGCATAAGAAGGTACTGCTTCCTGAGTACCAACTTCTCTTTGAACTGGTCAATAAAGTGCTCTTACCACGTTCTGAGAGGCGCTCTATTGCTACAAGATCGGACATGGTCCTAATGGAAGCACTTGACGAGTTTATTCCAATCAATTTGCCAACCATCATGATTGATCATATGCAGAAGGTGGCGAATTTTAAGGGTGGAAATCATGGATTACCTTATGGCTTTCTCCTAACTCAAGTGTTCAAATTCTATAAGGTCCCCTTAGGGAATCCTAGAGTGGGCACACGTAAGCAGCCCTTCTCTAAGACCACTCTAGAAGAATGTGAATGTATAGAAAGAGTTGGTGAAAGCATCTCAACTATTTCTTAGCTGATTAATGCTCAAAATGTAGCTTCTGAGGAAACAAGAAGGCTGAGGGCTCGAAATGTCATTCTGGAAACTCAGCTCAGTTAAGCAGCTAACGGACCTGATTTTGTAAGTAAGGAGGTTACACGACTGTCAAATGAAAATGAGAGACTTAGGGCTCAATTACTTGAAGAACAACTGCCTGGAAATGCTAGACTGGACCTGGTTTTTAGAACCATTGTTGTCTCTTCCTCCAAGCCTCCTTCCCTTAGTGTCCCCTAGGATCCTATTTGTGTCCAGCTATTTTTGCTCAAACATCCTGTGGTTGCTGTTTTACTTTTTTTTGTGATGGCATGATGAACTTAACCATTACTGCTCCTGATTTGCTCAGTCCAATGTAAACATTAATGAAACAGCTTCCCTTTCATTGCTTGTACAATACTGTGTTCCTCTGGCTTCTATTTTCTGTCATGTCGTGTGCATATATGTGGCACGAGCTAGCTGTGTTAAACTTCTTTATGCTTATTACCTATTTGTGCTCTTCGACATACTAGTTGCTCTTTTTAATGATTCCAAAAGGGGGAAAAGGAGAGGCGTCGCGGGGGTAAGTTGAGGGAGTACTATGCCTGTAATCTGAGGAGGGAGATCTTAGATTAAGAGGGAACTGCTGGCATCTCATCTGGTTAATTATTAATTCTGATCTAAACAAATGCTTTCCATGCCTAAGTTTGTCATCATCAAAAAAGGGGAAATTGATGGGTTTTTAATTACTTAACCTTATGTTTCTTATGTTTTGATGATCTAACAAACTTGTTGTGAAGAATCAGATAGAGAACCTTGTCAGCAGGATACACATCTCATGTGAACTATTCAAAGTCTGAAAATCAGCAAATAGATGAACGACCATAGTGAGGAACACAACATGGACCCGATGTGTTGGTCCCTTAGAGTTCTCCGACAAAAGAACAAGTCAGTGACTGTACGAAATCAATATAAAGAGAAACACAACAGGGACCTGTTCCCTTGGGGTTCTCTGACAGAACTATAGGACAAGTGGACAGCTGGAACGTAGCAGAAGAAAGTGACCATCTGGCAACTACTACAGAAGAGGAACATAACCAGGACCTGGTCCGTTGGTGTGTCCTAATAGAAGTACAAAGTCCATTATCCAGCTGGAATGCAATTGCACAGAAGTGGCTATGCAGACAGTGCAATAGTCACTTCTCACTAGGAAGAAGTACACTAAGAGTTGACATCACTATCTATTGTGATAAAACAACATGGTGCAAGACATACCATTCTTTGTGCATTCAGTGATTTTTGTAAAAGAAGAAAAATCATCCATCCTGCATCAAGGTCATTGATATTTAAGCTCGAATTCTTTAAACCCTGAACCAATGGTTCTGGGTTACATTATGATCCCCAGCAGAGTCGCCAGAGCTGTCGCACCTCCTTTTTGCCGCGCCCGCGGGGCGCGTGGGGAGTTTTCTCCAATTGAAGGACAGTCGAAACGGGATTTGTTTATTTGTTTTAGAGTCGCCACCTGGGAATTTTAAGGCGTCCCAAGTCACCAATTATAATCCCTGAATCGAGGAGAATATGACTCTGTTTATTATTCTGCGAACCAGAAATCCTGAGTAAGGAATTCTATTAATTCGGAAGAAGGTGTTAGGCATTTCCGAATTCCGTGGTTCTAGCACGGTCGCTTAACTGTTTTTATTATTGGCTTAATTATCTTGATTTTTATTAAATACTTTTTGTTACATGATTTTTCTACCGCTTTTACTTATTGTGGTTAAGAACCCTTCTTTGAATCGAATTACGCGTACGTATATTCGTTTTATAAATAAAAAAAATACGGAATTGTGTCACGCGTACGTGTACGCAATAACTTTTGATAATATAATTACTGAGCAATCATTTTTTTTCGAAATTGTGTCGAATCAAGAATATTTGTTTTTCTGAATAGTGAACTGTACATCTCGGTTTTTTATGAAATTGATTTAACGCCTTTGGAAAAATCCTTTTTATTAAATATTCATTCGAAATTGCGCGTACGCATAATCCGAATTTAGCTTTTAAAAATATAATCAAGGTACGCGAACGTATCCCTAATTGCGCGACATATTTGTAATGATATTAGGGATTTTTCCATAAATTGTTTTATTATATTATGAGAAATCTTCATTTTTAGATATCATTAATTCTTGAAAAAGAATTCACAATTTTTGAATGTTGCCCATTGATTATAATTTCCACATATAACATGTTTATCCAAGACTATTCAAATTCAAAGAAAAAATATGATTAATACTATTTTTAAACAAATATGACATATATATATATATGCCAAAGGATAAATTGCATATGAAACTGAAAATAAATGATTCATAAAGGAAGGAAATATTTTCCGAGAATTTTTATTATTTACTTAATGCAAATTCTACTTCTAATTATCATTGATATGAAATGTGGCAATTTATGCTTATACATCTCTTTTCATTCTTATATGCTTGCTTTTAATCTAATAGGCCTAATTATTTGGTTAATTTGTTTTATGAAGGTAGATAGACATCGAGCTATAATGGCCGAATTATTATACAAGTTAATTTAATAAAATTACCTTACATGTAACTTAATTGTATATCGTATTCATAACGTATTGTAATAAGCTACATCATATCGCCTTTCGCCCACTTTTATACACACATCTATTATTTTATCGACATCACCATCTTAACCCTATGTACCAATAAATATCACTACTATAGTTATCTTGGCACTTCTACATCACTTCTTACTTAACCAACAGCAAAATTTAAATAATGACCAACATTCATACCATATTCCCTACTTTGACAATTTAATATGATTAAACTAATGAGATAATGAGCTAATGTTATTACAAATCTTTATACGAACTTTCAAAGTAAGACAATTAGCTCATAGCTATCAAATTGAATTCACTACTAATTAACTAACATAAAATAAAAATGAAATTTAAATTGATGAACTCGACAAATAAGAAACAGAATTTCAATTCAATCTTCGTTTATCCGCCATATTGAATCTCTTTCCAACATAGAATTTAAAAGGATATGTACCTGGAAATGGAGGTAGAAGTAGTAAGTTTCAGCAGTTGCAGCAGTAACAAAATCAACAGAATACCAGTTTTTCCACAGATTTGAACAATAATAAGACCCGAAGAACCCAGATGAATAGGGACAGAAACTTGAGAAAAATTTTCAGATTTCACCGAACAATATTCACAAGCAAACAACAGACAGATTCTAGAAAAAGTAACATTTTTCAGATTTTTCAGTTTCTTTCCTGTTTTGGACTTCTTGTTTCTGATTTTTCTATTTTTGTTGCTGTATATCTGTGTGTGTGTGTGTGACTGCCCTCTTGTTCCTTCAAAACTCTCCTCAAAAATTCTCTAGGGTCTTAAAAACTCTCTTATGAAAACTGATCCTAAAATCTGTTTGCTTTCCCAATTTCACACTCTCTTTTTCTCTTAAAACTATTAAAGACTGCCCTCTTAAAATTCCTTCCAAACTCTCCTAAAAATTCTCTAGGGTCTTAAAAACTGATCCCTTAAGGTCTGTCCAGCTCCTGTATTTATACAGGGCTGGTTCTATACTCATTAGTATTGGAGGGACCCTTTATCCCTTTAACAACCAGAAAGTTTCCATTGAAACTTCTTTTTAATACTTTATGTGATCCTAACATGATTTTCAGCAGCCCCATTATCCCTTGTTCCCCCTTTATTACTTAAATATAGCCATTAACATTACATTATAATACACTAGCACTAACACCCTGTTTTTACTGTTTCATTCCCAGAAATGCCCCTGACCTACTGTTATTACTTGAAAAATCAGAACCCACTGTAAAACAGATTCTACAATCTGTATAGACTTAACTATCCTTCTGATTTATAGCTATAACCAATCCTATGACTTTGAGACAGTATATTACATTCTAATAACTGATTGACAAAAACTGCATTTAAATAGGGAATTCTCAACTGAATACTGAATAAAACAACCTTAACATTATACAGAATATGCAGGATTATTTCCACTGGAATTCAAAACTGAATTAAAAGCAAACAAATACAGGAGCATTGTCAATATACTGACAATGTCCTGTTTAGAAAACAACAATACAGCATACATTTGAATTCACTGATTCACAAACAAACATGATTCAATTGACGAGTACTAATCAATTGACTATTTACAACATTTGTCAATAATTAGTCTAAACAATAGAAGCAGACTGTTTCAGTCAACATTTTCAGAAATGAAAGTTCGTAATATAACTAATCGACGAACTTAATCGAGTCGATTACACATATTATAAACAATCACAACCAATAGAAACAATTCACATTCGGATCAAGTAGATAGGTAGGAGACAGTATGATAATAAAAGATGGGAAAATTACACAGACTAAAAAAAACACAAAAATACATGTATAATACACAAAATAAATAGGAAAAAAAATACCTTTGAATCTTTAATTTTATTCCGACTTGAACTCAACTTGGACTTCGGATTTTTGTTTGAAATCAAACTGACCTTAGTCGAAGTATTTTCCACTGAAAATTACTTCGACTAAGGTCGATTAAACCTCAATCTTCATTAAATATGCACGGAATCCAAAAGTTTGGTATTTTTTAGGGTTTCAGGTTCTTGGATCTTAAATCCTAACATTTCAGGGCAGATTCGAAAGGAACCAAACATGATACAAGGGTGAGGGTAGCCTAGGGGTCATTTGGTGTTAATTTGAAACGGATCTGAGTTTGTTCTTTTTTGGTCCGAATCTTCAAAAGAAGATTCGAGAAGTTCAAAGCTGATTCGAACTAAACAAACGATAGATCCATATTCAGGGTGACTAGGGGAAGCTGTGGTGTCGATTTGGGACTGTTAGGTCTAGATCTGAACTTGGCTCGAATCTTCAAATGAAGATTCGAGAACCTCCAGGGAGATTCGAACCAAGCTGGTAACATATTCGGATAGAGGGTGTTCAGGGGGTCCTAGGGTGTTAAATTGGTGACCGGCGGCGTTGATGCCGCCGGGTTTCAGGCGAAGGGGAATAGGGGCGGCTAGGGTTAGAGGTCTGTTTGGAACGATGATGAACAGGAGCGGAGAGGGGGGTGTTTAGTTAGGGGGCCGGGTAAAGGGTTACGGGTTTATATAGGGGAATGGTGGGTGGATATGGACCGTTGGATTAGGCAGGATGGATGGCTGAGATCTATTCACTTAACCAAACGGTGTCGTTTGGTTTAAGTTAGGGGGACGGGTTGAACCGGGTATTGGATCGGGTAAGGGTCTTGGGTTAGGGTGATGAGATCTTGGCCGTTGGTTGTATTTAATCCAACGGCCCTTGATAAGGGGTGACCAAACGACGTCGTTTGATTCTGCTTGAATTGGACCGGACATGGGGCTGTTGGGATTGGGCTGTGAAGGGAATTAATTTGGTTGGGCCTGGATTTAAATCCAGGTCCGATTTTTATGTATATGTATTATTATTATTTTTTTCATTTTTTCTAATTTAAGTTTCTAATTGTAATTATAAAACAATTTTACCTTCACAAAAATATATTAATTACTCTATAACAATTATTTAACACATAGACAAAAACATCAATCACACAGTGAAACATTTAAAATAAAACCAATGCATATTTTTTGTGATTTTATTTAAATTATCTCTTAAATGCATAATTAAATCCTATATTCATGCAAATATGTATTTTATTTTATTTTTGTTTAATTATGACAAAGCAAACATTTTACGGACATAAACAAATTTTTAACATCACGCAAATTCAGAAATTACACAGTAAAAGAAATTTATTTTGATTTATTTTGGAGTAGTTTTTTTCGTAAGGCAAAAATCACGTGCTCACAGCTGCCCCTCTTTGTGCGGAAACTCGAAGAGTTTTCGTACAAAGATAAAGTGAGTGGATACGAGCGATTTTGCCCATTCGAATACTCCGTGGGAAGCATTTTTTAGAAAGATTTGACCGAACCTCTGCTTCAAAGGTTTCCTACATATCCTTGGCTATAAAGGAATCAGGTCAATGTAGTTCGGGAAGTTTTGGGTAACTGGGATTACCGCGGGACTGTGATGTTACTGCTGCTTCGTGCTGCTTTTACTGCTTGCTGACCTCCTTATTAAACCCTACTTTAAAGGAAATACAAAAATTTAAACTAGATTATGGTACATGAATTGTAAAAATCTTATCTAGATCATGCCCTTGCGTTTCTTGTTGTCTTGATATCTTGGTGACTCTTGGGCATTTGGCTTATTCCGTATTCTTTTTCATTATGTTCCGTATTTTCTTTTGGGACTCTTGTTGCTTCTTGCTGGGGATTCTGTTGGACTCCTCTGCTTTATTGATTCTAAATGTGCTTCTTTCATATGAGCGAGCTTTTGATTTCATCACTTCAATTGCATTCCCTTGTTCTTCAGGTGGGTGCCTTGACTGTTTCTTTTCTTTCTTCATCCTCATTCTCCAGGTGGACGCCTGACTCGTTCAATTTTCATCCTCATTCTCCAGGTGGACGCCTGACTTCTTCAATTTCTTTATCCTCATTCTCCAGGTGGACGCCTGATTTCTTCAATTCTTTGTCCTCATTCTCCAGGTGGACGCCTGACTCGTTCAATTTTCATCCTCATTCTCCAGGTGGACGCCTGACTTCTTCAATTTCTTTATCCTCATTCTCCAGGTGGACGCCTGATTTCTTCAATTCTTTGTCCTCATTCTCCAGGTGGACGCCTGAATTTTTCTTTTCTCATCCTCATTCTCCAGGTGGACGCCTGACTTCTTCGATTCTTTGTCCTCATTCTCCAAGTGGATGCCTGATTTCTTCAATTTCTCATCCTCATTCTCCAGGTGGACGCCTGACTTCTTCTTTTCTTTGTCCTCATTCTCCAGGTGGACGCCTGATTTCTTCTTAAATTCTTCATCCTCATTCTCCAGGTGGACGCCTGATTTCTTCGATTCTTCATCCTCATTCTCCAGGTGGACGCCTGACTTCTTAAATTCTTCATCCTCATTCTCCAGGTGGACGCCTGATTTCTTCGATTCTTCATCCTCATTCTCCAGGTGGACGCCTGATTTCTTCGATTCTTTGTCCTCATTCTCCAGGTGGACGCCTGACTTCTTCGATTCTTTGTCCTCATTCTCCAGGTGGACGCCTGACTTTCTTCAATTTCTCATCCCCATTCTCCAGGTGGACGCCTGACTTCTTCTTTTCTCATCCTCATTCTCCAGGTGGACGCCTGACTTCTTCTTTTCTTTGTCCTCATTCTCCAGGTGGACGCCTGATTTCTTCAATTCTTTGTCCTCATTCTCCAGGTGGACGCCTGACTTCTTCTTTTCTTTGTCCTCATTCTCCAAGTGGACGCCTGATTTCTTCTTAAATTCTTCATCCTCATTCTCCAGGTGGACGCCTGATTTCTTCGATTCTTCATCCTCATTCTCCAGGTGGACCCCTGATTTCTTCGATTCTTTGTCCTCATTCTCCAGGTGGACGCCTGACTTCTTCGATTCTTTGTCCTCATTCTCCAGGTGGACGCCTGATTTCTTCAATTTCTCATCCTTATTCTCCAGGTGGATGCCTGACTTATTCTTTTCTCATCCTCATTCTCCAGGTGGACGCCTGACTTCTTCTTTTCTTTCTCCTCATTCTCCAGGTGGACACCTGATTTCTTCAATTCTTCATTCTCCAGGTGGACGCCTGACTTCTTTTTCTCTTTATCCTCATTCTCCAGGTGGACGCCTGACTTCTTTAATTTTCTGTCCTCATTCTCCAGGTGGACGCCTGACTTCTTCAATTTCTTTATCATGTATTTCCTAACACAAATATTGTATTTGCCCCTGTTTTAAATCAAAGAAAACTTCGTTAGTTTAAAGCAGGGTGGTTGACTGGGGTATTCTTGCCGATGGTGATGCTTCTCTTCGTTTCTCTTTGTTGCTTTAGAATGGTTGAAAAGACTGTTTTGTCTTTGTAATTGATTCTCTACTATAAGATTTCCCTCTGTATGTTTTCCTTCAAAACCTTTTTAACTGTAATCATATGTCCCTTCTGACTTTGCTGATCCACTTTTGATTTCACCCTTCTTACACCCATATCTTTTATCTCCCACCTTTCGTGGTTGTATTTTGTAGCCTTGGATCTTGGTAGCATACCTTGACATTCCTTCTTGTTTGTTTGGAATAAAACTTATCTCAAAGTTCTTAGAAAAGTAAGATTATTAGTGACGAAATACGTTGATTTCGACAATTATAAAAAGAAAAATCCAATTTTGGATGACTGTTTGAGAAAGAATAAAAACTTATCTGATTGGAGTTACTGGCACCAATGATCAGGGTATGCATTTTGGATTAATCAATCCAGTCTTTTAATCAATCTCCTTTCAATTGTCTCATTTTTGTTTTTTTTTTGCCAAAATTTTCATAACTCAACTTCATTTTTCATTACACAGACCTGTTGGACTTGTGACGTTTCAAAGAGTTTTCACCAATAAACCTTCCTCATTTGTTCATTCCTTACTCCCTTTTTGCCTTATGGTGCCTACAAAGGTTTTCACCAATAAGACTCTCTCATTTTACTTTTCTCTCAACTTCCGTCGCCTTATGGTGCCCGTTTGGGTTTTCACCTATAAGACTCTCTCGTTTTTACTTTCTTTTCTTGTTTGTACCAGAATGTTATGAACCATCTTCATTTGCTTGACTTAGCATTTTTCTAAGATTGGTCGAAAGGTCTTTTTGGTATGGGGTTAGAAATGGAAAAGCTTAAACAATTTTGGTATGTGTTTGAAATTACAACTCTTGGAATCTTTTCTTATTTCCAATACAATTCTTGCCCCAGTTCCTTGATTGGGGTCGCTTAATGTTTCTTTTTGTACACATTTTATGTATGTTGTGCACCCTATGACCGAGCTGTGAAGCGCCTACGTATCCTTCTTTGAGGAATCAGGTCAAACGTAGTTCACTTCATAATAATGATGATTTTTTTTTAATAATACTTGATTTTATTGATTCCAAGAGAGGGTAGTAAAGAAACAAGTATGGCTCAAAGGGGAAGCAAATGGTATAGTGTTTGGATAGCAGAATAAATTGCCTTTGTCATTCCAATCTTCGAAACAATGCTAAATATAAACACTCAAAAAGTTATGCATAATATCTCTTTACTGCGTCAGAATTGATCGCCATATCTATGCATTTGCCTTCAATGTCTGTTAAGCATAGTGCACCATTTGATAATACTCTGGTCACAATGAATGGTCCTTGCCAATTCGGAGCAAATTTGCCCTTTGCCTCGACCTGATGCGGAAGAATACGTTTCAACACATGCTGACCTACTTCAAATTTCCGGGGACGTACCTTTTTGTTGTATGCTCTTTCTATTCTTCTTTGATATAATTGACCATGGCATACTGCGGTCAATCGTTTTTCATCAATCAAGTTTAACTGTTCTAGACGGGTTTTGACCCATTCATCATCATCAATCTTTGCTTCGGCGATGATCCGAAGGGAAGGAATTTCAACTTCTGCAGGAATTACTGCTTCAGCGCCATATACCAACAAATAGGGGGTTGCTCCTACTGAAGTGCGAACAGTAGTGCGGTATCCCAATAATGCAAATGGTAATTTTTCATGCCATTGTTTTGATCCTTCTACCATTTTCCGAAGTATCTTCTTTATGTTTTTGTTGGTTGCTTCTACTGCTCCATTCGCCTTGGGCCGATATGGGGTAGAGTTGCGATGTGTAATCTTAAACTGTTGACATACTTCCTTCATTAGGTTGCTGTTAAGATTAGCACCGTTATATGTGATGATCATCTTCGGGATTCCGAATCGACATATGATATTTGAGTGGACAAAATCGACCACAGCTTTCTTGGTTACTGATTTGAATGTCTTGGCCTCAACCCATTTGGTAAAATAATCAATAGCTACCAGAATGAATCTGTGTCCATTGGATGCTGCCGGCTCAATTGGTCCAATCACATCCATGCCCCAGGCAGCGAATGGCCATGGTGCCGACATTGTGTGCAATTCGGATGGTGGAGAATGAATCAAATCTTCGTGTATTTGGCATTGATGACACTTGCGTACAAAACTGATACAGTCTCGCTCCATGGTAAGCCAATAGTAACCAGCTCGGAGGATTTTCTTTGCCAACACATATCCACTCATGTGGGGTCCGTAAACTCCTGAATGTACTTCAGACATGACAGCTGTAGCTTGTCTGGCATCTATGCATCTTAATAATCCAAGATCTGGTGTTCTTTTATACAAAACTCCTCCGCTTAAGAAGAATCCATTTGCCAATCGCCTAATGGTCCTCTTTTGGTCTCCTGTGGCTTGTGCGGGATATATCCCCATTCTGATATACTCCTTGATGTCGTGGAACCATGGTTCACCATCAAATTCTTCTTCAACCATATTGCAATAAGCGTGCTGATCGTGGACTTGAATATGTATTGGATCTACATAAGCTTTGTCCGGATGGTGCAACATTGAAGCTAGGGTAGCCAATGCATCGGCAACCTCATTATGGATTCTTGGAATATGTTGGAATTCCACTGATTGAAACCGCTGACAAAGATCATGTAGACATTGCCGGTACGGGATGAGCTTTAAGTCTCCGGTCTCCCATTCTCCTTGAATTTGATGTACCAAAAGATCCGAATCTCCCATGACTAAGATTTCTCGGATACCCATGTCTGCAGCTAGCCTTAACCCCAAAATGCAAGCTTCGTATTCAGCCATATTATTGGTGCAATAAAATCGCAATTGAGACGTAATAGGATAGTGATGCCCTGTTTCAGAAATGATTACAGCTCCTATTCCGACTCCTTTCATGTTGGCGGCTCCATCAAAGAAAAGTTTCCAGCCAGGTTTTTCAATTTGTTCCACCTCGTCGATATGCATTGTTTCTTCATCAGGAAAATGAGTCTTTAACGGCTCATATTCCTCATCGATCGGGTTTTCGGCTAAATGATCGGCCAGTGCCTGAGCCTTCATTGCAGTTCGAGTCACATAGATAATGTCGAATTCCGTGAGCAATATATCTGCCACTTTGCAAGTCTTCCTGTTGGCATAGGCTTTTGAAAAATGTATTTCAACGGATCCAACCGAGAAATGAGGTAAGTAGTATAGGATGACAAATAGTGTTTCAATTTTTGAGCTACCCATGTTAGGGCGCAACATGTCTTTTCCAGATGAGTATACTTAACCTCATAAAGCTGTGAACTTCTTGCTAAGGTAGTAGATGGCCTGTTCTTTTCTGCCAGTGAGGTCATGCTGCCCCAATACACAACCAAATGAATTTTCCAAAACCGTTAAGTAAAGAATCAAAGGTCTTCCTGGCTCTGGCGGGACCAATACGGGTGGGTTTGACAAGTACCCTTTTATTTTGTCGAACGCTTCTTGACACTCATCGGTCCATTTGACTGTAGCATCCTTTTTTAACAATTTGAAAATTGGCTCACAGGTTGTTGTGAGCTGAGCAATAAACCTGTTGATATAATTTAACCTTCCCAACAAACTCATTACTTCAGTTTTGTTTCTTGGGGGTGGCAGTTCTTGGATGGCTTTGATCTTTGACGGATCTAGCTCAATGCCTCGTCGACTGACAATGAATCCCAGCAACTTTCCGGATGGAACTCCAAATGCGCACTTGACAGGGTTAAGCTTGAGGTTGTACCTGCGAAGTCTTAAGAAGAACTTCCTCAAATCCCCAACGTGGTCGGCCTGATGCTTTGATTTTATGATCACATCGTCCACGTATACCTCAATCTCCTTGTGTATCATATCATGAAACACTGTGGTCATTGCTCTCATATAGGTTGCTCCGGCGTTCTTTAAACCGAATGGCATTACCCAGTAGCAATAAGTTCCCCATGGTGTGATGAATGCCGTCTTTTCTGCATCTTCTTCATCCATTAGAATTTGATGATACCCGGCATAACAATCCACGAAAGACCCTATATCATGCTTGGCACAATTGTCGATCAAAATATGTATATTGGGTAATGGGAAATTATCCTTTGGACTTGCTTTGTTGAGATTGCGATAGTCGACGCATACTCTAATTTTGCCATCTTTCTTTGGCACAGGAACGACATTAGCCAACCAAACAGGATATCGAGTAACTCGAATGACCTTTGCTTCCAATTGTTTGGTGATTTCTTCCTTAATTCTCATACTCATATCAGGCTTGAATTTTCTCATCCTCTGCTTGACAGGAGGCACCGTTGGATCGGTGGGCAATTTGTGGACCACTAAATCAGTGCTCAAGCCCGGCATGTCGTCATACGACCATGCAAAAATATCTTTGAATTCTATGAGTGCTTTAATTAACTCTTCTCGGATCTTTGGTTCGAGATGGACACTTATTTTAGTTTCCTGGACATTACTTGTGTCTCCTATATTGACGTCCTCGGTATCACTCAAGTTAGGTTTGATTTTTTCCTCAAAGTGAATTAACTCTTTACTAATCTCTTCAAAAACCTCATCTTCATCATATTCTGATTCATAATCACAATATATTTCTTGAATTAATATTTCGGAACCAGATTGATTTTTAAGACTGGGCTGAGGATTCCTCATGCATGCCATATCACTAGAGCCAGCGTAAAAGGAACTGTACAGAAAAGAAGAAAAAGAAAAGAAAGCTATTAGGAATGATAATAAAAAGGAAACTGCTTTTTATTGGATGATGAAAGATAACAAGGTTTTGCACACTTTAGACCAATTGTAAGATAAACTTTGGTATTACAACCTTGAAATAACCCAAACAAACTGAAAGAAAATCAAAATAAACTACCAAGACTCCTTTCGAATTGGGAGAGGAGTGGCTTCCCAATTATTGAGCTTTGTTTCTGGCCCAACGAATTGAACTTCTGCGTTGCTACACCTTTTTCCGCTTTCCAACATATTCACATCACTAAACAATTTCTCAAACCTTTCAATTAATTCCTTCTCAGGATTGACCCGGGATTTAGGAATTGCTGTTATCGGGCGATTTTTAGCGCCGGTCTTGACAAAAGACTTTGACAGATGTGGTACTGGTTTTGGAAGAACCCACGCTTGGTGTTTCAACTTCCTGGCCTTTATTACGTCGTTGGCGGTGGGTATGAACCCTAAACCGAATGTTCCCCAGTTCTCGGGGAGAGATACTGGTTGTACAATTCCTTGCAGAGATAAGCCCAGACCTTTGCCGGGTATAAAGCCATTCTTCAGCATTTCATAAGCTATCATGACTGATGCAGAGGATATCTTTGGATTCGAAAGGTATTTTCCTTCTGGAATTTTCTCTACCGACACCGTGTCGGACACTTGGTATACCCATGGTCCTTGGTCAATTTCTGTTCCCTCGACCGGTACAATGGTGTTGTTGTGAGCATTCAAACTTTCTTCTCCATGCACGACTATTTCTTGATGATCCCATTCAAACTTGACAGCCTGATATAGTGTTGACGGGACTGCTTTAGCAGCATGGATCCATGGTCGACCTAATAACAAGTTGTAAGAAACAGATATGTCCAACACTTGGAATTCCATTGTGAATTCAACTGGCCCTATAGCTAGTTCCAACACTATGTCGCCAAATGAATCTCTGCTTCCACCGTCAAATCCTCGTATGCAGATACTATTCTTCTGGATCCTCTCCTCTTTAATTTTTAATTTGTTTAAAGTGGAGAGAGGGCATATGTTTGCACTGGACCCATTGTCCACCAATACCCGGGTTACTACGGAGTTTTCACATTTCACGGTGAGGTAAAGAGCTTTGTTGTGCTCGGTACCTTCCACAGGTAATTCATCATCAGCAAATGTAATTCTGTTTGTCTCAAAGATTCTGTTGGCTATTTTGCCCAAATGATTTACAGAGATTTTTTCAGGAACATGAGCTTCATTCAGGATTTTCATCAACGCCAGACGGTGTTCCTCTGAATGGATCAGTAATGACAACAATGAAATTTGAGCGGGGGTCTTCTTTAATTGATCCACAACAGAATAATCATAGAGCTTCATTTTTCTTAAAAACTCCTCCGCCTCTTCTTCCGTCACAGCTTTCTTTGTTGATATTGGATTGTTTTTAGTTTTTCTCAACTCTTCGGGAGTAAAACATCTTCCCGAACGAGTCAAGCCTTGCACCTCACACACTTCTTCCTTGATTTCTTTGCCCTTGTACATTACGGTCACCCGTTCATAGTTCCATGGGATGGTTTTGTTGTTGATGATTGGCAGCTGAATTACAGGTGCAATAATAACCCGATCTATACGTGCTCCTTCCACGAATACAACGGGTTTGTTAGCAACCCCTGGTACTATCACCTTCGGCCTCTCTTGTTTTGCGGCAACTTTGCTCGATGACCCCTCGTTGACTATCATAGACGGTTCATCACCATTTTTGTTATGTTTAGACACCGGCTTCTCCTCCATTAACTGCTTATCTGGCTTGGTTTCATGAGATTTGATCATCATGACAGTTTGTGACGGCTTCTTTGTCTCCCCATCAGCTTGTATGATTTCTATCATGTTAGCCTCTTGATGAACTGGCATTGGATTTCTATTGATATTTGGAGCTTCGGGGGTTTGAACCTCGATTTTATTAGTATCAATCAGTTCTTGTATTGCATTTTTCAAATGCCAACATTTCTCCGTATCATGGCCTGGTGCACCGGAGCAATATTCACAGCTAATGGTGTAATCCAGATTCTTTGGTGGAGGATTGGGTAGTTTGGATTGTATTGGTCTCAGCATGTCTAGCTGTTTCAACCTGTGGAACAGACTAGTGTAAGACTCTCCCAATGGAGTGTAAGTTTTCTTTTTCTGTTCCCTTTCTCCCCTGAATGCTGGCCTATGCCTGAAACTTGGTCCAGGATAGGCTCGTGGGTAAGTATTTGATGTGACAGGAGCACGCCAATTGGTGTGAACAGGTGGCTGATTGTATGCTTGAGCATGGTTAATGGCAAAATGAGGCTCTGAAGGGTGATAGTAGTGTTGGGATGAATCATGGCGGTAAGCTGATTGGCGAGGTCGTTGCTGATTATAGTAAAGCGGTGAACCCCTGGGTCCCGGCCAAATTCCTGAATCAACTACGGCTGCTTCCTCCCTTTTCTTTCTTCCGATTCCTCCTACCCCACCTTGAATAGCTTGAGTAGTTGCCTTAATTGCTGAATATCTCATGATTTTATTTGTCTTGAGGCCTTCTTCCACCATACCTCCCATCTTCACTACTTCGTTGAATGATTTCCCTACCGCTGAAACCAAATGGGCATAGTAAGTTGGTTCCAAAGCTTGGAGGAAGTAGTCTACCATTTCGCTCTCCTTCATAGGAGGATCCACTCTTGCTGCCTGTTCTCTCCACCGAAAACCATACTCTCTGAAACTCTCATTGTGTTTCTTCTCAAATTTGGTCAAAGATAATCGATCTGGGATGATTTCCAGATTGTATTGGAAATGGTATGCGAATGCCTGTGCCAGGTCATCCCAGGTGTACCATCTTCCATGGTCCTGGCGTGTATACCACTCCAAAGCTGATCCGCTTAGACTTTGACTGAAGTATGCCATCAATAATTCATCCTTTCCCCCAGCTCCTCGCATCTTGCTACAGAAACCCCTTAAGTGGGCTACTGGGTCGCCGTGCCCGCTGTATAGGTCAAATTTGGGCATCTTGAAGCCAACTGGCAATTGTACATTGGGGAATAAGCATAAATCTTTGTAGGCTACACTGACTTGCCCACCTAATCCTCGCATGTCTCTGAACGATTGTTCTAGACTCTTGACCTTCCGGAACATCTCTTCTTGCTCAGCATTTTTGGCTGGCTTGTCAATTTCGGTTGGGAGATCAAACTGAGGAGCAGGTGAATTGATTTCGGAGGCTTTGAAGGTGGGCTCCGGGGGTAATATTGGTTGTCTTGGGCCTGAAATGTAGGCTCACTAGGAGATTGGTGAAATGTAGAAGGGGGAGGTGCTACGAAAACAGGAGTCATAGGTGGAGGAAGGTACGGAACTGGTTTTGGAGGTGGAGACTGTGGTGTCTGAGAGGTGGTGCCTCGGTAGTGCTGATAAATGGGGAAACTTGGGGATAGTTCAGTGGTGATATTATCCTGAATTTGGGTCTTTGATGGAGCAGGGTTATTTGGGTAAGATGGGGGTAACTGTCCTGTAGACCAAGCTTGGTACATCTCAGCCATTTGCTGCTTGAGCTTAAACATCTCTTCTTTCATTTTCCCGACATCCATCTCTTCTATCTCCATACCTGTGTCAACATCTGGGATAGACATACTTTCGGGTATTGGTCCTTCTGATCTTGTGTGATAGTGATAATATGCCAGTATACTCTTTAGAGAAACTAACTGCTTGAATTCTGAAAATGAACAAACTTGTTAGTTTTGAGAGTTTAACATATATATAATCACACGTTGAGATGCAATGCTCCTAGACAAATAATCCCTTTCTATTATGCATTCGCTCGGTTGCTTGTGTCGTCCCAGCTTTCTTGAAATTGAAAAATTGTCATTCGCTTTTATTTACTATATATATCTTTATCGTGGTGGTCGAATCTTAGAGATTGCCTACGTATCATGCCAAACATGAATCAGACCTTGCGTAGTTCGGACCAAAGTCAATCATGTTTATTTATTACACAAAGATGGAATTACATTTGCAAACTTTTAAGAAAATAGCTTGAAACACACACACTTAAATCAAAATAAAAGATACAATTCATAACATCTCACAACATGCCCCACTTTCCACTTTTGTTCTCTAATATTGGATTATCTGCTCAATGTGGGGCTTGACCTGGATGGCCTCCCAGCATACGATACATCCTTTCCAACTCCGTTGTTAGATGACGAGCAAAAATGGGTGCATGCTCCGTAAATCTTTCATAATCCATTCCTTGGAAGTTTACATAACTTTGGGATGTGAAGACTGCCAAGTCGTGGATTTGTGCCCTGAAACCTTGGAGACGTTGGTCTTGGTCTTGCAATTGCTGCTGACGAGTGGTAGCTATATCTCTGACACGGTTTTCACGATCTAGAGCTGATTCTAATAGAGCTCGGAGTCTGGCCTGCTCTAATCTTGCTTGCGATCTTTCCTTGTCGAGGTCTTCTTGTTGATATTCTCTGTTGCATCTTCTTGCCTCTTCTAGTTGTGCACGAAGCTGGTCTTCTGATTGCATCCAATAGTCTTTTTCCTTCTTGAATTTAGCCTTGTCTTTTTCGGATTGCCTATCTTGGCGTTCCTTGTTAGATCTGGCTTCTTCGTTTAATTGTTGGATCCTTTCTTTTGCTTTGCTCAACTCCCTTTTGTTTTCCGCAAGAATGGAATCATAATCTTGCATTTTTTCAAAGAGATTGGCGATGGTTTTTTTATCCTTCCAGCTCCTTCTTGGCGTTTCAGAGACTCTTTTCATTTTTTGGAATCGAGCATGAAGATTTTCATTCTCACAAGCTAGACTCTTTTTCTCGCCTTCGGCTTCTTGTTCTTGCAAATCTTTCTCCAAACTGAGGCTTCTTAGATTTTCTTTTAGGGCATGGATAGTTGCTTTGTACCCTTTTTCTTTTTCTCCCCAGATCAACCGCTCTTGGATTTTATCATTGATGTTTTGAACATGGGGTCTTTTTGTTGGCCTTTTTAGCTCGGGTTCTGGTACATCATCCACGCGAGACCGCTTTCCGAACCACCTTGCATATCCAGGATTTATCTCACCCTTGGTAGTGTCTAGGACTTGAGTATCACTTTTCAAGTATCGGCACCCATTCCACATTTGCTGAAGTAAAGCTTCGGGAATAGTGGCTTCTGGGTGTAATTCGATTACTTGCATACTCAAATCTTCCTCATCAGGAACTATTTGATATCTCCCTAGTTGCCTTAAAACTCTTAGTGGTGCATACGGCTGAATGCTTCTCAATCCCAATAGTAGTAGATAACTATTTGAGGTTGACATATGTATTACTTCTCTCATCGGGAGCCATCCCAGAGTCCATTCAATTTGATTTGCAGTTATAGCCTTTAGATGAGATACCCATGCTTCTATCCCTTCTGGAGCTTGATAATCTTTTGTTCTTTACTCATAGCTCTCGATGCAATTAGCTTTGTTCGACCCATACTGTATGATCTTAGGCTGTTGTTGGAGATGTTCAATCACCCACATTTGCAACAAAATTTTGCATCCTTCGAAAACTTTCGCTCCTGATTTGCATAAAGTCAAAGCCCGATAAATATCTGATAGAATGATGGGAACAAGGGTGTGATTTTCTTTAGTGGTGAGGATTTGCACAACTTTTGAGGTGCGAATATCAATTGTTCGCTCTTTATTTGGGAAGACCATGACTCCTAGAAAAGCCACCATGAAAGCAAATCGACGGTGCATCTGCCAAATGTCTTTGTTTTGCTTATTAGTAAGGCCTTTCTCATGAATTTCGAACCCATCTGATTTTCCAAACCTGGAATACAAAAAATTGAAGGAAAAACATCCATTGATGACATTGCTTTTCCTGATTTGACTGCTGATGTTCAGAAGACCGAAGAATCGATGTATTGAAGGAGCCTTTGTGAATATCAAGCTTTGATTTATTAAACTTCCGTCAAAACCAACATAGCCAGCTATCTCCTCTAATGTAGGAGTAAGCTCGAAGTCAGAGAAACGAAAAACATTGTGAACAGGATCCCAGAACGTTACTAATGCCGTAATCAGATCATCCCGAGGCTCAACTTTCATAATGTCCGTGAGATTTCCCAAATGCTTGACGACCCATTTTTGACCGTCTTCGCCTAAATCATACCACCACATTTGAAGCTGACATAGAAATTCCTCCGTACTTGTGGATGAGGGGCTTTGTGTAGTGCTCATTTTGTATCTGAAATTTAATTTTAATAAAGTCAAAATTTATACTAAAAATCATTTTCGAAATTTTTTCTTTTATTTAAAAAAAAATTTTAAAACTATATTTTTTCAAAATTTTTAAAGCAACCCATTTTATTCCTTGCTTCTCACCATGATTTTATTTAAGCTGATCAACAAGCATGTTCGAGGCGAATGAATGCACAAATAACAAGTAGGATGCATCATGATGGTCTTTTAATTTTTGGTTCACCTGTCCTAGACAGACCCAACCCCTGTGTTGAGTCTCCAAGGCCAAATGCATATGATGCAAATATTCGTTCCTACTAGGGATCCGGTACATGGCTGAGTTATTCTAAGTGTAAAACCTTAGGTTGATTGTTCTAAACCTGGCTTACCCAAACGGACAGTTTGAGCCGAAGCGGGGGTAATGTACCGGGAGCACGAAAGTCTGCCCGGCCTAGTTACTTGTCCCAACTCCGTCTTATTTGGTATGACTTTAACAGAAAGGTGGGTCACGCGCACGTGTACACCATAAATTCAGAAGACTCAGAAAGAAGGGGGTTTCGTAGCAGTTGTATATATTCACAATTCAAATAATATTAAAGCGGTAAAAAACATTTAGCATATTAGCATATAAACAGTTGATAATTATATAGTAAATAAAGCCAATAAAAACAGATATTTTAAGCTCGAATTCTTTAAACCCTGAACCAATGGTTCTGGGTCATAGTAACAACTTTGGTTCCCCAGCAGAGTCGCCAGAGCTGTCGCACCTCCTCTTTTCCGCGCCCGCGGGGCGCGTGGGGAGTTTTCTCCAATTAAAGGACAGTCGAAACGGGATTTGTTTATTTGTTTTAGAGTCGCCACCTGGGAATTTTAAGGCGTCCCAAGTCACCAATTATAATCCCTGAATCGAGGAGAATATGACTCTGTTTATTATTCTGCGAACCAGAAATCCTGAGTAAGGAATTCTATTAATTCGGAAGAAGGTGTTAGGCATTTCCGAATTCCGTGGTTCTAGCACGGTCGCTTAACTGTTTTTATTATTGGCTTAATTATCTTGATTTTTATTAAATACTTTTTGTTACATGATTTTTCTACCGCTTTTACTTATTGTGGTTAAGAACCCTTCTTTGAATCGAATTACGCGTACGTATATTCGTTTTATAAATAAAAAAAAATACGGAATTGTGTCACGCGTACGTGTACGCAATAACTTTTGATAATATAATTACTGAGCAATCATTTTTTTTCGAAATTGTGTCGAATCAAGAATATTTGTTTTTCTGAATAGTGAACTGTACATCTCGGTTTTTTATGAAATTGATTTAACGCCTTTGGAAAAATCCTTTTTATTAAATATTCATTCGAAATTGCGCGTACGCATAATCCGAATTTAGCTTTTAAAAATATAATCAAGGTACGCGAACATATCCCTAATTGCGCGACATATTTGTAATGATATTAGGGATTTTTCCATAAATTGTTTTATTATATTATGAGATCTTCATTTTAAGATATCATTAATTCTTGAAAAAGAATTCACAATTTTTGAATGTTGCACATTGATTATAATTTCCACATATAACATGTTTATTCAAGACTATTCAAATTCAAAGAAAAAATATGATTAATACTATTTTTAAACAAATATGACATATATATATATGCCAAAGGATAAATTGCATATGAAACTGAAAATAAATGATTCATAAAGGAAGGAAATATTTTCCGAGAATTTTTATTATTTACTTAATGCAAATTCTACTTCTAATTATCATTGATATGAAATGTGGCAATTTATGCTTATACATCTCTTTTCATTCTTATATGCTTGCTTTTAATCTAATAGGCCTAATTATTTGGTTAATTTGTTTTATGAAGGTAGATAGACATCGAGCTACAATGGCCGAATTATTATACAAGTTAATTTAATAAAATTACCTTACATATAACTTAACTGTATATCGTATTCATAACGTATTGTAATAAGCTACATCATATCGCCTTTCGCCCACTTTTATACACACATCTATTATTTTATCGACATCACCATCTTAACCCTATGTACCAATAAATATCACTACTATAGTTATCTTGGCACTTCTACATCACTTCTTACTTAACCAACAACAAAATTTAAATAATGACCAACATTCATACCATATTCCCTACTTTGACAATTTAATATGATTAAACTAATGAGATAATGAGCTAATGTTATTACAAATCTTTATACGAACTTTCAAAGTAAGACAATTAGCTCATAGCTATCAAATTGAATTCACTACTAATTAACTAACATAAAATAAAAATGAAATTTAAATTGATGAACTCGACAAATAAGAAACAGAATTTCAATTCAATCTTCGTTTATTCGCCATATTGATTCTCTTTCCAACATAGAATTTAAAAGGATATGTACCTGGAAATGGAGGTAGAAGTAGTAAGTTTCAGCAGTTGCAGCAGTAACAAAATCAACAGAATACCAGTTTTTCCACAGATTTGAACAATAATAAGACCCGAAGAACCCAGATGAATAGGGACAGAAACTTGAGAAAAATTTTCAGATTTCACCGAACAATATTCACAAGCAAACAACGGACAGATTCTAGAAAAAGTAACATTTTTCAGATTTTTCAGTTTCTTTCCTGTTTTGGACTTCTTTTTTCTGATTTTTCTGTTTTTGTTGCTGTATATCTGTGTGTGTGTGTGTGACTGCCCTCTTGTTCCTTCAAAACTCTCCTCAAAAATTCTCTAGGGTCTTAAAAACTCTCTTATGAAAACTGATCCTAAAATCTGTTTGCTTTCCCAATTTTACCCTCTCTTTTTCTCTTAAAACTCTTAAAGACTGTCCTCTTAAAATTCCTTCCAAACTCTCCTAAAAATTCTCTAGGGTCTTAAAAACTGATCCCTTAAGGTCTGTCCAGCTCCTGTATTTATACAGGGCTGGTTCTATACTCATTAGTATTGGAAGGACCCTTTATCCCTTTAACAACCAGAAAGTTTCCATTGAAACTTCTTTTTAATACTTTATGTGATCCTAACATGATTTTCAGCAGCCCCATTATCCCTTGTTCCCCCTTTATTACTTAAATATAGCCATTAACATTACATTATAATACACTAGCACTAACACCCTGTTTTTACTGTTTCATTCCCAGAAATGCCCCTGACCTACTGTTATTACTTGAAAAATCAGAACCCACTGTAAAACAGATTCTACAATCTGTATAGACTTAACTATCCTTCTGATTTACAGCTATAACCAATCCTATGACTTTGAGACAGTATATTACATTCTAATAACTGATTGACAAAAACTGCATTTAAATAGGGAATTCTCAACTGAATACTGAAAAAAAACAACCTTAACATTATACAGAATATGCAGGATTATTTCCACTGGAATTCAAAACTGAATTAAAAGCAAACAAATACAGGAGCATTGTCAATATACTGACAATGTCCTGTTTAGAAAACAACAATACAGCATACATTTGAATTCACTGATTCACAAACAAACATGATTCAATTGACGAGTACTAATCAATTGACTATTTACAACATTTGTCAATAATTAGTCTAAACAATAGAAGCAGACTGTTTCAGTCAACATTTTCAGAAATGAAAGTTCGTAATATAACTAATCGACGAACTTAATCGAGTCGATTACACATATTGTAAACAATCACAACCAATAGAAACAATTCACATTCGGATCAAGTAGATAGGTAGGAGACAGTATGATAATAAAAGATGGGAAAATTACACAGACTAAAAAAAACACAAAAATACATGTATAATACACAAAATAAATAGGAAAAAAAATACCTTTGAATCTTTAATTTTATTCCGACTTGAACTCAACTTGGACTTCGGATTTTTGTTTGAAATCAAACTGACCTTAGTCGAAGTATTTTCCACTGAAAATTACTTCGACTAAGGTCGATTAAACCTCAATCTTCATTAAATATGCACGGAATCCAAAAGTTTGGTATTTTTTAGGGTTTCAGGTTCTTGGATCTTAAATCCTAACATTTCAGGGCAGATTCGAAAGGAACCAAACATGATACAAGGGTGAGGGTAGCCTAGGGGTCATTTGGTGTTAATTTGAAACGGATCTGAGTTTGTTCTTGTTTGGTCCGAATCTTCAAAAGAAGATTCGAGAAGTTCAAAGCTGATTCGAACTAAACAAACGATAGATCCATATTCAGGGTGACTAGGGGAAGCTGTGGTGTCGATTTGGGACTGTTAGGTCTAGATCTGAACTTGGCTCGAATCTTCAAATGAAGATTCGAGAACCTCCAGGGAGATTCGAACCAAGCTGGTAACATATTCGGATAGAGGGTGTTCAGGGGGTCCTAGGGTGTTAAATTGGTGACCGGCGGCGTTGATGCCGCCGGGTTTCAGGCGAAGGGGAATAGGGGCGGCTAGGGTTAGAGGTCTGTTTGGAACGATGATGAACAGGAGCGGAGAGGGGGGTGTTTAGTTAGGGGTCGGGTAAAGGGTTACGGGTTTATATAGGGGAATGGTGGGTGGATATGGACCGTTGGATTAGGCAGGATGGATGGCTGAGATCTATTCACTTAACCAAACGGTGTCGTTTGGTTTAAGTTAGGGGGACGGGTTGAACCGGGTATTGGATCGGGTAAGGGTCTTGGGTTAGGGTGATGAGATCTTGGCCGTTGGTTGTATTTAATCCAACGGCCCTTGATAAGGGGTGACCAAACGACGTCGTTTGATTCTGCTTGAATTGGACCGGACATGGGGCTGTTGGGATTGGGCTGTGAAGGGAATTAATTTGGTTGGGCCTGGATTTAAATCCAGGTCCGATTTTTATGTATATGTATTATTTTTTTTTCATTTTTTCTAATTTAAATTTCTAATTGTAATTATAAAACAATTTTACCTTCACAAAAATATATTAATTACTCTATAACAATTATTTAACACATAGACAAAAACATCAATCACACAGTGAAACATTTAAAATAAAACCAATGCATATTTTTTGTGATTTTATTTAAATTATCTCTTAAATGCATAATTAAATCCTATATTCATGCAAATATGTATTTTATTTTATTTTTGTTTAATTATGGCAAAGCAAACATTTTACGGACATAAACAAATTTTTAACATCACGCAAATTCAGAAATTACATAGTAAAAGAAATTTATTTTGATTTATTTTGGAGTAGTTTTTTCGTAAGACAAAAATCACGTGCTCACAATTGTAATTCCTAATTTGCTTTCTTAGAAGCACTGTCTTAGGAACAAACCAAATTCATAAACTTTAGAAGTTTATGTTGTGACTAGGAATAGTCATAAGTTAAATTCTCTATAACTAGGAGAGTTATAGAGTGGCTTGTGGTGGTGCATCACAAGTTAGTTTAAATCCTTTGCAATAGGGAGTATTGTAAAGTAGTTTGTAATAGGTAGATTACAAGTTAGTTGAGTTTAAAGACTACAGGTGTAGGTCGTGGTTTTTTGATCCCCTTGTGTGGGATTTTTCCACGTAGAAAATCTCTGGCCTTCTTTACATTCAGTAGTTACTGCATTCTATGTATTATCACTTACCTAGCAGGTTGAGTTAGGTGCTATCATCACCAGGGATTTTTGGGCCGTGACAAGATGATATCAGAGCACTAGATTCGTAGGTTCTACGAGTCATGAGCAAGTGTATAGTAGAGTCTTGCGGATCGGTATGATGACGTCCTTACCTATATCCGGGAGGCTACATGGTATTTAGGGAAATTTTCCCTCTATTCTCTTATTATCGTGCGACCTTATTTCTGCTTGAAATCTATGACTTTGACTCCTCCCAATCGCTCATATATGGTGTTGTGCACTCTGTATTCGTTATGTGCCGACGATCAGTGATGCTGCAGATAGATTACGATGCGTTGTCTAGCCTTAGAAGCAGATGCATTGTTAAATCTTCTAGTCATTCATTTATTGTATGAGGCGGGTTCATATGTCTGGTTGGTAATCACATATTTGGTAAGATTGATGTTGATACCCAATTTTTCCCTATATACTTTTTTACACTCAAAATACTTTCAAAATAACATATATGTGTATACATAAGCATTCCCAAGTATTTTGGTATTTTTCTCAAACTTTTAAAGATTTTCAAAACCAATTTATTGTCTATTTTAGCAGTGCAAAATCCAATAATTATTCCCAAAATTATCATTTTGGTGAATAATTTATTTATTTCTCATATTCACACCAAAATATAATTAAGGTGATTTTTGCATATTTTTACAAATTTATTTGGTATTTTTAAGCTAAATTGCATAAAATTGCAATTTTAGCCTGCTTTAAGATTTAATAGCATTTTATAATTATGAAACTGGTTCCAATATTTTTTTAATTAATATTTACATACTATTAATTGGGTCAGTACTTTTAATTTGCTTTTAAAATCATTTTTATTATTTTTATAAAATAAAAAGGAAAAACTGACTATTTAACATTTAGCCTCATTTCATTTCAATTACAGCCTGTTTACATTTCAATTTTAACCCTCAAATTAACCCAATCTTAACACCCAATTGGACCGGCCCAATTTCATTTTAACCCGACCTCCTTAACCCATTCACTAACCCGCCCGACCTTTCTTTTAATCCTGGCCATTGATCGTTTTGATCAACGGCCATGATCCTCCCTTACCATTTTTATTCACCTAACCCTACCCTAATCCCCCATTTCATTTTGATAGCCGCCTTTGGATACTCTCATCTCTCAAACTCTTTCGAACATTCCCCTAACCCTAGCAGCCTCCTGTCATCCTCACCTCAAAACCCATCGGAATCCATGGCTTCTCAGGTCATGGAAACCTTATACTCACCTCCCTTTGCTCTTACACGTCTGATACCTGAGGAATCGAGGCCAGACTTCGAAGGTTTGCACCCAGATCTCTGCCGATTCAAGGTTCCAGAGTCATCGCCGACCTTGATCCGGCATATCATGGTGTTTTGAGTCTGGTTTTGACCTCTCCGGCTCAGATCGGTAACCTTTTCAAAGCTTTTTCTATGGTTCTTCTGAAACCCTAACCCTCCGAGGTTTTCTCCGATTTTTTTAGATCTGTTGTGTATCTATGCTCTACTTGGGTGTTCAAACGATTTCCCCAACTTTTCTTTCAAAAATTACTTTCAAAATCACTTCTTTTCGATTTAGGGTTTTCTGAAAATGCTTAAAATGTTTCTCTGACTTTTCTTTTCCTTTTCTTTGTGTGTAGTTGTCTCTACTATGTTCTTAGGTTTTCTTTTTACCACGCATGTTCTTTTACTGTGTTCTTATGTTTCCCTTTTATCGCGCATGTTTTCCTACTGTGTTCTTATGTTTCCGTCCTTTCTTCTACTGTGTTTTCTATACTATGGTCACACATGATTTTTCAATATGTTCTGCTATATTCTGATATGCTTCGCCTACTGTACCCTTCTACTATGTTCTTAAGTGCTTACTATTTTCTCTTCTACTTTACCTTGTTTTAAATTTCTTCTGAAAAGACTTGCTTAAGCATGTTTTCCTCTATTGTTTCTTCAACTCTCTTTTTCCTTTATGTGACTCTTTTGGTTCTGAGTTCTTGCTACCTGTCAAACTCGACTATGATTTTCACTCGACTCTTTGCATGACTCTGATCCTTTTCTCTATTACTAAACCACTGAAACCTGATCATGCTTCGAATGCTTGCTCTATGCTACTACTTTATGTTGTTTCTTTTGCCATAGCTTGACCTCACATGTCTATTACTTGTGCATTCCTTTATATATTGAGTCCCTTCTATGATTGATTTTCAAACTCATAACTGATTTCAAAACTTTTCCCTCTTACTCGCCTGTTAAGGGTTAATTGATTCTCTTTCTTGGTTTGGCCTTACTAAACCCTTTCCAAAAATAAGTACAATCCTGTACTTGGAGTTAAATACCTATTGTATGATTTTATTGCTCCTTTTATGGCAACAACCATTCTGCTTACAAACTGATTTTCTTTCCTTATTTTTGATCCTGTTAGTATCCGTTTGAACAATAATCCCTTGATTAAAGGGAATTCTTGTGTTAATTGATTCTGATTGTGATCATGCCCATATTTGTGTTAAAGCTATACTTGTTACCTTTTTCTTTACTCGTCTTCAGTACTATAAGTACCCCCATTCTCTTTTGCATGACACTCACTAACACATTGCATATCACGAACACACACAACATAAGTCACTACTTCTTCTCTCAAATACTCTTAGTTTTTCTTAAAAGCATTCGAGTTTTTCTCTGAACTCATAAGCTAGAGTCCTCTTCTCTGATTGTGCTTTGGCTGCAAGTATTCTGCTTTTCTTCCTGCTTACTTTTCTGCAACTGGTATGTCTCTTCTTGTTTAAATTCTGCCTCTCTCTTATGTGTTTATGCTTCAGTCTTCTCTTTGTTTATTTTACCGCTTTTTGCAAGTTTGTTTATTCCTGCTCCTATATGAATACCCATCCCTAAACCCTTTGTACGTTGAGTTATGGTTCAGAAAACATGACAACACTTGATATTGTTGTTCATGTATATGGACTGGACTCCTTGAGTCCTAAACTCTTTCAATTCCCATTCCGATTTCCCTTTATGTGTATTCTGAGCCTGAGACTTTGGTCTGGCAATGTCCTAATCACTGTCCAGACCATAGTCTGACCTTCAATAGGTCTGTGCTCTTGTTTGTTGGCTGAACAGGCCTGGTTAGGGGTGTGCCAGCCTATCCTATGGCTAGGCATGACCACCAGCCTGCCATGGCACTCCCTAACCCCCCTCTTGCACCTACACTCATTCTTAGAAACTAAGTTCTGCCCCTCTCTTGTGAGCCTTGCCTTGGGACACCCTGATCTCCCTCTGAACTTGGACACCTGAGGGTTGGCCCGTCTATACTGCACTATAACTCTTTCTAATTAATATCTCAGGTGTAAGCACTGCCTGGAGTTCTTGAAACTCCTTGGATCTCCGAAACACCCTAGATAAGAGAAGGCTTTGGAAATCTGGATCTCGGAAGTGGTTCAATCTCATATTGTTAGATACTAAGTCTGAATTAGGCTGCTCGGATGTAGCTGTAATTTTTGATGTATTATTATTTCTGTCTTATTTTTCTGGTCTGTAATAATTTGTATAAACTCGGGGGATCTAGTGAAAAAGGGAGGGAATTTACTTTTATGCACAAAAGGGTAGAAACCATGCCTATAGGACTTTTACTGTTAATCTATGCAATCTCACAAGTAAAAACCATGCCTATAGGATCTGACTTTCTGATTTCTGCAACTATGCATATAGATACCATGCCTATAGAGATTTGCATTTCTGCATTTATAATGACATTAGGCAAACTGTTAGGTTTAATGATAAATCAGCATATAAATGTCATGTTTATAAGGTTGTTAACGTTTGAAAGGTATTAAAATCAGTAACTCATAGAGATCATGCCTATAGGAACTTCAAATCAGAATTGTTTCACTCGTCTAAAACAGTACTGACCCTTTTTGCTAAAACAAGCGACTTTCTGCACGTTTTCTGAACCCTTAAAACTTTTCTTGCAACCAAATCCGTGCATCTTTTTCCTTCTTGATAAATATTCTCAAATCAGTGCATATTTTCTGAAAACTTACTGCTTTCCTGATAATTTGACAAACATTTTTTCAAATCAATCTGAATTCATTTCTTTATACTTATCTGATAAACCTTTTGAATCAGTGTGCAATCCAGTTCTTTGTTAAAACTCGGAAACTCTTTTTCTTAAATAAGTATGTTTTCTGAAACTCGTTTTAAACCATTTTCTTTGTATTAAGTCTGCAATCTTTTCTGAAACTTATCTTATTCTGCAACTCCTTTACAATCAGTATTTTTGTCCCACACTTAAGGTAAAGTTGACTAATTAAAGTGGCTCAGTCTTTGACAACTGCATTCGAGCGAGCCTAATGCGGCTTCCTGTCTAAAAGTATGAGTTGAATCAGTCTGATTATCGCTTTAATTTTTAAAGACCAAACCAGTACATGCAAGACATGCTAAACTCTATGGCTTATCTGATTTAAGGAGGTTTACTTGAGCCTTACTTGCTTATCTGCCTCCACTTTTACTTGTATTATGTGTTTTGATTGACGCCTTAGTATTTTGTCCTTTGAAACTCTCAAAAGGCCCCAAATCCCTTTCCCTTTAGGATTAGTAGTCCTAAATGCCTCCGGGACTGATAGGATTGGGACGGGTACTAGCATGCAATAAGTAACAAAATTTTCTGCACTTTAATACCTTAACGGGGTGGGAAGGGTAGAATATGGATATGATGACTGGTGCGCTAATATCACGTGCGACCCCTCTTCTGAGGAGTGATTGCTGGGTATTGCATTGATGTGATCCATATTATTTGTAAACCTAGGACCCCTCTCTCCCTTTACTTGTTAATTTTTTTAGTTTTCTTTTAAATTAATTTTCCAAACTCTCTACTTATTCAACTCTTAAACTTGTTTGCAAAACTATGTGATGCCCTTTGCTTTATTTTTCTACATGTCTTCCTAAAGTCACAATTGTAGCATGGCCGGGAACCACAATTGTGGATCCTAAGGGGTGCCTAACACCTTTTCCTTGGGATAATTTCTAGCCCTTACCCTAATCTCTGGTCTCTTCATCTCAAACTCTTCTAAAAAGTGTCCTAATACACTATAATCATTAGGTGTCAACTCTTCAACTTCTAAACCCAATTCTCGAAAGGGAATAGAGTTGTCTTCCCAATGTTGTATACCCGATTTCGACCCGTAGAAAAAGGGGGCGTCGACAATTGGTTGTGGCCTGGCTATTGTGACTAAGGTGGGTTCAAGGCAAAATGTTGATTTGAGTATAATCAGTGGTCCATTTCCTGCATAATTAGTTTGTATCGTGTGTCTCATGTGAGGTTTCCATTCCATGGAGTGCATCTGTAATTATTTCAGAGCATTTGGGGAAGTTGTTTGACTATTGCAATGATGGGTAAGCTCTTGGCAGAGTCTTCGGGGTGTTCTATGACTAGTATTGCATGAGTTTTTGAAGTATTCAGCTAAATAGTCATGCGGGATCGGGGTGTGAGCATGTAATTTTTGCTTCACGGAAACTACTCCAAAAGAAATCGAAAAAACTAATAAAACAAGTTACCTTCGGGTACAATTTTGAGAATTTGTGTGACATTTTGATAATTGTCTATCCGTAAATGCTCGCCTTGCTATAGTTAAAAATACAAAAATACATGTTGCATGCATTTAGGAATTAGTGGTGCATTTACGAATTAATGAACCATAATTTGGTTAAAAGAAAATCATAAAAAATATGCACGTGTATTTCTTGTCATTGTGTGATTTTATTTTTTAATATTGTGTGTTAATTATTATAGGTGTTAAATAATATGTGTGTAATTTTATTTTGATTTTTATAATTTATTTAGGATTTTTGTTTAATTTTGATAATTAAAAGAAAGAAGGAAAATGAGTGAAAATGAAGGAAATCGGGATTGGGCCACCCTAGGTGGACCCAAATCCAGGCCCAAAGCAACCCCATACCCGGTCCAATTTGGTCAAGCTTCAAGACGCCTCAAACGGCATCGTTTTGGTTCCTTTTAATCGGAGCCGTCGGAGCCGTTGGATTAAATCAATCCAACGGCTAGAGTCTCATCTCCCTTACTCGTTCCCTAAACCCGACTCGTTGCCTGGTTCGAACCGACCCCCCTACTTAACCAAATGACACCGTGTTGATTAAGTCCCCTAATCCTGACCATCGATCATGATTGATCCAGTGGCCAGGATTAAACCACCCACCCCGTATATAAGACCCAATCCATCACCCCACGCCCCAAACCAAACCCCCTTGCCTACTGTTCATCTTCGTCCCAGAAACCCCCCCTCTCAAACCCTAGCTGCCTTAGGATTCCCCCACCGTAAACACGACAACCATGACTCCGATGACTACCAAAATAACACCCCTGATGCACCCAACCCCCCTGAACACGAATCCGTTAACCATTTACCTCGAATCACCCTACAGCTTCTCGAATCTTCAATAGAAGATTCGAGCAAAAACCAGATCTACACCCACCAACCCCAAACTCATACCACATCACCTCCTGACCTCCCTCACACCCTAAACGCTGTTGGTTCCGTTCGAATCTGACCAGAACTGAACGAATCCCAAATCAGACCACCAAGAACCCTAAAAAGACCAAAAGTTGAGGTCTGTCCAAATTGAAAGACGATGTGGGGTCTAATGGACCTTAGTCGAAGTGTTCTCAGTTGAGAACACTCGATTAAGGTCCATTCGACCCCAAAAATGGTCGAGTCCGAGTTCGAGCCTGGGTCAGTTTTTGATTTCAAATCCCTGAGGTAATTTTCCCTTTCTTTTGTTCTCCTGTGAATTCTATCTGTCTTTCATGTTTAGTTTGGTTTGTTTGGATTTTTCTGTCCATGTCTGTGAATCTTGAGTTAATGTTTAGTTTGTTTTATGTGTTTTACTGATTATTTGCTGTATATTATATCTTGTGTAGTCGTTTAAATAAGTGTCGTCAACTGAATTCAATTGAAAAACTAGAAAATCACGAGTCTGCTCATTTCAGTGTGATTACTAGCCTGTTCCTCTTATCTATGGTGAGACTTGTATCAATAGGCCTGTTGTAGTAGTGCTTCGATCTTAGTTTGCATCCTCAACTGCCTATTGTATCAATTGGTTTTGAGTTGGTCAAGTTTGGCTCCCAATATGACTAACTCATACCATTTGATTAGCACCCCCTGTTTGTGATCTGATTTTTGAGTTGAACTTAAGTTAGGAATTAGGTATAGCTGTAGAAATCTAACAGATCAAACTGAAATCAGTATTGAATTTAAGTTGATTAGCTAATAGCCAGTGATTAGTTGAATTTAGAGGGGTTTATATACTGACTATTAAGGGTTAGGGTAACACAGTAATATGCAAAGGGTTAAGGGGTAATTTTGGGAGTTTAGTAGCATGTTAACAGGCTGTTAAAGCTGGGGCATGCCTAGGGGTCATTTGATAAACTTATCTTAAATGACAATGGGGAACAAAACAACAAGCATGAGAATTTAGTGAATATTATAATAAACCCATAACTCTTGATTAAAACAAATAAGACAAGCATGTGGGACAGAATAGTTTACATCAAGAAAAGACACTTAGGCATGGGAATTGAGGGGTATGGGCAGACCTGAGAGGCTGTGAAGTTCTAGGCAGACCTTAGGGGTCTCTTTCAGGTTATAAATAGAGCTATTTTGGCTAAGAAAGGGGCTGGACAGTTTTAAGAGAGAAAAGAAAAGCAAACACAAGGCTGGTCTTTCAACCTTTAAAGGACAGTCTGTTTTCAGAGTGATATAGAGTTAAGAGTGTGCTAGATTTTGAACATAACAATCAGAGGCTACTACTTTTCTGCATCTGTTTCCTTCTCTGCTTTGCCTGTATTTATTTTGGGGTGCTGCTGGGCTGCAAACTGGTTTCTTTGTCTTGGTGTTAAAAATCTGTCACTGGGTTGTTGCTGCTGCGTGCTATTTTTCTTGTTGCTGCTGTTGCTGTGTATGCTACTGCTTCCACTGATCATTCCTCTTCTTCTTTTGCTTTCCCAAATACCAGGTACACCACTGATACACTGTCAATGTAAGCTGAAAGTTGAAACATGAATACAGAAATGAAGAGCTGAAGTTGTTTTTTTTCGAATCTATTTCAGTCTGTATATTGAACATTAAAGTTGTGTATATAATAGTTCATATCTTCCATTAGGATAATGAAGGCAGTCATCATATATAATTAGACATCATGTATGGCTACTTAGTATCCCCTTATGTACGTATGTTGGTAGATAGAAAAGAAGTGAGAATGTAGTAAACAATGTCTGGAATTTTAGCTGTGTTTGTGATTAACATATATTCTAATGCATGTTAAGTGTTAAACTGTCCATTGCTAGTTAATCTCACTCCATTTAGCGGGCTGCCTCGCTGTAACTTGCAACAATACCATTAGAATAAAATAACACCAGTTTCCATTTCAGCCTTATAAATGTTGGGCCTGAGTCGAATGGACTAACAGGCCCTTATAGGAAAAGAAATGGCCCAGGTCCAGTCCATAAAGCGTGCCTGGGCCTGGGCCCATAATATCTAAACAACTGCCCAGACACGCGTTCATGTTTCGGATTTGGACAAATCACATTCGAAACCCGACTATAACTAACTTGTAAGCATGTAAATAAAGTTGGACCGCTCTTCTTCTTTCATTATTAGAGACAAACTCAATAGATAACATAGCCACTATAGGGCGACCTTTTAAATAAAAAATGAGACGAGCCTTGCCAAATAAATCACACATCGTAGGGGCCCTCAATAAATACATAACCATTGACTAGACTTTGGATTTGGCCGTTTAGAGAATTTTTCACAGTCTTTTTCTAAAACAACAATACGTAGTTTCTTTAGGACGCGTCTTAATTAATCTTACCTTCTTGAATACGGGTGTGCATTTATGTGACCCAAATCCAAATCTCAACGGAGTCGAAATGTGTCTCTAATCACGGGCACATTGATTGTGACGTGGCTCGAGATGCGTTTTCACAACGTTGCAAATTCCCCCAATAATAATAATAATAATAATAATAATAATAATAATAATAATAATAATAATAATAATAATAAATAACGAATGAGACGAGCCTCGACAAACAAGAATACCCAAAGTGTGGGGCCCTCAACGGATAATTATTTCGAGTACTTAGATTCCGGGACGAGCCGTTTAGCAAATTTCACGACCCTACCCAAAATAATGATACGCTAGTCGCTTTAGGCGCGTATTTAATAATGTTATCTTCTTAAACTCGGGTGCACATTTATGTGACCCAAATCCAAATCTCAACAGAGTTGAAATGTGTCAACAACTACGGGTGCATTGATGTGACGTGGTTCGAGACGTGTTTCCACGATGTTGCAATTCTTGATAAAAAAAATAGTAATGATAAAAGCAGTTAAAAGTTAAAACTTACACATGAGCTCATAATTGTATAAAATCAGATAAACAAGCCGAATATGACAGTTGAGCGTTCGCGGACTGTAATACAGAGTCATTCTTTTCCTCGATTTGGGATTAAATTGGTGACTTGGGACACCCTAAATCTCCCAAGTGGCGACTCTGAAATAAATAAACAAATCCCGTTTAGATTGTCCTTTAATTGGAAAAACTCTTTCACCCCATGCGGGTGCGGAAAAATGAGGTGTGACAGCTCTGGCGACTCTTCTGGGGATCGGAAAACCCAGAATCTCTGGTTCAGGGTTCAAGAATTTGAGCTTAGAATAATTGTTGTATTTGGATTTATTTATTATATGATTTTTATTATATGATTGGGCTTAAATGTGCAAAACGATGCTTTTTACCGCCTTGATATTATTTGAACTGTATATATAAAATGTGCCGAAACCTTCTCTTCTCTCTCTTGAGGAGTGCACGCTGGTCGTGACTTCTTTCTGTTAGTGTCATATCCCAAAATAGAACGAGGATTCGGAGGAGTTGCAAAACCGGATGGCCCTTTGGTTACCGGTACACAGCTCCCATCCTCGGCTCGAGTTGTCTGCTCGGGTAAGCCAGGTCTAGAACAATCACCTAGGTTTTGAAACTTAGTATAACAAAGCCTCATGCCGGATCCCTAGTAGGAACGCTTATTTGTATCATGTGTATTTGACTTAGGGGACTCAACACAGGGGTTGAGTCCGTCCAGGACTAGCAACCTGAAATGAAAAGACCATCCTGTTGCATCCTGTTTGCTTTATGCACTTATTTGCTTCAGACTTGCGTGCTGACCGGCTTCGAAAAATTTGGAATATTGGAAAATTGTGGGAAAAAAAAGAGTGAAGTAACAGAGAGTTAATTGCCTATTTTAGAAAAACCAATGCCCAAATACTGTCGAAATTCTGCCGAAATTTTGGGAAAATGAAAAAAGAAAAATGTTTTTTTAATAGTTTGTTTCACTCAAAAAGCAAAAGAAAAATAGAAAAAAAAAGTCTCTTATTTTTGGTTTGGAAAATAGGTTGGTCAGTGTTTGTTACGAAAAGAGAGTCTTTGTTTTGTCTTATTTTCAAAATAGAAGACGAAAATAGTTTGTCGTGTCATGGAAAATGAAAAAAAAGTATTGTTTCCAAAATTTGGTTTATGTTCTCTGCCCGAACTACGCCAGTTTGATTCTCGTAGGGTGTGAGATACGTAGGCAACCCCCATCGGGTCCAACTTTCCCTTTTGCAAAAATAGTCAAAAAATATCAAAACCTCAATTTTTCGTCATAAAGAAGTCAGGCGACTCCATTCTTGAAAAATGGCCGAATGTACCTAAAAAGACGCCGGAAGACTGTTTTTGCAAGAACGCCGCTCTTGCTCATTTTTCTCAAGGGTTTCGTCCGGTTGGTAAAACACAGCCTTTAAATCTGCTTCGAAATGCTGAAGGCCGTATTGACAAGACCAGAGTTTTATTTAAATGTGCATCAATTTTGTTTTATTCTCTCTTTGAGTCCCACGAGTCCTAATCGCCTCAAACCAACATGCAGAATGAGCACAGGTCCAGGTTTGCCGATAACAGTTAGGAGCAAGATCCCTTTGGAGTTGCACTTGTGGTGGGAGGATTTGGAAAAGTCAGAGCAGGACAAGATCAAACTGCATCTGAGAGGTCTGACCAGTTTGTTGAATGTCAGACCCAGATGCGACATCATAAAGGCTTTGGTTACATTTTGGGACCCGGCCCACAATGTATTCCACTTCTCGGATTTTGAACTCACCCCAACCTTAGAAGAGGTAGCAGGCTACATGGACATCACTGAGGGGTTAAGGCACAAATATCTGATCGCTCCGAGAGCCATAAATTCGCACAAGTTCATGGATCTACTAAAGATAAGCAAGGGAGTCCCGTACTCTGAGTTGGATAGGGGTTTTTCTACTCTGCAATTCACATACCAAAGGTAGGGGCATATAGGAGGGTTCGATGATCCGGAAAATGGTGTTTGCAGCAGAGGGAATCGGACAAAGTGGGATGAACATAGGCGGTTTGCCTTCATGGTAGCGTTCTTGGGCATTGTGGTGTTTCCTCGGAAAGATAGAAATATTGATTTAAAGGTGGCTGGAATCGTCAAGGTCCTGATTACCAACAACAAAAGCACGCTTGCTCCTATGATAGTGTCTGAGATATACCGAGCTCTCACAGCCTGTAAAGCCGGGGCCGATTTCTTCAAAGGATGCAATTTGCTATTGCAGATGTGGATTATCGAGCACTTATGTCATCATCCTCAGTGTATGCGCTATATATCTACGAACGAAGGTTGCATCGAAGGATATAACCTAAGGGTTTCAGGGCTTAGATTACTGGAAGGGTTTGAAGACAGGGTATCCTATCTCCGTGCCATCACCGCAGTACAAATAGATTGGACATTGGGTTGGCTTCCTGTTGAAGAAATTGTGTATATGCCCGCCACTGGTCCTTACTTCCTCTTAATGGGACTCAGAGGTATTCAGCCTTATGTACCTTACCGGGTGATGAGACAATTGGGAAGATGTCAGGTGGTACACCCAGACGAAGATCTCAGTATTTATGCAGTCGAGTTTAGCAAAGACGGCCAATTTCATGAAAAGACAGTTCGTTATATATGGAGCAAATGCCAGTATTTGCCGGCAAATACTCGAGTGTGTGACCTATCCAGAGGTGAAGTCTCGCCTGCTTATCTCGCATGGCATAGAAAGAAGAGCACTGTGAGAGACGAACCAGAACGGCCAACCAAAAGACCTCACCTCCAAGATTTTGTTGAGTCATCGCAAGAACAATGGGGCTGGCTTGCAAAAGAAGAAAACTACAGGGCAGAAATAGGCAAGCTGAAACAACAGATAAAGGATCTGGAATTTGAAAACAATGTGCAAGTTGTTGCCGACAAAGGGGAAAAGAACAAGTTGGCCCAAGAAAATGGGATGCTGAAGGCCCAAATCCGACAAATAAGAAAAGAGGCTGACAACCAACAGAAAAATCGGTCCAACGAGAGGTTGATAGCAGGGCTGAGGAGTCAGGTCAGCAAAAACCGAGAGGACTTGGAGAGATCTGAAGCTTGCATAGCAAGAATGCGGGCCAGATGGGCAAAGGGTACGATGGCATGGAGAAAGCATCTGCAACAAGTCATAAGGGATTCTGAAATAAGCATCGGACTATTAAGAGAAACAAACTCCACTCTTCAGGAGCGGATCTTTAAACAAGCCCGAGATGCCCAAGCTGACAGAAGGCGATGTTATGATGTGATGGCCAGAATGGAAAAACAAATGGAGAGGTTCCAGGATCGACTCGTCGACAATGCTCAAGCACTGGGATTGAAAAACCAGCGAATAGAGCAATTATTCAGGGAAAGGGACAACATCTGAGGTAGGATTGACGAGATTGGGCACTACATTTACATGAGATTCTTAGCATGTGATCAAATGCCTCGTGACACCCTACTCGCCTCCATCATGGGCTACGTTCAACGGATCATGAATGAGTTGAAAAGCTTACAAAGGGGTCTTACACCAAAGCCTGCGGAAAGGCCGAACAACACCTCGCGAGCACCTAAATCCTTAATATATCCCTAGTTCGAGTCTTGTTTGTTGACTTTATGGGTCCATTATCTCCCTTTATGTTGTTTTTTCTTTTTTCATCGAGTCAGGTTAAGAATTTTGGAATCTGTATGTTGTTGTTCTTTGTTTAAAATAAGTAGTTTGTAATAGCAAATTTTGGTGATGAATTGAATGATTCCAAAAGAATTTTGTGTCTTTACTTTGTGGCAGAACTATGCCCGGTCTGATTCACGCGGGGACGTGATACGTAGGCAATTCACATAAGATTCGACCGCCACTAAAAGGTACAAGCACAATGAAAATATTGGGACATCTTCTAAATTTTGCTCATTTCTCCCAGTATAAGACAAATTTCATAGGGGAATATGGGCAGTGGCTGTGAGCACGTGATTTTTGTTTTCGCGACAATCACTCCAAAAGAAACAAAATAATAGTAGTTTGGTCTTGCTGCACAATTTTTCGGATTTTACGTGGCATTTTCGGTATTTATTTGTGGTCTTCCCCTTTTGTATTTTTATCAAAACAAAATATATGTGTCGTGTGTAAAAATATAAAGTGATGTTATTTTTTTTAATTGTGTGATTAATTGTTTGTTTAATGTTTTTATTAGTGTTGTTTAATTTAATTAAGGGTTTAAAGAGGAAAAGGGATTTCAGATTGGGCCAGTCCAATAAGACAAGCCCAAACTAAATTATCTAGTCCAGTCCAGTTCGGCCCCAGGAGTATCCCAAACGACGTCGTTTGGGTCGTGCTTGATCTGGGCCGTTGATCTCAGAATGATCAACGACCAAGATCACATACCCCGTACCCACGAACAGATCCGACCCGTTCTACCCGAACCAACCGTGACCCTTAGTAAGCTAAACGACACCGTTTCATTTAAACTTCCAGATCTAGGCCGTTGATCTCGATTGATCCAACGGCTGAGATCAAGCCATCCACCCCATATATAAGCTTTCCACTCATACCCCACCCCCTATCCAAATACCCCTCCTTCGTCCTCATCCTTTCCAACAGACCCAAACCCCGGAACCCTAGCCGCCCCCTTTCCCCTCACCATTAATCCCGGCGGCATGGACGCCGGTGACCCCCACTTTAACACCATAGATGCACCTCACCACCCTGAACCCAAATCCACCAACCGCTTAGCTCGAATCCCCTCCCACCTTCTCGAATCTTCATTTGAAGATTCGAGTCGGACCTCGACTTACACCGATCTACCCCAGCTTCACACCAGACAGTCCCCGGACCTCCCTCGTGACCAAACCATGCTTGGTTTGGTCCGAATCTAACCGTGGAAACCCAAATCCCAAATCTGCCATCTAGGAACCCTAGAAACCCCGGGCCTGGTCTGTGTCCATTTGAGCCAAGTGATTAGGGTCTAATGGACCTTAATCGAAGTGTTCTCAGTTGAGAACACTTCGATTAAAGTCCGTTCAACCCCAAGAAGGGTCTATTCAAACACGAGCTAAGGTTTTCTGATTTTTTAGGTAATTTTTGTTTTCTTTATCAGTTTATTTTGTCTGCTACAATTGAATGTCTGTTCGTATGTTTTGTTTAATTTATGTTATTAAATTTTTGTCGACTGTTGTTATCCACCTTACCCGGACCTCTGTATTTGGCCAAGTTCTTTCCATTTACTGATCATGTGTATGTGTGTAAGCTTTATAATCAATTGAATTTAAATTTGATTGATTAATCAATTCTCCAGTACAATTTTTGCTTAGTCAGTGCAATTTGAATCGCATGTTTGATACTGTTAGATTTCTGATCATGGTCTTTGATTGTATATGTTATAATTAGTATAGTCGATTCGATACGTGTCGTCGAATAGTTTCAGCTGTTTGAATGATAACAATTTGATCTGTTCTTGCTGAACATTGTTTGAATCAAAATTGAGAATCGAGTATAGCTACTTATAGTTGTTAATTTGAATCAGAAATCTAAGAATTTGGTTTGTAGTTGCAGTCTGAATTGGTGGCATGTGCACTTGTGCACAACATGTGCATAAAGGCCCTTTTTAGAGTTTAAAATAACTTGACAACATATGCTGTCAGGTTATATTCTTGCTGCCCATGTCTGCTTTTAGTTTAATAAGCTGATTAAAAGGGCTGTCAGGAATCTCATGGGAGGTTTTCATATTTTAAAATGTTGAGTGGAAAAACAGCAAGAAAGGAGGAGGTTCTGATATGTTTAACAGACTAAAAGGGGCTGATGTTAGGCTATAAAGGGAGGAGAACTTCCATTAGTTCAAGGAGGAACTCAGACAGATTTTGAGACTGGAAATTGACACTGGATTTTAAAAGGAGAGGAAAACATCTTTGAGGAGAAAAATAGAGAGGCATATACAGATATACATTGAGAGAGGCATAAAACAAAAAATACAGAAGCTTTTCTTCTCATTGCTGTCTTGATTTTACTGATTTCGATTTGCTTGATCAATACTGATTTCTTCCAAGTCTCGACAAAGTTTACTGGTTGTGGTTCGCACTGGTTTGTTTCCTGGATTTGGTCTGTCTTGGACTTCTATTTCTACTACACTGTTTGCTGCTGTCATTTTGCCATTTTTCCATCGGCCACAGTTGTATCTTGCACTGGGACTTGTTCTTGTTTGTTACCTGCTGTTACTGCTGCTGTTTGGTATTGCTCCTATTGCTACTGACTTCCCTGATTCTTCTATTATATTCAACATCCAGGTACACACTAGAACTCCGCATTGATGTAACAATGAAAGCATGAAATAAAAGATACGCGGGCGTTTAATCGTTCGTTGCTGCATTTACAGTTTTATAAACGTTATTAGATTTGTGTAACCTGTTTAGTTTGAAACTCAATGAAGAATACATAGGGTAGCCTGTACTTAATTGAAGTTTAGTGTGCTTAAAATTGTGATTTCAGTTATCTAGTTGGTTGTATGATAAAGAATGCGTGAGTGGTTGGCATACGGATAATTAGATTTCCTTTCAGCTATATTTTGTATATATAGGGCAGAATGTTTTAACCCTGCAGAATACAATGTAGTTTTAATCTTTTGAGTTCTAACTTTATCGGATCTCGTTAGGCAGTTTACATGACCACGTTCGAACCCTATTAGTAGCAGTTTCCGATAGTCAATTCTACTGACTTAGTTTAAATAAGTTAGTTTAAATTCAGGATTGAAGAACATTTTAACGTAGGTTTTGGCAGTTTTATTAATCTTGTATATTAATATCCTCTAGCAAATTAAAAGCATGTTCATCCATGAAATAAGGCACGAAACAATTCACGTCTCATAAACAACTAATCAGATAATCAAATAAGAATCCGAAGTTGGTCAAGCATGTAATTTTATTAGCGTGTACTTTTCCTTCTTTCATTTTTCTCAAAGATAAACACAAAAAAAATAGAAAAAAATGTAGTCGCCATTAGGTTTATCCTTTCATAAAATGAGACGAGCCTCGCCAAATAAAAATGTAAATTGCGGGGCCCTCAATAATTAACCATAATAAATACTTAGAATTCGGGATGGACTGTTTAGTGAATTTCACTGCCTTCCCCAAAGATAATAACGCGTTAGACTCTTTAGGCGCGACTCAATTGAAATTACATTCTTAATTTCGGGTGCGCATTTATGTGACCCAAATTCAAATCTCAACGAAGTCGAAATGTGTTAACAACCATGGGTGCATTGATTGTGACGTGGTTCGAGATGCATTTTCACGACGTTGCAATTCTATAAAAATAAACGATAATAATAAAAGCGGTCTAAACTTCATAAAAGCATGTAAGTCACAACATGTATTTAAATCAGATATTTAGCCATTATAACAATTTAAGCGACCGTGCTAGAACCACGGGATTCGAGGGTGCCTAACACCTTCCCTCGGGTCAATAGAATTCCTTACTTAGAATTTCTGGTTCGCAGACTTCATTTGGAAAAGTCGAAAATTTTCTCGATTTGGGATTCAAGATAAACCGGTGACTTGGGACACCAAAAGCTAAACCTTTCCCAAGTGATGAATCTGAATTAAATAAATAATCCCATTTCAAATATTGTCACTTTAATTGGAAAAACTCCCCTCGCGCATTTAACCCTTCGGGGCGGGCGCGCAAAAAGGAGGTGTGACAGCTCTGGCGACTCTGCTGGGGATTGTTCACCCAGAACCACTGGTTCAGGGTTCAAGAATTCGAGCTTAGAATAATTGTTATATTTGGCTTTATTATCTGATATTTATTACATGTTTTGATATAACGTGCTGAATGTTGTCTTTTACCGCTTTGATATTATCTGAACTGTATATAAACTGTGTTGAAACCCTTCTCTTCTTACCTCCAGGGAGAAGCTCGCTGGTCGAGACTCCCTATTCTGTTAGTGTCAATACCTGAAATAAGAAAGAGGCCGGACAAGTTATAAAGCCGGACGATCTCGCGGGTCCCCGGTACGTATCCCCCTCCTCGACCCGAGTTGTCCGCTCGGGTACACAGTCTAGAACATATACTCACGTTATAAACCTAGTATAACGAGACTTCATGCCGGATCCCTAGTAGGAACGCTTATTTGCATCATGTTGCATTTTGACATAGGGGACTCAACACAGGGGTTGGGTCCGTCTAGGACAGGCAACCTGAAATGGAAAGACCATCCTGCTGCATCCCGTTTGTTTTGCGCATTTATTTGCTTCGGATCTGCATGTTGATCGGTTCCTAAAAAAAAAGGGAAGAAAAATAGTAGTGTAGGGGAGATAAGTACTTATTTTGGAAAAAAATAAAACCAATGTCCAAGTAATGTCAAAACCTCACCGATATCTTCTTTTTTTTTAAAATAAAAAATAAAAATTTGCCTTTTAGTTTGATTTATTAGAAGTCCAAAAAATGCTATTTAGCAGTCCTTGAGAATATTTTCTTTATCTCTTTTTGAAAGAAAAATAAAATAAAAAAACTATAATAATAATATATAAAAATCAAAAAAATACTTTCTTGCTTTTTCTTTTAAAAATTGTATTCCAAAAGAAAGGGGTTTAATTAATTTACTTTTATTTCACGAGGTACCGAACTACGCCGGTTTGATTTTCACCGGATGTGAGATACATAGGCAACCCCCATCGGGTTCAACCCATTTTATTGCTAAGATAGCCAAAACCAACAAAACAAAAAAAATATGTCAAAATAAGTCAGGTGGTGCTGTTTTATCATAAATAGCCGAATGTTCCCAAAAGAGACGCTGGAAGGCTGACTTTGCATAAACAACCACCTTTTGGGTCGTGTTTTGTCCAATTGACCCACACAGCCTTAAAATCTTCATCCCCGAAGTGTTGAAAGGCCGTGTTCGAAAACTTGATCCTTCTTGTAAAATATTTTTGAGTCAAGTTATTTTTGTTAAAATCACCCTAATAAATGTGCAGGATGAGCACGATGCAAAATGAATATTTTTCAATAATGACCAAAATCCCTGTGAAGTTACGGCTATGGTGGAATGATTTAGGTGCTGAGGGGCAAGACGAGGTCAAGAAATATCTGAAAGGTCTCACGGGTTTACTGGAAATCCTGCCTCGAGGGGATATCATAAGAGCTTTGGTTACCTACTAGGACCCAGCACACAATGTTTTCCATTTCTCCGATTTTGAACTCACCCCGACTTTGGAAGAAATGGCTGGGTACATCGGGAACGCTGAACTTCCATTAAGGCAAAAATACCTAGTTGCCCCAAGAGCCGTCACGGTACATCGATTCCTGGACTCGCTAAAAATACCCAGGACGGTCCGCAATCCAGATTTGGCCGCCGGTTTTTGTAATCCATGCTTCATATACGACATGTATGGTTATGTAGGAGGATTCAACAATCCGATTAACAAACTATGCAGCAAAGGTAGTCGTCAGAAGTGGGATAAGCACAGACGGGTGGCTTTCATGATAACATTTTTGGGTCTTTTAGTATTTCCAAGGAAAGATGGGAATATTGATCTGAAGATGTCCGGGGTAGTCAGTACTTTGCTCACTCGAAGCGATAGCACTCTCGCGCCTATGGTGGTATCTGATATCTTTCGAGCTCTCACAGCTTGCAAAGCCGGGGGGAATTTCTTCGAAGGTTGTAACTTGCTGCTACAAATGTGGATGACTGAACATCTCTGCCATCGCTCCGAGCTCTTGAGCCATGGTTCTTCAGAGAAAACTTGCATAGAAGAATTTTACACGAGAACCAAAGAGATCAGTCTGCCCAAAGGAGTTATGGCATGGACCTCATTCTCTCAAGCTCTTACTGCCAGCCAAATACAGTGGACACTGGGATGGCTGTCTGTTGATGAGGTCATATATATGTCAGCAACTAAAACTCATTTCCTGCTGATGGGACTTAAGAGCATTCAACCTCACGCGCCCTGCCGAGTCTTGAGACAGTTCGGAAGATACCAGATGATACCATACGAGGAGGATCTTAGCGCTCAAACGATTGAGATAAGTCCTGACGGACAATTTTCGGAAGCAAAAATCCGCCAGATCTGGAACGAATGTAAATATTTGAAAGCAAATACTTGCATGCGAGATCAGACCAAAAGTGAGACAACACCAAGCTACCTAACATGGTACAGAAGAGAACTCGAACATGAAAGGCCGGCTAAAAGACCCCACATCCTAAATTTCGCCGAGTCGTCGCAAAAGCATTGGGATTGGTTGGCAAAAGAAAGAGACTATTGTACCGAAATCAGCCGGTTGAAGCAACAAGTGGAAAGCCTGAAATATGAGCACAACGTGCAAGTTGCTACCGATATGGGAGAACAAAACAGGTTGACTCAGGAAAACGATATGCTCAGGGTCCAGATCAAATAGATGACGACGGATGCTCATAAACAACCAAGGAGTCAATCGGACGAGCAATTGATAAAAAGGTTGAAAAGTGAAGTCAGGGAATGGCGAGATGGCTTAGAAAAGTCCGAAAACATCATGGCGGAGCTTAGAGCACAGTAGGATACAAGAGCAGATAAGCAGCGCCGATACTTGAATCAATTGAAAGGCGACCAAGAGAAAACTGTTGCCAAAATAAAGAGAGAGATGGCTATACTTGAGATCAAAGCAGTTAATCAGGCCGAGGATTTCCAAATTGAGAGCAGATACTGGTACGACTTGTTAGCCCAGATGAAGTTAGAAGTACGGCGACTGAAGAATCAGCATATACAGGATTCTCAGGTATTCAAGATGTGTAGCGATCAGATAAAACGCCTACTCATAGAGAAGAAGCAAACCAGAGATAGGATCAAGGCCATTGCCCATGCTATCACCAGACGATGTCTATGATGTGAGAACATGACCAGCGTTACCGTCCTCTCGGCAGTGATGGGTTATGTCAAGCAGACCATGCATGAGCTGGAGCAGCTTGAGAGGGATCTCACACCTAGGACCGCGGCGAGGCCGAACGATGCCCCGCGGGCACCAATTTTCAAAACCATAATGTACTCATAAGTCGAGTCTGTATCTTAGCATCTTCTGCCTGTTTTTCCCATCAGGGTGGTTTTAGTCTATTTAAGTCTAGGTTTATTTTCAAAGTTTGCTCTTTCTTTTGCAAAATGTAGTTTGTATTAGACCGTTTCAACAATAAAAGGTGTGCCTCTTTTACGCTCATTTGTGTTTTGAACTACGTAATGATCTGATTCACGTGGCATCGTGATACGTAGGCAATCCTCATCAGATCCGGTCGCGGTTTAACCAAAGAGAAAAATTGAAAAAAAAGGGAAAATAATAAAAGGAAAGCATAAAAGAATGCCGGAATGACACATGCTTTCGTCGCAAACATGTAGGAATCCATTTAACTGTATAGGTGCATCATGCCCCAACGTGAGATTGCCTATCTGTTATTTGATTCGAATTAACCGTTCGTTTGTCGTTGAGTTCCTTCCAGGTTTTTGGAAAAGGTGGTTGGTTTGGTGAAAGTCTGGCCTCGCACCCGTATTTCACGAGATCGAAAGGGAGTGTTCAATTACCTATTGTTAAGACAGGAGGCAGTGCTCACACTTACTTCACAAGGTCAAAAGGAAGTGTAGAAATGTCTTCAGAGATTCCGTTGCCAACAATCCCTGTTTCCGAGGAAAGTTCTATCTCGGTCGTCCTCACGCCCGAATCCGCAACTGCAAAGGAAAATAGAATCTTGCGGCTCCGCATGCTGGAAATGCTTGATGACTGGAATAATGGAAGAGAGCCACCAAGCATCATCCCTGGATTCCCTGAGTTATTCTCCAGGACAAGCGGGACTTCTAATGTCCCCATAAGCTATCCTGCTACCCCATTCGGATACCCAGCCATTTCAGCTTTCTCTGCTGGATCGCCCTCTGAGTCTCATCTTCGAGTGTCAACGACGGATGTAAACACAAATATCTTTACTGCACCACCTTGCCCGATCACAGCACAACATGCTTCATACAAGCCGAATTTTGACTCGTCCTCGTTTACATTCCAAGCCCCATCTTTCTCAATGGAACCAACTAGGTTCGCCACCAACACTAATCCTCCACAGCCTCAGTGCGAGTTTGCACCTGGAGGATCAGAACCCCAGATTTGCTGAACAAAATGAGATGGCCAAAAGAATGAGAAGCCTTGAACAGAGTTTGAAGAACATGCAAGGTTTGAGCGAACAGAAAAGCGTCTCCTACACCGATCTATGCATGTTTCCTCACGTGCACCTACCAGTGGGTTTCAAGACCCCCAAAGTTTGAGAAATACGACGGGCACGGTGACCCCATTGCTCACCTCAAGAAATATTGCAACCAATTGCGGGGAGCTGGCGGAAAAGAGGAATTACTAATGGCATATTTCGGGGAAAGTCTGGTAGGAATAGCCTCGGAATGGTACATGGACCAAGACATGTCCCGATGGCATATATGGGATGATCTCGCTAGAGATTTTGTGAGACAATTCCAGTATAACATCGACATCGCACCAGACCGAAATTCTCTGTCAAACTTGAAGAAGAAACCTTCAGAAAGCTTCAGAGAATATGCTATTAAGTGGCACGAGCAGGCGTCGAGGGTGAAGCCTCCCATGGATGAGGTGGAAATGGTCACTACTTTTCTCCAGGCTCAAGAGTCTGACTATTTCCAAAACATGATGTCAGCCATGGGAAAGCCGTTTGCAGAAGCGATTAAGATTGGAGAGATGGTGGAGAATGGTCTGAAAACAGGTAGGATTTTGAGTCAAGCAGCCATAAGGGCGACCTCCCAAGCCGTCCAAAGCGGGTCCGGAGGAATGGCAAGAGGGAAGAAAAAGGAAGAAACAGCCATGGCAGCCTCAGAAGCAAGGGAATAACGTAATCCCAGGCCCCGTTTTCCGGAAAGGACCTCGCAACACTACTACCCCCACTCAAACGCGGCATATCCTCCTCAACCCTACATGGTCATGAACACCCAGCCTTATGTCCATCCGCCGCACCAAGCCAACCGAGGCCAAGCTCCACCTCCCAGAAATCCGCCTCCTTACCGCAACCACTATAACCCACAGCCTCCGCAAAATAACTTCCATCCTAAAGAGCCACCTAGAAGGAGGACTTTCACGCCTATCGGTGAGCCATACTCTACTTTGTTCCCAAAGCTAGTCCAGTTGGGTTTCCTGCAGCCAGTCCCTCAGACAAGGCACAACCCGGCGTCACCTTCTTACAAAGCCGGTGTCAGATGCGCCTATCATTCAGGGGCCGAGGGGCATGATACAAATGACTGTTAGTCATTGAGAAGAGTGGTCAAGAATTTAATAGAGCAAGGGAAAATAGTGCTAAGGGACGAGGAGGTCCCAAATATGACTAACAATCCATTACCTGCTCACAATAATGGGCCGCTGATCGGAATGATTTGCGAAGACAAAGAATTTAACCCTGCTTTGAAAGCTATAATCGCCATTGTTGATGCAGGGAAAAAGCCTGAAACAGCCCAAAAACCAGAAAAGGGGGAAAAGGCCAATATTGTAAAGTGCGAGCCCGAAAAGAAGGTGGAGAAGAAGGCGGTGCCTGTGAAGAATGGAGTTCTTTACATCCCACGAGGTCGAGCAGAGAAGCCGCAGAGCTTCGAGGTCAAAAGGGCAAAACCTATGTACGTACCGAAAGGCGCCTATGTGGTCCGGGGGACGATTCAACCACCTCGGCTGAATGAGCCAGTGGTTATCGGACGCGTGCCACAAAAGTCGATGACCAACCCGTCCACAGTGCCGTGGAATTATCAAAGGACGTTGGTAACGTACAAAGGTAAAGAAGTCACGGGGGAACTTGCGGAAAGTACTTTCATTGGAAGGTATTCAAACACCCAAGAGCTGAACAACGCCACACGGAGACGCTTCCCGCCAAAGAAGCCTGTAAGCATTGAATAAGTGGAATTTTTCTTCCAACAAATGAAAATGCCAGACTACGAAGTAGTAGATCAACTGCGCAAGTGCCCTGAGCAAGTGTCCATGCTATCTCTGCTAATGAGGTCAACCGAGCATCAAAAGATCTTACTCAAGACCCTGAATGAAGCATACGTACCAGCTGAAACCTCAGTTGAACAACTGGAACGGATGACAGAGAGGTTCTTTGCCATCAACCAAGTCTCTTTCAGCAAGAATGATTTACCCCCAGAGGGAGCGGCACACAACAAAGCCTTGCATCTAACAGTTAAATGCGAAGACTACTACGTCAAGCGGGTAATGTTGGATGGGGGTTCAGGTGTCGACATTTGTTCGCTCTCCACACTACAGAGAATGGAAATTGGGACCGGAAGAATCCGCCCTAATAATGTCTGCGTGAGGGCTTTTGACGGCATCAAGAGAGACACCCTTGGGGAAATAGATTTGATGTTGACCATAGGGCCAGTGGAGTTTGAGGTAACTTTCCAAGTGCTTGACATGGACACGTCCTACAATTTCCTCCTCGGCAGACCTTGGATTCATGCGGCGGGAGTTGTGCCTTCCACTCTTCACCATATGGTGAAGTTTGAGTACGAAGACCGAGAGATTATGGTCCATGGAGAAGACGAGCATGCTATTTATCAGGACCCGTCCATCCCATATCTGGAACCAAGAGAAGGGAGTGAACACACGGTCTATCAAGCTTTCGAGATTGTGTTAGCAGAGCAGCATGAAGAGGGAATACCTTGCCCCCAGCCTTTCTTGTCTAACGCCTCGATCATGGTGGCTAAAGAGATGATCCGACACGGATTCAGGCCAAGGAAAGGGCTCGGACGAACCCTGCAAGGAATAACGGAACCCATCACTTTGCCTTCCGCCAAAAAACTTTTTGGGATAGGTTTTCAACCCACTCCAGAAGATGAAGAATGGGCAAAGAAGAGGAAGAATAAGGGGTGGAAATTGCCTCGGCCACTGCCGGATTTATATGAAACTTTCGTCGAACCAAGATACACTGAAGAAGAAGACGATGAGGTTTTCACGGCTGAGGAAATCGAGGAGATATGTGGGGCAATGAGAGAAATGCTCTACGAGGCTCACATGGTTCAACCAGGAGAAGGCACCAGCACCGCTGAAATACTATATATGGGGAAAAACGCCAAACTCCGAAATTGGGAGGCCACGCCATTCCCGACTAGGCGGAAGTCTGGGTAGACCTGTCCTGCCACCTTTCCTGCATCACAAGTTATCTCCAGGATATAACTTGGATGTTTTCTTCTTTTAATTATTGTTTTGAATCCCTGAGTTTGTAAACATTGTTGTCTTCCAAATTTCAAGAAGAAAAATTAAAAAATCATCGTTGTTTTTCCATTTTTCCTTTGTTCTGATTTTGTTATTTTTCCTTTATCTTTTCTTTCAGTTATAATAATGTGGCTTTAAATATGACATGCTTGCGGACTTCACGCCCAGATCACAACGAGCTATTTAATTGTGAAATAATGAACCCAGAACCGAAATATGATGAAGAAGAGGCTTTTAGGGAAATAAACCGAGAGTTGGAACATTTTGAGAACAAACCTAAGCCAAATCTGAATGACACCGAACCGGTTAATTTAGGAACTCCTGAAGAAATCCGGGAGACCAAAATAAGCATTCACTCGGACAAGAAAACGCGAGACACGATAATTCAACTTCTTTTTGAATTTAAAGATGTGTTTGCTTGGTCATACGATGACATGCCAGGATTAGGTGTCGATCTAGTGGTTCATAAATTGCCAATTCACCCTGATTGTCCTCCAGTTCAACAAAAGCAACGAAAGTTCAAAACTGAGGTCAGTGATAAGATTAAAGAGGAGATCACCAAACAACTGAAAACGGGAGTGATTCGGGTGGTCCAATATACAACATGGTTGGCAAATGTGGTTCTAGTATTGAAAAAAGACGGGAAGACTCGGGTATGTGTAGATTACCGAGATTTGAATAGAGCAAGTCCCAAAGATAATTTCCCACTGTCCAATATCCACATCCTTGTTGATAATTGCGCCAAGCACGAGATACAGTCTTTCGTAGATTGTTACGCTGGGTATCATCAGGTATTGATGGATGAAGAAGACGCTGAGAAAACTGCCTTCACCACGCCTTGGGGCACCTACTGTTATCGGGTCATGCCATTTGGTCTGAAGAATGCTGGGGCTACTTACATGAGGGCCATGACTGCCATTTTTCATGACATGATGCATCAAGAAATAGAGGTGTACGTGGACGACGTGATAGTCAAGTCCAAGACGCAGGATAATCATATCCAAGACTTGAGGAAATTCTTTGAGAGACTGAGGAAGTACGACTTGAAGCTGAACCCAGCCAAATGTGCTTTCAGAGTCCCATCGGGCAAGCTTTTAGGCTTCATAGTAAGCAGGAGAGGTATCGAATTAGATCCAACAAAGATAAAATCTATCAGAGATCTACCTCCCCCAATAACGAAGAAAGATGTGATGAATTTGTTGGGCAAGTTAAACTATATCAGTCGATTCATTGCCCAGCTGACAAGCACGTGTGAGCCCATATTCAAGCTTTTGAGGAAAGACACGGTGATCAAATGGACGGCCAAATGTCAAGAAGATTTTGACAAAATTAAAGAATATCTTTCAAATCCCCCGATTTTGGTCCCACCAGAGCCAGAGAGACCATTGTTCTTGTACCTAACAGTCTTGGAAAATTCTTTCGGTTGCGTCCTCGGGCAACATGACATAACCGGAAAGAAGGAGCAAGCAATCTACTACTTGAGCAAGAAATTCACCGGCTATGAGGCCAAGTACACTCTGCTGGAAAGAACATGTTGCGCTCTGACATGGGTTGCTCAAAAGCTGAGACATTATCTTCAAGCTCACACTACTTTCCTCATAAGCAGGCTGGATCCTTTGAAGTATATATTTCAGAAACCAATGCCTACTGGAAGACTGTCCAAGTGGCAAATCTTGCTTACTGAATTCGACATAGTCTATGTTACTCGCACGGCAATGAAAGCCCAAGCGCTAGCAGATCATTTGGCCGAAAATCCAGTCGATGAGGAATACCAGCCATTGAGTACCTACTTTCCGGAAGAAGAAGTAAACACTGTAGAAGTGGTCTCGGAGAACGCTCATGTTTGGAAGATGTTCTTTGATGGAGCCGTAAACGCCAAAGGTGTAGGGATTGGGGCAATTTTGATCTCGCCCTCCGGTCAGCATTATCCAGCCACAGCTAGACTGTGTTTCTTTTGCACAAACAATACAGCTGAGTATGAAGCCTGCATCATGGGCATGCATATGGCGATCGATCAGGATGTCGAAGACTTACTGATCATGGGAGATTCTGACCTGATTATCCGGCAAGCCCAAGGTGAATGGGAAACTCGGGATGTCAAGCTTATTCCTTACCGACAGCACGTGGAGGACCTCAGCAAGCGTTTTAAGTCAATAGAGTTCAGGTATATCCCGAGGTGTCACAATGAACTAGCGGATACGCTTGCTACTCTGGCTTCAATGCTACCCTACCCGGGCAACGCCCACGTCGATCCTTTGGAAATCCAAATCAGGGAAAGACACGGTTACTGTAACGTAATCGAGGCAGGATCAACTATACAACCATGGTACCATGATATCAAGAGGTTCTTGAAGACACAAGAATACCCCGAGCATGCTACTGGAGATCAAAAGAGAACCATTAGGCGGCATGCAAGTGGTTTCTTTCTTAGCGGTGAATTGTTGTACAAGAGGACCCCGGACCTCAACCTACTAAGATGTGTCGACGCTAAGGAGGCAAGAAAGATCATGCACGAAGTACACGTAGGTGTGTGCGGACCTCACATGAACGGGTATGTCTTAGCGAAGAAAATCCTTTGAGCAGGTTATTACTGGATGACCATGGAAAAGGATTACTTCAGCTTCGTTCGGAAGTGTCATCAGTGTCAGGTGCACGGTGATTTGATTCATGCACCTCCCACGGAATTGCATCCCATGTCTGCACCTTGGCCATTTGTTGCTTGGGTCATGGACGTCATTGGTCCGATCGAGCCGAAGGCCTCAAATGGACATAGATTTATATTAGTTGCCATCGACTACTTCACAAAATGGGTAGAAGCTGTCACTCTCAAGTCGGTCACCAAAAAAGCTGTAGTCGATTTTGTACATTCAAATCTTATTTGTCGTTTCGGTATTCCTGCAACTATCATCACAGATAACGCAGCAAACCTGAATAGTCACTTGATGGGAGATGTATGCGAGCAATTCAAAATAACGCATAGGAATTCTACTCCTTATCGGCCAAAGGCCAATGGCGCTGTAGAAGCGGCAAACAAAAACATCAAGAAGATTTTGAGGAAAATGATCCAGAGTTCCCGACAGTGGCATGAGCAGTTACCATTTGCATTGTTGGGGTATCGCACTACGGTACGCACGTCAGTAGGAGCAACTCCTTATCTTTTGGTTTATGGGACCGAGGCTATGATACCAGCGGAAGTAGAAATCCCTTCGCTTCGAACCATTGTTGAAGCAGAAATCGAGGACAGCGAATGGGTTAAGACTCGATTGGAGCAGTTGACTTTGATTGATGAGAAACGAATGGCCGTAGTTTGTCACGGACAGTTGTACCAACGAAGAATGGCCCACGTTTACAACAAGAAAGTCCGACCCAGGAATTTCGAAGTAGGTCAACTGGTACTGAGGCGCATTCTGCCACATCACCAGGAAGCAAAAGGGAAATTTGCCCCAAACTGGAAAGGCCCATACATCATCAGGAAGATATTGCTGAGAGGAGCATTGTACCTAGGTGACATTGAAGGAAATGATCCCGAAACAGCAGTGAATGCGGACGCAGTCAAAAGATACTATGTCTGAGTGACGCCTCAGTGGTCCTGACACATTTGAAATGCTGAAGGTTTTATTCCCACTATCAACTCTCTCTACAAGCCTTTGAGCCGGTTACAAAAAAAAAGAAAAAAGAAAAAACAAACAAAAACAAATAAAACAAAACATTGATTGAGGCATGAACTACGTCTGACTTGATTCCGAAAGGATACGTAGGCAGCCTCTCCCTGAGGTTCAGTCACACCAACAATAAAATCCCATTTACCCTGAGATTGAAACCGGGGCACGTCAAGCGGTTTAGAAGTCGTAGTATCATCTACTTTTCTTTGCCAAGCACAAGCTTTTCAGATCAATTACCAAAGGTAACGGGAAGCCAAAAAGCGTCGCGAATGGAGACCGGTACACTGTAAATTGAGAGAAATAAAATGAGAGAGTCTCGTCGGTGAAAACCTCCGGGCACCGCGAGGCGACGGGAGTAGAGAAACCAAAATGAGAGAGCTTGTGTAGTAAAAACTCGTAAAGAGTGCTATCAAGCGACAGCAAGGAGGAAAATGAGAGAGGTCAGCTAGCGAAAACCCGCAAAGGGCGCTGTTGGCCGAAAGAACGACTCTACCCAAGGAGGTCTCGGCAAAGTTCCACCAGTTTTGAAACACAGACCCATTTTGGTTCAGGAGGAAATGCAAGTTCATTGAAGGTCAGGCGTCCAGTCCAAAGAGCATGTCATGTCCATTTAGAGTCAGCATTGTCTTCCTCAGATAAGTCTTTTTCGTCCCGAAAGGGGCACTTCTTTTTTGAAGTTTACTTTCTCCTTTCTTTGTTTTTCTTCGAATCCCTTTCATTTTTAACCCTAAGTTCCAGATATACCGGAAAGGACAGGTGGCAGGTTTGGTTTCACGGAATTCTGTTTTGCAAGGGAAATGTCCCGTTTCGTTGGCACGTTTGTCCAAACCTGATGAATCATGATGTTCGACTACATTTCCAAAAAAAAAAAGAGAAATTTCCCCAGCAAGTCCGCCTTGTACAAATCCCCACAGAACTTCCCTTGTACAAATCCCCACAGAATTTCCCTTTGTACAAATCCCTACAGAGCCTCCCTTTGTAAAAATTCGCCAGCGAGCTTTCCCAACAAATCCCGGCAGGTCCGCTTTGCAACAAATCACCGGCAAGACCGCCTTGTACAAATCCCCACAGAATATCCCCAATAAAATCCCCGTTGAGAATCCCCAAGCAAAACGGGACACAAAAAAAGGAGCCTTACAAGGCAAATCATCACAGAATTTGGAAACACAAGCCTGAGTAGTCCAAAAGGGTTTCGCCATTTGAATCCAATCAATGGCAGGACTTCTCAACAGAAATAAGGACGCAACAAAGCAACTGGAACAATCAAGGTCACCGAACCAACCGCCATTTCCGAACTAACAATTGTTCGTTGTTTGAGAAGTTGAAACAGGTATAATCCAAGACAACCGTGCAAAAAGCAGGTGTCACCCAAAGAAGAAGGTACATGAGTACAAGAAACAGTTCGGCAGTAAGGAATCCACTCGAAAGGTAAGTTTCCACGAAATTCTCTTTTACCTTTTACTAAAACAAGAAAAATTCAAAAAAAAGGGAGGTGTCGGTTAGTATCCTCGAACTTTTCCATTTAGTCAGCATTAGGGTTTTAAACCCTAAACTAAACTTTTCCCTTTAGTCAGCATTAGGGTTTTAAACCCTAAACTGAACTTTTTCCATTTAGTCAGCATTAGGGTTTTAAACCCTAAACTGAACTTTTCCCTTTAGTCAGCATTAGAGTTTTAAACCATAAACTGAACTTTTCCCTTCAATCAGGATTAGGGTTTTAAACCCTAAACTGAACTCTTCCCTTTAGTCAGCATTAAGGTTTTAAACCCTAAACTGAACTTTTTCCATTTAGTCAGCATTAGGGTTTTAAACCCTAAACTGAACTTTTCCCTTTAATCAGGATTAGGGTTTTAAACCCTAAACTGAACTTTTCCTTTAGTTAGCATTAGGGTTTTAAAACCCTAAACTGAACTTTTTCCATTTAGTCAGCATTAGGGTTTTAAACCCTAAACTGAACTCTTCCATTTAGTCAGCATTAGGGTTTTAAACCCTAAACTGAACTTTTTCCATTTAGTCAGCATTAGGGTTTTAAACCCTAAACTGAACTCTTTTCCTTTAGTCAGCATTAGTGTTTTAAACCCTAAACTGAACTCTTCCCTTTAGTCAGCATTAGGGTTTTAAACCCTAAACTGAACTTTTTCCTTTAATCAGGATTAGGGTTTTAAACCCTAAACTGAACTTTTCCCTTTAATCTGGATTAGGGTTTTAAACCCTAAACTGAACTTTCCCTTTAGTCAGCATTAGGGTTTTAAACCCTAAATTGAACTTTTTCCTTTAATCAAGATTAGGGTTTTAAACCCTAAACTGAACTTTTCCCTTTAATCAGGATTAGGGTTTTAAACCCTAAACTGAACTTTTCCCTTTAATCAGGATTAGGGTTTTAAACCCTAAACTGAACTCTTCCCTTTAGTCAGCATTAGGGTTTTAAACCCTAAACTGAACTTTTTCCTTTAATCAGGATTAGGGTTTTAAACCCTAAACTGAACTTTTCCCTTTAATCAGGATTAGGGTTTTAAACCTTAAACTGAACTCTTCCCTTTAGTCAGCATTAGGGTTTTAAACCCTAAACTGAACTTTTCCCTTTAGTCAGCATTAGGGTTTTAAACCCTAAACTGAACTTTTCCCTTTAATCAGGATTAGGGTTTTAAACCCTAAACTGAACTTTTCCCTTTAAGTCAGCATTAGAGTTTTAAACCCTAAATTGAACTTTTCCCTTTAATCAGGATTAGGGTTTTAAACCCTAAACTGAACTTCTCCCTTTAATCAGGATTAGGGTTTTAAACCCTAAACTGAACTTTTTCCTTTAATCAGGATTAGGGTTTTAAACCCTAAACTAAACTTTTCCTTAGTCAGCATTAGGGTGTCAACCCTAAAACTGAGCTTATGTCCATTCAGTCAGCATTAGGGCCCCAACCCTATACTGAACTTTTCCCCAGTTGGTCAACATTAGAGTTTCAACTCTAAACTGAGCCTCTCCCCAGCTAGTCAGCATTAGGGCTCCCACCCTGAACTGAACTATCTCCATTCCGCCAGCCTTAGGGCTCCAATCCTAAACTGAGTATTCTTACCTTGTGGTAATATCGTTGATCCAATTCCTTCATCAATTCTATGAACTTCCTGGCAAATAACTCACGAAATTTCCCTAGTGAAACTGGGGCAGAAAATTTCGTTCATTTGTTTTTCCCCGCAGGTCTGACCTCGAGGCGCATGGATAGAGAAAACCCACGAGATGAGCCTCAACCCAGAATAAAAAAGGGGGAGAAGATGTTCCGAGATGCTTGAAAAAATGAAGGGCGTATCGCTCCAAGTTTCGATCAAAGCCCCGAGTTCTACCTCTCCCGTTTCACTCAGCGTCGCAGAAATAAACAGGCACCTACAACTTGCAAGCATCAAGATTCGGATCGAAGTCTACAAGCAAAATCAGCTAAGACCCGAGATCAAGTTGCAAAAGAATCATAGATAGGAATCTTGTAACTAGCAAGTGACAAACATAAGTATTTAGTTCAGTGTCAATTTTTCTTTGGATGTAATAAGGCGGTCAGTAAAGCAACAGTGACAACAGCAACAGCAGTAACAACAAGCATTGCAATCCCATGGTAGTCCAAGCTACCAAAATTTCCCGAACTACATTGACCTGATTCCTGTTTAGCCCAGGATATGTAGGAAATCTTTGAAGCAAAGATTCGGTCAGATTTTTCAAAAAAAAATGTGCTTCACACGGAGTAGTCCAATAGGCAAAAATCGCTCATATCCGCTCACTTTATCTTTGCACGAAAACTCTTCGTGTTTCCGAACAAAGAGGGGCAGCTGTGAGCACGTGATTTTTGTTTTCGCGACAATCACTCCAAAAGAAACAAAATAATAGTAGTTTGGTCTTGCTGCACAATTTTTCGGATTTTACGTGGCATTTTCGGTATTTATTTGTGGTCTTCCCCTTTTGTATTTTTATCAAAACAAAATATATGTGTCGTGTGTAAAAATATAAAGTGATGTTATTTTTTTTAATTATGTGATTAATTGTTTGTTTAATGTTTTTATTAGTGTTGTTTAATTTAATTAAGGGTTTAAAGAGGAAAAGGGATTTCGGATTGGGCCAGTCCAATAAGACAAGCCCAAACTAAATTATCCGGTCCAGTCCAGTTCGGCCCTAGGAGTATCCCAAACGACGTCGTTTAGGTCGTGCTTGATCTGGGCCGTTGATCTCAGAATGATCAACGGCCAAGATCACATACCCCGTACCCACGAACAGATCCGACCTGTTCTACCCGAACTAACCGTGACCCTTAGTAAGCTAAACGACACCGTTTCATTTAAACTTCCAGATCTAGGCCGTTGATCTCGATTGATCTAACGGCTGAGATCAAGCCATCCACCCCATATATAAGCTTTCCACTCATACCCCACCCCCTATCCAAATACCCCTCCTTCGTCATCATCCTTTCCAACAGACCCAAACCCCGGAACCCTAGCCGCCCCCTTTCCCCTCACCATTAATCCCGGCGGCATGGATGCCGGTGACCCCCACTTTAACACCATAGATGCACCTCACCACCCTGAACCCAAATCCACCAACCGCTTAGCTCGAATCCCCTCCCACCTTCTCGAATCTTCATTTGAAGATTCGAGTCGGACCTCGACTTACACCGATCTACCCCAGCTTCACACCAGACAGTCCCCGGACCTCCCTCGTGACCAAACCATGCTTGGTTTGGTCCGAATCTAACCGTGGAAACCCAAATCCCAAATCTGCCATCTAGGAACCCTAGAAACCCCGGGCCTGGTCTGTGTCCGTTTGAGCCAAGTGATTAGGGTCTAATGGACCTTAATCGAAGTGTTCTCAGTTGAGAACACTTCGATTAAAGTCCGTTCAACCCCAAGAAGGGTCTATTCAAACACGAGCTAAGGTTTTCTGATTTTTTAGGTAATTTTTGTTTTCTTTATCAGTTTATTTTGTCTGCTACAATTGAATGTCTGTTCGTATGTTTTGTTTAATTTATGTTATTGAATTTTTGTCGACTGTTGTTGTCCACCTTACCCGGACCTCTGTATTTGGCCAAGTTCTTTCAATTTACTGATCATGGTCTTTGATTGTATATGTTATAATTAGTATAGTCGATTCGATACGTTTCGTCGAATAGTTTCAGTTGTTTGAATGATAACAATTTGATCTGTTCTTGCTGAACATTGTTTGAATCAAAATTGAGAATCGAGTATAGCTACTTATAGTTGTTAATTTGAATCAGAAATCTAAGGATTTGGTTTGTAGTTGCAGTCTGAATTGGTGGCATGTGCACTTGTGCACAACATGTGCATAAAGGCCCTTTTTAGAGTTTAAAATAACTTGACAACATATGCTGTCAGGTTATATTCTTGCTGCCCATGTCTGTTTTTAGTTTAATAAGCTGATTAAAAGGGCTGTCAGGAATCTCATGGGAGGTTTTCATATTTTAAAATGTTGAGTGGAAAAACAGCAAAAAAAGAGGGGGTTCTGATATGTTTAACAGACTAAAAAGGGCTGATGTTAGGCTATAAAGGGAGGAGAACTTCCATTAGTTCAAGGAGGAACTCAGACAGATTTTGAGACTGGAAATTGACACTGGATTTTAAAAGGAGAGGAAAACATCTTTGAGGAGAAAAATAGAGAGGCATATACAGATATACATTGAGAGAGGCATAAAACAAAAAATACAGAAGCTTTTCTTCTCATTGCTGTCTTGATTTTACTGATTTCGATTTGCTTGATCAATACTGATTTCTTCCAAGTCTCGACAAAGTTTACTGGTTGTGGTTCGCACTGGTTTGTTTCCTGGATTTGGTCTGTCTTGGACTTCTATTTCTACTACACTGTTTGCTGCTGTCATTTTGCCATTTTTCCATCGGCCACAGTTGTATCTTGCACTGGGACTTGTTCTTGTTTGTTACCTGCTGTTACTGCTGCTGTTTGGTATTGCTCCTATTGCTACTGACTTCCCTGCTTCTTCTATTATATTCAACATCCAGGTACACACTAGAACTCCGCATTGATGTAATAATGAAAGCATGAAATAAAAGATACGCGGGCGTTTAATCGTTCGTTGCTGCATTTACAGTTTTATAAACGTTATTAGATTTGTGTAACCTGTTTAGTTTGAAACTCAATGAAGAATACATAGGGTAGCCTGTACTTAATTGAAGTTTAGTGTGCTTAAAATTGTGATTTCAGTTATCTAGTTGGTTGTATGATAAAGAATGCGTGAGTGGTTGGCATACGGATAATTAGATTTCCTTTCAGCTATATTTTGTATATATAGGGCAGAATGTTTTAACCCTGCAGAATACAATGTAGTTTTAATCTTTTGAGTTCTAACTTTATCGGATCTCGTTAGGCAGTTTACATGACCACGTTCGAACCCTATTAGTAGCAGTTTCCGATAGTCAATTCTACTGACTTAGTTTAAATAAGTTAGTTTAAATTCAGGATTGAAGAACATTTTAACGTAGGTTTTGGCAGTTTTATTAATCTTGTATATTAATATCCTCTAGCAAATTAAAAGCATGCTCATCCATGAAATAAGGCACGAAACAATTCACGTCTCATAAATAAATAATCAGATAATCAAATAAGAATCCGAAGTTGGTCAAGCATGTAATTTAATTAGCGTGTACTTTTCCTTCTTTCATTTTTCTCAAAGATAAACACAAAAAAAATAGAAAAAAATGTAGTCGCCATTAGGTTTATCCTTTCATAAAATGAGACGAGCCTCGCCAAATAAAAATGTAAATTGCGGGGCCCTCAATAATTAACCATAATAAATACTTAGAATTTGGGATGGACTGTTTAGTGAATTTCACTGTCTTCCCCAAAGATAATAACGCGTTAGACTCTTTAGGCGCGACTCAATTGAAATTACATTCTTAATTTCGGGTGCACATTTATGTGACCCAAATTCAAATCTCAACGGAGTCGAAATGTGTTAACAACCACGGGTGCATTGATTGTGACGTGGTTCGAGATGCATTTTCACGACGTTGCAATTCTATAAAAATAAACGATAATAATAAAAGCGGTCTAAACTTCATAAAAGCACGTAAGTCACAACATGTATTTAAATCAGATATTTAGCCATTATAACAATTTAAGCGATCGTGCTAGAACCACGGGATTCGAGGGTGCCTAACACCTTCCTTCGGGTCAACAGAATTCCTTACTTAGAATTTCTGGTTCGCAGACTTCATTTGGAAAAGTCGAAAATTTTCTCGATTTGGGATTCAAGATAAACCGGTGACTTGGGACACCAAAATTCAAACCTTTCCCAAGTGGCGACTCTGAATTAAATAAATAATCCCATTTCGAATATTGTCACTTAAATTGGAAAAACTCCCCTCGTGCATTTATCCCTTCGGGGCGGGCGCACAAAAAGGAGGTGTGACAGGGGGGTTCCCAAAATACTTTAAAGGCACAAATAAAGCAAGTCGGGATGACGCATGCGGTTGAAACAAAAACATGTTAGAAATGGTTAACTGCTTAGGAGCATTGCATCCCCAACGTGCTATTACCAAATCTATTAAACTCTAACACTAACAAGTTTGTTGTTTTCCGCAAATGCCAGACAGTTAGTTGTTAAAGCGTTCTGGCAATACATCCTTATCAAACTAGATCCAAGGGACCTGCACCAATAATCATGACTACTTTAGAAAATAGTGCCGAGGAAGAAAGGCCAGTAAGCCAGTTGCTGAAAGAGGCAATGGAGAAGATAGAGAGGATGAGATTGGAGATGAATGCGATGCAGTTAGCCTTGGCTAAAGTACAAAAGAACCCTGAACCACTAGGGCATATGCTGGAATACCCTCACTCCGGCCCTTCAACAAGCCTCCCGAATCACCGCTATTATCAGGAGAGAAGCACCTATGATTCCCAAGCTCCACCACCTCATCAACCTTTCCCAACACCAATGTTCCCACTTTTATGGGACCCACACCAGCCACACTGCAAAGATCAACTAGTGAGCCGCTGTTTCAGGCTCACGATGCGCAGTACTATCCCCCTGAACCCACATTCAATGCACCAGAACCCCATACCTATAATCCACACTTGGAAGTCCCGGCGGAGATTGAAAAGCCGGTTAAGGTTCCAGAGCAGGATGAGGTAATGAGGAAGTTCAAAAGCCTGGAGCAATCCTTCAGGAGCATGCATGGATTGGGCAACCAGGTCAGCGTGGCCTACAAGGATCTGTGCCCTTTCCCGGACGTCCAACTCCCGGCAGGGTTCAAAATGCCTAAGTTTGACTTATACGAAGGGCACGGTGATCCTATGGCACATTTGCGAGGCTTTTATAGCAAAATGAGAGGAGCGGGCGGCAAAGATGAGCTACTGATAGCTTATTTCGGTCAAAGCTTAAGTGGATCGGCGTTGGAATGGTATACCAGACAAGATCCCAGCAGATGGTACACTTGGGATGATCTAGCACAGGCTTTCGCAGGTCACTTTCAATACAATCTCGAGATAGTCCCTGACCGTCTCACATTACTGAGGACCGGAAAGAAGCCTAGGGAAAGATTTCATGAGTTTGGTTTCCGCTGGAGAGAACAGGCAGCCAGGGTTGATCCTCCCATGAGAGAGGGAGAAATGGTAGACTACTTCTTGCAAATGCTGGATCCAACTTACTTTGGTCACTTGGTGACGACGGTTGGAAAGTCCTTCAATGAGGTAGTAAAGATAGGGGTTATGATAGAGGAGGGACTCAGGTCCGATAAAATCCTGAATTACTCAGCGCTCAAGGCAATGACCCAGGCTATTCAGAGCGGCACGGGAGGTGCGCTGGGAAGGAAGAAGAAAGAAGAAGTCGCCACGGATGAGACAGGCAGTTGGTCCAGGTCCGGCAAACCATACTACAACCAACCCAGACCCCATAGGCCATATTATCCATACAGCCCGCCACAACACTATTATCCACTTCAAGAGCCACACTTCTCTGTGCATCAAGCCCAAACATACACTCAGCCTTCGGTTCGCCCGCAATGGCGCGCACCGGCTCCCCAAAACACATATGCACCTCCCCAAAATGCATATGCACCTCCACAGAACACAAACTCTCCACCACAAAACGCCTATCCTCCACCAAGAGCATACAGGAACCCTCCAGGGGCAGGCTTTCGAGGAAATCAAGCTGCTAGAAATGACAGGCTACAGAGATATAGAGCCTTTACCGAGTTGGGAAAGACCTATACCGCGTTATTCCACAAATTGAGGCAGCTAGGTTTGGTGAGTCCTGTCGATCCTAGGGGTCCAAACACCCCACCCCAAAATCTGGATCGATCGATAAGCTGTGAGTACTGCTCAGAAATGCTAGGGCATGATACCGAAAAATGTTGGAGGTTGAGGCATGCAATACAAGATCTTATTGATGCCAACAAGATCGAGGTCCAGACGCTGGAGGCACCCAATATCAACCAGAACCCATTGCTAGTACACTACAAAGCTCACATGATCGAGTTGGTGTATAAGGGAGAAGAGCCGAGGAAACCCTCACCAACGGTGATGATGATCCATGACGCTCCGAAAGAAGAATCGACCGGTAGGGAAGCAGGGGTACAGTTGAAGGGGGAGGATGTCAAGCCAGTGGTGATACTAGGGAAGAATCCGTCCACCGCAACAAAGAAGCCAGGGCCAGCCAAAATGGTGGTATCAGGAACGTCATCCATACCCGTAGTTGTTGTGAAAGGGGTATGCAAGGAACCGGCCATCATAAAGCCAGTAGTCCAATTGCCAGTGATTGATAGCAAGGTTGTGCCTTGGAAGTATGAAAAGGTAGTGGTAATGTATAAGGGAAAGCAAGTGGAGGAGGATAGTTGTGAGGCGCAGGGACTGACTCGGTCGGGACGGTGTTTTGTTCCCGTGGAGTTGAGAAGGTCCAACGCGGCAGTAACAAAGAAACCCGTATCGAAAGATGAGGCGGAGGAATTCTTGAAAAAGATGAAAGTGCAGGATTACTCCGTTGTCGAACAATTGAAGAAAACACCACCCCAGATCTCGTTATTATCACTATTGATCCATTCGGATGAACGTCGTCAGGCCCTGATGAAGATACTGAATGAAGCTCATGTGCCCAATGAAATTTCAGTGAACCACCTTGAAACGATTGCCAACAAAATTTTTGAGGTAAACAAGGTAACGTTCTCTGATGATGATCTGGGAGTGGAGGGCACATAACATAATAAAGCTCTCTACTTGACTGTCAAATGTGAAGATTCGGCAGTTACTCGGGCGTTGGTGGATAACGGTTCGAGTGCCAATATTTTTCCATTATCCACCCTGAACCAGTTGAAGATTGACCATGGTAGAATCCACAAGAACAATATTTGCGTCCGAGGATTTGACGGAAGTGGAACGGACACCGTTGGGGATATTATACTTGAGTTAACCATCGGCCCGGTTAAGTTTACTATGAAGTTCTAGGTATTGGATGCCGCGGTATCTTATAACCTTTTGTTGGGATGACCATGGATCCACGCGGCCAAAGCAGTGCCATCCACCTTGCATAAAATGGTCAAGTTCGAATGGGACCAACAAGATGTCGTGCTGCATGGGGAAGACACTGTGTGCACCATGGGAGGTGTCATTGTGCCCTTCATAGAAACCAACGGTGACAAAGGTCCCTGGGTTTACCAGATTTTTGATGCAGTATCAGCAAACAAGATTACCGAGGGTGAAAGCATTCCACACCCCAGGGTGGCTTCCGCAACCATCATGATGGTTTTAGAGATGCTGGGTAATGGGTTTGTGCCAGGAAAAGGCCTGGGGGCTGAGCTTCAAGGGATTGTTCAACCTGTCTCCTTGCCCAAGAATTTAGAGACCTTTGGATTGGGGTTCAAACCTACTGCGGCAGATGTAAAGCGAGCGCGGAAAATGAAGAAGAGAGTTTGGTTTCTTCCCAAACCAATACCGCGTCTCTCCAGATCCTTTATTAGAGCAAGTGCCAAGGGGTCACCGGTCCCGAAAATTCTCGGACCATTGATTGGGATGGACGGGGATTTGAATCAGAGCTTCGAAAGGTTGTTTGCTGATGTCCATGTAATAGAAGTTGGAGAGGATTCAAGCAGAGCAGAAATACAGTTTGTATGGCCTATGGACAATACCAACAATTGGACGGTTACTCCTCTTCCTACCCGGGGGAGTCCTGGTAGTAGGCTTTGATTTTTCTTTCTTGTTTTTTCGGATTATTCCAGGGTGTAATCCAAATCCCATTTTATTTTGTAAAGTGTGAACCCTGTTATCCTGCATTTTTAATAAAATTCTCTTTTCTTGTCTCATTTTAATTTTGTTTTGTTCTTTTCTCTTTCTGAACAGTTCTCTTTTTACTAGTTCTAATGACATGGCATGCACAACGGATCTTCGACCTAGTCTAATAAATCAATCTGACTCCGGCTTAATTATACAAGAGATCGATTATGATGATGAGTCCGAATATGACGAGGATGAAGCCTTCGAAGAAATAAACCGAGAATTGTACCAATTCGAAGAGAAACCCAAGCCTAATCTAAATGACACCGAAGCCGTAAATCTAGGGGATGCAGATAATGTCAGAGAAACCAAAATCAGCATCCACATTGAGCCAAACATCAGGGAGGAATTAATCAAAGCCCTCATTGAGTTCAAAGATGTTTTTGCATGGTCATATGATGATATGCCCGGATTAAGCACCGATCTAGTGGTCCACAAATTGCCCACTAACCCGTCATGCCCTCCGGTCAAGCAAAAGCTGAGGAAGTTTAAGACGGATATGAGTGTGAAGATTAAAGAAGAAGTGACCAAGCAGCTATAAGCAAAAGTTATTCGAGTCACTCGATATCCCGATTGGTTGGCCAATGTGGTACCAGTGCCGAAGAAGGATGGGAAAATCAGGGTATGTGTCGACTACCGCAATCTCAACAAGGCAAGTCCTAAGGATAATTTTCCATTGCCCAACATCCATATCTTGATCGATAATTGCGCTGGGCGCGAGATCGGATCCTTTGTGGACTGCTATGCAGTATATCATCAGATCTTAATGGACGAAGAAGATGCAGAAAAGACGGCTTTCATTACGCCATGGGGAACTTACTACTACCGGGTAATGTCATTTGGATTGAAGAATGTTGGGGCAACGTATATGCGAGCAACGACTAGTGTGTTTCACGACATGATACACAAAGAAATTGAGGTGTATGTAGATGATGTGATCATAAAGTCTTGGCGTCAGGAAGACCATGTAGCAGACTTAAGGAAGTTCTTTCAAAGACTGCGAAGGTATGATATTAAGCTCAACCCGGCCAAATGCGCCTTCGGGGTTCCATCAGGAAAGCTGTTAGGAGTCATCATCAGTCAACGGGGGTATTGAGTTGGACCCATCCAAGATCAAATCCATCCAAGATTTGCCACCACCAAAGAACAAAACGGAGGTAATAAGTCTGTTGGGAAGACTAAATTATATCAGTAGGTTCATCGCTCAACTCACGGCGACTTGTGAACCCATATTTCGGCTGCTGAAAAAAGATGTTGCGGTAGACTGGACGACGGAGTGTCAAGAGGCCTTCGACCAGATCAAAGGGTATCTATCAAATCCACCTGTGTTGGTCCCACCTGAGCCGGGGAGACCATTAATTCTTTATCTAACGGTCCTGGAGAATTCGTTTGGCTGCGTGTTGGGGCAATACGACATTATAGGAAGGAAGGAGCGGGCCATTTATTATCTTAGCAAGAAGTTTACAGTATATGAGGTCAAGTACACTCAACTAGAGAGGACATGTTGCGCCCTAACTTGGGTGGCTCAGAAGTTGAAGCACTATTTGTCCTCATATACTACTTATCTCATTTCCCGTTTGGATCCATTAAAGTACATTTTCCAGAAACCTATGCCTACAGGGAGGTTAGCAAAATGGCAAATTTTGCTCACAGAGTTTGATATCGTCTATGTGATGAGGACGGCCATAAAAGCCCAAGCACTAGCCGATCACTTGGCTGAGAATCATGTTGATGAAGAATACGAGCCATTGAGGACGTATTTTCCGGATGAGAAAGTAATGCATGTAGGTGAGCTGGAATTACCCGAGGAACCAGGTTGGAAGCTTTTCTTTGATGGAGCCGCAAACGCAAAGGGAGTTGGAATAGGAGCGGTACTTATTTCTGAAACAGGACGTCATTATCCTGTTACAGCTCAGCTGCGTTTCTATTGTACCAACAACATGGCTGAGTATGAGGCATGCATTTTGGGTCTGCGACTAGCTGCAGACGTGGATGTCCAGGACGTTTTGGTCTTGGGAGACTCGGACCTCCTGGTGCATCAGATTCAGGGTGAATGGGAAACACGAGATTTGAAACTCATACCATATCGACAATGTTTGCACGATCTGAGCAAGTGATTTCGATCAGTGGAATTCAGACACATCCCAAGAGTTCATAATGAGGTTATCGATGCATTGGCCACCTTAGCATCAATTTACACCATCCCAACAAAATGTATGTTAACCCATTGCACATTCAGGTTCGTGATCAGCATGCTTATTGCAACGTGGTAGAGGAGGAAGTGGATGGCGAGCCATGGTTTTATGACATAAAGGAGTACCTCAAGATGGGGATATACCTAGAGCAGGCCACCGGAGACCAAAAAAGAGCCATTCAACTTTTGTCAAATGGTTTCTTCCTCAGTGGAGGAGTGTTGTACAGAAAAACCCCAGATTTGGGATTGCTAAGATGTATAGACGCCGGTCAAGCCACGACAGTTATGGCAGAGGTGCATGCTGGAGTCTGTGGGCCACATATGAGCGGATATGTATTGGCAAAGAAGATTCTTCGAGCAGGGTACTACTGGCTCACTATGGAGCATGATTGTATCAATTTCATGAGGAAATGCCATCAATGTCAGATACACGGAGATCTGATTCATTCTTCGCCGACAGAATTGCATACAATGTCAGCGCCATGGCCATTTGTCACATGGGGCATGGATGTCATTGGGCCTATTGAGCCGGCAGCGACCAACGGCCATAGGTTCATTCTGGTGACCATAGACTACTTCACCAAGTGGGTTGAAGCTAAAACTTTCAAGTCGGTAACCAAGAAGGTAGTGGTGGATTTTGTTCACTCCCATATCATCTACAGATTTGGGGTCCCAAAAGTGATCATCACGGATAATGGTGCAAATCTTAACAGCAATTTGATGAGGGAGGTATGCCAACAGTTTAAGATTACACACCGCAATTCCACCCCATATCGTCCCAAGGCGAATGGAGCAGTTGAAGCAGCCAATAAGAACATCAAGAAGATACTGAGGAAGATGGTAGAAGGATCTAGACAATGGCATGAGAAATTACCCTTTGCCTTGTTGGGTTATCGCACTACAGTCCGGACTTCCGTAGGTGCAACTCCTTATTTATTGGTATACGGAACTGAAGCGGTAATACCAGCAGAGGTCGAAATTCCTTCCCTCCGAATTGTCGCTGAAATCAGGATTGACGACGATGAATGGGTTAAAGCTCGATTAGAGCAGTTGAACTTAATAGATGAAAAAAGATTGGCAGCAGTATGTCATGGCCAGTTGTATCAGAAGAGAATGGCAAGGGCATACAATAAGAAGGTGCGCCCCAGAAAATTTGAAGTAGGGCAGCAAGTATTGAAATGGATCCTCCCACATCAGATCGAAGCAAAAGGCAAGTTTGCCCCAAATTGGCAAGGGCCTTATGTTGTGACCAGAGTGTTATCCACATGGATATCAATTCTGATGCAGTCAAAAGATATTAAGCGTAATTTCTTTGATTATGATAGTTATTGGTCCGTTTGTTTGTACTTGGTACTTATTGGATAATGAAATGACGGAGGCAATTCTTTCTTCTATCCAAACACTTTTAACCTTTGCTTCCCCTTTTGAGCCTTATTTATTCTTTCATACCCCTCTTTTGGAGTCACTAATGAAAAAATATATGAAAAAAAAGAAGAAAGAAAAATGAAAGCAAGATAAAGGTCATAAGAAAAACAAAGGAATCATGGGAACTACGTTTGACCTGATTCCTCAAAGAGGATACGTAGGCGCCTCACGGTTCGGTCATAGTGTGCATAGTTCAACATAGTGTAACAAAAATAAAATCCCCCAAGCAAAGAAAACTGGGGCAGAAGTTATGTTTTAAGTTTCAAAAGGAGGTTTGATTCCAAGAGTTGTACCGTTTCACCCATCAAAGTTATTTTGAATTTTTGACAGCCTTTCTTTTAGCCCCACACCAAAACCAACATCGATGTCCAAAAAGACCTCCCGATCAATATCTAAGAGGTGCCAAGTCGGGCAAATGAAAGCTGAGAATAATACACTGATCTCCAGCAAAGAAGAGGATCATAAACTGGAAATGAATTGATAGCCGAAAAGAATCTCCAGAAGAGAGAGTCATATCGGTAGCACTCCAATCCCCCGCTGAAAAAATAAAATAAAATGAGAGAGTCTTATCGGTGAAAACATTCACAGGCACCATAAGGCGACGAAAGATGAGAGAAATAAAATGAGAGAGTCTTATCGATGAAAACCTTCACATGCACCATAAGGCGACGGGAGCTGAGAGAAAGGAGAGAGTCTTATTAGTGAAAACCCCTCGAATGGCACTATAAGGCGACAAGATAGATTGGAAAAAAGGATCCGCATTTGCGAAGAGATGGGCACCTATTTATCCCCAGCAAGTGAGGCCATCAGGAAGATTGATTGATAGACTGGGCCGATTAATCCGTAATGCACGACATGATCGTTGGGACCAGTCATACCGTCCAGATAAGTTCTTTCCTTTTCTTCTCCCCCAAAATTTGTTTAGAAATATTTTTCTCTTTTTCTATCTTTTCATTTCTTTGTCTAAAAAGACTTTTTCCAGAAATTTGTTTCGAGAAGGATTTTTCAGAGTTTACTACCAGAGGCCAAAATGGTACAAAGCAAAATGCGAAGAGGACAGGCCAAAGTCAAGGCAATAAGACAAAAGGCGTTTGTTGCAAAACCAAATGACAAACTGACCTAGAAAGTTAAGGGGAACATAAAGAAAAGTGGGAAACAATGGTTGAGGGACTTATGGACCAAGTTCCAAGAAGATCCCCAGCAGAACTTCGATAGATCACTGACCAAGGTCCAAGGGGGTCAGACAACACAGAAAGGGGGAAGGAGGAAGAGAGAATTAATCCGCAGCAAGATAACCCCGACAGTCCTATCCTCAATAACGTTATCCCCAGATGATAACATTTTATGCCCTGCAGTGTTGGGAGAAAATAAACGTTTAAGGGAGTAGTTTTGGAGTTGAAGATGACCCCCCCAGCATGTTTTGAAACAAAAGAGCGGGGAAGGGATAAATGGAAAACCATCCCCAGCAAAAATGTCATCCCCAGCGAAATACCATCCCCAGCAAACAACTTTATCCCCAACCAGTTTTGGGAGCACAGAGCAATGGAAAGGGAAAGGAAAATCATCCCCCAGCAGGAGTGACACGATCACTCACCATGTTAAAACTAACAAAATTCTCTTTGATTTCTATAGGAAAATAAAGGTTGATGATGGCAGAAAGACACGCCACAAGGAAGGTCACCAAAACCGGGGTAGAAAATTTTCTGCCGTTGTCAAAAAATTTCTCGGAGGAACGAGGAAACAAATTCAAATATTCTTATGTCTTAGTTGAACAGGCGCCCACCTGTATAACGAGAGGAATACTTTTCAGTCTTTACATTTCATGTCCTAGGTCGCCCACCAGTATAACGAGGGAATACATTTCTGTTTTTCATTTCATGTCCTAGGTCGCCCACCAGTATAACGAGGGAATACATTTCTGTTTTCATTTCATGTCCTACGTCGCCCACCAGTATAACGAGGGAATACATTTCTGTTTTTCATTTCATGTCCTAGGTCGCCCACCAGTATAACGAGGGAATACATTTCTATTTTTTCATTTTATGTCCTAGGTCGCCCACTAGTATAACGAGGGAATACATTTATGTTTTTCATTTCATGTCCTAGGTCGCCCACCAGTATAACGAGGGAATACATTTCTATTTTTTCATTTCATGTCCTAGGTCGCCCACCAGTATAACGAGGGAATACATTTCTTTTTTTTTCATTTCATGTCCTAGGCGCCCACCAGTATAACGAGGGAGTACATTTCATATTTTTGCATTCAGGCCTAGGTCGCCCACCAGTATAACGAGGGAATACATTTCTGTTTTTCATTTCATGTCCTAGGTCGCCCACCAGTATAACGAGGGAATACATTTCTGTTTTTCATTTCATGTCCTAGGTCGCCCACCAGTATAACGAGGGAATACATTTCTGTTTTTCATTTCATGTCCTAGGTCGCCCACCAGCATAACGAGGGAATACATTTCTGTTTTTTCATTTCATGTCCTAGGTGCCCACCAGTATAATGAGGGAATACATTTCATATTTTTGCATTCAGGCGCCCACCTGTATAATGAGAGGAATACTTTTTAGTTTTATACTTCATGTCTTGAAATCAGTAATCCACCAGAAGGTAGAAGGTTACGACAAAAAAATCCCCGGCATAACAAATTTTGATGAAAAAAGTCGTATCCCCAGTGGAATCGCCAAAGGTTTAATGAAGGAATCCATATCCCCAGCGGACCGAACAAAATGATGAAAACTGGTATTCCGAAAAGCAAAAGGCTAGTGTCATCCCCAAGTTCTCGAAAGAAAAGCACCAGAAGAAACACAAGCAGACAAGAAAGCAAGGCAACAAGAACAAGTTGAAGATAGATGAGATCTTATGATCCGTAGTCTAGCCTAGCTTCTTGTTTTCTTTTTAGCACGGTGTAATAAAGAGATCGGTAAAGCAGTGGTAACAGCATGCAACAGCAGTAACAGCAAAATCGCAGTCCCATGGTAGTCCCAGCTACCAACACTTCCCGAACTACATTAACCTGATTCCTCTTTAGCCAGGGATATGTAGGAAACCTTTGAAGCAAAGGTTCGGTTAAATCTTCTTATCAAAAAATGCTTCACACGGAGTACTCCAACAGGGCAAAATTCGCTCGTATCCGCTCACTTTATCTTTGCACAAAAGCTCTTTGTGTTTTCGGTCAAAGAGGGGCAGCTGTGAGTACATGATTTTTGCTTCACGGAAACTACTCCAAAAGAAATCGAAAAAGAAATAAAACAAGTTACCTTCGGGTACAATTTTGAGAATTTGCGTGACATTTTGATAATTGTCTATCCGTAAATGCTCGCCTTGCTATAGTTAAAAATACCAAAATACATGTTGCATGCATTTAGGAATTAGTGGTGCATTTACGAATTAATTAACCATAATTTGGTTAAAAGAAAATCACAAAAAATATGCACGTGTATTTCTTGTCATTGTGTGATTTTATTTTTTAATATTGTGTGTTAATTATTATAGGTGTTAAATAATATGTGTGTAATTTTATTTTGATTTTTATAATTTATTTAGGATTTTTGTTTAATTTTGATAATTAAAAGAAAGAAGGAAAATGAGTGAAAATGAAGGAAATCAGGATTGGGCCACCCTAGGTGGACCCAAATCCAGGCCCAAAGCAACCCCATACCCGGTCCAATTTGGTCAAGCGTCAAGACGCCTCAAACGGCGTCGTTTTGATTCCTTTTAATTGGAGCCGTTGGATTAAATCAATCCAACGGCCAGGGTCTCATCTCCCTTACCCGTTCCTTGAACCTGACCCATTGCCTCGTTCGAACCGACCCCCCCTACTTAACCAAACGACGCCGTGTTGGTTAACTCCCCTAATCCTGGCCATCGATCTTGATTGATCCAACGGTCAGGATTAAACCACCCACCCCGTATATAAGACCCAATCCATCACCCCACACCCCAAACCAAACCCCCTATCGCCTACTGTTCATTTTCGTCCTAGAAACCCCCCTCTCAAACCCTAGCCGCCTTAGGATTCCCCCACCATAAACCCGGCAACCATGACTCTGATGACTACCAAAATAACACCCTTGATGCACCCAACCCCCCTGAACACGAATCCGTTAACCATTTACCTCGAATCACCCTACAGCTTCTCGAATCTTCAATCAAAGATTCGAGCAAAAACCAGATCTACACCCACCGACCCCAAACTCATACCACAACACCTTCTGACCTCCCTCACACCCTAAACACTGTTGGTTCCGTTCGAATCTGACCAGAACTGAACGAGTCCCAAATCAGACCACCAAGAACCCTAAAAAGACCAAAAGTTGAGGTCTGTACGAATTGAAAGACGATGTGGGGTCTAATCGACCTTAGTCGAAGTGTTCTTAGTTGAGAACACTCAATTAAGGTCCATTCGACCCCAAAAATGGTCGAGTCCGAGTTCGAGCCTGGGTCAGTTTTTGGTTTCAAATCCCTGAGGTAATTTTTCCCTTTCTTTTGTTCTCCTGTGAATTCTATCTGTCTTTCATGTTTAGTTTGGTTTGTTTGGATTTTTTGTCCATGTCTGTGAATCTTGAGTTAATGTTTAGTTTGTTTTATGTGTTTTACTGATTGTTCGTTGTATATTATAGCTTGTGTAGTCGTTTAAATAAGTGTCGTCAACTGAATTCACTTGAAAAACTAGAAAATTATGAGTCTGCTCATTTCAGTGTGATTACTAGCCTGTTCCTCTTATCTATGGTGAGACTTGTATCAATAGGCCTGTTGTAGTAGTGCTTCGATCTTAGTTTGCATCCTCAACTGCCTATTGGATCAATTGGTTTTGAGTTGGTCAGGTTTGGCTCCCAATATGACCAACTAATACCATTTGATTAGCACCCCCTGTTTGTGATCTGATTTTTGAGTTGAACTTAAGTTAGGAATTAGGTATAGCTGTAGAAATCTAACAGATCAAACTGAAATCAGTATTGAATTTAAGTTGATTAGCTAATAGCCAGTGATTTGTTGAATTTAGAGGGGTTTATATACTGACTATTACGGGTTAGGGTAACACAGTAATATGCAAAGGGTTAAGGGGTAATTTTGGAAGTTTAGTAGCATGTTAATAGGCTGTTAAAGCTGGGGCCTGCCTAGGGGTCATTTGATAAACTTATCTTAAATGACAATGGGGAACAAAACAACAAGCATGGGAATTAAGTGAATATTATAATAAACCCATAACTCTTGATTAAAACAAATAAGACAAGCATGTGGGACATAATAGTTTACATCAAGAAAAGGCACTTAGGCATGGGAATTGAGGGGTATGGGCAGACCTGAGAGGCTGTGAAGTTCTAGGCAGACCTTAGGGGTCTCTTTCAGGTTATAAATAGAGTTATTTTTGGCTAAGAAAGGGGCTGGACAGTTTTAAGAGAGAAAAGAAAAGCAAACACAAGGCTGGTCTTTCAACCTTTAAAGGACAGTCTGTTTTCAGAGTGATATAGAGTTAAGAGTGTGCTAGATTTTGAACATAACAATCAGAGGCTACTACTTTTCTGCATCTGTTTCCTTCTCTGCTTTGCCTGTATTTATTTTGGGGTGCTGCTGGGCTGCAAACTGGTTTCTTTGTCTTGGTGTTAAAAATCTGTCATTGGGTTGTTGCTGCTGAGTGTTGTTTTTCTTGCTGCTGCTGTTGTTGTGTATGCTATTGCTTCCACTGATCATTCTTCTTCTTCTTTTGCTTTCCCAAATACCAGGTACATCACTGATACACTGTCAATGTAAGCTGAAAGTTGAAACATGAATACAGAAATGAAGAGCTAAAGTTGTTTTTTTTCGAATCTGTTTCAGTCTGTATATTGAACATTAAAGTTGTGTATATAATAGTTCATATCTTCCATTAGGATAATGAAGGCAGTCGTCATGTATAATTAGACATCATGTATGGCTACTTAGTATCCCCTTATGTATGTATGTTGGTAGATAGAAAAGAAGTGAGAATGTAGTAAACAATGTCTGGAATTTTAGTTGTGTTTGTGATTAACATATCTTCTAACGCATGTTAAGTGTTAAACTGTCCATTGCTAGTTAATCTCACTCCATTTAGCGGGCTGCCTCACTATAACTTGCAACAATACCATTAGAATAAAATAACACCAGTTTCCATTTCAGCTTTATAAATGTTGGGCCTGAGTCGAATGGACTAACATGCCCTTATAGGAAAAGGAATGGCCCAGGTCCAGACAATACAGTGTGCGCTGGGCCTAGGCCCATAATATCTAAACGACTGCCCAGACACGCGTTCATGTTTCGGATTTGGGCAAATCACATTCGGAACCCGACTATAACTAACTTGTAAGCATGTAAATAAAGTTGGACCGCTCTTCTTCTTTCATTATTAGAGACAAACTCAATAGAAAACATAGCCACTATAGGACGACCTTTTAAATAAAAAATGAGACGAGCCTCGCCAAATAAATCACACATCGCCGGGGCCCTCAATAAATACATAACCATTGACTAGACTTTGGATTTGGCCGTTTAGTGAATTTTTCAAAGCCTTTTTCTAAAACAACAATACGTAGTTTCTTAAGGACGCGTCTTAATTAATCTTACCTTCTTGAATACGGGTGTGCATTTATATGACCCAAATCTAAATCTTAACGGAGTCGAAATGTGTCTCTAATCACGGGCACATTGATTGTGACGTGGCTCGAGATACGTTTTCATAACGTTGCAAATTCCCCCAATAATAATAATAATAATAATAATAATAATAATAATAATAAATAACGAATGAGACGAGCCTCGATAAACAAGAATACCCAAAGTGCGAGGCCCTCAACGGATAATTATTTCGAGTACTTAGATTCCGGGACGAGCCGTTTAGCAAATTTCACGGCCCTACCCAAAATAATGATACGCTAGTCGCTTTAGGCGCGTATTTAATAATGTTATCTTCTTAAACTCGGGTGCACATTTATGTGACCCAAATCCAAATCTCAACAGAGTTAAAATGTGTCAACAACCACGGGTGCATTGATGTGACGTTGTTCGAGACGTGTTTCCACGATGTTGCAATTCTTGATAAAAAAAATAGTAATGATAAAAGCAGTTAAAAGTTAAAACTTTCACATGAGCTCATAATTTTATAAAATCAGATAAACAAGCCGAATATGACAGTTGAGCGACCGTGCTAGAACAACGGAACTCGGGAATGCCTAATACCTTCTCCCGGGTTAACATAATTCCTTATCCGGATTTCTGGTTCGCGGACTGTAATACAGAGTCATTCTTTTCCTCAATTCGGGATTAAATTGGTGACTTAGGACACCCTAAATCTCCCAAGTGGCGACTCTGAAATAAATAAACAAATCCCGTTTCGATTGTCCTTTAATTGGAAAAACTCCTTCACCCCACGCGGGTGCGGAAAAAGGAGGTGTGACACGGGGCATACTGTGAAGATATGGTACTTTGAGGTTCCGATGAGGTGATCTATGGCTTCGATCTAAGTGGTGGAGTCAGCTAATGATGATCAAATTGTAGGATCATGGGCCATATTAGTTTTCAGACCAAGGGATTGTTTGGTTATTTCTTCAAATGATCATATGCTGGTGAAGCACGGGTTGCTCGACGCGTATTAGCTGTGTATTGAAGATTAGAGTAAGATGAGTGGTTATCGAGAAGGTTTTGGCAAGTTCCAAATTTTATGTAACCTTTACGGACTTTTGAATTTGTCTACGGGTGGGCTTGAAAACAATAGTGAATGGTAATCGGATCTACGATATTTCCTTGTCAAGGAAGGTCTACATGTCAATGTTGGAGTGATACAAGAAATGGCTTCAGGTTCCCAGTAAGTTCCCTCAAGGAGATCATATCGGATTGAGTTATTTTCGGGTTGGCAGTCTGTGTGGCTCGATTGAGTTAGAGGCAATTGGTTCTGATTACTCGATTATGTGTTACTGAGTTTCGGAGAATTACTCATGGTTATGACCATGGTCGGAGTTGATATTTTCTACAGGTATAGAAGTTATATTGCGTGTGGTGGTGTTCTCCTAGATTGAGTTAAATGAAAGATTCTCGGGCGATGAGGTGTTCAATTTTCTTATGGTTCAGAGTTGACTATGAGACTTTCGTAGCGTTGCGAGTTAGCATGTTAGAGGCGAGGTGCCGTGTGGGGTTGAAAGGTTGCATGTACAAGGATGCAGATAGTTTTAGAGGGAAGGATATGAGTTCTTGATGACACGATCGATTTTGGGTGTTTAAAGGCTTGCTGGCACTATATGTTCCCACCAGAGGAGAGTTCTCCTGTTGGTAGGTACATTATGTTTTGAATTATGAGTATTTTTTTCGCAAGGTGAGGGGGTATGAGTTATGTGTTAGCCATTTGAGTAGCGGTGTTGATATTGGATATGAAGATTATAGTATTCGTGAGGCTCAGAGACTGGATATTCTCGCTGGCAGACTATTCCTTGATTGCAAGCTGTGAAGAAATGTCGAGGATTGGATGATGGATAGTAGGTGTTATGGAAAGGTTGCTATGGACTTTTGGAATATTAATTGCATGTTTGGGGGATGATCGGAAATTGGTTTGGGGGGTTGCTTTTGAGCCTAATGAGAATGTGTATTCTATATCAGATCAGACCTGTTTGTTCTTGAGCAGTTCTTACCATATGTATATCATCAAGCAAAATGGATGTTATTCGCTCCTTGGTTTATGTTATATATTTCTCTTTTATACTATGGCAGGATGTGATGGTTGCATGATTCTTCGCACGCATATTGTGATTCAGTTTAGGACTCATGGCATTATATGCAAGGATGTTGATCTACTTATTGCACCGTAGTTATGCTTGTCCTTCTCAGTATTGTTTGTTCCTAATAATTTTTCCCACATTTATATTTTTGTGCACTCGGTTGTGCTTGATATTGATGCACTTGTGATTAGTGAGCCTGCGTATTATGGTTCGATGGATACCCTATGTGGATTGATGTGATGGGATCGAGTTGCATGCCACAACGGTACAGTGATGAAATGTGACTCTTTATTCCTATTTCGTGTATTTTGCTTTCACCTTGTTGAATATAGTTCATAGTAAAATTCTATAGTAGTCTTTTTATTTAGTTTTCTTACTGTTATCTGTCATGTCTGAATTCTTAATTGTTGGTGCACGAAATCGGGTTGCGCGGGGATCCATATGGTTGTTGTTGGCACTTGTCAGTGGGGCTGCTTGTATTGGCTGAGATGAGGTTTCTAGACCTGAGATTTGTGCTATTATATTGGGATGAGGAAGGTTTGGAAGAATAACACTATATGTTGTTCAGGATTTGGACAATGACCATGGTTGTGCGAGTGAGTTTCTTGGCTTATTGATCATATGAATGGTTTGGCATTTATGCATGTTTCTATCATCATCGATAGGGTATGAAGGTTTTGAACGAGGTTCTAACCGATAGGAGGTTTGCTACCAGCACCCGATTTGTTTTTGGTCAGTAATGGTGGTCATTAGTTCCCATTATGAGTACCGAAGTGATGGGGTATATCATATGATTACATATTGGGTTATGGTTATGACTTGATACATCTTGTTCAGGCTTATACATTGTGCAAGTGAGGGATTCGGGTCTTGTAATGAATTCTGGATGATAGAGATTGTGTTCTAAGGTTTAAGGAGCAAAGTTGAAGTAAGGATATCTAGTTATGTTGTGTTGGCAGGCTTATATAGAGTAGGGTGATGTGGAATCACCCCCGGGTTTATGCTTAGTAGGTTACACCGTGATTTGATAGCTTTGGAACGACTCCTGGCACGTTCGAGGACGAACGTATGTTTAAGTGGTGGAGGATGTAACGACCCGACTGGTCGTTTTGACCATTTGCACTTCGCTCGGTAGTTTACGGGCGTGAGTAGCTTCGTATGATGTATTTTGACTTATGTGACTCGTCAGTTCTGGTTTTCAGGTTATTCGGGACTAACTTGGAAGAATGATTCTCAACTAGGGAGCTTCAAATTTGAAGGGAGTTGACCGAGTTTGGAATTTTTGATATCAGGGTCAGATTTTAGTTCCGAAAGTTGGAGCAGGCCCGTAATGTCAATTGTGACTTATGTGCAAAATTTGAGGGCAATCAGACGTGATTTGATAGGTTTCGGCATCGGTTGTGGAAGTTTTAAGTTTCAAGTTCATTGATTTTTGGATTGAGGTGTAATTCATCGTTTCGATATTGTTATGTGTGTTTTAAGGCCTCTAGTAGGTCCATGTTATGTTATGGAACTTTTTGGTATGTTTGGACGTGGTCCCGAGGGGATTGGGTGAGTTTCAGATATGTTTGGGTTATGTTGCGCTCGTTTTTTTATATTTCGACCTTGTTTCTTCAAGCATAAATGGTACTACATTAAGCAAATGAGCTTTAATTTCTTTTTTTATTAAAGCTTTAGATCCATATCGTAATTACGGAGCCATAGCAAAAATAATCATCAAATTTGGATATCGTATAAGGAGTTTATGGTCATTTTACTAAGTATTGGGTTGCCAGATTTTTAGATTAATTATAAAATTGCCACTGACTTCGTATTTAAAAATCTGCTCTATTTCCAAATATTAAAACCAACATATCTCCTTCAATATATGGTCAAATGGAGTGATTTAAGAGCCTAACATGACTAGAATTTCACAAGGAATCTATTGGAGGCATCAAAAATGAGTTTCGAGATAATTTGTCACAAGAAACGAGGCAAAGTAGTGTTAAAATAAGGCTTTTGCTCATTTAACATATTTTGAGTTGGGGAGCTCGGAATTGTGCAATTTTTGAGGTGATTTTCACTATATAAATTGGGGTAAGTGTTCTCTACTCGGTTTAATTTACTCCATGAATCTATCTTCTATTTTAGCTTCTGGTTGATGAATTTTAAAGAGGAAATTGAGGGTTTTGGCCTAAAAGCATGAAGGGGGATGCCGTGCCATTTCATTTATATTGTTATGCTTGTATGTTATCGTGAGGTCATGTCACGATGGGTGTTTCCGTGCAGGCGAGGATGAGGGACATGCATTATGTTTGATATTAGTCTTCCGTGTATACGTTCATGTCTTTAACTTGAACTGTTATTGTTAGAGATCTGATGTGACCTGTTGCTATTGTCCTGTCATTGATCCATATCTCAATTGTTGTTGTGTTGCTCATACCTTTTACTCGCTTAACTTGTAAATACCACGTTTATTTCCTGCTTTTATAATTATGCTCATGTGGTATATATTCTGTTGCACTTTAGTATAAGTCTTCCACCATGCTAGCCATTTATGCTCCTATTTGTCATTTTGTAAAGATTATGTGTTTACTTATTATTTGTTATATTTGTACTTGGGCCTCCAATATGCTAGTAAGTTGATATTCCTTGTTTTCGAATTGTTGTTGTTATTCACGTGCTTTCCGCTTAGTCTTTTACTCTGCCCACATGTGTATCTGATGGGGTTTCAATGTCTTTGCCTTATGCTTCTTATGTTTTGACTATCTAACAAACTTATTGTTGAGAACCAGATAGAGAACCTGACTCACTTGGTATACATTTCAAGTGAACAATGTCCAGTCTGATCTCCAGCAAATGAACGAACAACTACAAGGAGGAACACAATAGGGACCTAGTCCCTTAGGGTTCTCTGGCAGAAGTACAAGTCAACTATACAGCTGAAATGCAACTGCAGAAAGTGATTGTCCACAGCTGTTACAAAGAGGAACACAATAGGGACCTGGTCCCTTAGGGTTCTCTGACAGAAGTACAAGTCAACTATACAGCTGGAACGCAACTGCAGAAAGTGACTGTCCACAAATGTACACGTGACAGTGCAACAGACAGTGCAAAAATCACTTCTCATTGGGAAGAAGCGTGTACCAAGAATTGACATCACTATTGTGATGTCTTTTGTAGTATAACAATCTAGTGCAAGACACAATACTTCACTTGTGCATTTAGTCATATTCTCTCAAGCAGTAAAGTGTTTATCCGACATTGAAGTCACTGGTGTGTCAAGAACAAGAAGACAACTCCACTAAAGGATCATCTTCACAATGAGTCTATGTGTATCCGTAGTTGAGTTGTAATCTTGTTATTTGTTATTCATTGTAACTCCTATCTTGCTTTCTTAGAAGCTATGTTTTAGGAAACCCAAAATCCGTAAAATTTCTAAGTTTATGTTATGACTAGGTTTAGTCATAAGTTTAAAGTCTTTGTAACTAGAGAGTCACAAAGTGGCTTGTGGTAAGAGTATCACAAGTTAGTTAAGTTGAAGTCTTTGTAATAGAGTCATTACAAAGTGGCTTGTAATAGTGAGATTACAAGTTAGTGAAGTTGAAAGCCTACAAGTGTAGGTCGTGGTTTTTGTCCCCTTGTGTGGGACTTTTCCACGTAAAAATCCCTTGTCTCTTTTACTTATTGTTTCATAAGTATTCTCAGTAGAAACTCATAAAGGTCATGTGCTCTATAGTTTGGTGGACTCATATCAGCTATCAATTGGTATCAGAGTAGGTTCTTTCTAAAAGGTTAACACCTAGAAAGGATCTCAATGTCTGCTCCACCCAACTTTGAGGAAGGACAATCAACCTACAGACCTCCTAGATTCAATGGTCAGTACTACGGCTGGTGGAAGACTCGCATGCATGATTTTAAAATGGCCAAAGATTCAAAACTGTGGGACATCATCTATGATGGTCCACATGTTCCTATAAAGAAATTGAAGAAATTGGACCAATGATGCCGAAAGACAGAAAGGAGTACAGTGATATTGACAGAAAAGCCATAGAAACGAACTATCGCGCCAAGAAAATCTTGGTATATGATATAGGACCCGATGAGTACAATAGAGTCTCAGCTTGTGATACTGTCAAAGAAATATGGGAAGCATTGCAAATCGCACACGAAGGAACCACTCAGGTTAAACAATCCAAGATTGACATGCTCACCACAAAGTATGAGCTCTTCAGGATGAAAGATGATGAGTTTATACATGATATGCACACTAGATTCACATCCATCATAAATGAGCTTCATTCACTTGGAGATGTTATTTCCATAAATAAGCTTGTAAGGAAAATCCTCAGTGTTCTACCTGGTTATTGGGAAAGAAAGGTAAATGCCATCACTGAAGCTAAGGATCTACAAAATCTTACCATGGATGAGCTGATTGGTAATTTGAAGACATACGAGATGAAAAGAAAGAAAGACAGTGAAAGGAGAGAGCCAAAGAAGGAAAAGAACCTGGTACTCAAGCCTGAAAGCAGTGACTCAAGTGAAGAAGATAATGATATGGCTTATCTTACTAAAAGGTTTCAAAAGATGGTTCGAAGGAATGGTGGTATACCAAAGAGGGGCAATTCAAGTAAGGCAAGGAACAATAATCTATGTCATAGGTGCAGAAAGCTAGGTCATTTCATCAAAGAATGTCCACTTCTAAAATAGGAGCAATACAAGAAAAACCCTAACAAAGCAGTAAAAAGGGAACCTGTTAGAAACTATGCGTCCACCAGACTGTACAGAGAACCGGGTTCTCTATGAGTTTCCACTAAAAATAAAACTGTATAGCGATCTGATCCTATATCAGTTCCCACAGTGCTAACTACTGAACCAGTATGTAAATGAGACACAGGATAAGTTCCCACTATATAGAGAATCAGATTCTCTATAAGTTCCCATTGTAAGCAACAGACTGTAAAACCAACCAGTATAGGGAATAAGGTTCTCTAATTGTTCTCGCAGTAGCTCGACAATAAGTAAAGAACACAGAGGATTTTTACGTGAAAAAATCTCAACTCAAGGGGACAAAAACCACGGCCTACACTTGTAAGCTTTCAACTTCACTAACTTGTAAACCCCTCTTACAAGCCACTTTGTAATGACTCTATTACAAAAGATTCAACTCAACTAACTTGTGGTACTCTCACCACAAGCCACTTTATGGCTCTCTAGTTATAAAGACTTTGACTAACTTGTGATACTCTCACCACAAGCCACTTTGTAACAACTCTATTACAAAGACTTCAATCACTCTAACTTGTAATAACACTATTACAAGCCACTTTATAACTCTCTAGTTACAAAAACTTTATCTTATGACTAAACCTAGTCACAACATAAACTGGAGAGTTTACAGATTTTGGGTTTCCTAAAAATAGCTTCTAAAAAGTAAGATAGGAGTTACAATAAAGAACAAATAACAAAGACTCAACAAACCTAAGGACTTAAGATATCTTCAATCTTGGATCCGGTCCTTGAGGTTGAAGCAGCTTTGTTCTTGGGAGAGGTTGTTGCAAGCACTTGAGAGAGTATTTTCATTTTTTTTGATTTTGCAAGTCTTGAACCTGAATCTTGTGCCTTGCATAAGGTTTATACTACAAAAGACATCACCTTAGTGATGTCAAATCTTGGTTAGTACATGCCTCTTCTCAATGGAATGTGACTGTTGCACTGTCTGTTACACTATCTGTTGCACTGTTGTAGGCAGTCACTTTCTGCAGTTGCTTTCCAGCTGTTCAATTGACCTATACTTCTGTCAGGGAACACCAAGGGATCAGGTCCCTAATTTGGTTCCTATGAATCTAAAGCACACTGCCAGATTATCTTGAGTCAATTAACTTGAATGATTGTACCATGCATGCTTCAGGTCCTTTATCTGGTTCTCTCATGAAGCAAGTTGTTTTATCTTCCTTGATTGTATTTATACGTGAGTGACATCACTTACAATGATGTAAGCAAGGTAGGTAAAGAGCCTTCCACAGAAAGTTGATTGTTGCGATGTTCCTGTGCAGTAACATGTGCAGGCAGCAACTTTCCTGCTGGAGAGTTAACTTCATACAGTCTCATCGGGAACTGGTAGGGACCTGTTACCTCAGCTGTTTCTTCCACTTTGAAGAGTTGAGTTATATCCCACACTGGATCCCAACCTGGAACTTTGTGATCTCAAGGTCTTGTAAATGTGTAACGGGTTCCTTATCTGGTTCTGGATGGTAAGTTTGTTAGATCATCAAAACATAAAGTAAAGTATTTGTGCCCAATGTACTTGTAACCTATCAATTTTTCCCTTTTTGATGACGACAAATTTAGAATTGATATTCCCCCTGAGAACCAGATCTTCATATTGTTCCCCCTACGAATCAGCCATATTCCCCATGAGAACCGAACATAAGGAGCTAATCATAGCTGGTTCCTCAAGATTGTTTGGCAAATCATCAAAACTCAAAGTTCCATAACTTATCAATTTTTCCCTTTTAGATGAATGACAAACCCAGAATTATTCCCCCTGAGAATTAGGTTCCATATCTGCACTGATCACATCTGGTCCGTACCCAGTAAGTTGAGATCGTTTGTTATCATCAAAATATGACATAGTGTAACTTAGAGCAATTTTCCCTTTTTTGATGATGACAAACCCAAAATTAATATTCCTCTTGAGAATCAGATTCCTCACATGTTTCCCTGCAGATCAAACCTAGAATCAACATATTGTCAGCAATGTTTCCCCTACGAAGCACAGCCATTTTTCATGCACAACACAATATATCAATTCGATTCTGTTCCTCCCCCATGTTGACACCTATATAACTTCCCCCTTTTGGCATCATCGAAAAGAATAATAGAATAAGCACAACCAAAAAGAAGTTCAGCAATATTAACTCAGACCACTTGGGCAACACATCATAAACAATAACAAGAATAACAAGTGAATGTGAGTGCACAAAATAGAGTGATTGCCCATAGTGGAGTAATTATAATAAAAGCACAGTAGTTTCAACAATGCATAATGTGACAATTTAAACAACTGAAGTACCAATGTCATCAAATATAGGGATCAAAAGAAGATAAGAATTCAAGGGAATTTGGAAAAAGTGAAAGACATGGATCACTAGGCAGGAGGAAAAGTAAGGGGCTAGGGCCTTGATGGGCTTGTCCATTCGTTCATTTACTCCCTTTTGATCAATGATCATCTGCTCTCTCAGTTCCTCCACCCGTTTCCTCAATCTTTCATTCTCACACTTTAACTTAGCATTCTATTCTGCCAAGGGTCCTCGAGGACCAGGTTCTCAACCTACTAAGTAGGTTGAACCATCAGTCAGATCACCAAGACTCTCCCCAAGATTCTTCTCATCAAGAATAGACTCAGTCCCATGCATATATAGCATCATAGTATCACGTAAACATAGAAGTTTTTACTTCTTTTTCAGAAATATTGGGACTTGGAGGAGCAAAGAGGTGATTTTATTTTTGGAACTCAATAATGTCAAGAAGTTCCTTCATTTTTCAACAATATCAGAGTCAACACTCTACATTACAGCACTTTCTGAGACTTCAAAGTCTTCTCCCTCCAAACCTAATGGCTCAACCTTTTGCTTCTGTAAGGAACCAGGTTCCTCACTTACACTACCCTTTCTATCCCTGAGCATCCATGTCTCCCTCTTCTTATTCTTCTCAATCTGTTTACCCTTATCATCTGCTGCATCTTTCTCATCCAACTTTCTTTTCTCCATTTCTTTCTCACAGGGAATCGATTACACCACTTTGCCAATCCTTCTATCAGCCTACTTTTCTTAATCCTTTTTACTGGATCGGAAGTTCATTTAAACACATAACTCAAAGAGAAAAAGATCATCATTAAAATTGACTTCATGAGAAAGACTTGAGGAATCAGGTCCCTCATTCAGTCCTTACATTTACCAATTTCTCTATCCTTCAAGACTTCCATAAATCCAACAACAACTTCAACCTCACGCCCTAGAATATTAGATCTACCATGTTCCCTTTCAGTTAAACTTCCATCGAAATCTACCAAAAACTTCTTGGGATTTGATTCTAATGGAGTTAGGTTTTTGAGAGAGTTGAGTTCACTTATGGCATATTTGTAAAGGAGGATTATTTTGAGACAATGTTGATTTTGGTTTTGAATAAAAGAATCGGTTTTATTTGGGCGGAAGATAGAGAAGTGCCTTTTTGGGGCAAAGGGTCAGTTCAGAAAAGGTTTAATATTTTGGACTTCAAAAGTTGGGAGGAGAGGCAGGAGAAAGGCAGAAACAAATTAATGACATGACACTTCAGCAGCTTAAAAAGGCATATAAGTATCTAAGAGACTACTAACCTAAGTCACAAGAACCAGGTTCCATGACGGTTTTTGAAACTTTTGAGCAAAGACTCCTAGAAGTGCAAAGTCACTCTTACTTGTTTGTGTCCTGAAACTGCCATATGTGTATACCTGTAACGGTATATATTTGAGTTAGATTTCTCCAAAAAATACTTTTTAGCATTGTACCTTTCCTTCTTAATATAGCCAATCATCGATGGACCAGGTCCTTAGTTGAGCTTGATCAACCCCAACTCCAGACGATTTGTTTCAAAATGTTCCCTACTCAGTGTCTTGGTGAAGATTTCTGCTACCTGATCCTTCATCTTCTAGAACTTCGTACAAATCAGAACCTTTTCAACATAGTCCCTGAGAAAATGATGTCTTGCATCAATGTGCTTTGTCCTTTTGTGTTTCCAATTTGGGACTGAAGTTTGATTGGTAGGGGAACTGGGAAAATTAGATGGATTTTCCCACACTCCTTGTTCTGCTACATGTGGAGTGCCTTGCACTGCATCACAAACTCTTTCTTCGGCTTTAGTAGTAGTAATTGGGGTACCAGGTTCCTCTTGAGAAGTGGAAGAGGATGTGACATTGTCTTCACTTGCCTCATTTATCTGGCTTATCATATCAGTCTTTCCATTTGAAATATTAGATATTTCCCTTAGCACATGCATCACACACTCTATGCTCTTTGAAATTTGAATTTGGTAGACCACGAACCAGGTCCTTCTGTATCAATTTATTTAGAAGTTAGAAGCTTGCATGCCCCAATCTTCTATGCCAAGGTTATGCATTATTATCAATTGCCTTCAAGCAGCTCATATCATCATCTTGTAGAGAATCAAAGTCAGCAACATAGATATTCTTGTATCTTTTGGTTACATGCACCACCTCACCAGTCACAAAATTTGTGACCGTGCATATCTTGGACAAGAATTCTACCTTATTTTCCTTGTCACATATCTGAGAAACACTCCAGAGACTGTACTTCAAACCATTGACATAGTACACGTTCTCAATTGAGTGAGTGAGTGACTTCCCAATCCTTCTTACTCCTAGAGTGTACCCCTTTTAGCTATTTCCAAATGGTGCACTCTCCTTGCAGGGCCTTAAGTGAAAGTAAATTATTTGTACTTCCATTAATGAGCTTCGAGAAGTCGCTAACCATGTACCATTGTTGACTGCTCTCTTTGACTGTTCCCTGCACAAGAAAATTAAGGGTTAGACTTAGGAACCCAAACAAGTTTGGGTCCCTTGTAATAAGGAAATGGGTGAATGAGGGCTCTTTTGGTCCAAGCAGGTATTATACATTTTTTATGTGAAGGACCAAGTTCCCTAATAACAGTTACTTTTTCAGCAAAAACTTTATTTTTCTGTTGGGATTGAAATCTGGCGTTACAATTTTCTTTGAAGTGCCCAGTGTTACCACAGTGAGTGCAAGACCAATTGTCAGATATAGTAACGTGCTTACTATGAGGGTTGTAGGGAGTCTTTTCCCTTTGGAACCCGATTCCCTGCCTGTTTCCCCCATTGTTTGTGTACAAGACAGTGATAGAATCAGAGGACCATGTCCACTTAAGTGATTTTTCAAGATCACTTTTCACTCTTCCCAGTTCTTCCTGAAGTTGTTTGTTTTTTTCAAGCTCAGCACACAGACTAGACTTCACTGAATTTAACTCACTTTCAAGCTTAATGTGTGCCTCAGTTGCAACTTCCTTTCCTTTTTGAGAATTCACAAGCCTACTTTTCATTTTAAGTTCCCCAATTATTTCCTTTAAGTTTACAACTACCACTAATAGGTCATCTCTCTCATGCTCAATGTTAGCATTACTCTCAGTTAAAACCTCTTTTTCTTTCTTCAAACTCTCAATGGTTTCCTCTAAGTCTACAATGGAAGCTACCATATAATCCCTCTCTTGTTCAATGCCACCAATTTCTTCTATTAAGGAATTTTTCTCATTAATAAGGTTATGATAGGCATCAATCAACACATTTGTTAAGGGCATCAATTTTTTCTTAGAGTAAGTTTTTAAATTTCTTTGAACATCAAGAAAACTTACCTCATCTTCCTCCTTGTCTTCATCATCATCAGATTTGGCCAGTAAAGTAAGAACAATAAATGTAAAGGACAGTAAAGAATAATTCTGATGAATGGTAAAAGAGAAAAGTAGAATAGTATATTCTTGCCAATGATGAGATGATGTTACAAATAATTGGGGTCCCATTTATATAATAGGGTAACCCTAAATAAGGTATATTTCTATTTACAGTAAAGAATATTCTTGATACAGATGTCTAACCGTATAGTACGGAATCGTACAATCATATTCCGAGATTTACGCCATGATCTAGGGGACGTGGTAGGAATCTAGCTCAATTTGTTACAAATCCATAATGGTACTATTTCGGGGTCGAGCATACTCGGTCTCGGTATGCATCGTGCTCTGTCCTCGACCTTGGGTTTGGTCCCTCGAACTCAAACTTGATCTCACCTGAACTCGGGCTTTGGGCGATCTCTCGAGCCTATAGATAGAAGGCATACGATCTCGACCGTATACACAAACCAAACTAATGATGTCGGATTTTTAAATTTATAAACCAAACCAAACCAATAAAGTCGGGGTTTTTTGAGTTTTTGAATTTTTTTCTGGTAAAGTCTTTGTAGCACAACATGTATAACTTGTGCTCCAAATATTTCTCTAATCCTAATAAAATACAATTATATGATGAATTTTTTAAGAAAATAACACAATAATATGAGATAAGTCATAGAATTATACTAAATATTCAATAACAAAGGTAATAAAATTACATAAAACAAATATTGTTAATTAATAAGCGATAGTGAAAATTAACATAATCTAAAAATACTATATAGGTAATGCTAAAATAAGTATAGCTAATAAGTGATATTAGTTACATAATTAAGTAATAAATAAAAATATAAACTAAGTTATGCGTCTTCGTTATAAATTAATGTAAAATTAAAAAATAGATATCCAAAACTATCACCCTACCTAGTGTTGAATTGATTTTTTTTTGTTAGCATTAGTATTGGTTTGAACTTTGTTTGAGTTACTTCATTTATGGGCTATAAAATTTATTTACCATTCAACAATGTTAAGTCCAACTTGAAATAATACGTTAAAAGATAAAATTATGAAAAAGTTTAAGAAATATTTATAAATTATATTACAATATATATATATATATAATGTTTTTAAATTTTTTATAAATATACTATCGGGTTGGGTTGGTTTCGGTTTGACTTTTTTTAGTTAAAACTAAACCAAACCAATTATTGTCGGATTTTTTTTCAATATCAAACCAAATCAAAACCACAATCGAGTTTTCTTTTTCTAGTTTGACTCGAATTATCGATTTGGTACGGTTTACTAGCTTTGTTTGTACACCCCGTTACTGTTGAATGTGGTCTATTTGGAGTCCTTAAATTAAGGACACAATGTGTATTTGGACTATGAAGACCGATCAAATAAGAATGTAGGTTACATGGCAAAAAAAAAAGGTAGTTGCATTTTTGGGCTTTTTTTTCACGAGAAACTACACTCAAGGTGTTAAATATAGTATACAAATTTCAAGCACAATACCATAAACAAATCAGAGTGGCGCAGCGGAAGCGTGGTGGGCCCATAACCCACAGATCCCAGGATTGAAACCTGGCTCTGATAGACAGAGTAGCTTCTACATTGTGCCCCCATTTTTTTTTGTCCTTTTCTCATTTCCTTACGTAAATGAATTCCAACTAAAATCTTAATAAGAACAACGTTTTTATTGGGAAGAAGACAAACGAATACCAACTTTAATTATTTCCTAATTCCTATAACTTCATTCAACTTAAAGGGCTTCTATAACGCTGAATAATATTCTCATTCCGTGAACTTAAAGTATTATTATTGCAACACTTTGTTAACCAATACTAAGTGGTAAGTTGAGACCTCAACCCAGACCAACAAGTGCGGAAATTTATTGGAAATTTTACCTTCTATGGTAAAGGTATACACCCTATGTATTATAAACCAATATCATTTTAAAATATTATTTTCTATATCTACTTTTTATATTTTATAGCAAATAAATATTTATGGTATATATTACCATTGAGGCATGAAATACGCTATTTATGTTTTTTTTCTCTCTTAGACAGCTGGACATACCTATTTTTAAGGTGATTGATGTTACTGTATTTATGAATACATGGCACGAATATATGTGAATACAGCTGGACTGCCTGATTTTAGGCGCTTTTTGCTGTTGCATTCATGAATACATGGCGCGAATACATGTGAATACATGCCCATAGAGCTGGATTACCCTGATTTTAAGCGCTTTTTATTGTTGTATTCATGAATACAACATCGCAAATACATGTGAATACATGCGCATACAGCTGGACTGCCCTGATTTTAGGCACTTTTTGTTGTTGTATTCATGAATACAACAACGTGAATACATCGAATACATTACCTAACAACTGAACAGTAGCTATAGGAAGTAATTATGAATATGGTAGCTATAGAAAGTTAATAACCACTAAACAATAGTGATTTCTGAAAATTCCTCAAATTTATTTTCAAGTCACAAGTTTTATAGTGTAATTAATTTTGTTGGTGAAAGGTAGCATGTGTCAAGTGAATAGCAGATGTGGACACATTGGGGTCGTTTGGTAGGGTGTATAAGAATAGTGCGGAATAAAGTGTATTAGTAATGCATGGCTTAGTAATGCAAGCATTAGTTATGCAGATATTATTTCTTATCTACTGTTTGGTGTGGTGTATTAAAATTATAATGCATTGCATAAATTTTAAGAAAAATAATTATTTACAAAAAGGCCCTCCATATTCTCTAGCTTTAAGGGATTTTAAGGACAATTTTGTCTTTAACCATACTCATGCATGCATTAATAGCCTTGGTATTACTAATGCCATGGTTTTCTATGCATTACTTATACATAGGATAATACCAAGTATGATGTATAACTAATACAAGTATACTATACACAAGTTGAAAAAATATACCAAACAAGGTATTAATAATGCATAAAGCTAATGTTTGCAATAATTTTCTAATACTTCCTACCAAACGACCCCTTAGTGTTATTTATATGTCATGATCCTTTACAATTTTAAAATTTAAAAATAATTTTTTTAGATTGTAAAAGATATATCTCTTACGTGAAAAAGTAAATCTCGCATGTGTAAAAAAAAAGTAGGTTCATAAAACTAAAAACAAGTTTGTAAAGAGCCACAAAACTATCCATTTGTGCTATAATAATAGTAAATTCTTATTTTGGTCTTTGTGATATATGACTAAATATATTTAATTAATTAAATTGTGTATTTGTTATCCTTTTATGTATGAAATATTTAGCTTTTATTAGAGTTATATTGTCCTCAAATATAGAGTAACATTAAAAACTTCACATAACACATGAATAATTAAATAGATTTATAATTAGTAAATCGACAAACTAGCTTCCTTAAAGGTTAATGAATTGGATTGAGATTTATGAAATAGTAGATAATTTCTTATCTTTATGTCCAATAACTTATGCTAGTGGGAGGGAGTAGGACCCGTTTAATTAGTCGTATAAGCACAATGCGAAAGCAAAATAATTTTGTAAATTCTTGAAAGTTCAAAAGTCGAGGGATTAGAAGTAAAAATTTCAATGAATGTTGAATATGCTTAGTTCAATATTATCAGGGGCGGAACTAGAGTGCTTCGAGCGGGTTTGGTTGAACCACTAACTTTTGTTCGAACCATGTATATATTTTAAAAAAATTAATTATATATATATATATGTATATATTTATATATTTACACCCCTGAACAGGGTAGGCGGGCGGTAGTCCGCACACGGCCATCCAGATCTAGCTGTTTCAGTACCTTTGAAGGTTGGCGGTAGTCCGCACGACCAGTAAAGATTCGAAATATACGGGAATTTTATTATAGTCTTAATGACTGTATGGAAGGATCTATCCTTTTACCCAAGCAAGGGGCCTGTCTAGGTCCGATACATACTCTTATTGAGCCCATGTGTCTAGCAATTCTAACTGTGAAAGGGATAGCCCTTTTTGACAACTTCAGCGGGCTTTAATGTCACAGCTGGCTAGACGTAGCCACTAAGGCAAAGCCAATAAGAGTAGTACCAGAGTCGACTGTACCACCATCTTGGAACCAAGCCAAGAAACTATATTAAAATTCCTTTATATTTTGAAAGAGTCTGGATTCTTCATGGTTAATATGCAAGAGAAATTAGTTCTTCAACATAGATATGAATCCGTTTAGCCGGACATAGTCACAGTTGGGGAGAGAAACAAAGTAATTAAATACTTATAAAAATTAAAATAATCAAATACCTTTAAGGCCGGGATGTAAGGCCCTGAAGATGGTGAACTGAACTTCGAAACTTTATTTACTTCCACTGATTTACAAAATGAAGAAGCTAAGAAGCTAAAAGTCTTTACAAGAGAGAGAGAGAGAGAGAGAGAGAGAGAGAGAGAGAGAGAGAGAGAGAGAGTTCTTAGAGAGAGAGGGGTTTTTCACGACTTGCCTCTTCAAATGAAGAGGTCTTCTATTTAAAGAAAGAAAAAAAAAACATAAAGAATCTTTAAATAGTAGATTGGTTCCCATATCTGGGTCCCTTATACAGTTTCTACTGTTAGGAACAGTGTATCTACTGTTGTGTGGGGTCTTCGGCTGCTTTTAGTCAAAGTCCTCTTCTGTCTAAATCGTTCATTTGTTGGAGGAATTTTTCCACCTTTTCTTTCTCCTTGTCAGATAATATTATCTCTGGTTGCATTGGCTGTGAATCTTCTTCCGCGATATCATCGCCACTTGTCTCACTGTGCATTGATGTGTCTGATCTTTCACATTGATTTAAAGTTTGAAGTAAATTTCTTTTTACTTCTTCCAGATATTTATTTACTAATTCGGTTTTATCTCCGTCTTGAACCGAAATTCTTCGAGCAATATGTTTCACGAAGCTGTCATCAAATATTTCTTTCTGTGGAGTGGACAAGTATACTTGGATTTGTCTTTTAATAGAATCCAATAATTCTTGTCCATATAATGTTTTTGTTTTGGGGTCATTCTTCATCAATTTGTCCCAAAAATTGTTGTAAAATACCCTATATAAGCAAGGGATTTGTTCCTCCGTAAAACCTAATTCAGGAGTCCATTTATGAATCCATGGGATAGAGAATTCAATAAAGAAGCAAATTTGATCAATTTTCTCTAGGTAACAGATATGATCTGCGTGATATAACTCGGTTAGGAATGGTGAAAATTTTGCCCATTCTTTGTATAACTTAAGGAATGGTTCAGGCAGGATTTTTGTTGTGGGACCGTGGTATGACCACCAATTTAAAAACCAGTTAGGGATTGGTCCTGTAAATACCTTTGCACATACTTTAATAAACCAAGTATATTTATGCCTCTCATTGTTATAATAAAGCACCCTATCAAATGCTTGGATATAATCCCAATAAGTAAAATTCATAGGTAATTTATTAAGGCTTATCTGCCTTTCTTTCATTGTTGAAATCCCCCATTCTTCAACAGATATAATTTGTTTAATAATAATTTTTGAAAAGTTATAAACGTTTTCATTTGTGTTATAACCCGAAAAGTGCTGGAATTCTGCACTACCTGTACTGATTAGAATAGTTTCATAATAAGTGCGGGTTTTATATGATTCACCCGGGTAATATAATCCATTAATCAGATATCTCTGGAATATCTTCCATGGTTCATCTTTTCTCTGAATCTCAGAGTTTTCTAGGAGAAATATCATTTCTTTCTTTGGTAATTTTTCGTAAGACTTAATATCATCGTTGTCTTCATCTCTAGCGATGGAAGCAAACGTATTACTTTGCTTTTTGGAAGCCAAATATGCCTGTAGATGACCATATAATGGATCGTCTTCTGAAATATCATCCAGATGTATAGACGGACCTGATGAAGAATCTCCTTTATGGAAAACCTTTGAGTTTATTAAACTCCTTTTCCCTGCTTGTATTACTGGAGAATTTGATGAGGATCCGTATGACGATCCTTGAGAATATGATTTACTAAGGGATGATCTTCCCCTACCTCTGCCTCTGGTGGCCCATGAAGGGTCCATTCTGCACAAATAATAAATCAATTTATTCTGAGAAGCAATAATCCAGAATTTCATCCCTAATAATATTAGTCTAGGAATGAATTCCATTTAAGAATATGATTATAATAATAAATCTGGTTATCAACAATCTCTTCAATTATTAAGTCAATTATGAAACTTTGTAGATCTCGATTTAATCTAACCACTTTAAGGATAGTAATTAATACTTCTTCTTCTAAAAAGGTCGTATAAAAATTCGTAATTAATCAAGGTATTCTCGGGATAAGAAATCCGGAAGGGAATTATCAATTCCTTTTTTGTATTAAATTTCAAAATCAAAAGGCGCTAGCTGAGCTTGCCATCTAGCAAATATTAACTTAGATGCATCATGTTTAAAATCTTTGTCAAACATATATTTAACAGATTGAGCATCAGTTTTTATTAAAAACTTTTGATTAGATAAATCGTCTTGAAATTTTAAAACACATTTAACAATAGTCAACATTTCATGAGCCACAGTAGCATATTTCTTCTGGGCTTCGGTCCATTTACCAGAGTGAAATCTTATCAGGTATTCACTCTTATTGTTGGGATTTACTTGTTTTAAAATCCCTCCATAGCCAATGTTAGATGCATATGTCTCGATAATTTTTTGCCATGTAGGATTAGCAAGAGTTAATCAAGGTAAAGACTTAACACATTATTTAATACTTTTGACTAACGCCGTATGCTGGTCAGTCCAAGGCTTCCTATGATCCTTTTTCAGCCTATCGTATAGAGGGGCTAGATCGCGAGATAAACTTTTGTAGAAAGGGGATATATAATTCAAACTTCCCAAAAATCTTTGTAATTGAGTCCTGTCAGTAATAACATCAGGAAATTTTGAGGCAAAATCAATTGATCTTTGTATTGGGGTAATTTTTCCCTGGCAAATATTATGACCTAAAAAACGAACATTTGTTTGGAATAGACTCATTTTTGGTTTAGAAATTACTATACCGTTTTGTATTACAATTTTCTTAAAAATATCAAGATGCTTAATATGCATCTCCAATGTTTTAGAAAATACTAATATGTCATCAATATAAACGATGATAAAATCTAGATAAGGGTTAAAAATATCATTCATAATTTTCTGAAATTCAGAAGGGGCATTTTTTAAACCAAATGGCATAACATTACATTCATATTGCCCAAATGGAACATTAAAAGCAGTTCTATAAGTATGCTCTTTAAAAATTTGAATTTGCCAATATCCAGATTTTAAATCGAATTTTGAAAATATATTGGCGTCATATAATCTAGATAGCAAGTCCCTTTTATTGGGGATAGGATATCTAATCCATTTTAGATTTTTATTTAACGGTTTATAATTTATAACTAATCGAGGAATACCTCGTTCCTTTTCTGCAGCATTATTAACATAAAAGGCAGAACATGACCAAGGAGATTTTGAGGGTCTTATCAAACCCTTTTGTAACAAGCTGTCAATCTCGTTTTTGCAGAATTCAACTGGCTCAGCATTCATCTGGCAAGGTCGAGATTTAGTAGGAATATCATCCTCGGAGAAGTTTTCTTCGTAAGGAAGAGTTACAATATGCCTTTTTCGGTTCCAAAAGGCACTAGGGTGGTCGGCGCAAACATCAACAGCCATCTTTTCAGCAATCAATTTAATCTTTTGTTGAACCTTAACAGATTGTAAAGTATCGAATATATTCATGCTTAATATTTCTAATTGTAATGAATCAACATGTCTTTGTTTCATATTAATCAAGGCGTTAATATCTCTAGTTACGGGATCTGTAACAAAAGAATAACTTATCTTTTTATCTTGATAAGTAGCAGAAAAACCTTGTGCATCTATGTTAATAAAAGGGTAAATAGCATTAATAAAAGGGGTTCCAAGTATAATCGGAGGGTATAACTGGTTTTTTACCAAAAAGAAAAAATGAGGAATACAGACTTTATTTTAGCAAATATGCATATTTGGTAGTTTGTACTCTATGTCTAAAGCATGACCAGAAGCGGATTTAACCAAATGAGTGGTCTTTTGAAAATATTTAGTTGGAATTAATCCTTCCTAAATGCAGCTTACATCAGCACCACTATCAATCATGGCTACATCAGTTATAGAAAAATTATTATCGATCAAAATAGTACATTTAATATACCATTTATGCGCAGTAATAATTTGCATCATACCTAAAAACATATCAAATTTTTCTTCATTCAGATCAGAAATTTCTTTTCCTTTATCATTAGAAAATTCAGAAATTTCTTTCGTCGAAAATTCAGGTAGAGAATTATTTTTCTCAATTTGCGTAATTCGATGATCGCAAATCATTTAATTTTGCTTAAGAGACTTAATATCCCTTTTCAAATTTTCAATTTCTTCTTTTAAATCATCAAAAAAGCATCTCTGCTAAGTGTACTGGACTTATGAAGTCGTTTATTAATTTCAGACAAAGAATAAGGCGTAAAATGTTCAAATTCGTTCTTGTATTTTTCAAAAGGTTTTGAACTACTAGAACTAGAACTTGCAGCTAAATTAATAATTTTTTCACGAAGTTTTTCATCGGTAACTTCTTTTAAAAGTTCTATTACATTATCAGATGTAATAGTTTTCATCATCGAGATCATGAAATTGAGATTGTAATTTATAAAATTTGTCACTATCACAAGTACAAATATTACCTTTGCACGCAGTGCAAGAAGTATCAATATTTTTATCACTATTAGATAAATCAATTAAATCAACTTCATCTTCAGATTCAGTCTCAGAGTAATAGTCAGATTCTGATCCTGAAGTGTATAACAAGCCATAAACCTTATCGCGTAACTCATCATCGAGTTCTAAGGTTTTCAGATTTTGAAGCTTGCAATTTGGAGAAATATGACCAAACTTTCCACACTTATAACACTTAATATCAGCGAGATCCTTCTTTGATCTATTCTTCGTAAATTGAGTAGATTTTCGATGCGCTTTTCTAGTATCACGCTCTTCCTTAGGCCTATATCTAGACCTCTTTTCTTATACGGGCTATCCGGGTAAGGATACCTATGATATCTGTTTTTCTTCTTCTTACTTTGAGTAGAAGTTCCGGGTAAACCGAACTGGGTACAAAAGTCACCTAATTGGGAGCTTATCAATCTTAAGCTGTCTAGAAAACTTTAGCTCATTACACAAGTTTAATCCTTCTTGTGTACATACTCCTATAAGTTTACCATAGGTATAATTACCATACTGAATTTCACCGTAACTACCCCTTAATACTTTCCTTACTCTTTCAGCAAATAAGGAAGGGAGGTCGTCTATAAACTTGGCTTTCCAATGCTCATATTTATTCTCGGGTAGTTCCATAACCATACTCATAAAAGTATCTTTATACCATCTAAATTCACTAAGGGTCTTACATCTAAGCCCATTAAGTAAGGTTCTGATGGTCTCATGGTTTGAGGTAAATCGACCATTGAAATGCTCTAAAATTGTAAGGATAAGTGTATATACTGCATCTTCTCTACCCTTAACTAGAGTCATACCTATGTTATCAACACCCTCGTCTACGGCTGTAGCATTAATAACGAAAGCCTTCTCTTCAACAGATAAATAATTATCCCACCAGCCACGAAGTTGGCCAGTAAAACCTGCAACAATCATTTTGCAAATAGTTCTATCCGTATTTTTAACACTTTTGCAGATAGTCGAATACATAAGCATTCTACGTACGAGAATGGTTAATTGTCTATCAGTTAAACCATCAAGATTCCATTCATAAATTTCGGAACTGCTATAAGACGTATTAGTCTGATTTCAATCGCGTTCCTCAATCAACACATCTTGAGGAGTAGGACGGGGATAATAGTAAGTTTGCATCCTAGGTTTGTCAGCATACCTACTATTGGGTTTAACTATACCTTTGAGTTTATTAAACTTTGACCTTGTCTCAGTTTTATAATCAAAAACGGTCTCAATTCTATCAGCAAATTTTTTAAATAAATCAATTGGTCTAACATTCAAACCAGAAAGCTTTTTATCAAGGAGTTGTGCTAAGTCATCAAGAGATTTAAATTTAAAATCCTGAATCTCAGGAGGTCTTTGAATATGAGTAAGAATAGCTTGATCAGTTGTTTTACTTCCTGAAGTGGAGGCAATATCAGTTGGTCCTTTCTTAGTACTCATTTCCTTTATTAAAATAGTCAAATCATCAAGTTTTTTTATCAAGAGAACCAATATGTTCTCCTAAAATCTTTACATATAAACCCAAATAATTGTTTTGAGAAATCAATTTATTAATTTCTGTGATACTAATAGCTGCAACATTATCATCAATAAATTTTTGAAAAGTAGTGAAGGTAATACCAGTATTATTAGGTAAAATAAAGGGGGCCTGAGGAGGATAAATAGCTTTAATAATATTACCACTCCCATCTTTATAAGATCTTTCTAATACTTTTATATAAAGAGGCAAATAAGTTGTTATAAACCAAGGAACAAAATACGTAATTTGATTATGCAGGGAACAAGTTTCATAAAATTCTTGAGAAATATTATTCAAATCATCTTTGCTATAAGCATCAAAAAACCACGTTTTAAACTGGCTCCATTTATCACTAAAAAATTCCTTCTGAATATATTTTCGTGCCCGAGAACCGGGGCTAAAATCAATTTGGTGTGGAATCATTAAGTACTATTGGGGTCGAAATCCATCTCGGATACAAAAGGAATATCCTTATCTGAAATATTGTCATTGTCCTGAACAATATTTGATTGAGGGTTAACTTTAACCCTTTCAACTCTTTCGACAGGCTTATTACTAACTTTACTAGCAATAGTGTGTAAAGAGGTTGCACGATTGCGAGCTGGACCATAGACTGGTTCAACAGGAGAAATATGTTGAATAGCAGGTAGAAGTCTATGATTAGAAAACGAATGTCTATTATAAATAGTAGACTTATCATCAAATTGAGTACAAATCATACCATCCGGATTTTGAGTAACATGCGAAAATTCAGTATTCGACAAGTCGCTAGTAATCTGACTTGGGGATATAATCGAATTTAAAGTCCAAGTAGTTGGGAAATTAATTTCTTCCCACCTAATAGGTCTCCTAGTGGTGACCTTGGACCTTGCAAAGTTGGTTTCTACCAGTATGGTCTGATCTGATGTATCATATAACTTACATCTAGGATTTAAAGTAGATAATAATTTAAAATAAATCCTATAAGACAGACATATAAGTTCAGAACCAGGCGCATAATTATAACCATGCGTTTTCACATTTAAAGTCAAGGCATCAAGAATATTAACATCAGAAAGAGATAGTTGCAGATTGGGTTGAGTATTAAAATATACTGGACCATAGGCCACAGTAGATTCAATCGAACCCATCAGAGACTGTCTGAAATTTAGATTTCTAGCATTTCTAAGAGTTGCTAAAAAGGTCTCTGGTAATCCTTTAAGGGTTAACGGTTTAAACACAATTTGAACCATACCAATATGCAGATAATGATAATGATGTTTATATAAATCTATATCGTGTTTGTTTAATAAACGAATAGTCTGTTCAGACGAATTTAACGCCAAAGACTGTTTAGTCGTTTTTATCAATTGTTTAGAAAAAAGTTTATCAAACCAACCATAATCATAAATGGTTTTTATAGAAACTTTAGGAATTGTCCATTTATTTAATAAATCAAGGTTTTGAGGTATATCTAAGTCTAGTACTTTTAGTACTTGTTTCTCCCAGATCCATTCCAAAAGCTTCATATCTATGTTGAATATTTCATATCTATTACATATTTACTATGAAAGTTCCTAGGCTCTAACTAAGAACTCAATAGCTTAAAACTATTAGAATTACGAACCCATAAACTTGAAATTCTGGTTCAGCCGGTATTTTTGCTGTCAAATAATTTTCTTTTTTTTTCTCGATATTTTGATACAAGGAAATATAAGGTAACACAATCAAGTCCCACTTCCTTCAGATGGCGCATGCAGTTAATATGAATTCAAATTATCAAGGCTTAGCTATACCAAGCACCAAAACCTCTCTTTTTTCCCCAATTTTGTTCGTTCTCCTTTGTGTTTGTGTGCCCTAGAAAAAAATTATGACAGACGTTCAGATGAGAGACGAGGAGGAGAAGAGTGGAGGGTTTGAGGTGATCCGAAAGAAGTTGGAGGAATGGGACATTTTGCCCTACCAGTACCAAATTTTCAACAAGGACGAGTCTCCCAATTGGCGCCACCCTTTGTTCACCGATCGTACCGCTAACGAAATGCTAGCCTGTTTCTATGAGCTATGCAACTATTACCAAAGGTTTTTTCACTATCTCTCTTGATATTCCTCCTTAGTTTTTTTGAATATACTTGCTATCAGTGTTTCTTCTATCTTCTTTAGCCGGAGAGTCAATCAGAAACCGTCTCTTTACCCTTCCAGGGTAGGGGTAAGGCATACTATCCTCCACAGACCCTACTCGTGGGATTATGCTGGGTGATTGTTGTTGTTGCTGCTATTCCTCCTTCATTACACACACACACCCCTATTTTTGGTAACCGGTAAAGTTGCTGCCATGTGGCCGAGAGGATTCGAGCCATGGAAACAGCCACTTGCAGAATGCAGGGTAAGATGCGTATAATAGAATCTTGTGGTCCAACCCTTCCCCGGACCTCATGTATAATGGGAACTTAGTGCACCGGGCTACCCCTTGCTAAGCTACTGTCGTCCATGATGACTCATGGACCATGAGGTGTCAAGTTCAAATCTCGGTGGAGGCAAAACACTAGTTGATTTTTCCCCATTTGTCCAAGTTTTTATGGACAGAGTTAGCTGGTACCTCGTAGAATTAGTCCCTAGCCCGAATACCACGGTTATAAAGAAAAGAAATGGTTATCGATGAATATGTTAATGATTAGGAATATAAAGATTAAAATAGTGTTAGTAGTATAAGAGAACTAGTCACTAATATCCCCTTGGGCTTTGGTTCTAACGGTTAGAGCGACAACGCGTGACGTTTGGGTTAGGCTCATGTCATGAGGTTCGAACCCTGCCGCGGACAAAAGTATGGTACTTAAGTGGAGAATCCACCGAGTTTCGAACTGTGGGCCTCTGGCGTTGGGGGATTTCTAGGTTATCAAAATAAAAATATTAAAAAAACGAATCACTAACATTGAATTAGGAAATTATAACAACATTTTTGCATCTGAATCAGATTTATTAAATGGTCTTTGAACTTGATTGACATGACTTTTATTTCATTAAGTTATACTTTCATTAATTCCTCTGCCAATATTATTATCGTTTGTATTTAGAGTTATTTTTCTTGCATCATATATTTTCTCACTATAGCGTTAAAGTGCATTTGCTTCAAGCCCCGAAAACCTTGATACCTTTTTTATTAAAGTTAAATTCTACCTGCTCTGAATTTGTCGATGTCCCATTTCACTTGACCAGTTAAGAAGCTTGACATCCACAATCTTATTCTTTCTGCTCTGATCTTCTCTGGTTGCCGAAATGCAGCTTCAAGTTCTCACTTGAGCCCATGATAGTTGATGAGGTGAAGCTTTGCAGCTACTCTGAGTTGCAAGACATTATTGATTTCAAGGCTGAGAGCTTGATTCAGAAGAATCTTTCAGGAAGATTGTTTCGTGGCACCATTGGTGATGGATCTGAAAAACGACCGGCGATTGTTAAGACATGGGATTTTCTCCTTCCTTGGGGGGATGAGCCTGAGCATCCCCAACGCCTACATAAATTTTGTGTATGTTTGCGAGATAGGTCTGAATTTGATTTCTTGTCTATTATTTTTAGTTAAATGATGTCAAGAGTTCTTTTTGTAGGACGAGATCGAGTTATTCACAGATGAAAGAGCAAATACGCATCCAAATTTGTTGAAGTTGTATAGGTACTGTTATGAGATGAGGCTTGCAGCTGTCTATGATGAAAAATTCACGAGAGTCTTGTCTGATGTGCTTCTGGCTGGTATTTATTACCTCGACTATTATGTTGAATGACTGTTCAGTCCGAATTTTCTGTGCTTTTTTATGATTTCTTTTTCTCGTTCGCAGATGACTTTGGGTGGGATGACCGGATAAAAGTGGCAACTCAACTTGCCGATCTCTTGGCATGGTTGCATGAAAAGAGAGTTGTTGTTGGGTATTGCTTCATGCATTATGATAGATGAGGTTGAGTTTGAAACCTCGGTTGCCTTCTCGCGCTTTTCATTTCTCTTAGATATTTGAAGTTTCTAACACGTCATTACCTTACTGGCTTGCTGGAACCTGGAAATTGTTTTGGCTTGCAGGAAGTAAATATAAAAGTATTCGACTTTGGTCACTTTTCAAATCATGTGAGCGAAGATTGTAAAATTCCTGTTAAATATCTTGTCGGCAGGGATGCTCCAGAGGTTTGGACAGGCATGTTCTCTCATACTTCATCATCTCTGATGTGTTCATGCTCTAGATTGAAGATTTTCTTTTTATTTGAGGTTTTGGTTTCATCAATCAAAATGCTCCACTTTTTCCCTTTCTTTGCATTTTTTCCCTTTTCCTATTATCCTTATTACCCTTGTAACGAACAAGCTAGGTTTAGTTGTTAGACAAGACATTCTAGTTATGTGTCAGAGCCTATGGTTAGTTATGAAACTTCGATAGAAATGATAAGTTCTATGCATTGCAGTGTAAAAGATAGTTACACAGTCAGATCACTTGTTAGGTAATTACATGTAAATCTCTTGATAAGTACTACTTAGTAATCTGGTAAAAGAGGTAACTAACCTGCTATCACATGTTAAAATTCACCGGTCGTCTTTATGTTGTTAGTATATAGAATTTAAATTCTTCCATAGTTTCTATCATCTTTTCCCCATTGTATTGTATGCATCAATCAAATTGTACTAGAATTCTAAATTAAATAAACTTCTATGTTTTGAAACATGTATTGATGATGTCTTCCCTTCGAAACTTCTGTGATTGCTCTCCTTCCATATAGTCCATAAAACACATGCTAGAATGGTCCTCCAGATTTTCTTCATCTCTTTGTTCCCTTTGCAGCACAGCCAGCTACTTAGTAGCTCTTTTGTGGTTGATGACGTTGCCCACTTTATCACAAAAATGTACAGGAAAATATTCCAAATCTTTCTGGTAACTGCAATGCAAAAATTGTACAGGAAAAAATTCCAAATCTCTCGTACAAGTTGGTATTGTTTGTAGTTTCTTATCTTGGTATCCTGGATTATATTAATTTATGATAATCTCTGTTGCTCGGACTGGGGTGCGGGTATCCGATACGGGTGCTGATCTAGAGAACGGATTCTTCATCACATAACTTTAGGACGGGTATGGATCAGACTATGGATACCGATGCTAGGATACGGACAATAAATGTATATTACGACACATATAAGTATATGTTCGAGTACTTAAAATCTATGTTGCGCGGACTCTCCAAAATATTGCCGCACCCGTGTCGGATTCTCCAAAATTACACTGCTTTTGGAGAATCCGACACGCACCCGGCGATATTTTCGGAGAGTCCGAGCAACATAGCTTAAAATTATTGTTACAACAACAACAACAAACCCAGTGGAATCGCACAAAGTTATTGATAAAACTAATAAAATTTGATTCTTTAAAAACACCTAATACTATATTCATGTAATAGCAAAAAGCTCTCTTACTTTATATAACTATATATGTGACATCAAACCGCAAAATCAAATCGACTATCCAATCATCAATACTTCTCGGTCATAGCACCCACGGTGAGTTGAGTGAGTTGACCAAATCCTGGGATATTCCACACCCTGCAGCAAGGATTTGAAGAGTCCAAGCAACATAGATAACTATTTCTACTGAAGAGGTCTTGTGCCTTGTTCCTATATATTGTTCATTAGCGTGCATAAACTCCTCAGTTCAGCAGCTGATTCTGCCAATAACTTTCATATTTTTATGTTTTTGGCTGAAACAGAAAAGAGCTAGTGGAAAGAAGTCTGAGTTTAGAATTATGACTTTTGAGCTTTCTCCCGTGGAGAATTTTCATTATATTTGATGTTTCTATTATATGCCATTATATTTTTTACATAATTTGTCTGCTTTTCTCTACTAAGTGAAGTTCTGTTCTTATATTTTCTGGATCGATACAGGTAAGCGGACGATGAAATCTGATGTTTATATATTTGGTCTTCTACTTCTGGAGCTGATAAGCAAAAAGAAGTTCAATTTTCGCAAGAATCCTGTGAGTGTGAGAAATTCAGTTGTAAAGGAGGCTAAACTTTGTGAAAAATATTTGGTTCATGAATGTTTCAAAGAAGTTGATCATCCAACTGCACTTGATATCACATATCTGGTATTCCTCTGCATGAATCTGGAACCAGAAGAAAGGCCAACGATGAAGGATGTTTTAGATGCTTGAGAGCACTGAGTAAGGGAGTGAAGAGGGAGAAACGAAAAAGAGATGAAAACGAGGAAGAATAGAATAAACTATCCTCGCTTTTACTTTTTATATAGACTGAATTTCGTAAAGTGTAACCCCAGGTTGGCCTGGTGGCAATTGACTTGAGCCTTGGGGTTTGCTCCCTTTCAAGGTCTCAAGTTCGAAACCCATTGGGTGCAAACAATTTATGAGGGCCATCGAACTGGGTAAAACCTGAATTAACCGTGGTGCACTTGCGGGAAACTCCTTGCCGAGGGCCTGTACACCCCCAGGATTAGTCGGGTCTCTTAGAGACTCGGACACCCGGTGCAAATCAAAAAAAAAAAATCATAAAGTGTAGTAGCTATAGAGTTGATTACTAATAGTACTAGTTCGAAAGGCTCGTTGGAATTGAACTACTGCGGGATTAACATTTATACAGCTTGTGTGGCACAGCTTCTTTGTAGAAAAGGAAAGTATTTTGGTAGAGCTTTGTAGAAAAGGAAAGTATTTTGGTAGCGCTTTGTAGAGGAAGAATGTATTTGACGAATTCCTATCCTTTAAACAAACTATTGTAGACATATCTTTCTTTTTTTTTTTTTTTGGTTGCTTATTTGCTTTCGAACTGTTGCTATTATTTTTGTTGTTTTATTTTTACTGTTCTTTTAATCTTGGATCCATCAGAAACCTCATCTGTAACTTTATAAGATAGAGGTAAGGTTTGCGTACACACTACCCTCCCAAACCCCACTTATGAGAATACAGTGGGTTTGATGTTGTTATTGTTGTATTCTCTTTCGAACTATATCTGATGTGCAAAGTCTCCTATCTGACTTTACCATTGTTATTAATTATGACAATGATTAGTGTTATTGCTATCCTTATCCTTATTAAGTATTATCATTACGTTTATGTGGAGTTTTATTAGAATTATAATTTTTTTATCATTAATATTTTTACTATTATTGATATTATAATAATATTATTTTTGCTATTATCACTTATTTTTCTGTTGTCTTTTAAATCTGATTCACTCGGTATCTTTATGCTCGAGTGTGTGTATGTGACCAATCATTGGACTTAAAACATCTGGAGGCAACAAAGGAACAAAACAAGTAGTATACCTGCACAACATGAGAAAATAATATTGTATTATCGCTTTTAAAATAATTGTCGAAAATTTACTGGTAAAATTGTTGTCATGTGATCAGTAGGTATGTGATTGAGAAAAATTTCCACAAACAAGACTTGTGAACTCCCCTGTGAGAAGGATTAACCTAAATGGTATTCACTCACGTTTAAATTAAAAATAATATGTGAATTTATATATATGTATATTACATATAGACTACCTTTGACCAATGCTCTCTCGATTTTGCGCCTTTTCTTGACCTGGGGGTACTCTTTTGTGATAGCTCCCTTCAACCCAACATGAATTTTTTAAACATAAAATCGGACTTAGTTATAAACACGGACAATGTAGTAAACTTTTTACGGCAAGTGTAATATAACCTTGTACAAGCTTTCTTAGTTAAATAAAATCTTTTAGTTTGACAAAAAAATGTAAAATTTATATATGTAAAATATGTATATGCCAGTATATAATCGTATATAAGTTATATATACCAGCTAGAAAAAGCATAATAAAACCGGTCAGCTATTTGGGGAAAGATCCCAACTATATTATAGTGGAAATGACATCAGGTAGCCACTTTTAAGCATATTGTTTAAAATATATTCACACTTTACAATGTATTTAAATATTAGTCAATTTTACTCAAATTTCAGGATACGGTTGTTTGCATCAAATTTTCGACACACGAAAAATAACTGCAATCACAAAAGAACTAGTCCCTCCGATTTATTCTACGTGATTCGAGGGCTTAACCAGCGTATTTTTCGAATGTAGGATGATGCAAACTTTCTTAAGGTGTATTTGATCTCCATGAAAAGGAAGAACATTCGTTGATTGCTTCAGCAGCTTTGAGAAAAACAATATTTGATGTCTTTGATCTCTTCGTCAATATTCCATGAATTTGTATGGAATTTCGAGATTTCATATTTGATCTCTTTGTGCATATTCCAAGAGTTTATGGAATTGCTGAGATCCTAATAGACTCCTAATATTTCAAGAGTTGTCTTGAATTTATGATTTATCTTGATATGTCAAAATTCTAGTGTCTACAAATGCCCCGTACTTCAAGGTTTGTCGAGGTGTAGGCGTGCTGAAACTTGAAGACGAGACTTGAAGTACCCGACCATCACAACAGATAGTCTTGAAACTTGATGTTTTTGATTTGCAGGAGGAAGAGATGAAGGGCATAACTGGTCTCACTGGGCATGCCAATTTGTTTGCAATAAATTTTCAACATATGAAAAATAAACTGCAACCACAAAATAAGAGAAAAATATATTTACTAATCAATTGTGAGTACAATTCTGTTCTCCGTTGGTTCCTCTCTCCTAATTATCTCCATGATTCGAAGGCTGAAACCGCATATTTCTCGAGTGTAGGATGATGCAGACCTCCTGGGATGTATTTGATCTCCAGCTTCTTGAACTATTTGATTGTCAAGAAGTATCCGGCCATATTTTGATCTCTTTGTGAATATCCTAAGAGTTTATAAGATTTTGAGATACCTCTTTAAGGGAATATGTATCCCTTTATATATGTGTGAGTTAGGGTTTAGGGTAGAGTAACCTCCAAGAAACCTTAATAGACTCCTAGGATTTCAAGAGTCCTGTAGTATCTTTAATTTAGGATTTGGCTTGATCCCTTAAAATTTCGATGTCTACAAATTCGTGGGATCCTTTTGTGGCGCCGACGATGAGTCACCAATGTCCAACCTTCATCATCCTCAGGTTGATTGACTTCAACTTTGTCATTCTCCAGTAATTCTTCATCCTTACTTTCTTTAATACCGCATAATTCATCTGGACTAAATGAGCCAAAGGTGATAGAGACTTGGTTTGCGCTTGCTTTCTCATCTTCAAGCACGATCTTCTTTTCGCGAGCCAAGTCCATGACTTTGTCCTTGAAGACAAAGCACTTTTCCAGAGGGTGGCTCACAAGTCCATGGTATTTGCAGTAATTTGGGTCATTTGTTTTCCCAGCCTCATTTGGTCGCTTCATCTCTGGAAGCTCAATGAGATTTAACTCGAGGAGTTCTTTAAAAATAGTTGGCATATCAGAATCGAGAAATGGGTACTCTTTCTCTTGCATTTCTTTAAAAGTCAACTTTTCACTTGGCTTATCTTGAAAAGAAGTGGATTTCATACTCTGCTTCTTGCTCACATTCGTCGTGAACTTCATAGGTGATGTGTTGACATTCCTAGCTCTTTGCTTTCGGACTTGGATATGAACTTGCCCCACTTCCTCACTTCTTGCTTGTCTCCTTAAAATTTCGATGTCTACAAATGTCCCTTACTTCAAGGTTTGTCGGGGTGTAGGCTTGCCAAAACTTTAAGACAAGACTTGAAGTACTCGACCATCGCAACAAATAGTTTTGAAACTTGAGTTTTCGATTTACAGGAGAAGAGATGAAGAGCAGAACTATTCTCACTGGGCGTGCCAATTTGTTTGCAATAAATTTTCAACATATGAAAAATAAATTACAACCACAAAATAAGAGAAAAATATATTTACTAATCAATTGTAAGTACAATTCTGTTTCTCCCTTGATTCCTCTCTCCTAATTATTTCCGTGATTCGAGGGCTGAAGTCGCATATTTCTTGAATATAGGATGATGCAGACTTCCTGGGAGTGTATTTGATCTCTAGCTTCTTGAACTAATTGATTGTCAATAAGTATCCGACCATATTTTGATCTCTTTGTGAATATCCTAAAAATTTATAGGATTTTGAGATACCTCTTCAAGGGAATGTGTATCCCTTTATATAGGTGTGAGTTAGGTTTTAGGGTAGAGTAACCTCCAAGAAACCTTAATAGACTCCTAGGATTTCAAGAGTCCTGTAGTATCTTTAATTTAGGATTTGGCTTGATCCCTTAAAATTTTGATGTCTACAAATGCCCCCTACTTCAAGGTTTGTCGGGTTGTAGGCTTGCCAAAACTTTAAGACAAGACTTGAAGTACTTGACCACCGCAACAAATAATTTTGAAATTTGAGTTTTCGATTACAGAAGGAAGAGATGAAGGGCAGAATTGGTCCCACTGGGCGTGCCAATTTATTTGCAACAAATTTTCGACACACGAATAACTACAATAACAAAAGAACTGGTTCCTCGGATTTATTCTACGTGATTCGAGGGCTTAACCAGCGTATTTCTCGAATGTAGGATGATGCACACCTCCTTAAGGTGTATTTGATCTCCATGAAAAGGAAGAACATCCGTTGATTACTCCGGCGGCTTTGAGAAAGACAATATTTGATGTTTTTGATCTCTTTGTCAATATTCCATGAATTTTTATGGAATTTCGAGATTTCATGATCTCTTTGTGCATATTCCGAGAGTTTATAGAATTGATGAGATCCTAATAGACTCCTAATATTTCAAAAGTTATCTTGAATTTAAGATTTATCTTGATCTGTCAAAAATTCAGTGTCTACAACGGCGTCCTAGAGTTTAAACTTCAAAATTCAAACTTCAGAACATTGTGTCCTAAAGTTCGAAAATTGTGTCCAGAAGTTCGAATCTTATATTCTGAATTTTAAATTATTAGTTCAAAAATTAAGGATACTTAGTCCTGAATTTCAAATTAGCAGCTCAAAAATTCAGAACACTTAGTCATGAAATTTGAGTGAATTTACTAATCTTTAAATATATTATAAATTGGGGATATATTTTAAATATTATTGGGCTTAAAAGTAGCTATTGTTGCACTTCGCCCAGCTATTTGTGTAAAGATCCCAACTATATTGTAGAGATTTTGGCATAGTGTGACAACTTACCCACATAATTAGCACATAAAAGCCATAGTTATAAATATAGGCATCAAGTAGCCAATAAATGTCTATCACAACAATAATGTGTATATCATAACTTTTTTTCTTCTTTACTTATATAAGCATGTATATTAAAATTCTATTTTCCTTCTTAGAATATCCAAAATATGAAATTATATTAATAGTTATTTAAAATTTATTGTTGTCTCTATATCAATGTATATCACGATAAAAATAATTGTATTTTTTATATATCCCAGTGTATATCACATCGAATATGTGTATATCAAAAAGTATATCCTAAGTTTATTTTTCTTTATTGTGTATATCAAAATGTATAACAATTTTTTTTCTCTGTATATCAAAATTTTATTTACCCCCATAATTATATTTATTAATTTTATTTTAGAACTTGCTCTACATTAATTATATTAATAATTTATTTTTCTTCTTTGATCAATAACAAAATTGAAGTAAGTTTATTCAGAATGAATTTTTCCCTCTTAAAATCAATGGACGATTTGATTCCGATCTATATTATATTGCCAAATCTAATAATGTATAACATGATATACAATATGGTATACACATGGGTATACATGATGATATACATAGATGTACACCTCCTCAAATACATATATTGTATTTTTTACTATAAAAAAAAGAATAGAGAAGAAGAAGAAAATCGAAATTGCCAAAGAAACACGAGACAGATCGAACTCTACGATTGCTATTTGTCGTTGCCGACATTGTCATAGCAATCTGCCAAAGAAAATCGAATCTGTCATTGCCAACTGCCATCGCCATCATCATCATAGCCACTTTAGGGCTTTCTCTTATTTGTATAGATGGGAATATGAGGGGGAGAGAGGGAGAGTGAGAGAGAGAATAAATAGAAAAATGTATTCAACCATTACAATTACCCAAATATTATCAAAGAATATATACCCTTCCAAATGTAGATTATAGAGAAAATTTTGAAGAAGAAGAAAAAAATTGGAGAAGAAATACGGGGAGAGAGAAGAAAAAAAAGGGGAAGAGAGAATTGTGAGCACGTGATTTTTGCTTCACGGAAACTACTCCAAAAGAAATCGGAAAAGAAATAAAACAAGTTACCTTCGGGTACAATTTTTGAGGATTTGTGTGACATTTTGATAATTGTTTTGTCCGTAAATGCTTGCCTTGCCATAGTTAAAAAATACAAAAATACATGTTGCATGCATTTAGGAAAAATGGTACATTTTGGGAATTAATTAACCATTATTTGGTTTTTAAAAGCGAAAATCACAAAAAATAGGCATTTTATTCTATTTTGTTGTCATGGTAATTTAATTAAATGTGTTTAATTCATGTGATAACTGTTGTTAGGTGTTAATTAATATTTGTGTAGTTTAATTTTAGTTTTTAGGAATTTTTGTTTAATTATAAGAAGGAAAGTATCGGATTTGGGCCAAAAATTCAACTAAAATCAGGCCCAAACCAATACCACGACCCAGTCCAAAACCAGGCCTTCCAGGCACGCCCCCAAACGAATCCGCATAGGGCGTTTGATCTGAGTCATCCATCCAATCCAATCCAACGGTCCAAGATCCCTTTCAGCAACCCGTTTACAAACCCGACCCAGTAACCAGTTCAAACCGACCCCCAACCAAGGCCAAATGGCGCCGTTCCACATTAAGTGAAAGATCCTGGCCATAGATCTCACTTCATCCAACGGCCAGGATCTAACCGTCCATTACGTATATAAGCCTAAACTTTACCCAGCCCCCCATATCCGAACACCCCCCTTCCATCGTCTCTCTCAAGAGACAAACCTAACACCCCGTTCCAAACCCTAGCCGCCACCATACACCCTCGCCGTAAACCCAGCGGCAACGATGCCGATGACCACCAAAGTAACACCCCTGATGCACCCAACCACCCTGAACACGGATCCGTTACCCCCTTGCCTCGAATCATTCCCCATCGTCTCGAATCTTCGTTTGAAGATTCGAGCAAAACCCCGATCTACACCAACTCACCCCGGATTCATACCAGCCATTACCCTGCCCTCACTCGTGACCAAACCAAGCTTGGTTTGGTCTGAATCTACCCACAAATCCTCAAGCCCCAAATCGGACTGTTCGAACCCTAGAACACAAGAATTTTTGGAATTCGGCCAGTGTAAATGGAGGGTTGGGGTCTAATAAACCTTAATCGAAGTGTTCTCGGTTGAGAACACCTCGATTAAAGTCTGTTCGACCTCAAATGGTCAAATCCAGTTCAGGCCTGGGTCGTTTGTTGTTTCCACAGTAAGTTTTCCTTTGTTCTTTTCTATTTTTGTTTGAGTGTTGTTTGAGTTTGTTAACATGTTTAGTGAGTTTGCTTGGTGTTTCTAATGTGTTCTTCCAATTTCCTCCGTCTTCGTAAGACCTTTTTGTTTGGTCGATTATTCTTCTGCTTATTTGTTAAATACATATGATGAGATACATATTCGATTTGATTAATATCGTCGAACAGATAATTCATATAGATTCCCTGCTTCGGGCAAAGTTGTTGAAGGCAGTTGATGCCCTGTTCGTGTTGTTTGTTTGATCGACTGATTGTTCTATGTTATAATTAGTATAGTCGATTAGATAAATGTCGTCGATTAGTTTTATAGGACCGAATGTTCAAATATCCTGATTCTGATAAGCTTCATATGATTGATCGAACCATTGTCGTTTAGCTGTTTATTTGAAACTATCTGTGAATGGTTTGTAGCTGCAGTACAATAGCTGGAACTCAGTTTAGGATAGTTTGAGTTTAAACTTCCAGAAGTTCAAATTTCAGGTTGTTAAAGCAGGGTAAAACAGTAATAACCAGGGGCTAACAGGGGTAGTTTAGGGGTGTGAAAAGAGCAGAAATGGTTAGTTTAAGTGGGCTGACATAGGGTACTGAAATAGGATTAAACTAATATAATAGTGGGGAACAAAACTTGATAGCATGGGTTGTTAATTGAGTATTATAATAGGCCCATAACATTTGGTAATAATAAAATGAATTGATGGGGGATTAGTTGGGGATTGTCAGCTGCCCATACCATTTGGGGCACGAAACACATGTTAATGGGAAATAAAGGGGTATGGGCAGAGTTGAGGGCTCGGGGGAACGAGGCAGCCTGGGGCTTGCCTATATTTTGCCTATAAATAGGCTCATTTAGGGTAGAATAAGGGGTTGGAGATCAGAAATTAAGTCTGGACAGTTGAGTTTGAGGGCTAGAGAGTTAAGTTTAGGGGTTGGACGTCAGAAATTGGGAGAGAAATAGAGTGTTAAAGTTGAAACTCCACATTAAGGAGTTTGAGGCTGTTTTTCCTGGGGTGTTTGACAAAATCAGAAATTACTGCTTTTAGTGCACCAGTCTGCTGTGTTGGGACACTGTTGGATTTCAGTTTAGCTCCCCTGGTTTCTTTACTCGTTAAACACTGCTTCAGCTGAGTGTCTTGGTTTTCTGTGTGGTCTGAAAGTTCACTGGTCTTCTGCTTGGTTTAAATCTGTCGCTGGTTCCCCATTGGTTATTATTGGATTTTCTTTCTGAGTTTGTTTTGGCTTCAAAAAATCTGCCTGCTGGGTTGTTTGCTGTTGAGTGCTGCTTTTCTTGTTGCTGCTGTTGCTGTGTGTGTGTGCTACTGCTGCACTGATCATTCTTCTTCTTTTTTTGCTTTCCCAAATACCAAGTACACCACTGATACACTGTCAATGTAAGCTGAAAGTTGAAGCATGAATACAAAGAAATGAAGAGTTGAAGTTATTTTGGATTCACTTTAGAAATATACTGAACATTAGTTGAATGTATGATAGTTCGTTTTCTCTAATAGAACTATGTAGTCAGCTGTGATGTAACTGAACCTTTACACATATCATTTAGTTGAAAAACTCTACGAGTTGCTTATAATTAAAAGGGACTAATGTTGTAGTAGCTATGTTCTATTAGTGCATTATTATTTGTCAAGAAGCATGTTAGGTACTCAATAGTTACTTCCTTAAACAAATGGCCTATTTTTTTTTAGTTGGTAGGAATATGGCTTGATTAAGACAAGCAGCACATTTTATTTCAGTTCCCCTCCCTTTAAATGCCAAACATATACCGAATAAGTTAAACATGCCCAATTGGAATAAGGAAGGCCCAGACCGAGTTTCACGTTATGCACATTGGGCTCGGGCCCGTAATATCTAAGCAACGGCCCATATACGCGCTCATGTTTCGGATTTTGCAAATCATATTCGGAACCCGACTATAATAAATTCGAAAGTATGTAAATCAAGTAGGACCTTTTCTTCATTTATTTTAGAAAACGAAAAATAGAAAAATGTAGTCATGTTAAGATTATCCTTTTAAAAATAATGAGACGAGCCTCGCCAAATAAAAAATGTAAATTGCGGGGCCCTCAATAATTGGTCATAATAAATACTTAGAATTTGGGATGGACTATTTAGTGAATTTCACTGCCCTCCCCAAAGATAATAACGCGTTAGCCTCTTTAGACGCGATTTAATTAAATTACTTTCTTAAACACGGGTGCACATTTATGTGACCCAAATCCAAATCTCAGCGAAGTCGAAAGGTGTCTCTAATCACGGGTACATTGATTGTGACATGGTTCGAGATGTGTGTCCATGACGTTGCAAATTCCTTTTAAAAAATAAAAATGAGATGAGCCCCGCCGAATAAAAATACAAAATTGCGGGGCCCTCAGTAAATATTTGCTTCAAAATTGCTTAAACTTCGGGATGGACCGTTTAGCAAAATTTCACGGCCCTACCCAAAGTAAATGATACGCTAGTCGCTTTAGGCGCGCCTTTAATAATTTAATTTTCTTAAACTCGGGTGCACATTTATGTGACCCAAATCCAAATCTCAACGGAGTCAAAGTGTGTCGACGACCACGGGTACATTGATTGTGACGCGGTTCGAGATACATTTTCACAACGTTGCAATTCCCTGTAAAATAATAATAATAATAATGAAAGCGTTAAAGAGTTAAAATCTGCACATAAGCTCATAATTGTATAAAAAATCAGATTAACAAGCCGAATATGACAGTTGAGCGACCGTGCTAGAACCACGGAACTCGGGAATGCCTAACACCTTCTCCCGGGTTAACAGAATTCCTTATCCGGATTTCTGGTGCGCAGACTGTTAAACAGAGTCATTCTTTTCCTCGATTCGGGATTCAACCGGTGACTTGGGACACCATAAATCTCCCAAGTGGCGACTCTAAAATAAATAAATAAATAAATCCCGTTTCGGTTGTCCTTTAATTGAAAAAACTCTTTCACCCCTTGCGGGGGCGGAAAAAGGAGGTGTGACAGCTCTGGCGACTCTGCTGGGGATTTTCTTTAACCCAGAACCACTGGTTCAGGGTTAAGAATTCGAGCTTAGAATAATTGTTATTATTTGGCTTTATTTATTATCTGATTTTATTATATGTTTTAGCCTAAATGTGCAAAATGTTGCTCTTACCGCTTTGATATTAATTGGACTGTATATATAAACTGTGTCGAAACCCCTCTCTGCTCTCTCTTGAGGAGTGCACGCTGGTCGTGACTTCTTTCTGTTAGTGTCATATACCAAAAATAGAACGAGGATTCGGAGGAGTTGCAAAACCGGATGGCCCTTTGGTTACCGGTACACAGCTCCCATCCTCGGCTCGAGTAGTCCGCTCGGGTAAGCCAGGTCTAGAACAAACACCTAGGTTTTAAAACTTAGTATAACGAAGCCTCAATGTCGGACCCCTAGTAGGAACGCTTATTTGCATTATGTGCATTTGACTTAGGGGACTCAACACAAGGGTTGAGTTCGTCTAAGACTAGCAACCTGAAATGAAAAGACCATCCTGCTACATCCTGTTTGCTTTATGCATTCATTTGCTTCAGACTTGCATGCTGACCGGTTTCGAAAATCTGGAATATTGGAAAATTGTGAAATTAAAAAGAGTGAAGTAACAGCGTAGAGAGTTAATTGCCTATTTTAGAAAAACCAATGCCCAAATACTGTCGAAGTTCTGCCGAAATTTTGGGAAAATGAAAAAAAAAGAAAAATGTTTATTTTTTTTATAGTTTGTTTCACTCAAAAAGCAAAAATATATAGAAAAGAGTCTTGTATTTTTGGTTTGGAAAATAGGTTGGTCATTGTTTGTTAAAAAAAAAGTCTTTGTTTTGTCTTATTTTCAAAATAGAAGAGGAAAAATAGTTTGTCGTGTCATGGAAAATGAAAAAGAATATATTGTTTCTAAAATTTGGTTTATGTTCTCTGCCCGAACTACGCCAGTTTGATTCTCACAAGGGGTGAGATACGTAGGCAACCCCCATCGGGTCCAACTTTTTTTTGCAAAAAATAATCCGAAGGAACGAAAATTTTACTTTTATTTGAAAATAGTTAGGGTGATGCCATTCTTTTCAGAAATAGCCGAATGTCCCTAAAAGGGCACCGGAAGGTTGTTTTTGCAAAAACAACTGCATGTGGTCATTTTTCAAGGTTTTTCACCGGTCAGTCAACACAGCCTTAAAATCTTCATCTTCGAGGTGTTGAAAGGTCGTAATTGCAAAACCGGATTTTATTTGGAAAAAAAGGGGAAAAGAAAAGTGTGTCAATTTTGTCTTTGAGTCAAATGAGTCTTGATTTTTGCTTAATCACCCTAACAAACATGCAGAATGAGCACAGGTCCAAGTTTGCCGGTAACAGTTAGGAGCAAGATCCCTTTGGAGTTGCGCTTGTGGTGGGAGGATTTGGAAAAGTCAGAGCAAGACAAGATCAAACTGCATCTGGGAGGTCTGACCAGTTTGTTGAATGTCAGGCCAGATGCGACATCATAAAGGCTTTGGTTACATTTTGGGACCCGACCCACAATGTATTCCACTTCTCGGATTTTGAACTCACCCCAACCTTAGAAGAGGTAGCAGGCTACATGGACGTTACTGAGGGGTTAAGGCACAAATATCTGATCGCTCCGAGAGCCGTAAATTCGCACAAGTTCATGAATCTACTGAAGATAAGCAAGGGAGTCACGTACTCTGAATTGGATAGGGGTTTTTCTACTTTGCAATTCACATACCAGAGGTATGGGCACATAGGAGGGTTCGATGATCCGGAAAGCGGTGTTTGCAGTAGAGGGAATCGGACAAAGTGGGATGAACATAGGCGTTTTGCCTTCATGGTAGCATTCTTGGGCATTGTGGTGTTTCCTCGGAAATATAGGAATATTGATTTAAAGGTGGCTGGAATCGTCAAAGTCCTGATTACCAACAACAAAAGCACGCTTGCTCCTATGATAGTGTCCGAGATATACCGAACTCTCACAGCCTGTAAAGCCGGGGCAGATTTCTTCGAAGGATGCAATTTGTTACTGCAGATGTGGATGATCGAGCACTTATGTCATCATCCTCAGTGTATGCGCTATATGTCTACAAACGAAGGCTGCATCGAAGGATATAACCTGAGGGTTTCAGGGCTCAGATTACCAGAAGGGTTTGAAGACTGGGTATCCTATCTCCGTGCCATCGCCGCAGTACAAATAGATTGGACATTGGGTTGGCTTCCTGTTGAAGAAATTGTGTATATACCCGCCACTGGTCCTTACTTCCTCTTAATGGGACTCAGAGGTGTTCAGCCTTATGCTCCTTACCGAGTGATGAGACAATTGGGAAGATTCAGGTGGTACACCCAGACGAAGATCTCAGTATTTATGCAGTCGAGGTCAGCAACGACGGCCAATTTCATGAAAAGACAGTTTGTTATATATGGAGTGAATGCCAGTATTTGTCGGCGAATACTCGAGTGTGTGACCTATCCAGAGGTGAAGTCTCACCTGCCTATCTCGCTTGGCATAGAAAGAAGAGCACTACGAGAGACGAACCAGAACGGCCAACCAAAAGACCTCACCTCCGAGATTTTGTTGAGTCATCGCAAGAACAATGGGGCTGGCTTGCAAAAGAAGAAAACTACAGGGCAGAAATAGGCAAACTAAAGCAACAGATTAGGGACCTGAAATTTGAAAATGATGTGCAAGTTGCTGCCGACAAAGGGGAAAAAAGCAAGTTGACTCAAGAAAACAAGGCCCTGGGAGCCCGAATCCGCCAAGACAGAAAAAATGTCGGTGACCAACAGAAAAATCGGTCCAATGAGAGGTTGATAGCAGAGCTGAGGAGTCAGGTCAGCAAAAGTCGAGAGGACTTGGAGAGATCTGAAGCTTGCATAGCAAGAATGAGGGTCAGATGGGCAAAAGGTACAATGGCCCGGAGGAAGCATCTGCAACAAGTCATAAGGAATTCTGAAATGAGCATCGGGATATTAAGGAAAACGAACTCCACTCTTCAGGAGCGGATCTTCAAACAAGACTAAGATGCCCAAGCTGACAGAAGGCACTGTTATGATGTGATGACCAGAATGGAAAAACAAATGGAAAGGTTCCAGGATCGACTCACCGACAATACTCAAGCACTGGGACTGAAAAACTGGTGAATATAGCAATTATTCAGGGGAAAGGGACAACATCCGAGATAGGATTGACGAGATTGGGCACTACATTTACAAGAGATACTTGGCATGTGAGCATATGCCTCGTGATACCCTACTCGCCTCCATCATGGGCTATGTTCACCGGATCATGAATGAGTTAAAAAGCTTACAAAGAGGTCTCACACCAAAGCCCGCGGAAAGGCCGAACGATGCCTCGCGAGCACCTAAGTTGAAATCCTTAATGTATCCCTAGTTCGAGTCTTATTTGTTGACTTTATGGGTCCGTTATCTTCCCATATGTTGTTTTTTGTTTCTTTTATCGAGTCAGGTTAAGAATTTTGGAATCTATACTATTGTTGTTCTTTGTTTAAAATAAGTAGTTTGTAATAGCAAATTTTGGTGATGAATTGAATGATTCCAAAAGAATTTTGCGTCTTTACTTTGTGGCAGAACTACGCCCGGTCTGATTCACGCGGGTGTAAGCACGTGATTTTTGCCCAATATGAGAATTACTCCCAAAAAATTCAAAAATAAAATGATTTTTCTTTGGTGTGCAATTTTGTGATATTTTATGATATTTTTGAATAATTATTTGTATTTGTCTGTGCATGTTTATTTGTTAAATTATTAAAAATACAAAAATATGTCGCATTTTGCATGTAGGATTTAATTCTACAATTGTTAGTAATTAAATGTGTCTTACAAAAATTAAAAATTACAAAAATAGGCATCGTTTGCATTTTTAGCATTTAATGTCCAAATATAAAATTTTATGCTTAATTATTACTTAATTGTGCGTTAATTGTTATTGGGAGTTAATTTGCGCTTTTATAACTTAATTTAGTTCTTAATAATAATTTAAGTATTTTTATAATTTAGTTTTAGAAAAATAAAAGAAGAAAAGAGAGCAAAAATATAAAGAAAGTCGGAATTGGGCCTCTTCTTCGATTTCAAGCCACAGGCCCAAAAAATGGCCCAATCTTCCCAAACGACCCAGTCCATTTCGAACGGGGTCGACCCAGTCCATAACCCAACACCCTTATTATCTTGCATTTCAAAAATAAAACAAAAAGAAAAAGAAAAAAAATCAAAAAACCCTAACCTAAACACTAAACTACCCGCCCCCTCTCACTTTGCTTCATCTTCTCCAACCTCCAAACCCCACCTCCCATGGCTTCCCTTTGCCTTCAACCTCAAGCAGCCATGCACGTCACCCTCACGACCCCGGCTCGACTAAACGACCCCAGCCCTATCCGCCATTGATGAAGCTCGTCGAGCTCAAGCTTGAGCTCGACGTCCATGGTTGCCTTCAACCTCAAGTCCAAACAACCAGCCATGGCTGACCCTACTGCTTCTTCTTCCTCACTTCATGCTGCTGCTATATCTGCTTTCATCTTCCCCGTCGCTACTGCTTCGTCGTCGACCAAGCAGACCACGCTGTTGTTTCTCCGTCGCAGCTGCTGCCCGCATCCGCCATTGACGCAGCCATTTCTGCTCCCCGATGCTTCTGCTTCAGTCTTCTTCTACTGCTGCTCGTCGAAGCTCCAACTGCTTTCCCCTACTGCTGCGTCGTCCAAACAGCTGTTGCCCGAGCTCTTCATCTTCCAGTCCAAACGACTGGTTCTTTATCGAGTTCCTTCAGCTTCCAGTCCAAACGACTGGTTCTTCATCGAGTGGCTTTTATCTTCCAGTTCCTCCGCTCGTTGTCGTGGCTGTTTCGTCGTCGCTGCTGGCTGCTCACGTTTCCGCCATGGACGAGCAAGCATTGATGCTGCCATGGCCAGCTGCGGGCTGCTGCATCCTTTCCCTCCGTCTTCTTCGTTTTGTTGAAGGTCTTTCGTTGAGTCGTAGCCCGGACAAATTTGTTTACAATCGAGTTCGTCGTTGATTCATCTCCGGTTAGTTGTTTTTGAGTTTTATTTTTGTCCATATTTCGTTTTATATTTCTCGAAGTTAAAATCGTTAAATATTTGATTCTTGTTTTGTTCGTTGTTCATCGTTGAAATAATTTTCTAGTGTGTTCATGTGTTTTGATTGAATTAATTTTCAGATTTCAAATGGAAAGTTAATTAATGGTTTTTCATGTTTATTTCATGTTTGTTTTATTGTTTAAGTAAGAATTTGTTAGTTTGATGTTTGTTAGATTCAAACTGAAATTTAATTGATTATTTCTTCAATTTGTTTCATGTTGTTATATATTTTCCAGAAATTATTAATGTTGTTTGAGTCATTTAAATCCGTCATGTTTGTTGTTTTAAAAAAATAGATTAATTCATGTCCATACTTTGTTTAATTGTTCTTGAATCCGAAATTTGTATAGTTTGATTTCTTGTTTATCACTTATGATTATTTCTTGAATTTGTCTCATAATCTTGTTTAAGTTTAATATAGGAATTGTTTGTTGTAATGTTGTTAGAGTTGATTTTAAGTTCAATATTATTGAATTTGGAAATCTAAATATACTTGTTTGATTGTTGTTGTTGAATCTGAAAATAGGATTGTTTGTTGCTAAAAAATATTGTTCAATCAAATTTTAGTTGTTCTTTGTTGTTCAATTTGTGTTCATGTGATTTGTTGTTGAAATGTTGAAGAAATCATGTTTATGTGATTTGTTGTTTAAATTTGTATAGAAATTGGTCATATTGGCTATATTTTGGTTGAGTGTGATTAATTGATTTGTTATAGCTGATGGGGTAGTTTGGTAATTTGCAGTACGTTCAGGGGTAGTTTGGTAATTTCAGTAAGGTCGGAGGGGTAGTTTAGGAATTGTACATTTTGTAATTTTTTATGTGAAGCATGGGGGACAAAATGAAATGGGGTGGGTTGTGATATAGTTGTTTAATATAAAGGGGGGACAAGACAAGATTTAGTGGGGAGGAATCTTGTATTTATTTAGTGAAGCATGGGGGACAAAATATAATGGGGTGGTGATGATATATTTATTTAATGTAATGGGGATGAGTGGGAAGATAATGGGTTTGGTATGGGAAAGGGATTGATTTTAATTGATTAAAGGGTTGAGATTATATATAGGAAGTCTTGAACACAAAACAGAACACACAGATAGAGAAATATAGAGAGGAATCTGAAAGAGAGATTAAGAAAAGAAGAAAAAAAGAAAACAGAACTAAGAAAAATAAAAGAAGAAAGAATCTGGAACAGAAAAATAGAAGAGAAAGAAAGAAAATCTGAAACATTGCTTCTTGAATCTGTCCGGGTCTGTTTGTTGATATTGCTTGGGTTAAATCTGAAATTTCCTAAAATTCTTGCCACTATACGTCTGGGCTTCGTGGGTCTTGTTGTTTGTTGTTGAAATCTGTTGAAACATTGGTATATTCTGTTGGTTTAATTGCTGCTGCTACTGCTGAAATATTGCCTCTTTTACCCTCATTTCCAGGTATATATTTTAGACTCATGTTGTGGAAAGCTTCAACATTACCAGCTAAATGAAGTGTGGAATTATAATTATGTCTTTTACTCGTTTAAATCTATTAATTTAAATTTCAGTTTCGTTTCAGTTAGTTAACATGGTAGTATGCTTAACATGATCGCTACTAGTTAATCATTCCCTTTTGAAGTTCGTATAAACGTTGTAATAATGTCATCTATTTTAGAATTTCAATGAGTATAAGTTATGTTCGAATTGTCAAGATAAGGAACATGGCAGAAAGTTGGCCAATAATTCGATCTTGTGATATTGTTAGCTAAATAAAGAATAGTGTAGAAATATCAAAAACTATATTATTAGCCTATTTTGTCAAATATCCGATTTTGTTTAAGGCTAGATAATGTTAATTGTATTTCGTTCATATATGGTATAATAACAAGTTATGTGAATAGCCATGGTGGAAATGTGAATTGATATAATCCGTCCCGTTTATGATGTTGGAATATGATGAATGGTTCGGACGTACCACTACGTTGCATGTGATGCCATTTTATTGAGTCAATTTGTATAATAGTTCTCTTTCTCACCAACTTGATTTTATCCATCACTGTAAACAAATTAACCAAACAATCATAACTTTGGACTAAAAACAAGTATATGAAAAGGATATGGGATTTATAAGCACGAATTGCAATATTTTATGTCAAAGATATGTAGAAATAGAGTTCGCATTAAATATAACAATGAAAATTCTTCAAAAACTATTATTTTGTTTATCAAATTAATTCTTTTCCCCGTTTTATATGCGATTCGATTTTGGATATACTAATGTTGCATCCACGATAAAAATGGTAGTTTTTTTTTAGTTACATATTGTTTGTTTCTTTTTCATATCATTAATTCTTTAAGATTTGAATAGTTTTAAGGTATATATATAATTCATATACGTAAAAATAAGACTTGCGGTCAACACATAATAACTTTTAAGAAAATTTGGAGACGTCTAAATCAGTGTTTCTCTATGGCTTTCATATTAAAATAAGTGGACGCAATAAACAATTTGTAGAGAATTTTATCAAGAATATTTTGTGAAATTAGGGATACGTTCGCGTGGCCTAAATTACATTTTTTAAAGGCAGTACGGATTATGCGTTCGCGCAACTTTGAGTCAAAATTTTAATAAAAAGAGATTCGTCGGAGGATCTTAAATTAATTTCACAAAAACCCGAGATGTGCAGTTCACTACTTAATTATACAAGAGCGACGAACGTTCTTAATTTTATTTTAAGCACAATTTCAAACATAAGTCCTTTTTTATAATAAAAATGTATAAAAAATAATATTATCAATCTTATTGTGTACACGTATGCGTGACACGATTCTTTACGTTTATAAAAATATATAAGGCGAATATACGTACGCGTGATTCGTTTCAAGAAAATCTTTAATTTGTAAACAATCTAAACAGGAGCGGTAACAAAAATCATGCAATAAAAATGTATTTAACAAATCAAGATAATTAAGCCAAATATAATAACGGTTAAGCGACCGTGCTAGAACTACGGAATTCGAGAATGCCTAACACCTTCTCCCGAATTAACAGAATTCCTTACTCGGATTTTCTGGTTCGCAGAATAACAAATAGAGTCATATTCTCCTCGATTTGGGATTAAAACCGGTGACTTGGGACACCTTAAAATTCCCAGGTGGCGACTCTGAAATAAACAAACAAATCCCATTTCGACTGTCCTTTAATTGGAGAAAACTCCCTACGCCTCCCGCGGGGGCGACAAAAAAAAGGAGGTGTGACAGCTCTGGCGACTCTGCTGGGGAATAAAAGTGAATTCGAGCTTAAAATAACTGTTATAGTTGGCTTTATTTATTATATGATTTTTACATGTTTGTGATTTATTTGAATTGTGAATATAAAACTGCTACGAAACCCACCTTCTTTCTGAGTCTTCTAAATTTATGGTGCACACGTGCGCGTGGCCCACCTTTCTGTTAAAGGTCATACCAAATAAGACGAAGTTGGGACAAGTAACTAGGCCGGGTAAACTTTCGCGCTCCCGGTACGTTGCCCCCACTTCGGCTCAAGCTGTCCACTTGGGTAAGCCAGGTTTAGAACAATATGCCTCATGTTTTTTTCACCTAGAATAACTCAGCCTCGTACCGGATCCCTAGTAGGAACGTTTATTTGCATCATGCTTTGACTTTGGAGACTCAACACCGGGGTTGGGTCTGTCTAGGACAGGTGAACCCGAAATGAAAAGACCATTCTGGTGCATCCTACTTGCTACTTGTGCATTCATTTGCCTCGGATCTGCTTGTTGACCAGCTTAATTAAAAAAAAAATCATTGCGAGAGCCGAGAAATAAAATGTCTTTTTTAAAAAAAAAATAGTTTTAAGTTTTGAAAAAAACAAGAAGTGTTAAATAAATAGACAAAAAAATGATTTTTAGTAAATAGATAAATAAAAAAAATAAAAAAAAATAATTTTTTTTAGTGTCTGTTTTCAAAATGAGTCTTGATTTTGTTAAAATTAATTTCAGATACAAAATGAGCACCACACAAAACCCACCGTCCGCGAATGCAGACGAGTTTCTATTTCGGCTTCAGATGTGGTGGTATGAGTTAGGCGAAGATGGTAAAAAATGGGTCATTAAGCATTTGGGAAATCTCACAGATATTATGAAAGTTAAACCACGTGATGATCTGATTGCGGCGTTAGTAACTTTTTGGGACCATGTTCACAATGTCTTTCGTTTCTCTGATTTCGAGCTTACTCCTACATTAGAAGAGATAGCTGGATATGCTGGTTTTGACGGAGATCTAAGAAATCAAAATCTGATATTCACAAAGGCTCCCTCGGTACATCGATTCTTCGGTCTTCTGAACATCAGTAATCAAATCAGGAAAAGTAATGTCATCAACGGATGTTGTTCTTTCAACTTCCTATATTCAAGGTTCGGAAAGCCAGATGGATTTGAAATTCATGAGAAAGGCCTTACTAACAAGCAAAATAAAGACACCTGGCAGATTCACCGTCGCTTCGCTTTCATGGTGGCTTTTCTGGGAATCATGGTCTTCCCAAACAAAGAACGAACAATTGATATTCGCACAGCGAAAGTCGTACAGGTCCTCACTACCAAGGAAAATCACACCCTTGCCCCGATCATTCTCTCAGACATTTATCGGGCGTTGACTTTATGTAAATCAGGGGCAAAAGTCTTCGAAGGATGCAAAATTTTGTTGCAAATGTGGATGATTGAACATCTCCAACATCAGCCCAAGATCATACAGTATGGTCCAAGCAATGATAATTTCATCGAGAGTTATGAGGAAAGAATAAAAGATTATAAGTCCCCAGAAGGGATGGAAGCCTGGGTATCTCATCTAAGGGCTTTAACGGCGAATCAAATTGAGTGGACTTTGGGATGGCTCCCAATAAAGGAAGTGATACACATGTCAACCTTGAAATGTTATTTGCTACTATTGGGATTGAGAAGCATACATCCATATGCGCCACAGAGAGTTCTAAGACAACTAGGAAGATACCAAGTGGTTCCTGATGATGAAGATTTAAGTATGCAAGTAATCGAGTTACACCCTGAAGCCCCTCTTCCCGAGGTTTTAATTCAGCAGATGTGGAATGGATGTCGATACTTAAAAGACGATACTCAAGTCCCAGACACTACAAAGGGCGAGATAAATCCAGGATATGCAAGGTGATTTGAGAAATGGTCCCGCGTGGATGATGCACCAGAACCCGATCTAAGAAGGCCAACAAAAAGACCCCATGTTCAGACCTTTAACGATAAAATCCAAGAGCGACTAATTTGGGGAGAAAAGGAAAAGGGGTACAAAGCAACTATCCATGCCTTAAAGGAAAATCTGAGGAGCCTCAGTCTGGAGAAAGATTTGCAAGCACAAGAAGCCGAAGGCGAGAAGAAGAGTCTAGCTTGTGAGAATGAAAATCTTCACGCTCAATTTCAAAAAATGAAGAAAGCTTCTGAAACACCAATGAGGAGTTGGAAGGATCAAAAAATCATCGCCAATCTTTTTGAAAAAATGCAAGATTATGATTCCATTTTGGCAAAAACCGAAAAGGCGTTGAGCAAAGCTAAAGAAAGAATCCAACAATTAAACGAAGAGGCCAGATCTAATAAGGAACACCAAGTAAGGCAATCCGAAGAAGACAGGGCACAATTCAAGAAGGAAAAAGACCGTTGGATACATTCAGAAGCCCAACTTCATGCACAACTGGAAGAAGCGAGAAGATACAACAGAGAGCATCAACATGCAGACATCGACAGAGAAAGAGCACAAGCAAGACTCGATCAGGCCAGACTCCGAGCTCAATTAGAGTCAGCTTTAGATCGTGAAGACCGTATCAGAGATATAGCCACAACTCGCCAACAGTAACTGCAAAACCAAGACCAACGTCTCCAAGACTTCAGGGCACAAATCCATGATTTAGCGGTTTACACTTCTCAAAGTTATGTGAACTGCCAAGGGATGGATTATGAAAGGTTTATAGAGCATGCACCTATTTTTGCCCGTCATCTGGCAACGGAGTTAGAAAGAATGTATCGTACGCTGGGAGGTCATCCAGGTCAAGCCCCACATTGAGCAGATAATCCAATGATTGACAACAAAAGTGGAAAGTGGAGCATGTTCAGAGATGTTAAGAGTTGTGTCTTTTATTTTGATTTGGGTGTGTGTGTTTTCAAACCATTTTCTTGTAATGTTTTCCAAATGTAATGTCTGTTCCATCTTTGTATTATTTTCAAGAATAAATAAAAGTGTTTGCCTTACGTCCGAACTACGCAAGGTCTGATTCATGCGGGGGCATGATACGTAGGCAATCTCTATAAGATTCGACCACAATAAAAAATATATATATAAAAAAAATAAAATAAAATAAGAGTGAGCAACAATAAAAGACCAAGAAAAGCTGGGATGACACAAGCAGCCGAGCAAATGCATAATAGAAATGGGTTATTTGTCTAGGAGCATTTCATCTCAACGTGTAATTATATGTGTTAAACTCTCAAAACTAACAAGTTTGCTCATTTCTAGAATTCAAGCAGTTAGTTTCTCTAAGGAGTATACTGGCATATTATCATTATCACACGAGATCAAAAGGACCAATACCCGAAAATATGTCTATCCCAGATGTCGACACAGGTATTGAGATAGAGGAGATGGATGTCGGTAAAATGAAAGAAGAGATGTTTAAACTCAAGCAGCAAATGCCTGAGATGTACCGGGCCTGGTCTACAGGGCAGTCACCCCCATCTTACCCAACTAACCCTGCTCCATCACTAGCCCAAACTCAGGATAATCTTACCACTGAACTATCCCCAAATTTCCCCATCTACCAACACTACCGAGGCACCACCTCTCAGACACCGCAATCTCCCCCTCCTAAACCAGTTCCGTACCTTCCTTCACCTGTAACTTCTGCCAACTACATTCCACAAATCTCCTAGTGAGCCTATATTCCAGGCCCAAGACAACCAATACTACCCCCCGGAGCCTACTTTCAAAGCCTCCGAAATCCATTCATCTACTCCTCGTCTTAACCTCCCAACTGAAATTGACAAGCCAGTCAAAAATGCTGAACAAGAAGAGATGTTCAGAAAGGTCAAAAGCTTAGAACAATCGTTCCGAGACATGCGAGGGTTGGGAGGACAGGTCAGTGTGGCTTACAAGGACTTATGCTTATTCCCAAATGTGCAATTACCAATTGGTTTTAAGATGCCCAAATTTGACCTATACAACGGTCATGGCGATCCAGTAGCCCACTTAAGGGGTTTCTGCAGCAAGATGCGAGGAGCTGGGGGAAAGGACGAATTACTAATGGCTTATTTCAGTCAAAGTTTGAGCGGATCAGCTCTAGAGTGGTATACTCGACAGGACCATGGGAGATGGTACACCTGGGATGACCTGGCACAGGCATTTGCGTATCACTTCCAATACAATCTAGAAATTATCCCAGATCGACTATCCCTAAAAAAATTCGAGAAAAAGCACAATGAGAGCTTTAGAGAGTATGGTTTCCGATGGAGGGAACAGGCAGCAAGAGTGGATCCTCCTATGAAGGAGAGTGAAATGGTAGACTACTTCCTTCAAGCCTTGGAACCAACTTACTATGCCCATTTGGTTTCAGCGGTAGGAAAATCATTCAACGAAGTAGTGAAGATGGGAGGTAAGGTGGAAGAAGGCCTCAAGACAAATAAAATCATGAGCTATTCGGCTATTAAGGCGACTACTCAAGCTATTCAAGGCGGGGTAGGAGGAATCGGAAGAAAGAAAATGGAGGAAGCAGCGGTAGTTGATTCAGGAAATTGGTCGGGATCCAGAGGTTCACCTCTTTACTATAATCAACATCGACCTCACCAATCAACTTACCACCCCAATTCACCCCAACACTACTATCACCCTTCGGAACCTCATTTTTCCATTAACCATGCACAAGCATACAATCAGCCATCTGCTCACGCTAATTGGCGTGCTCCTGTCATACCAAGTACCTACCCTTATCCGCGAGCCCACTCCGGACCAGGTTTCAGGCCTAGTCCAGTATTCAGGGGTGAAAGGGGGCAGAAAAGGAAAACCTTCACTCCATTGGGAGAGTCCTACACTAGTCTGTTCCACAGGCTGAGATAGCTGGACATGCTAAGACCAATACAATCCAAGCTACCCAATCCTCCTCCAAAGAATCTGAACTACACCAATAGCTGTGAGTATTGTTCCGGTACACCAGGCCATGATACGGAAAAATGCTGGCATTTAAAGAATGCAATACAAGAGCTGATTGATAGTAATAAAATTGAGGTTCAAACCCCCGAAGCTCCCAATATCAACAGAAATCCAATGCCAGCCCATCAGGAGGCCAATATGATAGAAATAGTACAGGCTGATGGGGAGACAAAGAAGCCGTCACAAACCGTCATGATGATCAGGTCTCATGAAGCCAAGCCAGATGAGCAGTTAACAGAGGAGAAGTCGGTACCTAAGCAGAACAGAAATGGTGATGAACCATCTGTGGTAGTCGAGAAGGGATCTTCGAGCAAAGTTGCCACAAAGTAAGAAAGGTCGAAAGTGATAGTACCAGGGGTCGCCAGTAAACCCATTGCAGTCGTGGAAGGAGCCCGTATAGATCGGGTTATTATCAAACCTGTAACCCAGTTACCGGTGATCAACAACAAGGCTATTCCATGGAACTATGAACGGGTAACAGTAATGTACAAGGGAAAAGAAGTCAAGGAAGAAGTCTATGAGGTGCAAGGCTTGACTCGTTCGGGAAGATGTTTTACTCCCGAAGAGTTAAGAAAAACTAAAAATAATCCAACACCAATAAAGAAAGCTGTGACGGAAGAAGAAGCGGAAGAGTTTTTAAGAAAAATGAAGCTCCATGACTATTCTGTTGTGGATCAACTGAAGAAGACGCCCGCTCAAATTTCATTATTGTCATTACTGATCCATTCAGAGGAGCACCGTCTAGCTTTGATGAAAATCCTGAATGAGGCTCACGTTCCTGATAAAATCTCTGTAAATCATTTGGGAAGAATAGCCAACAGAATCTTTGAGGCAAACAGAATTACATTTTCTGATGATGAATTGCCTGTGGAAGGTACTGAGCACAACAGAGCTCTTTACCTCACCGTGAAATGTGAAAGCTCCGTAGTAATCCGGGTATTGGTTGACAACGGGTCAAGTGCAGACATCTGCCCTCTCTCCACTTTAAGAAAATTGAAAATAAAAGAGGAGAGGATCCAGAAAAATAGTATTTGCATACGGGGGTTTGACGGTGGAAGCAGAGGTTCATTTGGTGACATAGTGCTGGAGCTGACAATAGGGCCAGTTGAATTCACGATGGAGTTTCAAGTGTTGGATATAAATGTTTCTTATAATTTGCTGTTGGGTCGACCATGGATCCATGCTGCCAAAGCAGTCCCGTCAACACTACACCAGGCGGTCAAGTTTGAATGGGATCAACAGGAAATAGTTGTGCATGGGGAGGACAGTTTAAATGCTCACAACAGTGCCATTGTACCGGTCGAGGGAATAGAAAATGACCAGGGACCATGGGTATACCAAGTGTCCGACACAGTGTTGGTAGAAAAAATTCCAGAGGGGAAGTACCTTCCGAATCCAAAGATAACCTCTGCATCAGTCATGGTAGCCTATGAAATGCTAAAAAATGGTTTTGTACTCGGCAAAGGTTTGGGCTCATCTTTGCAAGGAATTATTCAACCAGTATCTCTCCCCGAGAACTGGGGAACATTTGGTTTGGGATTCATACCCACTGTCACAGACGTGAGCAAGGCCAGAAAGCTGAAACAAAAGGCATGGGTTCTTCTAAAACCAGTCCCATATCTATCAAAGTCTTTTGTCAAGACCGGTGCTAAAAATCACCCGATAACAACAATTCCTAAATCCCTGGTCAATCCTGAGGAGGAATTAATTGAAAGATTCGAGAAATTGTTTGACGATGTGAATATGGTGGAAAGCGGGGAAGGTTGTAGCAACGCAGAAGTTCAATTCGTTGAGCCAGAAACAAAGGTTAATAATTGGAAAGCCACTCCTCTCCCCATTCGAAAGGAGTCTTGGTAGTTTACTTTTGATTTTCCTTTAGTTTGTTTGGGTTACCTCAGGGTTGTAATCCCAATGCTTATCTTACAGTTTGTTTGAAGTGTGCAAACCTTGTTATCTTTCATCATCCAATAAAATACAGTTTCCTTTTTCATTATCATTCCTGATAGTTTTCTTTTCTTTTTCTTCTTTTTTCTGTACAGTTCTTTTTACGCTGGCTCTAGTGATATGGCATGCATGAGGAATCCTCAGCCCAGTCTTAAAAATCAATCTGGTTCCGAAATAATAATTCAAGAAATATATTGTGATTATGAATCAGAATATGATGAGGATGAGGCTTTCGAAGAGATTAGTAAAGAGTTAATTCATTTTGAAGAAAAAAGCAAACCTAACCTGAGTGATACCGAAGACATCAATATAGGGGACACGAATAATATCCGAGAAACTAAAATAAGTGTCCATCTCGAACCAAAGATCCGAGAAGAGTTAATTAAGGCACTCATAGAATTCAAAGATGTTTTTGCATGGTCATATGACGACATGCCAGGCTTGAGCACTGATTTAGTGGTTCGCAAATTGCCCACCGATCCAATGGTGCCTCCTGTCAAGCAAAAGTTGAGAAAGTTCAAGCCTGATATGAGTGTGAAAATTAAAGAAGAAATCACCAAACAGTTGGAGGCAAAGGTCATTCGAGTCACTCGATATCCTGTTTGGTTGGCTAATATCGTTCATGTGCCAAAGAAAGACGGCAAAATTAGAATATGCGTCGACTACCGCAATCTCAACAAAGCAAGTCCGAAGGATAATTTTCCATTACCCAATATCCATATTTTGATCGATAATTGTGCCAAGCATGAGATAGGATCTTTCGTGGATTGTTATGCCGGGTATCATCAAATTCTAATGGATGAAGAAGATGCAGAAAAGATGGCATTCATCACACCATGGGGAACTTATTGCTACCGGGTAATGCCATTCGGTTTGAAGAACGCCGGGGCAACTTACATGAGAGCAATGACCACGGTGTTTCATGATATGATACACAAGGAGATTGAGGTATACGTGGACGATGTGATCATAAAATCAAAGCATCAGGCCGACCACGTTGGGGATTTGAGGAAATTCTTCTTAAGACTTCGCAGGTACAACCTCAAGCTTAACCCTGCCAAATGCGCATTTGGAGTTCCATCTGGAAAGTTGCTGGGATTCATAGTCAGTCGGCAAGGCATCGAGCTAGACCCATCAAAAATCAAAGCCATCCAAGAATTGCCACCTCCAAGGAACAAAACTGAATTAATGAGTTTGTTGGGGAGGTTGAATTACATCACCAGGTTTATTGCTCAGCTCACGACAACCTGTGAGCCTATTTTCAAATTGTTGAAAAAGGATGCTGCGGTCAAATGGACCGATGAGTGTCAAGAAGCGTTTGATAAGATAAAAGGATACTTGTCGAACCCACCCGTGCTGGTTCCGCCAGAGCCAGGAAGACCTCTGATTCTTTACTTGACGGTCTTGGAAAATTCATTTGGTTGTGTATTGGGGCAACATGACCTCACCGGTAGAAAAGAACAGGCCATCTACTACCTTAGCAAGAAATTCACAGCTTATGAGGTTAACTACACTCATCTGGAAAGGACATGTTGCGCCCTAACTTGGGTAGCTCAGAAATTGAAACACTATTTGTCATCCCACACTACTTACCTCATTTCGCGTCTGGATCCGTTGAAATATATTTTTCAAAAGCCTATGCCAACAGGGAGACTTGCAAAGTGGCAGATATTGCTCACAGAATTCGACATCATCTATGTGACTCGGACTGCGATGAAAGCACAAGCATTGGCCGATCATTTAGCCGAAAACCCGGTCGACGAGGAATACGAGCCATTGAAGACTTATTTTCCCGATGAAGAAATAATGTATATCGATGAGATGGAGCAAAATGAAAAACCCGGCTGGAAACTTTTCTTTGATGGGGCTGCTAACATGAAAGGAGTCGGGATAGGAGCTGTAATTATTTCTGAGACCGGGCATCACTATCCTGTTACGGCTCAACTTCGATTTTATTGCACCAATAATATGGCTGAATATGAAGCTTGTATTTTGGGGTTAAGGCTAGCCGCAGACATGGGTATCCTGGAAATCTTAGTCATGGGAGATTCGGATCTTCTGGTACATCAAATTCAAGGAGAATGGGAAACCCGAGACTTGAAGCTCATACCATACCGACAATGTCTACATGATCTTTGTCAGCGGTTTCAATCAGTGGAGTTCCGACATATTCCAAGGATCCATAATGAGGTTGCAGATGCATTGGCTACCCTGGCATCAATGTTGCACCATCCAGACAAAGCTTATGTGGATCCACTGCATATTCAAGTCCACAATCAGCACACTTACTGCAATATGGTTGAGGAGGAATTTGACGGTGAACCATGGTTCCACGAAATCAAGGAGTATATCAGAATGGGGATATATCCAGCACGAGCCACAGAGGATCAAAAAAGAACCATTAGGCGATTCGCAAATGGATTCTTCTTAAGTGGAGGAGTTTTGTATAAAAGAACACCAGACCTTGGAATGTTAAGATGCATAGATGCCAGACAAGCTACGGCTGTCATGTCCGAAGTACATTCGGGAGTTTGCGGACCCCACATGAGCGGATATGCGTTGGCAAAGAAAATCCTCCGAGCTGGTTACTATTGGCTTACCATGGAGCGAGATTGTATCAATTTTGTGCGCAAGTGTCATCAATGCCAGATACATGGGGATTTGATTCATTCTCCACCATCCGAGTTGCACACCATGTCGGCATCGTGGCCCTTCGTCGCCTGGGGCATGGATGTGATTGGACCAATTGAGCCGGCAGCATCCAATGGGCACAGGTTTATTCTGGTAGCCATTGATTATTTCACCAAATGGGTTGAGGCCAAAACATTCAAATCAGTGACCAAGAAAGCTGTGGTCGATTTTGTTCACTCAAATATCATATGTCGATTCGGAATCCCAAAGGTGATCATCACAGATAACAGTGCTAATCTTTACAGTAACTTAATGAGGGAAGTATGTCAACAGTTTAAGATTATACATCGCAATTCTACCCCATATCGGCCCAAGGCGAATGGAGCAGTCGAGGCAGCCAACAAAAACATAAAGAAGATACTTCGGAAAATGGTAGAAGGTTCAAGACAATGGCACGAAAAATTACCATTTGTGTTGTTGGGATATCGCACTACTGTTCGCACTTCAGTAGGGGCAACCCCTTATTTGTTGGTATATGGCACTGAGGCGGTAATTCCTGCAGAAGTTGAAATTCCTTCCCTTCGGATCATCGTCGAAGCTAAGATTGATGATGATGAATGGGTCAAAACCCATTTGGAACAGTTAAACTTGATTGATGAAAAATGATTGGAAGCAGTATGTCATGGCCAATTGTATCAAAGAAGAATAGCAAGAGCATACAACAAAAAGGTGCGTCCCCGGAAGTTTGAAGTAGGTCAGCATGTGCTGAAACGTATTCTTCCACATCAGGTTGAAGCAAAGGGCAAATTTGCCCCAAATTGGCAAGGACCGTTCATTGTGACCAGAGTATTGTCCAATGGTGCATTATGTTTAACAGATGTTGAAGGAAAATGCATAGACATGGCTATCAATTCTGATGCAGTAAAGAGATATTATGCATGATTTTTCTTTGGTATAATTATTAAATGTTTGTATTCGGCATTATTTCGAAGATTGGAATGACAAAGGCAATTTATTCTGCTATCCAAATACTATACCCTTTGTTTCCCCTTTGAGCCACATTCGTTTCTTTCTTACCCTCTCTGGGAATCAATGAAAATCAAATTAAAAAAAAAATAGAAAATCACTATTATGGAAGTGAACTACGTTTGACCTGATTCCTCAAAGAGGATACGTAGGCGCCTCACGGCTCGGTCATAGGGTGCATAATATGCATAATGTGCATAAAAAGAAACATCAAGAGACCCCAATCAAGAAACTGGGGCAGACATTGTGTTGGTAATAAGAAAAAGATTCCAAGAGTTGTAATTTTAAACCCATATCAAAATTGTTTAACTTTTGATACCTTTTCATTCCAACCACATACCAAAAAGACCTTTCGATCAATCTTAGAAAAATGCCGAGTCGAGCAAATGAAGATGATTCATAACACTCTGGTCCAGACAAGAAGAAGTGATGAAAATGAGAGAGTCTTATAGGTGAAAACCCGCACGGGCACCATGAGACGACGGAAGCTAAAATAAAGTAAAATGAGAGAGTCTTATAGGTGAAAACCCGCACGGGCACCGTGAGATGACGAAAGCTGAGAGAAAGTAAAACGAGAGAGTCTTATTGGTGAAAACCTTCGCAGGCACCATAAGGAGAAAAGGAATTAAGAAATGAACAAATGAGGAAAGATTGTCGGTGAAAACTCTTTTAGATACTGCAATTCGAACAAGGTTTGCAAATTGGCAAAAGTAAATTTGGGTTGTGGAAATTTTGAGAAAACAAAATGAAACAATTGAAAAAGAGATTGATTAAAAAGACTGGTTTGATTAATCCAAAATGCATACCCTGATCATTGGTGCCAGTGACTCCAATCAGATAAGTTCTTTATTCTTTCTCCAACAGTCATCCAAATTTGGATTTTTCTTTTCATTCTAGATTGTCGAAATCGTCATATTTTCGTCATTAATAACCTTACTCTTCTAAAGCTTTTGAGGTGAGTTTTGTTCCAAACAAATAAGAAGGAATGTCAAGGTATACTACCAAGATTCAAGATTGCATAGGACAAAATACGGCCATGATGGGCAGGAGGTAATAGGATAAAAATAAGATATGGGTGTAAGAAAAGTGGAATCAAAAGTGGTTCAGCAATGTCAGGAGAGACATATGATTACAGTTGAAAGGGTCTGAAGTGAAAACAACAGTTGGGGATCCTATAAGTTAAGGATCAATTACAAGGACAAAACAGTCTTCTCAACCATTCCAAGGCAGTAAAACAAGACGAAGAGAAACCCCACCATCGGCAAGAATGCCCCAGCTAACCACCCTGCTTTAAACTAACAAAGTTTTCTTTGATTTGAAACAATGGCAAAAACAACATTTGTGTCAGGAAACAGCCGGTGAAGGAAATACAAGAAATCAGGCGTCCAACTGAAGAATAAGGAAGAGCAATGGAAGTATTAGAAGTCAGGCATCCACCTGAAGAATAAGGAAGAGCAATGAAGTATTAGAAATCAGGCGTCCACCTGAAGAATAAGGATGAGCAGTTGAAGTATTAGAAATCAGGCGTCCACCTGGAGAATGAGGATGAACAGTTGAAATATCAGAAATTAGGCGTCCACCTGGAGAATGAGGATGAAGAATTGAAGAAGAAATCAGGCGTCCACCTGGAGAACGAGGATGAAGAAGTAGAAGAAATCAGGCGTCCACTTGGAGAATGAGGATGAAGAATTGAAGAAGAAATCAGGCGTCCACCTGGAGAACAAGGATGAAGAATTGAAGAAGAAATCAGGCGTCCACCTGGAGAACAAGGATGAAGAATTGAAATGGCAATCAGGCGTCCACCTGGAGAACAAGGATGAAGAATCGAAAAGGCAATCAGGCGTCCACCTGGAGAACAAAGATGAAGAGTTGAAATGTTAGCAGTTAGGCGCCCACCTGGAGAATAAGGGAATACGATTGAAGTATCAGCAGTCAGGCGCCCACCTGGAGAATAAGGGAATACAATTGAAGTATCAGCAGTCAGGCGCCCACCTGGAGAATAAGGGAATACAATTGAAGTATCAACAGTCAGGCGCCCACCTGGAGAATAAGGGAATACAATTGAAGTATCAGCAGTCAGGCGCCCACCTGGAGAATAAGGGAACACAATTGAAGTATCAGCAGTCAGGCGCCCACCTGGAGAATAAGGGAATACAATTGAAGTATCAGCAGTCAGGCGCCCACCTGGAGAATAAGGGAGCACAATTGAAGTATCAGCAGTCAGGCGCCCACCTGGAGAATAAGGGAATACAATTGAAGGATCAGCAGTCAGGCGCCCACCTGGAAAATAAGGGAATACAATTGAAGGATCAGCAGTCAGGCGCCCACCTGGAGAATAAGGGAATACAATTGAAGTATCAGCAGTCAGGCGCCCACATGGAGAATAAGGGAATACAATTGAAGTATCAGCAGTCAGGCGCCCACCTGGAGAATAAGGGAACACAATTGAAGTATCAGCAGTCAGGCGCCCACCTGGAGAATAAGGGAATACAGTTGAAGTATCAGCAGTCAAGAGCCCACCTGGAGAATAAGGGAATACAATTGAAGTATCAGCAATCAGGCGCCCACCTGGAGAATAAGGGAATACAATTGAAGTATTAGCAGTCAGGCGCCCACCTGGAGAATAAAGGAATACAGTTGAAGTATCAGCAGTCAGGAGCCCACCTAGAGAATAAGGGAATGCAATTGAAGTATCAGCAATCAGGCGCCCCCTGAAGAACAGAATGACAATGTATTTTGACATTACAGGTTGAAGTCAAAAGCCCGCCCATATGAGAAAGGAGCACACGTAAAGTCAATAAAGCAGAAGAGTCCAACCAAATCCCCAGCAGGAAACAACAAGAGTCCCAAACAGATAAAGGAAATACGAGACACAATGAAAGGAAATGCGGAATAAGTCAGAAGCAAAGGATGCCCAAAAGTCACCAAGACATCAAGACAACAAGAAACGCAAGGGCAGGATTTAGATAAGATTTTGTAATTCATATACCATAGTCTAGTTTAGCTTTTTGTTTTACCTTTAAAGCAGGGTATAATAAGGAGGTCAGCAAGTAGTAAAAGCAGCACGAAACAGCAGTAGCATCACAGTCCCATGGTAGTCCCAGCTACCCAAAACTTCCCGAACTACATTGACCTGATTCCTGTTTAGCCCAGGATATGTAGGAAACCTTTGAAGCAAAGGTTCGGTCAAATCTTTTTCAAAAAAATGCTTCACACGGAGTACTCGGATGGGCAAAAAATCGCTCGCTTTATCTTTGCACGAAAACCCTTCGTGTCTTCGGGCAAAGAGGGGCAGCTGTAAGCACGTGATTTTTGCCCAATATGAGAATTACTCCCAAAAAATTCAAAAATAAAATGATTTTTCTTTGGTGTGCAATTTTTGTGATATTTTGAAGAATTATTTGTATTTGTCTGTGCGTGTTTATTTGTTAAATTATTAAAAATACAAAAATATGTCGCATTTTGCATGTAGGATTTAATTCTATAATTGTTAGTAATTAAATGTGTCTTACAAAAATTAAAAATTACAAAAATAGGCATCGTTTGCATTTTTAGCATTTAATGTCCAAATATACAATTTTATGCTTAATTATTACTTAATTGTGCGTTAATTGTTATTGGGAGTTAATTTGCGCTTTTATAACTTAATTTAGTTCTTAATAATAGTTTAAGTATTTTTATAATTTAGTTTTAGAAAAATAAAAGAAGAAAAGAGAGCAAAAATATAAAGAAAGTCGGAATTGGGTCTCTTCTTCGATTTCAAGTCACAGGCCCAAAAAATGGCCCAATCTTCCCAAACGACCCAGTCCATTTCGAACTGGGTCGACCCAGTCCATAACCCAACACCCTTATTATCTTGCATTTCAAAACTAAAACAAAAAGAAAAAGAAAAAAAAATCAAAAAACCCTAACCTAAACACTAAACTACCCGCCCCCCTCACTTTGCTTCATCTTCTCCAACCTCCAAACCCCACCTCCCATGGCTTCCCTTTGCCTTCAACCTCAAGCAGCCATGCACGTCACCCTCACGACCCCGGCTCGACTAAACGACCCCAGCCCTATCCGCCATTGATGAAGCTCGTCGAGCTCAAGCTTGAGCTCGACGTCCATGGTTGCCTTCAACCTCAAGTCCAAACGACCAGTCATGGCTGACCCTACTGCTTTTTCTTCCTCACTTCATGCTGCTGCTATATCTGCTTTCATCTTCCCCGTCGCCACTGCTTCATCGTCGACCAAGCAGACCACGCTGCTGCTTCTCCGTCGCAGTTGCTGCCCGCATCCGCCATTGACGCAGCCATTTCTGCTCCCCGATGCTTCTGCTTCAGTCTTCTTCTACTGCTACTCGTCGAAGCTCCAGCTGCTTTCCCCTACTGCTGCGTCGTCCAAACAGCTGCTGCCCGAGCTCTTCATCTTCCAGTCCAAACGACTGGTTCTTCATCGAGTTCCTTCAGCTTCCAGTCCAAACGGCTGGTTCTTCATCGAGTGGCTTTTATCTTCCAGTTCCTCCGCTCGTTGCCGTGGTTGTTTCGTCGTCGCTGCTGGCTGCTCACGTTTCCGCCATGGACGAGCAAGCATTGATGTTGCCATGGCCAGCTGTGGGCTGCTGCATCCTTTCCCTCCGTCTTCTTCGTTTTGTCGAAGGTCTTTCGTTGAGTCGTTGCCCGGACAAATTTGTTTACAATCGAGTTCGTCGTTGATTCATCTCCGGTTAGTTGTTTTTGAGTTTTATTTTTGTCCATATTTCGTTTTATATTTCTCGAAGTTAAAATCGTTAAATATTTGATTCTTGTTTTGTTCGTTGTTCATCGTTGAAATAATTTTCTAGTGTGTTCATGTGTTTTGATTGAATTAATTTTCAGATTTCAAATGGAAAGTTAATTAATGGTTTTTCATGTTTATTTCATGTTTGTTTTATTGTTTAAGTAAGAATTTGTTAGTTTGATGTTTGTTAGATTCAAATTGAAATTTAATTGATTATTTCTTCAATTTGTTTCATGTTGTTATATATTTTCCAGAAATTATTAATGTTGTTTGAGTCATTTAAATCCGTCATGTTTGTTGTTTTAAAAAGAAAATAGATTAATTCATGTCCATACTTTGTTTAATTGTTCTTGAATCCGAAATTTGTATAGTTTGATTTCTTGTTTTATTGTTTATCATTTATGATTATTTCTTGAATTTGTATCATAATCTTATTTAAAGTTTAATATAGGAATTGTTTGTTGTAATGTTGTTAGAGTTGATTTTAAGTTCAATATTATTGAATTTGGAAATCTAAATATACTTGTTTGATTGTTGTTGTTGAATCTGCAAATAGGATTGTTTGTTGCTAAAAAATATTGTTCAATCAAATTTTAGTTATTCTTTGTTGTTCAATTTGTGTTCATGTGATTTGTTGTTGAAATGTTGAAGAAATCATGTTCATGTGATTTGTTGTTTAAATTTGTGTAGAAATTGGTCATATTGGCTATATTTTGGTTGAGTGTGATTAATTGATTTGTTATAGCTGATGGGGTAGTTTGGTAATTTGCAGTACGTTCAGGGGTAATTTGGTAATTTCAGTAAGGACGGAGGGGTAGTTTAGGAATTGTATATTTTTTAATTTTTTATGTGAAGCATGGAGGACAAAATGTATTGGGGTGGGTTGTGATATAGTTGTTTAATATAAAGAGGGGACAAGACAAAATTTAGTGGGGAGGAATCTTGTATTTATTTAGTGAAGCATGGGGGACAAAATATAATGGGGTGGTGATGATATATTTATTTAATGTAATGGGGATGAGTGGGAAGATAATGGGTTTGGTAGGGGAAAGGGATTGATTTTAATTGATTAAAGGGTTGGGATTATATATAGGAAGTCTTGAACACAAAACAGAACACACAGATAGAGAAATATAAAGAGGAATCTGAAAGAGAGATTAAGAAAAGAAGAAAAAAAGAAAACAGAACTAAGAAAAATAAAAGAAGAAAGAATCTGGAACAGAAAAATAGAAGAGAAAGAAAGAAAATCTGAAACATTGCTTCTTGAATCTGTCCGGGTCTGTTTGTTGATATTGCTTGGGTTAAATCTGAAATTTCCTAAAATTCCTGCCACTATACGTCTGGGCTTCGTGGGTCTTGTTGTTTGTTGTTGAAATCTGTTGAAACATTGGTATATTCTGTTGGTTTAATTACTGCTGCTACTGCTGAAATATTGCCTCTTTTACCCTCATTTCCAGGTATATATTTTAGACTCATGTTGTGGAAAACTTCAACATTACCAGCTAAATGAAGTGTGGAATTATAATTATGTCTTTTACTCGTTTAAATCTATTAATTTAAATTTCAGTTTCGTTTCAGTTAGTTAACATGGTAGTATGCTTAACATGATCGCTACTAGTTAATCATTCCCTTTTGAAGTTCGTATAAACGTTGTAATAATGTCATCTATTTCAGAATTTCATTAAGTATAAGTTATGTTCGAATTGTCAAGATAGGGAACATGGCAGAAAGTTGGCCAATAATTCGATCTTGTGATATTGTTAGCTAAGTAAAGAATAGTGTAGAAATATCAAAAAACTATATTATTAGCCTATTTTGTCAAATATCCGATTTTGTTTAAGGCTAGATAATGTTAATTGTATTTCGTTCATATATGGCATAATAACAGGTTATGTGAATAGCCATGGTGGAAATGTGAATTGATATAATCCGTCCCGTTTATGATGTTGGAATATGATGAATGGTTCGGACGTACCACTACGTTGCATGTGATGCCATTTTATTGAGTCAATTTGTATAATAGTTCTTTTTCTCACCAACTTGATTTTATCCATCATTGTAAACAAATTAACCAAACAATCATAACTTTGGACTAAAACCAAGTATATGAAAAGGATATGGGATTTATAAGTACGAATTGCAATATTTTATGTCAAAGATATGTAGAAATAGAGTTCGCATTAAATATAACAATGAAAATTCTTCAAAAACTATTAATTTGTTTATCAAATTAATTCTTTTCCCCGTTTTATATGCGACTCGATTTTGGATATACTAATGTTGCATCCACGATAAAAATGGTAGTTTTTTTTTAGTTACATATTGTTTGTTTCTTTTTCATATCATTAATTCTTTAAGATTTGAATAGTTTTAAGGTATATATATAATTCATATACGTAAAAAAAAGACTTGCGGTCAACACATAATAACTTTTGAGAAAATTTGGAGACGTCTAAATCAGTGTTTCTCTATGGCTTTCATATTAAAATAAGTGGACGCAATAAACAATTTGTAGAGAATTTTATCAAGAATATTTTGTGAAATTAGGGATACGTTCGCGTGACCTAAATTACATTCTTTTTAAAGGCAGTACGGATTATGCGTTCGCGCAACTTTGAGTCAAAATTTTAATAAAAAGAGATTCGTCGGAGGATCTTAAATTAATTTCACAAAAACCCGAGATGTGCAGTTCACTACTTAATTATACAAGAGCGACGAACGTTCTTAATTTTATTTTAAGCACAATTTCAAACATAAGTCCTTTTTTATAATAAAAATGTATAAAAAATAATATTATCAATCTTATTGTGTACACGTATGCATGGCACGATTCTTTACGTTTATAAAAATATATAAGGCGAATATACGTACGCGTGATTCGTTTCAAGAAAATCTTTAATTTTTTAAACAATCTAAACAGGAGCGGTAACAAAAATCATGCAATAAAAATGTATTTAACAAATTAAGATAATTAAGCCAAATATAATAACGGTTAAGCGACCATGCTAGAACCACGAAATTCGGGAATGCCTAACACCTTCTCCCGAATTAACAGAATTCCTTACTCGGATTTTCTGGTTCGCAGAATGACAAATAGAGTCATATTCTCCTCGATTTGGGATTAAAACCGGTGACTTGGGACACCTTAAAATTCTCAGGTGGCGACTCTGAAATAAACAAACAAATCCCGTTTCGACTGTCCTTTAATTGGAGAAAACTCCCTACGCCTCCCGCGGGGGCGAAAAAAAAAGGAGGTGTGACAGCGGGGACGTGATACGTAGGCAATCCACATAAGATTCGACTGCCACTAAAAGAAGAGAAAAAAAAAGAGAAAAAAAAAAGAAAAAAAGAAAGAAAGAAAGAAAAAGACAAAGAGAGAAGGTGGAAAGAAAAGAATAAAGGGAAAATGGGGGGTTCCCGAAACACTTTAAAAGCACAAATAAAGCAAGCCGGGATGCCGCATGCGGTTGAAACAAAACATGTTAGAAATTGTTAACTGTTTAGGAAGCATTGCATCCCCAATGTGCTATTACCAAATCTGTTAAACTCTAACGCTAACAAGTTTTTTGTTTTCCACAAATACCAGACAGTTAATCGTTAAAGCGTTCTGGCAACACACCCTTATCAGACCAGATCCAAGAGACATGTACCAATAATCATGACTACTTCAGAAAACAGTACCGAGGAAGAAAGGCCAGTAAGCCAGTTGTTGAAAGAAGCGATGGAGAAGATAGAGAGGATGGGATTAGAGATGAATACGATGCAGTTAGCCTTGGCTAAAGTACAAAAGAGCCCTAAACCACCCGCTGCTCTTACACCAGGGCATATGCTGGAATACCCTCACTCTGGCCCTTCAACAAGCCTCCCGAATCACCGCTATTATCAGGAGAGAAGCCCCTATGATTCCCAAGCTCCACCACCCCATCAACCTTTCCCACCACCAAATGTTCCCACCTTTATGGGACCCACACCAGCCACACTGCAAAGATCAACTAGTGAGCCGTTGTTTCAGGCTCACGATGCGCAATACTATCCCCCTGAACCCACATTCAATGCACCAGAACCCCATACCTATAATCCACACTTGGAGGTACCGACGGAGATTGAAAAGTCGGTTAAGGTCCTAGAGCAAGATGAGGTAATGAGGAAGTTCAAAAGCCTGGAGCAGTCCTTCAGGAGCATGCATGGATTGGGTAACTAGGTCAGCGTGGCCTACAAGGATCTATGCCCTTTTCCGGACGTCCAACTCCCGGCAGGATTCAAGATGCCTAAGTTTGACTTATATGAAGGGCACAGTGATCCTATGACACATTTGCGGGGCTTTTGTAGCAAAATGAGAGGAGCAGGCGGCAAAGATGATCTACTGATAGCTTATTTTGGTCAAAGCTTGAGTGGATCGGCATTGGAATGGTACACCAGGCAAGATCCCAGCAGATGGTACACTTGGGATGATCTAGAGCAGGCTTTCGCGGGTCACTTTCAATACAATCTCGAGATAGTCCCTGACCGTCTCACATTACTGAGGACCGGAAAGAAGCCTGGGGAAAGCTTTCGCGAGTTTGGTTTCCGCTGGAGAGAACGGGCAGTCAGGGTTGATCCTCCCATGAGAGAGGGAGAAATGGTGGACTACTTCCTGCAAACGCTGGATCCAACTTACTTTGGTCACTTGGTGACGATGGTTGGAAAATCCTTCAATGAAGTAGTAAAGATAGGGGTCGTGATAGAGGAGGGACTGAGGTCCGATAAATCCTGAATTACTCAGCGCTCAAGGCAACGACCCAGGCTATTCAGAGCGGCACGGGAGGTGCGCTGGGAAGGAAGAAGAAAGAAGAAGTCGCCACGGTTGAGATAGGCGGTTGGTCCAGGTCCGGCAAACTATACTACAACCAACCCAGACCCCATATGCCAAATTATCCATACATCTCGCCACAACACTACTATCCACCTCAAGAACCACACTTCTCCGTGCACCAAGCTCAAACATACACTCAGCCTCTGGTTCGCCCGCAATGGCGCGCGTCGGCTCCCCAAAACACATATGCACCTCCACAGAACACATACCCTCCACCACAAAATGCTTATCCTTCACCAAGGGCATACAAGAACCCCCCAGGGGCGGGCTTTCGAGGAAATCAAGCGGCTAGAAATGACAGGCTACAGAGATAGAGAGCTTTTACTGATTTGGGAGAGACCTATACCGCCTTGTTCCACAAATTGAGGCAGCTAGGTTTGGTGAGTCCTGTTGAGCCTAGGGGGACAAACCCCCCACCCCAAAATTTGGACCGATCGATAAGCTGTGAGTACTGCTCAGGAATGTTTGGGCATGATACCGAAAAATGTTAGAGGTTGAGGCATGCAATACAAGATCTTATTTATGCCAACAAGATCGAGGTCCAGACGCCGGAGGCACCCAACATCGACCAGAACCCATTGTCAGTACACCACGAAACTCACATGATCGAGTTGGTGTACAAAGGAGGAGAGCCGAGGAAACCCTCACTGACGGTGATAATGATCCATGCCGCTCCGAAAGAAGAATCGGCCGGTGGGGAAGCAGGGGTACAGTTGAAGAGGGAAGATGTCAAGCCAGTGGTGATACTAGGGAAGAATCCATCCACCGCAACAAAGAAACTAGAGCCAGCCAAATTGGTGGTATCAGGAACATCATCCACACCCATAGTCGTTGTGAAAGGAGTCTGCAGGGAACTGGTCACCATACAGCCGGTAGTCCAATTGTCAGTGATTGATAGCAAGGTCGTGCCTTGGAAGTATGAAAAGGCGGTGGTAATGTACAAAGGAAAGCAAGTAGAGGAGGATAGTTGTTAGGCGCAGGGACTGACTCGGTCGGGACGGTGTTTTGCTCCCGTGGAGTTGAGAAGGTCTAACCCAGCAGTAACAAAGAAACCCGTGTCAGAAGAAGAGGTAGAGGAGTTCTTGAAAAAGATGAAAGTGCAGGATTACTCCGTGGTTGAACAATTGAAGAAAACACCGGCCCAGACCTCGTTATTATCATTATTGATCAATTCGGATGAACATCATCGGGCCCTGATGAAGATACTGAATGAAGTTTATGTGCCCAATGAAATTTCAGTAAACCACCTTGAAACGATTGCCAACAAAATTTTTGAGGTAAATAGGGTAACGTTCTCTGATGATGATTTGCCAGTGGAAGGCACGGAATATAATAAAGCTCTCTACTTGACTGTCAAATGTGAAGATTCGGCAGTTACTTGGGCATTGGTGGATAACGGCTCAAGTGCCAATATTTGTCCATTATCCACCCTGAACCAGTTGAAGATTGACCATGGTAGAATCTATAAGAACAGCATTTGCGTCCGAGGATTTGATGGAAGTGGAACGGCCACCGTGGGGGATATTATACTTGAGTTGACCATCGGCCCGGTCAAGTTTACTATAGAGTTCCAGGTATTGGATGTCGCATGTCTTATAACCTGTTGTTGGGACAACCGTGGATCCACACGGCCGAAGTGGTGCCATCCACCTTGCATCAAATGGTCAAATTCGAATGGGACAGACAAGATGTCGTGCTGCATGGGGAAGACACTGCGTGCACCATGGGAGACGCCATTGTGCCCTTCATAGAAACCAATAATGACAAAGGTCCCTGGGTTTACCAGATTTTCGATGCAGTGTCAGCAAACAAGATTCCCGAGGGTGAAAGCATTCCACACCCCAGGGTAGCTTCCGCAACTATCATGATGGTTTCAGAGATGCTGGGTAATGGGTTTGTGCCAGGAAAAGGCCTGGGGGCTGAGCTTCAGGGGATTGTTCAACCTGTCTCCTTGCCCAAGAATTTAGAGACCTTTGGATTGGGGTTCAAACCGACTGCGGCAGATGTAAAGCGAGCACGGAAAATGAAGAAGAAAGTTTGGGTTCTTCCCAAACCAATTCTGCGTCTCTCCAGATCCTTTATTAGAGCAAGTGTCAAGGGGTCACCAGTCCCGAAAATTCTCGGACCATTGATGGGGACGAACGGGGATTTGAATCAGAGCTTCGAAAGGCTGTTTGTTGATGTCCATGTGATAGAAGTTGGAGAGGACTCCAGCAGAGCAGGCATATAGTTTGTGGGGCCTAAGGCCAATACCAACAATTGGACGGTTACTCTTCTTCCTACCCGGGGGGAGTCCTGGTAGTAGGCTTTGATTTTCTTTCTTGCTTTTCGGATTATTCCAGGGTGTAATCCAAATCTCATTTTATTTTGTAAAGTGTGAACCCTGTTATCCCGCATTTTTAATAAAATTTTCTTTTCTTGTCTCATTTTAATTTTGTTTTGTTCTTTTCTCTTTCTGAATAGTTCCTTTTTTACTGGTTCTAATGACATGGCATGCACAACGGATCTTCGACCTAGTCTAATAAATCAATCTGACTCCGACTTAATTATACAAGAGATTGGTTATGATGATGAGTCCGAATATGACGAGGATGAAGCCTTCGAAGAAATAAACCCAGAATTGTGCCAGTTCGAAGAGAAACCCAAGCCTAATTTGAATGACACCGAGGCTGTAAATATAGGGAATGTAGATAATGTCAGAGAAACCAAAATCAGCATCCACATTGAGCCAAACATCAGGGAGGAATTGATCAAAGCCCTCATCGAGTTCAAAGATATTTTTGCATGGTCATATGATGATATGCCAGGATTAAGCACCGATCTAGTAGTTCACAAGTTGCCCACTGACCCGGCATACCTTCCGGTCAAGCAAAAACTGAGGAAGTTTAAGACGGATATGAGTGTGAAGATCAAAGAAGAAGTGACCAAGCAGCTGCAGGCAAAAGTTATTCGGGTCACTCGATATCCCGATTGGTTGGCCAATGTGGTACCAGTGCCGAAGAAGGATGGGAAAATCAGGGTATGTGTCGACTACCGCAATCTCAACAAGGCAAGTCCTAAGGATAATTTTCCATTTCCCAACATCCATATCTTGATCGATAATTGCACTGGGCGCGAGATCGGATCCTTTGTGGACTGCTATGCAGGATATCATCAGATCTTAATGGACGAAGAAGATACGAAAAATACGACTTTTATTATGCCATGGGGAACTTACTGCTACCGGGTAATGCCATTCGAATTGAAGAATGCTGGGGAAACGTACATGCGAGCAATGGCTAATGTGTTTCACGACATGATACACAAAGAAATTGAAGTGTACGTAAATGATGTGATCATAAAGTCTTGGCGTCAGGAAGACCATGTAGCAGACTTAAGGAAGTTCTTTCAAAGACTGCAAAGGTATGATATTAAGCTCAACCCGGCCAAATGCGCCTTCGGGGTTCCATCAGGAAAGCTGTTAGGATTCATCGTCAGTCGACGGGGTATTGAGCTGGACCCATCCAAGATCAAATCCATCCAAGATTTGCCACCACCAAAGAATAAAACGGAGGTAATGAGTCTGTTGGGAAGACTAAACTATATCAGCAGGTTCATCGCTTAACTCACAACGACTTGTGAACCCATATTTCGGCTGCTAAAGAAAGATGCTGCGGTGGACTGGACGACGGAGTGTCAAGAAGCCTTCGACCAGATCAAAGGGTATCTGTCAAATCCACCTGTGTTGGTTCCACCTGAGCCGGGGAGACCATTAATTCTTTATCTGACGGTCTTGGAGAATTCATTTGGCTGCGTGTTAGGGCAACACAACACTACAGGAAGGAAGGAGCGGGCCATTTATTATCTTAGCAAGAAGTTTATAGTGTATGAGGTCAAGTATACCTAACTCGAGAGGACATGTTGCGCCCTAACTTGGGTGGCTCAGAAGTTGAAGCACTACTTGTCCTCGTATACTACTTATCTCATTTCCCGTTTGGATCTATTAAAGTACATTTTCCATAAACCTATGCCTACAGGGAGGTTAGCAAAATGGCAAATTTTGCTCACAGAGTTTGATATCGTCTATGTGACGAGGACGGCCATGAAAGCCCAAGCGTTGGCCGAACACTTGGCTGAGAATCCCGTTGATGAAGAATACGAGCCTTTAAGGACGTATTTTCCAGACGAGGAAGTAATGCATACTGGTGAGCTGGAATTACCCGAGGAACCAAGCTGGAAGCTTTTCTTTGATGGATCCGCAAACGCGAAAGGGGTTGGAATAGGAGCGGTACTCATTTCGGAAACAGGACGTCACTATCCTGTTACAGCTCAGCTACGTTTCTATTGTACCAACAACATGGTCGAGTATGAAGCATGTATTTTGGGTTTGCGACTAGCTGCAGACATGGATGTCTAGGACGTTTTGGTCTTGGGAGACTCGGACCTCCTGGTGCATCAGATTCAGGATGAGTGGGAAACACGAGATTTGAAACTCATACCATATCGGCAATGTTTGCACGATCTAAGCAAGAGATTTCAATTAGTGAAATTCAGACACATCCCGAGAGTTCATAATGAGGTTGTCGATGCATTGGCCACCTTAGCATCAATGTTACACCACCCCGACAAAATGTATGTTGACCCGTTGCACATTCAGGTTCGTGATCAGCATTCTTATTGCAACGTGGTAGAGGAGGAAATGGATGGAGAGCCATGGTTTTATGACATAAAGGAGTACCTCAAAATGGGAATATATCCGGAGCAGGCCACCGGAGACCCAAAAAGAGCCATTTAGCATTTGTCAAATGGATTCTTCCTTAGTGTAGGAGTGTTGTACAGAAGAACCCCAGACTTGGGATTGCTAAGATGTATAGACGCCGGTCAAGCCACGATGGTTATGGCGGAGGTGTATGTTGGAGTTTGTGGGCCACATATGAGCGAATATGTATTGGCAAAGAAGATTCTTCGAGCAGGGTACTATTGGCTCATTATGGAGCATGATTGTATCAATTTCGTGAAGAAATGCCATCAATGTCAGATACACAGAGATCTGATTCATTCTCCGCCAACGGAGTTGCATATAATGTCAGCGTCGTGGCCATTTGTCGCATGAAGCATGGATGTCATTGGGCCTATTGAGCCGGCAGCGACCAACGGCCATAGGTTCATTCTGGTGACCATCGACTACTTCACCAAGTGGGTTGAAGCTAAAACTTTCAAGTCGGTAACCAAGAAGGCAGTGGTGGATTTTGTTCACTCCCATATCATCTGCAGATTTGGGGTCCCAAAAGTGATCATCACGGATAATGGTGCAAATCTTAACAGCAATTTGATGAGGGAGGTATGCCAACAGTTTAAGATTACACACCGCAATTCCACCCCATATCGTCCCAAGGCGAATGGAGCAGTTGAAGCAGCCAATAAGAACATCAAGAAGATACTGAGGAAGATGGTAGAAGGATCTAGACAATGGCATGAGAAATTACCCTTTGCCTTGTTGGGTTATCGCACTACAGTCCGGACTTCCGTAGGTGCAACTCCTTATTTGTTGGTATACGGAACTGAAGTAGTGATACCAGTAGAGGTCGAAATTCCGTCCCTCCGGATTGTCGCTGAAGCCGGGATTGACGATGATGAATGGGTCAAAGCTCGACTGGAGCAGTTGAACTTAATAGATGAAAAAAGATTGGCAGCAGTGTGTCATGGCCAGTTGTATCAGAAGAGAATGGCAAGGGAATACAATAAGAAGGTGCGCCCCAGAAAATTCGAAGTAGGGCAGCAAGTATTGAAACGGATCCTCCCACATCAGATCGAAGCAAAAGGCAAGTTCGCCCCAAATTGGCAAGGGCCTTATATCGTGACCAGAGTGTTGTCCAACAGTGCTTTATGTCTAACAGATATCGAAGGAAGATGCGTCGACATGGCTATCAATTCTGATGCAGTCAAAAGATATTATGCGTAATTTCTTTGATTATGATAGTTATTGGTTCGTTTGTTTGTACTTGGTATTTATTGGATAATGAAATGACGGAGACAATTCTTTCTTCTATCCAAACATTTTTAACCTTCGCTTCCCCCTTTGAGCCTTATTTATTCTTTCATACCCCTCTTTTGGAATCACTAATGAAAAAATATATGGAAAAAAAAGAAAAGAAAAGAAAAATGAAAACGAAATAAAGATCATAAAAAAGCAAAGGACCCGTGGGAACTACGTTTGACCTGATTCCTCAAAGAGGATACGTAGGCGCCTCACGGCTCGGTCATAGTGCATCATAGTATGCATAGTGAGCATAGTGTGCATAGCTCCACATATTGTAAATATAAAAATCCCCAAGCAGGAAAACTGGGGCAGGGTTTATGTGTTGAAGTTTCAAAAAGGGATGATTCCAAGAGTTGTAGCGTTTCACCCGTCGAAGTTTTGCTAGCCTTCTTTAAACCCATACAAAACCAACATCAATGTCCAAAAAAAGACCTCCCGATCAATGTCCGAGAGGTGCCAAGTCAGGCAAATGAAAACCGAGAATAATACACTGATCCTCATCAAAGAAGAGGATCATAAACTGGAAATGAATTGATAGCTGAAAAGAATTCCCGGAAGAGAGAGTCATATCGGCAGCACTCCAATCCCCCGATGGAAAATAAAATGAGAGAGTCTTCTCAGTGAAAACCTTCACAGTCACCATAAGGCGACAAAATATGAGAGAAATAAAACGAGAGGGTCTTATCGGTGAAAACCTTCACAGGCACCGTAAGGCGACAGGAGCTGAGAGAAAGGAGAGAGTCTTATTAGTGAAAACCCCTCGAAGGGCACTATAAGGCGACAAGATAGATTGGCAAAAGGATCCACATTTGCGAAGAGGCGGGCACCTATTTATCCCCAGCAAGGGAGGCCATCAGGAAGATTGATTGGTACAAATAGACTGGGTCGATTAATCCGTAATGCATGACATGATCGTTGGGACCAGTCATACCGTCCAGATAAGTTCTTTCTTTTTCTTCTCTCCCAACATTTGTTCAGAAAGGTTTTTCTCTTTTCTATCTTTTTCATTTCTTTGTCTAAAGGACTTTTTCCAGAAATTTGTTTTGAGAAGGATTTTTCAGATTATACTACCAGGGGCCAAAATGGTACAAAGCAAAATGCGAAGGGGACATACCAAAGCCAAGGCAATAAGACAAAAGGCGTTTGTTGCAAAACCAAATGACAAACTGGCCTAAAAAGTTGAGGGGAACATGAAGAAAAGTGAAAAACGACGGTTGAAGGACTTGTGGACCAAGTTCCAATAAGATCCCCAGCAAGAACTTCGATAGATCACGGACCAAGGTCCAAGGTGGTCAGACACCACAGAAAGGGGGAAGGAGGAAGAGAGAATTAATCCGCAGCAAGATAACCCTAACAGTCCTATCCTCAATAACGTTATCCTCAGGTGATAACATGTTATGCCCTGCAGGGCTGGGGAGAAAATAAACTTTTAAGGGAGTAGTTTTGAAGTTGAAGAGGACTCCCACAACATGTTTTGAAACAAAAGAACAGGGAAGGGATAAATGGAAAACCATCCCCAGCAGAAATACCATCCCCAGGAGACATATCATCCCCAGCAAGCAACTTTATCCCCAACCAGTTTTGGGAGCACAGAGCAAGGGAAAGGGAAAGGAAAATCATCCCCTAACAGGAGTGACACGATCACTCACCATGTTAAAACTAACAAAACTCTCTTTGATTTCTACAGGAAAATAAAGGTTGATGATGGCAGAAAGACGCGCCACAGGGAAGGTCACCAAAATCGGGGCAGAAAATTTTCTGTCGTTGTCAAAAAATTTCTTGGAGGAACGAGGAAACAAATTCAAATATTTTTATGGCTTAGTTGAACAGGCACCCACCTGTATAACGAGAGGAATACTTTTCAATCTTTTCATTTTATGTCCTAGGTCGCCCACCAGTATAATGAGGGCATACATTTCTGTTTTTCATTTCATGTCCTAGGCGCCCACCAGTATAATGCGGGAATACATTTCTGTTTTTCATTTCATGTCCTAGGTTGCCAACCAGTATAATGAGGGAATACATTTCTGTTTTCATTTCATGTCCTAGGTCGCCTACCAGTATAATGAGGGCATACATTTCTGTTTTTCATTTCGTGTCCTAGGTCGCCCACCAGTATAATGAGGGCATACATTTCTGTTTTTCATTTCGTGTCCTAGGCGCCCACCAGTATAATGAGGGAATACATTTATGTTTTTCATTTCATGTTCTAGGCCGCCCACCAGTATAATGCGGACATACATTTCTGTTTTTCATTTCATGTTCTAGGTCGCCCACCAATATAATGCGTGCATACATTTCTGTTTTTCATTTCATGTTCTAGGTCGCCTACCAGTATAATGCGGCCATACATTTCTGTTTTTCATTTCATGTTCTAGGCCGCCCACCAGTATAATGCGGGCATACATTTCTGTTTTCGTTTCATGTCCTAGGCGCCCACCAGTATAATGTGGGAATACATTTCAGTCTTTACATTTCATGTCCTAGGTTGCCCACCAGTATAATGCGGGCATACATTTCTGTTTTCAGTTCATGTTCTAGGCGCCCACCAGTATAATGCAGGAATGCATTTCTGTTTTTTATTTCATGTTCTAGGTCGCCCACCAGTATAATGCGGGAATACATTTCTGTTTTTCATTTCATGTTCTAGGTCGCCCACCAGTATAATGCAGGAATACATTTTTGTTTTTCATTTCATGTCCTAGGTCGCCCACCAGTATAACGAGGGAATACATTTCATATTTTTGCATTCAGGCGCCCACCTGTACAACGAGAGGAATACTTTTCAATCTTATACTGCAGATCTTGAAATCAGTAACCCGCCGGAGGGCAGAAGGTTACAACAGGAATCCCCAGCAGGAAACAATAAAAATCCCCAGCGCCGGAAGGTAGAAGGTTGCAACAAGAGGTCCCAGCACAAATTCAAGTGCATGAGTCAAAAGGAAGAAAAGACGCATCTTGAAAGAAGCGGTCTGTGAACATTAAATTATGCCCAGCATAACAGATTTTGATGAAGAAAGTCGTATCCCCAGTGGAATTGCCAAAAAGTTTAATGAAGGAAGCCATATCCCCAGTGTACCGAACAAAATGATGAAAACTGGTATTCAGAAAAGCAAAAGGCCAGTGTCATCCCCAAGTTCTCGGAAGAAAAGCACTGGAAGAAGCACAAGCCGACAAGAAAGCAAGGCAACAAGAACAAGTTGAAGATAGATGAGATCTCATGATCCGTAGTCTATCCTAGCTTCTTGATTTTACTTTTAAACACGGTGTAGCAAGGAGATTGGTAAAGCAATGGTAACAACATACAGCAGCAGTAACAGCAAAATCACAATTCCATGGTAGTCCCAGCTACCAAAACTTCCCGAACTACATTAACCTGATTCCCTTCTAGCCAGGGATATGTAGGAAACCTTTGAAGCAAAGGTTCGGTTAAATCTTTTTCAAAACAAAATGCTTCACACGGAGTCTTCCAACGAGCAAAGTCGCTCGTGTCTGCTCACTTTATCTTTGCACGAAAGCTCCTTGTGCTTTCGGACAAAGAGGGGCAGCTGTGAGCACGTGATTTTTGCTTCACGGAAACTACTCCAAAAGAAATCGGAAAAGAAATAAAACAAGTTACCTTCGGGTACAATTTTTGAGGATTTGTGTGACATTTTAATAATTGTTTTGTCCGTAAATGCTCGCCTTGCCATAGTTAAAAAATACATGTTGCATGCATTTAGGAAAAATGGTACATTTTGGGAATTAATTAACCATTATTTGGTTTTTAAAAGCGAAAATCACAAAAAATAGGCATTTTATTCTATTTTGTTGTCATGGTAATTTTATTAAATGTTTTAATTCATGTGATAACTGTTGTTAGGTGTTAATTAATATTTGTGTGGTTTAATTTTGGTTTTTAGGAATTTTTGTTTAATTATAAGAAGGAAAGTATCGGATTTGGGCCAAAAATTCAATTAAAATCAGGCCCAAACCAATACCACGACCCAGTCCAAAACCAGGCCTTCCAGGCACGCTCCCAAACGATGCCGCATAGGGCATTTGATCTGATCCATCCATCCAGTCCAATCCAACGGTCCAAGATCCCTTTCAGCAACCCGTTTACAAACCCGACCCAGTAACCGGTTCAAACCGACCCCCAACCAAGGCCAAACGGCGCTGTTCCACATTAAGTGAAAGATCCTGGCCATCGATCTCACTTCATCCAACAACCAGGATCTAACCGCCCATTACGTATATAAGCCTAAACCTTTACCCAGCCCCCTATCCGAACACCCCCCCTTCCATTGTCTCTCTCAAGAGACAAACCTAACACCCCGTTCCAAACCCTAGCCGCCACCATACACCCTCATCGTAAACCCGGCGGCAACGATGCCGGTGACCACCAAAGTAACACCCCTGATGCACCCAACCACCCTGAACACAGATCTGTTACCCCCTTGCCTCGAATCATTCCTCATCGTCTCGAATCTTTGTTTGAAGATTTGAGCAAAACCCCGATCTACACCAACCCACCCCGGATTCATACCAGCCATTACCCTGCCCTCACTCGTGACCAAACCAAGCTTGGTTTGGTCCGAATCTACCCACAAATCCTCAAGCCCCAAATCGGACTGTTCGAACCCTAGAACACAAGAACTTTTGGAATCCGGCCAGTTTAAACGGAGGGTTGGGGTCTAATAGACCTTAATCAAAGTGTTCTCGATTGAGAACACCTCGATTAAAGTCTGTTCGACCCCAAATGGTCAAATCCAGTTCAGGCCTGGGTCGTTTGTTGTTGAGCTTCCACAGTAAGTTTTCCTTTGTTCTTTTCTATTTTGTTTGAGTGTTGTTTGAGTTTGTTAACATGTTTAGTCAGTTTGCTTGCTATTTCTGATGTGTTCTTCCAATTTCCTCCGTCTTCGTAAGACCTTTTTGTTTGGTCGATTATTCTTCTGCTTATTTGTTAAATACGTATGCTGAGATACATATTCGATTTGATTAATATCGTCGAACAGATAATACATATAGATTCCCTGTTTCGGGCAAAGTTGTTGAAGGCAGTTGATGCCATGTTCGTGTTGTTTGTTTGATCGACTGATTGTTCTATGTTATAATTAGTATAGTCGATTAGATAAACGTCGTCGATTAGTTTTAAAGGACTGAATGTTCAAATATCCTGATTCTGATAAGCTTCATATGATTGATCGAACCATTATCGTTTAGCTGTTTGTTTGAAACTATTTGTGAATAGTTTGTAGCTGCAGTACAATAGCTGGAACTCAGTTTAGGATAGTTTGAGTTTGAACTTCCAGAAGTTCAAATTTCAGGATGTTAAAGCAGGGTAAAGCAGTAATAACCAGGGGCTAACAGGGGTAGTTTAGGGGTGTGAAAAGAGCAGAAATAGTTAGTTTAAGTGGGCTGACATAAGGTACTGAAATAGGATTAAACTAATACAATAGTAGGGAACAAAACTTGATAGCATGGGTAGTTAATTGAGTATTATAATAGGCCCATAACATTTGGTAATAATAAAATGAATTGATGGGGGATTAGTTGGGGATTGTCAGCTGCCCATACCATTTGAGGCACAAACACATGTTAATGGGAAATAAAGGGGTATGGGCAGAGTTGAGGGCTGGGGGAGACGAGGCAGCCTGGGGCTTGCCTGTATTTTGCCTATAAATAGGCTCATTTAGGGTAGAATAAAGGGTTGGAGATTAGAAATCAAGTTTGGACAGTTGAGTTTGAGGGCTAGAGAGTTAAGTTTAGGGGTTGGACGTCAGAAATTGAGAGAAAAATAGAGTGTTAAAGCTGAAACTCCACATTAAGGAGTTTGAGGCTGTTTTTCCTGGGGTGTTTGACAAAATAAAAAATTACTGCTTTTAGTGCACCAGTCTGTTGTGTTGGGACACTGTTGGATTTCAGTTTAGTTCCCCTGGTTTCTTTACTCGTTGAACACTGCTTTAGCTGAGTGTCTTGGTTTTCTGTGTGGTCTGAAAGTTCACTGGTCTTCTGCTTGGTTTAAATCTGTCGCTGGTTTCCCATTGGTTATTATTGGATTTTCTTGCTGAGTTTGTTTTGGCTTCAAAAAATCTGACCGCTGGGTTGTTTGCTGCTGAGTGCTGCCTTTCTGTTGTTGCTGTTGTTGTGTGTGTGTGTGTGCTACTGCTGCACTGATCATTCCTCTTCTTCTTTTACTTTCCCAAATACCAGGTACACCACTGATACACGTATCAATGTAGGCTAAATTCGAATCATGAATACAAAGAAATGAAGAGTTGAAGTTATTTTGGATTCACTTTAGAAATATACTGAACATTAGTTGAATGTATGATAGTTCGTTTTCTCTAATAGAACTATGTAGTCAGCTATGATGTAACTGAACCTTTACACATATCATTTAGTTGAAAAACTCTACGAGTTGCTTATAATTAAAAGGGACTAATGTTGTAGTAGCTATGTTCTATTAGTGCATTATTATTTGTCAAGAAGCATGTTAGGTACTCAATAGTTACTTCCTTAAACAAATAGCCTGTTTTTTTTAGTTGGTAGGAATATGGCTTGATTAAGACAAGCAGCACATTATATTTCAGCCCCCCCCTTTAAATGTCAAACATATACCGAATAAGTTAAACAAGCCCAATTGGAATAAGGAAGGCCCAGGCCGAATTTCACGTTATGCACATTGGGCCTGGGCCCGTAATATCTAAGCAACGGCCTATATACGCGTTCATGTTTCGGATTTTGCAAATCATATTCGGAACCCGACTATAATAAATTCGAAAGTATGTAAATCAAGTAGGACTTTTTCTTCATTTATTTTAGAAAACGAAAAATAGAAAAATGTAGTCATGCTAAGATTATCCTTTTAAAAATAATGAGACGAGCCTCGCCAAAGAAAAAATGTAAATTGCGGGGCCCTCAATAATTGGTCATAATAAATACTTAGAATTTGGGATGGACTATTTAGTGAATTTCACTACCCTCCCCAAAGATAATAACGTGTTAGCCTCTTTAGACGCGATTTAATTAAATTACTTTCTTAAACACGGGTGCACATTTATGTGACCCAAATCCAAATTTTAGCGGAGTCGAAAGGTGTCTCTAATCACCGGTACATTGATTGTGACGTGGTTCGAGATGCGTGTCCATGACGTTGCAAATTCCTTTTAAAAAATAAGAATGAGATGAGCCCCGCCGAATAAAAATACAAAATTGCGGGGCCCTCAGTAAATATTTGCTTTAAAATTGCTTAGACTTCGGGATAGATCGTTTAGCAAAATTTCACGGCCCTACCCAAAGTAAATGATACGCTAGTCGCTTTAGGCGCGCCTTTAATAATTTAATTTTCTTAAACTCGGGTGCGCATTTATGTGACCTAAATCCAAATCTCAACGGAGTCAAAGTGTGTCGACGACCACGTGTACATTGATTGTGACGCGGTTCAAGATACATTTTCACAACGTTGCAATTCCCTGTAAAATAATAATAATAATAATGAAAGCGGTAAAGAGTTAAAATCTGCACATAAGTTCATATTTGTATAAAATCAGATAAACAAGCCGAATATGACAGTTGAGCGACCCTGCTAGAACCAAGGAACTCGGGAATGCCTAACACCTTCTCCCGGGTTAACAGAATTCCTTATCCGGATTTCTGGTGCGCAGACTGTTAAACAGAGTCATTCTTTTCCTCGATTCGGGATTCAACCGATGACTTAGGACACCATAAATCTCCCAAGTGGCGACTCTGAAATAAATAAATAAATTCTGTTTCGGTTGTCCTTTAATTGGAAAAACTCTTTCACCCCTTGCGGGGACGGAAAAAGGAGGTGTGACAAGAATAAATAAGAAACTAGGGTTATTTAGGATTTCGCTATATAATGCCAATTTTTTTGGGTTACCTTTGCCAAACCTAATATAAGGCTAAAATTACCAATTCTCTTTATCTATTGTCATACCATGCCATTTTTTCTAGGAATTTTTACATTCCTATGCCACATAAGAAACCTTATTACCCTTAATATTTAAGGTTTGATTTAATTACACTTAGTATACCAAAATTACCAATTCTATACCATAATTAATTAAAGGTATAATTAATTGTACGTTTTTACTCCTTAATTAAAGGAATCTGAAAATTCTTCTTTGTTTATATGAGAACAGAATTTGAAGTGCTTAATCCAGGCATTCTTGGATGCAGATTCCTCAAATATTCATTCTTCGATGCAATAAGTTTCTAGTTGAAGCCTAATTCAAAATATTGTTTTTAGTTCTTCCATATATTCCAGATGATGTTATTAGTTGTGATGGAAAATCAGTAGCAACTTTTGGTGAATAAATACTGCATTTCTTGGGAATGTTCAGTAATATTAACCGGAAATCTTACCTTAACATTTCCCAATTCAAACACCCATCAGAACCATTCCAGTTAGAGATAAGATGAAAACAGAATCAACTAGCAACAGAGAATATGCTAGATATATACTGAAAGAACATATCTTTCAGTATATTTTCTAAAAAAAAAATTTACAAATATACAACAAATCAGTTTAAGTATGTATAAAGCAGTATTATTTATAAGGGTATCTACATAATTACTATATTTATACTAAATTGTAGACTATTTTTTGCAGAAGATTTGTAGAAGTTTTAGTCGTTTTTGATTTGTGAAAACAGAAAACAAAGCATCTACAATCAGAATACAAATAATCTATAATTTATCTACAAAATATCTACAAACTGGGTACATTAAATTTTAATATCCCAATTACCATTCAATTGTAGCTTAATTGGTATTTTCGACATAACTGCATTTTTTGCAGAAGATTTTGTAGAAGTTTTAGTCATTTTGGATTTGTGAAAACAGAAAATAAAATATCTACAATTAGAATACAAATAATCTACAATTTATCTACAAAATATCTACAAACTGGGTACATTAATTTTTTATATCCCAATTCCCATTCAATTGTAGCATAATTGGGATTTTTGACATAATTTCATTTTTTTCAGAAGATTTGTAGAAGTTTTTATTTGTGAAAACAGAAAATAAAGCATATACAATCAGAATACAAATAATCTACAATTTATCCACAATTTCTGCAATATGTCTTCTTCTTCTTCTTCTTCTTCTTCTTCTTCTTCTTCTTCTTCTTCTTCTTCTTCTTCTTCTTCTTCTTCTTCTTCTTCTTCTTCTTCGTCGTTGTCGTCGTCGAGTTTCAATCCGAAATTCAGTCAAAACCAAGTCTAATCTTCACCAAAATCCCTCAAAATTGAGATATAAACTCCAAACCATATTCCTGATTATTTTCAACAACACCCAATCCAAACAAATAATGACTTTTGAAAACCCAAATTTGAATTCAAAGCTTTCAAGCTTTTTAATGGATGTCAATGGTGGAATTACTGCTCTCTTTTCATTTGCTTTGTATTACTGAAATTTGCGATTGAGAAATAGAGAGATGTAGAGATAATTTCTGGAAACAGAGTGTATCGCAAAAACAGAGTATGGAAAATCTTGTTCTGCGTTGTGGAAGGTCAAAGTGAAGCCGACGATAATTATGGAATGTGCGTGATTTGCATTGGGGGAGATCTGGAAAATATTTAATTCCCCTTTTTTAGCGCGCAAAATAAGGAATCATAAAGCTATAGTGATTCCTTATTTAATGCATTGTATATATTAGGTAGAAATACTATTAACATGAAGGGTAATAAGCAAACTATGAATATATTTGGTAATATAATTTCATATATGATATATATAGGAAAACGCCTCTAGTTACCATCATTGATATTGCTTTGACGAAACTGAAATTTAAGAAAGAAAATTAATTAAAATCCAAATTCCTTCAAACGGGCCGGATCCAACCCAAACCGTAAAACAGTTGACCCAAATTGAACTATCAGCCCTCAACTTCCCGCCGTTAACTTTGCTCAGTTTCCATCTCTTTCTGCAGCAAGCTCCTCACTTCCTCTCTTTCTCTGTATTCACTATCTCGCGTTCAAAACCCTTTAAAGGTATAGATTTTTATGTATGTTTACTGTCCATAAGATATTTTCTGCAACAAAAAGTGACCTCAACTGTACTAATTGAGTAATTGTATCTGTTTCTGGTTGGTCGTTATGTTTATAATTGGATTTTTATTGAATAAATTTTAAAAAAAAGAGCTTAATTTTGGTGTTCTCCTTTTGTTTTTTCAGGATTTCAGCTGAAAAGGGGGAGCTTGATAATGGAGGAAGAAAAGGAGATGAAAAAAGAGAAGAAAAACATCCCTGTAGTGCCATGGATGAGAAATCCAATTGATATTACTACCTTTGATCAATGCTCTCTCGATTTTGTGCCTTTTCTTGATCCAGGGTACACTTTAATCTTGAGAAACTGCATATAGGTGCTGTCTTTTAAAATTATTGAATTTGATTTTTTTTTAACTAATCATGTCTCACAATCTATATGACATTCTATTTATTTTGGGATGTATAAAAATGTTTTGGTTCTATTTTATTATTTGAAAAAAGGTAAGTATTACTGATGCCAAAAGCTAGCACTAAGAAAGTGCTGAAGTTACCTCCAAAAGAAGCAAAAATAAAAGTAAACAGGTGTCAATTTATACCCCTTCGCCTGCATAGCTAGGTCAATTTTTTAATTGTATAGTATATACTATATGTTGGAATCCCCTTAGCGTCTTTGTGTGTATATAGTTCATTATATTGATACCCTAGTGAAATTTCTGGCTCTGCAACCAGGGACAGATCTACGTGTAAGGGACGGGGTGGTACGCCACCCGCAAGCTTTGACCGAGATTATGCAATAGTATGTATACATACATGTATATATAGAAGGAATGTATACAAATATTTTAAGTGGCACCCTCAGTAACAAAATGGCTCAAGGTGCCACTGGTAAGGCACCACCATTTTCACCCGAATGGTGGGGGTTCGAATCCTGCCCAGCTCATTGTTTTAAAAACTTTTGTTTGGTGCATTTAAGACCATTACATGAGGATCCTTTTGTCTCTTCTTTCTCTTTACTTAATTGCTCTTTTTTGTTTATTAGTAGGTCCTATTGATTTTTCTTTGAACTTATTAATTTATTTTGATTTTTTTTCTCCTTTTTTTTTCCTTAAACATTTAACAGAAAATATAAGAAAAAAAATTCTTTCACAAATCTATTCAAAGAAATCCCCCTTGTTGCACTTTCCTAACTCCTCCGTGATTTATCAATAGATAATAAAAAATTAATTGTTTTCTCCAGGATTTATTTTGTCGTCAGATTGCTCTAAAGTAGGACAATTGTATATAATATCTAGTGAATTAATTTTCATAAAAAATATAAATTGAAATATATCTGTAGACTTCCTTAATCTTTAGAGTGCGTATTAGTATTAGTTTTTGCCTTAAGTAGCTAAAATGATAACGAGCCTTTTTTCTTGTACAAAATTCATAATGCAGTTGAATTTTTTTACTTGTTTTCCATGTTATCATAATTATTACGTAATCTTTTTGCTCGATCGATTTGTTTATATTAACTCCAAAGACGAATAATCCGAACCGAAATCCAAATAGACCGAACCGATTAAATTTATACCCTATTTAGTAAATTGTAATATGACTACGTTCAAAAATTTTGGCACCCAGAGCCTCTAAATCCTAGATCCGCCTCTGTCTGCAACCGACAGCGAGACAGCTGTGAGGGTTTTTTTTCAGCATTTTTTTTATAGAGGAAAGCAAAGTGTTTTGATAGAAATAATAGCTCAATTCAGACCCAGAAATTATGGTGTTTAGGCGCACTGACAGCTTCATGTAATTTACAGGATATATATATATATATATATAATGAAATAGGGAATAGGCATGACTGACTTTATTAGCTCACTACAGAAATGACTTAGTATAGAGGAGCCTATCCTTTTTGTTTTTTGCAGGAGGCCTTTCACCTTGTGAAGTTCAGTACTAGCGTAGTACTTGACTATTTTTTGCTACCAATAAAATTTAAAAAAAGGGCAGCCCGGTGCAAATTAGAGGTTAATATTAGAAATGCATCCAGTAGATGCCAAAATTAGAACAGTGGGCAAAAGATTGGTTAGCTCCTTTTCAGTGGATCTCCTATATGCATTCAAAGGAATTAACAGAGTAAAAAAAAAAAAAACTCATTAAAACTATTTACAGAGTGAAGATTACTCCAAGAAAAAAGGTTCAAGACACATCTTGTTTTAAGCAGATGAGAAGGATTGAGACTCCTTCAAAACATCTATGGTTCATCTCATTCCATATGGACCAAAAAAAGCATGCTGGTATCATCTGCCAAAGTTTCCGAATTGATTTATTTACTTTCCACTGTCCCAGGCACCTATATACATCTCTAACACTGTAAACTAGACACCGGGAATGCACGATCAAAACGAAGTGCTTAGTTTCCGGTGGATGAAGCTGTTTGGTCGCGTACCTAATGTACATCCTATTCAAGCTATAGGACCGGTGTAGATCATAACAAGTTTCAATCTACTGGCGCGAATTACTTATTTCTTACAAAGTCGCGGAAAGAAATATTAGGGAATGCTACACAAGCATACAGGCAAAGTATTCGTAAAATTTGATTTGACTGACCTGATCAAATTAGGTTACAAAATAGGAGTATACTTCCTCGCCGTCAATTTGATCATCCTTTTGAATTTCATGCTTTCCTTGTTGGTGAAAATTGCTAGCTGACCTAAATAATGCTCCCTAATCCCTTCGCGAAAGAAAAAGGTGTTTCATTCCTTCGTGAAAAGGAAATGAGCAGAATGAAATTATAGTTAACCTTTCATCTCACTTTTGAAGTTAAAATTTCATTTTTTATCCCAGATATCATCAGTTTAGTACTTTCGAAGCTTTATTGTTTATAAATTCTGCAGTTGAAACATAGTTGCACTTATACCTTTTGCTTCCGTGACACTTCATACTGGATTTCTTACACTTCCACTTCAACTTGTTCTTACCCTGCATGTTTCTTCACTAGGTTAGTGGTGGCTTTGAAGAATATGGGCATCACTTCACTCTTTCCCGTGCAACTTGCTGTCTGGCAAGAGACAATTGGACCTGGCTCATTTGAACGAGACCTTTGTATAAATTCACCTACTGGGAGCGGAAAAACTCTTGCTTACGCGTTACCAATTGTTCAGATGCTGTCTACACGTGCTGTAAAATGTCTTCGTGCACTAGTGGTCTTGCCTACTAGAGACCTCGCTTTGCAGGTTATTCACATTGATTTTTTAGTTTTAGTTTTGGAAAATGTGCAGTGCATAATTACTCAAATTCTCAATTACCTGTAAATCTTTGCCCCATTTCTAACTTTGGCTCTCTTTTTTGATAGGTATGTCGATGATCCTAGGTTTTTTCCGCCTTAGAACTATGACTTTATGCTACCGATCACCCAAAACCGAAAAACTAAAAGTTTATGCTTTTCCTGAAAGTCCTTTTACTAGCAATCTAATAATTTGTTGGAATTTTTTCTTTGTACCTCAAAGGCTTTAAAAATAGACGTATCTACATTTCCACTTGCACATTATATATATATATATAGACTCTATATTTGCACTTTAACATGCAAATACAGATAACTAACTTCTCGGAAGAAGGTTATGTTGTTATCATTTGTTTCTGTTTTCAGGTCAAAGAGGTCTTCTCTGCTCTTGCACCTGCAGTAGGTTTGTCTGTCGGCTTGGCAGTTGGTCAGTCATCAATTTCGGATGAAATTTCTGAGCTCATCAAGAAACCCAGTGTTGAGTATGGCAGATGTTATGATCCTGAAGAATTCTCATACGAGTTACAAAGTGCAGTAGACATATTAGTGGCAACACCTGGAAGACTGATGGACCACATCAATAACACTGATGGTTTTACCCTTGAGCATCTATGTTATCTTGTAAGCTGCATATTTAGTTGCTTAGAATTTCTTAGGATGTATATTTACACGAGACCCCAAGTCTTATCTTTTTGTTGCCATTTATTGAGTCCTACCATATTGATATAAGTATGTCCGTATTAAACTATCGTGGCATAACGCATTTCTGTCTGGGAGTATCTTGCTCATCTTAAGAAGCTAGGTGTCCCAGCTAACTTTTTGCTTTTCCTTAGAGTCTGGTATCTCATTAGTCTATAAGGCCACTAGCAAAACCAGGCACTGGGAAGTGAGAAGTACCTTTTGATAATTTGGAAGGATTTTTCTAGAAATAGGGTGATGCCAATTTAAATACAACAGACCACAAAAGTGCATGCTTTAGCAGCACATGTGCTGGTTAATGTCTTTACATTAGTAGCTTTGTAATGGCACCATAACCACTGAACTTGATATTTTTCCACCATCTTCATTTATATCAATAAATTGATCAATCAGTAATAACTGTACATGAAAGAAATAGGAGAGCTTTTTAAGCAAAAGAGCTGGATTTCGTACATCTGAGAAATATTTTGCCGTTTTAATGTCTTTTTGGTGCACCCGTGAGGTGTCTTTTGCAGAGAATCATATCTATCGGTAGACTCTCTACTTTTTGGTATACCTTTTGTATATGGGAGCTTTCTCATTAGCAATAAAGTTATATTTTCTCAATTTAAAAATAATAATGTATTTGTTATTCTATTTGCTTCAATGCCTCCTTCCTATTTGAAAAGGGAAACATAGAATGCTAGCGACTCAAACAATTAAAATTTATTTCAGCTTAATCATTAAACTTCAAGTGGTAGTAGTAGGTCTTGTGAGTGTGGGGCACACACTTTGATATTGCTCGTTTATTCTTCTTTATGCTTTGTTGAACCATTTGACTTACATTTTTTTTGAAAAGAAAGTTGAAGAACAAACAAGGAAGAGATCCTAATGGTTGACTTACATGGTATCATGTAGGTTGTTGATGAAACAGATAGGTTATTAAGGGAAGCTTATCAGTCCTGGCTGCCTACTGTCATCCAGCTGACCAGCTTTTCAATTGATGGGAACTTCCCTTCTGCTGATGATCTTCTTCCTTGCAGTTATGGTTCATTGAAGACAATCAGGAGAGTGTATGTTCTATTCCTATCCTCCCCCTTGTGAATTGCTTAAATGTGGAATTCCTGTTAGATGCACATCTTCTCTCAGTCGTGATATGACAATTTTCTAATCATACTAGAAGTGAATATCTGATTATTCAAGTCTGGTTCATTGCTTTATGACAATTGCACTATACCTTTGACTGTCAAACCATTTCATTATGGAGCTGCTGGTTCTTGTGATCATGAAAATGTATCCACTTTTTATCTGAAACTAAGGCTGCCTAAGTGTTTGCGTTAGTGGATGCAAGTTTGCTAGAAGGTTTGGACCTTTGATCAAGTGATGGTTCATTGAGTTTGCTCCTTGGGATCGAAGTGCACATAGGCATTTCACTGTCTTGTTTTCTTTTTGTCCATTTCAAGTATGGGATTATTTTAAGCATTGCTTTAAAACAAATGCAGGGGCACAGAAAGAGGGTTCAAGGGCAAAGCCTATCCAAGGCTTGCAAAGATGGTTTTATCAGCCACACTAACACAAGACCCAAGTAAACTTGCTCAGCTTGATTTACATCACCCTCTTCTTTTGACGACTGGAGAAAGACGTTACAAGCTGCCTGAAGAACTCAAATCATTTAAAGTGGTGGGACTATGCTACTTGAATGAAATAATCTCTATTTATACATTATCAGCTCTTTCCTGATGTGCCTGAAATGTGTTTACTATTGCATATAATTTATCTTAATGAGTATTAGAACTCATGTTTGCCTAACCTATCAAAAGAAAAAAAAATCATACAGTTTGTTGGCTCCTAACTCTTAAGGCATTTACTAATTTAGCTATGTTATTTTGCGGGGAACTTTGTTTTGTGTTCTAAAGATATGCTCACATAGCAGAAGTTACTGCTCCAGTGTAGTCTTTCATTAAATCTCTGTTTTGCAACACCTTATTTTCTCTAAAAGCATTGGCTTAAACTGTTTTGTGTATTTACCTCATGGATTGTCTTTAAACACTCATACATGAATGTCTTCCCTACTTCTCCACACCATTAAAGCGACAGCGTGATACAAAGTGAGGGTTTATCTAAAAACCATCACTTCGTTGCTTAGTGGGACGAAGTAATGCTGAGGGTTTATCTAAAAACATCACTCCATTGCTTAAAGCAACGGAGCAATGCGATGTGAGGGTTATCGCCTTATGAGGAAGCAATGTGCTTCAGAAAGTAATTTATCCAGTGAGAAGCAATTCGATTGACATTGAAAGATGAAAAAGAAAAAAGCCGTTCTTTTTTCCCCCAGTTAAAAAAAGGGAGGAAAAGAAATAAAGAATAAGGGTTTTTTGCTCTTTGAGTGTTAGGATTCCTCTCCAAATTACATTTTAATGATGTTTAATTTGAGCTGTTGGATAAATATTTTCATTGTCGGATACTGGATGCTGATGTTAGCAATTTCAATTGCAATTTAGTGTTTGAAGTACTATATTCAAGTATATCAGGTATGTGTTCAATTTGAAAAGTGTACACCTCACTTATCACTTTTCGCTCCCATTGGAATTGCTGCTATTTTTGCATCCTTTGCTTTTGAAGACACTGTTCTTCACTAGAAGATGATTGATATTGGTGAATTTACCTTCTTTCTGAGTAGATATGTCAATCGAAGCTCAAGCCACTTTATCTAGTTTCCCTTCTTCAAAGTCTGCAAGGGGAGAAATCAATTGTTTTCACATCATCTGTGGAGTCCACTCATAGATTATGCACCTTGCTTAAGTTTTTCGACAATTTGCAAATTGAGTTCAAGGAATATTCTCGTCTTCAACGTCAATCTGTAAGAAGGTACTGTAGATGTATTCTCTAAACAACTTTAATTTAGCTCTGAGCTTTTACATTATTTGATTTGCTAGACAAGTTTGTAGTCAGATGTACTAAAGATGCTTGCATGAGCACACATGTTACTGAAGCTAACTGAAGGTAGTGATGCAAGGAGCACCTAGGTTGCTGGAAAATTTTGATGTACTATTGTACTGTTATAAGTTCTATTTTGCTTATCGGTTTCCAAGGTAATATTTTAGAAGTGTAAAAATCTTAGGTTTTTGACAAAAGGGATAGTTTTCCCTACTCCCAAAATTATGCATCAGAGACAGTTTTCTCAAAAGATGTATCACAAGACAATCTTGTGTGGCCATATGAGAATGTCTGCATCTCACAAGAAATCCTATCTACCCTAATTCAAGTGACTGCTCTTTGTAGTCAGATGTACTAAAGATGTTTTGCATGAGCACACATGTTACTGAAGCTAACTGAAGGTAGTGATGCAAGGAGCACCTAGGTTGCTGGAAAATTTTGATGTACTATTGTACTGTTATAAGTTCTATTTTGCTTATCGGTTTCCAAGGTAATATTTTAGAAGTGTAAAAATCTTAGGTTTTTGACAAAAGGGATAGTTTTCCCTACTCCCAAAATTATGCATCAGAGACAGTTTTCTCAAAAGATGTATCACAAGACAATCTTGTGTGGCCATATGAGAATGTCTGCATCTCACAAGAAATCCTATCTACCCTAATTCAAGTGACTGCTCTTTGTAGTCAGATGTACTAAAGATGCTTTGCATGAGCACACATGTTACTGAAGCTAACTGAAGGTAGTGATGCAAGGAGCACCTAGGTTGCTGGAAAATTTTGATGTACTATTGTACTGTTATAAGTTCTATTTTGCTTATCGGTTTCCAAGGTAATATTTTAGAAGTGTAAAAATCTTAGGTTTTTGACAAAAGGGATAGTTTTCCCTACTCCCAAAATTATGCATCAGAGACAGTTTTCTCAAAAGATGTATCACAAGACAATCTTGTGTGGCCATATGAGAATGTCTGCATCTCACAAGAAATCCTATCTACCCTAATTCAAGTGACTATTAACCGCTGTCAATTTTTATAGGTTTAGAAAGAGGGCATGTTTGGTGTTGTTCTGTCTCGGTCGCAATCTGAGTTTATTGTGGCTTTGAACTCTGGGAACTGGGTTAAATGGAGAACTTTTCTAAAAAGATGAAAAAGAAGTAGAGAATAAAGAAACTTTTTGGTCATCATGCTTGATGTTGTATAAAGGTGGTGTTATGTTTATTTAGGAAACATGTTGTCGTGCAAGAATACCTATGTAAACGTTGTGGTATTTCTTGTTGTTTATTCAAGTGTACAATAGTGCAATTTCATATCGTGAACTTTTGTCCTGCAGCAAGACATTGAACGCCTTTCGGGCAGGAAAAGTGCAGGTTCTTATTTCCTCTGATGCTATGACTCGTGGAATGGATGTTGAAGGAGTTAGAAATGTCGTAAACTATGATATGCCTGCGTATATAAAAACATTTATTCATCGGGCGGGTCGAACGGCAAGAGCAGGCCAAAGTGGATGTTGCTTTACTTTATTACGCAAAGACGAGGTATGATTTTTAGTGATGATGAGGTGAAGGTTTAAAGTTGGTTGCCTTCTAACTTTAAATGATCTGCTTTTGTAAAATGATTTTAAAGTTCCGGCCCTGAAGGGAACTAACATTTTGTAAATTACCTGATGTAGTAAATCTTACTGTTGCATGATATTAGGACAATTAGTACTTTTTCTTTTGGTTTTGTTTTTGGGGGGTGGGGGGTTCATCTTGGATTAACTGAGGTATTCCCTAACATTAGAATTATGACTACTTGAGCTGGTTCCCAACCATCAAATGGTCACAAAATTGAAAAAAGAAGTCTGATCTTGAAGCTCATAAGCTTCCATAAAGTTAAGACGTCCTCCACTGTCGGTTTGCTCCTTCAGTCTTCATATTATGCTCCTAACTGTCACAGCAATTGCAGTGTTGTATTGAGATAATAAGTATGATTTATGAACATACTTCAAAAAATATGATCTAATCTCTGACTATTAACTACATATACCACTAGGTTTCTTAACCATTTCCGAGACATAACTTTTGGTGGAGGACATTGACTTGGGACATCAAATCACTAAACTTTCTTTTGCTTTTTGCAGCAAATGTTCCTAGCTTTGTTCTTTATTGTTTGAATATGGAGTTTCCAATGCTAATTATTTCAGGTTAAGCGGTTCAAGAAGCTGTTACAAAAAGCTGACTGTGACTCTTGCCCCACATATTCTGTTTCATCTGAAGTAATAGAGTCACTCAACTCTGTATATACCTCAGGTACTTTTCTTTTCTCATTTTCAACATATTGGAAGTACTCTGCATGACTAATTGTTTGGTCAATGTGGATGTAGTTGAGAATTATGAAGAGAACACAACTCGAGATCACATATTAGCCTTTTCGGTGAAAATAAATATTTGCTCAAGTTCTGCAATTACTCTTCTGATATTCTTTGTCTTTTTAATTGAACCTCTTTTTTCCTTATCCTCAAGCTTTGGAGAAACTTAGAGAGAATGTTGAATCAGAAAAGTTTAAGAAGAGCAAGATTAGATTGAAGTCTTCAAATGTGAGAAAGGAGAAGTGAAAAGCTGCCGTGAGGATAACTTCCATTTTCCTAGATGGTGTAGCACTGAGTTGCCAACCCGGTATGATTATACCATAGGTGAGTATCTACATTTTCGATGTTATTATGTGATTTTAATTTTTTATGAGATTATGTTTCTTGCTGCTAGCCTATAGATTGTCACCACTGGTCTTGGTTCTTTTGGTGAATGCCGTGCAAAAGAGTTAACAGAAGAAAGTGTTCCCGTTGTTTCTTTTTGACAGTGGTAATTTGTAAGGGGTTTTCCTGTACTTTTTTTAATCTCTTTTCCTAAGTTGCTCGGACTCGGGTGCAGGTATCCAATACGGGGACGGATCCGAGTATCGGATTCGGCAAAATCTATATTTTAAGATTCGGGGGTGCGGATCCGGATATGGATACGGGTGCGAGTGCGGGGATTCGGCTAATAAAAAATAGAACTATAAAAATATTATAAATTATGAGAGATATTCTGTGAAAAACTTATATGAATGATTCTCCAAGATGGACATTATTATTTCATTTTCCTAAAGCTGTTTCAAAATAAAAATCTCAATTTTTCTCCCAAATTGGTCGATAGACTTCGGTCAAAGTGTCCGAAGTCAGTTGACTGTATCCGGGACGTATCCCGCTCCCGCCTCGTATTGGGACGGGGACGGCACCAAAATCGACGAGTTCGCGCAACTTAGCTCTTTTCTATTGCAGTTATCTTCATCTAGACAATGTAAATACATTCAGGCTTAGTGCTATTCTTGAAATTTCTTCTTTATGTTTAAAAAGTTACACTCTTATAGTAACAATTGATTAAAGTGTGAAGAGGGACAAATGATTCTTGCATAACTTTTAATATTGGTATTGGATTAGCTGAAGGAGAGGAAAACGAAAAATCAAATAATCTTGTAGTACCTTGAGTTCTCTGATTATTTTTAGATCCATTGAACATAGGCGACCAGTCAACTTGTAGTAGGAGACGAAGTGCATGGAAGTTTGCGCCGCTAGCTGTCATGTGGGTAGTTTGGAAGGAACGGAATAGGAGAGCTTTTGAGGGTGTAGAGATAAAAAAAAATCAGTTTAGGAGTAGTATTTTATCCCTTATTTCTTTTTGGTGCACCCACAAGTTTCCTTTATGTATGAAGAATGGGTGTCATTTGTAGAAAACCATCTCGTTTTGTAGGTTTTCTACTTTTTGGTATACTTCTTGTATGTGACCATGTTTTGCTCAAACATTAATAAAATTATTACTTTATCAAAAAAGAAAAGCCGAAGAGAAGTCTAGTATGAAGAACCTTTTACGATGGTATTTTAACCGTAATTATACAGCTAAATTCAACCCTCTCTGTCTTTACTATGGACACTTAACACATAAGCTGGTAATATTTGAAGCGCCAGATTTCATTAGATCCATGTTGATTCAATGGAAGAAGAAGCTAAGAATGTCAGTCAATTACATCTGAACTGTCCCTTATTTATGCGGAAATACCACTAATACGCAGAACAACAGCTGTGGAAGTGGCTGTAAAGATGAGAGGGTGACTCCAGCAAGTCGAGAGGACGATACCAAAGGAAGGAGAAGAGAAAAGGAAGCTGAAGGAAACGGGAAACTGAAAATCAAGGGAACTAGACTAACAAAGGAAGTGTAGGGATAGGGAGAGAGGAGGAAGAAGGGGGGAGTATCGGAATAATGAAGTTGGAGGGTAAACTGACTCACATGTTAAGAATTATGGTTTCTTTTTGTTTGGGAGGAAAACACTAGCTTACAACATAAGGAAGAAGCACTGGGCGGAATGACCAGTTAGTATTATATAGCAGGAAAGGGGAGCAGTAGGTTCTTTTGATGTAAAGTTGCTAATTGGTTGTATTAAGCATGGGCGTTTCGACATTCTCGTATTCTGATCTAGTTAAGTGCAGCTGAGTTCACTGAGCTATAACATGTTAATATATGCTTGTGACTCCTTCCTTAGTTCTTGTTTTATGGAATAAATTGCTCTGCTTATTTATTAAAGAAACACACAGAAAGTACTGTGCATAACAATTTCTTCAGCCGTATAGAAATAACTTTGGAAATATTTAAAGAAGTAGCAATAGAAGTTTGCTGCTAGTTCGATGGAGGAATTTTCCTTTACTCCCACAGGTTACATACGGTCAATATTATCTAGTCTCGGCAGAGCTTGGACTCTATCCAAGCTTTGTAGACTTCGTATCTAAGAAAGAGAGAAAATTGCAGAAGGAAAACATTTAGAAATCATTAGACTTGTACGGAACTTAAAAAAAATTGAAAGAACTCTCAGCAAGCCTAAGTAGATACTTCAGCTGCCAAATACAGAAAAAGACCTCTGAACTTCTTTGAGATAATATTTTGAATTTTTTGCATTAGAAGATGAAGCAGAATAAGCTGAAGATGATGAAGGTGAAGGACTCTTCCGAGAAAGTGACTCGCTTGTGCCAACTTCCCTCTCCTCCTCATTGATGGTATCTAGCATCTTCGAGGTTCGGTGTCTCATGACATTTACAAACTGTGGTGGTGCTACCTCTATAACAAACCTAGCAATACGAGCATTTGCCATTTTCTTTAGTAGGTTTTGGGAGAGACTGTTGAGGGAAAGGTGCAAAATACTATGTAGAATTGTAGTAGTAGTGTTCGAGAAGGTGGATTGTATGACTTAGAAAACACAAAAGGGATGAAATTTATAGGGGTGTGGATTAGATTATCCATCTATGGTCTGGCTTAAATTGCCTAAGTCATCTTAATCGAAAGGCTTTAATCATTTTTAGCTGTTAGTGCCGCCACTTGCTTTTAATATTAATTGCAAATATAAAGATGTTTCCCATTGCTGTCACCCTCTTGATGAGATATAAAATACACATAACTTAAATACGCGGTATTTGTTGCCATTGAAAGCTTCCAATTTTGAACTTTTCCTCATCGAGCTGGAGCCTGCTGATTGAATGACACATGTCCTTTCTGCATTTAGTGATTCACAGTGTATGCATAATTATTGTGATTGATTGTGTGCATGTTAAAAAAAGGCATCTCGCTGGAAATGCATTTGTAGCTTTCTAGAATTGTAGTTGGTAACTTGATTAAGCATCTACTAATCCCTCTATGTGGGTTTTCTGCTAGAGACTTGTTTATTTCCTGCAGAATATTTATAAAAACTATATTTCATCAGATATTAATGATCACCATTATAACATAATGTCAACACCCACACCTTAACTTGTTTGTTTGAAGGACCTTTAGTTAATGGTGTGAAGAATGAATACCTTTAGTTAATGGCTTTTTAACCTTAATTATACAGTTCTACTCGAGCTGCTATGGCTTTTACTATGGACAGTTAGTTAACATAAGCTAGTCATTTACGAAGCTAGCAGATTCCATTTTATCCATTTTGTTCAACGGAAAAGGAAGCTAAGAATGTCGATCAATTACATCTGAACAGTCCCTTAGTTATGTGGGATGAATGACAGCTATGGAAGTGGCTGTAAGGATGAAGGGTGACTACAGCGAGTCAAGAGGATGATACCAGGAGGAGGAACAAGGACAAGGGGGTTATGGTGCTGATATCTTATGAATCAGACAACAGTACCAATGAAAGAGGATTGAGGTTGGAGGGAGAACTCACTCACACGTTAAGAATTAAGGTTCATTAGACAATGGACGTTTTTCATTCTGTTTTTTTTCCCTCGTATTTTTGCTTTTTGTTCGGAAAAAAGAAACAGAGAAAGAATTGGTTGTGAAAGAATTTTGGGAATTGTATATTCAATGATGTACTAATTCTAATAAACTAAATTAGATTTAATGAATTGATTAAAATATTTAGAATAAATAGATATAGAGCGGGTAGCGGAAATTGAACCCACATTGTTAGCTTGGAAAGCTAGGGGTTATAGTCGTTGTCGATTCATCATTTTTAATGTCTCTATTTCAGAACCGGACATGAAACTTTGGTCTTGTTGTTTTGGAGGAAAGCACCAGTTGAGAGCAAAAGGAAGAAGCGCCAGGCGCGAGATCAGTTAGTGTAGGGAAGGGGATCAATGGGTTTTTTCGAGGTAAAGTTGCTCAGCTGTTTGTAGCAAGTACAAATGTTTTTACATTCTCATATTCTGGTCTAAATAGGTGTAGCTTAGTTCACGGAGAGAGAGAGAGAGAGCATTTATTGTATGCTTGGAACCCATTTCCGAGTGCTTGTTTTGTGGAACAAAATACTTTATAAAAGAAACATACTGTGCATAACAATTTTTTAAATGTATAGAAAGTAACTTATGGAAAATTAAAAGTAGCAGCAATAGAAGTTTACTGATAGTTGGATGGAGGAATTTTCATTTTCTCACACAGATTACTTACAGATACAGTCAATATTTATCTAGTCTCAGCAAAGCTTGAACTCGACCAAGCTCTGTGGACTTTGTAACTAAGGAAGAGAAAGAAAATTTGCAGAAGGAGAACAGCTAGATATCAATAGACAAGCTTAAGTTGAGCCTTTAGCTGCCAAATACAGAAAGAGACCTCTGAACTTCTTTGAGAAAATATTTAGAACTTTTTGCATTTGAAGCTGAAGTCGATGAACTCTTCAAATAAAGTGACTCGCTTGTGCCAGCTTCTCTCTCCTCTTCTTTGATGGTATCTAGCATCTTTGAGGCTCTTTGTCTCATGACATTTACAAACTGTGGTGGTGCTACCTCTGTAACAAACCTAGCAATACGAGCATTTGCCATCTTCTTTAGTAGGTTTTGGGAGTGACTACAGTTGAGGGAAAGGTGCAAGATGCTAGGTAGAATTGTAGTAGTGTTTGAGGATAAGATGGATTGTATGCCTTAAAAAACACAAATGGGATGAGATTTATAGGGGTCTTGATTAGATTATCCATCTGTGGTCTGGCTTAAATTGAGTCAGTCGTCTTAATCACAAGGCTTTAATCATTTTTAGCTTTTAGTGGGGTCTGGGGAGGGTAGTGTGTACGCAGACCTTACCCCTACCTTGGGGTAGAGAGGCTGTTTCCAAATAGACCCCCGGCATCCTTCCCTCCAAGAACTTCCCATCTTGCTCTTGGGGAGACTCGAACTCACAACCTCTTGGTTGGAAGTGGAGGTTGCTTACCATCAGTTGTCTTAATCGAAAAGCTTTAATCATTTTTAGCTGTTAGTGCAGCTACTTGCTTTTAGTATTAACTGCATAGATTGAGATGTTCACCATCACAATCATCTTATTGAAACTATATCCTCTTAAATGGGACCGCAGAATGCAATGTGTCAATGCATTAGTAGAAAAAACAACATAACTTAAATATGCGGTTTTTGTTGCTATTGAAAGCTTCCAATTTTGAACTTTCCTTCATTGAGCTGGAACCTATTGATTGAATGCCACTTGCTCTTTCTACATTTAGTGTCTAAAAACTGGTTCTTTCATGTAGATCTGGATGTATCGTGCAGTCAGTGGCGAGTCAAGAAGACTAATCCTATTTGGGATTGTGAAAGCTGGACTTGCCATTTCATGGCCATTGAACTTTTGTGTTTGTTATCCAAAAGTTATTTTTCTTTTTTTTGTTACATAAAAATTATTCAATTTTATGTTCATTACACAAAAGTTACTTTTCTATTTTTTGTTACACAAAAATCATTTTACTTTGCTCTAGTTATCACAAAAGTCACATTTTTACTTGAAAAATCTATTATGCCCTTGATGTTATATAAACCTTCATATTTATGTAATACCTTCTATACTATACTATATAATATATTTTTAACTATGTATTTTATTTATTATTTTTATAATAAAATAATATATTTAATTTTTTCTTAACATTAATTTTCAAAATATATTAGTAGCATTATTAATTTTGTCAGTAACTTTAATATATATTAATAGAGAAATAAATCGGCAAGTACATTTTCGTGAGAAAATTCGCAGATAACCAAACAAAGAAAATGAGGAACAAATCATATGTTAATCTTTAGGAAAATCCCTAGATACTCCTTGCCATGAAGGATCATTCCCAAAATTTGGATCCCTTACACAATACTGTGAGAAAAATTCAAGTGTATAGCACCCAGGGTACGTCGGTGGAGACTTGTTTGATTACAAGGGCGGCTCTAGGGTAAGGCGAGTGAAGCTCTTACCTTAGGCCCCCAAATATTTAATGCCCCAAAAATATAAAGTACTACTATATCATTATATAATATATGTAGTTTATATTTATACAATTATTGATAAAATATTTTAAATTTTAATATTTATTTAAATTTGGTAGATATAGGATTGAATGAGTTAATAAGATAAAACTTTTCTTCCACTAAATTAAATAATATATTTATCTTCTCATGAATTCTATTTTTCTTTCTTTGTTTTTTCATATTTTTTAGTATTTTACTTTCTAATTTCAAATCAAATTCTCTAAATTAGCTATTCCTTTTTATCACATTTGATAGATCCTCATATCAGTAATCAAATTCTTTTGTGTCTCATTTTTTTAACTAAGAAATCCCAAGACAAGTATCATAAGGTTCAAAACAAGATCGATGATAGGTTCAATCCTTTTACCATTTTTATTTAATGCTATATTTTTTTTATAGGGAGTTCAATACCATATGACTTACGCCTAACCCACATATTATACGTTGTTCTCTCACCACTTTTTTGTCTCAATATTATATGGATATTATGAAAGAAATTTCAGAGTCTTTTAATATATTTTTGTTTTAAGTCACCAGTTTTGTTGAGCCGCCCTCATTAATGATCATCACTTATTTATAGACCACTGCCCATGAACGTGTTATTCAACAGCTCCATTCACATTTGGTAACTAAATAACACATTCACTGATTGTTGTCTTATCTTAATTGAGACTCTATAAAATTTGATTGAGAATAGCAGGAGGATGGACATGTGGCTTGATTAGGAGACTAGTAAAGCTTTAATTTAGGTCCCCAAAATTTTTTTAATAATGGATTTTATGATTTTATTTCAAGTTAGACAATATTAAAGTTTGGAAAAAAAAAATACAATAAACCTTGGATAAAAGAAAGAAAGAAAGACTGTCTACTCTTTAATATTAAAAAAATTTAGAACTTTGAATTAAATTACTTAGATCTTCATATTAGTAAATATATTTTTTACAACAAAATCAAAGGTAACATATTGAAAATACATGTCTTACATCCAATTTATTTAAGTTACCTCTTACTACTTTAAATGATAATACTATTATGTGAAGTTAAAGGTTTCATCATTTAAGCATGTTATACTATAAATAACAAGTATGAAAAAATGGCAATACAATCTTTTTTTTTTGTATTGTGTGTATATATACTAATAAAAAAGTATAAGGTCTTTTATTAAATTTCGCTTTAGGCCACAAATTTTATGGAGCCCTCGTTGTTTGATTTGATTGGTAATCGGTATGCATATTGAGTGATTGAAACTCTTCATTGTTGGTGAAAATTGAATATCCTAGCTTGAACTATCATTGTAATGACTGCATTCTAAAATTGGAATACACCAATTTTTGTTTCTTCATTGGAGATCTTCATACTCAAATATTTCTTTTCATTTCTGGTGTATATGGGTAGTTGCTTCAGAGATTAATGTTTAGATACTTGTATTTTATCTATTATTATCATATTCTTGGGATACATTTGAACTTGGTACAATTTTGCATGGTCTTATAGAGTTTGTTGAGGATGAGATAATTGTGTTGATTTACAAGAAAGAATGTGGAACCTTTGGAAGGTTTGGCCAGTACTCTTATGAAAATTGATAGATATGGACAACTCGGTGCACGAAGTATTCCATATTCATGCAGTATTCGGAAAAAGGTTGCACTCCAAGGATGTGATATAAGCATCCTGAGATGATGTACATCAGTGACTGATTTTATGATTCGATCCGTGACCTATGAATTACAAGGAGATAATTTTACCGTTGAGCTAAAGTTTCTTTCAAAATTGATAGATATGATGCCACAGTTAAGACTAGAGGCTATTGATTTTGGGCTCCACAAATCATGCGCATCACTAATTAAATCACGTGCATTAACATGCATCCAATTGAACGATGTTGACAACTCCCTGTTAGAGAGAGAATACTCTTCTTTTGTCACATTAGGCCACTGGATGGACTACTCTTTATAATTGAGTTGTTTGGTTCATAGGCAAAATTATGTTGGGATTATAATGCATGAATTGTAATATTGAAATTAATAATCTTGAATTGTTAAGTGCATGTACCTTTTCGAGTAATTTACACAAGTATGACATTTTAGGTGTCACTCTTGATTTTTTTATCCTACTTGTCGCAGGAGCAACAATTCAACTTGCCCTTTGCTTATCCCATGGACACTTTTTACCTTAATAGATGTATGACACTAGGTGTTTGCAACAAATCAATAGATGTATGATATACGTTTACAAATAGACTCGTATCACTTAATCATAGTTAATTAGTATATGTTTTCACCTAATAAAATCATTTACTATGGTAAATGAATTTTCAAGTTTATTAGGTGTAATTTCCTAATACATTTTTGGACGAATTTTGGTTCAATGCATTGGAAATGAAATTTATAGTGAAATGAATAGCACGTGTTTAAGTATTTTATCCAAGGATTGCTAATCTCGGTATTAAGGTCCTATTTTGAATATGGTATAAAATAATATTACAATTGTGATATAAGATTGTTTCGACATTGCAAAATAAAATTTTAATCAAATGCGAGATGAAATAATTCTAAATTTTATATCAAGATATTTTTCTAATTCTGTTAACTAAACGACCTAGCTTTTTGAAGAATTAAAGGTGAGAGGTTAAACTTCTCGGAAAAGCATTGTGCTCTTGAGTAGTAATTTTTTTCTTTTTTCTTTTTGTGTGGAAATGAAACTGAAAAAGTAATAAATCCTGCCTTAAAGCTGAAACACATGATGTTTTCGACAATATATTTATTATCATAATCTCCTGAACGGTCCACCCCCAAACCACCACCACCACCATCACCACAATTATTTGACTCAAAAGATATTAGAATCTTTTTAAACAAATCAATCAAAGATAAATAGGTAAATCTTAACTAAGGGTAATAATCTCTAAAAATATTGATAGAAAAAAAGAAAGTACATTACAAGATTTATTTCTATTCGCCAATAATAATATTTTTTCCACAAAATCCTCTCCCTCTTCCGAGGTTATAGTCCTATATTTATATTTGTAGAGAAACTCTACTAAACTGTACAAAACAAAATACAAGGAATATTTTAAGGAATATTCCTGATGTCCCCTAATGGCTATGCATTGTTACAAGGGCCGTCCAGTCTCTGGTCTGTTTCAGGGTCGTCCTCTTTAGGGCGTCACTTTAAGGAGGCCTCGTCAATCGCGTACTCGTCGTCGGTCGTGGTCGGTCAAATTTGGACCCATACAGTTAGTCCCTCCGCTTGTTGGGGTCGCGTCTGGGCGCGTCCTCAACGGGCGGACACCATGCGTTCTTATGGAGCAATTTGAGTCGTTGTGACGTTACGAAATGGCCAATGGAGAGAGGTCAGCGTACTGAGCAAAATATTGGTAATATACTTTACCGGGAAATGATGTCATCCTTACGTGCGTGATCATTACGCACGTTTTCGAGGCAGAAGTTGATGGCCTGACGTTTTGGTTCTAGCGCTGCTTTATGACTTTTCGCTTCGATTCTGGCGCCACCAATCCTTATAAATAAATGAAGGGTTTGTTTTTTCAAAAGTTTTCGGCTATTCTTCTCTTGATATCCTCCTACATGCTTCTAAGTTTTCTTTCACACCTTCCTACTTCTTCTTACGTTCTTCATTCGAAGCTTTCTCCCTCTCCTTTTTGTGTTGATATCCCTTTGAATGATATTATGCCAAAGTCTCGTCGTTCTCATGAAGAGGTTACTGAGGCCACCCCATTGTTCATGGCACCTCCTTCTAACGGTGAAAATACGGTGGTAGAGGAGGGTGACAACCTTCATACGGTGGAGGAGTTGCTGCCGAGGCATCCCTTGTCTTGCAGCGACTTCCTCAAAGATACCCCCTACTTTGACCCCCGTATTCTCTGAGACGGAGCAAATTCATATCGATGCTCTTCGTTTGAAGTACGACATTCCTGCTCAAGTAGAGATGGTTCCGGCGGGGAAAGACTACGTAGATGTCCATAGACCCAGGTAATGTGCCTTCTATGAGTACCCTTTCATGATCGGTTATACCTTCCCTTTTTTTTCTTTAGCGGAAGAGTTCTGTAGATTTTACCAAGTTTGTCCGGCGCAGCTTTCATCGTATACACTCAAGGCACTTCTGCTGCTGACCAAGTATGCAGAGTTGGCAGAGTGTAACGTTTCCATCCACTATCTTTTGCACTTGTTCACACTCGGCTTTCACAGAGGTACCATGGTGCACTTGAGGTTCCGTGGTACGAAGGGCTGGTGGTCGAGACTGATGACCGGTCAAGTCGCAAATTTTGGCACAAATATTTCTTTGTCAAAACCGACCATGTCGTTTCTGACGCCGTCAGGTTTTCGAAGCGATGGAATGAGGCTCGTAAGTGTCGTCACTCTTTTTATCCTCCTTTCCTCTATATTCATCATAAAGTTTGTTTTCTTCTCGTTTGCAGCAATGGGACGTCCGCCTTTCCCTATTGCGGATATCAGGGATTGCGTGGCCCATCTATTGCCTCATGCAGCAGAGACTTGAGACTGGCCTGCCTTCATAAAGCGTTACGAACCTAAAGTCTCCTCTGGTAAATGTCTTCCTTACTACTTTGTTGGCCATGCAGCCTTATTTAATGATATGACCTTTTATGATGACAGGTCGAGGAGCTTCCAGGCGAAGGGCGCCAGTCCCTGCATTTCGACAAGTCACTACCACCGTAGACACACAATTTATTTTGAGTGAGTCTACTCGAGAGGGTCGCCCTAAGCCTATTCAATTATAAGACCTCGATTCATGGTCATGAGAGAGGAGGCTTCTTCGGTACCGGCCTCACACCCTTTGGATGAATCCTCTAACGGGGACGAGTCGTTGTCGAGAAAAAGAAGGAGGCTGGGGCTTGGGAAGGGCGTGGTCGCTGATAGAAGCAAGGCATCGCAGATAGCCCTTGTGCCCATATTTATGGCCGACGCCATTTTATTAGAGAGATCTACCCAAGTGGAAGGAGTTTACCCAGGGGTTGGCTCAGTGCACTCTGCCAAAGGTGGTGAATCATCCAACGTCGGAGGACGTCGTGTTGAGGGTGACAACTCAGGTTCGAATGTCCACCCTGAGGATATCAATGAGTTCGTGGGTCGTTATACCTATGTAGAGGTTAGAACATACGGCTCTGATCGTCATATAGTCGTCCCGGGGGACTACAACCTGCTTCTAAACAACGAGCAAGTGGCGTCTACCCTAGCTCCTCTATGTGCCGCTCCTAAAAACGAGATGCTTAGGGCGATGAGTGATGTGGAGTTGTCTCAAAAAGTTGTCGGTATAGCCCTGCAGGTAGGTGCATTTTCTTCCCTTTTCGTCGTTGGGTTTGTGTGGTATCCGTCGTTCTGCGTTTTGTTTCTAACTTCTCCCCCATTTTTTGCCAGACCCTCATCATGGAGTTTGAGTGAGATCGTCGGGAGAGGCGAAGGACGGTCCTTTATAAGAAGATGTCGTCCAAATATCAGCAATATCGTGCTAAGCATCGGGCGATGGCCAACATTTATCATCAGGACCCTGAGTTTCAGTTGTTTCGTGAGGGGCTCAAACGATGGGGGGACCAATTGGAGTGCAAGGTTGAAGAGTTGAGGGAGAGGGATGAGGAGCTCGTGAAGGCTGTCGCTCGCAGTAGTGAGCTGAAGACCTCCCTTAAAGCGAAGGAGGATGAGCTCGAGTTGAGCAGGGGGTGATGGCTGAGAATGCCGACTTGCAGGCAAAGGTGGCCGACTTGACCGCTGAGCTGAGCGCTAAGGCAGCGAAGATTGAGGGGCTTAAGGGCGAGCTGGACGTTAGTGCTTATAAGCTGGCGACAGCTATTTCTGAAATGGTGTCTTTGGAAGATGCCCTCCTTATTTCTAGGTCGGAGCTGACTAGGGAGAGGGAAGCCTCTAAGCTTAAGGTTGTAGGGCTTGAGGGTCGTGTTAAAGAGTTGGAGGCAGAGCTATCTGCACTGAATGGGCAGGTGGCCTCGTTGAGGGCGAAGGATGCCACCTGACGTTCTTAGCTTTCTACGTCTCGTGCCTCAGTCGATCCAGTCGTGTCTCGCCGTTTATATGAGTTGTGGGTCCATACTGAGGCTCGGCTTGATGTGTACACAACTTTTCACGTCGAGGGACGGGCGACTGAAGTGGAGCTTCAGGCCGTGCACACCGAAGCTCGCGAGGCTTGCGGGTACGACCCTCTTACACCTGACGGGGGTGACATCAATTCTGATGATGTGAACCATCTTGCTTCGAACTCGTGGTATGAAGATGCTTACCCACCGAGGATGATATGTAGTCTTTGCTTGCATTTGTTTTTGTTTTGGAATTTTTGCAGAGGGCTTACTTGAGCCCGTTTGTGAATATTGTAAATAACATTTTGATGTAATGTAAAATATATTTTGTCTATTTGCTCTTCTTTGCAATGTTTATGATATCTGGGGTACCTACCGATGGCCTTGGCCATTGAGATGTTGCTTCGAACTGTCATCGAAGTAGGATCCCGTCGTAGTTCGAACGAGGTCGAACTTATATTTTTTGTCGATGGCCTTGGCCATTGGGATGTTGCTTCGAACTATCGTCAAAGTAGGATCCTGTCGTAGTTTGAACAAGGTCGGACTTATATTTTTTGTCGATGGCCTTGGCCATTGGGATGTTGCTTCGAACTGTCATCGAAGTAGGATCCCGTTGTAGTTCGAATGAGTTCGAACTTATGTTTTTTGTCGATGACCTTGGCCATTGGGATGTTGCATCGAACTGTCGTCGAAGTAGGATCCTATCGTGGTTCGAACGAGGTCGAACTTATATTTTTTGTCGATGGCCTTAGCCATTGGGATGTTGCTTTATACTGTCATCGAAGTAGGATCCCGTCATAGTTCAAACGAGGTCAAACTTATATTTTTTGTCGATGGCCTTGGCCATTGGGATGTTGCTTCGTACTGTCGTCGAAGTAGGATCCCGTTGTAGTTCGAACGAGGTCGAACTCATGTTTTTGTCGATGGCCTTGGCCATTGGGATGTTGCTTCGAACTGTCATCGAAGTAGGATCCCATCGTAGTTTGAATGAGGTCGAACTCATATTTTTTGTCGATTGCCTTGGCCATTGGGATGTTGCTTTGAACTATCGTCGAAGTAGGATCCCGTCGTAGTTCGAACGAGGTCGAACTTATGTTTTTTGTCGATGGCCTTGGCCATTAGGATGTTGCTTAGACCTATCGTTGAAGTAGGATCCCGTCGTGGTTCGAACGAGGTCGAACTTGTGTTTTTTGTCGATGGCCTTAGACATTAGGATGTTGCTTCAAACTGTCGTCGAAGTAGGATCCCGTCGTAGTTCGAACGAGGTCGAACACATGTTTTTTGTCGATGGCCTTGGCCATTGGGATATTGCTTTGTACTGTCGTCGAAGTAGGATCCCGTCGTAGTTCGACCTTGTCGATGGACTTGGCCTTTGCTTGGAGATTTAATCGTGTTCCCGTAGGAAGACGTGTTGATTTTGTTCATGCAATAGATATTTAATTGTATACTTGTAAGGATCGCATGTCGACTAATGGAGGTTTGATTCTGCACATACAATGGAGATTTGATTCTATACATACAATGGAGATTCGATTCTGTACGCACAATGGAGATTTGATTACACACAATGGAGATTTGATTCTGCACATGCAATGGAGATTTGATTCTGTTCATACAACGAAGACGATTATCTATATCTAGTTCCTTCATTACTTCGCCCCGAAGACCATGTCGACAGGTCGGGGTAATGAACAGAACTCCGATCCTCGAGGCGCCTCCCTTGCCGCCTCATTAAAAACCTCCCTGGGAAAACCCGATTGGGACAAAACCCGGGTGAGGGAAAAAGAGTACGACTCAAGTGACGCCTTCTTTTAGAAGTGGAAGTACTTGAGGTGAACGACATTCCAGTTGTTTTGGAGTAGTATTCCTTCCATTGTTTCTAACTGGAATGCTCCTTTGTTTGTTGTGGCTGTGATTTTGTACGGTCCGTCCCAATTTGTTCCTAGTTTTCCCTCATTAGGGTCTTTCGCTGCTTGTGTTTTGGCCTTGAGGACGTAATCTCCGACTTTGAGCGGTCGCACCTTGGCACTCTTGTTATAGTACTTTTCCACTTGCTGCTTCTGGGCTACCATTCTTATGTGGGCCATGTCTCTCCGTTCTTCAACTTCATCTAGATCTTGTAGCCTATTTTCGTCGTTGCTTGGTCCGCTCTCGTTGGAGTATCTCAAACTGGGTTCTCCGACTTCGACGGGTATAACAACGTCAGTAGACCAGTGAATATGGCGTCTCACCTGTGCTGGTTTTTGGCGTAGTGCGGTATGCCCATAATACTTCTGGTAGTAGTTCAGGCCATAACTCTTTAGCATCCTCAAGCTTCTTTTTCAATATATTCAGTATTACTTTATTGGAGGATTCGGCTTGACCATTGGCGGCAGGGTGATATGGCGTGGAGAGTATTCGTTTGATACGCCATTTCTCGAAGAATTCAGTCGTTCTCTTTCCGACGAACTGAGGCCCATTGTCGCAGCTAATTTCTTTGGGGATGCCAAAACGGCATGTTACGTTTTTTCCATATGAACGCGATGACCTCTTGCTCACGTATCTGAGTGTATGCACCTGCTTCCACCCATTTAGAAAAGTAATCAGTTAAAACCAAAAGGAAACGTACCTTACCTCATCCTACTAGAAGCGTGCCGACTATGTCCATTCCCCACTTTATGAATGGCCATGGCGAAGTGACGAAATGAAGGAGTTCCCCTGCTTGATGTATCATAGGGGCGTATTTTTTACACTGTTTATATCTCCTGACATAATCTGCGGCTTCTTTTTCATGGTGAGCCAGTAGTATCCGGCACGGATGAGACATCGGACGAGGGTGCGGTTCCCTGTGTGGGTGTCGCAATGCCCTTCGTGTACTTCTTCCAGTACGGGCCTTGTTTGATTTGGCCCAAGAAATTTGGCTAGGGGGCCATCGTTCTTTTGTAGAGGTCACCGTTGACGAGGCTGTATCGGGCTGCCTATACCCGGAGTTTTTTTGCTTCTTTTTTATCTTGCGGGAGCATTCCATCCTGCAAATATGCTACGAGGTGGTTACGCCAGTCCCAAGTTAAATTTATAGAAATTACCTCGACGTGGTCAATTGCAGAATGGAGGAGAGTGACCATGTTTTCTTTGTTGATATTTTTGGTAGTCGCGGCTAGTTTGGCGAGGCCATCTGCTTCGATATTCTGCGCCCTGGGTATTTCGTCAAGGCGGCATTCGTCGAATTCTGGTAGTAGTTTGTGAATTTATGACTGGTACTTTTGTAGTCTCTGTTCTTTGATTTGGAAAGTCCCGATGACTTGGTTCATCACGAGTTGAGAGTCGCAATGGAGGACGAGTCGTCGAGCGCCATATTTGAGGGCTAACTTCAAACCTGCAATCACAGCTTCATAATCGGTCTCGTTGTTAGTCGTGTCGGGACATCGTATGGACTAGCGAATAACTTTGCCTGTAGGGAATTCGAGGACGAGTCCCAGTCCTGATACCGAGGCATTAAAGCCACCGTCAGTGTAGAGGACCCAGAGTTTGGTATGCGAAGTTCTTCCTGTTCTACCTCGGGCAATATTTCCATGCTGAAATCAACGACGAAGTCGGCGAGCACCTACGACTTAATGGCAGTTCGCGGTTGGTATGTTATGTCGTGCTGGCTTAGTTATGGCCCACTTGGCTAGTCTACCCGATAGTTCGGGTTTGTGTAGGATACCTCTTAGGGGGAAGGTTGTTACCACCTTTATGGGGTGACATTGAAAGTACAGTCTAAACTTCCGTGAAGCTACGACCAATGCCAGTGCTAGTTTTTCAAGGTGAGGGTACCTTGTTTCAGCATCGATTAAGGTTTTGCTGATATAGTAAATCGAAGAATGCGTACCTTTATTTTCACGGACCAAGAATGCGCTCACCGCAACTTCGAAAACTGCCAGATACACAACCAAACATTCACCCGGGTCCGCTTTGACAAGTAGTGATGGCGAGGATAGGGACGTTTTTAGTTTTCTCAGGGCGTCAATGCACACTTTGTTCCATTGAAACCCATGATCCTTCCTTAGTACATTGAAGAATTTGTGGCATCTGTCCGAGGATCGTGAAATGAATCTTGATAGGGCGTCTATTCGCCCTGTTAATTTCTGCACCTGCTTTTTGCTGGTCAGTGTCTTCGGTATTTCATCGATGGCCCTGATTTGATTCGAGTTGACCTCGATTCCCCTTTGTGACACCATGAAACCAAGGAACTTTCCTGAAGTTATGCCGAAGGCGCATTTTTTGGGATTCAGTTTCATCCCGTACGGCTTTAATATATCGAAGGATTCCTTAAGATGACCGATGTGATCCTCTTTCTTTGTCGACATCACTATCATATCGTCAATGTAAACCTCCATGGTCTTACCAAGTTGTTCTTTGAACATTTTGGTCACTAACCTTTGATACGTGGCCCCTACATTCTTGAGCCTAAACAGCATCACCTTATAGCAGTACGTTCCTTGATGAGTGATGAAAGTGGTCTTTTCTTGATCTTCTTCGACCATTAGAATTTGGTTATAGCCGGAGTAGGCGTCTAAGAAGCCTAGCAGTTCGTGCCCCGCTGTTGCATTGATAAGTTGGTCGATGTGAGGTAATGGAAAAGAGTCCTTCGGGCATGTTTTGTTTAGATCGGTGAAGTCAACACACATTTGCCATTTCTCGTTCTTCTTTTTGACCATGACCATATTGGCGACCCATTGGGGGTATTTTGATTCTCTAATAGAATCGTTGGCGAGTAATTTGTCAACCTCCTCGCTGACCGCCTCATTGATTGCGACATTGAATTTCTCCTTATTTACCGTACCGACGGATGAAGTGGATTGACATTCAGCCTGTGTGTGACGATATCCCTTGGGATTCCTGGCATATTTGAGTTGGAGAAAGAAAACAAGTCAGAGTATTTAGTTAAAAACTCACGATACTTACCGGGCTCCGAGAGGTTGTGTCCAATATAAGCCTTTTTGTGCTATTGGTGTTATCCAATTGGAAGGGATTGAGATCTTCTATGGTTGCCTTGCAAGCCTCTACAATGTCCGGGTCTTTGATGACCTCTGCTTGTACGTTGGGTTTGGTTCCCGACATGGCCGATTGCTATGCTTCCGTACTTGCCCCCTTCAGTTGTTTGGTGTGTGTAAAATCTTGGGCGATCCGATAGAATTCTTTGGCGATACGTGGCTCACCTCGGATGCTGAATATCCCCCATGGGGTGGGAAATTTGATTACTTGATAGAAGCTTGAAGTGACGGTTCGCATAGCCTGTATCCATGGTCGTCCTATGATGGCGTTATAGGCCGTTTCCTGGTTCATGACGTGGAATGTCGTTTCCAGGGTAACCTCTCCTGCCAGGACAAGTAGCACTATTTCCCCAGATGTCCACTCTACTGCATTATTAAAACCTGTTAGTGTTATGCAGCGCGATATTATTTTATCCTCGAGTCTCATCTGCATGAGAACTCGCGGGTGAATAATACATGCGCCTCTTCCATCATCCACCATTATTCTTTTTACATCGGTATCCGCGATGTGTAATGTTATAACCAAAGCATCATAGTGAGGGAAAGACAAACCATCGGCATCCGACTTATCGAAGATGATACTGTCTTCGAGGTCGTCATACTGTTTGTGTGCAACTGTCCGTTTGAGTTTATGTGTGGTGGTGAATTTTACATGGTTGATCACTGCATCATCGCCGCTGCCAATGATCATTTGTATGGTACGAGCCGGTGATGGTAGCTTTGGCGGTCCTTGAGGTTAATCGCGCCCTCGAGCGAAGTTGGCCCGTCCTTTATCGCTTAGTAGTTCTTTCAGATACCCCTGGTTTAACATCCTCACTACTTCTTGTCGTATACCTATGCAATCTTCGGTCTTGTGTCCTCTCTCTTGGTGGAATTCACACAGGACGTTCGACCTCCTGGTACTTGGATTCGATTTCATCTTTTGTGGCCATTGCACCTTTGTGCCTAGTTTTTCCAGTGCGTACACTATCTCTAAGGGGGAAACACAAAAGTTATTAGCAGATAGTAGTGAATGCATACCTCTTTCGTTGTGAAGGGGTGCAGTGTGTCGGGGCGCGACATACGCGTGTCGTGGAGGGGGTGGATTGATATAGGGTTGATGCCTTTCTCGATTGAAACGTGGTAATTGATCCCTTCGCTCGTCGTTACGTCGATCTCTCCTTTGCTCGGTCTGTACTAACATTAATCGCTAAAGCGGGCTGTTCAAGTCATCCTCGTCTGCCCTCACTTCGGGGCAATAGGCGTTGTGGATATCTTCCCATGTGGTGGGGGGTAATTCATGAGTCTACTGAGTAGTGTTTTGGCTGCCTTTGATCCGTTCTTGTTTAGCCCATTTTGAAAGGCTGCTACTGCCAACCCTTCTGACACATTCGGTAGGCTCATCCTTACTTGTTGAATCGGGCTAGGAAATCCCGAAGTCGCTCGCATGTTGTTTGCCTGACGACGAAGATATCATCAACCCTAGCCTCGGCCTTCTTCGCTCCCGCATGAGTGGTAGCGAATTTATATGCCATTTCCTTGAACGTCGATATCGATCGTGCTGGTAGTTGGGAATACCATGTCAATGCTCCCCCTGTCAGAGTTTCTCCAAACTTTTTCAGCAGTACAGACGGTACCTGTTCTTTTGATAGACCATTACCTTTCACTGCGGTAACGTAATGGATTAAGTGATCCTCCGGGTCCGTAGTCCCATCGTATATTTTCAGGTAGGGAGGCATTTTGAAGGTCTTTGGAATAGAATGGGGAGTTTCCCTTTCACTATATGGTTGTTCGACGAATCGACCCACATCGCGTTTTGGTAATAACTTCAGAGCGCCTGGTATTTTATCAACCCTCTCCTGGTGTTCTTTCATCTGGTCGCGGAGTGTTCTGTTCTCACTTTCCATCTCTTCCATTTTCTTTAAGATGGTCATGAGTGTATCATTGCCCGTATTGGTAATAGTACGGGTGTTACCTGTTCGTGTGGCGTCTGGCTCATCGGCAGCAACTGCGGTTTCTGCGGGTGAGGTATCTTCGATATCTCTCTGACTATGTTTCTCGAGCATGTTGCTCAAGGTACTTGTCAGCCATTCTTCTAGTAGCTTTTTGACGCCCGGCGGCATTTTTCCTGCCGCGGATGTTGAGGTTCCCCTCTCTCGCAAGATCATTAGATCTCTGTGCGGAGAAGGCAAGATCTCCCCCTCCGGTGTAACACTTGGTGTTGCATTCTCATTGTCTTCTTCACTAGCTTTGTTGAGGGAATTCAGTAGGTTGTTCGTGACATCTACTACTGCCTTTAACCTCGCTTCTCCCTTTCCCGCCATTGCTTGTTGTAAGCACGTGATTTTTGCCCTATATGAGAATTACTCCCAAAAATTCAAAATAAAATGATTTTTCTTGGTGTGCAATTTTGTGATATTTTGTGATATTTTGAATAATTATTTGTATTTTTTTGTGCATGTTTATTTGTTAAATTAATAAAAATATACAAAAATATGTCGCATTTTGCATGTAGGATTTAATTCTACAATTGTTAGTAATTGAGTTTGTTTACAAAAAATGAAAATTACAAAAATAGACATCTTTTGCATTTTTAGCATTTAATGTCCAAATATACAATTTTATGCTTAATTATTACTTAATTGTGCGTTAATTGTTATTGGGAGTTAATTTGCGCTTTTATAACTTAATTTAGTTCTTAATAATAATTTTAAGTACTTTTATAATTTAGTTTTAGAAAATAAAAGGAGAAAAAATAACAAAAATACAAAGAAAAATCGGATTGGGCCACTTCTTCAAATTTCAACCTCAGGCCCAAATAATTGCCCAATCTTCTCCATGACCCAGTCCACTACAGACCGGGTCGACCCGGTCCGCCCCATTAACGCAACAACCCCTCTTCATTTTTCATCCAACACAAAACAAAACAAAACAAAAAAACCAAAAAACCCTAAAAAAGACCTAAGCTTACCCGCCCCCCTCCATCTTCTTCCTCTCCAAAACTTTCATCCCAAGCCAACCATGGCTACCTCCCCTTCCACACGAGCATCTCCCATGGCTGCCTCCCCATACACAACAAAACACGCACACACGCAGCAGCCCATCCATGGCTACTGCTTCTTCGTCTTCCTCGTCGCACAACTCGCCATGGCTCGTCGACGCTGCTCCGCCTCCTTCGATGAACAGCTGCTCCCAGCCAAACGACCCTACTGTACAATGTGCACGTCGAGCAGCTTGAGGCCAAAACAAGCCTCAGCTGCTGCTGTTCTTCTTCGTCTTCTTCAGCTTGAGCGTCGCCATGGAAGCTGTCTCCGAGCTGCTACTTCTGCTTCGCATCCATGGCGTCCAAACGTGCTGCTGCTACTTCCCGTTCCACCTTCTTCTTCACTCCCGACTGCTGCTACTTTTGTTTCAACCTCGCCGTCCAACTGCTGCCTCACTTCGTCTTCTTCACTTCTGCCTCGCGCACATGGACGAGCTTTGGTCGATGTCGTCATCATCGTTTGGTCGAGCTCGTCGTTGAGTTCGTCGTTGAGTCCGTACAGATTCATTCCCATTCGAGGTTCGTCAAAACAGTCCGTACATATTTCTTTCGATCCGGTTAATAGATTTTGTGTTTTATGTTTGTCCGTATTTCTTTTTGATATTTCTCGAATCTAAAATCGTTAGAAATGATTTTTTGTTTTGTTCATGTTCATGTGTTCCTGTTAAATTAATTTTTTCAGATTTCAAATGAAAGATTAATTAATTGTTTTTCATGTTATTTCATGTTTGTATTATTGTTTGTATAAATATTCGTTAGTCTAATGTTTGTTGGATTCAAATTGAAATTTAATTAATTATTTCTTCAATTTGTTTCATGTTGTTATGTATTTTCCAGAAATTAATAATGTTGTTTGAGTCATGTGAATCAGTCATGTTTGTTGCTTAAAAATAGATTTAATTCATGTTCGTCTTGGTTTGAAGTTCATGTTTAAATCCAGTGATTTAATGTGAGTTTATGTTTGTTTGTGATTTGTTGATTTAATTGGAATCATGCATTGTTGTCTCTTTGTTCATCCATTGATGGTCTAAATTAACCAGGATTGGTTCCCGATATGGTTAATTTATTTCCATCAATTTGGAGTTGTGTTGTTCATCGTATTCATATGATTTGTTGTTGAAGATTGTTGAGAAATTGGTCATCTTGACTATATTTTGGTTGAGTTATGATTAATTGAGTGTTTAGAGCTGATGGGGGTAATTTGGTAAATTGCAATCCGTTCAGGGGTAAAATGGTAATTGCAATAAGGTCGGAGGGGTAGTTTGGTAATTGAACATTATTTTGATTCTTTATGTTAAGCATGTGGGACAAATATAATGGGGTGGGTTTTTGATGTATTTGTTTAATATAATGGGGGACAAGACAAAACATAATGGGGATGAATCTTGTACTTGTTTAATGTAGGCATGAGGGACATATGGTAATGGGTTGGGAATGTGGTATTTTAATGAAGGCATGGGGGACAAGGTTTAAAATATAGAAAACATTAATAAGTGGGGCAAAGCATGCCATTGCGGGAATAATTTGGGGTTGGGAATTGAAGACTTGTCTTGCTATATATAGAGTCATTTCTTGACATTAAAGGAGGACTAGACTGGAGAGGAAAAAAACTAGACTTGAGAAAAAAGAAAAAAAAAGACTTAGAGAGGGAGAGGATTATTATTTGGGGGATAATTTTTTAGAGTAATACTTTCTGAAAATCTGAAGAAGTGTGGTAAAGTGTTGAAGAAGAGAAAGACAACTTGAACTTCTACTTAAATAAATTCTGTTTGTCTTTTCTCGGGTGTTATTCAAAATCAGTAATCTACTGCATCTTGTATCCATCTCTCTTCTGCTTTGACTGTGATTGCACTTTGGTATTGCTGATTTTTTCAATCCGTTGCTGGGTTATTCTACTGGTTATTACTGGTTTGCGGTGTTGCTGAACCTGCTGTTGTTGTGTTATTATTGATGCTGACTTCTCCTTCTTTTGTTCTTGTACTGCCATTTCCAGGTACACATTTGTATACTCTCGGATTGAAGAGAAATGAAATATTAATCAGGCTTTGTTCCTGTTGAATCCCTCCTATTTAGATTTGTGTTTGAATATAATTTTCCTTTCTTTGTATAAAGATGTAGTTGATTGATTAAATGAGTAATGATGTCGCATATGTATAACTTCTTCATCTAATAACGTTAGTTCAAATTAATCAAAGAATAGTTAATCTGTTTTGATATTATGGTGTGTCAATCTCACGTTTTAGTATTATTGAATAATAGAATATAGAATGAAAGCAGTTTTTCTTTGTACAAACTCGGTCGCAACTTTCCATTCGCATTAGCCGTAAACTAGTAACTAATAAGTTACGTTTTAGCATGTAACTAATTAAGAGATTTTCTTTTATTTTAGAGATGAACTTAATAGAAAATATAGTCACTGTAGGTTTATCCTTTTAAATAAAAATGGGACGAACCTCGACAAACAAAAATGCACAAGCTGCGGGGCCCTCTAAATGTATATATTAAAATACTTAGAATTCGGGACAGGCCGTTTAGCGAATTTTACGGCTTTCCCAAAATAACAATACGCTAGTCGCTTTAGGCGCACCTTTAATAATTTAACCTTCTTAAACACGGGTGCACATTGATGTGACCCAAATCCAAATCTCAACGGAGTCAAAATGTGTCGACGACCACGGGTGCATTGATTGTGACGTGGTTCGAGATGCATTTTCATGACGTTGCAATTCTATAAAAATAAATGATAATTATAAAAGCGGTTTATACTTAATAAAAGCATGTAAGTCATAACATGTATTTAAATCAGATATTTAGCCTTTATAACAATTTAAGCGACCGTGCTAGAACCACGGGATTCGAGGGTGCCTAACACCTTCCCTCGGGTCAACAGATTCCTTACTTACAATTTCTGGTTCGCAGACTTCATTTGGAAAAGTCGAAAATTTCCTCGATTTGGGATTCAAGATAAACCGGTGACTTGGGACACCAAAAACCAAACCTTTCCCAAGTGGCGACTCTGAATTAAATAAATAATCCCATTTTAAATATTGTCACTTAAATTGGAAAAACTCCCTCGCGCATTTAACCCTTCGGGGCGGGCGCGCAAAAAGGAGGTGTGACAGCTCTGGCGACTCTGCTGGGGAAATGTTAACCCAGAACCACTGGTTCAGGGTTCAAGAATTCGAGCTTAGAATAATTGTTATATTTGGCTTTATTATCTGATCTTTATTACATGTTTTTGCATAACGTGTTAAATGTTGTCTTTTACCGCTTTGATATTATCTGAACTGTATATAAACTGTGCCGAAACCCTTCTCTTCTTACCTCCGGGGAGAAGCTCGCTGGTCGAGACTCCCTATTCTGTTAGTGTCAATACCTGAAATAAGAAAGAGGTCGGACAAGTTACAAAGCCGGACGATCTCGCGGGTCCCCGGTACGTAGCCCCTCCTTGACTCGAGTTGTCCGCTCGGGTACACAGTCTAGAACAAATACCCAGGTTACGAACCTAGAATAACTTGACTTCATGCCGGATCCCTAGTAGGAACGCTTATTTGCATCATGTTGCATTTGACTTAGGGGACTCAACACAGGGGTTGGGTCCGTCTAGGATTAGCAACCTGAAATGAAAAGACCATCCTGTTGCATCCTATTTGTTTCCGTGCATTTATTTGTCTCGGACATGCATGCTGCCTGACTTTGGAGTATTTGAAAAATATAAACAAAAAAAAACAGTGTATAGGGCTAATTTTCTACTTGAAAAATAGCAATGCCCAATTACTGTCAGAACTCTGCCAAAATTTTACGATAATAAAAAGGGAAAATGTTTTGTTTTCAAAAATTTGCTTTACTAAGAAAAAGAAAAACAAAAATATAGAAATATAGTCTTTTATTTTTGGAAAGTTGTTTGTTGAAAAGGAAAGAATTTTGTTCTAAAATAATTCGGTTAATTTGACCGAACGACGCGGGTCTGATTCTCACCGGATGTGAGATACGTAGGCAAACCTCATCGGTTCCGGCCCCAATTTTCAAAAATAAAAAAAATATATATTTTCCTTTAGTTCTTTCTTTATAAATCTTTCTTTAGAAAATACAAAAAAAAAAAGAAATAAAAAATAATATAGAAGTTTTCTTTAAACTCAAATAAAAAAGTTTCCTTCTTTCCGTCTCTCTTTGCTTTAAAAATAAGAATTAAAAATCAGCAACAAAAATCCAAAAAATACTCTTTGCTTTTAGTCTCTCTTTTGTAAATGTCCATAAAAAAAGAAAATATTTGAAAATTTGAATTCCAAAATTTTAGGGCTTTTCTTTAGAAGTGCTTTTGTAAATAAATAAAACTCAGAAATTCCACATCATTTTCTTAAAAGTCCCTCTTTCAAAAATTCAAGAGGCAACATCATAAATCAAAAAATATACATTCTTTCTTCCGTAGAAAAGGTGAAACAAATAAAAAAAAAATCAACCAAACATATTTTCTTCTTTTGTTTTAAAAAAGAAATAATAAAAACAAAAAAAAAATTCCAAGGTTCAAGTCAAAAGCAAATAAATTTTTTTAGAAGTCTTTCTTTAAAAAATAAAACAAAAATCAAAATAAAAAAAAATTCTTTCTTCTTTTAAAGCTTTTCTTTCAAAAAATTCCAAAAAACGGGGGTTAGTTTAGTTACTCCATTTTCGATGCCCGAACTACGCGGGTTTGATTCTCACTAGATGTGATATACGTAGGCAACCCTCATCGGGTTCAACCCCACCTTTCGCTAAAATAGCCAAAAATCAATAAATAAATAAAACTTGTCAAATTTTAAATTTTGCCATAAATAAGTTGGATGGTGTCCAACCTTCTCTTTCGCTAAAAATAGCCAAAAATATATGTCAAATTTTAAATCTGTCATAAATAAGTCAGGTGATGTTGTTTTGTCATAAATAGCTGAATGTTCCCGAAAGGGACGCCGGAAGGCTGACTTTGCATAAACAGCCACCTTTGGGTCATTTTTAAGGTTTGATCCAGTTGACCCACACAGCCTTAAAATCTTCGTCACCGAGGCGTTGAAAGTCCGTGTTGGCAATATTGAGTTTTTTAATTTGAAAAAACGATAAAAAGAGTCATAAATAAGTCAGGTGATGCTGTTTTGTCATAAATAGCCGAATGTTCCCGAAAGGGATGCCGGAAGGCTGACTTTGCATAAACAACCACCTTTGGGTCTTGTTTAGTATTTTTTGTCCAGTTGACCCACACAGCCTTAAAAACCTTCGCCCCGAGGCGCTGAAGGGCCGTGTTTGCAACACCAGGTTTTTACTGTAATTTGAAAAAAAAAACAAAAAAAAAAAGAGTCAGCGGTCGGGTGAATACCGTTCGAATTTTGTCATAATAAGCCGAGCCAGCTTCGGTCGCGTCTTAAACCGTTCTTGCCGAAGTAGCCTTAGAGTATCTTTCAGTTGTCGAAAGGTTATTTTCGTAAAAGAACGGACAAGTTTGTAAAATGATCCTCCCCGGCCTCAAAATTCATGTGAAATTTGGAAGGGGCCACGTTTGCAAAAAATAACCGTTCGGTTGCATTTTGTGAGTGTTGAAACCCAATTTTTTTTATTACCAAGAAAAAAAAATGTTTCATTGCTTTTACCTTTCATTCGGCCCGAACTACGCAAGATCTGATTCATGCGGGGTCATGATACGTAGGCAATCTCCATCGGATTCGATCATAGCTATAAAATAAATTGAAAAAAAAAACTGAAAGAAAAGGAAAAAGAAAGTCGAGTGAAAAAAAAAGGAAAAAAAAAGAAAAAAAGAGAGTGCAAAAATAAAAGAGCGGCAAAAACAAGATCAAGAGTGATTAAAGAGAGGCAAGAATAAAAGAAAAGAGGTACATAATGAAGAGGGCTAGTTTAGGGTCGGGATGAAACATGCAACCCGTTTAAACAAATGGTAAAAGCGTTTAACTGTTTAGGTGCATTGCATCCCATCGTGCGATTTCCTATATGTTAAATGCTTCAAAACTAACAAGGTTGTGTGTGTGAGTAAATTAGCCAGGTTCTGTTCAGGTGATTGGTTTTGTTGGTATGCAGTGATAAGCAGCCTTGCACGCGGCCACAACATTATACACAAAACTGAGCTCCACCTCCCAGAAACGCCCATCCTTACCAAGCTCCATATAGTCCCTCTATCAAATGTTCATCAGTACAATCCTCACCCAAGAGAGTCTTTCAAAAGGAATCAGTTCACCTCTATTGGTGAATCATACTCAGGCTTGTTCCAAAAGCTAGTCAGGCGAAGTCTGTTGCAGCCAGTGGACCCAAAACGGCCAAACACCGAGTCGCCCCTCCCTGCATCGAGCTGATACTAGATGTGAATGCCACTCTGGAGCAGTGGGGCACGGTACAAAGGACTGTTGGTCATTGGACCCTCAAAATGGCAGTTGAGGACTTGATTGAAGCTGAAAGAATCGTTCCCCGGGACGAAAAGGTTCCTAATATGATGAACATTCCCCTGCCTACTCTCACAAATGGGCCAATAGATGGAATGATCTGTGAAGCTGAGGAATTTGATCCGGCAGTGAAGGCTATTGCAGCCATTGCCGAGACAGAAGAAAAGCCAAAAAAAACGATTGTCAAGCCTGAAAATTCCCCATCAGATGGGAGTCTCGGTAGCCAGTCTTGCTATCCTTTCTGCATCTGGATTGTCTCAGGGTGTGATCCAGATGTTTTACTTTATTGTCTTACTTTCCAACGTAAACCCTTCTATCTTCAAAAAATAAAAACAAAAAAAAAATCATCAAAAAAAAATGAAAAAAAATCAAATGAAATTGATATTTCATTTTCCCGGAATGTCTCTTTTCTTAAAATCTTGTCAATCTTCTCATTCTCTTTTAGTTCTATTAAACGCAGATTTCAATAATATGACATGCTTGCGGACTTCATGCCCGGATCTTAAAACTCTGTCAGACCTCGAAATAATGAATCAAGAATTGGGTCGCAATGAAGAATAACTTAAGGAAACAAGACAAAGAGTTGGAACAACTGAAGGAAAATTGATTCCCGAAATTGGAAAGGTCCATATATTACAACAAGAGTACTGCCAAAAAGAGTGCGTTGTACTTGGGACACATCGAAGGAAATGTTCTTGAAATAACTGTCAATGCAAATGCAGTCAAAAGGTACTATGTTGGATCCTTTATATAATAAAATCTTTTCCGGTTGAGATGATGAAGGCTTTCATTCTCGCTACCCAAACACTATCAACCCTTCGCAAAACCCATTTGAGTTGGTTACTCTTCTTTGATTACCCTCTTTGGAACCTGAAAATATTATTGAAAATAAAATGAAAAAAAAAATTGAAATGAAAAGAAAAATGAAAAAAAGAAGAAGAAAGAATTGGAAAAATAAGAAAATATATATACAAAAAAAAAGAGCAAAAAAAAAAAAAAAAAAAAAATCCAAAAACAAAAGTTGCCTGAACTACGTTTGACTTGATTCCGACAGGATACGTAGGCAACCTCTCCTTGGGGTTCAGTCACACCAAAACAAAAATCCAAGAAGTCCCTCAAAAGTGAAACTGGGGCAGAAGTTATAATGGTTCGGCAATGATCCCGCCCAAAAGGTTCCAAAATTGTAGTTCAATCCAAATTCTTTTTACCCCAAACCTTGTTCAAGTCCTTCTGATCAATCGGCAAAGCGGTTCAAAATGGGAGGATGGAGTTATTTGGACCTGATACAACAAAATGAGAAGAATAAAATGAGAGAGTCTTATTGGTGAAAACTCACACGGACACCGTAAGACGACAGTAATCAGAGAAAATCAAATGAGAAGTCTTGTTAGTGAACACCCACACGAGCACTATAAGGAGATGGTAAGAAATGAAATGAAAATGCCAGCTCGTGAAAACCCGCAAAGGGCGCCCATGATCGAAAATGAGATCCTCACAACCACTGTCATCAACAGAGTCCTAGCAAGGTTTCTCGATATTCAAAGCAAAGTTGTGATAAATTTTTGGGAGTCAGACAGTTTACACAGATCAGGCATCCAGTCCAAAAGGCATGTCATGTTCATTGAAGTCCGCATGTACTCCGGATAAGTCCTTCTCTCCTTTCCCCGAAAGGGACACTTCTAGTTTTAAACTCTCTCCATTCAATTATTTGTTTCTCTTTGAATCCCTTTTGGTCTAACACTGTTCCAAAACCAAGACAAAGAAAGGATGGCAAGACTGATTTACAGGGCTTTCGTTGGATACACGCTAATGTGCAAAGGGCACCCAGCCTCAGCAGGGGGCATCAAGACGACCTCGACTGGTCATGGCAGCCTATAAAGGCAATTGAAGTTGAAAGGTTTGAGTTTCACATGGTTAATCGCCTCCACGAAGTTTTAAAAAAAAAAACCAACGCGATTCCCCAAAGAAGTCCTACAAAGGTAAGGATAAGTTGGAGAGGTTAAGTCCCACGCGATTAGCCACTGCAGTTTAGGTTTGAGGATCAAAAATCCCGGACACAAAAAAAAAAACAATCCCCACAAAGCCTCCCCTTGTAAAAATTCCCCAGCAAGCTTGCCCCAACAAATCCCCAGCAAGTCCGTTCTGTACAAATCCCCACAAAGTCTCCCCTTGTACAATCCCTCATAGAGTCTCCCCAATATATATATATAAAAAAAAATCACCACTGAGTTGGCTTCGTAAAGATTCCCCGAGCAGAATGGGATGGAAGAACCAAAGCCTTACACAAATCCGGAAATGCGAGTCTGATCAGTCTAAAACAAGTCGCCTGTGAATCCAATCAATGGCGAAGTTCTCAAACAGGAATTAGCCCAAGACCAAGCAATTGGAACGATCAAGGCCACCGAATCAACCACCGTTTTCAAACTGACAATTTGTCTTTGTTTAGACAGGTGCAACCCAAAGCAACCATGCAAGAGGCAGGTATAGCCCGAAAGAAATGAAGCGCGCGAGCGTTGAAACAGCTTTGCAGCGGGAAAACGACCAAAAGTAAGTTTCCCCGGAATTCTTTCATGCATTTTAAATAAAAACAAAAATTATATATATAAAGGAAAACCAAAGAAAAGAAAGAAGACAAGGAATAAAAATGAATATCCCAAAAGAAAAACAAATCACGATAGCATAGGACCTCATTCCTCGACCCTCCCGGCATGATCCGATGAATCCTCCCGGCATAACCCGATGAATCTCTTCGGCATAACCCGATGAATCTCTTCGGCATAACCCGATGAATCCTCCCGGCATAACCCGATGAATCTTTTCGGCATAACCCGATAAATCTTCCCGGCATAACCCGATGAATCCTCCCGGCATAACCCGATGAATCCTCCCGGCATAACCCGATGAATCCTCCCGGCATAACCCGATGAATCCTCCCGGCATAACTCGATAAATCTCTTCGGCATAACCCGATGAATCTTTTCGGCATAACCCGATGTATCCTCCCGGCATAACCCGATGAATCCTCCCGGCATAACCCGATGAATCTTTCGGCATAACCCGATAAATCTTCCCGGCATGATCTGATGAATTTTCCGGCATAACCCGATGAATCCTCCTTGCATAACCCGATGAATCCTCCCGGCATAACCCGATGAATCTCTTCGGCATAACCCGATGAATCTTTTCGGCATAACCCGATAAATCTTCCCGGCATGTTCCGATGAATCTTCCGGCATGATCCGATGAATCTTCCCGCATAACCCGATGAACCCTCCGGCATAACCGACGAATCTTTCCGGCATGACCCGATGATTCCCCCGGCATAACCCGAGAACTCTTTCCAGTCAGTCAGCATTAGGGTTTTAAACCCTAAACTGAACTTTTCATTTAGTCAGCATTAGGGTTTTAAACCCTAAACTGAACTTTTTCCTTTAGTCAGCATTAGGGTTTTAAACCCTAAACTGAACTTTTTCCTTTGGTCAGCATTAGGGTTTTAAACCCTAAACTGAACTTTTCCATTCAGTCAGCATTAGGGTTTTAAACCCTAAACTTAACTTTTTCATTTAGTCAGCATCAGGGTTTTAAACCCTGAACTGAACTCTTTCCTTTAGTCAGCATTAGGGTTTTAAAACCTAAACTGAACTTTTCCTTTAGTCAGCATTAGGGTTTTAAACCCTAAACTGAACTCTTTTCCATTCGGTCAGCATCAGGGTTTTAAAACCTGAACTGAACTTTTTCCTTTAGTCAGCATTAGGGTTTTAAACCCTAAACTGAATTTTTCCTTTAGTCAGCATTAGGGTTTTAAACCCTAAACTGAACTCTTTTCCATTCGGTCAGCATCAGGGTTTTAAACCCTGAACTGAACTCTTTCCTTTAGTCAGCATTAGGGTTTTAAACCCTAAACTGAATTTTTCCTTTAGTCAGCATTAGGGTTTTAAACCCTAAACTGAACTTTTTCCATTCAGTCAGCATTAGGGTTTTAAACCCTAAACTGAACTTTTCCTTTAGTCAGCATTAGGGTTTTAAACCCTAAACTGAACTCTTTTCCATTCGGTCAGCATCAGGGTTTTAAACCCTGAACTGAACTCTTTCCTTTAGTCAGCATTAGGGTTTTGAACCCTAAATTGAACTTTTTCCATTCAGACAACATTAGAGTTTTAAACCCTAAACTGAACTTTTTTCTTTGGTCAGCGTTAGGGTTTTAAACCCTAAACTGAACTTTTCCATTCAGTCAGCATTAGGGTTTTAAACCCTAAACCGAACTTTCCATTTAGTCAGCATTAGGGTTTTAAACCCTAAACTGAACTCTTTTCCATGTAGTCAGGATTAGGGTTTTAAACCCTAAACTGAACTTTTCCCTTTAATCAGGATTAGGGTTTTAAACCCTAAACTGAACTTTTCCCTTTAATCAGGATTAGGGTTTTAAACCCTAAACTGAACTTTTCCCTTTAATCAGGATTAGGGTTTTAAACCCTAAACTGAACTTTTCCCTTTAATCAGCATTAGGGTTTTAAACCCTAAACTGAACTTTTCCCTTTAGTCAGCATTAGGGTTTTAAACCCTAAACTGAACTTTTCCCTTTAGTCAGCATTAGGGTTTTAAACCCTAAACTGAACTTTTTCCATTTAGTCAGCATTAGGGTTTTAAACCCTAAACTGAACTTTTTCCTTTAGTCAGCATTAGGGTTTTAAACCCTAAACTGAACTTTTTCCCTTAGTCAGCATTAGGGTTTTAAACCCTAAACTGAACTCTTCCCTTTAGTCAGCATTAGGGCCCCAACCCTAAACTGAACTTTTCCCCATTTGGTCAACATTAGAGTTTCAACTCTAAACTGAGCTTCTCCCCAGCTAGTCAGCATTAGGGCTCCAACCCTGAACTGAACTATTTCCATTCCGCCAGCCTTAGGGTTCCAACCCTAAACTGAGTATTCTTACCTTGTGGCAATATCGTTGATCCAATTCCTTCATCAATGCTATGAACTTCCTGGCAAATAACTCACGAAATTTCCTAGTGAAACTGGGGCAGAAGATTTCGTTCGTTTGTTTTTTTCCCGCAGGTCTGACCTCAAGGCGCATGGATCGAGAAGACCCACGAGATGAGCCTCAACCCAGAATCAAAAAGAGAAGATGTTCCGAGATGCTTGGAAAAACGAAGGGCGGATCGCTCAAAGGTTTGATCAAGGTCCCGAATTCTACCAACCCCGTCTTACCCAGTACCGGAAATAAACAGACACCTACAACTTACAAGCATCAAGATTCAGATCGAAGTCTACAAGCAGAATCAGCTAAGACCCAGGATCAAGTCGCAAAAGAATCATAGATAGGAATCTTGTAACTAGCGTTTGGCATGCACACGTAGTTAGTTCAGTTTCAATTTTCCTTTGTTTGTAATAAAGGAGTCAGTAAGCAGCAACAGCAGCGGCAACAGCAATAACAGCAAGCATTGCAGTCCCATGGTAGTCCCAGCTACCCAAAGTTTCCCGAACTACATTAACCTGATTCCCCTTTAGCCAGGGATATGTAGGAAACCTTTGAAACAGAGGTTCGGTTAAATCTTTTTCAAAAAAAAATGCTTCACACGGAGTACTCGGATAGGCAAAAATCGCTCACTTTATCTTTGCGCGAAAACCCTTCGTGTCTTCGGGCAAAGAGGGGCAGCTGTAAGCACGTGATTTTTTCCCTATATGAGAATTACTCCCAAAAATTCAAAATAAAATAATTTTTCTTGGTGTGCAATTTTGTAATATTTTGTGATATTTTGAATAATTATTTGTATTTTTCTGTGCATGTTTATTTGTTAAATTAATAAAAATATACAAAAATATGTCGCATTTTGCATGTAGGATTTAATTCTACAATTGTTAGTAATTGAGTTTGTTTACAAAAAATGAAAATTACAAAAATAGGCATCTTTTGCATTTTTAGCATTTAATGTCCAAATATACAATTTTATGCTTAATTATTACTTAATTGTGCGTTAATTGTTATTGGAAGTTAATTTGCGCTTTTATAACTTAATTTAGTTCTTAATAATAATTTAAGTACTTTTATAATTTAGTTTAAGAAAATAAAAGAAGAAAAAATAACAAAAATACAAAGAAAAATCGGATTGGGCCACTTCTTCAAATTTCAACCTCAGGCCCAAATAATTGCCCAATCTTCTCCATGACCCAGTCCACTACAGACCGGGTTGACCCGGTCCGCCCCATTAACCCATTAACCCAACAACCCCTCTTCATTTTTCATCCAACACAAAACAAAACAAAACAAAACAAAAAAACCAAAAAACCCTAAAAAAGACCTAAGCTTACCCGCCCCCCTCCATCTTCTTCCTCTCCAAAACCTTCATCCCAAGCCAACCATGGCTACCTCCCCTTCCACACGAGCATCTCCCATGGCTGCCTCCCCATACACAACAAAACACGCACACACGCAGCAGCCCATCCATGGCTGCTGCTTCTTCGTCTTCCTCATCGCACAACTCGCCATGGCTCGTCGACGCTGCTCCGCCTCCTTCGATAAACAGCTGCTCCCAGCCAAACGACCTTACTGTACAGTGTGCACGTCGAGCAGCTTGAGGCCAAAACAAGCCTCAGCTGTTGCTGTTCTTCTTCGTCTTCTTCAGCTTGAGCGTCGCCATGGAAGCTGTCTCCAAGCTGCTGCTTCTGCTTCGCGTCCATGGCGTCCAAACGTGCTGCTGCTGCTTCCCGTTCCACCTTCTTCTTCACTCCCGGCTGCTGCTACTTCTATTTCAACCTCGCCGTCCAGCTGCTGCCTCACTTCGTCTTCTTCACTTCTGCCTCGCGCACATGGACGAGCTTTGGTCGATGTCGCCATCATCGTTTGGTCGAGCTCGTCGTTGAGTTCGTCGTTGAGTCCGAACAGATTCATTCCCATTCGAGGTTCGTCAAAAAAGTCCGTACATATTTCTTTCGATCCGGTTAATAGATTTTGAGTTTTATGTTTGTCCGTATTTCGTTTTGATATTTCTCGAATCTAAAATTGTTAGAAATGATTTTTTGTTTTGTTCATGTTCATGTGTTCTTGTTAAATTAATTTTTTCAGATTTCAAATGAAAGATTAATTAATCGTTTTTCATGTTATTTCATGTTTGTATTATTGTTTGTATAAATATTCGTTATTCTAATGTTTGTTGGATTCAAATTGAAATTTAATTAATTATTTCTTCAATTTGTTTCATGTTGTTATGTATTTTCCAGAAATTAATAATGTTGTTTGAGTCATGTGAATCCGTCATGTTTGTTGCTTAAAAATAGATTTAATTCATGTTCGTCTTGGTTTGAAGTTCACGTTTAAATCTAGTGATTTAATGTGAGTTTATGTTTGTTTGTGATTTGTTGATTTAATTGGAATCATGCATTGTTGTCTCTTTGTTCATCCATTGATGGTCTAAATTAACCAGGATTGGTTCCCGATATGGTTAATTTATTTCCATCAATTTGGAGTTGTGTTGTTCATCGTATTCATATGATTTGTTGTTGAAGATTGTTGAGAAATTGGTCATCTTGACTATATTTTGGTTGAGTTATGATTAATTGAGTGTTTAGAGCTGATGGGGGTAATTTGGTAAATTGCAATCCGTTCAGGGGTAAAATGGTAATTGCAATAAGGTCGGAGGGGTAGTTTGGTAATTGAACATTATTTTGATTCTTTATGTTAAGCATGGGGGACAAATATAATGGGGTGGATTTTTGATGTATTTGTTTAATATAATGGGGGACAAGACAAAACATAATGGGGAGAAATCTTGTACTTGTTTAATGTAGGCATGGGGGACATATGGTAATGGGTTGGGAATGTGGTATTTTAATGAAGGCATGGGGGACAAGGTTTAAAATATAGAAAACATTAATAAGTAGGGCAAAGCATGCCATTGAGGGAATAATTTGGGGTTGGGAATTGAAGACTTGTCTTGCTATATATAGAGTCATTTCTTGACATTAAAGGAGGACTAGACTGGAGAGGAAAAAAACTAGACTTAAGAAGAAGAAAAAAAGACTTAGAGAGGGAGAGGATTATTATTTGGGGGAATATTTTTGAGAGTAATACTTTCTGAAAATCTGAAGAAGTGTGGTAGAGTGTTGAAGAAGAGAAAGACAACTTGAACTTCTACTTAAATAAATTCTGTTTGTCTTTTCTCGGGTGTTATTCAAAATCAGTAAACTACTGCATCTTGTATCCATCTCTCTTCTGCTTTGACTGTGATTGCACTTTGGTATTGCTGATTTTTTCAATCCGTTGCTGGGTTATTCTACTGGTTATTACTGGTTTGCGGTGTTGCTGAATCTGCTGTTGCTGTGTTATTATTGCTGCTGACTTCTCCTTCTTTTGTTCTTGTACTGCCATTTTCAGGTACACATTTGTATACTCTCGGATTGAAGAGAAATGAAATATTACTCAGGCTTTGTTCCTGTTGAATCCCTCCTGTTTAGATTTGTGTTTGAATATAATTTTCCTTTCTTTGTATAAAGATGTAGTTGATTGATTAAATGAGTAATGATGTCGCATATGTATAACTTCTTCATCTAATAACGTTAGTTCAAATTAATCAAAGAATAGTTAATCTGTTTTGATATTATGGTGTGTCAATCTCACGTTTTAGTATTATTGAATAATAGAATATAGAATGAAAGCAGTTTTTCTTTGTACAAACTCGGTCGCAACTTTCCATTCGCATTAGCCGTAAACTAGTAACTAATAAGTTATGTTTTAGCATGTAATTAATTAAGAGATTTTCTTTTATTTTAGAGATGAACTTAATAGAAAATATAGTCACTGTAGGTTTATCCTTTTAAATAAAAATGAGACGAGCCTCGACAAACAAAAATGCACAAGTTGCGGGGCCCTCTAAATGTATATATTAAAATACTTAGAATTCGGGACAGGCCGTTTAGCGAATTTTACGGCTTTCCCAAAATAACAATACGCTAGTCGCTTTAGGCGCACCTTTAATAATTTAACCTTCTTAAACACGGGTGCACATTGATGTGACCCAAATCCAAATCTCAACGGAGTCAAAATGTGTCGACGACCACGGGTGCATTGATTGTGACGTGGTTCGAGATGCATTTTCACGACGTTGCAATTCTATAAAAATAAATGATAATTATAAAAGCGGTTTAAACTTAATAAAAGCATGTAAGTCATAACATGTATTTAAATCAGATATTTAGCCTTTATAACAATTTAAGCGACCGTGCTAGAACCACGGGATTCGAGGGTGCCTAACACCTTCCCTCGGGTCAACAGAATTCCTTACTTAGAATTTCTGGTTCGCAGACTTCATTTGGAAAAGTCTAAAATTTCCTCGATTTGGGATTCAAGATAAACCGGTGACTTGGGACACCAAAAACCAAACCTTTCCCAAGTGGCGACTCTGAATTAAATAAATAATCCCATTTCAAATATTGTCACTTAAATTGGAAAAACTCCCTCGCGCAATTAACCCTTCGGGGCGGCCGCGCAAAAAGGAGGTGTGACACTTGTTTTTATGAAGCTGAAGAAAAATGATTATTACTTTCAAGAATCTAGATGAAAACTACAATTTCGGCTATAGAAATCCCCACAGACGACGCCAAATTGTTTGACTCAAAAGATATTAGAACCTTTTTGAACAAATCAATCAATGATGAAGGGGTAAATCTTAGCTGAGACTAATAATCTCTAGAAATATTGATAGAAAAAGAGAAAGTATATTACAAGATTTATTTTTATTCGCCTATAATAATGTTTTTTCCCCAAAATCCTCTCCCTCTTCCGAGGTTATAGTCCTCTATTTATATTAGTAAAGAAACTCTACTAAATTATACAAAACAAAATACAAGGAATATTTTAAGGAATATTTCTGATGTCCCCTAATGGCTATGTATTGTTACAAGGGTCGTCCAGACTCTGGTCTATTTCAAGGTTGTCCTCTTTAGGGCGTCACTTTAAGGAGGCCTCGTCAATCGTCGTACTCGTCTTCGGTCGTGGTCGGTCAAATTTGGACCCATACAACAACCACAATCCATCTTGTAATATTTTTGTTACGTCCCACATTTTCATACGTGAGAGTACGTCGTAAGACATTGATGTAAGCTCGAAAATAAGATTATATTTGGAAACAAATAAAGTAAGTTATTCATGTTACCTTGGAGATTAAAAATATTAAATATTATAAATAACGAGTACCTAGATGGTTGGAAAGCTTAGAAGCTAAACCAATTGAAGAAAATAAGTTTTGTCGAAAGTCGACAAGTTTGGGATGCTATAACATGTACTTTGGGGTGAGACTAGGGTTCTTAACATGATAAGGAGGTTATGCTGTGAGTTATTTTAGTCGTATGATAGTCATTTGCTACATTTTGAAGGCAAGCAAGTTGTGGAACAGGAGTTGGCAAAGGTCATCACAAGTTACATTCATAAATTTGCTGAAAATTAGGTCATATGTAGCTGAGCTTTTCTCCAAATATACTTGGAATTATGGTGTGATCTACCTACCAAATTGAATATTCATGAGTCTAGTTTCTAACGCATTAAACCCTTCATCGATACGACATCGGAGTAGAGAGATATTCACGTTTTTGCAAGATCGTGCAAGTAGCTCCCAATGGGACCCACTTAGGCGGTGGTCGACCTACTTCACTTTATAAATGATTTGGACGCCTATTTTTAACTCATTTTCAACTCAACTTTGTCTCCAAACTTCTCCTAACCCTTCTAAACAGATACCACATGGATTTGAAGTGATTCCAAAGTGATTACACCATATTTCAACATCAAAACTTAGTTCTAGTGAAGAACTATTGAGGTTGTGTTGTCATTGAGGATTGTTGTGGGCTATGTTTTGCTGAAATTACTAGTTGTTTCTACTTGCTAAGGTGAGTATAATAGCCTACTAATTGTGCTTAAGCTTGCTTGTATGTTGGTTAAGTTGTTAGGATGATAAACTACAAGATAGTACTTGGATTAACTTAAGTCACTTATATGGTATTTTATTGCCATTGAGGGTTGTTGTGAGCTGAATATAACTTGTATTACGACTTGAAGTTACTGTAGGAGGTATGTGTATTGTGTTCTTGCATGTGCTTAAGGTTATCTTGATATTGATTAAGTTAAATGGATGGAGTACACATGAACTAGTGAATAAAGTTACTAATTGAAGATAGTTGGAGTTGAGGATTGTTTCCTTTATTATAAATATATGGTATAATGATGGAATCATTGATGAATGACTTCATTATCTTGTTAATAATACTGTTAAATTAATGTAAGAAGTCTATAAGGGGTGATATGAGTTATACGGATTCCAATCAGAGCTTGTCGCTCGTCGTGAAGTAGTTGTGACTTGTTGTTGTTATATGGTGTCTTGTTATTGATATTTATATGTTGGTGTATTTCTCTGGTTGTTATTGTTGGTATACGGTATTGGAGGAGGCCCTTGTTGTTGGGGAGATGCTGCTCGAATTTACGTAAATGAGCTACTAGCTTATGTTACAGACTTAGCCTTTGTTGAACACTGATTTTGAATCTCCTTATACTATGATAGATTGAGTTGACTTGTTTGAAGAGTTACTTGGAAGGTATTAAGGACTCAACAGGTTTAAGGTATGTTAAGGCACTTTCTTCTTTCTTTTGGCATGATCTAAAGTGAAATGAATACGCTATTTCATAACGGATCTACTCCTAGAAACTAAGGTTGTCCATGTTGATCTTTCCTTATAAAGTTATTCTAAGCAAGTGTGTATGATCCTTGAATCCTACTAAGGTTCATATTGAGGGTATGGATGCCCATAATTTTAATCAAAGGTGCAACGACCTTGTCACTCTAAAAGGTTTAGAACTTGATTTCATGAGTCTAGCATGCATTATATATAGTATCTATTTTACTCTACCGAGCCGCGCTATATTCGTACGACACCTACTGTGTAACCACTGATCAGTTGGGTTTACCGAGATCCACGTGGCCGGGTACGATTCTATCGAGCCTTATAATGGCTGGGTACATTTTTACCGAGTCCTCTTTGAGGCTGGATACGATATAATGATGATGATGCCCACAGAGGCGTATGTTTTTAAAAGAGTTTATATATATATATATATATATATATATGTACTATGCATTTCATGTCACTAGCCTTCAACGGCACTCAGATGTTACAGGTTGTATCTCATCTATCTCTCTTTACATTACTGTTCTTGTTTATGTTTTCTTGCCTTACATACTCGGTACTTTATTCGTACTGACGTCCCTTTTGCTTGGGGACGCTGCGTTTCATGCCCACAGGTACCGATAGACAGGTTGACATTCCTCCTAGTAGGCTATCAGCTCAGCAGAAGATGTTGGTGCACTCCACTTGCTCCGGAGTTGCCTATTTGGTCAGTATGATTTGGATATGTATTGATTGGTATGGTGGGGCCCTGTCCCGACCTTTATGATGTGTATGTACTCTTAGAGGCTTGTAGATAGATGTTATGTATATGAAAGATTGTATGGCCTTGTCGGCCTATGTTCATTGTACGAGTGTTCATTTTGGGTCTTATAGGACTGTATATCACATGTATAAGTTTGTATTACATGTTGAGTAGTCCTATGTCAAGTATTCCCTTATGTTTTATTCTAGTTATATCATGACGGCCCTTCCAGCCCATTTACCCATGATGGTATGACAAGAAAAATATGTTACGTTGGTACTCGGTTGAGTAAAGTACCGAATGCCTATCGCGGCCCTCCGATTTGGGTCGTGACAATTTTGACATTTTGATTAACTGAAAATTGAAAACATAATTAAAGTTTCGAATATACTAACAGAGGAAGTTTGGCTAGAGGTAGGACTGCTCGAAACCGAACCGAAACCGTTAACTGAACCGAACCGATGGCTTATTAGTATCGAATTATCGTGGTAATGGATGGTGAACGGGTTGAGATTTTATAATTAACGGCTTAATGGTTTGGGGCGGATTACTCAATTTTCTTATCGGGTAAACTGTTGACCCATTAAGAATTTTTATATTTACAATTTTACCCCTATGTATATAAAGTACTATTGAAACCCTAAATGGCTAAATCCCTAATTTCTATTTTCTAATTCTCAATTGTCTGCAGCCACCAAAGACAGAGAAGGTGTGAGTCTCATCTCTCTCTTGAACTAAGAACTGAGAAGTCGAAAAATCAAAATCTCAATGATTAATACGTGTTTGTCTGTATGAGTGGTATTAAAATTTTGGTTAATACGCGTATGACAGAATGAGTAGTCTTGAAGACTCTTCAATTCAAAAATATCGTTTGGTTAGATCTTAGATGGTATTAAAAATTTGGTATTGATTTGAAACTGCTTGGTATTGATTGAATGATTGTTCAAAAAATTGTTATTTGATTTAGCCGATAACCGCCCAATAATTGTTAATCTGATACCAATCCGTTCGTTGTCTTATTGGATAGCTAGCGAATTATTACATTTATAATCCGATAACCATTAAGCCGAACTATTAAACGTAATTGTCCGCTTGATAAGCACCCCTAGCTAGAGGGGTGTTGCCTGTTGTTATACAAAATCTTAATACACTTTCTTAGTGATGCTCATAATAAATTATTATGGGTAAAGATTAATTAATTTCATCAAAGTTGTAAGTATCAAATGCTATTTTAGAACTAAAAAGAACATCTCAATTCTCAGGTGTAGTTGACACAAAAAATATATATTTTTTCATCTTTATTCATTTCTCGAGGGGTTGCTCTGATGGTAAGCAACCTCCAATTCCAATAAAGAGGTTGTGAGTTCGAGTCTCCCCAAGAGCAAGGTGAGAAGTTCTTGGAGGGAAATATGCCGAGGGTCTATTTGGAAACAACCTCTCTATCTCAAGGTAGGGGTAAGGTCTGTGTACACACTATCCTCCCCAGACCCCATTAAGTAAGATTATACTGGGTTGTTGTTATTGTATTTACTCATTTCTCGAATATTTATGGAGATTCTTTCCATAAACTTTTAAATGTTACAAGATAAAGGCCAAAGACATAAGCGACCCTCTAAAACTTGTCCGAATTTTTACTTTAAAACTAGAACTTGGATTTGTTCCTATTAAATACTTATACCATTCAAAAATTATACCTATTAGATGTTTTTTAGGAACCAGCCAACAAAAAATTGTGAGTAGCACATTCGCAAAAATAAGTATAAGTTCTGAGTGGTGTAAGTGTTTAAGGACAAATCCAAATTCTTAGTGTCGAAATAAAAAAATAGGACAAATTTAGAGGATGCTTTTAACTTTAGCCTAAGGTAAATAAATGCTCACCTAAATATGGATAGGTCCATTTAAAATTAATCCATTTAATATCCAATCACACAGGAATAAACATGTTATACCTAAATAATTAGTGAAATGTTACTATTTAAATTTTTCCATCTTGTTTAACTAGCAATAACCAAATAAAGTGAAAGCATGTGAATAAGATTGAAATCGGGGTTTTAAAATTTTAAACAAAACTTTAGGGGATAAAAAGAAAATTTGTCCTTCTTTACTTTCAACTGAGCGAAAAATAAAAAATAGCATGGTTTATAACTACTAATTGAAAATTAACCATAGTTACAAAACTAATCGAAATTTAACAAACAAACAAAAAATACAAAAAAAAAAATCTGAACAGAAATACGCTTAAAAATCCGAAATTTCCAGCATAAGATGTTGCAGTTCAATTTTTTTTAGATATGAGATTCCAGCATAATATGTTGGAGTTCCAACATAATATGTAGGAAGTTTATATGCAAGAGCTCCATAATCTAGCATATTATGCTGAAACTTTTCGTGTTTTAGCTAGGGTATTTTTGTCCAAATTTTATTTTCGCATAAGATAGTGGCTATTTTTAATGACTTTGCAAATTCTGACTATTTTTCAATTAACAGTTTGAAAACTGGCTAACCCATTCTATTTTCTATCCAAAAGCGTACAAATGGCGTGTGGTAGCCACTAAATAAAGTGGTGTTTATTTTTTATCCATTAATTCTAATGTTGAGCAAAAATAGTCATTAGATGTTTTTACCCTTCCTTTTATTTCTTTTATTCCCAAACCCTTCCTTTATACGCTTCAGAGCCAAAATATCAAAAATTTCAGAAGCAAAATTTCGCTCCCTCTGTATCAGTCTCGTTCCTTGCATGCGAATCATTGTTCGATTTTGTTCCTGCCCAGCAATTCTTTGCGTATATTTTATTGCATTTAATCTCTTCTCCTTTGTCATCTTCTCTGCATCGAGCCAACGAACTGGTATGTTTTTTATTTTGCTTTTATGCATTTTTCTTTTTGTATAACTGTAATAGCGATCAATGTTGTGTTTGGCATCAAGTATGTGTGAAATTTCAAAAATATTGAATATAACTTGATTCAGTGTGGAATAAGGAGCGGATTTTTGTTAGGAAGTTATGCAGAGCTTTTTTGTATTGAAATGTATTTGTGGTTCAATCAATATATTTGATTATGTAAGGATATTTCATAACAATAGTCGTATGAATTCATAAGCTAACTGTGTTTATGAATTTTTAGTTAATTGTGCTTCTATAAAAGTTAAGGACCAAGTGTCCTTAACTTTTAACCTTGGAAGTCGAAGTTCAGGACTATGTGTCCTTAACTTTTGAACTTGAAACTTGAAGTTCAGGACCAAATGCCCTTAACTTTTGAACTTGGAACTCAAACTTAAGGACCAAGTATTCTTAACTTTTTAACTTGAAACTTTGAGTTAAGGACCAAGTGTCCTTAACTTTTGAACTTTAAACTTGAAGTTCAGGACCAAGTGTCCTTAACTTTTGAACTTGTAAGTCCTTAACTTTAAGATGCATTTTACTTAGGTCCTGGATTTTAGTCCTAATTATTTATGTTGTTTTTCCTTATTTGTAGTGTGCTAATGGAAGGAGATCGTATTTTCAAGTTTGATGTTTGGCGTAATTTGAATAGCAATTGGAAAGGAGATTTACAGTATAAGAAAACAAAAAAAAAAGTTTCTTGTCGAAAAGGCAATGGAAGAAGTTGAGGGATGGTATTTTCGGAAACTCTTTCCGATTACAAAGTGTGAAGTTTTGTTTTAAACTTATTCATTGTGTGTTGCTTTCAGAAATTGTAAGCAATGACCCTAATTCAATGGCATTCAAGGTTTTTGACCATGAAGTACAGTTTACACGTGATGTGTTTCATATAATTACTGGTTTAAAATGTTCTTCTTCAGTGAACTTCACAGTTTTGCGTGAAAAAAAGAATAGGCTTTCGAAAGTCTACTTCCCTGGAAATATAGAATTGAGTTAGGCGATTTGTTTAATTTTCTTACTAGTCACACAGATGGTACAACTGCATCATTTATAGGTAGCGATGATGATGCGGTGAAGTACGCAACAATTTATTTTGTTGAATCTGTTTTGATGGGGAAGTGGAAGAATCAGAATGTGTCCGAGCAGCTAATAAAAATTGTAGATGACAATGAACTGTGCTCTTCTTTCAACTGAGGCTCTTTTTGTTATGAAATGTTAGTAAAATCATTGAAGAGTTGTTTGAAGCCCAATGAGAAAGAGAAAGAGAAAGAGAAAGACAAGGACAATTATATTATACTTGGCTTTCCTTTCGCTTTTTGTGTTTGGATAATGGAATTATTCCTAATTTTCTAGAAAAAAAACAAATTGTGAACTTCACAGAATATGGGTATCCTCGGATGTTATGTTATTCAGATATGAAATCTCCACAATAAGATTCTCTGTGTAAAAAATACTTCCATAATAAAAATGTAAGTTAATCTGATTACTACCTATTTCTTTTGTTTATGTGTTTTATTTCTTAATACTTACATTTTTTCTTATATAATAGTTGTATAAGTTGATCGAGGTGGCACCATTTATTCCTATTGAAAAAGATGTGGAGCATGTTAGTGTGCATGAGCCATTGTTTCAAGATCAAAGTTCAATGCCTTCCTCCACACAATGTGATGAACCCTTGGTTAAGGAAATTGTTAAAGTAGGTTTGATGTCTTTGAATAGCATTAGTTTTTTATTTGATTATTTTTTATTAAGAAACTTTTTTGTTTTTATGGTTTTTGATTCAGAGATTATCAGAGAAGTTTAAAAAGGATATGCAAGCAGAAGTTACTAGAATAAATCAAAAAATAGTTGTATCAGAAAAAAAGGTTCGAAATGACATCAAGGTAATATCATTTATTTCAATGCTTGTAATTTTAAGTTGACACCATGTCCTTAACTTTTGAGCTTGAAACTTGAAGTTTAGGACCAAGTGTCCTAAACTTTTGAACTTGGAACTCAAAGTTCAGGACCAAGTGTCCTGAACTTTTGAACTTGAAACTTGAAGTTCAGGACCAATTGTCCTTAACTTTTGAACTTGGAGCTCAAAGTTAAGGACTAAGTGTCCTTAACTTTTGAAATTGGAACTCAAAGTTAAGGACCAAGTGTCTTTAACTTTTGAACATGCAACTTAAAGTTCAGGACCAAGTGTTCTTAACTTTTGAACTTGTAACTTGAAGTTTAGGACTACTTGTCCTTAACTTTTTAATTTAATTTCTTTCACAGGATTTAAAGAAAGACTTAGGATTAAAGATTGATACTTTGTTGAAGATTCTTGTCAAACCTGATGAAAGGAACATAGAGAGAGAATCTATTGTTCTGAGTAGTAAAGATGCAGTTGATGATCATTGTGATGGTACAGAACCTACTGTTCCAATTAACTAAGATGCAGGTGATGGTCAATATGATGATACAGATGTGCATGCAGAAGATCATTATGAAAGCGATTACAGAGATGTGCATCTAGAAGATGAAACTAATACTGGCATTGAAATTGGGAAAGGTTAGATATAAATTTGTTGTCATTGAAATTTATATTCAATAGCGTAATATATATAAAAAAAATTGTGATTACAAATATATGTAGAATCTAATGATGGAGAGGAAGTTCAAGATGGAGTGGAAGTTCAAGATGTAGTAAAATATCAAGACCAGGGAAATCCAAAAGAGACAAGAGTATCAGAAATAATTTGTAAATGTGGAGTGCAATCTCAGGATTTAGAATATCCATTAGGAACAAGTGTAAGTGAGATTGTATGCAAATGTGTTGAAGGAACATATGATCTCTCTAAACCTCTATCACTTAAAGAGAAATATGAAATTCAAAATGATGCCAATCAAGGTTAGATGGAATTTTCATGATATGTTGGATGTTAGTTTTAGTAAATTATTAGAAAAGGGAATTGATTGTAAATGTTACAGAATCTTTTAAAGCTGCAAGGGAAGAAGATTGAGTAGACTATCAAGAGAGAAGTGGAGGACAATCTCAAGACTTAGAAAATACCCAAGGAACAAGCATAAGTGAGATTATTTGCAAATGTACAGAAGGAACATATGATCTCTCTATACCTTGCTCTCTTACCGACAATATTGGAAGCCAAGAAAATGCTACTGAAGATATTTAACTGGCATGATCTTGACAGTTCCAAAAGGTTAGATAGAGTTCTTTTTTTTAATTTTATACGTGTTTGTTTAATCAAAGATTAGTAACAAGTACTAATTGTGTTACTCTTGTAAATATTATGCAAAATCTTGTGAACTTGCAATGGAAGATCATGGAGAACAATTGCAAGATAAAGAAAATGCACAATTGTAAGATGAAGAAAATGCAACCAATATGTTAGGTTAATTGTTTGTTGAAGAAGCACAAGAAGGCAAGATAAACAATACAGGTATTGATTGTGTCCTAAATATTATATCTATAATTGTAATTGCCGGTAGATTTCAAAAATTATGTCCTTAGTTTTTGTCTCTTCATTTGACAATTCGTTCTAGAATTGACGACTTGCAGCAAACTAATGTATACAATGGTGTCTACAGAGCAAAACAAAAATGAAGCCTCTAACCATTATACTAGGAAAAGGAAGAGAGATGTCACGATCCAAACTCCATTAAGGGTCGTGATGGCGCCGGACAAGGCAAGCCAACACCATTTAACTAGTAAATTCTCGTTTTAGTTATTTTTGAATCACTTTTTTTAGATTTAGAGAATAAATAATAAATCCCACTGAATAAGTAATGAAACCTTTAACAATTTTAAAATACTGAATAATCCCATAGACATTCCAAAACCCGGTGTCACAAGTGCATGAGCAATTTCTAGGAAGCAATATAGTACAATAATCGTCTGGAGTACAAATAGGACAGTAGAGAAAATACAATACAGTGAAAGAGACTATGCCGGCTATGGTCACCTCGAGAGATGCAGCTCACCTAAGTCTCTATATCATCCATACCTGTGCAATAAAAATGCACAGCAAGTGTAGCATGAGTACAAAAATAACGTGTGCTCTATAAGTATCTCGCCTAATCTCGAAGAAGTAGAGACGAGAGGTCGACTTCGACACTTACTAGTGGTCCAACAATGATACACCAATAATATAATAAATCAAGGATTTTTATAAACATGAATATAACTCAATAGAATGAAGCAAATGCACAATTCTTTCTTTTATAGGAAATTTCCAAATTCCTTTTCATTATTTATACATTTATCTCAGGTCAGGGAGAACAAATATCAACATTTAAAATTTCTAAGGCAAACATTACAAGCATGCGCAAATTATGTCGATGATGTACAACCCGATCCAACAATATTTAAATTGTGCACTGTCTTAGGGTCATATGGCACGACCATAGATACATCTATTTAATCTACCGAGGTATTTGGCCCGTTCAAAAATAAATAAACACATTCAAGCAGTCAACCAAGAATTTATCAGGGAGCAATTATTCAGGAAAATGCAAGTTTCTCTTTTAAAAGTCAAGAAATGATGTCTAGACTTTTAGAAATTTATTTATACATTCAATATGTATTTAAGCATTTTTAAATTGACAACAAGGTTGCAAATATTACAAGTAAATCATGCTTTTGGGCCCTAGACTACCCGGACTTAAGCACAATAGTAGCTACGCACGGACTCTCGTCACCTCGTGCATACGTATCCCCTACAAATAGGAGCACATAACCAATTAACTCACTTATAGGGACAATTCCCTCTTACAAGGTTAGAAAGGAGACTCACCTCGCTTCGAAGTTCCATAACCGGCATTCCACGCTTTTTCGAAGACTCAAATCGATGCATAACGCTCCAAAACTAGCCAATAATTATGCAAATATATTAATATATGCTCAACTACTCATGATAATCCAATTTATAAAATTTCCTAACCCCGATCGAAAATTTGACAAAAATGCCCTCGGGCCCACGTGCCCTAATTCTGAAAATTTTCGAAGATAAAGTTTATCCCCAACCTCACGAACTCAAATATATAATTGGCTCTCAATTTCATGTTCAAAATCATGGTCAAAATCCAAGAATATAAATTTCCTAGGTTTTCTTCAAAATCCCAATTTTTTTACTAATTTACATGATTTTTCATGTTAAAATCTAGATATAATCCAAGTGATTAACTTGCAATAGGTGAGAATCACTTACCTTAATATGGATGATGAAAATAGAGCTCCAAAATCGCTCCAAGGTTGGCTCCCATGGAGGAAATGAGATGAAATGAGCCAAACCCATTTATTTACACTTATACACTGCCCAGACGACTCTTCTTCGCGTTTGCGAGACCCCCGTCGCGTTCGCGAAGAAGAAAATTTCCAAAAATTATTTTTCAAACTCCTCTCAGATAACCTCTAGTATAATGGACATAAATTTTTGTACAAAACTCCAAATGACAATTGGTTTAATATTTTGAAAACTAGACACCAGGATATACAACTTACATGTTTTGGAAATTTCCCAATCCCTTATAGATTTTGCGATATAAGCTTCCAAAGTCAGCCCCGTGCAATATAAATTTCTTCTTCGTCTTCTCGGACAGACTGTAGTGTACCAGCCATAATTTTCATACACAAATTCAAATGATAAATGGTTTATATTTCTGAAAACTAGACACAAAGGGATACAACTTTGATTTTTGGATCATCTTCAAATTCCTTGTAGATTATGAGATATGAGCCTCCGAAGTAAGACCTGCGCAACAGAAATTCTTCTTCTTCGCGAACGCGAAGAACAAAATCCAGAAGCCAAATCCTTCTTCGCGAATGCGAGAAGACCCTCGCGGACGCGAAAAACAAACCAGCATCAGCTATAGCAAAACAACCCAAAATAATCCGAAATACACCTGAGGCCCCCGGGACCCCATCCAATCATACCAACCAGTCCCATAAGATAACACGGACTTGCTCAAGGCCTCAAATCACATCAAACAACGCTAAAACCATGAATCGCACTCCAATCTAAGCTTAATGAACTTTAGAATTTCAAACTTCTATATTTGATGCCGAAACCTATAAAATCACGTCCGATTGACCTCAAATTTTGCACACAAGTCATATTCGACATTACGGACCTATTCCAACTTTCGAAATCAAAATTCGACCCCGATATCAAAAAGTCCACTTCCGGTCAAACTCCTCAAAACCTTCAAATTTCTATCTTTAGCCAAATGACTCCAAAATGACCCACAGACCTCCGAATTCACTTTCGATTGCGCTCCCAATACCAGAATCACCATACAGAGCTATTTCCAGACTAGGGATCCCAAACGGACATCGATAACACTGATATATACTTCAACCCAAACTTATGAAATTCTTTCAAAATGTCAACTTCCACAATAGGTGCTGAAACGTTCTCGGGTCTTCCAAAACCCGATTCGGACATACGCCCAAGTCTGAAATCATCATACGAACTTGCTGGAACCTTTGAATCCCGATTTCGAGGTCTTTTACTCAAAAATCTAATCTTAGTAAATATTTTCAACTTAAAGCTTCCGAAATGAGAATTCTCTCTCCAAATCAACTCTGAACTTCCCGAAACTCAATTCTGACCATGCATACAAGTCATAATACCTGAAGTGAAGCTATTCAGGGCCCCAAACCACTGAATGACACGCTATAGCTCAAAACGACCGGCCGGGTCATTACATTCTCTCCCACTTAAACATACGTTCGTCCTCGAACATGATGAGAACTGTACTGAAGTAGTCTGAAATCACTCCTTAACACCTCGTGCACCTTCCCATGCTGCCACAACTCAGTTGGGCACATTAGCTCGATTAAATCTAAAGATAACCTCTTTCATTTAGGCAAATAAGCCTTAGAGCCCATTTTTAACATCCAAAATACATTGCCAGACCTGATTTCAACATATGAACACCGTATCGAGCACCACACGAGGTCCAGAACAAGTCTGCATACTTTTGCTGAGTTCTCACCATGCACCACATCATTCGTAGGACCATAATAATATTCTCTGATCATAATAACCAACATTCCCCTAATCTGATGCTCACAATGCACCTCATGATATATAAGTCTTGTTCCAACTCTCGCAATACCGCCGCGACGGAAAAGATGTGAAGAAATTTATAACCAACTGCCAAGTTAACAAATCCTTGAATCTATACTTCTGATAAGAACCATTACCTCACTCTGAACCAAGTAATGATAGTTGCTCTTTATTATACTTCATATAATCCTACTGCACTGATCCTAGATCTAATAATCCCGTCTCACCCAGTACAAACCTCTCAGGCAATAAGCCACCCAAGTCACGATCAAAAGTTCCATGTGATGCCACATCGAGCTAATAGGCTGCAAGCCCGAACATGATACCTAAGAAAAACGAACTCAAGAAGGGACTACTCAACTCACGCAACTAATATGAACTTCCCTCAGAAAGATGGGAAACAAAACACACAAAAACAGATATAGGGAACTGTACTCAACATCACACTGTTGCGGCATGCAACACGATCCAAACAGCGTGCCACTCGATCCACACATAAAATTCATATAAGAATATACACTCCGAGCTAACTTGCTTATTACTACAAAATACCGAATATCGGCCACAAGCACGCTAAGTGCATAATACCATCATAGGGAGACAAATAGCGCCACAAGCTACAAAACTCAAGTACAACTGAAGCGCGATATATGATATGAACCTCAAGAGCCATCCTGCTCACATAACACCCTCACTACGTGGAACCTTAACACATAAGAAATTTGTCAAGCCGTTTCGCAACTCACACGGCACAATATAGCATTTTATGAAATAGCCAACAATGAAATAACATCCAACATCCAAATATTCCTTTATAAGGAGCGCTACACTGAAATGAACACATCCGGCCTGATATAGGGCCCATATTCATATTTAAATCCACTCACAAACCTCAAGCCAATTCTGATCGTACCGAACTAGGACAATAATCTTTCCTGGGTCCTTAATAACCCCCTTTTTCCCATAACATAAAAGAACAACCATCATAACTGGAGCAATCCTCCACAGTCCTCAACCCAATAAACCGAGTGCCCTCCAAGCATAAATTCTCAAAGTAACAATAGCAACACAATCTTCATACTTGGTTTAATTCTTCAATCAATCAAGTGATTACATGCCACACTTATATAATATTCTCGTAGGGAACGCTCTCACGACCTTCCGTAAAAGATAACAAGTCTGCACATCCATATCGCCTACGGCACTAATGCTGAAAAGCGATCAAGAATCCATAACCAGGATGCAAAGCCTTTTTCATAAAACACTGATCTCAACTGACGCTGAAGACAATGCCAGCTTAGTCTTGTTATGCCCCGCAGTATTACGTCGATGTTATGCTCTACAGTAATATATATTGCGGTGATGTTACGCTTCGCGATATTATGTTACAATGATATAGCACCCTGAAGTACTGTACGTTGAATTTGTCATAAGGTAATTGACATCAGTCCAAGTAAAAGATTATTTGGAGATCATAAGGATTATGCTATTTTACAAGTGATTAGTAAATTCATGAAGGTGAAAGGGGGAGCAAGTCAAAGAAAATAAATTTTGTCCAAATTTGGCATTTTGGGGTAAAATACTGTCGAGCTAAAATACCCAGTATTTATGGACTAGTACCATGCAAGGTACCATATGACCATGGTAGTATAACATATAAAGTATATATGAAGTATTTTAGTAATAAATAAAATTTTAAGTAATTTGGATAATTTTTAAATTATGCGGGTAATTGGTTAAATTATCGGGTAACGTGACATTACCCGATTAACTAATAAGTGGATAAAATTAACAAGATCATACCAAAAAGGAACGTGGCAGCCCCTTCTTAGTTTTAAGGTGAGTCATAAACCACATTTACATGTGTCAAGGCTAATTTACAAATGCCTTATCTAGTAGAGATTTTTATTTAGAAAGAGGAATGGATAAAACAAAATTTTTACATTTCTAATTTTGAACAAAAGAACGTGAGGGACCGGGGGACATTACATTTCGTCCAAGAACTCTTAGCCAAAGAGTTCAAGTTCAACAATTGATTTAATCCATTCTGTTTTGCTCAAAACGTTGGAAGCAAAGCAGAACAATTCGTCCAAGTGTGAATTTCGTCCACATTTCGCAGAAGCAGATCCGTTCGAATAATTCCTGGAACATGTATGTTAAGGCTAAGTTTTTTCTTCATTTTGGTATGATCTCATCATTACACAAGTTTGGTAATGAGGCATAAAGAAAAATTCAGATCCCAAAATTTACGTATATTTTGTTGTATCACAAGTTACATATATTTTTCTAGTTTTGTAAGTTATAATATTCTCCTTATCGGGACTTTATATTCAATTGAGTATTTCTCTTTTCCAGTCAAGAGAGCAGAGAGTTTATATATACAGTATTAAAAGTATTTTCATTACCATCGAGCTATAATCTATGGGCAGGCCCCTATGGGCAACCTCAGATCAGATGGTAAGATATATACTGAGCCTACTGTGGCTGAGCACTTATGAACGAGCCCAGTTGGTCGAGATACAGAGCCTATTATGGTCGAGCACTTATGAGAGAGCCTACTACGGTAGAACAGTTATATATATATCAAGTCTTATAGGGCCGGATAACTATTTTACTTACTATATTGAGAGAATTGAGTCGGTATCAGCATGTAAACATATTTTCAGATTTTCTTTGGCTTCCAGCTATTTGCAGTTATTATATTATCAGTTCAGTTTTAGATTTCAGTATATTTCCTTACATACTCGGTACATTATTTCGTACTGACGTCCCTTTTGCCTGGGGACGCTGCATTTCATGCCCGCAGGTTCTGATAGACAGGTCGAGAGCCCTCCAAGTAGGCTATCAGCTCAGCAGAAAATGTTGGTGTGCTCCATTTGCTTCGGAGTTGCTTTTTTGGTTAGTATGATTTAGACGTGTATTGTTTGGTATGGCGGGACTCTTTCCCGGCCTTTATGACATTTATGTACTCTTAGAGGCTTGTAGACATATGTCGTGTACGTGAAATATTGTACGGCCTTGTCGGCTTATGTTTTGAATTCATAAATGATTATGTTGGCCTATTAGGCCCGTATGTCACATGTATATGATGATGTAATAAGAAAGATATGTTACGTTGGTACTCAGTTGAGTACGGTACCGGGTTCCCATCGCGGCCCATCGGTTTGGGTCGTGACAAAAAGTGATATCAAAGTAGTTTTGTCCTAGAAAGTCTACAAGCCGTGTCTAGTAGAGTCTTATTTATGGGTATGTCGTACACCAAACTTATAAGCAGGAGGCTACATGGCATTTAAGATTGTCACTCTTTCTTCTTACTCTAGATCATGTGGTAGAGCTCATTTATAAGAATTCAAGTCTCGAACTTCTATTTTTATTCGTAATAAGACAATGCCTGCATTCAAAAAGATGATCGATAAGAGATATAGCTGTGGAAGTATTGAATTAGAGGAACTTGACTTTGTATCATGCTTATGATAAGTAAATGTGATATCTTCAGCAGATCATGTGCGTACTAAAAGGTGTAAGCCTCTTTATAAGAAGCCTTAAGGCAAGAATGCCTATCCACCTTTATGGTAAAAGAAAATGAGAGATTAAAAAGATAAATACAAGTTTCAACAAGCAAAGAAGCAAGATAAAGAATGGTACGAGGCGTCCAATTAACAAAGGTTAACAGTGTCTATAATTCAGGCAGAGGCACATAAGATTTTTGAGTTATATTCAATAGTAACATAGGTATGTACAATTGGTCGCACCCATTCCAGATATGCCCTATGGGGGTTAATAGAAGTAGTTTAAGAAGATATGATGGATGAATTGTTTGTGTTAGTTGACATTTCCAAAGGATATTGCAAGTGTGCTAGTAGATCTCCTCGTGAGACACCTAGATAGTGCACCCTAAAATATTAAAGCTAGATATGAGCACTGGAAACCTTGAAGGAATAAATATTACCTTAGTGTAGCTCCCGCCCCCAGTAAAGAAAGAATGTTAGGCAATTGAAAGAGCCAAGGGATGGAGCAAGGGTAGCCAAAAGCAAAAGAATATTTTGTTCGAGTTTTTAGAATAAAGCAATAGACATAGATAATTAGTGGGAGATAAGAAGAGAGTTAATGAAACACTATGAGTAAGATGTGGTACATGGATGACAACGGTAGATCAAAAGATGTCAATATTACAAAATCTATAGTCAAGTGAAGGAAGAGACGATGAGTGACATACATTAGGACAACAAAAGAGTATAGACCATACAATCATATCCTCATTTCGAGAAATAAGTCCGCAACTCTAGCGTGATTACCAAGAGGAAAAGTTAGACCCTAGAGTAATAGAAATCAATATGGGCTGGTGAATAAGATAAACTAAATATGAATTAGGGACTGAGTGATTTGGTAATAATCAGCATTATGAGAATTTCATCCGGCAATAATAGGATGGACAACAGAAAAAGGTTCATGAGAAATTCAAAGAATAGTCATTCAGGAAGACACTTCCCTAAAGATAGCAATGTTAGCAAAGTTAAGCTTAAGGGACCGTATGTACCAGTTATATTAAGTGTCACCCTCGCGAGTAAGGGGATTTGTCATCCTTGGTACAGAAGGATTGTCGCAAGGCAAGTAAGTATCATTGATGTTGAGAAACGATGGCAAAGATGAAAAGGTAAAACATCTATAGGTAGATCCTCGTGGCTTCAGCTCTTAGTACACCCCTAAAGGAGGGAAAATGGAGTGACGTGGCATTAAGTCAGAATTAAGTGGTTCTAGTGGCTATGAAATGGTAAAGAAAGAATGCGATAAATGAAAGAGGAATGAGAAGGCACCTATCCAAATCTTACATATACGCTACGATTCAAGAATATTGTGCAAGCACGACGTCAAGAAGAGGAATTAAAAGTTCCTGCCCGAGCTGTTATTAATAAACAAAGAGCCAGTGCGAGACGTAAGATAAGACAAAGAAAATAACCCAAGAAAGATTATAAGGAATATTGATATGAGAATGGGCCAACAAGTAGTTAGTAATTGGTCAGGAAGATCCCACTTATGGATAAACGGGATAAACATAGTTACAGACGAGTCATCAGATCGTGTGAGATAAACATAGTAGAACCCAACATGGAGAGTTCAGCCTCGAAGAATATCATTATAATACTTGAGATATATTCAAATAAGAGTCGGGGTAGCTAAAGATATTGTATGAGTGTTACGGGGATAAAAGAAAGGCCACTAGGAAGGCACTCAAAATATCAGTTCAGAAGCAACCATACAAGCACAAGGGCATGGAGGTAAGCAACTACGGATGATTACAGGCAAGTAAGGACAGCAAAAAGGTCCGTAATAAACTCATAGCTTTACAAGAGTCAAGGGTTCTCCCTAAGTACTACAACGAAAGACTAGCTAAGGAGATAAGAAAAAAGGCTTCAACTTAAGCACAGTGACCTAAAAAGGAAATGGTCGTGTAACAATAAATCTCGCAACAACATTGTAAGCATTCCAAAGGAAAGCGGCACCTACCGTGGCTAATGAACGGGAAGTAAGAATTAAAAATAATATTCGAGATCATATGAGTTGTATGAAAACTCTAGAAAGTGTGGCACTAAGATAAGCTAAGTATGGATGCAACAAGGGGCAGAAAGACCAGGAAAAGTAATTGCACACGTTTAAAGGAAACTGAGATGGAACGAAAGGAATTATTCGATAAATGATCCGGAGTTAGTACGTTATACATACACTCAAGAATTTGGAGCATTATCCAGGCAGCATATTTGTTGATAATCATACAACCATAGAAGACTATGATATAAGTTAAAAGAAAGAATTGAGCCCAAGACATAAACAAAGGATTCAATTGTTAGAAGATTGTATCATGGATATTCCATAACGCCCATGAAAGGCTAAGGTAATAACTGATACCATGAGCCACAGATCGGAAGATAGATTAAGCCTACGTAAAGGCTGATCAAAAGGAAGAGGAAACTAAAGAATTACATCACACAAGTAAATCAGGAGTCTGATTATTGGACCTAAAAAAATTATAGAAGTTGTGCTTGAGAACATGACAGAATCACTCGTAATATCAGATGTTCAAGAGAAATAAAACAACAACCATAATCTATAATGGATCTACAAGGAAGCCAGTTAGAAGAAGTACCAGCCTCATAAGAAGTCAGCAAAGCTCCCACTGGATTGTGTATGTACCAGAGGTGTGAGTATTATAATAGAGATTCAAGTTATGAACGTGAATTACACCTAGGTAGAAGGGAGGTCACAAAAGAGATAGAAGATACGATGCGAGATTTTAAGGTAAGTGAGGTAAAGGTGAACAACGTATGAGATACTCGAAGGCAGAAGATCGTGAATAGTCGATACTTTAGATAGAAGGCTATAAGCACGGGGATCCAATAACCGGGAATGATAGCGGCATCATCAGCGGCATGTCTTCCAGCCTATGGTTTCTAAGTACTGAGAGATTTAGTTAAGAGAATAGGGAAAAGTTGGAGACGATGTGATGTCTCGCTTGACGTTTCAGAATAACATAAGAAAATCTATGGTGCAAGCAAGTTGAAGAAAAGTTTATAAATGGATATGCATAGGTCGCAAGCTAAAGTATGGTAGAGTGATAAAGTTTTAAGGAAGCATGAGTAAGGATGAGAAAAGGCAAGTGAAAACGTGATGAGAATGGATAAGTCTTTAGGAATAAGCCCATGAAAACAAGAAGAGTAGACAGTTTCTCTATGTTATACAAAGCTCACTATAGCTTTAATGAACTCAAATGAGTCTAAGATTAATAGCATTTAGAAGGAATGAAATGTTGACCCGGTAATAAAATGAAGGGTATAATTGTGACAGGTACAGGATGACGTTTGGGCCTTCGTTTGAATAATGATTTGAAAGAGAAGGAGAAAAGATTTCATTGGCGGCACGAAATTAGAATACCCCTACAAGGTGAATCACATTGAGTCACTATGAAATACGATTATGGGAATCGCTTCAAATATTCCTTGAGGTAACGTAAGCTCTAGGGGCAAAGTATTACGTAAGAAGTTTCAAATTATCAGTGGTATATTGTAGATCAATATTCGTGAATTCAACAAAGTACCGACCGAAGAACTTCAGTATACTCATATATGGCCAAAGGGACATCTTATCAAGCTATATATATTAATCCTAGAGATTAGGCACACTTATAAGGTCAAAATTATATAGGTTGCATGATAAAAGATAGTAACAGTTACGGGATTGGAAGGATTCCGACTACAAGTTGTGGTGTGAGAAGGAGGCCTAAGAGGGGAATGCCCTGGACTTTGGACTCATTCACAGGACAATCAACTAGATGGCAAGAGAAGTTCTAAAGTATTCGAAAGATATAAGTTATGAAAATGATAAGTGCATCAGTCAACATTCGAGGACGAATGTTCCAAAAGGGAAAATAATAATACGCCCCGCAGTATTACGTCGATGTTATGCTATACAGTAATATATATTACAGTGATGTTACGCTTCGCGATATTAAGTTACGACGATGTTGCACCTTGAAGTACTATACGTTGAATTTGTCATAAGATAATTGACATCGGTCCAATTAAAAGATTATTTGTAGATCATAAGGATTATGCTATTTCACAAGTGATTAGTAAATTCATGAAGGTGAAAGGGGGATCAAGTCAAAGAAAATAAATTTTGTCCAAATTTGACATTTTGGGGTAAAATATGGCCCGAGCTAAAATACCCAGTATTTATGGACTAGTACCATGCAAAGTACCATATGACCACGGTAGTATAACATATAAAGTATATATGAAGTATTTTAGTAATAAATATAACTTTAAGTACTTTGGAATAATTTTTAAATTATGCGGATAATTAATTAATTACCGGGTAACGCGATATTACCCGATTAACTAATAAGTGAATAAAATTAACAAGATCATACCAAAAAGGGATGTGGCAGCCCCTTCTTAGTTTTAAGGTGAGTCATAAACCACCTTTACATGTGTCAAGGCTAATTTACAAATGCCTTATCTAGTAGAGATTTTTATATAGAAAGAGGAATGGATAAAACAACATTTTTACATTTCTGATTTTGAACAAAAGAACGTGAGGGACCAGGGGACATTCCATTTCATCCAAGAACTCTTAGCCAAAGAGTTCAAGTTCAACAATTGATTTAATCCATTATGTTTTGCTCAAAATGTTGGAAGCAAAGTAGAACAATTCGTCCAAGTGTGAATTTTGTCCACATTTCGCAGAAGCAGATCCGTTCGAATAATTCCTGGAACAAGTATGTTAAGGCTAAGTTTTTCCTTCATTTTGGCATGATCTCGTCATTACACAAGTTTGGTAACGAGGCATAAAGAAAAATTCATATCCCAAAATTTACGTATGTTTTGTTGTCTCGCAAGTTACGTATATTTTTCTAGTTTTGTAAGTTACAATATTCTCCTTATCGGGACTTTATATTAAACTGAGTATTTACCTCTTCTAGTCAAGAGAGCAGAGAGTTTATATATACAGTATTAAAAGTATTTTCATTACCATCAAGCTATAATCGATGGGCAGGTCTCTATTGGGAAACCTCTGATCAGATGGTAAGTTATATACCGAGCTTACTGTGGACGAGTGATTATGAGCGAGCCCAGTTGGTCGAGATACAGAGCCTAGTATGGCCGAGCGCTTATGAGCGAGCCTACTACGACAGAGCAATTATATATATATACACCGAGCCTTATAGGGCCGGACAACTATTTTACTTACTATATTGAGAGAATTGAGTCGGTATCAGCAAGTAAGCATATTTTCAGATTTTCTTTGACTTCCAGCTACTCGCAGTTATTATATTATCAGTTCAGTTTTAGCTTTCAGTATATTTCCTTACATACTCGGTACATAATTTCGTACGGACGTCCCTTTTGCCTGGGGACGCTGCATTTCATGCCTGCAGGTTCTGATAGACATGTCGAGAGCCCTCCAAGTAGGCTATCAGCTCCACGGAAAATGTTGGTGTGTTCCATTTGCTTCGGAGTTGCTTGTTTGGTTAGTATGATTTAGACGTGTATTGTTTGGTATGGCGGGACTCTGTCCCGACCTTTATGACATTTATGTACTCTTAGAGGCTTGTAGACATATGTCGTGTATGTGAAAGATTGTACGGCCTTGTCGGCCTATGTTTTGAGTTTATAAATGATTATATTGGCTTATTAGGCCTGTATATCACATGTATATGATGATGTAATAAGAAAGATACGTTACGTTGGTACTCAGTTGAGTAAGGTACCGGGTGGCCGTCGCGGCCCACAATGCCAGCTTACTCTGAATATTCGAATCCCTTTCCTGCTCATTCGAGTTCGTGACATCCTTGTCAACACCGAACCGCAACCTTGATCCTCACTTTCAAATTTCATACCACTCACTGCACCTAACATGCCAATATGCGGTAGTACAAGATTTTCATCATAACTTCGAAACCACTAATAGATTATTACCTCACCATATAGAAACTTTTCACTTAACCCATTTCAGGAGAACCATAGCAACACACAAGTGAATTCTCATGACCGTAGAATATGCAAATCTTCAAGTAGTGGTCTAAGCCACCATAGCCCTTCCGGGATTCGCCTACACATAACATGGCCATAACACTAGAGTACTTCCGAATAAAATCAATTGCGGTGGCCGTTAAGCTTCGCACGTATCGTCACAAAATCACCAGCATAACTCAATCACACTGGAGGAACTAACCACTGCCACCAATATGCCAATTCAACCATAGCTAACCAATCTAACTTCTTCTAATTTATCCTTAATCACATTAGAAACAATAATAACTCCATTCAACACATAACGAACTCAATCTGCAATCCTCTCGAGTGGCCTTGTATCACGTGACTATGCTGTCTCAAATCCCACAAACCATCTCATGCCCTCCTTATGTGCATATTCGCATCTTCATATACTATACCCATTCTGAAAATACCTTTGCGATTCCGAAGTCATTCCCTTTCATTCCTCCAAAAGCTATACTACAAGCCGAAGATATCATAGAACCTTCCGAGCCTCTTTTCATAATCCGATGTAAAGCTCAATTCTTAAACATACTTATGAACTTGAAATCCTTAGCGCCATGCCTTAACCTCTAAATCCACTAGGACCGTTATTATGAGCCACCCACTCTGACTTGGTCTTGAATATAATCAACTCCAAGATTCTCCTTGCAAATGAACACCCTCTCAATGAAGCTGCCGCATCTACCCGAAGTGTAAATCCTGAACCTTCCCTAAGCCTGAACATAATTGATAAGGCCATTTATGGCACACATCTCTCGAACCATTTGCTCAAATTACCACTTATATTCTTTCCCCTAAGCTGAAATAACTCACCCTTATGTCGATAGCCAGAAACCTCACAAGTAGTTAAACGTGCAACCCAATCGTAGGCGATGGGATCTCCTACTCAGCTTGAAGCTACTATTACGCAACTCTAGGGTCTGTAAGCACGTGATTTTTGCCCTATATGAGAAATACTCCCAAAAAAATGCAAAATAAAATGATTTTCCTTGGTGTGCAATTTTGAGTATTTTTGTGATATGTTTGGATAATTATTTGTATTTGTCTGTGTTCGCTTATTTGTTAAATTAATAGAAAATATAAAAATATGTCGCATTTTGCATGTAGGATTTAATTCTACAATTGTTAGTAATTAAATGAGCTTTACAAAAATTAAAAATTACAAAAATAGGCATCTTTTGCATTTTTAGCATTTAATGTCCAAATATACAATTTTATACTTAATTATTACTTAATTGTGCGTTAATTGTTATTAGGAGTTAATTTGCGCTTTTATAACTTAATTTAGTTCTTAATAATAATTTAAGTATTTTTATAATTTAGTTTTAGAAAATAAAAGAAGAAAAGAGAACAAAAATACAAAAGAAAATCGGATTGGGCCACTTCTTCAATTGTAAGCCAAAGGCCCAAAAAATTGCCCAATCTTCTCCATGACCCAGTCCACTACAGACCGGGTCGACCCGGTCCGCCCCATTAACCCAACACCCCTTCTTCATTTTTTCAAAACACAAAACAAAAGAAAAAAAGAAAAAAAGAACAGAAAACCCTAAAACACTAACTCATCCCCCCCTTTTCATCTTTCTTCTTCTTCTCCCAAACACCAACCTCCCCATCAATGGCTACCCTCCTCTTCATCACACAGCCATGGGCTGCCCACTGCCTCCGTCTCCGGCCAAGCGACCACCATCGCGACTTCATCTTCGTCGTTCGACGTCAAGCTCGGGTTTGAAGCTCGACGTCCATGGCAGCCATTACCCCCAACACACACACGTCGTCCAGCCCGTTCCCAGTGCGTCATCGCCACTGCTCCTCCTCCTTCCTCCGTCTGCTACATCCAAACAGCCCCACGACTACTGTTCGTCTTCTCCGGCGACGAGCTTGAAGCTCGACACCCATAGTCCGCCATGGCTGCTGTCACTACCTCGTCGTCCAGCCCCCCCCCCCCCCCCCCCGCTGCTGCTTCTTCACGTTCCAAGCTCGAGCGAGTCGTCCAAACTCAGTCACGTGACCAAACGGAACCCCAGCTACCTCGTTCCTTCACTTCTGCCGCGACAACTGCTGCTGCTACTCCGGCACGGCTTCAGTCAACTTCTTAAAATCGCCTCCATCGTCATTTGTTCAAAGCTTTGGTTGGGAAACAGTCCATACATATTTCTTTCGATCCGGTTAGTAGATTTTGAGTTTTATTTTGTCTGTATTTTGTTTTGATATTTCTCGAATCTAAAATCGGAAAATGTTTGTTTCGTTCATCGTTTGAATTAATTTTTTTCTAGTTTGTTCATGTTCTTTGTTAAATTAATTTTTTCAGATTTTCAAATGAAAGATTAATTAATTATTTTTCATGTTATTTCATGTTTGTATTGTTGTTTAGATAAATATTTGTTAGTTTAATGTTTGTTAGATTCAAATTGAAATTTAATTGATTATTTCTTCAATTTGTTTCATGTTGTTATGTATTTTCCAGAAATTATTAATGTTGTTTGAATCATTTAGTCCGTCATGTTTTGTTGCTTAAAAATAGATTTAATTCATGTTCGTCTTGGTTTGAAGTTCATGTTTAAATCCAGTGATTTAATGTGAGTTTATGTTTGTTTTTGATTGGTTTGATTTAGTTTGAATCATGTATTTTGTTGTTTGTATTGTTGTATCCTTGCTAAATTAACCAGGATTGGTTCCCAATATGGTTAATTTGGTTCCATTAATTTGGAGTTGTGTTGTTCATCGTGTTCATATAATTGTTGTTGAAGATTGTTGAGAAATTGGTCATCTTGACTATATTTTGGTCAAGTTATGATTTAATTGATTGTTTAGAGCAGAGGGGTAATTTGGTAAATTGCATTGCATTGGGGGGTAGATTTGTAATTGCAATAAGGTCGGAGGGGTAGTTTGGTAATTGAACATTATTTTGATTCTTTATGTTAAGCATGAGGGACAAATATAATGGGGTGGGGTTTTTGATGTACTTGTTTAATATAATGGGGGACAAGACAAAACATAATGGGGAGGAATCTTGTACTTGTTTAATGTAGGCATGGGGGGCATATTGTAATGGCTTGGGAATGTGGTATTTATTTAATGTAGGCATGTGGGACAAGGTTTAAAATAAAGTAAACATTAATAAGTGGGACAAAGCATGCCATTGGGAGAATAATTTGGGGTTGGGAATTGAAGACTTGTCTTGCTATATATAGAGTCATTCTTGACATTGAAAAACTTGAACATTATTGAGAGGACTTAGAGATTATTATTGGGAGAATATTTTTGAGAGTAATACATTCTGAAAAATTTCAAGAATGTTAGAGAGTAAAAGAAAAAGACAACTTGAACTTCACTCGAATAATTTTCGTTTGCTTTTTTCGAGTGTTATTCAAAAATCAGAAACTACTGCATCTTGTATCTTTTCTCTTTTCTGCTTTGACTGCGATTGTACTCTGGCATTGCTGGGTTTTCAATCTGTTACTGGGTTATTTTACTGGTTGTTGCTGGTTTTGCGCTGTTGCTGAATCTGCTGTTGCTGTGGTATTATTGCTGCTGACTTCTCCTTCTTTTGTTCTTGTACTGCTGTTTCCAGGTACACATTTGTACAATCTCGGCTTGAAGCAAAAAATGAAATATTAATCAGGCTTTGTTCCTGTTGAATTCCTCCTGTTGGATTTGTGTTTGAATATTAATTTTTCTTTCTTCGTATAAAGATGTAGTTGAATGATTAATGAATAATGAGGTTGCATATGTATACTTTCTTCATCTAATAATGTTAGTTTAAATTAATCGGAGAATAATTAATCTGTTTCGATATTATGGTCAATCCCATGTTCTAGTATTATTGAATAACAGAATATAAAAAATGAAAACAGTTTTTCTTTGTAGAAACTCGGTCGCGATTTTCCATTCGCATTAGCCGTAAACTAATAACTAATAAGTTACGTTTTAGCATGTAATTAATTGAGAGATTTTCTTTATTTTAGAGATGAACTTAATAGAAATATAGTCACTGTAGGTTTATCCTTTTAAATAAAAATGAGACGAGCCTCGACAAACAAAAATACACAAGCTGCGGGGCCCTCTAAATGTATATATACTTAGAATTCGGGACAGGCCGTTTAGCGAATTTTACGGCCTTCCCAAAATAATAATACGCTAGTTGCTTTAGGCGCACCTTTAATAATTTAACCTTCTTAAACACGGGTGCACATTGATGTGACCCAAATCCAAATCTCAACGGAGTCAAAATGTGTTGACGATCACGGGTGCATTGATTGTGACGTGGTTCGAGGTGCATTTTCATGACGTTGCAATTCTATAAAAATAAATGATAATAATAAAAGCGGTTTTAAACTTAATAAAAGCACATAAGTCACAACATGTATTTAATCAGATATTTAGCCATCATAACAATTTAAGCGACCGTGCTAGAACCACGGGATTCGAGGGTGCCTAACACCTTCCCTCGGGTCAACAGAATTCCTTACTTAGAATTTCTGGTTCGCAGACTTCATTTGGAAAAGTCGAAAATTTCCTCGATTTGGGATTCAAGATGAACCGGTGACTTGGGACACCAAAAGCCAAACTTTTCCCAAGTGGCGACTCTGAATTAAATAAATAATCCCATTTCGAATATTGTCACTTAAATTGGAAAAACTCCCTCGCGCATTTAACCCTTCGGGGCGGGCGCGCAAAAAGGAGGTGTGACAGGGCCCACCAAGATTCTTTATCTCTCATTGCAATAACCTTGCGCAATCAACCTCCAAATTCCTCGAAATAATTCCGTTAGCATTTCATGAACACTCTGAATGTCTCGCAGAAGCTTCGCCAACCATGCGACCGCTGATCTGCTCACAGGAGATAACCCACCTGTGGAAATTACATGCTGACATCTTCCAGCGTTGCTGCATGGGGTACAATCACTACGACCTCAATAACCCACCCTGAGCCCGTGCTCATTCACCAACTGTACTAGTTCGTTCACTTCTTATGGACATTAACCAAATGTGCGACAATATCATCCAATTCAAAGTTATATTGCATCCTTCTTCGTATCAAGCAACCCCCCTTTCTATTGCATCCAATCTCCCGCCGTATAATATCCAATATTTCAAATTAAGCCCGTGGACCTAATAACCATCCATTAAAATTCCCAAATCACTCTGTCTCTTCCTCAAGGTGTGTAGTTACCCTACCACTGAATCCATATGTTATTCTACCACTCTCCCACTTTAGTTAAACTCACTCCTCTAAGCAACTACTCGAATCTTGTTTCCCACACTTGGCCAGTCTAGGAGTTTAATCACCACAAGACATTTCCCATGTGCCCTTCCTCATCATTCGCTGCCCATTCAAACTCGCAGGAGGAAGCATCATGCACCACATTTGTAGTACCATTAAAATTCCTCAATTCTCGATTTATAATAAGCGCTTCGCATCATATATATTGAGTAGGAAATAACTAAAGGCATAAGCCTCAAAGGAATCAAACCGCAGGATGATGAATAAAGAAGGGAAGTGCTCCTAACAGCCTCGTAGCCTCTCGAAGATAAGTATAGACGTCTCTGTACTGATTCATAAGACTATACTAGACTCGCTCATGACTCGTGAGACCTAAGAGAACCTAGTGCTCTGATACCATGTTGTCACTTCTCAAAATCCACTAAGGGTTGTGATGGCACCGGACATCACTGTCAGGCAAGCCAACACTATTTAACTAGTAATTTCTCGTTTTAGTTATTTCTGAAATCACTTTTTTTTTAATTTAGACAATAAATAATATATCCCACTGAATAAGTAATGATACCTTTAACAATTTTAAAATATTGAATAATCCCATAGACATCCTAGAACCCGGTGTCACAAGTGCATGAGCAATTTCTAGGAAACAATATAGTACAATAACCGTCCGGAGTACAAATGGGACAGTAGAGAAAATACAATACAGTGAAAGAGACTATGTCGGTTGCGGGTCACCTCGAGAGATATAGCTCACCTAAGTCTCTGTATCATCCATGCTATTGCGCTCATTAGGCCGCTAGAGGTACAAGTGCCTGTTCAACAAAAATGCACAGCAAGTGTAGCATAAGTACAAAATAGCGTGTACTCAGTAAGTATCCCGCCTAATCTCGAAGAAGTAGATACGAGAGGTCGACTTCGACACTTACTAGTGGTCCAATAATGATACACCAGTAATATAATAAATCAAAGATTTTTATAAACATGATTGTAACTCAATAGAATGAAGCAAGTGAACAATTCTTTCTTTTATAGGAAATTTCCAAATTCCTTTTCATTATTTATATATTTATCTCAGGTCAGGGAGAAAAAATTATCAACATTTATAATTTCTAAGGCAAACATTACAAGCATGCGCAAATCATGCCGAGGACGTATGGCTCGATCCAACAATAGTTAAATTGTGCACTGTCAGAGGGTCGAATGGCGCGAATCATAGATGCATCTATTTAATCTGCCAAGGCGTTCGGCCCGTTCCCAAATAAATAAACACATTCAAGCAGTCAACAAGGAATTCATCAGGGAGCAATTATTCAGGAAAAGGCAGGTTTCTCTTTTAAAAGTCAAGAAATGATGTCTAGTCTTTTAAAAATTTATTTATACATTCAATATGTGTTTAAGCATTTTTAAATTGACAACAAGGTTGCAAATATTACAAGTAAAGTATGCTTTTGGGCCTTAGACTACCCCGACTTATAATCCAATTTATAAAATTTTCTAACCCCGATCGAAAAGTTGACAAAAGTGCCCTCAGGACCACGTGCCCAGATTCCAAAAATTTTCGAAGATAAAGTTTACCCCCACCTCACGAACTCAAATATATAATTGGCTCTCAATTTCATGTTCAAAATCGTGGTCAAAATCTAAGAATATAAATTTTCTAGGTTTTCTTCAAAATCCCAAAATTTCTACTAATTTACATGATTTTCCATGTTAAAATCTAGATATAATCCAAGTGATTAACTTGCAATAGGTGGGAATCACCTACCTTAACATGGATGATGAAAATGGAGCTCCAAAATCGCTCCTAAATCGTCTCCCATGGAGGAAATGAGATGAAATGATCCAAACACATTTCTTTACACTTATACACTGCCCAGATGACTCTTCTTCGAGTTCGCGAGACCCCCGTCGTGTTCGCGAAGAAGAAAATTCCCAAAAACCATTTTTCAAACTCCTCTCAGATAGCATCTAGTATAATAGCCATAACTTTTTGTACAAAATTCCAAATAACAATTGGTTTAATGGTTTGAAAACTAAAGACCAATATCTAAAACTTTCATCTTTTGTAAATTTCCCAATTCCTTATATTTTTTGAGATATAAGCTGCCAAAGTTAGCCCTGTGCAACATAAATTTCTTCTTTATCTTCCCGGACAGCCTGTAGTGTACCAGCCATAACTTTTCGTACACAAATTGAAATGCTAAATGGTATACCTTTTTGAAAACTAGACAGAAAGGAATACAACTTTCCTTTTTGTATCATCTTCAAATTACTTGTAGATGGTGAGATATGAGCCGTCGAAGTAAGACTTGCGCAACAAAAATTCTTCTTCTTCGCGAACGCGAAGAACAAAATCCAGAAGCCAAATCCTTTTTCGCGAACGCGAGAGGACCCTCGCGGACGTGAAAAACAACACCAGACACCAGCATCAGCTATATCAAAACAGCCCAAAATAATCCGAAACCACCCCGAAACACACCTGAGGCCCCCGGGACCCCATCCAAACATACCAACCAGTCCCATAACATAACACGGGCCTGCTCAAGGCCTCAAATCACATCAAACAATGCTAAAACTATGAATCGCACTCCAATCCAAGCTTAATGAACTTTAGAATTTCAAACTTCTATATTCGATGCCAAAACCAATCAAATCATGTTCGATTGACCTCAAATTTTGCACACAAGTCATATTCGACATTACAGACCTACTCCAACTTCCGGAATCGAAATCCGACCCCGATATCAAAAAGTCCACTTCCGGTCAAACTCCTCAAAACCTTCAAATTTCTATATTTAGCCAAATTACTCCAAAATGACCCATGGACCTCCGAATTCACTTTTGATCGTGCTCCCAACACCAGAATCACCATACAGAGCTATTCCCATACTAGGAATCCCAAACGGATATCGATAACACTAATATGTACTTCAACCCAAACTTATGAAATTCTTTCAAAATGCCAACTTCCACAATAGGTGCCGAAACATTCCCGGATCTTCCAAAATCCGATCCAGACATACGCCCAAGTCCAAAATCATCATACGAAACTGTTAGAACCTTTGAATCCTAATTTCGAGGTCGTTTACTCAAAAATCTAATCTTAGTTAATTCTTTCAATTTAAAGCTTCCGAAATGAGAATTCTCTCTCTAAATCAACTCTGAACTTCCCAGAATTCAATTCCGACCATGCATATAAGTCATAATACCTGAAGTGAAGCTACTCAGGGCCCCAAACCACTAAACGATGTGCTAGATCTCAAAACGATCGGTCGAGTCGTTACAAGAGATAGTATTGGTTTTGATGGTCCATAATTTTCTATCTTTACTCCTACTCCTCCAATTACACAGATGAGCAATGATGAGTGTTTGTCTATGGAGGTTAAAGGAAATGTTGAAGAAGATCTTGGTTGAGGTAAAAGGAATAAGAAGCTTAGTTGGCAATTGAAATCTCCTTTTGAACAGCAAAGAAAAATAGGAACATCGATGGCGCACAATGAAAATACTCCCAAGAATACGGGCTGGATAAAATCAAAATATGCTCGTACATGTATTTTTCATTATGGCAAAGATGATGCAAACTTATTGAAGACATTCATTGGGTGGTTGGGCAAGGAGAAAAGGAAAGGTCGCAAAAAACTTAAGCCTCTAAATGTATTTCATTATTTGTTAATTGCTTAAATTCGTGTCCTGAACTTGTATATTTTAAATTCCTAAAGTTAAGTGTCCTTAACTTTTGAGATTGCAGGTCTAAGTTCATGACCAAGTGTCCTTAACTTTTGAACTTGTAAATGTAAGTTCAGTACTAAGTGTCCTTAACTTTCGAACTTGTAAATATAAGTTCAGGACCAAGTGACCTTAACTTTTGAACTTGGAATTCAAAGTTCAGGACCTTTTGCCCTTAACTTTTGAACTTAGAACTCGAAGTTTAGGACCTATTGTCCTTAACTTTTGAATTTAGTAGCTTAAGGTCAGGACCAAATGTCCTTAATTAGGAAATGAGGACTAACTTCTAACTTTGATATTTTCAAAATTTTCAGGGGAGAAACTGACATATATGCTCACAATAATGGTGTGAGAAAGAATCCATATAAATTGTACCATCAAAAAATCAGTAGCAAAATGTTCCTCCTTAAGCTTTCAGATAGTAGATTTGTACTTGATGATAAGGTTTGATAATTCGCAAGACATTTATTTTCTTTATTCTTAATTTATTATTTTTTAATTATTTATGACTGATGGATTTGTTTTATTTTTTTTGCTTTTTATGAAACATATTGACATTGCCCTGCATTATTTGAGAAAGAAGGAATGCTACCACCCTCGCGCCCATTCTTTTCATTGCACAACTACAGATATACTTTTTGATAATTATATGGTTCTTGTATATAAGGATTTCAATGAAGATGTTATAGCTGAGTTTTGGTGTGGTGATAATCAATTATTTCTAACACCATATGTATGGGGTGACAGTTGTAGATATGGAATTGTTTGGACTGAGGTTGACAAAATCTTTTTTCTATGTCGGCTTCCTTCAGAAGATGATGATGTTGTGACACATTTTTTTGTGGGGGTATTGGACTTGAATGAGAAAAAGAATGATGTGTACGATTCCATATCTAGTGATCCATATGAGGTAGGAATGAATCACATTGAAATATATGCACGCATGATCCCCCACTTGCTAAAGTTCTCACAGTTTGAGAAAAATCACAAGTCTTTTGGAAATGCATTCAACAAATTTGATATTCAGTGGCAAAGGTCACTACACCAAACTGGATCGTACGTGTTGTCATTTGCTATATAATTTATATGTACTTTAGATTTATTTTATTAAAGATATTATTTAATTGACTCCGTATCTTACATTTTTCTTAGGACTGATTGTGGTGCATTCCTAATCAAGTATGTGGAGTTGTTGATGATTGGAAATGATGTGGAGAAATTCCAACCTGAAGACATAACAAACTTTAGAAAAGAACTTGCAACAAATCTTTGGGCACACGGAGAGTGGAAAAGAAATTCTGATTATGATACACCACTAGAAAAGGTTGGCAACGACTATGATAGCGAAAATAAAACTTGCTGCCCAAAGGCGCTGTAGTTTAGTTGTAAAGAAAGTTAGTTGTTGTTGATATTTTGTATAAAATTGCTGTAAACAAGGCACTTTTATTTTATTTGCATATCATAATTTTTGGTCACAACTATGCCAAATTACAGTTTCGGAAGTAGTATGAAGGCATCATGTTATTAATTTCTTTGTTTCTGTCAAGTATTGATTTGTCCATTTGCAATCCCTAAATTAAGTGTATTGAGCTTGCAAGTATTAGTTAAGGACCAAGTGTCCTTAACTTTTGAACTTGGAAATCGAAGTTCAGGACCAGATGTCCTTAACTTTTGAACTTAAAACTTGAAGTCCATGACCAGATGTCCTTAACTTTTGAACTTGAAATTTGAAGTTCAAGACCAAGTGTCCTTAACTTTTAAACTTGGAACTTGAAGTTCAGGACCAAGTGTCCTTAACTTTTGAACTTGGAATTCAAAGTTAAGGACCAAGTGTCCTTAACTTTTGAACTTGGAACTCTAAGTTAAAGACCAAGTGTCCTTAACTTTTGAACTTGGAACTCTAAGTTAAGGATTGCTTGTCCTTAACTTTTGAACTTGGAACTCAAAAGAAACAAAAAGAATGTAAGCGCAAATAAACTTTGAATATTCAGGATATCTACTCAAATAAAAATAATCTAAATTAATCCAATTTATAGCAAAAACGTAAAAGAGTAGATAAACATAATTGTATATATCTACTATTCTCTATGCTTCCTTGAAAATGGATGGACTGCTGGAGAATATATACAAGTTGTTCTATTATGACCAATTCTTCTGCAACGATCACATTTGAATGTTATTTTTGATGACTCGGTAGCTGGAATATGCCTTTTCTTCTGCCTTCTACCTGGTGACACTTCGAAATTTGGAGGTTTAATAATTTGTGATTTAACACTCTCTGGTACAATCTAAGAATTAGTATGTCCTACAGATGTATTTGTCTTTCATATGTTTTCAGCCAAGATTCCTTTAAGTACCAGTGCGAGCAAAAGTTGGACTTCTTGATGTTTCTCTTCTCAATAGCTGCAATTGCATGTATGCATGGTAATTCATCAAATTGAAACTGAAAATAATCACATGTTCTTTTGTTTAAGTCCACCAAGAAAGTAATTCCTTCTTCCTCAACTCTAGAGCGCCATGAATCAACAGGGAAGACCTTCAATGTTGAAAAATTATAAGTTAATACATTATGTTAAATTATCATTAAAATAATAAGCAAACAAAGAACATAATACTTACATTAGAAGTAAATGCTAAATCTATCTTTTTCTTCAATTCCTTTTCTACCCAACAAGAAACGTCATAAAAAGTTACTTCTGCTTCATTTCTTCTTTCATAAAACCAACGTTGCAGCTTCACCTGGATGAAATCCATCATTCTTAATATAGGCAGCTCCCTTGCTTCTAATAGCACAGAATTCATTGACTCAACTATGTTTGTTGTGAGCATGTCATATCTTCGTCGTGGACTACAAGAACGTGCCCGCCTTTCCGGTGGTTCTTCCATCAAGTAGTCATAAGTCTTCTTATCTACTTACGCTATATCTGACATGTATAGATCAAATTCTTTGTGCCCGTATACTCTTGCAACATTTTGGAAAAGTTTTATGACCTCACTTTTCACTTTCCTTCGCTTTAGGTTCTGCTCCAAATGGTAGATACAAATCCCGTGATGGCTTTCAGGGTATACCTTTGCAATGTCATATGCAATAGCCTGATGCATGTCTGATAAAAAAATTAAATTTTCACGGCTCCCAATTGCATTGCGAAGCTCACTAAAGTACCACTCATAGGAATTGTTATTTTCAGATTCTGCAATTCCAAAGGCTAGTGGGAAAATTTAGTTATTTGCATCCTTTGAAAATGAAATCATTAAAATACCACGAAATTTTGACTTAAAAAAAGTTGCATCAACAGCAATCACTGGTCTACAATGATTCTAACCAGTTATTGATGATCCATATGCGTAAAACATATAAAGAAACCTGAAAATACAGTATAATAGAAGGTTAACAGAATTTAAGGACATGTAGTCCTTAACTTAGACTAACAAAGACAAAAGTTAAGGACAATTAGTCCTGAACTTCAAGTTACAAGCCCAAAAATTTAGGACAGGTAGTCCTGAAGTTAGACTTCCAAGGTCAAAAGTTAAGTACATTGGTCCTTAACTTAGAGTTACAAGTTTAAAAATTAAGGACATGCAGTCCTTAACTTAGAGTTACAAGTTTAAAATTTAAGGACATGCCGTCCTTAACTTAGAGTTACAAGCTCAAAAGTTAAGGACATAGAGTTCTGAACTTAGAGTTACAAGTTCAAAAGTTAAGGACAGACAGTCCTTAACTTAGAGTTCAAAGTTAAGGACCAAGTGTCCTTAACTTTTTGACTGCACACATCAAAAACTAGTTAAGGACAGCATGTCCTAAATTTTATAAAATAGACTGATAATCTCTTTTTTGATTGTTTACCTGTTGTTGTCGTCTATCTTTATGTTAGTATATGTTCCCGCATTTTTACTTTTCATCATATACAAGTATGAAGACAATAATTCATAATTCTCTTCAGGAGTTCCTCTTATTAAAGCTGAAGCACGTTGAATAGTATGCTACGCCTTGTGATACCCAATGTCTAGTCCATGCAATTTTTACATTTTTGCCATGACAAAAGCTGGTGTAACTTCAAACCTTGGGTCTTGAAGATTGTCAATAATGTAACCACTAATCAACTTTGAAGTTGTATGCCTTTGATCAGCTTTCATAGCGTTAACTGAGCAGTCATGATTTTTCTCAATCTTTACTATCTTGAACAGTGTTGAATCTTTAACTCTGAAACCACGCACACACCACCCACACCTATCATCATTGCATTTCAACGAATATCTTGTTGAGCTTGATCCAACAATGGTGAATTCAAAATGTCCTTTAATTGCTATATTCGAAAAATAATTAATTATATTTTTCTTTTTGTCAAATATTGATCCCACTTTTATTTTATTCGACGAAGCATTTTCTCTTAATATCGTAGTTGGAGATTCTTTTTGTTTCGAATTTGAGCTTCGTCTAGTTAGTTGAGTAGAGGTTTTTTAGCAACTTCTTCTATTACCGGTGCACTCTCTAAGACTTGAATACCCAAAGCTTGTTCGTTGTCAATCTCTATAATACTTTGTCCTTCCACTTGAATAGAATCAAATGTTTGAAGCACCTCTTCAGTTATTGGTTTCAACCATATCTATATCCATTATCTGTTGGCATTTGTTTTGATTGTCATGTTTATTTTCTCTGTTGACATGTTCAAAGGTGCTTGTAAATCCAAAATTTCTTTCCAAAACATCAACAATGAAACGACAACCCTTGAAGAGTGAATAATCCCTTGCCGAGATGGGTAACTATGATTATTGCTGACTGTATATTTGGAACGGGTTGCGCGCCGTAACATTATTAGATATCATATTGGATCGGGTTGCACGCCGCAACAGTTATATATGTGGATCAGGTTGCACGCCGCAACAGATATTATATTAGATCGGGTTGCACGCCACAACAGATATTATATTGGATCGGGTTGCACGCCGCAATAGATATTATATTGGATCGGGTTGCAATCCGCAACAGTTATATATGTGGATCGGGTTGCACGCTACAACAATGTTAAATGATAAAGGATCGGGTTGCGCACCGCAACAGTATTGTCATTGTATTGATTGTAGACATCGAGTGTTCTTTCATACTTTATTAAGTTTCTGATAGAATTGATATGTTTCCCCAAAGCATGTTTCCCATCCCTTTAAAACTGTTATTACCTGTTTATATTTCTGCTGTATATTATATAACTGCACAGGTTTATCTGGAGTCTGGTCCTAGCCTCGTCACTACCTCGCCGGGGTTAGGCCAGACACTTACCAGCACATGGGGTCGGTTGTGCTGATACTACACTCTGCACTCTGTGCAGATACCAGAGCGGCACTTGATCAGCAGCAGTAGGGGAGCCAGCGTTCAGTCCACCGAGACACCGAGGTAGCCTTGTAGGCGTCCGCAGGCCCGGCGTCTCCTCTATCTTTTATTATGTTCTGTTATCCCATGTACCCGAGACAAACAGTGTTATTTTTCCATCAGACTGTTGTATGCAGTACTCCTAATAGTCCGTGGATATTGTGACACCAGTTTCTAGGTAGAGGCATGTATTGACTTACGAAACATTCTGGTTTTATATTTATTTAAGACTTCCACTTAAATCTCATATTCCGCTATCATGTAGGTGTTTATCACTTGTTAAAATGAGTTGTAAAAAGGATTAACATAGAAGAATTAGAGATTTCTAAGTTCGTGGCTTGCTTAGATTCTATGAGTAGGTGCCATCACGACTCCCGAGGGTGGGAATTCTGAGTCGTGACAGGTTGGTATCAGAGCATCTGGGTTACATAGGTCTCACAATTCACGTACAAGCTCAGTAGAGTATGAGGGATCGGTACGAAGACGTCTGTATTTATCCCCTAGAGGCTACAGAGTTAGGAAAAACTTCACATTTATTCTTTCCTATCGTGCAATTTCGTTTCTCAATGCTAATTGAATTTCTACTTTGTTCTTTCGCAGATGGCGAGAACACGCGCTTCCTCATCTACCGCTCAACAGCCCGAGCCCCCAGCAGTAGCTCCCATAAGGGGCAGAGGGCGAGGGCGAGGCCGTGCCAGAGGCCGAGGTAGGGGTAGAGCTCAGCCCCGAGTAGAAGCCCCAATAGTGGAGCCTTAGGTTGACTTTGATGATGAGGTTCCGATCGCAGCAACTCAGGTGGGCCCAACTCAGATCCCAGAGGGGTTTATTGCTACCCCAGTCCTTCAGGATGCTCTTGTCCGATTAGTGGGCCTCATGGAGAGTATCACCCGAGCGAGTTTGCTTCTTGTAGCACCAACCGTCTCTCAGGCTGGAGGAAGGGCCCAGACTCTGGCTACTCGCACTCCGGAGCAGGTAGCTCCTCAGATTCAGACTCTAGCTGTTTAATCGGGTATGGTAGCTCAGACCGGTGATGGAGCGGCTATGTCTGTCGATGCTTTATGCAGGCTGGATAGGTTCACCAAGCTCTTCACTTCCACTTTCAGCGATGCATCTACTGAGGATCCCCAGGATTATCTAGACAGCTGCCACGAGGTTCTTAGGAACATAGGTATTATTGAGACCAATAGGGTTGATTTTGCTACATTTCGCTTGTCTGGATCTGCCAAGACTTGGTAGAGGGATTATTGCTTAGCTAGACCAACCGGATCGCCAGCCTTGACTTAGGAGCAATTCACATAGCTATTTCTGGAGAAGTTTCTCCCCATTACTCAGTGAGAGGCTTATCGGAGGCAGTTTGAGTGCTTCCAGCAGGGTTCCATGACGGTTACCTAGTATGAGACCAGATTCATCGACTTAGCTTGCCATGCTCTTGTCATGCTTCCTACCGAGAGAGAGAGAGGGTGAGGAGGTTTATTGATGGTCTTATTCAGCCGATTCACCTTCAGATGGATAGGGAGGCTGGGAGTGAGATCACTTTTCAAGAGGCGGCCAATGTGGCCCATAGAGTGAAGATGGTCCTGTCGTAGGGAGGTGGTCATGGGTCGGATAAGAGGCCCCGTCATTCAGGTAGATTCAGTGGTGCCTCGTTTGGAGGCAGGGATTCATATGGTAGAGGCCATCCTCCTAGGCCCTTCCAGTCAACTCTTCAGGTCTCTCACGACGATTCAGGTAGCTGTGGTCCGCAAATGCGGTATTCCGATCAGTAGTCCTACAGTGCACCACCAGCTCCTATTAGTGCACCGCCGCTCCAAAGTTTTCGGGGTGGTCATTCGGGTCGCTAAGGCTAGTCTCAGTTTTCTCAGCCACAACACTCAGGTGGATGTTTTGAGTGTGGTGAATATGGTCATATCAAGAGGACTTGTCCGAGGTTGGTGGGTACTCAGTCGCAACAGCAGGGTTCCCGTGCTATATCTAGGCACCAGGTGTTCCACAGACCACCTAGCCAGCTAGGGGTGGAGGTAGAGGTGCTAGAGGTGGAGGTAGAGGATTTAGAGGTGGAGCTCAGGCCGCTAGAGGTAGAGGACAACCAGTTGCAGGCCATCACAGAGATGAAGCCCAGGGTGGTGGGGCCCAGCCCCGATGTTATGCTCTTCCAGCCAGGCCCGAGTTTGAGGCTTCAGATGCAGTTATTACAAGTACGGTTCTGGTTTTTGATAGAGATGCTTCAGTGTTATTTGATCCAGGGTCCACCTACTCGTATGTGTCATCTTATTTTGCACCGTATCTGGTTACGCCTAGTGATTCATTGAGTGTTCTCGTTTATGTGTCTACACCGGTGGGTGATTCTATTGTAGTTGATCGAGTCCATCGCTCTTATATTGTGGTGATTGGGGGTCTTGAGACTCGTGTAGATTTGTTGCTTTTAGACATGGTCGATTTCGATGTTATATTGGGGATGGACTTGTTATCACCTTACCACGCTATCTTGGACTGTCATGCCAAGATTGTGAATGTAGCTTTACCGGGTATGCCTCGTTTAGAGTGGAGAGGGACTCCTGGTCATTCTACCCGTAGTGTTATCTCTTACATGAAGGCTTGGTGCATGGTCGAGAAGGGGTGTTTGGCCTAATTAGCATATGTTCGTGATTCTAGTGTTGAGGTTCCCTCTATTAATTCTATGCCCGTTTTTGTGAGTTTCCTGAGGTATTCCCTTCAGACTTGCTGGGTATGCCACCCATCAAAGAAATTAATTTTTATATTGATTTGGTTCCGGGCACTCAGCCTATTTCTATCTCGCCGTATCGTATGGCCCTGCCTGAGTTGAAAGAGTTGAAGGAGCAGTTGCAAGACTTGCTTGAGAAGGGTTTCATTAGGTCGAGTGTTTCGCCTTGAGATGGGGCTGGTGTTGTTTGTTAAGAAGAAGGACGGATCGATGAGAATATATATTGATTACCGGCAGTTGAACAAGGTTACAATCAAGAATAAGTATCCATTGCCGAGGATTGATGATTTGTTTGATCAACTTCAGGGTGCCAGGGTATTTTCGAAGATTGACTTGAGATCTGGCTACCATCAGTTGAGGATTAGGGCATCCGATGTCCCTAAGACAGCTTTCCGCACTCGGCATGGGCATTATGAGTTCTTGGTTATGTCATTCGGGCTGACAAATGCCCCTGCAACTTTTATGGATTTGATGAAGCGAGTGTTCAGGCCTTATTTGGATTTGTTCATGATAGTCTTTATTGATGATATTTTGATATATTTTCGCAGCCGAGAGGAGCACGAGCAACATCTTAGAGTGGTTCTTTATACCTTGAGGGATAGTCAGTTATATGCTAAATTCTCGAAGTATGAGTTCTAGTTGAGTTCAGTTGCATTCCTAGGTCATGTTGTGTCCACAGAGGGTATTCAGGTTGTTCTGAAGAAAATTGAGGCAGTCAAGAACTGGCCTAGACCAGCGTCAGCTATAGAGATTCGGAGTTTCTTGGTATTGGCAGGCTACTATCGTCGGTTCGTGGAGGGGTTTTCATCTATCGCAACCCCAATGACCAGGTTGACCTAGAGGGGTGCCCAGTTCAGATGGTTGGACGAGTGTGAGGCGAGCTTTCAGAAGCTCAAGACAGCTCTGACTACGACACCGGTGTTAGTTTTGCCCACGGGTTCAGGGCCTTATACAATTTATTGTGATGCATCTTGTATTGGGCTTGGTGTAGTGTTGATGCGGGAAGGCAAGGTCATTGCCTATGCTTCGCGGTAGTTGAAGATTCATGAGAAGAACTATCTAGTTCATGATTTAGAGTTGGCAGCCATAGTTCACGCATTGAAGATTTGGAGGCATTATCTGTATGGTGTGGCATGCGAGGTGTTCACGGATCACAAGAGTCTTCAGTATTTGTTCAAGCACAAAGAGTTGAATTTGAGGCAGAGGAGGTGGTTGGAGTTGTTGAAGGATTATGATATCACTATCTTATATCACCCGGGAAAGGCCAATGTGGTGGCCGATGCCTTAAGTAGAAAGTCAGCCAGTGTGGGCAGCCTTGCTTATATTCCGGTCGGTGAGAGGCCGCTTGCTTTAGATGTTCAGGCCTTGGCCAATCAGTTCGTGAGGTTGGATATTTCTGAGCCTAGTCGGGTATTATCTTGCATGGTCGCTCGTTCTTCTTTATTGGAGTGTATCCGTAATTGGTAGTATGATGATCGCCATTTGTGTGTCCTTAGAGACACGGTGCAGCGCGGAGGTGCCAAGCAAGTTACCCTAGATGATGATGGAGTTTTGAGATTGCAGGGTTGAGTGTGTGTGCCAAATATGGATGGGCTTCGGGAGTTGATTTTAGAGGAGGCCCATAGCTCCCGGTACTCTATTCATCCGGGCGCCGCAAAGATGTATCAGGATTTGCGGCAACATTATTGGTGGTGGAGAATGAAGAAAGATATCGTGGCATATGTGGCTCGTTGTTTGAATTGTCAGCAGGTCAAGTATGAGCATCACATGCCTGATGGGTTATTTCAGAGGATTGAGCTTCCTGAGTGAAAGTGGGAGCGGATCACTATGGACTTAGTTACTGGACTCCCGCAGACTCGGAAGAAGTTCGACGCAGTATGGGTCATTGTTAATAGGCTGACCAAGTTAGCGCATTTCATTCCTGTGGCAGTCTCCTATTCATTCGAGAGGTTAGCTGAGATCTATATCCGAGAGATTGTTCGTCTTCATGGTGTGCCTGTGTCTATCATTTCGGACTGAGGTACGCAATTTACCTCGTGTTTCTGGAGAGCAGTTCAGCAAGGGTTGGGTACGCAGGTTGAGTTGAGCACAACATTTCATCCTCAGACGGACGGGCAGTCCGAGCAGACTATTCAGATTCTTGAGGATATGCTCCGAGCTTGTGTTATTGACTTTGGAGGCTCGTGGGATCAGTTTTTGCCTTTAGTAGAGTTTGCCTACAACAACAGCTACCAGTCGAGTATCCAGATGGCTCCTTATGAGGCTTTATATGGTAGGCAGTGTCGGTATCCAGTTGGGTGGTTTGAGCCGGGAGAGGCTCGATTGTTGGGTACGGATCTGGTTCAGGAGGCTTTGGACAAGGTCATGATTATTCAGGATAGGCTTCGTACAGCTCAGTCCAGGCAAATGAGTTATGCAGACCGCAAGGTTCGAGATGTGGCTTTTATGGTTGGAGAGCGGGTATTGCTCCGAGTGTCGCCTATGAAGTGCGTGATGAGATTTGGGAAGAAGGGCAAGTTTAGCCCTAAGTTCATCGGTCCATTTGAGATTCTTGATCGAGTGGGAGATGTGGCTTATAGACTTGCGTTGCCGCCGAGCTTATCAGTCGTGCATCCAGTGTTTCATGTCTCCATGCTCCGGAAATATCACGGCAATCCATCCCACGTGTTAGATTTCAGCACTGTCCAGTTGGACAAGGACTTGTCTTATGAGGAGGAGCCGATAGCTATTCTAGACCGACAGGTTCGTCAGTTGAGGTCGAAGAGTTTTTCTTCTGTTCGTGTTCGGTGGAGAGGTCAGCCTCCTAAGGTATTGACCTGGGAGTCCGAGTCCGATATGCGGAGCCATTATCCCCATCTTTTTCCTGACTCAGGTACTTCCTTCTTCTGTCCGTTCAAGGACGAATGGTTGTTTTAGAGGTGGAGAATGTGATGACCTTTTGGGTTACCTTGATTTAGAGTTACCTTGAAAACCTCATTTAGAGTTACCTTGATTTACGTGCGCAGTCCGGCCGCGTAGCTGGAAAGCTTAAATATGAAATTTTGTGAAAAAATGATAAGTTTTGATTATTAAATGAATAAATTTGACTTAAGTCAAACTTTTGGGTAAACGGACCCGGATCCGCGATTTGATGGTCCTGGAGGGTCCGTAGAAAAATATGGGACTTGGGCATATGCCCGGAATCGAATTTCGAGGTCCCGAGCCCGAGAAATTAATTTTTAAAGGAAATTATTTTCTGAAATTTTTTAAGGAAATTTGAAATGAATCTGATTAGAAAGCGATAGTATCGGGCCTGTATTTTGGTTCCGACACCCGTTACAGGTCTTATATATGGTTTAAGTCATTTATGTAAAGTTTGGTTGAAAACGGACGTCGTTTGACGTGATTCGGACCTAAATTGCTAAATTTGATACTTGATGAAGTTTGAGAAAAAATTCTTGATTTTGAGGTGTGATTCATTGTTATTAAGGTTATTCTGGCAATTTGATCGCACGGATGAGTTCGTATGATGTTGTTGAGTTAGTACGTGTGTTTGGTTAGGAGCCCCGAGGGCTCGAGTGTGTTTCGGATGTGTTTCGGTAAGTTTTCAACTTAGGAAAAAGTTGCAGGTCTTAGAAGCCAGGCCTCGCGGTCCCCGGTGGGATTTGTGCGGTGAGCAAGGACAAGCCTCCGCAACCGCGCTCTATTTCTTCCGGTCCGCGGTGGAGCTCCGCGGCCGCAGTCCTTTTTATGCGGTCCGCGGTAAGGGTCTGAGAGGAGTATATTTAAATGGACCTTTCAGTTATTTTCCACTCTTCAAAACCCTAAAACATAAGGGGCGATTTTTCAAACAACCTTTCTTCTCCAAATCATTTGTAAGTCATTTTTAACTAGTTTTCTTCAATCTTTAACATCTTTTAACATGATTTTAACTTCAAATCAATGATTTTCATGGGGGGAAATTGAGTGTTTTGGGTAGAACCTAGTTTTTTCAAAAATTAGGGATTTGGACCTCGATTTAAGGTCCGATTTCAAAACAAATCATATATTTGGGTTCGTGGGGGAATGGATAATCGGGTTTTGGTTCGAACCTCGGGTTTTGACCATGTGGGCCCGGGGGCTATTTTTGACTTTTTGGGTAAAACTTTGGAAAACTCATTTTTCATGCATTGGGGTTGATTCATTTAGCGTTTATTGATGTAATTAAGTAATTTGGGACTAGATACGAGCGAATTAGTGGTGGAATCAATGGGTAAAGCTATAATTGAAGCTTGAGTTGTGTTCGAGGCATCGCTGTAAGTGTTTGGTCTAACCCTATCTTGAGGGATTAGGAGTTGTGTCCTATTTGCTATTTGTTTCTTGTCGAGTACGACGTATAGGCATGGTTACGAGTATCTATGCGTTGGTGTCAAGCATGACCGTGAGTTTTATCTTGTGATTTTCATGATCTTGTTGTATTATTCATGCCTTGGTGAAGATTTCTATTTGTTGTATAAAGTTGTGAAAAGAGTTGTGACCTATGAACATTGAGGAGCGTTGGCTCCAGTTGTATAACGAATTGTGAAAGTATAAGTGATAATCGAGATTCTAGAGCATTGGCTCGAGTTGTGAAGTGAATTATGAAGTAAAAGTAAGAAAGAGAAGAGATCATTATGTTGCCCCCTTGCCGGGATATTGTTGAGTTGAGGTTCCCTTGCATTGTGTTCTTAATTGATATTACGGACGCTTAGGTTGATGATTTTTCGTGTTAGGTGTTGTAACAAGTTTGGTTATAGTTGGGTAGTTAGGTATTGTAACAAGTTTAGTTATAGCTGAGGTAGTTAGATGTTGAAACTAGTTGAGTTATAGTTGAGATAGTTAAATGTTGGAACAAGTTTGGTTATGGTTGTTTCTCCCTTGCCGGGACGCATATACTTGTACTATTAAGTTCCCTTGCCGGGATAGTGTAGTATATTGTTGATCCTTTGTCGGGACGGGTAACTATGATTATTGCTGATTGTGTATTTGGAACGGGTTGCGCGCCGTAACATTATTAGATATCATATTAGATCGGATTGCACGCCGCAACAGTTATATATGTGGATCGGGTTGCACACCACAATAGATATTATATTGGATCGGGTTGTACGCCGCAACATATATTATATTAGATCGGGTTGCACGCCGCAACAGATATTACATTGGATCGGGTTGCACGTCGCAACAGTTACATATGTGGATCGGGTTGCACACCGCAACAGTTACATATGTGGATCGGGTTGCACACCGCAACAATGTTAAATGATAAGGGATCGGGTTGCGCGCCGCAATAATATTGTCATTGTATTGATTGTAGACATCGAATGTTCTTTCATACTTTATTAAGTTTCTGATAGAATTGATATGTTTCCCCAAAGCATGTTTCCCCCTCCTTTTAAAACCTTTATTACCTGTTTATATTTCTGCTGTATATGGTGTCTGGTTCTAGCCTCGTTACTACCTTGCTAGGATTAGGCCAGACATTTACCAACACATGGGGTCGGTTGTGCTGATACTACAATCTGCACTCTGTGCAGATACTGGAGTGGCACTAGATCAGCAGCAGTAGGGGAGCCAGCCTTCAGTCCACCGAGACACCGAGGTAGCCTTGCAGGCGTCCGCAGGCTCGACGTCTCCTCTATCTTTTATTATGTTCTGTTATCTCATGTATCCTAGACAAACAATGTTATTTTTCCTTCAGACTGTTGTATGTAGTACTCTTAGTAGTCCGTGGATATTGTGACACCAGTTTCTGGGTAGAGGCATGTATTGACTTACGAAACATTCTGGTTTTATATTTATTTAAGACTTCCGCTTAAATCTCATATTCCACTGTCATGTAGGTGTTTATCACTTGTTAAAATGAGTTGTAAAAATGATTAACATAGAAGAGTTAAAGATTTCTAAGTACCTGACTTGCCTAGCTGCTATGAGTAGGCGCCATCACGACTCCCGAGGGTGGGAATTCCGGGTCGTGACAGTTTCCATCCTGCAAGTCAAGAGAATAGGAAATTTAGGACATATTTATAGAGAAATCCTTGTATAAATTAAGGACAAGAACTATAAGTTCAGGACCAAGTGTCCTTAGCTTTTGAACTTGAAAATCAAAGTTAAGGACCAAGTGTCCTTAACTTTTGAACTTGGTATTCAAAGTTAAGGACCAAATGTCTTTAATTTTTGAACTTCAAACTTGAAGTTTAAGATCATAAATCCTTAACTTTTGACCTTGTTAGTCTAACTTCAGGACCATGTGTCTTTAACTTTTGAACTTGGATCTCAAACTTCAGGACCAAGTGTCCTTAACTTTTGAACTTTGTAACTTTAAGTTAAGGACGAAATGTCCTTAAGTTTTGAACTTAAGACTCTAAGTTAAGGACCAAGTGTCCTTAAACTTTTCAAAACAATTTGCAAAATCAGGACATTATGTCCTTAATATTCAGAACAACTGCAAAAATGTTAAGGACATTGTGTCCTTAATTTTTTCAATACAATTTACAAAATCAGGACACCAAATCCTTAACACTATGTCTTCAATATGTACTGAATAATCACAGGACGCGATGTCCTTAACGTTATCAATCCAGAAAAGCAAAAAAAGTCAAATTCCTAGCATTAAATTCCTAGTAACGAAATAAAAATCAACAGAAACACACAAAAGCATAACTTACTGTAATTTTATGTCGGTTTTTGGATGAGAAAGTTGAATTCTATAGTTTAAAATCGGAAGAGAAGCTTCTGCAATTTTGGACGATCACAGTCGCTGCTGCTGCTGCTTCGGAAGGCAGTTACGTGTTGCCGCTGCTGATCGTTAATACGGAGCATAGGTATAAGCTTATATCAGAAGGGTATTTTCGTCCAGGTAGGTAAAAGTTTATTAAAACAGTGGTTAAAGACTAAAAACATTTAAAACAGTGGCTTAAAAAAAGACATGTGCTATTAATGACTATCTGTGCACATCGCCCTAGCCCATGCCACACCGCCGAATCCAATACCAATATGTCTTTATTGGGCTTGGACCTTTGCACTGATTTAAGCCCAATTAAACTTTCATTATTAGCCGACTACTAGAAAGATAATACAAAAAAGCAGCATCAGTTAATGATTAACAGGTATGGAAGTTAAATATTTTTACCAATAAATTCAGATATGATAATAATAAAGTTCGAGTGACAATCAAGCTACTTCTAAATACACTCCTAATACTTTCTATTTTCTAATATCTTTTTCTATATTTTCTCTTGAAACCAATCCATTCCCTAACACATTTAAATGATTAGAAACTAATTCATTCCATAACGTAATATATTTTTCTATTTTTATGTTGAAAACTTTCCATAACAAATTTTTTACTTTCCATACATTGGATATTTTTACCAGTAAAAAAATGCTATTTATATAATATAACTCTAGTGAAATTATTTTCTAAGGAAAATCACGTGTATATATATACACATATGTTACTTATACTCGTATTTATATTTAAATATATATCATCAATATATATATAATAAGTTTATCTTATATATGTTGTTTCTATACACATATTAATGACATATTAAAATATTAGATTTATTTTTTTGTAAGGTATTTCCTAATAATATACTTTGAATAATACATGTTGTGAGAGATAAAGAAATAAATATCGACAAGAGAAAATAATTAAAAAGAAAAACTCGGTTAAAAAGATTTGGGAAAAATTTATTGTAGATTCAATTATAATATCGAAGGCTCTATCATCAATAACGTTAAAAATACATCCCATAATTTATGTCTTCCGTTCACTCATCAATGCTGTGCATAAATTTTACAATATGCTAGTATTGTAAAAAAATTGTTATTTATGAAATAAACTAAAATTAATGTTATTTTTTAAATACTCTTTGGAAAGGGATTAGGCGTGTAAAAATCTCGATAATCCCAGCCGAGTAGCTTCCCAAAAAAAAAAAAAAAAAAAAAACTCTCAAAATAACCCGTAAAACCCCAGTCGAAAATCAAAGTCTCAAATTCTGAAAACCCTACACCGGAGCTACGTTGACGGTAAATGGCCGGTTAATCCCCGCCGACGAATTCATAGCTTGGTAATATGCTCTTGCTTTTCCCTTTCGCAGCATTGAATATTCGTGTCATTTTTAAAATCTTCTTCACGCAGTTATCTCGTTTTTGAGGTTTGTATAACAAAATTGTTCATGCACTGGTTCGATTTTTCTTTTTGTTTTCAGGTGGAATTTTGAAATTAATCGAAAGTTGAAGAAGGCATTGCCTATTGAAGATAGTGCATTGTTACAAGTCACAAAAATGGTACTTGTTACTCATGTTTCAGTTTATTGATACTTTTTTTTTTTCAATTGACAATATTGTTTCTGTATAATTTTTGGTGGTTAAGATTTTAATTCATAGAATTCTGACCATTTCTTGATTTGTGCATGCCCATGTTAATCTTCTCTGTATTTTACCACTTTTAACTTTTCCCACGTTTTAAAATACTCCTTTTGTTTCATTTGTGTGCCAGAGTTTGACTTTGCACCGAGTTTAAGAAGAAAAAAAAAGACGTTTGAAACTTGTGATCTTAAAAGCTTAAAGGGTTATTTGTGTAGCTATGAAAGCTTCTCATTAAGAGTAAAGTGGAAAGTTTAATGTTAAATTATTTTTAAATATAGAAATGTGCGATTCTTTTGGGAATAGACTATAAGGAAACAATTACACCTCCCAAACAAGTTGTGGTCTACTATATGACTCACTGGACATGTTCCATTGTTTATGAGTATTCATCGTGATTTGACCAGTTTTATGCTAGCTGCTAGACTACCATAACCCTCCTCCTTTATTTGGAATTGGGACCACTGATGGAGTTTAAAGTGCTTAAATCAATCAAAGTCATAAAATTTCTCCACCAAAATCTTCCCTTTACTATGAAGATTAATCATGATTTGGCTAGTTCTATGCTGGCCGCTAGACGGCCACAACCTTCTTCCTTTATTTGGGCTTGGGACCGACAATTTGAGCAAGCTCACCGGTGGAGTTTAAAATCCTTAATTAAATCAAATTCAGAAAAAAAATATTTGTTCACCGAACTAATTTTCGAAGTACTATTTCAGCATTTTCGTTCACTACTTGTATAATAAATACTAGTGTCTTAAACTCCATATGCAATCCGATTTTGGTACTCTGAGACAATTCAACTTATCCACAATAACTTTCCCCAAGCATGTACTATTGCACACATACACTGTAGTAAAAGAACACATACTTAGCATATGGCAAGTGTTAAGTTGTGGTTTCTGGGATTTTCAGATTGAAGTATGTGATGAATTTTGTGTCTGTCAAATATTAGAATTTGAGATGCATGGTTTAAGAGTTTGATGGTATAGTTCTGTGTAATACAGTCAGATATCAGAAAATGGTTCATGAAGCAGCATGACAAAGGTACGGGTAATGGGAGTATGTCCAAGAATAGTGCTCCAGAAAAGCCTTCAGCAGAAAAGTCTCCTCCAGGAAACCTGGTAAGTATTTTGTAGCTAGATCATTCTTCCAATTTCACTTGCTTTCTCGTTGACCTCTCGTATGGTTTAAGTGTTTGTTAATGTAGTTGCCTATTTCTTGTTTCTTGACCTGTTACGATTGCGTGGAATGGTGGGGCTGGCTTGTTGTTTCTTTTTGAGATTTCCTGAGAGTAATTTCTTTTCTATCGATTGCCTTGACCATGGACTTCTACTTCAATTATTTTATGAGCAACCGAAAGAAAGAAATGGAATGGAGTCATTTGAGGGAGAAACAGATTACTTGTTAGAACGGCTTTTTTGAAACATGAAAGCAACAAAGCGATGAATCTAACAGATGAGTCAGAATAGATCGACTTTCCCCCTTACTTGGTATGGTTTTTTTCTTGTGGATTGGGTGCAAATAGCTAAACACGTCTACAAGGGAAGAAAAAGGTGTAAAGCTTGGAAAAGACGGAAAGTGAAATATGATATCAAGTCTAGATGAGTGTAATTTTCACTTTAGCTGCCACTCTTAACTTTTTTAAAATTTGAATAAGTTCATGAGCTATAAAGAAATAGAATGAATGGTAACAATCCCTGTGGGGTTTGTCAAAATTTCAGGGGCAGTTAGTCACCAGAACTGAGACTGACACCAATTCGGGGTTTGGGACACTGCTAATAGTTCCAGCAAATCATTGAAAGCTGACATTTTTTTACCTAAAACCTATAGCTTTTAACTCTACCCATCCATAACCAATGTAAATATTGAATAAAGAAATATACTTGATAACGGGAAATAGTGGAAAGGAATCTACTCTAGAGAGTTTCTGTCTTTCTCTCTTATACTTGGGGCCTTTCCTTCACGTTGTTGAATGATGGCTCCAGCTATTTTGAGTTATGACTATAAAGTCTGCAAATAATATGCATATATGGCTGGATCTGCTGGCTTCAGATCTTGAGCTCTTCCTTTTATATGCATGTGATTTAGTTCATCGCTTACCTAACCATTTAAGAAAGAGAGGGATATCTTGATTACATATTTCTGGGGAAGTCTTATATGTCAAGTGCTTGATAAAAACTTCAGCATCAAGACACTTGGCAAATCTCGTCTTCTACGTTGTGGCTCTTTCAGCTTTTCCTAGAACCATTAGGGTTATACAAAGTATGATAGAAAATTAGGGGGAAATTGAACTAATCTGAAGGTCATTCGGAAATACCATGAAAACTTAGTATTTTCACCTATATTAAGAATTTTAAACTTCTGAACTTTAACTCCTTGTTTATAACTTTTGCAGTAAAATAAAAGTTGGTCACCATCAATAAGTCCTGTAAAATATTGTTGATCTTTAGCTTTTTTTTTTAAAAAAAAATATTTTCTCATCGTTGGGTATTTTAGCTAGTAGGTAGAGTTTTTGAGATGGTGGAATGTTTCTACTGGATTATCTAATGCAATTTCTGAACTTTGAGAACCTACGGACAACAACATCTTTTGTTTTGTTAATCTTATTTATTGCATCTAATGGACACTAGGTACAAGAAGGACAAGAGACTGCCGGCAGAAGGAAAACTAGTAAATATTTTGCTACAGACAAGGTGAAGGCAAAAGAAGAAAAAGTAGAGGAAGTATCAGCAAAAAGAAAAGCTCAAAATGCTGGTGGAAGTTCATCAGTTAATGAGAAGCCACCAGCTGCGAAAAGAATTCACAAAGCTGAGGATGACGATGACTTTGTACTGCCTGCATCTGCAATGGGATCCAGAGGTGCCACTCCTGCCAAAAAGTCGGCAAGTGGCTCTGGAAGGGGATCTGCACGGAAGTATGTGATCAGTGATGAAAGTGACGATGATCTTAAGGATACAAAATCTGATCCCAAACCTACTGGAAGAGGGCGTGGTGGACGAGCAGCTCAGACTGGTGGAAAAGGCATCCCTCTTGATGAAAGTGATGATGATGCCTCAGCTGATAAGGACACCAAATCTGGTGGACGAGGGCGTGGTGGTAAAGGACCATCTGCAGCACCAAGTGGTGGACGAGGCAGAGGTGGTGGAGGACGGGGCGGTTTCATGAATTTTGGTGAAAGAAAAGACCCTCCTCACAAGGGGGAAAAGGTAGAAGCCTTGCTGAAGCTATTTTCTTTTACAATTAAGAAGTTGTCTGAGTTAATAAAATTGTGGTCTTTCCACTTTGCAGGAAGTTCCTGAAGGTGCCCCAAACTGTTTAGCTGGTTTGACTTTTGTAATTAGTGGAACTCTGGACAGGTACCTCATTGAGTCTGTTTGTATATTTTTGAAGAGATATTATGGGGATAAACCCAGGGATGTATTTGCATAAATATCTTTATTGCTTATAGCATGTAAGACTCACTGCAACTGATGCACTATGTAGAAGGCCAAGTCTTTTCGTCTCTGTGTTACCTTTTTTAACTTCTCTCAGTATTGGATATGTAAATGACATAAAGCTAGACATTCATTCGGTTCTCATGCTTTCAGTTTAGAAAGAGAAGAAGCTGAGGATTTGATTAAACGCCATGGTGGTCGTGTTACAGGATCTGTTAGCAAGAAAACGGTATTGTCTGTGCTTATAAATTTTTGCTAAACTTAATTGTTTTACAGTGTGTTTTTCACGCTGTTCTGTTGCAGAATTATCTTTTATGCGATGAAGACATCGAGGGACGGAAATCCTCTAAAGCCAAGGAACTCGGGTTTGTTTCCAATGTCAATGCATTTTCTCATTTTCCTTTTTCATTTGGTTCCTGAACTAATATTGGTATCCTATACTTTTGCAACTAGAACTGCATTTCTCACTGAGGATGGTTTGTTCGATATGATCCGGTCATCAAAGAAATCAAAATCAGCTACACAGCCCGAGTCAAAGAAATCAGTGGCCACTGTTGTTTCTCCTGCAAAGAGAAATTCACAAAATACAAGTAATTCTTAGACTCATTTGCTTTCCCTTTTCCCCAGACCCCATTTATGGGATTACACTGGGTTCATTGTTGTTGTTGTTGTTGTATTTTCTTTCCCTTTTCATTTTCAGTGACTTGTTTATTTCTGGTGATGTACTCATTCTTAGATGAAAGATGAATGGGTTTATGATATTTTTGAACAGTGCCTCTAAAGTTCTGTAGGCACTTCAAAAAGAAGAGAAATAGGAGAATGTTGGGTATATATTTTGGACGGAACTCTTGAAAACTAGAATTACTTGGGAATGCCAAACAGTCTGAATGGCTTACAGAAAGAAATAATAGCATATTTTTTTTTTGATCCAAAACAAGAAAACAGTGTCAGCAATTCCCATTGCCATATAAATGAATGGGACCATAAAAAACCATCATTTACATTCTAATTTGGACTGTGCAAGTTAAGACTCTTAGAATTGATTCAATAAGAAAAGACAATGCTAGAAGCTTTTAGATGACAATTTTTTTTTTGTGATAAGTCAAGGCTTGCAGGGAAAAAGTGAAAGCTTGTTTTAAGTATTAACCCTTCAAAAGTGGCACGGAGATGTGCTGTCAGATGTACAAAGGTACAAAAAGTATAATGTCACTAACTGATAAAAAAAAGGTATAATGTTCCTACGACTACCTATCTTTTTTTGGGGTTGATCAATAGGTATATGTTATTAACAAAACCCCAGGGGTGCAAGGTTTCGATGTTAGAAGAACACTGGACTAACTCCATTTGGAAATCCACCTTTGCGTCCTAATGATTCAGTTTTCTATTTGGTCAGTAAGTTGGCAAGGTTAATTAATGATAATAGTCTGCCAGCACTAAGATGGTGCCTGGTGTATACAAAAGTGGACTCTCCCTTTTACGAAAAAACAAAAGAAAGGACCTCCTCTATAAAGTTACTCCTTAAAGAGCTAATGAAATCTATCATTTTATGCACATCATATACATCCTGTGGCCTACACCTAAGTTGCACGGACTTTTCGATTTTGGTGCCGTTCCCGTCCCGATACGAGAACGGGACGGGAGCGGGATACGTCCCGGATTCGGTTAACCGACTCCGGACACTTTGACCGGAGTCCATCGACAAATTTGGGAGAAAAATTGAGATTTTGATTTCTCAAAATAAAAAATAAAACAGATTTAGGAGAATGAAAGAATAATGTCCATCTTGGAGAATGAAAGATTGAATTCTACGATATTCATGTAAGTTTTTAACAGAATCTCTCAAAATTTACAATATTTTTATTAGCCGAATCCCCGCACCGTATCAATATCCGGATCCGCACCCCCGAATCTTAAAATTTAGATTTTGCCGAATCCGATACTCGGATCCGTCCCCATATCAGATACCCGCACCCGAGTCCAAGCAACTTAGGCCTACACCATAAAGCCAGTAAACATAAACATCTGTACTTTAAATTGTATATTGAACTTGCTTTGCACACAAAGCACCTAGCATTCCTTTCATTGCCTTCCCAACGTGACAGCAAGTCTTTCAGTCTTTGGCATCAGCCATTTAAGCCCAAAATAGGCCCAGAAGCAGATCCCAAAGTTGTTTAGCCATCATAAAAATGGACGAAAATATGATTCCATGTTTCTTCCTCTCTATTGCACAAAGAAGCCATTGGTTTGTCGCTTATACCAAAGAAGTGATGGTGGAGGGGGGGTTATCATTTTCTGGATGAAGCCATGCGCTTCGGAAAAGCGTGGCTTTAAACATGACACACAAAATGACCCAAATGAGAAGCAGTCGATTCTTTGAATCACAACTTTGAGTATTTGGATTAGCATCAACTTTATTGTATATTGGATACTTGAAATTAGTTATTCTCATTGCAATTTGATTATTATAATACTAAATTCGTATATGTTTGGTATTGTTTCATCTTTAGTAAATTGTGCTCTTCTCTTCAAAGAAGCTTGCGCTTTACTTCTCGCTTTTCACTTCAAGCTCGTGGACCTTGTTGCTTTTTGGCGCTTTTTGCTTTTAAAAGCTCTGGATATCTGCCGCAAAATTAGTTTATTACAAAGAACCAGAACTAAAAGTATATACATCAATTTCCTTCAAAAAGAAAAAAGTATATACATCAATTTAGGCTCCTGTATTGAAGGTAATAGGGACAATTTAGGCTCCTGTATTGAAGGTAATAGGGATATAAGTTGCTGAAAGTTTATAAATAATCCCTCCATCTTATATTGTGGGGGGCTGTTTGACCCACAAAGTTTAAGAAACAAAGGAAGATCGTTGAGACGTAAAAACAAAGGAAGATTGTTGAGACGTAAGCTGAATCTACGCAATGTACCTAAATTACCCGACTATCAAATAATTAAGTGAGAGTTGGTGAGAGATCCATTTGTCTTTTCATATTCCTCTCATAAATATTTGAACTTTATATCAACTGGGTCCCAACAAGTCATGCTATTAAGGGTAAAATGGTGATGATAAGATTTATGAGTTTCCAAATACAGAGATGTGATTTTTCGAGATAAATTAACATGGAAAGTGTGGCACACAAAATCGGATGGAAGAAGCACTAAATAGCTGAGTGGTGTATGTAGAAACGGAAACGTGGTTGGCATCCTGGACGGGGAGGGGAGCAGCCTGTAAATAGACTAGACAGCTGAGTGATGTTAGCTTACTTCCATGTACAGTAGGAGAAAGTGCTTCTGATCTCTCTTGTTTTAGATTGGTGAAAGATGGGGAATATCAAGCCCGATAGACAATGGAACATTGTGTTTCTGGTGCCTCTTATGCTGAGGTGATACTTTCACATTCTTGACTTTGAGCCTTCATGGCCTAAAATGCGGCAATGTCGTTTTTTAGGTGATGGAACTGGAAGCACTGCCACAAAGATTTTAGCTGCCAAAGAATTGACACCTAGTGCATCTCCTGCCAAGAGGAAAGGCCAAGCTAAAGAGTCTTCACTACCATGGACAGAAAAATACAGGCCCAAAGCTATTGTAGACATAATAGGGAATAAGTCACTGGTATTCTTCTATGTTGCTTTCTTTCTTTAATGGCTACACTTTTGAATTAAAAGTATCACCTGGAGTAACTTTACCTTCTATATGGTACACGATCAGGTAGAACAGATTCAGCGTTGGCTGGAGAGCTGGGATGAGCATTTTCTAAATGCAGCTAGTAAGGGGAAGGGGAAAAAACAGAATGACTCTGGTGCTAAAAAGGCAGTTCTGTTGAGTGGTATGCCGGGTATAGGGAAGACTACATCAGCAAAGGTGGTTAGTCAGCTACTGGGTTTCCAAACCATCGAGGTATTTTCCTTTTAAATGGTGAAAATTCTCGGACTGTAATCTAATCATTTTTCACTTACTCTTTCTTTCTGTTGGATGTTGGATTAATATAACAGTACCTTTATTTTTTTTAGGTAAATGCTAGTGATAGTCGTGGAAAGGCTGATTCAAAAATTGAGAAAGGAATTGGTGGTAGTACTGCAAATTCCATAAAAGAACTTGTTAGCAATGAATCCCTAGGTGCTAATATTGGCAGGTAAACCTCTGCTTTCTTGAATGTTTGTATCAGAAGTATGATATGCCATAATCCATGTTGATGATTGTAGATTGCACCATCAGAAGACTGTTCTGATTATGGATGAGGTTGATGGCATGTCTGCTGGAGATAGAGGTGGTGTTGCCGATCTTATTGCTAGCATCAAGTTATCCAAAATTCCTATTATCTGCATTTGTAATGATCGCTACAGTCAGAAATTGAAGAGCCTTGTCAATTATTGCTTACCAATTGTCTTCCGAAAACCGACCAAGCAGCAGGTCATTTCCACAGTTATTCTTGTCATCTAACAATTCCTTCTTTGGGTAAGAGCAATAATAGGATGGTATAAGTAAAGAAGGAATTGTTAGATGACATATTCTTCTTGCACTTAGTTATCTTTACTTGATTTGAATTTTAGTGCTGAATTTCTCCAAATGATGCACTACACTAATGATTATATGCTAGTCAGTGTACCTTCCACAGTGTCCTGTTATGGACAAGATCCAAGCTACCCTTAGCTCCAGTAATGTTTCTGGTGTTCCTTGCTGGATCTTCTATGGTAGATATAAGAGGTAAAAAAATTTTGTTGAAATTTTTACAGCTAATAGTGAGAGTATGTTTTGACAGATGGCAAAAAGGTTAAAGCAAGTGGCAAATGCTGAAGGCCTTCAAGTCAATGAGGTTTTATTCTCTTTCAACAACTTGCATAAGTTCTTACATGTTGAAGAAGATGTATTTAGTAATATTTGGAACTATCCTATCGCACTCAAAAGCCATCATCCCCGATAAAATGTGAAAATTGGTTTCACTTGTCAACATTTGTGGACTGTTGTACTTGGTTTGATATTGGTGGTTTCTTGAAGTGCATGTAGTAAAGTAATCCAGATCTGAAACACCAAGATTAAGTCCTATGAATTTTGTTGTGGAGAAAGTAAGAGTTCAATTTTTTCTGATCAAGTAAGGGATGTCCAAAAATATGAATTGTTTTATGCAAGTAAATCCCTAGTTGTTCAATTAAAAAATCTCAATTTGTACTTCTTGTGGAAATAGTGACGTGTATTTGTGTCAATATATATTTATTTGAGTACTTTCCTGCTTAAATTTGTCGGTAGCATGTATAATTTGGTGGTGCACCTACAAAACATACGGAAAACATTTCCTTTGTTGTTGTCTGGGCATCCATCTGCAAACTTTCTGAGATTCATGATTGATTTTCTTCTTCTATTTCTTTTTCTAGATTGCTCTTGAGGAATTGGCAGAACGTGTTGGTGGCGATATGCGTATGGCTCTAAATCAATTGCAATACATGAGTCTCTCTAAGTCTGTGATCCAATACGATGATATAAGACAGCGCCTTCTAAGCAGTTCAAAGGATGAAGACATCTCACCCTTCAAAGCTGTCGAACTGTATGCATGTCTTCGATTCAACCTCTCTTTACCATTTTACCAAATTGATGTGTAATTTTTCCCCACATATGGATTGAACTACGTTGGATTTTCTAGTTGCTTTGTGTCCAAATATATGTGGTAGTGACTATTCCACTACCTTATGTGCCGTTGAGCAGCTTAATCAATAATTAGTAATATTTGGGATAAAAGCACCGAAAACTAATCAGCAATATCATTTAATTAGCCACCTTCCTACTTGTTGTCCATAATTCATTACGGGAGATCCATATTTATATATCACCACAAGCCATAGCAGTGTAAATATTTGGTTATTGTACTCTTTTTTCCCTTTTAGCCTTTGATTTATGTATTTCTTTTACAACGTCAATTCATAACTCCGTCTCATGGGAAATAAGTTGAAAGAGGTGGATGTCAATTTTCCTTACTCAGCTTTATATGTGAATCTTCATTTTAACAGAGTGGGTGAGAATGGATTATGGGAAGTAAGGAGTGGGGTTTAACAAAGAAGAAAGCAGAGGCATTTTCTTTTCCTTGCTTTCGAGGGTGGGGTGCGGAGGGAATTTAAGAAGATTCAGCATACCAGTATGCTTGAAACTAAGCAGTGATCCTCTGTAACTTATCCTGTGGGAGTATAGAGTTGAGTAGTCAGCTTCTTTGAACACTTTTCTCTGATAGAATTTGTATGTTTGTCACTTGCTTTGGATATTGCAGTTTGTTACAAATTACACATTCTTGAGATGTGGACTCCTCTTTTTTTTATTGCTTTTACTTCAAATTCGGCCATAATATAGCTTGCATTGCCTAATGAATGATCTCACTTTAGTACTTTCATGTGACTACAGCATTCACTGCTATCACATTGAATAATTACTTTCACGCTCAGGTCTTGACTTAAATATGATTTTTTTTACTGACCAGTTATGTTTGTTCCTGTGTTGATAGGTTGTTTGATTTTAATGCCAAGAACTTGAAAATAGATCGAAGAATTGATCTAAGTATGAGTGACCCAGATCTTGTCCCGCTTCTTATACAGGTACTCTAGATCCATAAGGTTACTATTTGTGCTTGAAATTTACTCTCGTCTGAGTTAATTTTCCTTTTATATGTCCCTGCCTATTTTTCTCTATATCACTTTGAGACCTTGTAGAACGGAGAGTATTCATTCAAGTAGAATAATATCAATTGGAACTGATCGCTTTGCTGTTTTCTTTTTTTCTTTTCAGTTTTCATACTCCATCTTTTATTTCCTAATTAATTTCTCTTTTGGATTAATTTTCCAAGTTTGGTACCTGATGATCTAACTTATAATGACATGCCCCGAAAAAACCATTATGCAGTAATCTTGTATCTTATTTTAAGCTAGTATATTTAAGCTCTCTTGGTTAGTTGTTCTTATCCTCTAGAAATTCTGCTTTATATGATAGCTTTGGGATATGTATTTACTTAAATGGTCTTGCTTCCATCCATAATTTATGTCTTACATGCTCATTTGTGTTCTTTAGATTGCTATATTGCCACATGTTGAGAACTTCATTGTGTACGAGAGAAGACAGTTGTTTGAGAAGTGCTGAAGGGCTTTGTTCCTGTGTGATGTTTGGGCAGTGTTGCATTAGGATCTATGCTATAAAGCTGACTGTATGCTTCAGATGGTTTATTTTATTTCTTTTCCTTTTTCCTTGTTTTTTTGGGCATGATCATGCTTGTCAGCAGTCTGTGTAATCCTCTTTCTGTTACTTGATATTGTTCTTGGTTGTCGTTTATACCATCTGTGCCATATCAATTGCCTCATTAAACGAGTCATACACAACATAAGGCTAAAAATTGACTTGGTATAGATTTCACGTTGGTATATTAGGATTGAAAAGCTTCTGAGAAAGTATCAGTATAAAAAAAGGGCAGCCCGGTGCACTAAGCTCCCGCTATGCGCGGGGTCTGAGAAAGTATCAGTATGGTTTAAAATATTTTATGAGTAGGCCTCCATATTATTTGGTAAAATGATTTCCCCATGTGATGGCAGGAGAACTATCTCAATTACAAGCCAAGTTCTGTTGGCAAAGATGATGATGGTTTAAAGCGGATGAGCCTAATTGCACGTGCTGCTGACTCTATTGCAAATGGTGATTTAATAAATGTACAGATTCGTAGATACCAGCAGTGGCAACTATCTCCAGCTGGTTGCCTTTCGTCTTGCATTATTCCGTAAGACAATTTCTTAGCGTCTCAAGTTCAGTTGCATCTACTTTTTTCTTATAGTGCTGGCTAAATTTCTTGTTTTTTTCCTACCCCATTGTAGTGCTTCGTTGTTGCATGGACAGAGGCAGACTCTTGAGCAGGTGACTGGTGCTTCTTATTCTCCGTCTATAAGATCTGATGGCTGAGCAATGCATAGCTTTGCTTTCATTTTAAGCACAATATGTTGTGCCTTTCTCTCAAATCTGATGGGTGGATCTAAGTTTGTCTAGAGATCATCATGTTATACTATTAGTTTCCTACATTAGATAATTACAGGTGGTTCAGTATTGGTATTAGATGTCGAAAAGTTGTGAGCTGTTTCCAGAGATGTGGTCTCGGTATATTTTACATCTTATGGTTTCTAATTCTTTGCTTGTCATTTATTAGCTTTCCAGGAATTTTCACTTGAATATATTTTAATTGTCATCCAATCAGGACTTATTTGAGACGGCTGAAATTATAGTGAGGGTTAAATATTGCAGGGAGAACGCAACTTTAATAGGTTTGGTGGCTGGCTAGGAAAGAACTCTACAATGGGAAAGAATTACCGGATTTTGGAGGACTTGCATGTTCACCTACTCGCTTCTCGTGAATCATATTTGGGAAGGTACTTTCTATTTTGACATATTTGACATATTAGTTTTATTCTCATTTTTCATCTAACCTGATACATGTTCATTTCATTGATCTGTATCTTGTAATCTTACATTAATTTTCAAAGACCGAGTGTCTTCATTAATCCACTCAATTAGAGCATGTGTTTCTTTTATTGTTATGTATTCAGTATTTTCTTATTTTCTCCAGCTTATGATTCGTTTCTAATTCTTTGGTATTTCTCAGAATACAAATAATAAGATCTGGTATACAGCGCATGTCCTGATTTCAGACTATTGTTCTAGATTCAGAACTTGTTAAAATTCTTTTTCAATACCTGCATAAGTATAGTTGAAGTCAACTGTGTACATAATCTTCTAAAACGACTGGTGTTTCCATGATGCAATGTCTTGTCCTATTCCCCCTTTTCTGCCTGTGCCTCCTTCCGTGGTTAGTGTTAATCAATTGTTTAAGAGTTAATAGTTGACAAAAAAACTATTGATGTGTTACCTATTGCAGGGTTCCCCTGTTTTGTGTACACTTTTTCTTACAAAATTTGGAAGTCAGTCAAAGTTTCAACTACTTCTTCCTGCACATTGCCTGTAAAACAGTCTTTATGCATTCGTGGTAGTTGTGTAATATATTTTCTCATACATTTCAGGGCAAACCTGAGACTTGACTACTTTACTCTTCTTACAAAGAAGTTGACAGATCCATTAAAACTGCTACCTAAGGTGATTATTCATCCTTAACCCGAATTTCGTTGTGTATATCTGTTTGCATGGTTATATATGAATGTTATTGCCAGGATGAAGCTGTCGAGAACGTTGTGGATTTCATGGATTCGTACTCTATAAGCCAGGATGACTTCGATAATATTGTGGAGATATCAAAATTCAAGGTATGCCATTGTTTTAATCTCTTCTCCTAATTCCTCTGATGCACTTTTAGAATCTGTTCATGTGTTGACTTCACTGCATTTGCATCAGGGACATCCGAATCCACTGGATGGTATTCAGCCTGTTGTGAAAGCTGCACTGACAAGGGCATACAACAAAGGAAGCAAATCACGTGTTATTCGCACAGCAGATTTAATATCCCTTCCTGGAATTAAAAAAGCTCCCAAGAAGCGGGTTGCAGCGATGCTGGAGCCACTAGATGAAGGCTTAGCTGAAGAAAATGGTGAAGCAATTGCTGAAGATGAAGAGAACTCATCAGAGCCAGAGGATATAGGTACATCCCTACTCAGATTACCCCATTAAAAGGGAGCATGATACTGTGTCATTCAATATTCTTACCAGAACAGTTAACTGGAAAATCTTAAAGATAGATAATCCATTGATATGAGCTCCATAGTTAAGAAATGTTGTTCTACACTTGGTTGCAATAGCAAAAAGAAATCATGCACATTATAGTTTGTGTTTCCTTTGTGCCTCTGCAGTAAGCGTTTTCTATTTGCTCTTATTTCAATGTTAGTACTTTTCATTAGGGATAAGTGATGACATTTCTCTAATATAGAAGGACGGTGTAATTCTTTTACAATAATTTGGAGCAGTATTTGATGATGTTATTGCTTGTTTCGGTCAACTCTGCAGATGTTGAGAAAAAGTTGGAGTCAGATCTTCAGAGTCTCAATTCTAAGGGTGAGTGACACTCTGAGCAATTGCATTTTCTTCTTCATTTATCTGCATGTACTTACTGTCTGAGCGTCTTCTACCTACCTGTTAACATTCTTTCCCGTCTTTCCCTTTATCTGCTTTTGTTTTACAACAGGAATCCAAGTAAATGTAGATCTGAAGGGTGCTGGTGGAAAGAAGCCGTCTGCTGGAAGAGGAAGAGGAAGTTCTAGTAGCAGGGAGAAAGGAGGTGCTGAATCCTCGAGCAAGAGAGGTGGCCGGGGTTCTGGAGCTACCAAGAGAAAGAGGTGAAACCCGAAAACATCTTCCTGACCTAATGTCTGTTACAACCATCGGAAGCTGCAGCTTTCCGGGTCTAGCATTTAGGAAACTTTGTTTAGCTATTTGTGTAAAAGAAAAAAGGGGGTCTTAAGTTGATCTGTGTACATTCTACTTGAAGCTGATGAGTAACTATTTTCTGTCTATAGTTTTGGTTTGTATTCAAATTTTGGATTCTCGTGTCAGTGCCGCGTTAATTCTATTCCACTATCCTATGACACTTTGTTTACTGCAAAGTTACGACTTAGTAATTCTGCTGGGAATACCAACTTCAAATCCCCCGTACTGTTTTGGCAGCTGACTGCATGTTTTAATGCTTAATCCTGAATCCAAGGGGCCTGAAACGTCACTTGAAAAAGGGCAGTCCGGTACACTGAGCTCCCGCTATGCGCGGAGCCGGGGAAGTATCGGACCACAAGGGTCTATTGTACGCAACCTTATTTTGTATTTTTGCAAGAGGCTGTTTCCAAGGCTTGAACCCCTGACCTCCCGGTCACATGGTGAAAACGTCACTTGAAAGGCTTGATTAAATAGGTGCCGATATACATGTTAAAACAACTAATATGGGGTTTGGATTTATAAAAAAACTAGAAGGTAATTAGCTTTTTCTTTACGATGATTCAAAATTAGTTACTACGAATGTTCTTAATACCTGAAGCTGTTAAGCTCTCGATAGCTATTTTTGCTTGGCTATGGTGTTTAGTATGTCATATTCAAATGATAAAAAATTACACTTGGTATTTATATCAACATTAAGCAGTTACAGAGTCAGGATTTATACAAGAGGATTTAAAAGAATAAAAAAATGTCACATACGATATTTGATCTTGTAATCTAAAGCAATTCATGAATTCATTTGCCACTTTGCTAGACTTTTTCCATGTATCAAAGGAATTCAACAACTTACATATAATAAATGAATCGTTGTGCTATTTGTACAATATAAAATTTCGATGAAGGAGATTAAATTGGATGCCCTTCCCTCCACTTAGCTCCGCTATTGAACCGAAGTAACATATTGACTGTAATACCTCAGACTTTAGACAGAGTTCCACATCAACAAAACATAAGTTAACAAGCCTTAGATCCAGTGACACATTTTAAACCCGCGAGGACCTAGGCCCAGAGCGAAAAATATCACTAGCGGACTAGGCTGTTAGAATGACACTTATCTACACATATACTCTTACATCTAACCATAGAAATTAATACACATTTCTCCTTAGTTGTAACTAAATTTTTTTGATTATAATGATTTAGAGTAAACACCGAGTGCGGATATGCAAACTTTAGACTTCAAGGGGTCGTTTGGTTGGAATAAGATTTATGTCGGTATAGGTTATATTGGGATAAGTCATGCTGGGATTAGTTATGCTGGAATTGTTGTTTATTCATTGTTTGGTATGTTGTATTAAGAATGACAATTGCATAATTTCTAAGAAGAAGGTATAAGTTATACCGGTGCTAATTACCCCACCTTTAAATTAACACCGGGATAACTTATACCTGATTTGCTAACCAAACAGAATATTAAGGTGGTATTAAATTTTTATACCATCCTTATACCTTCTTATACCTCATATCAAACGACCCCAATCCAATGACCATTTCTAAATTAGGTTAACTCACACAAGTCTATCAAGAGAAGATGAGAATATTCAAAACTAGAGAAAAACTGTAATAAGAAAAAAAATGGTTACCCCTCATGAGAAATTCATTAAGTCCATTTTAATTAGATGTGCTTTTTTGGATGAAAAACTAGTTGAAGATACTATGGAGAGACAACAGATAAAATATTTTATAATATTGTAAAGGATACGGTAAAAATAATTTAAAAATTGTATATACAACATTAAGGGGCAAATAAGTAATCATAGGACAAAGTGTATCTCAAAAAATGATGCAGATATTAGTTAGTAATCATAAAAGCATAGAGTGTGAATCAGAAAATGATACACCCAAAGTGTATAATGTGATGAACTCAAAAGTGAAAGATAAACAAGTGATTTCTTCCATTTTGTAAACTTGATTTGCACCTATGTTTTTTTTTTTCTCTCCAAATTTTTGTGAGTTGAAGTTCTATGGAAAATTATAGAATTAGGTTATTTAAACAATTACAACTAATTTCATAGGTTCCAGTTGTAGAAGTAATAGAATGTCTATATCAATATTCCTTGAGATGTGGGCCTTCTCCCGACCTTGCACGAGACTGCCTTTTTAGTATTAATTGATAGTTTTAAATAAGTAATAAATAAGCTATTAAATTATATTGGGGTAAAAGATCTATTACTCCCTCTGTTTCAATTTAAATGACAACTTTCCTTATTAGTTGGTTCCAAAAAAATAACATATTTCTATAATTGAAAATAATTCAACAACTCTTCATTTACCATTTTACGCTCAATAATTTTTTTTTATAATTACACATAGCCTCACGTAGCTGTAACCCTAAGCTTCTAACAACACGTATTTTAAAAGTTCTTTTATTTTAAACTTGGTATCGAGTCAAACTAAATCATATAAATTAAAATTGAGGAATATAGTTTATACTATAACTTAAATCCAATTTATTTCCCTATCTATAATTCTCCCACTGATAGAAAATTTCTTTTAAATAATCCATATTTTAAAAAAAAAAAAAAAAACCAAAACCCCTGCTAAAACCCCCTCTGCCCACACAACCAAGTACCAACTCATCTTATCTCCTCAAACTCTTCAACCATTTCCATGGCTTCTTTCAAAATCTCACTCCCTTCTTCTCATTTCTCATTCTTGAACTCAAATCCCAAATTCACATTCCCAAAAATTAAATCTTTTCCACTTTACTCAAACCCCTTTTGCATTAAATGTTCAAAGAGGATAAAAAGAAGAGGAAAATTGAGGTACCCATCAGAGAAAAAGAAGCTGAAACAGCAACAAGAAGAAGCTCAAGTTGATGTTAAAAACAAATTTGAAGGGATTTGGAGGCTATCTAAGCTCAATGTTTCAGTTCATAAAGACCCTGGAAAAGATTTCTTGGATCTTTCTGATGCTTTGCTACAAGAAATTGCTAAAGTTCTTGAATTTCCGGTAAAAAGAAATATTAACTTTATATTTATATTTTTGAGTGTTGTGTTAAGGGAAAGCAGTAGAAATTACAAAATGAAAATTGGGTTTTTAATTTGTGTTCATTTGACCAATCTGTTTAGTATGTTTTTGAGTGTTGTGGTAAGGGAAAGTAGTAAAAATTGCAGAGCAAGAATTGGTTTTTGAGCTTCTGTTCGATTAGTCTCAACTTAAAATAGTACTCCATCCGTTGCAATTTATGTGACATTATTTCCTTTTTAGTCGGTCCTAAAAAACACATTTCTATATTTAGTAACAATTTAACTTTAGAATGCTGATATTATAGCCACACAAATAATTATAGCTTATTTTAGATACAAGTTTCAAAAGTTTCATTTCTTTCTTAAACTCCGTACTTAGTTAAATAGGATACACATAAGATCAACTATTTTGCTTGAAAAAGTGGGATCATAAGTGAAAATAATGTTTGCTTTATAAAGAATGGGGACTTTTCCAGAGTATAATTTTAGTATTACAAGTTTATTGGAAGTGTAAATAATAGGCCACCTTATAGAAAGTGAACATTGTAAGAGATTTTAAATTTAGAGGTGGAGCTAGGGTTTTAAGTTTATGGGTTCTTGATTATAGAAAAGGCGGCTTAGTGGGTTATGTGATAAATTTTTATACATATTAAGTGGATTTTTAAAAACTAAATACAAAGTTTGAGCCAAAGCTAACTGGTTCTGTCGAACCCGTGCACAGTACACTAGCTCTGCCCCTGATTTAATATTCATAGATTGTAAACATTCACCAGTCTGATACAAAACTCCGTTATATGAGTTATAGGATCATTTAGCATCATGATGTTCACAATGTACATAATATGAATTAGTTATTTAGAAGAGCATACTTGATCCATGATGATTCTGCCGACGTTCAATATCATTGCCTTTCTACTTGCAAAATCTGTGTAAGCCAAAAATAGAGATGAGTCTAGTTCAAAAGCCATGGGGCACAACTACAAATACAATGTTGCGCAATTCAAAAGGAGAAGGAACACTATTAATTTGAGCTGGACAGAGTAATATGCATTTTTTATATGCAAGCTTAGGTATTTTCGGTATGTTCTCCTTTGCATTTTATTTGAAAATGTGCTCTTCTTTTCTGTTTTGTAGGTTGCTTCAATGTTGCCACAGGAGGCATTTAAAGTTGTTAGAAAATCTTTTGATGCTCGGAAGGTTTGTTTCCCTAGCAATTCTTTTGAAACATTCCCTCCTTGTCAGGGTTGTGTAGCTTGTTTTTTCCTTCTGTATCAAGTAATCTGCACGACAATTTTCTAATATTAGATGTTCAACCATCTTAAGTTCCAATATAACCACCATTTGGTGCTTTGGGATAACTTATTACCTTTACATTCGTTCTAAAGTTTAAGACGAAGACCATACTTAAGTGACATATCTAGACTATGAATATTTAAGAGCCAAAAGTATTAGGGTCATCCTGTTCCTTGTAAAAATGTTCATAACCAGGAATGTGATTTCGTGCGGTTGAAAATTCGAAGAATTCATGATCACATTGACCAGAAAAAAAGTTATCCAAATGTCCAACCATCTATCCGTTCATTTATTTATAGCAGTTCAGGCTTGTGATTGGGAAAAGAAAACATATCCAAACCTAAAGCTACTTGTATTGAGAAACATGCATGTATCTACTTTGATTTCTGAATACTTTATCCTACCGATTTGATACTTAATTTGCAATTGAGCTTACTATGGTATGTGTTCTTGAAGATAGTTTAGGGGCTATAATGTTGCCATTCAACTTTAATTTGTAATAGCTACAGTTGAACACCATGGGTGTATCATGTATGTATTTGACTGCTTCGTTAACCTTATTGCAGTTGCAAAAGGAACCAAAGTTTGTGTATTCAGTGGATATGGATGTCCAAAAACTAATAGATTTAGAGCCCCGTACTTGGGAATTCATCTCTGAATTGGAACCCAAGGTTGGCCTAATTGAACATTTGCCTCATGACAGAACTTCCGGGGATATAATGAGCATAGTACACGATTGCCGAAAGTTGGATGAGAATGCAAGTACTTCAGAAAGCGGAGATATGAATCTCTGTAACGGATCACATACATATCCAAATTATAGAAAACCAAAAGTTGCCGTTGTTGGTAGTGGGCCTGCGGGGTTGTTTGCTTCACTTGTGCTTGCTGAATTTGGAGCAGATGTTACAGTGATGGAAAGGGGACAAGCCGTTGAGAAAAGGGGCCGTGATATTGGTGCTCTGATTGTTCGACGGATATTGCAGGAGGAGAGCAACTTTTGCTTTGGGGAGGTTATATCCCGATTCACTTATTTCCTTCAAAGGTTTTTCCAGCTTCTTGAGATTAATTTCTGCAATCTACCTCTGTACATTTTGTTCAACTATCTGCATGGCATTTTACCGGCCATATATAAAAAAAATTACTTTCAAATTTGTTTATTCGTTTACTGGAATACTCAAATAGATAAGTATTAAATCTTAAAAGGGAGAATCAACTCGCTACTTGCACTGCAAGATTTGGAAAGAGATGTTTTAGTGCTAGAATTAAGTAACTGTTTTCAGTGATTTAGATCTGTATGCCGTTTCATCATCTTACTGGTTTTCGATTTCTGGTTTATGGGGTCAAATCGCTCATATGATGTTACAGTCATTGGGTCTCTTTAGCTACTTATTTACGAAGGACTTATGTGTTACAGGGTGGTGCAGGTACTTGGAGCGATGGTAAGCTAGTTACTAGAATTGGAAGAAACAGCGGTAGTGTTTTAGCAGTAAGTTGCTTAATCCTGGAAAGTTACACTCTGATTTTTACCTATGCATTCTTTCATACGCGTTCGTTGGGTCAGTTATCCTTGTCATTTTACCCTTGTCTTGTATTTTAGGTTTTGGAAACGTTGGTCCACTTTGGAGCTCCGAAGAAAATTTTGGTTGATGGAAAACCTCATCTAGGAACTGATAAATTGGTACCACTGCTTCAAAACTTCCGGCGGTACCTGGAAGAGTTGGGTGTAAGTAATTGTAACTTATCCTAGAAAAGAAATATGAGACTTTTTTATGCTTTTGGACACAAAAAATGTGATTTTCAAAAAATGCAGTTTTTGGAGTTAAGTTGAAAAAATATATTTGGAATTTAAAATTGTATTTGAACATGCATTTTACTTGAAAAAATATTACATTTTTGTGAAGGGAAATGAAATTTTACAGAAAAAGTGGTAAAACCCACTTTTTGAAACTTGGAAACAACAACAACAACAACAACAAATCCAGTGTAATCCCACAAGTGGGGTCTGGGGAGGGTAGTGCGTACGCAGGCCTTACCCTTACCTTGTGAAGATAGAAAGGTTGTTTCCTTATAGACCCTCGGCTTAAGAAACACTAAACAGGAAGCAACCAAGCAAAGTTTTGAAGCTTGGAAACTCATCCTAAAATAAAAATTAAAAAATTTAGTCCAATGTATAACCAAACAAGTTTTGGAAAACAATTTCAAAAAAGAAAAGGAAAATTATTGTATGGAGGGTCTTAAGAAATTTTGTTTTCTTGCTTGTATGGTCAGGTCAACATCATGTTTGGAACAAGGGTAGATGATTTACTTGTCAAAGATGAACATGTGTTGGGAGTCAAAGTTTCTGATTCAAGCGATAACAGCTCACACTCCACGAGCCAGAATTTGAGTTATGATGCAGTGGTTCTTGCAGTTGGACACTCTGCACGTGATACATATCAGATGCTTCTTTCACATGGGGTCAACCTGGTCGAAAAAGATTTTGCTGTAAGCTGCTGTCCATGTGAATTATTTATGCGTGTTTATATCTTCTTTTTCCTTCCATTAATAGAAGTGTTTGGATCTACATGTACATATGCTTTATAGCTTTACGGCTTGGGTTGCTGTTGTGTGTTTTATGATGCTCGGACTCTCCAAAAATGCCAACGGGTGCGTGTCGGATCCTCCAAAAATAGTGTATTTTTGGAGGATCCGACATGGGTGTGGCGGCATTTTGGAGAGTCTGCGCAACATAGTAGGTCTTATCTAATTACAAGTCATTAAACCTCTTTTCCGGCCAAAGACAAAAGAATAGGGAGGGGGGAGCATTTACTAAGTGGTGCTCTGGTGGGCTTACCATGGCACGGTTAATTTCTTACATTTTTAGTTACAGCAAAAGGAAAAAAAAAATTTTTTATTTGTGGTAGGAAGGTGGGATATTATCCAGATGTGGGTATTAACATTAAACTTCATTCAAATACATCAACATCTTGGTCCGATTTGATTTATATAAATTTAGTCCTTAAAAGTTGAATAAATCAGTAGCATTTTATATAAATATTTGATCATATTAGGGCCTCCTGCACTAAGATTTGAATGTGCACACCGAATGAACTCCCATATGGCATAAATTTAGTCCTTAGAGATTGAATAACAGAAGTCTGTGTTACTTGGTCAGTCCAAATGGATTGACTTCACTAATAATGGAGTTTATTCTAAAATGCGGTTAGCAGAAGGACATGTCTGATATGTATACATCTATAACTTGATATCTAAACCCTCACTTTTCCTTTATTTTTGAGTCTTACAATAGGTTGAAAATCCACTAAGAAATCAAAATTTCGCAGACTGCTTTATTTTCTTGTAAACAGTAGAGTGCTGCTGCTAGGGATGTAATCCTGTCTCTGTGTTGGGTGCAAGTTGTCTGTTCTTTTCTCTCCTTGATGACTTTTTCTTATTTTTGGTTCATTAGTATTGGCACTCGTGGTATTGATTTTTGCTATAACCTTGTTGGTATCCCATCATTGTCAAAGATACTTGCATTCTCCTAATAACTTGTATAATTACAGGTTGGTCTGCGGGTTGAGCATCCTCAAGAATTAATTAACAGCATACAGGTTTGTCACTAAATAGTAAATACAATCAAGTCGTTGATTTACTAGTTATACAGTGTATTTTTAGCTTTTCCTGCCGTATCATGATGAGGAGATGTTGATTTATCAGATTTTCTTTAACAACACTAGAAATGTTTGGCTTTGACTGTCCCTTGTATCAATGTCGAGTAAAGAAACTCCTCTTTCTTAAATGATGCTACAGTAGTGATCCAGTGGGTAATAGCTTATTTTCTATTATACATACTAACGGTAATTCAAGAGTTTGCCATGGTGTACTTGCGACCTTGAAGTTCCTCTTTTAGATGAAATCAACATATGTGTGTTGACCGTCTTAGTTGAAAATAAAGTTTAAATTTAATATTTCCCTCTAGTATTTCTTTGTTGTTCTTCAACTTACAATGCTTATTCATTGTCTGTGAGCAAGTACATTTGTTGTATTTTCCCCTCTTAGGTGAAGTATATCTTCGCAAATTTATCATGAAAATAATTTGCTTTTGGTCCAAAAATGTTCAGTATTCTGGATTAGCCAACGAAGTTTTAAGTGGACGTGGGAAAGTGCCTGTCGCTGATTACAAGGTCGTTGAATATGTGAATGCAGAAGATATTGCCTTGCCTTCAAATTCTGGACCAATAAATCGCAGTTGTTACTCCTTTTGCATGTGTCCTGGTGGCCAGGTACAAACAACTGCTCTTGTTCATAATCGCTGAATGAAATATTATGATTGATCTGACATTTGTTTATGCTTTTCCAACTTTCTGATTAGCAATTATATTGAATTCCCTTTCATGCACCATATCCATGGTTCGCAACTTTTTGTTCATTTTGCGCGTAATAGTCATTGTAGATGACTGATGACAACAGCTAGAAACGTTTACACACGTAGATTAAGTTAGTGATATCTGAAAGAAATGCATTTTTCAATTGACTTCAATGTCCATTTCGATATAATTTACTGGACAAGATTTTGGCAGGTAGTTCTAACTAGTACAGATCCATCAGAGCTCTGTATAAATGGCATGTCCTTTTCTCGTCGGTCGTCTAAATGGGCAAATGCTGCACTTGTTGTTACAGTCTCATCAAAGGATTTTTCTGCTTTGGACTTGAATGGACCTCTCGCTGGTGTTGAATTTCAGGTACTTCTTAAGTGTCCATACTAGTCGCTTAGACATAAACCTGTTATGCGGGAACTATCTTGGGTTCCTGAATGTTCACATTGAATTCTGTGATATAATATGAAGCAGATATTACTGACATGTTTGGTAGTAATAATTAGTAAAAGAATATCTGTGTCTCGAAGGAGAAGCTATTGAGCTGATTGCATAATTACCTCGTTTGCTTTGATTTCTTCAGCATGCACTTGTTGGGATGAGAATGGAAGGTTTTTGTATTGCATATGAAAGTGAGTTCGAAAGCAGGTTCCAGTGTATCTGTTATGTTGAAAAAGAAATGAAATCAACTTTTTTTTTTGTCTGGAAAAACAGGCATTATCTTGATATATCAGAAAATAGAAACCATAACATTATTTGATAAAAGAAGTACGCCATAAACAAAAGTTTTCGTCTTTGAGAACTTAGTTCAATCGGTGGATTGTCACCTTTGGTTGGACATTGGTTTTCTATATTCTTTCCTTGCAAAGTAACTGTTTTATTACCCCTAAGCCACTAGTCTAACGGAGTTACCTTTTGCTTTTGCCATTTAAAATGCTACTCATGTATTTTGATTTCGGTTGTATAATTGCAGAGAATGTTTGAACGCAAAGCGGCTGCAATGGGTGGAGGCAATTTCGTGGTACCTGTTCAAACGGTGACCGATTTTCTTGACAGCAAATTGTCAGGTATACCTCTTTGTTGGATTCGGCACAATTGGGGTTAGATATTTGGAATAAGATACTTATGTGGCTTAAAATTTGTTTTACAGTGACATCATTGCCGTCTTCCAGTTATAGATTAGGAGTAAGAGCAGCAAATCTCCACGAATTATTCCCTAGTCACATAACCAGTTCTCTGCAACATTCACTTTTAAAGTTTGACAAAGAGGTAAGTTTTTCCTGTCTTGAGCAATTGATATCTCGTATATATAATGTCCGTCTCTGAAAATTAACACCACATCTGTTGATCCTGGAACTACAGTTGCCGGGATTTATTTCCAGTAATGCTCTTCTTCATGGAGTAGAGGTAATGCACGCCTTTCTTCGTGAAATCATAAAGCATCGAATTCAGTTTTACATACGGATTTTTGGACTAAGTATTCGAGTTAATAACATCCACATTTTCTTGGTTCTGGAACCAAAATTGTAACATAGTTTCGTCCTCATTACAGACAAGAACTAGTTCACCTGTCCAGATTTCTCGAAGCGCTGATACTTACGAGTGCACATCCCTAAGAGGACTTTACCCTATCGGAGAAGGAGCGGGTTATGCTGGTGGGATAGTAAGTGCAGCAGTTGATGGCATGTACAGCGGCTTTGCATTGGCGAAAAGTTTAGGTCTTTTTCATGGCAGCATCGAGTCGGTTTTAGGGAAGGCTCAGAATGCTGGAGTTGCAAAATACTGACACCATTATTTTGTTTTCACCAATTTCACACTCACACTGTAAATCACAAGGTGCCTACCGCGATCTGCAAGTTGCAGCACTTCATTTTTTAGTCCATGTGTAAAAGGCCAATTTCCGGAAACAACCTCTCTACCTTCACAAGGTAGGGTCAGGTGTGCGTACACTCCCCCTCACACCCCACCATATGGGATTACACTGGGTTCTTTGTTGTTGTAAAAGGGCAGTACGATGCATTAAGTTCTCGCTATAGTTCCTCGTCTCCTTGGGCATTTGTACTAAATTGCTAATTGGTAATTGCTAATTGCTAGGAGCAACCTAGACAGTAGACGGGTGATGGTTTTAGATGATTCTGCTCTAGTGGAGATAAAAAGTAAAATAAATGCATGCTCTCTTTTGAAATGTATTGATATTGTTGTTATTTTGTGCAATTAATGAACACCATAATATTCTGAATAGGACCACCAATGTACAACCTCTGTTTCAACAATAATTCTACCTCTTGTTGATTCATTTCAAAATTTGTGTTAATTTTACTTGATATTTAACTTTATAAGTATAATCATTACCCTGCACCCCTTGGCATTTATTTATTTGTATACATGACAGCAAGAACTGTGATACTTCCTTATGGCTCGTTTGGTACGAGGGATAAGGGATAATTGATCTCGAGATTAAATTTGATATGAGTTTATTCACGTTTGATTGGGATAAAATCATGGTATTATTTTTATTCCTATGGGAGGATGTGATAACAATTCCGGAGTAATTAATCCTGAAATAACTAATCTAGTGATAACTTGTTCCCGACCAAACGACCCTTTAGGAATCAAACAAAGTTCAACAATTAGAATCTAGTAATATCATCTCTAATAGGCCAATATAAACATCATAGTTAAGCCACATGCATAAAACATCAAATCTATGTTGTTGGTTGGATTTTCTTGACCATAATGACATAATAAAACAATATATACAACAAAATGTAAACTAAAGATTTAAAAAATAAACAAAGTTGGTCAAAGTGGTAAAGTACCAAAACCGAAAAAGCAACCGCTAAAACAAAGTTGGCACATGAATGCCAATTATTTGGGCTCATATTTTAGTCTAAGAACGAATAACACTGTAAAAATAGCACGGGCTAGCCATTTTTCGGATTGATCATTCAAAATAACAGCATTTGCAAAACATTAAAAAATAGCCATTATATTCTGCAACACGGAAGGTCCAGCATAATATATTGAGATCGGTGCACCTATGTATGAACTTCCAGCATATTATGTTGGAACTCCAACACGTGGAAAGTTCCAGTATAATATACTGGATATTGGAGCATCGGTGCTTCAATCTCCAGTATATTATGCTGGACCGACATATTACACTGAAACTCTAGTATAATATACTGGAAACTCTAGTATAATATACTAGAGTTCCAGTATAATATACTGCAACTCCAGTATAATATACTGGAGTTCCAATATATTATACTGGAGTATTTTTCCGGATTTTGAACAGTGTTTTCGTTCAGATTTATCTTTACATGAAAAGTGGCTAAATTTCGATTACTTTTAAAATTATAGCTATTTTTAAATGTCCACTTATAAATTTGACTATTTTTGAATTTTTCCCAATAACACTTGGCTAAGTACAAAATCTTTAATATTAGTTCTTTCTCAGTATTGTTCCAATTTTATCGGACATGCCATGTCAGGATTTAATATAAAATTTGAACAAAATTCTGGATATCACTCTAAACTTCTTTTTTATGATAAGTTGTGTCCACACTTTCGTTTATACATAGTGCGAAAATGCAAAGTATATTATGTCTAATAAATTTCCACCATATCTCTAAACTTATAAGTTTGATTCTACGTATCACGGGGCGGGCGAAGTTTGGTGGGCGAAAGGGGGTTCCTACGTGTCCCGGGGCGAAGTCAGGTGGCGAAAGGGGGTTCAGCCGAACCTCCTTGGCCCCAAAATTGTATCGTGTATATTAAATTTTTTCATGTACATATATTAGATGTTGTTTCTTAGCTTTTTTGCATTTTTTTAATCTCTTTAATAAAAATTCTGCTTTCGCTACTGGACCGTTGTACATTTTTGAAGTAACAAGAGTAGTGATTGAAAATGCTATAAGGGAAAATGAATATTTATTGAGGAATTTTCAGAAACCACTATTGTTTTGTAGCTATTAATTTCCTATAGCTACAATATACATAATTACTTCCTATAGCTACTATTCAGTTGTTACGGTAGTGTATTCGCGTTGCTGTATTCATGAATACAATAGCAAAAAGCACCTAAAATCAGGGTAGTCCAGCTGCACGCACATGTATTCACATGTATTCGCGCTGCTATATTCATGAATACATCACTAAAAATCCCCTAAAATCAGGGCAGTCCAACTGTACGCGCATGTATTTACATGAATTCGTGATGCTGTATTCATGAATACAGCAGCAAAAAGTGCCTAATAACAAAAACCTTAAAAATAGGTATGTCCAGCTGTCTAATAACAAAAATAATATCAATTAGCGTGATACACTCCTAATATAACTCAACAAAATTAATTGTTACATGTCTCATTATCAACTCATTTAATTAGAATAATTTTTCGGTTGTATATAACTGTTGTATTTAACTTTAGTATTTAGTGTGTTTTAATTCTTTTTACTGTTGCATTCATTAGTTTCAATATTTGTATTTACTGTAATCGCTATTTTATATTCAGTGTATTCAAATGAATTTGTATTAACATTATTTTAGTTATTTCTAATATATGTTATTACTGTTGTAATCAATATATTTCATTGGTTGTGTTCACTGTATTCTATTTGTATTTAGTATTGTTACAACTCCTTTTTACCACCCCCTAAGGTGATATAAGGGAGTTTTTTTCAATTTAAGGGACAATCAAAACGGACTTATTTATTTAAAAAATCAGAGTCGCCACTTGGAATAATTTATGGTGTCCCAAGTCACCGGTTTAAAATCCCGAATCGAGGAAGATTTGACTATGTTCAATCCCGAAATCCGGGTAAGGAATTCTGTTAACCCGGGAGAAGGTGTTAGGCATTCCCGAATTCCGTGGTTTTAGCATGGTCGCTTTGATCTTACTTGGCTTAATCAAATTGTTTGATTACTGATTTTAGAACCTATGTGCATTTGCCTCTTTTAATTAAGAAATTATCTTGAAACGGGTCACGCGCACGTGTACCCATTTGTTTGGCGCGTCAAAAATCATGTCACGCGAACGTGTCCACAATTAGTAACGCTTTATTACTATTAAGAAAGTTCGGCCAAAGTTGCACGAACGCATACCCCGGTTTTATTTTTAGAAATCGTAATCATGTCACGCGGACGTGTCCACAACCACGATAGTATATTAAGCGTGCCTAAAGCAAACTACAAATATTTGTCATTTTATATCTAGGTTTTAAAATTAATATGAGGGCCATGAATGATTAAATTATGGATGGCACACCTCAAACTATTAAAACTGAATTCAATTAGCGGCCTATTAGCAACCATTTTATTATTAAGAAAGTTTGTTTGAAGTTGCGCGAACACATACTCCGAGTTGATTTTTAGAATTGTAATCATGCTACGAGAACGTGTACACAATCACAATTGTATTTTAAACGCGCCTAAAGGCTTTTCTACGAATATTTATTCTTAACAATCTAATTATAACATTGGTGAGGGCCATAAGCGATTTAATTAAATGGCACACCTCAATCTAATTAAAAGAGTTACTCTAATCAACGTAATCTAAGGCCACTCTTGCACAACTATTAGCTGAAAGGAAAATGGTATTTGTACTAGGCCTTTAAGTATTTGGGCCAAGTCTGTTTTGGGCTTTCATCCGCAAAAAACGGTTTAAAAAGGGAATTGGGCTCGAAGGCGAGCCCAAGGAATGTGATTAAGCAAACGTCTGCCCGTCTCCAAATGACCCCAAAATCCAGGCCCAAAGTAAGCTAATTCTGATGAAAAGTAAATGCTGAGGGGCGTGGGACTCAAGATCGAGTCAAACAGAGTGGAGGAAACATCTGAGGCCTAACAAAGCTGGTTGAGCCCATTCGACTATGATCAACATGCAACAATATGATGTACAAGCTCTAAATGCTACAACACCCAAATAACCATATCACACATCTAAAAGAAATACTGTTTTGAATTTAATTGAATTAGTAACATAGGGATATGGCTATGCAACATTCAAATCTTAATTTAGCTCAAGCTGAATTATAAACAATTTGTATGAAATTCAAACCTCAATTTTAACCTTTCTAATACAAATAGTAGTGGAAATCCTACACAATTGGAATGTTTAGCACTTGTCAAACTAACAACTTATTACTCAAATTATAGCTCCTCAAGAACACAAATGTTTAAACCAGACTATAGAAGGAAATAAGCCAACGAGATTGTAATCTGACTAACCCTAAATCTGAAAATCAACATTGACTTTGAACAGATTTAAATGAAACCAAAAAGAAGTTCATCATCTGACTTAGATCCCTACTGCAGAAAGCTTTGAGCATTCTCTATGCCCATGACATGTTTTTAACTAACTCACAACCCAATAGAATAAACTGAAATCTTAATCCAAGACATAACAATGTGATACAACATCAGTAACATGAAAGAGTAAGTAGAATGCATATAAGAAAGCTAAACTATTACAGAAAAATGAATGAAATTAAGGAACATGGGAATATGATTCAACAGGAAACTCATATTCATTAGATTTCCACATCGGATTGCACATTTATACTTCACGTGCCATTCACAGTCCATGAAGTACCTGAAGGTTAAAATAAAATAAAGAGAATGAGGATTTCAGCAATAGCCGAAGGATGAGCAAATCAGCAAATCGACACAACAATAATCAGCTCCCTCAGACTATCTTTACCCCAGATAGTTCAGTAATCCCTTAAAACATTTAAGTTTTTACTGACAGTGAAAACCAAGAAGCAATTTCAAACAATTTTCAACCAAAAATGATGCAGAACTTTGAGTGTTTTTTCAGGATCTCAGTGACTGATTTTTGAGTGAAAGAAGGGTGTATATATATATATCCCTTTTGGGGTGCCATGTGATGATAAAAACAGAATGAGAATTATTCCCTCACAAGGCATCTTTAACCACCTGGACAGCTGGATGTCCTTCATTGGCTCATCATTTTGGTGCTAACCAAATGGGGATAGTTGCCCCAGGTTCTAGAACCTTCGCATACTAATCCTTATCTGAAAATTCTATTCCTAACTCCTACATTAACCCTCTAAGTTCTTAATTATTCAATTAACCCCCTGAAAGTTCTGAATATTTACAAATTAAAGCACAAAACACAAAACAAGAACCAACAGGCAGCAGAAATCAAATGGCACCAATTTCCTAATCCTAAATATGTTTATCATTGAAATGGAATCAGGAAAAACATAACATTTGAACAATTTAAACCAATATCATTATTAACGAATTGAGGTTCGAACTTTTGAATCAAATTTAACACTGCCTCAACAGGGCAACCAAACTATAATGAAAGATTAAACATGCTTGCTTCCAAACAAACTTGCCTAAGCATGAACTAAACAAATCCGGATAAACTGAAAAATCTAATGACATTGATAGAAAATTAATGAACTAATCCTAAAATACTGCTAACACAATGTTTAAGTACAAAAACTAACAAACAATTTTGAAGCACTAAAAACCCTAGATCATGCAACTATGAATCAAATCAAACGCAACAAGAAATCAACTAATGGAAAGAAAGAAAAAAAAGTAGCTAAGAAAAGAAACAAACTTTTACCTATACCAATTAGGACTTGGAGGGGGGGCTAGCTGGAACCTAGATATGGTTGATGAGGGTTTGAAACAATGAATCAGGCCCACATGAATCAATTGCTCCCGTTGAGAGCAAATGACTCATGCTGGTATGATCCATTCAAAATCCGGTAGGATTTTGGTGGCAGCGGTCTCTAGGGTTTGAATTTAGAGGGAGATGGAAGTGAAGAATGGACTTAGGGTTGGGGGGGAGGGACTGTTCCGACATATATGTATTAACTAAGTGCTTAGTTCCGAGCCATTGCATTATCAAAATCCAACGGCTGTGATGAGTTACTGCCAGAACGGGGTCGTTTGGAGATAGGGCGGGTCCGGACCGGGTTAAACTATTGGGTTGTGGCTAGAAACGGGTAAGGGATTTGGGCTCTAATTAAAACGGCCTTTTTCTAATTCTTTTTCTCCTCTTTTTCAATTGTTTTTCTTTTCTTTTTTAACTAATAAATAATTAAAAAACCTAAATTAATTTGCAAAATTAAAATAATTATCTACTATAATACTTACAAAAAATTAATTACTCCTAGATTAAACGAGAAAATTACTAATCTAAAGTTAAAAGGCTAAAAATGCAAAAGTAAGCCCATTTTTTGTGATTTTCAATTTTAATAAAGAAACTAATTCACTAATTAACCTTAAAAAATGTAAAAATGAAACTTAAATATAATGCATGATATTTTCGGCATTTTTATAATTTTTAACAAAAATAAACATGCACAGAAATGCAAACAATTAGCACAAATTCCCACAAAATCCTATAAAATTGTAGAAAAATGGAAAAAATTATTTTTCTTGTATTTTATGGGAGTAATTCCTATAGGACAAAAATCACGTGCTCACAGATACCCCTCTTTGCTCGGAAATACGAAGAGTTTTCATGCAAAGATAAAGTGAGCGGATACGAGCGATTTTTGCTCGTTTGAATACTCCGTGGTAAGAATTTCTGAAAGATTTGACCGCACCCTGCTTTAGAGATTGCCTACATATCCTTGGCGATAAAGGAATCAGGTCAGTGTAGTTTGGGAAGTTTCGGTAGCTGGGACTACCAGGAAGCTGTGATTTCACTGCTGCTGTTGCTGCTACTGCTTGCTAAACTCCTTATTACACCAAAGGCAAAATAAAAACTGGACTAAACTATGATCTATGAATTACAAGAATCCTATCTGCATATCTTCAAACTTGATATCACATTTTCTGCTGCTCTGCTGACTTGTACTCTCTAGGTGAGCTTCCTTTGTTGCTAACTTGAATTGCATTCTGAAGTGAATTCCCTTATTCTCCAGGTAGGCGCCTGATTGCTAATACTCGAACTGTCTTCCTTCGAAACTTGAACTGCCTTCCCTTGTTCTCCAAGTGGGCGTCTGATTGCTGATCTTCAACTATTTTTCCTTGAACATTGAACTGCCTTCCTTGTTCCCCATGTGGGTGCCTGATTGCCAAAACTTGAACTGTATTCACTTGCTCTCTAGGTGGGCACCTGATTTCCAAAACTTGAACTACTTTTTATCGAAACTTGACCTGTTTCCCTTGAAACCTGTGTTGTCTTCCTTTGAAATTTGAACTGCTTTCCTTGTTCTCCATGTGGGTGCCTGATTGCCAAAACTTGAACTGTATTTCCTTTATCTCCAGGTGGGCGCCTGATTGCCAAAACTTTAACTGTATTCCCTTGCTCTCCAGGTAGGTTCCTGATTGCCAAAACTTGAACTGCTTTTGCTCGAAACTTGACCTGCTTTCCCTTGTTCTCCAAGTGGGTGCCTGATTTCCAATACTTACACTGTTTTTCCCTCGAAACTTGAACTGGTTCTCCTTGTTCTCCAGGTGGGTGCCTGATTTCTAACACTTGCACTGCTTTTCCCTTGTTCTCCAGGTAGGCTCCTGATTGCTGAACTTGAACCGTCTTCCTTTGAACATTGCTGCTTTCCCTTTGTTCTCTAGGTGGGTGCCTGATTACCAACATTTGAATTGTATTCCTTTCCTCTGAAACTTGAATTGTTTTCCCTTTTTTCCAGGTGGGCGCCTGATTGCAGACACTCGAACCATCTTCTCTTACTACTTGAGACTATTTTCCCTTGGAACTTGAACCATTTTCCCTTGTTTTCCAGGTGGGCGCCTGATTGCTGAACTTGAACCGTCTTCCTTTGAACTTGTGTCGTCTTCCCCTATTCTCCAGGTGGGTGCCTGATTGCTGAACCTGAACTACTTTCTCTGGAGACTGCTATTCTTTTGAACTGTCTTCCCTTGTTCTCCAGGTGGGTGCATAATTTCTTGAACCCAAATTGTCCTCTTCTTGAAACTGCTTTTCTTTTGAACTGTCTTCCCTTGTTTTCTAGGTGGGTACCTGATTGCTGAACCTGAGCTACTTTTTATTCTTGAAACTTGTGTTTTTCTTCCCTTGTTCTCTAGGTGGATGCCTGATTTCAATAAAATAAACAAAACAACAGAAATTTTCCTGCCCTAGTTTGATATTGGGAACATTTGTGAGTGTTAACCGATTCTTGTTATCAAAATAAATTCTAAACTAAATTCCTTTATCTTGAAAATTTCAAACCAAGCCTCATCTCAAAAGTGAAAAACTTAAATGCCAAATTATACTTCCCAAAAGTAGACCTCTCGTCAGACCTTGTCATTTGCGAGTGTCTCAAAACTTTACTAAATCCTGTTATTCAGGAAGGTACTGGAATTTACTGCTGAGCCTGTCTGGCACCTGCTTTCCTCACGGAGGGTTTCTCCAAAACAAACAAAATTTCCTGCCCCTATTTCAATCAAAGAAAAATCTTATCAATTTGAAGATGCGATAGTTAGTTTGCGGCATTCTTGCTGAAGGTGGCCCTTTCGCTGCCGTGCTTTGCTTTGATTGGCCGCCTTGAACTGGCCAAGAATTGTTTGCCTTTCTAATTGAATTTCAGCCACAGGACCCTGAATGACCGGAATACTCTACACCCAACCCGCTGTTTTACATTTCTGTCCTTCCAATTTGATCCTCTGTATCTTTCACAAAATTCACAAACCACATGACCGCTTGAACTTTCATCAACACCTTATTTTTCACTTTTGCATCATGTTATTTCTGGTATGCTTTGGCCGTACTTTTCTTTGTGCAATTTGGAAGTTGATAGTAAGCTTTGAAATCCTTTCTTACTTGCTTAAACAAAGTTGACATTGGAAAAGCCTTAGAGAGATAAACCCAAAAGAAATGAAATGCAATGACTTCGAGGGTAAGGAAAAATAAAAAAGAGAACTTGAAGCAGGATGACTGCTTGAGGGAGAAAAGGAAGAAAAACTTATCTGAGTGAGGTAGATGGAACCAATGATCAAGACATGCATTTCGGATTAATCAGCCCAGCTCGTTCAGCCAATCACATTTCATTTGTCATACTTTATTCCCCGGGATCTCCATAACCCAATCTCTTCGCTAAGTCACTGACCTTGTCGATTTGCGGTGCCCTAAAGGGTTTTCACCAACAAACCTCTCTCATTTATTCATCTCTCAAATTACCGTCACCTTATGGTACCCGTGAGGGTTTTCACCAATAAGACTCTCGCTTTTTTAATTTCTCTCACCTTTCAATCACCTTACGGTGTCCGTGAGATTTTTCACCAATAAGACTCATTTTTTTCATTTTTCCTGCTTAGACTGGAGTGTTGCCCCTGATATAAATCGCACCTCTACTTGCTCGACTTGGCATCTCTCGAAGACTGATCAGAAGGTCTTTCTTTGGACCGTAATGTGGGCTTTTGGATAGGGTTAGAAAGAAAGGTTATTACAAAGACTCAAAACAACTTGAATGATTCAATATTACAACTTTTGGAACAGATCTCTTACAACAACCACAACTTCTGACCCAGTTTCTTAGCCTGGGGACTTTTGAATTTCTTTTTAGTTTGATGGGACTGAATCGTGAGGCTGCCTACGTATCCTTAAAAGGAATCAGGTCAAATGTAGTTCATGACATAGGAATTGCTTTGTTGTTGTTACTTTTATCTTCTTCTTTTTTCTCTTTTTTCCCTTTTCTTTTCTCTTTTTTTTTCTTTTTTTTTCTCCTGCTTTTTTTTGCTTCTCTTTTTCTTTTTTCTCTTTTTCCCCCCACTATTTTCCATTCTTTTCTTTCTCTTTTCTCTTCTTTTTTTCTCTTTTTTCTTCTTTACTTACCTTTTGCGTTCGTGTTTCTGAATTTCACTACTGATTCCAAAAGAGGGGTATGAAAGGAAATAAATAAGGCTCAAAGAAGTACCAAAGGATAAATTTTTTAGATAATAGAATAAAATACCTTCGTCGTTCCAATCTTCAAAATATGCCAAGTACAAACAACAATTAAGGCAAAACAAAGAAATCATACATAATATCTTTTGACTGCATCAGAATTGATAACCATATCTACACATTTGCCTTCTATATCTGTTAAATATAAAGCGCAATTGGACAACACTCTTGTTACAATAAACGGTCCCTGCCAATTTGGGGCGAACTTATCTTTCGCTTCAGCCTGATGTGGAAGGATGTGTTTCAACACTTGCTGACCCACTTCAAATTTCCGTGGACGCACCTTCTTATTGTATGCTTTTTCCATTCTCTTTTGATACAACTGGCCATGACACACTGCTGCCAATCTTTTCTCATCAATCAAACTCAGTTGCTCCAGACGAGTTTTGACCCACTCATCATCATCAATTTCGGCTTCTGCAACAATCCGAAGGGATGAAATTTCAACTTTCGCGGGTATCACTGCTTCAGTGCCATATTCCAACAAATAAGGAGAAGCGCCTACTGAAGTGCGAACAGTGGTGCGATAGCCCAACAAAGCAAAGGGAAACTTCTCATTCCATTGCCTGGAACCCTGCACCATCTTCCGAAGTATCTTCTTTATGTTCTTGTTGGCTGCCTCGACTGCACCATTCGCCTTAGGACAGTATAGGGTGGAATTTAGATGTGTAATTGATCGGTGCCTACCCTGCACTACTATTGAGTAGTGAGAGAAAATTGAAGCAGCTTTTACCCGATTAAGATCGGGATCGATTTCCACAGAGAATTAGAAGTTGGAATCGAGTATCTACCTAATTTAGAGTTGTGTAATTGTTCTTAATTGCACTTCTAAACATTTTTGGATTTTTGTTTAACTTCTAATTTTATCAACTACTATGCTAATTTAAACTAGAATAAGCTAAGAATGAGATATCACGTGTTGTTCAAATGGTTAAAAGGCACTAGGGTAGTGACTTTCGCCTAGGTGGTCAATTAACGGGTACTTGAGTTTAAGATACGATTGACATATTTGGGGAATATGATATAACCTTTGCACGATTTTACTCACTCTATATCTCTCGTAGTTCGAGTGATTTTGCCCGAATTGACTTTTTCAAGACCAATTGGGTATGCAAATTTGCACAAGCAAATAGGGTTCAAGTCGGGTATTACTATCTCTAGGTTTAACCCTTTAATTGGGGCTATCAATCTCTTGAGTACGCCCCAATTCCTTGTTGGACCAATTTTAGAGACTTAAGTTCTCTTTCTCAAGAAGAGCCAAAATCAACTAAACACAAACTAGTGTTTGCAACCACTAATTCAACAATTAAACATGAAATTAGTCCAAATATCAAACACCCATAGTCAATCTAGCCCTAAAACACAAGACCCATCAATTACCCATACTAGGGTTGAGCCACAACCCTAGCTTATGGGTCTAGCTACTCATAGTTGAAGAAGAAGACAAAGAAATAGATGAAGAACAACTCATATTAATTAATTGCTAAGATAAACTAGAATATTCAATGTTAAAATGAAGATAAACTTGCCCAAAATAACTAAAAGTATCGAACCCACGAGCGCAGCTTTCAGCTAAATCTATCTGCTTTCCTAAAAATGGAAAAGAAGCTATTTATACTAAACTGAAAAATCTGGATAAAAATACCCCTGCGGGGCTAGTGTGGACTGCACAAAATGGTGTACGGCCGCACTAAGGTTCTGAACTTGAAAACCCATCTCTTTGAAATCAGGCACTGCGAACCGCAGAGAATGGACTGCGGCCGCAGAGGCTTCTAGTGCGGTCCGCATAAAATGGAATGCAGACCGCATTGGCTTGAAACTCAAAAGTTGGCAACTCTCTTATCCTTCTTACTGTGGACCGCACTAAATCGAGTGCAGTCGCATTGATCTTAGTGCGGACCGCACAATACCTAGTGCGACCGCATTGCCTTTTTTGCCTGAATGCCACCTCACTGAACCTCACAGTGTAAACCGCACAGAATGGTGTGCGGCCACACTCCTTGTTTTGTTTGAGCTTTGTCTTGTCTTGATACTTTTGCAAGTTTCACTCCTTTTGAGCTGGTCGTTGACTTCTTGTCACTTTATTGATCAAACCTGCAATCAAGCACAATTTGTGAGCCTTTGGAACTATTTTGTAAACATTTCTAATCAAAACTTAAGCAAGAAGGAGAATAAAATGTATCAAAATCCCTAGTTATTAGTAATCTTAAACTGTTGACACACTTCTTTTATCAGATGACTGTTAAGATTAACACCATTATCTGTGATGATGACCTTTGGGATTCCAAACCGACAAATGATATTTGAATGAACAAAATTGACCACTACCTTCTTGGTCACAGATTTGAAAGTTTTAGCTTCAACCCACTTAGTGAAGTAGTCAATGTCCACCAGAATGAACCTGTGCCCATTGGATGTTGCTGGCTTAATTGGTCTGATGACATTTATACCTCAAGCAACAAAGGGCCATAGTGCGGACATTGTGTGCAATTCAAATGGCGAAGAATGAATCAAGTCTTCGTGTACCTGGCATTGATGACACTTGAACACAAAATTGATGCAATTTCGCTCCATGGTGAGCCAATAATACCCTGCTCGAAGAATCTTTTTTGCCAGAACATACCCGCTCATATGCGGCTCGAAAACTCCAGAATGTACCTCGGTCATGATAGTAGTGGCTTGCTTAGCATCGATGCACCTCAACAACCCAAGATCTGGAGTTCTCTTGTACAAATTCCCTCCGCTCAAGAAAAATCCACTAGCCAAACGTCGAATTGTTCTCTTTTGATCACTTGTGGCTTGTATCGGATATACCCCCATTCTGATGTACTCCCTGATGTCATGGAACCACAGTTCACCATCAAATTCTTCCTCAACCACATTACAATAGGCATGCTGATCACGAACTTGAATATGCAGGGGGTCTAAGCTTTGTCCGGGTGGTGCAACATTGACGCCAAAATAGTCAAAGCATCGGCAATCTCATTATGGATCCTTAGAATATGCCTGAACTCTATTGACCGAAACTATTGGCAAAGATTATGCAAACATTGTCGATATGGTATGAGCTTTAAATCTCGTGTCTCCCATTCTCCTTGAATCTGGTGCACCAGAAGGTCCGAGTTTCCCAATACCAAGACTTCCTGGACTCCCATGTCTACAGCTAACCTCAAACCCAAAATGCATGCTTCATACTCAACCATGTTGTTAGTACAATAGAAATGAAGCTGAGCCGTAATATGGTAGTGATGCCCTATTTTAGAAATAAGCACGACCCATATCCCGACACTTTTTATGTTAGCAGTTCCATCAAAGAAAAGTTTCCAACCTGGTTTTTCAACCTGCTCCACCTCGTCAATATGCATCGCCTCTTCATCGGGAAAATAAGTTCTCAATGACTCATACTCTTCATCGATCGGGTTTTCGGCCAAATGATCGGCCAATGCTTGGGCTTTCATCGCGGTTCGTGTCACATAGATAATGTCAAACTCTGTGAGCAAAATCTGTCACTTCACAAGTCTTCCTGTGGGCATAGGCTTCTGAAAGATATACTTTAGAGGATCCAGGCGAGAAATGAGGTAAGTAGTGTAAGACGACAAATAATGCTTCCACTTTTGTGCCACCCAAGTCAGGGCACAACATGTCCTTTCAAGGGGAGTGTACTTAACCTCATAAGATGTGAACTTCTTGTTGAGATAATAGATGGCTTGGTCTTTCCTGCCAGTGATATCATGTTGACCCAATACACAACCGAACGAGTGGTTTAAAACTGTCAAATAAAGAATTAAAGGCCTCCCGGGTTCCGGCGGACCAACACATATGGATTTGACAAGTACCCTTTGATCTTATCGAATGCCTCCTGGCACTTATTAGTCCATTTGACCACCACATCCTTCTTCAGCAACTTAAAGATGGGCTCACAAGTCATCGTGAGTTGGGAAATAAACCTACTGATGTAATTTAAATGCCCGAGCAAACACATCACCTTGGTCTTTTTCCTTGGAGGTGGCAATTCTTGGATAGATTTGATCTTTGACGGGTCCAATTCAATGCCCCTCCAACTAACTATGAACCCCAACAATTTCCCAGATGGAACACCAAATGCACACTTTGCAGGGTTAAGCTTTAAATTGTACCTGCGGAGTCTCTAGAAAAACATTCTCAAATCTTTGATGTGGTCAGACTGCTTCCTGGACTTTATAATCACATCATCCACGTAAACCTCAATATCCTTGTATATCATGTCATGGAATATGGTATTCATTGCCCTCATGTAAGTTGCCCCAGCATTTTTCAAACCGTATGGCATGATCCGGTAGCAATATGTTCCCCACGGCGTGATGAATGTTGTTTTTTCCACATCTTCCTCATCTATTAAGATCTGATGATACCCCGCATATCAGTCCACAAAAGACCCAATCTCATGCTTAGCACAATTGTCGATCAAAATATGAATATTTGGCAGTGGGAAATTGTCCTTTGGACTTGCTTTGTTGAGGTCACGGTAGTCAACACACACTCTGGTCTTACCATTTTTATTTGGCACATGCACAACATTGGCTAACCACGTGCAATATCGCGTGACTCGAATGACCTTCACATCGAGCTGGTTTGTGACTTCTTCTTTAATCTTCACACTCATGTCAGTTTTGAACTTTCTCAACTTCTGTTTGACGGGAGGAAATGCTGGATCAATTGGCAATTTATGGACCACCAGATCGGTACTCAAGCCTGGCATGTCATCATACGACCATGCAAAAATATCCTTGTATTCCAACAATGCTTTAATTATTCATTCCCTGATTTGTGGTCTAAGATAGACACTTATCTTAGTTTCTCTGACATTATCTGGATCCCCTAGATTGATTGCTTACGTATTATTCAGATTAGACTTGGGTTTTTCTTCAAAATGATTTAATTCATTACTAATCTCTTCAAAGGCCTCATCCTTATCATATTCTAATTCATCATCACACTCTATTTCTTGGATTATTATTTCAGAATTAGATTGACTTTTAAGACTTGGCTGAAGATTCCTCATTCATGTCATGTCATTGAAACCAGCATAAAAAGAACTATACATAAAAGAAAAGAAAACAAAAATAAAACTATTAGGAATGATGGAAAAGGGAAATTGAATTTCATTGAAAATAAAGGATAACAGGATTTGTACATCAACAAGCGAAAAATAAAAATCTGGGTCACAACCCTGGAATGACCCAGATAGAAAGGAAAACAAACAAACTACCAAGACTCCTTCCGAATAGGGAGAGAAGTAGCTTTCCAATTGTTAAGCTTTACATTCGGCCCGACGAACTACACGTCTGCTTTGCTAGAACCTTCTCCAATTTCTACCATGTTCACATCATCAAACAACCTCTGGAACCATTCAATTAACTCTTCATCAATGTCAACCATAGAACTTGGAACTGTTGTCACCGGGCGTTTCCTGGCACCGGGCTTGACAAACGACCTGGAGAGATGCGGGATAGGCTTCGGAAGTGCCTACGCCTTCTATTTCAACCTTTTAGCCCTTTTCACATCTGCTGCTGTAGGTTTGAATCCAAGACCGAACATACCCAAATTTTCAAGGAGGGAAACTGGCTGTATGATACCCTACAGGGATGCACCCAGACCTTTACCTGGAACAAAGCCATTTTGCAGCATTTCAGAGGCCACCATGACAGATGCAGAGGCTATCTTTGGAGTTGGAACACATTTCCCTTCAAGAACCTTCTCGACTGGCACTGTTTCAAAAACATGGTAGACCCAAGGCCCTTTATCATCTTCAACCTCAATAAATGGGATGGAGGCATCACTGTGAGCACACAAATTCTCCTCACCATGCACGACGATCTCATGTTTATCACACTCGAACTTGACCATCTGGTGCAAAGTAGACGGGACTGCTTTGGCGGCATATTGTCAATTCAAGCACTATATCACCAACTGAGTCTTTTCCTCCACCGTCAAAACCTCAAACACATATGTTGTTCTTGTGAATCCTCTCATCATCAACTTTTAACTTGTTCAGAGTACAAAGAGGGCAGATGTTTGCACTGGAACCATTGTCAACTAACACCTTGGTGACCACAAAATCTTCACATTTTACCATAATATAGAGAGCTTTATTGTGTTCAGTACCTTCCACATGCAACTCGTCATAAGAGAAGGTGACCCTATTCACCTCAAATATTTTGTTGGAAATCTTCTCTAGATAGTTCACTGAAATTTTGTTGGGGACGATGCTCATCTGAATGGATTAACAATGACAGTAAGGAAATCTGAGGGGGCGTCTTTCTCAACTGCTCCATGATGGAGTGATCTTGTACCTTCATTTTTCTCAAAAATTCCTCCGCTTCTTCCTCAGTGACTTCTTTCTTTACTAGAACTGGATTATCTCTGGATGTTTTAGCTTTCCTTAACTCTTTCGGGGCAAAGCATCTACCTGAACGAGTTAGTCCCTGGGCCTCATTGACTTCTTCTTTCACTTCCTTTCCCTTATAGGTCACTATCACCCGTTCGTAGTTCCATGGGATAACCTTGGTGTTGACTACCAGCAACTGGGTTACATGCTTGATTATGACAGGGTCCGTACGGGCACCCTTTACAATTATGATAGGCTTACTCGCCAACCCTGGAATGATCACTTTTGACTTATCTTGCTTTGCTACAGCATCATTTGGGGATCTTTTCTTAACTACCACAGATGGCTCACCATTTGTCATGCTCAACTTGTTCACTGATCCTTCAATCGTTGGTTTTTGACTAGCTTGACCTCACTGGACTGAATCATCATGATGGACTGTGAAGGCTTCTTGGGCTCCCCCCTTGTGTACTATCTCGATCATGTTTGTTTCCTCATGGGTTGGCAATGGGTTCTGATTGATGTTGGGTGCCTCTGGAGTCTGGACTTCAATCCGGTTTGTGTCGATGAGCTTCTGGATAGCATTTTTCAAGTGCCAGCACTTTTCTGTATTATGCCCCGAAGTACCAGAGCAATATGCACAACTCAAGGAGTAATCAAGATTCTTTAGAGGTGGGTTTGGTAATTTTGACTCAATTGGCCTCAACATATCCAACTGCCTCAATCTCTGGAATAAACTGGTATAAGACTCCCCCAACGGGGTGAAAGTTTTCTTCCGCTGCAACCTCTTATTTTTGAACGCTTGATTGGGTCGGAAACCTGGGCTAGCAGGGTTTTGGTAGGCTCATGAGGGTGGGTAAGCATTCTGTGGAGTTGGGTAGGTGTTTTGTGGGGCTGGGGCACGCCATTGTGAGTAGGAAGGAGGTTGAGTATATGATTTGGCGTGGTGGACAGAAATCTGAGGGTCTGGTGATGGGAAGTAATATTAGGGTGGATTATATGGGGTTTGGGTGTACGTTCGCTGATGGGGTCGAGGCTAGGTATAATGGTGTGTCGGGGCCCTTGGTCCAAACCACAATCCTGAATCAACTATTGCCATATCTTCTTTCTTCTTCTTTCTGATCACACCTCCAGTACCATTCTAAATGGCTTGGGCAGTTGCCTTGATGGCCGAGTAGCTCATGATTTTTCTTGATTTAAGCCCTTCTTACATCATGCCACCCATCTTCACTACCTCTTTGAAGGACTTGCCTATGGCCGAGATCAGATGGTCGAAGTAAGTAGGCTCCAAAGCCTGCAGAAAGTACTCCACCATTTCGTCCTCCTCCATTGGAAGGTTAACCCTTGCTGCTTGTTCTCTCCAGCGAAAACCATATTCCCTGAAGCTTTCACTGGGCTTTTTCTCAATCTTAGTTAAAGACAATCGATCCGGAACAATCTCGATATTGTACTAGAAATGACGAGCAAAAGCTTGGGCCAAATCATCCCAAGTATACCATCTATTGTGATCTTGACGAGTGTACCACTCCAGCGCCGCGCCAGTCAGACTCTGGCTAAAGAATGCCATTAACAACTCATTTTTTCCGCCTGCCCCTCTCATATTGCTACAAAATCCCCTTAGGTGGCCACCGGGTCTCCATGCCCGTCATATAGGTCGAATTTAGGCATGTTGAATCCCACAGGCAACTGAACATCAGGAAAAAGACTCAAATTTTTGTAGGCTACGCTTACCTGGCCTCCCAATCCCTGCATGTTTCTAAATGATTGTTCCAGGCTTCTTACCTTCCTAAACAACTCCTCCTGCTCTGGGTTTTTAGGTGGTCTCTCAGTCTCAACTAGGAGGTCAAAACGAGCAGTGTATAAGTAATGGTCTGGAGCCTTGATAGTAGGCTCCAGGGGGTAGTATTGGTTATCTTGGGTCTTGAATAAGGGCTCGCTGGAGGATCAATGGAGTGTAGCGGGTGGGGGCGCTATGAAAATAGGGGTAGCTGGTGGAGGGGGCATGAGATTGGTTTAGCTGGTGGTGCTTGTGTGGTTTGGGAAGTGGTACCTTGATAGTGGTGGAAATGAGTGAAGTCTAGAGATAAATCGACATTGGGAGGTTCTTGGGATTGAGCCAATGGCGGGATGAAAGTGGGGTTAGCGGGGTATGATGGTGGTGGATGCCCCTTCATCCATGCCTAGTACATCTCTGCCATTTGGTGTTTCAACTTATGTAACTCCTCTTTCAGATTAACATCAGACTCTTCCCCCTCTCTTGACGGATCAATAACATTTGCATCCAGTTCTTGGCCAGCCATGATCAACTTGTCTTTGGACATGGTATTGTACGACTGAGTTTCCAGAATACAAAACAAACTAACCATCTACCTGAACTTGATAACAACAAGCAAACTTGTTAGTGATTAAGAGCTTAGAAGATAGGCAACAACACATTGGGGATGCAATGCACCTAAGCAGTTAACCATTTCTATTATGCATTTGAACGGTTGTTTGCGTTATCCCGGCTTTCACTAATTTCCATTTTGCAATTTCTTGCTCTTTTTTTTTCATTGCTGCTTTTCTTTGCTTGATTCTTGTCTTTATTCTTTCATTCTCTCATTTTTCTTGTTTTGCCATTATTTCTTTCCCACAGTTTTCTTGTTCTCTCTTTTTTTTCCTTTTTGTTTCACGGTTATGATCGAATCCTATGGGGACTGCCTACGTATCAGACCAAGCGTAGTTCCGGGACATATGCAGAGTAAAATAAAAAAACATTTTTGGGGTTTTCAAATTTTCATAAAATAAAATAAAACATCTTGATTATGACAACTTCCCCTATAGAGTTAAACATAAAGACTGACAGACTCGATGAGTGGGCCAGCAAACTTCAAAACTAAACTGAAAATACAGAATCGAAAATGAACTAACAAAATACAGACTCGAAAACGAACTAACAAAATACAGACTCGAACAAACAAAGTTAAGAATACATGAGTGCCTCAACTACTGCTCCAGTTGGCCTTGTTGCGGGCCTTTGTGCCATATCTTCTTGGAGGCGAAACAAGTCATCCATGATCTGCTGGACAAAAATCATAATTGAAGCGAAGATCATGGACTGGGTCATGTCTTCACATTCGTTGCACTTCATCACAATGTAGTCCGCAATTCTCCTAACCTTTTCCCTTATAATACCCTTCTCCTATAGCAACCGTCCGATCTGCTGAGATCTGGCATCCAAAACTTTTTCGGCTATATGATTTTGCACTTGAAGCTGTTGCAGGTCTTTCTCTAGCTGTGACATCAGGGCATAAAAATGCTCCATTTCTACTTTGAAGTCTTTTTCCTGCTTGGTCATTTCGTTTTCAAGGACATGGACCTTTTTCTTTAGACCTACTATTCCTTTGTCGTACCTCTTCTTCAGTTGTCGAACGAAACTTGTTCGTCCCTCCACATTCTTAGCCAGCTTGGCTCGGGCTTTTGCTAGTTCAACTTCAGTCTTTTGCAAATCATCCTCACAGTCACGTACTTTCTATGTAAGGCTGTAGATGAGCTTTTCATCTTTTCTACTTCTGCCCGGGTTCTCAGCTGCTATTCTCATCTTTCGAATTTGGGCTCGGAGAGCTTCATTCTCTTGAGCCAATCTTCTTCTTTCACCTTCAGCTTCTTATGCCTGGAGATCGTTATTGAATTCCAGGTTTCTCAATTTATCCTCTAAGGTGTGTATGGCAGCTTGATATTTCTTCTCTTTTTCACCCCAAGCTTACCTTTTTTGGACTTTATCATCAAAATCTTGAACATGAGGTCTCTTGGCATGCCTCTCAGGCTCGGGCTCAGGCTCAGGCTCGTAGTTTGTATAAGACCTTCTCTCAAACCATGCAGTGTATCTTGGATCTACTTCCCCCTTTGCAACATCCGGTACCTGGGTGCCATTTTTTAGATACCAATAACCATTCCAATCCTACTGAACTAAAGCTTCGGGCAATGCAGCTTCTGGATGTAACTCGACGACCTTGGTGGTTAGGTCCTCATCTTCAGGCACCACCTGATATCTTCCTAACCGTCTTAAGACACTTTGTGGTACATATGGTTGGACACTCCTTAAACCCATCAACATTAGGTAACCCTTAGTAGTTGTCATGTATATGGCTTCTGTCATCGGGAGCCACCCTATAGTCCACTCAACTTGACTTGCTTTTAGAGCTTTCAAGTGGGAAACACAAGCCTCAAATCCTTCTGGAGCATTGTAGTCTTTCACCCTTTCCTCGTAGCCTTTGATGAAGTTATCTGTGCTCGAACCATAGCTCAAGAATCTAGGATGATAGCGAATATGCTCGATCAACCACATTTGTAGGAGAATATTGCAACCATCAAAGAATTGAGCTCGAGATCTACACAATGTCAATGCCCGATAACTATCTACCAGTATTAGATGAGCAAGTGTGTGATCTTCCTTTATGATAAGGGTTTGTGCAACTCTAGCTATGCGGGTATCTACTGTCCCCTCGGCATTTGGGAAGACTATGATTCCTAGGAACGCAACCATAAAGGCGAACCTATAATGGATTTGCCAAAGATTCTTGTCCTGTTTGTTGTTAAATCCATTGTCATATGTTCCAAACCAAACAGAATGCCCGAATCTGGAATATAGAAACTAAAAGGAACAACACCCTTTGTCCACATGAGCCTTCTTCATTTGTTTGCTGATATTAAGAAGATCAAAGAACTTGTGCACTGATGGGGAATATCAACTGTTGTTTTCTCAAGTTCCAGCCAAAATGGATGTACCCAGCTATTTCCTCCAGTGTAGGGGTAAGCTCAAAATCCGAGAAGCAAAAGACGTTGTGCACAGGGTCCCAAAAGGTTACCAAAGCTTTAATCAAATCTTCCGGCGGTTTGATTTCCAATAGATCAATGAGAGCACCCAACTGTTCTTTCACCCAGTCTTGACCATTCCCATCCAAATCATACTACCACATGCGCAACCACAATTGGGCCTGCTCTATGACTGATAGTTTCGGGTCCTGGACAATGTTCATTTTACCTGTGGAAGGTTAAAGTTAGGTTTGACTATGACAGACTTTTGTAAAACAGGTTCTTTTAATTTCAAAAAGAAAAATCAACAGACCATGACTCCCCCCCCTCTATGATATTTTAGCAAAAGTGGTCGTGTTTGCAAACGTGGCCCCTTCCCAATTCCAAATAAATTTTGAGGCCGGGGAGCACTACTTTTATGGAAAAATGACACTTTACCGACAGACTTGTCCGTTCTTTTACGAAAATAGCCCTTCAAAAACTGAAGATACTCTAAGGCTATCTCGGCAAGAATGGCTTAAGACATTACCAAAGCTGGGTCGGCTTATTCTTTTGACCAAAACCCTGAACTACATTTATTTGACCATTTACTATTTTTTTTCTTTTTTTTTTTAAAAATGAGGCCGAACCCTATTTAGGTTGCCTACGTATGCCACATCCGGTGAGAATTAGACCTGCATAGTTCAGTCAGTTTTGACACATTTGAAAAGGACCCAATATTGACTTATTTTGAAATGGCTCTTTTTTCTTGACTCTTTTTCTCTTGTACTTTTTTTTCTGAAAATTTTTGGCAGAGTTTCAGGACATCTCCAAATACCGGGGATTTTTAGAACCAAGCTTTATTTCTTTCCTACATCACTCTTTGTTTTTCTCTTGATTCACTTTTTCTAACCGGTTAACATACAAGACGAAGCAAATAATTGCTCGCGTAGCACATAGGATGCATCGGGATGGTTTGTTATTTTGGTACACCTATCCTAGACGGACCCAACCCCTGTGTTTAGTCCCCTAAGTCAAATGCACATGATGCAAACAAAAATTCTTATTAGGAATCCGGCATGAGGCTGTGTTTTTATAGGTTTAAATCCTGGGGTTATGTTCTAGACCTGGCTTACCCGAGTAGACAACTCGAGCCGAAGTGGGGGCAACGTACCGGGAGCACTAAAGTCTGTCCGGCCTTGTTGCTAGCCCATGCCTCATTCTATTTGGTATAACTTCTACAGAAAAAGCAGGCCACGCGAACGTGTGCACAATTTTCAGGAGACTCAGAGGGGTGGCGTAAGAAGACAGTTATATACAATTCAAACAATATTAAAGCGGTAAACAGATAGCATTTAGCACAAAAGGTTCACAGAATACAGTAATATTAACAATAAATGAAGCCAAGTAAAAATCATATTAACAAGCTCGAATTCTTGAACCCTGAACTAGAGAATATGGGTTCTTGTCCCCAGCAGAGAGTCGCCACTTGGAATAATTTATGGTGTCCCAAGTCACCGGTTTAAAATCTCGAATCGAGGAAGATTTGACTCTCTTCATGGTCTACGAACAAAGAAATCCAGGTAAGGAATTTTGTTAACCCGGGAGAATATGTTAGGCATTCCTGAGTTCCGTGATTTTAGCACGGCCGCTTTAATCTTACTTGGCTTAATCAAATTATTTGATTACTGATTTTATAACTTATGTACATTTGCCTCTTTTAATTAAGAAATTATCTTGAAACGGGTCACACGCGAGTGTACCCATTTGTTTGGCACGTCAAAAATCATATCACGCGAACATGTCCACAATTAGCAATGATTTATTACTATTAAGAAAGTTTGATCGAAGTTGCGCGAACCCATACTCCGATTTTGTTTTTAGAAGTCGTAATCATGTCACACAGACGTATCCACAACCACGATAGTATATTAAGCGTGCCTAAAGCAAACTACGAACATTTGTCATTTTATATCTAGGTTATAAAATCAATATGATGGCCATGAATGATTAAATTATGGATGACACACCTCAAACTATTAAAACTGAATTCAATTAGCGGCCTATTAGCAACCATTTTATTATTAAGAAAGTTTGTTCGAAGTTGCGCGAACGCATACTCCGAGTTGGTTTTTAGAATTGTAATCATGTCACGCGAATGTGTACACATTCACAATTATATATTAAATGCGCCTAAAGGCTTTTCTACGAATATTTATTCGTAATAATCTAATTATAACATTAGTGAGGGCCATAAGCGATTTAATTAAATGGCACACCTCAATCTAATTAAAAGAATTACTCTAACCAACGTAATCTAAGGCCACTCTTGCACAACTATTAGCTGAAAAGAAAATGGTGTTTGTACTAGGCCTTTAAGTATTTGGGCCAAGTCTGTTTTGGGCTTTCATCCGCAGAAAACGGTTTAAAAAGGGAACTGGGCTCGAAGGCGAGCCCAAGGAATGTGATTAAGCAAACGTCCGCCCATCTCCAAATGACCCCAAAATCCAGACCCAAATAAGCTAATTCTGATGAAAAGTAAATGCTGAGGGGCGTGGGACTCAAGATCAAGTCCAAACAGAGTGGAGGAAACATCTGAGGCCTAAGAAAGCTGGTTGAGCCCTTTTAACTATGATCAACATGGAACAATATGTTGTACATGCTCTAAATGCTACAACGCCCAAATAACCATATCACACATCTAAAAGAAACATTGTTTTGAGTTTAATTTAATTAGTAACAAAGGACAAGGTTATGCAACGTTCAAATCTCAATTTAGCTCAAGCTGAATTATAAACAATTTGTATGAAATTCAAAATTCAATTTTAACCTTTCTAATACAAACAGTAGTGGAAATCCTACACAATTGGAATATTTAGCCCTTGTCAATCTAACAACTTATTACTCAAATTATAGCTCCTCAAGAACACAAATGTTTAAACCAGACTATAGAAAGAAATAAGCCAACAAGATTGTAATGTGACTAACCCTGAATCTGAAAATCAACATTGACTTTGAACAGATTTAAATGAAACCAAAAAGAAGTTCATCATCTGACTTAGATCCCTACTGCAGAAAGCTTTGAGCATTCTCTATACCCATGACAGGTTTTTAACCAACTCACAACCCAATAGAATAAACTGAAATCTTAATCCAAGACTTAACAATGTGCTACAGCATCATTAACATGAAAGAGTAAGTAGAATGCATATAAGAAAGCTAAACTATTACAGAAAACTGAATGAAATTAAGGGACATGGGAATATGATTCAACAGGCAACACGTATTCATTAGATTTCCACATCGGATTGTACATTTATACTTCACATGCTATTCATAGTCCAAGAAGTACCTGAAGGTCAAAATAAAACAAAGAGAATGAGGATTTCAGCAATAGCAGAAGGATGAGCAAATCAGCAAATCAACACAACAATAATCAGCTCCCTCAGACCATCTTTAACCCCAAATAGATCAGTAATCCCTTAAAACTTTTAAGTTTTTACTGACAGCGAAAACCAAGAAGCAATTTCAAACAATTTTCAACAAAAAATGATGCAGAACTTTGAGTGTTTTTTTCAGGATCTCAGTGACTGATTTTTGAGTGAAAGAAGGGTGTATATATATCCCTTTTCGGGTTCCATGTGCTGCTGAAAACATAATGGAAATTATTCCCTCACAAAGCATCTTTTTTAACCACCTGGACAGCTGGTTGTCCCTTATTGGCTCAGCATTTTTGTGCTAACCAAATGGGGACAACTTCCCATACCAATCCTTATCTGAAAATTCTATTCTTAACTCCTAAATTAACCCCCTAAGTTCTTAATTATTCAATTAATCCCCTGAAAGTTCTGAATATATACAAATGAAAGCACACAACACAAAACAAGAACCAACAGGCAGCAGAAGTCAAATAGCACCAATTTCCTAATCCTAAATATGTTTATCATTGAAATGGAATTAGGAAAAACACAACATTTGAACAATTTAAACCAACATCATTATTAACTAATTGAGGTTCGAATTTTTAAATCAAATTTAACACTGCCTCAACAGGGCAACCAAACTATAATGACAGATTAAACATGTTTGCTTCCAAACGAGCTTGCCTAAGCATGAACTAAACCAGTCCGGATAAACTGAAAAATCTAATGACATTGATAGAAAATTTATGAACTAATCCTAAAATACTGCTAATACAATGTTTAAGCACAGAAACTAACAAACCATTTTGAAGCACTAAAAACCCTAGACCATGCAACTATGAATCAAATCAAACGCAACAAGAAATCAACTAATGGAAAGAGAAAGAAAAAAAAAGTAGTTAAGAAAAGAAACAAACTGTTACCTATACCAATTAGGACTTGGGGGGCTAGCTGAAACCCAGATATGGTTGATGAGGGTTTGAAACAATGAATCAGGCCCACATGAATCAGTTGTTCCCGTTGAGAGCAAATGACTCATGCGGGTATGACCCATTCAAAATCCGGTAGGATTTTGGTGGCGGCGGTCTCTAGGGTTTGAGTTCAGAGGGAGATGGAAGTGAAGAATGGACTTAGGGTTTTGGGGGGGGGAACTAATCCGACATATATGTATTAACTAAGTGCTTATTTCCGAGCCATTGCATTATCAAAATCCAACGGCTGTGATGAGTTACTGCCAGAATGGGGTCGTTTGGGGATAGGGCGGGTCTGGACCGGGTTAAACTATTGGGTTGGGGCTGGAAACGGGTAAGGGATTTGGGCTCTAATTAAAACAACCTTTTTCTAATTCTTTTTCTCCTCTTTTTCAATTATTTTTCTTTTCTTTTTTAACTAATAAATAATAATAAAAAACCTAAATTAAATTCCTAAATTAGTTTGCAAAATTAAAATAATTATCTACTATAATACTTACAAAAAATTAATTACTCCTAGATTAAATGAGGAAATTACTAATCGAAAGTTAAAAAGCTAAAAATGCAAAAGTAAGCCCAATTTTTATGATTTTTAATTTTAATAAAGCAACTAATTCACTAATTAACCTTAAAAATGTAAAAATAAAATCTAAATGCAATGCATGGTATTTTTGGCATTCTCATGATTTTTAACAAAAATAAACATGCATAGAAATGCAAACAATTAGCACAAATTCCCACAAAATCCTATAAAATTGTAGAAAAATGGAAAAAAATTATTTTTTTGTATTTTATGGGAGTAATTCCTATAGGGCAAAAATCATGTGCTCACAAATGTCTTTTGTTGTATTTCACTGTATTTTAAAATTAAATGTGCGTTGTTTATATTCTGTTCTATTTTAATGTTTGTATTCAGTGTATTTCAATATTTATGTCATGTATTCATGCATGAATACATGTGTATTCAGCTGTATTAAAAATACTAACCTTCGAAATACATAAATACATGCAAAAAATAATGTATTTGAGTGAATTTGTATAGAATACAATGTGTTTGTATCATTATATGTGACTAAATAGCACAGAATGAAAGAAAGTTCGCCAGATATGGCGTTTTCTGGCCAAGCAAAATATTGTATACATTGTATTAAAATTAAAAATGGAAACGAACAAAGACCCCGACCCTCAAATCTTCTCCAGCGTAAAAAATATTAATTGCAGTATTCGTGTAGAGGAATCCATTGCAATTAATATCCGTGTAGAGAAAGGCGCAGTCTCTTTCTTTTTACTATTGTTTTACAAATTCATTGCAAATATCCGACGTAGAAACTAAGCAGTACAAATCCATAAATCCATTGCAATAATATCCGACGTATAAACTAAGCAAGTATTCTGCTCGAACAGAGAAAGAGAAGGAAGAGAGAGAGACAGAAGAAAAATTTTGTTGGGATTTTGAAAGAGAATTAACCGTATGTTAATTGAAAGAAAGAGAGAAAAGGAGGAGAGAGAGAAAGAGGAAAAAATATGAGAGAGAATTTTGTGTTAATTGAAAGAAAGAGAGAGAAAAACATAAATAGCATATTTCATGCCTCAATGATAGTATATACCATAAATACCTGTTTTGCTATAAAATATAAAATACAGCTATAAAAATAATATTTTAAAATAATTTTAGTTTATAATAAATAAGATGTATACCTTTCTATAGGAGGTAAAATTTTCTATTTTATTCTTGGAAACAAACTCCTCCCATGAAAACGTTAAACTTTTAAATTGTCCGAACAACTCACAACAAAATATTAGACCGTTGACACAACCGAATTGATTGAGTAAAAGGAAACGGAAAAATCTACGTATTACTTTCTGAATGATGACAGATACGATCCGTTGTATTCATCATTTTATATAAAAATGAAATTGCTCTTGGTTCAACATTATTGGTTCTATTTCATTGCTCTTTGAGCATAAAGTAAAACCATCCTTTTCTTTTTCTTTTTGCACAAATTTGGGGAAAGTACAATTATTATACTCTACAAGTTATATGCAATCATTAAAATGGGTAAAATGTTAGTTGTTAGCCATGGACGATCATCATGGTTTTGGACCAATTACTTTTCGAAGTGTCTTTTAACCTAAAGTTTTCATACTTTTTTTATTTATTTATCCATATAGGATTCGAAAGTTGTTGGTCGGATTAATTAAGATTGGCGTCTCAAAAGACATATTTAAGGGGAAAAATATGCTCGGGGGACCTCCGGTCAAGAGTGGAGTATTACCACCAGTGGATACACTATATACTGGTTGATACACTATATAGGTCAAAAAATAATTTATATTCCTTGTTGATACCTTATAAGACAAGAGGGGTTGGTCTGATGGTAAGCAATCTTCACTTCCAACCAAGAGGTTGTGAGTTCGAGTTTCCCCAAGAGCAAGGTGGGAAGTTCTTGGAGGGAAGGATGCCGGGGGTCTATTTGGAAACAGCCTCTCTACCTCAGGGTAGGGGTAAGGTCTGCGTACACACTACCCTCCCCAGACCCCATTAAGTGGGGATGTTGTTGTTGTTGTTTAGCTTAGCCCAGACCCCACTAAGTGGGATTATACTGGGTTGTTGTTGTTGTTGTTGATACCTTATATATTACTTCTCTTATATTTTTTGTATATTTACTTTTTAATATTTTGATATCTCTTAATAAAATCTGATTCCGCCACTATTTACTATTCATCTTACCACATTGATCAATGAAGTTTTCATACCTAGAGAACAACTGAAAAAATTTAATTTTCTTTCGAGAAAATATTTTCTGCAATATGGTACTAAATGGGGTATATATATAATAAATTATTAGATAGGACTTTATCAACTGAAAGTTACATTACTTATGATATGTCTTGGTCATAACAAATTGTGGACATCAAGCCAATTCTTTTTGACAAAAAAAAGAAATAAATTGGCAATTATTAAGGTCACTCGGCAAATGGTTCCAATGTATATATATGTTGTTCTTTTGCTCTATGTTCGTTGTACATTAATTATATCAAGCATGGGCCTTTTGAATGTCTTTGGCACTATTAGAAAATCCCATTTTGGATGGGACAATAAACTTGATAATAATATAAAATTAATACAAAAACTGTGGTTGAACTTTATTTTTGGTTTTTGATTTGTTTATTTACTGAAAAGATTAGAAGTTTACATATAAGGTGTATGGATTTATTAATAGTGTGTGACCTTTTTGGAAAAACCATACAGGCTTGGTCAAAAGCGAACAATATCGTATCATGTTAATAGTACCTTTGAGTTGTTTTAGTCCAACAACTGATATTAGAGATCAAGTTCTGCGGATGAGTATAGCAATGAAAGAATGATGGTGCGGGGCTTGGTTTGCTTGCCCTTACGAACTTGGAGACATACATACAAGAAGAAGCTAGTTACGACTTAAGAGTATCTTTGGAACGTTGTAGTCCAATAATTTCAGGTTTGAATATTTAAACTTTAAAAAAAAGAAAATATGTAATCTTGGAAGTTTCACGAGACACAACTGAAGCCAACAACATAGAACTGTACAGTGATTCATTTTCAGCAAGTTACTATTTTGGGAAAATTCTTGAGAGTGTGACGACTAAAAAGGGAACAAAGCAGTAATGATTGTAACCTTAAAACAAGACAAAGCTTTAACTCTAACTCCACCTCTTTTTCTTCTTTTCCTGTGCAGTCAACAAAGCAAAAACATTGTTTTGAAGTTAAATTACACATTATTATTTGTTTAAATATTTTAAGAAATTATAAAATATCCAAAGGTTGCATTTCTCTTCCTATGTCACAATTTATGTAAATGATATTGTCGATGCTCTTTTGGTTTAATGTTTTCTTTTGCAAGACAATATCGGTACTAATGGTCGGTCATATTTATTAATTACTTTGTATAATCATGTACATAGATTATATATTTATTATACATATACAATACATAAATTATGTATATATTATAATGTTTACCAATTATTTTTAGCTTACGTGATTGAGTAAACGGCTATTTGGATTAATTCTTTTTTCAGAATCAAAAGGTCCTGGCAAGAGAGGTTGCTCTGATGGTAAGTAACCCCCACTTCCAACCGAGAGGTTGTGAGTTCGAGTCTCCCCAAGAGCAAGGTGGGAAGTTCTTGGAGGGAAGGATGCCGGGGTCTATTTGGAAACAGTCTCTTTACCCTAGGGTAGGGGTAAGGTCTGCGTACACACTACCCTCCCCAGACCCCACTAAGTGGGATTATACTGGGTTGTTGTTGTTGTTGTTGTAAAAGGTCCTGGCCACTTTGCTGTACGGCCAGAGTAACAAAGCCCAATGGAAACTCAGTACAAATGCTCGGTCCATCCAGCCAATCACTTAAATAAAAAAATAATCGGTATATATATAATCTATATATACTGGCTAAAAAAAATAAAGAATGAATCCAGTCGGCTATTTATGAAAGATTCCGATTTATTTTGCTACTAAGAAGGTGGGAGAAAACTTAATAACAAATACTTGGTAATCCTTGGTCTAATTCGTAATCATTTCGTGCTAAACTAAAGTATTTTTTGAAAAAGAATAATATTGACCACCATGACGTATTTAACAGAGAGATAATACAAGGATAATTTTCAATTAAAGATCTAACTAAATAGAAGCATGATTATAGAACGCGAAGCGTTATCGCAATATCATAAACAATAAAAATAAAAATAAAAAATATTCGCGATCGCGTTACAAGAGCCGCGTCACTAGGGGATATATATACAAGCTCCAATTTGAGGAGTATCGTATTAACATGTATATAATGACTAGATATAATTTATGTGTATTTATATGGTGCAAAAAGCAAAATAATACTATGTAATTTCCTCACAACTTAAGCACATGGACCAAGGCATATAAAATGGGAAACAATAATCTTCAAATTAAAGAACCAATATAAAATTAGTAGAACGGCGGGAATCAAGAATTAACAATTACTTATAAGACAACAAGACAAACATTTTTCTTTAATTTTCCCTTTAAAGAAACAAATTCCACATGCTAATTCTCATACGAAACCTTTCTAATTTTATATATTACAAATTCATTTATTATTTATTGTCTTCCTCATACCGGAGTAATATTCACGGGAATACTGCAGAACATGTACAAGCTTCATCTAATAAAAAAATAAAATTCAATGAGGATTAATTTGGTTCATCCGACACGTATACGTCATGGGAATCCCGCCTTTCTACGTCCACTTCCAAGGATCCTTCTGTTCTCGGGTCCTGAAAAAGATACCAATCAAAAACAAAAAATTATACTGGAGTTCAGGTTTTTGTAAGAAGCTCACGAACAAAAGACTAAAGGACGAAACATATAAAAAGAGAATTCATTATGTAAATATGTTTATTTATCTATAATTGTCATTACATGCATCTAGCCTTCAAATGATGTGAAGTAGGACAAAGTAAAAGCTTTTTTATTTTAAATAAGTTATAATTTTAAAGAAGTCATTGAACATGTTTGAGGCAGTAAAGAGACATGCAAAAGCATTGGAAAAATATAAGTTAAATTGATTTGGTCATTCATAATTGAGTTGAAATTATCAATGCACATGACTACCCATCATTTTGTCTATTTGGATCATTTTACTACTCTTTTAAATATTTGAAAATTTGATTATTTACGTTTTTTTTCATAATATACAATGTATATTTCTTGTATCTTTATCTATTGCTTTATCCACATTCAAGTATTGGCCTAGTTTAAATAATATTTTAGCAAGTAAAAGTAAAGTGGTAGGTGTTGATGTAGTTGTCAAAATTCCCTTTGAAGAAATTCCTTTAGATCTTTCCGCAATTGCCAGAGGAGTCCTCTTAATTTATTATCTTTTAACTTCCTTTTTGTGTGGAAGGATAAGGTCCACAAAATGGAGAAAAAAGAGATGGAAAGAAGAAGAATGACCTTAGAATGCTGGAAGCTAAGGAAAGTACTGACAACAAAGCCTCTTTACCAAAGAGAGTTTTAGTAGAACGGTAATACTTATTCATTCTGAACCATAGGTCTCAAGTTCGACCTTTGTATATAGTGTCACTTTTGTTATGGAACTTTACTTCAAGGTGAGACTTTCCGGCGTGAATCTGAATTTAGTCGTGCCCCATGTGAGCATCAGACGCCTTTGTTAGGGAGTCCCCCCCCCCCCCCATATGGGATTTAGTCGGGCCCCATGTGGATATCAGACGCCTTTGTTAGGGAGTTTTGCCTCCCAATATGGGATTTAGTTGGGCCCCATGTGGGTATTAGACGCCTTTGTTAGGGAGTTTTGCCCCCTCCCCCCAAAGAGTTTCCGGCGCGAATCTGAATTTAATCGAACCCCTAAATATAGAACACCAAATAAAAAATCATAAATAACAAAAAGCATGCTCTTTTAATCGATTTGATTATTAGAGCAAATAAAAGAGCACTTTAGAAAAAAGGGATTTAGCTTCTTATATTAATTTTCCTTTTCTTAAATTGTCACGACCCCAAAATCAACTCGGTCGTGATGACGCTTATCATGGAACTAGGCCAGTCGATACAATCCCAAAACCAATCAATATTTTCATTCTTAGGATAAAATCAAAGCTATTTAACAATAAGCCTTTATAAAGTGTCTAAAACAAAATAATAGTGCGAAAAGAAAACCCGATATTGTGGTGTCACTAGTCATGAGCATCTACTACAACTGTCTGACAACATCAAGACCAACATGGCCGGGAAAATTACTGAATACAACTAAGGGAGAATAAGGAGGGAGGAAAGCAGGCCTGCGATCGCTAGGCTACCTTGCGAACTCCGATTAACCTGCCACTGAATAACCAACACCCGCTACCGGGCTCGGAAATACCTAAATCTGCACACAAAGTGCAGGGAGTAATGTGAGTATGCCAACTCAGTAAGTAATAAAGGTAAATAAAGACCGAGTGCAGTGACGAGCATTAAAAAAATCATATTTATCTCATAACATAAAAACCTCAGTGGAAATAATAAGGTTCAAATCAGCAGTTAAATTCCGAACATCTCGTAAAGATTTCCAGTTTCAATGAAAGTTGTTTAAAATATTTGTTCAATCTTTTCAATAGAGGCGCAGTATAAAAGAAGAGTGAAAACAGTAATTTCATAAAAACAAGCCCCTCAAGCAAAGTATCACTCATATATATAGCCCCTCGAGCAAGCCTCTCAGTCACTCGTGACTTAACTCTCATCATTCAGTGCTCACACTCAGCACTCACGCTTAATAGGTACCTCATAATAAACGTTGTGGCGTGCAGCCCGATCCATAAATATATAGTCGACTGCTCACTGGAGGTGTGCAGACTCCGGAGGGGCTCCTACAGCCCAAGCACTATATCGTTGTGGCGTGCAGTATGATGACCTTACTTGTTTTAAAAGTAAATTCTGCATTCTGAGGCCTTAAAAACCTCTTTCTGCATCACCTCGATTTGCATACGCAGTCCGGGCGTGTAGACGGAAGGCCATTATGTGAAAATCTGTAGAAAATGATGAATTTTGACTTAAAATGAATTTAAGTTGACTTCGGTCAATATTTTAGGTAAACAGATCCGGACCCATGATTTGACGGTCCCGGAGGGTCCGTAGGAAAATATGGGACTTGGGCGTATACCCGGAATCGAATTCTGAGGTCCCAAGCCCGAGAAATGAATTTTTAAAGAAAATTATTTTCTGGAATTATTTATGAGTTTTGAAAATGGAATGTGTTTAAAACTTGATGGTATTGGGCCCGTATACTGGTTCCGAAGCCCGGTATAGGTCTTATATATGATTTAAGCTGAGTCTGTAAAATTTGGTAAGAAACAGACTTGAAATGACGTGAATCGGATCGTATTTGAGAAAATTGAAAAATTTGAAGTTCTTAAGAAATTTCACGATTTTGATGCCAAATCCATAGTTGTTGATGTTATTTTAGTGATTTGAATGAACGAACGAGTCTGTATGATGTTTTTAGGTTTGTGTGCATGTTTGGTTTGGAGCTCCGAGGGCTCGGGTGAGTTTTGGATAGGCCACGGGGTGGATTTTGGACTTGAAAAATTGCAGATTTCAGTTGTTGCATTGCATGCCTGCAGGCTTCGCATTGGCTCGCAAATGCGAGGGCTGAGTCGCACATGCGAAACAGCCCAGGCCAGCCCTTCCTCGCAAATGCGAGATTTCCCTTTGCAAATGCGATACTCCCCATTTGGGCCTGTTATCGCAAATGCGACTGTATGTTCGCAATTCCCACTTCGCAAATGGGAAAGTTGCTTGCAAATGCGAGCTTAGCAGAGTGCGAACCCTGATCGCAATTGCGATACCTGCAACCTGTAAGTTCATAACTTAGCCGAAAATCTTTCATTTTTCACACTCTTTCAAAACCAAAACACTTTTGGTCAATTTTTCAAAGACAAATCTTCTTCCAAATTGATTGTAAGTCAATTTTAACTCATTTTCTTCAATCATTAACATCTTTTCACATGATTTCAACTCAAAATCAATGATTTTCATAGGGAAAATTGGGTGTTTAGGATAGAACCTAGGTTTTTTAAAAATTGGGGATTTGGACCTCGATTTGAGGTCCGATTTCAAAATAAATTATATATTTGGGTTCGTGGGGGAATGGGTAATCGGGTTTCGGTTCGAACCTCGGGTTTTGACCATGTGGGCCCGGGGCGATTATTAACTTTTGGGTAAAACTTTGGAAAACTTATTTTCATGCATTGGAATTAATTCATTTAGCGTTTATTGATGTAATTAAGTAACTTGTGACTAGATACGAGTGAATTGGTGGTGGAATCAAGGGGTAAAGCGATAGTTGAGACGTGAATTGTGTTCGTAACATCGAGGTAAGTGTTTGGTCTAACCTTAGCATGAGGGATTAGAGTTGTGTCATATTTGCTATATATTATTTGTTGAGTACGACGTATAGGCATGGTGACGAGTATCTATACGTTTGTGTCAAGCATGACCATGAGTCTTAAATCGAAATTGCTGTGTTCTTAATGATACTACGAATGTCTAAGTTGTTGAATCTCTATGTTGAGCAAGGATTATGATTATGCTTGTGGAAATTACTTACGATTGAGTGTTGGTGCTAGTTGAGATAATTAGATGTTGGAACAAGTTTGGTTATAGCTGGTTTTCCCTTGCCGGGACGTGTTTTGCTTTTATTGTCGATTCTCTTACCGGGATAGTGTTGTTTCTTTATTGATCCCTTGCCGGGACTCTTGTTGTGTTTGGCGTGGGACTGTATATGTGGATAGGATTGCGCGCCACAACAATACTATATTTGGATCGGGTTGCACGCCGCAACAATATTGTGCTTGGATCGGGTTGCACGCCGCAATAATGATATAAATGGATCGGGTTGCACGCCGCAACAATGATATAAATGGATCGGGTTGCACGCCGCAACAATGATATAATTGGATCGGGTTGCACGTCGCAACAGTGATAAATAATAGGGATCAGGTTGCACGCCGCAATAATGATATAAATGGATCGGGTTGCACATCGCAACAATGGTATAATTGGATCAGGTTGCATGCCACAACAATGATAAATAATAGTGATCGTGTTGCACGCCGCAACACTATTATTATTGTTTTGCTGAAAATTCTAAATTGTTCCCATGCCTTTTTCTTAATTTACTGTTGGTATTGATATTCCCCCGCAGCATGTACTCCCTCCCATATTTACTTGTTTATTTTTGTTTTATTTTCCGTTGCATATTATATACTGCAAAGGTTTATTTGGGGTCTAGTCCTAGCCTCGTCACTACTTCGCCGGGGTTAAGCCAGGCACTTACCAGCACATGGGGTCGGTTGTGCTGATACTATACTCTGCACTATGTGCAGATCCCGAAGCAGCAGCTTTTGGACCATAGTTTTGAGTGGCTGCCTTCAGTCCAATCAGAGATCCCGAAGTAGTCCTGCAGGCGTCCGCAGGCCCGACCTTTTCTTCTATTTACTTCAGAGACAGATCGTACCTTTCTTTCCAGATATTTGTATGTAGCATCAGTAGTTGGTCTGTGATACTGTGACACCGGATTACGGGTAGATTAGTATGTTGGTATTGTCGTGCTGTTTTTTTTTGCCTAAGTTATCAGATTACGTCTTCCGCATGTATTTAATTATTGTTAATATTTCACTGTTGATTGCATGTTGTTTTAAATTGCTAAAAAGGGTTAGTGATTCTATAATACGCGGTTTGCTAGTTTTCATGACTAAGCGCTATCACGACTCCCGAGGGTGGAAAAATCGGGTCATGACATGTAGCCTGATCCAACATATCATTGCGGCGTGCAGCCCGATCCATATATATATATATATATATATATATATATATATATATATATATATATATAGATGACATGCTGCCCTGATCCATAAATATATAATCCTCACCATCATGCCCTCGGCCTCTCTCAGTCATCAACCTCACAAGCCACTCGAGCATTTCAGTGAAAAGTGAGGGAACTCAGCCCAAACAACTTTCATATATTTAAAAACAGAGTAATGAAACTGGATCAGACGTTAAACAAGTAAAAATCATGACTGAGGATATGCTTTCGAATCAAAACAATGTGAGGATAGTAGTAAAATACCCCTGAGGGTCCAAACAGTACGGCACAAGGCCCCAAACATGGCATTCAGCCCAAGCTAACGGAATTATTTCTAAACACATAGATTTCATATAGTGTTTATCAAAATTATGCAACTCTACACTTGCCACGGGATGGACCAATTCACAATCCCTACCGGTGTACGCCCACACGTCCGTCACCTAGCATGTGTATCACCTAATTTATCAAAATAGTAAAAAATTCTGGGGTTTCATACCCTTAGGACCAGATTTACAATCATTACGTACCTCAATCCGAGCAAAATCCTACTCCAAAATGCCTTTGCCCCTCGAATCGGCCTCCAATAGGCCTGAATCTAGCCACAATTAATTCAATTCAGTCAATACTAATTATAGGAATTAATTCCATATGAAAATACTAATTTTCCAACAAAATTTGAAATTTAACTCAAAATCGCTCATGGGCCCCACGTTTCGGAATCAAACGAATCACAAAATCCGACAACCCAATCAACCACGAGTCTAACTATATCAAAATTACTAAATTCCGATAATATTTTGACCCTCAAATCCTCAAATTTATCCAAGAGAGTTTTCAAACTTTTCCAACTTAAAATCACCAATCAAATGTTAAAAACAACGATGGATTCGAGTAATCTAACTAAAATTGAGTTAAGAACACTTACCCCGTAGTTTTCTCTGAAAATCCCTCGAAAAATTGCCCCACCCGAGGTTCCTTGGTCCAAAAATGGAAGAATGAGACAAATTTGGACTTTATTCTGTTGCCCAAGTGTTTGTTCTTTGCGTTCGCGATGAACAAATTCCTCATTCGCGATTTTCAAACTCATCCCAGACAGCCTTTAGTATAATTGTCATAACTTTGCACACAACTTTAAATGACAAATGGTTTGATGTTCTGAAAATTAGACATCAAGGACTATAATTTCATAGGTTTCGCATTTCGTAAATCATTATATATAGCAAGATATAAGCTTCCAAAGTCAGCCTTGTACAGCAGAGATTTTCGAACTCTCCCCGGACAGCCTGTAGTGTAACTACCATAACTTTTTTGTACACAAACTAGACACAATGGGCTACAACTTTCATGTTTGGATCATCTCCAAATTCCTTATAGATTGTGAGATATGAGCCTCCGAATTCAGACCTGTGCAACTGAGATTTCCTTCTTCGTGAACGCAAAGAACAAACTTCCAGAAGCCAAATTCTTCTTCGCGAACGCGAAGAACAACACAAATTATCAGAAAATCAGCATCCAAAGTAGCCCAAAATGATCTGAAACACACCCGAAACACACTCGAGTGCCCCGGGACCCAACCAAATATACCAACAAGTCCTAAAATATGATACGGACTTGGTCGAAACTTCAAATCACATCAAACAACGCTAAAACCGTGAATCACAACCCAATTCAAGCTTAATGAAACTACGAACTTCCAACTTTTATATTCGATGCCGAAACCTATCAAATCAAGTTCGATTGACCTCAAATTTTGCATACAAGTCATAAATGACATAACAGAGCTAGAAAAATTTTCAGAACTGGATTCCGAACATGATATCAAAAAGTCAACTCCCCGATCAAGCTTCCAAACATAAATTTCTCATTTTCGCCATTTCAAGCCTAATTTAGCTACGAACCTCGGGATAAATTTCCGGACACACTCCTAAGCCCAAAATCACTATACGGAATTATTGGGATTATCAAAAAATCCATTACGGGATCGTTTACATATTTTTCACCTTCCGGACAAATTATTCAACTTAAGATTTCTTCTTGGAGACTAAGTGTCTCAATTCATTTCAAAAACCTCACCGGACCCTAACCAATTACCCCGACAAGTCACATAACAACTGTAAAGCATGAATTTAACAGTAAATGGGGGAAACAGGATTGTATATTCAAAACGACCGGTCAGGTTATTACATAAATGTTCTCTTCTCTTTTTTCTCTTTTTAATTTCTTTTGGTAAAGCACCACATTTTAACAAGGTCGTAAATTTCTTTTTTCTTTTCTCGATTATATTTTCTTCTTTTTCCTGAAATGCTTCATGATAATGTGTGCATAGTTCTTTTTTAAGACAACGGGGCTCCTATGAGCTTAAAGATAAACATTGGCATATGTAAGATAAATTACAATTATTTTGACAGATTTCGTAAGTTAAATGAACTAATTATCACATATTGATTAACTACAAAATAGAATTAGTTATTTTTTCCTAAAAAGAAAAAGAGAAAAATAGATATATGTCTTAGTTTTCTTTTTATGTTTCTCCATGGGAAGTTAAAGAAGAAACAAGATCAATCATGTATGCAGGTTTTGTATAGGTGACAATAACAAATAATGAAGAAATGGTAGGCCTAATGAAAAAGAAAAGACATTAAATAGAGACAAAGCTACACAATATCAAATTGGAATTACATGTGTCGAAAAATAACTTTGTCTCCTTTTTAATGTGGAAGCAATCGAAAATTGTCTTTTTATTTTTTTCAAAAAAAGTCAATAATTAGACTATATTTAGTAATATTGTCCACTTTCTTTCAATTGCACCAACCTTGAATAGTTGAATAAAGAGAAAAGACATTTGGTCCCTTTCTCTATACACTTTACATTTGTTCAACCAGGGTTTTATTGTAGTAATTGATTGTATTTACTTGTTGGCTACAAGATTTCAAAATAAAACCTAAATTCCACTAACAAATATAGTGCCTTGGGATTTAATTTATTCATGATAAAATGTTTAAATTTATCTTTGTACTATTTAAAATTGCTCAATTTTATCCTCCATTAGAGTTTTCATCAACTCTGATCCTTGTCGTTAGCAAATCATCTCATATTTGCCATTGGCGAAGCTCCAATATGAGATAGGCAGATTTCACGTGCTAAATTCTTCAAGAATAAAGGTTCAAATTTATCCCTTAATTTTGACTATAACTTAAAATTACCATCAGATTGAAACTCAGTTAGGGATTAAGCCACTTGCATTTAGGGGAAAGTTAGAGTGTCGAGAGTGGGTTCGGTCAAACCTAGTAGCTTTGATTTAAATTCTGTATTTATTTTAAAAAATTCCTTGAATATGTATAAATTATTAATATAAAACTCATTAACTTAAGCCGATTAAAATCTCGAACCCATAAATTTGAAATTTTAACTTTGCCCTGCATTAAACCATCAAATTCTAATGAGATTGGAATTTCCTTGAAGGATAATGACATAACAAAACCAATACATTACAAACATTTAAATAAATTACGAACAGATCATAATAACTAAACAAAAATATACAAACCAGAAATTAGGTCAAATTAAATTATTAAAACTGCAAAAGGAACTCACAAGATATGGCTTTTTGATCAAGTGACCATAATTAATCCTGCAGCTGAACCAAAGCTAGCACATGAATGCCCATCATTTGAGCAAGAAGAGAGACCATAATTTGGCCATCATATTTTAATAGGACTATTATACTCACAGAGTACACAAAATTGTGAAAAATGATTATTTTATCAAGTGCACAAATAGCCATTTTCAGGAATATTATTTAGAGATTAGCCAATGTTTATTTTGGCAATCTAATTATTTTATAGTAGTCGGATTATAACAAAACTAATGAATCCCGGACAAAAAAAGTGCTGATATTTTTACAAATGAACTAAATAATTTCAGCATCTTCTGCTGAAGTTTTTGAACAAGCTTTATGACAAAACTAATGAATCCAGGACAAAAAAACTTCAGTTTATTTAGTGCTAAAGTTTTTACAAATGAACTAAATTACTTCAGCATCTTCTGCTGAAATTTTTGAAAAAGCTTATCCAGGACAAAAAAAATTCAGCTTATTTAGTGCTGAAATTTTTATAAATGAACTAAATAACTTCAGCATCTTCTGGTGAAGTTTTTGAAAAAGCTTAATGATAAAACTAATGAATTCAGGACAAAAAAATTTCAGCTTATTTATTGTAATTACAAACAAAAACTTCAGCAAATAGAGAATAAAACTTCAGCTACTATGCTTAAGTTCAGCAATTACAAACAAAAACTTCAGCACACTTGCTACTTCAGGCCCGTCTATTAGAATGCTGAAGTTTTGCGTGATTGTCTTTGCTACTTCAGCCCCGTATATTGAAATTACGCGAAAAAGTGAGTACGCTTGCAATTGTTTTTACATAGCGGGCACAAGTTATAACGTGACCCAAAAAGCGGTTATAGATGTAAATGCATATGGAACATAAACTCAAGTGTATAGTTTCACCAAAATTGCAAATTATAAATATGAACCCATACTTTTAAAAAATATTTATTCAATACTATTAATTTTAAAAGTTAAATAGATAATGCTTAAATCCTGAACAATGAACACATCTCTGGATTCGAGCATTGGGTGTGAAAAATCTTAGTAAGGAGCACTTCATCCTTTGATGGACATTATACAATGTAAATTTGAATTAGTCGGATCTTGATGCGGATATATTGTGTGGGAGAAAAAAGAAAAAGAAAGATCAACTGGCGCCTAATGTGCTATTAGTTATTTTTTAAAAATACTAATAATAATAATCATAGTGCCAACTTGTGATGAAGAAGTTGGGACCAATTTGCTTGGTCTATTAAACATTTTGGTTATGTGGAGCTTTTATTGCCTCATCTTGGTGTCCTTAGCAACTAATTTACTCTATCAAGTTATAAAAAAATGGAAAAAAATTGCTTAATAATTCATTTTTTTGTTTTTGCCCTTTGACAAAAAACTATAAGAACTCCTTTTAATTTCTGCACATGCTAATTTAATTTTGGAAAAAAGTACAACTTTACTTTGCAAGTTGTATGTGTCTATTGATCATTAGAATGGGCAAGATGTATCTTTAGCCAGGGACGATAATGGTTTTAGACCAGTTGTTTTTATCATTATACAAATAGTCAAAAATTAATTTTTTTATTTTTTTTAATTATTATATATAAATTATGTACGATTATACATATATCATATATTGATGGCGGAGCCAGAAAGACACATTTGGTTAATAAATTGAATAATAGACTCATCAAAGAAATGAGACAAAATTAAACCCCACTTTTATCAGCTGAAAGTTGTATGACATATGATATGTCTTAGTCGTAACGTGTTACGATTAAAAACAAAGCTAATTATTTTTGGCCAAAAAAACAAATAACTTGGTAATTATTAAAAGTCAATATATAGGTAATTAAATGGTCTAAAATGTATATATATTCTTTTGTTATATGTTCATTTGTACAATAATAAAGCATGCATTTTCTGAATTATTTTTGCAATTTACCAGTAAGTTCCATCTTAATATATATGGGATAATAAACTTAGCTTGATAATAATCATAAAAATTAGAGCTTAGTGAAAATGACTAATTCTTTTCTGTACATTTTCTTAATTTTTTTTTCTTTTATGACACAAATATAGGAGAATAAGGGAATATTCTTTCCCTTTATCAAATTCTATAAGAGATCTATTAGTTACTGTTTATTCCCAAACTTAGAATAGTGCTATTTATAAATGTTATGAAAATGACTAATTTTTTTATATATGTTTCCGAAAATTATCCGAGATATATTTTATAAGAAAATCCGTTTTCTATTTGAGAAGATATTGAGAATTTCCATATATTTGTGGTTGACGTTTTTGTTTATTTCTTGTACATATGCATACGCAAAACACATAAAATAGAGTAATTAAGCTCGAGTATAAAGTTGATTTTGAATATTGTATTGAAACTATAGACCTCTCCCTTTCTCATTTCAATATTTTAACATTTCTTTAGATGTTATTTAAGCAACATTCACCTCTTAATAAAAGTTCAGTTTTGTTGAAAAACTTCTTATTCTGAATAGAATGACATCTAACGAAACGTTAATTATTTGGGTTATCATTTTCAATTTTTTTTTGAAGTAACATTCCTACTTTTAAAAATATAGAGTAAATAGAAAGATAATAGATACCACTAAAGATTGCGATGGAGTAATAAATAACCTTCCATTTTTACTAACATATATCGATCGGTTCAAGTTTTGGGAATGAAATTGCCTTTAATAAGAAGTATTTATTTTCAATAAACATGAAAGGTATTATTTCGCCAGTAATTTTTAAGAAGTGTAAACCGAGGATGATAGTTATAAATGGGCAGGCATAAGCAAGACGTATGAATGAAGTAAAGAGCTCCAACCTAAAGTATCACAGAGCCGAGAGGCAAGCACATGACTTGAACATTCAGGTTCGAGTTTGGAAGTCTATCAGAATTCATTAGATTTACTAGGTTTGAAGTCTATTATTTATACTTATTTATTGTATATTAAATATATACACAAGATCCAAGCCAAAGTAATTGCGTTCATATGAATCCATAAGTTACCTCCATATCAGCCCCTGACAGAGGATAAAATTTAAACTATTCGGACGATTCCATAAGTTACCATCACTATATCAGCTCCCGACGATGGATAAACTTTAAATCGTGTTAAAAAATAGAGTACTTTAGACTATTTTTTCCTTAAAGCATTTTGACATGTGGAGTCCAACCATTTCATGCTGGAGTTCTATTAATGGCAAAATCAAATACGAGATAATTTGCTAATAGTTAAATTATAAAAAAAAAACTAATGCATAATAAAATTGAGTAATTTCAAATAGTACACGAATAAATTTGGACTTTTTTCAATAAAAATTTCAAGTGAATTGAAGCAATCAAAATTGAAGTTGATGTAATTTTCAATAAGTTGGTGGGTTGAGAAATTCAAAAGATGTGACGACAAAATGGGATCTAAACACAAGTCAGTGTAACCTTAAAACTAGACAAACCTGTAACTTTAATGCCACCTCTTTTCTTCATTTGCTTGCGGCGCTGGACATTCGAACCTGTGCAATTAATATATATATATATATATATATATATACCTTACGTCGTATTCCGGATAGTGTAACCTATATCTGTTTATCGGGCGGGCTGGGACGGGTTGAACGGAAAAAACTCCAGCCCGTTTCTTTATTGGGCGGGTTGTTTAGCGGGATGGGAGCCGGTTGGGAATTTTGGGTTATTTAGGGTCTGTTCGGGTTCGGGCTAAACGGGTTGGGGCGGGGCGGGCTAGTGTATTTTTTTTGTTTTTTAATTAAATTTTGACCGTTGGCAACGATAAAAAAAATTATAACGGTAACTGGGCTGATAACGGGCTGAATCGGGCTGACCCGGGTTGAAAATGAATCAGCCCGGCCCGATTAACACCTATAGTGTAACCCCATAACGATCGAAAAATGCTCTGAGTCTCATGCTACTGTCCTAACCCGAGTCTTACTTCCATCATACACTTTCAGACTAGCCTCACACCTAGTACGAAGTAGAAAAATGTTCAACTACTTCCTAACCTACAACCATAATGCTCGACTTCCCCACCTTCCGATCAAGACACCAAATTTCAGCGACTTCCATTAAAATGACGTCATCATCAGAAGTTTGCTTAATTAATGGTTGATCTAATTTTATATTTTGTATGGTTTATATAGTCGTGGTGGCTAATAATAGGATTCAACGGGTTTATTTAGATGCTATAATTTACATATTATATAAAGTAGAGTTTAATTTAAATTTTAATATATTGATGGTGTAAAAATATTTACATTGATAAATTTCTTATTATGTAATTATAAGTAAATTTTATGATAAATATTAATTCGATAATTTTATAAAAAATAATAACTATCTACTATCACAAATTAAAATGACACTGATAGTGTGAATTTTTTATTTTTTATTTTTTTACATTATAATATCATTAGTCCTAGACTGGTTGTTGTGTGACTACACTTTAGTGCAGTTTCATTAAAAGTACATTAGACTTTTGCATGCTCCTTAAAAAGATATTAATTAAAAAATATTTTTGATTAAATTATCCTTATTTATCTTTAATTACAATTTATTGATATTATTACTTTGATCTCTATATTAATCTCGTCACATTTATTAGAGTCAGGTTAAAGGTATTAATTAATTAATTAATTAATCCTTTCTTTTTGTGATGAGCCAAAAGGTCATCACTTGCTTTCAAATTGAATTCTGTATTCCGAGGCCTTAAAACTTCTTTTAGCATCGCCTTGATTTACGTGCGTGGTCTAGGCGCGTAGCCGAAAAACTTAAATGAGAGAATCTGTGAAAAATGATAAATTTTGACTATAAAATGAATTAATTTGACTTCGGTCAATGTTGTGGGTAAACGGACCCGGACCCGTGATATAACGGTCCCGGAAGGTCCGTAGGAAAATATGGGACTTGGTCATATGCCCGGAATTGAATTCCGAGGTCCCAAGCCCGAGAAATAAATTTTTAAAGAAAATTATTTTCTGAAATTGTTTAAAGGAATTGGAAATGATTTTGATTAGAACATGTTGGTATCGGGCCCGTATTTTGGTTCCGGCGCCCGGTACAGGTCTTATATATGATTTAAGATGATTCTGTGGAATTTGGTGAGAAACGGATGTCATTTGACGTGATTCGGACCTTAAATGCAAAATTTGATGTTTTAAGAAGTTTTGAAATATTCCATTGATTTTTAGGTTTAATTCGTTGTTTAAGGGGTTAATTTGGCGATTTGATCGCACGGATAAGTTCATATGATGTTTTTGAGTTAGTACGTATGTTTGGTTTGGAGCCCCGAGGGCTCGGATGAGTTTCGGAAGGTTTTGGACTTATAAAAAGTTGCAGGTTTTTGTTGTTCAGTGCCCAGGGATTTTGTTCTTCGCGTTCGGGTGGGCCCACTCGCGAATGCGTAAGGCAAATCTCCCAGGTGTCAAACTTCTTCTTCGCGAACACGAAGCTGGAGTCGCGAACGCGAGGCTAAGGGGGGGATACCCTTCGCGAACGCGACACAGCACACGCGAACGCGATGGCTTGTGAGCCTGGGCAGGGGGAGGGGTATTAAACCTACGCGAACGCGACCACCTGGACGCGAACGCGAAGGCTCGAGGAGTTACTTCTCTGCGAACGCGATCCCTCTTACGCGAACGCGAGGGTATCTCAGGCCTGACTCATCGCGAACGCGAAGACCAATTCCGCCCAGTCATTTTAAGTTTCAAAAACAGAATACATTACGGGATTTAACCCATTTTTCACAAACTTCTTCTTCTCCGTACCTTTTGGGTGATTTTTGAAGAACTTCTTCACCATAACCTCTTGGGTAAGTAATCTTTGACTTGTTTTCTTTCATTTTTATCTACGCCCACTAGATTTCTAGGCCTAAAACATGGAATTAACGGTAGAAAATTAGGGATTTGGGTAGAGTTAGGGATTTTTGATTATTTGGGAATTTGACCTCGTTTTGGGGTCAGATTTCAAAACAAATTATATATTCGGGCTCGTAGGTGAATGGGTGATCGGATTTTGGTCCGAACCTCGTGTTTTGACCAAGCGGGCCCGGGGTCGATTTTTGACTTTTTGAGAAGAATGATTAGAAAGCTATAAATAAGCATTGAAATTGGATTGTTTAGCGTTTATTGATGTTATTAAGTCGATTATGTCTCGATACAATTGATTTGGAGCCTAATTCGAAAGGAAAGGCGGTGTTTGAGGCTTGAGTTGGCCGTGGAAGTTTGAGGTAAGTGTTTGGTCTAACCATAGCTTGAGGGAATAGGAGTTGTGTCTTATTTGCTATTTATTTCCTGTTGAGTATGACGTATAGGCATGGTGACGAGTATCTATACGTTGGTATCAAGCATGACCGTGAGTCTTATTTTGTGATTTTCATGACTTCGTTGTATTATTCATGCCTTGGTGAAGGTTTCTAATTGTTGTGTAAAGTTTGTGGAAAAAATTGTGACCTATGAACATTGAGGAGCGTTGGCTCAAGTTGTTTAACGAATTGTGAAAGTATAAGTGATAATTGAACCTCTAGAGCATTGGCTCGAGTTGTGAAGTGAATTGTGAAGTAAAAGTGAGAAAGAGAAGAGATCATTATGTTGTTCCCTTGCCGAGACTTGATTGTTGAGTTGTTGTTCCCTTGCATTGAGTTCTTAATTGATATTACGGATGCTTAGGTTGATGCTTCTTTGTGTTGGATAAGGATTATGGTTATTCTCGGGGAACAAGTTTGATTATAGCTGATGTAGTTAGATGTTGGAACAAGTTTGATTATAGTTGAGGTGGTTAGATGTTGGAACAAGTTTGGTTATAGCTGAGGTAGTTAGATGTTGTAACGAGTTTGGTTATAGTTGTTTCTCCCTTGCCGGGATATTGTTTGTTGAATCCCTTGTCGGGATAGTGTAGACCTTATTGATCCCTTGGCGGGACTCTCGTTATGATTGTAAATATTATATGTAGATCGGATTGCACGCCGCAATAATATTATATGTGGATCGGATTGCACGCCGCAACAATATTATATGTGGATCGGATTGCACGCCGCAACAATATTATATGTGGATCGGTTTGCACGCCGCAACAATATTATATGTGGATCGGGTTGCACACCGCAACAATATTATATGTGGATCGGGTTGCACGCCGCAACAATGATATGATCGGGTTGCACGCCGCAACAATAATATATGTGGATCGGGTTGCACGCCGCAACAATGATAAATGATATGGATCGGGTTGCACGCCGCAACAGTGTTGTTATATATTGGAATCGGGTTGCGTGCCGCAACAATTATTGATACAAATGTGTTTAGCTTGGATATTAGTTTCCTTTGTTTTGCTGTGAATTCTAAGCTGCCCTTAGACTGTTACTCTTGATTTACTGTTAATACTGGTATACCCCCGTAGCATGTATCCTCTCCCATCCTTACTTGTTTATTTCTGTTTTATTTTCCGTTGTACATTATATACTGCACAGGTTTATTTGATAGTCTGGTCCTAGCCTCGTCACTACTTCGCCGAGGTTAGGCTAGACACTTACCAGCACATGGGGACGGTTGTGCTGATACTACACTTTGCACTCTTTTGTGCAAACCCCAGTGTTGTAGACTTCGGACCGCGGTGGGATTGCTGATTCTTGTTCATGAGGCGACCCGAGGTAGTCCTGCAGATGTCCGCAGGCCTTGGCGTCTCATTCCATCTACTATTCCTGTTTCTTTCATGCATTTCCAGAGACAGTGTTGTATTTATTTCTTTCAGACCTTTATTTGTAGTGTTCTTAGACCGTCTGTGAAACTGTGACACCAGTTCTGGGTAGTCGAGATTCAAACAGTTGTATTGGATTCATGTTCAGATAGCTTATTGCTTTAGCTTCCGCTTATGTTAAATTCTACTGTTTAAATGTTATTACTTCGCAATTGTTAATGAATATTTTAAAAAAATGGGTAAAAAGGTAAATTGTGCAAATAATTGGCTTGCCTAGCTCGTATTAGTAGGCGTTATCACGACCCCGAGGGTGGGAAATCCGGATCGTGACACTTTTACTTTCTAAAATAACAATACAATAACCAATTAACTATAACAATCAAAAAGGACAGGAAGGAGTACTATTTAAAACTAGAAAATAAGGCTATGATTCCCAATATTTTGTTTGTTAGATATACTCGAAAGTGTTTCATTAAAATCAATAATTTAACCACAAATGCTACTATTATGACACCAATAAAGTAACGATTACAATCATATATTTGAATGCTTCAATTTGCATTTTTTCTTTGAGGTTACAACTTGCAATTGATAAATAAAGGCACCAAATTCGTACCAAAGTTGAAGGCCAAAATAATTGCCCCTATGTTGTTATATTGATGCAACAAGCTAACTACCTAGGCTTCTTACTCCATCCTCCCTATGATTTAAGGTATTATTTTATTTTTGGTGTTCGAGCCAGCTTACACACATTTTAATTAATTTCACGGAATATTTAAAACCATTTTAACCTTTCTTTACTTGAGTATTCTCTTTCTTATCGTTCTTGAGTATTCCAACTGGTCATAAATCATATTTTGTATTTGTAAATGTTGAAGCAATTAGTTAAATATTGGTCATTAATATTTACAAAATATAAAAGAGAGAGATTTCTCGATTAAATTCTCTTGGAACCTCAAAAAAGAGAAATTCAATAAAACTAGAATCTTTATTCAAACAAAGACTTACAAAGATAATGAAATTCTACTTCTTTTAAAGATTTTTTTAATGACTATTACATTCACATTATTAGATTATTTTTAGTTTTTCATACCGTATCCGATACATATTAGAGCACGATTAAATTCACTGAAAAGTCTCACATAAATAATAAAGCGTTTTCTAATGAATGCAATTTCATACTCAAACTTTAACCTGAGAAATTTGATTAAGGATGAATACATATTCAGCGCTTCACCATAATTCTTACTGGTACATTGAATAATTTTCCAATTCTAAATGTGAAATAAATAGAATATACCCATAAAAAATTACTAATTTTATTGGCTAAGAGGTAAAGTAACCTAAATGCTATAGGCCACAACAAAAGTTAAAAGTTTGGGGGGGACTAAATTTTGATACAAATCTTGAGCTCCCCGTGATATGGACTCATCATGATCAATTATATCAATTTCATGGACGTAAATTAAAGCAAGTGGTCCTTTATTGATTTATTTATCAAGTTAAAATGATGTAAAATCATCAACATGACTAATCATATTTTATCTTCCACGTACCTCGTTCCCTTTCCCCACCAAATTAAAAATGTAAAACCGAAAAAAGAATGAAAAGCATTGAAATTAAGCCAAGCCAGAAACACGCCTCAATATATACATATATGGCGAAACCAGATATACAATAAGGGTATTTAAATTTTAAACACCCTTTTCTGGTGGGAATATTTTACTCTATATATAATATAATTTTTCGATAATGAATATTCATTAGACCATCCTTGATCATACATAACTTCGCCCTCCTGTATATAAAGCTATCGACCTTGATTAAAAAGATATCTATCTCTTCCAACAACAACGAAAATGGGGAAGGGGGGGGGGTGAATATATATTATTCTTGATGAAAAATTAGTTGACGCATGGTTAAGTGATAATAGGCTATAATTACGTATTTTAATAGCTTATTACACTCTAATTTACTGCACTTTAATTAAGTTTGAGCTTTAATTGCTAGTATTTTGCACTAATTCTGTATTTTATGCCTTGTAGGAGTGATTCCGATCTATGTAGATGTTATAGAATGAATCAAGTTATTATGGAGCTTTGAAGTCTGAGTAAATGCCCAAAGATTAAGTTTCGTGTTCGGGGATCAACGGATGATAGGGCAAAGAAACGAAGAATCAAGCAGGCATATTGTGTATTGTCTAGTAAAATATACATAACTTTTCGCTCAGAACTCTGTTTAGGCATCACAATATATTTTTGAAAAGTTAATTCAAAGTGTTACAACTTTCATGTTTTATGTTTTTTCAAATTCCCAACATAACGGGGTGAAAAATGCGCGGCAAGTGCACAGCTGCGCACTAACCGCACATATGAGGCAGAAAGTGTGAAAAGTGCGCGACCAAGTGCGCGAGCACACTTCCAGGTGCACGGCGCACACGTTCTGCCCGGGAAAAGTGCCCTTTTTTGCGTATGAGAATGTATAATTGTTTGGGCCCGACCCTACTTGGTATATATACATAGAAAAATGGTATTTTGAGGACCTTTTGACACATTTTATGTAACGACCCGACTGGTCGTTTTGCTTTTTAGAACCTCGTTCCCTTAAATAAAACTTCATGCGCTTGCTTTAATTAAACTATGACCTGCAAGGATGGTTGGTTCGGGATTTAGAAGAGTTTGGGTTGAAATATGCTCATTTGATTCCTTAAGATTTTCTTAAAAGGCTAAGTTTGACTTTGCTCGACATTTTTAGCAAACGGACCCGGATTCGTATTTTGACGGTTCCGAAGGGTCCGAAAGAAAATATGGGATCTGGGCGTATATCCAGAATTGAATTCCGAGGTCCCTAGCCCGAGTAATGAATTTTTATTAAAAATTATTAAACTGAAATTCTAAGGATTTAAAACTAATTAATGATTTATCACATTGGTATTGGGCTCGTATGTTGTTTCCGAAGCCCAGTACAAGTCCAATATAACATTTAAGACTCGCCCGCCAAATTTGGTATCAATCCGAGTAGTATAAGTACGTTTCGGCACGTTATAAGTGAATTTAAGAACTTGAAGTTCATAAGTTTGATTCAATTGGTTTTAGGGGTGATTCGTAGATTTAGCGTTGTTTCGGATGTTCCGAAGGTTCGAGTGGGTCCGTTTCATGATTTCAGACTTGTCGGTATGTTTGAGCAGGGAGCCCCGAGCTTCAATCGAACGAGGCTCGAGTGAAGTTGGAAAAGTTAAAAAGGGCTGAAGCATCTGGTATATGTCATGCGGTTGGTCAGCCGCAGGTGCGAGACCGCAGAAGCGATCGCCCTCTCGCAGATGCGGCCAAGGCAGTATTGGCTAGAAACCACAGAAGCGGCTCCGTAGCAGCGGTCCTAGCCCACTTGGCCAAGTACACAGATGCGGTCTCTTTCTCGCGAAGCGGGACCGCAGATGCGGAAATCGCTGAAGTAGTGGGCTTCATTTAATACGGGTTCTAAGTCATTTTTGCCACTTTTCACTCCTCCATTGGTGATTTTGGGAGCTTTTGAGAGAAGACTTCCACCTAGCATCTTGAGGTAAGCTTATCTTACCTATTCCTAGTTTAATACTTATATCTTAGGTAGATTAAATACTAGGATTAGGGTAAAATCATGGGGTTAGAGCAAAACCTAGGGTTTTGACAAAAGTTAGAGTTAACCACAAAATTTGTTATGAAATGAATTAGAAATCATATATTATTGATCCTTAGGTTATAGAGAACAACTTCCTTCGAAAAATTTCGGAATCCGGGCATGTGGGCCCGGGGTCGGATTTTAGGAAACTTGTGGTAAGGGTTAAGAAATTGTTTAAATAGCTAGAATACGATCTTGTGAGCTTATATTGACTAGTTCCTACCTCATTTAACTAGTTTTGGATCGTTCGACTCCGAATTGAGGGTTTGGGCTCGTTCTTGGTATTGGAAGTACACTTTGGAGCGAGGTAAGTATTCTTTCTAATCTTGTAAGAGGGAATTGTCCCCATAGGTGTAATAATTGAATAATTTGCTACTAAATGCGGGGGCTACGTACGCACTAGGTGATGAGAGTCCGTGTGTAGCTACTATTATGTTAATTGTTTGAGTAGTCTAGGAACCGTATCATGCTATATTTGTGAATTGTCTATACTATCTTGCTAATGTGATCACGGAGGATATGCTAGGAACTTGGAAAGGAATATAAGCGAATATATATACTTGTTGGACACTTGTATGAATTTGTTTGAAAATAAATGCGCCTTCATGTGTTTTCTTGATATTAATTGATATTTATGGATCGGGCGATCGCCTCGGTAGAAATAGATGCATCTATGGTTCGCGCCATTCGACCCTCTGGTAGTGCATAGTTTATTTTCTGTTGGATCGGGCTGCCGATCTCGGCATAATGTGCGCATGATATCTATGTGAAATCTTATCCATGACTTGTTCTGCTAAATACTTGAAATGTAAATGGTTAACTATAAAATTGTTAAGAACATGACTTATTACCTCTTGCTACAAACTATTGATTATTTGTGACTCCCATACTTAGCATAACACATTATTATATTATTTGACCCTAGTAAGTATCAAGTCGACCTCTCGTCTACTTCTTCGAGATTAGACGAGATACTTACTGGGTACATATTGTTTATGTACCCATACTACACTTCTGTACTTTATTGTACAGGATCTGAGGCAGGTACATCTGGCTATCAATCTGGTGCGCGATCCTGATTCATAGTCCAAGACTTCCACGGTGAGCTGCTCCCTTCCTGTGCCGTTCAGCAGCTTGATGGAGTCTTTCTTTACTTTTGTTGTCTATTCTATCTCAGACAGTATGATAGTTTTATTCTTTTGTACCCTCTACTAGTTGTCCACTACTTGTGACACCAAGTCTTGGAACACACATTAGTAGACTATTATTTTGGGGTTGTATAACTATTTTTGGCACATTACTGATCATTTCTAGTTTTAACTTTAACTTAAGAAAATGCTGCACTTATTTTTGGTGAAATTAAAATGAGAACTTAACTATATTTTCGAGTTGGATTGCCTGACAATGGTGTTGGGCGCCGTCCCTATCTATTATGGAAATGGGTCTTGACACTTTAGACCTAAGGAGAGCATGGGGCCGCCGTGGAGACCGGGGATTCGACCTAAGGAGGCAAGAACACACGAGGAGCAAGGCGGAGAATTCTTCTACGAGTTTTTCACTTCCTTCTTCCTATTTTCATTATTGGTTATGAATTATAGTATTGTAGTTATGCATACTATTATGAGTTTGTTATTTAGGGTTTTGATGGAAACTATTGGAGGATGATTTTCCTGTTACGTTAATATAGCTTTTCTGTAGATTTTTCTCTAATTGTTCAACTATACGTTTATATTGTGGTTAGTTGAAGAGCTCTCAATCGACTGTGCCTATTTAGTGTGTATTACTCGGGAGAGAGTGCATAGTTAGGTAGTTGTTGAACAACACCCCTAACGTATATAAGGGATCAATATGTAGGGTTTAAAGGTGGGTTTAGGGATAACAAAACCTTGGTGTGATCTGAGTGAGTCGTACTTAATGCCAGCTAGCGTAATTCGAGAAAATATGTCTAGTAAATTGTGATAGTAACTTGGAAAAGAATTACGACACTCAGAGCTCTCATGATTGATACAGAAAACTTAGGCAAATTTATAGAAAACGTAGCGGAAAGGATTCCGACAATAGGGGAAATCATAACTCTAGACCTCCTTAATCTTGTCTATAATCCTTATCCTTGTTAATTGATATTTTTACTGCTTTCTAGTATTTGTTAGTAATTAGATAAAAATAAGCATTATAATCTTCATAATTAGATAATTGTTTGGACTTGTGTTTCTTAGCGATATTGAACAATTGTAGCTAAGTCTTAGTTCTCTGTGGGATTCGACTCCGGACTTGTATATCGAATTATATTTGCAACGACCGCTTGGTCTTTTTTAGAAGGCATAATTGGGCATGATCAAATTTTCATGTCATTGTTGGGGAAATAACGGTGCAGCTGTAGGTGTACATATTTCTAGGTTGCAAGTTTGAATTGTTATTTTTATTTTCTTGTATTTGATTTTTTTTTTAAAAAAATTGATTTGAGAGGCATCTTGGAATTATGAGAGTTTTGATATTGTGATGACCCACTTGTGTTGCAAGTGCATTCAACATTTCGAGGCCTAAAAACCTCCCTTTTTACCCCACCTTGATTTACGTGCATGATCCGGACTTATATTCGGAAAGCCTTCTATGTGAAAATATGAGAAATAGAAATTTTAGAATTAAAACTTTGATTATGGTTGACCTTTGTCAACATTTTTAGCAAACGGACCCGGATCCGTATTCCGACAATCCCCAGAGGTCCGTAGTAAAATATGGGACTTGGGCATTTTCCCGGAAATGAATTCTGAGGTCCCAAGCCTTAGAAATCAATTTTTGAAAGAAATTATTTTATTGAATTATCTAAGGAATAAAGAAAAGAATTAATGTTTGAAACCATTGTTATCGGGACCGTATTTTGGTTCCGGAGCCCGGTACAAACTTGTTATAGTATTTGAAAGATAACTCTGAAATTTGGTGAAAAACGGAGTTTATTTGACGTGAGTTGGACTTCCGGTTGAAGAGTTATTAACTTTGAGAGTTCTTGAGTAAAATATTGAGTTTTGAGGTTTAATTCATAATTTTACATATTATTTTGATGATGTAATCGTACGAGTAGGTCCATATGATATTTTTGAGTTAGTATGCACACTTGGTTTGGAGTTCCGAGGGCTCGGGTGAGTTTTGGGTAGGTTCCGGGATGTCTTAGGCTTAAAAACATAGGTGTTGCAGGTTCAGAGAGGTGGAAGGCCTCTGAACCGACCAGTGGCGTCCACACAAAAAGGAATGCTGCCGCAGAGGGGCTTGTGAAGCTGCACTGAATTTTGTGTGGACCGCGGTAAGGGCCTGTGCGGCCCCACTAGATTCTGTGCGGTCCGCGGTGAAGAACGTTTCACTGTTCCGACTTCGGAATCACATATCTTTTGATTTACAAGGAGTTGTGAGATGATTCAAAAACGAAAGTTGTAGTTCTTTGTCTCTAGCTTCCAGAAATGTAAAGAAATCATAATTTGGACATCTGTAGAGAAAGTTATGGCCAAAATACTAAAATATGTCCCTGCAGTCAACCAGGTGAGTTGTGCGGCCGCACTCCATTTTGTGCGGTCCGCACAGGGGGTCTGAGAGGAGTATATTTAGACGATATTTTCAATTATTTTCATTTTTCAAAACCCAAAAAACATAAGAGACAATTTTTCAAACAACATTTCTTCTCTAAAACGTTGGTAAGTGATTTCTAACTCATTTTCTTCACTCCTTAACATCTTTTAACATGATTTCAACTCAAAATCAATGATTTTCACGGGGGAAATTGGGTGTTTTGGGTAGAACCTAGGTTTTTTTCAAAAATTGGGGATTTGGACCTCGATTTGAGGTCCGATTTCAAAATAAATTATATATTTGAATTCGTGGGGGAATGAGTAATCGGGTTTTGGTTCAAACCTCGGGTTTTGACCATGTGGGCCTGGGGACGATTTTTGACTTTTTGGATAAAACTTTGAAAACTCATTTTCATGCATTGGGGTTAATTCATTTAGCGTTTATTGATGTAATTAAGTAATTTGTGACTAGATACGAGCGAACTGGCGGTGGAATCAAGGGGTAAAGCTATAATTGAACCTTGAGTTGTGTTCGTGGCATCGAGGTAAGTGTTTGGTCTAACCTTAGCTTAAGGGATTAAGAGTTGAGTCATATTTGCTAATGTGGTAATTGTTGAGTACGACATATAGACATGGTGACGAGTATCTATATGTTGGTGTCTAACATAACCGTGAGTCTTTAAATTGTGAATATCTTGATTTCGTTGTATCTTTCATGCCTTGGTGATGATTTCTATTTGTTGTGAAAAGCTTGTGGAAGGAAATTGTGACCTTTGAACATCGAGGAGCATTGGCTCAGGTTATATTACAAATTGTGAAAGTATATGAGATGATTGAACCCTTTGGAGCATTGGCTCAAGTGGTAAAGTGAGTTATAAAATAAAAGTAAAAGAAAGAGAAAGCCGGGATTTAATTGTTTAATTGTGTTCCCTTGCCGGATTTTCTATTATTATTTTGTTTATTCCCTTGCCCCTTTGTTTGTGATTGTTGTTTGGGTGAGGAAGAGTGTTAAAGCACGAAGGGTGATGTCGTGCATTGTTTGTTATTGTGAGGAAAGAGTGTAAAGCACGAAGGGTGATGTCGTGCCGCACGACGTACCATTCTGTGCCGATTCTATTGATTATATGGTGAGGAAAGAGAGTAAAAGCACGAAGGGTGATGCCGTGCACATTTTGATTATATGATTGTTTTGGTGAGGAGGAGAGTAAAAGCACGAAGGGTGATACCGTGCACATTTTGATTATATAACTGCTTTGGTGAGGTTGAGAGTAAAAGCACGGAGGGTGATGCCGTGCAATTGTTGATTTCTGCTTCCTTGTTGATATTCTAGTTATGCCATTTCTTTCTTTACTTGATGCCTTTCTATTCAGAACTATTATCTCTCCCACAGCATGGTTCCCCCTCCCACATTGATTGGTTATTTCTATATTTCTTTTTCGCTGTATATATATATGAACTGCACATGTTTATTTGGTAGTTTGGTCCTAGCCTTGTCACTACTTCGCCGAGGTTAGGCTAGACACTTACCAGCACATGAGGTCAGTTGTGCTGATACTACACTCTGCACTGTGTGCAGATCCAGGAGCAGCTTTCGGACAGTAGTTGGAGGGCTTCCTTCAGTCCACTCGGAGACCCAAGGTAGACCTGCAGGCGTCCGCAGGCCCTGTCGTCTCCCTCTATCTCTATTTCCTATTTCATTTTCCTTCTATTCAGAAATAGTGTATTATTATTTCTTCAGACTTTGTATCTAGTAAATCTTAGACCGTCTGTGACACCAAGTTTTGGGTGGTTGAGACTTAAGTAATCATAATAGACGTAGATTTAAGATATTTAATTGTTATCTTCCGCTTAATTATTTAAAGTTCCGCTGCTTTCCTGTTATCGCCTTACATTTGTTAAAAAGGAGTAGTTGATTAATGAAGTAAGAGGTTAAGGGTTTGGCTTGCCTAGCTCACACTAGTAGGCGCCATCACGACTCCCGAGGTGGAAAATCCAGGTCGTGACAGATGTTGGTAATTCTAATTTTGATCCTCCTTATGCATATTGTGGAGGAAACCACCCATTACAAAGTTGTCAAAATATTCTTGAGAATGAGTTATGTGCACCAACTCAATCTTTTGTGTGGAATGTGTGTGATATCTGTGGTGGTCAAGATGGTCACTTTAATGATTGTGCTTATGTTTCTTATCTTCCCCCAACCCCTTACTATGATGATTCTACTTTTTCTGGTGAAGTTAATCGGAACAAAGAACCCTGGGAAGCTTACATGAAGGAGATCAAAGATATGTTAAAGTGTTTCTTGGAACTATATGATAAGAAACCACTGTAGATACAAATTCAAGAGGCAACTATTCACCACTTGGAGGCTCAAGCAAATAACCTAATTGAACTTTGTAAAGCGCAACAAGCTTACATTGTGGATAATAACCAAGAAGAGCATGAATTGGCTGCAGAAATTGCCATTATACTGGAGGATTTAAAAAAATATGAGGAGGTGCTCCTAGAAAGCAAAGTCATTGGAAGAAAGCAAAAACAAGTGAGATGGTTAGAATTAAGTGTAGGATGCCCGCACAAAGAACCTGGGAGAATTTTCTTTATCCCATGAGCTGCTAATGCTTCGGCCTATGGCCTACCAGGGAGTTTCTTTTATCCTCTTGTATTTATGAGTGTGCATTGTGAACAATATACGTTTAAGTGTGGGGTGAAGAGACTATTTGGGTAATTTTCTATGCTATTTTAGTTGTGTTATTTTATGCGTGTTGGAAAGAAGTATGGAGTTAATATATATCGATGTGAAGGTAGAGTTATGGTTTGACATAAGTGTGGGATTTTAAATGTTAAAATGTATGTATTAAAGTGCTTAGGGAGGTGTAATCACTCTTATATCTACATGTATCTTACCTGACCTGCAACCTACATTACAACCAATTAAAGTCATACTTGATCCTATATTTAATGAGATCGATTACTAGAGTAGTACATTACGGGCAAGCCTATGGTGCATCTTTTGTGCCATATGATGTTATTTCTAAGAGTGAGTGAATTCTTTCTATCTTGAGTGCCTAAGTGTTCTTAAATTTTATTGTGTGGAACTACTCTCTTTTTTTGTGTGAGGGCGCTTGATTCATGAAGGAAAGGTGATACTTGACCTCTATGTCAGAGTAAGTGGGTGAGTTTTGAATAATGCGTGGTACTTGTGAGTCAAATCTTGAGGTGAAGATGTTACGCTTTTGTGCTTAGTCTATTTTAAATATTCTTGGTATGATAAGTTAGGAGAATTGTTTAAAAAGATCGTGTCTATATAAAGTGTAGTTTGATTGCTCGAGGACGAGCAATGTTTTATTCAGCTCCTGATTCGGAGACGAAGTCAGGATTTAAAGTTTATAGGTTATGAATTTACTATTAAGTTCAGAGTTTGTCTTAGTTGTTGGGTTCATAATTGATATTTGTACATATTTTATGAATTTTTCAATACAAATACAGAATCTAAACAACTGTTATTGAGTTCGTCTGAACTCATAGTACTCTAGTTCCTCCCGTCTCGTATACGTACATTCACGGTATATGAAATAGGGTTATCACTAACTCGAGATTATATATATTTGACTTGAAAAGTTGGCTCATTAAGGAAAAAACTAAGTAGGAGTTTGGACATAAAAGTTATAATTTTTAAAGAAAAAAATAGTATTTGGAGTTAAGTTGAAAAATAGTATTTGGACGTGCATTTCACTTGAAAAAATATTTGTGGTTTTATGAGTGGGAAAAAAAATTGAAAATTTTGAAAAAGTGGTCAAAATCACTTTTTGGTTTTTGAAAAACTCTTTTTTGAAATTTTTATTTGCAATTTTTAGCATCATCATATATTCTAGTCAATAATGTGCGAATTGTTATAAAACAAAGACTATAAAGTAAAGACAAGTATAGAGAGAAACTGATATATTATTCGAATTCAAACTGATGTACATAATGAACTGAAATCTCTTCTATTTATAGAAGAAAGGAAGCTGCTACTACAAGCTGCTGTGTAAGCTGCTACTACAAGTTGCAGTGTAAGCTACTATAAGCTGCTGTGTAAGCTGCTACTACAAGCTGCTGTGTAAGCTGCTACAAGCTGCTGTGTAAGCTGCTGCTGTACCATATATGGATAATCTTCTACTGAGAGCAATATTTATCCATAACGGAGTACTGAATGGATAAGCTGCTGCTGTACCAGATATGGATAATCTTCTACTGAGAGCAATATTTATCCATAACGGAGTACTGAATGGATAAGCTTATTATACCCGGTATGGATAATCTTCTACCGGGGGTAATGTTTATCCATAACTGGGTACTGAAAAGATAAGCTTATTATACCCGATATGGATAAACTTCTACTGGGGGTAATGTTTATCCATAACCGGGTACCGAAGTGATAAGCTTCTTCAGGAAGCTTATTTCCAATATAGTACTAAATAGATAAACATATTTACGGTGGAGTCTCATATGGATAAGCTTCTTCAGGAATCTTATTTACAACGGAGTACTAAATGAACATCCATAATATAATATATTTATAATACTCCCCCTTGGATGTTCATTAAAAGATAATGTGCCTCATTAAAACCTTACTAGGAAAAACCACGTTGGAAAAAAAATCCCAGTGAAGGAAAAAGAGTACACATATTTAGTAAGACGCATTGCTAGGCGCCTCATTAAAAACCTTATAAGGAAAACCCCATGGGAAAAACCTTAGTAAGGGAAAAAGAGTGCATCGCGTATTTTACTCCCCCTGATGAAAACCTTATTTCAAATATTTGAGTCTCCGCATTCCAATCTTGTATACCATCTTCTCAAAAGTTGAAGTTGGCAAAGATTTAGTGAATAAATCTGCTGGATTATTACTTGAACGGATTTGTTGCACATCAATGTCACCACTTTTCTGAAGATCGTGTGTGTAGAACAATTTTGGTGAAATGTGCTTCGTTCTATCTCCTTTTATAAATCCTCCCTTTAATAGTGCTATGCATGAAACATTGTCTCTGTATAATATTGTGGGTCTTTTATCACATTCCAACCCACATGTTTTTCGAATGAATCACTGATCTCAATCATATGCATTCCCTACTTGCCGGTTTGAAATCTAACTTTATGAGTATCAGATAAATAACCTGCATTACCAATATGATCTGCACCACTTTTGTTAGCATTAGCAAGATAAATAAGTGCACCATCTACACCGAGATAGAGTATTTCAGGACCAAGGAGTTCCTCGTCCTCTTCTGGAGGTCGGAACAAATCCTTATTTACTTCAAGTGATCGAACAACCATTGGTGTACTCAATGGGTGCGCTTTGTCCATGTAAAAGCATTTTAAGACCCTTTCTGTATAGGCAGATTGATGGATAAAGATCCTATCTGCTAAATATTCAATTTGCAGACCAAGACAAAGTTTTGTCTTTCCAAGATCTTTCATCTCAAATTCTTTCTTAAGATATTCAATTGCCTTTTGAAGCTCTTCTGGAGTTCCAACAAGATTTATGTCATCAACATAAACAACAAGTATAACAAATTCTGATGCCATTTTCTTTATAAAAATACATGGACAAATAACATCATTTATGTAACCTTCTTTCAGCAAATATTCACTAAGGCGATTATACCACATGCGCCCAGATTGCTTTAAACCGTACAAAGATCTTTATAATTTGATTGAGTATATTTCTCAAGACTTTGAATTATATGCTTCGGGCATTTTCAATCCTTCAAGGATCTTCATATAGATTTAGCCAAATAAGTCATATAGGTTAAGACTTGTATCTAAATGGTACGACATCTTCAAATGTCTAGACTGCTAGTCCGATCCTCACAATCGTTTACAATATTGTGCACTATATTGTGTTAAATGTATCGTCGACGATCATTTTGTGTCAGTTCCGAAGCGACATAACTTGTGGAGATCTCATCACTTTCTTTATTTTCAGGTACCTGAACTTTTCCGGGAGTTTCATGAAATGTTATGTCGTGGGCTCTTCTAGAGCATATTTCCTCCTCATTATGATCATTTTGATCATTAGCTCCTACTATTTTTCAAGGATTGTTACCTTTGGAACCGATTGGTCTACCACGCTTCATGCGTACAGTAAACTCTATCCTTCAGGGACTTTAATTTTAATAGGAGCATTTGCAGCTGAAATATGATATTTAATTTTAGATCAGCAAATGCTTCTGACATTCGACTTGAATTATCTTCTAAGTGAGGATCATGATAATTCGATTCATATAGCATATTTTTCAACTGCTTATTCCATCCCCCAAATGTTAGAAAAACTAACATATATCCCCAATCATCTTTGGGAAACATATCTTTGTGTATTATGGTAGAGAAATTAATCATATACCACGCAACAAAAGATGGTAAAAATATTTGGTTTCTGATCCTAAACCAATTGTGAAGGGAGGACTTATCATATATTGTTGATCTGATGCATACAAGTGCTGTTATATGCAATTTAGAAAATCTTAGACCAACACATGAAGTTTTGTTCTCATAAGCAATGGTTTAGACATTAATAGGAGGTATTCAATGCTAAACCAGCTTGGATATAAACCAACATTATCAAGATGAACTGTCTTGATTTCATAATCTGAAAATTATGCTCTTAATCGAGAAAAGCAATTCCAAATGCCAAACTGCAGGTTGACAATAATTACACATGTAACCATCTCATATATGCACCTATAAGCGGTTCACATGATAGGTGAACGGGCCCATATTCACCTTTTATATATTTCAGAATCAGGGGTCTTAGTCCCAACTTTAGCTGGTATAATCAATTCATTATGAGAACAAGCAACACATGAGAATTCCTGAAGAATCTTCTAGTTCTTTAGTATATGCTTATCTGAATTCTCAAATAGCTCATTTAAAAATGGCAAATGAAAACTTCAAGTTTATCATGTCATGTGTTATCTCTTAGTAAACTTCTGGTTTACTATGGCATAAACTTTTGCTTTAGTAAACTTCTGGTTTACTGTGATACATGATATAGTACAAATTAAAGAATAAGGCAGGTAACTTCTCACGGCAAATGAAAACTTCAAGTTTATCATGTCATGTGCTATCTCTTAGTAAACTTCTGGTTTACTATGGCATAAACTTTTGCTTTAGTAAACTTCTGGTTTACTGTGATACATGATATAGTACAAATTAAAGAATAAGGCAGGTAACTTCTCACATACATATTATTTTACCCCCTATGATTGTGGAAACATGAAGATTATCAATCTTCCAATCATTTGTAGTCTCAATATGATAGCCATTTGTATTAGTAAACTTCAGGTTTACTACAACATATGTTTTGACCATAATCATATAATATGAATGACATATTTGTATATAAGCTCTTCGAGAGCCTTAATTTATTATCCACAATCTAATATTTATCTGGCACTACCGGTGTCATGTATTCTTTAGGCAAACATTTAGCTCTTCAGGAGTTATTGATACATTTTGTACTATTAAATATTGCTCAGACACTGCTAGTGTCATGAGAGAAAATCACAATCAAATAAACAATGTAAAACAATTGTTTAAGCACACGAAAACTCTTCTTCAAAATATTTTTCCACTTCAGGAGGCAATTTCAACTGTGTTACTTCTTCAGGAGCAAATTTAAAATACGAAATATTGAGTATATATTCTCTCAATTATATTAACTCTTCTGGAGGTGAATTGTAATGTATTCACATCAAGAGCGCGTTCATATTTACCCGACTCATTAGTATTGTCACATTCACTTCAGGGAATGGATTAATATTATCAAAAGTTCTCATCCTTCAGGAAATCGAACATAATTATCTGAATGCGCATTAATCACATCAAATTATGATGCCTCAACCTCTTTTAAAATATTTACTACTTCAGGAGCAAATCGAGGCGTGCATTTAATATAGAGAATATTTATGTAGCTTATCTTCAATTGTAACTATAGAAAGCCTAAATTATCACTTCCGGTGATCATAGACATATACCACTTCTCGTGGTTAACAAAATATAATTACAAAGAGATATATGAAATATAACTACTTCTGGTGGTTGTATATTTCTTGCAAACTCTGCTAGAGTTTAAGTTGATCTAATAATATTATTCATATTCTTTAAAATGACATAAATAAGATATATTATAGTAAACATCATTATCAAATCATAATTTTTCTTTATGTACAACAATTACATAACCATGAGCTGTAGGATGCCCGCACAAAGAACCTGGGAGAATTTTCTTTATCCCATGAGCTGCTAATGCTTCGGCCTATGGCCTACCAGGGAGTTTCTTTTATCCTCTTGTATTTATGAGTGTGCATTGTGAACAATATACGTTTAAGTGTGGGGTGAAGAGACTATTTGGGTAATTTTCTATGCTATTTTAGTTGTGTTATTTTATGCGTGTTGGAAAGAAGTATGGAGTTAATATATATCGATGTGAAGGTAGAGTTATGGTTTGACATAAGTGTGGGATTTTAAATGTTAAAATGTATGTATTAAAGTGCTTAGGGAGGTGTAATCACTCTTATATCTACATGTATCTTACCTGACCTGCAACCTACATTACAACCAATTAAAGTCATACTTGATCCTATATTTAATGAGATCGATTACTAGAGTAGTACATTACGGGCAAGCCTATGGTGCATCTTTTGTGCCATATGATGTTATTTCTAAGAGTGAGTGAATTCTTTCTATCTTGAGTGCCTAAGTGTTCTTAAATTTTATTGTGTGGAACTACTCTCTTTTTTTGTGTGAGGGCGCTTGATTCATGAAGGAAAGGTGATACTTGACCTCTATGTCAGAGTAAGTGGGTGAGTTTTGAATAATGCGTGGTACTTGTGAGTCAAATCTTGAGGTGAAGATGTTACGCTTTTGTGCTTAGTCTATTTTAAATATTCTTGGTATGATAAGTTAGGAGAATTGTTTAAAAAGATCGTGTCTATATAAAGTGTAGTTTGATTGCTCGAGGACGAGCAATGTTTTATTCAGCTCCTGATTCGGAGACGAAGTCAGGATTTAAAGTTTATAGGTTATGAATTTACTATTAAGTTCAGAGTTTGTCTTAGTTGTTGGGTTCATAATTGATATTTGTACATATTTTATGAATTTTTCAATACAAATACAGAATCTAAACAACTGTTATTGAGTTCGTCTGAACTCATAGTACTCTAGTTCCTCCCGTCTCGTATACGTACATTCACGGTATATGAAATAGGGTTATCACTAACTCGAGATTATATATATTTGACTTGAAAAGTTGGCTCATTAAGGAAAAAACTAAGTAGGAGTTTGGACATAAAAGTTATAATTTTTAAAGAAAAAAATAGTATTTGGAGTTAAGTTGAAAAATAGTATTTGGACGTGCATTTCACTTGAAAAAATATTTGTGGTTTTATGAGTGGGAAAAAAAATTGAAAATTTTGAAAAAGTGGTCAAAATCACTTTTTGGTTTTTGAAAAACTCTTTTTTGAAATTTTTATTTGCAATTTTTAGCATCATCATATATTCTAGTCAATAATGTGCGAATTGTTATAAAACAAAGACTATAAAGTAAAGACAAGTATAGAGAGAAACTGATATATTATTCGAATTCAAACTGATGTACATAATGAACTGAAATCTCTTCTATTTATAGAAGAAAGGAAGCTGCTACTACAAGCTGCTGTGTAAGCTGCTACTACAAGTTGCAGTGTAAGCTACTATAAGCTGCTGTGTAAGCTGCTACTACAAGCTGCTGTGTAAGCTGCTACAAGCTGCTGTGTAAGCTGCTGCTGTACCATATATGGATAATCTTCTACTGAGAGCAATATTTATCCATAACGGAGTACTGAATGGATAAGCTGCTGCTGTACCAGATATGGATAATCTTCTACTGAGAGCAATATTTATCCATAACGGAGTACTGAATGGATAAGCTTATTATACCCGGTATGGATAATCTTCTACCGGGGGTAATGTTTATCCATAACTGGGTACTGAAAAGATAAGCTTATTATACCCGATATGGATAAACTTCTACTGGGGGTAATGTTTATCCATAACCGGGTACCGAAGTGATAAGCTTCTTCAGGAAGCTTATTTCCAATATAGTACTAAATAGATAAACATATTTACGGTGGAGTCTCATATGGATAAGCTTCTTCAGGAATCTTATTTACAACGGAGTACTAAATGAACATCCATAATATAATATATTTATAATACTCCCCCTTGGATGTTCATTAAAAGATAATGTGCCTCATTAAAACCTTACTAGGAAAAACCACGTTGGAAAAAAAATCCCAGTGAAGGAAAAAGAGTACACATATTTAGTAAGACGCATTGCTAGGCGCCTCATTAAAAACCTTATAAGGAAAACCCCATGGGAAAAACCTTAGTAAGGGAAAAAGAGTGCATCGCGTATTTTACTCCCCCTGATGAAAACCTTATTTCAAATATTTGAGTCTCCGCATTCCAATCTTGTATACCATCTTCTCAAAAGTTGAAGTTGGCAAAGATTTAGTGAATAAATCTGCTGGATTATTACTTGAACGGATTTGTTGCACATCAATGTCACCACTTTTCTGAAGATCGTGTGTGTAGAACAATTTTGGTGAAATGTGCTTCGTTCTATCTCCTTTTATAAATCCTCCCTTTAATAGTGCTATGCATGAAACATTGTCTCTGTATAATATTGTGGGTCTTTTATCACATTCCAACCCACATGTTTTTCGAATGAATCACTGATCTCAATCATATGCATTCCCTACTTGCCGGTTTGAAATCTAACTTTATGAGTATCAGATAAATAACCTGCATTACCAATATGATCTGCACCACTTTTGTTAGCATTAGCAAGATAAATAAGTGCACCATCTACACCGAGATAGAGTATTTCAGGACCAAGGAGTTCCTCGTCCTCTTCTGGAGGTCGGAACAAATCCTTATTTACTTCAAGTGATCGAACAACCATTGGTGTACTCAATGGGTGCGCTTTGTCCATGTAAAAGCATTTTAAGACCCTTTCTGTATAGGCAGATTGATGGATAAAGATCCTATCTGCTAAATATTCAATTTGCAGACCAAGACAAAGTTTTGTCTTTCCAAGATCTTTCATCTCAAATTCTTTCTTAAGATATTCAATTGCCTTTTGAAGCTCTTCTGGAGTTCCAACAAGATTTATGTCATCAACATAAACAACAAGTATAACAAATTCTGATGCCATTTTCTTTATAAAAATACATGGACAAATAACATCATTTATGTAACCTTCTTTCAGCAAATATTCACTAAGGCGATTATACCACATGCGCCCAGATTGCTTTAAACCGTACAAAGATCTTTATAATTTGATTGAGTATATTTCTCAAGACTTTGAATTATATGCTTCGGGCATTTTCAATCCTTCAAGGATCTTCATATAGATTTAGTCAAATAAGTCATATAGGTTAAGACTTGTATCTAAATGGTACGACATCTTCAAATGTCTAGACTGCTAGTCCGATCCTCACAATCGTTTACAATATTGTGCACTATATTGTGTTAAATGTATCGTCGACGATCATTTTGTGTCAGTTCCGAAGCGACATAACTTGTGGAGATCTCATCACTTTCTTTATTTTCAGGTACCTGAACTTTTCCGGGAGTTTCATGAAATGTTATGTCGTGGGCTCTTCTAGAGCATATTTCCTCCTCATTATGATCATTTTGATCATTAGCTCCTACTATTTTTCAAGGATTGTTACCTTTGGAACCGATTGGTCTACCACGCTTCATGCGTACAGTAAACTCTATCCTTCAGGGACTTTAATTTTAATAGGAGCATTTGCAGCTGAAATATGATATTTAATTTTAGATCAGCAAATGCTTCTGACATTCGACTTGAATTATCTTCTAAGTGAGGATCATGATAATTCGATTCATATAGCATATTTTTCAACTGCTTATTCCATCCCCCAAATGTTAGAAAAACTAACATATATCCCCAATCATCTTTGGGAAACATATCTTTGTGTATTATGGTAGAGAAATTAATCATATACCACGCAACAAAAGATGGTAAAAATATTTGGTTTCTGATCCTAAACCAATTGTGAAGGGAGGACTTATCATATATTGTTGATCTGATGCATACAAGTGCTGTTATATGCAATTTAGAAAATCTTAGACCAACACATGAAGTTTTGTTCTCATAAGCAATGGTTTAGACATTAATAGGAGGTATTCAATGCTAAACCAGCTTGGATATAAACCAACATTATCAAGATGAACTGTCTTGATTTCATAATCTGAAAATTATGCTCTTAATCGAGAAAAGCAATTCCAAATGCCAAACTGCAGGTTGACAATAATTACACATGTAACCATCTCATATATGCACCTATAAGCGGTTCACATGATAGGTGAACGGGCCCATATTCACCTTTTATATATTTCAGAATCAGGGGTCTTAGTCCCAACTTTAGCTGGTATAATCAATTCATTATGAGAACAAGCAACACATGAGAATTCCTGAAGAATCTTCTAGTTCTTTAGTATATGCTTATCTGAATTCTCAAATAGCTCATTTAAAAATGGCAAATGAAAACTTCAAGTTTATCATGTCATGTGTTATCTCTTAGTAAACTTCTGGTTTACTATGGCATAAACTTTTGCTTTAGTAAACTTCTGGTTTACTGTGATACATGATATAGTACAAATTAAAGAATAAGGCAGGTAACTTCTCACGGCAAATGAAAACTTCAAGTTTATCATGTCATGTGCTATCTCTTAGTAAACTTCTGGTTTACTATGGCATAAACTTTTGCTTTAGTAAACTTCTGGTTTACTGTGATACATGATATAGTACAAATTAAAGAATAAGGCAGGTAACTTCTCACATACATATTATTTTACCCCCTATGATTGTGGAAACATGAAGATTATCAATCTTCCAATCATTTGTAGTCTCAATATGATAGCCATTTGTATTAGTAAACTTCAGGTTTACTACAACATATGTTTTGACCATAATCATATAATATGAATGACATATTTGTATATAAGCTCTTCGAGAGCCTTAATTTATTATCCACAATCTAATATTTATCTGGCACTACCGGTGTCATGTATTCTTTAGGCAAACATTTAGCTCTTCAGGAGTTATTGATACATTTTGTACTATTAAATATTGCTCAGACACTGCTAGTGTCATGAGAGAAAATCACAATCAAATAAACAATGTAAAACAATTGTTTAAGCACACGAAAACTCTTCTTCATAATATTTTTCCACTTCAGGAGGCAATTTCAACTGTGTTACTTCTTCAGGAGCAAATTTAAAATACGAAATATTGAGTATATATTCTCTCAATTATATTAACTCTTCTGGAGGTGAATTGTAATGTATTCACATCAAGAGCGCGTTCATATTTACCCGACTTATTAGTATTGTCACATTCACTTCAGGGAATGGATTAATATTATCAAAAGTTCTCATCCTTCAGGAAATCGAACATAATTATCTGAATGCGCATTAATCACATCAAATTATGATGCCTCAACCTCTTTTAAAATATTTACTACTTCAGGAGCAAATCGAGGCGTGCATTTAATATAGAGAATATTTATGTAGCTTATCTTCAATTGTAACTATAGAAAGCCAAAATTATCACTTCCGGTGATCATAGACATATACCACTTCTCGTGGTTAACAAAATATAATTACAAAGAGATATATGAAATATAACTACTTCTGGTGGTTGTATATTTCTTGCAAACTCTGCTAGAGTTTAAGTTGATCTAATAATATTATCCATATTCTTTAAAATGACATAAATAAGATATATTATAGTAAACATCATTATCAAATCATAATTTTTCTTTATGTACAACAATTACATAACCATACTATCTATTACAAATAACAAAAATTAAAATATTTACATTTCTACAGATTCACCACCGATTACATGACTTGTTTCTCCTTCTGGGAGTGCAAAGTAATCAGCTACATCCAAATGCATGAAGTCTAAATTATCTTCAGAAATAAAATTTGCTTCAGCATTTTTCTCTGTCTTCTTCAGGGAGGCTTGATAAAGCTCAACCAGGTGCTTTGGCGTACGACAAGTACGTGACCAGTGCCCTTTTTCCTCCACATCTATAGCATGCATTTTCTACATTTGGCGCTTGCACCGCTTCATGCTTTTGTTCCTTCCTTTTCCACTGCTGGTGGTGAAGAGGCTTCTTTGGTGCATTATTATTACTATGATTGGGGTTCCTTCCCCGACCACGGCCATGACCACGACTGGGGCCACGACCTCTTCCACTTTTAGCTTGGTGGAAGTTCGTCTTATTAACTTCAGGGAATGGACAAGAACCAGTAGGTCGGCTTTCATGATTTTTCATTAATAGCCCATTATGTTGCTCTGCTATAAAAAGATGTGAGATAAGTTCAGAATACTTTTTAAATCCCATCTCTCGATATTGCTGCTGCAGGAGCATATTCGAGGCATGAAAAGTGGTGAAAGTTTTCTCCAACATATCATGATGAGCAATATTATCACCACATAACTTCAATTGGGAAATAATTCTGAACATAGCAGAATTATACTCACTGATAGATTTAAAATCTTGTAGCCTTAGATGAGTCCAATCATATCGTGCTTGTGGAAAAACGACCATCTTCAGATGGTCATATCTATATTTCAAATTATTCCACAGTATGACTGGATCTTTAACAGTAAGATATTTCATTTTCAGGCTCTCATCAAGGTGATGGCGTAGGAATATCATTGCTTTGGCACGGTCTTGGTTTGATGCCTGATTTTTGTCTTTGATTGTGTCTGCCAGACCCATCGCATCAAGATGAATTTCAGCATCAAGCACCCAAGACATGTAGCTTTTGCCCGATATATCCAGGGCTACAAATTCAAGTTTAGAAAGATTTGACATTATTTAGGAAAAGAAAGTTATTACCTCAGATACTTTCAAAATATTTGCTCGAGATGGTAGAGCTTCGTGCTGATAACGTGTTATAAAATAAAGACTATAAAGTAAAGACAAGTATAGAGAGAAACTGATATATTATTCGAATTCAAACTGATGTACATAATGAACTGAAATCTCTTCTATTTATAGAAGAAAGGAAGCTGCTCTGTAAGCTGCTACTACAAGCTGCTGTGTAAGCTGCTACTACAAGCTGCAGTGTAAGCTACTATAAGCTGCTGTGTAAGCTGCTACTACAAGCTGCTACAAGCTGCTGTGTAAGTTGCTGCTGTACCAGATATGGATAATCTTCTACTGAGAGCAATATTTATCCATAACGGAGTACTGAATGGATAAGCTTATTATACCCGGTATGAATAATCTTCTACCGGGGGTAATGTTTATCCATAACTGGTTACTGAAAAGATAAGCTTATTATACCCGATATGGATAAACTTCTACTGGGGGTAATGTTTATCCATAACTGGGTACTGAAAAGATAAGCTTATTATATCCGATATGGATAAACTTTTATTGGGGGTAATGTTTATCCATAACCGGGTACCGAAGTGATAAGCTTCTTCAGGAAGCTTATTTCCAATATAGTATTAAATAGATAAACATATTTACGGTGGAGTCCCATATGGATAAGCTTCTTCAGGAAGCTTATTTACAACGGAGTACTAAATGAACATCCATAATATAATATATTTATAACACGAATCATGCTTTCCAAGTTGAAAGACCCTTTCATTTCATAAGTTAATGTTCTTCTCCCTGTTTGACAAACACCACTTAAATAATAAATTATAGTTGGTATTGTCAAACTCATCTCAATTACTTTAGGTTTTAAAAAGTATTAACTCCACATTATGCACCGCTAATGAAACTTTGATAAATCACTACAATAATAATAATATATTTAGTGTATTTTTACAGTGTAACGTTTGAAAAAGTTAAAATATACACAAATTTTACTTATATCTTATCAAAGGAGATAAGTTATTTTCGATAGACAAATCGATTAAACTTTGATGAACTAATAAGGAAAAGGAATTGGTCACTTCCTTTGAGCCAACCTACTATGATTTGACAAAAATAAAATCCTTAGTTCAAGTAATAGGAATACTAGCTATTTGAGTTGTACCCTTTAATGATGTGATGTGATGATAACGACTTTTTCTTATATAAATAAAAGATTCAAGTTCGAATGTTAAATATAAAAACTTCAAAAGAAAATACTTTACTTTTCTTAATGACCTTTATGGCAAAAATCCAAATTAATTAAACACGTAGTGTTTGGATTCAAATACTTGAACCAAAAAAAAAAAAAAACCTTAATTTGTTAATGGTAACTAAATTACAATAATTACGATGACGTTTGTTTGACTCAAAAGATATTGAAATTTTTATAAACAAATCAATCAAAAAGAATGAAGGGGTAAATCTTAGTTAAACATAATAAACTCCAAATCGATAAACTAATTGAAAAAATAATGCATAAGTGAGATTGAGGTAACCAATATTATTAAAACTTTCCCATTGTCGCCCTCATTAATCAATGGAGGAGACCATTTTACATATTTTCTTGGATATTGCTTCGTTCTTCTTTTCACTATGAAGGTTATAGAGAAGAGAACAAGGGAGAGAGAAAGAAGTGAAAAAGCCGTGCCCCCTTTACCGAAGGTTTTACCCCACTATATATAGTCATGGAACCTTTGCTATGTATTTGGTCTGACGCTCTTTCACACTGTGACTGCCTTGGTCGTCCCTTAAACGCTGTTTCTTCTGGTTCGACGGGTATCATTAGTGCGGGATATGGAATAGACCATGTCATCTTTCGCCGCCTCGCTGCTTGGACGGGGTGTTGGTCAGCTTGATCGAATCGATCAGATTTTGACCAATACAACGTTAATTATTTTATTTTTCATTTTGAATCCTTCTTTTAAAATTGTGTCCACCCTCGAGAAACACAACTCATGCATATCAATTCAAACTTTTTAATATTCTTATTACCGATAGAAGTTTCAATTGAACTGATAGAAGCAGAGGCGGAATTTGAAGTTTTTATGTTTTGAATTTGCCAAATCCATAGCTCATCTTAGTTACAAGGTTCGCAGTTAAATATTTATACATATATAATGAATTTTCTAGTACAAATACTATATTTAAACAAAAGTGATTAGGTATACGACCGAACCTGCACCTAATAGGTTAGTTCCGCCTCTGAATTGACATATATACATATGCTTAATATATTTTCGGCCGATTTTTATGTAAAAGCTAAGAATTAGTTCATCTTCCTCCTATAAAGAAAGCGATTTGTATAAAATTTATATATTTTTTGTATATATATATATATATATATATATATATATATATATATACAAAAATATTTTCTATACAAAAATTATATAACTTTTACATACTTTTTCGGCTATCAAATATAAATAATTTCTGGTACGAGCTAGAAGTGATAATACTATTTGATATGTAATATTATTTTTGTTATTAAAAAGAAAATTTTTGTTTTAAAGTCGAAAACAAAGAAAAAGAAAAGTAGAAGACGTCAAATCGCGGAATTCCCGAAGATGATATTATTATTATTATTATATTATTATTATTATTAATAAAGAGAAAAATACACAAAATAGTTTTGAGTTTGTTGGCCTATTTTACTAATCAAAATTGGGTGGCGCCAAAAAAAAAAAACCGACTGCTTCTTCTTCTTTTTCTTCTCCTCCTCTCTCCCCAACCATATTATACGGTTAATTAACGTATCTTCGCCGGAAAATTAACGGCGGCTATCGTCCGGCGGCGACTCTGATGATCACTGCTAACGTGTCAGTTTGATTATTTAATTATTACTGGTTAGTTTTGATTTTTCGCATTTGAATTTTTTCTGCGAATATTATATACACGTGATATATATGTATTTGAAATTCGTACGCGATTACGTGTTTTCGCCGGCAAATTAACAGCGGCTTTCGTCCGGTGACTTCGATTAACAGTGCTTACGTGTCGGTTTGATTAATTAATTACTTGTTAAGGTTTGAATTTGCTCTGCGAATAATACATTTTTGCGTCTATTTGTTCATCGTTGATTATGTAAACCAGTATTTTTTGAACTTATTTTTCTTTTGTTTTAGAAATTAGAATATATTTTTTTACAAAAAAAATGAAAATTTTAAATTAAATTTCGGATTTTTTCTGGATTTTAGATATTTTTTCTGTCTTATATTGCTAGGGTTATGATCATGTATTAAAAAACGAAACTTTCAGTTGGATTAGAACATTTTTATCTTTGTTTGCCGTGTTTTTCGAATTTCATGCTGTGTGACTTCATATTCTAAAAAGGAATCTTCTTTGTCATATTTTGACAATTTTATTAAGATTTTTAATTTTATAGGGAAAATTAGACATTTTTGTTTAAATTTGGGATTTTTTTTCCTGTTTAGCTTCCTTTTTGTCTCTATTTTGCTAGGGTTCTGATCAAGATTTCTGTTTAGCTTCCTTTTGTTCAATATTTTTGAACTTTCAAATCATATTTTATGTTTTCCTCGAATCTAATGTAGTGGTACTTCATATATCTAAAGAAATAAAAAGAATCTTATTTTATCATTATATGTTTGAAATATTTACTGAGTTTTGTGTTAAATTCTATTTCATCACTCTGTTTCTATTTGTAGGCAAAAATACTACTACTACTTTGGACTAATTTGTTTCTAGTTTCTGAACAATCTTTATGATGACTGTACATGAATAATGCAAATGTTCACAGAATCAGGAACAAAATCTGCCATAGCACATTATTAGATCTATTTTCCTTATGATTTCAATATATTCTCAATATTTCATTGGTTTTTGTTCCTGAAATCCACTAAACAAGGGAAATAGTCAACATAAGAAATATATATATTTTTGGATTTCTTCTTTTATCGATGTAGGCTTGTTAGTGTAAAGAAATGTATATAGATTTTTTACATAGATATGAATAATTTTTTAAGTGCATTTATGATACTGAGAGTTCATGGGGATGGACAATGATCTTACTTGCACGTGGTCCTCCATTTCCGCCCCCATAACCCTATATATTTATCTATCATTTGCTTGCTTAATTATTTCCTTATTCCTTTTAGCAGGATTGTGATTGGGAAACAAACAAAAGTTTTATTATAATTTTAAATCATTGACCTAATTATTATTTAGTTAAAGCACCGAAATGGAGTTAATCTTGAAAAAGATGATTGAAGGCTTATTTGCTTGTTGATTCAAGTATGACCTCGTAATTAAAGTGGAGTTCAAATCCCAGGTAGTCAAAAAATAATATTAGAAGTTGATTTCTTCGCATATGCTCCAATGAGTTATTTGATACTTGTACTTGTGAGAGATAATAGGTACGGTGAAATTAATTAGGTACCTACAAGTAACTTGAACGCTACCGTTACTATATATAAAAAATAAATCCAATTTATTTATTTTTGAGAAACTACCTTAGGTGTAAGTTTAAGTGTAACTGAATTCCCTTTCATGAAAAGGAGTTGGGTGTGGGAGAGAAGGAACAGGACAGAAGGGCTGTGACTATCTGTGTAACGTATCCAGCTTGGCTGACCATGGCACTCCCGTGAGAGGGATAAAAGGTTGTTGTTGGGGCCACAGGGAAAGAGGAGGGTCAAAAAGAAGGAAAAAGCAAAATTAGGAATGGGAAGGAAAGAGATACAAAAAGAAAAAAAGAAAAACTAAAAGTTATGGTCCACATAAATATATTTTCATTCTTAACTAGAAATCTCGTATTTTTATTTTTAACTAGAAATCTCGAGTTTAAGCCAATGGAGTCGTCCGTGATAAGATCAACTATACCTCCAAAATGGAATTTTTTGGTATGAATTTGAATTGATCCGGTCTCCAGTATTGGACATCGGGTGAAAAAGTAAAAAAAAAAAATTAAGAGAAAGGGGGAAAAAATGTAAATGAGAGAAGCTTTTCTTGTCCTGTGCATCATTTTCTAGTCCTATTTCTTATCCTACACCCACCCCATCTCCCACTATACTTCCCCATTTCGAGGGAAGAGGTTAATATAACCTCTTTCTCTTTCTTTAACAAGCATACAATTGTTAAATTTTTTTCTCTGCCTGCCAATGTACATTCTTGTCTTGATAATAATACTGATTTGGCAAATATTAGCATAGGGGTTCCTCTTTTAATTGAGTTCTTGACATTTGCTTGATCTACCTGGTTTTGAGTATTGATCATTGTGATTATAAAACAAGAATTTGCAATTTATTGGCTGGGACTCTAATATTGATTCTTCTTCAGATCTGGGTGCCTGTAAAGATGTATTCTTTTGATCATCCTTTTTCTTTTCAAATGGTATATTAATTATTCCTTCTTTAATTTCATCTTTAGTATATCTTACTTTTAGCCTCGAATTTTTGTGGCAGATTTACAGCTGAGAAAAGGATCTTACTTTATTGGCATTGGTGTGTAATTCATTAGATTAATGTTGGGTTCTTGAGAGCTGGGCTTTTCAAGAATGGCTTAAGTTGTTATTAATATAAGAAAGGGGATATCATTATATCAATGCTGTCTAATCTTGGACAGTTTGGATGGATGTGTATGAATCAAAGGTAGCATTACAGAAGCAGAATTCAACATTGGAAAAGAACAATGGAAACATCCGTAGGCCAAGAACCAGAGAAGTTAGTTCTAGGTACAGGTCACCTACTCCATCAGCAGCATCCTCTGGCGTTAGACGTTGCTCTTCTCCAAATGTCACAAGAACTGGAACTACTACATCAACAATGTTCTTGCCTAAACGAGCCATATCGGCTGAAAGGAAACGCCCCACCACGCCTTCATCACCTACCAGTACTACATCACGACCGTCAACACCTGTACAGGATACATCTGCGGAAGAATTGTTGTCCAGAAAGTTGGGAGGTAATCGATTGCCAGAATCGTTGTGGCCCTCAACAATGAGGAGTCTCAGTGTTTCGTTTCAGTCGGATACCTTTTCTTTACCTGTAAGTAAGAGAGAAAAACCTGTTTCTCATGCTCTATGTGATCGTACTTTGAGGCCCTCATCAAATGTAGTGCAGAAACAGGGCGAAACACCTCCTGCTTCTCGAAAGGCGACACCTGAGAGGAGGAGGAGTCCATTGAAGGGAAAGAATTCTGCTGATCAAGCAGAGAATTCTAGACCAGTTGATAGTTTAAATGCTCGATTAGTTGATCAGCATCGATGGCCAAGTAGAATGGGTGGGAAGGTATCATCTGGTACTATGAACAGAAGTGTTGATCTGAGTGATAAGAATAGTAAAATTGAGCCAATTAGTCACTGAGAGTCACGCCTTCCTTGAGGAGATTATCTTTGGATGGTTATACCACACCATTGCAAAAATCTTCCAGCGACTTGCTGTCACTAGTATCATCTGATGATAGAGTAAAAGGTAGAGTTCTGTCAGTAGATGATAGTTCACTTTCAATGCAGAAGTCCACATCTTCGAGTTCATTGGAAAGAACAGTACAAGGGAATCCAGTAGCTAGATCTCAGACTGTTTCAGCTCCTGGATCACGACTTCCGTCACCGAATAAGGCATCTGTTATATCATCCGCTGCATCTCGAGGAGTCAGTCCATCTCGAACAAGATCAGTCCCAAGTACACCATCTAGAGGGCCAAGTCCTTCTCGGATAAGACCATCTAGTCCATCTAGACAACCCAAAACCTCTACTTCTGTCCTCAGCTTTATTGCAGATATTAAAAAGGGGAAGAAGGCAGCTAACCACATAGAAGATGTTCATCAGCTGAGGCTATTGTATAATAGACATCTCCAATGGCGGTATGCTAATGCCAGGTCAGATGCAGCATTGCACGCGCAGAAACTTCAAGCAGAGGTTTGGTTATTTACCTTGCAAAGCTTCATTGTGTGCCTTTAGACTTATTTCTTTAGTTACCTTATAATCATTCAAAAAAATTCCATGTACCTCTCGGAGTTCTCTTCTTCTAAATTGGTTAATGGTGATCTTATGCATGGAAATGTTCATTTGGTTCCTGAGAAGTACTGCATGACAGAAAAATCCAATAAAAACAACTGCGGTATGGACATTATTTGGAATTGTAATACAGAAGGGAAAGATTATAATTAATGAATTTTTTATCACAAGCAGAAGATTAAAACCCTTTTTTTATAATAGTATAGAAAAACTGGCATTCGTTTATCTTACTAATATTGGCTTCTTACTTTCTAATTTATTATTTAATTATGTCTTGTGGGGTTGGAATCATGGACTGATATCTTTGTGGCTTGATGTTCTCTGGGAGCTTTCTGATATTTCCCCATCATATAAGCGACTTGGTTGCGTTTTTGATGATTTAACTGACAGTTTTAATTTCCGCCTGTGCAGAAAACATTGTACAATGTCTGGAGGAATACGTCGGATTTATGGGCTTCTGTTATTAAAAAGAGAACTGCACTCCAACAGCTGAAGCTGAAGTTGAAGCTTTTTGCAGTCTTAAATGAACAGGTAATGTATCTTTATAACATATGATTCGAATATCATCCCTGATGTTTTAATCTTTATGTTTTTAGTGTTTTCCAGAAAAATCTGTGGATTGTAGATTTCTAGAACTTCCTTATCATAGGATGATCCCGTTCAAAATGAAGATTTGAGTTTAGACCACATCTTTTGTCTTTTCTCATTTGTGTAAGGGATTTGATATAGGCAATCATTGGCTTGTGGTTGAAGTTTGTAGCGACGGAAAGCAGGAATTTCATGTGGAATTCCATGAATTTTCCTCTGGCTTAGTTCAAATCATTGAACACCATATGAATGTAGTCTCCTTTTTCTGATGAGTTTCTTCTCATAATTGAACTATTAGGTATGAGTAGGACGCATTCACTTGTTAGCCAGAAGAATGCACCATTTTTAGGTACTATATGATATCGTCCTGTTATCTGGAACCTGACACCCATAAAATGCTTGAGGTTTGATATGAATATGTGAATTTAGATATCTTCTGTTCATAATAGTGAAAGCTTTTAAACCTAGAATTTTGAGCTTGATTTTTTCTTACAGAAACAGTCTGTAGTCAGGTCTTACCTTTAACTGTTCCAGATTTCTTCGTAGTTCCTTTCCTTATGCTGATTTGACTTCTCTGTATCTGGATATAGTTTGAAAATCAGGGTTCAGAAGAATGGTATGTTACTATATCATTTTTTCTTTTAAGGAGGGGGGTTGAAGGAGAGGGGAGTATGAGGTTTTTGTAGCATAACTGATGTTAAAACTCAAATTCATTTGTTCAGTAGACAATATGATTTCTATTTAGATCCTTACTGTAGATGTGGCGTTATTGTTTAAACTGATTTTTTTTCTGGAAATGATTGCTTCAGCTCACCTACCTTGATGAGTGGGCTTCAATTGAAAGGGATCATACCAGTTCAGTATCCCATGCTATACAAGATCTACAGGCATGCACTCTCCGTCTTCCAATAATTGGACAAGCAAAGGTATGCAACTTGATACTTAGTGTTTTGAGATCAATGATTCCTAAGACATAGAGTCTTATTCGAGTTGGCTCTTTTACAGGGTGATATTGAAAGTGTTAAGGAAGCTGTTTGCTCAGCTGTTGATGTAATGCAGGCAATGGGATCCTCCATGCGTTTTATATTGCCTAGGGTAAGTTCTTATATTATTTTAAGTTCTATTTTTTCTTGTTCTTTCTTACCATTAATTTACTTTCCGTTTCTTTAGTGTTTAAGTAACATAAAATGCAATAGCAAATTGGACCAAATGGTGTTGTCTTTTACTATCAGGCTTTGTACAATCCTCAATTGTTGTTTGAGATAAGGAAGTGAGAGAGCTGATATTAGAGAGATAGAAAAGTCATTAGCACATAGTTTTCTGTAACAGAGCCGGTAGCTACGTTCTGCTAGAATCATTTTAGTTTGTTGATCAGCAGAAGTTGCAACTTTGACTGTTTGACAAATGTAGAGATTCTCTTTGCACATTTTCTGCTAGTGTTATACTGAGCGTCGATTTTTGAAAATAATATTGATTTGACAGAATGAATGATATGCATCTTGGAAAAATTTAAAGATTCTCTCGCTATTTTTTTTCTTTTTAACTTTCTTGCTATTCAAGATATGTTGCAGATGGAAAAGTAAACTATAGATGAGCACTACAATGCTCTAGAATTAGGCTTAAAATTCTTTCGCTTAGGCTTCTAGATTGCCTTTGGCCTTTACTGACAGTTAGAAACTCTTAATTGCCAAAATCCACCTAAAAAGTAGATTTTATTTCTTGTGTAAGATAGCCTCAATTGAAGTACTAAAAGGAGAATGTCAAACAATCTATAGGCTCAACTTGGTATCTTGATTGCTTAGAACTTCATAATTTTGTCTGCACTGTGTGTTTTTTTTCCTTTTGTGGTAAAATTGTTTCAGACAATTTAACAATTTTCCTAATTTTTGCACTCCGCACTTTTGCAGGTGGAAGGGATGAACTGCCTGGTTTCTGAACTTGCTGACGTGGCAGCTCAAGAGCGAGCCATGCTGGACGAATGTGAAGCCTTGTTGGCCTCAACAGCAGCTATGCAGGTGAGGCTGAAAATTTGTGGCCCCATAAAGTTATTGCCTTCATTACAGAATCTCAACTACTCCTTAGTCTTCTCTCTTCTCCCTGTCCTATTCCCTTCTCCATTTAACGCCTTTATCATAGTTCAACTCAGTTGATGTATCACTTTTATCATCTCCCATATCCATATAGTGATCTTCTTCTTTTGTCATTTGGACTGAGATTGCTTTTTTACTTTAGTTCAGATTCATTCTTCATTCCTTGCATGTTAAGATGACAACTTATGGTCATTATGGATCTGCATTGATCAGCATTAGTTTTTACCCAACAATGAAAATTCATGGTTCTAGTAACCAACAAAATGTGCAGTATCTATTATAGAAACTCAAAAAGTAAAGTCCCACCATGTCTAGCTTAAACATCTTAGGAGGTTAGCTCAGTTTTTAGGGCAGCCAGGTGCACTAAGTTCCCGCTATGCGCAGGGTCCGGGGAAGGACCGGACCACAAGGGTCTATTGTACGCAGTCTTACCCTGGATTTTTGCAAGAGGCTGTTTCCACGATTTGAACTTGTGACCTCCTGGTCACATGACAACAACTTTACCGGTTACGCCAAGGTTATCTAAGTGTTTGATAGTACATATAGTTCATGTAAGGAGTGTTTGTCATCTTAATTCTAAGCGTGCGCTAATTCATTTTCCATCTCTGTTCCAAATACATTACACGATGGACGGAATAGCGTGTAGATTTTGCTGTTCCATGTCCGATGAACTTGATTATCTAATGCGATTACTTGACAATAATGCAGGTAGAAGAATATAGCATTAGGTCTCATCTTATACAATTGAAACAAGCTTGGAGAAGTGATGAGCAGCTGATACTTGGGAATTAGATAGCTTTTACCAAATGCTTCTCAAAATTCAATTCTAACCAACTCTTCCTCGTCAAATGAAGAATATGCCACATCTCCAGCCTTAGCTAGTGTGTATAGTAATAGGTTTTTTCTTCTCATTCTTTTTTTTTTCCTTCTAATTTATCATGGGAAATCTTGAATTATTCCATTCTTTTTTCTTTTTCTCTCTTTTTTTCTTCTCCACATATCTTGCAAAAAGCCGTCGTCCTTATCCTAATGTAACTTTTTGTATCATCAACAAAAAAAGAAATGCAAAGGAAGAACAAGATTCAAATTTAGTTATAGAAAAGAAGCAAACTTACCAAAGATCATCTTACGTTCTTAAAGTTTTCCTTAAACTCAAAGTTTTCTATTTATTCATTTACATACAAACAAATTTGACAATCATTTTTTCTATTGATCACTTAAGATTGGGATTGGAAATCATAAATAGAGAGCAAGTGACCATTGCTAAAGAAGATGACTCACTTTGACATAATATGATTTGAGTCCATTTCTGTTCATTTATTGAAGCATTGCCAGCTCTATGCATATTTTGCTTTAAAATTTTTGGAAAAGCATTCAAATTTGTCCTTGTGTTATTCGAAATTGCTCAAATTTGCCGTTTATTGGTCTTTAAGTTCATTGATACCGTTGCTTTTAGTAAATGTTTAGTATTTACGCCATTCAGAGACTTTTACTCCCTCCGTCTCATATTATTTGTCATGATTCTCTGGTACACGCTCCTCAAAAAATAGTTAATTAAAATAAGATTTTGATTACTTTACCCTTATTCATGTCTTAATATTTAATCTTTCTTCATTAGTATTTGGATAAAATTATCCATAATTGAGGTACTTGTAGTCTTCAAGGATAATTATTACTAAGGGAAAAAAGGAAAAAGTTGTCAATTTTGTCTTGAACTTCTGAAGGACAAATAATTTGAGACAACTATTTTTAGTAATCACGATTGATAATATGAGACAGAGGGAGTATGTTTGTGTTTACCAAACATATATACTAAATTGGGAAAATTTAAGTAGATTGTTCAAATGTGTGCAATTAGGAGCATCAAATAACAATAACATAACAAAGGGCATTTTAATTTGTTTAAAGAATTAGAAAATCTCCAATTCATAGGTCAGTAAAACAAATCCTTCGGGGATCAATGCGCGCGCAGACCCTGATGCTCAAGACAAAATTGTTGCCAACGGACTTGTTTCTACCTTGTAGAAGACTAAGTCCTTTTCATTGTAAATATAGATTAGTGTTACTTCATTTATGTTCAGTGTGCTCCTACAACTTTTATAGGTCAAGTTATGTAACTTTGGTTTATTTTTTTTAAGCATTATTAGGGGGGATCGAGCAAGCAAACAATTCTCTGTACTGGTGTCTCTCCCCCTCGACCCGCGTTGCCTTTCTGTAATAGCTTTCATCAATGCAATCAAGCTTTCTTTCAATTCTCATTTTTGTTCTCTCAATTGTTCTTGACATTAGTTTTCCGTACGACACTGACAATCTCGTCTAGCGTACGGAGGGGACCTCAGTTGGCGGACAACAATTGCTGACATAAGTTGCTTAGTCTTACGTCGCCCTTCCAAGAAATCTCCGAAAGACGCCGCGTAACAGTACTCATGATACCATTATTATACAAGTATTATTACATATACTTGCTAATAAATTACATAATATACCATATCTGAAGCATCAGGATACAATTATTATACCAATATTATACATATATAAGACCTCCAAATAATATACACAAAAGTACATGAAATATCAAAACACTACCATTTTAGACAAGTAATACCTTTTTCTGTATTCAAATTATTGAATACAAGTATCTTGAATATAACGGATTGAGACCTGGGGAGTATTTCTATTTCAGTTACAGAATTTAATATTTTAGAACAAAAGTATAGGAAGTTAATCATTTGCGGTTGTACTTGTGTAATTCTCGGCTGGATTACTTTTATTTAGTAGAAGCTTTTATGATATGTTAATATTTAGTTGCCAAAAATGTTAATTAATGAATCCTGCTAAGATTTTGTAAAAAATTCGTAAATATTGCACTGTTATGTTTTTTTGACATTCCGGCCGTCCTATCCAATTTTTACGGTACGATGGTTGGTTGTTCACGGCCTAGCTGTACCTATCGTCTTTTTTCTTTGGGAGCAATATCAGCAATGTAGTTCATCCAACGATAAATTTAATCCGAATTATAGAGCTACGACACAATCAAACCCGAACGAACAAAATGTTGAATTAAATTGTACCAGTCTCTACTGGGGGTTATTACTCATTTTTGTACTTGCTGTTTTATTTTCCAATTATTTCTTCAATTAAGAAAACGAAAGAGAAAAAATAAGATTCTCTTAGCTCATTCGGAAGGATCTCATAATTTAATTGATTGGATAGTTTGAATTTTTGGTTTTCGGATTAAACAAAATGACAATCCAAATACATTCCAAATAAGTATGGATTTTTTAAATTCGGTTTCGGATTAATCGGTTTGGATATTTTCGATTTTGAGCTTATAAGTTGATGAATATCCAAATGTATATAAGGTTTGAATAGATTATATCGCTTACTATCGTTTTATGATGTCATGCACTAACAATACGAAGAATAAACTTGCAACATTACTAAGAAAATATAAGATACGAAGTAGAATTATTATATAAACAAATAGAATAAAGGATAAAATATGATTATTTAATAATAAAGAAGGGCAAAATGAGAAAAAAAAAACAAGAAAACAACACCACCGTACTAAATCCATTGTTCCATAAATTAACACTTTTTACTGTCATGTAAAATGAGATTAACTATACGATACAATAAATTTTAATTAAATATAAAAACAAATATTATATTTAAACAATCAGAAAATTGGCATTCCCGCCAAACCTATATATACTGCCCGCACCATTCCACGCTGAAGCAAATTCTCAAATGATTTACAGAACCATAGCATCCATAGCTCAAAGAGACAGAAGCTTCTTCGTGAGCCTAATAAACCAAGCCACCACACTCTCACAACTCAATCAAACTCACGCCCATTTAATCCGCCATAGCCTAAGCACTGATCTCATTACAATCACAAAACTCACTCACAAACTTTTTGACTTTAAAGCCATTTCTAAAGCCAAGAATTTATTCACCACCTTTAATAAAACTAACCCACCTGATCTTTTTCTTTATAATGTCCTCATTAGAGGCTACTCAAAAAACAATTTGCCTTTTGAATCTTTGTCCCTTTATTTACAACTTATCAAGAATACAACACTTAAACCTGATAATTTTACCTTTGCTTTCATCGTTTCGGCTTTTTGTTCAAATGAGTATGAAAAAGTTGGGATTTTGATTCATGGGCATGTGTTAGTTAGTGGATTTAGTAAAGATGTGTTTGTTGGGTCGGCATTGGTGGGTATGTACATGAATTTTTCAAGAATTAGTTATGCGTATAAGATGTTCGATGAAATTACTGAACGAGATGGTGTTTTGTGGAATACAATGGTTTCTGGGTTGGTGAAGAATTGCTGTTTTGAGGAGAGTATTCGGGTTTTTGGCGATATGGTTGCAAGGGGGATGAGGTTTGATTCTACTATGCTGGCTGTGGTACTTACGGCTGTTGCTGAGTTGCAGGAGTTGAGGAATGGAATGTCGATACATTGTTTGGTTGTTAAAATGGGTTATCATAGTCATGAGTATGTTCTTACTGGTTTAATTTCTTTGTATTCGAAATGTGGTGATGTTTCCGCGGCTAAATTGTTGTTTAGGATGATAAGAGAGCCGGATTTGATCTCGTGTAATGCGATGATTGCTGGTTTCTGTTTTAATAATGAGAATGAATCTTCGGTGAGGTTATTTAGAGAATTGCTTGTTCAGGGGGAGAAAGTTAATTCAAGTACCATTGTTGGTTTGATTCCTGTTTCTTGTCCTTTTGGACATCTGAACCTCATAAGTTCTATCCATGGGTTTTGTGTGAAATCTGGGATGGTCTCAAATCCTTCAGTTTCTACTGCTTTGACTACAGTTTACAGCCGGCTCAATGAAATGGAATTGGCTCGGAGGCTCTTTGATGAATCCCCACAAAAAAGCTTAGCTTCATGGAATGCCATGATATCTGGTTATGCCCAAAATGGGTTGACAGAAATGGCTATATCTCTCTTTCGCGAAATGCAGAAGTTGGACATACATCCAAATCCTGTCACAATCACGAGTATACTTTCTGCATGTGCTCAACTTGGAACATTAAGTATGGGAAAATGGGTCCATGACTTAATAAAGAAAGAGAAATTTGAGTCAAACATTTATGTATTAACGGCTTTAGTTGACATGTATGCAAAGTGTGGGAACATTGAGGAGGCGCGGCAAGTATTTGACAGCATCGGGGAGAAAAATGTGGTTACTTGGAATGCCATGATTTCAGCTTATGGTCTCCATGGACGTGGTCGAGAAGCACTGGTGTTGTTTGATGAAATGCTTGATTCTGGAGTTTCCCCAACCGGCGTCACTTTCCTTTGTGTATTGTATGCTTGTAGCCATGCCGGCTTAGTAGAAGAAGGTGAGAAATTATTCCACTCTATGATTCATGATCATGGCATTGAGCCTTTATCTGAACATTATGCCTGCATGGTGGACCTTTTGGGCCGAGCTGGAAAACTAGAAAATGCGTTGGAATTTATTTATAGGATGCCTCTTGAGCCAGGTGCAGCCGAGTGGGGTGCATTACTCGGTGCATGCATGGTCCACAAAAATATGGATTTGGCTCGCTTGTCTTCGGATAAGTTATTTGCGTTGGACATGGGAAGTGTTGGATACTATGTTTTACTTTCAAACATCTACTCAGCAGACCGTAATTATTTTCAAGCTGCTTCAGTTAGGAAAGTTCTTAAGAATAAGAATCTAGCAAAGACCCCTGGGTGCACTTTAATTGAGGTTAATGGACACCAGCATGTCTTTACATCCAGCGACCAGTCACATCCTCAAGCAGCGCCTATTTATGCAAAGCTGGAGGAGCTGATGGAAAAGATGAGGGAAGCTGGATTTCACGCCGAGACCAGCACAGCGTTGCATGATGTTGAAGAAGAAGAGAAGGAGTTGATGGTCAAAGTTCATAGTGAGAAGTTAGCTATTGCTTTTGGGCTTTTAACATCTGAACCTGGAACTGAAATCAGAATCATCAAGAACCTAAGGGTTTGTGTGGATTGCCATAATTTCACCAAGTTTGTCTCCAAGGTTACGGACAGAGTTATTGTTGTAAGGGATGCCAACAGGTTTCATCATTTCAAAGATGGAGAGTGTTCCTGTGGGGATTATTGGTAAATTGACTTTTTACTGCCAAGGATGTTTAGTCAGCGTTTTAGGAGCAATATGGAGGTTAATGGAGCCAGTTTGTGTTTACCTTGTGCATAGATCCACTTCTTATAGGAACAAGGGCAAGAGGATAGCTCAATCCATTTATCGCACGTGCAATTTCAAAGGTTTAAATTTTTCTGTGTCATTATTTGCTGTTTATTTCAAGTAGGCAACACGGTTTGGCTCATAAGGAAGGTTGAACCGAGAGGAATCTTTTGCTTGTAAAATACTGTTTTGAGTACAATGCAGTTTACAGAAGAGTGTAATCTCTTCTTTGGTCATGAAAACTGGTTGTATTCAGTGGTTTACATGATTTTAGTTTGTCTGGGCAAAATCAATAAATATCATCATACGTCGCAGATTTTATCCTTACATTAAGACAGCACTTGATATTGCAGGAACAGCAGTCTTTCATTTCTTTTTCCTTCCACCCCTTTGTTAGCTTTCGTGTTATGTTGACGAAATATAATCCATACAAATGTATAGAAGAGCAGGATATCAACTGAAAGTTACTTTGGATCAAATAGGCATAACTAGGTTGAGCTCTTACACACATTTTTCCTTACTCATATGATATCTCATTTCTCTTAATCTTATTTTTCCAAGTTGTCCTAAACCTGTGGTGCACAGGAAGTTGCTGAGGAGTCTATCTGCTTGAATTCGCAGAGGATTTGGCGAGAAAGGTTGCTTAAATTTGTCAGAGAACAGGCTCTTTAGGTACTAAATCCTCTCAAAACCTAAAGAAGTATCACTCATCTACTGTTATTTCATTCGCTGATATGCATCTTCAAGTGCCAAGTGTTATCTTCTTGGAAATTATGTTCTCTTAACTCTTTTAAGATAGGACGAGGGTATTTGGCACACTCAAATTCTTCATTCATTTTGACTTCCCTAAGATATTGCACCTGCAGATTTGTTCATTAAGCTCAAAACTTTTATAGCTAAAAGTTCTATCAAAACTCATAGCTGGTCACCAAAGTGGGAAAAAACTTAGCAGATTGTTCAAATACTTTCATTTAGCCATATGCAAAATCGAGTACAATTTCTACACTAAACAAAACTTCTCACACTAGGTTTATTCTTTTGTTTTCGTACTCCACTTTGAGGGATGTGCTCCAAAGAGAAGTATGAGCCAGCACGTCAGCAGTTGAGTCCACATTGCTTGACATCTGGTCCCTTGGTTTTGAGCACAAATGGATCAATTCGAACCCACAACAAGGAAAAGATGGAGGCTAAAAGTATTGACCATATGACAACAATGGTTGGGGTCCTGTTCTGCCTACCCATAAGACCCTTGAGGAATGGATATAAATGAACAATGACCCAAAAAGCAAAGAAAAGCTTTCCGAACAGGGGACCCCACGATTGGTATCCGTTGTTGATGGCATCAGAGATTCCGGCTACAACCCCAACCAAGTTGATTATGAGAATCGTCGTTGGAGGAATAAGGAGAGTAGTCCACTTGAAGGCATATAGCTCTCCAAAGTCGTCATCATCTGTTGCCTTAGATGTCACAGTAAAGTTGGTATCTATTCCCGCCAAAATCTTGAGAAGACCTTGCACTACAGCAAAAAGGTGGGCAGATATCCCTCCAATCACCCAAAATTGCTCATTTCTCCACCATTCCTCAATGCTTACTCCACTCCACCTTAGCTCGAGAATTCCCGTTGCAAAGATTGAGAGGAAAAGAGCGATGAAAAAGAGACTTGCAAAGGTGCTTATCTGCATCAATAAATTTAAGTTCAAATCAACTGAATAACTCAGAGAGCAAATAAGCTTGTGACATAAGTAGCTACTTAGTTGCAACTGGTGCTAGAAGCGTTCCTAATTTTCACTTATGGCCTTTAAGAAAAAAAATCGCATTCTTACCTCTGGCATTATGAACTTTCCAGTGAGCAAGCAGACAGCAGGGAGAGTACAGTAGGCAAGAAGAGGTAAGGAAGTGAAGGGGTATACGGTTGTGTTAACATATGATAATCGTTCAAGCCACTTAAGCTTTCCCCCCTTGTGACCATACCAAATTGGGCTGTGACGACTGAAAAAGATCTCAACGGAACCAAGAGCCCATCGAAGCACCTGGTTGAGACGATCTGACAGGTTGATGGGAGCGGACCCCTTAAACGCAGCTACTTTAGGCATACAGTAAACTGATCTCCAACCACGGCAGTGCATCTTGAAACCTGTTAAGATATCCTCTGTGATAGAGCCATAAATCCAACCCAGCTGCAAGTTGAAAAGCAGTTTCAACCAATCAAATGAGATATTCAGAAAGGTTATTACATTAGAGGTGGATTATGATTATTTATATATCTCAAGCTAGCTGCATATGTTACTGGTACAGAAAATATTAAGCATTTATATCCTCTTTAATTCACAAACTGAAATGTGCTTGTATCCATGCAATAGCATATTTTCTCTAACCACCGTTTCTTTTCGTTAGTTTTAGTTTGCTAAAGAGTTTCTCGAAGGTAATAGTCGAGCTATCAGAAGTACATCACACCACTTATTGATAATATTACCTCCAAACCCCATTCCGTTTTGTCTTCATAGCCACAGCTGATCACATGGATAGCTTCCTTTAGCAAGGCTGCTGGGCTCGATGAAGGAGGGACCCCGCCTTCAATCATTAAAGTTGAAGTCACAAAAATAGCTGACTGGCCAAATTTCTTTTCAAAGTTCATCTGGGACATTAGTAGCTCTTTGTCATCGTCAAATCCTGAGGAGAAAGAAGAAAAAGAAAATAAGGGGAAAAAATAATATCAAGGGGATCTTATTCAACATGCTGCTTGGGTTATCGTGAAAGTTGAAACTTAAATTTTTTAGAATATGATAATATATAAACCTTGACTATTTGCTGCATCTCCATTGACTTCACATTTATAACTATCAAGCTTCTTTTTGCGTCCGAAACATGGGCAACAGTCACAGCTGACCATTCTTGGACGCTTTGCACGTTTAGGAGGATTGTAGCCATATAAAGCTTGCCTTCTGAATACACATCCTGTCCCAACATATACTGGACCTTGTATTCCATCTAGGCCTTTCATGTTAATCTGCCCAAGTAATAGAATAAAGTTCACGATTAGCTAATCTCAAATGAGTTAAAGCAATTGACCATCACTTTATCCGTTTGCTATTAATTTTTTGTAAAAAACCTTGTCAGTTTTAATGTATGTATTTTGGCAGTGGCTTTATGTAGCATATTTTGCTGGATCTTACATCAAAGAAGACTGTGTTTCTGTTGGCATATCTATCGTGCCTGTCTATTCCATCGAATCTTTGAGGAAACTGGACGAAGCAAACTTTTTTGCCCATTTGTGGATCCATTAAAAAGCACATGGCTTCTCTGGAAGCCTTGCTGTTGTTAAGGTAGTGATCACAGTCCAAGTTAAGCATAAATGGTGCATTGGTAAGAACTCCTGAAACACGAACCTGCAAAGTTGACATCGAGAAAATATTTTGTCATTCTGCAAAAATTCTTGTCAAGATATCTGATATAGTGCGCATAATGTTTCCAAGTAAATGTGTAACAATTTTGACATGTCAGTATGTTTACCAGGGCATTCATGGCGCCGGCCTTTTTGTGATGCTGGAAACCAGGCCTTTTTTCACGAGAAACATAAACAAGACGAGGGAGTTCATTTCCTTCAACATCAGTTCCTCCACTTTGGCCTAAAAAGACTTGAATCATACCGGGATGGTCCCTTGTATTATTTCCTGGCCACGGTGTTCCATCTTGCATGATCCATCCTCCCGGAGGCATTTTAGTTGCTTTGGCAACTAGTGCATTGATTCTAATTTTGAATTCTTCATACTCTCTCTGTCAAGTACAATAACGTTTGTGAATTCGTGACTTGGAAAAAGTTTTATATAGCACTAAGCTGCTGATGAAATCGAGAGTTCAAGCTATACCTTCATTGCTCGTCTCTCCTTAACAAATGTTGGCTGGACTTTGTCCTTGAGATAATCGATTTTTTGAGAGAAGTAAAACTCTGGTGCTCGAGGCTCTATAGCAAACTTCTTGCAGAAGGGTACCCATTTTCTAGCAAATTCTGCAGTTTCTGATAGTGCTTCGAAGGTGCACATTGAAGCTCCATCATCAGATAGGTAGCATGAAGTTTTGTCAACAGGGTAATCCATTGCTAATATTGAGAGGATAGTATTCGCCGTAACAAGAGGAGGTTCCTTCATAGGATCCACTGTACTGACAAAGATATCGACGGGGGCTAACATGTTTGGTTCTCCTTCTCTCTCATACCTACATAAAAAAATTGGTGAAATATGTATTTCTCTAGTGGTAAAGTTTTTATCTTGAAAAGTTTGTTCCAACTTTTAAGAAGCAACTCGGACAGTGATTTGACTTGTAGTTGTAAAAATTTGTAAATATGATTTGTCATAGTTTCTCTTCTAGTATATTTTGCCTGAATGTAAGCTCTTCCGTGTAACTTTGATGTGGTTCTATTAGTATCTAAACTTGTACATAGAGTATGACATATTTTTACGAAAACAAGGGTCATACATTGGTAATACTCAATTGGTTGTATGTCCATGCTTAAGCAGGACAATATACTTGCAAAGTATTGTCACCTGAGAGAGAGACGATCGAGGTAAGTCTCACGGTCGATTGGGAACCATTTGGGGAACTGATCAAGGATCCAAGAGAAGGCAAACCAGATCTCACAGATGATAGAAGTTAGCCAGAGACCAATCGCGTCATGCACTGGATTCAGAATTCTGTAACGTAGGAAGATGGCCAGAATAAACAGCCTAGCCACAATCACCATCCGGTAAGGATTGATCTTGCTTGATGCTATTGGCACTTTTCTTGACAAAGGCTGTCTTGCTTCATCCACCCTGCATTTTCTCACATCGATTAGCTGAGAGCATGTTGCAGTTTGTATTACAACTATTTTTAAGCATTGAATTGATGGGTTATAAAAGAAATCACTGCAATCTAGTGAATCTAATATGCATTATTAACTATTAAGCTACAAGAGTAGATATACTACAAAATTCTTACTGACTATAGGTTTCTATACATGAATAAACGCCTTTTCATTTCAACTAATTCATTCTTACTGCTACTGGCATGAACTTGTTATATGTACTCCTTTCACTTCCATTTATGTGGATGTGAATGAGAAAAGAGGGTGAAATTTAACTAGTCAAGTGCTAGTATTTGTATCTCCAACCTCAGGAAATAACCAAGCTAGACCGAGTAGGGGTTTGAATCTATCTCTTCAAAAGGGCTGAACACCGTGCAGTCCCTCCTTTTAGCCTAGAGGAATTTTTTAAAGAACTTTATGATGAATTAACGGATGGCTGGACAATGAGTGATGAACCTGTAGAAGTGGTAACTATGGGTGAGAAAAGTCTTCATCCCGATCTAGATGTGAGCATTTTTGTTCATTTGCAATTCCCATGCCTCAGTATTATGATTCAAGCTATGTACTTGCATAATGTTTTCATGTTAAAGTTCAATGTTAACTACTTACATGGCCATATCAGGGTCAGCATAGTCATCATAATCTTGCCCCAGATTTCCTTGCTGCAATTTCCAATCATCCATTCTTTCTTTCCACCCTCCCTCTTTCTTATCATCCCATCTTGCACTTCCAGGTTCGGAAGCTGGATACGGATGTATCCTTTTGTGAAGGGAAGATCCCAACATCTGCTCTCCGTTTGCATGACTTGATATCGGGAATTCACCACTAACCTGTATCCATGAAATGCATTCATATCCAAGGTATTCAAAAAAATTTCTTATCTTAGAAATTCTTGGACTGAGATTTTACTATTCATACCGGATGTGAGCGGATTCCAGCGATGACAGGAGGGTACTGAGCAGAATCTTCATCTTCTGGTCCTCGTCCATAGGTCATCTTACCATGTAGAATGGTCTCAACAATGTTTCTATTCCTGTTTTGCTCATCATCAATTTTGAATTCGTGTTCAATATCGTCAATATCTTCCTCATCTTCATCTCCCGCCACCCTTGGACTCCCTTCAAGCCATCAAATACAATTAAAAACGACACGAACAACCAGAACAAGTGTGCGTGGAAGTGAATGTTAATTCATCAAGGTGTATGTGTATATACCTTTGAGGCGTTTGTATCTGGTCTTGCACTGTGGACACTGTTGAGTTCCTTCCCTTCTCTCATACTCGTAGCACGGCCTGCACACAGGGAAACCACACTCATTGCAGGCCACAAAGAGATCACCATCCACTGTTAGTCCTATTTCATCCCCACATATCTCACAAACTTGTCCACTCAAATCCTTCAATGGCTTATGCTGCACCAAATATAGGACAAGAAAGAAAGTTAGATTCGGACGAAAAAGAAAAGCAAAGGCATCTTTTCCTTCTCTATATTTCATATTGAACATAAAGATATAATTAAATGTAACATTGTGAGGGGTCGTTTGGTACAATGGTGGGATATCTTTGGATATCCCATGAGATTAGTTATCCCACCTTTTGTATGAGAAAATTAATCCCACCATTTTCGTGTAAAAGTTGTCCCGGGATTAGCTAATACCCCAAACCAAACATGGGACAAAATTAATCCCAATTCTATCCCGAGATTATTATCCTTATCCCATGTACCAAACGACCCCTAAGATTACTTCTATGCATGCACTTCAATGTTAACTTTGGACATTCCAAAAGAATGTTCCAGACATAACTACCTCTTCATGGCCATGAATGACGACGAGCTCGTTCCGGTTATGCGAACCAGCGACAAGACCGGCACTGGCTTCCATGTCAGAGGGAGGTGGTGGATATGATTCTAGTGAGAAATGGAGGGTGATGACAATGGTATATATGGTTTAAGGTTTACTTTTTAAATGAAAGAAAGAATGATGGAAGGTAAACATTAGTAGTGCTAGTGTCATTTTCTATGTATCTTTCTTGTACCTAATATATGTCCATTCTATGGAAGATGTGTTGGTTGCAGAGTCTTCATTGCCTTTAAGCTAAGCTTCCTCAGTTTTTCAACAACCATGCATATTCTTTTTCTCTGTCTCCAACAGAATTTGCTAGTATGGCCAGCTTCTTTGCTTAAGCTTTTCCTTTGGTTGGTTAATTTTGTCAAATTAGCTCCACTATTTTCTTATATTGTGTAATGGTCCTTTACTTTGAGAATTACTATTATGGATCATTAATTTCAGATATGGCTTTTATTCAAATCATGATTAGTATAAAAGAGTTTTCTACTCTCTCTCTCTCTCTCTCTCTCTCTCACACACACACACACACACAGATTTGCTAGTATGTCAGCTCTTTGCTTAAGCTTTTCCTTTGGTTGCAAATTAGCCCCTAGGTTTTTCTAATATTGCTTGAATGGTCCTTTTACTTTTGAGATTAACTGTTTTGAATCATTAATTTCAGATATGGATTTTATTCAACTCATGATTAGGATAAAAGTTTTTTACTTATTAGTAAGTCAAATTTCTTTCAACCGGAAAGCACACATTAATTTGTAATTTTGGAAGTATTTTATTGATTGGAATCTAGGCTTTTTTTTCTTCTTCTTGTCGTTAAAAGAAGCTTTTTTATGACAATATTTATAGAAGTGGAATATATAAGAAAATTGCATAAGTTGGGGGTATTATCACTTTTAGTCCGCGCCAGAAACTATTTACATCTAGTAGCCGAAAACGTGTATAAAATTTGTATATTTTTTTATCATATAACATACAAAATGTGTGTGTACTAGTTTTACAGTACGCACGTTGCACGTGTACCTTATCTCAATGAGTAGAAAATTAAAATAAATTACATAAATATTAGTATTAAAAAGGTATCAACAGAAGATTAGAAGTTGTGTTTGATTGAATGTAAAAGAGTCGTTCAACTTTACATGAGCACTTAGGTACATATCATGCATGTATATTTAATGTTAGTTATTAATATTTGTGTATGATGATTTACAACAATCAAAAATCCTTTTCCCTCATTCTACTCAGGTTATGAGAGTGCTAAAACTTGTTCGGAACTTTTACATTTTTTTAGTAGAAAAAAGGCTCTGTAACCTAAAAGAAGTAACTGTTTAAAACTTTTCTAATATAAATTTGCAGAATTAATTTGTAAAAAATTTATTAACAACAAAAAGGGACTTCTAAACCTAAAAGGAGTACAAGATGATTGGCGGTGTTAATTTTTAGAATACAAAAGCTTAAATTTCTTAACATTAAAGCTAATTTCAAATTCTAACGAACGATATTTCGCTAAGCGCCTTCGTGCTTTTAATATAGTATAGATATATATAGATTAAATATCTTCTAAAAAGTTATGTCAGATTATAACAAAAAAGAAGAAGAAAAAAAGCCACTTACCTTATTGCAAATAAATAACTATTATTTTTAAACCTAATAGTAGATACTATTTGTTGGAAAGTAGAAACAATTTTATTGAATCAAATTTTCTAGCTAAAAATATAAATATCAATGAGGTTCTAACTTTGTAAATATTTATGAATTAAATATTATAAATAACAAAATTAATGTCTAAACCTAGTAGATGCTGTTTGTAGAATATATATATATATATATATATATATATATATATATTATCCAATAGGTAAAGGGATAAAGACTATCAATCAAACTTTTAAAGACACACTTAAGAATTAATTTTCTTGAATTGTTCTTATGTGATTAAAATACAATAGCAGAGGTTGATCTAGTAAATCAAAAAAATAAAGAATCAATAAGTGTTGGAGTTTCCATGTCTGAAACAACTTTCTGTAATCTTTTTTCTCTGTCTTTTATTTTCCTGATATCTTGCGTCGCTATTGGGGAAGATTAAATACCAATAAGATTAGACTTTTAAATTATATAATACACATAAGAGTTATAAGATATAAAACAATAGATACTTTATCGACGAATATTGGCAAGAGCGCTCCCATTTGAATATCACATATTATATTATATTCATGTTATCTTGTTTAAATAAGAAAAAGGATTTTTATATGGTAAGACTTAATTAATTTTAAAGTCCTATATATTAGGAATCCTTACAAAGTAATACAAATAATGAAAATGTCAATACCTAAAATTTAGTTGATTTTGATGCCAATGACTTTTTTATCCGATGCGAACTCTAACTTTAAAGGGTAAAAAAAGCGAACGACATTTCGCTAAGGACCTTCGTGCTTTTAATATAGTATATATATATATATATTATACATTTTTCCGGCTGTTATTTTTGCAGCATTGTTATTTTTCCGGTTTTTTAAGGTAAAAGTCACGATATAAATATCAGTGTGAAAGAAATCGAAAAACTGAAGTTTTTATACTAGTATTTTTATACTGTACTAAATAACTTTATAACTCAAATCGTATCCAACAATACCTTAGAGCTTATCTTTAAAAAAATAATCACATTCAGTGATGTGATAGTAACAGTTTAAAATCATATTTAACTTGTAAAAAAATGCTAACCCATTTATTTAGTAATTGTTAAACAAAATAAATTGCAAATGAAAAACTACCGGGAAGAAATAATTGTATATCAGCCTATTATGGATGAGATAATCAATATTTTGAATACTTTGGACCCTGACTTTGTCTTTTTTCTTCTTTTTTTCCTTAAAAGCATTACTGGCTACTATTCATATTATTAGAGGAAATGTTATAGTATACAAAATTAATACTCCTTCGTTTCATTTTATATGATGAATGATCGTGTTTGACGGACTCATAATTAGATATTAATTAGTAATGATGGAAGAATATTCTAAAATAGTGGTCGAAAAAGAGAAACATATTCCATTAATGTTAAGATATGAATACTTCGATAATTTAATTTCTTGAAAGTTGCAAAAGTCGTATAGATTAGAATAATGTTAGATATTTTGAGAGTTAATAAAACGAAAAAAAATATCATATAATTTAGAAGCGAAATGGACATTTCAAACTTAGCGAACCGAAAAATCTTAGCAGTTAAAAGGAAGAAAATAACCGCGATTAAATATCTTTGAAATCGATCCTATATTTTAGGTGCCAACAAGAAATATCGTTAGAGGATGCTTAGGCTGCAAGTACTTCTATATAAAGTTTCCCACAAAATAAGCTATTGAAAGTGTGGCTAGAAAACTAATTGATGGCTCATCATTCTGATAGGGAAGTCCCTCCTTTGGTATAAAACTCTAACCATACAAAAATGAAAAGGAGAAAAAGAGAGTACCCAAATTCTCTCTTTTTTTGGTAAAGGTCGTATTGTGTCCGAGCCAGCTTGCGCATTTCTGACTGGATATTTGTTACTTCCCACCAGTATAGGTACCGGATAATTTCATTCATCACAACCAACACAAGAATTGAATAACTCCATTCAGTATAACTTAGAACCATTCTCCTCTTCATCACTTTGGCCTGGAGCTAGTCTAGGGTGTAGGTGCATAGGCTCGGATCGGTGGCAAGCGATCCCTCTCCTTATTTGTAGTAGGGCGATTGGATGGGAAGGGAACACAAGTCTCATTCTACTTGGGATTCTGTATTTGGAGATACAGAGCGGGGTCCTAAATAGCATGATGTCTTCGTCTGGAGCTTCCGGCCTATGGTCCATTCTACCTTTAATTGACCGATAGGCCACACCCTTAGAGAATATTCAAATTCCTCAGGTCACCGCGTGAAATATAACAAGTGAAGTAAAGCTCAACTTACTTCAACTTTACCTATTAGATGTTACTACAAAAACTTGAATGTTTCTTGCTACTGTTACAGAGACTACACAAGTGTATATCCTATTACAGGCTTGTATTTGACTAATTCTATACAAGACATATATCAGGGTGGCATCTCACATTTCACTTTAGAAACATATGCATATGATTATCTGCTAATAAATTCATCTGATGCTCAAACACTGGCTGAGACTTCAGTTGCTGATTTTTCCTTTTTCTTCGGTTGCTCTTGACCTTTCTGTACAATAGCCTTATTCGGTACCAAAACTATGAACATGTTCCTATCCCTGAAACTTTTGTTCTCCTCGGTTGCAAGCTGCGAATGGCACACCATAATATAAGACGTTAACTAGCCGGAGAGGGAAAAAGAGTTAGATTACTACTTCACGCGAACTAATTGAAATCCTGCATGCACCAACTTACCTCGCCAATGTCATTCTGGAAACGCTTTATTAGCTCAATAGCATTATTTCTGAACTCATTTTCACGACCTTTTAAGTTTACTATGATTTTTACCTGCAGTAGTTACCATTAAATAATGTTTAAATATTAAATCATCAAATTCGCTAAAGCACTTGCATGCTGAAATACAAGATTCTGAGCTACCTTGTCGCCATCTTTCAAAAACTTCTGGGCAGCTCTCAAACGCACTGAATAATCATGAGAATCAATATTGTAACTGCAATAATATTCAAGAAAACTTTTCAGATAACAGGAAAGGAGGCCAAAATAAACAAGAGAGGGAAAATAGGATAAGAGATGTCACGTATTACTCCCTTCGTCCCAATTTATGAGGCACCCTATGACTTGAAACGGAGATTAAGAAAGAAATAAAGACTTTTAAACCTTGTGGTCTAAACCAGGCCTTTGACATTTGTGTGGTTATACATCATCTCATTAAGGAAAAAGGAAGTTATAGTGTTTCTAAATACAAAAAGGTGGCATTCTTCCCAAAAGGATGGGCGAGTTTGGTTTGAATGTTCATCGATCGGGTGGATCTATATGCTTCGGGGTGGTGAGACAAGGTGTAGCACAGTCTGGTCAGCGCATCTGTTTTGGGTACAGAGGGCCCCTTTAGTAGGTGATTCACTACTGAAGCGAAGAAAAGGCTGGATCAATCAAAGGGGTACTACGAGCCCTCTGCCCCATTTGGAACAGATTAAAAGGGAAAGAGCGTGTGTCACATAAATGTGACGACTCGGCCGGTCGTCTTAAGAATTAACGCCCCGATCCCCTATTAACTGCTTCCCCCGAGTTTATTTCTGCTATTTTGATTTGCCGGGATGTTCGGTTTTAAGTTTTGGGACACTTAGTCCCTAAATGAGAGCTTAAGTGTGGGATGGTTGACCGTAGTCGGAACAGTGCGAAGACGGCCTCAGAATGGAAATCTGATGGTTCCGTTAGCTACGTTAGGTGATTTTGGTCTTACGGGCGTGTTCGGATTGTGTTTTGGAAGCCCGTAGCTAACTTAACCTTGAAATGCCGAAAGTTGAATTTTTTAAGTTTCCGGTTCGATAGTGAGATTTTGATCCGAGGGTCAGAATGGAATTCCGAGAGTTGCAATAGTTCCGTCATGTCATTTGGGATGTGTGTGCAAAATTTCAGGTCATTCGGAGGTGGTTTGGTTGGGTTTTTGATCAACAGCGGAATTCGGAAGATTTTAGAAACTTAGGCTTGAATCCGATGTGTTTTGGGGAATTTGATGTTGTTTGAAGTGTTTTGAAGATTGGTACAAGTTTGAATAAGGTTTTAGGATATGTTGATGCCTTTGGTTGAGGTCCCGGGGGTCTCGGGTGTGTTTCGGATGCTCAATGGATCATTTTAAGTTGTTAAAAAGTTGCAGATTATGTTCAGCTGTTGCAGCGTTCACGAAGGGCTGGATACTTGTGAACCGCATTCGCGATTAGGCTTCGTGTTAGCGTAGGACGAAAATTGGCCCAGTAGAATTTACTCATCGCGTTCGCGATGAGAGGAACGCGTTCGCGAAGGTTTGTCTGGGTAAAGCATCGCGTTCGCGAGGGCCTTGTAGCGTTCGCGTAAGAGGTTTTTGGTCAAAGTCATTTTTGTGCTTTGCGAACGCGAGGCTTTGACCGCGTTCGCGAAGAATGATTTAAATGTCTGGGCAGAATGTTTTAAAAGGTTTATTTCGCGAATTTTAGCCTAGTTTCCTCCATTGTTAAGTGATTTTGAAGCTTTTTGAAGAGGGTTAAAGAGGGATTCAAGGGGAATCACTTGGAGGTAACATTTTTGACTTCATAACTCGTTTTTATGTGATTAAATACCTGATTAGTGGTGGAAAATTTGGGAGAAATGGGTAATTAGGGCTTGAGTTTAAGAGACCCAAAAAGGGGTATTTGAGGGGTCAATTGAACTCCGATTTTAGTGTTCTTGTTATGCATAGACTCATGAGAGTATGAGGATTCCGAAAATATAAATTTTACCCGATTCCGAGACGTGGGCTTGAGGGGCGTTTTGGTCATTTTACCTAATTTCGCGTATTAGCTTAGAATTTAATATGCAATTGAATTGAATAGATTTGGGCCATTTGGAGTCGGATACTCGTGGCAAAAGCGTGGTTTCGGGTTGACTTGCGCTTGTTCGAGGTAAGTGGCTTGTCTAACCTTGCGTGGGGGACTTTTCCCTTAGGATTTGGTATATTTGTTAATTGAAATGCCTTGTACGTAAGGTGACGAGTGCGTACTTGTGCTAATTGTTGGAAATCCGGTTTTTATTAAGTACTACTAGTATGTTTACTTCCCTGTTTAGTTCTTGTACTATTTAAAGCATGTGTTAGCTTAGTAAAAGCATGCCTAAATAATTAAATTGCCTTAATTGTTTAACTGCTTTACCTGAAGTCTGTGCAGCATGCTAGGCTAGACTAATTGTTTGCCTTAATATGAAGTTTGATAGTTTTCTGAGCATTTCTCCAGTTGTTGTTGTGTGATTACATTGGGACTACGGATGTGGGATTCCGGTAGCTCCCCCCTTGTCTGTTTATATTTGAGACTACGGATGTGGGATTCCGGTAGATCCCCCTGCACAGTTATATGGAACTACTGGAATACACCCGATAGATTCCCCCAGTACTGGGTATTTATGTTTGGGACTACGGAACGGGATTCCAGTAGATCCCCATGTACTATGAGCTGGACTATGGGGCGGTATCCCGAGAGACTTATTGGATATGTATAATTGGGACTTCAGGACGGTATCCTGGATGATCCCCGGTTGATATTGTTGTAGTTGAGCTGTATTTTCCTTCGGGGTTTACATTGTTACTGTGTAGTTGTTGTTGTCCTTTATATCTGTGTTACTTTCACTGTTGCTCATACTTATACTGTTTTCTGTTCTATACAGTCGAATTATATCTTTTATTTAACCTCAGTAGGGCCCTGACCTTCCTCGTCGCTACTCAACCGAGGTTAAGCTTGGCACTTACTGAGTACCGCTGTGGTGCACTCATGCCCTTTCTGCGCATGTTTTTCATGTGCAGATCCAGGTACCTCTACTCAGGCTTATCATTCTTGAGGCGAGGCGATTCTACGGGACTTCAAGGTATATATGCCGCGTCCGCAGACCGAGAAGTCTCTTTCTATTCCTGCATTTAGTATTTAGCCCTTCTGTACTTTCTGTTCTTGTTAGACATTCCAGATATTAGAGCTATGTAGTATTTTCTTAGCTTGTGGATCCGTGAGTTTCCGGGTTTTGGGATAGTGTATCAGATTTTGAGAAGTTATGTGTATATGCCGAGCGACATTTAAATATTGTTTCCTTCAGTTATTTTCGGCTTTTGATTATTTATTCTGCAAGTGTAGTTTAATTCCCGCATTTGTTAGGCTTACCTAGTTACCAGGAAAGGAGGCCAAAACAAATGAGGGAAAATAGGGTAAAAAATGTACCATGCCGCAACATATTAGTAAAGATTAGCGCTACAACCGTAAAAGATGTGACCTACTAGGTTTACTGGTCTTTTTTACTTCAGAGAACATTGATATTGAAGCGCTTACCGTGTGTTAAAACCTAACAATATAACTAACTTTTCTTGCTGGTAAATATGTCAAGCAATTTAACTAAAGCAAAGAGAAATACAAATATTCGAAATTCCCTTTTTACCATTGAGAAATCCTATTAACACCAGAGAAATGGCAAGAAAATTTCAAGCACTTTTTCATAGAGGCCAAATATTAACAGAGCAGCAATCCCTTCAGAGACAGAGGAAAGGGTTACATACTACAATTGTTGACATAAAAGAGTAGCGAGCAGATGAGAAGAACCGTTTCTGAAGACTTACGACTCTGAAAGAATAAAAAATGCAAGACTTATGGTGTGTGAACAAAATCCTATGTTCTCTCTATCTTCTCCAAAACTCTGAAATTTCAGGACTTCACTCTCTTACCTATCAAGGAAAAGGTTTTCATGGTCCATTTCTTTAGTCAAGCCAAAGCAGATGTGACTTATATCTCTCTGTTAACTTTTCAGTCTGATTGTTATTTTAGCAATTTACTCGTCAGTCTCATTTTATATTGATCGAAATGTCAACCTAATTATTAATACTAAATAACAACACAGAAAAATTAGTTTACATTCAGAAGGTACGATCAACAAAAAAGTACAAAAAGACTTCTATTGTTAAAGAATGCTCCCATTTTTAACTTACCCCATTTTGAGCTCCTTCAAATCCATGCGGCTGGCTGTAATTGAAAAAAAATCGTCGGTAAAAGGAAGTTAGTACGGAGTCTCTACTTCAAAAGAAAAGCAAACCTCTAAAAGGCAAGACATTTACCAGCATTTTTCTTTTGCTGCTCCTTTTTCTTCTTTTGCAGTTCATACTTATACTTACTGACAAAAGATAAAGCATAATATCAATACATTGATCTTTAAGCAACTCAAAATAGTAAGATAACCATGAACAAGATATTCCTTCAGCATACAAACTATCTAAATTTGATATGGAGATAATAACTTGCACTATAATGTAATCATCAAGCAAAAATAGCACAGCATATACCTACGATCACAGCTTCTAACCCGCCTTATTCAAGTCAAATAGTATGCTTTTGAAACTTGCATGGTTCTATATGATTTTCACAGTATCATACAAGCTCGGCTTCCGGTTTAAGAAATATTCTTAACCCAGTTTGGTAAAAAAGAGTCAAAAGTCAAGCTCAAGCAGAATGTATTTGATGATTTTACTCTTTCAATTCTACTTCTCTATTCTATTCCCTGAACACAAGAAAATATTATACAACCCTACGAAATAGTAAACACTCTTAAATCTTATACTAGTAACTATTTCATGTAAAACTGGGACTAGCGAAACAGAACAAAGGGCTTGACAATTACTCCTATTAGATGTGTCAAGCTACAAATTACAACCTTAATGACTCATAAAACTTATACCCAAATTCCACACACGTGTAATTAGATCGTTCCAGGAATCAAGAAAAATCTGTCATAATTGAAGTTTAGAGACCAAAAAATTCTGATGGATATATCTTACTTGTAATCCATCATTTTGACAACCGGCGGATCTGCTTCTGGAGATAGAATCACCTACAAATATCCACCAAAGAAAGAATAATATAATCAAACCAATATTAACTTTATCCTAATCAGTATTCTGGATAAGCTATTCTTCCTCTAGCTCAACCTAGGATAGAACTTCTGTTGACCACTAAATAAGCATCAGTTTGCATTTCAATTTTTTTCCTGCAAGTACTGTATTCCCTTCTAAACAGGGGGGGATCCACCGCTATGGTACAGAGTTCCTCTGAACTCAATATTGTCGACGTGGAGCATAAATTTATGTGTAAAAATTTACTAAAATTACAATAAATAATAGATATGAACACATTACTTTAAAAATATAGTGGTTCATGTGAAGAACTCTAAACGTTGGACCCATAGAGTTTAAATCTTAGATCCGTCTTTGCTTCTAACTACACCTAATAACCCGAAGCAATATTATTCTTATCTTCCTGTAACCCCCCACCCCAAAAAAAATACCAGTACAGAGTATATTATCTTTCTTCTTGGAGCTTCGTAACTGCAGTCAACTTTGCCTAGTTTAACACTTATAACTGTATATTTTTTACCATCTTTTGAATAAAATTCTTTTCTTGACTCCACATTCTTTTTTACCATACAACACAAGATTACTAGCACAAACGCCGCGCAATAGAGGAATACATTATCACAGTTGAGGGATACTTTATTATCCCCATAAGCCCAAAACTTGAAGAAAAAAGTTACATACAATCAATTCAGTCTTTCAAGGACATACCAAGTCAAGGCTTGCATCCTCAGCTTTCTGAAGAGCTTCCATTTTTGACACTATCCCCAACTACATAACAAAAACCAATGAGAAAAAAATAATCAATAATCAATAAAATTTTCTTAAACCAACACAAAAAAGCAAATATGAAATTAGACTAACCATGTTCTGCTTTTCATCAATGAGCCTAACCTTGTCTGACCTATTTCAAAGCACCACAAAAAAACTAAAAAAGTTAACATCTCTAACACAAGCCCAATACATTTTAACATTAAAAAAAAAAGAACATTTAATATCACTATAACTAAGAAAACCAAAAAAAAAAGGACATGAATTTCCTCTAAACATTACAACAAGCTGAGCGCACAACAGAAGAAACTAAAATAAAGTTAACATATTTAACAAGAACCTAATACATTTTAAAATTAAACAAAAACATTTACTATCAAAATAACCAAAAAACTCTATTAAAAAGCAAAATAGATATAAGAATTTCACATAATGTTACTCAAGCTGAGTGCATAACAAAAGAACATGTGGAATACCTGATAGAGGAAATATCAAGGGCTTCATCATCATCAGAACGTGGGGGCGGCCGGAAGTTACCACGGCCGCCTCCGCCGCCGTAGCGGGCGGAGACAGTGGCAGTATAATAGATAAGAGAGGAGCAAGAACGGAACTGAGGAAGGTGAAAACGGAGGCCAAAAAGAGAAGAATTAAGGGAAGGGAGGAAAAGGGGTTTAGTATTTGGTTTAGAGGAAATGGTGGGTGTGAGAGTGAAGGTGGCAAGACCCGCCATGGATGATGGTGGGTGGGTGAGTGGGTGGTTTTACAGAGAGAGTTAACACACAGTGTGGTGGATCTTATCCATAGGTGCTTTTGCTCCTGAGGCTTGGCTACAAGTCTTTTTCTTTGGTGACATTGAGGGGGTGGCCCAAAGCATCTAACCCGCTCAATCCAGACACTAATGGGTCCAAATTAACCCATTATATTTTATGTAAAAATAGCATGGTATAGTCAGTTTTTGGACTGGTAATTTAAAAATAGTCACCGTTTACGAAGTTAATAAAAAATAGGCACTATTTTGCTGCAACAGAGACCGGTCCCGCATAATATACGGGAGTTCGTGCATCTGTGTACGAACTCCAGCATATTATGCTGGACCGTTATACTTTGCTGACTCTTGTATAATATACGGGACACTGGAGCGTCGGTGCTCCAAACTCCAGTATATTATACTGGACATTTATACTTGCTGCTGGAGTTCTAGTGTACTTATGCTGGAACTCCAACATATTATGGTGGAGTTCCAGCATAGTTATCCTGGAACTCCCGTATAATATGCTGGAGTTCCAGCATAAGTTATGCTGGAACTCCAGTATAATATACGGGCGTACTTTCCGGGTTTTGAACAGTGTTTTTGCTCAGATTTATCTTTACATGAAAAGTGGCTAAATTTCGATTACTTTTGAAACTGGCTATTTTTGAATGACCAGTTGTAAATCTGGCTATTTTTAAATTTCTCCCATATTTTATAGCCTATTCTGACCCTTAAGCAGCCCAAATACAACCCATTAAACTCACCCAAAACAAAAGATATCTCAACCCAACTTATATAGAAATTTATTTAGTTGTCCCAATTTTACTTTTTTTTTTGTATTTTCAATTTTATGTTCTTTTGTTTTTCTACACCATCCATACCCCACCCCCGCAAAACCCTTCCCCTCAAAAAAAATTTATCTTTTTTTTTTGTATTTTCAATTTTCTGTTTTTTTTCCTGCACCAACCATCCCCGCTCCCCCCGTAAAAACCCCCTCCCCTAAAAAAATTTACTTTTTTGTATTTTTAATTTTCTATTTTTTTTTCTGCAAACCCCTCAAAAAATAATTTACCTTTTTTTATTTTTAGTTTTTTATTTTCTATTTTTTTTCGTTTTTTTGCACTACTCACCCTCCCACTCCACCCCTACCCCAACCCTCCAAAAAAAAATTCAACTTACACATTTTTAGACTTTTTTTTATTAAGATGAGCATGGTTCTAAAACATGGGTCAAGTTGGGCGGGTTGGGTTATGACCCATTGTTTAACCCATCTTGACCCAGATACACTTTGAGCTGGGTTGGGCAATGACCCATTTATTAACCTAACCCATTTTGACCCGCCCAAATTCAGCCCAACCCGCCCATTTGACACCCCTAAGTACATATAGGTAAAGATCACTTCAGGCTATTTGTGACCTAAAGACAGTGGACTTGGGCCTGATGATAAAGTCGGATTGTTGACACAGCAGAGTAGAAAGCCCAATATTTACCGGGCTGAGCTATCACATTAGCATTTGCCCAACTTCCCCGAAACCCTACTATAAACTTTCTAGTGTTTTAACGCAGCAGACAGCAGCAAAGACTCTTCTCCGCCGAAGGTGAACTACTCTCTCCTTATTCTCTCTATCATTATTTACAAACACAAAAATCATGCGAAATGTATTGTTTTAAATATTAAATTCAGTGCAGCAGGTGAATAATCGGGGCAGAAGAAGAAATGATGCAGGTGTAGTAGTTGCCCCAGTGGATGTGCCCCAGTGGATGCAAGCGCAAAGAATAAGGTTCACAACGATGTTATGATTTTCAATCGCTGGACCTACGACGATGTTCAGGTACCTTCCATTTCTCTTAATTCCTTTTAAGTAACTCATTTTTTCATAATGACATATTTATTGCTGCTAAAAACTCCTTCCTTTTCCTAAAATCAAGCTGAATGTACTTCCTTTAAATTATACTATGTTGCTCCACTTAGCACTAGAAGTTCTTTACAATTTATTTGTTGCTATATAGATATCTCTACAAGACTGAGAGGTTTCTAGCAATAATTTGTGTCACTTACCTATGTAGATCCTTTGCCATATTATTCGTTCATCTGCACTGAATCCAAGATATTTACGTCTTTTTGGACTGCGCATGTCCATGTGATTTTAGGTTTATCCGTCTCTATTTAGATGATGTTCACTCAGCATGGTTGTGTCATGACCCTGGTTCGCCCTCCGTGAACCATCGTGACGGCACCTAGTCTCTACGACTAAGTAAGCCTAACTTTGCGGAAGATAACCAAACTTGCGAAAGTAAAACAATTTAAAAACAAAAATAAAGTAATAACAGTGTATAAATGTGTCGCTCGGCATACACCATGTTTAACTCTCAACACCAATCATAAATCCAAGACCCGAAAATCCATGAATCACAAGCTAAGAAAGAAATACTACATAGCTCTAACTCCGGAATTTCTAATAAAGAACAAAGAAGTACAGAAGGGTTAAATACTACAAGCAGGAATAGAAAGGGACTCCTTGGTCTACGGACGCGGTAGATGTACCTCGGAGTCTCTAAGCAATCGCCTCCCTCAACGATAGTAGGCCTGATCAGCGGCATCTGGATCTGCACATGAAAAACATGCGCAGAAGGGGCATGAGTACACCACAACGGTACTCAGTAAGTGTCAAGCCTAACCTTGGTTGGGTAGTGAAGAGGAAGGTCAGGGCCCTACTGAGATTAAATAAAATATAAAGGTTAACAGTATAGAACAGAACAGTATAAATGAATACAACGGTAAAACAACACAGGGTGAACAGAACAGCAACAACTATACAGAACCTGGTAAACATGGAAAGGGAACACACTCAGCACCGATAGTAAAAATCGGGGATCTCCCAGGATACCGTCCTGTAGTCCCATCTTTACATCTCCAGTGGATCTCCCGGGATACCATCCCATAGTCCATATATATATATATATATATATCCGAAGGATCTCCCGGGATACCTTCCCGTAGTCCAACTCATAGTGCGCGGGGATCTATCGGAATCCCGTTCCGTAGTCCCAAATGTAAATACCCAATACTGGGGGAATTTATCGGGTGCATTCCCGTAGTTCCATATAACTGTGCAGGTGGATCTACCGGGAATCTAATCCGTAGTCCCAAAGTAAATATGCAGGGGGATCTACCGGGAATCTAACCCGTAGTCCCAAAGTAAACAGACAAGGAGGGAGCTACTGGAATTCCATATCCGTAGTCCCAATATAAATACGCAGCAACAACAAGAAGATATTCAGAAATGAAATTTCATATCAAGGAAACAAGTAATTCTAGCCTAACATGTTTCACGTAGTGCAATCAAGACAATTTAAGCAACTAGGCAATTCAAGTCAACTAAACATGCTTTCTAACTAACAACATGCTAAATTTTGCAAGTATAATAAAGCAGGAAAGGAATCATGCTAATAAATACTTTAAGAAAAATCGGATTTCCAATAATTTGCACAAGTACGCGCCCGTTACCTCACGCACAAGGCAATTCAATTACCAAACATATCAATCCTAAGGGGAAGGTCCCCCACACAAGGTTAGACAAGCCACTTACCTCGAACCGGCTCAAAATCAACTTGAAACCACACTTTTGCCCCGAGTATCCAGCTCTAAATGGCCCAAATCTATTCAATTCAATTGTATATTATAAATAACACTTCAAGTAACTAATTCTACAACTAAATTCTAAACTAATACGCGAAATCATGTAAAATGACCAAAATGCCCCTCAGGCCAATGTCTCGAAATCGGGTGAAATTTACATTTTTAGAAGCCTCGTACTCTCACGAGTCTATACATAATAAGAACACTAAAATCAGAGTCCAAATGGCCACTCAAATCCTCATTTAAAGGCCTCTTAAACTCAAGTTCTAATTACCCATTTTCCTCAATTTCTCACCACTAATTAGGTCTATAATCATATATAAACGAGTTATGAAGTCAAGGACATTACCTCCAATCGATTTCCCTTTATTTTTCTCAAGAATCCCCCTCAAAAGCTCCAAACCCGGATAAAAGTGGTGGAAGAATAGCCAATTTTCGCAAAGGCAACTATTTATATGTTCTGCCCCGCGATTTCTGCATTTGCGGCTCTGGGACCGCATATGTGGTCCCGCTTATGCGGACCACATGTCACATCTGCAACTTTCATTAAACAACCTAGGAGCCGCATCTGCGATACTTATTTCGCATATGCGAAATCTGAAGGAGAATCGAGAATCCGCTTCCGCGGCTCCGCACCTGCGGAATCCAAACCGCAGGTGCGGTTATGACAGACACCAACAAATTTTCTAAATCTCTAACTTCAAAATCTTTCCGTCAATCATCCAAAATCATCCCGAGGCCCCCGAGACCTCAACCAAAAACACCAACATCACCTAATACCTTATTCAAACTTGTATCAATCCTTAAAACACCTAAAACAACATCGAAACCTCGGATTAATCAAGGATTTAAGCCTAAGAACTCCAAATTTCCTCAAAATACGCTTTCGATCAAAAACCTAACCAAACCACGTCCGAATGACCTGAAATTTTGCACACACATTCCAAATGACATGACAGAACTATTGCAACTTCCAAAATTCCATTCCGACCCTCGGATCAAAATCTCACTATTGGACCGGAAACTTCAAAAATTTGACTTTCGGCATTTCAAGCCTAAATTAGCTACGAACCTCCAAAACACATTCCGATCACGCTACTAACCCCGAAATCACCTTAACGGGGCTAACGGAACCATCTGATTTCCATTCCAAGTCCGTCTTCACACTGCTCCGACTACGGTCAACTTCCCAACACTTAAGCTCTCATTTAGGGACTAAGTGTCACAAAACTCTCCGAAACTCTGAACCGAATGTCTCGACAAACCAAAATAGCAGAAATAAATACGAGGAAAACAGTTAATAGGGGATCAGGGCGTTAATTCTTAAGACGACCGGCCGGGTCGTCACAGGTTGCACTTCTATTGACTGGTACTAGATAGGCAAATAAGCTAATTCTGGGGAATGGGGAGATTATGAGGGTAATATTATGTGCTTTGGTGTTTAGTTTCTTATTCCACGAAAACTAGGTGCTGATATTCAGTAAAAGTGTGTAATTCTTTCTCAACAACATTCCTGAAATGGAGAACATTTTGTTAGAAATGTAAATTTAATAATTAACAGACACTGGATAGAAATAGAAAATGAAGAGTGTTAAGTAATACCTAGGTGATTGTATCTTCTGTTTCTGCCTTTTATACTTGAGTTTTATTTTTAAGTTCCTCTATTAGCAAGGCTGAAACTTATCTTGAATACAATTTAAAATTTCTCTCTAACTATGATCTCACTTTTTGGTGAAGATCAATGACATCTCTGTTGAGGATTATATTACAGCAACTACTTCCAAGCATCTAGTTTATATGCCACACACAGCTGGTAGATACCAGGCTAAGCATTCCAGGAAGGCCCAGTGCCCAATTGTTTAGAGGCTCACCAACTCTCTTATGATGCATGGACGGAACAATGGGAAGAAACTAATGGTTGTCCGCATCATCAAGCATGCAATAGAGATCATTCATTTGTTGACTGACCAGAACCCAATTCAAGTAATTGTTGATGTTGTCATCAATAGGTGCGCACTGATGATGGGCGCTTAATTAATCCATATATTCTTCTTTCTTTATTTTTGGGGTAACAATGGGCCCATCTTGGCATCAAATGTTGTTTCAGTATTTGCCGATATTGGTTTGGCCATCCATATTTGCAAATACTAACATTGAGTATCCAAAATACTGGTGGATCTTTTGAATACTAGTTTGACTAATCTCAAATAAAATAATGATTTTTGCTAATAAATATTCAACTTTCTTCAACTGTTTTTTCTAAGTGAAGTTCATGCCTACCATATATGTCTCATTAATAGCTTTGTCTTCTTCATTTGATCATCTAGTGGGCCAAGGCAAGATGCAACTCGTATTGGTTCAGCTGGTGTTGTGAGGCGTCAGATTGTTGATATTTCTTCACTTCGCCGAGTTAACCAGGCCATTTATTTGTTGACAACTGGTGCACGTGAGAGTGCTTTCAGGAACATCAAGACCATAGCTGAGTGCCTTGCAGATGAACTCATCAATGCTGCTAAGGGTTCTTCAAACAAGTAAAAGGCTTGAGATTTTGAGTGTTCACGCATCTTAGAAAATTATAAATATATTTCAAACTTACTGCTTCGTTATAAAATAGTATACTTGAATTGTGAACCTTTTTTTCCAAATCACTTTCTTTGGATGTTTGCAACTTATTTGCTTACTACTATGGATTATGTTTGTTTCTGCAGCTATGCCATTAAAAAGAAGGATGATATTGAGAGGGTTGCCAAGGCCAACCGTTGAAAAGGTCGATATTGGAGAACTATTTACAAGACAGTTTTGGGTTGTCATTTTCTCTTCTTTTTTTGTCATGTAGTATTTTAGCCTGTCATGGAAATGAAAGGATCCAATTATCAGCATCTGATATTCCTTGTTGAGTTAATTTATTAGATTATTTTACGTGTTTAAACTTGATATACTTGGAATTGGTATAGATGTTAAAATTTGAAGTTCCTTTCGTCGGGTTCTCAGTATTTTTTTAAAAAAACTTAATATGCTTGGAATTGTTATAGATGTTAAAACATGAAGTTCCTTTGTTGTTTTTATGTGTGCCTGAGTGCTATTGTTGACCCTGAAGGTGGTCGATGCTTTCAGATATTTAACATGATGTCAAGATAATTCCTTGGGCATGTCACTTCTTGATTCGAAACTTGCCGAGATTAGCTGTGCTTTATTCATGTTACTTTTGTAGTCATCTCAATCTGGTACTGTGTATGTTTATTAAGGTGAATTGAGGTTTTCTAAAATTAGGTGTTTTACGACATCCATTGGATATGGAGGTCTATTTAGGATATAAGCCTGTAAATTACATAACAATAGTTTTGTTTTGATCCTTGCTATATGCATATAAGGATTTTGATTCCGCCAAAAGGCGAGTAAACTCTGTATTCACGATTAATGACATTAAACAATTTTGTTGGTCTAATCTTATCAAGATTAGTCATACAAGGTTACCTAACACAAACAAACATGAAAAAATAGCAAAAATGAGACAGAAAGAATCCCACATTAACAATAAAACGAAGACATGTAAACGACTTTTTACATGCCATAAAGACCAAGTAAACAACCTCAAAAACTCCATTGTTTTTTTACATAATCTTCATTTCAATATTAATCAACTTCCAAATGAAGAAGCAAAAAGAAACAACCCCAGTGAAGAAAATAACCAAATTCAAGGGAGAAAAAGAAGCAATAGTAGTAGTAACAAGTTTGTTGGTGTAAGTCTTCAGGGAAATGGACAGCTAAAAATTAAAGGCACAACATAGAAAATAAGGATATGGCTTGTATTTTTTGAAACTGTTGAGGATGATGCTCGTGCTTAGGATCAAAATGCTTGTCTTCTTCGTGGATCAAACACTTGAACGAATTTTGTTACTCGTGTTTCTGTTGATTCCCCACTTGCTTTTAGAACAGAACAAATAGGGGAATTCTATTGGAGCTTTAACATGTAGTAAGAAGAACCAATCAACCGCAATAATAATCTCTTCAACCACACTCATACACCCGTCCCTATTAATGTCATCTGCCTCTTAGCTGCTGAGCTCAAATATCTAACCTCTGCCAACCCTCTTCCACGCCAACTCACAACTATCCATATTTCTTGGCAGCTACCTAAACCCGGCATCTACAAGCTTAATATAGATGGTGCATTTGATCTCAACACACATCGTGGAGGGGTTGGAGGCGTCTTTCGATATTCCATTGGTGATTGGTTAGGAGGTTACTGTAAACCCCTATACTTTACCAATGTTTTGCAAACTGAATTGCTTGCTCTTTATTATGGCCTAAGTTTTGCAATCAATCGATCACTCACCTCACTCATAGTGGAGACCGACTCTCAGATACTTATCGCTCTCTTACAATCAGGTAATCATAAATACTTACACATTTTTAATGCTTGCAGGTTGATGTTATATGAGTTGCATATGTCGGTCATTCAACACACATTCAGGGAGGGGAATGGAGTAGCGGATGCTCTGGCATGTCTTGGAAGGGATATGCAAATTACCCAGCCTTAGGATGTTATATTTTTTGAGAATCTCCCATCTTTATGTTAACGCACTTATTTTTGGACTCCACGGGGACTACAACTGCGCGTTCAGTTCCTTCCTTGTAATGTTCTACTGTATGTTTTCAATAAAATGACAAATGCATGGTTTAGCAAAAAAAAGAACCATAGTACTAGTACTAGTGGTATGACTAGTAACACCAGCAATAATAGTCCAGTCAAATTAGGGTTGACGATTCAGTTTCTAGTGAGAAAATGCAAGAAATTTATCTTCTTGAAGATATTATAGCAGCTGATTTCAAGAGTAATGAAATAGTACTTAATTCTTATGATGAGAAAATCGTACAAGAAACCAACTATTTGACAACTTATATAAGCTAAAACAATTATGCCGCAGTTTCAAACAAGTTAGAATCGGCTATATGAATCCTCACAGGCCATTTCTATTTAAGTTCAACTCCGACTGAAAATAATTTATATGAGCCTGATTTGATAAATTGCTCTAATGAATTCGATGAGAGTTCGTATTCTTTACAACATGAAATGTCATGGGGCTTTGATCAAGGCTTTGAGTTTCTGAAGAATTATAAGATTTTCCCAAGAACTTGGTTTTGGGTGAGAATAAAACTGCAATGGGATTCATAGAAATTGAGAGAATAAAATTAGAAAGACAAATATCAGCATAAGTTAATCAAGAACACATGGAGACTATATATGATCCTGCTGAATCTCTTTTCGGATCTTTACCCTTAATGTTCTTTGTTACGCTAAAATTTACCAACAGATTATGTTACCATAACTTCTTGTTTTTTTGTCAATTAAGCTGTATATTTCCTTTGTCTGCTTTCCTTGAGAATTAGGAGAGAGATGAAAGGCAATTCAGAATTGACTGCAAAATAATAGAGAAAATTTTAGTGGAAAAGTCAGGAGATATCCTTCTGTGTTTTATTGGAGTTAGTAAGTAGGCGATTGGACATATAAATTGTAATTTTTGAAAAACAATGATACTTAGAGTTAAGTTGAAAAATTGTATTTGGAATTTGAAATTATGTTTGGACATGCATTTCACGTGAAAAAATATTTGCAATTTTATGAGTGGAGAAAAAAGTTTTCGAAAAATATGAAACAATGGTCAAAACCACTTTTTAATTTTTGAAAAACTCATTTTTGAAAAATCTCCAAAAACTTACAAAATTTTATGGACAAAGGTATTTTTTGAAAAGAAGATCGAAAAAAGAATAAAATTCTATGGGAAAACGGGTCCTAAAAAATATGTAGATATGACAACATTTCACGATATTAGTATAAGCAAATCATTTTTGAGTTAGATACTATGAGACCTTTTCTTTAATTACATGACCGGTCATTTTGAGCTTTTGCACTTTGATCGCCAGTTCTCGGGTATGACTTGCCCCGTGTGATGTTTTATGACTTATGTAAATCGTTGGTTTTGGTTTTCAGGGTAATCGGAATGAATTTGGAAGAAAATAGTTCTCAATTGAAGTTTGAAATTTGAGAGGGTTGACCAAGATTTGACTTGTTCGTATATGATTTCAGATTGGATTTTTATGATTTGGTTAGCTCTGTTAGGTGATTTGGGACTTATGAGCGTGATCGGAATGCATTTTGGAAGTCCGTGAAAGGTTTAGGCTTGAATTGGCAAAATTGAGATTTCGGCATTTTTCGATTGATAGATGAGATTTTGATATAGAGGTTGGAATGAAATTACGAAAGTTGCAGTAGCTCTGTTGTGTCATTTGTAACATGTGTGCATAATTTTAGGTCATTCCAACGTGGTTTGGTTGGGTTTTTGATCAAAAACGGAATTTGAAAGTTCTTGAAATTCTTAGGCTTGAATCCGATGTGATTTTGGTGTTTTGATGTTGTTTTGAGCGTTCAGAAGGTTGGAAAGTTTGAATGATGTTATGGGACAAGTTGGCATGTTTGGTTGAGGTCCCAAAGGCCTCGGGTGGTCAATCGGACCATTTTGAAGTTGGAAAAATTGCAGATTTTGAGTTCCAACAGTTGCAGACATTTTGGTCTTCGCGTTCGCAAGAGGACCCTCGCGTTCGCGAAGAGTCTGCTGAGGGAGTGAAAGTTTAGCCTTCGCGTTCGCGAGGCAGGTGATGCATTCACAAAGGGCTGTGAGTTTGTTCATCGCGTTCGCAGGTTAGGTTCGCGTTCGCATAGAAGGTATGGTGAGGCTGAGCTTCAGAGGATTTAACTCATCGTGTTCGCGATGGGCTGAACGCGTTCGCGGAGGGTTGCCTGGGTAAAGCTTCGCGTTCGCGATCTCGATGTCGCATTCGCGTAAGGAAATTTTTGGTCAGCGGATTTTTGTGCTTCGCGAACTCGAGGCTTTGACCGCGTTCGCGAAGAAGGATTTTATGCATGGGCAGAATGTTTTAAAAGGGCCATTCCGCGTTTTTGAGGCTAAGAACTTTCATTGTTGAGCGATTTTGGAGCTTGGGAGAGATAATTGAAAAGGGAATTCAAGAAGATTTCTTGAAGGTAAGATTTTTGAACTCAAAAGCTCGATTCTTGTGTGAATTCCACCTAATTAATCATGGAATTAAGCCTAAAATTGAGGAATTAGGGCTTGAATTTGGAGAGTGTAAATTTGGGATTTGAGGTCCAATTTTGATGTTCTTGGTATGTATAGACTCGTGAGAGGACGAGGATTCCATTGATGTTGATTTTATCGGATTCTGAGACGTGGGCCTGGGGGCCGGGTTTGAGCAATTTCGGGATTTTGATGTTAAATTGGATATTTTTGAGTGGGCTTCGATCCCTTACCATATTTTAATGATTATGTACTGATTGTGGCTAGACTTGGAGCACTCGGAGGTTGATTCATGCGGGCGAGGCATCGCGGGCTAGAGTTTGGACCGGATCAAGGTGAGTAATGATTGTAAATGATGTTCTGAGGGTTTGAAACCTCGGATTGTACATCGTAGTGCTATATTGAGGTGAGACACACGCTTGGTGACGAGAGTGAGGTCGTGTACTATTGGGGATTGTGACTTGGTCTGTCCCGACTGATGACTTTACCGCGTATTTGACTGAAAACTATTTGCTATCATCATTATTTGGGCTAAATACCATATTTGGGCCTAGTTCCAACTATTTGAACCCTTCGGGGATTTTTACTATTATTTCCTCACTATTTCGACTTTATACTTGAACTCAGTCACGTTATTTTTCATTGTTTACAAAACTCAGCCAAGTTTTATTTTGTTTTCACACCTGAAATGATATTTCAAATAGTATTTTGGGCTGAGCATGATGTTTTACTATTGCCCGAGTGGCTTATGTGATTTTTGACTGAGTAAGGCCGAGGGCCTGTATTGTGAGGATACTTTTGGATCGGGCTGCACGTCGCAGCAATGAGATACTGATTTGATTATGAGGCCGAGGGCCTGAGATATGTACACTACGAGGTGGCTTGTTGATTGATATAAGGTCGAGGGCCTAGATTTGATGCCACAAGATGGTTTGATATTGCGCTTGGGCCATAAGGGGCCCCTCCCGGAGTCTGTACACCCCCAGTAAGTACGGGTACCCATTGCGATGTGAGATATAGCCTGAGGGGCTGATATTGTTCTATGTGACAGCCCGAGGGGCTGATATTGTTCTATGTGACAGCCCGAGGGGCTGGTATTGTTCTATGTGATAGCCCGAGGGGCTCGTATTGTTATATGTGATTCCCCGAGGGGCTGGTACTGTTCTATGTGATTGTCCGAGGGGTTGGTATTGTTCTAAGATATTGCCCGAGGGGCAGAGTTGTTGACATTGTGCCCGAGGGGTGAACCTTTATGTGTTTGTCTTTCATATTTACCTATCATTTACCTGTTAAACTATGGTATTTGTGCCCGAGGGGTGGATTTCTATGCTTATCTGCACTAATTGTTTTGCATTCATTTGCGTAACTGTTGAAAAAGTCATTTTCCAAGAAGTTTAAACTGAGCTGACATGTTTTAAGAGATTTTTACAGCTTCACTGTTTTCTTACTGGTTTTGAACTACTTCTGTACAACATATTGATATGCTTTTCGTGATTTCTTACCATTCAGACTTTAGTTATGATTATTACTCACTGAGCTGGAGTACTCACTTTACTCCCTGCACCTTGTGTGCAGATTCAGGTATTTCTAAAACCGGTAGCGGGTTTTGGCTGATCAGAGGCAGAGTCATTGGAGTTTAGCAAGGTAGCTGCAGGCGTTCGCAACACTGCTTTTCTCTCTCTTCTTTTCACTAGTTTGTATTTGTACACTTCAAACTTTCAGTTGTATTTATACCATAGGAGATGCTCGTGACTTGTAACACCCCGGTAAGGGCTGTGTCGGGTTGTGTTTCTACTACTTATTATCATTTAATCATGTTTAGACTTCTTTTATATTGTTTAACTGTTTAAAAAAAGTGAATTGCGTTTGATTGACTGGCCTTATCTTCACGAGAGGCGCCATCACGACCGAGTTTGGGGTTAGGGTCGTGATATGTTGGTATCAGAGCCTAGGTTACATAGGTCTCACGAGTCATGAACAGGTTTAGTAGAGTCTCGCGGATCGGTACGCAGACGTCTGTATTTATCCTCGAGTGGCTGCAGAACCTTTAGGAAAAACTTCACATTCTTGAATTTTTATCGTGCGTCCTTGATTCAGTTTGAAATGTAACTCTTGAAATTCCTTCCACGCGTTTGTATGCGCGCATGAGTGCTCAGTATCAGATATGCATCGATGGCTTGTGACCCCGATCGAGGGGCGAGATGTGATCCCTGTAAGTTGATGTTGGGCCAGTCTGGAGGACTTGAGGCCGGATCTTTGCCTATGGCTCGAGCATCGAGCTGCTGATTGTGTGAGCAAGTGTTTTTAAACTTATATGTTCGGTATTGTCCCTATTAGTGGAAGTGACAGATGGATAACTATGAGATGAGTATGTTGGTACTGCGAGATGTATCCATATGATTTGGAAGCAATGAGAATGGTCTGCGGGAGGATAGAAGAACTATTAGGTGCTTGAATTCCATCTTGATTCGAGGTATAGCCCCGAGTTATGGGCGTGTGAAGGATCTTTTCATGTTTCCCAGTTAAGGGTGAAGTAATTTCATGTTGCAGTATGAGTTCAGACTCAGGAAGACTAAGTGACTGCGTATAGTTTATGACGGTAAAAGGTATACATGAATGTTAGTTGGAGGCAAAGCGGGTGGGTTATCTCTTGCGAAGTGTTCTGAGGTTGTGCGATCCTTATGTGTCTGTTAGAAGATCTCATTGGCAAGTGAAAGATATGTGTTGCAATTTAAATTGGGTCGCTTAAGAGAGTGGGTTTAACTGTTGTGAGAGTGAGTGCGAGATATGCTGAAGATTTAAAGTACTAGATGATCGGTGTTTTCACAAGCTTACAAAGAGATTTGAGTTTAATCTCACTATGGTATTATGGAAGCAAGAGAGTATATGCGTTATGAGTTATTGGGTGTGTGATGAGCTATGGCTTCGAGCCAATTAGGGGAGTCTACTATTGATTAGTTGATTGCACAGTTATGTGCTATGTTGATTCCAGTTTGAGGCGTGCTGGTGAATCAATTATGGCTTGCGGAAATTGAGATCGAGGATGGCTCGAGTAAAGGAAATTTTTTTAACAAAGGTTACAAGATGCTTCACAGGTGTGTGAGAATCACAAAATGTCTTGAGTTGTTGTTGGTAAAGGATGCTCAGTGCATAGATGAGGAAGTTGCTTGGTTGTAATGGAATGATGTCACATTCTGCGGTGTCAGAGTGCCAACGAGGCATGGGTTGTTCAGTTCGCTTGATCAGGCTAATTGCAGTTTGAATAGAGTGAATGACTCTCGGGAATGGTTCCATTGTGTTCAAGATTCTACATGTAACAATGGGGTATTTTAAAGTTGTATATGTGGCTAGAGACTGAGTTTTCATTGGAAGATGTCAAGACTTGTGGTGTTTTCTATATTAATTATGGGATTCTATGTATCAGTATCAGGAAGGTAAAGGTAACGAATTTAGATTCGCAGGAAGTTCTTTAGAGTAAAGTATTTTAAATGTGGTGCTTTTGGGAATATTTAAGAGAGTATTCAGCAGCTTATGAGCCTTAGACGGTGTAGCTTTATGCTTGGGTTCCGTGTGGTAAGTCTGGGTTGAGGAATTGTAATGATATATCAAGAAAGGATATCAAACTGAAGGTAAATCAGAAAGAAACTCAGATAGAGGGGGTGGCTTGGTACTAGGGCGGATCGGTATGGTAAGGATATGATTAGTTCCTTGGGTGTGTACGGGGTAATGAGTTTCTACAGGTATTTTGCGACGATGCTCTTAGGTTTTGATGGTTTGCGTAGCTCGGTTGAGTTAAAAGGATTCAGTCTTGATGAGTTAGTATTGTGCAAAAGGAATTCGGGGAGTTCTAGATGGTTTCCACCACAGTTAGAGAGGTATATCTTTTCTATTGGCGTGAGGAGCATGGGATGTATAATGGTTCTCTTCTAGATGGGATCAATGGGAAGTTCTTGGCTAGTGGAATGCATACCTGCTTGTGGTTCGGAAGGGATATGAAGTTCTCATGGTTATCCTAGGATGGTATGGTATATACGGTATGTTGTGGAGGATTTAGAATTGCGTGTGTAAGGTTACGGTTCAGTTTTGAATGGAAAGTCATAAAACTCTTAGGCAGCGGGCTGTTTCAGATGACTAGAGAAATGAGCTTCAGATGATTAGGGGGATGATCTTCAGATGATTAAGGAAATGGTATTGCTAATTGGAGTGATTTGACGGGGATATATGTTTGAGGAAAGGCAATGTGATTAAGTTGATGGTACTTCGGTAGTATTGCGGCACCTTCTTGTTAGATCGATTGCTGGTATTCGAGTTTGCGTGGTGGCACCGAGGAATTTCAGAGTATCTCTCGTGGAATGATTGGGTATTTGAGGCGTGGTATGCATTCGGACGATGAAATTGGGATCAGGTGTGTTGAGTCATGTGCCATATGGATTTGGAGTTAGGGAAGTTCTCATATTTAGGCTATGTTGAAATGGTGAGTCGTGTGTATTGGCACTTTTAGTGACTATCAGGGTTTGGAGACCGAGCGGGTCTTTTGTGCTTGGTATGTTTAATCTTGGAGGTGATATTGGGTTCAGACTGGTTGTCCCCGTATTGTGTCATTCTGGACTATTGCTCTAAGGCAGCACTGTTGGCTATGCCAGAAATGCCACGGATTGAGTGGCGAGGTTCGACGGATTATGTCCTATTGAAGTGTTTTATATTTCGAAGACCCAGCGGACGACTGGGAAGGATTGTCTTTCTTAGTTGGGCTTTCGTGATAGATGTCAGTGCAGAAGCTCATACCATTGATTTAGTTCTGGTGGTGAGGGACTTTTCGGATGTGTTTATTGTGGCCGGGCATGTCGTCGGGCAAGGTTGTTGATTTCAGTATTGATTTGATGTCGGACACCGTATCGTATAGTACCGGTAGAGTTAAAAGAGTTGAAGGAGCAGCTTCAGGGTTTCCTTGATAAGGAGTTCGTTAGCAGGGCTATGTGGATGCGTGTCCTAACTTGAGTCGGCTTTGTTGGCACCAAATTGTATTGTCTTGTTGAGGGATGTATTGATTCGATTGTTATCGAGCTTATTAGTAATCTGGGGAGATCTATGAGTTACCTTTATGTGTTGCGAGATGTTACAATTTGTTGGTTATGGGCACATATGGTGCGGTTCTATTGGGGTTTCATAGTGGAAGTCGGGCGGGAAGAGTAATTGGTTGTTGCCCGGTGAATGGCGTATCGGTTATGTCCTTTCAGGTTTGTGTGGTGTATGTTAGTTACTTCACCGTGGGTATGATGATTTGCTTTGGTTCCAGATATCAAATTGCACGTGGTTGTCGATTTCGAGCATAATGACTTGAGGTGTTTCATGTGGAGTAGTGTTTGGATATGTGGGGGTATGATCTTGCGGGTTAGATTTATGCGTTCTGTTTTTATGGTGTGAGATGGGTTCTCAGCCTTGTATTGTGGTGGTACTGGTAAGCTTGTGGTACAACTCTTCCAATTGAGTCATTTTCATGATTTGGGTATGTTCGGACTGTTGCTTATTGGTACGCGGATTGCACAAGTTGTGGTTTTAGACTATATTGGTGTGTCGTGTCACCAAAGTAGTGGGTTGAATTAGAGGAGATCTTTGGGATCATTAAAGAATACAAACGGATTCGATTTCAGCATGTTGGAAGGATAATATCGAGCTTCGGGTCAGAAATTTGCTATGGTATTTGCCAAAGAAGAAGTGGCTTCATGAATGTTTGATATGGGAAATGGTTATGGCTTACTGCGTGTCTTAGGGATCATTGGCAGTATATGAAAGTGTTGGGATGAGACTTTAGTTGATAAGAGTTTTTCTATCGGTATGCGGATGTTGTGTGCAGGTGTTGTGGTTAGAAGTTATCATTACAAGTGTCTGAGTTATGTGGTACATCATGTGATTGCACCTGAGGTAGCATATATGGTTTGTTACAGATTGTTAGGATTTATTCATCGTATAAATGCGAGATTCTGATCGTATTGATGATTTTAGAAATGGAAATATGGTTTTATGGTTTATGGGCTAGATTGGATTGTGAAATTTCAGATATATTGTGTTATCAAATCTATGTGAGATAGGGTGACGTGGGATCACCCCCAGGTATGTGCATGGTGAGGTTATTCAGCAATTGGTTGGCTTTTGGAACAACTCTGGGCACGTTCGAGGACGAACGTATGTTTAAGTGGGGGAGGATGTAACGACCCGACCAGTCGTTTTGAGCTTTTGCACTTTGATCGCCAGTTCTCGTGCATGACTTGCCCCGTGTGATATATTATGACTTATTAAATTGTTGGTTTTGGTTTTCAAGGTAATCGGAATGAATTTGGAAGAAAACAGTTCTCAGTTAAAACTTGAAATTTGAAAGGGTTGACCGAGATTTGACTTGTTTGTATATGATATCAGATTGGAATTTTTATGATTTGGTTAGCTTCGCTAGGTGATTTAGGACTTAGTAGCGTAATCGGAATGCATTTTGGAAGTCCGTGGAAGGTTTAGGCTTGAATTGGCGAAATTGAGATTTCGGCGTTTTCCGGTTGATAGGTGAGATTTTGATATAGAGGTCGAAATGAAATTCCGAAAGTTGCAGTAGCTCCGTTGTGTCATTTTTGACGTGTGTGCAAAATTTCAAGTCATTCGGACGTGGTTTGGTTGGGTTTTTTTTTATCAAAAAGGGAATTTGGAAGTTCTTGAAATTCTTAGGCTTGAATCTAATGTGATTTTGGTGTTTTGATATTGTTTTGAGCGTTCCGAAGGATGGAACAAGTTTTAATGATGTTATGGGATATGTTGGCATGGTTGGTTAAGGTCCCGAGGGCCTCGGGTGAGTTTCGGGTGGTCAATCGGACCATTTTGAAGTTGGAAAAATTGCAGATTTTGAGTTCCAACAGTTGCAGACATTTTGGTCTTTGCGTTCGCGAGAGGACCCTCGCGTTCGCGAAGAGTCTGCTGAGGGAGTGAAAGTTTAGCCTTCGCGTTCGTGAGTGTGACGAGTTCGCGAAGGGCTGTGAGTTTGTTCATCGCGTTCGTCGGGTAGGTTCGCGTTCGCATAGAAGGTATGGTGAGGCTGAGCTTCAGAGGATTTAACTCATCGCGTTCGCGATGGGCTGAACGCGTTCGCGGAGGGTTGCCTGGGTAAAGCTTCACGTTCACGAGCTCGATGTCGCGTTCGCGTAAGGGAAATTTTGGTCAGCGGATTTTTGTGTTTCACGAATGCGAGGCTTTGACCGCGTTCGCGAAGAAGGATTTTATGCCTGGGCAGAATGTTTTAAAAGGGCCATTCCGCGTTTTTGAGGCTAAGAACCTCCATTGTTGAGCGATTTTGGAGCTTGGGAGAGCTAATTGAAGAGGGAATTCAAGAAGATTTCTTGAAGGTAAGATTTTTGAACTCAAAAGCTCGATTCTTGTGTGAATTCCACCTAATTAATCATGAAATTAAGCCTAAAATTGAGGAATTAGGGCTTGAATTTGGAGAGTGTAAATTTGGGATTTGATGGGCCATTTGAGGTCCGATTTTGATGTTCTTGGTATGTATAGACTCGCGAGAGGACTAGGATTCCATCGATGTTGATTTTATTGGATTCCGAGACGTGGGCCCTGGGGCCGAGTTTGAGCAATTTCGGGATTTTAATGTTAAATTGGATATTTTTGAGTGGGCTTCGATACCTTAGCATATTTTAATGATTATGTACTGATTGTGGCTAGACTTGGAGCATCCGGAGGTCAATTTATGTGGGCGAGGCATCGCGGGCTAGAGTTTGGACCGGATCGATGTGAGTAATGATTGTAAATGATGTTCTGAGGGTTTGAAACCCGGGATTGCACATCGTAGTGTTATATTGAGGTGAGGCACACGCTTGATGACGAATGTGGGGTCGTGTACTATTGGGGATTGTGACTTGGTCCGTCCCGATTGATGATTTTACCGCGTATTTGACTGAAAACTATTTGATATCATCATTATTTGGGCTAAATGCCATATTTGGGCCTAGTGCCAGCTATTTGAACCCTTCGAGGATTTTTACTACTATTTCGACTTTATACTTGAACTCAATCACGTTATTTTTCATTGTTTTCAAAACTCAACCAAGTTTTATTTTGCTTTCACACCTGAAATGATATTTCAAATAGTATTTTGGGCTGAGCATCATGTTTTACTGTTGCCCGAGTGACTTATGTGATTTTTGACTGAGTAAGGCCGAGGGCCTGTATTGTGAGGATACTTTTAGATCGGGTTGCATGCCGCAGCAGTGAGATACTGATTTAATTATGAGGCCGAGGGCCTGAGATATGTAAGCCACGAGGTGGCTTGTTGATTGATATGAGGGCAAGGGCCTAGATTTGATGCCACGAGATGAATTGATATTGTGCTTGGGCCGTAAAGGGACACTCTCGGAGTCTGTACACCCCCAGTGAGCGCGGGTGCCCATTATGATGTGAGATTTAGCCCGAGGGGCTGATATTGTTCTATGTGACAGCCCGAGGGGCTGGTATTATTCTATGTGATAGCCCGAGGGACTGGTATTGTTCTATGTGATTACTCGAGGGGCTGGTACCGTTCTTTGTGATTGTCCGAGGGGCTGGTATTGTTCTGAGATATTGCCCGAGGGGCAAAGTTGTTGACATTGTGCCCGAGAGGTGAACCTTTATGTGTTTGTCTTTCATATTTACCTGTCATTTACCTGTTAAACTATGGTATTTATGACCGATGGGTAGATTTCTATGCTTATCTGCACTAACTGTTTTGCATTCATTTGTGTAACTGTTGAAAAAGTCATTTTCCAAGAAGTTTAAGCTGAGCTGAGATGTTTTAAGAGATTTTTACAACTTCACTGCTTTCTTACTGGTTTTAAATTGCTTCTATATAGTATCTTGATATGCTTTTCGTGATTTCTTACAATTCAGACTTTAGTTATGATTATTACTCACTGAGTTGGAGTACTCACTTTACTCCTTGCACCTTGCGTGTAGATTCAGGTATTTCTAAAACCGGTAGCGGGTTTTGGCTGATCGGAGGCAGAGTCATGGAGTTTAGCAAGGTAGCTGCCGGCGTTCGCAACACTGCTTTTCTCTCTCTTCTTTTCACTAGTATGTATTTGTACACTTCAGACTTTCAGTTGTATTTATACCCTAGAAGATGCTAGTGACTTGTGACACCCCGGTTAGGGCTGTGTCGGGTTGTGTTTCCGCTACTTATTATCATTTAATCATGTTTAGATTGCTTTTATATTGTTTAATTGTTTTAAAAAAATTGAATTGGGTTTGATTGGCTGGCCTTGTCTTCACGAGAGACACCTCACGACCGGGTTCGGGGTTAGGGCCGTGACAGTTTGGTAGGAGGTATTAGAAAAAATAATGCAAACATTAGCTCTATGCATTATTAATACCTTGTTTGGTACATTTTTTCAACATGTATATAGTATACTTGTATTAGTTATACATCATACTTGGTATTATCCTATGTATAAGTAATGTATAGAAAACCATGACATTAGTAATACCAAGGCTATTAATGCATGCATTAATATGGTCATAGACAAAATTGTCCTTAAAATCTCTTAAAGCTAGAGAATATGGAGGGCCTTTTTGTAAATAATTATTTTTCTTAAAATTTATGCAATGCATTATAATTTTAATACACCACACCAAACAGTAGATAAGAAATAATATCTGCATAACTAATGCTTGCATTACTAAGTCATGCATTACTAATACACCTTATTCCGCACTATTCTTATACACCCTACCAACCGACCCCTTTGTGTTCACATCTACTATTCATCTGACACATGCTACCTTTCACCAACAAAGTTAATTACACTATGAAACTTGTGACTTGAAAATAAATTTGAGAAATTTTCAAAAATCACTATTATTTAGTGGCTATTAACTTTCTATAGCTACCATATTCATAATTACTTTCTATAGCTACTGTTTAGTTATTACGGTAATGTATTTGATGTATTCACGTTGTTGTATTCATGAATACAACAACAAAAAGTGCCTAAAATCAGGGCAGTCCAGCTGTATGCGCATGTATTCACATGTATTTGTGCTGCTGTATTCATGAATACAACAATAAAAAGCGCTTAAAATCAGGGCAATCCAGCTCTACGGGCATGTATTCACATGTATTCGCGACTTGTATTCATGAATACAACAACAAAAAGCGCTTAAAATCAGGCAGTCCAGCTGTATTCACATGTATTCGTGCCATGTATTTATAAATACAGTAACATCAATCACCTTAAAAATAGGTATGTCCAGCTGTCTAAGAGAGAAGAAAAACATAAATAGCGTATTCCATGCCTCAATGGTAATATATACCATAAATATTTATTTTGCTATAAAATATAAAAAGTAGCTATAGAAAATAATATTTTAAAATGATTTTGATTTATAATAAATAGGGTGTATATCTTTACCATAGGAGGTAAAATTTCCAATAAATTTCCGCACTTGTTGGTCTGGGTTAAGGTCTCAACTTACCACTTAGTATTGGTTAACGAAGTGTTGCAAAAATGATACTTTAAGTTTATGGAATGAGAATATTATTCAGCGTTATAGAAGCCCTTTAAGTTGAATGAAGTTATAGGAATTAGGAAATAATTAAAGTTGGTATGTATGGAAATTGGCATTCCGTTTGTCTTCTTCCCAATAAAAAGGTTGTTCTTGTTAAGATTTTAGTTGAGATTCATTCACATTAAGGAAATGTGAAAAAGGAAAAAAAAATGGGGGTACAATGTAGAAGCTACTCTGTCTATCAGAGCCAGGTTTCGATCCTGGGACCTGTGGGTTATGGGCCCACCACGCTTCCGCTGCGCCACTCTGATTTGTTGATAGTACTGTGCTTGAAATTTGTATACTATATTTAACACCTTGAGTGTAGTTTCTCGTGAAAAAAAAAAGCCCAAAAATGTAACTACCTTTTTCTTTTTGCCATGTAACCTACATTCTTATTTGATCGGTCTTCATAGTCCAAATACACATTGTGTCCTTAATTTAAGGACTCCAAATAGACCACATTCAACAGTAACGGGGTGTACAAACAAAGCTAGTAAACCGTACCAAATCGATAATTCGAGTCAAACTAGAAAAAGAAAACTCGATTGTGGTTTTGATTTGGTTTGATATTGAAAAAAAATCCGACAATAATTGGTTTGGTTTAGTTTTAACTAAAAAAAGTCAAACCGAAACCAAACCAACCCGATAGTACATTTATATAATTTTTAAAAATATTTTATACATATAAATATTTATTGTAATGTAATTTATAAATATTTCTTAAACTTTTTCACAATTTTATCTTAAACTTTTTCACAATTTTATCTTTTAACGTATTATTTCAAGTTGGACTTAACATTGTTGAATGGTAAATAAATTTTATAGCCCATAAATGAAGTAACTCAAACAAAGTTCAAATCAATATTAATGCTAACAAAAAAAAAATCAATTCAACACTAGGTAGAATGATAGTGTTGGATATCTATTTTTTAATTTTACATTAATTTATAACGAAGACGTATAACTTAGTTTATATTTTTATTTAGTACTTAATTATGTAACTAATATCACTTATTAGCTATACTTATTTTAGCATTACCTATATAGTATTTTTAGATTATGTTAATTTTCACTATCGCTTATTAATTAGCAATATTTATTTTATGTAATTTTATTACCTTTGTTATTGAATATTTAGTATAATTCTATGACTTATCTCATATTATTGTGTTATTTTATTGGAAAATTCATCATATAATTGTATTTTATTAGGATTAGAGAAATATTTGGAGCACAAGTTACACATGTTGTGCTACAAAGACTTTACCGGAAAAAAAATTCAAAAACTCAAAAAACCCCGACTTTATTGGTTTGGTTTGGTTTATAGATCTAAAAATCCGACATCATTAGTTTGGTTTGTGTATACGGTCGAGATCGTATGCCTTCGATCTATAGGCTCGAGAGATTGCCCAAAGCCCGAGTTCAGGTGAGATCAAGTTTGAGTTCGAGGGACCAGACCCAAGGTCGAGGACAGAGCACGATGCATACCGAGACCGAGTATGCTCGACCCCGAAATAATACCGTTATGGATTTTTAACAAATTGAGCTAGATTCCTGCCACGTCCCCTAGATCATGGAGTAAATCTCAGAATAGGATTGTACGACTCCGTATTATACGGTTAGACAACTGTATCAAGAATATTCCTTATTGTAAATATAAATATACCTTATTTAGGGTTACCCTATTATATAAATGGGACCCCAATTATTTATAACATCATCTTATCATTGGCAAGAATATACTATCTTACTTTTCTCTTTTACCGTTCATCAGAATTATTCTTTACTGTCCTTTACATTTATTGTTCTTACTTTACTGGCCAAATCTGATGAGGAGGAGGACAAGGAGGAAGATGAGGTAAGTTTTCTTGATGTTCAAAGAAATTTGAAAACTTACTCTAAGAAAAAATTGATGCCCTTAGCAAATGTGTTGATTGATGCATATCATAGCCTTGTTAATGAGAAAAATTCTTTAATAGAAGAAATTGGTGGCATTGAACAAGAGAGGGATTATATGGTAGCTTCCATTGTAGACTTAGAGAAAACCATTGAGAGTCTGAAGAAAGAAAAAGAGGTTTTAACTGAGAGTAATGCTAACATTGAGCATGAGAGAGATAACCTATTAGTGGTAGTTGTAAACTTAAAGGAAACAATTGGGGAACTTAAAATGAAAAGTAGGCTTGAGAATTCTCAAAAGGGAAAAGAAGTTGCAAGTGAGGCACACATTAAGCTTGAAAGTGAGTTAAATTCAGTGAAATCTAGTCTGTGTGCTGAGCTTGAAGAAAATAAACAACTTCAGGAAGAACTAGGAAGAGTGAAAAGTGATCTTGAAAAATCACTTAAGTGGACATGGTCCTCTAATTCTATCACTGCCTTGTACGCAAACAATGGGGGAAACAGGCAGGGAATCGGGTTCCAAAGGGAAAAGACTCCCTACAACCCTCATAGCAAGCACGTTACTGTACCTGACAATTGGCCTTGCACTCACTATGGTAACACTGGGCACTTCAAAGAAAATTGTAAGGCTAGATTTCAATCCCAATAGAAAAATAAAGTTTTTGCTGAAAAAATAACTATTGTTAGGGAACCTGGTCCTTCACATAAAAAATTATAATGCCTGCTTGAACCAAAAGAGCCCTAATTCACCCATTTCCTCATTACAAGGGACCTAAACTTGTTTGGGTTCCTAAGTCTAACCCTTGATTTCCTTGTGCAGGGAACAGTGAAAGGGAACAGTCAACAATGGTACATGGCTAGCGACTGCTCGAAGCTCATGAATGGAAGTACAAATGATTTACTTTCACTTAAGGCCCTTCAAGGAGAGAGTGTACCCTTTGGAAATAGCTAAAAGGGGTACGCTCTAGGAGTAAGAAGGATTGAGAAGTCACTCACTCAATTGAGAACGTGTACTATGTCTATGGTTTAAAGTACAGCCTCTGGAGTGTTTCTCATATATGTGACAAGGAAAATAAGGTAGAATTCTTGTCCAAGATATGCACAGTCACAAATCTTGTGACTGGTGAGGTGGTGCATGTAACTAAAAGATATAAGAATATCTATGTTGTTGACTTTGATTCTCTACAAGATGATTATATGAGCTGCTTGAAGGTAGTTGATAATAATGCAGAACCTTGGCATAGAAGATTAGGGCATACAAGCTTCTGACTTCTAAATAAATTGATACAGAAGGACCTGGTTTGTGGTCTGCCAAATTCAAATTTCAAAGAGCACAGAGTGTGTGATGCATGTGCTAAGGGAAATATCTAATGTTTCAAATGGAAAGGCTGATATGATGAGCCAGATAATGGAGCCAAGTTAAGACAATGTCACATCCTTTTCCGCTTCTCAAGAGGAACCTAGTACCCCAATTACTACCACTGAAGCTGAAGAAAGAGTTTTTGATGTAGTGCAAGGCACTCCACATGTAGTAGAACAAGGAGTGTAGGTTCATCTAATTTTCCCAGTTCCCCTACCAATCAAACTTCAGTCCCAAATTGGAAACACAAAAGGACAAAGCACATTGATGTCAGACACCATTTTCTCAGGGACTATGTTGAAAGGGTTCTGATTTGTAAGAGTTCTAGAAGACGAAGGATCAGGTAGCAGAAATCTTCACCAAGACACTGAGCAGGGAACATTTTGAAACAAATTGTTTGGAGTTGGGGTTGATCAAGCTCAACTAAGGACCTGGTCCTTCGATGATTGGCTATGTTAAGAAGGAAAGGTACAATGCTAAAAAGTTTTTTTGGCGACATCTAACTCAAATATATACCATTACAGGTATACATATATAGCAGTTTCAGGACACAAACAAGTAAGAGTGACTTTGCACTTCTAGGAGTCTTTGCTCAAAAGTTTCAAAAACCGTCATGGAACCTGGTTCCTGTGACTTAGGTTAGTAGTCTCTTAGACACTTATATGCCTTTTCATATCATTAATTTGTTTCTACCTTTCTCCTGCCTCTCCTGACAACTTTTGAAGTCCAAAATGTTAAACTTTTTCTGAACTGGCCCTTTGCCCCAAAAAGGCACTTCTCTATATTACACCCAAATAAAATTGATTCTTTTATTCAAAACCAAAATCAACGTTGTCTCAAAATAATCCTCCTTTACAAATATGCTAGAAGTGAACCCAATTCTCTCAAAAACCTAACTCCATCAGAATCAAAACCCAAGAAATCTTTGGTAGATTTTGATGAAAGTTTAACTGAAAGGGAACATGGTAGATCTAATATTCTAGGGCATGAGGCTGAAGTTATTGTTGGATTTATGGAAGTCTTGAAGGATGGAGAAATTGGTAAATGTAAGGACTAAATGAGGGACCTGATTTTTCAAGTCTTTCTCATGAAGTCAATTTCAATGATAATCTTTTTCTCTTTGAGTTATGTGTTTAAACGAACTTCCAATCCAGTAAAAAGGATTGAGAAAAGTAGGCTGATAGAAGGATTGGTGAAGTGGTGTAACTGATTCCCTGTGAGAAAGAATTTAAAAAAAAGGGGGGGTTGGCTGAGAAAGATGCAGCAGATGATAAGGGTAAACATATTGCGAAGAAGAAGAGGGAGCCATGGCTGCTCAGGGATAGAAAGAGTAGTGTAAGTGAGGAACCTGGTTCCTTATAGAAGCAAAAGGTTGAGCCATTAGGTTTGGAGGGAGAAGACTTTGAAGTCTCAGAAAGTGCTGTAATGTAGAGTGTTGACTCTGATATTACTGAAAAATGAAGGAACTTCTTGACATTGTTGAGTTCCAAAAATAGAATCACCTTCCTGCTCCTCCAAGTCCAATATTTCTAAAAAAAAAAAGTAAAATTCTGTGTTTTATGTGATACTATGATGCTATATGTGCATGGGACTGAATCTGTTCTTGATGAGACGAAGCTTGGGGAGAGTCTTGGTGATCTGATTGATGGTTCAACCTACTCAGTAGGTTAGAACCTGGTCCTCGAGGACCCTTGGCAGAATAGAATGCTAAGTTGAAGGGTGAGAATGAAATATTGAGGAAACGGGTGGAGGAACTGAGAGAGCATATGATCATTGATCAAAGGAGAGTAAATGAATGAATGGACAAGCCCATCAAGGCCCTAGCCCCTTACTTTTTCTCTTGCCCAGTGATCCATGTCTTTCACTCTTTCCAAATTCCCTTGAATTCTTATCTTCTTTTGATCTCTATATTTGATGACATTGGTACTTCAGTTGTTTAAATTGTCATATTATGCATTGTTGAAACTACTGTGCTTTTATTATAATTACTCCACTATGGGAAATCACTCTATTTTGTGCACTGACATTCACTTGTTGTTCTTGTTATTGTTTATGATGTGTTGCCCAAGTGGTCTGAGTTAATGTTGTTGAACTTCTTTTTAGTTGTGCTTCTTCTGTTATTCTTTTTGATGATACCAAAAGGGGGAAGTTATATAGGTGTCAACATGGGGGAGTAACATAATCAAATTGATATATTGTGTTATGCATGAAAGATGGCTCTGCTTCGTAGGGGAAACGTTGCTGACAATACGTTGATTCTAGGTCTGATCCGCAGGGAAACATGTAAGGAATCTGGTTCTCAAGAGGAATATTAATTTTGGGTTTGTCATCATCAAAAAAGGGAAAATTGCTCTAAGTTACACTATGTCATGTTTTGATGATGAAAAACATTCTCAACGTACTGGGTACGGATCAGATATGATCAGTGCAGATAAGGAACCTGATTCTTAGGGGGAATAATTCTGGGTTTGTCATTCATCTAAAAGGGGGAAATTGATAAGTTATGGAACTTTGAGTTTTGATGATTTGCCAAACAGTCTTGAGGAACCAGCTGTGATCAGCTCCTTAGGTTCGGTTCTCATGGGGAATATGGCTGATTCATAGGGGGAACAATATGGAGATCTGGTTCTCAAGGGGAATATCAATTCTAAGTTTGTCATCATCAAAAAGGGGGAAATTGATAGGTTACAAGTACCCCGGGCACAAGTACTTTACTTTATGTTTTGATGATCTAACAAACTTATCATCTAGAACCAGATAAGGAACCCGTTACACATTTACAAGACCTTGAGATTACAAAGTTCCAGGTTGGGATCCAGTGTGGGATATAACTCAACTCTTCAAAGTGGAAGGAACAGCTGAGGTAACAGGTCCCTACCAGTTCCCGAGGAGACTGTACTCTCCAGCAAGAAAGTTGCTGCATGCACATGCTACTGCACAGGAACAACGCAGCAATTAACTTTCTGTGTAAGGCTCTTTACCTACCTTGCTTACATCATTATAAGTGATGTCACTCACGTATAAATACAATCAAGGAAGGTAAAACAACTTGCTTCATGAGAGAACCAGATAAAGGACCTGAAGCATGCCTGGTACAATCATTCAAGTTAATAGACTCAAGATAATCTGGGCAGTGTGCTTTAGATTCACAGGAACCAGATTAGGGACCTGATCCCTTGGTGTTCCCCTGACAGAAGTATAGGTCAATTGTACAGTTAGAAAGCAACTGCAGAAAGTGATTGCCTGCAACAGTGCAACAGATAGTGCAGCAGTCACTTTCCATTGAGAAGAGGCATGTACTAACCAAGATTTGACATCATTAAGGTGATGTCTTTTGTAGTATAAACCTTATGAAAGGCACAAGAATCAGGTTCAAGACTTGCAAAATCAAAAAAACGAAAAATACTCTCTCAAGTGCTTGCAACAACCTCTCTCAAGAACAAAGCTGCTTCAACCTCAAGGACCAGATCCAAGATTGAATATATCTTAAGTCCTTAGGTTTGTTGAGTCTTTGCTATTTGTTCTTCATTGTAAATCCTATCTTACTTTTTAGAAGCTATTTTTAGGAAACCCAAAATCCATAAACTTTCCAGTTTATAATGTGACTAGGTTTAGTCATAAGATAAAGTCTTTGTATCTAGAGAGTTATAAAGTAGCTTGTAATAGTATTATTACAAGTTAGAGTGATTGAAGTCTTTGTAATAGAGTTATTACAAAGTAGCTTGTGGTGAGAGTATCACAAGTTAGTCAAAGTCTTTGTAACTATAGAGTCACAAAGTAGCTTGTGGTGAGCGTACCACAAGTTAGTTGAGTTGAATCCTTTGTAATTGAGTCATTACAAAGTGGCTTGTAATAGGGGTTTACAAGTTAGTGAAGTTGAAATCCTACAAGTGTAGGCCGTGATTTTTGTCCCCTTGAGTTGGGATTTTTCCACGTAAAAATCCTCTGTGTTCTTTACTTACTACCGATCTACTACGAGAACAATTAGAGAACCTGATTCCCTATACTGGTTGGTTTTACAGTTTGTTGCTTACAATGAGACTGATAGAAAATCTGGTTCTCTATACATAGGGAACTTATCATGTGTCTCATTTACATACTGGTTCAGTAGTTAGCACTGTGGGAACTGATATAGGATCAGATCGCTATACAGTTTTATTTTTAGTGGAAACTCATAGAGAACCCGGTTCTCTGTACAGTCTGGTGGACGCATAGTTTCTAACAGGTTCCCTTTTTGCTGCTTTGTTAGGGTTTTTCTTGTATTGCTCCTATTTCAGAAGTGGACATTCTTTGATGAAATGCTCTGGCTTTCTGCACCTATGACAAAGATTATTGTTCCTTGACTTACTTGAACTGACCCTCTTTGGTATACCACCATTCCTTCGAACCATCTTTTAAAACCTTTTAGTAAGATAGGCCATATCATTATCTTCTTCACTTGAGTCACTGCTTTCAGCCTTGAGTACCTAGTTCTTTTCCTTCTTTGGCTCTCTCCTTTCACTGTCTTTCTTTATTTTCATCTCGTATGTCTTCAAATTACCAATCAGCTCATCCATGGTAAGAGTTTGTAGATCCTTAGCTTCAGTGATGGAATTTACCTTTCTTTCCCAATAACCAGGTAGACCACTGAGGATTTTCCTTACAAGCTTATTTCTGGGAATAACATCTCCAAGTAAATGAAGCTCATTTATGATGAATGTGAATCTAGTGTGCATATCCTTTATAGACTCATCATCCTTCATCCTGAAGAGCTCATACTCTGTGGTGAGCATGTCAATCTTGGATTGTTTAACCTGAGTAGTTCCTTCGTGTGCGGTTTGTAATGCTTCCCATATTTCTTTGACAGTATCACAAGTTGAGACTCTGTTGTACTCATCGGGTCCTATATCACATACCAAGATTTTTTTGGCACGATAGTTCTTTTCTACGGCTTTTCTGTCAATATCACTATACTCATTTCTGTCTTTCAGCACCATTGGTCCAGTTTTTTCAAGTTTCTTCATAGGAACATGTGGACCATCACAGATGATGTCCCACAGTTCTGAATCTTCGGCCATTATAAATCATGCATGCGAGTCTTCCACCAGCCGTAGTACTGACCATTGAATCTAGGAGGTCTGTAGGTTGATTGTCCTTCCTCAAAGTTGGGTGGAGCAGACATTGAGATCCTTTATAGGTGCTAACCTTTTAGAAAGAACCTACTCTGATACCAATTGATAGCTTATATGAGTCCACTAAACTATAGAGCACATGATTCTTTATGAGTCTACTGAGAATACTTATGAAACAATAAGTAAAAGAGACAAGGGATTTTTACGTGGAAAAATCCCACACAAGGGGACAAAAATCATGACCTACACTTGTAGGCTTTCAACTTTACTAACTTGTAATCTCACTATTACAAGCCACTTTGTAATGACTCTATTACAAAGAGTTCAACTTAACTAAATTGTGATACTCTTACCACAAGTCACTTTGTGACTCTCTAGTTACAAAGACTTTAAACTTATGACTAAACCTAGTCACAACATAAATTCAGAAAGTTTACGGATTTTGGGTTTCCTAAAACATAGCTTCTAAGAAAGCAAGATAGGAGTTACAATGAAGAACAAATAACAAGATTACAACTCAACTACGGATACACATAGACTCATTGTGAAACTGATCCTTTAGTGGAGTTGTCTTCTTGTTCTTGACACACCAGTGACTTCAATGTCGGATAAACACTTTACTGCTTGAGAGAATATCACTAAATGCACAAGTGAAGTATTGTGGCTTGCACCAGGTTGTTATACTACAAAAGACATCACAATAGTGATGTCAATTCTTGGTACACGCTTCTTCCCAATGAGAAGTGATTGTTGCACTGTCGCGTGTACAAGTTGCGGACAATCACTTTCTGCAGTTGCGTTCCAGCTGTATAGTTGACTTGTACTTCTGTTAGAGAACCCTAAGGGACCATGTCCCTGTTGTGTTCCTCTTTGTAACAGTTGTGGACAGTCACTTTCTGCAGTTGCGTTCCAGCTGTATAGTTGACTTGTACTTCTGTCAGAGAACCCTAATGGACTAGGTCCCTATTGTGTTCCTCCTTGTAGTTGCTCGCTCATTTGCTGGAGATCAGACTGGACATTATTCACTTGAAATGTATACCAAGTGAGTCAAGTTCTCTATCTGGTTCTCAACAATAAGTTTGTTAGATCGTCAAAACATAAGAAGCATAAGGCAAAGATATTGAAACCCCATCAGATACACATGTGGGTAGAGTAAAAGACTAAGCGGAAAGCACGTGAATAATAATAACAATTGAAAACAAGGAATATCAACTTCAATTAACTAGCATATTGGAGGCCCAAGTACAAATATAACAAATAATAAGGAAACACATAATCTTTACAAAATGACAAATAGGAGCATAAATGACTAGCATGGTGGAAGGCTTATACTAAAGTGCAACAGAATAGATACCACATGAGCATAAATATAAAAGCAGGAAATAAACGTGGTATTTACAAGTTAAGCGAGTAAAATGTATGAGCAACACAACAACAATTGAGATATAGATCAATGACAGGACAATAGCAACAGGTCACATCAGATCTATAACAATAACAGTTCAAGTTAAAGACATGAACATATACACGGAAGACTAATATCAAACATAATGCATGTCCCTCATCCTCGCCTGCATGGAAACACCCATCGTGACATGACCTCACAATAACATACAAACATAACAATATAAATGAAATGGCACGACATCACCTTTCGTGCTTTTAGGCCAAAACCCTCAAATTCCTTTTTAAAATTCATCAACCAGAAGCTAAAATCGAAGATAGATTCATGGAGTATAACTAAACCGAGTAGAGAATACTTACCCTAATTTATATAGTGAAAATAGCCTAAAAAATTGCCCAGTTCTGAGCTCCTCGACTCAAAATATATTAAATGAGCAAAACCCACATTTTAACACTATTCTGCCTCGTTTCTTGTGCCAAATTATCTTGAAACTCACTTTTGATGCCTCCAATGGCTTCCTTGTAAAATTCTAGTCATGTTAGGCTCTTGAATCACTCCATTTGATCATATATTGAAGGAGATATGTTGGTTTCAATATTTGGAAATAGAGCAGATTTTTAAATACGAAGTCAGTGACAATTTCATAATTAATCTGAAAATCTGGCAACCTAATTCTTAGTAAAATGACCATAAACTCCTTATACGATATCCAAATTCGATGATTCTTTTTTCTATGGCTCCGTAATTACAATACGGATCTAAAGCTTTAATAAAAAGAGAAATTGAAGCTCATTTGTTTTGTCACACCTCCTTTTCCTACCCCCGAGAGGGTATAAGGGAGTTTTTCCAATTAAAGGACAATCGAAACATGATCTATTATTAAAAGATTTAGAGTCGCCACTTGGGAGATTTATGGTGTCTCAAGTCACCGCTTCAAATCCCGAATCGAGGAAAAGATTGACTCTGTATTACAGTCTGCGAACCAGAAACCCGAGTAAGGAATTCTGTTAACCCGAAAGAAGGTGTTAGGCATTCTCGAGTTTCGTAATTCTAGCACGGTCTCTCAACTATTATATTTGGCTTAATTATCTAATTTTAAAACAATTTTGAACCTATGTGCACATTTTATCTTTTAATTGCTTTTATTTAATTAATTAAAGAAGATTGCAACGTTGTTAAAATACGTCTCGAACCACGTCACATAAATGCACCCGTGACTGTTGACATATTTTAACATCGTTGAGATTTGGATTTGGGTCACATAAATGCGCACCCGAATTTAAGAAGGTAATATTATTAAACTAACGCGCCTAAAGCAATTTTGCGTTGCAACTTTGCAAGGGCCATGGAAATTTTACTAAATGGCACGCCTCGAGTTCTAAGGATTAACTCACACTTAATCAAAACGAGGGCCATGTATTTGTCATTTTTATTTAGCATGGCGCACCTCGATTTATTCTAATTAAAGCATTAATTAAACTAATTCACGAGGGCCATATGTGATTTAATGGTGAATGGCACACATCGAATTCTGAATTAAACGGACTGATCGAAAGAGATCTATGGTTAAGATCTAAATTAACAGTACCGACCTTTATTCGTTAAGAGGATTTAAACCTATTACATACTCAGAAAACAATGATTTAGAAGGGGCGAAGGCCCAATTTCAATTTCCTCCCACGTTTGGGCTTGGCTGGCCCAAAACCAATTGTGAATACCTGTATTGCTGATGCTCAAACGGACGCCTCAGGCATGCCCAACCTAGAAAACTGGGCAAAACACAAAACAACGGCTCGCAGTTGAGCCTATGTAGCCACGCGTACTATTCGGAATCATTCTACTCTCAGGAAAATACACGCCAAAACTACTAATTTTCAATGCTTACACAACTACGAAGAAATCATCATTTTAAAATTTAAACACACAAAAAGAAAAGGAAATCCTCATTAGAACCATTTTTTATATTAAGACCTCATGATTCAAATCCATGCCAGCTTGAAATCCTTATTCAACATCTAAAAAATGGCTTATGGCTTTCAGACTTACAACTCTAATTTAAACCCATCTCTCAACTTTCATATATAAGAGGAGAGGAACTGTAAACAACCAATCCTATTGCTAAAATTTTATGAACTAAATTTCATGCACATGTAAGTCATTATTTATCAATGGCGAGAAATCAGTATACTAATCTAAGCATGATTCAATGAGCTAATAGGTTTCATGCATTCTCTAAGACAAATTGCAACATAAAACTCCAAAAGACACACTACACTACTACTACCTTAAAAATGAGTCAGTAAGAGAATCATTATTACATCACATTACTATTGCAGGAATTCTTAAGGAGAAAACAAAACATAGCTAACAATCATGGTTCAAAAACAGTGTTCATTTTTTAGATCTTCAAACAGTCATAGCTTTCCAAATTTGTATCTCATACATTCAGAAGGTCAAAGAGTACCCAGGAATGGAAAAGAAAAAGGAGAAGAAGATCACAATAAGGCAGCAACACTCATCAACTTTTCCAACCAGTTTTGAACCCAGAGAATGAAGCAATCAACCCAAAAATCGACTCCAAACCCAGCAATCAAAATTCGAACCAGAAATGAACCAAAACACTTAGACACCAAACGATTCAAACCATTTTAACCTTCAATTGTTCAGAAATTAACACAGAGAAAATATCACAGGAATTTCTAGGAATTTTTCAATAGAACAGTAAAAAAATTGTATCTTTAGCCGTCTAGGATTTCAGGATTTTTTTTTTGCTCTTCAATTCTTGCCTTGAAAGGCAAGAATGATACCTCTTATAGGCCCAGCCAATAGGGCAGCCCTCAGAACTACTTGTTTACCCTTTGCCCCCTTTTGAGTTCTTGTTTTAGCTTAGGGGTCCCTCACTTATTGGCTTGTGACTCAATTTATATTGTTAAAAGTCTGAAATTCACAAAGAAACCCTTACTAGAAACTTCCAAATCAGTTACACTAAAGATTCCTTATGCCAATTCCCTAGACTACCCCACCTGGACTTCCCAAGTTGCCCCTGAACCCCTGTTAGTATACTAGACAGACCGAATGGGCCATGGGTCAATTTGACCCAGCTGTTTAGCCCCAAATGAACCGGAATAGACCCAAAATCCAACCCTCAAGATCAAAAATCTATTCGGCCCAACTAGCAATTATCTAATTACCAAATAACACAGAACAATTAAAACTTTAGCCTAAATGATTTACTGACTAAATTTAACCAAACTAAAATTTTAAAACTAACCTAACAAGACTCCAATTACTCATGCATGAATGAGTAGACTCCGGAACAAATGAGGAATGATTCAAGAAGAAGAGAAGAAACAGAAAATTGAAAAACAAACGAAGAAAAGATTAAACCAAAAGAAGAAAAGAAGAATACCTAAGAAAAGTTCAGAAAATGAAAGAGGGAGCATGGGTCTTCAGATCCTCGGATTTTCCGGCCAAATTTGATGTTAATCGTGCGCTCTTACGAAGAACACACGAATAAAATCGGATTCGACACGAAATTTCGCCAAAACTTGACTTGGGATTTCTGGGGTTCGTTTCTGATCTAAGATTCGAGGAACTGGGGCAATATTCGAGGGTAACGGAGTATGGATTTGGAAAGAAGGGAGTGAAGAGGATATAAGGTGTGATTTCGGTGGCGTTTGGAGGTGGCGCCGCCACCGGAGGCCGGGGATTTGTGGGCGGCTAGCTAGGGTTTCGGGGTATTTTCTGACGAGGGTGATGAGCAGAGGGGAGTTCTGAGGGGGGGGTAAGGCTATTTGGACACTTAAATACGTATGAGGCTTCAGTTCTGAGTCGTTTGATCAAGGCACGATCAACGTCTCAGATCAAAGCTTAAAGAAACGACGTCGTTTGGATATGGGGGGGGGGGAAACCAGACCGGGTTGGATGCGGGTTTGGGCTGGGTAAAGGGTATTTTGGACGGGTCTCAGGGCAAAAGGTTTGGGCCTATGGAATTTGTATGGAATTGGCCCAAAAACTGATTTCTTTCTTTTTTCTTTTCATTCTTTTCCAAATTAATTCTTTTATTTTCAAACTCTTTTAATTAAAAAATTTCAAATAAATAAAATAAATCCCAAACTAAATCCTAAATCAAATTAACCCTACCACATTGAATTAATTAACTCTAATGATTACCACAAAAGGAAAAACTACCAAAGTTTAAAAATTAAAAATTAAAAGTGCAAAAATAACTATTTTGTGATTTTCCAGTTCTTATAAAATAACTAATTTACTACTTAATTCGAGAGTGCAAAGTTAAATCCTAAATGCAAATGCAACATATTTTTATATTTTCATTAATTAAATAGAATAAACATGCACAGACAAATGTAAACAATTAACAGAAAATGCCACAAAATTGCAAACAATGGAAAAAAAAATTATTTTGAATTTGTAGGAGTAATTCATATAGGGCAAAAATCACATGCTCACATGCTTAATGTAGTACCATTTATGCTTGAAGAAACAAGGTCGAAATATAAAAAAACGAGTGCAACATAACACAAACATATCTGAAACTCACCCGATCCCCTCGGGACCACGTCCAAACATACCAAAAAGTTCCATAACATAACACGGACTTACTCGAGGCCTCAAAACACACATAACAACTTCGAAACGATGAATTACACCTCAATCCAAAAATCAATGAACTTCAAACTTCCACAACCGATGTCGAAACCTATCAAATCACGTCTGATTGCCCTGAGATGTTGCACACAAGTCATATTTGACATTATGGTCCTGCTCCAACTTCCGAACTAAAATCCGACCCTGATATCAAAAATTCCAAACTCGGTCAACTCCCTTCAAATTTAAAGCTCCCTAGTTGAGAATCATTCTTCCAAGTTAGTCCCGAATAACCTGAAAACCAGAACTGACGACTCACATAAGTCAAAATACATCATACAGAGCTACTCATGCTCGTAAACTACCGAGCGAAGTGCAAATACTCAAAATGACCAGTCAAGTCATTACATCCTCCACCACTTAAACATAAGTTCGTCCTCGAACGTGCCAGGAGTTGTTCCAAAGCTATCAAATCACGGTGTAACCTACTAAGCATAAACCCAGGGGTGATTCCACGTTACCCTACTCCATATAAGCCTGCCAACTAGGGGTGTCAATGGTTCGGTTCGGCAGGTTATTTTATAAAATTTGTACCATACCAATTTTTCGATTATTTTATTATGTATAACCAAAACTAGACTTTTCGAAACCGTCTCAATCATGTCGGTTTCACTTCGGTATCGGTACGGTTCGGTTAATTTTTGGTATTTTTTAAATGTCATATAAAATTCACCAGTAAAAATAAAATGCAATAACGTACGTTCTTTTATAGGACTTAGCGAACTCTCTAGATATTTTTACTGTTTAAAGGATAATGAATAAAAAAACATGAAAGATGGCTAGAGTATAGATACACAACTATTCGACACCAACGTAAAACGAACCAAGTAAAAGCAAAGAAAATATAAATCACACGAGTGGAAAGATATTAACCAAGTTGAGACTCAAGAATAAAGTCTATATTAAATATTTAAAAAGATAAATCTAAATTATATAAAAGGAAACATATTCAAACATTGTAGTTTGCTACTCATAATCGTTAGAATACTTTGTGTCTTGCTAATAAAGATACTTGAAATAGCTTAGTTTAAGTATAGGTAGCAGAATAGGTTTTAGGAATTAGTATTTTGAGTTTAATTACTTATTGGATTGTAACAGTTTTTATAATTCCAAGACCCAATGAAAAATTTAATACTTTATTAGTTTTAAACTTACTATATGAATATATTTTTCACATGTAAAATTTATTCGGTACGGTTCGGTTTATTTTTATAAAATAAAAAACATACCCTAATTATCGGTACAGTTATAGATTTATATAAAAACCAACGGTTTCTTTAAAAGAAACCTAAAAATCGGTTCGGTGCGGTACGGTTCGGTCGGTTAGTCGGTTTTTTAATATCCATTGACACTCCTACCGCCAACACAAGATAACTATATATCCTTACTTCAACTTTGCTCCTTAAACCTTAGAACACAATCTCTATCATCCAGAATTCATTACGAGACTCGAATCCCTCACTTGCACATTGTATAAGCCTGAACAAGATGTATCAAGTCATAACCATAACCAAGATGTAATCATATGATATACCCCATCATTTCGGCACTCACAATGGGAACTGATGACCACCATTACTGCCCAAAAACAAATCGGGTGCCGGTAGCAAACCTTCTATTGATTAGAACCTCGTTCAAAACCTTCATACCCTATCGATGATGATAGAAACATGCATAACCGCCAAACCATTCATATGATCAATAAGCCAAGAAACTCACTCGCACGACCATGGTCATTGTCCAAATCCTGAACAACATATAGTGTTATTCTTCCAAACCTTCCTCATCCCAATACAATAGCGCAAATCTCAGGTCTGGAAACCTCATCTCAGCCAATACAAGCAGCCCCACTAACAAGTGCCAACAATAACTATATGGATCCCCACGCAACCCGATTCCATGTACCAACAATTAATAATTCAGACATGACAGATAACAGTAAGAAAACTAAATAAAAATACTATTATAGATTTTTACTATGAACTATTTTCAATAAGGTGAAAGCAAAATACACAAAATAGGAATAAAGAGTCATATTTCATCACTGTACGGTTGCGGCGTGCAACTCAATCCCATCACATCAATCCATATAGGGTATCCATCAAACCATAATACACGGGCTCACTAATCACAAGTGCATCAATATCAAGCACAACCGAGTGCACAAAAATATAAATGTGGGAAAAATTATTAGGAACAAAAAATATTGAGAAAGACAAGCATAACTATGGTGCAATAAGCAAAGCAACATCATGAAGGTCACCTTGCATATAATGCCATGAGTCCTAAATTGAATCATAATATGCGTGCGAAGAATCATGTAACCCTCACATCCCGCCATAGTATTTAAAAGAGAAATATATAACATAAACCAAAGCGCGAATAACATCCATTTCTCTTAATGATATACATATAGTAACAACTGTACAAGAACAAACAGGTCTGATCCGATATAGAATACACATTCTCATTAGGCTCAAAAGCAATCCCCCAAACCAATTTCCAATCATCCCCCAAACATGCAATTAATCTTCCAAAAATCCATAGCAACCTTTCCATAACACCTACTATCCATCATCCAATCCTCGACATTTCTTCACAACTCGCAATCAAGGAATAGTCTGCCAACGAGAACATCCAGTCTCTGAGCCTCACGAATACCATAATCTTTATATCCAATCTCAACACTGCTACTCAAATGGCTGACACGTAACTCATACCCCCTCACCTTGCGAAAAAAATACTCATAATTCAAAACACAATGTACCTGCCAACAGGCGAACTCTCCTCTGGTGGGAACATATAGTGCCAGCAAGACCTTAAACACCCTAAATCGACCGTGTCATCAAGAACTCATATCCTTCCCTCCAAAACTATCTGCATCCTTATATATGCAACCTTTCAACCCCACACGACACCTCGCCTCTAACATGCTAACTCGCAACACTACGAAAGTCTCATAGTCAACTCTGAACCATAAACAAATTGAACACCTCATCACCCGAGAATCTTTCATTTAACTCAATCTAGGAGAACACCACCACACGCAATATAGCTTCTATACCTGTAGAAAATATCAACTCTGACCATGGTCATAACCATGAGTAATTCTCTGAAACTTGGCAACATATAATCGAGTAATCAAAACCAATTGCCTCTAACTCAATTGAGCCACACAGACTGCTAACCCGAAAGTAACTCAATCCGATATGATCGCCTTGAGGGAACTTCCTGGGAACCCGAAGCCATTTCTTGTATCACTCCAATATTGACATGTAGACCTTTCTTGACAAGGAAATACCATATATCTGATTACCATTCGCTATCGTTTTCAAGCCCACTCGTATACAAATTCTAAAGTCCTTAAAGGCTACATAAAACTTGGAACTCGCCAGAACCTTCTCGATAACCACTCATCTTACTCTGATCTTCAATACACAGCTAATACGTGTCGAGAAACTTGTGCTTCACCAGCATATGACCATTTGAAGTAATAACCAAACAATCCCTTGGTCCGAAAACTAATATGGCCCATGATCCTACAATTTGATCATCATTAGCGGACTCCACCACTTAGCTCGAAGCCATAGATCACCTCATTGGAACCTTAAAGTACCATATCTTCACAGCATGCCCTGATACCGCATGATTATTTAGCTGAATACTTCAAAAACTCATGCAATACTGGTCATAGAACACCCCGAAGACTCTGCCAAGAGCTTACCCATCATTGAAATAGTCAAACAACTTCCCCAAATGCTCTGAAATGATTATATATGCACTCCATGGAATGGAAACCTCACATGAGACACACGATCCAAACTCATCATGCAGGAAATGGACTACCGGTTATACTCAAATAGACACATTGCCATGAATACACCTTAGTCACAATAACCATGCCACAACCAATCTTACCAAATATGTGATTACCAACCAGACATATGAACATGCCTCATACCATAAATGAATGACTAGAAGATTTAACAATGCATCTGCTTCTGAGGCTAGACAACACATTATAATCTATCTGCAGTATCACTGATCGTCATCACATAACGAATACTGAGTGCACAACACCACATATGAGCGATTGGGAGGAGTCAAAGTCATAGATTTCAAGCAAAAACAAGGTCGCACGATAATGAGAGAAGAAAGGGAATTTTTTCCTAAATACCATATAGCCTCCCGAAGATAGGTATGGACGTCATCGTACCGATCCGCATGACTCTACTAGACACTTGCTCATGACTCGTAGAACCTACAAACCTAGTGCTCTGATATCACCTTGTCACGACCCAAAAATCCCTGGTTGTGGTAGCACCTAACTCAAACTGTGTGATAGCTTATATGAGTCCACCAAACTATAAAGTACTTGGTCCTCTATGTGATAATACGTAGAATGTAGTAACTACTGAATGTAAAGAAGGCTAGAGATTTTCTACATAGAAAAATCCCACACAAGGGGATCAAAAATCACGACCTACACTTATAGGCTTTAAACTTAACTAACTTGTAATCTACCTATTACAAGCCACTTTACAATACTCCCTATTGCAAATGATTTAAACTAACTTGTGATGCACCACCACAAGCCACTTTATAACTCTCCTAGTTACAGAGGATTTAACTTATGACTATTCCTAGTCACAACATAAAGTTCTAAAGTTTATGAATTTGGTTTGTTCCTAAGACAGTGCTTCTAAGAAAGCAAATCAGGAATTACAATGTAGAACAATAAACAAGATTACAGCTCAACTATGGACATACATACAACTTGGTTAGAAATTGATCCTTAGTGGAGTTGTCTTCTTGTTCTTGACACATCAGTGACCTTGATGCAGGATGGATGATTTTTCTTCTTTTACAAAAATCACTGAATGCACAAAGAATGGTGTGTCTTGCACCAGGTTGTTTTATCACAAAAGATATCACAATAAATAGTAATGTCAACTCTTGGTGTACTTCTTCCCAGTGAGAAGTGACTGTTGCACTGTCTGCACAACCACTTTTGGGCAATCGCATTTCAGCTGGATAGTGGACTTTGTACTTATGTTAGGACACACCAACGGACCAGGTCCTGGTTGTATTCCTCTTCTGTAGTAGTTGCCAGATGGTCACTTTCTTCTGCTACGTTCCAGTTGTGCACTTGTCCTGTACTTCTGTCAGAGAACCCCAAGGGAACAGGTCCCTGTTGTGTTTCTCTTTATATTGATTTTGTATAGTCACTGACTTGTTCTTTTGTCGGAGAACTCTAAGGGACCAACGCATCGGATCCCTGTTGTGTTCCTCCATGTGGCCGTTCATCCATTTGCTGATTTTCAGACTTTGAACAGTTCACATGAGATGTGTATCCTGCTGACAAGGATTCTTCACAACAAGTTTGTTAGATCATCAAAACATAAGAAACATAAGGTTAAGTCATTAAAAACCCATCAATATCCCCATTTTTGATGATGACAAACTTAGGCATGGAAAGCATTTGTTTAGATCAGAATTAATAATTAACCACATGAGATGCCAGTAGTTCCCCCTTAATCTAAGATCTCCCTCCTCAGATTACAGGCATAGTACTCCCTCAACTTACCCCCACAACGCCTCTCCTTTTCCCCATTTTGGCATCATTAAAAAGAGCAACTAGTATGTCGAAGAGCACAAGCAGGTAATAAGCATAAAGAAGTCTAACACAGCTAGCTCATGCCACATATGTGCACACGACATGACAGAAAAGAGAAGCCAGAGGAACACAATATTGTACAAGCAACTAAAGGGAAGCTATTTCATTAATGTTTACATTGGACTGAGCAAATCAGGAGCAGTAATGGTTAAGTTCATCATGCCATCACAAAACAAAAAAACAAAAGTAAAACAGCAACCACAGGATATTTGAGCAAAAATAGATGGACACAAATAGGATCCTAGGGGACACTAAGGGAAGGAGGCTTGGAGGAAGAAACATTAATGGTTCTGAGAACCAGGTCCAGTCTAGCATTTGCAGACAGTTGTTCTTCAAGTAATTGAGCCCAAAGTCTCTCATTTTCATTTGACAGTCGTATAACCTCCTTACTTACAGAATCAGGTCCGTTAGCTGCTAGACTAAGTTGAGTTTTCAGAATGGCATTTCTAGCCCTCGACCTTCTTATTTCCTCAGAAGCTACATTTTGAGCGTTAATCAGCTGAGAAATGGTCGAGATGCTTCCACCAACTCTTTCTATACATTCACATTCTTCTAGAGTGGTCTTAGAGAAGGACTACTTGAGTGTGCCTACTTTGGGATTCCCTAAGGGGACCTTATAGAATCTGAACACCTGAGTTAGGAGAAAGCCACAAGGTAATCCATGATTTCCACCCTTAAAATTCGCCACCTTCTGCATATGATCAATCATGATGGTTGGCAAATTGATTGGAATAAACTCGTCAAGTGCTTCCATTACAACCATGTCCGATCTTGTAGTAATAGAGCGCCTCTCAGAACGGGGTAAGAGCACTTTATTGACCATTTCAAAGAGAAGTTGGTACTCAGGAAGCAATACCTTCTTATGCACTTGTTCCCCCTGTTGAATAGCTTGTTCTTTCATGATGGCTCCCCGAAAGTTTACTCCACAAACACCCTTAACTGAGTTCATACCTTCACACAGAATTCTGAGAACCTTTACCAATGTTGAAGCGTCAAGTACAATGTATGCTCCATTTACAAGCGCACAGATGTGATCCCCCTCAACAGTGAAAAGAGATGCGTAAAAAGTTTGTACTGCATTTTCGTACACCAAAGGCATTCTCTCTTCAAACAAGTGTTCCCATTATTGAAATTCCACAATCTCCAGAATTTGTCTCATGCCTGTCATCTCCGAAATTGCTGGATCAAATGTTCGTCCCCACAACACTTTTTGAGTTCTTAATCTCTGCTGCCAAAGACCACCATAGTAGGTCATAGACCTTATTGGACCAGGTTCCTTCACAGTTTCCCTTTTTTGTTTGCTACACCCTTCAGCAGACTTTACTTTCTAGCTTGCTATTCCCACAGTATTGTCTTCAGACACTGCTAGCTCAGTTTGACTTCGTTTAGACTTGTTGTTGTACTTCACAGATGACCCTTTCTATTTCTCAATAGTTTCAGTGAATGCCTTTTCCATAGACTGTTGAGCTGTCACAAATTGTTGTACTGAGGTATCAGGTTCCTTGGAAGCATCTTTGTCTACTTGATTTACTGACCCACTCTTGATGAAATCCTTTGGATTCATTTTTCTCCTTTTTCTTGGCTTGACACTTCTCTTATTTTTCTGAAACGAGGACTCAAAGCTCTCTTGCTATAGTGACCTGATAGTGAGTGATTTGGAGAAAGACTCTAAGAGCTTGGAGTGAATGAGAGGTATAGGAGTAAGCTTGCATGGAAGAGAAACAGGTTCATCAGAAGGCTTTTCTGGGAATATCTCATGAGCCAAGGACTCTAAGAGTTCTGTAGTTCTTGCATTTTCTAGAAGTGAAATATCTTCCTCCTGATACTCAGACGAGAGATAAGCTCTTTCATTCATTAGGCTTTCAGCAGCTATAGCCATGATATTGTGAGCTGCTTCTTTTTCAGGTGACTCCTTGAGAGTCACTGAGTCCAACATGGAGGAGTTTATATATTGGTCAGGATCATCCTTATGGGCTTATGAAGCCTGAAGAGTAAAACCTTATGTATGTTCTTTGAGGAGATCATAGGATTGACTGGACATAGGGTTCTCAAAATAATGGTATACAGGGTTTACCAGAAATGGGAAAACAGTAGGAGTGAAAAAGAAAACAGGAGTGGGTAAAGTGGTAGAATGCGTGAAATAGTGACTCTCTAGGGTTGATTTCAAGGAAAGCGATGAAGTGGGAGCGGTGCTAGAAGTGGTAGACTAAGACGATTGTTCGATCGCCATTAGATAAGCACTTGGCAGACGAGTAGATAAAGAAAGAGAGAGATGAAGAGAAAATCCTAGCTATGCGACAAAGATGAAGGTTCATGACTTGTCGTGGGAGGGAAGAGAAGTTTTATTGGAAGAGGGGCTAATGATGAGTGGAGAAGTAACAAGTTCTGAATAGTCCTAAAACGGCGGTAGGTTTGTGGGGAAGTGTTACCGTGCAGAGGAGATGAAAGGACTTGACGGACAAGACATAACACACAGACATTTGAAAAGTTGGATGATGTGGCTGCTGAATTATAGAACATTTATGTTTTTCTGTTTAGAAACGACATGCAAAATTAAGCACATTACTACTAACCTGAGATACAAGAACCTGATGCTAGAGCACTCTTTTGAACAAGGTTTTAGCAGTTCCCCTCTTGCAGCTCATAACTGTACCTTTAGCTTATATGATCGTCATGCGTGTTTACCTACAACGATATTGATGTGAGTTAAGCTTGGTCAGAAAACACTTTAGCTACTTTTACCTGAAAGTGACTAACATAGACGACAGATGGAGAATCAAGTTCTTTATTAGATTCTTGTGAGCTCGTCTTCACCTCAATTTATCGAAAATATTCTTTACTTGAGGCTTTTATGCAAATATCTGGAGTTTGATATTCTATTTTGCAATGCTTTCCACAAATAGATCCCTTCTTCATATTGACCCTCAAAAGAGGATCTTACCTTTCAATGTGTTTGCAATTTCTCTCCAACTATTGATGAGGTCATTTCGTTTTGCTTCCTTGTCTCCCAGAAGATAAGGCATGAATCATCACAGGTGCACTTTGGTTTTCCAATTTGAGATAGAAGTTGGTTCAAGAGAGAAATATGGAGGTTAATTTGATTTTCCCACACTTTGTGTACTGCTTCTTGTGTAATGCCATGAGCTGCATCTTTACTTCTTCCTTCAGCTTCAATGGTAGCAAGTAGCGTACCAGGTTCTTTGTAAGGCATGGAGAATCATGTTGCGTTATCTTTAGCCAGTCTCCTTTATCTTGCTCACTTTATCATCCTCCTGATTTAAAGCCTCAGATATTTCCCAGAGATAGGATTGGTTCATCATATTAATCCTCACGGTTTCTTTCTTGACAAGGGGGTGTGTCTTGTGGAATATCCCATGAGCATCTCCTGCCATTTAGTGCTTCCTTTGTTGGAGACCTTTTGACCTTGTTTAGTGGATTATTCCCCCGAAGCATTCCTTTACTCGTCTATTTGCATTTTGCTTCCCAAGCTGATCCTTCATGTTGTTAGGAGCAAGGCATTTTCTTCCAATTGGCAATTCCTGGTGAGTTTTGGTTTAGGAAGGACCTGGTTCGACACCTGTTCTCAAGAAGAGAGCAATGTTCATTCTTTTTGCTCAGAATTTTTGGTGATTCCATAGGCGATGAGCACTATCCATGCATCATTTTCCAGTTCCATCTTTTCCTACTCGAGTGCCAAAGGAACCTTTCTGCCTTTTCATTTACTGAGAATATAACCTTTACTTTATTCACAAGGATACATTCCCTTCCTACAGGGCTTTTAGTGAGAAGCATTTCATGATGTTTTCAGCTGCGTGCTCTAGGCATTCACCGTTCGTAGTCCATCGCAGTCTGTTTGCTTTCACTGCTCCCTACACATGCACATCAAGGGTTAGATTTAGGAACCCAAACTAGTTTGGGTCCCTTGTTACTATAAAAGGTATGAATGAGGGATCTCCTAGTCCACGCAGGCAGTATCCGCTTTTTGCGTGTGGTACCTGGTCCGTTGCTAGTAGTCACTCTATCAGTGAACGCTTTGTTCTTTTGAGCAGACTGAACTGTGGCCTGACAATTTTCTTTAAAATGCCCATTGTTTCCGTAGTGAGTACATAGCCAGTTATCAGATACAGTGACATACTTGCTGTGCGGGTTGTAGGGAGTTTTCTCCCTTTGGAACCTGATGCCCTGCTTGTTCCCACTATTGTTGAGATACATGGCGATAACAACATCTGAGGACCAGGTCCACTTCAAGGATTTCTCAAGATCATTTCTTACTTTCTCCAACTCAGTTTGGAGTTGCTGATTCCTCTCTAGTTCACTGCAGAGACTAGTTTTTACAGTAGTTAACTCTTTTTCCAGCAAGATGTGCGACTCACTGGCTACTTCCTTCCCTTTCACAAGATTTATATTCTTGTGTTCTCTATTGAGTCCCTCAATGGTTTCCTCTAGATCAGCGCATATCACTAGAAGGTCATCCCTTTCCTTTTCAGTAGAGGAAATTTTTTCTTCTAAAGTATGTTTCTTATTGTTAAGACCTTCTATTGTTTCATTTAGATCAACAACTACTACCATCAGATCATCTCTCTTATTTTTCACACTAGTTATTTTTTCATTCAGGGCCTCCCTATCTAGTTTAAGATTAGCTATGGTCTCATTTAAGTCCACTATACAAACCACTAGATCATCTCTAGATTGTTCGGCCTCTCCTAGTTCTATGGTCAGGGTCTCCTTATCATTTACAAGGTTGTAATAAGCATCAATTAAGACATTTGATAAAGACCTTAGTTTCTTAGAAGAATAGGATTTCAGATTTCTCTGAACATCCCTGAAGTTTACCTCATCGTCTTCATCTTCTTCATCATCATCATATGACTGAGCCATTAGCGCGAACAGTGAATCGTACTTTGTTGCTTCAGTTTCCAGTACTATCATGGAACTATTTTCTACATCTGATTCCCTTTCGGATTCACTTGAGGAATCTCCCCAAGCAGCAAGAGCCTGTTTAACGATATTGTCTGCAACACTTTTTCGATTGAATCTTTTCTCTGGAACCAGGTTTCTTTCTCCTGCTTTGTCAGGATTTTGCTTGTACTGCTCTTGTTTCGCAAATGAGCAGTCTTTGATGAAATGCCCTGACTTTCCACATCCATGACAGAGATCGTTGTTCCTTGTTTTACTTGAACTGCCCCACTTTGGTATGTCACCATTTCTTCGAACCATTTTTTGAAATCTCTTAGTAAGATAGGCCATGTCACTATCTTCATCGCTTGAATCACTCCTTTCAGCTTTAAGCACCAGGTTCTTTTCCTTCTTAGGCTCTCTTCTTTCACTGTCTTTCTTTCTTTTCATCTCGTAAGTTTTCAGATTACCAATCAACTCATCCATGGTCAGAATCTGTAGATCTTTAGCTTCAGTGATGGCATTTACCTTGCTTTCCCAAGAACCAGGTAGAACACTGAGAATTTTCCTTACAAGCTTGTTTCTCGGGATGACATCTCCAAGTGAGTGAAGTTCATTTATAATGGAGGTGAATCTGGTGTGCATATCTTGTATGGACTCATCATCCTTCATCCTGAAGAGCTTGTATTCAGTGGTGAGCATGTCGATCTTGGATTGTTTGACTTGAGTGGTTCCTTTGTGTGCAGTTTGCAAGGATTCCCATATTTCTTTGGCAGTATCACAAGCTGATACTTTGTTGTACTCATCAGGTCCTATGCCACACATCAAGATTTTCTTGGCACAATAGTTCTTTTCTACAACTTTTCTGTCAGTATTGTTGTACTCTCTTCTCCCTTTTGGCACCAATGATCCTGTTTCTTCAAATTTTTTTCATGGGAACATGTGGACCATTACAAATGATGTCCCACAGCTCTGAATCTTCTGCCATAATAAAATCATGCATCCTGGTCTTCCACCATCCGTAGTATTGACCATTGAATCTGGGAGATCTATAGGTTGATTGTCCTTCTTTAAAGCTTGGTGGAGCAGCCATTGAGGATTCCTCCTAGGTGTTAGCCTGATAGGAGAAACCTGCTCTGATACCAATTGATAGCTTTTATGAGTCCACCAAACTATAGAGTACCTGGTCCTCTATGTGATAATAGTCAGTCTAGACCTTGTCCTTGGTTCTATCAGTTATGGAGTCTTCCTCTGGGTAGAATGGAGTAACTACTGAATGTAAAGAAGGCCAAATATTTTCTATGTGGAAAAATCCCACACAAGGGGATCAAAAAACCACGACCTACACATGTAGGCTTTAAACTCAACTAACTTGTAATCTACCTATTACAAGCCACTTTATAATACTCCCTATTGCAAATGATTTAAACTAACTTATGATGCACCACCACAAGCCACTATATAACTCTCCCAGTTATAGAGGATTTAACTTATGACTATTCCTAGTCACAACATAAACTTCTAAAGTTTACGAATTTGGTTTGTTCCTAAGACAGTGCTTCTAAGAAAGCAAATTAGGAATTACAATGTAGAACAATAAACAAGATTACAAATCAACTATGGACATACATACAACTTGGTTAGAAACTGATCCTTATTGGAGTTGTCTTCTTGTTCTTGACACACCAGTGACCCTGATGCAGGATGAATGCCTTTTCTTCTTTTACAAAAATCACTGAATGCACAAAGAATGGTGTGTCTTGCACCAGGTTGTTTTATCACAAAAGATATCACAATAGATAGTGATGTCAACTCTTGGTGTACTTCTTCCCAGTGAGAAGTGATTACTGCACTGTCTGCATAGCCACTTTTGGGCAGTTGCGTTCCAGCTGGATAATGGACTTTGTACTTCTGTCAGGACACACCAGCGGACCAGGTCCTGGTTATGTTCCTCTTCGATAGTAGTTTCCAGATGGTCACTTTCTTCTGCTACGTTCTAGTTGTGCACTTGTCCTGTACTTCTGTCAAAGAACCCCAAGGGAACAAGTCCTTGTTGTGTTTCTATTTATATTGATTTCATAGTCACTGACTTGTTCTTTTGTCGGAGAACTCTAAGGGACCAACGCATCAGGTCCCTGTTGTGTTCCTCCCTATGGTCATTCATCCATTTGCTGATTTTCAGACTTTGAACAGTTTACATGAGATATGTATCCTGCTGACAAGGTTCAATATCTGATTCTTTACAACAAGTTTTTCAGATCATCGAAATATAAGAAGCATAAGGTTAAGTCATTAAAAACCCATCAGTAAGCCAACTAACAAACAATATAACTCAACATAGATTATAAAAAAATAAAGAATAGATAACTGAACATTTATAATTACCCAAGACCTGATAGTACGACTCATGAGCTTCTAAGACTTGAAATTTACAAAGTTGCTACAAATAAATATACGCTCTATTTGAATGAAAAATAAACAGAATAGTAAAATCTAAACTACCAAGGATAAGAGGCAGTTATACCGGGAATGTACGAATATCTTCTGCATCAGCACCCGACATCACCAGCAGCTCCGCTCCAGAAATATGTACACATCGTACAGAGGTGTAGTATCAGTACAACCAACCCCATGTATTGATAAGTATTTTGTCTAACCTCGTCGAAGTAGTAACGAGGCTTTTAGTTAAAAAATGCTTATTGTTGTAACATGTACATTAGATTAACAGTAAAAGCAGTTCAAAGCATAAAAGATAAAAGTACCATATATAACTATGCGAGACATTCAACAATTACTAAAAGGAATCATAGTAGAAGATTTACAGTCTTTCCTGGTATGATAAGTATATCCAAGATATCAAGTCAATGGCATAGTAACACCCTCCGTGCTTCTATCTCTACCTCACCATATATAAAATAATTTTTGTGACAAATCATTTAGTAAGACAACACCCTTCGTGCGTTCAACTCATCCTCCCAAATGTACGAGTAACAGAACCAACCAGATGACAGAAATATCGATAACAAGAATTATAAAGTAGGAAATACGCAAGTAAAAACAACGAACAAGGATACACATGTGGGCGGAGTAAAAAACTAAGCGGAAAGAACGTGAATAATAACAACAATTAGAAAACAAGGAATATCAACTTCAATTAACTAGCATATTGGAGGCCCAAGTACAAATATAACAAATAAGAAGGAAACACACAATCTTTACAAATTGATAAATATGAGCATAAATGGCTAGCATGGTGGAAGGCTTATACTAAAGTGCAACAGAATAGATACGACATGAGCATAATTATAAAAGCAAGAAATAAACATGGTATTTACAAGTTAAGCGAGTAAAAGGTATGAGCAACATAACAACAATTGAGATATAGATCAATGACAGGACAATAGCAACAGGTCACATCAGATCTATAACAATAATAGTTCAAGGTAAAGACATGAACGTATACACGGAAAACTAATATCAAACATAATGCATGTCCATCATCCTCGCCTGTGCGAAAATACCCATCGTGCCATGACCTTACGATAACATACAAGCATAACAATATAAATGAAATGGCATGGCATCACCCTTCGTGCTTTTACTCTCAAATGATATGGCACGGCATAACCCTTCGTGCTTTTATTCTCAAATGATATGGCATGGCATTACCCTTCGTGCTTTTACTCTCAATAATGTGGCATGACATCACCCTTCGTGCTTTACACTCTTCCTCACGTGATAATGTATATAAAATGGCACGGCATCACCCTTCGTGCTTTACACTCTTCCTCACATGAAAATATATATAAAATGGCACGGCATCACCCTTCGTGATTTACACTCTTCCTCACATGATAATATATAAAAAATGACACGACATCAACCTTCGTGCTTTACACTCTTCCTTACCAAGCATATGAATATCAATAAAATGACAAGGCAAGAAGTATGAATAACATCGAGGGGAGTGTTTTAACGGATATTCCAAACTAATTCCAAATCACAACTTTCCAAGTCAACAATGATTCAACAACCTTTAAGAACCGTATTATTCAAATACTTCCACAAATCTCGCAAATGATCCATTACACAAGTATAGAGTCCAGTATTTCAAGAATATCGGCCATAGTAATGTAATAGTGATTTCACATAGAGATGATCGAATTAGACACATCAATGTGTTCTCAGAATTTTTGTCAAGTTTGATCAAATTATAATAAGCTAAGTCTTGATTTCTATCATCTAATATTATGTTCTTAGCATTTAAGAGTCAAGTAAGGCATGAAGCAGGAAGGTCACGAAGTTCTACAAACACAAATGTAACATAATCTACCCCGAGCATAATTAACTCCGTCACACATATATACGCTTGTCACCTCATATATGTATCACCCCCGCATGTAGCAAACAATTTCAAATAAGAGGAAAAATTTCCTCAACAAAGTTAGGCAAGACACTTATCTCGAACAAGCCAATTACATACCGAGCAAGCCAAACGATGCTCCAAAAATGTCATCACGCGCGTAGTGACATTTGAATGGCTCAAAACTAGCCAAAAGCATCTCAAACACATCAAATAAAGCCCAAGGAAACAATTCCAAATGATAAAGATCGAATCCTAAATCAAATCCCAAATCCGGCCAAAAATCACACCCGAGCCCACACCTCGGAACCCGACAAAACTCTTAAAATCCGACAACCCATTCAATTATGAGTCCAACCATACTAGTTTCACTCAATTCTGACTCCAAATCGATGTTCAAAACTCAAAATTTATATTATGAAACTTTAGGCCAAAACCCCCAATTTCCTCTTTAAAATTTATCAACCAAAAGCTAAAATCGAAGATAGATTCATGGAGTTTAACTAAAATCGAGTAGAAAACACTTACCTCAATTCATAAAGTAAAAATTACCTCAAAAATTGCCCAATTCCGAGCTCCCCAACTCAAAATATGTTAAGTGAGCAAAACCCTCATTTTAACACTGTTCTGCCTCGTTTCTTGTTTCAAATGATCTCGAAACTCATTTTTGATAACTCCATTGGATTTCTTGTGAAATTATAGTCAAGTTAGGCTCTTGAATCACTTCATTTGACCTTATATTGAAGGAGATATGTTGGTTTCAATAGTTGGAAATAGAGCAGATTTTTAAATACGATGTCAGTGGCAATTTCGTAATTAATCTGAAAAATTTGGCAACCCAATTCTTAGTAAAATGACCATAAACTCCTCATACGATATCCAAATTCGACGTTTCTTTTTGCTATAGTTCCGTAATTACGATAAGGATCTAATGCTTCAATAAAAATAGAAATTGGAGCTCATTTGATTAATGTAGTACCATTTATGCTTGAAAAAATAACGTCGAAACATAAAAAAAGAGCTCAACACAACTCAAATATATCCGAAACTCACCCGAGCCCCTCGGGACCACGTCCAAACGTACCAAAAAGTCTCATAACATAACACGAACTTATTCAAGGCCTCACAACACATATAACAACATCGAAACGACGAATCACACCTCAATCCAAAAATCAATGAACTTAAAACTTCAAACTTACACAACTGATGCCGAAACCTATCAAATCACGTCTAATTGCCCTTAAATTTTGCACACATTTCACATTTGACATTACGGGTCTGCTCCAACTTCCGTAGCTGAAATCCGATCCTGATATCAAAAAGTCCAAACTACTCTCTTCAAATTTAAAGCTCCCTAGTTGAGAATCATTCTTCCAAGTTAGTCCCGAATAACCTGAAAATCAAAACCGACGATTCACATAAGTCAAAATACATCATACGTAGCTACTCACGACCATAAACAACCGATCGAAGTGCAGATGCTCAAAACGACCAGTAGGGTCGTTACAATTAGATAGGATTAGAACGACGAAATCAAGGGCGTGAAGAGGTAGATGAACCAAAGGACCAAGAAATTGGACATATAATAGTTTATGGTTCCGATTCAAGAAATGCCAGAAACCAAGAACCTCAAGTTGACATAGAAGATCTTACAAAAATGATGCAAAAACTTGTGATGTACCTTTTCTTATTTTTTATTATTGTTGTAAACTTTTAATTTGCAAGTTCAAAAATAAGAAAATCAAAATAGAACTTGTAAATTAATTTGAAGTATTATTGTGCAATAAAAATATGAAATGAAAGCCTTTGAAGTTTGATCCTTACATATTGGTCTTATTAAATAGTTGTATGTAGCCACTTAATTTCGATTTTCAAATTTAACACTTTAAATTTAAAAGTTTAATTTTATGTCTTAAAATACTTATTTTATTATTTAGAAGTTTGCAAACACTTAAGTATCAATTACATTGAATAAGAAAACACAATAAACAAAAATATATATATAAACTCGACTCGGTTCGAACCGGATAAGCTCAAACATGGATGGGCCCAATAGATTCCGAATTTTCCCAGTCGATTACTAGCCCGGAACCCCATCCCACTAACCAGTCGGACCCACTGTCCGTACGTGCTATTTTTTTCGTGACCAGCTCGGTCCAGCCTGTCCGATAAACACATATAACATGAATTGTATGATAATTGTATTTGAATTGTATCAAATACATCAATGCCTAAAATATAATTGTATCTAACTTGTACCTAGCACATTAGTACCCAGAAGCATACCTGATACAATACTAATAAATTAATATACAATTATCATATATTTGTGATACAAACTGTGAAATTGGTCACGAACTTACCAGTATTTTAAAAGGCGTGGGTGTAAATTGAAGCATTTTACATATGCCTCAGCGAGGCATAAGCCCCGAGTCAGCGGGGCGTAAGCCCCATAGGTGTTTAATTTTTAATATTTTATAAAATAATATAATGATAGTTAATATTTATAAACAGGTAAAATTGCATAAAATTTGAAGAAAATATATATATATATATATATATATATATATATTCAAAACAATCTATTATACGCTACTTAGAAGCACAAGTAACTTGAGTCGAAAAGAATAAAGATTTCTACATGGAGGAAGAAAAAGGATGACTAATGTACTTGCAATTTGAACTTTGAACTTCCTGCTATGAAGGAGAATGAAGTTCTCTTTGTATTTGTAAAAAAACAAAAATTGAATATTCATTCTTTTGGGAGATATTAGCAGACTAACAAACAAAATAAAGAATTGGAAAAGACCATGAATTAGGACTCAATCAATTAAAAAGGTATTGACTTTTAAATTTAATACATTTCAGTTTCTTTTTAAAACTTTTGAGAATTTGGGCATTATATAAAGGACTTATCTAATAAATTTTGTTTTAATTTTGAGAAAGTCTTTGGGGCTTACGCCTCACTAAAAAAATGCGCCTCAAATACTCGGGCGTATGCCCCGATTGCTGGGCGTACACTCTTGAGACTTTCTCCCCACACCATCACCTCGGGACGTTTTTGGTGTGCCTCGCCCCAGGGCTTGCCCCGGGGCTTGCCCCTGGGCTCGGCCTGAAAACGCCTTTTAAAATACTGAAACTTACAACTGATCGTAATAATATACAATTATCATACATTTATAGTACAATTCTTGCAATAGTTATGATACAAATACAATTATAATACAATCGCAATGCATTTCTGAAAAATTCTGATACAATTATGATCTTAATCTTCTTCAAGTTTTAATCACTACACTAAAAATTGTAATATAACATCATATTATAATTGTACTAACGCGCCTCAAACACTCGGGCGTACGCCCCGATTGCTGGGCATACACTCTTGAGACTTTCTCCCCACACCGTCGCCTCGGGACATTTTTGGTGCGCCTTGCCCCGGGGCTCGGCCTGAAAACGCCTTTTAAAATACTAGAACTTACAACTGATCGTAATAATATAAAATAAATATACAATTTATAGTACAATTCTTGCAATAATTATGATACAAATACAATTATAATACAATCGCAATGCATTTCTGAAAAATTCTGATACAATTATGATCTTAATCTTCTTCAAGTTTTAATCACTTCACTAAAAATTGTAATATAACATCATATTATAATTGTATTAATATTGTATCAAGTATTGTTTTTGGTATTGATGTATCATATACAAGTCACATACAATTCTGATACAATTGTTATATAATTCTAAAACAAACCTGATACAATTATCATATAATTTAAATTTTTTACCTACCAGTGAAGAGCATCTGCAAATGGAAGTTCACACCCGTAAGATTTTAGTGAAGAGATAGCAATTTGGGAAGATTTCTATAAAAAAAATCATATAAAGCAAGAATGTAGAGTTGAACGAGTTATATAAGAAGAGGGATGCATTTGAATTTTGTTAATGTATAAAATATATATCAAGTGGACCACTTCAACAGAAAATAAATGCTAGGATAAAAGGAATAATTCATCATCTTACAATTACTTTAGAGGATTTAGACTTTTAGAAAGCTGAAGCTGAATGATGCGGAGAATTGGGTGGGTGGGTGGGGGTTACAGTTTAATCTTTAAATTTAAGAAATCTTTCTTTTATCATGATTTTGTATACAAATAGTAAATATAAATACACAATGTAATTTTTAAGGAATATAAAGAAAAGTGCTAAATAGATTTCTAATATGGAATAGTATAGCTAGGTAAAATTCCATAAAAAATCGACTTGCAGTAATTGGATTTGGGCTGGACGACAAAGTCGGATCCAAGACATAGCAGAGTAGAAAGCCCAATATATATTGGGCCGAACTATCACATTATAGCCTTGCCCCCTTCCCCGAAACCCTACTATAAAGTTTCTAGGGCTTTAACACATTCCACTCTCTGATACAACAGCAGCAGGAAAGACTCCTCCCGTAAGGCGTAAGGTGAGCGGCTCCCTCCTTCTATCTGTATATACAAACACAAAAATACTGCGAAATGCATTGTTCTAACTGTTAAATTTGTGCAGCAGGTGAAGAAAAAATGGACGCAGGTGTAGTAGCCGCCCCAGTAGACGCAACCGCAGAGAATAAGATTCACAGCGATGTTATGCTTTTCAATCGCTGGACCTACGACGATGTCCAGGTACCTAAATAAAGCTCATTTTCCTCACAGCGACATGTCTATATCTGCTAATAACTCTTTCCTTTGCACGTTTTATTTCATTGTATTTGCACAGGGAAAATTACAGCTTGTAGCACCTGAATATCTAAATTTTGAAATTTGAAAAGTCACCTAGATCCAAGCTGAATGTACTTTTTGTCTTCTTATCATACACGGAAAATTGCTGCTTATAGAGCTTGAGTACCAAAACTTTGAAATTTGAAGAATAAACTAATCTAGCTTGATAATTTGTTACATTGACTTTCCATAAACGGAAAACAGAAAACTGATTTTTCAACTTATAGGGCCAGGATAAAAAAAGACTTGCAGTAGGATAGTAATCTCCCAGATGCAGCAACAAACAACTAGACTTGAATCCCAAGCAAGTTGGGCTGGCTATATGAACTCTCGCTATCTAAGTTGCTCCACATTTTATATCTAGCAGGACTAAGAGATTCCTAAGGATCATTGGACTTATAGTGAACTTACTAACATGACTAAGACTTGACTTTAGCAAATTGGTATCTTCTAATAGATTTTATCTTCCACTGCCATATTTTCACTAGTTTGCATTGAATCCAAGAGATTATAGGACTTTTGAGACTACTTCTATGTGATTTTAAGTTTACATGTTCCTTTTAGAATGTTGCACTCCTATAGACTGGGGCCAGATAGCCAAATAAGCTAATTCGGTGGGGAGAGGTATTAGGAGGGCAAATATTATGGGCTATATTTTTTAGCTGGTTATTCCCTGAAATAGAAGGAAAAGCTGTTGCTACTCAGTAAAAGTGTAATTCTTTCTCAATAACATTCTGGAGTGGAGAACATTGGGTTTAATGCAGACTCTGGAGAGAGCTAGAGAGGGTGAGAAAATTAAGTGGGCTAACTAAATACTAAGGTGATTGTTACTTCTGTTTCTGCCTTTTTTAATTGAGTATTATTCTTAAGTTCCTCTATTAGCGAGGCTGAAGCTTATCTTAAATGCAATTTGAAAGATTTTTCCTTAACTATGATCTCACTTTTTGGTGAAGATCAATGACATCTCTGTTGAGGATTACATCACAGCAACTGCTTCCAAGCATCCAGTTTATATGCCACACACAGCTGGTAGATACCAGGCTAAGCGTTTCAGGAAGGCCCAGTGCCCAATTGTTGAGAGGCTCACCAACTCTCTTATGATGCATGGACGGAACAACGGAAAGAAGCTAATGGCTGTCCGCATCATCAAACATGCAATGGAGATCATTCATTTGTTGACTGACCAGAACCCAATTCAAGTCATTGTTGATGCCGTCATTAACAGGTGCACACTGATGATTGGCGCTTAATTCATTCACATATTCTTCAATCTTTTATTTTTGTTTTATTTTAAATGGGGTTAACAGTGGGCCCATTGTCAAATGCTTCAGTATTTTCAGATATTGGTTTGGCCGTTCTATATTTACAAATACTGAAATTTGAGTATCCCAAATGCTGCTGGATGATTTTAAATACTAGTTTGAGGAGTATCTCAAATAAAATAATGAATTTACTCACAAATCTTCAACTTTCTTAAACATCTTTTCTAGGTGTAGTTCGTGTCTTAAATACAACTTCAACTTTCGAATACTCTTTTTAAACTTCAACTTTAAATACTTTTTTTTTCCAACTTCAACCAAATATTGTTCAAATACCCTACTGATACATCTGTCTCACTGATAGCTTTGTCTTCTCCATTTGATCATATTAGTGGGCCAAGGGAAGATGCAACTCGTATTGGTTCAGCTGGTGTTGTGAGGCGTCAGGCTGTTGATATTTCTCCACTTCGCCGTGTTAACCAGGCCATTTATTTGTTGACAACTGGTGCACGTGAGAGTGCTTTCAGGAACATCAAGACCATAGCTGAGTGCCTTGCAGATGAACTCATCAATGCTGCCAAGGGTTCTTCAAATAGGTAAAAGGCTTGAGATTTTGAGTGTATACTTGATTGGTTCACCTTTCTTTCCAACTCAGTTTCTTTGGATATGTACGCCTTTATTACTTACTCCTGTGAATGATTTTTGTTTCTGCAGCTATGCCATTAAGAAGAAGGATGAGATTGAAAGAGTTGCCAAGGCCAATCGTTGAGAGGTTGACATTGGAACAGAATTTACAAGGCAGTTTTGGGTTATGCTGTTTTCTCATTTCTGTTTTCGTTTAGCACTATAGTCTCGTGGAAATGAAAGTGGATCTGAGTAGCACCACAGCTATTGCATGTCGATTTTAATTTCTTAAGAGTTTTTTGCTTGTTGAAACTTGATATGCTTGGTATTGTTATAGATGTTACAATTTGAATTCCTTGGGGATCTGATTAGCAGCACCTACTATTTCTTGTGGATTTTAATTTCTCAGTATTCTCTTCTTTTAGGTAAACTGTGAAGACATGCCCAGTAGCATGTGCATTTTAATTTGGTGATAACTATCCTCAATAACCATTTGGTCATTTCTTAAGCATCTGCGTGCTATTGTTGTATGGATGCTCTTAGATGTACTCGTTGGTCCCAATAATTATGTGCGACTGAGAAAATTAATTAAAGAAATTAGGGATAATTGTAGAGACTTTTGAGGTTTTGCTTCATAACGATTACTTTACCTTTTTTATGATACTAGATTTAGGATACGCCTGCACCCTATAACAAAACCCTATAACAATGTGTATATCTTTTTAAAAGAATAAGATCTTAAAAATAAAGATTAAACAAAAATATTAACTCTTGAAAATGACCAATATTTATCATATATTATGTGTCCCCTTTTTTTGATTTAATTTCGTATTAAAATTATGTATGATTTAAATTTAAAAACACCAAAGAATAAAAAAAATATGAGCAAAATTTATTTATAGTCACTCGGGCCAAAGTTATATCTCCTGGTAGCCACAAAATGAAAATAATAATAACGGCTAGCAACTGAAAAACCTGAAAGTGCGCCAAATTTCCTAGATACCTGCTTCTTAAATGAGCAAATTCATTTTTAGCCACGTGGATGAAAGTTATGTCACCCGGTAGTCACAAAATGATCCTATACAAGTTACAACCTAAAAATAATAATAATGGCTAGCAATTGTAAAACCTGAAAGTAGGGCCCACAAAATGATCCTATACAAGTTACCGCCTAAAAATAATAATAATGACTAGCAATTGTAAAACTTGAAAGTAGGGCTGGGCATAATTTGGTAAATACCGAACTATCATATCGAAATCGAAAATTTTGGTATACGGTATTTTGGTATTTGGTTTAAGTTTTTTAAGAAATTGGTATTAGGTATGGTATTTGGTATTTTAAAATAAAATACCGAAATAACGATACCATACCGAAATATATATTACATTACACAAAACACATATTATCAGTTATAACATAAATATAAAAAATCCAAAATTTTACTTTCCGTTATTCTCAAAGTTCATCAATTAACTCTAAACAAGTAACAAGACATTTGTAATGATCAAATATTCTTTTATATACAATTTTCTTTATTTGGGTCGATAATTGCTAGTTTTGGACAAATTTTTTGTCAACAAACATTTTCAGTTTTGTATTTTTGAGTACTTTAATTAAGAAAATTAGAATGTATGGCTCTATGCACTAGTTAGTATTCAAACCGAATAAATCGAAGTTACCGAACCGAATAAACCGAAATCGAAAGGAGAAAAACCGAACCATACCGAATTTAATTAGATACGGTATTGGTATAGGATTTTAAGAAACCGAATATCGAAAATACCGAATAGAAATGTCTAAATATCATTCCGTACCGACCGACGAACACCCCTGCCTGAAAGTGCAGCAAATATCCTAGATACCTGCTTCTTAAATTGCCAAATATTATTGAGTTTGGTCATACATATAAGTACGCTTAGTTGTTGCACCTTATCACACTATCACTAACAATCTATCATTACAGGTTGCAACTCGAAAAGCAATTTTCCCAAATTGTAAAACCTATCTACTACAGTAAAAAGGCACTAAGGAAAGTAATTTAACCAAGTTGCTCGCCTAGAAGATTATTCTCGAATTGTTATGAATAGTTTGTACATTGAATACTACTTTAGATACTACATTAGATGTTATATTGGATGTCCATATTGTGAATAACTTAAAGATTAAATTTCCTACTTTATGTGTATCATCTTTACTTTTTATGCCTATAAAAGGCCATGTAATTGCAATAGAAAAATACACTAAAGTGAAAGAAGAAAACACTTATCCCTTCTTTCTATCTCTTCTTATTTACATTTTACTGCATTGCTTTTATTTTATAACACGTTATCAGCACGAAACTCTAATTTTATTCTTAACTCCCGCTAAGTTGAGCCATATTTTATTAAGGTATATATCATTATAATCATCTTATTTATGGCAGTACATATCATATGCTCACTGTTTGCAAATTACTTGTGCGCTTGGGCATCTTCAATAGTTTAAGTACATTGCAGTGATTAAATAAGTATTTCCTTCCGTGCTCAACTCTTAGAGGACCTCAAAGTCATCAAACTAGTTATGCACTAATGTCATGGACTCCCTGGATCAAAACACATCTTTAAGGCATTTTGAAGAACTGTGAGAAATGAATTGACAAGCAATAATTTTATAGTTTAATTACTTTATATTTATTGGAACATATAAATAATGTTAGTCACGTTCAATTCTATTAACACATATATATATCAATAATATAAAATGAAATGAAACAAGTATGTAATTTCTACTTTATGGCAAGAATAAAATGAAATAGTAGATTGTTAACATGATATAGCTCTATTTTCATTTCTTTCACCTTAATCGTTTTGTTTTTCATTAATTATTTATTATTATAATTATTTCTCTAACTTATTCATCTTTTATGATAGTTTTACTATGTCAAATTTATCAAAACTTGAATTTGTGGCACTTGACATCACCGGGAGGAACTATTTATCATGGGTTCTTGATGCTGAAATTCACCTTGATGCTAAAGGTCTTGGAAATACTATTATACAAGGAAATGAAGCATCAAATCAGGATAAAGCGAATGCCATGATTTTCCTTCGTCATCATCTACATGAAGGGTTAAAAACTGAATATTTAACCGTAAAGGATCCACTTGAATTATGGATTAATTTGAAGGATCGATATGATCACCTAAAACTTACGGTACTACCGAAAACTCGGTATGAGTGGATACATTTAAGGTTGCAAGACTTTAAAACCGTAAGTGAGTATAATTCTGCTATCTTTAAAGTAAGTTCTCTATTAAAATTATGTGGAGACACTATCACATATGATGACTTATTGGAAAAAATATTTTCTACTTTTCACGCTTCAAATGTGGTGCTACAACAATAATACCGAGAAAAAGGTTTTAAGAAATATTCTGAGTTAATCACATGCCTACTTGTGGCTGAGCAGAATAATACTCTATTAATGAAAAATCATGAAACCCGTCCCACTGGGTCAGCTCCATTTCCGGAAGTGAATGCTGTAGCAACATATGATAAGTTTGAAAGAAAACAAAATAATTACCGTGGTCGTGGACATGGTCGTAAACGTGGATGTGACAGGAGGCGAAACAATTATCGTCATTATGGTGGAAATAAATTGGAGAACAATAAGAGTTCTCAAATTAATCATTCAAAAGGTAAAGTTAGTATGTGTCACCGATGTGGTATGAGAGGTCATTGGGCACGCATTTGTCATACGCCAGAATATTTTGTCAAACTTTATCAAGCCTCCCTCAAGAAAAAAATAATAATGTGGAGGCACACTTGACCTTTTAGAATAATGATGATGAAGCAGGTCCCTCAAATAAATATGATTCTAAGGCACATCTTGCATATAAGATGATGATTTTTAAGGCCTAACAAATATTACTCATTTAGAAATTGGAGACTTCTTTGAGGATATTGACTAAAGAACTAATCATCTTACTGGGGAATGAAGCTATAAAAGTTGTTATTTTTATGTTTGCAACTAGTTTATTTTTCTTGAGTGTATTTTTCTAATGCATCATGTGTTGCTAGTTTCTATATTCCTAATGTATTTCTTAATGTTTTTTTTTCTGCTTGTTTTTCATATTTCTTATGATGTATTATTTGTCTTTTTTTTATGAAGAATATGAAAATTCCCCGTCTTCAGTTGGACTCAAGATTAATAAAGATGATATATGTCTTCTGGATAGTGCTACAACACACACTATTTTAAAAGATAAGAGATATTTCTCTTATTTGGTAATGAAAGAAGTGAATGTTAATACAATATCCAGTAGTACAATATTAATTGAAGGTTCTAGAAGAGTCAATTTATTACTACCAGGAGGAACAAATTTGGCTATTGATGAAGCACTATATTGTAGTAAATCTCAGAGAAACTTATTAAGTTTCAAAGATATTCACCAAAATGACTATCATATTGAGACTACAAATGATGAAAAGATTTAATATCTTTATATTACTACAATAATGTCCGGTAAGAAATATGTGCTTGAAATGTTACCTGCTCTTTCCTCCGGCTTATACTACACAAGTATTAGCGGGATTGAAACACATGCTGTAGTAAACAAGAAGTTTACTAATCAAGATAATTTTATTATTTGGCATGACCGGTTGGGCTATCCTGGTTCTAATATGATGCGTAAAATAATTGAAAATTCACATGGACATGCAATGAAGAATCAGAAGATTCTTCAATTTAAGGAATTCTCTTGTGCTGCATTTTCTCAAAGAAAATTAATTATTAGACCATCAACTATTAAAGTTAGGATGGAATCCCCTGCATTTCTGGAACGTATATAGGGTGATATATGTGTGCCCATTCACCCTCCATGTGGACCATTCAAATATTATATGGTTTTGGTAGATGCATCTACAAGATGATCACATGTGTGCTTACTATCAACTCGCAATATGGCATTTGCGAGATTGTTGGCTCAAATAATAAAGCTAAGAGCACAATTTCCAGATTATGCAATTAAGACAATTCGTCTTGATAATGTTGGTGAGTTTACATCCCAAGCCTTTAATGATTATTGTATTTCAACTGGGATAACAATTGATCATCCGGTTGCTCATGTTCATAACAAAATGGTCTAGCAGAATCATTGATCAAACGCCTCCAATTAATTGCTAGACCAATGCTTATGAGAACAAAACCTCCCATTTCAGTATGAGGTCATGCTATTTTGCACGCAGCAGCAGTTATACGGATAAGGCCCACAAGTTATCATAAAGTCTCTCCATTGCAATTGGCTTTTGGTCCGGAGCCAAATATTTCCCATCTTAGGATCTTTGGTTGTGCGATATATATTCCAATTGCTCCACTACAACGCACAAAGGTGGGTCCTCAAAGAAGGTTGGGGATATATGTTGGATATGAATCTCCTTCTATTATAAAATATCTAGAGCCGATGACTGGAGATTTATTTACGGCAAGATTTTCTGATTGTCATTTTGATGAATCAATATATCCAACATTAGGGGGAGAAAATAAGCAGTTGAAAAAGAAGATAGATTGGAATGCATTATCACTGTCTCATTTAGATCATCGAACAAATCAATGTGAACAAGAGGTTCAAAAGATTATTCGTTTACAAAATATTGCAAATCAATTGCCAGATGCATTCACTGACCTACCAAGGGTGACTAAGTCACATATTCCAGCTGCTAATCCTCCAATTCGAGTTGATATCCTGGCAGGACAATTAATTAAAGCAAATGAGTCTAAGCCATGCTTGAAACGTGGTAGACCAATCGGTTCTAAAGATAAAAATCCTCGAAGAAGAAAAGGAGCAAGTGATCAAAGTGAACATAACACAGAGGTAGTGGCTCAAGAAGATCCCCAAGACGTAACAAATGATAAGACCTTAGGGGAGGTCCAAGTACCTAAAAATAATGAAAATGAAGAAATATCAATAAGTTACGTCTCAACCGAGAAAAGATGGAACCGAAATAATATTGTTATCGATAACATTTTTGCTTATAATGTTGTTGTTGAAATAATGCCAGTAGGGTATAAATGGGTTTTTGTGCGAAAACGAAATGATAAAAATGAAGTCGTTACATATAAAGCACGACTTGTGGCACAAGGGTTTTCCTAAAAGCCTGGAATTGATTATATGGAGACATATTCTCCTGTAGTGGATACTATCACCTTCAGGTATCTCATAAACATGGCAGTGCAAGAAAAACTTGATATGCATCTAATGGATGTTGTTACAGCCTATTTATATGGATCATTAGACAACGAAATTTTTATGAAAGTACCTGAGGGATTTAAAGTGCCAGAAGCATATAAAATTTTTCGAGAAACTTGTTCAATAAAGCTTCAGAAATCTTTATACGGATTGAAACAATCAGGTCGTATGTGGTACAATCGCCTGAGTGAATACCTGTTGAAAGAAGGGTACAAGAATGATCCAATTTGTCCTTGTGTCTTTATAAAAAGGTTTGAATCTGAATTTGTTATAATTGCCGTGTATGTTAATGATTTAAATATCATTGGAACTCCTGGGGAGCTTCCAAAAACAGTAGACTGTTTGAAGAAAGAATTTGAAATGAAAGATCTTGGAAAGACAATTTTGTCTTGGTCTACAAATTGAGTATATGAAAGATGGAATATTTGTCCATCAATCAACATACACCGAAAAGATTTTAAAGCGATTCTATATGGATAAAGCACATCCATTGAGTACCCCGATGATTGTGAGATCACTTGATATAAAGAAAGATCCATTCCGACCTCATGAAAATGATGAAGAGCTTCTTGGTGCCGAAGTACCATATCTTAGTGCAATTGGGGCATTAATGTATCTTGCCAATAATTCCCGACCAGATATAGCTTTCTCAGTAAGCTTATTGGCAAGATTTAGTTCTTCGCCAACACAAAGACACTGGAATGGTATTAAACATATATTCAGATACCTCCAAGGGACCATTGATATGGGTTTATTTTATTCAAATGAATCCAAGCCATCATTGATTGGTTATGCAGATGCAGGATATTTGTCTGATCCACACAAAGGTCGATCTCAGACAGGCTATTTATTTACAAGTGGAGGTACAACCATATCATGGCGTTCGACAAAACAAACTATGGTTGCTACTTCTTCAAATCATGTAGAGATAATAGCCATTCACGAAGCAAGTCGAGAATGCGTTTGGTTCCAACAATATTGTATGAAGACAATACTGCATGCATAGCTCAATTGAAAGGAGGATATATCAAAGGAGATAGAACAAAACACATTTCACCGAAACTCTTTTTCACTCATGATCTTCAGAAGAATGGTGAAATAGATGTACAACAAGTTCGTTCAAGTGATAATTTGGCTGATCTGTTCACTAAGGCATTACTAACCTTAATATTTAAAAAGCTGATATATAAGATTGGAATGCGTCGTCTTCGAGACATTAAGTGATTTTTCATCAGGGGGAGTAACTACACGTTGCACTCTTTTCCTTAACCAAGGTTTTGTCCCACTGGTTTTTTCTGGTAAGGTTTTTAATGAGGCAACAAGCAATGCATATTATAAATAACTATGTACATCCCAATATTTTTTTTATAAGTTTTTAATGAGGCACGTTATCTTACATGGACATCCAAGGGAGAGTGTTATGAATAGTTTGTACATTGGATACTACTTTGGATACTACATTGGATGCCCATGTTGTGAATAACTTAAAGATTAAATTTTCTACTTTATGTCTATCATCTTTACTTTTTATGCCAATAAAAGGCCATGAAATTGCAATTGAAAAATACACCAAAGTGAAAGAAGAAAACATTTCTCCCTTCTTTCTATCTCTTCTTATTTATATTTTACTGTATTGCTTTTATTTTATAACACGAATAATATTATTATCTTTGTAGAAAGTATAAGAAAAGAAGTCAATCCCTTAATGGATAATTTATTTTGTTGTGATAGTTTTTGGACATATTCAAGGAGTTTGGTATGTTATTACTACGGTGTCCAAAGGAAACCGACAAACCGTACCAATTCAATAATTCGAGTCTAATCCAGAAAAAATAAAACAACTATGACTTGGTTTGGTGTTACGAAAAAAAGTGACCATAATTGGTTGTTTTGGTTTGGTTGTAACTAAAGAAAGTCAAACTGAAACCAAACCAACTCGACATTACATACATAATTTTTTTAGATATATTTAATATATAAATATACTTATTGTGATATAATTTATAAATATTTCTTAAAAGATTTCATAATTTTATATTTTGAGATATTATTTCAATGTTGGACTTAGAACTTTTGAATGTTCCAATAAGTTTTATAGTGTGACGACCCAGCTGGTCGTCTTAAGAATTAATGCCCTGATCTCCTATTAACTGCTTTCTCCAAGTTTATTTCTGCTAATTTGAATTGCCGGGATGTTCGGTTTTGAGTTTCGGAGAGTTTTGGGACACTTAGTCCCTAAATGAGAGTTTAAGTGTTGGAAAGTTGACCGTAGTCGGAATAGTGTGAAGGCGGCCTCAGAATGGAAATCTGATGGTTCCTTTAGCTTCGTTGGGTGATTTCGGGGTTAGGAGCGTGTTCGGATTGCGTTTTAGAGGCCCATAGCTAATTTAGGCTTGAAATGCCGAAAGTTGAATTTTTGAAGTTTTCGGTTCGATAGTGAGATTTTGATTCGAGGTTCGGGATGGAATTCCGGGATATGGAGTAGCTCCGTAGTATTTAATGTGACGTGTGTGCAAAATTTCGGGTCTTTCGGACGATATTTGATAGTCTTTTTGATCGAAAGTGTGTTTTTAGAGTTTTTGGAATTCTTAAGCTTGAATCCGATGAAAAGTAGGTGTTTTGATGTTGTTTTAGCGTTCCGAAGGTTGGAACAAGTTTGCATGATGTTTTAGGATTGGTTGGCAGGTTTGGTTGAGGTCCCGGGGGCCTCGGGTGTGTTTCGGATGCTCAACGGGTCATTTTGGAACTTGTAGAATTGCAGAAAAATCTGATATTTGGTTTCCTTCATCGCGTTCGCGACCTTTTCTTCGCGTAGTGTATTTTTGGTGGGTATTTAATTTGTTCTTCGTGATCGCATGACTTGGTTCGCGATTTTGGAAGCCTGTCCCTTCCTCCTTTGCGTTCACATTACCTCTTTCGCATAGTAGAGATATGGACTAATGGCCTTTTACCCTTTGCGTTCGCGTGGCCTTGTTCGCGAACACGTAAGCCCGCCCTTTTCCTTCTTCGCGATCGCGTGACCCATCTCGCGTTCGTGTAGCCCAGTTCAGGAGCCCTCAAATTTTACTCTTCGCGATCGCGGGTCTCCTTTCGCGATCGCGATGTACAAATACCTGGGTAGATTTCTTAAAATCCCAATTCGAGGGTTTAAGCCTATTTTCACATTTTCGAATTTGAAAGCTCGGGAGGGACGATTTTTGAAGACTTTTGCACCTGGGTAACTTGGGTAAGTGATCTCTACCCAACTTAGATCAATTTCCATGATTTCTAACTTAAATTTAGTCTTTAAATTTCGAATATTGGTGGAAAATTTGATAAACTTCATAGGCTGAATTATTGAGTTTTGATTGGGTTTTTGACACCGATTTGAGAGATTCTTATATGGTTAGACTCGTGAGTAAATGAGTGTCCGGAATATATAATTTTTACCCGATTCCGAGACGTGGGCCCGAGGAGCATTTTGGTCATTTTACATAATTTCGCGTTAGCTTAGAATTTAATCATAGAATCAGTTACTTAAGGTGTTATTTATATAATGCAAATGAATTTAATAGATTAGGGCCATTTGGAGTCGAGACGCATGGCAAAGACGTGGTGTCGGGTTGTTTTTGAGCTGGTTCGAGGTAAGTGGCTTGTCTAACCTTGTGTGGGGAACCTTCCCCCTAAGATATGATATTTGATAATTGAAATGCCTTGTACGTGAGGTGGCGAGTGCGTACTTGAGCTAATTGTTGAAAACCCGGTTTTACTTTAAGTATTTAAACTGAGTTCCTTTCCTTCCTATTTTATTTTACTTGCAAACTTAGCCTGTTGTTAGTTAGAAAAGCATGCTTAGTTGACTTAACTGCCTATTTGCTTAAACTGCCTTAATTGCATTACGTGAAACCTGTTAGGCTAGAATTAACTGTTTACTTGTACGAAGTTTGCATTTGATTTAATACTCTTGTGTTGCTGCTGTGTACCTTTAATTTGGGACTACGGGACCGTATCCCGGGAGATCCCCTGCACGAAATTATGATCTGGATTGAGGTGCGGGATACCAAGAGATCCTTGGCATGTATATTGAGGATACTGAGAGATCCTCGGGATACCAAGAGAACCCTGACATATATTGAGGATACCAAGAGATCCTCGTGATACCAAGAGATCCCTAGTGTATATATTGAGGATACCAAGAGATCCTTGGGATACCAAGAGATCCCCGGTTGTTATCCTTGTTGTGAGTGGTATTTCCTTGTGATTTGCCTTTATATTCTGTTTCCGTTATTGTACTCTTATTATCCTATATAGACTTTTACTGTAGCTTCTCAATTATATTGTTTATTTTATCCTATCATTTTATTATTTATTAACCCCAGTAGGGCCCTAACCTTCCTCGTCACTACTCAACCAAAGTTAGGTTTGGCACTTACTGAGCAACACTTCTTATTTGAGGTCGGTTTCATCAATTAAACCCCACCGCTTTTTTCTTTTTCTTTGCATTTTTCCTTGTTCTATTCTCCTTAGTACCCAAGTAATAAGCAAATTAGGTTTAGTTGTTGGACAAGACAATCTCTAACTGGAATATGTGTTGGAGCCTACGGTAGTACGGTTAGTTATGAAACTGTGATAGAAATGGTATGTTCCATGCGCTCCAGTGTAAAAGATATTTACGCAATCAATTCAGTTATTAGGCAATTACAGGAAAATCTCTAGATAAACACTAATTAATCATCTGGTAAAAATAGTAATTAACCTGCTATCACAGGTTGAAATTCATTGATCGTGTAAAAAATCCTTCACATTGTCAGTGCATATAACTTAAATTCTTTCGTAGAGTACAATGACTCGATCTTCTGTAAGCTACTAGTAGATTCTATCATCTTTTCCACATTGTATGCATCAATCAAGTTATACCAGAATTCTAAACTAAAATAAACTTCTCTGTTTTGAAACATGTATTGATGATGCCTTTCCTTTGAAACATCTGTGATTCCTATCCTTCCAAATAGGCCGTAAAACACATGCTAGAGTGGTCCTCCAGATTTCCTTCAACTCTTTGTTCCCTTTACAGCACATCCAACTACTTAGTAGCTCTTTTGTGGTTGCTGATGTCACCCACTTTTATCCCAAAAGTGTGCAGGAAAAGATTCCAAACAAGTTGATGATGATGAACGTCTCTCTCTAAAATCCTCCTCCTTCTCTCTAGGAAGAAGGTGAATAGTAATTCCGTCACTATTCACCGGACCATAACTCCGGCATCCGGCAAGGTAATATCCCAAGATTGGTCTTAAAAGAACCCCCCTTCTCTTAAAGAACAATCCCCAACTGGTTTCATCCTCAAATTCATAACCTATTTTTCTAGATCTTAAATTCTATTTCGCGATTTTCTGTAGCAAGCAGAATTTTCCAGATTTTGTTGTTATTTTCAGTTCTTCACGTCAATGATATGGTGACGTTTTGAGTAGCCATGGATGCTGTCGTCTCTCCCCAGTCTTTGGCTGTGGGAGATGTAAGCACGTGATTTTTGCTTCACGGACAATCGCTCCAAAAGAAAATAAAAATAGTGGCAAATGGCTTCGCTATACAATTTTTCGATCTTTCCGTAACATGTGTTGTTGGTCATTTGTGAGTCTGTCCATTTTGCATCTAGTCATTATCAAACAAAAATACAAAAATGCCTGTCGTTAAAAGAAAATTCAAAAAAAATATATATGTATATGTGCATCGTTCGTTCTAGGCTTTTAGTTCACTTACTTAAATATTTTGTGATAATTGTGTTAAAATGTTGCATTGTTGTTTCATTTTAATTTCGTTATTTTATTTATTTTTGTTATTTTTATTTTTATTTTTTGTTTTAAAAGAAAAATGAAATTAGAAAACAAAGAGGGAAGGAAATCGGTTGGGCCCAAAAGAAATGAAACGAAAACAGGCCCAACCAGCACTGATCCAGTCCAAAACCGGCTGCCTAAGCAGCAATTCAAACGACGCCGTATGAGGGCGTTCGATCTGAGCCATCCGTCCAGGCCAATCCAATGGCTCAGGACCCCCTTCAGCAACCCGTGTTCAAACCCGACCCAATAACCAGTCTGACCCAACCCTTTACTTAAACCAAACGACCCCGTTTAACTACCAAACGACCCCGTCTCATTTCTCAGCATCAGATCTAAGCCGTTGAGATCATCTGATCTAACGGCTCAGATCCAATCAGCCTCCCCGTATATAAGCCTCCTATCATACCCCGCACCCCCTATACCAACCCCACCCTTCATCGTCCCCAAACTCAAACCTGAAACCCCCCGAACCCTAGCAGCCGCCCTAGTCTCCTTCGCTATTAAAGCCGGCGGCATGAACGCCGGTGGCCACCTCCTGAACACCCTAAGACCACTTCACTGTCCTAAACATGGATCTGCTATCCATTTGCCTCGAATCATCTTCTTTCGTCTCGAATCTTCATTTGAAGATTTGAGTCGAACCCGGAACTATGCCAAACCACCCCATCCTCATACCAGACACTCCCCTGACCTTCCTCGTGACCAAACCAAGCTTGGTTTGGTCCGAATCTACCCACAACTCCTAAAAATCCAGATCTGAAAATCCAGACCTTAGAACACATGCACCTGGGGAAGCCGGCCGGTCTGGACAAGGGTTTGAGGTCTAATAGACCTTAATCAAGGTGTTCTCATGTGAGAACACCCTGATTAAAGTTTGTTCGGCCTCAAAAGTTCGAAGTTGAATCAGATTTGGGTCATTTTGATTTCAAACTTTGTCGGTAAGTTTTTCTTTCCCTTTTCGTTTATATTAACTGCTGATTAAGTCATTAGCATGCTTTGTGGTAATTGTTTGTTATTTTCTGATAGTTTCTTAATTTTCTTTCATCTCTGTAAAGACCTTTTATTTGGTCGATTGATTTTCTATGTGTATGTTCTGAATGTACTCTGTGATAAACATGATCGTCGATTAGTTTAATCGTCAGATAAGTTAACTCATATAGGCTCCAGTAATTGAACAAAAAATTGTCTGATGCCCTTTAGGTCCCTAAACGTATTGTTTATATGAGCGACTGATTATTACCTGTTATAATTAGTATAGTCGACTCGATAAATGTCGTCGATTAGTTTTCTATAACTAATGAATCGAATGAGCTAATAACGTCACATGACTAATTGAACTTTGCCACTGACCGAATGCCCCAGCATTGTTTGAAATGGTTTGTTTGCAGTGTAAAAATGACTAAAAAGGGTTAAGTCCAGGCAGTCTTGAATTTGAACTTTCATCAGTTCAAAAATGCCCTGATGCTGCAATGGGCAGGGCAGTAATAATCAAGGTTAAGCAGGGGTATTCTGGGGTGTTAAAAAGGGCAGAAAGATTAGTTTAAATGAGCTGACAAGTAGGGTACTAATTTGGGATTAAATTAATGCCAATGGGGGACCAGACCTAAGAGTATGGGAATTAATTGAATACTTAACTAAACCCATAACCCTTGATTAGAGTAATAAGACAGGGCATGAGGGCTGATTAAGGATTCCAAGAAAGATGCCTTTAGGCATGGGGAGTTAAGGGGTATGGGCAGTCTGCAAGTAGGAGGGAGGCAGCTTAGCTGCACTTGGTCATTTGGCTTATAAATAGGCCATTCGAGAACTTAAAGAGGGCTGGACTTTTGGTCTTGAGAAAAAGAGAAAACAAAGTGGAATTTTTAGTCTTAAGGCTGTAATTTTGAGTCTTGAGAAAGGTTTTGTGAGTTTAAAGAAAAAAAAAGGACTGAGAACATAAGAGAGTTTCCAATAGACATTGTAACCAAAACACTGCCTGAAAGTTGTATAAGAGTGCATATTGGTCAAGCTGTCTTGGCCAAGTTCTGTTGCTTGCATTAACTGAGTTGTTTGTGGTTATTGAACTGGTGGTTTTACTGCATTGAACACCCTTTTACTTCTGGTGTTTCATTACTCTTTTTCTGGGATTACTGGCTTGATACTCGACTATCTGCTAGTCCTTGTATTCTGGGAGACATTGTTGGTTGTCTGTGGCTGTGGAAAACACTTTGTTTGGTTGGTTGTTGCTGTGTTGTTGCTGTGTGTCTACTGCTGCTGTATTCGTTGCATACTACTCAACTGATCACTCTCCTTCTTCCTTTCCTTTCCTTACCAGATACACAATTGATACCACCAATGTAACTGAGAGTTTGAGCATGAATGCAAAAGAGAGGACCTGCAGATTGTTTTTATATATACATGGATTGTTGTATTAAATGTCATGTAGTATATAATAGTTATATTTTCGTTTGGATAATAGAAGTAGCCTACATGCTTAGTATATCAATGTAGGTAAGTGAATGCTAGTCATATATGTATGCTGTTAGGTGAAAATATTCCCATTGCAATAAGTTGTATTTTAAACTTAGTCTGGTGATATAGTATATTCTCTAACGTAGGTCAAATAGGAAAACTACCCACTTTAGTTAAAATACTTTCCTCTTTTGTCAGATTGTCACATATAAATTGATAAACTCATTTATAGAACAAAGAACCAGTTCAGGGCCTCAACCTCATGAAGGTCGAGCCCAAATCGAAGCAAACCAAGTAGGCCCGCATCGAACAAGCAATGGCCCAGGTCTGGCCTATCACGCATGGGCTGGATTTGGGCCCATGATTATTTGTTCGGCTGACTGTACATGCAGCCTCATTTCTGATTTTCAAGCTTTTCTGAATGTTGTTACAAACAATTTGCAAACATGTAATTAATTAGGACTATCTACTGTTTTCAATTGATAGAGACAAACACGACAAGAAACGTAGTTGCTATAGGATATCCTTTTAAAAAATAAGAACGAGATGAGCCTCGATGAAAATAAACAAAACGCGCAGATGCGGGGCCCTTGTTAAATGTATATTATTGAAGCATTTAGTTTCCAGGACGGGTTGTTTAGTAAATCTCACAACCCTCCTAAAATAACAACATGTTAGTCTCTTTAGGATACGCTTTAATAAAACCTACCTTCTTAAACTCGGGTGCACATTTATGTGACCCAAATCCAAATCTTGACGGATTCGAAATGTATTTCTAATCACGGGTACATCGATTGTGACGTGGTCCGAAAGGCATATCCATGACGTCGCGAATTCCTTTTAAAAGTAGAACGAGACGAGCCTCGTCAAACAAAAAATGTACACAGCTGCGGGGCCCTCTAACTGTATGTATATTAAAACACTTAGAATTCGGGACATGCCGTTTAGCGAATTTTTTGGCCTTACCCAAAACAACAATACGCTAGTTGCTTTAGGCACGTCTTAATAATTTATTCTCCTTAATTCGGGTGCCCATTTATGTGACCCAAATCCAAATCTCAACCGAGTCGAAATATGTCAACAATCACGGGTGCATTGATGCAACGTGGTTCGAGATATGTTTTCACAACGTTAAAAGCCTTATAAAATAACAGTAAATGATAAAAGCGGCTTAAAAATTAAAATTTGCACATAAGTTCATATTGTATTTAAAAGCAGATAAATAAGCCAAATATAACAGTTAAGCGACCGTGCTAGAACCACGGAACTCGGGAATGCCTAACACCTTCTCCCGGGTTAATAGAATTCCTTATCCGGATTTCTGGTACGCAGACTGTAATATAGAGTCATTTTTTTCCTCGATTAGGGATCAAAATTGGTGACTTGGGACACCCTAAATCTCCCAAGTGGCGACTCTGAAATAATTAAACCAATCCCGTTTCGATTGTCCTTTAATTGGAAAAAACTCCCTTGCGCCCACTCGGGTGCGGAAAAAGTAGGTGTGACAGCTCTGGCGACTCTGCTGGGGATCGGAACCCAGAACCACTGGTTCAGGGTTCAAGAATTCGAGCTTAGAATAATTGTTATATTTGGCTTTATTATCTGATCTTTATTACATATTTTTGCATAATGTGCCAAATGTTGTTTTTACCGCTTTAATATTATCTGAACTGTATATAAACTGTGCCGAAACCCTTCTCTTCTTACCTCCGGGGAGAAGCTCGCTGGTCGAGACTCCCTATTCTGTTAGTGTCAATACCTAAAATAAGAAAGAGGTCGGACAAGTTACAAAGCCGGACGATCTCGCGGGTCCCCGGTACGTAGCCCCCTCCTCGACTCGAGTTGTCCGCTCGGGTACACAGTCTAGAACAAATACCCAGGTTACGAACCTAGAATAACTTGACTTCATGCCGGATCCCTAGTAGGAACGCTTATTTGCATCATGTTGCATTTGACTTAGGGGACTCAACACAGGGGTTGGGTCCGTCTAGGACAGGCAACCTGAAATGAAAAGACCACCCTGCTGCATCCTATTTGTTTTGCGCATTTATTTGCTTCGGTTCCGCATGCTGACCGGTTTCTAAAAAAAAAGAGGAAAATAGCAGCGTAGGGAGATAATTACTTATTTTGGAAAATAAATTTTTTTTTATCACTTTCAAAATCAAAAAAAAAGAAAAGAAGAGAAAGGGTATTTATTTTAAATGTTGTTTCTTTCATAAATTCAAAAATGTTGTTTCTTTCATAAATTCAGACTAATAATCCAAATATTGCCAAAAATAATAATAAAAAAAAATATAAAAAAAAAATATAATAACAATAATAAATATTTTCTTTAGCCTTTATCTCTCTTCATAATAATAAAGACACTTATTCTTGATTTCTAGATTTATTTGATTTTTTCTCTATTTATGATATGCCCGAACTACGCCGGTTTGATTCTCACCGGATGTGAGATACGTAGGCAACCCTCGTCGGGTTCAACCCCATTTTTTTTGCTAAAATAGCCAAAATCAATAAATAAATAATTTAAAAAAAAAAAAAGATGTGTCGAATTTTAAAAGTCATAAATAAATTAGGTGATGCTGTTGTGTCATAAATAGCCGAATGTTCCCGAAAAGGGACGCCGGAAGGCTGACTTTGCATAAACAGCCACCTTTGGGTCTTGTTCAGCAGTTGACCCACACAGCCTTAAAATCTTCGTCCCCGAAGTGTTTAAAGGCCGTGTTCAAAACTTGATCCCCTTTGTAAAATATTTTTGAGTCAAGTCATTTTGTTAAAATCACCTTAATAAATGTGCCGGATGAGCACGATGCAAAATGAACATTTTTCAATAATGACCAAAATCCCTGTCAAGCTACGGCTATGGTGGAATGATCTAGGTGTTGAAGGACAAAATGAGGTCAAGAAATATCTGAAAGGTCTCGTGGGTTTGTTGGAAATCCAGCCTCGGGGAGATATCATAAGAGCTTTGGTTACCTACTGGGACCCGACGCACAATGTTTTCCATTTCTCTGATTTTGAACTCACCCCGACTTTGGAAGAAATGGCCGGGTACATCGGAAATGCTGAACTTCCGTTGAGGCAAAAATACTTGGTCGCCCCAAGAGTTGTCACGATACACCGGTTCCTAGATTCATTGAAGATACCCAGAACGGTCCACAACCCGGATCTGGCAGCCGGATTTTGTACTCTATGCTTTATATATGATAGATACGGTCATGAGGGGGGATTCAATAATCCAATCAACAAACTGTGCAGCAAAGGAGTTCGTCAGAAGTGAGACGAGCACAGACGGGTAGCGTTCATGATAATGTTCCTAGGCCTTCTGGTATTCCCAAGGAAAGATGGAAACATTGATTTGAAGATATCCGGGGTCGTCAGCACTTTACTTACGCAAAGGGACGGTACTCTCGCACCTATGGTGGTGTCCGACATCTTTCGAGCTCTTACAGCTTGTAAAGCTGGGGGAGATTTCTTCGAAGGTTGTAACTTGCTCCTACAGATATGGATGTCCGAGCACCTCTGCCATCATTCCGAGATTTTGAGCCATGGTTCCCAGGAAAAGACCCGCATAGAAGAATCTTACACAAGAACCAAAGAGATCAGCTTGCCCAAAGGAGTCCTGGCATGGACCTCGTTCTTTCAAGCTCTTACTGCCAGCCAAATACAATGGACGTTGGGATGGTTGCCTGTTGATGAGATCCTGTATATGTCTGCAGCTAAAACTCATTTCTTACTAATGGGGCTTAAGAGCATTCAACCTTACGCAACCTGCCGAGTTTTGAGACAGTTTGGAAGATGCCAGACAGTACCTCATGAGGAAGATCTTAGCACTCAAGCACTTGAGATAAGTCGTGACGGACAGTTTCCAGAAGCGAAAATTCGCCAAGTCTGGAGTGAGTGTCAATATTTGAAATCAGATACTTACGTACGGGATCGGGCCAAAGGTGAGACGGCACCAGGTTACCTCGCGTGGTATAGAAGGGAATTTGAGCATGAAAGGCCAGCTAAGAGACCCCACATCCTGAATTTCGTTGAAACATCGCAAAAACAATGGGATTGGCTAGCAAAAGAAAGAAGCTATTGCGCCGAAATCAGTAGGTTGAAACAACAATTGGAAAGCTTGAAATATGAGCACAATGTGCAGGCTGCTGCCAATCTGGGAGAGCGGAACAGGTTAGTTCAGGAAAACAAAATGCTCAGATCCCAAATCCAACAGATAAGGATGAATGCGGATGAACAGCCAAGGCGTCGATCAGACGAGCAGCTGATAAAAAGGCTAAAAGGTGAAATCAGGGAATGGCAAGATGGTTTGGAGAAATCCGAAAGCGTCATAGCAGAGCTCAGGGCATAGTGGGATACACGAGTAAATAAGCATCGCCGATGCTTGAACCAAGTGAAACATGACCACGAGAAGACTGTTGCCAAAATAAAGAGAGAGATGGCTACACTTAAGTTTAAAGCAGTTAAGCGGGCCAGGGATTTCCAATTGGAGAGTAGATATTGTTACGACCTGTTGGCCCAAATGAAGACAGAAGTACGGCAGCTGAAGAATCAACATATACAAGACTCACAGGTGTTCAAGACGTGCAGTGATCAGATAAGACACCTACTCATAGAGAAGAAACAAGCCAGAGATAAGATCAGGGCCATTGCCCATGCCATCATCAGACGGTGTCGGCGGTGCGAAAACATGACATGCGTTACCGTTCTCCCAGCAGTGATGGGTTATGTCAAACAAACCATGCACGAGTTGGAGCAGCTCGAAAGGGATCTCGCACCTAGAACCGCGAAAAGGCCGAATGATGCCGCGCGGGTCCCTAAGTTGGAAAATTAACCTCTGGTCGAGTCTTGTTTTAGTTGAGCTTTGATGCTTTCCCACATGTTGTTTTCTATTTTTCTTTCAATCAAATAGGGTCAGAGAACCGTGGAGTCTGTACTGTTGCTATTTTGTTTGAAGCAATGTGTAATAGCAAATTTTGATAATGAAATTAAGTGACTCCGGAAGAATTTCTACGTGTCTTTACTTTGAGGCAGAACTACGCCTGGTCTGATTCACGCGGGGACGTGATACGTAGGCAATCCCCATAAGATTCGACCGATTTTAATAAAGAAAGAAAATAAAAATACAAAATAAATAAAACACAAGGTTTCCCAAAGTACTTTAAAAAGGGACGAATGAGCAAACCAGGATGACGCATGATGTTTGAGGCAAAGCATGTAGAAACGATTAACTGCATAGGTGCATTGCATCCTCTATGTGTTATGATCAAATCTGTTGAAATCTAACGCTAACAAGTTTGTTATTGTCTGATTCAGACAAGTTAGTTGTTAAAGAACTCTGGCAACACACTCATACCAAACCAGATCCAAAGGACCGGTAGCGACGAGCATGACTACTTCAGAGAATAGTAACGAGGAAGAAAGGCCAATGAGCCAGTTGTTAAAAGAAGCAATGGAAAAGATTGAAAGGATGGGACTAGAGATGAATGCAATGCAACTAGCCCTAGCCAAAACACAAAAGAGCCCTGAAACACTGGGACACATGCCAGAATACCCTCACTCTGGCCCTTCCACAAGCCGTCCAAATCCCCTTTATCATCAAGAAAGAAGCCCTCATGATTCCCAAGCTCCACCACCCCATCAACCTCTCCCAACACCCAATATTCCCATTTTTGTGGGACCTACATCAGCCCCTTTGCAGAGAACGACCAGTGAGCCATTGTTTCAGGCTCACGATACACAATACTATCCCCCTGAGCCCACATTCCATGCACCCGAGCCTCAAGCTTACAATCCACATTTGGAAGTGCCGGCAGAGATTGAAAAACCGGCTAAGGCCCTTGAACAGGATGAAGTGCTGAGAAAGTTCAAAAGCCTGGAGCAGTCCTTCAGGAACTTGCACGGGCTAGGCAATCAAGTCAGCGTAGCATACAAAGATCTGTGCCCTTTCCCAGACGTCCAACTCCCGGCTGGGTTCAAAATGCCTAAGTTTGATTTATATGAAGGGCACGGTGATCCCATGGCGCATTTGCGGGGATTCTGTAGCAAGATGAGAGGGGCAGGCGGCAAGGATGAGCTGTTGATAGCTTATTTCGGCCAAAGTTTGAGCGGATCTGCACTAGAATGGTATACCAGACAGGATTCCAGAAAGTGGTACACGTGGGATGATCTGGCGCAGGCTTTTGCAGGTCATTTCCAGTACAATCTCGAGATAGTCCCTGACCGTCTCACATTATTGAGAACTGGGAAGAAACCCGGGGAAAGGTTTCGCGAGTTCGGGTTCTGCTGGAGAGAACAAGCAGCTAGAGTCGATCCTCCCATGAGAGAGGGAGAGATGGTGGACTATTTCTTGCAGACATTGGATCCAACCTACTTTGGTCACTTGGTGACAACGGTTGGAAAATCTTTCAATGAGGTGGTCAAGATAGGGGTCATGATAGAAGAGAGTCTGAGGTCTGACAAGATCTTGAACTATTCGGCACTCAAGGCCACAACCCAGGCTATTCAAAGCGGCACGGGAGGTGCGTTGAGAAGAAAGAAAGAAGAGGTTGCCACGATCGAGGCAGGCAGTTGGTCCAGGGCTGGCATGCCACACTACAACCAACCCAGACCTCACAGGTCAAACTACCCATACAACCCACCACAAAATTTCTATCCACCTCGAGAACCACATTGTTCCGTACACCAAGCCCAGACATACACTCAGCCTCCGGTTCGCCCACAATGGCGCGCACCGGCCCCCCACAACACATACCCAGATCCACATAATAACTACCCACCACAAAACACCTACCCTCCACCAAGGGCGTATAGAAACCCTTCAGGGGCAGGTTTTCGGGGAAATCCAGATGCTAGGAATGACAGGTTGCGGAAGCAGAGAACTTTCACAGAGCTGGGAGAAACTTACACCGCTTTGTTCCACAAGCTGAGGCAATTGGGTTTGGTTAGTCCTGTCCAGACTCGAGAACCAAATCCCCCACCTCAGAATTTGGATCGATCAATCAGTTGTGAATACTGTTCAGGGATGCTCGGACATGATACCGAGAAGTGCTGGAAATTAAGGCATGCCATACAGGATCTTATCGACACCAATAAGATCGAGGTCCAGACGCCAGAAACTCCTAACATCAACCAAAACCCACTGCCAGCGCACCACGAAACTCACATGATTGAGTTGGTATGTGAGGGAGGAGAATTGAGAAAACCCTCACAAACAGTGATGATGATCCAAGCCGCACCGAAAGAAGTCTCAACCAGTAGAGGAACGAGTGTACAGTCGCAGGGAGAAGGCGTCAAGCCAGTAGTGATCTTGGGAAAGAGCCCGTCCATCATAGCAAGCAAACCCGAGCCAAGCAAGTTGGTAATACCAGGGATCCTGCCCACACCGGCAGTCGTGTTGAAAGGGGTATGTAGAGAACGGGTGACCATAAAGCCTGTGGTCCAGCTGCCGATGATTGACAGCAGGGCTGTCCCTTGGAAATACGAAAAGGCGGTGGTGATGTACAAAGGAAAATAGGTGGAAGAAGTCAGTTGTGAAACGCAAGGGCTGACTCGATCCGGTCGATGTTTTGCTCCGGTGGAGCTAAGAAGAACCAACCCAGTGGCAACCAAGAAACCTGTGTCCGAAGAAGAGGCTGAAGAGTTCCTGAGGAAGATGAAAGTACATGACTATTCAGTGGTCGAACAGCTGAGAAAAACACCGGCCCAGATCTCATTGTAGTCGTTACTGATCCATTCTGAGGAGCATCGTCGGGCCCTGCTAAAGATATTGAACGAAGCTCATGTACCCAGTAAGATTGCTGTAAACCACCTGGAAACCATTGCCAGCAAGATTTTCGAGGTGAACAGGATAACATTCTCAGATGATGACCTACCGGTGGAGGGTACGGAGCATAATAAGGCTCTATACCTAGTTGTCAAATGTGAAGACTCGGTGGTAACTCGAGTATTGGTGGATAATGGCTCAAGCGCCAATATTTGCCCGCTATCTACCTTGAACCAGTTAAAGATTGACCACGGAAGGATCCACAAGAACAGTATCTGTGTCCGAGGGTTTGACGGAAACGGAACAGCCACTGTGGGGGATGTTGTACTTGAACTGACCATTGGTCCAGTCCTGTTTACCATGGAATTCCAGGTGTTAGATGCCACAGTTTCTTATAACCTACTGTTAGGACGACCTTGGATTCATGCAGCCAAAGCAGTGCCTTCCACCCTACATCAGATAGTGAAGTTCGAGTGGGAAAGACAGGAGGTCGTGTTACACGGCGAGGATACAACGTGCACCGCGTGTGGAGCAATTGTACCTTTCATAGAGACTGCTGATGACAAAGGTCCTTGGGTCTACCAGATTTTCGATACAGGGCCAGCCAACAAAATTTCTGAAGGAGAAATCATTCCACACCCTAGGGTAGCTGCCGCGACAGTCATGATGGTCTCGGAAATGCTGGGTAACGGATTTGTGCCAGGAAAAGGCCTGGGAGTCGAGCTTCAAGGGATTGTCCAACCTGTATCCCTTCCTAAAAATATGGAAACTTTCGGATTGGGGTTCAAACCAACCGCAGCAGATAGGAAGCAAGCACGAAAAATGAAGAAGAGGGTTTGGTTTCTGCCTAAGCCGGTGCCACGTCTCTCGCGGTCTTTTGTCAAAGCAAGTGCCAAGGGGTCGCCGGTCCCAAAGATTCAAGGACCTTTGATCGGTATAAATGAAGACCTGAATCTGAGTTTTAAGAGACTGTTCACGGATGTCAGTATGGTGGAAGCTGGAGAAAGTTCCAGTAGAGCAGAGATACAATTTGTGGGGCCTGAGGCCAAGACCAACAATTGGACGGTTACTCCTCTTCCTATCCGAGGGGAGTCTTGTTCTCTTTTTACTGGTTCTAATGACATGGCATGCACAGTGGATCTTCGACCTAGTCTAATAAATCAATCTGAATCTGACTCAATGGTGCAAGAGGTCGTTTGCGATGGTGAATCCGAATGTGATGAAGGTGAAGCCTTCGAAGAGATAAACCGGGAGTTGTGCCAATTTGAAGAGAAACCCAAGCCTAACCTAAATGACACTGAGGCTGTGAATCTAGGAGACGCTGACAACGTCCAAGAGACCAAAATTAGCATCCACATTGAGCCGAATGTTAGAAAAGAATTGATCAAAACCCTCATGGAATTCAAAGATGTTTTTGCATGGTCCTACGATGATATGCTTGGATTAAGCACCAATTTAGTGGTTCACAAATTACCCACTGACCCGGCATACCCTACGGTCAAGCAAAAACTAAGGAAATTTAAAACAGAAATGAGTGTAAAGATCAAAGAAGAAGTGATTAAGCAGTTGCAATCAAAGGTCATTCGGGTCACTCGATATCCCGAGTGGTTGGCCAATGTGGTGCCAGTCTCAAAGAAGGATGGAAAAATCAGGGTGTGCGTCGACTACCGCAACCTCAACAAAGCAAGTCCCAAGGACAATTTTCCGTTACCCAACATTCATATCCTGATCGATAATTGCGCTGGGCACGAGATCGGATCCTTTGTGGATTGCTATGCGGGTTATCATCAGATCCTAATGGACAAAGAGGATGCTGAGAAGACAGAGTTTATTACGCCATGGGGAACCTACTGCTATCGGGTAATGCCGTTCGGGTTGAAGAACGCCGGGGCGACGTACATGCGAGCAATGACTGTTGTGTTTCATGACATGATACACAAGGAAATCGAGGTGTACGTCGATGATGTGATCATCAAATCTTGGCGTCAGGAGGACCATGTAGCAGACCTAAGGAGATTTTTCCAAAGACTCCGGAGGTATGATATCAAGCTTAACCCGGCCAAATGCGCATTCGGGGTTCCATCAGGAAAGTTGCTAGGATTCATCGTCAGTTGACGGGGGATTGAGTTAGACCCATCCAAAATTGAATCCATCCGAGATTTGCCACCGCCAAGGAACAAAACAGAGGTAATGAGTTTGCTGGGTAGACTCAATTACATCAGCAGGTTCATCGCTCAACTCACAGCAACTTGTGAGCCCATATTTCGGCTGTTAAAAAAGGATGCTGCGGTAAGTTGGACGGCAGAATGTCAGGAGGCTTTCGACCAAATCAAAGGGTATCTGTCTAATCCACCCGTATTGGTCCCGCCTAAGCCAGGGAAGCCTTTGATTCTTTATCTAACGGTCCTGGAAAATTCATTTGGTTGTGTACTGGGGCAACATGATGACACGGGAAGGAAGGAGCAGGCCATCTACTATCTTAGCAAGAAATTCACAGTACATGAGGTCAAGTACACTCAACTCGAGAAAACATGTTGCGCCCTAACTTGGGTAGCTCAGAAGTTGAAACACTACCTGTCTTCATATACTACTTATCTCATATCCCGCTTGGACCCATTGAAGTATATCTTTCAGAAACCTATGCCCACAGGAAGGTTGGCAAAATGGCAAATTCTGCTCACAGAGTTTGATATCGTCTATGTAACGAGGACGGCCATGAAAGCCCAGGCGCTGGCAGACCATTTGGCCGAGAATCCCATTGATGAAAAATACGAGCCCTTAAGAACGTATTTTCCTGACGAAGAGGTAATGCATACAAATGAGTTGGAATTACCTGAGGAACCAGGTTGGAAGATTTTCTTCGATGGAGCTGCAAACGCGAAAGGGGTAGGAATAGGAGCGGTGCTCATTTCTGAAACAGGACGGCATTATCCTGTTACAGCTCAACTACGCTTCTATTGCACCAACAATATGGCCGAGTATGAGGCTTGCATTTTGGGTCTGCGCTTGGCTGCTGACATGGATGTCCAAGACGTCTTGGTCTTGGGAGACTCGGACCTCTTGGTGCATCAAATTCAGGGTGAATGGGAAACACGAGATCTAAAACTCATACCATACCGACAATGCTTGCATGATCTGAGCAAGCAATTTCGATCGGTGAAGTTCAAACACATCCCGAGAATTCACAATGAGGTTGCAGATGCCTTGGCCACCTTAGCGTCAATGCTGCACCACCCTGACAAAATGTATGTCGATCCTCTACACATCCAGGTCCGTGATCAGCACGCCTACTGCAATGCCATAGAAGAAGAAGCAGATGGCGAACCCTGGTTTCATGATATCAAGGAATACCTCAGAATGGGGATATATCCAGAACATGCCTCTGGAGACCAAAAAAGAGCCCTTCGGCGTTTGTCGAATGGCTTCTTCCTCAGTGGAGAAGTATTGTACAAAAGAACCCCGGATTTGGGATTGTTGAGATGCATAGATGCCAGTCAAGCAACGACAGTTATGGCAGAGGTACATGCTGGAGTTTGTGGGCCACACATGAGCGGATATGTATTGGCAAGAAAGATCCTTCGAACATGGTGTTATTGGCTCACCATGGAACACGACTGTATCACTTTCGTAAGGAAATGCCACCAGTGCCAGATACATGGAGATCTGATTCATTCTCCGCCAACAGAGTTACATACGATATCAGCACCATGGCCGTTTGTGGCATGGGGCGTGGATGTCATTGGGCCCATCGAGCCGGCAGCATCCAACGGTCATAGGTTCATCCTAGTGACCATTGATTACTTCACCAAATGGGTTGAGTTTAAAACCTTCAAATCAGTGACCAAGAAGGCAGTGGTGGACTTTGTTCACTCCCATATCATCTGCAGATTCGGGATCCCAAGAGTGATCATCACGGATAACAGTGCGAATCTTAATAGCAGCCTGATGAGAGAGGTATGCCAACAATTCAAGATTACACACCACAATTCCACCCCATATCGTCCCAAGGCGAATGGAGCAGTCGAAGCAGCCAATAAGAATATCAAGAAGATACTGCGAAAAATGGTGGAAGGGTCCAGACAATGGCACGAGAAATTACCCTTTGCTTTGTTGGGTTACCGCACTACCGTCCGAACTTCCACAGGCGCAACTCCTTATTTGTTGGTGTATGGAACTGAGGCCGTAATACCAGCGGAGGTCGAAATTCCGTCCCTCCGAATTGTCGCCGAAGCCGGGATTAATGATGATGAATGGGTCAAAGCTCGATTGGAACAGTTGAGCCTGATAGATGAGAAAAGATTGGCAGCGGTGTGCCATGGTCAGCTGTACCAGAGAAGAATGGCAAGAGCGTATAATAAGAAGGTGCGCCCCAGGAAGTTTGAAGTAGGACAGCTGGTATTGAAGAAGATCCTCCCACATCAGGTCGAGGCAAAAGGCAAATTCACCCCGAATTGGCAAGGGCCTTATATCGTGGCCAGAGTATTGTCCAACGGCGCTCTGTGTTTGACAGATGACGAGGGTAGATGTGTCGACATGGCTATCAATTCAGATGCAGTCAAGAGATATTATGCGTAATTTCTTTAATTATGGCAATTTTTGGGTTTATTTGTTTGTATTTGGCATTTGTTGGATAATGAGATGACGGAGGCAATTCTTTCTTCTATCCAAACACTGTTAACCCTTGCTTCCCCCTTTGAGCCTTAAGTTATTCTTTCATACCCCTCTTTTGGAATCACTAATGGAAAAGACATGAAAAAAAAAGAAGAAAAGAAAAAAAAAAAGAAAAGGAAAAGAAAATGAAAAGAAAGAAAAGAAAAATAAAGGAATATAAAACCGTGGGAACTACGTTTGACCTGATTCCTCAAAGAGGATACGTAGGCGCCTCACGGCTCGGTCATAGTATGCATCATAGCGAATATAGGATGCATAATGTACATAGTGTGCATAATAGGCACAGCGTGCGTAACGCACATAGCGCAACATAAGTGTAAAAAATAAATTCCCCAAGCAAGAAAGCTGGGGCAGAGGTTATGTTTTAAATTCCCACAAAGGTTTGATTCCAAAAGTTGTAGCACATCATCCATCAAATTACCTTCATTTTTCATAGCCTTTCTTTAACTCCACACCAAAACCAACGTCAACGTCCAAAAGACCTCCCGATCAATGTTCAAGAGATGTCGAGTCCAGCAATGAGGCCGAGAATAATACACCGATCCCCAGCAAAGAAGAGGATCGCGAGACTAGGAATGAATTGATGGTCAAAGGAATCCCCAGAAAAGAGGGTCATGTCTACCACACCCCGATTCCTCGAAAGAAATAAAATGAGAGAGTCTTATCGGTGAAAACCTTCACAGGCACCGAGAGGCGGTGTAAGATGAGGGATATGAAATGAGAGAGTCTTATTGGTGAAAACCCTCACAGGCACCATAAGGCGCCGGGAGTTGAGAGAAAAGAGAGAGTCTCATTAGTGAAAACCCCTCGAAGGGCACTATAAGGCGACAAGATAAAACAACAAAAGCTACCACATTCGCAACAAGATGAACAGCCATTTATCATCCCCAGCAAGTCAAACCATCGGGCAAATCGATTGATACAAATAGACTGGGTCGGGAATCTATGGTGCACGTCATGATCACGGGGACCAGTCATGTCCTCCAGATAAGTTCTTTTGAGTTTCTTCTCCCCACCAAATATGGGTTCAGAAAGATTTTTTCCCTCTAGCTTTTATTTTCTCTTCCTAAAATTTGTCTTGAAAAGAATTTTTCAAAGCTCACTACCAGAAACCGGAGGGGAATTCATCCAATGCGGGATAATACAAACAGTCTTAGAAGCTAATCCCAGGCAGTGCAGGATCGTGCCCGGCAATTTTGGAAGAGGAAAACAAAGGATTAATGATGGCAGCGAGATGCAACGCCAGGGAAGTCACCAAAAATCGGGGCAGAAAATTTTCTGCCGATTGTCGAAAATTTTCTCGGAAGAACGGGGAAGCAATTTTAATACAGTTAAGTTCTAGGTCGCCCACCAGTATAATGCGGGAATACATTTAAGTTCTAGGTCGCCCACCAGTATAATGCGGGAATACATTTAAGTTCTAGGTCACCCACCAGTATAATGCGGGAATACATTTAAGTTCTAGGTCGCCCACCAGTATAATGCGGGAATACATTTAAGTTCTAGGTCGCCCACCAGTATAATGCGGGAATACATTTAAGTTCTAGGTCGCCCACCAGTATAATGCGAAATACATTTAAGTTCTAGGTCGCCCACCAGTATAATGCGGGAATACATTTAAGTTCTAGGTCGCCCACCAGTATAATGCGGGAATACATTTAAGTTCTAGGTCGCCCACCAGTATAATGCGGGAATACATTTAAGTTCTAGGTCGCCCACCAGTATAATGCGGGAATACATTTAAGTTCTAGGTCACCCACCAGTATAATGCGGGAATACATTTAAGTTCTAGGTCGCCCACCAGTATAATGCGGGAATACATTTAAGTTCTAGGTCGCCCACCAGTATAATGCGGGAATACATTTAAGTTCTAGGTCGCCCACCAGTATAATGCGGGAATACATTTAAGTTCTAGGTCGCCCACCAGTATAATGCGGGAATACATTTAAGTTCTAGGTCACCCACCAGTATAATGCGGGAATACATTTAAGTTCTAGGTCGCCCACCAGTATAATGCGGGAATACTTTTAAGTTCTAGGTCGCCCACCAGTATAATGCGGGAATACTTTTAAGTTCTAGGTCGCCCACCAGTATAATGCGGGAATACTTTTAAGTTCTAGGTCGCCCACCAGTATAATGCGGGAATACATTTAAGTTCTAGGTCGCCCACCAGTATAATGCGGGAATACATTTAAGTTCTAGGTCGCCCACCAGTATAATGCGGGAATACATTTAAGTTCTAGGTCGCCCATCAGTATAATGCGGGAATACATTTAAGTTCTAGGTCGCCCACCAGTATAATGCGGGAATACATTTAAGTTCTAGGTCGCCCACCAGTATAATGCGGGAATACTTTTTGGCTCTAGATTTTGGAATCAGTCACCCCACCTGAAGATGGAAGGGTACAACAAAGATCCCCAAGCAGGAAACAATAAAATCCCCAGCACCGAGAAGCAGACAGCTGCAGAGGCAAGCGCGCAATTCAAAAGGAAAAAGGAACGCGTCTCAGAAGAAGCAGTTCGGAAACATTATAGCATGCCCAACATAACAATTTTGATGAAAAGTCATACCACCAAAGAAACAATGGAAAGGCTTGAAGAAGAGGGCATGTTCCCAGCGGATCAAGCAAAGTGATGAAAACTGGCATTCAAATGTCAGCGAAGGACCAACATCCTCTCCCAAAGTCACAAGATAAAGGCATCGGAGGAAAGCGTTAGCCGACGAGAAAGCAAGACAACAAGAACAAATTGGAGATAGATGAGATCTCATACTCTAGCTTAACTTCTTGTTTTTCCTTTCAAGATCAATGTAACAAGGAGATCAGTGAGCGGTAGCATCCTACAGTAGCATACAACAGCGCACAACAGCAGCAAGCACTACAGTCACAGGGTAGTTCCCAGCTACCAAAATTTCCCGAACTACATTGACCTGATTCCTGTTCAGCCCAGGATATGTAGGAAACCTCTGAAGCAAAGGTTCGGTCAAATCTTTTTCAAAAAATGCTTCGCACGGAGTATTCGGACGGGCAAAAATCGCTCGCTTTATCTTTGCGCGAAAACCCTTCGTGTCTTCGTGCAAAGAGGGGCAGCTGTAAGCACGTGATTTTTGCTTCACGGACAATCGCTCCAAAAGAAAATAAAAATAGTGGCAAATGGCTTCGCTATACAATTTTTCGATCTTTCCGTAACATGTGTTGTTGGTCATTTATGAGTCTGTCCATTTTGCATCTAGTCATTATCAAACAAAAATACAAAAATGCCTGTCGTTAAAAGAAAATTCAAAAAAAATATATATGTATATGTGCATCGTTAGTTCTAGGCTTTTAGTTCACTTACTTAAATATTTTGTGATAATTGTGTTAAAATGTTGCATTGTTGTTTAGTTTTAATTTCGTTATTTTATTTATTTTTGTTATTTTTATTTTTATTTTTTGTTTTAAAAGAAAAATGAAATTATAAAACAAAGAGGGAAGGAAATCGGTTGGGCCCAAAAGAAATGAAACGAAAACAGGCCCAACCAGCACTGATCCAGTCCAAAACCGGCTGCCTAAGCAGCAATTCAAACGACGCCGTATGAGGGCGTTCGATCTGAGCCATCCGTCCAGGCCAATCCAATGGCTCAGGACCCCCTTCAGCAACCCGTGTTCAAACCCGACCCAATAACCAGTCTGACCCAACCCTTTACTTAAACCAAACGACCCCGTTTAACTACCAAACGACCCCGTCTCATTTCTCAGCATCAGATCTAAGCCGTTGAGATCATCTGATCTAACGGCTCAGATCCAATCAGCCTCCCCGTATATAAGCCTCCTATCATACCCCGCACCCCCTATACCAACCCCACCCTTCATCGTCCCCAAACTCAAACCTGAAACCCCCCGAACCCTAGCAGCCGCCCTAGTCTCCTTCGCCATTAAAGCCGGCGGCATGAACGCCGGTGGCCACCTCCTGAACACCCTAAGACCACTTCACTGTCCTAAACATGGATCTGCTATCCATTTGCCTCGAATCATCTTCTTTCGTCTCGAATCTTCATTTGAAGATTTGAGTCGAACCCGGAACTATGCCAAACCACCCCATCCTCATACCAGACACTCCCCTGACCTTCCTCGTGACCAAACCAAGCTTGGTTTGGTCCGAATCTACCCACAACTCCTAAAAATCCAGATCTGAAAATCCAGACCTTAGAACACATGCACCTGGGGAAGCCGGCCGGTCTGGACAAGGGTTTGAGGTCTAATAGACCTTAATCAAGGTGTTCTCATGTGAGAACACCCTGATTAAAGTTTGTTCGGCCTCAAAAGTTCGAAGTTGAATCAGATTTGGGTCATTTTGATTTCAAACTTTGTCGGTAAGTTTTTCTTTCCCTTTTCGTTTATATTAACTGCTGATTAAGTCATTAGCATGCTTTGTGGTAATTGTTTGTTATTTTCTGATAGTTTCTTAATTTTCTTTCATCTCTGTAAAGACCTTTTATTTGGTCGATTGATTTTCTATGTGTATGTTCTGAATGTACTCTGTGATAAACATGATCGTCGATTAGTTTAATCGTCAGATAAGTTAACTCATATAGGCTCCAGTAATTGAACAAAAAATTGTCTGATGCCCTTTAGGTCCCTAAACGTATTGTTTATATGAGCGACTGATTATTACCTGTTATAATTAGTATAGTCGACTCGATAAATGTCGTCGATTAGTTTTCTATAACTAATGAATCGAATGAGCTAATAACGTCACATGACTAATTGAACTTTGCCACTGACCGAATGCCCCAGCATTGTTTGAAATGGTTTGTTTGCAGTGTAAAAATGACTGAAAAGGGTTAAGTCCAGGCAGTCTTGAATTTGAACTTTCATCAGTTCAAAAATGCCCTGATGCTGCAATGGGCAGGGCAGTAATAATCAAGGTTAAGCAGGGGTATTCTGGGGTGTTAAAAAGGGCAGAAAGATTAGTTTAAATGAGCTGACAAGTAGGGTACTAATTTGGGATTAAATTAATGCCAATGGGGGACCAGACCTAAGAGTATGGGAATTAATTGAATACTTAACTAAACCCATAACCCTTGATTAGAGTAATAAGACAGGGCATGGGGGCTGATTAAGGATTCCAAGAAAGATGCCTTTAGGCATGGGGAGTTAAGGGGTATGGGCAGTCTGCAAGTAGGAGGGAGGCAGCTTAGCTGCACTTGGTCATTTGGCTTATAAATAGGCCATTCGAGAACTTAAAGAGGGCTGGACTTTTGGTCTTGAGAAAAAGAGAAAACAAAGTGGAATTTTTAGTCTTAAGGCTGTAATTTTGAGTCTTGAGAAAGGTTTTGTGAGTTTAAAGAAAAAAAAAGGACTGAGAACATAAGAGAGTTTCCAATAGACATTGTAACCAAAACACTGCCTGAAAGTTGTATAAGAGTGCATATTGGTCAAGCTGTCTTGGCCAAGTTCTGTTGCTTGCATTAACTGAGTTGTTTGTGGTTATTGAACTGGTGGTTTTACTGCATTGAACACCCTTTTACTTCTGGTGTTTCATTACTCTTTTTCTGGGATTACTGGCTTGATACTCGACTATCTGCTAGTCCTTGTATTCTGGGAGACATTGTTGGTTGTCTGTGGCTGTGGAAAACACTTGGTTTGGTTGGTTGTTGCTGTGTTGTTGCTGTGTTGTTGCTGTGTGTCTGCTGCTGCTGTATTCGTTGCATACTACTCAACTGATCACTCTCCTTCTTCCTTTCCTTTCCTTACCAGGTACACAATTGATACCACCAATGTAACTGAGAGTTTGAGCATGAATGCAAAAGAGAGGACCTGCAGATTGTTTTTATATATACATGGACTGTTGTATTAAATGTCATGTAGTATATAATAGTTACATTTTCGTTTGGATAATAGAAGTAGCCTACATGCTTAGTATATCAATGTAGGTAAGTGAATGCTAGTCATATATGTATGCTGTTAGGTGAAAATATTCCCATTGCAATAAGTTGTATTTTAAACTTAGTCTGATGATATAGTATATTCTCTAACGTAGGTCAAATAGGAAAACTACCCACTTTAGTTAAAGTACTTTCCTCTTTTGTCAGATTGTCACATATAAATTGATAAACTCATTTATAGAACAAAGAACCAGTTCAGGGCCTCAACCTCATGAAGGTCGAGCCCAAATCGAAGCAAACCAAGTAGGCCCGCATCGAACAAGCAATGGCCCAGGTCTGGCCTATCACGCATGGGCTGGATTTGGGCCCATGATTATTTGTTCGGCTGACTGTACATGCAGCCTCATTTCTGATTTTCAAGCTTTTCTGAATGTTGTTACAAACAATTTGCAAACATGTAATTAATTAGGACTATCTACTGTTTTCAATTGATAGAGACAAACACGACAAGAAACGTAGTTGCTATAGGATATCCTTTAAAAAAATAAGAACGAGACGAGCCTCGATGAAAATAAACAAAATGCGCAGATGCGGGGCCCTTGTTAAATGTATATTATTGAAGCATTTAGTTTCCAGGACGGGTTGTTTAGCAAATCTCACAACCCTCCTAAAATAACAACACGTTAGTCTCTTTAGGATACGCTTTAATAAAACCTACCTTCTTAAACTCGGGTGCACATTTATGTGACCCAAATCCAAATCTCGACGGATTCGAAATGTATTTCTAATCACGGGTACATCGATTGTGACGTGGTCCGAAAGGCATATCCATGACGTTGCGAATTCCTTTTAAAAGTAGAATGAGACGAGCCTCGTCAAACAAAAAATGTACACAGCTGCGGGGCCCTCTAACTGTATGTATATTAAAACACTTAGAATTCGGGACAGGCCGTTTAGCGAATTTTTTGGCCTTACCCAAAACAACAATACACTAGTTGCTTTAGGCACGTCTTAATAATTTATTCTCCTTAATTCGGGTGCCCATTTATGTGACCCAAATCCAAATCTCAACCGAGTCGAAATATGTCAACAATCACGGGTGCATTGATGCAACGTGGTTCGAGATATGTTTTCACAACGTTGCAAGCCTTATAAAATAACAGTAAATGATAAAAGCGGCTTAAAAATTAAAATTTGCACATAAGTTCATATTGTATTTAAAAGCAGATAAATAAGCCAAATATAACAGTTAAGCGACCGTGCTAGAACCACGGAACTCGGGAATGCCTAACACCTTCTCCCGGGTTAATAGAATTCCTTATCCGGATTTCTGGTACGCAGACTGTAATATAGAGTCATTCTTTTCCTCGATTCGGGATCAAAATTGGTGACTTGGGACACCCTAAATCTCCCAAGTGGCGACTTTGAAATAATTAAACCAATCCCGTTTCGATTGTCCTTTAATTGGAAAAAACTCCCTTGCGCCCACTCGGGTGCGGAAAAAGGAGGTGTGACAGGAGAGCCACCAATAAAACCCACATATGCTCAGCAAATCGCAACAAAAATAGACCCCATACCTCTCACAACTCCAAAACTCAAACCAGTCCAGTTCATCCATGGAGAGCCAACTGTAATGTTTTCCTTAGAAGAACGACAACAATTTGCTGTGGAGGAAGGCTTGCATCAATCAGTAGTGATGAAAGTATCTCCAGGAGCACCAGAACTCAATGAGCAACGAGATTTACTGCCCAAACACTTAGGTGTTAAAGGTCGATGTATCATCGGTTTACTCGCACCAAGACAATTACTGCTAAGGTTTGATCGTTATGATGATTATGTAAGTGCTTTAGCTCGCTCTGTTAATTATATGCTGTATAAGGGTGTTAAGCTTCAATATCGTGTATTTCCATGGACGATTGGTTATAACCCAAAAGAGGAAACAACAAAAGCAGTGGTTTGGATATCGTTGCCGAATCTGTCACCAGATTTGTTTGCGATGCCTTCATTGTTGTCTATAGCATCTGCTGTAGGAAAACCAATTGCCATTGATAAGGCAACACAAACTAAGTCCAGACCTAGCACTGCTAGGGTGAAGGTGATCTTAGACTTGCTTGACAAACATCCTAATTGCGTAAGGTTGCAAAGTGTGGATACAATTTTTGGAAAAGTACTGGAGGTTTTTCAAGAAATCGTTTACGATAATTTACCACTGTATTGTAATTGTTGTAAGCATCAAGGCCATGATGAAACTACGTGTTGAAGACTTCAGAAAAAAATCGTGATGAGGATGCTCAGATTGATGAAGAGCAGCATCGTCAAGAACAAATTGGTGGTACGAAATACAAGGGAGATTTGCGTCAGTTTTTGAATAAGAGGAGGGACTTAAATAATGGTGATCGAACTGCTGGAGATCACATTAACCATACAGATGCTACAAAGGTGTTAAGAGCTCCTCAAAGGGCTCATGAACACGCTGAAAATTTGATCAAGACAACACATGTAACAGCTGTATCTACAAGGCATATGGGGCGTAATCCTGTTTCTAGTGCAATTGTCCCAGTTGCTGAAGCCCTTGCTAGAGTTGCTTAGGACTTGAAGGCTGCAAAAAATACTGTGGTTGATCAAGCTTTACCTGGAACTTCTAAAGGTTCAGCGTTTGTACCTGGGATGATGAATGATAGTGCTTTAGCTGCAGCTGTTTCGAACAATGTTTGCCAAGAATAATGCAGCAGTAACATTGATAGGACAATTAACAAAGTTGAAAGATGATCAGCTACTGTAGGTTCACAATTGGAGGCTAATGTTGCATTGAATGCAACTGGTAATCATCCTACTGCTGGGGTTATTAAAGCTATTGCTGCACATATTGATCTAACTGAAAAAACAGCTCAGTTAATAGATACTGCAGTGCAAGATGAGGAGAAGGAACTTGAAGATGTTGATGTTGTGAGAAGTGCAGATGCTACAAGTTTGAAAGCAGGTGTTGGGCTCTTTAATGAAGGGGTTATGACTTCTGTTGCTGGGGTTATTGACAATTCAAATACAACACATGCTTCAGCTCCTATCGTGCCACTAGATGAGATGTTAAAATTGGACAAGGGTCTGCCTAAATAATCTAAACATGTTCACGCCTCCACTATCTCTACAAGAATGCACCTAGATACTGCTGGTGCAATGCAGGCTAATGTTGATCGAGGAAAAAATATTTTGGCACATGGTCATCAAATTTCTGCGGGTCAAGATAAAATAGGTGTAGGGGCAGTAGGTACTACAAAGAGTAATAACTGGAAAGTGGTGAACAAATCACCTAGCAAGAAGCAAACCCCAATGCTTCATAATCAGATTGTACCATCAAAGGCTATTGGAGTTTCGAACTCTTTCGATGCTTTGGTGAATGAGGGTGAGCATGTTAATGAGGAACAACAGATGGGGTACGAGATACGACCAGATGCTAGAAAAACTAATTTTACAGGTAGTGAAAAGGAGCAGAAAAATGAAGCGGACAGTGTTCGCCTTGAGATCGCATCTGGTGGTAATCACAGTGGTGAGACAAGTCAAATTCATGCTGCAGATACGCCAACGCTACATATTTCCAATTCAGAGCTTGATAAAATGGTAAATGATATCGTGGCAGCTATGATGATGAACACAACCCCAAAAATTTGCCAACTAAAAATATCCAGGTAGTAGCAAATAACAACTTGCCAAGAACACAGGTGGTCGACTTATTGTGTCGAAGGACATTGTTCCTGTTGATGCGCAAAAGGCGATGACAATTAAATCCAAGCTCTGGGATGACCAGCGCGAGTATGATGATGAAGAAGATTGTGGTGTTGATTTTGCTGGATACTCATCTGAAGAGGCAAATCATGAGGTTGATCAGGAGAGTGCAGGTGAAGAACTTGATTCAATAACACTGCCTAAACCAGATGGTATACCAAACGCGAGCCACAAAAGCATGTTGAATCTCAACGCTCCAGCTTTCATTCCCAGGTACTCTCCAGTTGCTGCTCTAAAAGTCAAGGATGCAGTAGCTGGAAACATAGTTCAAAATACAGCCACACCTAGTAACCAGATTGATCCAGCTGGTCGAAAGTATGGGCAGCAGCAGCTGAATGCAAACACCTCGGGAGCTATAGTCACACTTCCAACTGGTGGACAGCAGTAGCAGGATACAACGCCACAAGCTATCACTTTGCAGGATGGAAAGTTGCTTGATGCATTGCAGCAGCAGAATGAAAACAATGCAGGAGCAGTAGTAACTTCTTCAACTGCTGGACAACAATAGTTATCTATAAGGGCACCTGTTATCATGATGGAGGACAGAAAGATACTTGATGCAATGGTAAGTTCTAAGCCCCTAAATTCTCTAAATACAAATCAAGTTGGTAGCACTGGGCATGAGAATTGGACCAGCAACCAGGTGAAAGGCACAAAACAAAGTCAAAACAAGGCAACTATGGTTAACAGACAAGATGGAAATGGCTTGATGGCACAAGAATTTTTACAAGACATGCCAGATCCAGTATCTGTGGGTAGAGATATGTACGAGGAAGGAGAAGAAGATGCAGTTTTGAAAGAATGTCGCGCACATGCAGCAAGAAAAGGTGATTTATCACCTATGCATAGCGGAAAAAATAGGAAATCTCATACAAAGAAAAATAGTTGGGACGACAAGGTTAGTGATTTTTTAAATGTTAGGCGACCTCCAATGAGAGTTGCCAAACAAAAGCAGACTGCCCCAACTACATCAACGAGGTCCAACCGTTCAAAAAAGAAAGGATGATTTTTGAATACATTTTGAACACGGTTGAGGAAAACAACAAAGAATTACAAATTGAAGATTTTACAAGTTTGCAAAAGAAAGGACATGAACCAAATTGGTACTTCATTCTATTATACCACTTTATTAGTATTCTCATTTGTAATATCATCACAGAGTATGTTATAAACTCTGTGATGATCATTGAATATTTGGTACTCTCCAGTTCTTATTTTTTACATGCGTGTTAGTAGGTGAGGCATTTTCTCTGCCTCAATAGGATTAGTAGCGTAAGGTTTAGCCCGGTTTGAGTTGCCTTGGTACTATGCCTTTGAAAAATATCCACACGGCTATGAGATTATATGCCCTCGTGAGACTTTGCCGACAGCTACACCATGAATCCTCTACATGAGGCTGCCATCATAAGGCAATGTGAGGCGCAGGGGATTGATTATATAGCCAAGGCATATGGGTAACAATACCGGTGCTATTGTCTCCCTTATTTGTACTGTTCCTAATTGTTGTAATTTTCTTTTCTTTCATTAATAAAAAATTAGCCCTAGACGCTTGCCTAGCGGATTGCCAAAAAAAAAACAAGTTGATGTTGTTTGTAGTTTGTTATCTAGGAATCCTACACTGAAGACGTCTTGTGATGCCTTGTTTTTCTATACATTGTTCATTAGTGTGCATTAACCATAGGCGGCACCAGGCTTTCAACTTTATGGGGCTTGGATTTTAGAATGCTGACTCTAAGTATTAATAACTAGGTTTTAAATTTGATATTTGTATATATTTAATGAATTTTTTTAACACAAATACATTTTTTGAGCAGAAGCTATTGGGTTCGGGCGAACCAATACTCGGGCTTTTTTTTATTTGCACCGGGTGTCAGAGTCTCTAAGAGTCCCGACTAATCCCGGGGGCGCATAGGTCCTCGGCAAGGAGTTTCCCGCAAGTGCACCACGGTTAATTCAGGTTTTACCCAATCCGATGGCCCTAAGAAATTGTTTGCACCCAGTGAGTTTCGAACTTGAGACCTTGAAAGGGAGCCAACCCAAGACTTAAGTCAATTGCCACCACGCCAACCCCTGAGGGTTAATACTCGGGCTTTTAGCTCCGCCCCTCGGGCTTTTAGCTCCGCCCCTGGCATTAACTCCTCAGCTCGGCAGCTGACTCTGCCATGACCCTCATATTTTTTATGTTTTTTGCTGAAACAGAAAAAGAGCTAGTGAAAAGAAGTCTGAATTAGGAATTATGACTCTTAGCTTTCCCCCCGTGGAGAATTTTCATCATATCTGATGTTTCTATTATGTGCATAATATTGTTAACATAATTTATATTCTTTTCATTACTAAGTGCAGTTCTGTTCTTATATTTTCTGGATCGATACAGGTGAGCGGACGATGAAATCTGATGTTTATATATTTGATCTTCTACTTCTGGAGCTAATAAGCAAAAAAAAAATTTAATTTTCGTGAGAATCCTGTGATTGTGAAAAATTCAGTTGTAAAGGAGGCTACACTTAGTGAAAAATATTTGGTTCATGAATGCTTCAAGAAGTTGATCATCCAACTGCATTTGATATCACACTTCTGGTATTCCTCTGCATGAATCTGGAACCAGAAGAAAGACCAACGATGAAGGATGTTTTAGATGCTTTGAGAGCACTGAGTACGGAAGTGAGGGGAGAGAAACGAAAAAAAGATGACGACAAGGCAGAATAGAATAAGCTATCCTCTTGGATTAGCTGCTTTTCCTTTTTGTATAAACTGAATTTCGTAAGGTAGTAGCTATAGACTTGATTACTAATAGTACTAGTTAGAAAGGCTCGTTGGAATTGAACCGCTACGGGATTAACATTTACTCAACTTGTGTTGCAGCTTCTTTGTTGCAAAGAGAAGTATTGTTGGAGCTTTGTAGAGGAAGAATGTATTTGAGTGACTACCTTATGAATTGCTGATATTCCAATCCTTTAAGCAAACTATTGTAGACATGTAATATTTATCTCTCTGTTTTTCTTTCTATTTTTGGGCTGCTTATTCTCTTTCGAGCTCTCTGATGTGCAAAGTCTCCTAACTGACATTATTATTGTTGTTAATAATGACAATAATAATGTGCAGAGAGTCTGCTATTATGCTATATATGGAATAAACCAAAAAATATTATCAATTTTTTAAAATACTTTTCAAAAGATGCTCTGTCATGTATTTTTCTCACTAATTAAAAGTTATGATGAAGCGATAAATACTCGAATCTCAATATGAATGCCAAAAAGAGGATGAAAAAAAAGGAGAGTAGTCAAAGGTTGCAAACCCCTTAGAATAATTTTCAAACGTTTACTTTGAGGATTTTTAACTGTCTAAAGTTGTCCATTGCAACTTCTCTATTCTCCAGATGTCATTAAGCTTCATCATTTTAGAAATTTGAATGTTTTCTTTTAATTTTATTTTACAACTCAAATATATTATTTAATACTAATATTGTAATATTTATGTAATAACAACTATAATAAACTTACTGTGATTACAACTCAAGTGTATGCAATCTTACCTCTACCTCGTGAACTTGGAGAGATTGTTTCCAATGGACCTTTGGATCAAGAAAAACATGAGCCGACGGTTGTTCAAATAAATTCTCAGAACAACAGGGGAAGTCTTTGTAATTAGGGTAAACTTCAGGGGAGATATTTGTAATATATTAATAACCAAAATTAAATGCACTCTGCCTATGCCAGAGTTAGTTGGAAACATTGGAAAAACCAATGCAAAATGCTAATAATTCACACAGTCATGAGTTGTTACTTTTGCAGCTCACCCAATTCCCAAAATCATAAAATTCCTTTTTTTTGACCTACTAAATCAAGCTTCTTGTTTACCATAGAATTCAATTTTCTCAAATTACAATGGGCAATGCTTCTTCCATGCTAACTCAATATGACATTGAAGAAGTTCAAGAACACTGCAATCACACATGTAATTACCACAGTTGTACAATATTCTTATATGTTTTTTAATAATAGTGGTGACCGAGTCAACTTGTGCGCACTTCGACTATTCCATCGGTACTTTTTACCTCACATCTAGTAACAAGTAACCTCTTGCTCGCAAAGGTTTAGGCAAATGAGAAGAAATTAGCTAGTGTTTTTAGTTTTTGCTAGGATTTGAACATTTTTACACACTTCATTGATAGTTAGGCCACACTTTGGGGTGCAATATTGTTATCTGAAGTTATATGCTCATGTGTGTTAATTTTTTAAAGGGTAATTGTTACTAAAGTTGTGGCTTTTTATTTTTTGTTTTTTTTCTCCTTAGTTTCACAGCAGGAGATACTTTCATTGTACCAAAGGTTTTGTCAAGTGGATCGAAAAGGGTGTGGATTTATCTCTGGAGAAGAGTTTCTTTCAGTGCCCGAATTTGCTGTCAATCCTCTATCTCAGGTTTCATCGTCGTTTATGAGCTAAATCATGATAAAAACATTTGTTTTTGTACAGTGAGTTTAAGTTATACACGCTAAGCATTAATTTTTTTATGCAATCAGTGCAATTTAATTTGTTATAGCTAGTTATTACTAGGGGTGTGCATTTGAATCGGTTTATCGATAAATCGAATCGATTATTTGTTGTCGGTTTATCGATTTCGATTTCGATTTCGAAATTTTTCTTATCGAGTTATCGATTTCGATTTCGATCTTGTTCTCTTCGGTTATCGGTTTATCGATAAACCGATAAGATATACAAAAAAGACAAATATACCCTTATTCTATAATACCCTTTCCTTTACCCTAAGTCCCTAACCCTATTATTTCCTCTACCCATTCTTTAGCGCCGCTTTTACCATTCTTCGGAGTGAATTAGCAGTGATGATGTATTTTGTTTTGTTTTTTTTATACCGTTGGAATGTTGGTGACATACATTTGATCCCTTACTTTAGTTTCGTTGCATGTGCTTGTTAACACAATTTTTATGTTATAAAAGGTGTTCCTCTTATTTTAGCTTCTTTTTGTCCATATTAGTTAGGCGTGTTTATAGCGATATACTTTCCGTGGAATCCCGCAAATTTTCTTATTGGTGTAATCGATAACCGAATCGATAAGACCCAAAAATCGATAAATTGAAATTGAAAAAATCGAAACCTTATTAAAACGATAACGATAAGCATATGTACAAATCGATAATTGATAAGTAATTATCGATAAGGGTCAAAATCGAATCGATAAATCGAATGCATACCCCTATTTATTACTCTGTTTTTCAGGTCACCATATCATGCTTGATATAGAGAGTTATCTGTTGTTGTAGGTCAAATTAACCCGATATTGTTAAATAAGTGCACAGAATAAAATTCCTCATAGTTATGCAACCCCATATCCAGTTTTCCTATATGATTATGCAAATCTTGCTTTCTATATTTTATTTACCTAGTTTTTAAAAATAGTAAAGGGGAGCATTAGTGTAACTGGTAGAGTTGCTGTCATGTGATCAAGAGGTCATAAGTTCGACCCGTGGAAACAACATCTTGTAGAAATGCAGGGAAAGACAACATACAATAGACCCTTGTGGTCTGGCCCTTCCCCGGATCCCACGCATGGCGGGAGCTTAGTGCACCAGACTGCCTTTTAGTTTTTAGAAATAGTGAATGCGAAAGCAACCATAATGCAACAAAGATGGTAGACTAGTTCTCACCCTTTATGTGTGTGAGAAAATAATTCTGTATCAGTAGTTTATGTGTGTTCTCGCCCTTTTTGAGCCGAGGGGCTATTGAAAATAGTGTCTCTACCTTCACTAGGTAGAGGTAAGGTCTGCTTACACGCTACCCTCCTCATGCCCTACCTGTTGAGAATATATTGGGTCTGTTGTTGTTGTGGTGCGGTCACTTGGGAAATCCCCCAAGAACGACTGCCACGAAATTCTTGTGAGAGCTGGAGAAATGTCTAACAACATAGGTTCGACACTGAATAAGTAGAGGTATAGTGGGAAGAGAGAAGGTTTTTAAAGGGGAAATGTAATTGAGATACAAAGAAGGTAAATTGATCCATCAATAAAGAGGTTACACTAGATTATCTTTATTACTAGTATATTGAAGAGATCCTTGGCGTAATTGTTAAAGTTGCTGCTCCTGGTCACGGGTTCGAACCATGAAAACAGCCTCTTACAGAAATATAAGGTAAGGCTGCGTACAATAGACCCTTGTGGTCCGGCCCTTCCCTGGACCCCGCGCATAGTGGGAGCTTAGTGCACCGGGCTGCCCTTTATATTGTTTCTTTGAATTTTTTTTGGTTAATGGTCAGCATTGACAAATCACAAACACATTTGGCGAATTCGCCATTATAAAACTTTGTTCTAATGTGATCCAGAGGCTATTAAGGATGATAGATGGGTTAAATTTCAAAGAATTTGTAGCATTCTTGTCAGCATTTAGTGCCCATTCCAGCTTGCAGCAAAAGGTTGAATGTAAGGGCAATTTTTCATATTCGATTTCCTTTTTCGTTCAACTTTACTTTCTTCTGCTTAAGTATTTCTTATCTGTCTGTCATTCTTTCTTACTTTTCAGTTATCTTTAAGGTTTATGACTCCGATGGGAATGGAAAGGTGACATTCAATGATATGCTAGAGATCTTGCAGGATTTGACTGGACAGTTTATGTCTGAGGTTCAACGAAAGGTAGTGTTTGTGTTGTATGCCTCCAATTTCTTCTTCTTTACCTTTTTTTTCCCGAAATTTCCCATTTTGATGCCTAAATGAGGATTACAAAGTGACCAGGAAGTAAATGAAGTTTCTTAGTGTCTTACTTCTAATAGCTGTGAATTGGAAAATATACTACTAAGAATATTGAACTCAAATCATTCAATCTTCCGATTGTGCTTTATTATCTCTTTATTAGTTGTAAACTTCTGGTGTAGGATAGGCTTTCATCTAGCTCATAGTTTGCACTTTAGCGAAATGCAGACCAGCAGAATTTGATACTGACAGAAACATTAGAAAACGATATGCAGTTCTTGTTGTTTTAAGGTCAGTGACTGAAAGTGGAACTGGAAGACTCTTTTATGTACGGTAACCAGTCCATCGTGAGTGTGACACATACCTTTTTGTTTGTTTCGGGGCTGTTTGTTTGGGCAGGGCGTACTTGTGTTGGTAGGAGGTACAACCTATGAACCTAATGGATTAGTCGATGTGCATATCCCTGATTGATTAGTTCAGGTATGCATAAGCTGGTCCAGACACGACCTTTATAAACAAAGAATAACAAATAGAAATCTAAAGGCAAGCTTGGGGATTCTTATACATTTCTCAGCTCTTATCTCGCGTTTTCTTTTGCTTCACATATTCTCCTTGAAATAGCAACTTATTTTGATTCCCATTTAACTATAGTAAAGCTTCTCTACTTTTCTTTCTATTCTTGCCACGGGGAGTGCGTAATTAAAGACTTAAACCATAGTAAATATTTAGCAGGAAAAATTCAATTTTGAAAAGAAGTTGAGGAAAAAGTTCAAATATAGGCAATAGAGTAGTGTAGTTTTCAACATGTTATGAGTGTTGAGAAAAGAATCAAGTGCAGTTCTCCGTTTTATGAGTTGCTTTAGGTATACATAAGTACCAATCCAAGAAGCTGATCGATCAGCTTGGTTCTATTGCATATCTAGTTTCCATGGTAAAGAAATAAAAGCAACGGCAATTTGCCTTGCACCACAAGGATGTGACCTAGTGTTCACTGAAGTGGGTTAAGAACCATGATGTCTCGGGTTACCTGGTACCTGTTGCTAGTGGGAGTAGATATCCTGTTGCGTGCAAGTTGGCCCGGACATGGGAGATAATTCACATTTTTCCTTTTTGTTCTCGGTGATGATTTTTTAACTAATATAGGTGTACTTGGGAGATTATTCATTAGGATGGTTTGGATTAAGTTATAGGTATAATCTTTTTTTTGGATAATATATGTTTGTGCGAAGTAAACTAGTTGTCGATGAGAATATATTGATGGTGGATTACTGAAGAAACCACCTTCTATGAAGTTACAGTGATACAGAAATGTGACCTTGTGTTTAACTCCATTTTAATTTTCTGTCTATGCAGCAAGTTTTGACGCGTGTTCTTGAGGAAGCAGGATACAGCGGGGATTCTTCTTTAGTCCAATCTGACTTCCTAAAGGTAAATATTGGACATTCGACATTCAAACAATCTGTTTCTTTTTGTAAGTTTCTGGTGCATATTTGACAGATTTATTAACAATTCTCTGGACATGCCAATTGCTCTTGCCTCTGAAGATATAATATGAGATATGCACTAGTGCATTTGTATAAAAGGTACCATATGTATTTATATAAGGTCCAATGTTTGATCAAACAACAGATTCAGATAAACTTTGCCTTGACTGTTTTGTCGTTACGGCCGAGAAGCTTGATATATTAAGGTTTGTGTACACGCTACCCTCCCTAGATCCCACTTGTGGGGACTCACTGAGTTTGTTCTTGTTGTTGTTTTTGCCGGGAAGCTTGATAAACAACAACAACCCAGTGTGGTGCAACAAGTGGGGTCTGGGGAGGATAGGATGTACGCAGCCTTACCCCTACCCTGGAAGCGCAGAAAGACTGTTTCCGATAGACCCTCGGCTAAAGGAGGTGAGAGAATCCCTGATAGCAAGTAATAGCAAAATAATAATTAGAAAACTAAATCGGAGATAACAACATAATATGAAAAGGGTACTGATAACAAGTAGTAGCAAGATAACATATTTAGAAAACTAATTCCAAGGCAGCAGACGAGAATATGAACGAAGTACTGCTAGCAAACTACGGAATTACCAATGGCAAGTAACAACGAAACGAGACATGCGAATATAGAAAACTAAGGAAAAAAGGGTACCGAACTAGCGCTAATACTATCGAGCTAGAGAAGACAAAGGGAGATGCAAGACTCCCTACTAACCTTCTACCCTAATTTTCAACCTCCATATCCTTCTATCTAGAGTCATGTCATCGGTTAGCTCAAGTAGGTTTCCGGGAAGCTTGATATAGTTTGTGTTGGGAATAAACCCCGTAAAAATAGTATTCACGGTATTAGTGATAAACGCAGAACACTAAGTTATGGTTAAATCAGCAAGAATAAAAATGCAGCAATAATGACACCGTGGAAACCCTTCTGAATAAGGGAAAAAACCACGGCCAAGAAGAGCAACTGATATCACTATAGCGAGGAATTTTACACTGTGTAGTAACGAGTAAAAAATACTCCTAAGACCACTACACCCTCAAAAGAAATAAACACTCTTTTGCTTTTTCCACCTCACTACAATATCTCTCACACTCTATTTTTCTTCACAAACTATTTTCTTATAGTTTATGGAATACCTTGCTCCTTCTTTTCTCTCTTTGTTGGTGTGTAGAAATGAGAGTTAAAGCTCTCCTTTTATAGCCAAAATCTCACTCTCTAAAGCCTACAATATTTGACAATTTACACACCCTTTTCACAATTTTAACAAGGTTGGCTACCAAACCAAACCAAGTCAATAAAATTGGCTATCAAATTATACAAATTCAACAAGGTTGGCTACCAAACCAAACCAAGTCAACAAAATTGACTACCAAATCATTTGAATGAGATGGACACCATATCAATCTCCCCCTCCAGCCTCATTCATCTAAAGGAGGTAGCACTGTCTTCTAGTTTGAGTGCATGCTGACAAGTTCTTTGCATAACTCGAACTTGTCTCTTGGTACCACCTTGGTCAACATATCTGCAGGATTTTCACTCGTGTGAATCTTTTTGACTTGTAGTGATTCGTTCTCCACTTGCTCACGAATCCAATGATATCTGACGTCAATGTGTTTTGTTCTCGCATGGTACATGGAGTTTTTGCTTAGGTCTATTGCACTCTGACTGTCGCAATAGACAACATACTCCATCTGTCGCAATCCAAGTTCTTGAAGAAATCTCTTGAGCCATATCATCTCTTTGCCAACTTCAGTAGCCGCAATATATTCCGCTTCAGTTGTAGATAGTGCGACACACTTATGCTGTCATGATATAGCTCCCCCTGAAAAAGTAAACAAATATCCAGTAGTGGATTTTCTGTTATCAAGGTCACCTGCCATATCAGAATATGTATAGCCCTTCAAAATTGGATTTGATCCTCCAAAACATAAGCATTCATGTGAGCTTCCTCTTAGATACCTGAGTATCCACTTTACAGCTTCCCAATGCTCTTTTCCTGGATTTTCGAGAAATCTGCTAACAACACCGACTGCATGAGCAATATTCGGTCGAGTGCATACCATTGCATACATCAAACTTCCGACGGCAGAGGAATAAGGAATCTTGGCCATTCTCTCTTTTTCCTCCGTTGTTGTTGGACACATCTTCTTGCTCAACTTTAGATGACCAGGAAGGGGTATGTGAACCAACTTAGCACTTTTCATATTGAAGCGCTCCAATACACGTTCTATGTACTTCTCCTGTGACAAGTAAAGCTTTCTTTCCTTTCTCGAACGAGTAATTCTCATGCCCAAAATCTGCTTAGCATGACCCAAGTCTTTCATTGCAAAAGACTTATTCAACTGTTTCTTCAACTCGTCAATCTTAGAAGCATTCCTGCCCACAATCAACATATCATCCACATATAGCAAGAGGATGATAAAATCGTCATCAGAAAATCTTTGTACAAACACACAATGATCTGAAGAAGTCTTCTTGTAGCCTTACTCCCCCATAACAGACTCAAACTTCTTGTACCACTGTCTCGGAGCTTGCTTCAATCCATATAGACTCTTCTTAAGTTTGCATACAAAATTTTCTTTACCTTTTGCCTTGAAACCTTCAGGTTGTTCCATATAAATTTCCTCTTCTAAGTCACCGTTAAGAAAAGCAGTCTTCACATCCATTTGCTCAATCTCCAAATCAAGACTAGCAGTCAAACCAAGAACTGTCCGAATGGAGGACATTTTCACGACAGGAGAAAATATTTCGTCAAAGTCAATACCTTTTCTTTGACCAAATCCCTTGACAACCAATTTAGCTTTGTATCTGGGCTTCAAACTATGTTCTTCAGCTTTAACTTTGAATACCCACTTGTTCTTCAAAGCTCTCATGCCCTTAGGCAATTTCACCAACTCATAAGTATGGTTCTCATGCAGAGATTTCATCTCATCTTGCATGGCTTCAATCCATTGATCCTTGTGCTCATCTTCTATAGCCTCCGCATAACATTCAGGTTCTCCCCCATCAGTGAGTAATACATACTCATTGGGTGAATAACAGGAGGAAGGAGTACGAGGTCTAGAAGACCTCCTGAGTGGAATATCTAACTCGTCAACAGTTTCGTGAGTATGAGCATCTACCTCATTAACATTAGCATTGTCATTACCATCACCATCAATATGTTGATCTGGAATATGGTTCTGGGCATCACCATCATTATTGAGCCCACCAGCGTCATCCCCATTTGTATGAGGAACTTGATCAAGATTAACTAAACCTTCAGAACTTGAAGATTTTAACTTCTCCGCTTTGTTAATATCTTCAATGGTTTGATCCTCCACGAAGATAACATCACGGCTTCTCACAACCTTCTTCTCAATTGGATCATATAGCCTGTAACCAAACTCATCAAGGCCATAACCAATGAAGATGCACTGCCTTGTCTTGGCAGTTAATTTTGACCTCTCATCTTTAGGCGCATGTACAAAAGCTTTGCAACCAAACACTTTCAAGTGGTCATAGGAAACATCCTTGCCATACCAAACTCTGTTTGGAATATCACTTTCCAAAGCAACTGCAGGGGATAGATTAATAACATGTGCGGCGGTCAACAAAGCCTCACCCCAAAAGGAATTCGACAACTTTGCTTCAGAAAGCAAACATATGACTCTTTCCATCAAGGTCCTATTCATCCTTTCTGCTAAATCATTAAGCTGAGGAGTCTTAGGAGGAGTCTTTTGGTGTCTGATACCCTGTTGTTTGCAGTATTCGTCAAACGGTCCACAATATTCACCACCGTTATCAGTACGAATACACTTCAGCTTCTTTCCAGTTTCTCTTTCAACTGAAGCCTGAAACTGCTTAAAGACACCCAACACTTGGTCTTTAGTCTTCAAGATGTAGACCCAAAGTTTCCTTGAACAATCATCAATAAAGGTAGCAAAATAAAGTGCACCACCCAAAGTCCTTATCTTCATTGGACCACATAAGTCTGAATGCACCAACTCAAGCAACTCTGTCTTTCTTGAAGGAGGATGAGACTGGAAAGAAACTCTTTTTTGTTTTCCAGCCAAGCAGTGTTCACATTTTTCTAATTTTGCACTTTCAAAATTTGATAACAATTTCTTCTTGGCCAGAACATTTAGTCCTTTCTCGCTAATGTGGCTAAGTCTCTTATGCCATAACGTTGAAGAGTTATGGCTCTCAACAACATTCACCATATCAACACAGGTAGAGGCCGTAGTCCAGTATAGACCACAACGCTTTTCCCCACGAGCCACAATCATGGAGCCCTTAGTGAGCTTCCACTTTCCAGCACCATTGGTACTGACATATCCCTCATCATCCAAAATACCAACAGAGATCAAGTGCAAACGAACATCAGGTGCATGCTTTACATTGTTTAAAACTAGTTTAGTTCCAATACTAGTTTCCAAACAAATCGTTCCAACACCAGCCACCCTAGATACAGTCTCATTACCTATACTTAAAGTTCCAAAGTTACCCTGAGTATAGGATGAGAAAAATTCCTTCCTTGATGTCATGAGATGCGACACCACTGTCCACAACCCAGCTTGACTCATCACAAACAATATTTATCAGATCCGCATCAAGTACTGTAACAAGATCTTCTGTAGTGACCACATGATTTCCATCTTCTTTCTTTTCTTCCTTTTCTCTATTCTCCTTTTTCAAAATCCGGCAGAACTTCTTTGTGTGCCCTTTCTTCCCGCAATGATAGCACTCAATATCTTCAAGTCTGCTTCTGGATTTGCTTCTATTATGTTCTCTATTTTGAGAACCCCGATTCTTGCTTCTCCCCTAGAGTCAGTCACCAAGACATCTGATGAGGAGGAACCCTGAGATTTTCTTCTCATCTCTTCATTTAGAAGGCTGCTCTTGGCAAGATCCATAGAGATCACACCATCCGGAGCAGAATTTGATAATGAAGTTCTAAGAATTTCCCAAGAATCTGGTAGGGAACCAAGCCTTAAATTTCTTCATCAAATTTAATGCCCATAGCAGATAACTGGTTCATGATCCCCTGAAAATTATTCAGATGATTTGTCATCGCGGAACCATCATGGTATTTTAAACCCAACATCTGCTTTATCAGAAACATCTTGTTGTTTTCAGTTTTCCGAGCATACAAACTTTCAAGGTGCTCCCATAGGGTCCGAGAATGTGTCTCCCCAGAAATATGGTTCAAAACATTATCGTCAACCCACTGTCTAATAAAGCCGCAAACCTGCATCTGTAACAGATTCCACTCTTCATCTGATTTATTATCAGGCTTTACAGTGGCGAAGACAGGTTGATGAAAATTCTTGACATAGAGAAAATCTTCTATTTTGCACTTCCAAATGACATAATTTGTACCATTCAAAGCAACCATTCTACTAGTGTTGGCTTCCATCGTTTATCACAAATACAAATACTATTTATTAGGAGACCAAAATAATTCTTTTCTGATGTGGAAGTTCAGACTGTGCTGCAACCACAGAGCATACTCAGACAGAACCTTGGCTCTGATACCACATGTTGGGAATAAACCCCGTAAAAATAGTATTCACGGTATTAGTGATAAACGCAGAACACTAAGTTATGGTTAAATCAGCAAGAATAGAAATGCAGCAATAATGACACCAAGATTTTACGTGGAAACCCTTCTGAATAAGGGAAAAAATCACGGCCAAGAATAGCAACTGATATCACTATAGCGAGGAATTTTACACTGTGTAGTAACGAGTAAAAAATACTCCTAAGACCACTACACCCTCAAAAGAAATAAACACTCATTTGCTTTTTCCACCTCACTACATTATCTCCCACACTCTATTTTTCTTCACAAATTATTTTCTTATAGTTTATGGAATACCTTGCTCTTTCTTTTCTCTCTTTGTTGGTGTGTAGAAATGAGAGTTAAAGCTCTCCTTTTATAGCCAAAATTTCACTCTCTAAAGCCTACAATATTTGATAATTTACACACCCTTTTCACAATTTCAACAAGGTTGGCTACCAAACCAAACCAAGTCAATAAAATTGGCTACCAAATTATACAAATTCAACAAGGTTGGCTACCAAACCAAACCAAGTCAACAAAATTGGCTACCAAATCATTTGAATGTGATGGACACCATATCAGTGTGATAATGGGAAAGTTACAAATAGCAGTGTAGGAACTTTATCCTTCTTGTTGCCAGTCTAAGTAGACCTTTGCATTCTTTTTCTTCTTTCCATGTTGAAGCTAATAATAAGAAAGCAGGAATAGAGCAGTCGCGGAGCCACATAGCTCCAAGGAGTGTCAATTTACACTATTTAGATAGTTAAGCATTATTTTTTTATATGTATATGTTAGAATCGGAATAGTCAGGTGTCATGCGAAAGCTAGTAAAGCAAACCTCGAACGATGATAAATCAGACAACAAAAGAGAAATATACGAAAAATGACACAAACATTTAACGTGGTTTGCTCAAGTGACCTACGTCCACAAGCGAAGATGAGCAATCTACTATATAAAAGAGAGTACAAAATATCGAGAGAATAACCTCACAAAGAGGCATACACAAGTAACAGACTAACACTTAGTCCCAAAAATATATCCTATGTATCAACTTCTCTTGACTTATTTGTATATTTACTTATTTAAATTTTGACACTCCTGAATGAAAATCCTAATTTTGCTACTTACAGAGAAACATCTATTGTAAGGCTGCATACAATAGACCCTTGTGGTCCGGTCCTTCCCCGCGCATAGCGAAAGCTTAGTGCACCGGACCTTTGGACGTTCCTTGTTTTGTTTGTTGGAATGATATTGACAAAGTTACTATGTTGCAGATTCTTGGCAGCCCTGGTTTGAAGATGGAAGTTGAAATTCCAGTAGATTGAAAAAGACTTTACTGTTACTAAAACAGGTTCAATCTCATTAACTTAGTTGACATTAGCATGTAATTGCACTATCATAAGAGTTAGAAACTCTTTTTCAACTGCTTGATTTAATAATATCACTTGTTATGAAGAGTGTGTGCTACTTAACAATGTATACTTTGAACTTTAGCCCATGTTGAAAGGGGTTTGTCACACCACCAACACTCCGGGGCAAAGCTATGTGTGGTCAATAGTGATCAACTGAACACCCTTCACCGAAAAATTAAATTATTTATATGGTAAAATATTATTGTTAATGATCAAATAATGGACTTTGAACACTTTTATTGAATTTTCTGACACCGCCAATGCTACTTGAATACACAACTCCAGTCTGGATCTTGACCTCAAATATCCTAAATAAGGGGCCATATGAGATACAATATCATGAACCCGAGATGTAACCTAGTGGTCAACAAAAGTAGGTTGAGAACCATGAAATATCAAGTACAAATCTCAATGGAAAAACATTATATAATTTTTTCCCATCTGTCCAAGTTTTGGTGGACAGATTTACTAGCGAAAATCTCTGTCGGTGGGAAGCAGGTTCAGGTATCCCCACTGTTTTTGACTAAACCCAACGTTTTTGACACATAACATAAACATATATGTAAAATAACCCTGTATTCAGAAAATATAGAATAATCAATTCATTCATCAATTACATCATTATGCTTCCATTAACTACGACCAATTCATTCATAATTACACATCAATCCCAAAACTAATTGGCGTCAACTATATGAATCATTTATATCTGCGTGTATTTTCTTTAAAAGAAAATGAAAATAAAAAACGGATCGTAGTTGGGCAGAAGGTAGAAAGTAAATGTAGATTCTTAGCCCAAATTTCCAGATATAGTGTGTGTTTGTTATAACGGAAAATGTTTTCCAAAAAAATATTTTCTTGGAAAACAAGAAGTAATCTTATTTATTTTCCGGTGTTTGGTATGCAAATTAAGGAAAATGACTTTTCAAGAGTATTCATAAATAATTTAGATATAATAAACATGAAGCCATAAACTTTCAATCCAACAACCTTCCGAACCCACATTTTTCATAAATTTTCGAACCGCTAAACTTTCAAAACCGCGAAATTTCTAACCCGCAAACTTTATAATTTCTAAACCCGTAAACTTCCAAATACATAAACCTCCGAACTCATAACTTTGGAACTTGTAAAATTATGAATCTTTAAACCGATAAATAAAAAAACTAAAACTGAAAAATATATTAAAAAATATTTCGGGAGGGGGAAGGAGGGGCAGGACGGGGGACAGTTGGGGGGGTGGGTGGTGCAGAAAAACGAAAAAAATAGAAATTTAAAATTGCAATTAAAAAAATAAGGTAAAAAAAAATAATTTTTTGCGGGAGAGGGGGTGGGGATGGGGTGGGGTGGAGGGGTAATAGGGTGGGTGGTAATGGAAAAACTGAAATTTGGAAAGAAAAGAAAAGCTTTTTTTGGAGAGAGGGGGTGTGGTGGGTTGGTGAGGGTAGGGAAGGTTGAGAAGGAGTTTTGGAAAATGTTTTCCCTTCTCTTGATAAAGAAAACATTTTCCTCCAATTGGAGAAAAATGAATTCACAAGGAAAATAATAGCTAATAGCATAAAAACAGATCCAAGTAAAGTATAAAGGAACAACTGATATGCTGCCTTGATCTTTCTTTGTCTCGAACCCCATACCCCTATAATAATGGTAGAGTCAGGGGTGACTCCAAAGCGGAATTGACCGGTGGTGCTTGGTCAAAGCTCCAGTAGGTAGCCACTCCCTTCTCAGAGAACCGTACGTGAGACTTCCGCCTCATACGGCTCCGTCCCGAGCTTCCGTCGTCGGCCTTGGCATTAAACCACTATCTATGCATGTATTTTCAGCCTAGACTGACGAATCTTTTGCTTCTCGGGTGGTGTCGAACAATGGTGCTTGCGTTGCGGGAGATGCCCGCCCGTAGGGCCCGGCCTGCTTCCCACCTGAAAGAACCGCTCACTAGCTAGCCGGACTAGTGGGGCCCTATCTGGAGACATACTGAAAACCATGCCTTTGGAACCGAACGCAATGCCCGTCTTCCAAATAAAAAAAAGGGCTTGTTGGGAAGAAAGATTATGTGCGGCCTGTAGAGCACATACCCCCGTTAGCCGGCTTTTGTAGCAAATTCTATTTGTTCTTCACCGCTTTGGGTTGTGAGGCTTACTTCCTAGCCCCAGTGGGAGTAGTGACTAGCGTTATAGGTCGTTGGGCGGCCGGAAGGTTGCCACGAGTAAGTAAGTTTGGGGGACCGAAGGCAATTCTCCGTGCACCGGACACGTAGCTTTTTCAAAACATTTAAGGCAGCCAAACATGAAAAAATTGGAAATTCCTTCCAACCAAACACACCCATAATTGTTGAACAATTTTTATGGCTACCGTCAAAGATTAAAGGATGTAATTTACATATTGAACTACTTGAGTTTGACATTATATACCAAATTTTGCAAAGAAGTTTGTATTTATACTTCCCTCAATCAAATGTCAATTGTAGTTTTCTCATCCTTTTTTTCTTCTTTTTGTAATGATTATATGACTGGAGTCATCTTTCACTCAAAAATTCCTCAAAGTCAAGCAAAAGAACTTTCTCATAAAAGAGATTAAACTAAGAAAGTTCGTGCAACATCTAACTAATAGAGTCATGTGAAATATGTATCTACCGTCACGATTTTTACTTCATCCGTCCCAATTTTATGTGGTGATGTTCAAATTTGGAGCGCCAAAGGAGTACCGCGCTTTTTTCATATGACAATTAAGTATTTTGAATTATTAATTATTGTATTTTATAGTACTTTGTAATGTAATTTTTAAATATATAAATTTTATTTCAATAAATTTTAAAATTTATATTTGAATTTATAGGTAAAATTAATTTATTTGACTCTCGAAATTCGCAAAACATCACGTAAGTTGGGAGGGAGGGAGTAATTCATACGGAAGAAACTAAACGAAATATTTACATATTAGTATCTGTATAAAATTTGAGTAACTTTTTTTTTTTTATTTTGAAACTTTCTTCTTAAAAATAAATGAAAGACAAGTAAACGTCCACGCACAGCGTCAAGGATCAAGCAAAGATTACCAAATCGTGAAATTAATTTCATTTAATAACGCTGTTGATTTCCTCTCTGCATTGATTATTTCCTTAGCTTTAGGTAAATGTTATTTTCACAGCTCCACTTTCAAAATCATTAATCACTGTTAAGAAGAGAGTCCATTACTCAAATGGTCACTCAACTATCGCAATTTATCTTCTAATGTCACTTTACTTTCGTTTGTAATAACAAAATCACTGAACTATGCCTATTACACTCAGAAGATCACTCAACTAGATTTTTCAAATTTTGGATTGCCAAATACCTATTTTACCCTCTAAATTATAAACATTTATCTTCCTTTTATTTTTTTAAAACTTTTTAATATTATGATTTTCCCTTTTAATTTATATTATGGACATACCTATAGAATAAATAAATGTTATTTATAAATTAATAAAAGTATTTAAGCATTATAATTCTGGAATAACAAAATAATGAGCATAGTAAAAAAATTAATTAGAATAATTTGTTAGTAATAATAATTTTAGTATTAACAACAAAAATTCAAAATTTTATTTACACAATTTAGAATGAAAGAAAATAAAGGTTGTAAAATATATATTTCATTAACTTAATATAAAAATAATTATTTAAATGAAGTATTTTTATAATATACATTATATATTCTTGAAAATTATGCTCAATTATATTATTATATTTCTATCAACTTTCCGACGACACAAAGTTATGTCACCGGAAAGTAGAGGGACTATATGTATAGGGTAAAATATGCTATGTTAAATCGTGCATGGAATATATATAAATAATATAATTGAGCATAATTTTTAAGAATATATAATGTATATTATAAAAATACTTTTATTTAAATAACTATTTTTATATTACGTGCATGAAATATATATTTTACAACCTTTATTTCTTTCATTCTACATTGTGTAAATAAATTTTTAAATTTTTGTTGTTAATACTAAAATTCAAACAAATTATTCTAATTAATTTTTTACTATGCTTATTATTTTGTTATTCCAGCATTATAGATGCTTAAATACTTTTTATTTTTTTAAAATTTGAAAATAATATTTATTTACGCTAGAGTTAAGTCCATAATATAAATTAAAAAGGAAAAATCATAATATTAAAAAGTTTTTAAAAAGTAAAAGTAGATAATACTTATAATTTAAAGGGTAAAATAGGTATTTGGCAATCCAAAATTTGAAAAATCTAGTTGAGTGACCTTCTGAGTGCAATAGACATAATTCAGTGACTTTGTTATTACAAACGAAAGAAAAGTGACTTTAGGAGATAATTTGAGATAATTGAGTGACCATTTGAGTAATTGACTCTTAAGAAGATGTTTGGAAAAAACACGAAAATACATAGGAAATTCTCCAAAGCTCGAGGCTTGTTAAAAATAGAGAAAATGATATTGTATAGCCGATGTAAAAATAATAGCTGAAAAAATATATAAAATTTGTATATTTTTTGTATGTGTGTAACGCACACACACACACATTTGTATGTTATATACATAAATTATACAAATTTTATACATTGTTTTGGCTATCAGATATAAATAATTTCTGGTGCGAACTAAAAACCCCTTAATAATATTGTCCTTAAAGATATTTCCCAAGTAAAGGTGTGTCATTCAGAATTTAACAATCTCTTTTAGTATAAAGTAGGAGCAGAACTAACAAAGTTTTAATACAGAAAAGGACATGTAAAATGAATCAGGGTTGTAGTACCATTATTAAACAACTCAAATTTGACGAGTACCACATTGGCAACTTAGGGATAGGAAAGCCTCTTTATATGGTATTGGACAATTCTTACTCGATGAGTTAGCTTTTGGGTTTGAATTAGATCAAATTTATTTATCATGGTATCAAAGCCAAATTCATTCTAACCAGAGGCGGACACACACCATATGTTGAGGGGTCACCGGTACCCGGTAATTTTGACAAAAACTCCATGTATACTTATAAATGTCTTCAAGATATAGTTAGATATTAGCATAGGCCCTTGTTTCAATCTTTTTATGAGCGGTGATACATTTATAGTAAATGTCATGGTGCCTCCGCGACCTCTGAATTCTGGGGAGTGTCGAGTCCCACATCGGCCAATAAGAGATGGGAACGCACTCGGTATCTTCATGAGAAATTCTTACCCCATGAGCTAGCTTTTGAGTTGACTTGGGCAGCTAAGGTCCATTTTTTAAAAATCCAATTCAAATTTATTGCACCTATTGTCCATTTTGCTCAACAAAGCTTACAGAATTGTCCCTTGATTTGTTCCTTCATTAAATCTTAAAGCGCGTGTACATATAAGCTTGTGTTTTGTCTTATATATAACACTTTACTCTTTTCTTCTTTTCTGATATTGGATTTGCTTAAAATATTACTCCTTTCGTTCATTCTTACTTATTTACTATTGACTTGCACGCCCTTTAAAAAATAATAAAGTGTATAATTTACCATAATACCCATATTAATTGGTGTATAGTCTTAATGTATGTGAAAATAATTTGGAATGAGTAATTAATTCTTAGGGCAAAACAAAAAAAATAAATAATTTTGCTCTTGATATGCGAAAGTGGACAAATAAAAGTGAAAATCTATTTTTAAAATAATGAATCAATAGTGAACAGAGGGAGTATATACATTCCTTAAGTCGATAGTTTGCCCGTCTAGAAACTTTGCTTGTAAAATCTTAATATAAAAAAGCACACCCAATGTACAAAATATTCCGCATTCACACAGGATCTGAGGAAAGGCGCACCACAGGGATATTTAATATGGGCAATCTACCCTAATATAAATCATTAGTGGTTGATTTCATGACTCTAAAATCTCAATATAGTTTTTGAATTAAAGTATGAGATATTTACCTAGTTATACTATATTAGAAACTTATTTACCTATGTTCTCTATGTTTTGATGTTTTAAATAAGTATCTAGGTTTTTCTTACAAATTGTATATATTGCTTCTTAAAAGACTCTTATTCCATTATTAGGGCCTTCAATTAAGGGATTCGATTATATCCTTTCCTCTCCTCTTCTCTCTCCTTTTTCTTTACATCAAAATCTCTTAATCTACGCCTAGAATCTTCATCTTCTCTCTCTCCACCATTACCCACAGCTTTATATTATTAAAAAAATATTCTGAAATTTTATGATAATTGTATGATAACTGTATCATAATTATATCTGAATTGTATCAGATACATCAATGCCTAAAACATAAATGTATCATACTTGTATCATAATTATATCTAACTTATATCCAGTATATTAATACCCAAAATAATACCTAATACAATACTACTAAATTAATATACAATTATCGTACTTGTGATACAAACTATGAAATTCGTCACTAATGCACAAATGCCCGTAACAATATACAATGAATCGATTATCATACATTTGTAATACAATTCCTGCAACAATTATGATACATATACAATTATGATACAATCGCGATACATTCTGAAAAATTGTGACACAATTATGATCTTCATCTTCTTCAAGTTTCAATCACAAATCTACACTAAAATTTAATATAATCGTATTATAACTGTATTAGTGAGTATTATGTTGGGTATTGATGTATCATATACAAGTCACATACAATAAAGATTTTAGAAAGAAAGAAAACAAGATTCAAAACTACCCACAACTTGATTCTAAAGCAATATTTCGAATTTTGTCGTATTGTATCAATAAGAAATATAGATTTTGGGTGATTAATAAGAAAGAGAGAAATTGAATTTCAAAAGCTTTGGAAGAGAAAAAGAATCTGCATTTTGGGGCGGGGATGGGAAGGGGGAGATAACTTTGGGTAAGCAAAATTTTGGTAAGTGAGATTTCTTACTACGGGAAAGAATAATATTAGGTAATTGTTAAGAAAGAGAAAAGATGTTTTTGTAATCCTTTGAAAAAGGAACGAATCTTAAATGTAGGAGAAATTATTAGAAACGGAGGTTGAGCTTCATGTAACTGATATGCTAAATTTAAGGGATTTTGATTTTTTTCTTTTTTATAAGTTTATATATAACTAGTACATATAGATATATAAAGTAATTAATAAGGAACCTAAATAAAAGTGGTAAATAAATTTCTATTATATTATAACTAGGTAAAAACTCGTTAAAGGTATTTATTTGAATCTTCCAAGAGCGAGCATGCTTAGAACATTGAATAAGTAGTATGGTCGGCCATGAATAGACGACATTATAGCCGTTAGAATCGGCCCATAACGACTTTTTAAATCTTTTAAAGGCGACCTTCCACCCTTGACTACCGACCCCATTTGTAATTATGTGGTTTTTCTTCTTCTTGGGACACGTGTAATCATGTTGACTCACTAATACACTCTTTTAGGAAAATTGTTAAGTTTGTATATTTTGGAGCAATGGTAAAATTGTCTTCGTATGGCCGAGCCGTGGAATCAATCACTGATACTTACATTAAGGTAGACTTTCCATGTCACACCCTTGGGATGTGATCCTTCCCCGAATCATGTGTGAACGCCGGATGCTTGGTGCACTGGGCAACCTTTTTTTTTTAAAAAAAAAGTTTGTACTGAAAAACACAGTGTTCGGGCCAACTTGTGCGTATCTCAACTTATTTCACAAGTGAATAACTCTATCTACCAATATTTGAACAAATAAGAAGAAGTTACCTAGTGTTTAAAATTTAAACGCGACAACTTATGATTCTCATCAACTCCCCTTGTTGATCACTAGGATACATCCTTGAATGCAGGAAATTGTTAAGCTATCTTTAACTACACAATGAACTGGCAAAAGTAAAAATGAAAAGACTAATCTAACCAATTACTATGAAAAACATCAGAAGTTTTAAGAAAGAATGTTTCATGATATTACGACTATATACACGCCCATACAAAAGCAAAGAATTTCAAGCTTATGGGTTCATGATTCTAATCGTTTTAAGGTACTAGGTTCTAAATTAATAATTTATATATATTTAATAATTTTTTAAAATAAATGCAGGGTTCGAACCAAAGCTACTAGATTCGACCGAACCCGTTCCAGATACTCTAGCTTCGGCCCTGCATAAAAGAATATTCAAGTTAATATAATTTAGGATCAACTATAATTTTTAGCGCCGCTAGATAGTATTTTTCATTAAGATAATGAGCATAGAATATGGTCAATTTTGAGAAATGTATATTTTTAGGTTTTTTCAAAAATAATAGCCGATATATATATATATATATATATATATATATATATATATATATATATATATATATATATATATATATATGTGTGTGTGTGTGTGTGTGTGTGTGTGTGTGTGTGTGTGTGTGTGTGTGTGTGTGTGTGTGTGTGTGTGTGTGTGTGTGTGTGTGTTTTTCGACTAGCAAATGCAATTAATTTGCATTTTGTATTTTGCCCATCAATTTTCGTCTTGTGTAGGTCAAATAGTCGGGCCTCTCGCATCGTTGCTATTAAACTTGTGCAAAAACAAAATCGTCAAATAAAAAAGAAAAAGAAAAACTAGAACATATTCGTAAAACGCGTCTAATCAATAATTACATTAACCTAATAAAAGTACTACCATTTTACGTCCCAAATAGCATTAAAAAAGGTTTTCAATTCTAACCTTTAATTAAGTGGGACTATGCATCAACTATGCAAAGCTGAAAATTAACACCTTTATTAAATGCGACTAATAAAGTACGAAACAACGATTTTAGCTTTAACACGATTGATGTTAATTAAAAAATAAATCCCGTTGATGTGTCTTTTTGTCATCTAAAGTTTCTATATTTAAAATATTTACACATAAAAAACTAATAATTTCTAATGCTCACTAATAAAAGGGATTTGAACTTGAGGTCTCAATATCTCTCTGTGTGGTTGTTTTGACTGTAATTTCGGTCAAATGATTAATTACACATAATCATTTTATAAAATAATTAAAAATCAAAATACATGAATTATAATAATTGACTGATTCCAGATTATAATAATCACAAAGTCAAAGGAAATGGTTACCAAGTTTCTTAATTTAATACCATTTATTTCTGAAATCTTAACCAATAACATGTTTGACTCAAAAGATATTACAATCTTTTTGGACAAAGATGAAGGGGTAAATCGTAGTCAAACTTGATTGATTCCAGACCGAGAGATTTCATAATGATAAATATATATGAGATGAAGAAAATATCAACAATCTTATTAAGATTCAATATCGTATTTCTCATCAGTCTCTGAGGAAAGAGAATTACAATTGCTTTTTTCGTTTCTAGAATACAAGAGTGGAGCTTTTGGTCTTATTTCCCCTCTGATAAACATGGACCAGCCCCCCTATTGAAAGCCTTCCTGGGCTATATATAGTCGAAGTCCCTTTTTTCTCAGTATGACTTGACGCGTTTTGGTCAATAGTGTGTCCTGGTCGTGACCCTCGGCGTTGCTCTTTTCGATTTGTCGGATATCTCGGAGGAGAAATGAAGTGGACTCTATTAACTTTCACTACCCGATTGCTAAAAAGGGGTAGTGGGCAACCTGATCGTGGTGGTCAGATTTTGACCAATACAGTTAGTCCCTCCGTCCGTCGGGGTCGTCCTTTGTCGGGCTCGACGGACGGATCATGCTCGTAGCGTAGTCGAGAGGAATCAGACCCCCAACTTTCCGTTCCTTAGTCGCGTTCTGTGGATTCTTTGGCGGAGTGTAGGTGTTCTTTCGATACTCGTGGACCATTGTGATGGTTTCAGAATCGAAACGCCGGTTGGCACTAAAGCGTTGGTTCGTGGTTGCCACTATTATGACACACGTTCCTGGAAAATTGAAACGTTTCGTGCCCTATCAAATTCAAATGGTGACTCTTGTGTTTCGTGCTCGGGGAATTTATGTCTCTTATAAATAGGGGAACTTGTCAGCTGATTGATTCACTTCATCATTTGTTTGAGAGAGTTCTTCAGATATCGCTTTTTCTGACACCTCGAATTCTTGCTTACCTTCTTGCTCACTGAAACCTTTCATCTTTTCTTCGTATTACTTTTTTTGGAGAGTTTTCTGCTAAAAATGGCCGGTGATTTTTCTCGCGATAATCTTCCTACCGCTAATCTGGTACCAAAGAGTTCTGTTCAGATCACCGGAGAGGTGGACGTGGTGGAGGATGAGGAGGTTCCCTCGGTGGATGAGATTCTGCCTCGCCCGGGGAGGGACACGACTGACTTTAGTTTCAGCGGTGCAGCGGAGCCGGAACTCGTCGCTTTCATTGTAAGAGAAAGGGGGATTGTAGATTTGAGGGAACAGTGGGGAATCCCCAATTTTGTCGAGATACGGCCGGCGAAGGGGGACGACAGAGTTCACTTTGACCGCCCCGGGTATTGCGTGTTCTACGCCTACCCCTTCATTTTAGGGTACACACTTCCTCTTCCCATGTTGGTGGTAGATTTTTTCCATTACTACAAAGTGTGCCCCGCTCAACTTTCGCCTTATTTGTATAAGTTGTTTCTTATGCTGCTCAAGTATGCGGAACTTGCCTGTTGTGAGGTCACTCTAGGCCATATGCTTAGCATTTTTGCTCCTCAACTGATTCGCGGTATGATGATTCACACGCGTCCTCGGAGATCGAGGGGTTTGGTGGTGAAGATGGATGAAAGAATCAACCGTCATTTCTATGTGAATTATTTTTATGTGCGGACCGAGCATATTGTGGCGAACTCGATGGGATTCCCCGAGAGATGGAACTTCGCACGTAAGTTTGCGTCTTTAATTAATGAAATGTGTGACCATTTTCTGCGGATGCTAAACCGCCTTATCTTTTTTGCAGCTGAGAGATTTCCCCCGCCGCCTGTCGAAGGGATTCATGAATGGGTGGAGGCCATTCTTCCCCATATAGTGGGAGTTCGCACATGGTCGAAACGTTTCACAAGAGGTTTGGACGCAGGCCTCTTATAGGTGGGATGACGCCTTTATCTACTATTTTCCCCTCTTTTTATTTGTTTTTTAGCCTCTTATGCATCGTTCGTCATTATTAGGGAGGGTGTGGAGAGCAAGGGCCCCTCAGCTAGCTTTTCGTCAGCCGGCCGCATCCGCTCGTCTTGTCGTTGTACCCATTGTACGACCTTCGTCGAGGGCTGCTTCAGTTGAATCTTCGGCCTTGGTTCTCCAGTGAGGGCCGCTTCTTAGGCGAGGTCCCGACTAATGTCAACTGTCTTACGAACGAGTCACCGTCGACTGGAAAGGAAAAGGGGCCGTCGAAGAGACGGAGAGTAGAGTTTGAGACGGTGCCCCCAATAGTGATTCGCTTGGACGACTCTCCCCCGATGGGCTCATGAGAAGGTGTTATTGCGGCTCCTCCCGTAGAGGCAAAGCAAACTGTTGAAGTTGTTGGCGCCCGTGATCAGCGATCAGAAACTCCAGCTGCCGTCTTGGCTCAACCAGAAGTCCCCGCTGTTACTAATGATCAACACCTTGTAGTGGTAGAGAGCCAAACCCCTGGTGTCGCTGTCGTGACTTCGGATGTGCCTTCGTCTTCTGCAGCAGGTCATGCTCCTCCTTCGGCAGTGAAAAGGGGAAAGGGCGTGGTGGTTGACGAGTATGAGTCCGAGTCAGACCTGGATCCCGACGATGTCAGGATGTTCGAGGAGGGCCTTACTCACTCAGTGGTTAAAGCGGGGGGCTCGACCCTTATTCTTCAGATCTCTTCCGGCGTTAACCTCTTGGCGGAAGGGGAGGATTTAGTGCCGCAGTTCAGTCTGTTATGCTTAGAAGCTGATAATGAGTCCCTGCGGGATGTCCTTGATGCTGAGTTGAGGGACGAGGTGGCCGTCATGGGCTTGAGGGTGTGTTTCATTTTGCTTTTGCTTTAAGTCCCTCTATTCGAAAGCATTAGTTTAACCCCGTCTTTATGATTTTCAGACATACATGGTGGAAGTAAAAAGCATTCGCAGGGCCAATGTCTAGGCAAGGATTTTCTTGAAGATGCTGGAGAAGTACCGTCGCTACCGTGACAGATGTCGCGAGATGCATGAACGGTTGAGGACAGATCCTCGTAATTGGGCTCTTGGTGAGGAGTTGGAAAAAAGGGACCAGGAATTGATGCAGACGATCTGTAGTAAGAGCAAACTCGAGGAGCAACTTCACATCAAGGACGAGGAGCTCGAGTTGGGTAAGGGGATCGCGGCGGAGTGTGAACATTTGCAAGGCAGGTTGAGGTCAATGTAGTCAGAGATGGACCAGAACTTGGTCAAGGTTGAGGCGATGAGCATAGAGTGGATGAGAAAGTTGACCGCGATGGAGAGCAAAGTCGCAGGTTTGGAGAACATCGAGAGAGCTTGGTCTGAGTCTTTGGCGAGGGTAGCGGCCTTGGAGGATACCATCCGCGTACTCTAATCTGAACAGGAGTCGGAGAGAGCGATGGCTACCCTTAGTGAGGCGAGGCTCGAGGAGCGCATTGGAACGATTGATCAGGAGGCGTCGATTCTGGGAGATCGGGTCGAGGCCTTGGAAGCGAAAAATGCACGACTACAGGCCCAGGTTGTGTCGTCCTCCGCTACCGTTCCTCGCCAAGTGCATGAGCTCTGGGTTTATGCTGAATCCTAGCGGGACATATATAAGAGTTTATGGGAAGCGGGCACCGTGGCCGAGGCTGCTTACGAAGAAGCGCGAGCGAAGGCTCGTGAGGCTCGCATCAACTGTGGATACGATGTGGCGACGCCCGAAGCCAATGGTGGCGCAGATGATGATAATGGTGAACCTCGTGGAGGCGATGATGATAGTGGTGATGATGACGACGGTGATGACGCCGAATGAAGAATGATGTCCTTTGTTTTTATATTTATTTTGTTTGTTGGTTGTCGTCTGTTCGTTCGTTCCTTCCTTTCTTCTTCTTTTTTTATTGATTGGCCTGGGCCTTATATAAGTGGCGATAGCCCGTGTTGTGACATTGCATAAGTAAAAGTTTTCTTCTTCGCTATTTGCCTTGTACCTCACTTTTTATTCCAACTGTTCGTGGCTTCGGTGCAAGATAGAGGCTCACCCGACGAGTCCCGATTTTTCTTTTCTTCCGGTGGTCGTCGACCCTAAGTGATGTTGTTTCGAATTTATTGAAATTTTAGCCTGCGTCCGCCCGATCGAGGCTAAGACCTCTCTTTTTTGACGAAGGGTGTTATTTCGAACATATTGAGGTAACCGCCTGTCGTCATTCGAGCGAGGTCGAACCTTTCTTTTTTGATGGCGAAGGCTCTTAGCATTAAAGGATGGTGTTTCGAACTTATCGAAATAACAGCCCATCATTGTTCGAGCGAGGTCGAACCTTTCTCTTCTTTTTTTTATGGCGAAGGCTCTTAGCCTTAAAGGGTGTTATTTTGAACTTATCAAAATAACAGCCCATCATTGTTAGAGCGAGGTCAAACCTTTCTCTTTTGATGGCGAAGGCTCTTAGCCTTAAAAGGTGTTATTTCGAGCTTATCGAAATAATAGTCCGTCGTTGTTCGAGCGAGGTCGAACCTTTCTTTTTTGTTTGATGGCGAAGGCTCTTAGCCGTAAAGGGTGTTGTTTCGAACTTATCGAAATAACAACCCGTCATTGTTCGAGCAAGGTCGAACCTTTCTCTTTTCATAGCAAAGGCTGTTAGCCTTAAAGGGTGTTATTTCGAACTTATCGAAATAACAACCCGTCGTTGTTCGAGCGAGGTCGAACCTTTTTTTTTGATGGCGAAGGCTCTTAGCCTTAAAGGGTGTTGTTTCAAACTTATCGAAATAATAGCCCGTCGTTGTTCGAGCGAGGTCGAACCTTTCTCTTTTGATGGCGAAGGCTCTTAGCCTTAAAGGGTATTGTTTCAAACTTATCGAAATAACAGCCCGTCATTGTTCGAGCGAGGTCGAACCTTTCTCTTCTTTTTTTGATGGCGAAGGCTCTTAGCCTTAAAGGGTGTTGTTTCGAACTTATCGAAATAACAACCCGTCGTTATTCGAGTGAGATCGAACCTTTATCTTCTTTTTTTGATGGTGAAGGCTCTTAGCCTTAAAGGGTGTTATTTCGAACTTATCGAAAGAACAACCCGTCGTTGTTCGAGCGAGGTCGAACCTTTCTCTTTTGATGGCAAAGGCTCTTAGCCTTAAAGGGTGTTAGTTCGAACTTATCGAAATAACAGTTCATTGTCGTTCGAGCGAGGTCGAACCTTTCTTTTTTCTTTTTTGATGGCGAAGGCTCTTAACCATAAAGGGTGTTGTTTCAAACTTATCAAAATAACAGCCCGTCATTGTTCGAGCGAGGTCGAACCTTTCTCTTCTTTTTTTTGATGGCGAAGGCTCTTAGCCTTAAAGGGTGTTGTTTCGAACTTATTGAAATAACAGCCTGTCGTTGTTTGAGCGAGGTCAAACCTTTTTTTTTTGATGGCGAAGGCTCTTAGCCTTAAAGAGTGTTGTTTCGAACTTATCGAAATAATAGCTCGTCGTTGTTCGAGCGAGGTCGAACATTTCTTTTTTGATGGTGAATGCCCTTAGCCTTAAAGGGTGTTATTTCGAACTTATTGAAATAACAACCCGTCGTTGTTCGAGCGAGGTCGAACCTTTCTTTTTTGATGGCATAGGCTCTTAGCCTTAAAGGATGTTATTTCAAACTTATCGAAATAATAGCCCGTCGTCGTTCGAGTGAGGTCGAGCCTTTCTCTTTTTTTTTTATGGAAAAGGCTCTCAACCTTAAAGGGTGTTGTTTTGAACTTATCGAAATAACAACCCGTCGTTGTTCGAGCAAGGTCGAACCTTTCTTTTTTGATGGCGAAGGCTCTTAGCCTTAAAGGGTGTTATTTCGAACTTATCGAAATAACAACCCGTCGTTGTTCGAGCGAGGTCGAACCTTTCTTTTTTGATGGCGAAGGCTTTAAGCCTTAAAGGGTGTTATTTTGAACTTTTCAAAATAACAGCCCGTCGTTGTTCGATCGAGGTTGAACCTTCCTTTTTTTTGATGGCGAAGGCTCTTAGCCTTAAAGGGTGTTATTTCAAACTTATCGAAATAACAGCCCGTCGTCGTTCCAAATTCTAGAGCGTTGGTCATCTTCCACTGGAGTCCTAGTTTGTTTGGTATTGCTTGCATTAGGCGGTGCGACGCTGGTGGACACGAGGCGTCAATGTTTCGCATAGGCTTGCGCTGTGCGCGCATTATAGTTTTCTTATCTGATTCCGGCCGTTCAGCTCGGAGATACTACCGGCAGGGAGGGTTTCAGCTATTTTGAAGTAGTTTTTGTTCTTCAACCTAGATGTACTTGGGTATGTTCGTCCACGCATATCTTATGTGCTTGTCCTAATGAAGCATGTGAGGTGAGGGTGAGATTTTCTCCGCTTCCGTCAGGTGGTTCGGTAGGGGAGAGCTAGTTTTGAAGCACCGTTCGCCTTGTTTAGAATATTAGCAGCTAATGGGACAAGGAATTCTAGGTTCGGTGACCCCACTCGGCTCTCCTTCCTTTAACACGTTGTTCCCATGTCTCACGTGAGTTAGATTCTTCCTTTGCGCTTCTTTTGGTGAATGATTATGTTTCTCGGCTTTGATCTGGGAAAAACTAGGAGTTTTCACTAAGAAATCCCCACAGACGACGCCAAATTGTTTGACTCAAAAGATATTACAATCTTTTTGGACAAATCAATCAAAGATGAAGGGGTAAATCATAGTCAAATCAGTATTTGAGGAAAGAGAATTACAATTGCTTTTTTTTCTAGAATACAAGAGTGGAGCTTTTGGTCTTATTTCCCCTCTAATAAAACATGGACCAGCCCCCCTGTTGAAAGCCTTCCTAGGCTATATATAGTTGAAGTCCCTTTTCTCTCAGCGTGACTTGACGCATTTTGGTCAATGGTGCGTTATGGTCATGACTCTCGGCGTTGTTTTTTTCGATTTATCGGATATCTCGGAGGAGAAATGAAGTGGACTCTATTAACTTTCACTATACGATTGCTAAAAAGGGGTAATGGGCAACCTGGTCGTGGTGGTCAGATTTTGACCAATACATAGCATATAAATATGGTAGTGACATTACTATATAAAATCTTCTCTAACTATTTGTATTTTGCCATGTCACACCAACAATATCAAGTCAAACCATATTGTCATGAAATTATTAGACTAAGGATACAATCTTTAATATTTACTTTTTAAAATTTTAATGGAATAAGGAGACGACAACAACAACGACATACCCATTATTAACCCACACCGTGGGGTCTGGGGAGGGTAGTGTGTATACAAACCTTAACCCTACCTTGTGAGGATAGAGAGGCTGTTTCCAATAGAACCTCGGCTGAGGAAAGCATAAACACCACATTAATAAAAATATATACAAGAAGGGACAATACCAAAAAGCCATATAAAAGCAGAATAAAAACAATAAGATAGTAATGTAATCAATAATGAAAGAAAACAACGGTTAGTCATAAAAACCTACTACCTACAGAAAGCGGGACTACGTGCCAATACTACTGCTATGAACACTCTAGACTACCTACTCTACTACCTTAATCCTCGACCTCCATACCTTCTTATCAAGGGTCATGTCATCGGTCTACTGAAGCTGCACCATGTCTTGCCTAATCACCTCTCTCCACCTCTTCTTTGGCCTACCTCTACCTCTTCGTAGGCCCTTCAATGTCAACCTCTCACACCTTCTCACCGGGGCGTCTGTGCTCCTCCTCCTCACATGACTAAACCACATAAGCTGCATTTCCCGCTTCTTGTCCTCAGGGGGCCACACCCGCCTTGTCGCGAATAACCTCATTTATGATCCTATCTAACTTGGTGTGCCCGCACATCCATTTCAACATCCTCATCTCTTCTACCTTCATCTTCTGTACATGAGCCATCTTGACTGGCCAACACTCCGCCCCATACAACATCGTTAGTCTGACCACCACTATGTAGAACTTACCCTTAAGTTTCGATGGCACCTTCTTGTCACACAAAACATCGGAAGCGTGTCTCCATTTTATCCATCCCGCCCCAATACGATCTGTGATATCTTCACTAATCTCCCCATCCCCCTGAATAATAGACCCATGGTACTTAAAACTCCTCTCCTAGGGATGACCTGCGAGTCCAACCTCACCTTCCCCTCCTCCCTTTGGGTCTCGTCACTTAACTTACACTCCAAGTATTCTGTCTTGGTCCTACTCAACTTAAAACCTTTAGATTACAGGGTCTGCCTCTATACCTCTAATTGCGCATTCACGCCGTCCCACGTCTTGTCAATCAATACAATATCATATGCAAATAGCATGCACCGCGGCACATCCCTTTGGATGTGGCGCGTCAATACGTCTATCATCAGAGCAAACAAAAAAGGGCTGAGTGTTGACCCTTGATGCAACCCCATCATAACCGAAAAATGTTCCGAGTCCCCACCCACCATCCTCACTCGGGTCTTTACTCCATCATATATGTACTTATTCAACTTAACGTAGGCAATATGTATACCTCTAGACTCCAAACATCTCCACAAAATCTCCCTTAGAACTTTATCGTACGCCTTTTCTAAGTCGATGAACACCATATACAAGTTCTTCTTCCTCTTCATATAGTATTCCATCAATATCCTAATAAGGTGGATGGCTTATACAGTCGAATGCCCCGACATAAACCCAAATTGGTTCTCAGAAATATACACCCTCCTCCTCACCCTTAGCTCTACCACTCTCTCCCAGATTTTCATAGTATGGCTAAGCAGCTTGATACCCCGATAGTTATTGCAATTTTGGATATCACCCTTGTTCTTTTATATAGGAACCATCGTGCTCTACCTCCACTATTCGGGCATCTTCTTTGTTCTAAAAATGACATTAAATAACCTAGTGAGCCACTCCAAACCTGCCTTGCCCGCACTCTTCCAAAACTCCACCAGGATTTCATCCGGCTCGGTCGCTTTGCCTGCTCATCTTACGCATAACCCCTTCAACTTCATCAACTCTAATCTGCCTACAATACCCAAAGTCACAATGACTCCTGGAGAGTTCCAAATCACCCAGTACATTGCTCATGTCCCCTCCTCGTTCAAGAGACTACTGAAGTAGGACTGCCATCTCCGACGGATAAGCCCCTCATCTAAGCTGCAACCTTTTATCTTTTCTTCATCCTTGATGTACTTTACTTGGTCCAAGCCATGCGCCTTTCTTTATCGCGCCTTGGTTAACTTGGACAACCTCTTATCCCACCTCAGCCCTCGAGCTCCTCATACAAACGACTAAAAGCTGCAACCTTGTCCACCATAATTGCTAGCTTTGCCTTTTTCTTAGCGAACTTATACTGCTCCATATTCGCCCTCTTCTCTCCTCGTCTACACTTTTCACTAGCTTCAGATATTCTGCTTTCTTGGTTTCCACTTTTCCTTGTACCTCTCCATTCCACCACCAGTCTCCCTTGTGACCACCAGACCTGAGTAACCCTTTGAGACCCCTAATACCTCACTCGCGGCTTCCCTAATGCACTGCGCAGTCATGGTCTACATAGCCGTTGCATCCCACTACTCCGCCAAGCCCTCATAGTCACCAGCTTGACCCCCAACTCCTGCACTTTAGTTTCCGTCAAGACTCCCCACTTGATCCTTTGTTGGCTATACATCGTCATCTTCCTCCTCTTTCTCATGATCTAAAGGTCCATGACCAGGAGCCTATGAAAGGCCGAGAGGTTCTCACTTGGGATGACCTTGCAATCCGTACAAAGACCTCTGTCGAACTTCCTGCAGAGTAAATAATCAATCTGAGTCTTGGTCGCCGAACTCCGAAAGGTGACCAATTGCTCCCTCTTCTTCGGGAAACTCGAGTTTGCTATCACTAAATCAAATGCTCTAGCAAAGTCCAGAAGAGATGTTCCTCCTCTGTCTCTTCCTCCAAAACCAAAGCCACCATGCACATCATCATACTCCCCAGACGTCGCTCCAATGTGTCCGTTGAAATCTCCTCATATGAAAAGCTTCTCGGTATACGGGATACCATGCACCATCTCATCCAAATCCTCCGAGAAATGCCTCTTGACTTCCTCATCTAAGCCTGCTTGGGGTGCATATGCACTGATTATGTTCAAAGTAAAACCTCCAATAACTAGCTTAATAGTCATCGGCCTGTCATTCACCCTCCTAACCTCCACCACTAGTTCCCGCATGTCCTTATCAACCAAGATACCTACCCCGTTCCTGCCCCCACCCTCCCAGAGTACCAAAGTTTAAAATTTCCCACATCCGACGCCTTATCTCCGACCCACCTAGTTTCCTGTACACAAGCTATATTAATCTTCCTTTTCTCGAGAATCTTCGCTAACTCTACAGATTTTCCGGTTAAAGTTCCTATGTTCCAAGACCCCCCTTTCAGCCTAGTAACTCCCTTAGTAATGGAATAAGGAGAGAGGAAGAAAAATAGCAAGAATTAAAACTCGCACTTTCCTTAAGCCGGTGTCTATCGGAAACAACCTCTCTATTTTTAAGATAGGGGTAAGGTATGCGTACACTTACCCTCCCCATACCTCATTTGTAAGATTATACAAATTTATTTGTGTGTTTAGGTCACGTGTTCAAGCCGTGAAAATAGTCTCTTGCATAAATGCAGGGTAAGACTGACCTTTGTGGTCCGATCCTTCCTCAAATCCCGCGCATATCGGGAGCTTAATGCATCGAACTTGCCTTTTTTTTTGTAATTTAGGCTCACACGGGTACCACGAAAGAACATAGTAAGAGGGATGAGATCATTTTATTCTTAATCAGAGTTCCCGAGCTTAATCCTGAAATTAAGAAACTTCTAATCAAAAGCATTTCCGTTTAAGGATCGCAAATTCAAATTAGTGGAGCCATTAAGCTTCAGATTTTATTTTATTTTCTTAAAATCGGCTGGCTCAAAGTAATGATAGTTTTTTTAATTATTTATTATGTCTTTAATTATTAATTAATTAAGGAGATAGAACCAAGATAAGAAAGTCACCTAGAAAATGGGGTGGCGTAGACGGACAGCCTAAATCTAGGACTGCCTTTCGTTTTTGTAAAAGACAAATCAACAAACAGTTACAAAAACCAAAATTTTTTTTTATCTGAAAAAAATCTCGTTATGATGAGAAAAAGGATATAGCTTTCTGCTATATTCATATATCAAATATATCCAGAAATTAATCTTGATCCATTCTTTACTCATCTTGCCTATTTTATTTTTCCACTAGTGGGTTCAATTTTTTTTTTTTTTTCTTTTGAAACAAAAAGATTGATTTTTTCAATTAATAGTCACATTTCTTTGAATCTTCTAGTGGGGTTCCTCTTTTATTTCCAATTCTTTTATTGTATTTTTCAGTTTATGTTGCTGTTTGGCTTGTGGGGTTTTTAAAGAATGAGCATTTCTTGATTTTTGTTGAAGAGGAAAAAAAAAAGAGATGGGTATTTCTTGAATGGATCAATTCTTGTGGATTATCAGACTCCTCTCTGCTGTAAATTAGGTAAACTCAAACTCCTCAGCTCTGTTTATGCAGTGATCAATGTTTATATAAAGATTATATTCATATAAATGGTCCTTTGCCGTCTTTTTTTCCTTTTGTTTTTGGAGGGGAGCCTTGATTTTGAAGCAACTGTAAGGTTGTTTCGTGTAACCTATAGGTCACAGGTTCGAGCCGTTGCTTGCATTAGGTAGGCCGCCTACATCACACCTATTAGGGGTGCTGTTCTTACCGGACCCTGCCTGAATGCGGATGCTTCATCCACCGGGCTGTCCTTTTTCCGGTGGGTTTTTTGTTTCTTTTTTTGGGGGGTGGGGGTGGGGCGGGGGCGATTGCTGGAATGAAACTGATATAAGGAGGATTTTAGATTTGTCAAGCCTGAAAAAATGATGTGAATTTGGATCTCAATTACTTTCTTTTACATTTTACATTTTGAAAATTAATTTTGGATTTGATCCTCGGAAACAGCCTCTATGTCCTTCCAGGGTAAGGTTGCGTACATCTTACCCTTACCAGACTCCACTTGTGGGAACTCATTGGGTTTGTTGTTGTTCTGTATAATGTTAGCTTGAGATGAAAGGTTGCGTACATCTTACCCTTACCAGACTCCACTTGTGGGAACTCATTGGGTTTGTTGTTGTTCTGTATAATGTTAGCTTGAGATGAATTTAGATGGGGAATATGGTCTTTGAGGTTGACCTCGCCTTGTTTGAGACTAAGGCGTAGTTCTTGTTTTCTTGGATAACACTAAATTGGTAAAATACCAAATGGATTATGATTGTGATCATAGATAGAGTTTGAATTGTTGGTTGTAAACTGAATCAGAAGAGTTGATAATTGTCAATCTTTTCTTTTTGTATGTAATCTGCTAAATGATTCTACTATTATCACAGAAAACGCGTCGTTAATTTCCTAGTTTGATGGCTGAAAGTTTCGTCATGTCTCAACTTGATGTTACTTCTTTGAAAGAAACACTATGTGTTCAACAACAGCTTCTACAGAAGCTTTACAATGAGTTAGATGAGGAACGAGAAGCCTCCTCCAGTGCTGCTAGCGAGGCGTTATCAATGATTTTGCGTCTCCAAGGAGAAAAGGCCGCGGTAAAAATGGAAGCCGAGCAGTATAAGAGATTGGCTGAGGAGAAAATGTGTCATGCCGAGGAATCATTAGCTATTTTCGAGGATCTTTTCTATCAAAAGGAGATGGAGATTGCTGCTTTGGAATATCAGGTGCAAGCTTACAGGTATAAGCTATTGAGCATGGGGTGTGCAGATCCCGGGGTCGGTGAATTTAAATATCCTGAGAATTTGTTGCAAAGAAATGAGACTTTAGCTGGAGAAATGAATCTCCAAGCTCTTGGAAGGCGTAACTCCGCCCCTCCTATTCCTCTGAAATTTGCTTGTCCGAAGAAGGGTGGTATGGAAATAGATGATTCAAGTTCAGAAAGAGATTCGAATTCGAAAACAGTGGAGGAACACCTAGGGCAAGAGATGAATGAGCAGCAGTCTGATTCGGAGAAGAAGACTGATATTTCCACGACGGGAAGTATCAATTCTTATTGGCAACAAATTCGAAAGTTGGATGAACGAGTGAAAGAGATTACAGGAGTTAGCCATGCAAACTTGAGGAGTGAAACGAGGTCTCCTTCACCACTTTCTCAAAGAAGCATTAAGATAAGCAAATCAGAAAATGAAATGTACCAACCTAAGTTTCAAGGAAGCAAATCAGAAAATGACACGCCTGCTGATTCCGGTTGTTCTCCGAATGTTCTTGATGTATTCGAAGTACCTCGAGTGGAAAAGAATACTATCGACATTGGGTTGCCTCCTAAACATGACGGCAAGATGATTTTGCATAATGATGAAAGGCTTGACAGACCAGATTCTGCTCAACAAGAGGCAGTAAAACCGTCGCTTAAAGAAGAAACTGATTTGCTAAAGAAGTACTTTGTATCTGCGCAGCGTGAGAACAAGTTACGAAGAGCAAGTGAAGCTGCTGCTATTACCTGCCATTTGGCAATATCTCGCCCTACAACCAGCGTTTCGGAAACTGGTGAGTTTCATCAGCTCAATCGAACATCTGAGATAGTTGAAGTTGGAAGAGAAGCGACAAGACAAGACACAGCTAGGGAAGAAGAGCTGAAGTTGTTATACGAGATTAAAGATCAACTAAATTTGATGCACTCTGAAATCCAAAGTTTGAAAACTGACAAGCTTCCCCTTCCAAGTGATGAACCATCCTTACTTCCTCTGTCAGAGGTACCGTCCTTTCTTCTAATTACAATTAGTCGTCCTCAGTCGCATTACTTGTGAAAATTTTAATAACATGCTTACCATTTTGGACAGGCATTGATTCACTTTTGGCTCTGATCGATCTATCAAAATCTTCTGACCGCCATCATCCAACAGGAAATAGACTTGGCTATTACATAATCAAGATGTGTTGAAGTTAGTGGCTACTGTGACTTCTGAATAGTGAGTAGTTTTGGCTTTGTTGTGTGTGATTGTGAAGAGATTGATTCCGTTGTAAATTGATCATATAGAGTGTACAGAAATGTATAGCCTGCATCAACTTAGTTGGATCAAGAGAGGAGTGTTTTCGCATTTGTTATGGTTTAAGATTTTAATATCAGGTTTTTGTTTTGTATATTTGAAATTCTGATTTGAGTATTGGAATGAAAAGGGCGCAAGTGGAGCATTATAGTTATTGAGCATTCATATAACCAGTGTCCCTTCGCGGACAACCGATAAATTGGAATGACATAGAGAAACTTAGCGTGGCCCCTGCGCAACGACTCATATAGCTGATCTCAACTAAATTGGAGTTTGAGGTGTAATTGTTGTTGTTGTTGTTGTAGTATTTGATGCTCTAATTTGCAACGTTTGTCCAAAAAGTAAATTACTGGTTTAACTACCGTGTCATTTTTTTGCCTTATATCCTTCGCGTTTCAGCCCCTTACTTCTTGATCTCTCTTTTTCCTGATGAAAGAAAGTGACACAGGCTTGGCGAGGTTTTCCCGAACTTTACAGTCATGACATGATTTACCATTTTTCTTAATAGAAATATAGTTGCTGCAGGAAAAAAACTTAGATAGTTCAAGTCTTGGTGGAATTCAGCATGTCACTGTAGTGAGCTTTGAAGGGAAGCCTTGGAGTAACTGTCAAGTTATCTCTGTGTGATCTATAGGTTACGGGTTCGAGCCGTGGAATCAGCCACTGATGCTTTCATTAAGGTAGGCTGCCTACATCACACCTCCTTGGAATGCGGTCCTTCCTTCGATCCTGCTTGAATGCGAGATACTTTGTACACCGGGCTGCCACATACTGCTGTGAGCTTTACTTAATGTCTTCAAAACCATAGTATTACTAGGTTGCAAATCCTCAAGTACTTAGATTCACAGTATTGCTGCTTTATACATTATTTATTCAGAGTGCAGGTTTCTAAAGGCACTGTCTAACTTGTAATCAAGTGGAAGGTTCCAAGGCAGTGGCGAAGCCACCTTTGTCTCCACCCCTTCGTTGGAAAATTACTGTGTAGATAGGTAATTTTTTTATGGATATATACTCAACAGGGTAAGGTTGCGTACAATAGACCTTTGTGGTCCGGCCCTTTCCCGGACCCGCGCATAGCGGGAGCTTATTGCACCGAGCATAACGGGAGCCTTGGAGCAACGGTAAAGTTATCTCCGTGTGACCTATGGGCCACAGGTTCGAGTCGCGGAATCAACCATTGATGCTTGCGTCAAGGTAAACTACCTTACACCCCTTGAGGTGTGATACTTTCCCGGACCCTATGTGAATGCGGGATGTTTTGTGTATCGCGCTGCCCTTTTTATACTAAATGTTGAATCCACTTGACTTCTTTGTATGTTTACTTCTTTATATTTTGAGTTCCCTTAGAAAACATTCTGGCTCCACCACTGTTCCAAAGATGATCGCAACTACAGAAGATCAACCGATGCTGAAGGCAAGATGAGAACTGAGGGATATGTTGTACGATATTTCAGTTTCATGTATTGTCTTGGCATCCTGATGTTTTTGAGTTAGAATATTGGAGCTCAACATTCTGGAGCGGCAATTTCTCTGGAATTCCTAAATGATAGTTATCATAGTGTGATAATCAACTAGTCATTGGATTCAGACAGTAAACAGGGGCGGGTCCAGTGCATTAGTTATGGGTTCCCGTGAACCCAATAATTTTTGTCTAGATCCGGTGTTTGTATTGAAGAATTCATTAAATGTATATGAATATTTAGCTTGGAACCCATTCCGATAATCCAATTATTATTGTATATTAACTTAAGATTTCTGTAGGAACCCATAAACTTAACATTCTAGATCCACCTTTGAGTAAACTGGTCACTCATCTTTGTTATCGAGTAGCAAAACAAGGGGGAAAATGCCAAGTATGATTGAATATATACAAATTGTTTAATTTAGAGCCCAATAGCTTAAACTGATTGGATATCCAAACTTATAAACTTCAAATCTTGGCTCTGCCTCTGACATCAGGGGAGGGAGAGGAGAGAAACAGGAAAGTATGCTACGCTACTAATAGAGTGAGCTAGCCTTCAACCCTTCTTTCTCCATCTAAAATTTTAGGCCCTTAATAGGTGATTAGGCAAGACATGGCGCAGCTTCGGCTGACCGAGGACATGATCCTTGATAGGAAGGTATGGAGGTCGAAGATTAGGGTAGCAGAATACGTAGTCTAGAGTGTTCATAACAGTAGTATTGACACGCACTCTCGCTTTCTGTTGGTAGTAAGTTTTTATGACTACCCGTTGTTTTCTTTCATTGTTGATCCCTTACTATCTGGTTGTTCTTATTCTGCTTTTATATGGCTTCTTGGTACTGTCCTTTCTTGTCTATATTTTCATTAATGTGGTGCTTATACTTTCCTAAGTCGAGGGTCTATTGGAAATAACCTCTCTATCCTCACAAGGTAGGGGGTAAGGTCTACGTACACACTACCCTCCCCAGACCCCACGGTGCGAGTTATTAGTGGGTATGTTGTTGTTGTTGTTGTTGTGGTATATTTGGTTTCCTAATTTCTAACATTCCTTATGGTTTAGGATATTATGTTTACCTCCCTTATTTTTATTTTATTGTAATGATTTTTTTTATTATCAAGATAAAGTATTAAAATATAACAAATTATCGTTACTAATATTAAAATATTATATTCCATTTTTTTTAATATTTTCCATAAACTCATACATACTCACTTGTAGATGGCATTAACTCCATTTCCAAAAACCAACACCTTTGTTATTTCGGTTATTGTTTATGCAAATATATTATTGTTAACAAAGTGATAGTGGTTATGTATAGCAAAATATTTATTTTGAGAAAATTAGGACCTTATAATTGCATATTTGCATCTGAATCAGAACTTAAAATGAGTTTGAAGTTTGAACTTGCTTTTACATGATTTTTACTGAATTATAATGTTTTAGGAGTAATTCATTTCGTGAAAAATGCTCGAATATCCAAAGATTTCTCGAATTTAAGTTATACAGTTGTTATAAGGAAATTTAAACCATCATGTCATCTTTACCTATTGTGTATGTAACACCTTTTATTTTCAAGATTATAAATCTCATATTTTGAGGAGGTTTATATAGAAATATCCTTCAGGCGACTTGATAGCATACAAAATTCTTTACACTGATGGTGTATATTTCTCTCTTGCTTAGTTGCTTTGATTGAGAAAGTGAATATGTTAACAATATTTGGTTTGGATTTGAAAAGATTTAATCTCAACTAGGGGTGTCATATGGGAGGCTGAGACTGATTTTGGGCGGGTAAAATAACTTGGGCCGAGTCAAGTTGGCTAAAATATATATTGTAGTTACTATTTGTAGCTATATTTGGATTTTATAGAAAATTCATGAAATAAGAAATTAATTAGTTTGAACTGAAACAAGAGACAGTTGGTTAGAGCGCTCGCTTAGTTAGCATGTCTTGACTTCGACTCTCCACAAGAGCACTTTATTTTTCTGACCGCAAATAAATTTAGTAGTATCATAATAATGATGAAAGAAAATACTAAAATAGTTTTTTAAAGTTACTTTCATACAAATTTGTGTTTTATAAAGAAAGAAAAGAGATTTTAATGGGATATATATGAGGTGAATTCAGATTAATTGAAGTCCCAATGCAAAATACCGGATATTAAATGGGAAACCAAAGAAAACCCTATTAAGCGTAAGCTATAAGCCACTAACCCTCATATCATAACCACCAAAGGATGTGGTGCAGTGGATGAGACTGTTCTTCCCTTAACCAGAGGTCTCGAGTTCGAGCCCTGGGTATGGAAAAATTCTTGGTAGGGAGCGCTTTCCCCTGAATGGGGCCCTACGGCCTACGCGGCGCGAATTCAAATATAGTCGGGCTTCAATGCGAATATCGGACACCGGGCGAAAAACCAAAAAAAATAAATATCATCGAACACAAGCCACTACAAAATTTCTAATTTATTATGTCTTTGAAAAGATAAACATTTAAAAACAAATAAAATATGCCAGCTTTTGAAAACATACAAAAAAGAACTGTTGAAAATTAAAATGAAAGAGTACAAAAACTAGTTTCTATTTTTATTTTATTTTTTATATTATATATATATGAGGTAAAGGAAGCGAAAATGGAGGAGGGGATTACAAATTGGTTTTCCAGAAATACTAATATCTGAATTAATTGTTATATGAACTTAATTATCTTTTTTAAAATTTATAAAGTTGTAAGAGGAAATTGACAACATAATGATATTAAAAATATACATACACACACATATATCTTTCTTCTTTTCTTTTCTCTTCTTGTTTAATTCTCCCTTATTACTCCATCCACCATTTTCACACCTCCCATATAGCTTCTTCCATTTTTCTTTTCTTTTTTCTACCTTTTTTTATTCTTTCTTTATTAATGCCTTAAATTTTCCTTTTATCTTTTCTTTTTTATTTTTACATTTGTTTTCTTCCTTGTAGTATTTCATATGATAAGTTAATTGTTTGTCCAAGAATAGATGAAGTTTTGAAGAATGACAAATGAACTCAGTCATGGACCAGGTCCATCTTGTGAAGCACAGTCATGATCAATTTATACATGTGAGGTGCACGTGAAGGAGATAAGTCATACTGATCAAGCAGCAATATCTCCTGATCTGATCGTAAAGGTTGCATATTGGATAAGGGGAAAAAGTCTCCTTATATGAAGAGAACACAATCCCGGATAAAGATAGTGTTGGAGTTTGAGATCTTCAAGGACTCAACTACGATAGAAGATCAACAATTGAGTCCCAATCAAACTCTGATTACTAACCTGTTAAAATAACAGTGATTGTTCTCTTTTATAGGTGTTGCACAAACGCAGAAGTTAAACTAAATTGAGAGCAAAAGAGTAAGGCGATTTTGCAAGCAATTTATGTGAGATTTGAGTGTGTACTCCTGAAGCTACTTGAACGAGATAGAAGAACCAATTCCATTGTGTTTTTCTTTTATTCTAGTTCAATTGTAGAGGTGGTTTAAAGTTGTACCTTTCAGCTTTCATAGAAGCAATTGTATTAGGTACTTAGAGTGTTCAAGTTATAAGCTAACTTGAAGTTGTCGCAACAGTTGAGGCTGTGTGCCACAACGGGAATAGAGTTAATCCTTAGGTTTACAAAGAACTTTTGTAAATGCTGTTTTGGTTCAGTGATTTTAATGGAAGTTTGAGAAAATCCTACTGAATAGTAGATCGTGGTTTTTTCATCTTTTGAGCCAGGTGTTTTCCACGTAAAAATCTCCGTGTTCTTTATTTTATGTACTTATTATTCCGCAAACAGTAGTAGTTAGAACATCTAGAAGAACCAGGTTCTTCTAGAGCGAAAATTGGGTACCACACAAATCAGCCCCCCTCTTGTGTGGTATTGACGATTAGAACATCAATTGGTATCAGAGCGGGTTATCCTTGAAGAGGCTAACACCTTAGGAAAATATCAAAATGAGTGCACCACCTGAGAACTGGGAAGGGCAATCCACTGCTAGACCTCCACTTTTCAATGGTCAGTACTATTCTTGGTGGAAGAACAGGATGAAAGACCACATCATAGGAGAAGACTATGAACTCTGGGACATAGTCACTGATGGTCCTCTAGCAACTACAAAGAAGAATGTTGAAGGAGTGGATGTGCCAAAGACAAGAGCTGACTGCACTGCTGAAGACTTGAAGAAATGGGAGAAGAATGCCAAGGCCAAAAAATGGCTTGTGTGTTGACTAGGTACAGATGAGTACAGTAGAATTCAAAGTTGTACCACTGCTAAGAAAATCTGGGGCACTTTGCAAGTGGCTCATGAAGGAACACCTCAAGTGAAGAGGTCCAGAGGAACACTGCTTTATTCTCAATATGAGAATTTCACCATGAAGGAAGGAGAAACCATCCAAGAGATGCATACAAGGTTCACCACACTGACAAATAAACTTAAGTCTCTTGGAAGGATTATTCTTGAAGAAGACAAAGTTGAGAAGATTTTGACAAGGGTTCTGCCAGTCTCTTGGGAAAGCAAAATCACTGCTATTCAGGAATCAAAGAATATTGCTACCCTCAAGCTGGATGAACTAATTGGAAGCCACACTTCCTATGAACTGAGAAGGCAAACCATGAAAATGAATGCACCCAAGAAGGAAATAAGTTTGGCTCTCAGAATTACTGAAGGTTCAGATCTCGAGGATGATGAAATGGCTATGATCACAAGAGATTTCAAAAAGTACCTGATGAGAAGAAAGAGTTCTTCAAGAGGTACAACCTTCAACAAACCAAGGGCTCCTGAGAAATAGACCAATGATGGTTGCTACAAATGTGGTAAGACTCGTCACATGATCAAGAATTGTCCTCAATGGGAAATTGAGTGGAAGAAGGAAAGGGCTGAACAAAGGAACAAGTTCAACCAAAAAGAAACAAAGGATCAACAAAGGCTATAGTTGCTGCTTGGGGAGAAACATCAGATGAGGACTCAGAAGATAAAGCTGGAGATGCACAAGCACTTATGGCCATCGGAGAATCAGATGATGAACAAGAGGTAAGTATTCTTCATCTCAAAGACAAGATTAAATTCCTGTCTAAAGAAAGGTTGTCTGAGCTACTACTAGACTTCATTGATGAGTCTGAGATAATTAACAATGAGAAGGAAGATCTGTCTAGGGAATATGTGATCCTAAAAGCCAAGTGCAAAAATCTAGAGTCTAGGGCTAATGAGAGTGAAAGTAAAAATGCTGAGTTAAAGAACCAGGTTCTTGAACTTGACACTAGTGTCCTAGAACTTAGGTCTAAGAACTTAAAACTAAAAGTAGGAATAGGAAAGAAGAAAGCTGATCACATACATCTTACCCTAGAAGAAAACTTAGGAAAAATGAAGGATGAGCTGTACAGAAAGGATGAGCAGATAAGAGAATTAAAAGAAGATCTAGGGAAGGTAAAACATGAACTAGACAGAACTTGCAAATGGAACAAGGCTTGTGACGCACTCTCATGGCTACAAGAACATCACAGTAGCAACAAAAGAGGACTTGGTTATGGGACTCAAGCACCTAAGTGGGATCCTAAAAGCAAGTACCTCACTCTTCCTGAGAACAAAATCTGCATATACTGTGGCAAGACTGGCCATTACAAAAATGAATGTAATGCAAAAGAAAAGGCCAGTCAAAAGAACAAAGCTTTTGTTAAAGAAAAAAATAGGTTGCCTGGGTGGGTTAAAGGGAATTTGATTTATCCCATTGCCTATAGAAAGAGACCCAAACTAGTTTGGGTTCCTAAGACTAATCCCTGATTTCTTTTTGCAGGTCCAAGTGAAGGGAAGTAGCCAAATATGGTATATGGATAGTGGCTGCTCAAAAGATATGACTGGAAGCAAGAACTAGTTCCTTTCACTTGAGTACTTAAAGGGAGGTAATGCCTCCTTTGGAAATGGGAAGAAAGGTGAGATTATTGGGGTTGGAAAGGTAGGTAAGACAGACTCTCACTCTATTGAGAATGTCTACTTGATAGATATCTTAAAATACAGCCTGATCAGTATGTCACAACTGTGTGAATAAGGTAACCTTGTAGCATTCACCTCTACTAAATGCTTGTGATTAACCTTACCACTAACAAGATTGTTTTGCAGGGAAAAAGAGTTAACAATATTTACATTGTAGATTTGTCTACTCTCTCAAAAAATGAACTTACATGCCTAAGTGTGCTGTATAATGATCCCCTGCTGTGGCACAAAAGACTTGGTCATGCCAGTCTGAATCAGCTAAACAAATTAGTCTCTAAGGACTTGGTGATAGGGTTACCTAACATCAAGTTCAAGGAAGACAAAGTTTGTGAGGCTTGTGCAAGGGGGAAGCAGGTAAGATCATCCTTCAAAAGCAAGAAAATGGTAAGCACAACCAAGTCGTTGGAACTGGTCCATATGGATCTCTATGGTCCGATGAGAACCATGAGCAGAGGTGGAAAGAAATATGTAATGGTACTTGTTGATGATTATTCTAGATTTACCTGGGTACTATTTCTAACATCTAAAGATGAAGCATTTGACATGTTTACTGCTTTTGTTAGGAAAGCCCAGAAACAACTAGGAAAACAACTTGCATCCATCAGGTCTGATCATGGAACTGAATTTTAAAATGCTAAATTTGCTAAATTCTGTGATGAAAATGGTATAGATCATAACTTCTCTGCCCCTAGTACTCCTCAACAAAATGGAGTAGTTGAAAGAAAGAACAGGACTCTTGAAGACATGGCTAGGACTATGCTTTTTTCTAGTAAACTGCCCCATAGCTTCTGGGCAGAGGCTGTAAACACTGCATGTTACATTATCAATAGATGCATGACTAGACCTCTTGTAGAGAAGACTCCCTATGAGTTACTTAAAGGGAGAAAACCAAATATATCCCATCTTAGGGCATTTGGATGCAAGTGCTTTGTGCACAATAATGGAAAAGACTCCCTAGGTAAGTTTAATCCCAGAAGTGATGAGGGAGTATTCTTGGGATATTCTTCACATAGCAAAACATATAAAGTGTTCAATAAAAGAACTTTGTGTGTAGAAGAAAGTGTGCATGTAGTATTTGATGAAACTAACATTCTTTCTGAGAGACAGGAACATGAAGATGAAGCCATTGGATTGGTAAAGGATCTGACTGAAGCCTCAACACAAGTTAAAGTGGCACCAAAAGAAGGCACAGGTGATGGAACAGGTTCTTCCATTCAGGGCAATCTGACAGGGGGAACTAATCAAAGAGGAATTGAAATAAATCCCCTAAAAGAACCTGTTCATGACCCTGTTCCTCAACAATAGAACATGGGAGAAACATCTAGTAGAAACCAGTTGGTTGTGAAACCTCACAAGTATCAAAGTTCTCATCCTATTGAGAACATTATAACTGATCCAACATCTGGAGTCAAAACTAGATCACAATTAAAGAATCTGTGTGCTTTTGATGCCTTTTTATCTCTTATTGAACCTAAAAATGTTGTTGAGGCTTTGCAGGATGAAGATTGAGTGAATGCAATGCAAGATGAACTCAATCATTTATAAAGGAGTCAAGTTTGGAATCTAGTTCCAAGACCCAAGGACAGATCAATTATTGGTACAAAATGGGTTTTCAGAAACAAACTTGATGAAAATGGAACAATTACAAGAAACAAGGCAAGACTGGTGGTCCAAGTTACAACCAAGAGGAGGGCATAGATTATGATAAGACTTTTGCTCCAATTGCAAGACTAGAGGCAATAAGACTCCTTATAGCCTTTGCAGCATACATGGAATTCACTCTTCATCAGATAGATGTCAAAAGTGCCTTCCTAAATGACTACCTGAAAGAAGAAGTGTTTGTGAAACAACTTCCAGGGTTTGAGAGAAAGGAATGTCTTGAGCATGTGTACAAATTAGACAAGGCTCTCTATGGACTCAAGCAGGCTCCAAGAGCATGGTTTGAAAGACTGTCCAAATTTCTGCTTGAACATGGATACAAAAAAGGTAAAATTGACAGCACCTTATTCTTAAAGGAAAAAGGTAAGGATCTCCTTGTGGTACAAATATATGTTGATGACATAATCTTTGGGGCCACCACTGATAAGCTAAGTAAGGATTTTGCAAAACTAATGGGGAGTGTTTGAAATAAGTATGATGGGTGAGCTTAACTTCTTCTTAGGCTTACAAATAAAACAAAGTTCGAATGGAACCATGATCCATCAGCAGAAGTATGCAAAAGAGCTTATCAAAAAGTTTAAAATGAAAGAATCAAAAGAAATAGACACACCCATTGCAACTGCCACTAAATTAGACATTGATGAACCTGGTTCATCAGGTGATCAAAAATTGTATAGGGGTATGATTGGTTCACTCTTGTATCTTACTGCTAGCAGACCTGACATTGTTTTCAGTGTAGGGTTTTGTGCTCGCTTTCCAGGCCAATCCAAAAGAGTCTCACTTGACTGCTGTCAAGAGGATACTAAGATACTTGAAAGACACCATTGATCTGTGTCTTTGGTATCCCAAAGGTAGTAATTTCAATCTAGTAGGATATGCTGATGCTGATTATGCAGGTTTCCTTGTGGATAGGAAAAACACCTCAGGTATGGCTCACTTTCTTGGTTCATGTATTATATCCTAGGCCACTAAAAAGCAAAATCCAGTGGCCTTATCCACTGCTGAGGCTGAATATATTGCTGCTGCATCTTGTTGTGCTCAATTGCTATGGATCAAATAGCAGCTGGTAGATTTTGAAATTGAAGTTGGTTGCATTCCTATATTCTATGATAACACTAGTGCTATAAGTATGACAAAGAACCCTGTTCATCATAAGAGGACTAAGCACATAGATGTTAGACACCACTTCTTGAGAGATAACTATGAGAAAAGATTGATCTCCATAGAATTTTGTGCTACTGATAAACAAATTGCTGACATCTTCACTAAAATGCTGAGTAGAGAAAACTTTGAAAGGAATAGGTTGGAATTAGGGATGATTAAGATCACCTAATAGGTCCAGCTCAGAAGGCACAATGAAAAAAAAATAATTTTGGCTAGGAATTCTAAACATGTGTAAATATCTAGATTAATTCTTACTCAGCTCCATACTTTAATTAGTATACTCCTATGACATGTATTTATATGACTCACTGATCTCTTATAGAATTTTCTCTATTATGGCATTTGAGACATGTTCAAGAGAGTTCTAATGAAGAACCTGGTTCATCAGTATGGGTTCATATGAAAGCTCAGGTATGTTTTCTATACTCTGCAAAATTAGAAAGATTAATAATTCAATCATTAGCAGAAGTCCTATACTTGTCAAATTCCTAGAAAATTCTATCTGTTAGCATTGAACCAGTTCCGTCCATCTAGAATTCTAAATCGAAATTTTTGCCTAATATCTAGGGAAGCCAAATAGATCATTCAAAATCTGAAATTTTAGGTTGATTAGACTCCTATTTGGCCACTGCAAAAGGCTGTCGTCACTCATTAAATATGTAATTCACTTTAAATACACATCAATTCTACAACCTTCATCATAGCTCCAAATCATCAGAAATTCGTCTTCACTATCACCTGCCCTCTTCTCCAAAATTCCCAAACTCTTTCAAGAAATCGATAATCATGTCTAACCCACAAGAAAATCCTGGAACTCCTCCACCACTATCTCCCTCAAATTCATCCTCATCTACTCCCCCCAGTGTATCTCCAAAACCTAGACTACAAAGGCAGAAAATGCTTGCTCGAACTATAGTGTCTGGGGCTTTGAGAAAGGCTTTAAATGAAAGATTGAAAGCAAGCCAAATGAAAGAAATCCAAGACCCAAATTCCAACTCTAGCTCTGAGTCTGAATCCTATCAATCAGCGACTGAGGGGGAAGGACATGGGTCTTCTGACTCTGAGAAGACTCAAGAATCTCCTACTGAGGTAAGTTCATTTGTGATTGAAACTTAGAAACTAGGTTTGTTCTGGTTGGACCAATTAGGGATGTTGAATTGCCTGAGAAACGTAGGAGCGGAGGTAAATAAAACTATGAAAAAGAAAAAGAGAGATAGGGTGCATGCGGTGAAGAGAGGGGAATTGGGAATAGTGTAGTACTTGCTATTTGTGGGGTTGAACATAAAAGGGTTGAAGCGAGTGGCCTGAAGTCAGGGGGAAGTTGTTCTGGGGAAGCTGCTGAGGGGTTGGTTCATCTGAGCAAATAGAGAGATGAACCTATTTCATCTACTGAAGAGACCTTGGCTGATCTACTGAAAAAGGTTGGGGCAAGCTATGACTCAAAGAAATACAGAACTCCCACAACAAAAGCCCCAAATGTTCCCAAGCCTTCCAAGAAAAGAAAAGCTTCATCCCCAACTCCTACTGCCTCTTCAGTACCTAGAGGTAGAGCCACAAGAAGCAGGGTAAAACAGAGTGAAACCGATCTACAAAAAGCCTTAGAAGAAAGTAAGAAAAAGAAAATGGATAAAGGAAATTTAAAGAGTGCAGAATCCTTAGAGGTTGTTGAGGAAAAGGAGATGGAACTGGTCCATCAAGAAAGGGGTACAACAGTGGAGGTTCCTATACCCAAACCTAAAAAGCCCAAGACTTCCTCCAAGAAGTCTTCCTCTGTGTTTGTGGCTGCTGAACCCACACTAGCCAAGAGGATAAAATCTACAGTGAAAACTAAACAAACAAAAGTTTCTGATGATGATGACTGGAGTGGAGAAGAAGAAGAAAATGATTCTGAGAAGGAATAGTATAAGCTTGCCACTTTTGGCAGAAGAAAGATTTTAAAAGGTAGATTGTTGAAGGACCTGGTAGAACCAGGGATGATGAGATTCGTGGATGCTTTAGCTGCTCAGGGATGGAAGGACATGGTCCTTCAGATGGATGGTAGGCTAGCCAGAAATGAGCTGATTGAATTTATGGCCAATGCTGCTGTTAAGGATAGAGTTGTTAGCAGCCTGGTGAAAGGAGTCCAAGTGCAGTTTGATGCAGAGAAACTGGGATAGATCCTGGACATACCCTTTGAAGGGTTTGATGACTATACAAGGCAAAGGTGGCCATGCCTGGACTCCCTCCCTACTGACCTTGAAATCACCAAGAGGTTTTGAGATTCAGATGAGGTGAATGAAGCCAGGGCTGTGCAGAAAAATAAGATGAGGCCTGAGCACAAGGTTGTGTTTGAATTTATCAACAAGTGCTTATTGCCCAGACAGGAGAGAAGGCACACGACTAACTAGATGGATCTGGTTTTTATGGAGTTCCTGGAGAGAGGAAAGCAAATCAACTGGCCTGCCTTCATTATCAAACTGCTAGACATGGTCATAAATGGATCCAAGGCTCATGCTACTACATATGGCTTAACCACAGTTCTGGACAGGCTAAATGTGCCTCTGAAGAAATGGGAAATGGCCTCAAGCAAGGAATATTTTGGCATCAAAACTCTTCTTGCCTGTGACTATCCAGTCAATGCCATCCCAGTTGAACCTGGTTCATCTCTGAAGACACCCATCAACAGCAAAGTTAGGACTCTGGTTCAGGAATGTGCAGCTAAAGATGTTGAAATTGCTAGGCTCAAGGCTCGTGTGTTTGAAGTGGAAACTGAGAGGGATGGTCTCAGAATTGAGCTTGCCAAAGAAAAGGAGAAAAATGATGGAATTCTTTAGAACATACTGAATCTTCTCCAAACTCAACCCTCCAGTTCCTCCAATCCTTAGGACTCATAGATTCTGTCTCCTGAACTTGTTCTAGTACACCCAGTGACCCAAATTAGGGATTTTTCTATTTTTTGCTCATGGTTTGAATGTTTTTCATTCTTTTTATGGATTGTTGGTGACAACATATCTCTATAAATGACAACTGCTATTTTCTCTTATTCAATGATTATTCTGACCTTGATAGTTTAAATATGTTTGTTTGATATGCACCATAATTGCACTTGCAGTTACCCCAGTGGCCATGAGTACTTATTAAAATCTGGGTTTTACATTGTGTATGCAACTTTTTGATGATGCCAAAAGGGGGATGAGATATTGTGCTTTACACTATTATGAAATAAGTGATATTTATATCCTAATTAACCTGATCATTGATGATAAGTGAATTTTCTAAGTTTAGTGTTGATGGTTAAGCTGAGTTCTTACAGGTTCCAAATCAGTAAAAAGCACAGAGTTTGTCATCATCAAAAAGGGGGAATTTGTTGGTCCAAGAACAAATGAAGTTTTGAAGAATGACAAATGAGCTTAGTCATGGACCAGGTCCATCTTGTGAAGCACAGTCATGATCAACCTATACATGTGAGGTGCACGTGAAGGAGATAAGTCATACTGATCAAGCAACAACATCTCTTGATCTGGTCGAAAAGGTTGCATATTGGATAAGGGGAGAAAGTCTCCTTATATGAAGAGAACACAATCCCGGATAAAGATAGTGTTGGAGTTTGAGATCTTCAAGGACTCAACTATGATAGAAGATCAACAGTTGAGTCCCAATCAAACTCTGATTACTAACCTGTTAAATGATAGTGATTGTTCTCTTTTACAGGTATTGCACAAACGCATAAGTTAAACTAAATTGAGAGCAAAAGAGAAAGGCGATTTTGCAAGCAATTTATGTGAGATTTGAGTGTGCACTCCTGAAGCTACTTGAACGAGATAGAAGAACCAGTTCCATTGTGTTTTTCTTTTATTCTAGTTCAATTGTAGTAGGTGGTTTAAAGTTGTACCTTTCAGCTTTCATAGAAGCAATTGTATTAGGTACTTAGAGTGTTCAAGTTATAAGCTAACTTGAAGTTGTCACAACAGTTGAGGCTGTGTGCCACAATGGGATTAGAGTTAATCCTTAGGTTTACAAAGAGGTTTTGTAAATACTGTTTTGACTCAGTAATTTTAGTGGAAGTTTGAAAATCCTACTGAGTTGTAGGTCGTGATTTTTTTCACCTTTTGAGCCAGGTGTTTTCCACGTAAAAATCTCTGTGTTCTTTATTTTATGTACTTATTATTCCACAAACAGTAGTAGTTAGAACACCTAGAAGAACCAGGTTCTTCTAGAGCAAAAATTGGGTACGACATAAATCAACCCCCTTCTTGTGTGGTATTGACGATTAGAACATGAAGATTCCAGCGAGAAGCATGTTTTACAATTATATTTTCTTCTTTTCATTTTACTTTGTTTTCTTCTATATTTTTTTCTTTCCTTTCTTCTTTCTTTTTCCTGTTTCTTTTCTTTACGATGTTTCTCACCGGATAAAATGATGATTCCGGCTACATCATCTTTCTGCCAAGTTATCTCCGCCGTTTATTGTATGTTCCCCATAAATTTAGAAAATTATTTTTACGTTATTCAAATGGTCTCACAAATTGTATCATATCTATTATCTCCGGTGACCTTTTGATTTAAGATAAAAATTTTCCAATGGGTAAACTAAAACGGAAGGAGTATACGCCATTTGCAAAAGTCACAAAATGATGTAATTGTGACGACCCGGCCAGTCGTCTCATGAGTTACCGCTCCATTTCCCCCATTTCAGCTTCTTTACGCTTCGTTATCCGTATTTTATGTGATCGAGTTTATTAGTTCGAGTTCGGAGAGGATTTGGTAAGAAATGAGATACTTAGTCTCTTTTAAGAAGGCTTAAGTTGGAAAAGTCAACCGGATGTTGACTTATGTGTTAGAAGGCTCAGAAGTGAGTTCCGATGGTTCGGTTAGCTTCGGGAGGTGATTTGTGACTTAGGAGCGTGATCGGAATGAGTTTTGGAGTTATAGAGAAGATTTAGGCTTGAATTGGTGAAATTGATATTTTGGCAAATTCCGGTTGATAGGCGAGATTTTGCAACAGGGGTCGGAATGGAATTCCGAGAGTTTCAGTAGCTTCATTGTGTCATTTGGAATGTGTGTGCAAAATTTCAGGTCATTCGGACGAGATTTGATAGACCTTTTGATCGAAAGCATAATTTAAGAGCTCTTGGAGTTCTTAGGCCTGAATCCTATGTTAAATTGGTGATTTGAAGTTGTTGTGAGCATTCCGAAGTTTTGAGCAAGTTTGAACGATGTCATGAGATGTGTTGGTACAATTGGTTTGAAGTTCCGGGTAGGTTCCGGGATGTTTTAGTGCAAAAATCATAGCTATAGCAGGTCTACAGGGGTTGCAGACCCTGGAACTCACTCACGCGGTCCGCACAAAAATGAGTGTGCCCGCGTTGAGTGTTTTGCGGACCACACAAAAGCAGGCGCGGCTGCGGTAGGCGTCGCGCGGACAGCACAAAATTGGGCGCGGCCGCGGTGAAGAACCCTCCCGCTGGTCCTACTTCGGAAGCTCATATCTTTTGATCTACAATGCATTTTGAGGTGATTCCAAAAACGAAAGTTGTAGCCCTTTGTGTCTAGTTTCCAGAAAGGTAAAGATATCGCCATTTGGACATCTGTAGAAAACGTTATGGCCAAAATACTAAAGCCTATCACTGTAGAGGGAGGCCTGTGCGGCCGCGGTTGCCTTTGCGCGGACCGCATTGGCTTGCGCGGACCGCGGTCGTTTTGGTGCGGCCCCCGGTATCTGATACCTGAGGGGTACCTATAAATACGAGGTTTTGGGTTTTATTTAATATTTTGACCTAGAGAGCTCGGATTTTGGCGATTGTTCGAAAGTTTTTCAAGAAATTCATCGGGGTAAGTGATTTTAACTCAGATTTGGCTGGAATACATGAATCTGTCACTGAATTCATCATTTAATTTGTGATTTGAGATGGAATTTGGGAAGAAAATTGTGAAACCTTTCAAAAATGTAAAATGATGATTTGAAGGACCAAATGGTATCAGAATTGGATAATTTTGGTATGGTTAGACTCGTGAGGGTATGAGGATTCTGAAAATTTAAATTTTACCCGATTCCAAGACGTGGGATCGGGGCTCGGGTTTTACTAATTTCGGGATTTTTGATATTTTTTCGAATGTTTTCGCTTGGGCTTTGTTCCCTTAACATATTGTGACGTATTCGTTCTGATTTTGGATAGATTCGACGCGCGTGGAGGCCAATTCGAGGGGCAAAGGGCGTCGCGAGCTAGAGAATTAGCCAGTTCGAGGTGAGTAATGGTTGTAAATGATTTCCTGAGGGTTTGAAACCCCGGATTGCACATCGTAGTGCTATATTGAGGCAAGATACGTGCTGGATGATGAGCGTGGGGTCTTTCACTACTGGGGATTGTGACTTGGTCCATCCCGATTGATGACTTTACTAAATATTTGACTGAAATTCATTTGTTATCATCATGATTTGGGCTAATTGCCTTATTTGACTTTCGTGCCAACTATTTGAACCCTTCGGGGATTTTTATCACTGTTTCCTTACTGATTGACTTATTATTTGAACTCAGTCCTGTTGATATCTACTGTTTTACAAACTCAGCCACTTTTACTCAGATTTGAAACTTAAATGATATTTCTACATCATGTTTTGGGCTGAGAACTACTGTTTTACTAATGCCCAAGGGGCTTATGATGATTTCTGGACTGAGTGAGGCCGAGGGCCATATGTGAGGATATGCTGAGTGATATGAGGCCGAGGGCCTGAGATACTATTTATGCCATGCGGTGGCTTGAGTGATGTGAGGATATGCTGAGTGATGATGCCACGAGGTGGCTTGATATAGCGCTTGGGCCGTAAGGGGCCCCTCCGGAGTCTGCACACCCATAGTGAGCGCGGGTACCCATTGTTCTGAGTGATTGATGCTATGCCCGAGGGGCTGATATGAGTGATTGTGAGGTAGCCCGAGGGGCTGATACTCTTCTGAGAGTGAGCCCGAGGGGATGATACTGTTCTGAGTAATTGATACTGTGCCCGAGGGGTGGATTTCTACTTGTTAATTACCTGTTAAATTACCGATTTTACTTGTTTTAAAAATGAATATCATTTGATTTCTTCACTGATTTACTGCTTTAAGTGATTTTACTGCTTGATATGGAATTGCTTTGTGCCTTTACGTGTTTTCATACTTTCAGCCATTATTTATAATTATTACTCACTGAGCCGGAGTACTCATATTACTCCCTGCACCATGTGTGCAGATTCAGGTATAGCAGAGTCCGCACCTGAGCGCTGATTCCTTCCTGGCTAGGCAGTGATTTGGAGATACGAGGTAGCTGTTGACGTCCGCAGCCCCTTGTCTCTCTTATCCTCTATCATTTATGTTTTCTTCAGATTGTTGTATCGGATTCCGTACTTTGTAGACCTATAGCAGATTCTGTAGTAGCTCATGACTTGTGACACCCCGGTTTGGGCTGTGTCGGGATGGTTTCTGCTGTTATTATCGTTAAATTCCACAATTTATGAGCATTATATTATATGTTACTATTGTTTATAATGATTAACTATTTAAAAAGGTGTTCCGTTTTGGTCTGGCTGGCCTTGTCTCCGCGAGAGGCGCCATCACGACCGGGTTTGGGGATTGGGTCGTGACAAGTTGGTATCACAGCCTAGGTTACTTAGGTCTCACGAGTCATGAGCAGGTTTAGTAGAGTCTCGCGGATTGGTACAAAGACGTCTGTATTTATCCTCGAGAGGCTGCAGAACCTTTAGGAAAATTTTCATGTTCTTGAAACTTTTGTCGTGCGAACTTGTTGGTCCGAGTACTAAACTTCTGATATTCCATTCTCTCACAGATGGTGAGGACGTGAGCTACCGGACGAGGTGGACGACTACCAGTGCCACCCACTGAGGCCACCAGAGGCCGTGGACGCGGTCGTGGACGTGGCAGAGGCAGAGCAGCGAGGGCAGCACCTGTTGATGCACTGGCTGCCCCAGCTCCGGATCAGGCTCCTGCTATGGATGCTCTAGCAGCACTAGTTCAAGCACCAATTGTGCCTATCGTGGTTCCGGGTCTTCAGGAGGCCTTGGCACAGATCTTATCAGTTTGCACTGGCCTGGCTCAGGCAGTTTCAGCCACTACAGTAGCAGCTACTTCACAGGCCGGGGGAGGCAATCAGACCCCCGCTGCTCGCACACCTAAGCAAGTAGTGCAGGGACTACAGACACCGGGGGCACCTCCAGCTCAGCCGGTTGCACCAGCTCAGGAGTTTATTGTGCCAGTTATGCCAGATGATTAGCAGCGTTGTCTTGAGAGGTTTAGTAGACTCCAGCCTCCGTCATTCAGTGGTACCGAGGGCGAGGATGCCCAGGGTTTTCTTGATAAGTGTCAGCGGATGCTCCGTACAGCAGGGATTCTTGAGACTAGTGGTGTGGCATTTACCACCTTTCAGTTTACTGGGGCTGCCTTCACATGGTGGGAGGCATATGAGAGGCGTAGGCCGGTTGGAGCAACGCCCCTTACTTGGCAGCAGTTCTCCACTCTCTTCTTGGAGAAGTATGTGCCGCAGTCCCGCAGAGAGGAGCTACGTAGACAGTTTAAGTGGTTGCGACAGGGGGATATGACTGTGTCACAGTATGAGTCGAGGTTTTCTAAGTTGGCTCGTCATGCCATTTGGATGGTTCCGACAGATCGTGAGAGGATCAGGAGATTTGTTGATGGCCTTAACTATCACCTCCGTATTCTTATGACTCGAGAGAGGGTGTTGGGTGCTACATTCGAGGAGGTGGTCGATATCGCTCGTGAGATTGAGACGGTTCGCCGTCAGGATCGAGAGGAGAGGGAGGCCAAGAAGCCTCGAGGATCTGGCAGTTATAGTGGTGCTTCTTCGAGGGGCCAGTTTCAGTATGGTAGATGCCGTTCTTTCAGGCATGCTCAGTCAGCCCGCCCAGAGTATCGCGGGGCATCTTCGAGTCATAGTCATCATAGATCTCAGTGGGGCCAGTCATCACTCAGTGCCTTTCCAGCCCAGAGTTCATCTCGTGCCCCGTCAACTCAGGGTTCTTCTATGCCGAGTGCATCAGCTGGTCACTCCGGTGTGAGGGGTTCCCTTCAGTCCCCTTTTCTAGCATCTGGGAGTTGTTATGTGTGTGGAGAGTTTGGACATATGTGGAGGCAGTGTCCTCGTCATATGGCTAGTTCATCTCAGCAGAGGGGTCAGCCCTCGACTACTACTCCAGTTACCTCACCACCCACCCAGCCAGATAGGGGTCGCCCCAGAGGGGGAGGTCGATCATGGGGCAGTCAGGCCCGTTTCTATGCACTTCCTGGCAGGCCAGATGGTATTACTTTAGATGCTGTCATTACAGGTATTATTTCAGTCTGCCACAGAGATGCCTCTGTATTATTTGATCTCGGTTCCACCTTTTCTTATGTGTCATCATACTTTGCTCGTTATTTGGGTACGCCCCGTGAGTTTCTTGCTTTACCTGTTCATGACAACCCCTAGGACAGACTTGCTCTGATACCAAGTTTGTCACGACCCAAACTGAAGGGCCATGACTAGCACCCGACCACACTTGCCGAGCACCAACGTACATTTCATCTAACCTTCATTATTATCTTTTAAGGCTGACGAGATCAATATAAATGGTAGACCTAGATCATGGACAACCAGCAATAAAATATGATGGCATGCATATACATAGCAGGGGATGACCAGACAATCAAGAAACTACATATAAGGTATGAGCTACCACGCTACTATGAAAGACTATACAACAAAAACTAGCCGACAAGGCATAGCAAACTATACATGAGCCGACACCTGTCTATGAGCCTCTAAAAGAACATAAGTGTTGCAACATAGCCGGAACAGGGCCCCGACATACCCATAATGTCTATAACAAAAATTGCATATCAAGACCAAGGCAAGTCCGGAGAAGGGATCTCGCCAATCACCGCTGAACTAGATAGTCTACTGTGGTGGGGGAGCTGCACCTGCCTGTCTATCAGGACCTGCAGCACGACATGCAGCATCCACAAATAAAAGGACGTCAGTACGAATAAAGTACTGAGTATGTAAGGCAAGGAACCATAAATGCGATCAGTAATGTAAGCAAGGATAGAGAATATACAACCTGTAACATCTTAGTACCTCTGAGGGCTACTTACATGAAATGCATGATACATATGTATAAATACATAAACCTTTAAAGCATTCGCCTCTGTGGGCATCATCATCATCATATCGTACCCGGCCATAATAGGCTCGGTAGAATCGTACCCGGCCACGTGGAGCTCGGTAAAACCCAACTGATCAGTGGTTGCACAATAGGTGCCGTACCCGGCCAACTATAGCGTGGCTCGGTAGAGTAAAATAGATACATATATATATAATGCATGCTCGACTCATGGAATCACATTCTAAACCTTTCGGAGTGACGTAAGGTCGGTATCCTCTGTACACGTTATTAGGACTAACTCTTCACTATGAACCTTATAAGAATCAGGAAGTACCAATAACATTGATAACATAAGAATAAGAGAAGCAACATTAACATCAATCGTTCCATAAGAGGGAAAACAATGTAAGTACTGCTAGCTTCTAAGAGTAGAGTATCTTTGGAAGCTCGTTCATTACATTATGTACAATCGGAGTCATGCAAAAGAAGGAAAGGGATAGCCTAACATACCTTGTATATACTGCCCCAATCTCAAGCTATGCAATTGTCAAAACTCCTTAGTCTACAATAAGAGAAACGATACTATCGTTATCATTTAAGCGTCATAACTATTATGTATCGACCACAACCTATTTTACGATGAAACGGACAGCACCTCCCCTATATATATGACCTCACACAATTCAAAACAATCACCAAACAGCCCAAACATCATCAATAATAAACATATTGAGCCTCCCAAAATAGTCCACACACAGCCTAATCACTCCATACATAATACGACCACCGTAGTCGTGTCAAACAACCTGGAAATGTTACGAATAACTATCAGCCCATAAACCTACATATATATGGTGTTTCTACACACCCTTCCTCCTCCAAAACTCCACAATATAGTAGTAAAATACACAGCCCAAAAACAATGCAAAACAGTCCACAAAACAATAACGCTACTACCAAACCTTTCGATATATATCTCACACATTCTAGCTTCAATGGCTTAGCCGCAACTTGGATAATCTTAAATACATATAGAGTAAGAGGTTCCTTACCTTTATACAGAAAGAACAACTCCAATTTGACCTTAAATTTCCAAGAAATATCCCTCCAATGCTGCCACACAACAAAAAAACAAAACTAGCGATCAATTAGTGTTTTTCGGCACTAGAATCACTTTAGAAGGCTTGAAATCACCTAGGATTGATATTAAGAACATGAGGGAGTATTTACAGAACATAAACCCTTTAAAACCACCTCCCACACGAGCTGGAACGACACAAAAATGAGCAACAACAAGAAGAACAAGAGACTTACTAGCGCCACGGAATTCCCGACACTTGATTTGTGTTGTTTGCCCTTTTTTGGGTCTTGAATCTTGAGAGAACCTTGAGAGGATGTTACTAGGGTTCTAAGGTCTGAAAATAGTGAAAAGAAATGACTTAAAACGGGTTGGAGTCATCCTATATAGGTCCAAATATCTTAAACCGACTTAGTGGGCCCCATAGAGAGGTGCTTGGCGCAGTCTCGCGAAAACGCGAATATCTCTCTACTCCGAAATCGTATCGATGAACGGTTTAATGCGTTAGAAACTAGACTCATAGATCTTTAATTTTGTTGGTAGATAACCCCGTAATTCCTTGTAAATTATGAGAAAATATTAGAAACATTTGACCTAATGTTTAAGTAAAATTATGAACCTAAGTTGCGACAACTTTTGTCGACTTTTGTTTCATAACTCGTTTGACTTCAAGACTTATGATACGGATATTATATGATTAAAATACCTTCATAAATGACCTCTTGAGTGTATTAAGCACCGCTAGATTACCTGAAAATTCGAGTTACAACATCCTTGATTCGTTTAACTTCTAATACTGGTTAATCACCCTTATACACTCTTGTATCACTTAAGACCAATAGGATTGACTTCTTATCATCTCAAAGATAATTCCTTCTTGGATTTATGTTAACTAATATATGGCATGAACTAACACATGTGGATATGGGTTGTAACACCCTCCCCCTTAGGAACATTCGTCCTCGAATGTAAGGGTTTATGGGGAGTTTAAATCATCATGGATTCCAATTGAAATTTCCGATCAATTTTCCCCTATAAAATGGTCACTAGCAAAACTTGCAAGTAATTAATCCCAACATATGGCTTCACAAGGCTACACAAAACATTATGCGTATTTACATTATCTACATATCACCATTTTGTATTAAGGAGGAGTATTCTCAAATTATTGCTTACCTCATAGAGCCGTTTCACCTTCCAATGTATTCTGTCTTCCACCAGCATCCTTGTTATCTTTATTCTGGAATAAGTAAGGGTATTTAGACTTCATCTCCTCTTCTGCTTCCCATGTCATTTCTTCCATATTTTTGTTCCTCCACAATACTTTGACGGAAGCTACATCTTTTGTTCTCAGCTTGCGGACTTGCCGATCTAATATCGCCACTGGCACTTCTTCATATGATAGGTCCTCTGTAACTTGTACATCTTTGATAGGGATGACTCGAGAAGGGTCTCCAATACATTTTCTCAACATAGATACATGGAATACCGGGTGAACAAATTCCAATTCGGATGGCAATTCTAACTCATAAGCAACCTGTCCAATCCGTCGAAGAATTTTATACGGCCCGATATACCTTGGACTCAGCTTACCTTTCTTCCCAAAATGCATAATACCCTTCATTGGTGAGATCCTCAGGAAAACCCAATCACCAACCTCAAACTCTAGATCACGACGTCGGACATCAGAATAAGATTTTTGCCTGCTTTGTGCCGTCCTCAATCGCTCCTGTATCACTTTCACCTTCTCAATAGCTTGGTGAATCAAATCTGGCCCATATAATTCTGTTTCACCAACTTCGAACCATCCAATTGGTGATCTACATCTCCTCCCGTATAGTGCCTCATATGGGGCCATTTTAATACTGGAATGGTAGCTATTGTTATAGGCGAATTCTATGAGTGGAAGATGATCATCCCAATTCCCCTTAAAATCTAGAACACATGCTCGTAGCATATCTTCCAGTGTCTGAATAGTACGTTCAGCCTGTCCGTCAGTCTGCGGATGAAATGCAGTGCTGAGATTTACTTGTGTGCCTAAACCCTTCTGGAAAGACCTCCAAAAGTTAGCCGTAAATTGAGCTCCTCGGTCTGATATAATAGATATGGGCACACCATGAAGCCTAACAATCTCCTTGATATACAACTTCGCATAATCTTCAGCCGTGTAAGTTGTCTTCACTGGCAGAAAATGGGCACATTTTGTAAGTCAATCAATTATCACCCAGATGGAGTCAAACTTATGATAAGAGCGAGGTAATCCAATAATGAAGTCCATATTAATCACCTCCCACTTCCAGGTCGGAATCTCTATATTTTGAAGCAATCCACCGGGTTTCTGATGTTCTATCTTTACTTGTTGACAATTGGGACACTGGGCCACAAATTCTGCAATAGACTTCTTCATATTATCCCACCAATACTGCTCCTTGACATCATGATACATCTTTGTCGAGCCGGGATGGATGGAATATCGGGATTGATGAATCTCATTCATAATCTTCTCTCGCAACCCTGCCACATTAGGCACACACAATCGGCTCTGGTATCTCAGTTCCCCATCTTTTCCGATCCCAAAAGCCATACTTTTACACTGTTGAATGCTTTCTCTTAATCGTACTAAGATAGGATCTTCATATTGTCGTGCTTTTACCTCGGTTACCAAAGATGATTCTGATGTATTCTGTACAGTAACACCTCCGTCATTAGAGTCTAACAATCTGATTCTCATATTGGCTAGCTGATGAAGCTCTTTAATCAACCCCCATCTACCTGCCTCAATATGTACTAAGCTTCCCATTGATTTACGGCTGAGAGCATCTGCCACAACATTGGCTTTACCGGGATGATACAATATCTCGACGTCGTAGTCTTTCAATAATTCAAGCCACCTACGCTGCCTCAAATTCAACTCTTTCTGCTTGAAGATGTATTGTAAACTCTTGTGATCTGTGTAGATGTCAACATGGACGCCGTATAAGTAGTGCCGCCATATCTTCAAAGCATATATTACTGCAGCCAATTCCAAATCATGGGTTGGATAATTCTTTTCATGCTTCTTCAATTGTCTTGATGCATAAGCAATCACATTCCCATGCTGCATCAATACGCACCCCAAACCTATACCTGAGGCATCACAATATACCACATAACCTTTTGTTCCTTCAGGAAGAGTGAGCACTGGTGCAAATGTCAATCGATTCTTCAACTCCTGAAAACTACGTTCACAAGTGTCAGACCACTGGAATTTGGTAGCTTTTTGTGTTAACTTAGTCAATGGTGATGATATAGAGGAAAATCCTTCTACAAACCGCCTATAATATCCTGCTAGCCCTAGGAAGCTGCGGACTTCTGATGGTGTTGTAGGTCTCGGCCAATTCTTTACTGCATCGATCTTCTGAGTGTCGACACTAATACCCTCATCAGATATCACATGGCCAAGGAATGCTACTGAGTTCAGCCAGAATTCACATTTGGAGAGCTTAGCATATAACTTACAATCCTGAAGCGTCTGTAATACTATCCGCAAGTGGCCCGCATGTTCCACCTCCGAACGAGAATACACTAGAATGTCATCAATGAATACAATCACGAACACATCAAGATAGGGCCTGAATATAGTATTCATGAGATCCATAAAAGCTGCTGGGGCATTTGTTAGCCCGAACGACATCACCAAGAACTCAAAGCGCCCATATCTTGTCCGGAAGGCCGTCTTTGGAATATCCTTCTCCCTAACCCTCACCTGATGATACCCTAAACGTAAATCAAACTTAGAGAAATACTTGGCACCCTGGAGTTGGTCAAACAGGTCATCAATTCTTGGAAGTGGATACTTGTTATTTATAGTAGACTTATTCAACTGTCGATAGTCGATACACATCCGTAACGACCCGTCTTTCTTCCGCATGAATAGGACTGGTGCACCCCAAGGTGAAGTGCTAGGCCTAATAAAGCCCTTATCCAGCAAGTCCTTCAACTGCACCTTCAACTCTCGCAACTCTGCCAGGGCCATTCTGTATGGAGGAATAGAGATCGGTTGAGTGTCAGGGAACACATCAATGCTAAACGCAATCTCCCTTTCAGGAGGAAGGCCCGGGAGTTCATCTGGGAAAACATCTGGGAATTCGTTAACCACAGGGATTGATTGTAAAGTAGGCGGTTTCGCCTCCGCATCCCTAACGCGAACGAGATGATAAATGTAACCTTTTGAGATAATTTTCCTTGCCTTAAGATAGGAAATAAACCTACCTTTCGGTGTAGCAATGTTCCCTTTCCATTCAATGACGGGTTCACCCGGAAATTGGAACCTAACCATCTTCGTACGACAGTCAACATTTGCATAGCATGAGGCCAACCAGTCCATTCCCATTATCACATCAAAATCAACCATTTCTAACTCAAATAAATTTGCCGAGGTTTGACGACTACAAATCATCACAGTGCAACCTCTATATACCCTTCTAGCAATCACAGAATCTCCTATCGGAGTAGATACCGCGAGGGGTTTACTTATCAATTCAGGTTCAATGCCAAACTTATTAGCCACAAAGGGTGTAACATATGATAATGTAGATCCCGGATCAATCAACGCATATACATCATAAGAAAACATAGATATAATACCTGTAACAACATCTGGAGACGACTCGAGATCCTGTCGACCTACTAGAGCATAGGTTCGATTTTGAGCACCACTCGAACTCGGCACTGCACCTCTACCCCTACCACGACCTGTCGACTGCTGAAAACCCCGTGCTGGAGGTCGAACTGATGAGGAAGAACCAGACACAGATCCAGTTGGCTGAGCCATACCATCACCTCCTCTATTAGGACAATCCCGCATCATATGGCCAGGCTGCCCGCACGAATAGCATGCATCAGAACCTCGACGACACAGTCCAAAGTGGGCCTTGCCGCACTGATCACAATGTGGTGTTGGGGGTCTCATCTGACTAGTATCCCTGTGATGTTGCGAGCCAGATGCCCGCGAACTCTGACCTGGACCAGAATAGGATCGATCATATCGAGGCCTCTGAAACTGTGGAGGAGCACTAGCTACAGGTGGCGCCGAACTCCTCGAAAACTGTGGCCTGATGCGGCCTCTGAAGTCATCAGAATACCCTGCAAATCTCGCCCTCTTATGCTGGCCCCTATCCTGCTCCCTAACTGCCCTCTGCTGGCGCTTACGATCCTCTAGGGTCTGGGCATAAGCTTGAATACGGGAAATATCCATGCCCTCCACCAAGGAGGCTGTCGTACACTCATTTATTAGATATGGTCCCAACCCATTCACGAACATATGCACCCTATCACTCATCTCGGCCACCATATGGGGAGCATACCTTTCCAAAGAATCAAACTGCATACTGTACTCTCGCACACTCATATTACCTTGTCTAAGGTTCAAGAACTTATCAGCTCTAGCTCGTCGTATCTCAACTGGCAAGTAGTGACGAAGAAAGGCCTCAGAAAATTCCTTCCACACAGCTGGAGGAGGGTTCGGACCCCTGGATCTCTCCCAACTATCATACCAGAGAACCGCTAAATCCCGTAGCCGATAAGAAGCCAACTCTACTGCCTCTGCATCACTAACATGCATAACCCGAAGTGTACGATGAACCTGGTCAATAAAAGTCTGTGGGTCCTCCTTCGGGTCTGATCCGGTAAACACTGGAGGGTCTAAGTTAATAAAATCACGAACTCTTGTACTAACTGGTTTCTCAGCAGTATTCTGCCTCTGAGCCTGAGCAGCTACCAAGCTAGTCAATAACTGCAAAGCACTCCGCATATCCTGGTCTGGAGTGCCAGACGGAGGAACTGGAGGCGCTGGGTGCCTTCTAATATCCTCTGGAGGAGATGGAGTAGATGAGGTATGAGAGGGCATCTCACTTTGAGCCTCACTTTGTCCTGCTCTGACTTGGGGAACCTGACTGGTACCCTCTCCCGCTGCTGTATCAAGCCGTCTACTAATCGTTTGCTTCCTAGTCGAAGGCATCACTGAAAAAAAACAAGGTGAATATTATAGACGAACACTTACGACTCAACTCTACGCACGATCTAGATTCAGGAAGAAGGTAACAACCCTAGATGTCATGTAGCCTCCTGATTATAAATGTGGCGCGCTACACATCCATAATCAAGACTCTACTAGACACGGCTCATAGACAACCCCTAGGACAGACTTGCTCTGATACCAAGTTTGTCACGACCCAAACTGAAGGGCCATGACTAGCACCCGACCACACTTGCCGAGCACCAACGTACATTTCATCTAACCTTCATTATTATCTTTTAAGGCTGACGAGATCAATATAAATGGTAGACCTAGATCATGGACAACCAGCAATAAAATATGATGGCATGCATATACATAGCAGGGGATGACCAGACAATCAAGAAACTACATATAAGGTATGAGCTACCACGCTACTATGAAAGACTATACAACAAAAACTAGCCGACAAGGCATACCAAACTATACATGAGCCGACACCTGTCTATGAGCCTCTAAAAGAACATAAGTGTTGCAACATAGCCGGAACAGGGCCCCGACATACCCATAATGTCTATAACAAAAATTGCATACCAAGACCAAGGCAAGTCCGGAGAAGGGATCTCGCCAATCACCGCTGAACTAGATAGTCTACTGTGGTGGGGGAGCTGCACCTGCCTGTCTATCAGGACCTGCAGCACGACATGCAGCGTCCACAAATAAAAGGACGTCAGTACGAATAAAGTACTGAGTATGTAAGGCAAGGAACCATAAATGCGATCAGTAATGTAAGCAAGGATAGAGAATATACAACCTGTAACATCTTAGTACCTCTGAGGGCTACTTACATGAAATGCATGATACATATGTATAAATACATAAACCTTTAAAGCATTCGCCTCTGTGGGCATCATCATCATCATATCGTACCCGGCCATAATAGGCTCGGTAGAATCGTACCCGGCCACGTGGAGCTCGGTAAAACCCAACTGATCAGTGGTTGCACAATAGGTGCCGTACCCGGCCAACTATAGCGTGGCTCGGTAGAGTAAAATAGATACATATATATATAATGCATGCTCGACTCATGAAATCACATTCTAAACCTTTCGGAGTGACGTAAGGTCGGTATCCTCTGTACACGTTATTAGGACTAACTCTTCACTATGAACCTTATAAGAATCAGGAAGTACCAATAACATTGATAACATAAGAATAAGAGAAGCAACATTAACATCAATCGTTCCATAAGAGGGAAAACAATGTAAGTACTGCTAGCTTCTAAGAGTAGAGTATCTTTGGAAGCTCGTTCATTACATTATGTACAATCGGAGTCGTGCAAAAGAAGGAAAGGGATAGCCTAACATACCTTGTATATACTGCCCCAATCTCAAGCTATGCAATTGTCAAAACTCCTTAGTCTACAATAAGAGAAACGATACTATCGTTATCATTTAAGCGTCATAACTATTATGTATCGACCGCAACCTATTTTACGATGAAACGGACAGCACCTCCCCTATATATATGACCTCACACAATTCAAAACAATCACCAAACAGCCCAAACATCATCAATAATAAACATATTGAGCCTCCCAAAATAGTCCACACACAGCCTAATCACTCCATACATAATACGACCACCGTAGTCGTGTCAAACAACCTGGAAATGTTACGAATAACTATCAGCCCATAAACCTACATATATATGGTGTTTCTACACACCCTTCCTCCTCCAAAACTCCACAATATAGTAGTAAAATACACAGCCCAACAACAATGCAAAACAGTCCACAAAACAATAACACTACTACCAAAACTTTCGATATATATCTCACACGTTCTAGCTTCAATGGCTTAGCCGCAACTTGGATAATCTTAAATACATATAGAGTAAGAGGTTCCTTACCTTTATACAGAAAGAACAACTCCAATTTGACCTTAAATTTCCAAGAAATATCCCTCCAATGCTGCCACACAACAAAAAAACAAAACTAGCGATCAATTAGTGTTTTTCGGCACTAGAATCACTTTAGAAGGCTTGAAATCACCTAGGATTGATATTAAGAACATGAGGGAGTATTTACAGAACATAAACCCTTTAAAACCACCTCCCACACGAGCTGGAACGACACAAAAATGAGCAACAACAAGAAGAACAAGAGACTTACTAGCGCCACGGAATTCCCGACACTTGATTTGTGTTGTTTGCCCTTTTTTGGGTCTTGAATCTTGAGAGAACCTTGAGAGGATGTTACTAGGGTTCTAAGGTCTGAAAATAGTGAAAAGAAATGACTTAAAACGGGTTGGAGTCATCCTATATAGGTCCAAATATCTTAAACCGACTTAGTGGGCCCCATAGAGAGGTGCTTGGCGCAGTCTCGCGAAAACGCGAATATCTCTCTACTCCGAAATCGTATCGATGAACGGTTTAATGCGTTAGAAACTAGACTCATAGATCTTTAATTTTGTTGGTAGATAACCCCGTAATTCCTTATAAATTATGAGAAAAGATTAGAAATATTTGACCTAATGTTTAAGTAAAATTATGAACCTAAGTTGCGACAACTTTTGTCGACTTTTGTTTCATAACTCGTTTGACTTCAAGACTTATGATACGGATATTATATGATTAAAATACCTTCATAAATGACCTCTTGAGTGTATTAAGCACCGCTAGATTACCTGAAAATTCGAGTTACAACATCATTGATTCGTTTAACTTCTAATACTGGTTAATCACCCTTATACACTCTTGTATCACTTAAGACCAATAGGATTGACTTCTTATCATCTCAAAGATAATTCCTTCTTGGATTTATGTTAACTAATATATGGCATGAACTAACACATGTGGATATGGGTTGTAACATGTTGTCTTTTTAATGATGATGAACTTGAAAATGCAGTCTGCGTTTGTGACCTCATATGAGGTGAAGATATATCCGTGTCGTTCTATTCTAGACTGTCATGCTAAGACAGTCACTTTGACTATGCTGGGTGTACCGCGGATCAAGTGGCGTGGTGTGACTGATTATATCCCTAGTAGAGTGATCTCTTTCTTGAAGGCCCAGCGTATAGTTGGGAAGGGTTGCCTTTCATATCTAACATTTGTGAGGGATGTTGAAGCTGAGACTCCTAGTATTGATTCTGTCCCAGTTGTAAGGGATTTTCCCGATGTTTTTCTTGCAGACCTACCGGGCATGCCACCGAACAGAGATATTGATTTTGGTATTGACCTGGTGCCGGGCACTCAGCCCATTTCTATTCCGCCATATCGTATGGCACCAGCAGAGTTGAAGGAATTGAAAGAACAGCTTCAGGAACTCCTAGATAAGGGGTTCATTCGGCCTAGTATGTCCCCTTGGGGTGCACCGGTTTTGTTTGTGAAGAAGAAGGATGGCACGATGAGAATGTGCATTGATTATAGGCAATTGAACAAAGTAACAATCAAGAACAAGTATCCTTTGCCTCGCATTGATGATTTATTTGATCAGCTTCAGGGAGCGAGGGTGTTCTCCAAGATTGATCTCCATTCAGGTTATCACCAGTTGAAGATCAGGGATTCAGATATTCTTAAGACTGCTTTCAGGACCAGATTTGGTCATTATGAGTTTCTTGTTATGTCCTTCAGGCTAACCAATGGCCCAACAGCATTCATGCATTTGATGAACAGTGTATTTCAGCCTTATCTGGATTCATTCGTTATTGTATTCATTGATGATATTCTGGTGTACTCGCGTAGTCAGGAGGAGCACGCGGAGCATTTGAGAGTTGTGTTGCAGAGACTGAGGGAGGAGAAGCTTTATGCAAAATTCTCCAAGTGTGAGTTTTGGCTCAGTTCAGTGGCTTTCTTGGGGTACGTGGTGTCCAACGAGGGTATATAGGTTGATCCGAAGAAGATAGAGGCGGTTCAGAGTTGGCCCAGACCGTCCTCAGCTACAGAGATTCGTAGCTTTCTTGGGTTAGCAGGCTATTATCGCCGGTTTGTTCAGGGATTTTCATCCATTGCATCGCCCTTGACCAAATTGACTCAAAAGGGTGCTCCATTCGTATGATCAGACGAGTGTGAGGAGAGCTTTTAGAGGCTCAAGACAGCCTTGACCACAACTCTATTGTTGGTTTTGCCATCAGCTTCAGGTTCATATACTGTGTATTGTAATGCTTCAAGAGTTGGGATTGGTTGTATGTTGATGCATGAGGGTAGAGTTATTGCTTATGCTTCTCGGCAGTTGAAGCCCCATGAGAAGAACTACCCCGTTCATGATTTGGAGTTGGCTTCTATAGTTCACGCATTGAAGATTTGGAGGCATTACTTGTATGGCGTATCTTGTGAGATGTTCACTGATCATCGTAGTCTTCAGCATTTGTTCAAGCAAAAGGATCTTAATTTGAGGCAGCGGAGATGGTTGGAGTTGCTTAAGGATTATGATATCACTATATTGTACCATCGGGGAAAGGCCAATGTGATGGCCGATGCTTTGAGCCGAAAGGCAGTGAGTATGGGGAGTTTGGCATATATTCCAGTTGGGGAGAGACCTCTTGCGGTTGATGTTCAGGCCTTGGCCAATCGGTTCGTGAGGTTAGATATTTCGAAGCCCAGTCGGGTGTTGGCTTGTATGGTTTATCGGTCTTCTTTATATGATCGCATCAGAGAGCACCAGTATGATGATCCGCATTTGCTTGTCCTTAGGGACAAAGTCCAGCATGATGATGCCAGATATGTGACCGTCGGTGATGATGGTGTGTTGAGGATGCAAGGCCAAATTTGTGTGCCCAATGTGGATGGGCTTAGAGAGCTAATTCTGGAGGAGGCCCATAGCTCGCGGTATTTCATTCATCCGGGTGCCACAAAGATGTATCAGGATTTGAGGCAGCACTATTGGTGGAGAAGAATGAAGAAAGATATTGTGGGATTTGTAGCTCGGTGTCTCAACTGTCAGCAGGTGAAGTATGAGCATCAGAGATCGGGTGGCTTGTTTCAGCAGATGGTTATTCCCGAGTGGAAGTGGGAGAGAATCACTATGGACTTTGTGGTTGGACTTCCTCGGACTTTGAAGAAGTTCGATGCTATTTGGGTGATTGTGGATCGGCTGACCAAGTCTGCGCACTTCATTCCTGTGTGTACTACCTATTCTTCAGAGCGGTTGGCAGGGATTTATATCCGGGAGATTGTTCGGTTGCATGGCGTTCCTGTTTCTATCATCTCAGATAGAGGTACTCAGTTTACTTCGTAGTTTTGGAGAGACGTGCAGAGAGAGTTGGGTACTAAAGTAGAGTTGAGCACAACATTTCATCCTCAAATGGACGGACAGTCCGAGCGTACTATTCAAATATTGGAGGACATGTTGCGTGCTTGTGTTATTGACTTTGGAGGTTCATGGGATAAGTTTATACCACTTGTAGAGTTTGCTTACAACAACAACTACTAGTCGAGTATTCAGATGGCTCCATATGAGGCTTTGTACGGGAGGCGGTGTAGATCTCCAGTTGGTTGGTTCGAGCCCGGCGAGGCTAGACTATTGGGGATAGATTTGGTTTAGGATGCCTTAGAGAAGGTGAAGGTGATTCAGGAGAGGCTTCGTACAACGCAGTCATGTCAGAAGAGTTATGCGGACCGGAAGGTTCGAGATGTGTCCTACATGGTCGGTGAGAAGGTCTTGCTGAAGGTTTCGCCCATGAAGGGTGTTATGAGATTTGGGAAGAAAGGCAAGTTGAGTCCTTGGTTCATTGGGCCTTTTGAGGTGCTTCGGAGGATTGGGGAGGTGGCTTATGAGCTTTCTTTTCCACCCAGCCTGTCGATTGTACATCCGGTATTTCATGTTTCTATGCTCCGGAAGTATAGTGGGGATCCGTCTCATGTTTTGGACTACAGCACGGTTCGGTTGGATGATGATTTGACCTTTGATGTGGAGCCAGTAGCTATTTTGGGTCGCCAGGTTCGGAAGTTGAGGTCAAAGGATATAGCTTCAGTGAAGGTACAGTGGAAAGGTCGGCCCGTAGAGGAGGCTACCTGGGAGACCGAGCGAGAGATACAGAGCAGATATCCTCATCTGTTTGAGGCTTCAGGTATGTTTCTTGACTCGTTCGAGGATGAATATTTGTTTAAGTTGGGGAGGATGTGACGACCCGGCCAGTCGTCTCATGAGTTACCGCTCCATTTCCCCCAGTTCAGCTTCTTTATGCTTCGGTATCCGTGTTTTATATGATCGAGTTTATTAGTTCGAGTTCGGAGAGGATTTGGTAAGAAATGAGACACTTAGTCTCTTTTAAGAAGGCTTAAGTTGGAAAAGTCAACCGGATGTTGACTTATGTGTTAGAAGGCTCGGAAGTGAGTTCCAATGATTTTGTTAGCTTCAGGAGGTGATTTGTGACTTAGGAGCACGATCGGAATGGGTTTTGGAGTTGTAGAGAAGATTTAGGCTTGAATTGGCGAAATTGATATTTTGGCAAATTCCGGTTGATAGGCGAGATTTTGATATAGGGGTCAGAATGGAATTCCGAGAGTTGCAGTAGCTTCATTGTGTCATTTTGGATGTATGTGCAAAATTTCAGGTCATTCGGACGAGATTTGATAGACCTTTTGATCGAAAGCATAATTTAAGAGTTCTTGGAGTTCTTAGGCCTGAATCCTATGTTAAATTGGTGATTTGATGTTGTTGTGAGCGTTCCGAAGTTTTGAGCAAGTTTGAACGATGTCATGAGATGTGTTGGTACAATTGGTTTGAAGTTCCAGGAGTTCCGGGTAGGTTCCGGGATGTTTTAGTGCAAAAATCATAGCTGTAGCAGGTCTACATGGGTTACAGACCCTAGAACTCACTCACGCGGTCCGCACAAAAATGAGTGCGCCCGCGGTGAGTGCTGTGCGGACCGCACAAAAGCGGCCGCGGCCGCGGTAGGCGTCGCACGGACCGCACAAAAGTGGGTGCGGCCGCGGTGAAGAACCCTCCCACTGGCCCTACTTCGGAAGCTCATAACCTTTGATCTACAATGAATTTTGAGGTGATTCAAAAACGAAAGTTGTAGCCCTTCATGTCTAGTTTCCAGAAAGGTAAAGATATTGTAATGTGGACATCTGTAGAAAACGTTATGGCCAAAATGCTAAAGCCTGTCACTGCAGAGGGAGGCCTGTGCGGCCGCAGTTGCCTTTGCGCGGACCGCACTGGCTTGCGCGGACCGCGGTCGTTTTAGTGCGGCCCGCGGTAGCTGATACCTGAGGGGTACCTATAAATATGAGGTTTTGGGTTTTATTTAATATTTTGACCTAGAGAGCTTGGATTTTGGTGATTTTTCGAAGGTTTTTCAAGAAATTCATCGGGGTAAGTGATTTTAACTCAGATTTGGCTAGAATACATGAATCTATCACTGAATTCATCATTTAATTCGTGATTTGAGATGGAATTTGGGAAGAAAATTGTGAAACCTTTCAAAAATGTAAAATGATGATTTGAAGGACCAAATGGTATCGAAATTGGATAATTTTGGTAAGGTTAGACTCGTGAGGGTATGAGGATTCTGAAAATGTAAATTTTACCTGATTCCGAGACGTGGGCCCGGGGCTCGGGTTTTGTTAATTTTGGGATTTTTGATATTTTTTCGAATGTTTTCGCTTGGGCTTTGTTCCCTTAGCATATTGTGACGTATTCGTTCTGATTTTGGATAGATTCGACGCGCGTGGAGGCCAATTCGAGGGGCAAAGGGCATCGCGAGCTAGAGAATTAGCCAGTTCGAGGTGAGTAATGATTGTAAATGATGTCTTGAGGGTTTGAAACCCCGGATTGCACATCGTAGTACTATATTGAGGCAAGATACGCGCTAGATGATGAGCGTGGGGTCTTTCACTACTAGGGATTGTGACTTGGTCCATCCCGATTGATGACTTTACTGAATATTTAACTGAAATTCATTTGTTATCATCATGATTTGGGCTGATTGCCATATTTGGGCTTCGTGCCAACTATTTGAACCCTTCGGGGATTTTTATCACTGTTTCCTTACTGCTTGACTTATTATTTGAACTCAGTCCTGTTGATATCTACTGTTTTACAAACTCAGCCACTTTTACTCAGATTTGAAACTTAAATGATATTTCTACATCATGTTTTGGGCTGAGAACTACTGTTTTACTAATGCCCAAGGGGCTTATGATGATTTCTGGACTGAGTGAGGCCGAGGGCCATATGTGAGGATATGCTGAGTGATATGAGGCCGAGGGCCTGAGATACTATTTATGCCATGCGGTGGCTTGAGTGATGTGAGGATATGCTGAGTGATGATGCCACGAGGTGGCTTGATATAGCGCTTGGGCCGTAAGGGGCCCCTCCGGAGTCTGCACACCCACAGTGAGCGCGGGTACCCATGTGATTTGAAACAGTGGTAATAATGACACTGTATGATGCAATTTGGTCAGGTAACAATGGCTGACCATTATGTTGAGTGATTGTGAGGTAGCCCGAGGGACTGATATTGTACTAAGAGTGAGCCCGAGGGGCTGATACTATGCTGAGCGATTGATACTGTGCCCGAGGGGCGGATTTCTACTTGTTAATTACCTGTTAAATTACTGGTTTTACTTGTTTTAAAAAGGAATATCATTTGATTTATTCACTGATTTACTGATTTAAGTGATTTTACTGCTTGATATGGAATTGCTTTGTGCCTTTACTTGTTTTCATACTTTCAGCCATTATTTGTAATTATTACTCACTGAGACGGAGTGCTCACATTACTCCCTGCACCGTGTGTGCAGATTCAGGTATAGCAGAGTCCGCACCTGAGCACTGATTCCTTCCAAGCTAGGCAGTGATTTGGAGATACTAGGTAGCTATTGACGTCCACATCCCCTTGTCACTCTTATCCTCTATCATTTATGTTTTCTTCAGACTGTTGTATCTGATTCCATACTTTGTAGACCTATAGCAGATTCTATAGTAGCTCATAACTTGTGACACCCCAGTTTGGGCTGTGTCGGGATGGTTCCTGCTGTTATTATCGTTAAATTTTGCAGTTTATGAATATTATATTATATGTTACTACTGTTTATGATGATTAACGTTTTAAAAGAGGTGTTCCGTTTTGGTATGGCTGGCGTTGTCTCCGCGAGAGGTGTCATCACGACCGGGTTCGGGGATTGGGTCGTGACAAGTTGGTATCAGAGCCTAGGTTACTTAGGTCTCACGAGTTATGAGCAAGTTTAGTAGAGTCTCGCGGATCGGTACAGAGACGTTTGTATTTATCCTCGAGAGGCTGCAGAATCTTTAGGAAAAATTTCATATTCTTGAAACTCTTGTCGTGCGAACTTGTTGGTCCGAGTACTAAAATTCTGATATTCCATTCTCTCACAGATGGTGAGGACGCGAGCTACCGGACGAGGTGGACGACCACCAGTGCCACCCACTGAGGCTACCAGAGACCGTGGACGTGGTCGTGGCAGATTTATGATTAAGATTTAGCTTTGCCCATTATATTTAACTGATTTATGTTACGTTTCAGTGTTAGCATTAAGATTAGTAGGTAGTCGTGCGTCTCCCTTTGTCTTCTCTAGTTCGATAGTATTAGCAGTAGTACGATATCCTTTTTTCCTTAGTTTTTATATTCGCATGTCTCGTTTCATTTTTACTTGCCATTGGTAATTCCATAGTTTACTAGCAGTACTTCGTTCATATTCTCGTCTGCTGCCTTGGAATTAGTTTTCTAAATATATTATCTTGCTACTACTTGTTATCAGTACCCCTTTTATATTATCGGCTGCTATCTTCGATTTAGTTTTCTACTTATTGTCTTGCTATTACTTGCTACCAGGGCTTCTCTCACCTTCTTTAGCCGAGGGTCTATCGGAAATAGTCTCTCTGCGCTTCTAGGGTAGGGGTAAGGCTGCGTACATCCTATCCTCCGCTGAAGATAATGCTTCAATGAGGTTGATTATTCAATTGAGGGGATCACACTTATGGCATTCCTCAGCAATGGATTTTAAACTCAAGTGATTGGTTATGATAAAGTGATTATTTCTTCATCTTTTTTTTAAAATTTTATTTTATTACATTAGGGAGGAAGAGAAGAGAGAGAATTTGGAGGCTATGCTGCTAGCAGTGGTGGCAAATGGGCAGGTTCGGTCAGTTTTGGGCGGGTTGGAAATGGGTTGAGCAAAGACGGTTGGATGTCGACCCGCTTATATTTCATATGGACCAAAATGGGCTGGGTATCAAATGAACGTGGTGAATATAAGTTAACCCATATTATATAAGTATAATATTTTTCAAGTGCAATTTATAATTTTCCTAACTATTAATGAGAAACAAAAAAGAGATCAGAATGACGCAGAATAGAATATGTTGTTGAGATAAATATTTATATGTTGTTGTACAAAATGTTTAGGTGAGTTTACTTTTTGTACAAAATGTTAGAGATATTATAAAATAAAGACTTTAAAGTAAAGAAGCTGAAGACAAGTAGAGAAAGAGAGAGATTTATTATTCAATTTCAAATTCATGTACATAATGAACTGAAATCTCCTCTATTTATAGAAGAAAGGGAGCTGCTACTGCAAGCTGCTGTATAAGTTGCTTGTAAGCTGCTACTGCAAGCTGCTTGTAAGTTGCTTGTAAGCTACTATTGCAAGCTGTTGTGTAAGCTTCTTGTAAGTTGCTTGTAAGCTGCTACTGTACCAGATATAGATAATCTTCTGCCGGGGGTAATATTTATCCATAACAGAGTACCGAAATGATAAGCTTCTTCAGGAAGCTTATTTACAATGGAGTACTAAATGAACACTCCCCCTTGGATGTTCATTAAAAGATAATGTGTCTCATTAAAACCTTACTAGGAAAAATCCCATGGGAAAAAATCCCAGTGAAGGAAAAAGAGTACACATATTTAGTAAAACGCATTGCTAGGTGCCTCATTAAAAACTTTATAAGGAAAACTCCATGGGAAAAAACTTTAGTAAGGAAAAAAGAGTGCATCACATATTATACTACCCCTGATGAAAACCTTGTTTCAAATATTTGAGTCTCCGCATTCCAATCTTGTATACCATCTTCTCAAAAAGATGAGTTTGTAGAGAATATTATCCACCACTATTTCAGATCGATTTAAATTAATCTCATCAAACCAAGAAGCTGCTACAAGTCATTTCATTGAGTTCCTTGCAACTTGTCTGCATCATCTTCTTGTAGAAAACTTCAATGGAGTACTAAATGGATAATCTTCTTCAGGAAGATTATCTTCAGCGGAGTAATAAATGGACATCCACAATAATATTTTCATTACACTCCCCTTTGGATGTTCATTATTATGTGCCTCGTAAAAACCTATTAGAAAAAATCCTATGGGAAAAACTCCTAGTCAAGGAAAAAGAGTACACTAATAATATACATTGCAAGCTACGTCATTAAAAACCTTACTAGGAAAAATTCAGAGGGAAAAGACCGGAGAAAGAGAAAAAGAGTACAGTGCAGAGACTTGGGTATATCTTGACCAAGGAGTTCATCACTCTCTTCTGGAGGTAAGAACGTATCCTTAATCCGTGTAGGAGAAGAACTATATCTTGCTAGTAAATTAACAAAAAAATGCTATGTCAGGCCTTGTAGCATTAGCAAGATACATTAGTGTACCGATTGTACTGAGATACGATACTTCGGGAGCAAGGAGTTCCTTATCCTCTTCTGGAGGTCGGAACAAATTCTTATCCACTTTAAGTGATCGAACAACCATTGGTGTACTCAATGGATGCACTTTGTCCATGTAAAAGTGTTTTAAGGCCCTTTATGTATAGGCAGATTGATAGATAAAGATCATGTCCGCTAAATGTACAATTTGCAGACCAAGACAAAGTTTTGTCTTTTCAAGTTCTTTCATCTCAAATTCTTTCTTAAGATATTCAATTGCCTTTTGGAGCTCTTCTGGAGTTCCAACAAGATTTATGTCATCAACATAAATAACAAGTAAATCAAATTCTGAATACATGGACAAATAATATCATATATGTAACTTTCTTTCAGCAAATATTCACTGAGGCGATAATACCACATACGCCCAGATTTCTTTAAATCGTACAAAGATTTTTATAATTTGATCGAGTACATTTTCTGAGACTTTGAATTATATGCTTCAAGCATTTTAAATCCTTCAGGGATCTTTATAGAGATTTGATCAAATGAGTTATATAGGTTATGACTTGCATTTAAATAGCATGACATCTTCAGGTGTCTGGACTACTGGTCCGATCCTCACAATATTTTACAGTATTGTGCACTATATTGTATCAAATATATCATCGACGATCATTTTGTATCGGTTCGCAAGCGACATAACTTGTTGAGATCTCATCACTTTCTTTATTTTCAGATACTTGAACTTCCTCTGGAGTTTCATGAAATGTTATGTCGTGGGCTCTTCTAGAGCTCATTTCCTCCTCGTTATGATAATTTTGATCATTAGGTCCTTATCATTTTTCAAGGATTGTTACCTTTGGAACCGATTGGTCTACCACGCTTCATGCATAAAGTAAACTCTATCCTTCAGGGACTTTAAATTTTAATAGGAGCATTTGCAGTTGAAATATAATATTTGATTTTGGATAAGCAAATGCTTCTGGCATTTGACTTGAATTATGTTCTAAGTGAGGATCATATTAATGATAATTCTATTCATATAGCATATTTTTCAGCTATTTATTTCATCCCCCAAATGTTAGAAAACTAACATATATTCCCAATATTTTTTTTGGGAAAACATACCTTTGTGCATTGTGGTAGAGAAATTAACCATATACCACATATCAAAAGATAGTAAAAATATTTAGTTTCTGATCCTAAACCAATTGTGAGGGGAGGACTTATCATATATTGTTGGTCTGATGCATACAAGTGTTGTTATATGCAATTTAGAAAATCTTAGACCAACACATGAAGCTTTATTCTCATAAGCAATGGTTTAGCCATTAATAGGAGGTATTCAATGCTAAAAGAGCTTGGATATAAACCAGCATTATCAAGATGAACTGTCTTGATTTCATAATCTGAAAGTTTTGCTCTTAGTTGAGAAAAGCAATTTCAAATGCCAAACTGCAGGTTGACAATGAATACACATGTAACCATCTTATATATGCATCTATAAGTGGTTCACATGATAGGTGAATGAGCCCATATTCACCTTTTATATATTTCAGAATCAGGGGTCTTAGTCCCAACTTTAGCTGGTATAATCAATTTATTATGAGAACAAGCAAAACAGGAGAATTCTTGAAGAATCTTCTAGTTCTTCACTATATGCTTATCTGAATTCTCAAATAGCTCAGTTAAAAATGGCAAATAAAAACTTCAAGTTTATCATGGCATGTGTTATCTCTTAGTAAACTTCTAAGTTTACTATGACATAAACTTTTGCATTAGTAAATTTCTGATTTACTGTGACTACTTTTGCATTAGTAAACGTTTGGTTTACTCTAATACATGATATAGTACAAAATTGAAGAATAAGGCGGGTAATTTCTCACATACATATTATTTTACCCCCTATGATTGTGGAAATATGAAGATTTTTGATCTTCCAATTATTTGTAGTCTCAATATGATAGTCATTTTATTAGTAAACTTCAAGTTTACTACAACATGTGTTTTGACCATAATCATATAATATGAATGACATATTTATATATAAGCTCTTCAAGAGCCTTCATTCATTACCCACAATCTAATATTTATCGGACATTACTGGTGTCATATGTCTTCTAGATAAATAGATATCTCTTAGGGAGCTTTTGATATATTTGTACTATCAAATATTACTCAGACACTTCTGGTATCATGAGAGAAAATTATAATAAAATAAACATTATAAAGACAATTCTAAATTTATAAATGTAAGAAATTAAGAATTTCAGTATTTTTATCACCAACTTTATGACAAATATCTCCTTCAGGGAGAAACGCCATTAACATCTGAATATTTTATATCAAAGCAGCAACCACATAATCATTACATCCTTCAGGGAAAGATAAATGAGTTGTTATTTCCTTCGGGGAACTTGATAACTAACCATAACATATTAATGTGGTTGTAGTACAAAGCATTCTTTGTAGAATGCTTTTGCCTTAGAATGATATTTAATAAAATTATTCAAGATATTTTACGTACAACGAGTACGTGTGACAATGATCTTTATGTCACAAAAATAAGATTTATATCCTTTGTTATTCTACCTCTTCAGGAGGTGAGTTGTGGCATTTCTTCATTCACTCCAGGGAGTGAAAATGTGCTTCAAAAATAACTTTGAATAGCTTGTTATTTTATTTAAGCACAGAAAGACAGAGTTTCATAATATCTTCCTTCTTCAGGAGAAAATTTCAGTTGTGTTACTTCTTCAGGAGTAAATTTAAAATACGAAAAAATGAGTATATATTCTCTCAATCATATTACCTCTTTTGTAGGTGAATTGTAATCTATTTACATCAAAAGTGCGTTCATATTTACGAGCTTTATTAATATTGTCACATTCACTTCGGGGAATGGATTAATATTTATCAAATGTTCTCATCCTTCAGGGAACGAAACATAATTATCTGAACGTGCATTAATCACACCAAATCGTGTGATGCTTCAACCTCTTTTAAGATAATGCTACTTCAGGAGCAAATCGAGGCATGCAAGTAATATAGAGAAATTTTCTCTGGCTTATCTTCAGTTGTAACCATAGAAAACCTAAATTATCACTTCTGGTGGTTATAGGCATATACCACTTCTGGTGGTTAACAAAATTTAGTTATAATGAGATATACGAAACATAACCACTTCTGGTGGTTGTATATTTCTTGTAAACTCTGCTGGAGTTTAAGTGGATCTAACAATATTATCCACTTTATAATCCTTTATTATTATGATAATTAGGATGAAGAAAATAAATATCAAAATAGGTACTGTATACATAGCATATAACCAAGCAATCGATGATAAAGATATTAAACCAAATATAAGCAAAAGACTCAAGTTACTTTACACAAATTTGGCCAATCCAGACGTAAGTGATAGCCACATCTCTACCGCCAAGAAGAAAAGCTCACCACCTCAAGGATATAATCTGCCTTATGATGCTTGGAATGAACAAGATCTAACCACAGATGTAAGAGCGTCGCCTTACATCGGATATGAACACTGAAATAGAAATTAAATTTAAAGTAAGTGCTCAAAATGGTAGAGTCTCGTGCTGATAACGTTTTATAAAATAAAGACTTTAAAGTAAATAAGCCGAAGACAAGTAGAGAGATATATTTATTATTCAATCTCAAATTCATGTACATAATGAATTGAAATCTCCTCTATTTATAGAAGAAAGGAAGCTGCTGTGTAAGCTGCTACTGTAAGCTGCTGTGTAAGTTACTTGTAAGCTGCTACTGCAAGCTGTTGTGTAAGCTGCTATTGCAAACTGCTGTGTAAGCTTCTTGTAAGTTGCTACTGTACTAGATATAGATAATCTTCAGTCGGGGTAATATTTATCCATAACGGAGTACAGAAATGATAAGCTTCTTCAGGAAGCTTATATACAACGGAGTACTAAATGAACATCCATAATATAATATATAGATTTATAACAAGAGATAAATATTTATATGCTGTGGTAAAAATTATTTCTTTGATGAAGCACGCTGTAAAAGGTCGGTGGTGTGGTTGTGAGGTGATGGCTGGTGGACGTCGTGGTCAGGGGCGGCCCTTCCATAAAGCAAGTAAAGCAACTGCTTTAGGCTCCATATTTGTGGGGGCTTCATTTTTTTGTTACACCTAATAGACTATGTATAAGTTAGAGTCTTGTAATTGAAAAAAATTGATTTCTTTCTTTAACAAATATAGAAAAGAAGGATTTTCAATTGCTATGATTTCTATCAAGGAAATTGCACTTGAAATGAATATCAAACCTGAATTTCGTAAGAATATCGAATATGTGATATATAGAAAGTAACAATTTGATGCGAATGTTGATAATGAAATCTCAAAATCTTTCGAAGAGTCCTTTAGAGTTGATTACTTTTATACATAATAGACAAGGCTACTTTTTCACTTCAAAATAAATTTGAACAATTCCAAGCATATGAAAATATTTTTGATTTTCTGTTCGATAGTAAAAACTAAGATCACTAGATGTTAGAAATTAAAAAAATGTTGCATTAATCTTGAATGTTCCTTAAGCATAATAATCAATTTGATATTGATGGTTTAGATTTATTTTTTGAATTAAAAGTATTAAGGAAAATATTACTATTAGAAGATAATAGTATAATTGATACATTTGATCAAATAAAAAGATTAGATTATTTTTTCAAATGCCTAAATTGCTTATGGGATAATGTTCATAACTTATGTTACCGTTGCTTCGGCAGAAATAAGTTTCCAAAATTAATTGATGAAATCTTACCTAAGAACAACAATGTCACAACTCACAATAAAGGTTAAATAGATTGACTATATTTTCAATTAACAAATACGTATTAGGAATTGATTATAAAAAAATTATTAATAATTTTGAAAAGCTAAAAAGATAGAATTCAAATAAATAATAAATATTTTTTAAAAAGTTAAACCCCTCATAAAGTTTGGTTTTAGACCACAAAATTTATCGGGCCGTCCGTGGCCGTGGTTGGTGCACATGGTTGGTGATGCATGTAATAGAAACGAAAGCAGATTAAATCTGTTAATTTAGTTTGAATTTATTTATGGAGATTATATCTAAATTGATATTAAATTAACAATATTTATTTTGAGTTTGAAAAAAGATTTAATCTCCATATAGAAATCTGCATTAAGTTATATAAAATTTGGTTGTGTTGTTTTAGTTTGCCTTATATGCATATAAGTTATGCAGAAGTTTATGTATTATTTTATACGCGAGAATATGGAATAAGAAATACAAATAGTAGTAATATATGAATCAAAAATATTATAATGACAAAACTGCCCTCATATAGTAAGAATAGTTTTTATGTTGTTAAAAGGTATCCAAATATTTAAAATTATACATTATATACTAATTTTCAATGTATCAAATTAAAACATTGAACAAGAAATAATCCTACATTAAAATTATTGCATTACAATCCCCAAAATGTGTAACAGTGTTCATAAAATGATTAATGTGATCATGTGATTTTTGCCCTACATGAATTACTCCCATAAATTCAAAACAAAATAAATTCCTTTTATTTGGAACCTTTTGAGGATTTCGTGGCATTTTCTGTTAATTATTTGCATTTGTCTGTGCATTTCATTTTTGTTTAATTAATAAATATAAAATATGATGCATTTGCATTTAGGATTTAATTTTATATTTTTTTAGATTAATTAGTAATTAGTGTTTTACAAAAATAGAAAAACCACAAAAATAACTTATTTTGCATTTTTTTTAATTCTTAGCTTTGAATTTTGGTAGTTTTCTTTTAATTTGGTATTTAATTAGTTGTGGTAATTATTTTTAGAGTTTAATTAGTTTAATTTGGTAGGATAATATTAGTTTAATAATTAATTTAGGTTTTATTTCTAATTTTGAAAAGAAAAGAAATTTTGAAATTGAAAAAGAGAAAAGATTCAAAAACAAAGAGAAGTTCGGACTTGAGCCATTTTAATTAAACCTCCATCAGCCCAATTGATACCCTGAAACCTGTACAATTCCAGTCCAAACCTTGCCCCAACCCAGTCCAAATCTCACTCTATGACCAAACGACACCGTTTCCCTTATTAAATCTGAGCCTTCGATTTCTTTTAATCAACGGTCGGGAACTGGGTCACATTTTAGTATTTAAATGTCCTAAAGCCTACACCTTCTCAAACTCGTCTCTCTCACTTCCCATCATCAGAGACCCAAACAAAAAAACCCTAGTGCCGCCTTGGTTTTCCACCATATCCGCCTGCCAACCCCCAAATCACCCCAAATTAACACCCCAAAATCCCCATGGTTCCCTCTCCCCAAATCTCTAACTCTTTTCCCTCGAATCTATCCCGAATCCCTTAAATCTTAAATCTGAAGTCTGAACCCTAAAAGGCCTATTCTCGAAATTGGTTGCATGCAAGGTTATGTCTCGAGTTTTCTAAGTTTTTCAAGGCCAACTTACCACAAAATAATGATGGTCGCTGGTTCTTGAAAAGGAACAAGCGATTAACATTATCTTGGGTTAAGTTGGAATATCAATATCGATTTCGAGTCTATTTGGTAAGTTTCTGCATTTCCTTTTTGTTTCGTTTGGTTTTTTTTTTTTGCGTTATTTCACATCTGTTCTTCTCTCGTCTATTATTTCTGTAGGTTTAGGTCTCTTCTGTTAAATTTGTTGAATTTGTTTAGCTTTTGATTTTAGGTTCTTCTTTGTTTTGTTTTCTTCTAGAATTTTCAATAATTTTGTTGGTTTGTGCATTCTACATGTTTTAACTTCTGATTTATGTTTCAGTCGATAACTATTCTTTGGTTTATTTTGTTTGGGCTTTGGGTTTCTGACCCATTTGCAAAATGAAAGGCAGCCCGTTCATTTAGTTAAGTCATTGGGTCAACTTGACCCATAGATTTTAGGGTAAAAACAAGGATCCTAAGGGGTAGTTTAGGAATTATAGGTGGGGAAAATCTCTTGTAACTGAATAGGAAGCCTAGAAGCTGGGATTGAGACTAAAGTGAAAACCTGATTTTTAAATTAAGGGTATGTGAGCAAAAATGAGAATTTTAAAAGGGTAGAAGTGCAAATCTGAATCCCTTTTATGCTGCCCTAAGACTTTCCTATAAAGGGGTCTTTCCTTCTTTAGAAAGTCAGAATTGAGGGATTAAAAAAAAATACTAAAAGGCAAAACGACTGAGAAAAGTTATTCTAAAAACACATTGAGATTTCTGCATCTTTTGGGGTGTGAATTGGTTCTGAATCAGCTCACTAATCTTGAATTTCAACTGGAATTTAAAAGCTTCAAAGAATTCTTTCTTTATCTGGGTGAAAAAATGGTTTAAAGAGCTAAAATTGCTGGATCTCTGGAAGCTGTTTAATTTGGTTTTACTGCTGATCTCTGCTTCTATACTTGCTGGCTTGGTTTTGCTTTAAGTTGATTCTCAAAACTCTTGTTTGTCTTTACTGTAACCAGGTACACATTCGACTTCAAATGACATATTGAAATGGGAATGAGCATGCTGATGATACCATGTTTTATGGCAGTATATGTTAAATTATTTCGTTCTGTGTTCATGTAGTCCTGTTGCATGGTTGTGTGTTCATTAAGTTATTATTAAAGCATTTGTAAAGCGGATGAGTAATTTGGTCTAGTATGGTTTGAGTTATGGGCTAATAAGAATGTTGTTAGATACATTTAGCCATGCTTTTGGTACTATTAGTTCTAATGTGAGATTGTGTTCAGAAGTTAGACATGTGAGTTTCATTAACTAACTTGAGGCTGCTTACCTCTTCTAGATGTTAGTTTAGGTGTTTGAACGAATTCAGTGCACGGTATTGTATTTGATAGCTGATCCGAATGGCTGTAATATTCCACTGAAGCCACTGAATGTGTTAGTTTAAATATTGATTATGTAGTAGTTTTGATTTTGAGATGCAGAAAATTGGTTGTGCCATGTTGCAATACAAAAGTCTCCTATTTGGTTTAGGTAGAATCAACCAGTGATTGCTTTCTTTCGAGGTTTGGAGTCAGGCAGTTGCCAGTCCTTTGTTAATGAATGAAGTCTATCTGAAACTTTAAATTGTTTTTCTTCTTGCTGGAAATTCGAATTGGTGGCTTAAAATGATAAAACATCTTGCACAAGCTGTTAATAATCAGCTTTTTTCAAATTCTAAATCTTTAAAACAATGTAGTTTACTTTCAATTGTTAATGCTTAAATCACTGAATTGGGCTATTAGCATTGGCCCAGTTGTGCCAAGTTTCCTTTTGATGGACAGATCTCAGTTATGGGCTTCGTGTTTGAGCCCATTTGCATCATCATACCTGTTGGCGAAATGGGCAATTGGTCATTGGGTTCATAGCCTGCCTGGAATTCAATTTGATTTCATGAACTGTTAATTTACGAATTATTAACATTGATTTTAAAATTTTCACCTTAATGATTGGAAATTCTTCAGTCTTTTAATTAGTTAGCAGGGTCCTTTAAATTAATCGAGGTATGCCATATCAAACAAAACCAATATTTATGGCCCTCAAAATTAAGTGTAGAAACTCTTTTATTAGAATAATCGAGGTGCGCCGAACAAAAGTCTTAAAATGCATGGCCCTCGCTTAATTAGTATTTTGAGCCTTAGAATTCGAGGCGCGCCATTTAGCAAATTTTCATGGCCCTCGCAAAGTTGCAAACGCATAGTTGCTTTAGACGCGGGTGTGCATTTCATGTGACGCAACTCCATGTCTTAACAACGTTAAATAAGATGTGTCTTGGACTGCGGGTGCATTTCATGTGGCGTGGTCCAAAGACGTATTTTAGATGACGTTGAAATCTTCTTTAAAATGATTAAAAGCAGTTTTAAAGTTAAAATGCACATAGGTTCAAAAGTGTTTTAAAATCAAATAATAGGCCGACTATAACAGTTGAGCGACCGTGCTAGAACCACGAAACTCGAGAATGCCTAACACCTTCTCCCGGGTTAACAGAATTCCTTCCCCGGATTTCTGGTTCGCGGACTATTAAAAGAAGTCAATCTTTTCCTCGATTCGAGATTAGAACCGGTGACTTGGGACACCATAAATCTCTCAAGTGGCGACTCTGAATCTTTTAATAAATATAATCCCGTTTCGATTGTCCTTTAATTGGAAAAACTCCTTTATACCCTCCCGGGTGTAATGAAAAAAGGAGGGTGTTAGGACTTGGGACTCCGCTGGGGAACGAACCCAGAATCTCTGGTTCAGGGTTCAAGAATTCGAGCTTAGATGAATTGTTGTATTTGGATTTATTTATTATTTGATTTTGTTCACATGTTTGGGCCAAATATGCTAAGTGCTGCTTTTTACCGCTTTGATATTATCTGAACTATATATAAACTGCTACGAAACCCTTCTCTTCTCATCTTCGGGGATGTGCTTGCTGGTCGAGACTCTCTATTCTGTTTGTGTCATACCCTGAAATAAGAAAGAGGCTCAGACAAGTTACTAAGCCGGATGACCTTTTGGTTCCCGGTACGTAGCCCCCTCCCCAGCTCGAGTTGTCCGCTCGGGTACACAGTCTAGAACAAATACCCAGGTTTTGAACCTAGAATAACTCAGCTTCATGCCGGATCCCTAGTAGGAACGTTTGGTTGCATCATGTGCATTTGACTTTAGAGGCTCAACACAGGGGTTGGGTCTATCTAGGACAGGTGTACCAAAAATGAAAAATGACCATCCTGATACATCTTACTTGCTACTTGTGCATTTATTTACTTTGGACTTGCATGTTGACCGACTTTTGAATATTTGAAAGTTGAGGAAAGAGAAATAGCAGTAGAAGAGTTAAAGAGAGTTAATCGTCTATTTTGAAAAAAAACCAATGTCCAAATAGTGTCGAAACTCTGCCGAATTTTTGAGAAAATGAAAAAATAGTTGTTTTATTTTCCAAAAAAAAGTTTGTTTTCAAAAATAGTTTATTTTATTTGCCAATGAAAAAAAGTCTTGATTTCAAAAATAGTTTGTTTTATCTGCCCGAACTACGCCAGTTTGATTCTCACAGGGTGTGAGATACGTAGGCAACCCCCATCGGGTCCAACTTCCTTTTTGCAAAAGTAACCCAAAAGAACAAAATTTTACTTTTATCTGAAAATAGTTAAGGCAATGCCATTTTTGTCAGAAATAGCCGAATGTCCTTAAAAAGGGCGCCGGAAGGCTGTTTTGCAAGAACAGCCACCTGTGGTCTTTTTTTAGTTTTTACCGGTTAGCCAACACAGCCTTAAAATCTTCGCCCCCGAAGTGCTGGGAGGCCGTATTTGCAAAACCAGATTATATTTTCAAATGAAAAGAAAAAAAAAGAGAAAAAAAGTGTGTCCATTTTATTTTTGAGTCAATTGAATCGTGATTTTTTGCTTAACCACCCTAATAAATATGCAGAATGAGCATGAGTCAGAATTTGCCAATAACAGTCCTGAGCAAGGTCCCTTTGGAATTACATATGTGGTGGGATGATCTGGGTAAATCGGGACAAGACACGGTCAATCAATATCTGGGAGGCCTCACTGGGTTGCTGAAGATTAATCCCAGGGGAGACATCGTAAAGGCGTTGGTTACATTTTCAGACCCGGCCCACAACGTATTTTACTTCTCGAATTTTGAACTTACCCTGACATTAGAAGAAATAGCCAGATATATTGGGAGTCCTAAAATTCCTTTGAGACACCAGTACCTGATTGCTCCAAGGGCCCTAGCCATGCACAAATTCCTAGACTCTTTGAAAATAAGTAGGGGGTCCACAACCCAGACTTGGAAGCCGGTTTTTGTACTTTGCAGTTTATATACAACAGATATGGTCATGTAGGGGGGTTCAACAAGCCGGAAAACAAAATCTGCAGCAAAGGAAATCGCCTTAAGTGGGAAAAACATATGTGTTTTGCTTTTATGGTGGCCTTTTTGGGACTCGTGGTATTTCCTAGAAAAGACGGGAATATTGACATACGAGTATCTGGGGTTGTTAGCACTTTGCTTATTCAGGCCAACAACACCCTCGCGCCTATGATAGTAGCCGAGATCTTTCGTGCTCTCACAGCATGCAAAGCCGGAGGAGACTTTTTTGAGGGGTGCAACATGTTATTGCAGATGTGGATGAACGAACACTTGTGGCATCGACCTTAATTTATGAGTTATGGGTCGACAGAAAAAACATGCATAGAAGAATTTTACACGAGGGTTGACGGTATCAGCTTGCCAGAGGGGGTCACAGAGTGGGTAACGCGCCTCCGTTCCATCACTGCAAACCAAATAGAGTGGACATTTGGATGGCTGCCTATGGATGGGGTCATATACATGCCAGCCACCGGGCCTCATTTCCTCTTGATGGGACTCAGAAGTATCCAGCCTTATGCCCCATATCGGGTTTTGAGGTAGCTCGGGAGATGCCAGATAGTTCCGAGAGATGAAGATCTTAGTGCTCAGGTAGTTAAGATCAGACCTAACGGTCAATTTCATGAAGCAGCGGTCTGTCAAATCTGGAGCGAATGTCAATACTTAACAGCCAATACCTATGTACGTGATCGATTTAAGGGTGAGGTTTCACTAGGATACCTTGCTTGGTACAGAAGAGAAATTGAGTTTGGAAGGCCAGCCAAAAGACCCCACCTTCAGGAATTTGTTGAGGCGTCACAATAACAGTGGGTTTGGTTAGCCAAGGAAAACGAGTACAGAGCCACGATAGGAAAATTGGAAAAGCAAATCAGATAACTTCAATTCGAGAGTAGCTTGCAAGTTGCGGCAGATGAAGGAGAAAAGAAAAGGCTAAGCAAAGAAAATGAGGCCCTTCGAGCTCAAATTTAGAAAATGAAAGTAGCGGCAGAAAATCCAGCCCGAAGCGACAGAGATGAAAAACTCATAGCTAACCTGAGGCAGAAAGTGAGTGACTATAGTTTCGATTTGAACAAAGCAGAAAATGAACTAGCCAAGGCTCAAAAACAATTGGCTAAAAACGCAGATGAACGGGTACGCCTGCTTAAGTAGTTGAGAGAAAGGTATGACGATGAGGTTGCAGGGTTGAAGAAGAGGGTCATCGCCACGGAAAATAAAATGATCAAGCAGGCAAAAGACTTCAAGGCTGAAAGGGAACACTGTTATAAGGCATTGGCGCAGTTAGAAATAGACTTGCAACAACTTCAGGAACAAAATTATGCAGCTGAGCAAACTTTGGAGGCCAGGGCCCAGCAGATTGGGCGGTTGTTACAAGAAAATGGCGTCATAAGAGAGAGAATTAGAAACATCGCAGACTACATCGTTATGAAGTGCCACATCTGTGAGGATATGACTCGCACTATATTCTTTGCAGCAGTGATGACCTTTGTTAAACAAATAATGAACGACTTGGACCGACTTCAAAGGGATCTTGCACATAGGCCCGTGGCGAGACTGAATGATGTCCCGCGGGCACCAGGAGCATTGATGTACTCGTGATTTTCCGTTTGAGTCTGTATTTCATGTTCTATCAGAGTCTGTAAGTCATGTTGGGTTTGTATTTTCTTTCTGTTTTTGAGTTTGTATTTCTTTGGAGTATGATAACTTATTTTCGGAGTCTGCGTTTTGTCTTTGCATAAGAGTCTGTAAGTCTTTTGGAATTTGTTAGTATTGAGTCTTTGTAATCGAAGCATCTGCTTTTATAAAAACTGAAAATCTCAAAAACATTTTATTTACTTTCCCACTTATCTTCCAGAACTACGCTCGGTCTGATTCATGTGGGTTTATGATACGTAGGTAATCTCTATAGGATTCGACCATAACCAAAAGAAAGAAAAAGAAAGAAAAAGAAAAAAGGGGAAAAACAAGGGAGAAAGAGAAAAAGAAAAGAAAATAAGGGAAATAAAAGGAAAGAAATAATGACGATGAGAGGATAAAGAAAGAAAAAGAACAAAGAATAGCAAAGAAAGAGAAAAAGAAAGAAAGTTGCAAATGATCAAGCCGGGATGACGCAAGCGGTCGAACAAATGCATGATAGAAACGGTTAACTACTTAGGTGCATTCATCCCTCAAATGTGCGATTACCAACTTGTTGAAAACCTAACCACTAACAATGTTGTTGTTGATGAATTGAGTTCAGGCAGGTGGTTAGCTGGTCGGCATTCTGGCAACTCATTCATACAACACCCGATCGAAAGACAGGTTGAATATGGTCGACCAGGAACCGGAAACAAGTATTGTCGACCTATTGAAAGAGGTGGAAGAAATGGACGTTAATGCAATGAGGGAAGAAATGTATAAGCTGAAACAGCAGATGGCTGAAATGTACCAAGCTTGGGTGAAGGGGCATCCACCACCGGTTTATCCCGCCAATCCTGCTTATATCCCACCATCAGCCTAACCTCCGGAGCCTCCCACTGTGAACGCATCTCCAGCCTTTCCCCTCTACCAACAATATCATGGCACCACTTCCCATACTTCTCAAGCTCCACCACCCAAACCAGTCTCATATCCTCCTCCACCAATTACACATGTTTTTGTGGCACCTCCAACTGCTACATTACACTGATCTTCTAGTGAACCCCTGTTCCAAACTCACGACAACCAGTACTATCCCCCTGAACCCATCTTTAAAGTTCCAGAACCATATCCTTACACTCCTCATATCCCGACAGAGACCGAGAAACTGCCCAGAAATCCTGAGCATGAAGAGATGATTAGAAAGGTCAAAAGCTTAGAGCAATCATTCCGAGATATGAGGGGGCTGGGAGGCCATGTAAGTGTGGCCTACAAAGATTTATGTCTGTTCCCAGATGTCCAGTTGCCAGCAGAGTTCAAAATGCCCAAGTTTGATATGTACGATGGGCATGGTGACCTGGTGGCACACTTAAGGGGGTTCTGTAGCAAGATGAGAGGAGCGGGTGGAAGAGATGAATTGCTGATGGCGTATTTCAGCCAAAGTTTGAGTGGGTCAGTGCTAGAATGGTACACCAGACAAGATCATAGCAGGTGGTACACATGGGATGATTTGGCCCAAGCCTTCGCCTGTCATTTTCAGTATAATCTCAAAATCATCCCAGATCGTCTGTCGTTGAGAAAGATTGAGAAGAAGCCCAGTGAGAGTTTCCGAGAATATGGGTTCCGTTGGAGAGAGCAAGCGGCGAGGGTTGACCCTCCGATGAAAGAAAGCGAGATGGTTGATTATTTCTTGCAGGCTTTGGAACCCACTTATTTTGGTCATTTGGCGTCAGCAGTGGGCAAGTCCTTTAATGAAGTTGTGAAAATGGGAGGCATGGTTGAGGAGGGACTCAAGTCCAATAATATCATGAGTTACCCAGCAATCAAAGCAACCACCCAGGCCATTCAAAACGGTACTAGGGGTGTGCTTGGAAAGAAGAAGAAAGAGGATGTTGCAACGATCGAGTTGGCAGCTTGGGGTGGATCCAGGAACCTTCCACCATTCTACAACCAGCCTCGACCCTATCCCCAAACATACCCCCACACTCCATATAGCCCACCACAATACTACTACCCACCGCCATATCCCCATTTTTATGTCTATCATGCACAAACCTATACCCAACCTCCTGCTCACGCACAATGGCGTGCGCCAGCTCCACAGAGTCCCTACCAAGCTCCACAAAATACCCATCCACCCCCAAAAGCCTACAAAAACCCTCCTGGAACAGGTTTTCGACCTAATCAAGCCTTTAAGAATGAGAGGTTGCAGAAACAAAAGACTTTCACTCCATTGGGAGAATCATATACCAGCCTATTCCACAGATTGAGACAGTGAAACCAGAGAAAGCTAAAGTGGTGGTATCAGGGGTTATAAATAAACCTGTTGTGGTCGTGAAGGGTGCTCGCACAGAGCTTGTTATTATAAAACCAGTAACTCAGCTTCCAGTGATCAACATCAAGATGGTCCCGTGGAATTATGAACGAGTGACAACAACTTATCGAGGGAAAGAGGTTAAAGAAGAAGTGTGTGATACCCATGGTTTAACTCGATCGGGGAGATGCTTTGCCCCTGAAGAGTTGAGAAAAGCTAAGACCTCAAAAGATAATCTAGTGTTGGTGAAGAAAGCAGTGACTGAGGAAGAAGCAGAAGAATTTCTGAGAAAGATGAAAGTGCAAGACTATTCCATTATGGAGCAGTTAAGGAAGACACCAGCTCAGATTTCGCTCTTGTCATTACTGATCCATTCAGACGAACACCGTCGTGCTTTGATGAAGATCTTGAACGAAGCCCACATTCCTGACAAAATCTCAGTAAACCACTTGGAAAAGATAACTAACAAGATAATTGAGGTAAACCGAGTCACTTTTTCTGATGATGAGTTACCCATGGAGGGTACCGAGCACAATAAAGCCCTCTATCTGACGGTGAAATGCGAAGATTCCGTGGTTACTCGGGTGCTGGTTGATTATGGATCTAGTGCGAACATCTGTCCTCCCTCCACATTGAACAAATTGCAAGTGGAGGATGAAAGTATTCACAAGAACAATATTTGTGTCCGGGGATTCGACGGTGGAGGGAAGGATTCAGTCGGGGACATAGTGCTTGAGCTCACAATAGGGCCAATTGAATTTACTACGGAATTCCAGGTGCTCGATGTGGCTGTTTCGTACAATCTGTTATTGGGACAACCTTGGATCTATGCTGCCAAAGCAGTCCCGTCTACTCTACATCAAATGGTCAAGTTTAAATGGGATCGACAGGAAATTGTTGTACATGGCGAAGATAATTTGTGTGTGCCAAATTGTGCCATTATTCCGTTCATAGAGGTTGACGATGGCAAGGGACCATGGGTTTATCAGGTTTCAGACACAGTATCGCTAGAGAAAATTCTGGAAGGAAAGTGCGTGCCAACTCCAAAGATGGCTGCGACATCAGTCATGGTAGCTGTCGAAATGTTGAAAAACGGTTTCGTACCGGGCAAGGGTTTAGGTACATCTCTGCAAGGTATTGTGCAGCCAGTCTCCCTTCCAAGGAATCTAGATACTTTTAGTCTGGAGTTCAGCCCTACCGTTGCAGACGTGAGAAGAGCTAGGATGAAAAAGAAAGCATGGGCATTGCCAAAGCCAGTCCCACGTCTGTTTAGGTCATTCGTCAGGCCAGGTACTAGAAAGCAAATGTTGTCAAAGGTCCCTGGACCACTGATTGGAGCCGATGGAGACTTGGAGAAGGGGTTCAAAAGGTTATTCGCTGAGGTTAATATGGTTCAGGCTGGGGAAGGGTCCAGCAAGGCAGATGTGCAATTTCTGGGACCACGTGCAAAAGTCAACAACTGGTAAGCTACTCCGGAGGGAGTCTTGGTAGTGAGTTTTGATTTTCTTTTAGTTGTCTGGATTATTCCAGGGTCTGTAGTTCAGATATTATGTTCCGTCCAGTTGGATGTGTTAAAACCCTGTTATCTTTATATTTAATGAAATGCAATTGTTCCTTTTCCTTCATTTCTTCTAATTTTATTTTTGTTTTGTTTTCTTCTTTTGTACAGTTCTTTTTATGCTAATATCAACGACATGACATGCGTGAGGAATCTTCGGCCCAGTTTTAAAAGCCAATCTAACTCTGAAATAATAATACAAGAAATTGAGTGTGATGACGAGTTGGAATTTGAGGATGATGAGGCCTATGAAGAAATTAGTAATGAACTAAGTCATTTTGAGGAAAAGCCCAAACCTAATTTGAATGACACAGAAGCAGTTAATCTAGGGGACCAAGAAAATGTCTGTGAAACTAAAATAAGTGTCCATCTGGAACCTCAACTCAGGGAAGAGATCATTAAAGCACTGTTCGAATATAAAGACTTTTTTGCATGGTCCTATGACGACATGCCAGGTCTAAGCACTGATTTAGTGGTTCACAAGTTGTCCACTAACCCGACATTCCCTCCTGTCAAGCAGAAGCTGAGAAAATTTAAAACGGATATGAGTGTAAAGATCAAGGAAGAGGTCACCAAGCAGTTCGATGCCAAAGTCATTCGGGTCACCCGGTATCCCACCTGGTTAGCCAATGTTGTGCCTATACTGAAGAAGGATGGCAAGACCAGGGTGTGTGTTGACTATCGAGATATCAACAAGGCAAGTCCAAAAGACAATTTCCCGTTGCCGAACATCCATATCTTGATTGGCAATTGCGCCAAACATGAGATTGGTTCTTTTGTGGATTGTTACACGGGTTATCATCAGATCTTAATGGACGAGGAAGATGCAGAAAAGACAGCATTCATCACGCCATGGGGAACATACTACTATTGGGTCATGCCATTCGGTTTGAAAAATGCTGGGGCGACCTACATGAGGGCAATGACAATAATATTCGATGATATGATACACCAGGAAATCGAGGTGTACGTGGATGATGTGATCGTAAAGTCTAGAAAGTAGTCTGACCATGTCAGGGATCTGAAGAAGTTCTTTCGAAGGTTTCGCAGGTACAATCTCAAGCTTAATCCTGCAAAGTGTGCTTTTGGGGTGCCATCTGGAAAGTTGTTGGGGTTCGTAGTCAGCCGCCGGGGTATTGAATTGGACCCATCAAAAATCAAGGCCATCCAGGAATTGCCACCCCTGGAGAGAAAGACCGAGGTGATGAGTTTGTTGGGGAGATTGAATTATATCAGCAGGTTCATTGCTCAGCTCACGACAACTTGTGAGCCTATCTTCAAGCTGTTAAAGAAAGACGTTGCGGTCAAGTAGACAGATGAATGTTAGGAGGCGTTTGAAAAGATAAAGGGCTATTTGTCAAATCCACCCGTGTTGGTCCCGCCAGAACCAGGGCGACCTTTGATTCTATATTTGACGGTATTGGACAATTCATTCGGCTGTGTATTGGGTCAACATGATATCGCTGGCAGGAAGGAGCAGGCCATATATTATCTCAGCAAGAAATTCACATCGTACGAGGTCAAGTACACTTAGCTCGAGAGGACATGTCGCGCCCTAACCTGGTTGGCGCAGAAGATGTAACATTATTTGTCATCTTACACTACCTATCTCATATCCCGCTTGGATCCATTGAAGTATATCTTTCAGAATCCTATGCCCATAGGGAGGCTTGAAAAGTGGCAGATCCTGCTCACGGAGTTTGACATCGTCTACGTGGCTCGAACTGCAATGAAAGCACAGGCCTTGGCGGACCACTTGGCCGAGAACCCGGTTGATGAAGATTACTAACCTTTGAAAAATTATTTCCCTGATGAAGAGGTGATGCACATTGATGAGTTGGAACAAGTCGAGAAGCCTGGATGGAAACTTTTCTTTGATGGAGCCGCAAACATGAAGGGCGTGGGGATAGGAGCAGTACTTATTTCTGAAACAGGGCAGCACTACCTTGTTACGGCTCATCTTCATTTTTACTGTACCAATAACATGGTTGAGTACGAGGCATGTATTTTGGGTTTGAGGTTAGCTGTGGATATGGGTGTCCAGGAAGTCTTGGTCTTGGGTGACTCGGACCTCCTGGTGCACCAGATTTAGGGAGAATGGGAAACACGGGATTTGAAACTCATATCGTACAAACAATGTTTGCATGATCTTTGCCAGCGGTTTCAGTCGATAGAATTCAGGCATATCCCGAGGATCCATAATGAAGTTGCCGATGCTTTGGCCACTCTAGTGTCAATGTTACATCATCCATATAAGGCTTATGTGGACCCTTTGCAGAATCAGGTCCGTGATTAACATGCTTACTGTAATATGGTGGAAGGAGAACTTGATGGGGAGCCATGGTTCCGTGATATCAGAGAATACATCAGGATGAGAGTATATCCATTGCAGGCCACAGGTGATCGGAAAAGAACAATTCGATGATTGGCAAGCAGATTTTTCTTCAGTGGAGGGGTATTATACAAAAGAACTCCATATCTTGGATTGCTAAGATGCATAGATACCAGACAAGCCACATTCATCATGATTGAGGTACACTCCAGAGTTTGTGGAGCACATATGAGTGGGTACGTTCTAGCAAAGAAGATTCTCCGAGCAGGTTACTACTGGCTCACTATGTAGTGGGATTGCATTAGTTTTGTGCGTAAATGCCATCAGTGCCAAGTGCATAGAGATTTGATTCATTCTCCACCATCTGAATTACATACAATGTCTGCACCATGGCCTTTTGTTGCTTGGGGCATGGATGTCATAGGGCCAATCGAGCCAGCAGCATCAAACGGACACAGGTTTATTCTGGTAGCCATTGATTATTTCACCAAGTGGGTTGAAGCGAAAACGTTCAGATCTGTGACCAAGAAAGCAGTGGTTGACTTTGTGCATTCAAATATCATCTGTCGGTTTGGGATTCCGAAGATAATCATTACGGACAATGGCGCTAATCTCAACAGTCATCTGATAACAGAGACATGTCAGCAGTTTAAGATTATACATCGCAATTCCACCCCATACCGCCCTAAGGCGAATGGAGCGGTCGAGGCAGCCAACAAGAATATAAAGAAGATACTTCGGAAAATGGTGGAAGGTTCTAGACAGTGGCATGAAAAGTTGTCGTTTGCATTGCTAGGTTATCGCACTACTGTCCGTACTTCTATAGGGGCCACTCCTTATTTGTTGGTGTATGGCACGGAGGCAGTGATACCCGCAGAAATCGAAATCCCATCCCTTCGGATTGTTGCTGAGGCAGGTATTGATGACGTTGAATGGGTCAAAACCCGTTTGGAACAATTAAGTCTGATCGATGAAAAGAGATTGGCAGCAATGTGTCACGGCCAATTGTACCAACAGAGAATGGCGAGAGCATATAACAAGAAGGTACATCCACGGAAGTTCGAAGTGGGTCAACTAGTGTTGAGACGTATCTTGCCTCATCAGGCTGAAGCAAAAGGAAAGTTTGCCCCAAACTGGCAGGGGCCATTTGTTGTATCTAGAGTGTTGTCCAATGGCGCATTGTATTTGATAGATATAGAGGGCAAATGTGTAGAATGGCTATCAATTCCTATGCAGTCAAAAGATACTATGTATGATTTCTTTCTTTGATTGTACTGGTTTGTATTTGTCATATTTCGAAGATTGAAATGCCGAAGGCGTTTTGTTCTGCTATCTAAACACTTTATCCCTTGTCATCCCTTTTGAGCCTTATTTATTTTCTTTCATACCCCTCTTTCGGGATCAATGACACAATTCAGAAATGCAAGTGCGGAGGATAAGTAAGTGAAAAAGAAAAGAAAGAATCAACAAGAAAGGAAAAGGAGAAGAAAAATGAAAAGAGAGAAGAAAGAAAAAAAAAAAGAAAAAAAAAGAGAAAAGCAAAAAGAAAAGGAAAAAAAAAAGAAGAAAAAAAGAGAAAAAAAGAGAGAAAGAAAAGGAAGAGAAAAGAAAAATCACAACAACGAAGTAATTTCTATGACATGAATTACGTTCGACCTGATTCCTTTTAAGGATACATAGGCTGCCTCACGGTTCGGTCCCATCAAAACAAAATCCAAAAGTCCCTATGCAAGAAACTGGGGCAGAAGTTGTGTTTGTTGTAAGAAATCTGATTCCGAAAGTTGTAATTTTAACCCAGTTGAACTGTTTTGAGCCTTTTATACCCTTTCTTTCTAACCCTGTCCCGAAGCCTACATTACGGTCCAAAGAAAGACCTTCTGATCAATCTTTGAGAAATGCCAAGTCGAGCAGGTAAAGGTAATTCATGTCAGGGGCAACACTCTGGTTCAAGCAGGAAAAATAAAAATGAGAGAGTCTTATTGGTGAAAACCTTCATAGGCACCGTAAGGCAACGAGATTTGAGAGAAAAATGAGAGTCTTATTGGTGAAAACCCTCACGGGCACCATAAGGCGAAAGTGAGCTGAGAGATGAACGAATGAAAGAGGTCTGCTGGTGAAAACCTTTCAAGGCACCGCAGTATGAACAAGGCCAAGGTTTGGGTAAAGTAATCAGGTCATGGAGGGGCAACAAAGTACGGCAACTGAAAGTTGATTGGTTGGACAGATTAGGCCGATTAATCCAAAATGCATGTCATGATCATTGGTACCAGCTGTTCCACCCAGATAAGTTTCTTTTCTTTCTCCTTTGGTAGCAGTCATCTGGTTTTGGATTCTTCTTATCCTTAACCCGCAAAGTCATTGCATTTCATTTTTTTGGGTATTTATCTAAAGATGTTTCAATATCAGTCTTGTTCAAATCGAGTGAAAATGATTTCAAAGATTACTACCAACTTCCAAAATTGCAAAGCACGGAGTGGTCAAAGCATACTAAGGATAACATGACGTAAGAGGGGGATACAATGAATCATCGGAAGCTTCATCGGTGGAATGGTTTGGTAATGTTATGGGAGACACAAAAGTGTAGATAAAGGGGTCAGAGGTAAGACAACAACATGGGTATAGGACACTCGGTTCGTCAAAAGTTATGGGGTCTGAAAGTCAGTCAGAAAGTCAATGCGGTTCAGGACTAGTTCGGGGAAGCCAGTCAGAACAAAACAATGCAGCGGAAAGATCTTCAACAAGAATGCCATCAGCTAACCACCATTTTAAACTGACAAAATTTTCTTTGATTGAAACAAGGGCAGGAAATTCCGGTTGTTTCAGAGAAACCCTCCGTGGAGAAAGGCAGTCACCAAACAGGTTTGATTTTTTGATTTTCAGGACCCTCATGGAAAATGGGACCTAGTTTAAAGTTTAGAAATAACATAATCTAGCATAAATGTATCCCAAAGGAATATAAGTTGGCTTAGAAGTTTGCATGTTCGAGATAGGATTCAATTAGGAGTTTTCAGGACCCTCCTGAATAATGGGACTTAGCTTTAAGATTTCGATTAAGATAACAACATTTAGCGTAAAGTCTGTTGTAGGGTAGTATAATTCAGCCATAAAAGTTGTCACTCTTAAGATAAAATTGGACTTTTGATTTTCAGGACCCTCCTGGATAATGGGGAGTAGTTTAAAGATTCTCTTGGATAGCAAGATTTAGCAGAAGTCACACATGTAGAAGATATAACTTAGATTTTAAATTGTCGTTTAGTTAAGAGTTGTGAGGACCCCCCTGAATAATGAGACCTAGCTTTCAAATCCTTAGTAATACTTGGTAATATGATTTAGTTTTACAATCACATCTATCCCCAGCCACCAAACTGGGGCAGAAAATTTTCTTTGTTTTGTCTATTTGAAGTCAGGAGCCCGCCTGGAGAGCAGGGAATACATTTCAAGTTGAAGTCAGGAGCCCACCTGAAGAGCAGGGAATACTTTCAAATGCAGCAGTCAGGAGCCCGCCTGGAGAACAAGGGAGTACAATTTAAGTTTGAGCCTTCAAATTCTTTGCTTTGTTTATTTTGAAGTCAGGAGCCTGCCTGGAGAGCAGGGAATAAATTTCAAATTGAAGTGAGGAGCCCGCCTGGAGAGCAGGGAATACTTTCAAATGCAGCAGTCAGGAGCCCGCTTGGAGAACAAGGGAGTACCATTTAAGTTTAGCTTTCAGATTCTTTGCTTTGTTTATGTTGAAGTACCTGTACCTGCCTCAGCGACAATCCGAAGGGATGGGATTTCGATTTCTGCGGGTATCACTGCCTCCGTGCCATACAACAATAAATAAGGAGTGGCCTCTACCGAAGTACGGACAGTAGTGCGATAACCTAGCAATGCAAAACGACAACTTTTCATGCCATTATCTAGAACCTTCCACCATTTTTCGAAGTATCTTCTTTATATTCTTGTTGGCTGCCTCGACCGCTCTATTCGCCTTAGGGCGGTATGGGGTGGAATTGCGATGTATAATCTTAAACTGCTGACATGTCTCTATCATCAGATGACTGTTGAGATTAGCGCCATTGTCCGTGATGATTATCTTCAGAATCCCAAACCGATAGATGATATTTGAATGCACAAAGTCAACCACTGCTTTCTTGGTCACAGATCTGAACGTTTTCGCTTCAACCCACTTGGTGAAATAATCAATGGCTACCAGAATAAACCTCTGTCCGTTTGATGTTGCTGGCTCGATTGGCCCAATGACATCCATGCCCCAAGCAAAAAAAGGCCATGGTGCAGACATTGTATGTAATTCAGATGGTGGAGAATGAATCAAATCTCCATGCACTTGGCACTGATGGCATTTACGCACAAAACTAATGCAATTCCGCTCCATAGTGAGCCAGTAGTAACCTGCTCGGAGAATCTTCTTTGCTAGAACGTACCCACTCATATGTGGTCTACAAACTCTGGAGTGTACCTCAGTCATGATGATTGTGGCTTGTCTGGTATCTATGCATCTTAGCAATCCAAGATATGGAGTTCTTTTGTATAACACCCCTCCACTAAAGAAAAATCCTCTTGCCAATCGTCGAATTGTTCTTTTCCGATCACCTGTGGCCTACAACGGATATACTCTCATCCTGATGTATTCTCTGATATCATGGAACCATGGCTCCCCATCAACTTCTTCTTCTACAATATTACAGTAAGCATACTGATCACGGACCTGAATCTGCAAAGGGTCCACATAAGCCTTATCTGGATGATGTAACATTGACACCAGAGTGTAACGATCCGACTGATTATTTTGCGCAATTGCATCTAGTTCGACAGTTTGATATCACGAGTAGCTTCATATTATTTTTATTGATTTACATGCATGGTTGAATTCAATTAACGAATGATTCAAAGTCAAATCGGAAGAAGGAGACTAGTTTTGGAAGTTTAAATGGTGAGAATTTGACCGGAATTGGACTTTTGAGTAAACATCCCCGGAATGGGTTGTGGGTGATCTAAACAACTTCATATGGTAATTTTGGATTTAGGCGCGCGTCCGGATTCAGATTTGGAGGTCCGTAGGATAAGTTGAGGTGTTTCAGCGAAAGTTAGAAAAGTTGAAGTTTGGAAAATGGGAAAGTTTGACCCATAGTTAACTTTGTGATATCGGGGTCGGAATGAGATTCCGAGAGTTAGAACAACTCCGTTATGTCATTTTAGACTTGTTTGCAAAATTTGACGTCATTCCGGGTTGATTTGGTAGGTTTCGGCACAAATTTTGGAAGTTGGAAGGTTTGAAAGTTCCTAAGTTCGATTCATGGTGTGATTCATCTTTTCGGCATTGTTTGATGTGATTTGAGACCTTGAATGAGTCCGTGTTACGTTATATGACTTGTTTGTGTGTTTGGACGGGGTCCCGGGGGCCTCGGGTGTGTTCCAGGTGGCCTATGAGTCATTTTTTCTTGATTTTGAACTGTTGTTTCTGGTATCTGATATCCTCATTCGCATTTGCGAAGCCCCTTCCGCGTTCGCGAATTGTCTCTGCTGGTCGCTTCATTTTTCATCTTCGCATTTGCATTTAACACCTCGCATTCACGAAGCTTTGTCTTATCCTTCACCGCGTTCGCGTCCCTCTCACGCGTTCGCATCCCTCTCACGCGTTCGCGTAGTTATGCCGATCCACTCTTCGCATTCGCGTACTAATTCACGCTTCATGAAGAGCAATCTCTGGGCCATAATATCTTCCTCCTTTGCGTTCGTGTGCGTGCTGTCGCATTCACAAAGCACAAATAGGGCAGCCTTCATTTTTCTTCTTCGCGAACGCGATACTTCCTCCGCGTTCGCGATGCTTTAAGACCTGAGCAGAATGAATAGTACTCTATTCGAGCCGTCCGGAGGTTTTTCTGCCAGAGAAGTGCATTTTAGAGTATCGGTTTGTCGTCTTTGAGGTAATTATCTTGCCTAACCTTGTGTGGGGGACTTCCCCTTAGGATTTGAGTCTTCTATGCTAATTGTAGTCCGTGCACGCGAGGCGACGAGTGTGTGCTCGGACTTATTTGTGGGAAATTTGCCTCTAGGGTTCTTAGGTCCTTATGTTCATCATGTGCAAAGTATTTCGTTATGATTGAGTTTCCTAATTGCTTAATTTACCTCTATATGCTCCATATGATGTTTCTAGCTTTCCTCTAATTCTTACATGTCACTTGACCCCTAATTGCCTTAATTGAAGTGATTGCCTTTCTTATTGTTTTGATACTTCTTAATTGTGAGATCCTCTATGACTTCGTGCAAATATGTTACATGTCTAATTGTTGTGGTTACTGGTGTAGCTATCACGTGCTTATTATGTCTTGTTATTTTGTTAAGGTTAGTGTGCTTTTTGTTTTTTTCGTGATCCTTATAATGTACTACTATTCATGCTTGATTTGATGAGTATTCATGTTGGACCAGACTTATGGTATTTCCTTGGTATTTGACCGTTGTTGAGTATTGACTCAAGTTGGGATTTATTTTGTGAAGTTAATTATTGGAACGAGATTTGGTTATCGTTGATTCCCTTGCTGGGATGTATTTGTTTTTATTGTCGATTCCCTTGCCGGGATGTTGTTGTTTCTACTGTTTGGGTGAGGAAAGAGTGATAAAGCACAAAGGGCGATGCCGTGCATATTTATACTATTCATATGGTGAGGAAGAGTGATAAAGCACGAAGGGTGATGCCGTGCACATTTACATTTATATTGATATATATGGTGAGGAAGAGAGATCAAGCACGAAGGGTGATGCCGTGCACATTTATATAATTCATATGGTGATTAAGAGTGATAAAGCACGAAGGGTGATGCCGTGCACATTTATATTATTCATATGGTGAGGAAGAGTGATAAAGCACGAAGGGTGATGCCGTACACATTTACATTTATATTGATGCATATGGTGAGGAAGATATATAAAGCACGAAGGGTGATGCCGTGCACATTTATATGATTCATATGGTGAGGAAGAATAATAAAGCACAAAGGGTGATGCCATGCCCATTTCTATTATTGATTGCATGGTGAGGATTGAGAGTTAAAGCACGAAGGGTGATGCCGTGCACTTTCTGTTTGCTGTGTTTATTTATTGTTATCAATTCAAGTGTTTTAACTGTTTAAATTCCTTTACTACTGTGATCCTTTGTGTTGGAACCTACAGTGTTTTCCATACCTTACCGTATTTATATATACATTTCAATACTTCAAAATTCAATAATTGTTACATCTTTAATTCAATTAGTTTCTCAATTATATTCCCTTAAACCGTCTAAGGTTGTATTTTACTTAAAAAGGAATTTCTACTAAGTTTTAAGTTATTAACTCCCATGTTAAAGGTAATAATTCATTCGTTGTTGTATTTTAATTGAAAGGGGTACTTTCTTTACTCAAATAATTTCAAAAAAAACAACTTCATCTTTTCTCGCTGATTTTTCCAATTAGTTTAGAAATTGTAAGTTACTTTATATTATGTAAATGAGACTTCTTGAACATCTTGAGTGCATTTGTACAGACATTATGTATTCTATAGCATGTGAATTTTGTTGTTAAAAGTGAGATGGAAAATATGTGGGCACACGATGCCATGTGTGCTGAAGGTTCGGAAGTTGAGATTATGCTATGAGAAACCGAGGATTGAGATGGTCGGGATTGTGTATTAGACATGATGTGATTGATTAAGTTGGCATTGCCTTCTTTATTTGAATATATTCTTGCTTGTCTCTGTCCCTGTTATGTCGGTGTCGATTTACTTAGTTATTTGATTTACTTGGTTATCTAATTTACTTGGTTATCGTTCGTTACTATCCGTGTTCTCCCTTTATTGTCCCTACTGTATGTATTTTTATTTCTCTCCGCTGTTGATATTACCTCGTTATCTGTATCTTGATATTTTATTATCATATCATGTTTATTTCATTTGACTAGTACGTGTCTTGACAGTTCCTCGTCACTACCCCACCGAGGTTAGTCTTGGTAGTTACTGGGTACTGTCGTAGTATGCTCATACTACACTTCTGTATATTATTTTGTGTACAGATCCGTGTATTGATCGATAGTAGCTATACAGGTCGTCGCGGTTGAGACTCACGGTAACCTGCTGCTACGTTCGCAGGCCTCAGAGTCACCTTCGTTTGAATTTACGTTCCGTTGATTCTTTCTCGTTCTGGAATAGTGTTGTATTTATTTTGTATAACTACTCTTTGAAGAGCTTATGACTTGTACCACTAGTTTTGAAAATTGTGATTTATTCAGAGTTATTTAATTTGAAGTTAGTAAATGTCAATATTAATTCAGTTAATGTTAGGCTTACCTAGTTTAGAGACTAGGTGCCATCACGACTCCTTCATAGGGATTTTGGGTCATGACAGTTCCTTAAGTTTATTTTTCTTCAATAATTATGTTTCTCCACTAATTTTTCACCTAGTTGGTGTATTTTTGAGGTGTAATTTGGGGGTTTGAGGCTAGGGATTTGGAGAGAATTTTGGGATTTGAATGGTCATTTGGTGTCAGATTTTGATGAAATTGGTAGGACTAGATTCGTGAGTGAATTGGCTTTTGGGTTCTGTGACTTTTGTTGAATTTCGAGACGTGGGCCAGAGGGCCGACTTTTAGCCAATTTTGGATTTTGGCTTATAATTTCATATTTTTCTTGTGAAATTGATTTATTTAGCCTGTATTGATTGTAATGTACTACTTGTGGCTAGATTCGGGACGTCTGGAGGCCGATTCGCGAGGCAAAGTCATATTGGAGTAGAGATTTGCTCGGATTGAGGTAAGTAACAGTTCTAAATATGATTCTAAGGTATGAAACCCCAGATTTTATGTTATGTGATTGATTTGGAGGAGACACACATGCTAGGTGACGGGCGTGTGGGCGTACATCATTGGAATTGAGACTTGGTCCATTCCTTGAAAATTGTGAACTTGAATAGCTTGTTGCTAGCTCTATATTCTCCATGTATTATAGAAATTTAACTATAATTCTTGTTAGACAATCATGCTTAGGCTATGTGTTGATATTGTTGGAGCCCACAGAGGTCGCGTACATGTTGAATTACCCATTATTTGCTGTTTGCACTCAGTTTTCAGATTCTTCTTGCATATTATACCTTAGTCTCTATTATTCTTTGTTGATACATCATGTTACTGCTATTTGGGCTGATTTTTATGACTTTTGAAAGCCCGAGAGACTGGAGAGGTTTGTAACTGAGTTAGGGTCTGAATCCTGATCTGTGAATAATATGTATATATGTGGATCGGGTTTCACACCGCAACGAGCCTTAGGGTTGTATATATATGGATTGGGTTGTATGCTGTAACGAGCCTCATGGCTATTTATATATTGATGAGATCGGGTTGCACGCTGCAGCGATATAGCGCTTGGGCTGAAGGAGCCTCTTCGGAGTGTGTACACCCCTAGTGAGCGCATGCACCTAATGAGTGTGAGTGTTGAGGGCTGAGAGCCGAGTGATGATCTATTGAGAAAGGCTGAGAGACTGTTGCCCTGAGAGGATGTATTTACTTTCATTGCTGTTGCACATTGTTGCCATATATCACTGTTTTTTTAAGTCTTCTGAGAGATATTTTTTCAGTATTACTTGAACTTGGCATGTATAAACGGAATTGACTTAAATTGTCGGATTTGAAAGCATGTCTATTTTTCCTTGTTGAAACTACTGAAATTGAATTATAACTGTGTAGCTCGTCATTATCTTCAGTTCCTATTTAATATTATTACTTACTAAGTTGGTTGTACTCACGCTACACCCTGCACTTTGTGTGCAGATCCAGGTGTTCCCGGTCATAGCGGGTGTTAATATTTGAGCAGCTGATCCTAGAGACTATCAAGGTAGCTGCATGGCGTCGGCAGACCTTGACTCTCCTTCGTTATCTTTATTCGCATTTTAGTTCTTATTCCTTAGACATTGTAATAGACTGTTCCTTGGTATAGATGCTCATGTACTCAGTTACACCCCAGTTTTGGGGAAGATTTGTATTGCATTGTGGATTCATTTCTGTTTGAAAAAGGTTTTATTTAATATTAACTGTTTTCCGTATAATTTTCAAAGCTTTTACTGTGTTGAGATTGTTGAATAGTGGCTTGCTTAGTTCTACGATAGACGCTATCACGACAGTTAATTTTTGGGTCGTGACATTGTCAATGAGTTCTAAATTTTCCTCTCAAATCTTTCAAAATATGCTTCATGTTTAAGTGCCAACAATTGTTTCTTAGTTTATTTCAGTCACAACTCACTAACAAGTATGATTTTAGAGCTTTTAGATCCGCAATTTTTCAATTCTTTCAAAACCAGTTCTAAATGTTCTACTCGAGCCTTCCAAGATCAATTTTAGGTACGATTCAAGTTTAAGCACCAACAATTGTTTTTAGTTGATTTTAATCACAAACAATCATGATTTTAGAGCATTCATATCTCAATTCTTCAACTCCACCAAAACAAATTGATGTTTCCTTCACTTCTAAAACCCAACATCAACAACTACTCTAAGTTTTCAATAGTAACCAAGCATTATCACTTATAAACATTTAATTTCCAACTCCAAATAAGAAACCTAGGGTGTGTTTGGTACGAAGGAAAATATTTTCCAACTTTCCCATGTTTAGTTGGCTTAAATGTTTTGGAAAATATTTTCCTGTAATTGGAGGAATATGGAAAATATTTTTCAAAACTCCTTCTCAACCTTCCCCACCCTCATCAACCCACCCTACCCCCTCTCTCCAAAAAAGACTTTTTTTTTCAAACTTCAGTTTTTCCGTTACCACCCACTCTACTACCCTTCCACCCCACCCCACCCCAACTCCCTTCCCCCTTCCGCAAAAAAAAAAAAAAATTTACCTTATTTTTATTTTTGCAATTTCAAATTTCTGTTTTCGGTTTTCGGCACCACCCACCCCCACTCCCTCACCTGCCCCCCTACCCCCATCCCGCACATTTTTTTTTTTACTTTTTTTTTTGTAATTTCAAATTTCTGTTTTTTCGTTGTTCTGTACCCCACCCCGCACAATTATTTTTTTTACTTTTTTTTTTGTAATTTTAAATTTCTGTCAACCCCCCGGCCCCTGCCCCTCCCCACTCCCCAAAAAAATATTTTTTAAATATATTTTTCAGTTTTACTTTTTTTATTTATCAGTTTAAAGGTTCAAAATTTTACAAGTTCCGAAGTTATGAATTCAAACGTTTATTTGATTGGAAGTTTACGAGTTTAGAAATTATAAAGTTTATGGGTTCGAAATTTCGTGGTTTTGGAAGTTTAGCGGTTCGAAAGTTTATGAAATTTGTGGGTTCGAAAAGTTGTTGGTTTGAAAGTTTATGGCTTCATGTTTATTATATCTCATTTATTTATGAATACTCTTGAGAAGTCATTTTCCTTAATTTACGTACCAAACACCAGAAAATGAATAAGATTACTACTTGTTTTTCAAGAAAATATTTTCTTGAAAAATATTTTCCACGGAAAACATTTTCCGTTATACCAAACACACCCCTAATCTTCAAATCTTTTTCAGCGACCAATAGTATTACATACACTCTAGTCACTCCATTTTAATTTATGTGAACCTATTTGACTAGGCACGTGGTTTAAGAAAAGAGAAGATATTTAAACTTGTGGTGTAAAATGAGGCACATATATTTTGTGTGGCTATAAATCATTGCATAAAGATAAATTATTTCTAATTATGGAAAGCGGTCACTCTTTTTGGCACGCACTAAAAAGAAAATATATTCACATTAAATTAAAATGGAGGGAGTATAAAAGAGTGAACAAATGAATTTGACGCAATGTTGCAAAAAAAAAAAAAAATTGATTTTCAATAAATATTATGCAACTATAGTAAGGAAATATAATTCATTAGTAGAAGCTTTGCTTTTAAAATATTGGTCCTTCGTACTAAAGTTTAACAAATCTAAATAGTTGAACTTTTTTTTTTTTTTTTAATTTGTAAAAGGAAATTGACAATAGAATGATATTAAACATTCTATATATATATCAACCACAACTCGAATGCTCAATTCCGACAAATTGTGGTCGGTTATATGAATTTTCATTTACTATGTAACTTTATTTAAGCTTATCTCACTTATATTTCGTATATTATAAGGATCCATCATAAATTAATTAGTTTTATGCTAAATTTACTATTAGGTGGTCGGTGTTGTAAATCGAATCGCGAATAGAGAAAACGTCGTGGTCTCGTAATAGAGGGGTCATACAATGTCGTTACAATATGAAACACTGTCGTTTAAATTAGTAGGCTGAGGCGGGAAGTAATTGGAATTAAATAAAAAGGAAGGGGCGTGAATCTGGAAATTAGTTAGAAGTTAATTATGACGTATAGTTGAGTTTTGAATTTGGAAGTTCTATTAATTACCACTCGGTGATCAAGAAGCGAATTCAAAATTTAAAATTTATGAATTATTATAGCTATGTCAATATCAACTAAATATTTATAAATATTTAGTCAATTTTTTAATACATAATTTTTTTTTTCCCGGAATGAGTTGAAGGAATGTTGTGATTTTCCTTATTTTTACCAACCTTTCAACGAGGATAGTCTCCAAATTGGCGTAACCCGAGGTTTACCGAAGAAACAATTCCAGAACTAGTGTGTATACAGTCAAAATCGGGCTTGCCTTTTTTATGATTAATAGAGATCAGGACGTGATAGGCCGATGTTCGACCCTATGTCATACCGGACTGTGGCATGGAGTTAGATTACCAAGCCCGTGACTCAAGGACTGATCGAGATCGAGATCAACCAAGATCGAGATCAGCCAAGCTCGTGACTCAAGGACTGATAGCCGAGGTTCGACCCTATGTCATACCGGACTGTGGCATGGAGTTAGATTGCCATGCTCGTGACTCAAGGACTAATCGAGATCGAGATCAACCAAGATCGCGATCGAGCGAGATAAAGTTTGAGCGAGATCGAGGAAGGTTTACCAAGCCAAATAATGGAAAGCCGAAATATCCGCAATCGGGCGAGGATCACGGTGGAGATCTCATCACGTATCAAGAAGAGACCGATTAAATAGCTAATCATGAGATTTTTATTGTATTTAGAATTGTATCAAAGGTAGGATTCCCCTACTATATAAAGGGGGTCTGACCAATACATCATCTTCTTAAGCTCTCAATACTTTATTATTCTGTCTAAACTTTCCAGTAAAGTACTTGTTTGATTCGAGGGTGACCTAGCTCGCAGATCAAAGATAAACATCTCATTTGGTTTGCTTTATTTCTATTTTCAGTTAATTTCAATATCAATATTGCATTTCTTTCATATTGTGCTAAGTAAATCATGTATCCTTAAAACTACAGTATAAATTCAATTGTTATCCGTTTTTAGGATAAACAGTTTGGCACCCACCGTAGGGCTAAGAATAATAGTGATTGCCTGGTACAAATTTTCGTAACATATACTATTTTACGCTTGTTCTTTGAAGTGTCTTTAATTACAGAATTAAAAAATATCAAACCCTCAGTTAGCACCTCAATACATTGACAATAATCTCAGCCACCACGACGAAAATGAGAACATTACACCAGACAACGTTGTACCCTCTGCTGGCCTCGATGGAGTTCCTGCTGTAGGTCCAATCGACATTAGTTCTGTTATGCGGTGCCTTCCTGAGATTCCTTGGAAGGGCGACGTAAGGCTAAGCAACTGATGTTAGTGCCGTTACTGTCCGCCAACTGAAGTCCCCTCTGTACGCTAGACTAGATTGTCAGTGCCGTACGGAAAAACCAATGTCAAGAGCAATTAAGAGAATAGAAATGAGGATTGAGAATAAAAGAAGGCTTGATTGCATTAAGGAAAGCTATTACAGAAAGGCAACGCGGTGTCGAGGGGGAGAGACACCAGTACAGAGAATTGTTTGCTTGCTAGAAAGTTTGATTGCTTGATCCCCCCTAATAATACTTAAAAAAATAAACCAAAGCTACAAGACTAGACTTGATTAAGCTAGAGAAACATAATGGAAGTACATGGAATAAAACTACTCTATATTTACAATGAAAAAGACTTAGTTTTCTACAAGGCAAAAACAGGTCCATTATCAGCAGCATAGTCTTTGGCATCAGGGTCTGCGCGCGCGGCGCTGTTGGCATCTGCTTGTGGTTGGGCGCGGGCGAGGGATATCGATGGGGCGACAGAGGCACATGCGCGCTTGTCACTTGGCCCGGCTAAGACCACGGGGCCGTCCGTGGCGCTAGGCATTGGGAGGCTTGCTAGGACACCACGGGGCGCGCCCAAGGGGTCATGGGGCACGACTGGAAAGCCGCCCATGAAATTCTCCCCCACCTGAGTTGGCGACGTCCTCGGCGCCTTACTTGCAAGATAATCTTCAATTAGGCTCTTGTAGGCTTTGAGGTTTGTTTCCCTCTCCCAAGTGTTCTCCTCTGCATCACAGCCCTACCATTTCACCAAGAACTCTTGGTGATCTTTCCTTGAGGCATGAATCACTCTATCATCAAGGATAGCTTCAACACGCCTTTTCCCGGTTGAATTGGGCCCTCGAATACTGGGTATTGTGAGCTGGCTCCGTGAATGATCCTCCGTGTCTTCCCGAAAAGGTTTCAGGAGGCTGACATAGAAGATAGGATGAATTTTCCACCAAGCTGGGGTATCTACCCGGTATGCAACTTTCCCAATGCACCTTTCAATGGACAAGGGTCCAATGTATTTTTGCAATAGGCGAGGGTCATGGACCCCTGCAAATAAGTAACGCTTTGGAATTTTGACCATCGCTTTGTCTCCTACTTGGTATTCAACAAAGTGACGATTCTGATCAGTATGCCTCTTTATCCGCTTTTGAGCCTTGACAAGATAGCTCCGCACTATCTCTAGATTTTGCTTCCACTATTTTGAGAAGCTAGCAGCTCGAGGAGATTTAGACATATTTGGTACATTGACTGTGTGTGGGAGTAGCGGTTGCTGTCCGGTAACAATTTCAAAAGCGTTTATGTTTGTACTAGAGCTCTTTTGTGAATTGAAACACAGTTGAGCAGCATCCAGAAGCTTCACCCAATTCTTCTGCGATCCGGTTTACAAAGTGACGAAAATATTCCTCCAACATACCATTGAACCACTCCGTCTGGCTATTAGATTGCGGATGAAAACTTGAGTTGTGACTCAGCTTTGACCCAAGGCACTTAAAGAGTTGGGTCCAAAAGTTACTAGTGAAGCGTGAGTCGTGATTACTAACAATGTCTTTGGGCAGGCCCCAATATTTGACGACATGAGAGAAGAAGAGTCGAGCTGTATCTTTTGCTAATATATATTGTGGGGCATCAATAAAGGTAGCATACTTGGAAAATCGATCTACCACAACCAAGATAGTTGTTAGATCTCCGACCTTGGGAAATCCGGTGATGAAATCTAGGGAAACACTTTCCCAAGGTCTCTTTGGGATGACTAGTGGTTCCAAGAGTCCCGCATGCGTTAAGCAGTCCGACTTGTCCTTCTGGCATACTAGACAAGCCTTCACATACTGAGCTACGTCATTGGCCATTTGAGGCCAATAATAAGCACATCGAAGTAACACCATGGTGCGTTCCTCACCGGGATGGCCGACCCACAAAGTGTCATGACATTCAGCCAGAAGAGTCCTTCGCAGATCTCCTCCTTTAGGAACATAAAGTCGGTTCCCTTTCACTTTCAGAAAACAATCTTCCATGTAGAACTGGCGAGTCTTGCCCTGTCCTACCAAATCAACCAAATACTGTGCAGCAGGATCCTTGATGAGTAAATCCTGTATCTGGTCCTTGATGGAGGTCTCTACTTCGCTCCCCCTTAGGGTGGCGAGTAGGCACACCGATGCTAGATCAGCTCTCCGACTGAGCGCATCAACAACATGATTGGTCTTCCCACTTTGGTACTCCAGCTTGAAGTGGAATTTAGCTAGGATTTCCTGCCACCTGTCCTATCGACCATTCAACTTCGGCTGCGTCATGAAATGGCTAACAACTGTGTTGTCTATCTTTACCACGAACGGGGTCCCTAGCAGATAGTTCCTCCAGAGGTGCAAGCAGTGAACGATAGCTAATAATTCTTTCTCATGGGCGGCATAGCGCCGCTCTACATCTTTCATCTTCCGGCTCTCGTACGCTACATGATGCCATTCTTGTAGCAAGACTCCACCGAGGGCATAGTCAGATGCATCTGTTTGTACTTCGAATGGCTTGGCCAGATCAGGAAGGCCAAGACGGGGCTACTAGACATAGCCGCTTTCAATGCGTTGAAGGCCTCCGCTCGCTTGGGTCCCAATTCCCAAGGCGTGACCTTCTTGAGGAGTTCTGTCAATGGTACTGCAATGAGGGATTAGTTTTTCACAAATCGCTGATAGAAATTGCATTGACCAAAGAATGCCCTTAAGCGGCAGCCAATCTGTGGATATCCTTAGGCGGCGGCCAATCTGTGATTGCCTAAATCTTCTGCTGGTCCATCTTGATCCGCCCTTCCTCGATGACATGCCCGAGGAAGTCAATTTGCTTTTGAGTAAAGGAGCACTTAGATAGCTTCGCATATAGTTCATGCTCCCGCAATTGAGCTAGGACCTTCCGCAAGTGCATCAGGTGTTCCTCCAATGTTTGGCTATATACCACAATGTCATCCAATTAGACCACCAAGAATTCATCAATGTACTCTCGGAAGACTTGGTTCATCAAAGTGCAAAACGTAGCTGGGGCGTTAGTCAAGCCAAATGGCGTAACTAGGAAATTGTACGACCCATATCTTGTCACACAGGTCGTCTTGTGCTCATCACCCTCTACGATCCGAACTTGCCAATAACCTATCTTCAGGTCTATTTCGGTGAACACCGTTGCACCACCTAGTCTATCGAACAAGTCTGCCATTAGCGGAATAAGGTATTTGTTCTTCACAGTAATTTTATTTAGAGCCCGATAGTCCACACAGAGTCATAGACTGCCATCATATTTCTTTTGGAATAGCACAGGGGAACCGTATGGGGATTTGGAGGGAACGATGATCCCTCTGTCTGGAATTTCCGTCAATTGTCTCCAAAGCTTGGTGAGTTCGGGTTGTGACATTCTGTAAGTCGCCCGGGCGGGTGGCTTCGCGTCCGGCACCAGCTCAATTTCATGGTTCACAGTGCGCCTAGGCGATAGTCGCTTTGGCATGTCTCGTGGCATGACATCTTCAAAATCTAGTAGTAGCTCCTTCACGGGCTCGAGAATGGGACCCGAGGAGCGTTCTACATCTTCAATGCAGAGGGTTGCGAGGAACGTGGGTTCATTTTGTTTGACCCTCTTCTTCAACTGCAAGGCCGAGATGTTTTCAACGGCCATCTTCATGAGCATGCACGGGATAATGCAGGGCTTGGTCCCATTTGCCCCCATCATCAGTAACATGTCAGCATATGGTACAGTCATGGTGTTGGTTTGCCTCAGGAATTCCAATCCAACTATCAACTCGAAGTCATCTATGATCACCACGCGCAGGTTGAATTTTCCTTCGTAAGGGCCAAGTTTCACAGGTACTTCTTTGGCTATCTCACCCACTGGCTGAGGAGGTGAGTTTATAGCCTTGACACTACCTATGCCCTTTCCTACAACTAGACCAAGGTGCTCTACCTAAGTCGAGGCTAAGTAGTTGTGGGTAGCACCCGTGTCTATCATCACCCAAATGGGCTTTCCATTTACCATAACGAACATTAAGGTCTTCTCTTGTTTAGGAGGATTCTTCTCATCCGCCTTCTTTTTCCCTTTCTTGGTGCTGGGGTAGGGGTACTTCTTCTTATGGATGCCAGCACTGGTTCCCGCTAAGGCCTCAGAAATGGAGCTAACAATTGCATTGAAGGCACCTACTGGCTCGGTCTGGTCTGCATCATCTGTGTCATCATCTGTCCTATCATCAAAGGCTTGACAGGCGTTCATTTGTGCATGTGGACACTCATTATTCCAATGTGGTCCGCCGCAATGACGGCATCCCGATGTAGGCTTTCTCCCCCGGTCATTGTTGTTTGACGCAACACTATTGCTTCTTGAGGAGGAGCCTTAGAGTTGGTTGCACTCTGATCTCCCCCACTTCTGCTAGAGCCACCATTGCTAGGTTGGCCCCCTTTCACTCCCGCTCGGACAGGCGGCTGAGGCCGATCCTTCCGAGCTTCCATTTGATAGTCCCCAAGGCATTTAGCTACTTGGATCGCCTTGGGTAGGGTATCTACCCTTTGTCTTTGCAGTTCCATGCGAGCATAAGGTTTCAACCCTTCTAGGAAGGTGAAGAGCTTGTCTTTGTCCCCCATGTCACGTATGTTTATCATGAGCGCGGAGAATTCCTGCACGTAGTCCCGCACTGACTTGGTCTGGCGGAGCTCCCGTAGCTTCCTTCTTGCATTGTATTCCACATTTTCGGGGAAGAACTGCAGGCGTATGGCTGCCTTCAGTTTTGCCCATGTCTCGAGAGCATCTTCACCGGCCTTGATAGCTTCGTACTTCACCCGCCACCAGAGTTTAGCATCACCCTGAAGATACATGGTAGCAGTTGCTACCTTCTTAGCTTCTTCTAGGCCTCCAACAACATCAAAGTACTGTTCAATGTCAAAGATGAAGTTTTCCACTTCCTTGGCATTCCTAGCTCCACTGTATGGCTTTGGCTTAGGAATTTTTAGTTTTCGTGTCGCGGAAGCGGGGTTCGCAGTGCCCCTAATTTGGTTTCCACCGCCTCGAAGCAGGCCATGTAAAGCAGCATTGACAACATTGAGTTTGTCTTTCAAGTGATCAATAGTTTGTTGCATGGCAGTCACCCTGTCTGTCTCTTCTTCCCTGTAAGCTAAATCCTCGGCACGCTCCTGTTGGAGTCCCTCAAATTTGCCAATAATTTCGGCTGCCTCTGTGGCTGCCGTTTGCCGGTCTCCCTCGGAGTCGCGACTAATGTTTTCTATGTCAACTTAGGCCTGGATCACCCTACGGTCCAGGTCGTCCAACCTTTGCCCTAGGCTAATTCTTAGTTCAGGCACCGTATCCACAATGGGCCATAATCCGTCAACCGTCTGTTCAAGGGTCGCAATGCGGTCCCCATGATTCCCTATGGTCAGAAATGGTGGTAATGGCAATGCGTTTCCTCGTCCGATGTCGAGCCTAGGCTCTGATACCAACTGTTACACGACACCTTCCTGAGATTCCTTGGAAGGGCGATGTAAGGCTAAGCAACTGATATCAGTGCAGTTACTGTCCGCCAACTGAAGTCCCCTCCGTACGCTAGACTAGATTGTCAGTGCCGTACGGGAAAACCAATGTCAAGAGCAATTGAGAGAATAGAAATGAGGACTGAGAATGAAAGAAATCTTGATTGCATTAATGAAAGCTATTACAGAAAGGCAACACGGTGTCGAGGGGGAGAGACACCAGTACAGAGAATTGTTTGCTTGCTAGAAAGTTTGATTACTTGATCCCCTCTAATAATACTTAAAAAAGATAAACCAAAGCTACAAGACTAGACTTGATTAAGCTAGAGAAACATAATGGAATTACATGGAATAAAACTACTCTATATTTACAATGAAAAAGAATTAGTTTTCTACAAGGCAGAAACAAGTCCATTGTCAGCAGCATAGTCTTTGGCATCAGGGTCTGCGCGCGCGGCATTGTTGGTATCCGCCTACGGTTGGGTGCGGGCGAGGGATATCGGTAGGGCGATAGAGGCACATGCGTGCTTGTCACTTGGCGCGGCCAAGACCACGGGGCCATACGTGGCGCTAGGCATTGGGAGGCTTGCTAGGACGCCACGGGGCACTCCCAAGGGTTCATGGGGCACGGATGGAAAGCCGCCCATGACAGTTCACACGTAGCCATCAATGGAAATATGACTGTCGACCCAGAAAGCAGCATTCGCGGGGGTACCTGATCAGCTACTTAGAATGCACACAGCAGTGATGATAGCTGGATCAGCCTGCGGGTGATCTTAGAAATGCTTCAGTCTCAACAGGCAACAATAACCCAGCTCCAAAACCAGAATCACGCTCCGAGCAGGTTCGATCTCGAACCATCCCGGGAAGTCATACACAAGGTTGAATCGGACTCGAAGAAACCATATGGAAAGGAGTCAGAGACCAATCCTGCTATTATAAAGATGCTCGAAGAATTGACAAAGCGAGGCGAGACAAGGGAAAAGAAGATCGGGGAAAACAATAAGAAGGTGGAAACTTATAACTCCAGGGTCGACCAAATCCCGGGGGAACCACCGATATTGAAAGGAATAGATTCTAAAAAGTTTTTACAAAAACCTTTCCCCCAGAGTGCGGTTTCGAAGCCAATCCCCAAGAAGTTCTGTATGCCTGAGATTTCAAAGTATAATGGGACGGTAGATCCAAATGAACACGTCACCTTGTACACGTGCGCCATCAAGGGAAATGACTTGGAAGATGACGAGATTGAATCCGTATTGCTGAAGAAATTTGGGGAGACTTTATCGAAGGGTGTTATGATATGGTATCATAATTTACCATCTAATTCTATTGAATCATTTGCTATGCTTGCAGATTTTTTTGGTAAAGGCACATGCCAGAGCCATTAAGGTCTATACAAGAAAGTCGGACCTTTTCAAGGTAAGGCAGAAAGACAACGAGATGCTTAGGGAATTCGTATCTCGATTCCAGATGGAACCAATGGATTTGCCTCCGGTCACCGATGATTGGGTTGTTCAAGCTTTTACTCAAGGTCTCAACGTTCGGAGTTCCATAGCTTCACAATAGTGGAAGAAGAATTTGATTGAATATCCACCTGTCACTTGGGCCGATGTACATAATCGGTGTCAATCGAAGATCAGGGTTGAGTATGATCAACTAGGGGCTCATTCTGGGTCAGTTTATCCTAACAGGACCGTGGATAGAGTTAAAAAGGATATCGACCGAGAGCCAAGGTCGAATACGGATCGATACCAACCATATAATAGAGACCATAGAGGCACCGGATCTGGGCAAAACTTTGCACAGAATGAGAGGAGAAATGATCGAGGTCAAGGTTCATGGGGACTCATGAGAAAGAGTGGTTTCGATAGGGATGCTGGGCCCAAAGAAGCACTGCGATTGTCAGAATATAACTTCAACGTAGATGCATCCGCCATTGTATCGGCCACCGGACGTATCAAAGATACCAGATGGCCTCGACCTTTGTAGACCAATCCAGCCCAGAGAAATCCAAACCAAATATGCAAGTATCATGGTACCCATGGCCATAAAACAAAAGATTATAGACAACTAAGGGAGAAAGTAGCCCGATTGTTCAACGAGGGCCCCCTTCGGGAATTCATATGTGCTCGGGCCAAGAATCCCTTAAAAAATAGAGATTCAAACAAATAGAACGAGCAAGAAGAGCGACATCACATGAGTCACATGATCATTGGAAGGGTCGATATTCCTCAAGGATCAGTATTTAAACTCAGCAAGGTGTCGATCACAAGGGAGAAGCAAACTCGGGAATACTTACTATAAGGGACCTTGTATTTCAATGACGAGGATGCAGAAGGGATCAAAAAACCCTAAACGGCACACTGGTAATAGCTGTACTTATGATTAAGACTCAAGTTAAACATGTTTTGATTGATCCAGGTATCTCGGCCAACATAATTTGACCGAGGGTCGTAGAACAACTTAGCCTACACGATCAGGTTGTACCCGCGACCTGAGTTCTAAACGGCTTCAATATGGCATGTGAAACTACCAAAAGCGAGATAACTTTGCTAGTAAACGTGGCTAGGACCATCCAAAAAATGGAGTTCCATGTGATCGAGGGTGATATGAGGTACAATGCCTTATTTGGGAGACCATGGATCCATAATATGATGGCAGTGCCTTCGACCCTTAACCAGGTTCTAAAGTTCCCAATGCTAGAGGGAGTTAAAATAGTCTACGGGGAGCAACCTACATCTAAGGAAATTTTTGCCATCGACAAAGTGATAGCGATATCGATGCTGTCATCAATGAAAGGGTCAAGTTCGAAGGGAAAGCAAGAGGTCAAATAACAACCACAAACACTGGCCTCGACCCAATCAGAGAAGTAGGGGTTTGACGAGGATGATGAATATGGGGTCCCTCGATCTTTCATAGTCCCCGATGACTCCGACGCCACCAAGTTGACGGTCGAGGATCTAGAGCAAATCACGTTGACCGAATATCAGCCTGAATGAAAGGTATACCTGGGTACGGGGCTAGTCCATGAGCTTAGGGGAAAACTTGTTCAATTCCTTAAAACTAACATGAATTGTTTTGTTTGGTCCTATCTCAATATGATAGGGATTCCACCAGAAATCACAACTCATAAACTAAGCCTGGATCCGAAGTTCCATCCTGTAAAGCAAAAAAGAAGACCCCAGTCCAAGGTCAAACATGCTTTCATCAAAGATGAGGTAACCAAATTTATTAAAATAGGATCCATCCAGAAAGTCAAATATCCCGAATGGTTAGGGAACGTAGTAGTACTCCCCAAGAAGGGGAATAAACTTTGAATGTGTATAGATTATAAGGACCTAAATAAAGAATGCCACAAGGATTCTTTTCCTTTTCCTAATATCGATCGCATGATCGATGCCACGGACGACAACGAGATACTTAGTTTTCTTGATCCTACTCCGGGTACAACCAAATACACATGAACATGGAAGATCAGGAAAAGACCTCGTTTATCACTAAGTACGACACCTACTGCTATAATGTAATGCCATTCAGACTAAAAAATGCTGGTGCAACTTATCAACACCTAGTAAATCGGATATTCGAGGAATAAATAGGAAAATCAATGGAGGTTTATATTGATGACATGTTAGTTAAGTCCCTATGAGTAGAGGACCATTTGAAGCATTTGCAGGAAAATTTCGATATACTGAAAAGATACAGCATGAAGCTCAACCTAGAAAAATATGCATTCAGGGTTGGCTCGGGCAAGTTTCTCGGCTTTATGGTATACAATCGAGGAATCGAGATCAACCTAGATAAAATTAAAGCTATCGAGGACATCATGGTGGTTGACACCGTAAAAGCCGTGCAAAGGTTAACGGGGCACATAACTGCCCTGGGACAATTCATCTCGAGATCATTAGATAAGAGTCACTGATTCTTTTTGTTGCTAAAGAAGAAGAATAACTTCACATGGACCCAGGAATTCCAACAGATCTTGAAAGATCTTAAACAATACTTATCGAGCCTGCCGCTGCTTCACACGCCAAGGGCAAATGAACAATTTTACTTGTATCTGGCAGTATCGGTGATAATAGTAAGTGGAGTCCTGGTTCGAGAAGAACAAGGTACGCAATTCCCTATCTACTATGTTAGTCGGATCTTAGGAGAGCCCAAAACAAGATACCCCTATCTAGAAAAATTAGTGCTCGCCATGATAAGCGCTTCTCTAGAAAGCTAAAACCATACTTTCAATGTCATCCCATATGTGTCGTAACGACTTATCCTATTCGAAATATTTTGCATAAACCCAAACTTTTGGGCCGGTTGGACAAATGGTCCATAGAAATCAGCGGGTATGATACTGAGTATCGACCTCAAACAACCATCAATTCTCAGATTTTGGCAGAATTCGTGGCTGACTTCATGCCAGCCCTCGTACCCAAGGTCAAAAGGGAACTATTAGTCAGCTTGGGTACGTCCTCAAGAATCTGGACCCTCTTTACGGATGATGCTTCAAACGTAAAAGGGCCCGAACTCGGCATCGTGCTAAAACCACCCAAGGGTAATGTAGTTAAACAATCTATTAGAACTGTAAAATTAACTAACAACGAGGCCGTATATGAGGCCATATTGCAGGTCTCAAACTAGCCAAAATCTTGGGAGCGGAGGTGATTGAAGCCAAATGTGACTCCCTCCTCATGGTAAATCAAGTTAACGTAACCTTTGAAGTTCGAGAAGAACGAATACAAAGATATTTGGATAAGTTTAAAGTAACTCTACACCGGTTCAAGGAATGGACTTTGCAACATCTGCCTCGAGATCAAAATAGCAAAGTTAATGCACTCGCAAACCTAGGGTCATCGGTCGAAGATAACGAACTCAATTCGGGAGTTGTTGTACAACTTATGAGGTTAGTGGTAAGTCTAAAAGCTTGACATGGTATTGGAGAAACAAATACATAGAGTATTTAAAGAACGGGAAACTTCCCTCAGATCCAAAAGAATCGAGGGCCCTGCGCACGAAGGCAGCCCGATTTAGCCTGTCTGAAGATGGAACCTTACTTAGGAGGACGTTCGACGATCTACTGGCAATATGTCTAGGACCAGGAGATACCGAGTATGTTTTGATGGAAGTCCACGAAGGCACATGCGGGAACCACTCAGGTGCCAAATCACTGGTTCGAAAGGTAATCAGAGTCGGGTATTACTGGATTGATTTGGAAAAAGATGCGAAGGAGTTTGTGCAAAAATGGGATAAATGTCAAAGACATGCTCCGATGATTTATCAACTCGGGGAGCTGCTGCATTCAGTTTTATCCCCATGGCCATTCATGAAGTGGGGAATGGACATCGTCGTCCCTCTTCCATCGACACCAGGTAAAGCTCAATTTGTTTTATTTATGACTGACTATTTCTCTAAGTGTGTTGAAGCATAAGCTTACCAGAAGGTTAGGGAGAAAGAAGCCATCGACTTCATTTGGGACCACATTGTATGTCGATTCGGAATACCATCCGAAATTGCATGTGACAATGGAAAACAGTTTATCGGCAGCAAGGTGACCAAATTTCTTGAAGGCCTTAAAATCAAAAGGATCTTATCGACACATTATCACCCTAGTAGGAACGAGCAAGCCAAATCGACCAACAAAACCATAATACAAAACCTCAAGAAAAGGTTGACTGACGCCAAAGGAAAATAGAGAGAAATCTTGCCCGAAGTCCTTTGGGCGTATAGCACAACTTCGAAGTCTAGTACCAGGGCAACCCCATTTTTTTTGGTTTATGGCGTCAAAGCTTTAATACCAGTCAAAGTCGGGGAGCCGAGCATCAGATTCTGATATGCTACGAAGGAATCAAATGATGAGGCCATGAATACGAGCTTGGAGCTATTAGATGAATGACGTGAAGCTACCTTTGTTCGATTGGCTGCACAGAAACAACGAATTGAAAAGTATTACAATTGAAGGACCAACCTTCGAGATTTTAATGTCGGGGAATTGGTATTGAGGAAGGTCACGTTAAACATACGAGATCCAAGTAAAGGGAAATTAGGTCCGAACTAGGAAGGACCGTACCAGATTCTCGAGATAATAGGGAAAGGATCTTACAAGCTCGGAATGATGGATGGAGAACTGCCACCGAACAATTGGAATGTAGCTCATCTAAAATGGTATTACTGTTGAGGTACGACCCCATTTCAATTCTTTCTATTTTTTAACTAACACTTGCAGGTTATCAACAAGGAATAACACGAAGACTTCATGTCTGAAAGCACGCGTTGCGCTCTTTTCCCCTTGAATGGTTTTTGTCCCAATTGGGTTTTTCGGCAAGGTTTTTAACGAGACAACAAAAGATCGTGCTAACTTAGAATTGAAATCCTATCACGAATCAACACCAAAGACTATGCTTATAGTATCTGAGATTTCTTTATAATCAACCTCGAATACTAGGGGGCCCTCGGATATCGAATTCTTCTAGCAAGAAAATTATTTCGAAATAAAAGGGTCTCAATAGATAGAATTTATTGTAAGGGCCGAACGGTCAAAGCAAACCGTGCCCACATAGATTGCTCTAGCCCTGATATAAAACATGTACGCATGTGCGACTATTTTCGACAAGAATAAACAGAAGTACTTTCCTTGCAGCTATCTAATATCTTGGAAAAAATTTCACTTTACAACCTCGTGTTTTCGATCTATTATGGAAACAAGCCCAATGGCTGATTGTAACTAGAGTTAGGATAATTACTCCCACACCCGGGGACTGCAGTCCGTAAAATAAACTCGAATAGATCAAATTATTGAACATCGAAGGCATAATCCCTCTTAGGAAATCCTCAAATTTTAAATGCCACGGCCATACCCACTAGGGGACTGTTATCTTAGGCAAGCCTGGATAACTCGAGAAAGCGAGCCCATTGGGCTACACCAGAACTAAAAGGCTACGACCACTTTAACATGGTTCGGATATGTCCTAAATCCATAACAAATATAGGCCTTCGAAAAAAGGAAAAATTCTTTCACAACCGGTTCTAAAGGCTACCCTCGGCAGAATCTTAAACTTAAGATATTTTCGGAAAAAACTTCGGTAACACCGAACCCCGATAATGCCTTAACCCAGAAAACCAATAAAGGAAAGGTTTGTTTGAACCCCCGAACACAACCTTATTACTTCATGCTAAGGCATTCCAACCTTTGTAAATACGAATCATAAAACAAAGAAAAAAACTTGAGAGCCAAAAAGGGTAGAAAGCCTTATATATGTACATAAACAATCTTTTTACACAGTCCAGATCGGACAAATACAAAATACAAAGGCCTAAGGGCTAGTTTTACCTCGAGTTCGAGAGGTCATTCTCACTTGAGTAGAAATCCTAAGGGCTACCTTAAATTAAGTTCGAAAAAATCCTCACTCGGGGACTACATGCTATCTTTATTCAAGATCGAGCACTCACTCGGGGATTATCAATCAGAAACGGTCGAAGGCAATACTTATTATCGGTCCTTATTATCTCGATCTTGGACCTTCGAATGCAACATCATTTTATGACAACATTATAAGTTTGTGCTAAGGCACTCTGACCTTTGTATAAATCAACAACAGACTCAGAAAACATGAAAAGGAAAAAGTTTTATATATTCATCAATTATTTTTACAAGGGCAACACGACCCGATGAAAGTTCTTTACAAGGGACAAAACGGCCTCAACATAAATACAAAAAACTACTTAAAATACTAAATAGCTTGGTCTTCGTCGGAGGCAGCATCACCATTCTTGGGATGTTCCCCATCTTCAAATCCATCTTGGCTCTCGGAGTCTTCCTTAAGAAAGGCCAGCTTCCGGGCTCTGGTCTCCTCTGCTTTGGCAGCCTCGAGCTCAGCCCCAATATTGAAACTTCCTCGTGGGCTTCCCTTCGAGCATGCCACTTTGTGTGATCCACCATGCTCCTGGCCTGTGCCAGAGTGGCTTCAACATTGACCTTGTATTGGGTCGCATTAGCTTGGGCCTTGGTGTTGGCTGAGCTCCGCGACCAGGTTCTCCCGAGCAGAAACTGCTGAACCCAACTAGGACCGAAGATCCTCAACTTTCTTGGCCTGCACCAAGATTTTCTCCTTCATACATCAGAGCTAGTTCTTAGCCGAGGCTAGTTAGGCCCGAGCAGTCTCTTTTTCTGAGGCCAGATAGTCTATTTTCTCCTTCCATCCTTCGTCCTCAGATTTTAGTGCATCTATTTTTTCATAAAGTAACTTAATCACCTCGAGTTTTTGTTAGACCTGTGGGTTCGAACCATTAGCTACCATGCCCGAATCGCCATCACTAACTTCAAATATTCTACTTACCTGCTCGAGTAGTTCAGTGTGTTCTTTCTAAGCTGTTTCTAGCTCAGAATAGAGATCTTTAGCTTCCCCTTCTCTTTGCTCACTAAGAAGCTTGAAGGTATCTTTTTCCTCAGCAAGCCCTCAGATGTCGGTCTCATATCGGCTTAGTTCCTCTTGGAATCGGAGGAAAGCCGCGTGATGAAGCACCGAAGCCTATAAACATAGAAAGGAAAGTTATATAAAGGGAGAAAAATCTAAGTATGAAAATTGACAGGGAAATCAGGGATTACCTGGTTTAGAGCTTGCTGGGCTTCGTTGAAAAGACAAGGTGTTTCCACCTCGTCTATCTTGGCTTGGTATTCTTCGCTGACCAAGTATCAGAGGTGTCTAGCCACCCCTACGGGGGCAGAGAGAACATGAGCATCCTTCGAGACGGAGATGGCAATTGATTGTTTCTGCCCGAGATCGACGCTAGGGGTCAGGAACTGATCAGTTAGTTTAAAGCTCGACGGGGATTCATTCAAGCTCTTCCTTGGTACTTCTAGGTCACCCGGGCCAGTGACATCTTCCACTCAAACAAAGTAACCATAGAAAGGGTCTTCTGCCCCATGGAATCCTTCACCGTGGCAAGTCCCCATCGCCTGGGCATCCTGGATCATCGAACCAGAGAACGAAGGCAATGAAGGGGAGTCTCCGATCTCTATTTCCCTAGGTAAATCCTTTGGGGCGGCGCCTTCATCTTGGGGGCCTTGGATATGATTTCTACATCGGCATCCACCGCCTCCTTGATATCCCTCTCACCTCAAGGGGAAGCGACTACATCCCTTTCTGGCTCACGGACTTCGGTTAAGGTTTCCCCCTTGGGCTCATCAGGTCGGGGCAGATAAGTTTCAGCTCCCACCGACTCGGAGATTTTTTGAGTATCAGCGCCAGTTCGCACACGGGCCACTAGACCGGAGTCTTCTTCTTCCTTTTCTCCTTCAGGTTCATTACTTAGCCAAAGAACTGACTCCAAAGTTAGAGGGATGATGTTCCCCTTAGGCTTATGAGGCCTCCTCGCCAGTCTTTTCTTTTTCGGGCCTAGAGGGCTCGGAGCCCTTTTTCATTCTTCTCCTTGGTCTGCTTCGGGACAAATAAAGAGGGAAGTGCCTCTTCTTTAGTAGATGGAGGCCTCATTGCTATGTCCTTCCCGAGGCCTGCAAGTGAAAAAAGACAAGTAAGCTCGATATAAGGCCAGAATGGTAACCCTTCTAAGAAAGAAAATTTTCGTGATTACAGTCCTCTCATTGACCCTTTGATAACTCTGTCTAAGAACACTTGGAGTATAACTTCTACGACACTAAGCCCTCGAACCGTTTCCTAAGATTAGGGATTACTTCCAGCAGGTAGGCCACAACTGCAACACAAAAAACATAAATGAGTAAAGAAGATGATGAGTAAAATGGCAAAATTAAATATTCAAAGCAAAGCAATACTTACAATTCATGTTCCATTTTTCAGGAAAAGGCACGTCTTCGGCAAGGACTAGGTCCGAGGTCCTTATTCGGACAAATCGGCCACTCGGGTCTCGTCTATGCTTGAGAATGGGGATTTGGTGACTCGGCGGTAAAGCTTGATCAATCCTCCTCGATAAATCCGGGGACTGTAGAGACACATAAGGTGATCGAGGATAAAATGATGCCCCTTGATTTTGGTTACAAAAAATCGGGGGAGGATCATGGTCCTCTAGAATGATGGATGGATTTGGGCAAGAGTGACATAGTTCCTCTTGAAAAAGGCTACGATGATGGAGTCTAAGGGAACCATCATGATGGGGTAAGTATAGACATTTAGATACCCCTCCACATGAGTGGTGATAGATTCCCCGGGGGTAGGAACTACCACATCTTTGTCCACCCAGTTGCACTCGTCTTTCACCTTTTTGAGGATGTCTTTGGTAATCGTGCATATATATACCTATATATTGGTTCGCATCGACCTGGTATCGAGGGTGTATTATCTACCTTAAAATCAGCAACAGTGGGGGACTTTGTTGAAATAAAGTCCTCTATGGGAGGTTCCGCCGCGGCTCCGTCGCAGCCGGCCGGGATGAAGAAGTAGTTTCTTTTTGCGACACGGTTTTGGAAGTTTTAGCCATTGAAGAACAAGGGAAGAAAGATTTGAATATGATACGCGATTCACTTAGGGATCAAGGAACTTGGATGCGGAGATTGTGAAGCAGAGGGATTTGTCAAAGGAAAGCAAAGGTAGTAAAGACTTTGAGTGTAAAAGTTTGAATGAGGAAAGGCTAGGGTTCTTATAGGAAGATGACGATGGTTCAGAACCGGTAGTGGCCGACAACGACTGGAAGACATTTAATGCCTTGGTATCTGAACCGACGGGACGTTTGAGTATCCACTTGCTGCTTACTTCATGATTCTTACGTCACGATATATCTAGGTGAAGATCGAGAGCTCAGATAATTTCTTGTCATTACTCTCCAAAATATGAGGGGACTATCTATATACGGTCAAAGTTAGGCTTGCCTTTTTTATGATTAATTGAGACTAGGGCATGATAGGCCGTGGTTCGACCCCATGTCATACCGGACTATGGCATGGAGTTAGCTTGTTAAGCTCGTGACTCAAGGACTGATCGAGATAGAGATCAACCAAGATCGAGATCGAGCGAGATAAAGTTTGAGCGAGATTGAGGAAGGTTTAACAAGTCAAATAACGGTAAACCGAAATATCCGCAATCGGGCGAGGATCACGGCGGAGATCTCGACATGTATCAAGAAGATGCCAATTAATTAGCTAATCATATGATTTCTTACTGTATTTAGAATTGTACCATAGGTAGAATTTCCCTACTATATAAAGGGGGTCTGACCATTTGTAAAAGACAAGATATTCATGTTACATAAAGCAATACATCATCTTCTTAAGCTCTCAATACTTTAATATTCTATCTAAACTTTCCAATAAAGTACTGGTTTGATTCGAGGGTGACCTAGCTCGAGGATCAAAGATAGACATCTCATTTAAGTTGAACATAGTGTTTCTTCCATTTGAAGTCCATTACGCTGGTGATAGTAATTAATTTCTTATTTTTATCTTATTTTCTCCTTAATTTCTTCTTTTCCTAAATGCGATTAATCAGACTAGTGTAGTGTATTGCTGAAGGGCACATTTAGCTGTAGATTAATCAGGCTAGTGTAGTTTATTATTGAAGGGCACCTTTAGCTGTAGTTCAGGCTAAGAGGTTTAGAGGTGGATCCAGAATTTAAATTTTATCGTTCCTACAATAATCTTCAGTTAATATATAATAACAACTGGATTCACGACCAAATTCAGTATAGTACGGTTCGATCAGTTTAGTCAGTTTTTAAATATCTATTGACACCCCTAGTGGTTAGGTATAAAAACATAGGTACTTATTTAGTTTGAGAAAACTAGGAGCTTATAGTTGAAATGACACCAAGTAGATACTTTTAAGACTGTCGTTTAAAATATATCCATAGTTTACGATGTATTTAAAAATTAGCCAATTCATTCAAACTTCAGGATACAACATCTTGAAGTTTAAACCTCAAAATTTAAACTTCAGGACATTGTGTCCTAATATTTGAAAATTGTGTCCAGAAGCTCGAATCTTATGCCCTTTATTTCAAATTAGCAGTTCAAAAATTCAGGACACTTAGTCCTGAATTTCAAATTAGCACCTAAAAATTCAGGACACTAAGTCTTGATTTTTCCTAAAGTTTGGATAAATTGACTAATTCTAAAATACATTTTAAATTATGGATATCTTTTAAAGTGCGGGCTTAAAAGTGGCTACTGGTGCACTTCGCCTGATTCATCTGAATCAAAATTTAAAATGGTTTTGAACTTGATTCACATGACTTTTACTGAGTTATAATTTGTTAATTCATCTGTCCCTATAATTATTCTTCGTACTTATAGTTATTTTCCTTGCATCATTATACTTTTATTTTCGCCCGTGTGAGCTTGCTCGCATTGCTGATTTATAAACGACCAAAAATGCATACCTCTGGTGTATTTTCATCTCATAATTTGTGTGATTATAGTAGGTTACATGAGTTTTTATAGTGAATTATGCTCATTACATGCATTCTTATGCGTAGAAGCAAGTTGGACGAAATGTGAGCAAAAGAAGTTGATTAGTGACCAAAAGATAAAATAAAGACTTTGCTCGTTTACCCTCGCATGCACACGAGAGAGTGAACGAGCTATTGAGGAAAAGTTTGAAAAAAAAATAGCAAAGTATAGCAAAAAGGCATGGAAGCGCATGAGAGACCTATAAGAAAAAGAAAAAGAGAAGAACTTTGCTCGTTCACTCTCGCGTGCACATAAGAGAGTGAACAAGTTAACCTAAAAAGGCTGTTTCAAAGTGGGCTTGTATTATTTCACCCATGCTAACCTATCCCATATAAATAGTCAGAGGCGTGACCTTTTTGAAGAGAGCGTGACTTTTGGGAGGGAGGAACACACACCACGCTTGGACGAGGCTTCTAATTAATTTTTCTTCTCTTTTCTTCTTTTAGTTTTATAGTTTATTTGTTCTAGAGTTGTGGGGTGCTTCATGAACTTTGTAGTTTGAAACTTAGATTTTTCTTATTATTTTATTATACTGGTTTATTTATTCAATCTTGCGCTTAATTATTTAATTGCTTGATCACCAATTGAATACTATCTACGAATCTAGGATTGAACTCTGGAGAGAAAATTATAGATTGCATATAAGATTGAGTAGAGCAATATCTTGAACTCGAGTATCAGTAACAGATTTGGGGTTAGGATAAGAATATGCCTAATCACCTTGCTTGATTATTATATGGGAATTATAAATGCGTTCTTGTTAATCCTAATTCCATAGGGATATAAGCGTTAGGTTAGCTTGAATAGGCGAGTTGTACTTTAGGAGAAGGCTATGAGCAATATTAACCCCGTCAATCAATAAACCAGATAAATTAATTAGACAATTTAGGTAAAAAAAAAACTCAATGGGATTGTTAGCTAACCCATAGCTCTAGAATATTTTCTCCTATTGAATTCGTGACTAAGTTTGCCAATTTGTTTCCTTTGTTTCTTAGTTTACTACTCTAGATTCTTTAGTTAAATATTCATAATTTAGAATTCACTTGAATAGATTAATTGTTTGGGTTTAATTTAGTCGATAGTTAATCACAAGTCCCTATGGGTACGATATCTGGACTTACAATCCTATATTACTTGTCGACCACGTATATTTGCGTGTGTGTTTGGGAGAAACAAGTTTTTAATCAATGACACAAGCACGTACCATATCCTCCAATATCTGAATAGTGCGCTCGAACTGTCCGTCCGTCTAATGGTGAAATGATGTACTCAACTCCACCTGAGTGCCCAACTCTCGCTGCACGACTCGTTAAAACTACGATGTAAACCGTGTGCCTCTATCTAAAATTATGGAAACTGGCACACCGTGAAGGCGAACAATCTCCCCGATGTAAATCTCAACCAACCAATCTGAAGAATAAGTAGTACCAACTGGAATGAAGTGCATGGAATTGGTCAGTCAATCCATAATCACCCAAATAGCATCAAACTTCCTCGAAGTCTGTGGAAGCCCAACTACGAAATCCATGGTGATCCGCTCCAACTTCCACTATGGAATCTCTATTCTCTGAAGCAATCCACCCAGTCTATAATGCTTTTATTTTACCTACTGACAGTTGAGACACCAGGCTACAAATGCAGCTATATCCTTCTTCATTCTCCTCCACCAATAGTGCTGCCTCAAATCTTGGTACATATTTGCGGCACCCGAATGAATGGAATACCGCGAGCTGTAGGCCTCCTCAAGAATCAACTCCCATAACCCATCTACATTAGGCACACATATCCCGCCCTGCATCCTCAACACACCATCATCTCCAATAGTCACATCTCTAGCATCACCGTGTTGAACCTTGTCCTTGAGGACAAGCAAATTAGGATCATCATATTGGCACTCTGTGATGCGATCAAATAAGGAAGACCGAGAAACTACACAGTCTAGAAACCGACTAGTCTCCGAAATATCCAATCTCATGAACTGGTTGGCCAAGGCCTGACATCAACTATAAGGGGTCTCTCACCAATAGGAATAAATGCAAGACTACCCGTAATCACTGCCTTCCTACTCAGTGCATCGACCACCATATTGGCCTTCCCCGGAAGATACAAAATAGTAATATCATAGTCCTTTAGCAGTTCCAACCATCTATGCTGCATCAAATTTAGATCCTTCTATTTGAACAAGTGTTGGAGGCTACGATGATCAGTAAATACCTCACAAGACACACCATAGAGATAGTGCCTCCAAATCTTTAACACATGAACAATGGCGCCAACTGCAAATCATGAATATGGTCGTTCTTCTCATGAGGCTTCAACTAGCACGAGGCATAAGCAATCACTCTACTGTCCTGCATCAAAACACATGGAATACCGATCTCAGAAGCATCATAATATACTGTATAAGAACCAGAAACTGATGGTAGAACTAGAATTGGAGCTGTGGTCAAGGAAGTCTTGGGCTTCTGAAAGCTCTCCCCACACTCATACGACCACCTGAAAGGAGCATCCTTTTGGGTTAATTTGGTCAAGAGCGATGCAATAGATGAGAAACCCTACACGAAGCGATGGTAATAACCAGCTAAACCAAGAAAGCTCTGAATCTCTGTAGCTGAGGACAGTCTAGGACAACTCTGAACCACCTCTATCTTCTTTGGATCCACTTAAATACCCTCACTAGAAGCTACGTGCCCCAAGAACACCATTGAACTGAGCACACTTGGAGAATTTGGCATAAAGCTTCTCCTCCCTCAACCGCTGCAACACAACCCTCAAATGTTGGGCATTCTCCCCATGGCCATGAGAGAACACCAGGATATCATCAATGAACACTATAATAAATGAGTCGAGATAAGGCTGAAACACACTGTTCATCTGATGCATGAACGCTACTGGAGCGTTTGTCAGCCCAAATGACCACACAAGGAATTCATAATGACCATAGCGGGTCCTGAAAGCTGTCTTGAGAATATGCAAGTCCCGAATCTTCAACTGGTGATTCCCAAACCTCAAATAAATCTTGGAGAACACCCTCGCTCCCTGAAGCTGGTCAAACGGATCATCAATACACGGCAAAGGATACTTGTTCTTGATTGTGACTTTCTTCAACTGCCTATAATGAATGCACATTCTCATAGTACCATCCTTCTTCTTCACAAACAACACTAGTGTATCCCAAGGTGACACACTGGGTCTAATAAACCCCTTATCAGAAAGTTCCTGAAGCTGTTCCTTCAATTCTTTCAACTCAGCTGGTACCATGCGATATGGTGGAATAGAAATGGGCTGAGTGCTCGGCACTAAGTCAATACCAAATCAATATCCCTGCCGGGTGGCATGCTCGACAAGTGTGCAGGAAACACATTCGAAAACTCCCGCACCACTGGGACAGAATCAACAGTGGGGTATCGACACCAACCTCCCTCACAAAGGCCAAATAAGATAAACACTGTTGATACCCAATTTTCCCTGCATATTTTTAATAAGGAAAATACTTTCAAAATAGTATATGTATGCAAATATAAGTATGTCCAAATATTTTATTATTTTTTCCTTAATTTTTAAAGATTTTTAAATCAATTTATTGCCTTATTTTATACAAAAAAACCAATAATTATTCCCAAAATTATCATTTTTTTGTGATTCATTTATTGGACTTTCATATTTATGCTAAAATATATCTAAGATAATTTTTTTCATACTTTTACAAATTTATTCAGCATTTTTAAGCTAAATTGCATATAATTGCAATATTAGCCTCTTTTAAGATTTAACTACGTTTATATTTATAAAAGTAAGCCCAACATTTTTAAAATTGATAATTATAGATTTTAAATTATTTTAATACTTTTAATTTATTTTTAAAAATTAATTTGCTAGTTTTATAAAATAAATAAGGAAAAAGTGGCTATTTAAAATCTAGCCCAATTGTAGCCAGAATTGAACCCCCAATTTAAACCCAATTACCCAGCCCAAATCCTAATCATACCTGACCCCGACCCAATTTAAATAACCCACCCGGATCCCCTACCTACCCGTTCAATCCAGGCCGCTGATCAAAATAATCAACGGCCACCAGACCTCCTTTCCTAATTATTCCCAAAGACCCTCCAAACCCTTTCATTATTCACACTCCGCCGCCCCTGAATCCCCTTCTCTCTCAATCCTTTCTCAAACCCTAGCCACCGCCCTCAACTACAACCCTAAAGCCCCCAAATCCATGGCTTCCAAGGTCAGTGGAGGCCTATATCCCCCTCCCGTGGCTTCTACGTGTTCGATTATTATGGTTTCAAGGCTAGATATTAAAAGAGCTTGGTCCAGACCTTGGTTAATTTCAGTTTATGGCTGTTCTTCTGTCGTCTCTGACCTTTCTCCGGCCAGCCATGGCTATTCGAGTCTGACTCTTGACTCTCCTACTTAGATCGATGGTTTTCAAAGCCTTTCTCACCACTTGGGGTTCTTCTGAAACCCTAATCTTTAAGGTTCTCTCGATTTTTTTTAGATTTGTGTCTGTTTTGAACTTTTAAGCATTTTCTCGAAGTTTCTTTAACTTGCTTTCAAAACGACTCCTTATTTTTCCGGTTAGGGTTTTCCCTTTAAGCTATTTCAAGAAATCTCTTCTCTGATTTTAACGTATTTATGATTTTTGCTATGTTTTGCTTGCATTGTTCTTCTATCTAAGTTAGCATGTTGAAAACTTTAATTTCCTATAGGTCTTATTCGAGTTCTAAAGTTGTTTTGCAAGATGAGTGTTTGTTTGGTTAAGTTCTTGTTTGATTTATCTGTTTATCATCTTTTAAACTCGACTATTGCTAAAAACCCTAGGTCTTCTTGGCCTGGAACTATTTGTTTGAGTATGCACTTTATTCGATTAAAGTTCTTGTTTCAGACTTTTTTTTTACGTCATCTATCTGATTTTACTATCTTCTAACTCGACTATGGTTGAAACCCTAACTTTTCAAAGAGGGTTTCCTCTCTTGTTACTGTGAGACCTTTACTTGTTTTGACTCTCTTCTTCACTTTGTCTATATGTATGAGCCCTGAATATCTATTGCATCCTATGTTTATTGCTACTACTATTGTATGTTGTTTCTTTTGCCAATGGGTTTGGCCTCGCATGTCTGATATCTTGTTCACTCTATTTATATGCTGAAGTTTCTTCCTTGATTGATCTTCATCTTGTGACTGATTTCTAAAGTTTCCCTTTTATGAACCCTAATTTCACTCGCCCATTCAAATTGATTGATTCTTTTCCCTTTACTGTAATATTTACCTTGTTGAATCTATTTCCAAAACAAGCATATTTCTGTACTTAGACTCGATTGCTTACTTAATATTTTACTACTCCTTTTATGGCAATAATCAGTCTGTCTCTTAATTGATTTCTTTTCTTATTTAAATCTGTTATTACCCGTTAAACAGTGATTCCTTAATAATAGGGAATCACATGGGTAATTGATTCTGACTGGAGATTGTTTCTATAGTTATGTTAAGACTTTGCTTATTACCTTATTTCTCACCTGTTTTCAAAACTATAAATACCATGCATCCTTTCTCTTTCAAACACAAACACTTTTAGTTCTGAACTAACAATTACATTCAAAAGACTATCTCTTGCTTTGTTACTGGTACTGTGGCCTGTTTAGCTGGCTGAAAGCCAATGTTATATTTCAAAGTCCTGCTACTTTTCTTTACTGCACTTTACTTCTTTGATTGGTATGTTCTAATTAAGTTTTCAGCATCAACCACAACATGGTTACTTAATAATTCTTGCATTCTTGTCTGCCTACTGCTTATATTTAATTCAGTACCCTTATTTTGCATGCTGTAATTTCTTTCTCCTGTTCTGAATCAATGTATTATGAATCCTAAATCCCTACCCCAGTATGTTTGATACTTATGGATTGTTTGAGGCATGATAGCATTGAACATTGTTGAGCATGACCCAAACTTGATCCTCCGGGATCATAACCTCCATGTTTCCCTTATATGTTGTATGTCCTGGTTGATTTTGCAAGCATGACAACATTCCCTGAATGCTGTGCATGCCTAGAATCAACTCATGCCTAAGTATATAGGCTCCTTGCAATGGATTCCCAAACCCTTGCCCCATTGGTGTGAAATTATCAACTTGTTTGAAGTGTTAATGGTTTTTTCCCTGCACCTCTTTCCCCCTTCTTTACTTCGTCAGTTCTTAAAGCTCTGTTTCTGCACTTGCACTCTCCTCTTAGACTTAAGTTCTGCCCCCCTCATGTGAGCCTTGCCTTGGGACCCATTGCTCCCTCTGAACTTGGACACGTGAGGGCTAGCATTTCCACACTGCACTTGTCCCTATTCTGGTTATGAAACTGGGGTGTGAGCACTGCCCCGGGTCCTATTGAAGCCCTTAGGTAACTCTAACACACTCAAGGCTGAGAAAGGCTTTGGATCAATGGTATTTTGAGTTGGTTCATCTCATAACTCAGTGAGGAAGTCAAGAATCAGGCTTCCTCTGGTTGTAATTCTTTTCTTTGTATTTTCTAATGTATTTAGTATTCCTGGTTTGTACTAAGTTGTAATAAACATTTGGGGTTGGCTAGTGAAAAGGGATGGGTAACTATGCATGCAAGGGTAGAAAATATGCCTATAAGGTTGCTTTAAATTCTGCATATTCAAACTACATTTTGAAATCATGCCTATAGGGTATTTTAATTCTGCATATTCAAACTACATTTAGAAATCATGTCTATAGGGTATTTTAATTCTGCAAACTGCATTTAGAAACCATAGGACTTCTTGTTCAACTTCACATCTAGATAACCTGCCTATAGGATTTCATTCTAAAGTTCTGCATGTTTGTCACCGTTTAGATATTCTATTTTAGGCCCCAAGTGGGTACCAGTAACATGTTAAAATCAGTAACATGTAGAAATCATGCTTGTAGGGATTTTTAAATAAGCCCGATCCGCTTCATTTACATTCAATGTTAGATATCATGTTCATATTTAATAAAACCAGTAATAGTGGATACCATCACTTGCAGAATCTGTAACCAGTCTGTTTAATTTTGTCCATTTTGAATCTCCTTTTAATAGTATATTCCCTCACTTAACAAGGTTTAGCAAGCATGCCTATAGGATTTCAAACAATTCGTTTCGAGTTTTTACTGTCTCATCACCTTCTGAACTCAGTAGATATCATGCTTATAGGGTATCATCAATACACACTTAGGCAAGCTTTAGAGTAATAACTATAAACTGAATCCATTTTTGTTAATCGCTACAACCAGCAGGCAGACCTGATTCAAACTTCTTACCTAAGTTATGTAATAAACTAATCTGCTTCAATAACCGGTCTCCCCTCGTCTTTAGTATTTAATCAGACCTAAAAAGTATGTATAAGTCATGCTAGTTATGTGCTTATGCTCAAGGACGTGTATTTGAGCCTTTGTCTGTTTACATGTTTTCCCTTATATGCCATATTATCTGTTTTGTATGCCGCCTTAGAATTTTTATCTTTGAAACTTTAAATAAGCCTAATATCCCCCCCCCTTTTAGGATTAGTAGTCCTAAGTGCCTCCGGGACTGATAGGAATGGGACGAGTATTAGCATGCAATAGTGTTTGAGACCAATCCGCGCTTTAGTACCTTAAATGGGGTGGGAAAGGGTAGATATGGATATAATGACCACGCAATAATGTCACGTGTATCCTCTCATTGAGGAGGGATTACCGAACATTGTGTGGGGTGATCCATATTAAATATAAATATAGGAGCCCTTTCTTTTATTTGCAAACTCTTTCTTTTTTAAAATGCTTCTTTCAAATGTTCTTTCTTTTATGTGTTGAAATCCCCTCTTATTTGAGCCTTATTTGCCTATATATTAATTGCACCCCAAATTTACAATAATTGTTTGGCCAGGAACCACACTAGTGGATCCTGAGGGGTGCCTAGCACCTTCCCCTTAGGATAATTTCAAGCCCTTACCCAATCTCTGGTTATTCAAACAAACTTAGAGTTATCTCCATTGGTGTCCTAATTCACCTTAATCATTAAGTGGCGACTCTTCAAATGTAATCCCAGCTCCCAAAAGAAATGAGTTGTCCCTCCAAATGTCATAAACTCGATTCACGAGAAAAAGGGGGTGCGACAGCATGGCAACTCTGCTAGGGATCTTTTGGCTTTTACTATTTCAGACTATTATTGTGAATGTGTATCTCTTTATGTGCAATTACTTGTTTAATTCCTTTAAGCATTCAATTCCCTTTTCAACTGCAAAACTGATTTGTCTTTTTGTTTTTTTTCCTTTACTAATTTCCTTTACTACTGCTTTAAGAAATGTGCAAATACGTGACAACATGTTTTTAATTATTGCATAACCATGATCAACATCATATTCCACTTTTGCCAAACAAATCCCATAGCAACACTTATAATGAGTGGTTGCGTTCTTCCGATATTATCACCCCCTAAATCTGAAAAAGGCGTATTTGCGGTAAAACTAGTCGATCGACGGTATAGTCCGTGCCTTTCCCCCTTGAGTTGTTCACTCAAGGGTACCAGTCTGAAATCTCATAGAAACCTTACTCTGTTTAAACTGTGCATGCATCATGGTCAAACCTAGCCGAGTTAGTTATGTTGTCCGCATAATGACTCTTTAAGATAGCCTTGTCCAAAGTCCACTGGGTTTCCCTAAACCCAAATGGACACTACCACGTTTTGTGCATTTATTTGGAGAACTATATGCTTTATGCCAATTATTGATATTAAATAGTTAAGTCTAGTGGGGGTAAGGGCCTAACCTTATTTGTCTTGCAGAAATATGAGGCACGAAATCTCCAGATTCGGTATGGTCACCAACATCCACCCAAAGTTGCTAAGCTAGTGGGAGGATCTTCACTCTAGTGATCAAACTCTTGTTCGGAAATATTTGGGAAACCTACCGTCCCTCCTGGAAATCCAACCCAAAAACAAGATCATAGTAGCTTCCACTTTGTTTTGGGATTATGAGAGATCTGTGTTCTGCTTTGGGGACATTGAAATGACACCCTTGTTAGAATAAATAGAAGGATTGGCCGGCATAGCATGGAAAACTCCAGGTTTGTTAATGCCTGAGAACCGCAAGGGCAGGGGTTTCCTCAAAATGATGGGTTTGAAGAAGAATCCAAAACTGAAATGTTTGAAAGAATTCTACATCCCTTTTGATTATTTGTACGAGAGGTACGGTCACAGCAAATCCTATCGTACTTATCCTGACGAGTTCACCATCACATTATTAGGGCATATTCACCGAAGGGTCTTTGTATTCATGTTTGTTTCCTGGGGTTGATCGTGTTTCCTATGAAGAAAGCACGAATCCACACCAGACTAGTTATGGTAACTAAAACTCTAATGGAATGAATTGGCTGGCAACCTTTTCAGCATTGTGCCCATGATTATTGATGAGATATACCGAGCCTTGGAAAAGTGTCAACAAGGAGCCAAACACTTCGAAGGCTGTAATTTGCTACTCCAGCTCTGGTTCATGGAGCATCTCCAAAGGGGTGAATACCGACAAGAGATTCAGCAAAGGGACTGGGATGATCATATCGCTTTCCATCATCCGAAGCAAATGAATTACATGCCCAACATGTTCGCCATGTTAGAAGATGCCAAATGATGGGTAGAGTTATTGGATAATCTAACCGAGGACCAAGTACAATGGATGTTCGAGTGGTTCCCTACTGAGGAGTTCATCGCCCGATCCAGGGATGCACCATTTCTGATACTGATCGGTTTGAGAGGAACGTACCCTTACGTCCCTCTCCATGTTATGAGGCAAGTTGGTAGGAAGCAGGTTATACCCAGGGTCGACAAGATGAGTCATTTTCGGGCTGACTTCCAGGATAATGATAGTCCTTGTAAGTATTAGGCTCAGCATATGTGGCACTACAATATCGTTATGGGGAGAGATACCATCGAGCCAGATAGATACCATGCTGGTTGTGCTCCCTACTATTCAAGCTGGTTGGAAGATAATCACGATGGTTTAGGCCAGCCAAGGTTTGCTAGGGGCCACAGGATCATAGACGAGAGGGCCGAGGCATAGGTCAAATACAATCAACTATGAAAGAGGATCCGGGAGTGCGAAAGCGAGCACCGTGAGATACAAGAAGCCAACCAAAAGTTGATTGAGGAGTGGAATGATATGGCTGTCAGTGCCAACAAGCGACTGTTCTACTTGGAGCGAGGCATAGTAGAGCTAGAAAGGAAGTTTCTCAAGAGGGTCGAGGACTACCAAAATGCTGAAGGAAACGAAGGCGGGCATCTAGCTAGAGCCTGCCTATTGCTGGGACTTCGCGAGTTAGGAAAGTTGTTCGATGGAGCCAAGGATGCCGAATTTGGGGAAGGTCCTTCTGGGACCGAATAGATAGGAGTTTTCTTTTTTCTTTATGAAATGTAATAAGGCCAATGGCCACCAGTGACTATTATTTCCTGTTATTTAGTGTCAATTTGTGATTCATCTACTTTTTATCAGTAAAATGAGGCATTTAGCATTCTAAGTTCTCCAAATTAATTTATCGCTAGGCCTACCTCGGGCACAAAGGGGTTCCCAAATTAGGACACAGTTTACATTCTGCACTATGTATTTAAATATTGCAGCGCTTTTTATAATCCTCACTAACTTGTTACCTTTTTGTTTTTACTTTTTGTTTATTATTCCCCTCCCCAAAGGTTAGTTCGTGCATTCTGGCAACATCATCTTATTCCACGAGATCCAGGGGCCCTCCACCCACTCCTTCTCTTAGTCTTGTCAAAAACAAGAACAAAGGGAAGATAGAAGATTTGAACAATGTCAGAAAGGAGAATTCAACTAAACGGGTAGAGGTCACTTGTGGTCATGGTACTCTGGTTCCTAAGGAAAATGCATCTCAACTCAAACAAAAGTTGCTGAAATTCCAAGAAGAACTTGATCAGGTTCGGAATCTGGCAAATCTGTTATTTTCCCTCACTACTCCCGACATCAATTTCCCAAATGCTCAGAACCCTACACTTTTACAGAACATCCCAAAGCAACAAAACCATCCTGCTCCCCACCACCACTGCAACACTTGACATACCTCAAACAACACCCCGCTGCTCATCCTAGAACCCTTGAACTCCATAAATGACCACTTCCACACCCACCATAACACCCCCATCTATGTGGAGACTATACCACATTCCACCCAACCCATCTCAAACAAACCCAAGTCTGATGATAAAGACTCTCTCATCAGGAACTTGGCTGAAGAACTTAAGAAATTGACTAGCCGAATTCAAGGCATTGAAGGAAGCAAGGGAATTGAGGGGATGAACTATGAAAATCTTTGCATACAGCCCGATGTCGAACTGCTATAGGGATACAAACCTCTGAAGTTCGAAATGTTTGATGGTACAGGGGATCCAAGGGTCCATTTAAGAAGGTACTGTGATAAGCTGGTCGGAGTGGGGAAAGACGAGAGAATCCGCATGAAGCTTTTCATGAGGAGTCTGAAAGGAGATGCTCTGTCTTGGTACATTAGTCAAGATCCGAAGAAATGGTCAAACTGGGTAGGCATGGCGTCCGACTTCAAGGATAGGTTCAGGTTCAACACAGAGAATGCATCGGATGTGTTCTACATTTAGAATCTAAAGAAGAAGCCCATAGAAACATTTCGTGAGTATGCTACTAGCTGGAGGTCCGAAGCTGCTAAGGTCAGACCTACCTTAGAGGAGGAACAGATGAACAAATTATTCGTCTAGGATCAGGACCCGCAGTATTATGAAAGGCTAATGTTGATTGAGAGCCATAAATTTTCTGACATCATCAAACTGGGTGAAAGGATCGAAGAAGGCATCAAAAACGGCATGGTTACGAACTTTGAGGCCTTACAAGCTACCAATAAGGCCTTGTAGTCTGGTGGTGTGTCTAAGAAAAGGGACGTAGGAGCCGTGATGGTCGCACAGAGAACCAAATCTCCTGCCAAATACCAAATTAACCCAACACCTCCACTCACATATCAACCGACTCTGAACTACCAAGAACCCTTACCCTCTTACCAAACTCCACCACCTACTTATCAATCACCTCCACCTCCCACATATTAGCCTTCTTCACCTAGATATTCCCAACCCGCACACGTTTACCAAGCCTACAATACTCAACCATCCCATTATCAATCACCTCATACACGCCAAAACTTCCCTAGACCTCGACCAAATTTTGACCGCAGACCTCCTAAACAATACACAACCATTGCTGAACCTATTGACCAGTTGTATGAGCTGCTGGTTATGTCACCCCCATCACTACCGCAACTCCTAAGAACCCTTCTCAGTGGGTTAATCCGAACAAATCCTGTGCATACCATTCCGGCATGAAGGGACACACCATCGTTGAATGTCGTTCTTTGAAAGACAAGATCCAGACTTTAATTGATAACAAGATTATTGTGGTAAAAGAACCTGCTCCAAATGTCTGCAATAATCCTCTGCCAGACCACAAGGGTGGAATTGTTCACATGATTGAAATAGAGGATGATTAGGATCCCGAGGGATCAATCGGGTTGATCGCAGAGGGTGATGACCCAAAGAAGCCAATAGTTACTCTTAATCCGATCGTAGTCCAGATGCAGCCCTCTGTGGACGCTGAGGTAAATATGTCTGTGCCACTTGAGTTTGAAGCAACGTCATCTACAAAGACACCGGCACCAATTGAGGTTGAATTTGTGTCTCCAGCAAATACACCTACACCATTCGAAGTTGTTGTTTTACCGCCTAAGGTACACACTTCGTTCGAAGTAAAGATACCCACGCTGATCCTAGTGGCGATGTCAACCATGACACCATTCCATACAAAGGGTATACCGTGGGACTATACAACTGAGGCAAGTAGGAAAGGCAAAGTTAGGTTCGAAGAAGCTATTGCCGAACAAGGCATGATAAGAACTGGTAGGATCTATACCCCGGAACACTTAGCTGAGTCAAGCAAGCAGGCCTCCAATCGATCACCCAATATTGAGATAGGTCCAGATGATCTTTGGAGAAAGATACAGGCCAAGGAATACTCGGTCATCGACCAGTTGAACAAAACACCGACGCAAATCTCCATCCTTGCGTTGTTACAAACTTTTGAGGTGCACAAGAATGATCTACTGAAGGTGCTGAGTGAAGCATACGTGCCAAGCAACATTACTGGTGGTGAAATGGCCAACATGGTAGGACAGGTATTGGAAAGTCACAAAATTACTTTTCATGAGGATGAGCTACCGCCTGAAGGGTTGGGACACAACAAAGCACTGCACATCGCTGTGCAATGCGATGACTACCTCATCACCAGGATCTTGATCGACGGGGGTTCTAGTCTCAACATTTTTCCACTGGTAATACACAAGAAATTGGGCAAGGGACAGATGAAATAAAGGACGGAGCCATAAATATGAAAGCCTTCGATAGTTCCCAGAGGTCCACTATTAGGGAAATTAGTCCGTATTTACAAATAGGGCCAACTTTGTTCGATGTTGACTTCCAAGTGATAGGTGTGCCAGCATCTTACAATCTGCTATTGGGATGGCCATGGATTCATGTTGTTGGGGCCGTAGCATCAAAACTACACCAGGCGGTAAAATTTCAATGGAATCACTAGGAGGTGATCATTCACGGCGACGGTAGCAACCCTACATACAGTCGCTAGACCATTCCGACAATTGAAGGGAGAAAGAAGCTAGGTGGAGAGACTTACCATCACATTGAACGGGTAAATGCTGTTGACAAAGACAAATGGTAGGATAACAAGATCAAGAGTATACTAAATTAGAGTGGGTACAAACCTGGCAAGGGGCTCAGCAAGAACCTCTAAGGAATCACTAAGCCCATAAAACTCAAAAAACATGGCACCACTTTCGGTTTGTGATATGAGTACACCTGGGAAGAATTCAACAGCTGGTCACCACCATGGCGCGGTCCTTACTATCCACTGGAGCATCCAATACCACATCTAAACGGACTTTCCAATCGGCCGATGTTATCTATGGGTCAGAAGAAGAAGAAGAGCTAGCAGCGGTGAAGAGCTTGTTCCTAGAAGACGATGACATGGACTGTTATGTTGTTCTCAAGGAGGAGGGGGAGGAAGGCCCTTCCATACAGGTTGTAAGCAGAGGAGCACGCCTCAATAACTGGACCATCAGGACAACCAGAGACCGATGAGCCTCGGGGTAGCAAAGGCTAAAACGAGCACTGTCTTATTTACTAAAAGAATTTTATTTCCCGCATGTTTTCAATTCTTGCAATAAGATCCCCATTGTTCAAAACGATTATGCAATTTATCAAAGTATTTTGACTTTTCTTATGAATCAACACTCATTATTATTTTTCTCTCATTGCTTTACTTATACAGTATTACTATTACTTATCTTGATGAACCAATGATCGTGACATGCAACGAGACAACGCAACAAACGAATATAGATCAGAGGAAGATGACATACTGGAAGAGATTGTTAAGGAAGTTGAGAATTTTGAAAACAGACCTAAGTCCAACCTGGACGAAACAGAAGTTGTTAACCTGGGAGATGCGGAAAACATCAAAGAAAAACGAATCAACGTCCACTTATCGCCATCAGAAAAGAAGAAGCACACAGAATTTCTAAGGGAATATGAGGACATATTCGCCTGGTCATATGATGACATGACTGGTCTAAGTACTTCTATTGTGGCTCACAAACTGCCAACCGATCTAACATGTCTGCCGGTAAAGCAAAAGATTAGAAAATTCAAGCCTGATATGAGTCTAAAAGTCAAGGAAGAGGTCACTAAGAAGGTCAAATCTAAGGTTCTCAGGATAAGTAGAATATCCGACATGGTTAGCCAACATCGTACCAGTACCAAAAAAGGACAGGAAGGTCAGAGTCTGTGTCGACTACCGGGATCTCAACTGGGCCAGTCCGAAAGATGACTTTCCCTTGCCAAACATACACATCATGATCGACAATTGCGCCAAGAATGAGTTGCAATCGTTTGTAGATTGTTTCGTTGGTTATCATCAGACCTAGATGGATGAAAAAGATGCTGAGAAAACAGCTTTCATTACGCTGTGGGGAAAGTATTTCTACAAGATGATGCCGTTTGGGTTAAAGAATGCAGGGGCCACCTACATGAGCCCGATGACTACCATTTTCCATGATATGATACACAACGAGATAGAGGTGTACGTAGATGATGTTATCATCAAGTCCAAAAAAGCCACTAATCACATGGAATATTTGAGAAAGTGTTTCAATAGATTGCGAAGGTACAACCTGAAACTGTATCCCGCAAAATGTCCATTTGGGGTTCCTGCCGGAAAACTACTTGGGTTTATTGTGAGTCATCGAGGAATAGAATTGGATCCATCAAAGGTCAAAGCTATTCAAGAATTGCCACCACCAAAGAACAAGAAGGATGATGAGTTTCTTGGGGAGACTCAACTACAACAGCTAGTTCATAACACAATCTACAGTTATCTGTGAGCCAATCATTAAGATGTTGAAGAAGGACGACACTACCAAATAGACTGATGACTGCCAAAAGGCCTTCGACAGAATCAAGGAATACCCGTCAACACCACCGGTCTTGGCCCCACCCGAGCCAGGTAGAACTCTATTACTCTACCTTGCAGTATTGGATGGAGCTTTCGATTACGTTCTGGGGCAGCATGATGAAACGGGGAGGAAGGAGCAGGCCATATATTATCTCAGCAAGAAGTTCATCCCGTACGAGGCCCGGTATTCTCTATTAGAACGCACCTGTTAGGCTTTGACTTGGGTAGCTCAGAAGCTGAGGCACTACTTCTGTGCCTATACTACATATCTCATATCAAGGATGGATCCTTTAAAGTACATCTTCCAGAAGCCCATGCCCACTGGAAAGCTAGCCAAGTGGCAAATCTTATTAAGTGAATTTGACATTGTCTACGTAACTCAGAAGGCAATCAAGGGACAAGCACTAGCAGATCACTTTGCTGAAAATCCCGTGGATGGAGAATACGAACCCCTGAAAATGTATTTTCTTGACGAAAAGGTATCATTCATAGGAGAAGATATTGCAGAATCTTATGACGGTTGGAGAATGTTTTTCTATGGAGTGGCAAATTTCAAAGGAGTTGGCATAGGAGCAGTCCTCGTATCGAAAACCGGTTAGCGTTATCCGGTGTTTACCAAACTTAGATTCCCGTACATCAACAATATGGCCGAATAGAAAGCATGCATCTTAGGGCTCAAGATGGCTATTGACATGAACATTCAAGAATTGCTAGTAGTTGGAGATTCAGACTTGCTTATACATTAGGTACGAGAAGAATGGGCGACCAAGAACTCCAAGATACTCTCATATCTGCATCTCATCCATGATACAACATCCAAACAAAAACTTCATTGATCCCATTCTAGTAAAGATCCATGATCAACCAGGTTATTGTGCCCATGTTTAAGAAGAAGCAGACGGAAAGCCTTGGTTTTATGATATCAAGGAATATTAGGTAAAGGGCGAGAACCCAAAACTTGCAAATCCTACTCAGAAACGCACGCTTTGGAGGTTATCCAACAATTTCTTTCACAACGGAGGAATCCTTTATAGGAGGACTCCTAATTTGGGATTACTAAGGTGTGTCGACACAAAGTAAGCATCCAAGTTACAAGAAGAAATTCACGTTGGGACTTGTGGTCCGCATATGAACAGTTTTGTCTTAGCAAAGAAGATACTCCGAGCTGGTTACTTTTGGATGACTATGGAGACGGACTGCTTCCAGTATGTCCGTAAATGCCATCGCTGGCAGATACATGCAAACATGATAAAGGTGCCTCCAAATGAGCTTAATGCAACAAGCTCACCTGTCCGTTCGCTGCCTGGGAGATGGATGTTATTGGACCAATCGAGCCTGCCGCTTCCAACGGGCACAAGTTTATCCTAGTAGCCATCGACTATTTCACCAAATGGGTCGAAGTAGCATCCTACAAAGCAGTGACTAAGAAAGTCGTGGCCGACTTTGTCCGCGACCACATCATTTGTTGATTCGGTATTCCCAAGTCGATCATTACTGATAATGGTTCCAATCTCAATAGTGACTTGATAAAAGCTATGTGTGAAACCTTCAAGATCCGACACAAGAATTCTACAGCCTATAAGCCTCAGATGAATGGAGCCGTAGAGGCTGCCAATAAGAATATTAAGAAGATACTAAGGAAAATGATAGAGAAACATAAGTAGTGGCAAGAGAAGATATCATTTGCTTTATTGGGGTTTCGCACCACAGTCCGTACATCAACCGGGGAAACCCCCTATATGTTGGTTTATGGTACAGAGGTAGTCATTCCTGCGGAGGTAGAAATTCCTTCCCTAAGGATCATACAGAAAGCTGAGCTTGACGACGCAGAGTGGGTGAAAAGTCGTTATGAGCAATTAGCCCTTATAGATGGAAAGAGAATGAATGTAGTTTGCCATGGTCAGCTTTATCAGAATAGAATGTCCAGAGCCTTCAACAAAAGAGTCAAGTCGAGACAGTTCACACCGGGGCAGCTGGTGTTAAAGAAAGTTTTCCTGCATCAAGATAAAGCCAAAGGGAAGTTCTCTCCCAACTGGAAAGATCCGTACATGGTTCATCGAGTTCTGACAGGAGGAGCCCTCATACTTGCAGAAATGGACGGAGAAGTTTGGCCAAAGCCGATCAATTCAGATGCAGTCAAGCGATACTATATGTCATCTTTATGTTGTCCTATATGATGTAAATTGAACTACGCCTGACCTGATTCCCGTTTAAGAGGGGATACGTAAGCAGCCCTATTGGTTTGGTCACAATTCAATCAAATTTCCATTTCCCCAGCTATTGGAAATTGGGGTAGAATTTTAAGGAGGACCCTCAAAATTCTGAAGTCAATTCCAGCCATTTATCATTAACAGCCATCAGAAGCAACAGCCCAGTAAACTAGGGGCAGAATTTTGAGGAGGACCCTCAAAATTCCGTAGCGAGAGAGGTCGCAATGTCTTGAGCCATGTCACAGTCACTGGTTCATCTAAAACTGTTTCTTAATTATATACTTATATCGTATTTTTACAAAATTATGCATATTTATTACCAAAATTGCCTTGTTTAGCAAATGCTACCCCAATGATACATACAGTATCACCAGATCAAAGTCAAGCGGGTCAAGCAGAGCCAACGGGGATACAAACTAACCTTCCCCCTTTACAAAACTCACGATTTTTCTATGGATGTAGAAACATGGATTGCGAAAGCATCTGACATACTATACACTCATGAGACAAACATTGTTCGGGGATACAACTCTGAGAACTATTGCACTTACCAACATTTGATATCCAGATGCACCAGTGGCATTCCGTATGTCACGATGTCCCCAGCAGTCACAATACCGCAATCTGCTAACAACTAAGAAGGCTCTATCACCATTTGCCCTTTTATTCCTTGTATAAGGCTACCATTCTGCCTTTCGAGACTAAACGTTGTCTCCATCTGCATTTATGGATTGCATAAGGCTACCATTCTGCCTTCCGAGACTAAACACTGTCTCCGTCTACATTTCTATATTACAAGGCTACCATTCTACCTTTCGAGACTAAACATTGTCTCCATCTGCATTTCTGCATTGCATAAGGCTACCATTCTGCCTTCCGAGACTAAACGCTATCTCTATCTACATTTTCTGCATTGCATAAAGCTACCATTCTACCTTCTGAGGTTAAGCTATACCTCCATCTACATTTGCATGGCTGAAAGATCGCTACCTCTACACTTGCATGGCTGAAAGATCGTCGCCTCTACATTTGCATGGCTGAAAGATCGACACCTCTACACTTGCATGGCTGAAAGATCGCCACATCTACATTTGCACGGCTGAAAGATCGCCACCTCTACGTTTGCATGGCTGAAAGATCGCCACCTCTCCACTTGCATGGCTGAAAGATCGCCACCTTACTTACACTTGCATGGATGAAAGATCGCCACCTTATTTACAATTGCATGGCTGAAAGATCGCCACCTATTGCATTTCATGGGCTAAAAGATCACCAAATACTACATCTCATGAGCTGAAAGATCGCCAAATTATCCGAAGGAGTCATTGTTCGGAGGCACCACTTGCATAGCCCGAGAACACCATGTTATGGCCTGAGGATCCCCTTTTAATCTTTTGCATATCATTATTCAAAAGCATCACGATTCGGAGGCATCATCCTCATGGCCCGAGAGCATCATTGCATAGCCTGCGAATCCTTTACTATGCGCTTCATGGCCCTGGACATCATGGTCTGAGGACGTCATCCTAATCGCCCAAAGACAACCTTCATAGTCCGACTGGAATTTGCATCATGTTTAAATTTGTGCACAGTATATGCTTGTATTGCTTATTTGCAGGTAAACCGGCGAGCAACGGCCATCTCGGTGGGAGCGATCCTTCTCCAGTTCCCCTAACCATGTCAACCTTAACCATTCCCCCGTTCCGAATATTGCGTCCGTTCTTAGGAAGTCTCCATCAGCATACTCCGCCGATGGATCCTGAATTACATATGGCTTGATTCCGGTAAGATCAGGGATATGTGGGCAAATCGGAAGCCAGGGTGCGGCCTAATTTCTCAAACCGTTTTGTTCGGTCAAAATTGGCCATCATATCTTTACCCGACAACTCTTTCATCCTTCCCGGGTAAAGAGGGGCAGCTGTTGATACCCAATTTTTCCCTATCTATTTTCTAATATGCAAAATACCTTACAAATATCATATGTATGCATATATAAGTATGTCCAAATATTTTATTACTTTTTCTTAAATTTTAAAGACTTTTAAACCAATTTATTTCCCTATTTTATTCATATAAACAAAAACAAACAATAATAATTTCCAAAAATTATCATTTTGGTGATTCATTTATTGGATTCTCATATTTATGCTAAAATATAGCTAAGATAATTTTTGCATACTTTTACAAATTTATTCAGCAATTTTTAAACTAAATTGCATATAATTGTAATATTATCCTCTTTTAAGATTTAACTACGTTTATATTTATAAAAAGTAAGCCCAACATTTTTAAATTGATAATTAAATTTTAAATCACTTTAATACTTTTAATTTATTTTAAGAAATTAATTTGCTATTTTTATAAAATAAATAAGGGAAAAGTTGCTATTTAAAATCTAGCCCAATTGTGTTTCAATTGTAGCCTGAATTGAACCCCCAATATAAACCCAATTACCCAGCCCAAATCCTAATCATACCCAACCCCCGACCCAATTTAAATAACCCACCCGGATCCCCACCAGACCTCCTTTCCTAATTAAACCCAAAGACCCCCCCCAAACACTTTCATTATTCACACTATGCTGCCCTTGAATCCCCTTCTCTCTCAATCCTCTCTCAAACCCTAGCCGCTGCCCTCAACTACAACCTTAAAGCCTCCAAAATCCATGGCTTCCAAGGTCATCGGAGGCCTATATCCCCCTCTTGTGGCTTCTACGTGTTCGATTATTATGGTTTCAAGGCTAGTTCTTGAAAGAGCTTGGTCTAGACCTTGGTCGATTTCAGTTTATGGTTGTTCTCCGGTTGTCTCTAACCATTTTTCGGCCAGCCATGGCTACTCGAGTCTGACTCTTGACTCTCCTGCTTAGATCGATGGTTTTCAAAACCTTTCTCACCACTTGAGGTTCTTCTGAAACCCTAACCTTTAAGGTTCTGTCGATTTCTTTTAGATCTGTGTCTGTTTTGAACTTTTAAGCATTTTCTCAAAGTTTCTTTAACTTGTTTCCAAAACGACTCCTTATTTTTCTGGTTAGGGTTTTCCCTTTAAGCTATTTCAAGAAATCTCTTCTCTGATTTTAACGTATTTATGATTTTTGCTATGTTTTGCTTGTATTGTTCTTCTATCTAAGTTAGCATGTTGAAAACCTAATTTCCTTTAGGTCTCATTTGAGTTTTGAAGCTGTTTTGCCAGATGAGTGCCTGTTTGGTTAAGTTCTTATTTGATTTATCTGTTTATCATCTTTTAAACTCAACTATTGCTAAAAACCCTAGGTCTTCTTGGCCTAGAACTGTTTGTTTGAGTATGCACTTCATTCGATTAAAGTTCTTGTTTCAGACATTCTTTTCTTTACGTGATCTATCTGATTTTACTATCTTTCAACTTGACGATGGTTGAAATCCTAACTTTCCAAAGAGGGTTTCCTCACTTGTTACTATGAGACATTTACTTGTTTTGACTTTCTTCTTCACTTTGGCTATATGCGTGAGCCATGAATATCTATTGAATCCTATGTTTATTGCTACTACTATTGTATGTTGTTTCTTTTGCTAATGGGTTTGGTCTCACATGTATGATGTCTTGTTCACTCTATTTATATGCTGAAGTTTCTTCCTTGATTGATCTTCATCTTGTGACTGATTTCTAAAGTTTCCCTTTTATGAACCCTGCTTTCACTTGCCCGTTCAAATTGATTGATTCTTTTCCCTTTACTACAATATTTACCTTGCCGAATCTATTTCCAAAATAAGCATATTTCTGTACTTAGACTCGATTGCTTATTTAATGTTTTACTACTCCTTTTATATCAATAATCAGTCTATCTCTAAATTGATTTCTTTCCTTATTTAAATCTGTTATTACCCGTTAAACAGTGATTCCTTAATTAAAGGGAATCACTTGGGTAATTGATTCTGACTGGAGATTATTTCTATAGTTGTGTTAAGACTTTGCTTATTACCTTATTTCTCACCTGTTTTCAAAACTATAAATACCCTGCATCCTTTCTCTTTCAAACACGAACACTTTTAGTTCTGAACTCACACTTACATTCAAAACACTCTCTCTTGCTTTGTTACTGGTACTGTGGCCTTTTTAGCTGGCTAAAATCCAAAGCTATATTTCGAAGTCTTGCTACTTTTCTTTACTGCACTTTGATTCTTTGACTAGTATGTTCTAATTAAGTTTTCAGCATCAACCACAACATGGTTACTTAATGATTCTTGCATTCTTGTCTGCCTACTGCTTATATTTAATTCAGTACCCTTATTTTGCATGCTGTAATTTCTTTCTCCTATTATAAATCAATTTATTATGAATCCTAAATCCCTACCCCAGTATGTTTGATACCTATGGATTGTTTGGGGCATGACATCATTGAACATTGTTGAGCATGACCCAAACTTGATCCTCCCAGGATCATAACATCTATGTTTCCCTTATATGTTGTATGTCCTGGTTGATTTTGCAAGCACGACAGCATTCCCTATTGTTGTGCATGCCTAGAATCAACTCATGCCTAAGTATATAGGCTCCTTATAATGGATTCCCAAACCCCTGCCCCCTTGGTGTGAAATTATCAACTTGTTTGAAGTGTTAATGGCTGTTTCCCAGCACCTCTTTCCCCCTTCTTTACTTCCTCAGTTGTTAAAGCTCTGTTTTTGCACTTGCACTCTCCTCTTAGACTTAAGTTCTGCCCCCCCCCCTCATGTGAGCCTTACCTTGGGACCCATGAGCTCCCTCTGAACTTGGATACATGAGGGTTGGCATTTCCACACTACACTTGTCCCTATTCTAGTTATGAAACTTGGGTTTAAGCACTGTCTGGGGTCCTATTGAAGCCCTTAGGGAACTCTAACACAGTCAAGGCTGAGAAAGGCTTTGGATCAATGGTATTTTGAGTTGGTTCATCTTATAACTTAGTGAGCAAGTCAAGAATCAGGTTTCCTCTGGTTGTAATTCTTTTCTTTGTATTTTCTGATGTATTTAGTATTCCTGGTTTGTACAAAGTTGTAATAAACATTTGGGGCTGGCTAGTGAAAAACGTTGGGTAACTATGCATGCAAGGGTAGAAAATATGCCTATAGGACTGCTTTAAATTCTGCATATTCAAACTACATTTAGAAATCATGCCTATAGGGTATTTTAATTCTGCATATTCAAACTACATTTAGAAATCATGCCTATAGGGTATTTTAATTCTGCAAACTGCATTTAGAAACCATAGGACTTCTTGTTCAACTTCACATCTAGATAACCTGCCTATAGGATTTCATTCTAAAGTTCTGCATATTTGTCACTGTTTAGATATTTTGTTTTAGGGACCAAGTGGGTATAACCCAGTAACGTGTAGAAATCATGCCTATATGGATTCTTAAATAAGTCTGATCCACTTAATTTACATTCAATGTTAGATATCATGTTCATAGGGATTAAAATCAGTAATAGTAGATACCATCACTTGCAGAATCTGTAACCACTCTGTTTAATTTTGTCCATTCTGAATCTCCTTTTAATAATCTAATTCCCTCACTTAACAAAGTTTAGCATGCATGCCTATAGGATTTCAAACAATTCGTTTCGAGTTTTTTACAGTCTCATCACCTTCTGAACTCAGTAGATATCCTGCTTATATGGGATCATCAATACACACTTGGGCAAGCCTTAGAGTAATAACTGTAAACTGAATCCGCTTTTGTTAAACGCTACAACTAGCAGGCAGGCTTGATTCGGACTTCTTACCTGAGTTATGTAATAAACTAATCTGCTTCAATAACCGGGCTCCCCTCTTCTTTAGTATTTAATCAGACCTAAAAAGTATGTGTAAGTCATGCTAGTTATGTGCTTCTGCTCAAGGAGGTGTATTTGAGCCTTTGCATGTTTACATGTTTCCCCTTATATGCCATATTATATGTTTTGTATGTCGCCTTAGAATTTTTACCTTTGAAACTTCAAATAAGCCTAATATCCCTCCCCTTTAGGATTAGTAGTCCTAAGTGCCTCCGGGACTGATAGGAATTGGACGGGTAATAGTATGCAATAGTGTTCAACACCAATCCGCGCTTTTGTACCTTAAACGGGGTGGGAAAGGGTAAATATGAATATGATGACCACGCGATAATGTCACGTGTAGCCCCTCATTGAGGAGTGATTACCGGACATTGTGTGGGGTGATCCATATTAAATATAAACCTAGGACCCCTTTCTTTTACTTGCAAACTCTTTCTTTTTTAAAATGCTTCTTTCAAATGTTCTTTCTTTTATATGTTGAAATCCCCTGTTATTTGAGCCTTATTTGCCTATATGTTAATTGCACCCCAAATTCACAATAATTGTTTGCCGGGAACTATACTAGTGGATCCTGAAGGGTGCCTAACACCTTCCCCTTAGGATAATTTCAAGCCCTTACCTAATCTCTGGTTATCCAAACAAACTTAGAGTTGAATCTCAATTGGTGTCCTAATACACCTTAATCATTAGGTGGTGACTCTTCAAATGCAAAACCCAGTTCCCAAAAGGAATGAGTTGTCCCTCCAAGTGTCATAAACCCAATTTCGCGAGAAAAAAGGGGCACGATAAACACCCTTTCCCAACCATCCGCTGGGCATTCACATATGAAATCACTCTACTAGGAACATGGTCTAGAGAAACTCGCCACTCAATCCATGGCAACCGAGGCATCGCCAACGTGACGATCTTAATGTGACAATCTAGAACAGCATGATTTGGAGACAACAAGTCCATACCAAAGATCATATCGAAATCAACCATACTATGCAACAAGAGATATGGAGGGTTTACCTATGTTGAAATTAACTTAGAATCACCATTAAAACTTACCTTGGGTGGTGGAGGGACCATTAAGAAGTTAGGTTTTTGAGAGCCTTCCTTTCTAGAGCAAGTTTTTATATTTTGGGGCCGTGGGGGACAAAATAAGGCTAACAAAATGACTCCCCAAGTCTTCCACCGCATCCCAGTAGGTGTGACCGTGGTCCCGACCGCGGTAAATCGCTAGGACACTGCCTCACCACCGCGGTCGCGGTAAAAACGCGGCAGAACCGCGGTGGTTACACACCATTCTGTAAAATAGCATAACTTTTGGTACAGAGCTCTGTTTGGGCTCTACAGTATATCGTTGGAAAGCTATTTCAAAGTCCTACAACTTTTATGCTTTGAGTATTTTCAAATTCCTTACATATTTTCACTATACTCTGCTGAAATATATACCTTCAGCAAACTTAGTCGATTTTGTCAAATCTTATGCACCTCACTTTCCATCTTGATTTTGAAACAACTATTTTCACCCATAATCATCCTGATGGCACTTCACATGTTCAAAATATATCCTTACTATTCCTTTAACTCATTCATACCCAAGCCAAATTTTACGGAGTGTTATATTATCTCCCCTTGGAATCATTTGTCCTCGAATGATGGTCCTGGCTGCAACTACGGCTATCTATGGACATTAAACGGGTGTGATGGAGATATGAGAATATTGAAATATCATGAATACATGTATGTCAAACTGAGTGAGCACGTGATCACTAAATACTAAGCTGAGTAAATACTGAAGGACATGGAGATTATAATATAAGACCTGAATGGAAATGTTGATTACCTTCCACATTTTTCTTTTGCTCTTCAAAGAGATGGGGATATCTGGAATTCATGTCCTCCTCGGCTTCCCATGTAGCCTCTTCAACCTTTTGATTCCTCCAAAGAACTTTTACTGAAGCAATTTGATTAGTTCTGAGCTTGCGAATTTGACGATCAAGAATAGTCACAGGAATTTCTTCGTAAGAAGGCTGTCTTTAACCCCTTTAATCTCGGTAGGAACCACAAGTGACGGGTCTCCCATGAAATTCTTCAACATGGACACATGAAACACTAGGTGTACAGCAGCTAGTTCTTGTGGCAATTCTAACTTATAAGCCACCTGTTCGATCCTTCGCAGGATTCTATATGGACCAATATAGCAGGGACTAAGTTTCCCCTTCTTCCCAAATCTCATAATGCCTTTCATGGGCGATACTTTCAGAAACACCCAATCATCAACTTGGAACTCTAAGTCTCTATGCCGCACATCTGAATAGGACTTTTGGCGACTTTGAGCCGTCTTCAAATGCCTTTGTATCACGTTGACTTTCTCCATAGCCTGATAGACCAAATCGAGTCCTAACAACTATGCTTCTCCGACTTCGAACCAACCAATTGGGGATCTACACCTTCGCCCATACAGAGATTCGTATAATGCTATCTTGATACTATAGTGATAGCTGTTATTACAAGCAAACTCAATGAGACGTAGATGATCGTTCCAATTACCTTTAAAATCAGTAACACACGCCCTCAACATATCCTCAAAAGTCTGAATGGTGTGTTCCACCTGGCCATCTGTTTGAGGATGAAAAGCGGTGATAAGGTTCACCCTTGTGCCCAATCCCTTCTGAAAGGATTTCCAAAATTTTTCTATGAACTGAGCACCACGATCTAAGATAATGGACAAGGGAGTCCCATGCAATCAGACAATTTCTTTGATATACAACTTGGCGTGATCCTCAGCCGAATCTGTAGTCTTTATTGGCAAGAAGTGAGATGACTTGGAAAGTCGGTCTACAATCACCCAAATCGAACCATGCTTCCGGAATAAGCGAGGTAGACCTGTTATAAAGTCCATGTTTATCATCTCCCATTTCCAAATGGGAATTTCTATATTCTGAGTTAAATCGCCAAGTCTCTGGTGTTCGACTTGCACCTGCTGACAATTTGGACACTTAGCCACGAAGTTTGCTATATTCCTTTTTCATATCGTTCCACCAATAAACCTCCTTAAGATCATGATACATCTTTGTGGAATCTGGGTGAATAGAATACCTGGAATTATGGGCTTCTGACGTAATCCGCTCCCTGAGCCCATCTACGTCTGAAACGCATAGTCTGCCTCTGTATCTCAAAGTACCATCATCTCCCCCTTGTTCAAAAGCCATAGTCTTGTGTTTGTGAATTCCTTCTTTCAGCTACAATAAGTAGGGATCACTGAACTATTTTCCATTTACTTCGGCTACTAAGGAGGATTCAGCCCTGTTCTGGAGAACAATGCCACCATCTTCGGAGTCCAAAAGTCAAACTCCTAGATTTGCTAAGCGGTGGACTTCCTTCATCATAGTTCACTTGTCTGCCTCAATGTGAGCTAAGCTGCCCATAGAACGTCTACTAAGAGCATCAGCTACAATATTTGCTTTCCCCGGATGACAGAGGATATCAACATCATAATCTTTAAGTAATTCGAGCCACCTTCTCTGGCATAGATTTAATTCTCTTTGCTTGAAGATGTACTGGAGACTCTTGTGATCTGTAAAAATGTCAACATGTATCCCACACAAATAATGGCGCCAGATCTTATGCGCGAACACCACAACTGCTAATTCAAGGTCATGAGTCGGATAATTCTTCTCGTGAGCCTTGAGTTGTCTCGATGCGTAGGTTATGACTTTACCATGCTGCATTAATACACACCCAAGACCAATCCCTGAAGAATCACAATAATCAACGAACCCTTCGGTTCCTTCCGGTAGTGTCAGGACTGGAGCTGAAGTCAATCTCTTCTTTAACTCCTCAAAACTTTTCTCGCACGCGTCCGACCATTGAAACTTGACTTTCTTATGAGTTAATCTAGTCAAAGGGGACGAGATTGAAGAAAATCCCTCTACAAAATGCCTATAATAGCCTGCTAGACCCAAGAAATTTCTTATATCGGATACTGAGGTGGGTCTAGGCCAATTCTTCAATGTCTCTATTTTCTGAGAGTTCACCTTCACGCCTTCCCCTAAGATGACGTGGCCCAAAAATGCTACTGATTTCAACCAGAATTCACACTTAGTAAATTTTGCATATAGCTTGTGATCCTACAGGGTCTACAACACAATTCTGAGATGTTCGGCATGATCAGTCTCGCTACGGGAATAAATCAAGATGTCATCAATAAACACGATAACAAACAAATCAAGATAAGGCTTGAAGACCCTATTCATAAGGTCCATGAAAACTACTGGTGCATTCGTTAAACCGAATGACATTACCAAAAATTCGAAATGCCCATATCGAGTCCTAAAAGCTGTTTTTGGAATATCAACTTCCTTAACCTTCAACTGATGCTACCTCGATCTGAGGTCAATCTTGGAATAACACTGGGCACCCTGAAGTAGATCAAATAAATCATCTATTCTGGGAAGAGGTTACTTGTTCTTGATGGTGACTTTATTCAACTGACGATAGTCAATGCATATACGCAAAGACCCATCCTTCTTTCAGACAAACAAGACCGGTGCGCCCCAAGGTGAGACACTTGGCCTTATAAATCTCTTATCTAGAAGATCTTTCAACTGGACTTTTAACTCTTTCAACTCTGCTAGAGCCATTCTGTAAGGCGTAATAGATATTAGTTTAGTGTCTGGAAGTAGATCAATTCCAAAATCAATCTCTCTATCGGGAGGGACTCCAGGGAGATCTTCGATAAACACTTCTGGAAACTTATATACAATTGGTACCGATTGGAGAGTGGGGATCTAAGCATCTGCATCCTTAACTCGAACCAGGTGATAGATATATCCCTTGGAGATCATCTTTCTGGCTTTAAGATAGGAAATAAACCTACCCCTAGGTGTTACTAAATCACCATTCCATTCTAAGACCGGTTCACTAGGAAATTCAAAACTTACTATTTTGGTTCTACAACCCATTGTGGCATAACAGGACTCTAACCAATCCATGCCCATGATCACATCAACGTTTACCATCTCCAATTCTACTAAGTCTGCTGCATTAAGATGATGATGCACTCTGACTGGACATCCCCTATAGATACACCTTGCTATAACTAATTATCCAACTGGAGTGGACACTTCAAAGGGTTCACACAACTTTTTTGGTTCTATCCCAAATTTCTTTGCAATATATGGGGTTACATATGATAGGGTGGACCCCTAATCTATAAGAGCATAGACATCAAAAGTGAATATTGTTAGCATACCTGTGACAACATCTCCATGAGCCTCTGTATCCTGACGGTCTGCTAGTGTATACAAGCAGTTTCATCCACCGCCTGCATTATTAGACTTTGCTGCACCGCACCCTTGTTGGTCTTGAGAGTTATGATGGGCTGCTGAATTAGTGGACTAAGCTACATTGACTCCATTGTTCTGCTTTGTCGATGGACAATCCCTCAAGAAATGGCCCTGCTGACCGCACCCGAAGTAACCATTCGTGCCCAAACGACACAACCCTGGGTACCTCTTACCACACGTGTGGCAAATAGGGTAACCAGGGACTCTGTAGCCCACACTAGCCTGTGACTGTGAGTCTGCTGTTCTGAAATTCTGGTTTTTCTTGTTAAACATTGACCTCTGAACCGGTGCACTAGCTGAAGATGGAGCAGGTCCTGATTTTGATTTCTTGAAAAACTGGCGATTGTCTTTTGCTTGAGATCCCCCATGGTTGAAATTTCCTACAGACTTAGCTCTCTTGTTGAATTCTCTCTCCTTCTCTCTTCGTAGCCGCTCTTCTTCCTTTAACCTATCTTAGTTCCCTTGAACAAAGGCAACCATCTTAGTGATGGTCATGTCATTATTCTGAGCACCTATATTAGCATGAGCAAACAAATCCTCTGAAAGCCCCAACACAAACCGTATAACTATGGCCCTCATATCACATACAATTTTCGGAGCATACTTGGCTAGAAAAACAAACTTGAGGTAGTACTCAATCACACTTATATCATTCTGTCTGAGTCTCTCAAACTCCAAAGCCTTAGCTTCCGAGACCTTAATGGGTAGAAAGTGCTCAAGGAACGCATCTGCAAGCTCCTTCCAAGTCGCAGGATCTACATCCTTCCCTCTGGACTCTTCCCATGTTTCATACTAAGTGTTGGCAACATCCTTAAGCTGATACACAACAAGCTCTGCTGCCTCAGTGTCTGTAGCATGCATCACTCGAAATATCTTCTAAACTTCATCAATGAAGTTTTGTGGATCCTCATCCTTTTTAGACCCCGTGAAGAAGGGAGGTTTCATGTTGAGGAATTCCCTAGACCTGGAGCCACCCATCTCATGAACATCACTTGTTCCCTGCCTTTGAGCCTGAGTAGCAACAATATGGGTGAGAAACTGGATAGCTCCCCTGACATCCATGTCTAAAGCACTAGGCACTGAGCCCGGTGCAACCCCTAGGACCGGAGTGTCCTCCTCCTGAGCAACATTAGTTATGGCCCCCTGGCTAGTAGGCGAGGCCCTCCTGGTGTACTTTCTTTTTGGCATTTTTCTGAAATACGCAATTCGCATGGGTTAGAAAGATTCCTGAAAGCATAGCTCTAACTGCACAATCTAGAGTATGAAGGAAATGGAACAATCCTAGATGTCTTGGTGGTCAACTGTATACATGTGTGGCGCCCACACACACATAAAAAAGACCCTACTGAATCCCTAGGACTATTGAACCTAGGGCTCTGATACAAAGCTTTGTCACGCCCCGAACCATGGTCTATGCGTAACACGGCACTCGGTGCCTGATTGCATGTGATCGAGCGAACAAACTTTATGGCTGGATCAACATGCGGTATAACTATGAGCTAGAGGTAAATATAAAACCTGATAATCTACTAAAGAGTCTGAATAAAATATCATAGATGCGAAAAATACTAAAAGGTCTGCAAGTATAAATAAGTAGCCGACAAGGCTAACACATGAAAGCCTGCTAATATATGACTGACTGGGTTATAGTCTACGAAGCCTCTAAAGAATACTGAGAATGCTAACTGTTTGCCGGGACAAGGTCCCTGGTATACCTTATTAACTGAAATACTATAATGAATAAAACAAAAGAGAGATAAGGCCCCGAAAGACTGGGGCTCACCAATAGCTAATACGAGATGTCCTAGCAAGCAGAATCGTCAACCTGAAAATCGTTACCTGCATCGCGAGATGCAGGCCCCGGGCAAAAGGAACGTCAGTACATTTGAATTGTACAGGTATGTAAAACAGCTTAACAAAAGAAACTGTAAATACTGAAACTGAACTGCTAGCTGATAAACTGATAACTGAACAAGGAAGTAAGGATGTGAATACCCCATCTTCTAAATGATGAACAACCTGTTTAACTGAATATTAAACTGCAGCCTCAGGCCCTATATATATATATATATATATATGTGTGTGTGTGTGTGTGTGTGTGTGTGTGTGTGTGTGTGCACAACTGCGGCCTCGGGCCCAAGTATACATATACATAACTGCGGCCTCAGGCCCAAATACAGGTGTTCAACATTCAAGAATATAAAATCAGGAACTAAGAATCATATTACAATACATGATACTGAAATAATGAGCCATATCGAGTTACATGATACTAGAATAGTGAATAGGATTAGACTGAGATGAGTATTCATAATAAGTTGATTTGTCATAACTGAAACTCTTAGAATATCGAATGATTATGAGACTATGCCATCTAGAGAATAGAAGTTCTACTACTATTCAGGGAACTAAGGCATGGTTACTTTCTGAGAAAACTGGTAAAGGTCATAATGAATGGGACATAGAGAGAATCATAGACATTCCCAACGTAAAGAGTTAGCCTTACATACCTTAACTTCCTACCCTTGAGCGTAATACAACATTTGTCAATCCTTTCAATTTTAATCTATAGCAATACAAGTCAAAGGGATTCCATATTAGTATGGTGCTCATGTTTTGGTTACTTAAGTATTTTATCAAACACTTGGTGAAAATAAAGCTTCATAGTCCTTATTAATGGTGTCTCTACACCCAACAACCCATTCTCTTGTTCCTAGATAAATTCTAAAGTCTCAAATGATTATAATCAATATTATTCCTCATCACCCATAAGGTAACCAACACCCTTAACCAATAATCAACACTCAACACCCCAGCCCTATAATCGTTCATGTTTTTCTATCAAACCCATCAACTCATATCTCATGACTAAGGTTTATAATCATTAAACCAATGCTAGAATCAATTAAAGAGTGAAGACATTACCTTTTTAAAGTTCAAACCCTTTGAATTCGAGTTCTAGGCTTCCTTCTCTCAACAATGATGTCCCAAACGAATATCTAATGATATGGAGGGTTTACCCATGTTGATATTAACTTAGAATCACCATTAAAACTTACCTTGGGGGGTGGAGGGACCTTTAAGAAGTTAGGTTTTTGAGAGCCTTCCTTTCTAGAGCAAGTATTTATGTTTTGGGGCTGTGGGGGATGAAATAAGGCTAACAAAACGACTCCCCAAGTCTTCCACTGCGTCTCAGTAGGCGTGACCGCGGTCTCAACCGTGATAAATCGCTGGGACACTGCCTCACCACCGCGGTCGAGGTAAAAACGCAGCAGGACCGCGGTGGTTACACACTATTCTGTAAAACGGGCATAACTTTTTGCACAGAGCTCCGTTTGGGCTCCATATTATATTGTTGGAAACCCTGCTGGAAGATAGACCTTCTGCGAACTTAGTCGATTTTGTCAAATCTTATGCACCTCACTTTCCATCTTGATTTTGAAAATATTATTTTCACCCATAATCATCCCGATGGGACTTCATATGTTCATAATATATCCTTACTACTCCTTTAACTCATTCATACCTAAGCCGAATTTTACTGAGTGTTACATTATCTCCCCCTTGGAATCATTTTGTCCTTGAATGATGGTCATGGTTGTAACTACGGCTATCTATGGACATTAAACGGGTGTAATGGAGATTTGAGAATACTAAAATATCATGAATACTTGTATGTCAAACTGAACGAGCACGTGATCACTAAATACTAAGCTGAGTAAATACTGAAGGACATGGAGATTATAATATAAGACCTGAATGGAAAGGTTAATTACCTTCCACATTTTTCTTTTGCACTTCAAAGAGATGGGGATATCTGGACTTTATGTCCTCCTCGGCTTCCCATGTAGCCTCTTCAACCTTTTGATTCCTCTAAAGAACTTTTACTGAAGCAATTTCCTTAGTTATGAGCTTGCGGATTTGACGATCAAGAATAGCACTAGAATTTCTTCGTAAGACAGGCTGTCTTTAACCCCTTTAATCTCTGTAGGAACCACAAGTGACGGGTCTCCCATGAAATTCTTCAACATGGACACATGAAACACTGGGTGTACAGTAGCTAGTTCTTGTGGCAATTCTAACTCATAAGCCACATGTCCGATCCTTCGCAGGTTTCTATATGGACCAATATAGCGGGGACTAAGTTTCCCCTTCTTCCCAAATATTGTAACGCCTTTCATGGGTGATACTTTCAGAAACACCCAATCATCAACTTGGAACTCTAAGTCTCTATGCCGCACGTCCGAATAGGACTTTTAGCGACTTTGAGCCGTCTTCAAATGCCTTTGTATCACGTTGACTTTCTCCATAGCCTAATAGACCAAATCGAGTCCTAACAACTATGCTTCTCCACCTTCAAACCAACCAATTGGTGATCTACACCTTCGCCCATACAGAGATTCGTACGGTGCTATCTTGATACTAGAGTGATAGCTGTTATTATAAGCAAACTCAATGAGAGGTAGATGATCATCCCAATTACATTTAAAATCAATAACACATGCCCTCAACATATCCTCAAGAGTCTAAATGGTGTATTCCGCCTGGCCATCTGTTTGAGGATGAAAGGAGGTGCTGAGGTTCACCCTTGTGCCCAATCCCTTCTGAAAGATTTTCCAAAAGTTTGTTGTGAACTGAGCACCACGATCTAAGATAATGGACAAGGGAGTCCCATTCAATCGGACAATTTCTTTGATATACATCTTGGCATAATCCTCAGCCAAATCTGTAGTCTTCACTGGCAAAAAGTGAGTTGACTTGGTAATTCGGTCTACAATCACCCAAATCCAATCATGCTTCCGGAATAAGAGAGGTAGACCTGTTATGAAGTCCATGTTTATTATCTCCCATTTCCAAATGGGAATTTCTATATTCTGAGTTAAACCGCCAGGTCTCTAGTGTTCGACTTGCACCTGCTGACAATTTGGACACTTAGCCACGAAGTCTGCTATATTCTTTTTCATATCGTTCCATCAATAAACCTCCTTAAGATCATGATACATCTTTGTGGAACCTGGGTGAATAAAATACCTAGAATTATGGGCTTCTGACGTAATCCGCTCTCTGATCCCATCTACGTCTGGAATGCATAGTCTGCCTCTGTATCTCAAAGTACCATCATCTCCCCCTTGTTCAAAAGCCACAGTCTTGTGTTTGTGAATTCCTTCTTTTAGCTGCAATAAGTAGGGATCACTGAACTGTTTTCCTTTTACTTCGGCTACTAAGGAGGATTCAACCCTGTTCTGGGGAACAACGCCACCATCTTCGGAATCCAAAAGACAAACTCCTAGATTTGCTAAGCGGTGGACTTACTTTACATAGTTTGCTTGTCTACCTTAACGTGAGCTAAGCTGCCCTACAATATTTGCTTTCCCCGGATGACAGAGGATATCAACATCATAATCTTTAAGTAATTTGAGCCACCTTCTCTGGCGTAGATTTAATTCTCTTTGCTTGAAGATGTACTGGAGACTCTTGTGATCTGTAAAAATGTCAACATGTACCCCATACAAATAATGGCGCCAGATCTTAAGTGCGAACACCACAACTGCTAATTCAAGGTCATGAGTCGGATAATTCTTCTCGTGAGCCTTGAGTTGTCTCGATGCGTAGGCTATGACTTTACCATGCTTCATTAATACACACCCAAGATCAATCCCTGAAATATCACAATAAACAACGAACCCTTTGGTTCCTTCCCGTAGTGTCAGGACTGGAGCTGAAGTCAATCTCTTCTTTAACTCCTCAAAACTTTTCTCACACGCGTCCGACCATTGAAACTTGACTTTCTTCTGAGTTAATATAGTCAAAGGGGACAAGATAGAAGAAAATCCCTCTATGAAATGCCTATAATAGCCTGCTAGACCCAAGAAACTTCTTATATCGGATACTGAGGTAGGTCTAGGCCAATTCTTCACTGTCTCTATTTTCTGAGAGTCCACCTTCACGCCTTCCCCTAAGATGACATGGCCCAAAAACGCTACTGATTTCAACCAGAATTCATACTTAGTAAATTTTGCATATAGCTTGTGATCCTGCAGTGTCTGCAACATAATTCTGAGATGTTCGGCATGGTTAGTCTCGCTACGGGAATAAATCAAGATGTCATCAATAAACACGATAACAAACAAATCAAGATAAGGCTTGAAGACCCTATTCATAAGGTCCATGAAAGCTGCTGGTACATTCGTTAAACCGAATGACATTACCAAAAATTCGAAATGCCCATATCGAGTCCTAAAATCTATTTTTGGAGTATCAACTTTCTTAACCTTCAACTGATGCTATCCCGATCTGAGGTCAATCTTGGAATAACACTGGGCACCCTGAAGTTGATAAAATAAATCATATATTCTGGGAAGAGGGTACTTGTTCTTGATGGTGACTTTATTCAACTGACGATAGTCAATGCATATACGCAAATACCCATCCTTCTTTCAGACAAACAAGACCGGTGCACCCCAAGGTGAGACATTCGGCTTATAAATCTCTTATCTAGAAGATCTTTCAATTGGACTTTTAACTCTTTCAACTCTGCTAGAGCCATTCTGTAAGGCGGAATAGATATCAGCTTAGTGCCTGAAAGTAGATCAATTCCAAAGTCAATCTCTCTATCGGGAGAGATTCCAGGGATATCTTCGGGAAACACTTCGGGAAACTCATTTACAAATGTTACCGACTGGAGAGTGGGAATCTGAGCATCTGCATCCTTAACTCGAACCAGGTGATAGATATATCCCTTGGAGATCATCTTTCTGGCTTTAAGATAGGAAATAAATCTACCCCTAGGTGTTACTACATTACCCTTCCATTCTAAGACTGGTTCACCAGGAAATTCAAAACTTACTATTTTGGTTCTACAACCCTATGTGGCATAACAGGACTCTAACCAATCCATGCTCATGATAACATCGAAGTCTACCATCTCCAATTCTACTAAGTCTGTTGCAGTAAGATGATGATGCACTTTTACTGGACATCCCCTATAGATACACCTTGCTATAATTGATTCTCCAACTGGAGTGGACACTTCAAAGGGTTCACACAACTTTTCTGGTTCTATCCCAAATTTCTTTGCAATATATGGGGTTACATAAGATAGGGTGGACCCCGAATCTATAAGAGCATAGACACAAAAAGTGAATATTGTTAAAATACCTATGACAACATCTCCACGAGCCTTTGTATCCTGATGGTCTGCCAGTGTATACAAGCGGTTTCGTCCACCGCCTGCATTATTAGACTTTGCTGCACCGCACCCTTGTTAGGCTTGAGAGTTATGATGGGCTGCTGAATTAGTAGACTGAGCTATTGCCTCTACTGTTCTGCTTTGCCGATGGACAATCCCTCAAGAAATGGCCCTGCTGACCGCACCCGAAGCAACCATTCGTGCCCAAACGACACAACCTTGGGTGCCTCTTACCACACTTGTTGCAAATAGGGTAACCAAGGACTCTGTAGCCCACACTAGCCCGTGACTGTAAGTCTGCTGTTCTGAAATTCTGATTTTTCTTGTTAAACTTTGACCTCTGAACCGTTGCACTAGCTAAAGATGGAGCAGGTCCTGATTTTGATTTCTTGAAAAACTGGCGATTGCCTCCTGCTTGAGATCCCCCATGGTTGAAATTTCCTGCAAACTTAGCTCTCATGCTGAATTCTCTCTCCTTCTCTCTTTGTAGCCGCTCTTCTTCCTTCAACCTGTATTCATTCCCTTGAACAAAGGCAACCATCTTAGTTATGGTCATGTCAATATTCTGAGCACTTATATTAGCATGAGCAAACAAATCATTTGAAATTCCCAACACAAACCGTCTAACTCTGGCCCTCATATAACGTACAATTTTCGGAGAATACTTGGCTTGAGAGACGAACTTGAGGTAGCACTCATTCACACTTATATCATTCTGTCTGAGTCTCTCAAACTCCAAAGCCTTAGATTCCGAGACATCAATGGGTAGAAAGTGCTCAAGGAACGCATCTGCAAACTCCTTCCAAGTCATAGGATCTGCATCCTCCCCTCGGGACTCTTCCTATGTTTCATACCAAGTGTTGGCAACATCCTTAAGTTGATACGCAGCAAGCTCTACTGCCTTAGTGTCTGTAACATGCATCACTCAAAATATCTTCTAAATCTCATCAATGAAGTTTTGCGGATCCTCATCCTTTTTGGACCCTGTGAAGAAGAGAGGTTTCATGTTGAGGAATTCCCTAGACCTGGAGCTACCCATCTCATGAACATCACTTGTTCCCTGCCTTTGAGCCTGAGTAGCAACAATCTGGATGAGCAACTGGATAGCTCCCCTGACATCTATGTCTGAAGCACTGGGCACTGAGCCTGGTACAACCCCCAGGGTCGGTGTGTCCTCCTCCTGAGTAGCATTAGTTGTGGCCCCCTGGCTAATAGCTGAGGCCCTCCTAGTGTACTTTCTTTTTGCAGGCATTTTTTTAAAATACGCAATTCACACGGTTTAGAAATATTTCTAAAAGCTGAGCACTGCCAACTCCACACTACTAAAAGGTAGGAAGAAAGGGTCGCAATAGCTTTTACCCGATATGAGGGTCGGGATCAATTTCTACAGGGAGCTAGTAATGGAGTCGAGTATCTATCTAGACTAGAGTTGTGTATTTGTTCCTAATGTCACTTCCATACATTTTTGGTTTTTTTTTATTATAAACTACTATTATCAAACTATTAATTGAAACTAGATTATGCTACAAGATAATTGCTAAGTTATATCTAATAGGAAGAAGGACACCAGGGTCATGACATTACCTAGGTGGCTAATTGATGGGTAGATGTTACTAAGGTTCGATTGACATAATTGGGGCTTTTGCAATAACCGTTGCACAATTTTACCCACTCTCACACCTCTCGGTCGAGAGAGTGATTTGCCCAATTGACTCTCTCGAGACCAAATGGGTAGGCAAATTAGCTCAAGCAACTAGGGTTCAAGTTGGGTAATTACTCTCTCGAGGCTTAACCCTTTAATTGAGACTATCAATTCTCTTGAGTCCATCCCAATTCCTTGTTGGGTCAATTTTGGAGACTTGGGCTCTCTTTCTCAAGAAGATCCAAGTCAACTTAGCACAAACCAGTGTTTGCAACCACCAATTCATAGATTAAAACATAAAATTGACCCAAATAACAAACACTCATAGTCAATCTAACAATAGATGGCAACACCCATCAATTACCCACAATAGGGTTGAGCCACAACCCTAGCAAATTGGTTTAGCTACTCATGCTTGAAGGAGAAAATAGAGAAATAGATGAAGAGCAAGGCATATTAATTAAATGATAAATTAAAATACAAGAATCTATCGTTAATTTGAAGCTAAGATGCCAAAAATGGCTACAGATGAAGTTCCCACGAGCGCAGCTAAGTTCTGGATATATCTGATGACCTAAAAATGGTAAAATGTTCTATTTATACTAGGCTGGAAAAACTGAACAAAAAAACCCCTACGGGGGCCGCATAAAATGGAGCGCGGCCGCGCTAAGCTCTTGGACTTCAATTCTAGGCTCTCTGACTTGGGCTCCGCAGATCGCGTAGAATGGACCGCGACCGCGGAGGCAGCTGTTGTGGTCTGCACAACCATGACCGCGGACCGCATTGGCATTTTCCATCTCTCTGAATATCTCTTCCGCGGACCGCACAAAAAGGTAGTGCAGTCGTTGGAACCTTTACCGTGGATCGCGCAATGTTTACTGCGGTCGCGTTGCCTGAAGCCTGGTTTTTGTCATCTCTCTGAATCACCTAGTGCGGCCACATTCGACTTTGTGCGGTCCGCACTAGGCTTGTTTGCCCTCAGTTTACTTTGTCTTTAATACTTAAGCAGGTTTCACTCCTTTTGAGCCAATCTTTGATATTTTGTCACTTTGTCGATCAAACCTGCAATCAAGAACAACTTATGAGCCTTTGACGATTTTGTAATGATTTATAATCAAAGCATAGGCAAGAAGGAGCATGAAACTCGTTAAAATCCCTACTTATCAAAAGCATAGATCTAACTGCATGATCTAGAGTATGAAGGAAATGGAACAATCCTAGATGTCTTGGTGGTCAACTATTTACATGTGTGGCGCCCACACACACATAAAAGAGACCCCACTGACTCCCTAGGACTCTTGAACCTAGGGCTCTGATACAAAGCTTTGTCATGCCCTGAACCATGGTTTAGGCATAACATGGCACTCGGTGCCTGACTGCATGTGATCGAGCGAACCAACTGTATGGCTGGATCAACATGCGGTATAACTATGAGTTAGAGGTAAATATAAAACCTGATAATCTACTAAAGAGTCTGACTGAAATATCATAGATGCGGAAACTACTAAAAGGTCTGCAAGTATAAATAAGTAGCCGACAAGGCTAACACATGAAAGCCTGCTAATATCTGACTGATTGGGTTATAGTCTACGAAGCCTCTAAAGAATACTGAGAATGCTAATTGTTTACCTGGAAAAGGTCCCCAGTATACCTTATTAACTAAAATACTATAATGACTAAAACAAAAGAGAGATAAGGCCCCGAAAGACTGGGGCTCAAAAACACGTCTAGTCGTTCTTTGTCGGAAAACTCTTCGTGTTTCCAGTCAAAGAGGGGCAGCTGTAAGCACGTGATTTTTGACCCTCCCCGAGAATTTTCACATTTTTAGCGTGAATATGTGAAATTGGGTCTAGTATAGCTATTTTAACTATTTTTACTTTATTTCGTTGCAAAAAGAAAAATTTCAAAAAATATATATATAAATTTTAGTTTATGTATCTCTCATAAACTTGAAAAATATAAAAATTGCACTTTATTTTGGTACTTTATATAAATTCGAAAATTACAAAAAATATAATTCTATTAATGTTTTGTAGTCGTTTTAATTTTGGAAAAATACAAAAAAAATATTACTTTTATTTTTGTCTTTATTAAAAAAACGAAAATTACAAAAAAATAGTTTTATTAATATTCTATAGTCATTTTTAACTTTGAAAAATACAAAAATATTACCTCATATTTTATCTTAATATTTAAAAACGAAAATTACAAAAAATAGTTTTATTTTGTAGCTATTTTAAATCTTGAAAAAATATTTAAAAAAAGATATAGTTTTGTTTAAATACTAGTCTTATTTTTGGTAGTTATTTTGCTTACATAGGACTAGTTAAGCAACGTGTTCCTATTTCTCGGGTCCGGGCAAAAGAATAATATTCGGGTTCAAACTACCCGGTTTTAGGCCTAATTTCGGACCTAGCCCATAATAAACCGTGTCCAGGACACATGGGGAACCCCACCACGCGTGGGGGACATAAGTCTCGAACCCCACCACGCGTGGGGCTCATTTTTCTTGACAAGCCCATGCTAAATACACGGAAAAACACAACGAACAGGGATGGGGAATTTTTGAAAGAAGGAGGTACTGTTTCATCATCTTCTTCACGAGAAGAAGAAGGAGGAACCCTAAACCATCCAAAAAACCACCAAAACCAGTGACCCCCGCCCCCAACGCCTAAACCCCAGCTCCCTCCATCCCTTCAGGCACCCCCACGACCAAACCGGACCACCCTCCTCCTCCCAAACACCACCCCGTCCCAACCCAAACCAGTCGCGCCACCCCCCCCCCCCCGACGCCATAACGTGAAACCTCTACTGCCTCACGTCAAAAACCAGCTCAACACCACTCCTCCGCCCAGCTGATCCAAACAGCCCGGCGACCATTCCCCCGGTCACCTTCCCCAGCTCCCTCCATCCCTTCCGGCACCCCCACGACCAAACCGGACCACCCTCCTCCTCCCAAACACCACCCCGTCCCAACCCAAACCAGTCGCGCCACCACCCCCCCGACGCCATAACGTGAAACCTCTACTGCCTCACGTCAAAAACCAGCTCAACACCACTCCTCCGCCCAGCTGATCCAAACAGCCCGGCGACCATTCCCCCGGTCACCTTCCCCAGCTCCCTCTCCGCCATAACCACCAGCCCCATCACCACCGTCCGACACCACCAACAAACACACCCAAACGACACTGACCAAAACCACCATTGACACCCCAAAACCACTTCCAAACCCTACCCAGCTGACCCCTCCCCGTCACTGTCACCCCAGCACCACGACCAACGTCAACAACCCACCCCCCGTCGCAGCCCCAGTCCCGTCGACCTCAACCAAAAACCCAGCAACACCCATCGACCACCCGTCAAGCAGCAGCCATCGCTGCTGCGTCGTCCAACCACCCCTTCGTCAACTGCCCAAACGACCCCTCCAACTGCGGCTTCACGTACACAGGTGTCGCGCCGGAAAAATATAGCAGCAACCAAGCAATCCCTGGTCGTTGACATTGGTGGGTTCGAGCTTTCTATTCGTCGAGGTCCGGTACGTCGAGGTCCGGTACGTCGAGGCGCTGTCCGAGGTTCCGTCGTTGTTCTTCGTTCAGAAAGGTCCGGCTTGAGTTCCGTCGGAATCGTGTTTGTCGCTCTGAGTTTGTCGAGGTGCAAAGGTTAGTAAACCTTGATGTATTAGATAAATAAACTTTACGTTGAATGTTTGAGATGCAATATAAAAATTGGTATGGAAATTTTTTGCCTATGTTTCATTGTCTGCATTTTGGTTCATTTTCATGTTATGTTATTCTTGTTTATTTGATGTCGTTTAATTAAGTTGGACTAGTCGTTCTATGACACACGTTTGACGTTAATCTGTTCGTCCTTTCCTTCGGTTAGGTCATTCGAAAAAAAATAGTATTAGTGCATGCTGTTACTACTACCGAAACACTCATTCACTAAACTCCTTTTATTAAACTTCTAACAAGTCATGAGATTTTAGTTGTAAAGAGGCCGTAAGTTTTAGTATTGTTAAAGACATAAAAATGGCATCCTTTTAAAAAAAAAAAATAATAATAATAATAATAATAATAAAGAATAAAATGAGACGAGCCTCGCCGAATAAAAGGGACAAATTGCGGGGCCCTCACAAAATATATGTATTAAATACTTAGATTCCGGGATGGGCCGTTTATCAAATTTCACGGCCCTCCCCAAAAATAATAATGCGCTAGTTGCTTTAGGCGCGCCTTTAATAATGTTATCTCCCTAAATTCGGGTGCACATTTATGTGACCCAAATCCAAATCTCAACGGAGTCGAAATATGTCTCTAGTCACGGGCGCATTGATTGTGGCGTGGTCCGAGATGCATTTCCATGACGTTGCAAATTCCTTTAAAAAATAAGAATGAGATGAGCCTCGCCGAATAAAAATACAAATTGCGGGGCCCTCAGTAAATACTTGTTTTAAATTACTTAGAATTCAGGAGGGCCGCTTAGTGAATTTCGTGGCCTTCCCAAAATAATAACGCGATAGTCTCTTTAGGCGCGTGTTTAATAATTTACTTTCTTAAGCTCGGGTGTGCATTTCATGCGACCCAAATCCAAATCTCAAAACATCAAATAAAATGCGTTCCGGATTGTGGGTGCATTTCATGTGACGCAGTCCAAAGACGTGTTTTAAGCGATGTTCACATTCTTGTAAAAATAATAATAATAAAGCGGTTAAAAGTCAAAATTTGCACATAAGTTCATACTTGTATAAAATCAGATAATCAAGCCGAATATAACAATTGAGCGACCGTGCTAGAACCACGGAACTTGGGAATGCCTAACACCTTCTCCCGGGTTAACAGAATTCCTTATCCGGATTTCTGGTACGCAGACTATAATATAGAGTCATTATTTTCCTCGATTCGGGATTAAAATTGGTGACTTGGGACACCCTAAATCTCCCAAGTGGCGACTCTGAAATAATTAAACCAATCCCGTTTCGATTGTCCTTTAATTGGAAAAACTCCCCCTGCGCCCCTCGGGTGCGGAAAAAGGAGGTGTGACAGCTCTGGCGACTCTGCTGGGGACTGACCCAGAACCACTGGTTCAGGGTTAAGAATTCGAGCTTAAAATAATTGTTATTATTTGGCTTTATCTATTATCTGATTTTTACATGTTTGAGCCTAATGTGTTAAATGCTGCTTTTACCGCTTTGATATTATTTGAACTGTATATAAACTGTGCCGAAACCCATATCCTTTTTGAGTCTTCTGAATCATGAAGAAGGGTGTACTTCGTATGACTTCTTTTTTGTATAGTGTCAAATCCCAATTTAGAACGAGGTTCGGACAAGTTGCTAAGCCGGTGAAGCTTCTGTATTCCCGGTACGCTGCCCCCCCTCGGCTCGAGTTGTCCGCTCGGGTACACAGTCTAGAACGTATACCCAGGTTATAAACCCAGTATGACAAAACCGCTGCTGGAAATTAAACCCAGAACCACTGGTTCAGGGCTCAGGGATTCAAGCTTAGAATAATTGTTATATTTGGCTTTATTATCCGATATATATTGCATGTTTTGACATAACATACTAAATGTTGTCTTTTACCGCTTTGATATTATCTGAATTGTATATAAACTGTGCCGAAACCCTTCTCTTCTTACCTCCGGGGATGCGCTTACTGGTTGAGACTCCCTATTCTGTTAGTGTCATACCCTGAATAAAAGAGGCTCGGAAAGTTTCTAAGCCGGCTGGCCTTTTGGTTCCCGGAAAGGAGCTCCTTCCTCAGCTCGAGTTGTCCGCTCAGGTACACTGTCTAGAACACCGACCCAGGTTTTTGAACCTAGTATAACAAAGCCACATGCCGGATCCCTAGTAGGAACGTTTATTTGCATCATGTGCATTTGACTTAGGGGACTCAACATAGGGGTTGGGTCCGTCTAGGACAAGCAACCTGAAAATAATAAACAATCTTTCGGCATCCTACGTGATACATGTTGTATTTAGTCAAGGGCGAATGGGTCATTTGGTCATTTCCAGCATGATGTTATTTTAATCAAAGCATGAGGAACATTTGTGGAATCCAAGAAGCCTTGGAATTCCCTATGTCCCCCATGCTTGCTTTTTGGGAAAACACATGGGGAACATTTGTGGAATCCAAGAAGTCTTGGAATTCCCATATGTCCCCCACGCTTCATATGTTGGAAAAAGCGCATGGGGAACATTTGCGAAATCCAAGATGTCTTGGAAATCCTTATGTTTCCCATGCCACATTTTGAAAATAACAATAAATATAAAAAAATAAAAATACATATAAAAACAAGGCATGAAAATTCAAAAGATTTTGTATGTTGTCATCATTTTCCACAAATTAGAAAATCGTGAAAAGATGAGGAAATGGCAGTGTAGAGATATAACTACTTATTTTTAGAAAGAAAAAAAAACAAATGTCCAAGTAGTGTCGAAACTCTGCCGAAATTTTGAGAATATAAAATAAAAAATATATGTCTTATTAGTTTGTTTTATTAAAAAAAAGCATTAATAGAAAAGAAAATTGTATGTCTTGCCATAAAAATGAAAAAAAAAGTCTTGTTTTTAAAATATGTGTTATTTATTTGTTTATGAAAATGACAAAATTAAAATAATCCAAAAATATTTTCTCCATTATTGACTTCTTTAGGAAGTCTTTCTAATTGTTTTCAATAAATAATATAAAAAAAATAAAAATAAAAAAAAACAAATCCGAAAATATTTTGATTCTTTTTCAAAATTGAAAAGAAAATTCAAAATCCAAAAAAAAACATTTTGAGAAGCATTTCTTTTATTAAAAGCAAAATTCCGAAAAAATATTTTCTTCTTCTTCTTTAGAATAAAGAAAAAAAAAGTGCAAATGAAAATTCAAAATATATCTTAGAAGTGTTTCTTGTAAAAAGAAAATCAATCAAAAAATGTTTCCTTTCTTATTTTAAAGTAGTTCTTTTGCCCGAACTACGCGGGTTTGATTCTCACCGGATGTGAGATACGTAGGCAACCCTCATCGGGTCCAACCCCATCTTTTGCTAAAAAGCCAAAAAAACAAATAATAATAATAATAACAAAAAATATATGTCAAATTTTAATTTTGTCATAAAGAAGTCAGGTGACGCTGTTTTATCAAGACATAGCCGAATGTTCCCGAAAGGGACGCCGGAAGGCTGACTTTGCATAAACAGCCACTTTTGGGTCATTTTAAGACTTGGTCCAGTTGACCCCCACAGCCTAAAAACCTTCGTCCCCGAGACGTTGAAAGGCCGTGTTTGCAATATTGAGTTTTCTAATTTGAAAAACGACAAAAGAGTCATAAATAAGTCAGGTGATGCTGTTTTGTCATAAATAGCCCAATGTTCCCGAAAGGGACGCCGGAAGGCTGACTTTGCATAGATAGCCACCTTCGGGTCATGTTTAGAATTTTTGGTCTAAGTTGACCCACACAGCCTTAAAAAAAAAGCTTCGTCCCCGAGACGCTGAAGGGCCGTGTTTGCAACACCAGGTTTTTATTGTAATTAAAAAAAAAAATAGTCGACGGTCAGGTGAATACCGTTTGAATTTTGTCATAATAAGCCGAGCCAGCTTCGGCCGCGTCTTAAACCGTTCTTGCCGAAATAGCCTCAGAGTATCTTTCAGTTGTCGAAAGGCTATTTTCGTAAAAGAATGGACAAGTGGGTAAAGTGTCATAAAATAATCCTCCCCGGCCTCAAAATTCATGTGAAATTCGGAAGGGGCCACATTTGCAAAAATAACCATTTGGTTGCATTTGTCGAACAGAGAAAGGGAGTTAGCCTTTTGTTTTTGAGTTTATAAATCTCTTGATTAAAATATATGGGTTATTTGATTTTCGAGTTTGTAGGTCATCTTCAAGCCTTTGAGACCCAGTTTGTTTTAATATGAAAATTGAAAAAATTGTTTGTTATTGTTTATCTCTTATTGGTCCGAACTACGCAAGGTCTGATTCACGCAGGGACGTGATACGTAGGCAATCTCCATAAGATTCGACCACCACTAAAATAAAAAATAAAAAAAAATATAATAATAAATAAATAAAAGAGAGTGTGGAAGATTTTCAGGGGGCACAATTGTCTAACTGCTTAGGTACATTGTATCTCTGATATATGATTGTCTGTCCAATGCCCTAACACTAACGTGATGGCTTCCCTTTGATGTGTCCATATATAGAAAGTGGTTGGTTGTGGTAACTCCTCCCTGCAAAGCAAAATCAAAGGACAATGGCTCAGAACCGCAGAACCGAGTGGGTCGGTACTGATGACCGACAACAATTGATCGAACGGAACAACGAATTGGTAGAAGAAGTGAAAATGCTGAGACAGCATGTGGCAGACATGTATCAGGCATGGATAACAGGAAAAGCACCACCCCCTCCACCGCCAAGTCTCTTGAACTCGGTCAATTCCCAAGCACCCAACACCATAATGGAAGATCCCCTATACTCTCCATCCCAACCCACTTATGGCAGCCTTCCCAACTACCCGAGTAGCTCCATCACTCCTCAATGCTTCTCCGCTCCCCAACACCACTTCTTTCCCCGCCATACTTCACTTTCCAGGCACCCGGCTCCACAAAATGCCTACCCACCTACACAAGCCTACCAAAAGCCACCTGGGTCAGGTTTTCGGCCCTGTCAACATGCAAGAATGAAGAGGTTGCTGAAACGAGGAAATGCTCTCGCCCCCATCGGGGTATCTTATGCCAGTCTGTTTGAAAGGCTAAGGCATGCTGGTTCGATTGAGCCACTCCCCGCATGTACTATAAATCCGCTTGCAAGGAGCTTTGATCCGGCAGCACGATGCGCCTACCACTCCAATGTCGTAGGGCACAACATTGAGAGCTGTCATAGCTGGAGAAAGGAAGTAGAGAAAATGATCCGAGAAGGGCGGGTTGCGATTAATAACAGTGACATGGAGCACTCGAACCTCCTCGAGAACTTGCCTACGGAGGTTGATGAGGTTGAAGCTGGTAATATTGATGCAAAGCTCAGTGGCTAAAATGCCAATTTTGATAAAGTGGGAGGACGTTTTGTTCCTTGGTCAGCAAGAGAGAAGCTTGTGGTGGCTCATTTTGTTGTCATTTCTGTTGTTCGGATTATTAGGGTTATGAGTCGGATGTTGTCTTGTCTAGTTTGTTTTTAGGATTTTGTTCTGGATTGTTTTGTTTGTTTTGTTATTTAAACCATTTCACCGGTAGTCTAATGCAAAATCCGGTCTTTGATTATTCCCAGTCATCTTTTGTTTAGTCATGTTATCATTTTTGTTCAATACCGATTCTAGTGACATAACATGCGCACACGCTTTGGGCCTAGTCTTTAAAGTTAATCATAAAACCCTGGGAAGGTGATCAAAGCATTTAAAGGAAATAAGAACGGTTTGAGATTATTCAGAGCTCGAGTCATGTGGAACTGGGGCAAGTTAAGCACAAAGAAAACCGTTAAAAGCAAGATTCGCCAAATTGGCATGAGGGTCAGTCATGATAATGAGAGTGTCGCCCAACGGTGCTTAGAAATGACAAAGGAAAAATAAAATGTTTAACATAATTGTCAAGTCCAGCACCATCAGAAGAGACTACAAATTTAAAGTGTGTGGTTTGCACTTGGCATGTTTTGAAGACTGAAATGACGAAGGCATTTTGTTCTGCTACCTAAACACTTTATCCTTCGTTACCTCTTTTGAGCCTTATTTATTTTCCTTTCATACCCCTCATTCGGAATTAGTAGCAACGAATAGAATACGCAAGCGCGGCAGGTAAACAAAAGAAAAAAAGAGAAAAAGAAAGAAAACAACATAAAAAAAGAAGAAGAAAAAAACGACAAAAGAAAGGAGAAATGAGAAAAGAAAAAGGCAAAAGAAAAAGAAAACAAAGATAAGAATGAGTGAAAAGAAAGTCACAAGAAAAAAGAGGAATTGGGAACTACGTTTGACCTGATTCCTCAAAGAGGATACGTAGGCGCTTCACGGCTCGGTCATAGTTTTGAAAAATGAAAAAATCATCAATTAAAATATCCCCAAGCAAGAAACTGGGGCAAAAAGTTTCGTTTGATGTAAATAAATCTAATTCCGAAGGTTGTAACTAATAACCCAAAATTAATGTATTTTTGAGCCTTTTATACCCTTTCTTTCTAGCCTATCCAAAACCCACATTACGGTCCAAGGAAGACCTTCTGATCAGTCTTCAAAAGATGCCAAGTCAGACAAATGTTGTCTTACCGGCGAACATGACGTTCTGTTCCACAGCGGAAAGGACTCTAATCTCCAAAGGAAAGAGTCATGCCGGCAACACTCCAAATCCTCAGCTGGAGAGAGATATAAAACGAGAGAGTCTTATTGGTGAAAACCTTCACAGGCACCATAAGGCGGTGAAAGCTGAGAGAAAACCAAAATGAGAGAGACTTGATAGTGAAAACCCTTCGGGCACTACAAGTCGAATAAGATTGAGAATCAGAGGGGGAATCGCCAATGGAAGATCTTAAAAGATGATTGACGGCAGAGGATAGGCCACATACGCATGTCATGGCCATTAGAGTCGGTATCTGCGTTTGATAGGTTTTTATTTATAGTTTCTTTTGTAAAAGAGTCATCGTTTCCTTTGTCTTTTATTTTGTTTCTGTTATCTTTCTCCTTTCATAAAAAATTTCCCCAATAGAGTCTGTCCGGTCAGAACAAGTATGAAATGACTTCAAAATATGCCATCAGCTTTCCAAGATGAGATCTAACTAGTATATCCGAATGGTATAGTCAGCAAGGAACAAGCGCGAGGTCAGTGTCAAAAAAGATATCCCCAGCAAAGGGAATTGACAAAAGGATTGACGAGCATCAAGAGGGATATCCTTGCCAAAACCAAGGTTATAAACCTCAAAGACAAGGCCCGTGAACAGAGCAAGGAGAGCAGTGAGCATGATTTGGCGAAATCTATACTAGACTAAAAGGTCGGGAAAATGCCAGTTTCCGAGCTATGCCACAAAAGAAGATGGATTATCCCCAGCACATAATATCATCCCCAACAAGTTGTGGAACACAGAGCAAGGAGGGAGAAAGGGAAAACCATCCCAGCAGGAGTATCACAACCAACCACCATGTTTTAAACTAACAATTTTGTTTGATTTGAAACAGGTAAGGGAAATGGCATTGAGGCAGAAACGCATGCCACAAGGGATATCATCAAACTGGGGCAGAAAATTTTCCTTCCATTTAGAAAATTTTCTGGAAGTCAGGTACCCCCAGCTAATAACATTTTACCCCAACAGGTAAGTAAATAATTCCTCAACAGTGTTATCCCTAGCAGTTGCGAGGGGTCCAACACAAGGTTGGAAAGTCGGTATCCTCAGCGGTTAGACTTCAAAGGAGGAAGCTAATAATAATAATAATAATAATAAATAAATAAATAAAAAGAATAATAATAAAAAATGGGGAAGGTAGAAAATGAAAATTCATCCCAATCCCCAGCAAGTATTCGAGGTAAGACATCTTCAAGTCTTAAGGATATTTCGGGTTCATCCGCCCTCAAATAGGATATGTCGGGTTAATCCGCCCTCAAATAGGATCTGTCGGGTTCATCCGCCCTCAAATAGGATATGTTGGGTTCATCCGCCCTCAAATAGGATATGTTGGGTTCATCCTCCCTCAAATAGGATATGTCGGGTTCATCCGCCCTCAAATAGGATCTGTTGGGTTCATCCGCCCTCAAATAGGATATGTCGGGTTAATCTGCCCTCAAATAGGATCTGTTGGGTTCATCCGCCCTCAAATAGGATATGTTGGGTTCATCCACCCTCAAATAGGATATGTTGGGTTCATCCGCCCTCAAATAGGATATGTTGGGTTCATCCGCCCTCAAATAGGATATGTTGGGTTCATCCGCCCTCAAATAGGATATGTTGGGTTCATCCGCCCTCAAATAGGATATGTCGGGTTAATCCGCCCTCAAATAGGATCTGTTGGGTTCATCCGCCCTCAAATAGGATATGTCGGGTTAATCCGCCCTCAAATAGGATCTGTTGGGTTCATCCGCCCTCAAATAGGATATGTCGGGTTCATCCGCCCTCAAATAGGATCTGTTGGGTTCATCCGCCCTCAAATAGGATATGTCGGGTTCATCCGCCCTCAAATAGGATCTGTTGGGTTCATCCGCCCTCAAATAGGATATGTCGGGTTCATCCGCCCTCAAATAGGATCTGTTGGGTTCATCCGCCCTCAAATAGGATATGTCGGGTTAATTCCGCCCTCAAATAGGATCTGTTGGGTTCATCCGCCCTCAAATAGGATATGTCGGGTTCATCCGCCCTCAAATAGGATATGTTGGGTTCATCCGCCCTCAAATAGGATATGTTGGGTTCATCCGCCCTCAAATAGGATATGTGGGGTTCATCCGCCCTCAAATAGGATATGTTGGTTTCAGTCTTTTTTATTTTTAAGTGTTGAAGTTGGGAGCCCGCCCAGATAACAGAGGCATACATTCAGTCTTTTTATTTTAAGTGTTGAAGTTGGGAGCCCGCCCAGATAACAGAGGCATACATTCAGTCTTTACTTTTAAGTGTTGAAGTTGGGAGCCCGCCCAGATAATAGAGGTATACATTCAGTCTTTTATTTTAAGTGTTGAAGTTGGGAGCCCGCCCAGATAATAGAGGCATACATTCAGTCTTTTATTTTAAGTGTTGAAATTGGGAGCCCGCCCAGATAACAGAGGCATACATTCAGTCTTTTATTTCAAGTGTTGAAATTGGGAGCCCGCCCAGATAATAGAGGCATACATTCCACGTCTTTACCCATAGGAGATGCATTTCCTCCTAAGTTTTAGTTTTACCCATAGGAGATGCATTTCCTCCTAGGTTTGTTTCAAGTTTCACCCATAGGAGATGCATTTCCTCCTAAGTTCAGTTTTACCATAGGAGACACACTTCCTAAGTTCAGTTCTACCAATAGGAGACGCACTTCCTAAAGTTTATTGTACCCATAGGAGACGCACTTCCTAAGTTTATTGTACCAATAGGAGACGCACTTCCTAAGTTTATTGTACCCATAGGAGACGCATTTCCTAAGTTTATTGTACCCAAAGGAGACGCACTTCCTCAAAGTTAAGTTTTACCCATAGGAGATGCATTTCCTCCTAAGTTGTTTTTGAAGAAAAAAAAAAGAAAAAAAAAACAAAAATGACCTAGTCTGATGAACCTTCTCCTAGGATAAAAATCTTAGTCTGACGAATTTTTCTCCTAAGATAGAGACCTAGTCTGACGAACCTTCTCCTAGGATCAAAATCTTAGTCTGACGAATTTTTCTCCTAAGATAGAGACCTAGTCTGACGAACCTTCTCCTAGGATCAAAATCTTAGTCTGATGAATCTTTCTCCTAAGATAACCAAAAATGACCTAGTCTGACGAACCTTCTCCTAGGATCCAAATCTTAGTCTGATGAATCTTTCTCCTAAGATAACCAAAAATAAAAAATGACCTAGTCTGATGAACCTTCTCCTAGGATCAAAATCTTAGTCTGATGAATCTTTCTCCTAAGATAACCAAAAAATGACCTAGTCTGACGAACCTTCTCCCAGGATCAAAATCTTAGTCTGATGAATTTTTCTCCTAAGATAGAGACCTAGTCTGACGAACCTTCTCCTAGGATCAAAATCTTAGTCTGATGAACTTTTCTCCTAAGATAGAGACCTAGTCTGATGAACCTTCTCCTAGGATCCAAATCTTAGTCTGATGAATCTTTCTCCTAAGATAACCAAAAACAAAAAATGACCTAGTCTGATGAACTTTCTCCTAGGATCAAAATCTTAGTCTGATGAATCTTTCTCCTAAGATACCAAAAAGAAAAGACCTAGTCTGATGAACCTTCTCCTAGGATCAAAATCTTAGTCTGACGAATTTTTCTCCTAAGATAGAGACCTAGTCTGACGAACCTTCTCCTAGGATCAAAATCTTAGTCCGATGAATCTTTCTCCTAAGATGCTAAAAAAAACATTTTGAAAAAAAGAGTCATTTTCCTAAATCCAGGCGCCCACCTGTATAACGAGAGGAATACATTTCAGACTTTTTCATTACAAGTGTTGAAGTTGGGAGCCCGCCCATAGAACAGAGGAATACATTTCAGTCCTTACATTTCAAGCATTGAAGTTAGGCGCCCACCTGTATAACAAGGGAATACATCCTAATCTAGTGTTTAGTTCACTCTCAGCACTGCATCAGTAGTATCAGTGTGCTACGATTTTGCTAACGACTCACAAACCTTCCCAGTGCAAACTGGGTTAGGAAATTTTATTTGTTTTGTTTGTTTTGATTGTCAGGGGCCTGCCTGTAGAGCAGAAGATTGTTATATGTCAAAGATTGAAGAAGTTAGGGGTCCGCCTGTAGAACAGCGGGATCGTTCAAAGTCAAGCCGTAACCCATTGGAAGGCAGAAGGCTACAACAAAAATCCTCAGCACTCAATCCAAGATAGAAGCAACAAGAAGCTCGCCCCAAGAATGCGAGTCAACAGTCTGAGAGGGTCAACAAGAGCTAGTCACAAAAACACAAAAAAAAAAAAAATGAATGAATCCAAAGCACGGAAGTGGAGAACAGATGTGATCTGCTCAAGAACTAGCGCCTACAACTAGCAAGTATCAAGGTTCAAATCCAAAGTCTGTATGAAGCACCATTCAAGACTCAAGACCAAGTTTCAGAAGACTTAAGAGATAGGAATCCTTGTAACTAGTAGCTGATAGGCTTAGGTAGTCTTTTTCAGTTTTCACTTTTGTTGTAATGACAGGACCGCGGACCGGAACCTCAACGGAACGGCACCTCGATCGGCTCTTCACCTCGGTACACTCTACCATCTCTCTCATTCCCGAACTACACGTGGCCTGATTCCTGTATAACCAAGGATATGTAGGCAGCTCAGATACCAGGGCTCGGTCACATTCCCTCCCTTTCCTTAAGTGTAGTCCGTCCAAGTAATGGTCGGGTCAAAAACACGTCTAGTCGTTCTTTGTCGGAAAACTCTTCGTGTTTCCAGTCAAAGAGGGGCAGCTGTAAGCACGTGATTTTTGACCCTCCCCGAGAATTTTCACATTTTTAGCGTGAATATGTGAAACTGGGTCTAGTATAGCTATTTTAACTATTTTTACTTTATTTCGTTGCAAAAAGAAAAATTTCAAAAAATATATATATAAATTTTAGTTTATGTATCTCTCATAAACTTGAAAAATATAAAAATTGCACTTTATTTTGGTACTTTATATAAATTCGAAAATTACAAAAAATATAATTCTATTAATGTTTTTTAGTCGTTTTAATTTTGGAAAAATACAAAAAAAAAATATTACTTTTATTTTTGTCTTTATTAAAAAAAACGAAAATTACAAAAAAATAGTTTTATTAATATTCTATAGTCATTTTTAACTTTGAAAAATACAAAAATATTACCTCATATTTTATCTTAATATTTAAAAACGAAAATTACAAAAAATAGTTTTATTTTGTAGCTATTTTAAATCTTGAAAAAATATTTAAAAAAAGATATAGTTTTGTTTAAATACTAGTCTTATTTTTGGTAGTTATTTTGCTTACATAGGACTAGTTAAGCAACGTGTTCCTATTTCTCGGGTCCGGGCAAAAGAATAATATTCGGGTTCAAACTACCTGATTTTAGGCCTAATTTCGGACCTAGCTCATAATAAACCGTGTCCAGGACACATGGGGAACCCCACCACGCGTGGGGGACATAAGTCTCGAACCCCACCACGCGTGGGGCTCATTTTTCTTGACAAGCCCATGCTAAATACACGGAAAAACACAACGAACAGGGATGGGGAATTTTTGAAAGAAGGAGGTACTGTTTCATCATCTTCTTCACGAGAAGAAGAAGGAGGAACCCTAAACCATCCAAAAAACCACCAAAACCAGTGACCCCCGCCCCCAACGCCTAAACCCCAGCTCCCTCCATCCCTTCTGGCACCCCCACGACCAAACCGGACCACCCTCCTCCTCCCAAACACCACCCCGTCCCAACCCAAACCAGTCGCGCCACCACCCCCCCCCCCCCCCCGACGCCATAACGTGAAACCTCTACTGCCTCACGTCAAAAACCAGCTCAACACCACTCCTCCGCCCAGCTGATCCAAACAGCCCGGCGACCATTCCCCCGATCACCTTCCCCAGCTCCCTCTCCGCCATAACCATCAGCCCCATCACCACCGTCCGACACCACCAACAAACACACCCAAACGACACTGACCAAAACCACCATTGACACCCCAAAACCACTTCCAAACCCTACCCAGCTGACCCCTCCCCGTCACTGTCACCCCAGCACCACGACCAACGTCAACAACCCACCCCCCGTCGCAGCCCCAGTCCCGTCGACCTCAACCAAAAACCCAGCAACACCCATCGACCACCCGTCAAGCAGCAGCCATCGCTGCTGCGTCGTCCAACCACCCCTTCGTCAACTGCCCAAACGACCCCTCCAACTGCGGCTTCACGTACACAGGTGTCGCGCCGGAAAAATATAGCAGCAACCAAGCAATCCCTGGTCGTTGACATTGGTGGGTTCGAGCTTTCTATTCGTCAAGGTCCGGTACGTCGAGGTCCGGTACGTCGAGGCGCTGTCCGAGGTTCCGTCGTTGTTCTTCGTTCAGAAAGGTCCGGCTTGAGTTCCGTCGGAATCGTGTTTGTCGCTCTGAGTTTGTCAAGGTGCAAAGGTTAGTAAACCTTGATGTATTAGATAAATAAACTTTACGTTGAATGTTTGAGATGCAATATAAAAATTGGTATGGAAATTTTTTGCCTATGTTTCATTGTCTGCATTTTGGTTCATTTTCATGTTATGTTATTCTTGTTTATTTGATGTCGTTTAATTAAGTTGGACTAGTCGTTCTATGACACACGTTTGACGTTAATCTGTTCGTCCTTTCCTTCGGTTAGGTCATTCGAAAAAAATAGTATTAGTGCATGCTGTTACTACTACCGAAACACTCATTCACTAAACTCCTTTTATTAAACTTCTAACAAGTCATGGGATTTTAGTTGTAAAGAGGCCGTAAGTTTTAGTATTGTTAAAGACATAAAAATGGCATCCTTTTAAAAAAATAAAAAAATAATAATAATAATAATAATAAAGAATAAAATGAGACGAGCCTCGCCGAATAAAAGGGACAAATTGCGGGGCCCTCACAAAATATATGTATTAAATACTTAGATTCCGGGATGGGCCGTTTATCAAATTTCACGGCCCTCCCCAAAAATAATAATGCGCTAGTTGCTTTAGGCGCGCCTTTAATAATGTTATCTCCCTAAATTCGGGTGCACATTTATGTGACCCAAATCCAAATCTCAACGGAGTCGAAATATGTCTCTAGTCACGGGCGCATTGATTGTGGCGTGGTCCGAGATGCATTTCCATGACGTTGCAAATTCCTTTAAAAAATAAGAATGAGATGAGCCTCGCCGAATAAAAATACAAATTGCGGGGCCCTCAGTAAATACTTGTTTTAAATTACTTAGAATTCAGGAGGGCCGCTTAGTGAATTTCGTGGCCTTCCCAAAATAATAACGCGATAGTCTCTTTAGGCGCGTGTTTAATAATTTACTTTCTTAAGCTCGGGTGTGCATTTCATGCGACCCAAATCCAAATCTCAAAACATCAAATAAAATGCGTTCCGGATTGTGGGTGCATTTCATGTGACGCAGTCCAAAGACGTGTTTTAAGCGATGTTCACATTCTTGTAAAAATAATAATAATAAAGCGGTTAAAAGTCAAAATTTGCACATAAGTTCATACTTGTATAAAATCAGATAATCAAGCCGAATATAACAATTGAGCGACCGTGCTAGAACCACGGAACTCGGGAATGCCTAACACCTTCTCCCGGGTTAACAGAATTCCTTATCCGGATTTCTGGTACGCAGACTATAATATAGAGTCATTATTTTCCTCGATTCGGGATTAAAATTGGTGACTTAGGACACCCTAAATCTCCCAAGTGGCGACTCTGAAATAATTAAACCAATCCCGCTTCGATTGTCCTTTAATTGGAAAAACTCCCCCTGCGCCCCTCGGGTGCGGAAAAAGGAGGTGTGACAGCAGGCCCCGGGCAAAAGGGACGTCAGTACATTTGAATTGTACTGGTATGTAAAACAGCTGAACAAAAGAAACTATAGATACTAATAAATGAAATGATACCTAATAACTGAACTGAACAAAGGAAGTAAGGATATGAATACTCCCTCTTCTGAATGATGAACAACCTGTTTATCTGAATATTAAACTGCGGCCTCAAGCCCAATATATATATGTGCACAAACTGCGGCCTCGAGCGCAAGTATACGTATACATAACTGCGACCTCAGGTCCAAAATGCATAAAGCATAAACTGCGGCCTTAGGACCAAAGATGCATAAAGCATTAACAGCAGCCTCAGGCCCAAATACAGGTGTTCAACATTAAAGAATATAAAATTAGGAACTGAGAATCATATTACAATACATGATACTGAAATAATGAGCTATACCGAGTTACATGATACTGGAATAGTGAATGGGATTATACTGAGATGAGTATTCATAATAAGTTGATTTGTCATAACTGAAACTCATAGAATATCGAATGATTATGAGACTATGCCATCTAGAGAATAGAAGTTCTACTACTATTCAGGGAACTAAGGCATAGTTACTTTATGAGGGAACTGGTAATGGTCATAATGAATGGGACATAGGGAGAATCATAGACATTCCCAACGTAAAGAGTTAGCCTTACATACCTTAACTTCGTTCCCTTGAGCGTAATACAACGTTTGTCAACCCTTTCAACTTTAATCTGTAGCAATACAAGTCAAAGGGATTCCATATTAGCTATGGTGCTCATGTTTTGGTCACTTAAGCATTTTATCAAATACTTGGTGAAAATAAAGCTTCATAGTCCTTATTAATGGTGTCTCTACACCCAACAACCAATTCTCTTGTTCCTAGATAAATTCTAAAGTCTCAAATGATTATAATCAATATTATTCTTCATCACCCATAAGGTAAACAACACCCTTAACTAATAATCAACACTCAACACCCTAACCCTATAATCGTTAATGCTTTTCTATCAAACACATCAACTCATATCTCATGAACTAGGGTTTATAAATATTTAACCATTGCTAGAATCAATTAGAGAGTGAAGACATTACCTTTTTGAAGTTCAAACCCTTTGAATTCGAGTACTAGGCTTCCTTCTCTCAACAATGATGTCCCAATCAAATATCTAATGATATGGAGGGTTTACCCATATTAATAAGATGTTGGAAAATTGCAATTAACTTTGAATCACCTTTAAAACTTACCTTGGGTGGTGGAGAGACCCTTAAGGAATTAGGTTTTTGAGAGCCTTCCTTTCTATAGCAAGTTTTTATGTTTTGGGGCTGTGGGGGACGAAATAAGGCTAAAAAAACGACTCCCCAAGTCGTCCACCGTGTCCCAGTAGGCGTGATCGCTGTCCCGACCGCGGTAAATCGCTGGTACAGTGCCTCACCACCTCGGTCGCGGTAAAAACGCGGCAGGACCGCGGTGGTTACACACTATTCTGTAAAATAGGCATAACGTTTTACACAGAGCTCCGTTTGGTCTCCACAATATATCGTTGGAAAGCTATTTCAAAGGTCTACAACTTTTATGGTTTGTGTTTTTCCGAATGCCTTACACATTTTCACTAAACCCTGCTGGAATACAGACCTTCTGCAAACATAGTCGATTTTGTCAAATCTTATGCACCTCACTTTCCATCTTGATTTTGAAACAACTATTTTCACCCATAATCATCCCGATGGGACTTCATATGTTCAAAATATATCTTTACTACTCCTTTAACTTATTCATACCTAAGCCAAATTTTACGGGATGTTACACTGATCCCACCATATAATAGTATTTCACCCTTATTCCTCCTTAATATATCACCCTTATTCCTCCTGTTGCGGCGTGCAACTCGATCCCACCATATAATAGCATTTCACCCTTATTCCTCCTCAATATATCACTCGTATTCCTCCTGTTGTGGCGCACAACCAGATCCTACCGTATCAGTATCAATTACTCAATAAATACAAAAGTTTCACAATTTAGCTCAAAACTCCTCACAATATTTAAACCTCAAACCAAAGAAAACGGAAAGCTTGTACATTATGAAACTTTACACAAATAATACTACTCAGGGAAACCAATCCAAAGTATACCATAAAACACCGATAAACCAGCTTAAGCCAATAATATGAGACAATGAAACTACGGGGTAGCTAATACCTTCAACAATGGAAAACAATGTCTGACAAGTAGCAATTAAGCATGGAAATACCAGTAAAACATGTAGCAGTTAAGGCAGGAAAAGGCAATACAAGAAGAACGGGAAATAAACAGGCAAAACAGATAAATTGGCGGTGCATAGGTACTCGTCACCTCACCTATACGCCACTCACATGGATTTTCACATAGCAATTAAGTCAAGGGTTCCTAATCCCTCGAGTCAAAGTTAGACACGTCACTTACCTTGATCTACAGGCCATTCACTGCTCAATTAAAGCTTTTCCTCTAGATTTCACCTCCAAACCACTCGTATGTCATGGCCCAAATTCCACTAAGGGTCGTGATGGCGCCGGACACCGCTGTCAGGCAAGCCAACCAAATACTTAATTAAATTCTCGTTTTAATAATTTTGAAAACTATGATTTTTCCTTCAATTTTACCAGTAAAGGATAATCGTTTCAAATCAAATATGAATGTTAAGAAGTTAATACAAGATACCCCATAATCATCCCAGAACTCGGAGTCACAAGTGCATGAGCATTTACTAGGAAATAAAATAAAATACATTAATTGTCCGGAATACAAAGTGGTCAGAAATGAAAAATATAGTAAAATACTCTGAAGGGGACTCTGTTGGCTGTGGGTCGTCTCGATAAATGCAGCTCACCTAAGTCTCCGTATCAACCATGATGCTATGCCACTAAGTCACTAGCCACATATGAACCTGTGCAACAAAAAATGCACAGCAAGTGTAGTATGAGTACGAAAACAATGTGTACCCAATGAGTATCCCGTCCAATCTTGAAGAAGTAAAGACGAGCGGTAGACTTCGACACTTACTAATGGTTCAATGCTAATATAGTAAAAGTGTGAGAAATTCACGGATTTTATAAAGCAAAATTTAACTCATAAAGCCGGAAAGCATGTAAACAACTTTTCAAATAATAAAGGATTTCCAAATATTTACTTTTCATTATCTTTAACAATTTATCTCTGGCCAGGAAGGGTAATTATCAACACTTAAAATACTCAGGCAAGCAATACAAGCATGTGCATATCACGCCAAGGTCGTATGACCCGATCCAACATAAATGTAAAATGTGCACTGCCGAGGGTCGAACGACACGACCCATAGATGCATCTATTACCCCGCTCGCAAATCATACATGCGACGTGGTCAAATTTAAAAAAACAATCTCCCCACTCGCGAATCATACATGTGACGCAAGTACATATAGAAATACATACTCAAACAACCAATTAAGAATTTATTGGGGAATGTTTATCCAAATAAAAGCCAATTCTCTTTTAGTGATTTAAGAAAATAAAGTTTAATCCTTTTAGAAATTCATTTACCGATTCGATAGGATTTAAGCAATTCAACTAACAACAAGGTTACAGATATTCCAAGTATATCATGCTTTTGGGTCCTAGACTACCCGGACATACATATAATAGTAGTACGCACGGACTCTCGTCACCTCGTGCGTACGTAGCCCCCACAAATAGAAGCACATAACCAATTATTCCACCTATGGGGACAATTCCCTCTTACAAGGTTAGAAAGGAGACTCACCTCGCTCCGAAGTCTATATTCTGATTCAAGAACGCGCTCAAACCTCCAATTCGGAGCCGAACGATATAAAACTATTCAAATGGGGTAAGAACTAGTCAATACATGATCAAAAGTTCATATTTTAATTATTAAACCAATTTCCCAACCCTAAAAGCAAGGATTCCTAAAATTCATCCTCGGGCCCACTTGCCCGGATTCCGAATGTTTTTGAAGAAAGTTGCTACCCATAACCTAAGGATCAAGAATATATGATTTCTATTAAATTCTATAACAAATTTCGTGGGTAAATCTCATTTTTGTCAAAACCCTAGGTTCTCACCTAAACCCTTGATTTTCCCTAATTTTTACATGTTAATCTACTCATAATCTATGTATTTGACTTATGTTTTGTAGAAATTACTTTCCTCTTTGATGATGATGGAACCCCTCCTCAAATGCTCTCAAAAATCGCCTAAGACCAAGTGGGAAATGAGGGAAATGGGCTAAGTCTCGAAATAAAAAGCCATTGCACCAGACGCAAAAGTCGTATTTGCGACCTCCGGCTTGCAATTGCGATGGTCATATTTGCGACAAAGGCACCGCAAATGCGAGACCCAGCTTCCCCCTATCATGGTCGCATTTGCGACATAATCCTCGCAAATGCAAAGAGGACAGCATCGCAAAAGCGATGGCCCCCTCGCAAATGCGATCTCCCCTCAGCAGCCCCAGGTTCACAAATGTGAGCTCCCTCTCGCAAATGCGATGGTCGCATTTGAGACCAAAACACCGCAAATACGGTCATATCAGTACCAATGTTCTCATTTCTTAGCAAATCACTCCGAAGCTATCCCGAATCTTACCCCGAGCCCCCGAGGCTCCAAACCAAACATTCGTAAAAGTCTAGAAACATAACACGGACTTGCTAGAAGCCTCAAATCACATCAAACAACGCTAAAACCATGAATCACACTCTAATTCAAGCTTAATGAACTTTAAGATTTCAAACTTCTACTTCTGATGTTTAAATTCATCAAATCACCTCTGATTGACCTCAAATTTTGCGCACAAGACATATTTGACATTACAGACTTACTCTAACTTCTGGAATCGAAATCCGACCCTAATATCAAAAAGTCCACTTCCGGTCAAACTTCTCAAAAACTTTCAAATTTCTATCTTTATCCAAATGACTCCAAATTGACCCACGGATCTCCGAATTCACTTCCGATTGCGCTCCCAATACCGGAATCACCATGTGGAGATGTTCCCATATCGGAATCCCAAACAGACATCGATAACACTGAAATGCACTTCAACCCAGGCTTATACAATTCTTCCAAAAAATGCTAGCTTCCACAATAGGTGCCGAAACGTTCTCGGGTCTTCCGAAACCCGATCCGGACATACGCCCAAGTCCGAAATCATCATACAAACCTACTGGAACCTTCGAATCCCGATTCTAAGGTCGTTTACTTAAAAATCGAATCTTAGTCAATTCTTTCAACTTAAAGCTTCCGAAATGAGAATTCTCTTTCCAATCGACACTGAACTTCCCGAAATTCAATTCCGACCACGCATACAAGTCATAATACCTGATGTGAAGCTGCTCATAGCCTCAAATTGTTGAATAATGCGCTAAAGCTCAAAACAACCGGTCGGGTCGTTACATTTTCTCCCACTTAAACATACATTCGTCCTCGAACGTGCCGAGAACTGCTATAGAGTTGTCCGAAATCACTACTTAACACCTCGAGCACCTACTCGTGCTACCCCAACTCGGCTGGGCACCTTAGCTTGATAAATCTAAAGATATTCTTTTTTACTTAAGCAAATAAGCCTTAGAGCCCAATTCCAACATCCAGAATTCTCCGCCAGGCCTGTTCCAGCATACGCTCACCGTATCAATAACTACACGCAGCACCAAAACATGACTGCATACCTTAGCTGAATTCACACCTCGCACCACTTTACTCACAGGACCACAATAACATTCTTTGATCAAATTATTCGAAATTTCACGAATCTGATGCTCCCATTGCACCTCATGACATACATAGGTCTTGCTCTAGCTCTTATAATACCGCTGCGACGAAAGACATATGTAGAAATTCATAACCAACAGTTGAATCAACAAATCATTGGGTCTATACTCCTGACAAGAACCATCACCTCATTCTGAACCGAATAATGGTCTTAGCTCCTTAATATACTTCATATAATCAGATTGCACTGATCCTAAATCCAATGATCTCGTCTCACCTAGTACGAACTGCTCAGGCAATAAGCCACCCAAACGTGACCAAAAGTCTTATATGATGCCACAATGTGCCAATGGGTTACCAACTCGAACGCGATACAAAAGGAAAACGAACTCAAAAAAGGAAATCCAATTACCCCGCTCGCGAATTATACAGGTGATGTGGTCAACATAATTAAATAAACACCCCGCTCGCGAATCATACATGCGACGTGGGCACACAGCTAATATGTGTTTTCCTCATAAAGATAAGAAAAAAACACATAAAAACAGATATAGAAATTTGTACTCAACTTCACACTATTGCGGCACGCAACCCAATCCAAACAACATACCCATGGCGGCGTGCCACCCGATCCACCCATAAAATTCACATAAGGAGATACACACCGAGCTAGATTGCTCATTACAACAAAATACCAAATGTCAGTCACAAGCATGCTAAGTGCATAATACCATCCCTAAGGAGACATATAGAGCTATAAGCTACAAACTCAAGCACAACTGACGTGCGATATACGATCTGAATCTCAAGAGCCATTCTGCTCATATAACATCATCTCTGCACGGAACCTCAACACATAAGAAATTCACCAAGTCGTCTCGCTACTCATACGTCGCAATATATCATTACATGAAATAGTTGACGATGAAATAGTACCCTGACTACTCTTCCATAAGGAGCGCATCGCTGAAATGAACACATCTGGCCTGATATAGAGCCCATATTCATATTTACATCCATCCACTGACCTCAATCTGATTCTGATCACACTGAACTAAGCTAATAACTTTTCAAAGGTCCATAATCACCCTTCTTTTCTCATAACACACAAGAACTACCATTATAACCAGAGTAATCCTCCGTAGTCCACAACCCAATAAACCGAGTGCCCTCCAGGCATAAATTCTCAATTTAACGACATCACCACAATCTTCATACTTGGTTTAGCTCTTCAATCAATCAAGTGACTACATGCCACACTTATACAACCTTCCCGTGGGGCACGCTCCCACCACCTTTCGTAACAGATAATAGGTCCGTGCATCCAAACCACCAGCCGCACTAACGCTGAAAAGCGATCAAGAATCCTTAACCAGGGTGCAAAGCCTTTTTTCACACAATACCGATCTCAGGTGACAATGAAGAAAATACCAACTTACTTTAAACATTGAAACTCCTTTCCTGCTCATTCGAGCTTGTGACATCCTTATCAACACCGAACTGCAACCTTGACCCTCACTTCAAATTCCATACCACTCACTGCACCCAACATGCCAATATACGATAGAACACGATTTTCATCATAACCCCGAAACCACTAATAGATTAATACTACTTCATATAAAAACTTTTCACTTAACTCATTTCAGGAGAACCATCGCAACACGCAGGTGAATTCTCATAATCGTAGAATATGCAATCTTCAAGTAGTGGTCTAAGCCACCATAGCCCTTCCGGGATCCACCTACACATAACAGGCCATAACACTAGAATAATTCCGAATAAAATCAATTACAACGGCCGAAAAGCCTCATACGTACCGTCACAAATCAGTTGCATAACTTGATCACGCTGTAAGAACTAATCATTACCACCAATATGCCAATTCAAATATGGCTAACCAATCTATCTTCTTCCAATTTATCCTTAATTGCCTTAGAAAAAATAATAATTCCATTCAACACATAACACACTCCATCTGCACTCATCCTGAGCGACCTTGAATCACAAGACCATGTTGTCTCCAATCCCACGAACCATTTCATACCTCCCTTGTACGCACATTCGCATCCTCAACCGGCATGCCCATTCTGATAATCCCTTTACGAATCCGAAGTCTTTTCTCATTTTCCTCCCAAATGCTACACTGCAAGTCAAAACATCATAAAATATTCTGGGCCTCTTCTCATAAGTTGCTACAAAAGCTTGATTCTTAATCGTACCTATAGGCTCGAAATCATTAGGCACCATACTTTAATCTTTGAATCCACTAGGACCGTTGTTGAGAGCCACCCGCTCTGACTTGGCCCCGAATATAATCAACTCCATGAATCATCTAGAACATGAATACCCAACTCGACAAAAGACCCGGCAGAATCACTTCCCTTGAAACCCGCATCTATACCAGGCATAAATCCTGAATCCTTCCCCAAGTCTGAACATGGGTCAATAAGGCCAACCATGGCACACCTTTAACACTTCCTTTGCTCAAATTACCACTTATACTCTCTTCCCTTAGCTGAAATAACCCACTAATATGCTAATAACCAGAAATCTCACAAATAGACGACCATGTAATCTAACCGTATGCGGTGGGACTCTCCCACTTAGCTTGAAGCCACTATTACACAACTCTGGAACCCACCAAGATCCAATCTCTCTTATTGACATGACTTTGCGCAATCAAACCGCCTTTCCTTGAAATCCTTCTGTTAGCACTTCATGAACACTTTGAATCCCCATCAATAACCCCATACTTGACCTATTACCGAATGGCCAGTAAAATCCTTCGCAGAAGCTTCGCCAACTACGCGACTGCTAACCTGCTCACAGGGGATAACCCACTTGTGGAAATTACCCACTACGACATCAATAACTCATCCTGAGCCCATGCTTATTCACCAGCTGCATAAGTCTATTCACTTCTCGTGGACATCTATTAAATGTGCGACAATATCCTTCCATCCCAAGTTATGTTACACCCTTATTCATATCAAGCAACTCCCTTCTGTCATATCCAACTCCCCATCGCATATAGCCAATACTTCAAATTAAATTAGTATACCTAATCACTGCCCACTAACATTCCCAAATCATTCTGAACTTTTCTCAAGGGTGCATAGTCATCCTACCACAAAGCCCATATGCAACTCCGCCACTCTCCCACTTTGGTGGAACTCACCCTTTTGATCGACTACTCGACCTTTGTTTATTATACTGGCCTTCTAGAAATTTTAACCACCACCTAACACTCCCCACATGTCCTTCCTCATCATTTGCTGCTCAGTTGTTGCCTTAAATAGAATCTATCTTCGTAGCACTTAAACCCATAAATAGCTACTGACTTTAAACCTTTCCTAAGATCATCTTTCTCGAGCCGTCAACATTAGAAATGCCGATTCAATACTGAACCACCGCACCCCGTGATATCTAACAGTTATTTCTCCAATATTATTTCACAATATCTTATCCCAAAGGCGAATTGCAGAAGACCCTAACACCGGCGAACTTAACACATACAATCGAGGACGACGACACTACACCGCAGATAAAAATTCCACCACGCTCGAAGATACCAAGTCTCATTACTCCATCACCCCAAATCCGGACATTCATAGGCCAATTGCTTTTTCTCTGTCGGAAATGAAATATTAGATCTCTGAATCGTGCACCGAGTGGACTTCCTTTCAAATCACTCACCACCCCAACACATAGGTAAGTATCCTATCATCAAGTCAATATTGTGCGATAACCAATCGTGAGCATCATAGCAACCTGTGCATAGCCTCCAAGCTCTTAGAAGCACAACTACCGAGCTAAAACAATAGAAAAAATCCTTCCACAAGGCGACGACAATAGCCCAACAAACTATACTAGGAGAAACATCCCACGCCATATCTGTAGTACCATTACAATTCTTCAATTCTCGATTTATAATAAGCGGTTCGCATCGCGTAAGATTGAATAGGAATGAAATAAAGGCATAAGTCTCAAGGAATTAAACCGCACGATGAGGAATCAAGAAGGGAAATGCTCCTAACAGCCCTATAGCCTCTCGAAGATAAGTACAAACATCTTTGTACCGATCCGCAAGACTCTACTAGACTCGCTCATGACTCGTGAGACCTTAGGGAACCTAGTGCTCTGATACCATGTTGTCACGACCCAAATTCCACTAGGGGTCGTGATGGCGCCGGACACCGCTGTCAGGCAAGCCAACCAAATACTTAATTAAATTCTCGTTTTAATAATTTTGAAAACTATGATTTTTCCTTCAATTTTACCAGTAAAAGATAATCGTTTCAAATAAAATATGAATGTTAAGAAGTTAATACAAGATACCCCATAATCATCCCAGAACCCGGTGTCACAAGTGTATGAGCATTTACTAGGGAATGAAATAAAATACAGTAACTGTCCGGAATACAAAAAAGACAGAAATGAAAAACATAGTAAAATACTCTGAAGGGGACTCTATTGGTTGCGGGTCATCTCGATAAATGCAGCTCACCTAAGTCTCTGTATCAACCATGCCGCTATGCCACTAAGCCACTAGCCACATATGAACCTGTGCAACAAAAATGCACAGCAACTGTAGTATGAGTACGAAAACAACGTGTATCCATTGAGTATCCCGTCTAATCTCGAAGAAGTAGAGACGAGCGGTCGACTTCGATACTTACTAATGGTCCAATGATAATATAGTAAAAGTGTGAGAAATTCATGGATTTCATAAAGCAAAATTTAACTCATAAAGTCAGAAAGCAGGTAAACAACTTCTCAAATAATAAAGGATTTCCAAAGATTTACCTTTCATTATCTTTATCAATTTATCTCTGGCCAGGAAGGGTAATTATCAACACTTAAAAATCTCAGGCAAGTAATACAATCATGCGCATATCATGCCGAGGTCGTACGGCCCGATCCAACATAAATGTAAAATGTGCACTACTGAGGGTCGAACGACGCAAACCATAGATGCATCTATTACCCCGCTCGTGAATCATACATGCGACGCAGTTACACATAGAAATACATACTCAAACAGCCAATTAAGAATTTATCGGGGAACGTTTATCCAAATAAAAGTCAATTCTCTTTTAGTGATTTAAGAAAATGAAGTTTAATCCTTTTAGAAAGTCATTTACCAATTCGATAGGACTTACATATAATAGTAGTATGCACGGACTCTCGTCACCTCGTGCGTACGTAGCCCCCACAAATAGAAGCACATAACCAATTATTCCACCTATGGGGACAATTCCCTCTTACAAGGTTAGAAAGGAGACTCACCTCGCTCCGAAGTCTATATTCCGATTCAAGAACGCGCTCAAACCTCCAATTCGGAGCCGAACGATCCAAAACTATTCAAATGGGGTAAGGACTAGTCAATACATGATCAAAAGTTCATATTTTAATTATTAAACCAATTTCCCAACCCTAAAAGCAAGGATTCCTAAAATTCATCCCCGGGCCCACTTGCCCGGATTCCAAATGTTTTTGAAGAAAGTTGTTACCCATAACCTAAGGATCAAGAATATATGATTTCTATTAAATTCTATAACAAATTTCGTGGGTAAATCTCATTTTTGTCCAAACCCTAGGTTCTCACCTAAACCCTTGATTTTCCCTAATTTTTACATGTTAATCTACCCATAATCTATGTATTTGACTTATGTTTTGTAGAAATTACTTTCCTCTTTGATGATGATGGAACCCCTCCTCAAATGTTCTCAAAAATCGCCTAAGACCAAGTGGGAAATGAGGGAAATGGGCTAAGTCTCGAAATAAAAAGTCATTGCACCAGACGCAAAAGTCGTATTTGCGACCTCCGGCTCGCAATTGCGATGGTCATATTTGCGACAAAGGCACCGCAAATGCGAGGCCCAGCTTCCCCCTATCATGGTCGCATTTGCGACATAATCCTCGCAAATGCGAAGAGGACAGCATCGCAAAAGCGATGGCCCCCTCGCAAATGCGATCTCCCCTCAGCAGCCCCAGGTTCACAAATGTGAGCTCCCTCTCGCAAATGCGATGGTCGCATTTGAGACCAAAACACCGCAAATACGGTCATATCAGTACCAATGGTCCCATTTCTTAGCAAATCACTCTGAAGCTATCCCGAATCTTACCCCGAGCCCCCGAGGCTCCAAACCAAACATCCGTACAAGTCTAGAAACATAACACGGACTTGGTAGAAGCCTCAAATCACATCAAACAATGCCAAAACCATGAATCACACTCCAATTCAAGCTTAATGAGCTTTAAGATTTCAAACTTCTACTTCCGATGTTTAAACTCATCAAATCATGTCTGATTGACCTCAAATTTTGCACAGAAGTCATATTTGACATTACGGACCTACTCTAACTTCCGAAATCGAAATCCGATCCCGATATCAAAATGTCCACTTCCAGTCAAACTTCTCAAAAACCTTCAAATTTCTATCTTTAGCCAAATGACTCCAAAATGACCCATGGACCTCCGAATTCACTTCCGATCGTGCTCCCAACACCAGAATCACCATGCGGAGATGTTCCTAGACTCGAAATCCCAAACGAACATCGATAACACTGAAATGCACTTCAACCCAGAATTATAAAATTCTTCCAAAAAATGCTAGCTTCCACAATAGCTGCCGAAACATTTCCGGATCTTTCGAAACCCGATCCGGACATACGCCCAAGTCCAAAATCATCATACGAACCTACTGGAACCTTCGAATCCTGATTCCGAGGTCGTTTACTCAAAAATCCAATCTTAGTCAATTCTTTCAACTTAAAGCTTCCGAAATGAGATTCTCTTTCCAATCGACTCTGAACTTCCCGAAATTCAATTCCGACCACGCGTACAAGTCATAATACCTTAAGTAAAGCTGCTCATGGCCTCAAACTGCTGAACAACGCGCTAGAGCTCAAAACGACCGGTCGGGTCATTACATCGTATCTAGCCATAATTAACTTAATAACATCAAATATTGCTAATGAAATCAATTTCAATACATAAATTTAGCTTTCCCAACATTTTCCCCATAAAGTCAAAAACCAACCCCGGGCCTGCTTGGTCAAAACTTGAGGTTCGGACCAAAATTCATTCATCTATTCATCCCTGAACCCGAATATGTAATTAGTTCTGGAATCCGACCCCAAAATCGAGGTCTAAATTTCCAATTTGCAAAAACCCTCAATTCTCCCGAAAATCCCTAATTCTACCATGAAAGAACAAGATTTAGGACTAGGAATCTAATGAGTGATGATGGAAATTGAAGGAAACAAGTTAAGGAGTACAAACCTATGATTTGGTGTTGAATTGCCCCTTCAAAAATTGCCCTAGGCCGAGTTCTAGTGAAAGAGATATGAAATTTTGAAGATTTCCCATTTTCAGATCTGTTTTAAAACCACTGGATAGGCCTTCTTCGCGTTCGCGAAGGGCCTGTCGCGATCGCGAGAAGCAGCGGTCAAAGGCCTATGCATTTGCGAGTCTCACTACATGTTCGCGAAAGGCTGCTCCCCCCTCGCCTTCACGTTCACGACCCAATGATCGTGTTCACATAGAAGAACAACTGACCCCTCCCTCAGGTCCCTAAGCCATCGCGTTCGAGTCGAGCTGGCCGCGTTCGCGAATAGTAAGATTACCATTGCTCCGTGTTCGTGACCGAGTCTCTGCATTCGCGATGAGTAAATTCCTCCCCATCCCATCTTACTCTTTGTGTTCGCGTGAGAAGCTTCGTGAATGCGAAGAAGGAAACCAGCAAGTGCTAAAGCTGCAGAAAATCAGATTTTTCTAAGTTCAAAACATCCTGTAGCCTATCCGAAACTCACCCGAGGGTGAGTCTTCAGGGCTTCAAACCAAACATGCACACAAGTCTTAAAACATCATACGAATTTGCTTGTGTGATCAAATTGCCAAAATAACACCTAGAACAACGGATTTAGCGCCAAATCACATGAAATTCTTAAGAACACTTTAAAATTCTTATTTTCACAACCGGGCGTCCGAATCACGTCAAATCAGTTCCGTTTCTCACCAAATTTCACAGATAAGGTAAAAATATTATTTTGGATTTGTAGTGGCTTCAGAACCTTTTAATTTTCAGTCTTTCAATTTTCATCAAAAATTCATATCTCGAGTTATGGACCTCAAAATTCGATTCCGGGCATACGCGCAGGTCCCATATTTTAATACAAACCCACCGGAACTATCAAAATATGAATCCGGATCCGTTTACCTAAAACATTGACCGAAGTTAACTAAATCAACTTTTAAAGGCAAAAATTATTATTTAAATCAACTTTCAACATAAAAGCTTTCCGAAAATACGCTCGGATTGCGCATGCAAATTGAGAAGGGATAAAATGAGGTTTTGAAGGCCTCGGAATACGGAATCGAGTTCTAAAACATAAGATGATCTTTTGGGTCATCACAACTATAATACACCTCGACCAAAAAAACAAGCTTTAAGGTTTACAACTCGTTAGAAAAATACCTAGGTGAAGGTCATAGCCCTAGGCCTTTTACACTGTTTGAAAAATATCCAAAAATAATATTCCCTAGTTTCATATCATTAGAATTGTAATCCCTAGCATAATTTTAGAAGTAAAAACAAAACAATATTTGTGGAAGTGCAATATAGATATTTTACGTGCTTAGTCCAAATATATACTACTTTATCCCATTCATATAGCTCCCTGTGGAATTCGACCCCGACTCTATTGGGTATTACTATTGCATCAACCATTTCATATCCTTGAATAAAGGTGTGACTTGGACGAGATCAATCTACCTGAAAATGATAGGAGATCTACCAAAAGTCACCTGAAAGAACCTAATGTGTGGGAATGCAGCAAGTCCAAAAGCAGTCTTCATAACATGGCTTCAATTTCAAGACAGATTACTCAAAGCTACAAGGCTAAAAAGCTAGGGTATGCAGATAGATACAAGTTGTTAAATGTGCAAACTAACAGAGGAAAGCAAAGGCCATCTAGTTGCTGAATGTGAAGTTAGCAGAAGAGTGTAATGTAAACTAATGGCATAGATACAAATTGATCGGCCATCAATGATGACATGAGACAAATGCAAAGCTGGATAGAATAGAGAGCATGAGGAAAGACAAAGCAAGCAAACATACTGAAGTTGGTATATACAGAGTTCATATAGGCAATATGGATTGAACGGAACAACAGAGTTTTTATGTAGAAAGCGAAAACAAGTGATGTTGTAGGTAGAGAAATAGCCTATACCTGTCATGTTCGTGTTGCTGAGAATCTTAAGATGGCTTTACAGAATTTCAGATTTCCTAGTTAATTGTATAGGATAGTTTCTATTACCGTGGATGTGTTTGTCATATGAACAATAGACTGAGTATAAAGTCTAGCTGGATTTGTAAATATTCTACTTGGTAATTAATGAAAGTTGATAGTTACCAAAAAAAAAAAAAAAAACTTAGCTAAACAGGCTGGTAGTCAGTGTACTCTAATGCAAGCATTAATGACTTCTTCCACGACTCGGACCTTGACATATAAATCACACATAATAGTTTTAGAAGCCAAATATCGCAGTCTACTAAATTTAAAATAAATATGCCACCTAAGGCCATTAAAGCAATTGCTGCACCTAAAAAAATAAATTCCCCAAGTGGACCAAATTATTAAATATATTTATACTATTCAAATGTATAAAATTATTTGGAATTTTTTTGACACTCTATTGAGTGCCATGTTAAACTTGAAATTACTAGGTAATGAAAATTTAAATAATATTATGTTAACCTTAAATATTTTTCTAAACATTACATAAGTTTTTGTAAACGGTAGAAATATACGCAAGATGACTTGAACACTAGTACTATAAATATGCTTAGATAAAAATGTATACAAACTTTATTGTATATATGCAATCCACTTATTAAAATTAGGCTTAGCTAATAATTTTATCAAGGCATTAGTTTGAATGTTAGCATCCTTTTATAGTTGGATTTATAAAGTATATGTATATTTTGTATGTAAGCGTGCATTTGGGAATGATATTCGATATTACAGTATCTTTTGAAAATCATATATCATCCAAATACCAAAATTTTAAAAGTTCATAATGAATACAAAGTCAAATATTTAAATATCAAAAGTTTATAGTAAATGCTAGTGCACCCTTTAAGGCCTTAAATTCAATATGAATAAACCCACAACAAAACAAATTTAACTTAAAATTAAGCAATCATGTTAATTTATTTATTTATTTTTTTACTATTCTTCAGAAAATAGTATTCGTAACCCAAAAGTTCCATAGATCCTTCAGCCCTAAATTCCCCGAATTGCAGCAATTTCTCAGTCAAGAGAAGGAAAGGGCCATGCTCAATGAAGTAGTTGCAAAGCTTACAAGTTCCTGCTGGGAAAAATGTGTTACTGGTACTCTTGGAAGCAAGTTTAGCTTCAGTGAATCTAATTGTTTAACCCACTATGCACAACGCTATATGGAGATGAGCGCGATCATTATGAAACGGTTCCGGGGCATGCACTGAAGAAGAATGAGCCTTATAAAATGGATATAATAATACTTTTGATTCCTTTGCTAAAAAAAAAAGTTAATTTATTTTTTGAAATACCTTTCTTTTACTAGTTGCATGATTTGTGACAGAAGGGTCAATCATGTTAGAAAAATCTGACATTTCTCTTTCCACAAATTCACAATTTCAAATGGGACAAATAATTACTATGATCTAAAAGATTTTAGCAAAACAACGTGTTCACTTGACTAGAGAAATAGAGGCATAAATTATTCCAAATTGGAAACTGAGGATTAAAAAAAAAAAGGAATGATAGGACAAACATGCAATATATTCTGCTTGAACAAGTAAAAGTAAATAAGTTACATAGACTTTTTTGAAGAATGCATATCTATGTGAATGTAACTAATGCCAGTTTAGTGATATTATTTGAAGTAAAAAAATTTATTAGTTATAAATTATTAATTGTAAATGGATTGGCAATTATAAATTATTAATTGTAAATTATTATCGGGTTTTCATACTAAACATATCTAATTAAACTCAAATTTATATTTTGTTCCACTTTGTAAAGGATAAAAGTGTAAATAAAGATAAAATCAACATATCTTCAAACACATTACTTAGTTAGTTACGTGAACATAGTATGTGAAAGATTTTTAATAAATAATTGAGAGTCAAGAACGTGAGCACATGATTTTTGCCCTATGAGAATCACTCCCAAAAAAATTCAAAATAAAATAATTTTTTCTGTTGTTTGCAATTTTGTGAATTTTTATAGTATTTTCCGTCATTATTTGCATGAGTTCGTGCATGTTTGTATGTTTAAATAAATGAAAAATACAAAAAAATAGATTGCATTTGCATTTAGGATTTAATTTTATAATTTTTTTAGTTGAGTAGTAAATTACTTTTTTTACAAAAAATGAAAGAATCAAAAATAACGTATTTTGCATTTTTAAAGTGTTTAATGTCAAATTGTGTGATTATTTTATTTTTTAGTATTTAATTACTTGTGATAAATATTATTTAAAGTAGATTAGTATTTTAAGTCAATTTTGGTTTTATAATTTGAGTTAGGATTTTTGGTTTTAATTTTGAAGACAATTTAGGAAGAAAAAGAATTAATAAGAGAAAAGGAAATCAAATTGGGCCAAACTCAATTTAACCACCAAAGCCCAAATCAAATACACCCAAACCCGCCCTAAATCAGCCCAAAAACCCGTCCCAACCAGTCCGGCCCTATACTGAACAAAACAACGTCATTTGGACTCGCCTCAATCCGAGCCATTAAAGAATTGTTCATCCAACGGTCTAGAACACACTCCGTCGCCCATATCCGACCCCGACCCGTTTTTCAGAGACCGATCCGGTCTCAAAGGAGTCTAAAATGGTATCGTTCCATTTAGTCAGATGATCCAGGCCGTTGATCTCGTTTGATCGAACAGTCTGGATCCAATTCCACCCCTAGTATATATGTGTCCAACCAAACCCGCCTCCTTCAGAACCCCTCAACCCTTTCGTCTCTAACCAAACCCTAGAGATGCCGCCACCATACCCTCACCGCCTCAGGGTGGCGGCGCCGGCTCCGTTCACCCTCATCTTTACACCATAGAACCACCTCGAGCCCCTCTTACCAAATCCATCATTAGTTTCCTTCGAATCTGACCGGAACTCGTCGAATTTTAAATCTAAGTTCGAACCTAAAAGTTCAAAATCAGTTTCCGTTGAGCCTGATGACACGCATCGATCCAAGCCTCTAGTTTTGTGATTAGAAGGTCGACTCACTACAAAACCGATGTTGGTCATTTGTTCTTAATAAAGAACAAATGATTAGAAGAGGTTGCTAACCAGTGGTAGGGACTAGGAAATGCACTAATGAACTAATAAATTATAAGCACAAAGTAGTGAAATGAATTAAAAATCAAAAGGAGACTGACAGTGGTTAGCTTAATGCCTTTTTAGAGTTGGAAAGTAAGATAACATAGGGGGACATTTTCGAAAAAGGAAAACAATACAACTGTAAAGAAAAAGAAGAGCTGGAAAGGGGTAGTTTATGAAGTATATACGGACACACACGGATAGAGTAAAAAAAAGTTGGAGAGCTTAGGAGATTGAAAGGAGAACATTTTGAGAGGATAGAGAGAACACATACAGATACAGACCTTAAGGGAAAAGAGAGGGAACAGGAGGGGAGAAAAAAAATATACAGAAAAATACTAACAGCTGAAGGGGACTGTTTCATTGAACTCTTTTTGGATTTCTTCAGTTTTCTAATTCTGGAAATAGTTTTCTGATCTATTTGGGTTGAAAGTATTTGAGTTTGGTGTTTTTAAAAGCTTGGTTTGAAGTTTGGTCGAGCTTGGTTGATTGTTGCACCTCATTGCTTGGTTTAAAGCTAGTTTTCTTGGTTGTCTCTGCTGCTGATCACTGCGCTTGCTACTGTCTTGCTGCTGTTGTTTTCTTCTTAAACTGCAAGCTCATTTGTCCTTATTCTGATTGCTGTAATCAGGTACATATCCTTGGACTATACTAGACGTGAAGTAAAAATTTGAAGCATGAAATGAAAAATGGAGTTCAAAGTATAGCATCAACTTATCTGTCTATAATTCAATCTTCTGCATTGTATTATGTCTCATTTCCAGATTCACTGAATGACCTAGTTAGTTTCTGATTCTAATGGTTGAATTCTTGCCATTGTATTTAATTTTGGACTGTTGGAAATATGGAAATAACTTAGTTGAAAGCATGTGACGTTTTTTAAAAGTATTATTCAAAGTTTGGGGATATTGTTGCTATGATCTTGATCCATTTCATATGACACTGTTAGGCCAAGGCTTTGAAGTTCATTTTGGATTTATTTTCGTGAACATTTTCAGAAGTTTAGAAGTGTGGTGCATCTTAGCTTTAATTGTAACTTAATTATCTTGGTACTTAAATTTTTTTTTAAAGTAATACCATAGATTCGTCCATTAACCATATATTCACTAATAATGATTAGAAATTGAATTCTTGAATGTGAAACGTGAAGATTCCGAGTTTACCGCATAGTCGTTTTCAGGCTGAAGAGCTAATTTCAAGAACATTTAATATTTCTTTGCCATATTATTTGATTTGCATTTTAGACCTAAATTTTAAGGCTTGGCTTAGAAAAAAGATTTTTTTTAGTTTACTTTCATTGAGGTTCAATTTTCAACTGATTGTAAATTTGAATGGTGTATTTCTAATAGTATCCTGTTCAGCAAATTGCCGCAATAGATTGCTTCAAGACATTAGTAGTTGTAAACTTTCCTAGAGCTGTTGTGGCATCTCATGGTGTATGCTTATTTTATTAATTATGGATTCATTCTTGTAGGTTCCATAACTTCCCTATTTCATAACATGGCCAAATAATAAATCTCGTAGTTTGCTTTAAGGCGCGTTAATTCAGCAGTTATTATGGCTACGAGTACGGTTCCCGTGACGTAGTTGTGATTTGTAACTAATAAAGTTTAGGTGTGCATTTCATGTGACCAGGTTCTAATTTCCAACAAGGTTAAATAGAATGTGTCGTGACTCACGGGTACATTTCATGTAACGTGGCTTACGACGTGTTTTAAATAACTTTGAATTTTTTCCGAAATATTAAAAGCGACTAAAATAATAGTACCCTTTTGCTTTTGTTTTTACTTTTGCTTTTGCTTTAAATTTAACTTTAACTTTAGCTTGAGCTTAAACAAATGTACAGCATGTGCCGATTGTTCTTTTGGAGTATATTTAAGTTTGTTGTCATTTGGTTGAAGCTCATGAATCAAAGTTTGGTTTTTAAATTAACTTTAGGTTCTACTATTTTGAACTCATCATTGGATGTATATTAAATTGAGGTGATAAGAAATTTATCTTCCTTGTTTTCATTTAGCATAGTATTTAGCGCACTGGATTACTTATTTTTAGTATTTAATGTGATAAGTTGTACGGTGTCTTACATGTAAATTAGCAGTTCATAGTTCTTAGCTTATTATTTGCTATTAATTGATTGTGCAGTAGTGAGAAAATTGGAGATCAACTGGTGTGCCATTATTTTATTTTTTTTGCCACAATTCCCTATTATTCTTGTTTGAAGTTCGTGTATCAAGTTTCAGTGACTCAACTTTGTTTTGCTTGGTGATGCTCATTATTGGTTTCTTGGCACACATTTTGTATGGAAATTCGAGGTGTGCCGTGACAAACAAAAGTCTTAAATGCACGACCCTCGTTTAATTAACTTGTTTATTTTTTAGAAATCAAGGCGCGTGATTTAGCGAATTTTCCATGGCACTCGCAAAGTTGCAAATTCGTAATTGCTTTAGGCGCGTTAGTTTAATAGTATTACATTCTTAAATTCGGGTGCGCATTTATGTGACCCAAATACAAATCTCAACGATGTTAAAATATGTCAAAATCACGGGTGCATTTATGTGACGTGGTTCGAGACGTGTTTTAATAACGTTGCAATTTTCTTTATAAAATGAATAAAAGCGGTTTTAGTTAAAATTTGCACATAGGTTTAAACATGTACTAAAATTAGATAATATGCCAATTATAACAGTTGAGCGACCGTGCTAGAACCATGGAACTCGGGAATGCCTAACACCTTCTCCCAGGTTAACAGAATTCCTTACCCGGATTTCTGTGTTCGCAGACTGTAATATAGAGTCAACCTTTTCCTCAACTCGGGATTTGAACCGGTGACTTGGGATACCATAATTATCCCAAGTGGCGACTCTAAATGATTTTAAATAAGTAAATCTCATTTCGATTGTCACTTTAAGTTGGAAAAACTCCCTTATACCCTTACGGGGGTGTAATGAAAAAAGAGGTGTGATAGCTATGGCGACTCTGCTGGGGAACGAACCCAGAATCTCTAGTTCAGGGTTCAGAATTCGAGCTTAGGATAATTGTTATATTTGGTTTTATTTATTATCTGGTCTTATTTACATGTTTGGGCCTAATGTGCTAAATGTTGCTTTTTACCGCTTTGATATTATCTTAACTGTATATAAATTGCTACGAAACCCCTTTCTTCTCTCTCCCGAGGAGTGCACGCTGGTCGTGACTTCTTTTTGTTAGAGTCTTATTCCAAATAGAACGAGGTTCGGACAAGTTGCAAAGCTTGATGATCTTTTGGTTACCCGTACGCAGCCCCCCTCGGCTCGAGTTGTCCACTCGGGTAAGCCAGGTCTAGAATAATAAACCCAGGTTTTAGACTTAGTATAACATAGCCTCATGCCGGATCCCTAGTAGGAACGTTTGTTTGCATCATGTGCATCTTTGACTTTGGAGACTCAACACAGGGGTTGGGTCTGTTTAGGAAAAGTGCACCCGAAACAAAAAGACCATCCTGATGCATCCTACTTGCTATTTGTGCATTTATTTGTCTCAGACTTTCATGCTGACCGACTTATGAATATCAGGAAAAGTTGAGGAAAGAGAAATAGCAGTATGAGGGTTAAAGAGAGTTAATCGCCTATTCTGAATGTCCAAATAGTGTCGAAACTCTGGAAAAAGGGGGGGGGGGGTTTGCTCTCAAAAACAGTTTGTTTTATGAAATGAAAAACGAAAAAAAAAGGACTTGTTTTTCAAAAATAGTTTTGTTTTATCTGTCTGAACTACGCCGGTTTGATTCTTACAAGGTGTGAGATACGTAGGCAACCCTCATCGGGTTCAACTTCCTTTTCGCAAAAATAGCCAAAAGAACAAAATTTTGCTTTTATTTGAAAAATAGTTAGGGTGATGTCATTCTTGTCAGAAATAGCCGAATGTCCTTAAAAAGGGCGCCGGAAGGCCGTTTTTGCAAGAACAGCCACATGTGGTCATTTTTTCAAGGTTTTCACCAATGAGCCAACACAGCCTTAAAATCTTCGTTCTCGAAGTGCTGAAAGGCCGTATTTGCGAAATCAGGTTTTTATTTTTTGAAAAATGTGTGTTAATTTTATTTTGAGTCAAATAAGTCTTAAATTTTGCCTAAACACCCCAATAAACAGGCAGAATGAGCACGAGTCAGAATTTGCCGGTAACAGTTATAAATAAGATCCCTTTGGAGTTGCGTATGTGGTGGGAAGATCTGGGCAAGTCAGAGCAAGATAAGGTCAATCTACATTTGGGGGGTCTCACCGGGTTATTAAAAATCAGACCTAGAGGAGACATCATAAAGGCTTTGGTTACGTTCTGGGACCCGGCCCATAACGTATTTCACTTCTCGGATTTTGAACTCATCCCGACCTTGGAAGAGATAGCAGGTTATATGAAAAGTACTGCAGGTTTGTGGCATAAGTATCTGATCGCTCCAAGGGCCGTTAACTCTCACAAATTCATGGATTTGCTAAAGATAAGCAAGGGAATCCCATATTCTGAGTTGGAAGGGGGTTTTTCCACTCTACGTTTTATATACCAGAAGTACGGGCATGTAGGAGGGTTCAATGATCCAGAAAGCGGGGTTTGTAGTAAAGGGAACCGAACAAAATGGGACGAGCATAGGCGTTTCACTTTCATGGTAGCATTCTTAGGCCTTGTGGTATTTCCCCGAAAAGACGGGAATATCGATTTGCGGGTGGCTGGAGTCATCAAGGTCCTGGCTACCAATGCCAAGAGCACTCTCGCCCCTATGATAGTGTCTGAGATATACCGAGCTCTCACAGCTTGTAAATCTGGGGCAGACTTCTTCGAAGGATGCAATTTGCTATTACAAATGTGGATGATCGAGCACTTGTGCCACCACCCTCAGTATATGAGTTATGGGTCCGTAGAGAAAAGCTGCATTGAAGAATGCAACACAAGGGTTTTAGGGTTCAAGTTACCGGAAGGGTTTGGAGAATGGATAGCCCGCCTTTGCGCCATCACTACGAGACAAATAGAATGGACACTAGGTTGGCTTCCTGTTGAAGAAATTGTGTATATACCTGCCAAAGGTCCTTACTTCCTCCTAATGGGTCTTCAAGGTATTCAGCCTTATGCTCCCTACCGAGTGATGAGACAATTAGGAAGGTGTCAGGTGATACATCCAGATGAAGATCTCAGTATCCACGCGGTTGAGATTAGCTCCGACGGCCAATTTCACGAAGAAACGGTTCGTTCTATTTGGAACGAGTGCCAGTATTTGACGGCAAGCACTCGAATGCGGAACCTATCTAAAGGCGAGGTCTCACCCGCCTACCTTGCCTGGTATAGAAAGAAGAACACTGCAAGGGCCGAATCAGAAAGACTGGCCAAAAAACCGCACAATCAGGAATTCGTCGAGGCATCGCAAGAACCGTGGGCTTGGTTGGCTAAAGAACACGAGTATAGGGCCACAATAGGAAAGCTGGAGAAGCAAGTCAAAGACCTTCAATTCGAGAATGGCTTACAAGCAGCGGCAGATGAGGGTGAAAAGAAAAGGCTAGCCAAAGAAAATGAGGCCCTTCGAGCTCAAATTCAGAAACTGAAAGTAGCAGCAGAAAATCCAGTCCGAAGTAACAGAGATGAAAAGCTCGTAGCTAACCTAAGGCAGAAAGTGAGTAACTATAGTTTCTATTTGAACAAAGCAGAAAGTGAACTGGCCAGGGCTCAAAAACAATTTGCTAAAAATACAGATGAACGGGTATGCCTGGTTAAGCAGTTAAGAGAAATGTACAATGATGAGGTCGCGGGGTTGAAGAAAAGGGTCATCGCCACGGAAAACAAAATGATCAAGCAGGCAAAAGACTTCAAGGTTGAAAGGAAACGCTGTTATACAACATTGGCGCAGTTAGAAATAGACTTGCAACAACTTCAGGAACAAAATTATGCATCCAAGCAAGCTTTGGAGGCCAGGGCCCGGCAGATTGGGCATTTGTTACAAGAAAAGGGCATCATAAGAGAGAGAATTAGAAACATCGTAGACTACATCGTTATAAAGTGCCACATTTGTGAGGATATGACTCGCACTACGTTCTTTGCAGCGGTGATGACCTTTGTTAAACAAATAATGAACAACTTGGACCGACTTCAAAGGGATATTGCACATAGGCCCGCGATGAGAGCGAATGATGTCCCGCGGGCACCAGGAGCATTGATATACTCATGATTTTCCGTTTGAGTCGGTATTTCCTTATCTTTCGGAGTGCGTAAGTCATGTTGAGTTTATATTTTCTTTCTGTTAGTCTGTATGTCTTTAAAGTATGATAGCTTAATTTCGGAGTCTGTATTTTGTCTTTTTCTTCAGAGTCTGTTAGTGTTTTGAAATTTGATGGTATTGAGTCTTTGTGATCAATGCATCTGTTTTATAAAAGCTGAAAATCCCAAAAATGTTTTATTTACTTTCACGCTTATCTGCTAGAACTACGCATGGTCTGATTCATGCGGGGACATACGTAGGAAATCTCTATAGGATTCGACCACCACTAAAAAGAAAAAGGGGAAATGAAAAATAAATAAAGGAGGATGGAATAAAGGAAGCTTAAAAGAAGGGGCACAATTATGAGAGGCCGGAATGACGCACGCAACCGAAGCAAATGCATGATAGAAAATAGTTAAATGCCTAGGTGCATTGCATCCCAACGTGTAATTGCATATGTGTTAAACTCTAAGAACTAAAAAGTTTGTTGTTTTCTAGAGAATTCAAGCAGTTAGTTTATCTAGAGGATACTGGCACATTATCATTACCAAACCAGATCGAAAGGACCAATACCAGAAATCATGTCTATCCCGGATGCCGACACTAGTGTTGAGGTGGAGGAGTTGGATGTCAATAAAATAAAGGAGGAGATGCTCAAACTTAAGCAACAGATGGCCGAAATGTACCAGGCCTGGTCCAAAGGGCAATCACCACCGTCTTACCTAGCCAACCCGGCTTTTACCCCACCATTAGCTCAGTCTCAGGATCATCCCGCCACCGATCCAGGTTTTCCCATTTATCAACACTACCATGGCACTACTTCTCATATGCCACAAGCTCCACTACCAAAATCAATTCCATACCCCCCTCCGCCAGTCACCCCTGTCTTTGTGGCATCTCCATCAGCCGCACTCCATAGATCCTTGAGCGAACCTATGTTCCAAGCTCAGGACAACCAGTATTATCCCCCGGAGCCTACCTTCAAAGCTCCCGAAACCTACCCCTATGATCCACGTTCTGATCTCCCAAGAGAAGCTGAGAGACCAGCCAAAAATTCTGAACATGAGGAGATGTTCAGAAAAATGAAAAGCATAGAACAATCCTTCAGGGATATGAGAGGGCTAGGAGGTCAGGTAAGCTTGGCTTACAAAGACCTGTGTTTATTCCCAAATGTACAACTACCAGCAGGGTTCAAAATGCCCAAATTTGACTTGTACAACGGACACGGTGATCCGGTGGCTCATTTGAGAGGTTTTTGCAGTAAGATGAGGGGAGACGGAGGAAAGGATGAATTGCTAATTGCCTACTTCAGTCAGAGTTTGAGCGGATCAGCATTGGAGTGGTACACCCGCCAAGATCACGGAAGATGGTACACATGGGATGATTTGGCACAAGCATTCGATTGTCACTTTCAGTATAATCTTGAGATCATTCCAGACCGACTATCTTTGACTAAACTAGAGAAGAAGCACAGTGAAAGCTTTAGAGAATATGGTTTCCGGTGGAGGGAGCAAGCAGCAAGGGTAGATCCCCCAATGAAAGAAAGCGAGATGGTTGATTACTTTTTACAGGCTTTGGAGCCAACTTACTTTGGTCATTTGGTGTCCGCAATTGGAATGTCTTTTAATGAGGTTGTAAAAGTGGGAGTCATGGTCGAAGAGGGGCTTAAGTCCAACAAAATCATGAGTTATTCAGCGATCAAGGCAACCACTCAGGCCATTCAAAGCGGCACTGGGGGTGTACTTGGGAAAAAGAAGAAAGAAGATGTCACGACTGTTGAGTCTGTATCCTGGTTCGGATCTAAAGGCCCATCACCCTACTATAACCAACCCCGACCCTACCACCAAAATTACCCCCACGCTCCATATAGCCCTCCACAATATTACTACCCACCGCCAAATCCCCATTTTTCCGTCCATCATGCACAAACATATACCCAAACTCCGGCACACGCGGCTCCACAAAATCCATACCCAGCTCTACAAAACACGTATCCACCCCCAAGAGCCTACACCCCCCCCCCCCCCCCCTCCGGGACTGGTTTCCGACCAAACCAAGCCTTCAAGAATGAGAGGTTACAGAAACAAAAGACTTTCACTCCACTAGGGGAATCATATACCAGTCTTTTCCATAGGTTGAGGTAGTTGGGCATGCCGAATCCAATTGAGCCTAAAATGCCAAATCCCCCTCCTAGAAATCTTGACCACTTGGTGAGTTGTGAGTACTGTTCAGGAGCCCCGGGGCATGATACAGAGAAGTGTTGGAAATTGAAAACAGTTGTGCAAGAGCTTATTGATACTTATCGGATCGAGGTTCAGGCCTTAGAAGCACTAAATATCAATCAGAATCCACTGCCAGCTTACCATAAGACCCATATAATTGAGTTGATACACAAAAGAGGGGATCCCAGGGAGCCCTCGCAGATGGTAATGATGATCCGTTCCAGTGAAACCAGCTCAAAGGAAAAGGTAACTAGTGGAAAATCAATGGTCCAATTGAAAGGGGTAGTCGATAAGCCCGCTGTGGTAGCCGAGAGAGGGTCGTCAAGCATTGTTGCAGTGAAACTAGAGAAAGCTAAAGTGGTAGTGCCACGGGTTGCAAGTAAACCTGTTGTGGTCATGAAGGGTTCTCGCACAGAGCCTGTTATTATAAAACCAGTAACTCAGCTTCCAGTGATCAACAACAAGGTTGTTCCTTGGAATTATGAACGAGTGACAGTGATTTACAAAGGGAAAGAAATCAAAGAAAAAGTTTGTGAATCACAAGGTTTGACTCGCTCAGGAAGGTGTTTTACTCCCGAAGAGTTAAGAAGAGCTAAAGATAATCCAACGCTGGTAAAGAAAGATGTAACTAAAGAAGAGGCAGAGGAATTTTTGAGGAAAATGAAAATGCATGACTATTCTGTTGTAGAACAGTTGAGGAAAACGCCCGCTCAGATGTCATTGCTCTCATTGCTAATCCATTCAGATGAGCACCGTCAGTCGCTGATGAAAATCTTGAATGAGGCCCATGTCCCTGACAAGATCTCGGTAAACCATATGGAAAATATAGCCAACAAGATTTTTGAAGTAAACAGAGTCACTTTTTCCGATGATAAATTGCTCGTAGAGGGTACTGAGCACAACAAAGCCCTTTATCTGACAGTAAAATGCGAGGATTCCGTGGTTACCCAGGTATTGGTTGACAATGATTCAAGTGCGAACATTTGTCCTCTCTCCACTCTAAGCAAGCTAAAAGTAGAAGATGAGAGGATCCATAAGAACAGTATCTGTGTGCGAGGATTTGACGGCGGAGGCAAAGACTCAGTTGGGGACATAATGTTGGAACTGACTATAGGTCCAGTAGAATTCACAATGGAATTCCAAGTGTTGGATATAGTTGTTTCCTACAATTTGCTATTAGGGCGACCATGGATCCACGCCGCTAAAGCGTACCATCAACACTCCATCAGATGGTCAAGTTTGAATGGGACAGAGAGGAAATAGTTGTGCACGGCAAAGATAATTTGTGCGCTCACAGCAACACCATTGTGTCATTCATTGAAGTGGAAGATGACAAGGGACCATGGGTCTACCAAGTTTCTGACGCAATGTCAGTCGAGAAAGTTCCAGAAGGGAAGTGTATCCCAAATCCGAAGATAACCGCCGCATCAGTCATGGTAGCGTATGGAATTTTGAAGAATGGTTTTGTACCAGGAAAGGGTTTGGGATCAGCTCCGCAAGGCATCATACAGCCCGTGTCTCTTCCTGAAAACTTGGGAATATTTGGTCTAGGATTCAAGCCTACAGTCGCAGACATAAAAAGAGCCAGGAAATTGAAACAGAGGGCATGGGTCCTTCCAAAGCCGGTCCCACGTCTTTCCAGATCATTTGTCAAGTCCGGTACGAGGAGTCGCCTAGTGACAGCAATTCCCAGTTCTGTGATTGATCCGGACAAGGAGTTAATTGAAAGATTTGAGAAGTTGTTCGACAGTGTGAACATGGTGGAAATTGGAGAAGGTTCTAGCAATGCGAAAGTGCAATTTGTCGGGCTAACAACAAATCTTAATAATTGGAAGGATACTCCTCTCCCTACTCGGAAGGAGTCTTGGTAGTTTGCTTTGATTTTCCTTTAAGTTTGTACGGATTATTCCGGGGTTGTAATCCGGATTTCATTTTTCAGTCTGTTTGAGTGTGCAAACCTTGTTATCTTTTATCATTCAATAAAATACAATTTCCCTTTCTTCATCATTACTGATGGTTTTCCTTTTTGTTTTGTTTTTTTTCTATACAATTCTTTTTACGCTGGTTCTAATGACATGGTATGCATAAGGAATCCTCAGCCCAGTCTTAAAAATCAATCTGATTCCGAAATATTAGTTCAAGAAGTAGATTGTGATTACGAATTAGAATACGATGATGAGGATGAAGCCTTCGAAGAGATTAGTAAGGATTTAATTCACTTTGAAGAAAAATCCAAACCCAACCTGAATGACACAGAAGCCATCAATTTAGGGGACACGGACAATGTCCGAGAGACTAAAATAAGTGTCCACCTCAAGCCAAAAATTCGGGATGAGTTAATCAAAATACTCATCGAGTACAAAGATGTTTTTACGTGGTCATATGACGACATGATAGGTTTAAGCACTGATTTAGTGGTCTACAGATTGTCCACTGATCCAGCATTCCCTCCCGTCAAGCAAAAGTTGAGGAAATTCAAAACTGATATGAGTGTGAAGATTAAAGAAGAAGTTACCTAGCAGTTGGATGCAAAGGTTATTCAAGTCACTCGATATCCTGTTTGGTTGGCTAATGTTGTGCCTGTACCCAAGAAGGATGGCAAGATCAGAGTATGCGTCAATTCCCGCAATCTCAACAAAGCAAGTCCGAAGGATAACTTCCCACTACCCAATATTCACATTTTGATTGATAATTGTGCCAAGCGTGAGATTGGATATTTTGTGGATTGCTACACCGGGTATCATCAGATTCTAATGGATGAAGAAGATGCAGAAAAGACTGCATTCATCATGCCATGGGGAACTTATTGCTACCGGGTAATGCCATTTGATTTGAAGAATGCTGGGGCAACTTATATGAGGGCAATGACTTTTGTGTTTCATGATATGATACACAAGGAGATTGAGGTATATGTAGATGATGTGATCATAAAATCAAAACATCAGGCCGACCACATCGGGGATTTGAGGAAATTCTTCCAGAGGCTTTGCAGGTACAACCTCAAGCTTAACCCTGCCAAGTGTGCATTCGGTGTTCCATCCAAAAAACTATTGGGATTCATAGTCAATCGGCGAGGCATCGAGTTGGACCCATCGAAGATCAAAGCCATACAAGAATTGCCACCTCCGAGGAACAAGACTGAAGTGATGAGTCTATTAGGAAGGTTGAACTACATCAGCATGTTTATTGCTCAGCTCACGACAACTTGTGAGCCTATTTTCAAGTTGTTGAAGAAGGACGTTGCGATCAAGTGGACTGATGAGTGTCAAGAAGCATTCGACCAGATAAAGGGATACTTGTCTAACCCGCCTGTGCTGGTACCACCAGAACCAGGGAGACCTTTGATTCTTTACTTGACTGTCCTGGAAAATTCATTTGGCTGTGTACTGGGGCAGCATAATGCCACCGGTAGAAAAAAACATGCCATCTACTATCTTAGCAAGAAGTTCACAGCTTGTGAGGTTTAGTACACTCACCTGGAAAGGACATGTTGCGCCCTAACTTGGGTGGCACAGAAATTGAAACATTATTTGGCATCCTACACTACTTACCTCATTTCACGCTTGGATCCATTGAAGTATATCTTTCAAAAGCCTATGCCGACAGGAAGACTGGCGAAGTGGTTGATTTTGCTCACAGAGTTTGACATAATCTATGTGACTCGGACTGCAATGAAAGCCCAAGCATTGGCCGATCATTTGGCTGAGAATCCGGTTGATGATGAATACGAGCCATTGAAAACTTACTTTCCCGATGAAGAGGTGGTGCATATCGATGAACTGGAGCAAATTGAAAAACCAGGCTGGAAACTTTTCTTTGATGGGGCGGCTAACATTAAAGGAGTTGGAATAGGAGTTGTGCTTATTTCTGAAACAGGGCATCACTATCCTGTCACGGCTCAACTTCGTTTTTATTGTACCAACAATATGGCTGAGTACGAAACATGCATTTTGGGTTTAAGGCTAGCTACAGACATGGATGTCCAGGAAGTCTTGGTCTTGGGAGACTCGGATCTTCTGGTACACCAAATTCAAGGAGAATGGAAAACACGAGATTTGAAGCTCATACCATACCGACAATGTTTGCATGATCTTTGTCAACGGTTTCGATCAGTAGAGTTTAGGCATATTCCTAGAGTCCATAATGAGGTCGTCGATGCTTTAGCTACCCTAGCATCAATGTTGCACTATCCGGACAAAGCCTATGTCGATCCTTTGCACATTCAAGTACGAGATCAGCATGCTTACTGCAACATGATTGAAGAAGAACTTGATGGCGAACCGTGGTTTCATGATATCAAGGAGTACATCAGAATAGGGATATATCCAGTGCAAGCCACGGGGGATCAGAAGAGAACAATTCGATGGTTGGCAAGTGGATTCTTCTTAAGTGGAGGAGTTTTATATAAAAGAACACCAGACCTTGGATTGTTAAGATGCATAGATGCTAGACAAGCTCCGGCTGTCATGTCCGAAGTACATTCAGGAGTTTGCGGACCACATATGAGCGGGTATGTGCTGGCAAAGAAAATTCTCCGAACAGGTTATTATTGGCTCACCATGGAGTGAGATTGTATCGGTTTTGTGCGCAAATGCCATCAATTCCAGATACACGGAGATTTGATTCATTCTCCACCATCGGAATTGCACACGATGTCGGCACCATGGCTCTTCGTTGCTTGGGGCATGGATATCATTGGACCAATTGAGACAGCAGTATCCAACGGACATAGATTCATCCTGGTAGCCATTGATTTTTTTCACCAAGTGGGTTGAGGCCAAAACTTTCAAATCAGTGACCAAGAAAGCAGTGGTCGATTTTGTCCACTCAAATATCATCTATCGATTCGGAATCCCAAATGTGATCATCACGGATAATGGTGCTAATCTTAACAGTAAATTGATGGAAGAGGTATGCCAATAGTTTAAGATTACACATCGCAATTCTACCCCATATCGTCCCAAGGCGAATGGAGCAGTTGAGGCAGCCAACAATAACATAAAGAAGATATTTCGGAAAATGGTAGAAAGTTCCAGGCAATGGCATGAAAAATTACTGTTTGCGTTGCTGGGTTATCGCACTACTGTCCATAATTCAGTAGGGGCAACTCCTTATTTGTTGGTATATGGAACTGAAGTAGTGATACCTGTGGAAGTTGAAATCTCGTCCCTTCGGATTGTCGCTGAGGCTGGAATTGATGATAATGAGTGGGTCAAAACCCGTCTAGAGAAGTTGAACTTGATTGATGAAAAAAGATTGGCAGCAGTGTGTCATGTCCAGTTATATCAAAAGAGAATGGCAAGAGCATACAACAAAAAGGTACGTCCTCGGAAGTTTGAAGTGGGCCAACAGGTGTTGAAACGTATTCTTCCACACCAGGCTGAAGCAAAAGGCAAGTTCGCCCCAAATTGGCAAGGGCCATTCATTGTGACCAGAGTGTTGTCCAATGGTGCTTTATGTTTAACAGATATCGAAGGAAAATGCATAGACATGACTATCAATTCTGATGCAGTAAAAAGATATTATGTATGATTTCTTTGTTATAACTGTTGATTGTTTGTATTCGGCATTATTTGGAAGATTGGAATGACGAAGGCAATTTGTTCTGCTATCTAAACACTTCACCCTTTGTTCCCCCTTTTGAGCCTTATTTATTTCTTTCATACCCCTCTTCTGGAATCAATAACGAAAAAGAGAGAAAAAGAAAGAAAAGAAAAAGAGAAAAGAAAAGAAGTAAAAAGTATAACAACAAGGAAATTCATGTGTGAACTACGTTTGACCTGATTCCTGTTAAGGATACGTAGGCAGCTTTTTGGCTCGGTCATAGTAAAATAAAATATCAAAAGATCCCCAAGCAAGAAACTGGGGCAGAAGTTGTACTTGTAATAAGAAATGTGATTCCAAGAGTTGTAATTTTAAACCCGTGTCAAAATTGTTTTGAGCCTTTGATACCCTTTCTTTCTAACCCCATCCAAAAGCCCACATTACGGTCCAAAGAAAGACCTTCCGATCAGTCTTCGAGAGATGCCAAGTCAAGCAATGTACAGAGAATTCATATCAAGGGCAACACTCCAGTTTAAGTAAGAAAAATCAAAAAAATGAGAGAGTCTTATTGGTGAAAACCCTCATGGGTACCATGAGGCGACGAAAACTGAGAGAAAATAAAAATGAGAGAGTCTTATTGGTGAAAACCTTCGTGGGCACCATGAGGCAACGAAATCTGAGAGAAAACACATAAGAGAGGTTTGTCTATGAAAACCCTTCAGGGCACTGCAAGTCGAACAAGGTCCATAAGTTGGCGGAAAGTAAAATTGGGTTGTGGAAATCTTGGAGAACAAATTAAAACAATTAGAAAGGAGATTGGTTAAATAGACTGGGATGATTAATCCGAATGCATACCATGATCATTGGTGCCGGTGATTCTGCTCAGATAAGTCCCTTTACCTATCTCCAACAGTCATCCAAATTTGGATTCTTTTCTTTATTCTTAAAATCCTTGCATTTCATTGCTGTTAAATTTACTTCTCTAAAAGCTCTTCCAAGTTTAGCCTTGTAAGAAGGAATTTCAAAGCTTACTACCAGTTTCGGAATTGCACAAAGCAAAATGCAGCTAGAACATGCCAAACATGAAAAATGGGACCTATGGTTTAAGCAAAAGTTAAAACTGTGGAATGGTTCAGTAATGTCGTGGGAGATGTACGGCTTCAGGCAGAAAGGTCAGGAGGGGAGAATAGCAGTTGGGGATCTTGCAGTTAAGGATCCGTCAGAAGGTCAAAACAATCTTTTCGACTAGTTCAAGGCGGTTGGACGAAGCAAAGAATGGCAAAGAGAAAACCGCCTCCAGCAAGAATGCCACGATGAACCACCACATTTTTAAACTGACGAAATTTTCTTTGATTTGAAACAGGGGCAAAAATGGCATTTGTTTTGGGAAATCATCTGTAGGGAGAGTAAGTACTAGGTAGATTTGATCGCGGAAATTTTTAGGACCCTCCTGGAAAATAGGACTTAGTTTAATTCAAAATAATCATGAGTAGCGGAATTTGGCATGAATGCACCCTAGAAGATTATAAGTGGAACTTTGAAGTTTGTATGTTTGAGATACACTTTGGACATTACCCCATGAGAACAAAGATTCTGACTTCTCTTCTTTCCCAGATTAATGATTATGATTTTCTGTTTCCTCAACATTTTCCCCAAGCAGAAACGCCATCTTTTTCCACCTTTTCCCAATTTAGTCGGAAATTCTCAGGACCCTCCTGGAAAATGGGACCTAGTTTAAAAATTGTAACAATCGTGAAAAACAAGATCTAGTGTAAGTGTACACCAAAGGAATATAAGTTAATTTCAAAGTTTGCATGTTTTAGATAGGATTTAATTAGGAATCAGGACCCTCCTGAATAATGGGACCTAGCTTTGAGATTTCCATTTGATAACAAGATTTAGCATAAGATAGACCTTCAGTAGATATGATTTAGCTTTAAAATTGTCATATAATTAAGAGTTGTCAGGACCCTCCTGAACAATGGGACCTAGCTTTGAGAGTTTTCATTAAATAACGAGATTTAGCGGAAGTCACGCCTTTAAAAGATATAGCTTAGATTTAAAATTGTCAAGAGTTGTCAGGACCCCCTGGATAACGGAACTTAGTTTTCAAATGCTTATTGATATTTGGTAATGTGGTTCATTTTACACTTACATATGTGCCCAGATACCCAAACTGGAGCAGAAAATTTTCTTTATTTTGTCTTTGTTGAAATCAGGTGCCCCTCTGAAGAATAGGGAGAATAACACAGATGTGAAGATAAGAGCGTAACCAAGCACTAGCAGTCAGGTGTCCACCTGGAGAACAAAGGACAACAGTTGAAGTATCAGCAATCAGGCGACCACCTGGAGAACAAGGAACAACAGTCGAAGTATCAGCGATCAGGCGTCCACCTGGAGAACAAGGAAAAACAAATCAAGTTTCAAAGGAAGATCGACACAAGTATTGGTAATCAGGTGCCCAACTAGAGGAAGGAGGGAGAACAAGTCAAAGAAAAGCAGTTTCAAGAAGAAGATGGACCAAGTTTCAGAAATCAGGCGTCCACCTGGAGAGCATGGGAATACATTTCAAGTTTAGCAATCAGGAGCCCGCCTGGAAAGCATGGGAACACATTCAAGCGCAGCAGTCAGGAGCCCGCCGGGAGAACAAGGGAGTATAATTTAAGTTTTAGCTTTCAAATTCTTGGTTTGTCTATTTTGAAGTCAGGAGCCCGCCTGGAGAGCATGGGAATACATTTCAAGTTTAGCAATCAGGAGCCCGCCTGGAGAGCATGGGAATACTTTCAAGCGCAGTAGTCAGGAGCCCACCTAGAGAACAAGGGAATACCATTTAGATTTCAAGTAATCAGGAACCCACCTGAAAAACGAAGGGAAGAAGCAATTCAAGTTCAAGCAATCAGACGTCCACCTGGAGAACAAGGAAAGGCAGTGGAAGATTCATCAATCAGGCGTCCACCTGAAGAACAAGGGAATACGATTCAAGTTCAGCAGTCAGGCACCCAAATGGAGAACGAAGGGAACAAGCAAGTCAGGTTCGAGTAATCAAGAGCCCACTTGTAGAATAGAGGATAGGCAACAATGGTCAAATAAAGACGTTTAAAGGTTCAGCAATCAGGTACCCTCCTGAAGGAGAGGGAAAGCATCTCAAGAATACAATTCGAGTCAGCAGCAAAGGAACAACTGAGGGAAATACAAATCAACAAGGCAACAACAGTCACAAGACCAAGTTTGAAAATAAATCTTTGTAAAGCATAGATTATAGCTTAGTCTAGCTTCTTCATTTTTGTCATGGTGTGATAAGGAGGACAGTAGGCAATATCAGCAGCAACAACAGCAGTAACAGTAAAACCGCAGCTTCATGGTAGTCCCAGCTACCGAAACTTCCCGAACTACGTTAACCTGATTCCTTTATAGCCAAGGATATGTAGGAAACCTTTGAAGCAAAGGTTCGGTCAAATCTTTAAAAAAATGCTTCCCACAGAGTGTTCAAACAGGCAAAAATCGCTCGTATCCGCTCACTTTATCTTTGCACGAAAACTCTTCGTGTTTCTGGGCAAAGAGGGGCAGCTGTGAGCACGTGATTTTTGCCCTATGAGAATCACTCCCAAAAAAATTCAAAATAAAATAATTTTTTCCGTTGTTTGCAATTTTGTGGATTTTTATAGTATTTTCTGTCATTATTTGCATGAGTTCGTGCATGTTTGTATGTTTAAATAAATGAAAAATACAAAAAAATAGATTGCATTTGCATTTAAGATTTAATTTTATAATTTTTTAGTTGAGTAGTAAATTACTTATTTTTACAAAAATGAAAGAATCAAAAAATAACGTATTTTGCATTTTTAAAGTGTTTAATGTCAAATTGTGTGATTATTTTATTTTTTAGTATTTAATTACTTGTGATAAATATTATTTAAAGTGGATTAGTATTTTAAGTCAATTTTAGTTTTATAATTTGAGTTAGGATTTTTGGTTTTAATTTTGAAGACAATTTAGGAAGAAAAAGAATTAATAAGAGAAAAGGAAATCAAATTGGGCCAAACTCAATTTAACCACCAAAGCCCAAATCAAATACACCCAAACCCGCCCTAAATCAGCCCAAAAACCCGTCCCAACCAGTCCGGCCCTATACTAAACCAAACGACGTCGTTTGGACTCGCCTCAATCTGAGCCGTTAAAGAATTGTTCATCCAACGGTCTAGAACACACCCCGTCGCCCGTATCCGACCCCAACCCGTTTTTCAGAGACCGATCCGGTCTCAAAGGAGTCTAAAATGGTATCGTTCCATTTAGTCAGATGATCCAGGCCGTTGATCTCGTTTGATCGAACGGTCTGGATCCAATTCCACCCCCAGTATATATGTGTCCAACCAAACCCGCCCCCTTCAGAACCCCTCAACCCTTTCGTCTCTAACCAAACCCTAGAGACGCTGCCACCATACCCTCACCACCTCAGGGTGGCGGCGCCGGCTCCGTTCACCCTCATCTTTACACCATAGAACCACCCCGAGCCCTTCTTTCCAAATCCATCATTAGTTTCCTTCGAATCTGACCGGAACTCGTCGAATTTTAAATCTAAGTTCGAACCTAAAAGTTCAAAATCAGTTTTCGTTGAGCCTGATGACACGCATCGATCCAAGCCTCTTGTGATTAGAAGGTCGACTCACTACAAAACCGATGTTGGTCATTTGTTCTTAATAAAGAACAAATGATTAGCATCAGTTTGGGGTGAGTCACAGTATCAAAGCCAAACCTGAGTTCAAGCCTGTTTGGTGAGTTCCCTTTCATTTTTCTGTTTATTTTTTGAATTTATTTCTCCTTTTATTCTTCTTCTTTTCTTCTTGTTTTCTTTCTTCAGCATCTTTCTCAGTTATCCTTCTGTCCACAAGTCTGTTTTCTTCATCTGCATTAATTTTGTTCAAATAGCATTTTCGGATTTATAATCATATAAGAAAGGTCTAGGTTTAATTCAAGGCTCTCAAATTGAATTGGTCGAGGCTTATTCGAATGTGTTTTGGAAATCGTCAGTCTTCTAGCATGTTTGAAAGTTCCATTTAGAGTTATTATAACAGATTAATTCTTCAAATGAGTTAATGTGATTCAGTTGTTAGGTGCTTTCTTAATTTCGGAGTGCATTTATATTGATTTGTGTGTCTTCTGTTTATAAGTATTCAGAATTTTAGGATATATTAAATAACATTGTATCTTAAGGGTAGTCTAGGCATTGTATAGATTCAAATGCTTACCCACTTAAGAGGTTGCTAACCAGTGGTAGGGTCTAGGAAATGCACTAATGAACTAATAAATTATAAGCACAAAGTAGTGGAATGAATTAAAAATGAAAAGGAGACTGACAGTGGTTAGCTTAATGCCTTTTTAGAGTTGGAAAGTAAGATAACATGGGGGAACATTTTCGAAAAAGGAAAACAATACAATTGTAAAGAAAAAGAAGAGCTGGAAAGGGGTAGTTTATGGAGTATATACAGACACACACGGATAGAGTAAAGAAAAAAAAAGTTGGAGAGCTTAGGAGATTGAAAGGAGAACATTCTGAGAGGATAGAGAGAACACAGACAGATACATACCTTAAGGGAAAAGAGAGGGAACAGGAGGGGAGAAAAAAATATACAGAAAAATACTAACAGCTGAAGGGGACTGTTTCATTGAACTCTTTCTGGATTTCTTCAGTTTTCTAATTCTGGAAACAGTTTTCTGATCTATTTGGGTTGAAAGGATTTGAGTTTGGTGTTTTTAAAAGCTTGGTTTAAAGTTTGGTCGAGCTTGGTTGATTGTTGCACCTCATTGCTTGGTTTAAAGCTAGTTTTCTTGGTTGTCTCTGCTGCTGATCACTGCGCTTGCTACTGTCTTGCTGTTGTTGTTTTCTTCTTAAACTGCAAGCTCGTTTGTCCTTATTTTGATTGTTGTAATCAGGTACATATCCTTGGACTATACTAGACGTGAAGTAAAAATTTGAAGCATGAAATAAAAAATGGAGTTCAAAGTATAGCATCAACTTTTCTGTCTATAATTCAATCTTTTGTATTGTATTATTTCTGATTTCTAGATTCACTGAATGTCCTAGTTAGTTTTTGATTCTAACAGTTAAATTCTTGCCATTATATTTAATTTTGGACTGTTGGAAATATGGAAATAACTTAGTTGAAAGCATGTGACGTTTTTTAAAAGTATTATTCAAAGTTTGGGGATATTGTTGCTATGATCTTGATCCATTTCATATGACACTGTTAGGCCAAGGCTTTGAAGTCCATTTTGGATTTATTTTCGTGAACATTTTCAGAAGTTTAGAAGTGTGGTGCATCTTAGCTTTAATTGTAACTTAATTATCTTGGTACTTAAATTTTATTTTTTAAAGTAATAACATAGATTCGTCCATTAACCATATATTCACTAATAATGATTAGAAATTGAATTCTTGAATGTAAAACGTGAAGATTTTGAGTTTACCGCATAGTCCTTTTCAGGCTAAAGAGCTAATTTCAAGAACATTTTATATTTAATATTTCTTTGCCATATTATTTGATTTGCATTTTAGACCTAAATTTTAACGGCTTGGCTTAGAAAACAGATTTTTTTTAGTTTACTTTCATTGAGGTTCAATTTTCAACTGATTGTAAATTTGAATGGTGTATTTATAATAGTATTCCGTTCAGCAAATTGCCGCAATAGATTGCTTCAAGCCATTAGTAGTTGTAAACTTTCCTAGAGCTATTGTGGCATCTCATGGTGTATGCTTATTTTATTAATTACGGATTCATTCTTGCAAGTTCTATAACTTCCCTATTTCATAATGTGGCCAAATAATCTTAAAAATGAATCTCGTAGTTTGCTTTAAGGCGCGTTAATTCAGCAGTTATCATGGCTACGGGTACGGTTCCCGTGACGTAGTTGTGATTTGTAACTAATAAAGTCCAGGTGTGCATTTCATGTGACCAGGTTCTAATTTCCATCAAGGTTAAATAAAATGTGTCGTGACTCATGGGTGCATTTCATGTAACGTGGCTTACGACATGTTTTAAATAACTTTGAATTTTTTCCAAAATATTAAAAGCGACTAAAATAATAGTACCCTTTTGCTTTTGCTTTTGCTTTTGCTTTAACTTTAACTTTAGCTTTAGCTTTTGCTTTAGCTTAAACAAATGTACAGCATGTGCCGATTGTTCTTTTGGAGTACATTTAAGTTTGTTGTCATTTGGTTGAAGCTCATGAATCAAAGTTTGGTTTTTAAATTAACTTTAGGTGCTACTGTTTTGAACTCATCATTGGATGTATATTAAATTGAGATGATAAGAAATTTATCTTCCTTGTTTTCATTTAGCAAAGTATTTAGCGCACTGGATTACTTATTTTTAGTATTTAATGTGTTAAGTTGTACGGTGTCTTACATGTAAATTAGCAGCTCATAGTTCTTAGCTTATTATTTGATATTAATTGATTGTGCAGTAGTGAGAAAATTGGAGATCAACTGGTGTGCCATTATTTATTTATTTTTGCCACAATTCCCTATTATTCTTGTTTGAAGTTCGTGTATCAAGTTTCAGTGACTCAACTCTGTTTTGCTTGGTGAAGCTCGTTATTGGTTTCTTGGCACACATTTTGTATGGAAATTCGAGGTGTGCCGTGACAAACAAAAGTCTTAAATGCACGGCCCTCGTTTAATTAACTTGTTTATTTTTTAAAAATCAAGGCGCGCGATTTAGCGAATTTTCCATGGCACTCGCAAAGTTGCAAATTCGTAATTGCTTTAGGCGCGTTAGTTTAATAATATTACATTCTTAAATTCGGGTGCGCATTTATGTGACCCAAATCCAAATCTCAACGATGTTAAAATATGTCAAAATCACGGGTGCATTTATGTGACGTGGTTCGAGACGTGTTTTAATAACGTTGCAATTTTCTTTAAAAAAATGAATAAAAGCGGTTTAAGTTAAAATTTGCACATAGGTTTAAACATGTACTAAAATCAGATAATATGCCAATTATAACAGTTGAGCGACCGTGCTACAACCACAGAACTCGGGAATGCCTAACACCTTCTCACGGGTTAACAGAATTCCTTACCCGGATTTCTGTGTTCGCAGACTGTAATATAGAGTCAACCTTTTCCTCGACTCGGGATTTGAACCGGTGACTTGGGACACCATAATTATCCCAAGTGGCGACTCTGAATAATTTTAAATAAATAAATCCCGTTTCGATTGTCATTTAAGTTGGAAAAACTCCCTTATACCCTTACGGGGGTGTAATGAAAAAGGAGGTGTGACAAAGAATATTAAAATTACACAACTTATCTTTTTGGAGTCCTTTTAGCCTATTCCCATTTATGCGTACTTCATGGCTGATAGGCTTACAAATGCCTGATGCCCTGGAATAGTGTTGCTTACGTGTTCTCTCTCCTTCCTTAGATCAGGTTAGCACTTATGTTGCTTCACGCAACTATATTCAATCAATTGAGTAGCACCCAACAAAGGAATGATTTTTTCCCAAAGTCGACTTCTTTTATCGAGCGACTCTCTCGCTATTGAGGATAAAAGCGATGGTCCGGACTGTTTGATTGACCACGGCCTATAGATTTTTAACCCTATTTGCTTAAGTTCATACTGTTTTGGGTCATCACTTGCTTTTAAATTAAATTTTGTGTTCTGAGGACTTGAAAATCTCATTTAGCACCACCTTAATTTGCGTGCACAGTCCGGGCGCGTAGTCAGAAAGCCTAAATGTGAAAATCTTTGAAAAATGATAAATTTTGACTATAAAATGAATTAATTTGACTTCGGTCAATATTTTGGGTAAACAGACCCAGACCTATAATTTGACGGTCCCGGAGGATCCGTAGGAAAATATGGGACTTGGGCGTATGCCCGGAATCGAATTCCGAGGTCTCAAGCCTGAGAAATGAATTATTTAAAGAAAATTGTTTTCTGAAATTGTTTAAAGGATTTTGAAATGAATTTTGATTGGAACATGTTGGTATCGGGCCCGTATTTTAGTTTCGGCACCCGGTACAGGTCTTATATGTGATTTAAAATGATTCTCTGAAATTTGGTGAGAAACGGATGTCATTTGACGCGATTCGGATCTTAAATGCAAAACTTGATGTTTGAAGAAGTTTTTAGAAATTTCATGGATTTTGAGGTTTAATTCGATGTTAATGATGTTATTTTAGCGATTTGATCGCATGAATAAGTCCGTAGGATGTTTTTGAGACAGTATGTATACTTGGTTGGGAGCCCCGAGGGCTCGGGTGAGTTTCGGATAGGCATCAAAGTGTTTTTGGACTTAGGAAAGTTGCAGAATCTGTTGTCTGCTAGTGTCCAGGTGTTTGTGCTATGCGATCGCATAGGGAAGCTCGCGATCGCATAGTGTAAATTTCAGGGGTCCTGTTTTGTGCTATGCGATCGCATATATCCTTCCGCGATCGCGTAGAGTAAAAACTGAGAAGTTCATTTTTGTTCTATGTGATTGCACTGTTCCCTTCGATTGCAATGTGTTAGCCCCAGCTTGGGAAGGTAATCCATTTCTTCTATGCGATCGCATAGCATTGTCTGCGATCGCATTGCCCAGTTCCCCTTTACCCTATGCAATCGCATTCCTTTCTTCGCGATCGTATAGACCAAATTCACCCAGTTATTTTTAAGTTCCAAAAACAGAACACATAACGAGAATTCCACCAAATTTCATAACTTCTTCTTCTCCACACCTCTTGGGCGATTTTTGAAGAACTTCTTCACCATAACCTCTTAGGTGAGTAATTTTTGACTTGTTTTCTTCCATTTTTATCATCATCCACTAGATTCTAAGCCTAAAACATGAGATTACGGGTAGAAAATTAGGGATTTGGGTAGAGTTAGGGCTTTTTGATTATTTGAAAATTTGACCTCGTTTTGGGGTCGGATTTCAAAACAAATTATATATTCGGGCTCGTGGGTGAATGGGTGATCGGGTTGTTTGACTTTTTGGGAAGAATGATTAGAAAGCTATAATTAAGCATTGGAATTGGATTGTTTAGCATTTATTGATGTTATTAAGTCGATTATGTCTAGATACAATTGATTTGGAGCCAAATTCAAAAGGAAAGGCGGTGTTTGAGGCTTGAGTTGGCTGTGGAAGTTCGAGGTAAATGTTTAGTCTAACCTTACCTTGAGGGATTAGGAGTTGAGTCTTATTTGCTATGTGGTAATTGTTGAGTACGACGTATAGGCATGGTGACAAGTATCTATACGTTGGTGTCGAGCATGACCATGAGTCTTAAATTGCAATTTGTTGTGTTCTTAAATGATATTACAGATGCTTTAATTGATGATTCTCGATATTGAGTAAGGATTAAGTTTGTTTTCGTGGAAATTACTTATGACTGAGTATTGATGTTAGCTAAGATGAGTAGAGGTTGGATAAAGATTGGTTATAGCTGTCGAATCCCTTGTCGGGATGTATTTATTTTAATGTCGAATCCATTGCCAGGATAGTGTAGTTTATTGTTGATCCCTTACTGGGACTCTTGGTATGGTTGTTGTCAAAGGTATATAAATGTTATATTGGATCGGGTTGCACGCCGCAACAATGTTATATTGAATCGGGTTGCACGCCGCAACAATGTTATATTGGATCGGGTTGCACGCTGCAACAGTGTTATGTTGGATCGAGTTGCATGCCGCAATAGTGATATAAATGGATCGGGTTGCACGCCGCAACAGTGTTAAATGATAGGGATCGAGTTGCGCGCCGCAATAGTGTTATTATTGTTTTGTTGTAGATTTTGAGTTGTTCTCTTAAGTTTCTGCTGGATTTGATATTCCCCCGTAGCATCTACCCCCTCCCATGTTAATTGTTTATTCCTGTTTATTTTCCGCTGTATATTATATAACTGCACAGGTTTATCTGGAGTCTGGTCCTAGCCTCGTCACTACCTCGCCGGGGTTAGGCCAGACACTTACTAGCACATGGGGTCGGTTGTGCTGATACTACACTCTGCACTATGTGCAGATTCCGGAGCAGCTTTTGGACAGGAGCACTCGGGGAGCTTGCCTTCAGTCCATCTAGAGATCCCAAGGTAGTCTTGCAGGCGTCCGTAGGCCCGGCGTTCTCTTCTACTTTATTATGTACTCTGTTTTCATTAGATTTCGAGACAAATTGTATTTCTTTCAGACATTTGTATGTAGTAATCATAGACAGCTCGTGAATATTGTAACACCAGATTCCCGGTAGATGAGTATATTGACACTGTAGTACTGGCATGGTTATCTTTTTACTGTTAAAGTCTTCCCCTTGTTCTGTTTATCGTTAGTATTTAAATGTTGATTACCTGTTAATTCGAATTGTTAAAAAGGATTAAAATGAAAGAGTTAGAATTTCTATATTTTGCGGCTTGCCTAGCTTCTACGATTAGGCGTCATCACAACTCCCGATGGTGAAAAATCTGGATCGTGACACATACAAAGATTTACGTTCAATAATCCCATGGACTTTCACTTTGACACGTCGTTGCTTGTGATTGCCTAGAGCCTCCTTCCATCAATAGGTACTCCCAAGGGGTCGATCCCACACCTTTAACATAACCTTTTTTGCAGGAAAATCCACAATAGATCTAGTGCTTATGACAAAATTTATAAACTCAATAATGACAGGCAAAAACATCGCGGATAAATAACAACATTCAAGGAAATATGTTGCTCTAAAATTACAACAAACTTTAATAAACTTAACAAATAATCAAATGCTCAATTGCTCATCAGTCATCAACCATTTCTTCATAAGACAGTACGTACTATTTGAAACATTTCCCATCTTCTAACTACAATCAATTTTGGGGAGATTTTTGGATAGTGTGGACTGTGGACATTTATACTTGGGCCGAAATTACTTCCTACCTTTACGAATGTTAGGTAAAAATAGTACGGTATAGCCAGTTTTCGGACTGGTCATTCAAAAATAGTCAGTGTTTATCAAGTCAATGAGAAATAGCTATTATTTTGCTGCAACAGAGATTGGTCCAGCATAATATACTGGAGTTCGGTGCACCTGTGTATGAACTCCAGCATATTATGTTGCACCGGTATATTTTGCTGGCTCCAGTATAATATACTAGAGACTGGAGCACCGGTGCTCCAAAATCTAATATATTATGTTGGACCGGTATACTTGCTGGAACTCCAATATATTATGTTGGAGTTCTACTGTACTTATGCTGGAACTCCATCATATTATGTTGGAGTTCCAGCATACTTATCCTGGAACTCCAGTATAATATGATGGAGTTCAAGTATACTTATGCTATAACTCCAGTATAATATACTTGCGTATTTTTCGGGTTTTGAACAGTTTTTTCGCTCAGATTTATCTTTACATGAAAAGTGGCTAAATTTCGATTACTTTTGAAACTGGGCTATTTTTGAACGACCAGTTGTAAATCTGGCTATTTTGAATTTCTCCCGAATGTTAGCCCACCGAGCCCATTCTGTAGAGACTTTGAAATAGGAAGAATGACATAGTTACCCACAAAAACAGAACTATTTAACCTTGTCTACCCATTTATTTTTCTACCTATAAACTAATTATATTTCCTATTCATAGTAGTTTTTGTGGGGAATTTTTTCTTTATTCTCAAATTCTTTTTTATTTCTATGCTTTTTTTTCTTTCTCGTTTTCTTCTTATTTTTTTCTTTTTTCCTTTTCTAATTTCATTTAACTTCTTTTTTTTATATTTTTTTCTCTTCATAATCTAATTTCATTTACTGTTTTTACTATTTTTTATTATTCTCTTTATTATAATATTACTAAAAAAATCAAATTGTGTACCAATTAAATATAGCTAATACAACCAAAAAATAATAACTAACAAATGATACCATTATAGTATATAGGTATACCAATAGGGTATACAATTGTATGCAAAGAATTAAAAAAAAACAATTATTAAACTGAAATAATATCAGTTGTCAATAAAACTTTCAAAAAATTCTAATAGGATCTAATTGTAAGAGTATACCGCTACATTATATAGCATAATATAATATTATTATTACTTTTTGCATTTTCTTATTTGCCCCTCACGCTGGGTAAAAGCTTAAAGCAAATTAAAAGGGAAAAGGCAAGTGAATTTACAGGTAATAAGTATACTATTACGATATATTGTATATTATTACAACATACTATTATAGTATATTTCATATTATTACAGTATACTATAACAATTATACTATAATAATATACTGTTGCAGTATAACTATATACTCCTATAGTATATTGTATATTGTAGCGGTATATCATTAGATAACTGTGTTCTTCTTCGATTATTACAATATACCATTGCAGTATATTGTAAACTATAATAGTATACTGTTGCAGTATAGCTATATACTCCTACAGTATATTGTCACGACCCGGACTTCCCACCCTCAGGAGTCGTGATGGTGCCTACTCGTGAAAGCTAGCAAGCAAACTATTAAGGTTCTACACAGTAACAATCAATCCCAAACAGTTATAAGCAGAAACTAAAGTTAAACAGATGATAAATGCGGAAAAGTTATAACATAATTATATAATCCAATACAAGTCTACCCACAGATCTGGTATCACAACTTCACGAACATCTACGAGTTACTGCAAATACTGGTCTGAAAAGAAAGTACAATTGTTCTTGAAAACAGAAAAGAGACAGTAGAAAGCTAAAACAGGGAAGGGGGACTTCAGGCTCTGCAGACGCTAGCAGATCTACCTTGGTCTCCCTGGACTGAAGGCAGCTACCTCAGCTACTGAATGGGTTCGGTACCGAAATCTGCACAAAAGGGTGCAAAATATAGTATCAGTACAATCGACCCCATATACTGAGTAAGTGTCGAGCCTAACCTCGGCAAAGTAGTGACGAGGCTAGGACACGACAATTATATATACCTGTGCAGTTAAATCATATACAGACAGAATCATAATAACATGAATCAATAGAATAAAGTGGGAAGGGGACATGTTGCAAGGAATAACAGGTTCTAACAATAAGCCAATAAAGAAACATCAATAAAGAAGCATAGTGAACATCGTATCTATATCAACAAGAATAATGAAACGGTAATACGTGCACGGCATCACCCTTCATATTTTTACTCTCGTCCTCACCATATGAAAACAACAAAAACAGCACGGCATCACCCTTCGTGCATTACCTCACATAATCATGGCACGGCATCACCCTTCGTGCATTAACTCTCAAATCATGGCACGACATCGCCCTTCGTGCATTAACACTCCTAATATCGACACGGCATCACCCTTCATGCTTTACACTCTTTCACAACATCATGCACGACATTACTCTTTGTGCTTTACACTCTTCCTCACCCAAACAATAGAAAACAATATGTCCCAGCAAGGGAATCAACAATATCAACAATAACATCCCAGCAAGGGAATCAACAATATCAACAAAACATCCCGACAAGGGATTCAACTATAAACAATCTCGTTTCAACAATTTTTTTACAAAAATGAAACTTCGATTTGAGTCAATACTCATCAATAGTCAATTATCAAGAAACAATCATAAACTTTGTTCAACATTACTAATCATCAATTGAGCATGATTGGTACATAATACGTTCACAAAATCATGATATAAGACTCACGGGCATGCTTGACACCAACATGTAGATACTCGTCACCATACCTATATGTAGTACTCGATACAAACACATTGCAAATAAATCACAACTCCTATTCCCTCAAGCTAAGGTCAGGCCAAACACTTACCTCGATTCCGCGAACAAAATTAAGCCTCAACTACCGTTTTACCTCTCGGTTCCACTTCCAATTCACTTGTATCTAGTCACAATTTACTTAATAACATTAATATATGCTAAATAAACCAATTCTAATGCATGAAAATAGATTTCCCATTGTTTTTCCCAAAAAGTCAAAAATTGACCATAGACCCGCTTGGTCAAAACCCGAAGTTCAAACCTAAACTCGATCACCCATTCACTCACGAACTAAAATATGTAATTAGTTTTGAAATCGAACCTCAAATTGAGGTCCAAATTTCCAAAATTTGAAAATCCTAACTTCTACCCAAAAATACCCAATTTCCCATGAAAAACCCTAGATTTTGAAGTGAAATCATGTAAAAAGATGTTATAGATTGAAGAAAATAAGTTAGAAATTGTTTACCTATGATTTGGCGAAGAACCTTTCTTTGGAAAATCGCCCAAGAGAGCTTAGGGTTTGAAAGAGTTTGAAAAATGAAGAAAATCCCGTCAAAAATCCCACTTATCAGGTGCAGATGTCGCAATTGCGACCAGGGGTTTGCAATTGCGAACCCTTTGAGAATCTGATGTCTTCGAAATTGCGAAGAAATTGTCGCATTTGCGACAACTAGGACTTACTGAGGCCTTCGCATTTGCGAAGAATGCTCGCAAATGCGAGCAAGGCTGACTAGGGCTTTCGCAATTGCGATCAACCCCTCGCAATTACCAAACTAACAGACTTCGCAATTGTGATCCCTGATCTCGCAATTGCGATTGCGAGATCAGAGGCCCATACCAAATTGCGAGATCAGAGGCCCATACCAGAACTGGAACCTGCAACAATTTTTCTAAGTCCAAATTCACTCCGTAGACTATCAAAACTCACCCGAGCCCTCGGGGCTCCAAACCAAACATGCACGCAAGTCTAATAACATCATATAGACTTGCTCGTGCGATCAAATCATCAAAATAACACCAACAACTACGAATTTAACCTCAAATTCATGAAATTCTTCAAGAACATTGAAATTTCTATTTTCTCAACTAAGGGCCCGATTTATACCAATTCAAATCTGATTCTTACCAAATTTTATAGATTCGACTTAATTATTATTTTAAATCTGTACCGGGCTCCGGAACTAAGATACGGGCCCGATACCATCAAGAAAATTCATCATTTCACTCCTAAAAGCCTTTATATTTTCCAGCAAATAATTTTCTTTAAAAATTCTTTTCTCGGGCTTGGGACCTCGAAATTCGATTCCGGGCATATGCCCAAGTCCCATATTTTACTACGGACCCTACGGGACCATCGGATCACGGGTCCGGGTCTGTTTACCAAGAATGTTGACCACAATCAACTTTAATTAATTTTAAAGGCCAATTTCATTATTTTTCTAAAATTTCACATAAAAGCTTTCCGGAAATGCGTCCGGACTGCGCACGCATATCAAGGTGAGATAAAAAGAGATTTTCAAGACCTCGGAACACAGTTTTGACTTTTAAAACAAGAGATGACCTTTAGGGTCATCACACATATTGTATACCGTAGCGGTATACTATTTGGTAGTTGTGTTCTTCTTCGATTTTCAGGTGAAAATTTCAATCTCAATCACCTCAAATTCAGCTTTAAATGCTATCAAATTTCAGTATGAACTTCCAGAAGGTACTATAAGCAATATTTAACAGCACACACTTTGAATCAAACAAGAAATCTTCAAAAATAAAATTGAGCTTCAAGCCCAACAATGGTAGATATTCAAATACGCATAAAATTTAGATTTGGGAAGCTTACCCGAAGATACAATAAGCAATATTTTATAGCACCTACATCGAATCAAACAATAAATCTTCAAAATAAAATTTCAAATTCTGGAGCTTCAAGCTCAACAATGGTGGGTCTTCATGCACACATAAAAATCATAAGAAGAGGAGGTAGAGCAATAGCTTGGGTTGACCCTCTTAATGAAGATCGATCTGGTAGAGGAGAAGTAGATCCATTTAAGTCTACACCAAGTAAACTTGCAAAAATGAAGTTAGATGTTTTAACATCCTGTACTTCAAATGCGAAGGTAAATAGCTACGGGCCAGGTTAATAGTCTTGGTTGCATAGGTAGGAAAAGTAAATAGTTTGGGTTTGTGTATTTAAGGGTAAATAGTTTGGGCTTAATGGGTATAAAGTGAGATTTTCTCGTAGAAACTCTACTAATAGCATGTTTGACCGTGCTTTTAAAAGCAACTTATTTTTAAAAGTATTTTTAAAAAAGGTGCTTTAGTAAAAAGCAAATTGTAATCGGATAATTAATTTGAAAAGTACTTTTGTGAAACAATTAGTATTTGGCTAAACTTTTAAAAAAAATTCTAAGTGTATTTTTCTTAGAAGTGCTTTTCAAAAAAATAATTTTCGGGAGAAGTTACATTTTTCTGCTTATCGCTTCTGCTTCTACTCAAATGGAATATTTTTCTTCCAAAAGTTGGCCAAACACCTTAACTTTGAAAAAAAAACTTTTGTCCGAAAAGCAGCACAGCCAAACATGCTATAATTAAATTACGTCATTCCAAGAATAAACTTATTTTGCTTAACCATGATTAATTTATATAAAAGAATCAACCGAAATAGCCTCCTACCTACTCTTTTAAACTTAAAATAGCTAGCAGATGTATAATGAGGGGCGGATCTACATGCTGATTTTGGGTGCTCAAGCACCCATTATCTTTGACAAGATTTAGTAAATCTGTATAGGTAATTATAAAATTATTTAGATAAGTATTGATTGAGCACCCATAACTAAACTCTTTTTTTCGCTTCTTTCAAAATTTTTATCAGTGAGAACCTACGACTTTAAAATCCTGGATCCGTCACTGTGTATAATCTATATATAATTCATGTGTAATATATGTATAACCGTGTATAATTAATGTATTATATATATATATATATATATATATATATATATATATATATATATATATATATATATATATATATATATCGACTAAAAAAAGTAAACATTGAATATGACCGGCTATTTGTGTAACAGAGAGTTTCCTTTTCTTCCTGCAATTTCTTCTTAATATAGTTAGGCAGATATCACCTGAAGTCCACGTTTCAGACTTTTGTTATTTGATTGTGTCACGGCAAAATAAACCTCAAGATAATCAGCGAAAGTTTGGTGATAAAATATGAAATAACATCTTATTTTCTTTGAAATTTAAGAAAGTGCTTTTAGTTTTGAGCTTATCATCTAATAGACGTATTGAAAAATATCGATTAGAATTTTGATAAAGTTGATTCCACCAAAAGATTGATAATTTTATCTCAAAAATAAAGAGTAATCAATATCCAAATCCAAATAAACATTTAAACATCTAATAGACGTACTGAAAAAATTTTGTTTCTAAATGAGAGGCATACGTCAACTATGCCTAGTGGATTATTATAATCAATTAATATACGCGGCGAACGGACTTAGTCTTTGAAATCAAGAACGTAATTAACTCTCTTTCACTTTTATACTTTTCTGAGACTTTTTTTTTTTTTAAATAAATAACTAGTATTAGTACTCGCGCGATGCGCGAACACATATTATGTCAAATTGTAATCTATGTTGTTTGAATTATGTGCAAATAACCTTAAAATATAAACCTTTCATATAAAAATTATATAACATTAGATATTAATTTTGAAGCAAGATATGAAATATTATTCAAATCTCGTAGTAGACAACTTTTATTTTATTTGTAGCAACCTAATTCCTTGATTTTAGTACTTGTATTTCGTTTTGGTGTCAATATTAAAAAATACTAAATATGTCATGTTGTGATCTGTGTTGTTTGAGCACATTATATCATATTATTTTAAGAAAATTCTTATTATCACTTTGTTTTTGACTGAAAGTCAAATATGTCTTATTCATCACATCATTTTATGCAAATTCTTTTTTATTTTTGTTCTTTTCTTATAGTTATTGTATTATTTAATATTATTATACTGTCATATAATTTTTTTATTAGCTTAATAATTTAATTAATATCTTGCTTATTATCTTTTTAATAGTCTTTAATAAATATAAATATTTTATTCTTGAAATTTGGTATATTTTTATGCTTGTATCCTCTTATTCGAAATTTTTTTATCATTTAAATTTATCATTAATATTTTTAAATATAATTTAATTATTTAATTTATTTATTTTTCCATTAATTTAAAGTATAAATCACACTAACTTTATTTTTTTATACATCTCTTCCCTACTGTATTTTAAATAGTTTTTATATTAATATTTTACCTATAACCAAAATAATATCATATTTTATTTTAAATTGTAACTTTGAATTAGTCTAAAATATTAATACATAAGTTATTTGATTATTACGTTCCAAATATATTGAGTTCTCTTATAATTATTTTTGTATTAGATGCAGTTAAATTTTCTTTTCTTTTTAGCTTTAAGATAAAAATTTAATTTTTAATTATCATTAGTAAAATTACCTATATTAGAAATTAATTTATATTTTTAAAATTTTAATTTAATCATAGAAAATGTTTTCTTTATTGTTTGAACATATTATATCTAAATATTGTAGTAATATTTTTACTATTTTATTTTTTTACATGACATTTTCAAAAATAAAAAAAATTATGAAATAAAAAAATCTTATCTTAAATTTAAATAATTCTTATAATTCTATGTTGTAAATTGGACCGCAATTTCAAAATATTATGCTTTGCTTTCAAACTTAAACTAACTGCACTCAATTCATATATTAATCATAGGAAAATATTTTCTTAATTGTTTGAATACATTATATCTAACTATTGTAGTAATATTTTCACTATCATTTTATTTCTTTACGTAAATTATTTTTCTTTTAGTTTTAAGATTCAAATTTAATTTCTAATTTTCATTAGTACCTGTATTATGTATTTTTAAATATGTATTTGTTTTTTTATTTTTCATAAATAAGATTTCAATTTCGTGGTATTCTCCATAGTTTGAGCATTCTCAATATAGTTTTAAAAACTTTCTAGTCTCAAATTCAAATAGTCTTTACCTTTCTTTCTAATAGTAAATTTTTAATAAATTAATTGCTATTTTTTAATCTAATATATAGTTTTATTACGTTTTATGTGGCTTTTCATTAATTTGTAACTTTATTTAATATTATTATCACTACTATTCTTAATATAATATAGATAAATATATATAAATTTTTGTAATTATAAAATAAATATTTATTTTGTTTTGAAAATATTTATCGAAAATTTAAAAAACTTTAAGTTTTGATAATATTTTTAAGTATTGTATATTTACATTTATTTTATTTTCTAAATTTATGATTTACAAATTTCCTCACATTATCTCTAATTTATTTTTATTATTCAATATTTTAGTTTTTGATTTTATCTATTAGACTTGAGTTATGTGGACTTATCCATATTATGATTTTTCTTATCATAATATAAAAAAACTTTCTCATCTCAAATTTAAATAAGTTTTACCCTTTTCTCTATAATAAAAAATCTGAATTTTTATTTTTCTCTATTTATTAATATATATATATATTGCAATCATAAAATAAATATTTATTTTGTTTTAAAAAAAACTCTCGAAAATTTAAAATTTTTTAAGTCACTACTATTCTTTATATAATATAGATAAATATATATAAATTTTTGTAATCATAAAATAAATATTTATTTTGTTTTAAAAATATTTCTCGAAAATTTTAAATTTTTTAAGTTTTAATAATATTTTTAAGTATTGTATATTTACATTTATTTTATTTTCTAAACTTATGATTTACAAATTTCCTCACATTATCTGTAATTTATTTTTATTATTCAATATTTTAGTTTTTGAATTTATCTATTAGACTTGAGTTATGTGGACTTATCCATATTATGACTTTTTTTATCATAATATAAAAAACTTTCTCATCTCAAATTTAAATAAATTTTACCCTTTTATCTATGATAAAAAATCTAAATTTTTATTTTTTTTCTATTTATTAATATATATAAATTTTTGTAATCATAAAATAAATATTTATTTTGTTTTTAATATATTTCTCAAAAATTTTAAATTTTTTAAGTATTTTGTATTTACATTTATTTTATTTTCTAAACTTATGATTTACAATTTTCCTCACATTATCTCTAACTTATTTTTATTATTCAATATTTTAGTTTTTGATTTTATCTATTAGACTTGAGTTATGTGGACTTATCCATATTATGACTTTTCTTATCATAATATAAAAAATTTCTCATCTCAAATTTAAATAAGTTTTACCTTTTCTCTATGATAAAAAATCTGAATTTTAATTTTTTCTCTATTTATTATTTATTTTTAATATTATATTATTCAATAACTAATATTATTACATTGTCATGTGAATTTTTATTGGCTTATTTGAATTTAATATATATTTCTATCACACTCATTCTAATATAATATTGATAAAAATTTAAAAACTTTCTCATCTCAAATTCAAATAATTTTTAGCATTCTATTTTCTAATTTGGACCGCATTTTAAAAAAGTATGTTATGCTTTCAAATTTAAATTAACTGCATTCAATTCAAATATTAATCACAACAAAATATTTTCTTAATTATTTGAACACATTATATCTAAATGTTGCAGTAATATTTACGTATAAAATATTCGTTTGCATGATTTATCAATATTAATATGACTTTATTAGTCTTGTTATTAAAATATTTTTTCTGGATTATTTAATTTTTTTACCTTTTAAATAATTTGTATACTTTATGTAAGATTTTAATTTGCTGCTTGAATTTATTTAATTTTTAAACTCAATAAATTTTTAATATCGTAAGTAAATTTAATTTTATTTTATCACTCCAAAGTGCAAATAGTCATAGCTTATCTCAATTTATATCTTCTATATTTTTTATTTTTTTATTCTAGTTTTTAATTAATTTTTTACCTCCATATTTCTAGCTAATATAGAAGAAAATCTATGAGTGAATCAATATATATATATATATATATATATATATATTTACAAATATACATATAAATATAAATATAGATATAAATATTGGATTTGTCTAAGATCTATTTGGATTATGTATAAAATTTATTAAACTACTTTCATTAATTATGTTTCCATTTATAATTTTTAATTATTAATGTTGTCCTAAAATTGCCAAGTGGCTTCATTTTAGCTTGCCACTTGGCTTAACCACAATGCATATTACTCTCCTTTTAATATTATATAGATTATGGTCACGCATTTTAAGTCTTCACAGCTTAAAACAATGGTCAAATAATACAATAACGATATCACTTTAATGAAATTATTATTACAATGACCCCTTTTATATTTGTTAACCAAGTCGTTGTACAAAATCTGCTTTTCTTAAATCTGAACTTTCGTTATTTTAAAGTTATGAACTATTGATGAATGGAATGAAAACCATATCGGTCCGGGATGAGATTCTTGGCCTCCTTATAAAACTTGCGCAATCCTCCTGGCTTCGAGCTAGCTTCTGGGGTGAAATTAGACTCAAGATTTATTTTGATAAGATATCCAACCAGGCCTGTGATCGATGGGGCCCCCAGAAGAGGGGCGGAATGCCCTCGGACAGAATATACGGATCTAAGCGTGAGAGAGTAGAGAGTATGATGAATGGAATGAATCCCATATCGGACCGAGATGAGATCCATAGTCTCCTTATAAGGCTTGGGCAATCCTCCTCCCTTAGAACTTGCTTTTGTAGTGGAGTTAGACTCAAGAATTATTATTAGGCCCATGATCGATGTAGGCCCCCAGAAGGGGAGGGGGGGGGAATGCCCTCGGACAGAATATACAGATCTGGGCGTGAGAGAGGGTGATGAATGGAATGAATCCATATCGGACCAGGATGAGATCCCTAGTCTCCTTATATGGCTTGGTCATCCTCTTCCCTTGATATGATATTAGACTAGGCCCTTGATCAATATGGGCCCCCAAAAGAAGGGGGCAGAATGCCCCTAGACAGAATATACAGATCTGGGCGTGAGAGAGGGTGATGAATGGAATGAATCCCATATCGGATCGGGATGAGATCCCTAGTCTCCTTATAAGGCTTGGGCAATCCTCCTTCCTATAAGCTAGTTTTTGACGTGAAGTTAGACTCAAGATTTATTTTGATATGGTATCAGAGTTAAGCTCGTGATCGATGTAGTCCCCAGAAGGTGTGGGGGGAGGGGGAGGGAATGCATGCCCTCAGACAAAATATACGGATCTGGGCGTGAGAGAGGTTGATGAATGGAATGAATCTCATATTTGACCGGGATGAAATCCCTAGTCTCCTTATAATGGTTGAGCAATCCTCCTCCCTTCGAACTAGCTTTTGGGGTGTGAGTTAGATCCATCATTTATTACGACGACCGTCTTTCTTAAAAAGTGTAAAAAACATTAAAAGAAAGACAATATAAAGTGATTATACACTTTCTGACGTCTTCGATTAATGTGAGAAATCATTCTCTTGACCTTCGTTGTCACTCCAAAAAGATTGAAGGCAAGTTGCTAAAATAATGTGTAATCAAGAATGTTTTTGATTTGTTGATGTCAACCTAATCTTTTTCCAAACTTTTATTGTTACTTTTGAGTTTCTTATAGTTTCAGCAGTACTAGAAAAAAAAAACAAGAAATTGGACAGTTTAACTTTAATTTTCATATTCATGAGTAAACAAATGTGCCTCAAATAAGAAGCATTAAAATTAAATCCAGCGTCAACTTTGGTTTACTATTCAATGTATTTGTATGGTGCACTATTCAAAATATTGTTTTCTTTTGATTCAAGATTTAGTGCCTCCAAGTCTTTGTCCTAATTCTCACTTTAAACAAGGGCTATATATAATTTATAATCATATTTCCTCATGTAAGCGTCTTCTTGTGATTTGTAGGTCACGGAGTAGTGATAAAATTGCCTCCATATGACTTATAGGTTACGACTTCGAGCCATAGAATCAGCCAATAATGATTGCATTCAAACTCTACGTGAACGCGATATGCTTCGTGCACCGGACTGCCCTTTTTCTTCCTCCCGTAAGGGTTACTCTATTCTGGATTTGCACATAATTTTAATTTGGATTTATTTGAAATGTCTAACATGTTTTTTAAAAATAAAAAATAAAATAAAAATAGCTACTATTGCACTATGCGCCAATTAAATAAGCAGGCTTGTAATCATGCTGAATATACTTTTCATTTCTTAGTAACAAGTAGGCATTCTATAATATTTGTTATTCTCAAAATATGTACACTTTTTTACATTTTCTTAGTATAAGAAGCAGCCGCTCTAAATTCTATGACAACTTAAATAAATAAAAACAAAATCATGATGAAATGTACTCAACATTTTTGTAGTAACAACTAGCCATTTCTAAAAGATACCTCAAACTCTAAAGATATACTCACACTACACTTTTTTAATACTCCCTCCGCTTTAACTGTTTTTCTTTTATTGTTTTCACATATATAAAGAAAATCACCTTTTAGTATTAATTAAAAATAAAATTGACTAAATTAGGCTTAATTTATTCATTGAAAATATAACAAATACTCCTAGGCTTTTTACTCTAAGGTCAACTTTAAAAAAAAGAAATTAATTTCTTCTAATATTTGAAAAAAATCAAATATTGTGGACCATAAAAAAGTCAAAAAATTAATTAAAATGAACCGGAGGGAGTGACAAATAGATATTCTACAACAGCTTCAATGTGATCATTTAAGATCGTCTTAAGTAGCATCTCCACTATCCAATGAAAATACCTCAAATTCACACTACATTTAACAACAAAAGTGGGGTTTGGGGAGGGTAGTGAGGACGCAAACCTTATCTTTATTCCGAGGGAGTAGAGTGGTTATTTCCAAAAAATCCTGTGCTCAAGAAGACGAACATAGATAATAAATCAATATCATCAATAGAAATCATCCTAATAATAACAACAACGACATAAGGACCAAAAAAACAATAACAACAACAAGTAAATAAGGCCTGGTAGTATAAAAAGCGGAAGTCACACTACATTTAATTTATAACAAGTAGCTATTCTACAACAACTTCAATGTCCGACACCCACCTATGGCCTAATTAAATTTGAATTCGCGTCGGAAAGTTCTACATAGGGAAATAAAATGCTCCGTAATAAACGGAACTTCATATTTAGGGCTCAAACCCGATATTTTTAATTAAAAATAAAGGAGTACTTACTGCTCTATCACAATGAAAATAAGGTAATCCATTTCAATGTGATCATTTAAGATTGTCTTAAGCAGCCCAACTACCCAATGAAAACACACAGTTTCCACAATTCTTTCTTTTAAATAGAAAATTTGCAGGTAACCTTAGACCTATATTTATCTTCTTTTTCCCATCTTCCTATTCCTTTCTGCAGCACTGGAATTATTGTTTATATATATTCTTAGTGGAAAGATGATTCTGAAAGATATATACAACCATTCGTATATTCCTTGCATATAGTCATTTCCTTCACTGGTCCCTTCTAGCGCTATGTTTTGTAACGCAAAAAAATTAGGTATACTTTTTTCTATGAAAATCATTATAAATTGTGTGAGGTTGGCAATTATTATAAACTCCCATGTTAAGTTTTGCTGATCATTTATTTTTATGTCCAATTCTACAAATATAGATCATTATAATTCCCTTGTTTACTCCCTTGCTCATGTTAATTACGTACTAGTTATTCTCGAAATATTACTTAATAGATGCTGAATCACGTTACATGCATTTATTAGAATTTCTTTTCACATGTACAAACTTTTTGAAACTTAAAACCACAAACATTAATCAACTCAATGTCGTCCGTCACATAAAGAAATTCAGCAAGCCTCGTGAAAGTGCATGCTTTACTAATGGGGGCGTTGGCGTAACTATAACTCAGGGTCGCATGAGCGGATTTAGGGGGCGGAAGGGGGTTTATTCGAACCCCATTTATCAGAAAATTACATACAAGATAAAATTCGTTTTGTGCCTTTATATACTATATTTTGAATCCCTTTTACACAACCCAAAAACATAGCTCTTTTATAAGGTTGTTGGTTCAATTAGTCTCTTTTAATTATTTAATTTTTTTTTGTTTTGAACCCCCTTAGCGAAAATTTTGTCTCCGTCACTGCTCAGGGGCCATAAGATGTAGAATGTGAGATATATATGGGTTCATCTGAATCTATTAGCTTTGACTCGAATACTCTAATACTCTATATATGTCAAAAAATTCACTAAATAAGTACACATGATTGATTTTGAAAAACCAATAAATCAAATGAATTATAGTAAAATACCGAATTCAACCCATAAAGTTCACATTCTTGATTCGCGTTTGCTATCACTTTGATGCACATAGGACTATACATAAAACAGAAGGTGGGTTTCTTTCCATGATATACTAAGTACCTACAATCTTTACAGTTTTGTTGCATGTTGCATCAGCAAAGTGATCAAATAATAAGAACCTATAGTAACAAAAAAAGGACATGACTTAACCCAGAATTGAAGCTTACCAACCAAAAAGGAAATATTACGGAAAAATGATACTATATCGCCGCTGTAAAAATAATTGTCGAAAAAATGTATAAAATTTATAGATATTTTATATATATATACATTTTGTATGTTATATACAAAAATTATACAAATTATATATATTTTTTTGGCTACCAGATATAAATAGATTCGGGTGCGGACTAAAAGTAATAATACCCCAAATACTACTGCATTAACAGACCAAAAATGACATCATCTTTTAAATCACTTGAGCCGACAAATATACCAAAAAAAGAGTTGTCTTGCAAAAATATCCTATCCTTAGACCTTGTCTTAACTTAAGCGTGCTTATAACCTAGATTATCTTCAACTTCACACCTCATCCTCCACTAATTAATACACTAATCCCACAAGTAATTCCTAAACCTTCTCATGGTTAGGCCTAATGACATGTAAACCATCAAAGAAATTTAATTTTTGTGCACTGAAAGTGTATAAAAGTTTGCGAAAAGTAAATATTTGTAGTGAATTTGATATAATAATCTAAAAAATAGACAATAACCTTATTACGACGGGTCTAGTTGCAATGACAATATAATAATTATTTACACTGTTGATGTATATAACTTAAATCCGCCATCAAATATATGCCGGTTTAATTTAACAATGCACAAGTGGCATTTAGACACGTTCACATGTGTTCCATGTCTATTTGACAAACATATTTCAAGTCAAAAATCTTTGGCGCCAAACGGAACGTTCCCTTCTTCAACGGCAGTTAGGCACAAATATAACATATTTAATTCTTTTTCCTAATCTTTTGCCTTGCTTCATGGCACTGAACAATTTTCAAGATTTCATCAACTTATTATAATAAAATAACGTCTATGGACAAGTCCACATATACACACACATATAGATATACATATACACCTAAAAAAGAAAAGCGTTCGGTGCATTAAGCTTCCGTTATGCGCGGGTTCTGGGGAAGGGCAGGAACACAAGGGTCTATTGTATGCAGCCTTACCCTGCATTTCTGCAAGAGGGTATTTCTACGATTCGAACACGTGACCTCCTGGTCATAGAGGCGGACCAAGAATTTAACTTTATGGGTTCATTTTTAAGGGTTTTAGCATTGAACCCGTTATATTATTAAAGTTATGGGTTCAAATATATTATTTTTGCAATTTTACTAAATTTTTACTCCACGTCAAAAGTTACAGGTTCAATTGAACCCGCCATTAATAATTTAATACGCTACATACCCCTGCCTAGTCACATGCCAATAACTTTACCAGTTACGTCAGGGCTCCCATATATATGTATATATATATATATATATATATATATATATATATATATATATATATATATATATATATACCTGTTGTACACAGTCTTACCCTGCATTTCCGCAAGAGGCTGTTTCTATGGCTTGAACCCGTGATCTCCTAGTCACATGACAGTAACTTTACCGGTTACACTAAAGCTCAGCTTCCATATATATACACCTAGCTAATGCCATTAATTTCTTACTATTCTAATTCTCATGATTGGTGCAATACCAATAAAAATGGGCTACTCCAAGTTTTCCAAGTACAATTTCTTCTTCTTGATTATGGTTTTCTCTTTGGCCTTAGGCCAAAAAAATGATCAGATTTTAAATGATAGCGCCTCGCTTCTTTCATTCATGGCTGGGATAGTTTCTGATCCTTACCATGCATTAGAAAGTTGGAATTCTTCTAACATTCATTTATGCAACTGGACTGGAGTTGGATGTGATCAGAAAACGAATAGAGTTGTTGAGCTTGATCTTAGTCACCATTCGTTACGAGGGACGATTTCTTCTGCTCTATCTGGTCTATCATTCTTGCAAATTCTTGATTTATCTGGTAACTTATTTGAAGGTAAAATTCCAGCTGAATTAGGCTATCTTTTAAAGCTTAATCAGCTTAGTTTGTCTTCTAATCTTCTTGATGGTAAAATCCCAATTGAGTTAGGACTACTTCATAAATTGAAGTATCTTGATTTAGGAAGTAATAATCTTTCTGGTGAAATTCCTGTGCCTTTGTTCTGTAATTGTTCTGCTTCTTTACAATATATGGATCTTTCTAATAATTCACTTAGTGGTGAAATTCCTATGAACAATCAATGTGAACTTAAGGAGTTGAAGTTTCTTCTTCTTTGGTCTAACAATCTTGTTGGTGAAGTACCTAAATCTCTTTCAAATTCTTCTAAACTAGAATGGCTTGATATTGAGTCGAATTTGTTAAGCGGTGAGCTTCCTTCTGATATTGTAAGTAAAATGCCGAAGTTACAATTTCTTTACTTGTCCTACAACAACTTCATTACCCATAGAAATAATACTGACCTGACGCCTTTTTTTGCTTCCCTAGTTAATTCTTCAAACTTACAAGAACTTGAGTTAGCTGGAAATAATCTTGGCGGGGTATTACCTCCTATTATTGGTAATATCTCCAAAAACCTTGCACAGATTCATCTTGACGATAATCTTATCTATGGTACTATTCCTATACAAATTTCCAACCTTGGCAACCTTACTCTTTTGAACTTGTCTAGTAATCATCTCAATGGTACAATTCCTCTTGAGTTGTGTCAAATGGGAAAACTCGAGAGGCTTTATCTGTCGAATAACTCACTCTCGGGTGTCATTCCTTCTGCTTTTGGGAATCTTTCTCATTTAGGCCTTCTTGATTTGTCGAAAAACAAGCTCTCTGGATTGATCCCCGATGGCTTTTCCAATCTTTCGCAGTTGAGAAGACTTCTGTTGCATAACAATCAGCTCTCTGGAACGATACCCTCGAGTCTAGGACAATGCATTAACTTAGAAATTCTTGACCTTTCTCACAACAGAATCTCAGGCAAAATTCCAAGTGAAGTTGCTGGTTTGAGCAGCTTGAAAATCTATCTTAACTTGTCCAACAATCATTTACATGGTCCTATTCCCTTAGAACTTAGCAAAATGGACATGGTGTTGGCCATTGATTTGTCTTCAAATAATCTCTCAGCTACTGTCCCTTCACAACTTGGTAGCTGCATTGCTCTTGAATACCTTAATCTATCGCGTAATGCTTTAGAAGGCGCTCTTCCATCATCGATAGGAAGATTGCCTTACCTTAAGGAACTTGACGTTTCGTTCAACGTATTCAATGGAGAGATACCACAAAGTTTTCAGGTTTCATCAACTTTGCAAAAGCTCAACTTTTCCTACAACCATTTCTCCGGGAACGTGACAGATAGTGGCACATTTTCATCATTAACCGTCACCTCTTTCTTGGGAAATTTCCAGCTTTGTGGCTCAATACAAGGAATGAAAAGCTGCCATAAAAAGAGAAGTCTTCATTTCATAATCACAATCCTCCTTTCATTGCTTATAACTCCCATATTTTGCATTGTTGGCTACCCTTTGGTCTTAAGATCCAAATTCAGAAGCCAATGGACAGGTAAAGTAGCTGAAGATACAGAACAAGGTGAGAAGAAAGAGCAAAAGTACCCAAGAATATCTCATATGCAGCTTATTGAAGCCACAGGAGGTTTTAGTAGCTCGAGCCTAATAGGAGCGGGTAGATATGGGCGTGTTTACAAGGGAGTGTTAAGAAATAACATGAGAATAGCTGTCAAAGTAATTGACTCAAAAACAGCTGGAGAGAGCTTTAAAAGGGAATGCCAAATCTTGAAAAGGACTAGGCACAGGAATTTGATTAGGATCATAACAACATGTAGCAGGCCGGATTTCAAAGCTCTTGTTTTTCCATTGATGTCAAATGGAAGCTTAGAAAACCATCTGTATCCGAGTGATGGACTGAGACATCAATTGGATTTGGCTCAAGTGGTTAGCATTTGCAGTGATGTAGCAGAAGGGGTGGCCTATCTCCACCATTATTCGCCTGTTAAAGTCGTGCACTGTGACCTAAAACCGAGCAACATTCTTCTTGATTACAACATGACAGCTTTGGTTACAGATTTTGGTATTTCAAGATTAGTAAAAGCTGCTGAGGAAAATATCAATCACATTGATGAATCAGTTTCTTATAACTCCACAGATGGCTTACTTTGTGGATCAATTGGTTACATTGCTCCTGGTTAGTTTAATGTACAAAATCATATACTATGGTAACTAAGAAGGGAAGCCTTGGCGTAACTGTTAAAGTTGTTGCCATGTGACCAGGAGGTCACAAGTTCGAGCCGTGAAAACAAACTCTTGCAGAATTGCAGGGTAAGGCTGCACACAATAGACCCTTGTGGTTCAACCCTTCCCTGTACCCCGCGCATAGCGGGAGCTTAGTGCATCGATCAGCCCTTTATTATGATAACTAATATTGTGTTCTAAGTTTCTGTTCACTGTTTCATTGATTGCAGAATATGGAATGGGAAAGAGGGCTTCAACAAAAGGAGATGTATATAGCTTTGGAGTACTTTTACTTGAGATTGTGACAGGAAAACGTCCCACGGATATTCTTTTTCAACAAGGTTCGAGCTTGCACGAATGGGTAAAGAGTCAGTATCCACATAAACTCGAGCCTATGATTGACGAAACACTACAAAGATATCCACAAGGTGACACAGTTCCATCCGATAGCAAGATGTGGCGCGATATTGTGTTCGAGTTGATTGAACTTGGCCTAATGTGCACACAGTATAATCCTTCAACTAGGCCAACAATGATGGATGTAGCACTTGAGATTGGCAGGCTAAAGCAATATATTTCAAGTCCTTGTAACTTTGTTGCTGAAGATGTTACAACAAAAGATTAACAGTTTTTGATCTTAGAAACATCAGCAGAGAAACTATGCTAAAGTGCTTTCACGGGTTCGAGCCTTGGAAATAGCCTCTTGCAGAAATGCAGGATAAGACTACGTACGATAGACCCTTGCGGTCCGGCCCTTCTTCGGACCCCGCGCATAACGGGAGCATAGTGCACCGGCCTGCCCTTTTTTCTTTCATTGTATTTCTATGTTTTTTTTTTCTTTCTTTTTTCCCCTTATTTTAGAGAAGCTTTTATGTTTGTTCAATTGTGATCCATTTTCTTAGCTTTGATCCTGAAAATTTCTTCAGGTGAGCTACACAAGTAGTGTGTTTGATATGACAAAAGTTCTTTTCGAGGAAAATATTATTTTTCGCGAGGAAGTCAATTTCTGGTGTCTGGTTGTTAAAAGAATAACAGGGAACATATGATACTTTTCTTAATTATAGTCGAAAGTCATATTTCTTACGTTATTCTAACTCTAAACTTCATATTACTTGCTCCGATACTTAAGCTTTATATTAATATTTATTAGTTAAAGATTTCACCTAAGCACTCCCTAATTTGCTAAGAGTATTATTAATCTTTAATATATATATTTTTCAGAAAAATATTCTTAAACTAATAATTTTAATAAAATAATACTTTCAATACTCAAAAATTATTTTTAAATTATACTTTTAATTTAAAAACATTTTTCATGAAAAATGATTTTAATTTGTTTAATCCTTTTACGACTTGTTCTTTCTTGATCATGATTAGGAGTGGCAAACGAGCGGGTCGGTTCAGATTGGATGGGTTGATCGAAAACGGGAAATGTAAAAATGAATAAATTATCCGACCCAATCCATATTCAATACGGATAAAAAATGAGTTAGCCGGCGGATAATATGGATATCCATATATTTATGTCTTCTTGAATATGATCACTTTTGGCAGAATTCCTGGTCTCCCAAACTTGAGGAACCCCCAATTCGAGTCTTTGCATATGTAAAAGTTAATGTAGACATATAAAATTTATTGGGTCTAATCCATACAAAATTCGGATTAAATTCAATGGGGTTAAATAATTAATTTGGGCTTTACAAGTTAAATTTGTCCATTTTATTATTTTCAGGCCCAAAGTCCATTTCATCTTAAGGCCCAGACTATACCATGTGTCAAGTAACATGACATATCCAGTCAAACTCCAGGCCAATAAGGTGATGCCACGCGTTAAATGACGTGGAAATCCAAGTCAAAAAGCAAGAACCAACCATAGGTCGCCAAATGACAAAAATGACATGGGCCAATCAGAATCAAGCAAGTGAGTTCATATGTAGCTGGACTGTCCATCCCCTACAACTATAAATAGAGGGGTTACATAACTCTCGGAGGACATTCAGAGTTGGAGAAGAACACTCCGCAATTGGTGAAGGCATCCACAAACAGATAGATCAATCATTAAGTACTTAGTTCTTCGACAAAAGAGTGATCAACGGAGTTCTTCCTGGAGATCAACCCGTAACAACAAAGTGTTGCTCGACGTTCTTGGCGATTAAATACATCACAAGGAGGTCCGCATCATCCTACATTCGAGAAAGACGCTTCCCAACCCTCGAATCATGGAGAATTTTAGAGAGGAGAATCAACGGATACATAGAATTGTACTCACAAATATTTATCAATAAAATCTCTTCTTCTTTATATTATTTTTGTTGCAGTTTATTTTTCGTCTTACGAAAATTTATTGCAAATAAATTTTGGCACGCCCAGTGGGACCAATTCTGCCCTTCATCTCTCCTTCTTGCAAGTTGAAAACTACAAACTTCAGATCTACTGCTACAATGGCCTTCCACAAGTGTGATGTTTCATGCAAAGATGCTACTGTTTCCGCATCCGCTGAGCTCAGTCATGTTGGCCCAATCACTCGAAGCAAGTTCAAGGCTAGTGGCTTGGATGGATCAGAATACTTCGCCTCCTTGGAGATGGCAAAGAAAAGCAGATCTCATATGACGTTTGCAACCGCAATCTCTGGGGGCAACACCCCATTCTTGATGTTTGGCGAACTTTCTCAAACAGCCTCAAACCTTGGCGGATTTGGTGGATTCTTTAGTTTCAACGAAAGTCAATGCCTTGATGACTGACGCAACTAATGTGGACGAAAAGTTTGCCATGATGGAACAAACTATAGAGGTCTTGAAGAAATATGTTGAAGACAAAGACCTTCAAATCGCTCAACTCATGAACAAATTGGAAGCCTATTGTAAGCACGTGATTTTTGACCCTCCCCGAGAATTTTCACATTTTTAGCGTGAATATGTGAAATTGGGTCTAGTATAGCTATTTTAACTATTTTACTTTATTTCGTTGCAAAAAGAAAAAAAATCACAAAATATATATATAAATTTTAGTTTATGTATTTCTCATAAACTTGAAAAATACAAAAATTGTACTTTATTTTGGTACTTTATATAAATTCGAAAATTACAAAAAATATAGTTCTATTAATGTTTGCAGTCATTATAATTTTGAAAAATGCAAAAATATTACTTCATATTTTTGTCTTTATTAAAAAAACGAAATTACAAAAAAATAGTTTTATTAATATTCTATAGTCATTTTAATTTTGGAAAAATACAAAAATATTACTTTATATTTTATCTTTATATAAAAAACGAAAATTACAAAAAAAATAGTTTTATTAATATTTTGTAGTTATTTTAAATCTTGAAAAATATTAAGAAAATAATATAGTTTTGTTTTAAATAATTAGTCTTATTTTAGTAGCTATTTTGCTTACATAGGACTAGTTAAGCAACGTTTTCCTATTTCTCGGGTCCGGGCAAAAGAATAATATTCGGGTTCAAACTACCCGGTTTTAGGCCTAATTTCGGACCTAACCCATAATAAACCGTGTCCAGGACACATGGGGAACCCCACCACGCGTGGGGACATAAACCTTGAACCCCACCACGCGTGGGGCTCATTTTTCTTGGCAAAACATTACAAAACACGGACAAACACATTTGACAAAGGGAGGACTTTGAAAAAATTGGAAAAAAAACTACTGTTGCTCTTTCTTCTTCAAAAGAAGAAAGTAAAAGAACCTACTGTAAAAAAGCTCCGACCATCACTTCCCCGCGTCGTGACCCACCTCCAACAAACCATCGCCTTCCTCCTCCTTGAATCCGCCATTGTTGCCGTTGCGAGCTCCGCCATCGTCGACCACTGACCACCAAGCTTCGTCACACTCCCCGTCCAGCAAAACCACCAAACCAGTCGCCCTCACGTCCAAAAACCAGCTCAACATCACCACCAAACGTCACTGCCCAAACAGCCCATCGCACTCCCCTCGTCGACCACCGTCTGAACCAAACAACCCCTACTCACTCGTCGTCAACCTCCAAGCAGTCCGCCACTAGCAACCTCCATTACCACCATCGTCAAAAAACCACCCAACACCACCCGTCCCCTCCAACTCCGTCAACTGCTCACGACCACTGCCCCAAACACCACCCTAACACCACCACAAACAGATTTCTCCACCTCCAGTCGCACCCCCCAACGTTCGAAGCCCAGCAACCTTTCGTCGCCACCCTCTCGCGTCCAAACTTCGAAACGCCACCACTCCACGTCTGTCAACCACCAGCTTCCCCCCCCCCCCCCCCCGTTGCCACTGTACTCCGAAACCACCACCCACAGCGTCCAAACATCACGTCGCAACCAGTTCCCCCCAACGCCTGAACCTAACCAAACCCTACCCCAAAACCACCTGCCGAGCAAAAAAATCCAGCCACCCTCGTCGTCACCCCCCCTCATCGGAACGTAGGCAGCTGTTGCTGTGTTCTTCTACCCCGTCACTGTCCCTCGACCCCTCCTGCTTCATCTTTTCGCACCAAGCTGCTGGGTCGAGAAAGGTCAGTAGCAGCGAACATGGCGGATTGTTAGTACTTGCGGGTCCGAGTTTTCTATTTCCGTCGAGGTCCGGCACGTCGAGGTATTTGTCCGAGGTTCCGTCGTTGTTCAGTGAGATTCGGTTTGAGTTCCGTCGGGGGCGCTATTTGTCGTTCTAGGTTTGCCGAGGTTCGAAGGTTAGTGTTCTTCGTCCTTTGTTTCATTGCGTTCGATTCGCATATTATGGTTTAAGATGAATGTCAACAATGCAATTCTTTGTTAAAAATGTTCATCTTATGATTAATTACTGCATATGTTTAAAGTAAATGAGAGAATATATCGTGGGTTTAAGTTTTTACGAGAATGTTTACTTCTATGCATATGTTCGTGTTTATTAAGGGAACAACTTGACATCCAGTGAATTGTTGCGAATGTATGTACTCACGTGTATTATGTACTCTCGTTGCAATAAGTATGTGGACGTCTGAATGAAAAATCATGACTACTGGCGTTAAAGCCATATTTCTCATTTTTAGTAATAGAAGTTGGATTTAATAACAATAACAATACGCTAGCAAAGTTGGGATTAATAGGAGCCTTATTAAAATATTTAGATTCTGGGACGGGCCGTTTAGCAAATTTCACGGCCTTACAAAAAAAAAATAACAATGCGCTAGTTGCTTTAGGCGTGCCTTTAATAATGTTATCTCCCTAAACTCGGGTGCACATTTATGTGACCCAAATCCAAATCTCAACGGAGTCGAAATATGTCTCTAGTCACGGGCGCATTGATTGTGGCGTGGCCCGAGATGCATTTCCATGACGTTGCAAATTCTTTAAAAAATAAGAACGAGATGAGCCTCGCCGAGTAAAAATACAAATTGCGGGGCCCTCAGTAAATACTTGTTTAAAATTACTTAGAATTCAGGAGGGTCGTTTAGCGAATTTCACGGCCTCCGCAAAATAATAACGCGATAGTCTCTTTAGGCGCGTGTTTAATAATTTACTTTCTTAAACTTGGGTGCGCATTTCATGCGACCCAAATCCAAATCCCAAAACGTCAAATAAAATATGTTCCGGATTGTGGGCGCATTCCATGTGACGCAGTCCAAAGACATGTTTTAAGCGACGTTCACATTCTTGTAAAAACAATAATAATAAAGCGGTTAAAAGATAAAATTTGCACATAAGTTCATATTGTATTTAAAATCAGATAATCAAGCCAAATATAACAGTTGAGCGACCGTGCTAGAACCACGGAACTCGGGAATGCCTAACACCTTCTCCCGGGTTAACAGAATTCCTTATCTAGATTTCTGGTACGCAGACTGTAATATAGAGTCATTCATTTCCTCGATTCGGGATTAAAATTGGTGACTTGGGACACCCTAAATCTCCCAAGTGGCGACTCTGAAATAAATAAACAAATCCCGCTTCGATTGTCCTTTAATTGGAAAAAACTCCCCTTGCGCCCCCGCGGGCGCGGAAAAAGGAGGTGTGACAGCTCTGGCGACTCTGCTGGGGATTTTCTACCCAGAACCACTGGTTCAGGGTTAAGAATTCGAGCTTAGAATAATTGTTATTATTTGGCTTTATTTATTATCTGATTATTACATGTTTTGAGCCTAATGTGCTAAATGCTGCTTTTACCGCTTTGATATTATTTGAACTGTATATAAACTGTGCCGAAACCTTTCTCTTCTTACCTCCGGGGATGTGCTTACTGGTTGAGACTCCCTATTCTGTTAGTGTCATACCCTAAATAAAAGAGGCTCGGAAAGTTTCTAAGCCGGCTGGCCTTTTGGTTCCCGAAAAGGAGCTCCTTCCTCAGCTCGAGTTGTCCGCTCGGGTACACTGTCTAGAACACCGACCCAGGTTTTTGAACCTAGTATAACAAAGCCACATGCCGGATCCCTAGTAGGAACGTTTATTTGCATCATGTGCATTTGACTTAGGGGACTCAACACAGGGGTTGGGTCCGTCTAGGACAAGCAACCTGAAAATAATAGACCATCTTATGGCATCCTATGTGCTACATGTTGTATTCAGTCAAGGGCGAATGGGTCATTTGGTCATTTCCAGCATGATATTATTTTAATCAAAGCATGGGGAACATTTGTGGAATCCAAGAAGCCTTGGAATTCCCTATGTCCCCCACGCTTGCTTTTTGGGAAAACACATGGGGAACATTTGTGGAATCCAAGAAGTCTTGGAATTCCCATATGTCCCCCACTTCATATGTTGGAAAAAGCGCATGGGGAACATTTGCGAAATCCAAGATGTCTTGGAAATCCTTATGTTTCCCATGCCACATTTTGAAAATAACAATAAATATAAAAAAATAAAAATACATATAAAAACAAGGCATGAAAATTCAAAAGATTTTGTATGTTGTCATCATTTTCCACAAATTAGAAAATCGTGAAAAGATGAGGAAATGGCAGTGTAGAGATATAACTACTTATTTTTAGAAAGAAAAAAAAACAAATGTCCAAGTAGTGTCGAAACTCTGCCGAAATTTTGAGAATATAAAATAAAAAATATATGTCTTATTAGTTTGTTTTATTAAAAAAAAAAAGCATTAATAGAAAAGAAAATTGTTTGTCTTGCCATAAAAATGAAAAAAAAGAGTCTTGTTTTTAAAATATGTGTTATTTATTTGTTTATGAAAATGACAAAATTAAAATAATCCAAAAATATTTTCTCCATTATTGGCTTCTCTAGGAAGTCTTTCTAATTGTTTTCAAAAAATAATATAATATAAAATAAATAAATAAAAAACAAATCCGAAAATATTTTGAGTCTTTTTCAAAATTGAAAAGAAAATTCAGAATCCAAAAATATTTTGATTCTTCTTTCAAAAATTGAAAAGAAAATTCAAAAGTCAAAAAATACATTTTAAAAGCATTTCTTTTATTAAAGGTAAAATTCCAAAAAATATTTTCTTCTTCTTCTTTAGAATAAAAAAAAAACAAATGAAAATTCAAAAAATATATCTTAGAAGTCTTTCTTTTAAAAAGAAAATCAATACTTCCTTTCTTCTTTTAAAGTAGTTCTTTCACAAAGATAATAATTAAAAGAAAAAAAAAGGGTTAGTTCATCTACTTATTCCTGATTGCCCGAACTACGCGGGTTTGATTCTCACCGGATGTGAGATACGTAGGCAACCCTCATCGGGTCCAACCCCACCTTTTGCTAAAAAAGCCAAAAAAACAAATAATAATAATAAAAAAAAATATACATGTCAAATTTTAGTTTTGTCATAAAGAAGTCGGGTGACGCTGTTTTATCAAGACATAGCCGAATGTTCCCGAAAGGGACGCCGGAAGGCTGACTTTGCATAAACAGCCACTTTTTGGGTCATGTTTTGGATTTGGTCCAATTGGCCCACACAACCTTAAAAATCTTCGTCCCCGAGACGTTGGAAGGCCGTGCTTGCAATATTGAGTTTTCTAATTTGAAAAAATGATAAAAAGAGTCATAAATAAGTCCGGTGATGTTGTTTTGCCATAAATAGCCGAATGTTCCCGAAAGGGACGCCGGAAGGCTGACTTTGCATAAATAGCCACCTTCGGGTCATGTTTAGGATTTTTGGTCTAGTTGACCCACACAGCCTTATAAATCTTCGTCCCCGAGGCGCTGAAGGGCCGTGTTTGCAATACCAGGTTTTTATTATAAGTTGAAAAAAAAACAACTAGTCAACGGTCAGGTGAATACCGTTCAAATTTTGTCATAATAAGCCGAGCCAGCTTCGGCCGCATCTTAAACCATTCTTGCCGAAATAGCCTTAGAGTATCTTTCAGTTGTCGAAAGGTTATTTTCGTAAAAGAATGGACAAATTTGTAAAGTGTCATAAAATAATCCTCCCCGGCCTAAAAATTTATATGAAATTTGGAAGGGGCCACATTTGCAAAAAATAACCGTCTGGTTGCATTAGCAAATGGAAGAAGGAAGTTGGCCATTTGTTTTTGAAGTTTGTAAACCCTTTGATTAAAATAGGCGGGTTGTTTGATTTTCAAGTTTGTAGGTCATCTTTAAACCTTTGAAACCCAGTTTGTTTTAATATGAAAGTGAAAAGAAAAAATGTTCATCATTGTTTATCTTTTATTGGTCCGAACTACGCAAGGTCTGATTCATGCGGGGTCATGATACGTAGGCAATCTCCATAAGATTCGACCACACACACAAAAAAGTGATGAAAAAGAGAAAAAAAAGAAAAAGAAAAACAAAGAAAAACAAAGGTAAATAAATAAAAAAAAATAATTAAATATATATATATATTGATAATAATAAGGACCGACTGAGTCCATTCTAACATATTTGGTTTTGAATTGTGAAGAAAGTTGAGGTGGTTGGTTTGTGCCTCAAAGAAAAATGACAACTAACGTCGAAGCTGTTACAAGTGCTCCAGAGACTCAGAGTCGGAGGGTTCCTCGTCATGAGTCACAATTTGCGACACAACAAGAGCAGTACCACTCTCCTGAGTACCACTCGTACTCGTTTGATCTTGCTGCAAAAACTGAAAAGCCTGCCCGAAAGATGGTACAGGAAGAAATGACCCAAAGAGTGAAAAGCTTGGAACAATGGTTGGAAAACATGCAAGGGTTGGCAGGCCAAAAGAGCGTTGCCTTCAAAGATCTATGTATGTTCCCCGATGTCCACTTGCCGCCTGGTTTCAAGACTCCAAAATTTGAAAAGTACGATGGACATGGAGATCCCATAGCCCACCTGAAAAGGTATTGCAATCAACTGAGAGGTGCGGGAAGAAATGAAGAATTGTTGATGGCTTATTTTGTGGAAAGCCTTACGGGAGTAGCCTCCGAATGGTTTATGGATCAAGACACGTCTCGCTGGTATGTCTGGGATGACATGGCACAGGCCTTTGTCAGACAGTTCCAATACAACATCGACATTCCCCCAGACCGCATTTCCCTTTCAAACCTGAAGAAGAAACCAAGTGAAAGTTTCAGGGAATATGCCATAAAATGGAGAGAGCAAGCAGCTCGAGTTAAGCCACCCATGGATGACCACGAGCTAATTACTATCTTCCTTCAAGCGCAAGAGCCAGATTACTTTCAAAACATGGTGTCCGCAGTTGGCAAAACCTTCTCAGAAGCAATCAAAATTGGAGAAATGGTAGAGAATGGTCTTAAGACAGGCAAAATTATAAGTCAAGCTGTTCTTAAAGCCGCAACTCAGGCTGTCCGGGTTGAGTCAGATAATCTTAGCGACACAAATGAGGAGATTGAAGAAATCATGATGACATCAGGGTCTAGAAGAGGTCCCAGGAGAACATCTCGAGGGTATGAGCAGCCTCCTCAAATTTTTTATGGCTCCCCTGAGCAGTATTATCCACCTCAGGACGCTCAATACTCTGTCGCTCCACCTCAGTATGTTGTCCAGCCACCAAAACACCCCAGGAGGCGAGCACGAGCATCACAAAATCTCCAGAAGTCTCCACAAAATTTTCAGATGCCCTATAACCCACAGCCAAGCTAGTGGTATAAAGGGGAACAAAGGTTGAAAGATAATTTTACACCAATAGGAGAGTCCTATGAAAGCTTATTTGAGAAATTAAAGAATCATGACATGATTGCACCTATTCCTCCAAATCGTGTGGACCCACGTGCAAGAAGCTTTGACCCTTCTAAAAGGTGTGAATACCATTCCAATGTCCAGGGGCACAATGTTGAAAGCTGTCGGGATTTGAAAAGAGAAATAGAAAGAATGATCCAAGAAGGGCGGATTGTGATCAATAACAGTGACATGGAGCACTCGAACCCTATCGAGAACTTGTTGACAGAGGGTGACGATGTTGAAGCGGGTAATGGTCTTGGCAGTATTGATGCAAAGCTCAGTGGCTAAGATGCCAATTTTTTGGGGAGGACGCTTCGTTCCTTGGTCAGCAAGAGAGAAGCTTGTGGTGGCTTATTTTGTGGTCATTTCTGTTGTTCGGATTATTAAGGTTGTAATTGGGATTTTGTCATGTGTCAAACCTTCTTATCTTTCCATTTTGTCATAGCAGTTTGTTTAAATTTTGTCCAGTCTGTGTTAGGATTTTATTTTGGTTGTTTTGTTTGTTTTATTATTCAAACCATTTCGCCGGTAGTCTAATACAAAGTCGGTCTTTTGTTAGTTCCAGTCGTCTTTTGTTTAGTCCTTTTATCATTTCATTCAATGCCGATTCTAGGGACATGACATGCGCACACACTTTGGGCCTAGTCTTTAAAGTTAATCATAAAACCCTGGAAAGGCGATCAGACCATTTAAAGAAAATAAGGATGGTTTGAGATTATTCAGAGCTCGAGTCATGTGGAACTGGGGCAAGTTAAGTACAAAGAAAACCGTTAAAAGCAAGATTCGTCAATTTGGCATGAGGGTCGGTCATGATAATGAGAGTGTCGCCTAACGGTGCTTAGAAATGACAAAGGAAAAATAAAATGTTTAACACAATTGTCAAGTCCAGCACCATCAGAAGAGACTACAAGTTTAAATTGTGTTGTTTGCACTTGGCATGTTTGAAGACTGGAATGACGAAGGCATTTTGTTCTGTTACCCAAACACTTTATCCTTTGTTAACCCCTTTTGAGCCTTATTTATTTTCTTTCATACCCCTCGTTCGGAATCAGTAGCAACGAAAAAGAAGAAAAAAAAGAGAAAGAAAACAACAAAACGAAAAAAGAGAAAAAAAAAAGAGAAAAAGAAAAGAAAGGAAAATGATAACAAAGAAAAAAGTCAAATGAAACAGAGGAATTGGGAACTACGTTTGACCTAATTCCTCAAAGAGGATACGTAGGCGCTTCACGACTCGGTCATAGTTTTGAAAAATGAAAAAAATCAATTAAAATATCCCCAAGCAAGAAACTGAGGCAGATGTTGCGTTTGTTGTAAATAAATCTAGTTCCGAAGGTTGTAATTAATAACCCAAAATCGATGCGTTTTTGAGCCTTTGATACCGTTTCTTTCTAACCCTATCCAAAACCCACATTACGGTCCAAAGAAAGACCTTCCGATCAGTTTTCAAAAAATGCCAAGTCAGACAAATGAAGAGTCTTACCGGCGAACATAACACTCTGTTCCACAGCAGAAAGGACTCTAATCCCCAGCGGAAAGAGTCATACCGACGACACTCCAAACCCCCAGCTGGAAAGTGATATAAATGAGAGAGTCTTATTGGTGAAAACCTTCACGGGCACCATAAGGCGCTGAAAGCTGAGAGAAAAACCAAAATGAGAGAGGCTTGATAGTGAAAACCCTTCGGGCACTACAAGTCGAATGAGATTGGGAATCAGACGGGGAATCGCCAATTGAAGATCTTGAAAGATGATTGACGGTAGAGGATAGGCCACATACGCATGTCATGGCCATTAGAGTCGGTATCTGCGTTTGATAGGTTTTTATTTATAGTTTCTTTTGTAAAAGAGTCATCGTTTCCTTTGTCTTTTGTTTAGTATCTTTTATCTTTCTCCTTTCATAAAAATTTCCCCAATAGAGTCTGTCCGGTCAGAACAAGTATGAAATGATTTCAAAATATGCCATCAGCTTTCCAAGATGAGATCTGACTAGCACATCCAAATGGTATAGTCAGCGAGGAACAAGCGCAAGGCCAGTGTCAAAAAAGATATCCCCAGCAAAGGGAATTGACAGAAGGATTGACAAGCGTCAAGAGGGATACCATTGCCTTAATCAAAAGTTATAAGCCTCAAGGCCAAGGCCCATGAACAAAGCAAGGAAAGCAGTGAGCATGATTGGGCGAAATCCATACTAGACTAAAAGGTCGGGAAAATGCCAGTTTCTGAGCTATGCCACAAAAGAAGAGGGATATCCCCAGCAGGAAGGGATTATCCCCAACACATAATATCATCCCCAACAAGTTGTTGAACGCAGAGCAAGGAAGGAGAAAGGGAAAGCCATCCCAATAGGAGTATCACAACCAACCACCATGTTTTAAACTAACAATTTTGTTTGATTTGAAACAGGTAAAGGAAATGGCATTGATGCCAGAACTGCATGCCACAAGGGATATTATCAAACTGGGGCAGAAAATTTTCTGGAAGTCAGGTGCCCTCAGCTGATAACATTTTTCCCCCAACAGATAAGTAAATAATTCCCCAACAGTATTATCCCTAGCAGTTGCGAGGAGTCCAACACAAGGTTGGAAAGTCGGTATCCTCAGCGGTTCCTTTCGGGGAAAGGCAAAATGACTCTCAAGGGAGGTAGTCTTCGAAGGAAGAAGCTATGAATAATATAAAAAAAAATAAAAAAAAAAAAGAAGAATAAAAAGATAATAATGAAAAAAAGAGGGAAAATTCATCCCAATCCCCAGCAAGTATTCGAGGTAAGACATTTTCAAGTCTTAAGGATATTTTGGGTTCATCCGCCCTCAAACAGGATATGTCGGGTTCATCCGCCCTCAAATTGGATCTGTCGGGTTCATCCGCCCTCAAATAGGATATGTCGGGTTCATCCGCCTTCAAATAGGATATGTCGGGTTCATCCGCCCTCAAATAGGATATGTCGGGTTCATCCGCCCTCAAATAGGATATGTCGGGTTCATCCGCCCTCAAATAGGATATGTCGGGTTCATCCGCCCTCAAATAGGATATGTCGGGTTCATCCGCCCTCAAATAGGATCTGTCGGGTTCATCCGCCCTCAAATAGGATCTGTCGGGTTCATCCGCCCTCAAATAGGATCTGTCGGGTTCATCCGCCCTCAAATAGGATCTGTCGGGTTCATCCGCCCTCAAATAGGATCTGTCGGGTTCATCCGCCCTCAAATAGGATATGTCGGGTTCATCCGCCCTCAAATAGGATATGTCGGGTTCATCCGCCCTCAAATAGGATCTGTTGGGTTCATCCGCCCTCAAATAGGATATGTCGGGTTCATCCGCCCTCAAATAGGATATGTTGGGTTCATTCGCCCTCAAATAGGATATGTTGGTTCCAGTCTTTATATTTCCAGAGTTGAAGTTGGGAGCCCGCCCAGATAACAGAGGCATACATTCAGTCTTTTTATTTCAAGTGTTGAAATTAGGCGCCCACCTGTATAACAAGGGAATACATTCCACGTCTTTACCCATAGGAGATGCATTTCCTCCTAAGTTTGTTTTAGTTTCATTCATAGGAGATGCATTTCCTCCTAAGTTTGTTTTAGTTGCACTCATAGGAGATGTATTTCCTCCTAAGTTTGTTTTGGTTTCATTCATAGGAGATGCATTTCCTCCTAAGTTTGTTTTAGTTGCACTCATAGGAGAAGCATTTCCTCCTAAGTTTGTTGTAGTTTCACCAATAGGAGATGCATTTCCTCCTAAGTTTGTTTTAGTTTCATCCATAGGAGATGCATTTCCTCCTAAGTTTGTTGTAGTTTCACCAATAGGAGACGCACTTCCTAAGGAGACGCACATCCTAAGATTTAGTTTCACCCAGTAGGAGACGCACTTCCTAAGAACAGTTATCCCCAATAGGAGACGCACTTCCTAAGTTTATTGTACCCATAGGAGACGCACTTCCTAAGTTTATTGTACCCACAGGAGACGCACTTCCTCAAAGTTAAGTTTTACCCATAGGAGATGCATTTCCTCCTAAATTGTTTTTGAAGAAAAAAAAATGACCTAGTTTGACGAACCTTCTCCTAGGATCAAAATCTTAGTCTGACGAATTTTTCTCCTAAGATAGAGACCTAGTCTGACGAACCTTCTCCTAGGATCAAAATCTTAGTCTGATGAATCTTTCTCCTAAGATACCAAAAAGAAAAGACCTAGTCTGATGAACCTTCTCCTAGGATCAAAATCTTAGTCTGATGAATTTTTCTCCTAAGATAGAGACCTAGTCTGACGAACCTTCTCCTAGGATCAAAATCTTAGTCTGATGAATCTTTCTCCTAAGATACCAAAAACAAACAAGACCTAGTCTGATGAACCTTCTCCTAGGATCAAAATCTTAGTCTGACGAATTTTTCTCCTAAGATAGAGACCTAGTCTGACGAACCTTCTCCTAGGATCAAAATCTTAGTCTGATGAATCTTTCTCCTAAGATACCAAAAAGAAAAGACCTAGTCTGATGAACCTTCTCCTAGGATCAAAATCTTAGTCTGGTGAATTTTTCTCCTAAGATAGAGACCTAGTCTGACGAACCTTCTCCTAGGATCAAAATCTTAGTCTAATGAATCTTTCTCCTAAGATACCAAAAACAAACAAGACCTAGTCTGATGAACCTTCTCCTAGGATCAAAATCTTAGTCTGACGAATTTTTCTCCTAAGATAGAAACCTAGTCTGACGAACCTTCTCCTAGGATCAAAATCTTAGTCTGATGAATCTTTCTCCTAAGATAACCAAAAAAAACAAAATGACCTAGTCTGATGAACCTTCTCCTAGGATCAAAATCTTAGTCTGACGAATTTTTCTCCTAAGATAGAGACCTAGTCTGACGAACCTTCTCCTAGGATCAAAATCTTAGTCTGATGAATCTTTCTCCTAAGATAACCAAAAAAAAACAAAATGACCTAGTCTGATGAACCTTCTCCTAGGATCAAAATCTTAGTCTGATGAATCTTTCTCCTAAGATAACCAAAAAAAACAAAATGACCTAGTCTGATGAACCTTCTCCTAGGATCAAAATCTTAGTCCGATGAATCTTTCTCCTAAGATAACCAAAAAAAACAAAAATGACCTAGTCTGATGAACCTTCTCCTAGGATCAAAATCTTAGTCTGACGAATTTTTCTCCCAAGATAGAGACCTAGTCTGACGAACCTTCTCCTAGGATCAAAATCTTAGTCCGATGAATCTTTCTCCTAAGATGCTAAAAAAACATTTTGAAAAAAAGAGTCATTTTCCTAAAGCCAGGCGCCCACCTGTATAACGAGAGGAATACATTTCAGTCCTTACATTTCAAGCATTGAAGTTAGGCGCCCACCTGCATAACAAGGGAATACATCCTAATCTAGTGTTTAGTTCACTCTCAGCACTGCACCAGTAGTATCAGTGGGCTACGATTTTGCTAACGACTCACAAACCTCCCCAATGCAAACTGGGTTAGGAAATTTTGTTTGTGTTGTTTGTATTGATTGTCAGGGACCCGGCTGTAGAACGGAGTTTGTGGTATGTCAAAGATCGAAGAAGTCAGGAGTCCGCCTGTCAAAGATCAAGCAGTGACCCACTGGAAAGCAGAAGGATTACAACAGAAATCCCCAGCATTCAATCCAAGATAGAAGCTCGCCTCAAGAACGCGAATCAATAGTCTGGGATGATCAACAAAAGCTGGTCACAAAAACAAAAAAAAACAAAAACAAGAAAAAAAAGAAAAAAAAAAGAAGAAAGAGAAGAGCCCAAATTACGGAAGTGGAGAACAAATGTGGTCTGCTCAAGAACTAGCACCTACAACTAGCAAGTATCAAGGTTCAGATCCAAAGTCTGTATGAAGCACCATTCAAGACTCAAGACCAAGTTTCAGAAGACTTAAGAGATGGGAATCCTTGTAACTAGTAGCTGATAGGCTTAGTTAGTCTTTTTCAGTTTTCATTTTTGTTGTAATGACAGGACCGCGGACCGGAACCTCAACGGAACGGCACCTCGATCGGCTCTCCACCTCGGTGCACTCTACCATCTCCCTCTCATTCCCGAACTACACGTGGCATGATTCCTGTATAACCAAGGATATGTAGGCAGCTCAGATACCAGGGCTCGGTCACATTCCCTCCCTTTCCTTAAATGTAGTCCGTCCAAGTAATGGTCGGGTCAAAAACACGTCTAGTCGTTCTTTGTCGGAAAACTCTTCGTGTTTCCAGTCAAAGAGGGGCAGCTGTAAGAACGTGATTTTTGACCCTCCCCGAGAATTTTCACATTTTTAGCGTGAATATGTGAAATTGGGTCTAGTATAGCTATTTTAACTATTTTACTTTATTTCGTTGCAAAAAGAAAAAAAAATCACAAAATATATATATAAATTTTAGTTTATGTATTTCTCATAAACTTGAAAAATACAAAAATTGTACTTTATTTTGGTACTTTATATAAATTCGAAAATTACAAAAAATATAGTTCTATTAATGTTTGCAGTCATTATAATTTTGAAAAATGCAAAAATATTACTTCATATTTTTGTCTTTATTAAAAAAACGAAATTACAAAAAAATAGTTTTATTAATATTCTATAGTCATTTTAATTTTGGAAAAATACAAAAATATTACTTTATATTTTATCTTTATATAAAAAATGAAAATTACAAAAAAAATAGTTTTATTAATATTTTGTAGTTATTTTAAATCTTGAAAAATATTAAGAAAATAATATAGTTTTGTTTTAAATAATTAGTCTTATTTTAGTAGCTATTTTGCTTACATAGGACTAGTTAAGCAACGTTTTCCTATTTCTCGGGTCCGGGCAAAAGAATAATATTCGGGTTCAAACTACCCGGTTTTAGGCCTAATTTCGGACCTAACCCATAATAAACCGTGTCCAGGACACATGGGTAACCCCACCACGCGTGGGGACATAAACCTTGAACCCCACCACGCGTGGGGCTCATTTTTCTTGGCAAAACATTACAAAACACGGACAAACACATTTGACAAAGGGAGGACTTTTGTTGCTCTTTCTTCTTCAAAAGAAGAAAGTAAAAGAACCTACTGTAAAAAAGCTCCGACCATCACTTCCCCGCGTCGTGACCCACCTCCAACAAACCATCGCCTTCCTCCTCCTTGAATCCGCCATTGTTGCCGTTGCGAGCTCCGCCATCGTCGACCACTGACCACCAAGCTTCGTCGCACTCCCCGTCCATCAAAACCACCAAACCAGTCGCCCTCACGTCCAAAAACCAGCTCAACATCACCACCAAATGTCACTGCCCAAACAGCCCGTCGCACTCCCCTCGTCGACAACCGTCTGAACCAAACAACCCCTACTCACCCGTCGTCAACCTCCAAGCAGTCCGCCACTAGCAACCTCCATTACCACCATCGTCAAAAAACCACCCAACACCACCCGTCCCCTCCAACTCCGTCAACTGCTCACGACCACTGCCCCAAACACCACCCTAACACCACCACAAACAGATTTCTCCACCTCCAGTCGCACCCCCCCAACGTTCGAAGCCCAGCAACCTTTCGTCGCCACCCTCTCGCGTCCAAACTTCGAAACGCCACCACCCCACGTTCGTCGACCACCAGCTTCCCCCCCGTTGCCACTGTACTCCGAAACCACCACCCACAGCGTCCAAACATCACGTCGCAACCAGTTCCCCCCAATGCCTGAACCTAACCAAACCCTACCCCAAAACCACCTGCCGAGCAAAAAAATCCAGCCACCCTCGTCGTCACCCCCCCTCGTCGGAACGTAGGCAGCTGTTGCTGTGTTCTTCTACCCCGTCACTGTCCCTCGACCCCTCCTGCTTCATCTTTTCGCACCAAGCTGCTGGGTCGAGAAAGGTCAGTAGCAGCGAACATGGCGGATTGTTAGTACTTGTGGGTCCGAGTTTTCTATTTCCGTCGAGGTCCGGCACGTCGAGGTGTTTGTCCGAGGTTCCGTCGTTGTTCAGTGAGATCCGGTTTGAGTTCCGTCGGGGGCGCTATTTGTCGTTCTAGGTGTGCCGAGGTTCGAAGGTTAGTGTTCTTCGTCCTTTGTTTCATTGCGTTCGATTCGCATATTATGGTTTAAGATGAATGTCAACAATGCAATTTTCGTTTCTTTGTTAAAAATGTTCATCTTATGATTAGTTACTGCATATGTTTAAAGTAAATGAGAGAATATATCGTGGGTTTAAGTTTTTACGAGAATGTTTACTTCTATGCATATGTTCGTGTTTATTAAGGGAACAACTTGACATCCAGTGAATTGTTGCGAATGTATGTACTCACGTGTATTATGTACTCTCGTTGCAATAAGTATGTGGACGTCTGAATGAAAAATCATGACTACTGGCGTTAAAGCCATATTTCTCATTTTTAGTAATAGAAGTTGGATTTAATAACAATAACAATACGCTAGCAAAGTTGGGATTAATAGGAGCCTTATTAAAATATTTAGATTCTGGGACGGGCCGTTTAGCAAATTTCACGGCCTTACCAAAAAAAATAACAATGCGCTAGTTGCTTTAGGCGCGCCTTTAATAATGTTATCTCCCTAAACTCGGGTGCACATTTATGTGACCCAAATCCAAATCTCAACGGAGTCGAAATATGTCTCTAGTCACGGGCGCATTGATTGTGGCGTGGCCCGGGATGTATTTCCATGACGTTGCAAATTCTTTAAAAAATAAGAACGAGATGAGCCTCGCCGAGTAAAAATACAAATTGCGGGGCCCTCAGTAAATACTTGTTTAAAATTACTTAGAATTCAGGAGGGTCGTTTAGCGAATTTCACGGCCTCCGCAAAATAATAACGCGATAGTCTCTTTAGGCGCGTGTTTAATAATTTACTTTCTTAAACTTGGGTGCGCATTTCATGCGACCCAAATCTAAATCCCAAAACGTCAAATAAAATATGTTCCGGATTGTGGGCGCATTCCATGTGACGCAGTCCAAAGACATATGTTTTAAGCGACGTTCACATTCTTGTAAAAACAATAATAATAAAGCGGTTAAAAGATAAAATTTGCACATAAGTTCATATTGTATTTAAAATCAGATAATCAAGCCAAATATAATAGTTGAGCGACCGTGCTAGAACCACGGAACTCGGGAATGCCTAACACCTTCTCCCGGGTTAACAGAATTCCTTATCTAGATTTCTGGTACGCAGACTGTAATATAGAGTCATTCATTTCCTCGATTCGGGATTAAAATTGGTGACTTGGGACACCCTAAATCTCCCAAGTGGCGACTCTGAAATAAATAAACAAATCCCGCTTCGATTGTCCTTTAATTGGAAAAAACTCCCCTTGTGCCCCCGCGGGCGCGGAAAAAGGAGGTGTGACACCTATGCGCCTGGAGAGTCGAGCCATGCCCCTCCTAGTTCACCTATCTTCACCTCCCAGAAAACAGTTGTTGAGGAATCATTTGCAAAGTTAAACATTCAAAAGGAAAAGCAATCTACTTCAGTTGCGGCGTTATTTGTCCAACAATTGCAAGACATGATAACAAACACCATCAGAGCTCAATATGGCGGACCATCACAAAGTTTGTTGTACTACTCTAAACCTTATACTAAGAGGATTGATTGTTTAACCATGCCCACCAATTATCAACCACCAAAGCTGCATCAATTTGATGGTAAAGGGAACCCAAGGCAACATATTGCCCACTTTGTCGAGACTTGTAGTAATGCTGGAACGCATGGTGACCTTTTGGTAAAATAATTTGTTCTTTCTCTGAAAGGGAACGCATTTGACTGGTATATTGACTTGGAGCCCGAGTCCATTGATAGCTGAGAGCAACTTGAGAAGGAATTCCTCAATCGTTTTTACAGTACCCAAAGAACTGTAAGCATAATAGAGTTGACAGGCACCAAGCAAAGGAAGGACGAGCCCGTGGTGGATTACATTAATCGTTGGAGGGCATTAAGTTTGGACTGCAAAGATCGCCTTTCAAAGATATCTGCTATGGAGATGTGCATTCAAGGAATGCACTGGGGCCTTTTGTACATTCTACAAGGGATCAAACCGCGAACTTTTGAAGAACTTGCAACACGAGCGCATGACATGGAGTTAAGCATCGCAAGTCATGGAAAGGCATCTCCATTTGCTGATCAAAAGGAGTTCAAGAAAAATGTTGCATCAAAGAACCAAACCAAAGAAGCAATGGTGGTGAAAGCAACTTCTGTGAAGGTCACTACTAAGCAAAAAGTGAAGGAGGATAAGACCCCGATCAATATCCCAAAGAGGAGAAGCGCCGTCCCACCTTAAAGGAATTGTAGGTGAAGGTTTATCCATTTCCAGATTCAGACCCACAATCCTTGATGAACTGCTGGACAAGAAAGTCATCGATCTCTTTGAATCAAAAGGCCAGAGGAAATTGGCAAAGTTGGCGATCCAAAATACTGCAAGTTTCATCGCGTCATTAGCCACCCTACAGAGAAATGCTTCATCTTGAAGGAGAAAATTATGGCTCTTTTAAGTGAAGGAAAAATCATCATAGACATGGATGAAACGGCAGAAGCAAATCATGCAAGTATCGCACTCAAGGAAAAGAAGTGTTCAAAGTTGCATAATGTGTCAAGCACTGCCTTCTTACAATTTGGAAGTTTCGAGCCCGTTGAAGTTGATCTTCCAAGGAAAACTCTTAAAGGTTAACTAGAGCTAGACAATCACTCCAAAGACAAAGACGATGAGGGTTGGATTCTAGTCACTCACAAGAAGTGAAAATATCAGGCAGTTTTGAGGCTACGAATTACTAATTCAGGAGCGATGATGAGCAATGCAGATAGGCTACAATCACTAAGAAATATCAAATCTTCTACTAGAAAGAAGATTAACAGTACCTTATTGCCGAAGTTCCGAAAGCCCATCACATTGCATGAATTCGTTCCGGGAAAATTCCTTCATGGAGATCACGTTAGTGCAACTCATGTAGTTTCTAGTACTGACGAAACAAAGGAAAGCAACGATGAGCTTGCTCCAATGAAAACACATGAACATCGTGATAACAAAAAAGTTGTCCCATGTTGTGCAACAATTTCATTCATAGATGATGACTTACTACTAGGGTCAAAGCCACATAACAGACCTTTGTTTATTATAGGGTCCATTCGGGAACAACATCTCAATCACATACTTGTTGATGATGGTTTGGATGTCAACATCATGCCAAAGATGGTGCTAAAAAAGTTTGGGATCTCTATCGATGAGCTATCCAAAAGTAACCTAACAATCCAAGGTTTCAACTAAGGAGGACAACGAGCCATAGGTATGATCCGCGTAGGATTATCCATTGGTAAGATGAAATCAAACACCCTGATTCACGTCATAGATGCTAAAACATCATACAACTTGTTGCTTGGACGTCCTTGGATTCATGAGAATGGGGTGGTATCATCTACTTTGCATCAATGTCTGAAGTACAGAAGAGATGGTGAGATAGTCAAAATTGATGCAGACATCAAGCCTTTCACTGAGACGGAGTCATACTTTGCAAACGCAAAATTTTACCTAGATTCTTGTGAACCGAAAGTGGAGAAACCATCATCAGATGACGAAGCTGATGTCAAGTCAGAAGAGGAAAATGAGGCTCAATGGACTACTACCAAGCTGCCTAAGAAGGGAACGAAAGAAGTCTCCATTAAGCTATCATCATCTGAAGGTGACATACAGACAAAGACTGAGGAGCATTTGGTTTTTTGCTATGTTCCACGTGAGCGTCGAAAGAAAGGGCAATCTTTGCTACAGGAATGTACCCCAAAGAAGCAAATGAGTCACAAAGATATCCAACATTTGAAGGAGCATATGACTATCCCAGTTGCAAAAATCCCATCCGTGACGGGTGAGTCTGCTAAAGGCAATCTCCAAACTGAGAAGATAAAAGGGAACTTTGATCCTAAGGCCTTCATACTGCTTGAAAAGTATGGTTATGACTTCTCCAATCCATCACAACTAGGAGAACTCAAATACGAAGTCACTGGTGAAAAGATACATGGGCTCAATGAGTCCCAAATGAAGTTGAGAAAGCAAGGGCACTACGTCACCACTCCAAAGTATGGATTAGGATTCAGTTTGGCAGAGCCTCTTCGAATTTCATCTATAAGAAGCAAAAAGATAGCTTCATCACAATACACCTTGGTAGAGGAGATGAAGGAAGTTAAGGGCAAGAAAATAAAACAACAGACTTTAGTGTTCGATCGCATTGGAGGCTCAACCCCTCGGGTTTCGGTGTTTGAAAGGCTAAGTCACAAAGGTGAACGTGTATCTTCCAAACATCTAAAGGAAGTTTTCACTACCTCAAAGACCTTCGTCTTTTGTCTCTTGGGAACCATAAGGAAGTCACCATCTAGAAAGATACTGGCAAAACAAAAGGATCAAATCCATGAGGAGCGGGATCATTTTGAAGTTGTTGCTGACAAAGAAATCTGTAGTGCTTTCCCATCACGTATGGAGAGGAAGTCTATTTTGTCAATATCCACAGATGGTCCACTGAAGGTGCAAAGGAGAACCATTTTTTACACTTGCCAGGCTCGTAAAGAAGTAGAGAAAGAGAAAGAAGCCATGCCGACTATCCAAGGAAGCCAAATAGAAAAGTCAGACTTTGTGGAAACATCCTATCACAAACTATGAAAGATATCCCATGCCTTGACGTTGATGATGAAGTACACGAGGCTCCCCCTCAACTAGAAGATGGCGGACAATCAACGGTGGATGAGCTTAAGGAACTCAATTTAGGCACTCCGGAAGATCCACGCCCCACCTTCATTAGTACGCTTCTTACGCCTCAAGAAGAGGAGGAATACTCCAAGTTATTGATTGAGTACAAAGATTTCTTCACTTGGTCGTATAAAGAAATTCCTGGTTTAGTCCTAACGTAGTCGTTCATCATTTAGGGATCAAAAGTAGAGCACGCCCTGTGAAGCAATCACAACGCATGTTTCAACCCGAGCTTGTATCACAAATTGAAGTCGAAATCAACAAGCTCATCAAGGTGGGGTTTATTCGAGAGGCAAAGTACCCATCATGGATATCGAATATTGTACCTGTCAAGAAGAAGAATGGTCAAATACGTGTTTGTGTTGACTTTCGAGACCTAAACAAGGCATGTCCAAAAGATAACTTCCCGCTACCAATTATTGAACTCATGGTTGATGCTACAACAGGGCATGAAGCTATGTCATTCATGGATAGGTCCTCCGGATATAATCAAATCAAAATGTCTCCAAAAGATGAAGAGTGTACTATTTTTCGAACTCCAAAAGGGATATATTGCTACAAGGTGATGCCCTTCGGTATGAAGAATGTTGGTGCCACTACCAACGTGCGATGTAAAACATCTTTGATGACATGCTTCATAAGAGGGTTGAATGCTACATCGACGACTTGGTGGTGAAGACGAAGAGTAGGCGTTAACACCTTGAAGACCTTCGAATTGTTTTCGAAAGGTTAAGAAAATTCGACCTGAAGATGAATCCACTAAAGTGTGCATTTGGAGTTACCTCAGGAAAGTTTTTTGGCTTCATTGTGCGTCATAGTGGAATTGAAGTTGATCCTGCAAAGATTGACGCCATCCAAAAAATTCCTAAGCCAAAGAACTTGAGGGAGCTTCGAAGTCTCCGAGGAAACTTAGCATTCATCTGGAGGTTCATCTCTAATCTAGCCGGATGGTGTCAACCCTTCAATCATCTATTGAGGAAGGATATCCCCTTTCATTGGGAGCAGTCATGTCAAAATGCTTTTGAAAGCATTAAAACATACTTGATGAATCCACCTGTGTTAGGGGTGCCAATGCTTGGGAAGCCATTGATACTCTACATCGCGGCACAAGAACGTTCACTTAGAGTACTACTTGCTCAAGAGAATGAGGAAGGAAAGGAAAAAACCTTGTACTACCTTAGTCGAACTCTGATAGGAGCTGAGTTGAACTATACGCCTGTTGAGAAAATATGCTTAGCGTTACTTTATGCAATAAAGAAGCTAAGGCATTATTTTGAAGCATACACCATCAAAATCATCTCTCGAGCAGATCTCGTGAAGTTTGTGATGACTCGACCTGTTCTTTCTGGATGCCTAGCAAGATGGTCCTTATTGTTTATCCAATATGAGATCACATACACACCACAAAAAGCTGTGAAAGGACAAGCACTAGCCAATTTTCTGGCTGATCACCCTCTTCTGGCAGAATGGGAGCTTTCGGATGAGTTTCCAGATGAAGACGTTTTGTTCATCGAAGAATTGCCACCATGGACAATGTTCTTTGATGGATCTGCATGTCGTAATCGTGCGGGGGCAGGTGTTGTGTTGATCTCTCCAGAAAGACAAGTCTTGCCATTCTCCTTTGTTTTAGGTGAAACATGCTCCAACAATGCTGCAGAGGACCAAGCTTTGATCGTCGGCCTCGAAATGGCATTAGAAATGAAGATTCTATGGTTGGAGATCTATGGCGACTCTAAGCTGATCATCAACCAACTTTTGGGGAGTTACGAGGTAAAAAAGGAAGATCTATTGTCATACCATAAATATGCTTCTGGTTTACTAGAAAAATTCGACCGAGTGTTCTTAAACCACGTCCCAAGAGAAGAAAATCGCAAGGCTGATGCTTTGGCTAACTTGGCCACGACGATGGCACTTGGAGAAAATGAGTCAACAAAGGTATATGTGTGTCATCGATGGGTTATTCCTAGACTTCCGGATCTTCAAGTCAACGAAAGCCATCATACGTTTGTTCGAGTGATTGAAGAAGAAGATTGGAAGCAACCATTGATAGAGTACCTTAAACATGGAAAGTTACCTGAAGATCAGCGATAAAGAACAGACATCAAACGAAGAGCACCATGATTCATCTTCTATAAGGGGACATTGTTTCGCTGCTCTTTTGAAGGACTATTCTTGCGATGTCTTGATAAAGAAGAAGCCCGCCAAGCGATGGAGGAAGCACATTCTGGCTCATGTGGAGCACACCAATCTGGTCCCAAGCTCCATTTTCGCATCAAGAGGATGGGCTACTACTGGGCGACAATGGTGAAGGATTGCATGGATCATGCAAAAAGATGTCAAGCGTGTCAATGTCAAGCGTGGCTTTATGGCCTTTTGATGCATGGGGACTTGATGTTGTTGGACCACTTCCAAAGTCATCAAAGGGACATATGTACATATTGGCCGCTACGGACTACTTCTCTAAATGGGCGGAAGCTGTTCCATTCAAGCAGGTGAAAAAGGAAATCGTTGTTGATTTTATCAAGTCATATATAATTTTTAGGTACGGCATACCAAGATACATAATCACTGATAATGGAACGCCATTTGACAACAAGCTCGTGAAGAGTCTATGCGAGAAGTTCAGTTTCAAACAACATAAGTCTTCAATGTATAATGCACCTGCCAACGGCCTTGCTGAAGCTTTTAACAAGACGCTTGGTAACCTTTTGAAGAAAGTTGTTGCAAAGAACAAGAGAGACTGGCATGAGAGAATTGGTGAAGCTTTGTGGGCATACCGGACAACCTTCAGAACTGCTACACAAGCAACTCCTTACTCTTTAGTGTATGGCGTAGAAGAAGTCCTACCGTTGGAGCAACAAATTCCATCATTACGGATAGCAATCCAAGAAGGGCTCACGTCCGAAGAGAATGCTCAACTTCGCCTAGCAGAGTTAGAGGCATTGGATGAGAAAAGATTGGAAGCGCAACAAAAATTGGAGTGTTATCAAGCTCGACTAGCTAGAGCCTTCAACAAGAAAGTGTGGCCACAATCATTCCAAGTGGGAGACTTAGTCCTAGATGTTCGATGACCCATAATCCTCAACAAACGCATAGGCGACAAGTTTACCTTAAAATGGGATGGGCCATATATTGTGAAGGAAGCCTATTCAAGTGGCGCATATAAAATTGTTGATAAGGATGGTCTTAGAGTTAGTCCGATCAACAAAAAAGTTCTAAAGCAGTACTTCCCATGAAAGTCACCTACGCTCCTCTACGTACAAGCCTAAACTACAAGTCATGACGCTCCTCGACGTACGAGCCTAAACTGCAAGTCATGATGCTCCTTGATGCATGAGCCTAAACTGCACGTTGCTACACTCCTGGCCCGCATGAGTTTAACTGTGTACGACCAAAAAAACAAAAAAAAAAGAAAAAAAGAGGTCTGCTAGGTTGAAAACCTAGAAAGAGGCGGCCTAGACTAAAAAAAAAGAAAAAGAAAAAATAAACACAACTCATCTCTCTTAATTATGTTATGACTTGATCCTCTTCACCGAGGTATGTAGGCATCTTAGACTTTCATTCTAAGTTCAGTCGCATGAGTTTTAAAAAAATAAAAGTTTGGCATCATCGGATCATTACATTAATTCTTCCAAGTGTAGAGGCACATATCTATGAGCAAGAGGAGACGATTTGCATTGAAGAACTAAAGATATTTTATTGCTTTAATAGTACAAAAGTTGATACATCTAAAAATGTAGAGACAACAGGAACTAGACATTTTTCTATACAAAAGCCTAAATTATGAAGATGATCGTAAACTAGGCTTTGTTGCTGACGCGTCTAAATGCTTTTCCAAGTCTGTATGACATCTCCACATTTGATGCCATCCTCAATTGTTTGTTGAAGGTCCCAATCACCATGGGAGCCACCATTGATGAACTTCAGGACTTTCAACAAATCAAGTGCAATAGTTGATGGAGGGGTGACTCTACATCTTGTATGACACCTCGGTCTGATATCCAGACTCTTTGAGCTTCTTTGCAAGTCTGCAAAAGAAATAAATAAAGAGATAAGATTTATGAAGAATAATAGCTAAAGTTTCTATATGCAAGACTGTAGAGTCAATTTCAAGAAAACAATAACATTCATAGGGCAACTCAGAGAGTATAGAGAAGGGAAGCGAGCTCAACGGACGACGGGATCAGATTTGGAAAACTACTGCGGTCCATCCGGAAGAAGTTCTGCCCCAAAATTTTTATATGTTTTAGATTTGGATTCCTAATCTCCAAAAACACAATCCGCTTGCGATTCGTAGGCTCCTAGCTCAAGATACGATTTTTGTTGTCGGAACTGCGCGAATCTAAAAGTTTACTACAGGTAGGTCATACTTTGAAAATTTTCTGTTTCCAACTCTAAAAGAATTCGGTGATGAAATTCATATTTGTTGCATCTCTATGGGTTTAATTTTAACAGAGCAAACAGATTGTAATTTGGAGTCTCCTAGCTCAAGATATTATTTCTTTCGCCAGAACTATACGAATCTGAAAGTTACTGCAGCTAGGTGGATTTTGAGAATTTTCTATTTCCATCTAGAAAGAATTTCTGCCATTAAATTCGTATGTTTTCAGATCTATGATTTATATTCTAACAGCGCAAACGGATTGCAATTTGGAGTCTCCTAGCTCGAGATATGAATTTTTCGACAGGAGTGCGCAAAGCTGGATTGCAAGCACGACAGACATTAGGAGTAACTTCAGAATATTATTTCAGCCATTATGACAGGAATCCTACCATGTAATTTTCAGGTATGATAGGTGTCAGAGTTTTCTTTCCAATGGCACAAACGGATTGCGATTCGGACACTCCTAGCTCGAGATATCAATCTTTTGGCGAGACTGTATAATGCTGTAAAGTTAAAATGCTGGGCACATTTATCGGTTTCAAAAAAATATTGCGGCTAATTCTCAAGGAATTTGGTACTGAATGTTTTATGTATTACAGCCCATTGAGTTACGATTCTTTAGGAAGAAGCATCTTGTGATTTCATCGCTCCTGCATTGAGAAATAAATATTTTTTCAGAGACGCGCTAAGCGTTTGTTCATCAAAGTTAGAAAGGCCTACTCTAGTTGTCTTCCTCGTCAACCTGCAATGATGCAATGTGGTACATGTTGGCTCGCCAATGATGAAATATTATCTCTCCACACCTCCAAGAGTAGGGATTTTGTCTCCAAGGTTAAAAAGAGACTTCATATGCCTCTTCCGCGCCAATCCACAGGGATGAAATGTGCCACGTGCTAGCTCGTCAAGGATGAAGTACGGTCGCCTCAAGACTCTTTCTCACCAAGCCCCAAGCACGAAATGCTTCACCTAGCCTTCTTTGACAAATTGCAAGAATGGGGTGCTTCGTCACTTCTTCAATAAAATTGAAACTGGAAATTTATGAGGTACGTCTTTGGCCAAGTATAAGAAGGACATGGTCCATATGTTTGCTCGTCAAACAACAAGAAGATGAGGTTCTCCATAAAGTTCTCTTGCCAAGGTTGCAAAAACAAAACAAAAATATGATAGAGAACGGAGCTCACGGTGCTAATTGCACGAAGCTTCTTCGTTCTACGAGGATCAGTGCCAATTGCACGAAGCTCCCTATTCAGTAGCAAGTACATCGGTGCCAACGACACGAAGCTTGAAACTATGACCAAGTTTAATATCAAAACATCCATCTAAATTGTTGAAGGTTTGCGGATTCGAACTTCCTTTTTTTTGTGATGTCAATTTGTGGAAAAAAATTGTGAGAAGGAATATAGAAAAAAATATGCGAGAGAAAGGAATTACAAATGGGAAGGGTTTTGTGTATCTTCTCTCATGGTTAGCCGAACTTCTCGAATTGCAAGTTTGTACTCTTATGTGTCTGAGGCCTAGCTCTTGTACTATTTATAGAGCTTATAAGAGATGGTGTTTTACTTGGTGTGCAAGACTTCCATATTAAATAAAAAGAGAATTTTTAGTTAATTACAAAATCTCTTATTGTTTGAAGGAAAGGATTCAATCCAATAAAACATTGTATTGGGTGAAGTAATTTTGGTAACAGCTAGTGGTGTACATCAAATTTAAGGAAGGAAATTTGATTGGAGTAATAAATCAAGTGGGCTAAGATTATTACCAAATTTGACATATTGTCCTACATGGCATATTTTTACATGTTGTAAAATTGATTCTCTTTGATTAAGTCCAAGCCGCCTGACAAGGAAAAGCTACCAAACTTTGTCTCCAGATTAAATATGCAACACTGGTTATTTAATTAGAATCTGCTTGTCACTATAGTTATGCGGTTTCACATATTGCTCAATCAAAGTGCAGGAGCAAGTGTTTTTGTTAGGAGACTAAGAAAATTATTATCTTCACTAGTACTTCAAGCCTCATCGCTAAGGCCCATTGTGATGACCCGGCCAGTCGTCTCATGGGTTACCACTTTGTTTCCTCTATTTCTGCTTCTTTATGCTTCGTTATCCGTATTTTGTGGTATCTAGTCGGTCGGATCGAGTCCAGAATGAGTTTGGTGAAGTTTGAGACACTTAGTCTCTTTTAAGAAGGTTTAAGTTAGAAACGTCAACCGGATATTGACTTACATGTTAGAGGGCTCAGATGTGAGTTTCGATGGTTCGATTAGCTTCGGGAGGTGATTTATGGCTTAGGAGCGTGATCGGAATTAGTTTTGGAGGTCCAGAGTAGAATTAGGCTTGAATTAGCGAAGTTGATATTTTGGCGATTTTCGGTTGATAGGTCAGATTTTGATATAAGGGTCAGAATGGAATTCCGAGAGTTGCAGTAGCTTCGTTGTGTCATTTGGGATGTGTGTTTTAGGTCATTCGGACATGGTTTGGTTGGGTTTTGATCAAAATCATGTTTCGGGAGATTTTATAAACTTAGGCTTGAATTCGATGAGTTTTGGGTAATTTGATGTTGTTTGAGGTGTTTTGATGATTGGAACAAGTTTGAATAAGGTATTGGGTCATGTTTGTGCTTTTGGTTGAGGTCCCGGGGGCCTCGGTGTGATTTCAGATGGTTAACGGAAAGAATTGGGACTTAAGAAATTTCAAAAATTCGCTGCTTCTGGTGTTTTCGCACCTGCTACTTGGGACCGCAGGTGTGGTGCCGCACGTGCGAGGGAGAAGGCCGTAGATGCGAGATTTGGGTTGAGGGTCAGGAACCGCAAAAGCAGAGTTTTGGGCCGCATCTATTCCGCAGATGCGGAAGGCGATCACAGGAGCGAATTTGGGCTGGTTAAGTGAGTTCCATAGAAGTGGACTTGTGACCGCAAATGCGGTACTGCATAAGCGGTGGAGGGGTCGCAGATGCGAAAACCCCTGGGCAGAATGTATATATATTCTTTCTTCGCGATTTTTGAAGGGTTTAACCATTTTAACTTTGGATTGAGAGCTTTTGGGCAATTTTGAAGGGAGATTTCAAGAGACCTTCGATAAGGTAATGATTTTGGACCTAAAACACACTTATATGGTAATATTTCATGGATTAGGACTAAAATATAAGGAATTAAAAGGCTAAAAATGGAAAAATTAGGGCTTGGGATTTTGAACTTTTGATTGGGGATTTGGAGGACCATTTGAGGTCATATTTGAGAACTTTTGATATGTATGAACTCGTGGTGAGATAAGGAACCCGTTGATGTAAAAAAATTTGAGTTTTAAGAAGTGGGCCCGGAGCTCGGGTTTTGCTAATTTCATGATTTTTGGTATTTTCGATTGTTTTCGCTTGGGCTTTGTTCCCTTAGCATATTGTGATGTATTCGTTCTGATTTTGGATAGATTCTACGCACGTGGAGGCCTATTCGAGGGGCTAAGGCATTGCGAGCTAGAGATTTAGCCGGTTCGAGGTGAGTAATGATTGTAAATGATGCTCTGAGGGTTTGAAGCCCCGGATTGCATATTGTAGTGCTATATTAAGGTGAGACACAGGCTTGATGACGAGCGTGGGTTCGTGCACTATTGGGGATTGTGACTTGGTCCGTTCCGATTGATGATTTTACTGCGTATTTGACTGAACCTTATTTGTTATCATCATGACTTGGGCTGATTGCCATATTTGGGCTTCGTGCCAACTACTTGAACCCCTTCGGGGATTTTTATCACTATTTCCTTGCTGTTTTGACTTATTTCTTGAACTCAGTCATGCTATTTTCCACTGTCTTACTACTCAGCCACTTTTACTCAGATTTGAGACTTAAATGATATTTTAAATGATGTTTTGGGCTGAGAAATACTGTTTTACTAATGCCCGAGGGGCTTGTGATGATTTTTGAACTGAGTAAGGCCGAGGGCCTAGTTGTGAGGATACATTGATGCTGATATGAGGTCGAGGGCCTGATATACATATATACGCCACGAGGTGGCTTGATTGATATGCGGCCGAGGGCCTAGATTTGATGCCACGAGATGGCTTGACATTTCACTTGGGCCGTAAGGGGCCCCTCCCGGAGTCTGTGCACCCCTAGAGAGCGCGGGTACCCATTGTGATGTGAGATTGAGCCCGAGGGGCTGGTATTATTCTAAGATTGAACCCGAGGGTCTGGTACTATTTTGAGATGTTGCCCGAGGGGCAGATTTGTTGATACTGCGCCCGAGGGGCGAACTTCTATCTGTTTACTCTACATTACTTACTTGAAAATTATCTGTTTTACCTGTTGAAAGGAGATTTTACTTGATTTCTCGCTGGTTTACTGCTTTCAAATGATGTTTTACTGCTTCATTATAGAATGCCTTGTACTTTTCATATTTTTTTACTTTCAGTCATTATTTATATTTATTACTCATTGGGTCGGAGTACTCACATTACTCCCTGCACCATGTGTGCAGATTCAGGCATAGCAGGTCCCGCTCCTGAGTGCTGATTTTCCCCAATCCAGGCGGTGTTTTCGAGATTACGAGGTAGTTGTTGGCGTCCACAGCCCCCGTGTCTCCCTTATCTTATTATTTCTATGTTCTTCAGTTGTACCAGATATTGTATTTAGTAGACTGATATCAGGATTCATAGTTGCTCATGACTTGTGACACCCCGGTTAGGGCTGTGTCGGGTTGGATATTCCGCACCTTTATCAGTATTTTCTGCTGTTTAGTATCACTTAATCATGCTTATATTGTTTTCATGTTAATTAACTGCTTAAAATTAGGAATTTGGTTAAATTGGCTAGCCTTGTCTTTACGAGATGCGCCATCATGACCGTGTTCGGGGTTAGGGTCGTGACAAGTTAGTATCAGAGCCAGGTCTCGCAAGTCATGAGCAGGTTTAGTAGAGTCTCGCGGATCGGTACAGAGACATTTGTATTTATCCTCGAGAGGCTGTAGAATCTTTAGGAAAAAACTTCATATTCTTGAAATTCTTGTCGTGCGAACTTGTTGATCCGAGTACTAAACTTCTGATTCTATTCTCTCATAGATGGTGATGACACGAGCTAACGGACGGGGTGGACGACCCCTAGTGCCACCAGCTGAGACCACTAGAGGCCAAGAATGCAGCCGTGGTAGTGGCAGAGCAGAGCAGCGAGGGCAGCACCTGTTGACTCACCAGCTGCCCCAGCTCAAGATCAGGCTCCAGCAGCACCAATTCAGGCATCAGCTGTGCCTATCGTGATTCTGGGTCTTCAGGAGGCCTTGGATTAGATCTTATCAATTTGCACTGGCCTGGCTCAGGCAGTTTCAGCCACCACAGCAGCAGTTGCTTCACAGGCCGATGGAGCAATCAGACCCCCGCTGCTCGCACACCTGAGCAGGTAGTGCAAAGACTTCAGACGCTGGGGGCACCTCCAACCCAACTGGTTGTACTAGCTCAGGATTTTGTTATGCTAGTTATGTTGGATGATGAGCAGCATCAACTTGAGAGGTTTGGTAGACTCCAACCTCCGACATTCAGCGGGGCAGAGGGAGAGGATGCCCAGGGTTTCTTTGATAAGTTCCAGTGGATGCTCCGTACAATAGGGATTCTTGAGTCTACTGGTGTGGCATTTACCACCTTTCAGGTTTTTGGGACTGCCTTCACTTGGTGGGAGGCGTATGAGAGGCGTAGGCCTGTTGGTGCAGCACCCCTTACTTGGCAGCAGTTCTCTGTTCTCTTCCTGGAGAAGTATGTGTTGCAGTCCCGTAGAGAGGAGCTGCGTAGGCAGTTCGAGTGGCTGCGACAGGGGGATATGACTGTGTCACATTATGAGTCGAGGTTTTCTGAGTTGGCTCGTCATGCCATCTGGATGGTTCCGACGGATCGAGAGATGATCAGGAGATTTGTTGATGGCCTTACTTATCATCTCCGTATTCTTATGACCAGATAGAGAGTGATGGGTGCTACCTTCGAGGAGGTTGTTGATATCGCCCGTGAGATTGAGACTGTTCGCCGTCAGGAGCGAGAGAAGAGGAAGGCCAAGAGGCCTCAAGGATCGGGCAGTTATAGTGGTGCTCCTTCGAGGGGCCAGTTTCAGCATGGTAGAGGTCGTTCATTCAGTCCTGCTCATTCAGCTCGCCTAGGTTATCGTGGGGCATCTTCAGGTCATGGTTATCATGGATCTCAACAGGGCCAGTCATCACTCAGCGCTTTTTCAGCTCAGAGTGCATCTCGTGCTCCATCAGCTCAGGGTTCTTCGATGCCGAGTACATCTGCTAGTCCCTCCGGTGCGAGGGGTTCCCTTCAGTCCCCTTCTCCAGCACCTGGGAGTTGTTTTGAGTGTGGCGAGATGGGCCACATGTGGAGGTAGTGTCCTCGTCGTGTTGCTAGTTTGTCCCAATAGAGGGGCCAGTCTTCAGCTTCAGTGCCAGTTTCTTTACCACCACCCGCTCAGCCAGCTACGGGTGGGGGTAAGTCAATCAGGGGTCGCCCTAGAGGGGGAGGTCGATCGGGGGGCGGTCAGGCCCATTTTTATGCACTCTCGGGAAGACCTGACGCCATTGGTTTAGATGTTTTTATCACAGGTATTGTTTCAGTCTGCCACAGAGATGCCTCTATATTATATTATCCCGATTCCACCTTCTCTTATGTGTCATCATACTTTGCTCGTTATTTGGGTATGCCCCATGAGTTTCTTACTTTACCTGTTCATGTATCTACCCTGGTGGGCGATACTGTTGTTGTGGACCGTGTGTACCGGTCATGTGCGGTGACTATTGGGGGTCTGGAGACCCGAGTGGATCTATTGCTATTGAGCATGGTATATTTTGATGTCATTTTGGGCATGGATTGGTTATCTCCGTGTAGTGCTATTCTGGACTATTATGCTAAGACAGTCACTTTGGCTATGCCGGGTGTGGCGTGGATCGAATGGCGTGGTGTGACTGATTATGTTCCTAGCAGAGTGATCTCTTTCTTGAAGGCCCAGCGTATGGTTGGGAAGGGTTGTCTTTCATATCTAGCGTTTGTGAGGGATGTCGGAGCTGAGACTACCAGTATTGATTCTGTTCCAGTTGTGAGGGATTTTCCCGATGTGTTTCCTGCAGACCTACCGGGCATGCCACCGGATAGGGATATTGATTTTGGTAATGACCTGGTGCTGGGCACTCAGTCCATTTCTATTCCACGGTATCGTATGGCACCAGCGGAGTTGAAGGAATTGAAGGAGCAGCTTCAGGAGCTCCTAGATAAGGGGTTCATTCGGTCTAGTGTGTCACCTTGGGGTGCGCCGGTTCTGTTTGTGAAGAAGAAGGATGGCACAATGAGAATGTGCATTGATTATAGGCAATTGAACAAGGTAACAATTAAGAACAAGTATCTTTTGCCTCGCATTGATGATTTATTTGACCAGCTTCAGGAGCGAGGGTGTTCTCCAAGATTGATCTCCGTTCGATTTATTACCAGTTGAAGATCAGGGATTCAGATATTCTTAATACGGCTTTCAGGACCCGATATGGTCATTATGAGTTCCTTGTTATGTCTTTTGGGCTGACCTATGCCCCAGCAGCGTTCATGCATTTGATGAATAGCGTATTCTGACCTTATCTTGATTTGTTTGTCATAGTATTCATTGATGATATTCTGGTGTACTCGTGTAGTCAGGAGGAGCACGCAGAGAATTTGAGAGTGGTATTACAGAGATTGAAGGAGGAGAAGCTTTATGCAAAATTCTCCAAGTATGAGTTTTGGCTCAGTTCAGTGGCTTTCTTGGGACATGTGGTGTCTAATGAGGGTATTCAGGTTGATCCGAAGAAGATAGAGGCGGTCCAGAGTTGGTCTAGACCGTCCTCAGCCATAAAGATTTGCAGTTTTCTTGGTTTGGCAGGCTATTATCGCCGGTTTGTTCAGGGATTCTCATCTATCGCATCGCCCTTGACCAAGTTGACTCAGAAGGGTGCTCCATTTGTATGGTCGGATGAGTGTGAGGAGAGTTTTCAAAAGCTCAAGACAGCTTTGACCACAGCTCCAGTGTTGGTTTTGCCATCAGCTTCAGGTTCCTATACTGTGTATTGTGATGCTTCGAGAGTTGGGATTAGTTGTGTGTTGATGCAGGAGGGTAGAGTTATTGCTTATGCTTCTCGTTAGTTGAAGCCCCATGAGAAGAACTACCCCGTTCATGATTTGGAGTTGGTTGCCATAGTACACACATTGAAGATTTGGAGGCATTACTTATATGGTGTATCTTATGAGGTGTTCACTGATCATCGCAGTCTTCAGCATTTGTTCAAGCAGAAGTATCTTAATTTGAGGTAGCGGAGATGGTTGGAGTTGCTTAAGTACTATGATATCACTATATTGTACCATCCGGGGAAGGCCAATGTGGTGGCCGATGCTTTGAGCCGAAAGGCAGTGAGTATGGGGAGTTTGGCATATATTCCAGTTGGGGAAAGACCTCTTGCAGTTGATGTTCAGGCCTTGTCCAATCGGTTTGTAAGGTTGGACATTTCGGAGCCCAGTCGGGTGTTGGCTTGTATGGTTTCTCGGTCTTCCTTATATGATCGCATCAGAGAGCGCCAGTATGATGATCCGCATTTTCTTGTCCTTAGGAACAGAGTACAACATGATGATGCTAGAGATGTGACCATTGGTGATGATGGAGTATTGAGGATGCAGGGCCGGATTTGCGTGACCAATGTGGATGGGCTTCGAGGGTTGATTCTGGAGGAGGCCCATAGCTCGCAGTATTCCATTCATCCGGGTGCCGTGAAGATGTATCAGGATTTGAGGCAGCACTATCGGTGGAGAAGAATGATGAGGGATATTGTGGGATTTGTAGTTCGGTGTCTCACTTGTCAGCAGGTGAAATATGAGTATCAGAGGCCCGGTGGCTTCCTTCTGTAGATGGTTATTCCTGAGTGGAAGTGGGAGAGGATCAATATAGACTTCGTTGTTGGACTCCCACGAACTCTGAAGAAGTTCGATGCTATTTGGGTGATTGTGGATCGGTTGACCAAGTCCACACACTTCATTCCTGTGTGTACTACCTATTCTTCAAAGCGGTTGGCAGGGATCTATATCCCAGAGATTGTTCGTTTGCATGGTGTCCCAGTTTCCATCATTTCAGACAGAGGTACTCAGTTTACTTCGCAGTTTTGGAGAGCCATGCAGAGAGAGTTGGGTACTTAGGTGGAGTTGAGCACAGCTTTTCATCCTCAAACGGACGGGCAGTCCGAGCGTACCATTCAGATATTGGAGGACATGTTGCGTGCTTGTGTCATTGATTTCGGAGGTTTATGGGATGAGTTCCTACCGCTTGCAGAGTTTGCCTATAACAACAGCTACCAGTCGAGAATTCAGATGGCTTCATATGAGGCTTTGTATGGGAGGCGGTGTAGATATCCAGTTGGTTGGTTCAAGCCCGGTGAGGTTAGGCTATTGGGGACTGATTTGGTTCAGGATGCTCTGGAGAAGGTGAAGGTGATTCAGGAAAGGCTTCGTACAGCACAGTCGAGGCAAAAGAGTTATGCTGATAGGAAGGTTCGAGATGTGTCCTACATGGTTGGCGAGAAGGTTCTGTTGAAGGTTTCACCCATGAAGGGTGTTATGAGATTTGGGAAAAAAAGGGAATTGAGTCCTCGGTTCATTGGGCCTTTTGAGGTGCTTCGGAGGATTGGGGAGGTGGCTTATGAGCTTGCTTTGCCACCCAGCTTGTCGAGTGTGCATCCGGTATTTCATGTTTCTATGCTCCGGAAATATATTGGGGATCCATCTCATGTTTTGGACTTCAGCACGATTCAGTTGGATGATGATTTGACCTTTGATGTGGAGCCAGTAGCTATTTTGGGTCATTAGGTTCGGAAGTGGAGGTCGAAGGATATAGCTTCAGTAAAGTGCAGTGGAGAGGTCGGCCCGTAGAGAAGGCTACCTGGGAGACCGAGCGGGAGATGCAGAGCAGATATCCTCACCTATTTGAGGCTTCAGCTATGTTTCTTGACTCATTCGAGGACAAACGTTTGTTTAAGATGGGGAGGATGTGGGTTACCGCTTCGTTTTCCCCATTTCTGCTTCTTTATGCTTCATTATCCGTGTTTTGTGGTATCGAGTCGGTCGGATCGAGCCCGGAATGAGTTTGGTGAAGTTTGAGATATTTAGTCTCTTTTAAGAAGGTTTAAGTTAGAAAAGTCAACCGGATGTTGGCTTACGTGTTAAAGGGCTCGGATATGAGTTCTGATGGTTCGGTTAGCTTCGAGAGGTGATTTATGGCTTAGGAGCGTGATCGGAATTGATTTTGGAGGTCCGGAGTAGAATTAGGCTTGAATTGGTAAAGTTGATATTTTGGTGATTTCCGGTTGATAGATGAGATTTTGATATAAGGTTCGGAATGGAATTTCGAGAGTTGCAGTAGCTTCGTTGTGTCATTTGGGATGTGTGTGCAAAAATTTCAGGTGATTCGGATGTGGTTTGGTTGGGTTTTGATCAAAAGCGTGTTTCGGAAGATTTTAGAAACTTAGGCTTGAATTCGATGAGTTTTGGGTAATTTGATGTTGTTTGAGGTGTTTTGATGATTGGAACAAGTTTGAATAAGGTATTGTGTCATGTTTGTGCTTTTGGTTGAGGTCCCGGGGGCTTCGGGGTGATTTCGGATGGTTAACGGGAAGAATTGGTACTTAAGAGATTTCAAAAAATTGTTGCTTCTGGTGTTTTCGCACCTGCAACTTGGGACCGCAGGTGTAGTGCTGCACATGCGAGGGAGAAGGCCACAGATGCAAGATTTGGGTTGAAGGTCAGGAACCGCAGAAGCAGAGTTTTGGGCCGCATCTGCGGAATAGCAGATGCGGAAGGCGATTGCAGGAGCAGATTTGGGCTGGTTAAGTGAGTTCCACAGAAGTGGACTTGTGACCGCAGAAGCGGTGGAGGGGTCGCAGATGCAAAACCCCTGGGCAGAATGTATATATATTCTTTCTTCGCAATTTTTGAAGGGTTTAACCATTTTAACTTCGGATTGAGAGCTTTTGGGCGATTTTGAAGGGAGATTTCAAGAGAACTTCGATAAGGTAAGAATTTTGGACCTAAAACACACTTCTATGGTAATATTTTTCTTGGATAGGGACTGAAATTTAAGGAATTAAACGGCTAAAAATTGAAGAACTAGGGCTTGGGATTTTAAAATTTTGATTGGGGATTTGGAGGACCATTTGAGGTTGGATTTGAGAACTTTTGATATGTATGAACTCGTGGTGAGATAAGGAACCCGTTGATGTAAAAATTTCTGAGTTTCGAGAAGTGGGTCGGGGGCTCGGATTTTGCTAATTTCGGGATATTTGGTATTTTCGATTGTTTTCGCTGGGCTTTGTTCCCTTAGCATATTGTGACGTATTCGTTCTGATTTTGGATAGATTCTACGTGCATGGAGGCCGATTCGAGGGGCAAAGGCATCACGAGCTAGAGATGTAGCTAGTTCGAGGTGAGTAATGATTGTAAATGATGCTTAAGGGTTTGAAGCCCCGGATTGCACATCGTAGTGCTATATTGAGGTGAGACGCACGCTTGATGACGAGCGTGGGGTCGTGCACTATTGGGGATTGTGACTTGGTCCGTTCCGATTGATGATTTTACCGCGTATTTGACTGAACCTTATTTGTTATCATCATGACTTGGGCTGATTTCCATATTTGGGCTTCATGCCAACTACTTGAACCCCTTAGGGGATTTTTGTCACTATTTCCTCACTGTTTTGACTTATTTCTTGAACTCAGTCATGCTATTTTTCACTGTCTTACTACTCAGCCACTTTTACTCAGATTTGAGACTTAAATGATGTTTTGGGCTAAGAAATACTATTTTACTAATGCCTGAGGGGCTTGTGATTATTTTCGGATGGAGTAAGGCCGAGGTCCTGAGATACATATATACGCCACGAAGTGGCTTGATTGATATGAGGTCGAGGGCCTAGATTTGATGTCACGCGATGGCTTGACATTGCGCTTGGGCCGTAAGGGGTCCCTCCCGGAGTCTGTGCACTCCTAGTGAGCGCGGGTACCCATTGTGATATGAGATTGAGCCCGAGAGGCTGGTATTGTTCTGAGATTGAGCCCGAGGGGCTGGTATTGTGCTGAGATATTTCCCGAGGGGCAGATTTGTTGATACTACACCCGAGGGGAGAACTTTTATCTGTTTACTCTACATTACTTACTTGAAAATTACCTGTTTTACCTGTTGAAAGGAGATTTTACTTGATTTCTCACTGGTTTACTGTTTTCAAATGATGTTTTACTGCTTCGTTATAGAATGCCTTGTACTTTTTGTGTTTTCTTACTTTCAATCATTATTTATATTTATTACTCACTGGGTCGGAGTACTCACATTACTCCTTGCACCGTGTGTGCAGATTCAGGCGTAGCAGGTCCCGCTTCTGAGTGCTGATTTTTCCCAGTCCAGGCGGTGTTTCAGAGACTACGAGGTAGTTGTTGGCGTCAGCAGCCCCCGTATCTCCCTTATCTTGTTATTTCTATGTTCTTCAGTTGTACCAGATATTGTATTTAGTAGACTGATATCAGGATTCATAGTTGCTCATTACTTGTGACACCCCGGTTAGGGCTGTGTCGGATTGGATACTCCGCACCTTTATCAGTATTTTCTGTTGTTTAGTATCACTTAATCATGCTTATATTGTTTTCATGTTAATTAACTGCTTAAAATTGGAAATTTGGTTAAATTGGTTGGCCTTGTCTTCACGAGAGGCGCCATCACGACCGGGTTCGTGGTTAGGGTCGTAACACCCATCAAGTTTACACCGCGACAAATCTTGAAGTAGGGGGCATCTGTAGACATATAAAATTTATTGGGTCTAATCCATACAAAATTCGGATTAAATTCAATTGGGTTAAATAATTAATTTGGGCTTTACAAGTTAAATTAGTCCATTTTATTATTTTCAGGCCTAAAGTCCATTTCATCTTAATGCCCAAACTATACCATATGTCAAGTAACATGGCATATCCAGTCAAATTCCAGGACAATAAGGTGACGCCACGCGTTAAATGACGTGGCAATCCAAGTCAAAAAGCAAGAACCAACCACAGGTCGCCAAATGACAAAAATGACATGGGCCAATCAGAATCAAGCAAGTGAGTTCATATGTAGCTGGACTGTCCATCCCCTACAACTATAAATAGAGGGGTTACATAACTCTCGGAGGACATTCAGAGTTGGAGAAGAACACTCCGCAATTGGTGAATACATCCACAAACAGAGAGATCAATCATCAAGTGCTTAGTTCTTCGACAAAAGAGTGATCAACGGAGTTCTTCCTGGAGATCAACCCGTAACAACAAAGTGTTGCTCGACGTTCTTGGCGATTAAATACATCACAAGGAGGTCCGCATCATCCTACATTCGAGAAAGACGCTTCTCAAGCCCTCGAATCACAGAGAATTCTAGAGTGGAGAATCAAGGGATACATAGAATTGTACTCACAAATATTTATCAATAAAATCTCTTCTTCTTTATATTATTTTTATTGCAGTTTATTTTTTCGTCGTACGAAAATTTATTGCAAAAAGTTAAACCCATTGATTATCCATGTTTTAAGTGGATAATATGGATCTTGTGGTCCAGTCCTTCCTCGTACCCCGCATATAGCGGGAACTAATGCACCGGGCTGCCAAATTCATTATCCAGCTCATTTTTAATTGATAATACGAGTGTATAACTATTTTCTTTATTCATTTTGCCACCACTAATCACGATCATCTAACAATGAAACATTTTAAGGCTATACGGCTATGGACATGCAACCAACCAAATGTATCCTTTTTGCTGTTAAAAGTCTTGACCAGTATTTAAATGGTTCTTTAGTTCCATTCATTTCTTTGCAATTTAATTAGCATATCATTATTTAATTAGAAAAGAAGCCCTCTTAATTAACACTAATACTTTTGGTGTTATCTGACAAATCATATCTTGCATAGTCGAATTGCACTTAATTATAGGATCTTATCAGCCTAACATTGATATTAAATGTTAAATTTTATAGCTACCTATAAGTGGAAAGTTGGTATTACCAAACTCACTATATTAAAAACAACCATTGAAGTTCACCAATCACTTCTATGATTGCAAAATCAGATATGTATTGCATTAGTAGGTCAAGAATGAGTAAATAGTACGGGCTAACCAGTTTCGGACCGATAATTGAAAAATATTCAGTATTTATAAAGTCATTGAAAAATAGTCACTATTTTGTTGAAACACGAAAAGTTCCAGCATAATATGTTGGATTATGGAGCTCCTGCATATAAGCTTCAAGCATATTATGTTGGAACTTCAGTACATGAAAAGTTCTAACATAATATGCGGGATCATATTATGATGGAGTTCCATCACATTATAAAATTTCAGTATATTATGCTAGAAACTCATATGTAAAATAGTCGAATTGTAGCATATTATACTGGAATATTTTCGGATTTTTAAGAGTATTTTGTTCAGATTTTATCTTTACATGAAAAGTGGCTAAATTTCGATTACTCTTGAAACTGTGGTTATTTTTCAATTATCAGTTGTAAATATGACTATTTCTAATTTTTAGATTACACTCTTAAATTTTTGTCATCCCTATTCTCCAAAGATATTGGCCCGGGGGGGGGGATTTATTAAGTGAATATCACGATCCAAAATTCACTAGTCGTGATAGCACCTAATCCAACCCGCTAGGTAAACCAACCCTACTATCCAATTCCCGTAATATTTAATAAGGCAATTTAAACAAGAGAATTATCTAAATCTTATACACTTTTCCAAGGACTGGTAGTACAAATCATGAGCTTCTAAGAATAGAATTTACAAAGCAGATATGAAGTAAATACATCTTCTTTTTGGAAAGTACATAAACAGAGTTTTATAAATCTACGGCTACCATGAACAAGAGGCAGCTACAACCGGAACACAGGTACATCTTCAAATCCAACAACCATCGAACACAGCAACAACAACAGACAACATCTGCACGCAGTGCAGAAATATAGTATCAGTACAATCGATCCCATGTACTGGTAAGTAACAAACCTAACCATAAGTTGAAAGTAATGGCGAGCTAGAACATGGGTCGATTCCAACACCAATAACCAAAAGCAGTTCATAACAACGTAGAGCATATAAATGAGGAAGTAACTCAGAGATATAATCTCAGTTTTTTCACAACTTTTTCGAAAATAGTTCGCTTTTCAAGAATATCAATGAAACTCAAATCCTTTACCGAAATCGTCATAAAATATGAGATAGTTTGAAAACGGTAATTTTTCTAAAAATCCTTTTCACAATAAATAAGATATTTCATTTTTTTCCAGATAACAAGTGTGAAATACCTCTCTATACCACATGTCAATGTGTGTAAAAAGTTATGAATGACGTAATACCGTACAACATGAGAAAAAATACATCTCTATGCCTGTATGTTATGTGTGTATGCTAATGCCATGTATCTTAGAGATGAATCATGTACTCATACTCTCAGAATACTCAATCTCACTGTCTCACACTTTTCACTCATCATGCTCAACCACTCGGTACTGTATATGGCCCATTTGGCACAGGAAAGATCCATCCCGGAATATATACATCACTGAACATCAGTCACTCAATAACGAGAAAGGCCAATCCGGCCCCATAGAGAAGATCCATCTCCAGGTATATAAATGCTTTGGACAAGATCCATGTCCAGGGAAGATCCATCCCTCAATATAATCAACCACGCTCACTGGGTATGTACAGACTCCGGAGAGGCTTCTTCAGCCCGAGCGCTATCACAATCCAGATGCAGGCATAAATCAATATAACATGTTGTGGCATGCAGCCCGATCCTATAAATGTCACTCATAATCAGGCTCTCAGCCTCATTCAATCATCAATCTCTCCAGTCTCACCTACGGGCTCACAATGTCATGAAGACTAACACGGAACAATGATATGATGTGCCAATGAATAATAACTGAGACTGAGATATGATATAAATGCATGAATATGACTGAGTACAAAATATCAATAAAAACTAGTGGGATGACAGCAAGAAATGACCACTATGGGTCCCAACAGTATCGGCATAAAACCGACAACCTAACAAAGATTTTGTACTCACTTGACCATTGAGTATGTTTTTGGGTTGCTTCAAGGGGATTCAAAATATAATATATAGAGGCACAAACTGAATTTTGCCTTATATACACCGTGCAATTTTCCGGCGAAGGAGGTTCGGATGAACACCCTTCCGCCCCATTAAATCCGCACATCTCATGAGAAATTCATCAATTCCATTTTAGTTAATGAAATGGGTACCATATTTTCGTCATTAAAGAATTCTCCTCAAAGACGAAATAAGATCATAATCTCTCTTCCACTAAGAAGTCTTTGAAGTATGTGTTTTAAATGGAAAAAAAATAGTTCAAGATATTGTAGGAAGAGAATGGAGAGATAATAAATAAAGTGTCCTTATTGTTATAAATATATTACATTATGGATGTTCATTTAGTACTTCGTTGTAAATAAACTTCCTAAAGAAGCTTATCCATATGGGACTCCGCCGTAAATATGTTTATCTATTTAGTACTCTATTGGAAATAAGCTTCCTGAAGAAGCTTATCACTTTGGTACCCAGTTATGGACAAACATTATACCCGGTAGAAGATTATTCATACCAAGTACAATGAGCTTATCCTTTTAGTACTCCGTTATGGATAATCATTACCCCTAGTAGAAGATTATCTATACTGGGTATAATGAACTTATCCATTCAGTACTCCATTATGGATAAACATTGCTCTCAGTAGAAGATTATCCATATCCGGTATAATAGCAGCTTACACAGCAGCTTGTACTAGCAGCTTGCAGTAGCAGCTTGCAGTAGCAGCTTACACATCAGCTTCCTTTCTTCTATAAATAGAAGAGATTTCAATTCATTATGTACATCAGTTTGAATTCGAATAATATATCAGTTTCTCTATATACTTGTCTTTACTTTACAGTCGTTATTTCATAACACGCTATCAGCACGAGACTGTGCGATCTCGAGCAAATACTTTGAAATTATCTGAGGTACGAACTTTCTTTTTCTATATAATGTCAAATCTTTCTAAACTTAAATTTGTAGCCCTGGATATATCGGGCAAAAAGTTACATGTCTTAGGTGCTTGATGCTGAAATTCATATTGATGCGATGGGTATGGCAGACACCATCAAGGATAAAAATCAGGCATCAAACCAAGACCATGCCAAAGCAATAATATTCCTACGCCATCACCTTGATGAGGGCCTGAAAATGGAATATCTCACTATTAAAGATCCAGTCATACTATGGAATAATTTGAAAGATAGATATGACCACCTGAAGATGGTCGTTCTTCCACAGGTACGTTATGATTGGACTCATCTAAGGCTACAAGATTCTAAATCTATAAGTGAATATAATTATGTTATGTTCAGAATTATTTTCCAATTAAAATTATATGGTGATAATATTACTGTTCATGATATGTTGGAGAAAACTTTCACCACTTTTCATGCCTCGAATATGCTCCTGCAGCAGCAATATCGAGAGATGGGATTTAAAAAGTATTCTGAACTTATCTCATATCTTCTTATAGCCTAGCAACATAATAGGCTATTAATGAAAAACCATGAAAGTCGACCTATTGGTTCTTGTCTATTCCCTGAAATGAATGAGACGAACTTCTACCAAGCTAGACGTGGAAGAGATCGTGGCCCCAGTGTGGTCATGGCCGTGGTCGGGAAAGAAATTTTAATCATGGTAATAATAATGCACCAAAGAACCCTCCTCACCACCAGCAGTGGAAAAGGAAGGAACAAAAGCATGAAGCGGTGCAAGCACCAAATGCAGAAAATACATGTTATAGATGTGAAGAAAAAGGGCACTGGTCACGTACTTGTCGTACGCCAAAGCACCTGGTTGAGCTTTATCAAGCCTCCCTAAAGAAGACAGAGAAAAATGCTGAAGCAAATTTTATTTCTGAAGATAATTTAGACTTCATGCATTTGGATGTAGCTGATTACTTTGCACTCCCAGAAGGAGAAACAAGTCATGTAATCGGTAGTGAATATGTAGAAATGTAAATATTTTAATTTTTGTTGTTTGTAATAGATAGTATGGTTATGTAATTGTTGTACATAAAGAAAAATTATGATTTGATAATGATGTTTACTATAATATATCTTGTTTATGTCATTTTGAAGAATGTGGATAACATTATTAGATCAACTTAAACTCTAGCAGAGTTTGCAAGAAATATACAACCACCAGAAGTGGTTATATTTCATATATCTCATTGTAATTATATTTTGTTAACCACCAGAAGTGGTATATGCCTATGATCACCAGAAGTGATAATTTAAGCTTTTTATGGTTACAATTGAAGATAATCTACATAAATATTCTCTATATTAAATGCACGCCTCGATTTGCTCCTGAAGTAGTAAATATTTTAAAAGAGATTGACGCATCACAATTTGATGTGATTAATGCGCATTCAGATAATTATGTTCGATTTCCTGAAGGATGAGAACTTTGGATAATATTAATCCATTCTCTGAAGTGAATGTGACAATATTAATAAATCTGATAAATATGAACGCGCTCTTGATGTGAATATATTACAATTCACCTCCAGAAGAGGTAATATAATTGAGAGAATATATACTCAATATTTCATATTTTAAATTTGTTCCTGAAGAAGTAACACAATTGAAATTGCCTCATGAAGTAGGAAAATATTATGAAGAAGAGTTTTCTTGTGCTTAAACAATTGTTTTACATTGTTTATTTGATTGTGATTTTCTCTCATGATACCAGAAGTGTATAGAAATATTTGATAGTACAAAATATATCAACAACTCCTGAAGAGCTAACTGTTTACCTAGAAAACACATGACACCAGTAGTGTCCGATAAATATTAGATTGTGGATAATAAATGAAGGCTCTTGAAGAGTTTATATAAAAATATGTCATTCATATTATATGATTATGGTCAAAACATATGTTGTAGTAAACCTGAAGTTTACTAATACAAATAGTTATTATATTGATACTACAAATGATTGGAAGATTGAAAATCTTTATGTTTCCGCTAGAATTTAATATTACTTGTTCTGAGTTTAGCATTTATCCTGATGTTAGGGCTGTTATTGTGTGTTTTAAATTTGGGACTACGGGACGGCATCCCGGAAGATCCCCTGCACGTGATATGTTCTGAATTGAGGGTGCGGGATACCAAGAGATCCCTAGCACATGTATTAGTAAGTATTGAGGATACCAAGAGATCCTCGGGATACCAAGAGATCCCTCGTGTATATGATGAGGATACCAAGAGATCTTCGGGATACCAAGAGATCCCCAGCACATATATTGAGGATACTAAGAGATCCTTGGGATACCAAGAGATCTTCATCACACATATTGAGGATACTAAGAGATCCTCGGGATACTTTACCTATAATGTTTTCTTTATCCTATCATTTATTATGTTTTATCTCAGTAGGGCCCTGACCTTCCTCGTCACTACCCGACTGAGGTTAGGCTTGGCACTTACTGAGTACCGATGTGGTGTACTCATGCCCCTTCTGCGCATGTTTTTCATGTGCAGATCCAGGCACCTCCACCCAGGCGCACTATCCTTGAGGCAGGGAGAGCTACGGAGACTTCGAGGTACATCTGCAGACCGAAGAGTCCTTCTTTACTCTATCTGTAGTATTTAGCCTTCTATCGTACTCTTGTTGTAGACATTTCTGGAGATTAGAGCATTTTGTTACAGTACTTCTTCTAGCTTGTGTTGTCGTGAGTTTCCAGGTTTTGGGGTGATATTGTAGACTTCCGCATTATTGAGTTGTATATGCCGATCGACAATTATAAATACAGTTTTTCTTTTAGTTGTTCAGTTTTAATTAATTATTCCACAAGTTATGTTGTTTCTCCACATTGTTAGGCTTACTTAGTCGTAGGGACTAGGTGTCATCACGACATGTTCACGGAGGACAAACTGGGGTCGTCTATACACCACTCCTTTTTATACTCTTGTTATAAACAATGCAGGAAAAGTGAATATGTTAGATAGATTAATTGTTATTGTAGTACTCAGTCATAATAAATTAGTGAAACTTATCTCCTACACCATTAACACTGTCATGCCACCAAATGCTCTAACATTAATATTCAGATAGCTATCAACCTAAGTATTAAATTTCTTAATTAAAGGAGTCCAAAAAAACAAATAGAAGGCTTAGGCGTGATTATATATGGGGAACTAAATGGAAATCCACTTGACCCACATAGGAAAACTCGACTTTCAACATAATGAACCATCTTCACACTATTAATATCAGATCGAGCACAAGGCAAATCCGAGAAAGATAACTAAAAATTCCTTTATCCCTTTCTAAGTAAAAGCATATACTAACAGGAAAGCTCTATCACGATGAGAAGACTATCTATGATTAAGTAAGCGAACATGCTCAGTCAGATGATTTTTTCTTTTTCTAAAGTAAGTTTCTATCAGGAGACTCGTAGTTTTTACTGGCAGATGATGTTTCTTATTTCTTTGTTTCACCTTTCACCTATACTTATTATCTGAACAAGATCTTTTAGATAGTGAGTTTGTATCTTTCTACCAAAGGAAGCACATTCTTCCTTTGCTCGTGCAAAACTGGTATATTGCTTACGAATAGCACATCACTTTAGAAACTTTGGTTCACATATAAGAGCTTTCTAACTTAGCTCATACATAAGGATATATTAGCTAACGATAGCACATCGTATGATAAACTTAAAAGATGTAGATAAAATTTGATAGTACAAGCAAGCATAAAGTACTAACGGTGGTCCACATTCCAAAAGGTAAAACAGAACTCCAGTTTAATTTTCCCCACGAGAGAACGGAAAGGGAGCAGACTTCAAAATGACAGTCCAGGGTATGAGAATCAGGAGATTACAACTATTACCAGTTACATTATCAACCTATCCTCATACTACCCTCCCCAGACCCCGCTTGTGAGATTACACTGAGTTTGTTGTTGTTGCTATCCCAATTCCTTAATAAAAGAAAAAGTAATTGCCCCAGGAGTTTTACAAAATTAACAAGTCTTATGATTTGATTTCTTTTTTCTTTCCCTTGTTCTTTAAAAGAAGCTTTGTGGTTCAACAATTCAAAGATAATTATTCAATATGAATACCCAATTGATGTGTTCTACAATAGCTACATCAAATGCATCTTTCATTTGCTTACCAGTCTCAACTCGACCTAATGCTCTAATAATAATGCATGTTTCCTCGCACTAATAGGATCATTAGAGTAATAAAAACATGGAAGAGTAATAAAAACAATAGTTTGAGTTGTTCTACGCAACAACTATTCCAAAAATTATAAGAGCTTTCGCAGTTTTACCTAATTTTTACGCAACATCTATTCCAAAAATCAAGAAAATAAGAAAGCAAAACTCACCTTATAACTGTACAACCAATGCTAATAAATTTGTGCAGGAAGAGAGAAGACTGAAAGAGACAAAATTGGAAGAGGAGTTGAGCAATTGGGAAAATTTGGAGGAAGAACATCATAGACGCTGTGCAAATCTGGAGGAAGGAGACAACAAATATACAGCAAAGAACTAATATAATAACATCAAACATAGTAACATAATTTGCAACATCGATTACTGGTTAGTAGTTCCTTTTTACTTTAAAAATGCAAGTAAAGAACAAGCAATTCATTAACATTGACAATCACCTAAACTTATTTATAGCTTAAAGATCATGAACCTATAGTACAGTAACATTATTTTATGAAATTATATACTAAATACAAATATGGTCTCTTTCCTTAGCCAATTATATTAGTAGAAAAGACTAAACTATTTCCAACCTTTTAATTAAATACCTGTAAGAGTAGTAAAATTTAAGAAATTATTACTGAATCTAATAAGTGGATAGCGGAAGTTAAATCACCTTGTAAAGTTGAAGACAGCAAAGGAGTGAGTCCAGGAACTAATTCAATTTTGGAATTTTGGCAGATATAATCCTAGCGATACAAAGCGGCTTTAGTTGAGAATTTACCATAACTACATTCATAACTCTCGTAATTGCCTTGGTACCCCACCCACTCGCTTTATCAATCCCTAATTGCAATATGGAAATAGAAAAAAATTGTGTTTTGGGGGTCTAGATGTGCGTGCTTTAACAAGCAATCATACTCTTAGAAACCTGTAGTTTATAATTACTTTCTTCTGTAATTAGGTATTTGTCCCAGTTTTTTCTGGAACAATGTACTCAATTCAAACAATTTCTACGTAACAGCTATTCCAAAAATCAAGAAAATAAGAAACCAAAACTCACCTTATAACTGTACAACCAACACGAACAAACTGTCCAGGAAAAGAGAAAATTGAGAGAGACCAAGGAAATTGGTAGAGGAGTTGAGCAGCTGTCACAACTTCGAGGAAGAACAGCGCAGAAATGCAAAGCTGGAGGAAGAACCGTCTGGTCGTTTGAGCGGTGCAAAAGAACGTGTCAAAACTAAAGCAGGGTTAGCACGTGGCTTAGGCCAAAAGATTTACAATTTTTCCAAAATGCCCTTGAAAAGATTTGCAATTTGTCCAAAATGCCCCTGATGACCCTAAGCTCCTCAAACCGTCCCTTATTAATATACTAGTGGAAATGGCCCGTGCTGAGCCCGAGCCCAAACTTGATAAAAATAGCAGCTTTTATTAATTTATAAAGAAAATAAATAACCTAAATGATCTTTTGGATAGCAGTAAGTTTCTTTCGATTTAGTCTTAAAAACTTGGATACATAGTAGAGCGAAGAAAATAAATTCAAGCAAAAAAAGGGTCATACTTAGTGCTAGCCTTTCAACCCACTATTTACATTAGTTACATGACCAATATGTTTACCGGCTAACAAAAATATAAATGTACATGCCAGTAAGTCACACAAAGTGACCTGCATTGTCCATATCTTCTGCAATATTAGAAAGAAAAGGACGTCAGTAACGGCAAGTAGCAAGGTATCTGGTAGCTTAAAAATATAGCGGTTGTTCTTTGCATTACCTGTCAAACACAAGCTAGCGACCTTCAAACACGTATGTACATAGCATGAGAAAGCGTATATACAACCATTTTACATAGTTATAACACCCTGCGAACAAAACAGATGTAAGATCTACAATGGTACCTTTTTTCCTTAACCAAAAAATATTTTATCAGTAAACCACAATTTATATTGAAAAACATGTTGCATAACCTTAGTCAGTTATACCAATACAAGGGAAATAAAAGTGCAAGGTAGAAAGTATAAATCAATTTAGACAAAAGAATGTCTTAAAAAACATGTACTAATAAAGTAGTACTACTTTATAAGTAATTTTTTATTAGGAATAAAAAGTGTAACGGTAGTAAATTGAATAAAATAAGTCAGTCAATGCAGCAGTTATGCAATATATTATCATAGGAACTTAGAGAATTCTTTTGTAGGCATGAACACTGGAACATTACTGATGTTTAATGAAAGGTAGTGCACTAGAAATTTAGCTAATAATGGGTTGTCAACATTATCAACACAACTATTAATTGGTCTGTCTTTTCTTTTTGGATTGCCTGCGGGAAGGCGTTCTTTGAAGATGATGAATGTGAGTGAATTAGAGCTTATGAATGAATATAGAATGGAATGGAATATGCAGTAGTTTTTTTTTAATTTAAAGTTTTCTTTGAGTTGTTTGTGATTCAACTATAATCTGCTACTCATACATCAGAAATAAAAGAATTTATTCTTGAACATGAATAACAAGTTCCTAAAAGTTTATCATCTGTAAGTATGGGAAAAAGTAATGAAAAAGTAGAGATAAAGTTTATTAACCTTCATTTTTTCTTCGGGGGGGGGGGGGGTCTCCAGTTCAGTTTGTTGCCTCTTGGTAGAAGAGCCACCTTCTGTAGTTAACGTGGTCTTCAGCTCTTCTATGGGTGTAACTTGTTCCACATTCAACTGACTGTTGTCTTCATTTTCTTTCTCTTTCTTCAGGTCAACATTTTCCAATTTAGTGTTACTGCTCTCTCCAATTTCTTTAGAAGCCACTGGTGCGGGCAATTGAAACAAATCTTCCTTCACATAGTAGGACACAATGAACAACCGCGGATCAGAAGTTCTAGAAAATATTTTTCTCAGTTGTATCTTGAAGAGTTTATAAGGAAGACGTTGTCGAACGTGTTCAAGAGGTAATGGTTGGTCCTGCGGGAGAGAAAAAGATGAATTAACACATGAAGATAGTGCACAAAAGTAATATACTCTGAATTAATTGGATGTTTTAAGCCTGTAAAGTACTTGGGATGCAGAGGCTAGAAGCTTTTATAGCCTTTATTTATCTTTTCATTAATGATGAATTTAAGAAGCCAATTGTAATATTTAAGCAGCCTAAAGGAGATGTTTTAGTTTTCGACAGGCATGTGGAAATGGAGGTATAAGCAGACATAATCAGTACTTTAGTAAGAAAATTGTTGACAACCTTTGTGCACTAGCAGTAACTAACATTGCTAAGCAGTACAAGCCAGATGATGAACTAACAGAGCAACATTGAATAGTCAAGTAATAACTTAGGGTTAACTAACATTTCACTTTATTATTTCTATTGAGCTTTGACTTTTTGATGTTCTTTTTACCTCTAAGTATGGTTTTGTCTATCTGGAAAAGCTTATCCGCTAGACCATTTAAGGTGGAGGTGAAACTTCTTTAGTTGTAATTCTTAAATTGAAATACAAACAAAATATCAAATAACTTTCTTTAAAAAAAATTCTCAACTTATTTAATTAGTGGTTATATTTTAATTAGTAGGTGAAAAAAAAGGAAGGATAAAACTTTTAGATGTTACAAAATGACAAAAATTCTTGGGAGATAATACAATATATGATTCCTACAATGAACTTTTTTGATTGATGCGAGAAAAAGAAAATTTCACTCCACCAACTTATATTTAGTGGTGAAAAGAAAAATTATGTTGAGTTCTGTTTGAATTATATTTATGTTCAATTAAAAACATAATTGAAAAAATTAAGAGCAAACTTGTTTTCATGATATCATAGTTTTAAAAAAGTTTCTCCTGCTACCATCAACAACGTACTTTAACTGAGATTTCACATATATCTGCGGCGGTCATATCAAGAAATTTCTCTCCTAATTCACCTATTAATGTTGCAACAGCTGATCCACTGCCATCTGTCATTACAACCTCAAAGTGTGCTCTAATAGCAACAAAAAAGAAGAAGCACAATTAACACTAAGAACCCCACAAGAAAAATAATTGTTAGTAACAATTGACTTGCCTGGTTTCTTAGAAAAGAATGAAAATGCTCACCATAAACCCAAAAGAATGAAGTTTTAGAAACATGAAAATGTTCAATTCTCCCTTTTTCTGTTCTGGAGAGTAACAAATCTTCAAGGGAATAAAGTTTCTTTAACATGAAAGAGTAAATCAACCATATTGAGTTTTACAGGCAGAAACATTCATAAACTAAATGTTTCATGATGTACTACCAAAGCTAGAATAATAAGAGAACATGATTTAAGCATCAAGTAAATTAATTCGTCGCTTTGATTTACGTTAGCAATTAATTTGCGTTATTTGATTTTTATAAAGCCAATGACTGAAGAAACCTTTTTTGTTTGAAGATGTAGAACGGACATATTTTATTAGGCTTGAATTCAAAGTCACAATACATGGGTGTTAACATCGCATGTTGTTTGCAGCTCGCACAATGAATAATTTTCGGCGAATGAGTTCTGTACTGCTGCCCGTAGTGGGAACACAGTAATTCATAAAAATCTTGGTCATCAGCCGGCAATGATAATTTACCTTCCACGTAAAAGAGTTGTATCTGTAAAAGAGAGGGATTGAAGTAGATTTATTTGGGATAAAAATACTAAAGTACTGTATATGTACACCTATTAGCAGGAATGAAATACACCTACATGAGGTTGTGACTGGATATCAGCAATTGGGACAGTATCATTGTATTCTGCCGCAAGCATAAGAGACGAATCTACTGCCTGCTGACTGTATCTCATAAGTCTTGGTCGGTTGTCTCTGACCCTGTGCATGTATAGAGGCATTTCAATGGCAACAAAATGTCAGGTAGATTTAAAACGACACGAAAAGGTTGTGACAAAATTTAGAAGTGTAGGAAAAAGTAAGAATAGGTTGTTTCAATGACAAATTATTGCGCAGATTACACCAATAACACGAAAAATTAACACAAAGTACCCAAAAAAAATTCTTTTAGCTGACCACAATTATAATACACATAACATAATTTTTCAGCTGGCTACAACTCCAACATATAGTGCATATGTGGTATGCGTACATATAGTGTAGACACTTTATAAGAATACATATAAGAAACTATGGTTATTAGCCTCAGTGACTGCAACAGTTCCTGTTGAGAGAATAAGCAAATTTTGCACAAATTTAGTCAGCATTGAACAGCGATATCACTTTGTTTGTCAGATTGTAAAGTAGCTATCCCCAATAATCAACGTGCTGCAGTGTTATTTTATAGCTGATAAAAGGGATAACATTACATATTGGGAGCTCATAGAAGTACTGGTTGTTCTTAGCAATATTACATATACCATACCCAAATACTGACTGAATATAAGGGCAAACTCACACATATATCGGTGTGTGATATTATATCGGTGCGAAAATTTGCATATAAGCTCTAACATTTTAAACTCGTAAAGTTATATTGTAAAATGAGATGCAATGTAGTTCAAAACCATTTCAATGAAAATACATAGATACCAAGTTTGTATAAACTTGTAATTAACTGAAACAGAAATTTCGAACTTATAGTCCGCTAAGTATGTCCCATTTTTTGGGGAAGAAGGAAAACATGGCAGTACAGAAGGGAATTGCATATGCTAGACTATTTAGTTTACCTGCACATGTTTAATTTGCATGAACTAATTAACAAAATATAAAATTCGATTATATCAATATTTGTTCCATACCAGTTTAGAAGTCTTCCAACTTGAGGATATGGTGGATTTATCAGTATGACCGAGTTGTACCTTGTCGACAATGATAATCCTATATGACTCATTATGTTAGTAAAGAATTCACAATAAACCTCTTGGAATACCCAAAAAAAAAGAGCGTAATGTTTTCCATACCAGCATAGGTGGTTCGCATAATTCGTTTTGCTACAATTACTGGATATTCAGCAACCTCTGCAGCGAGGATGCTTCCATCAGCGTCGGCGAAGTCTTCCCACAGCGTAAGGATAGTAGGCCTCATACTACAGTAAAAGGAATGGACAATAACTGATACTACCCAATGAAAAAAAATACAAGTCTAACAATATTAGCAAGAGTAATAAAGATGAGGTCTAAATATAAAAATAGTAGAGACAATTCGGTAAGACCGTAATTCAAACAATGCTACAAGAAGTAAGTAACATGTTCGCGCAGGAGAGTGAAGGTTGGCAAAAAGGTTTTTTAAATGATGCAGCTTGCGTGTCTAAGCAAACAAATGCAGCATAACACATCAGTATACTCTCTTTGATGTTTGCTTTGGAATTGAAGGAATTTCTGAGCTGCATATGTAAGATTTTCTAAAAAAAATCTTGTATGTAGCTTTATTTTTTTGATAAGTTTGTGTTTGTTCTGATTTTACTGTTAGTCGAATTGAAGGTTTTGATACTTAGCTTCGGTTTAATTTCTTCTCGCTATAGGGAAGAGTGGCGTTGTAGACAACTTAATTAGAATCAGTTGGAGTTAATCACTTCTGGATTATGTAGTTGTCACTGTATTTTCTAAAATCTACACAGCAAATACATCGGCAAAATATATATTTTAGGGTCCAAAAAAGAGAACAAATAAATTACCTGATAGATTGCCGAGTATAAAGATTGAGAAGAGAATTTTTCTGCCTATATAGACACTTAAGAACTTATATAAATATTTTTCTAGATGTTAACATATTGCACTTTATGTTTGTTTGTTAAGGTTTTTTTGTCAACCAAAAATATTTCTACAAAAAGTTGTAACTGACCTAGAAGAGGAAATAGGTCTATCTAATATATTAGAGTTAGCTATACATTTAAATATTTTCCAATGGATAATCTTCTAAAATGAGTAACAAACTTTCTTAACTCGTATTATATATGAATCATGTTTTAGCTACAAAAATGACGCAGACAGTAGAATATAAGGAGTTTTAATCTCCCATTAAGTAATGAAGTCTTCTTCACTACGATATATCAGATGGTAGTAGTTAATGTTTACATTAAAAAAAGGCAGTAACGGACAAATTAAAAAAAATAGTAATAGACACATTTCAGACTTCTTTGCATTTCTTTTCTCGTGAGCAGTACTGGATTTTACCTAGGCCAGTATACAGAATAAAAATTTGTACTAAACCATGGTGATCACTAAAATGTTGTACTTCAAAATGTCAAGACAAAGAGAAAGCTGGATTATGTCTGAAATTCTATACAATTTCTTTTTGGAGATCTTATGCGTTGTTCTATTTATAGAAAGATCAAATTTGTTGAACAAAGAAGTAACGCATATGGCATAGATCAAGCTGAAGGTGCAGTAGGAGGTGGTTGAGATTATAATCTCATGACATTGTAACTTTTTAATTAAAGGTATCTGACAAAAGTAATCAACTAAATAAGACGACATCGCCATACAATATCTGGCTATATATTTGTAGCCAATTTTTTTTTTGGAAGGAAGTAATAAAGTAAATAGAATGCCAGCAGACTTACTTGGTATCCATTATGGTGATTTCACGATATTTTCTATTGTTAGCGCCAACATACTTTATCGAGCCACAGTTCACCAGAATGGCGATTATGTCTGTGTAGTGGACATTGCAAGCGACTTATAATTTAGACCAATGTACACGGTCTCAGAATGTAAGGATACAAATAAATTTAATTGTCAGAAGGTATTACACGTAAAATAATGATTGCCAAATTCCGTATTTCGCTGTTGCTCGTGCAAATATGCAAAAGGTACAGTATTCAACCTCGTCGGAGGTGGGAGCGGTGGGTCTTGTATGTTAGCATCTTTCACCTCTTCGACGACAGTAAATTTATCAATAACCCATTCAAAATGGTTGATAGGTACTTCGTAGGGTAAAGGAACTCTCACTTTTGCAGTAGATATCAAGTAAGTGGAAAACGGGGTGAAGTTGTCTGCATACTTTTCTATGTCTTTCCCATATAGAACAGCAGCTACTTGCTCTTCCTACATTTTAATAGAATGATGACTTACTCAACTACCCTTGCGGAAGTGTATCCATATAAACACATGGAGACATACAAATGCACATATTGAAATATTAACATAGTAAAAAAGTACAGTATGGGCAGCCTGAAACTCAAGAAAGACAATTGATAACTAATCTATACAAGATTTGCAATTTGTAGAGAGTTACCAAAAAAGGAGCCCGAGGAAGAATATTACTCAGTCATAAACCATAGCTAAAATTATTTCATACCATTGACGTAAAGTCAGCATAGCTCTTTGAAGTAAAGAATGTGTAGTTGAACTCTCATTCTCAAATGTAGATCTCATCCACCAAAACTAAAGAGAATCCACAGTATTGCATCACAAAATCTGGAAATTAATTATATATGTCTAAAACGTTTAAATGAGGAAAAAAATTAACTCGGGAAATTTTTTGTGACAACCCCAAGAAATCTATATTTTTTAGCCACTTCTGTTATGAGGCCAATCTGAAGCTTCCACCACTTTTTGCTACTTTTCTTATGAGGCTACCATCTCAAGATTCCACCAACTGTTTTTTATTTTCTACTTCTCAATTGGAATTTAGGGGCCAGGGGAAAACTAAATGCAAAGGATGTTGACAACATGAAAATGTGGACAACATTGTGGAAGAATAATAGCATAAACAAAGTTGTTATTGTAAAACCTTGTTACTGCTCGAGGCAACTTTGGATGAGATTAACGAAATTTCGTTGTTAGTGTCACCAATAGTCTAGTAATAATGGTACAGAAAGCAAGTTAACAATTCCGTATGGATGAAACCAAACAAACCTGTTACCAAGTGTGGTTTGTATTCCAGCGACTACAAAGTAAAAAATTCTCTTGGTAAAAAGGAAAATTAAAATTATGTATACATTAGTTAACTGACAATTGGTAATACATGAGAAATGCATAGTGTAGCAGTCAAAAGGTTTACAACAAGGTAGTAAATGAAATTAACTTCAAAGGCTCGCAAATTAGCAGGATGAATAATAAATTGAATACAATGTATGACTGCGAAAGAACATTAACGTATTAGCTACTCGTATTATTATCATCCAACTACTTAAAATGTTTCAAGGACAACAATATGATTTCAATAATCTGTCAGTTATGAAAGTGTAAGTTTATTATCTTAGAGGAAACGTCTACATTTAATCCTTTAGCTTACTAAATAAAGGTATACATGATCAGTTAACATAAGGAAAACAATATGGTTTCAACAATCTGTAAGTTGTGGATGGATAACTATGAAATGATACTCCTATGCCTAGGTATTTGCAACAAAATAAAGTCATATTCTTGAGATAATAGTACCTAATATTTAATTTGTATTATGTAAGTAATTTGTGAGTTGAAGTATTTTAATGAACTGTTTCTGGTATTATTAGCATTGTGGGGGTGTATTCAACAAATAGACAATCTATCATATGTCTCGCAATTAAGAATGCTTCCATTTACTCTTTTGTTTGAAATAGTATATGTAATCTGATTTTAATGTGATTTTATGTTGTTTATTGTAATGCATAATTTGGATTTTAAAAAGGCTTCCTAAGATACAAATAGTAACTTCTTAGAACGTGATAGATCTCATATATCATATCTCGGAAGATAAATTTTAAGCTAGAAGTAATTAGAGGTACTTAATGACACGTTTATCATCATATCTGACCACTACAAATATCTGTTTTATTAGAGTGCGGCCTTGGAGAATGAACATTGAATGAATAAAATAATTACCATCAAATTGGTCCTGCCTTCCGAATTCTTGTTCTTTAATTTCTTAAGATGTAAGAAGTTTAAGCAAATTCCTAACATGACGACTGCAAAGTGTACCGTAAATATATCCTTCTGGACAAATAAAGGACTATACATAAAGAAGTAAATAATCCAAAGAAGAAATTCCAAAGTTTGGTACCACAATTTTTGTCTGAAGAACCACATATCAGACAGACATGAATGGTAAATGGAATATCTACTTTCATAGATTATCTCAAACATTTAGTTCCTCACATAGCCAGTGTGAGAGAAACGATGACACTTGTGATTACCTAAGTTGATGGATCTCTTTCTTTTCTTTCAATTAAACAATAGTAGCTATTGCAATTATATTTGAACCAGTAGAATAAGAAATAACACGGTAGTTAGAAGATTACTCTTTCGTCTCGGACAACAGCAATCTGGAATCGCGTCTTTCCATCTTTACTTTGCCTTGGTCGAGGCTTCTCAATGAGTTGTACCTTTGACGTCCACTCTTTTGTTTGTGGAGTGATCCTATCAATGGTTAATCTATGCTCCATGTATTATGAAGACTCTACATTGGGGGGAAAAAGAAGACATCATCAGTATATCAAAAGATAAAAAATAGGTACACACAAATAATAAAATGGATGAAATTTTATATTTAATAATTATATGCAATGATAATTAGCACACGAAGTTGGCATTGTTAGTTAAAAAGATTATTCATGGCTAATTGGCTTGTCCCTGTATATCTAATGACTCTGTAGAACCTAACAAATTATTTTTTCTCATGTAAAGTTCAGTTGCAGTAAACTCTCAAGTTTTGCAAACATTTATATTTTATAAAATATAGAGGTACATCTGTTTAAAAATATTTCTATCATCTTTTAGATTGTGAAATAATTACATATAGGAACAGTTCTCCACCAGTGTATTAAGTCGACTGTCCAAGGACTGTCCAAGTATTGCCCTTTAGCTCCAGCAGTATGTACCAAATTTTCATGCGAAAATGCCTCTGCACGACCATCATAGCCAATGCCACAGCCTCGTATAGATTCATCTTTGTTGGAGCAGTCATGTGCGAAAAGAGCATCAGTTATCGTTTCATCGCTTGAGCGAATACAAGCTGATTGCTACCGACCGGATTGCACATCATCAGTATTCTTCGTGAGTTGTTTTCTTTTTTTTTTTGCTAGGATACTATCTGTTCTTGTCGCAATATCCTCATAAAGTAGCTTTTTCGATGATTTCTTTGTAGACAATGTTATCCGTGTAGTGATCGTCCTCCCTACCTGGTATAGTGGGTCGGATTAGCACTTTCACACAGTTCGAACTCTTTGCTCTAGACAAAGCCACATAAAGTTGACCGTGCGAAAACACAGGTTCTCGCAAATAAACTCCAACAAAATCTAATGTCTGACCTTGCGCTTTATTTATAGTCATTGCAAAGCAGTCTTACAGGAAATTGTGTCCTTTTAAACGGAATAGGCATTTTTCATCTTGGGATGCTAATAATGGTATCCTAGGGACAAACACATGTGTATTTTTCAAGTGACCAACTGAAATATTGGCGCTAATGACATGCGATTTAAAACCACAGCAAGTCAAACGTGTTCCATTACATAAACCATCACACGGATTTAAATTTCGTAATAATATAATTGGGCAGTTTTGTTTCAATGTCAATTTGTAAGGAGACAGACCAGGTGGATTTAAACTGTGCAACAGATCCTCAAATTGTGATTGATCATGAGGTTCGATAGTTTCATCAATACCAATAAAAGCTTTTGATTCTTCTGGGAAGCGAGCAACAAGCATGTCGTTGATATCATCGACGAAATCATTCTTAGTTGTTAAGATAACACGAGAACTTGTATAGGATGAGGAGGAAAAAAATGTATGCACGTCTGGATAAGTTATCGCGAATAATTTATCCAAAGATTCCTTTTCGGTTGTATAAGGAATGATCAAAGAAGTTGGAATTTCAATCTTGTTTGTTGAGTTTATTTTTTCTTCTCCGTTTCCTATTCGCAACAAATAATTACAAAATGAAGGGTCATCTTTCGCTCTAATATTTTCGAATAATCGCAGCCTTTCAAGTTCTTCCCAAATATGAGAATATAGTAAACATTCGTTAATGAAATCTTCCTTTTTTTCGTTCCGAATTACTGGCAATGTCTGCCTGAAGTCACCTCCGAAAACTACAAATTTTCCACTGAATAGTATCGTTGAATCCATTAAATCCTTTAAAAGTAAATCAAGCAGTTTGATCGTTCTCTTTTTCGCCATAGACACTTCATCCCATATAATTAATTTTGCATCCTGAATCAAACAGGCAAGTGAGCTTTGTTTGCTGATGTTGCAGGTCACATTTTCATCAGTATTTATAGGAATTTTAAAACGTGAATGTGCAGTTCGTCCACCAGGAAGTATAGATGCAGCTACGCCGGAAGTGGAAGTTGCCAATGCTATATACCTTTTAGATCGTACAGTTGCCAACAATGCACGATATAAAAAGGTTTTCCCTGTTCCTCCAGGTCCGTCAATGAAGAATGCCCCAGCTTTGTTTGAAAAAATTCTCTCTATAATTATATTGTATGCTTTAAGCTAATTTGTATTCAACTTTTTGTGTAATAGTATATCCTCATTAGTAACCGCGATAGTCCTTTCGAAATATACCTCCTTTGCCTCTTTTGCCGCTACAGAAGGCCTTATTGTTTCAGGAATGAGTTGATATTCATTTATGTCACCACCCATAGAGTGTAATATGTCGTTAATATGGTTTAAAACTCGGTATCGAATATTGTTTTTCTGAATATTGGGTACCAACATATAATCCTCGAACATGTGCTCTTCAAATTGTTCCCAGAGTTGTCTTGGATTAGTAGGATTACAATAAATCAGTAATGTAGCAAATAAACGTCGCAAACTGTATGGCATTTGGTAACTTGTTGCTTCTGACATGCATTCAAGCAAACTATTGTCGCTTTGTAGCAATCCTCGTTTTTCCACTGATTCTCTAAAGGTTCTACAACGTTCTCCATTAACAGTTAGAAAATCATTATATGATTTTGGTCCTCTAATAGTCATTAATAGCATTCTAAGATAATATCGTTTACCTTCTGTTGGATGACATGTTACAACACGACCAATAGCATATCGTTGTTTCCGAGGTGTCCACTTCCTCTCTGTTGCAGACCAAACAAAATGTTGAGGGAATTCCCGGTATAATAGATTGAGCTTCATAGCCTCTGCATTTGTTCTATTCATTTCGAAAAATTGTGTTAACATCGTCTAGTTAATCAACAGATTATTTACAAGTGTATCTACATTTGCGCTGCTTCTGAATGAAACAAATTGTTGTCCTTTAAGATGAAGTTGAAGAGAGCATACAGTCCATGACATTTCACTAATGGAGAAACCGTACAAGTGCCACATAGCTTCGGGAGGCGACACCCATCTAGCAGACTGGTATTCCTTTATTTCATCTACTTCTGTGTTTGTATCATTATTATGTACTAAAAATACAATCTTGTCATGACCTTTACATATATACTTATAGAGATACTTAACGACCTTAATATCATAGCATATCTCGACATTCACATGGCAGTCAAATTTTCCCAACAAAAAAAGATTATATGGAACAACCCATGAGTTATCCAAGTATTGTTCTCTTATTTTTACCACTAGTCCTGTATTGCGTCTTCTATAAATTAGGTAAGATTCTACTCCTTTTGATGTCCGGTCCGCAAAGCTTTTTGGATATTTGAATTTACAGTAGCCTTTTTTCTTCATACAAGAGTTTGTTGGGTTTAGATTACCGCATGGATCATGCATCATGTGTTTAAGAAAAAGCGAATATAAAATCTGGTTCTGCATTTTCATCAGGTATTTCAGTACGAATAATATTATCGTAAGCCTCTGGGGTAAGTAACTTGTATTCATTAGTTAATATTATAAGAAAATGAGCGTGTGGTAAACCTCTCTTTTGGAACTCTACAGTATACATAAAAGCTGCTACCTTTCCAAAGATATTTCGCGATAGTATATCATTTTTGAATTCTTCTATTTTCGCTCTAAATACACGGCTGATCAAATCAGGCCTATTATGTGCCTTATCAGTTGAGATTAAATGTTCCTTTATTTCCATCCAAGAGGGATTACATGTCATAGTTATAAATAAATCAGGTTTACCGAAATGTTGCACGAGCGCAATAGCATCCATGTACCGTTGTCGCATATCCCGCGGACCTCCAATAAAAAAGTTTGGAAGAAAATTTTGTTTCCCGATATTAGAAGAATCGCGTTCACCTAATCGCAAGATGTCAAGAAGTCCTTGTAGCATAGCCATCCTGAATAAATCTTGATTGAACGCTGCGAAATCCAACCTTTGAGTTTTGAGTTTAATGTATTCATCAACTGAATACTGCTGAAATATTCTTCCGGTATGCAATATTTCATATTCATCGTCATTTCTCATTTGTAATTTGTAACAATAATACTCACGAACAGAAACTGTATCTCTTCGTCGCTGCCCTTTTTTAAGAAGTTCAGCTTCCATTTCAAGATATTCGTCAAGTGACATAACATTTCTTATACTTGGGACCTCTTCGAGATGCACAATTCGTAAGTACGCAGGACAATTTGCTGGGAGCTTCTTAATACCACAATGCCATCCACTTTTCCCTAGCGGAAATAATAGCGGATATTGCAATGCATCATAACAACCATAATAGTAATTCACTATTTGTGTTCGATCAGTGCGAGGGTAAATTTGAATATGTGGTGCGTTAAAGGATGCGTTATCTTTTTCCTCGGTCCATATTGCTGCAATTTCATACGAAGTCGGCAAATTATATACTCTCTAGTCCAAATTTAAGTCGCATTTGAGAGCTATGTGGAAATCTTGAAAGTTTGGTATATGTACCAAGGACCGCAAAAACACAGAGTATGGATTTATTGATAATATATCCATCAATTCTTTCACTACTGATTCGTGGATTCTGGCGGAACATGCCATCCTATGTGCCAGCTCATTGCAGTTATCATAAAAGTATAGCTGTATATTTCTTGGTTTGTCATCTGTAGGGTGCAAATTATTTATCCAATGGTACATCTTCCCTTGAACTCTGAAGGTGTAGATACCAGAATTTCTTTTTGCTAAATCTTTGTCATACTTTACACCAAGTGATGTGAACGCAAAAAGATTATTATACGTTCTAATGTATGTTCGGAAGTGTTTGAACTCCACACTGTTTCCAAGAAATAAATTGCGCAGTTTGGTAGGCATTTGATGAGAAGTTAACTTTATTGTCCCACTGCCACAGCAAAATGTAGGCGGTTCATACTGAAATCTCTTTGCTGAGCAAAATTTGCAGATTGGAACTTTCTTCAGTGGAACATAGTTTGAACGCAACTGACCGATAATTGGACAAGACTTTGTAGTGGGTGTACGACCTATATGTTGGAAATAGACCATTAAAATTAAGGTGAACCAGAGGAAACAATTAGTGTTTCAGCAGACAGAAAACCAAACGAACCTCTAGTCGTAACTACTTCGGAGTCTTTGTTACGTAGTTCCCCGGGTACTGCTGAAGTTGAACCTAAGACCAAGTTGGGTGGTCCTTAGATGGCATAAAATGGTGGCAAGTAGTGTAAAAGTAAGCGTAGAAGGCGGCATACTCACCCTTTTCATAGGTAGAAAGTGAACGCAATACATGTATTTCGTTACCCATAGCAGAAGGCAGAGGATGATTGTTACACGTATTAAAAGCTACATCGAAGAGAAAACGTAGAGGAAGTTAACTATTTAAAATGAGAGATAACGCTGCGAGACAAGGTCAAAGCGATTATGTACGGAGAATCGTATGTTCTAACCTGGATGCAGAATGTAAGAAGTGTTCGTAGAGCATTCATGTGGATCCATTATTCCAGTCAAGCGATCCACAGTTATTTTCTCAGGAGGTGTGCGTGTCTTTGACTCTTGGTATATAAGTCGGCGTTGTAGCAACAACTTCTGTTTTTTCTCTGCTGACATGGCTTTATATTTTTCACGTCGGTTGTCATTCCTATCCGTTTCTGATAGGGGGCGTTTGTTTTTTTGTGTATGATCCATCAAAACCGTAGTACCTACTCTTAAATGATACTGTGCAAACTGTCATAGCCTTTTAACATTGTATTAATTTTTATCACCGACATGCATATCACAAGGAAGTGACAAAATTGAGGCTATCTTTGAGCAGATATAGTTACCCCAAGGAATAAAATATGGGAGGCGATTCATAATGTCATTGTATGTTTTAAAAAAAAGGTATGCTTTGACTATTAGTTTTTTCATAAGTGACATTGGAATCAGCTGAATACCTCTGAGCTTTCTGATCAATTTTTGTACCTATAGGGAGAACAATTACGATAATTTTTTGGTTTTTTTTCTTCGTATTATAACATCCTCTCAAAGGTACTTTTCCAAAGGTAAAGCTTTGCTAACTAAGCGGGAAAATCTAATCAAAACATGACCCGAAGTGAAATAAAAGAAAATGGACACCGTGAGACCACACCATAAATGAAAAAGCGAATATGTCAAGCCAAACTTTTTGTTACGCACATAAATCAGTTAACAAACAAAAAATAAACAAAATAATTGTACAAAAGAAAATGGTGGACAACAACAACTACTAAAAGAAGATACTTGGTTACCTACGGTGCTGAACTTCTTCTACAAGTGTGTTGGTTATACTGAACGTAAGAGAAACGTCAACAATTCTACAAAAATAAAAAACAATTTCTGTCATGGTCAACATACAGAATATGTTGGGCATCGAAAATACTCTTAAAATAATTCTGTACGGAAATTGTAACGTTACTGTCTCAAATGTAATGGTACAACGAAGAAAAAAGGTTGTTGGTGTGTGCTACTGGGTTATTCCATTAGTTTATGATGTGGAATGATTGACCGATCAAAGTAACATATAATTCACCAATTTTCATCGAAGAACCTTTCAAGATTCTAAAAAAGACAATTTCTTACAGACTTTGGCAGCAGTGTATTATCGAAGCAAACATTAAAAGATAATTATGGTTCAATTCATCTACGTAGGTGGAAGCAAGTTGTTTCCCCTTTCTCTCCCTTACTTGTTTGTGTTCTAATAGATAATAATCACTGAAAATATCATTCTGGCACATTAACGGACACATAAAATAGGCTGACTTGTCTGACAAAATAAATAATTTTTCCTAAATTCATTATCTCAGTTGATGTTATATTCATTCTCTCAAAATACAGTGCTTTCTTCTTACAGTTGGAGAACTCATAATGCACTAATTTACTTTAAATTCTTTCCCGCTCTACGTTAAAAGGGCTATCAGTACTTCGTATGACTCTTCCAAGATACAATGATGCAAAAAAACCAAATGTAGTTACATACCCCCACCTAGTATCCTCGTAATGTAGATCACAAAGGCTAAATTTTCGTTGTTTATTCAGTAGATCCAAATTTAACAGGTCGACATCAGACTTTCTCTAGGAACATGCTTGGAATCTTGGAGCCATTCAATTGGAGATAAGTTATTTTTCATTTTCTTCTAACACATCATATAATACAACACCCAGGTAAAAGTATCATGGTAAAATAATATGATTTTTCCAGCAAGATTTTGGTACTGTACCTTGGTTGCTGATAAGGAAAAATAACTGAATTAAATCATTGTTCCAAGCAAAAATCGATCACCAAATGTTCTGAAGGGAAAATTACAAAATTTTAACAACTCATTTATCTGCATCCATCTGTAAATTTTATGGCATGTTTGATGCCAACCACTTATCTCTACGTTTCTAAAACTTATTCAAGTAAATTTAACATGAAAAGAAAGATGCAAGTTACAAAGTTTTGTTACATATTTCCATATCAGTTCATATATTATAGCCTAATTATACTAACACAACAACAACGCCTTGGAAATTTGCACAGGCATGAGTAGACTTACAAAGCATACCCAACATCCATCTTTATATCCCTTCCACAGGCCAACAAAAAAGCTGGTCACTCATCCTACACTACAATTTAACCAACGAGAAAACAAGGAGGGTGGGGAGACAAGCTACCAGTGATATGGTAAATAAGAATTTACTAAAATATTCTTTTAAACATTATTCCCAGATTTTCCAACAATTATTTATGGTCTAATTGATGGGCCTTTTGTTTTAATCTTAAAAGGGTATACATCACAGTGACAACAACTTGAATAAGTATCTTAGTATGAATATTGTTATCTTTTTCAAGTACAAAGTACTAAAGCGTCATACAAGAGAGGTAGATAACGCGAGAAGCAGCAGAACGAGCAGCTGTGTGCCTAGCTTTAAGTGAATAGAAATCTCCACAAGTTTATTGATTAAAGAATAAATTACAGCTCCTTTCTCTGAACATGGTCATAGGGAAAAAAGGCTACAAGAGATGAACGTCACAGCTAATAACTTTTGAGTAACATACTGCAGTACACAGAAATCTAAAGGAGGAGATAGAGAAGGAAGCAAGAAGTACTGACTTGTTTCACCTAGCAAGCAGAGATACCAAAAGGAACAGAGTAGTAAGCCAAGAACCAAAAAAAGGAAAAGAAAACCCAAACAGAACATAAGGTATTACAGATTTTATTGGCAGTCACCCCTAATCGGATATCCATCCAAGAGCAGGTGTTACCCATCTGGAAGAACAGCTGACAGCAGCAGAAGCAAGAATCGATTCATCTTCCACGTCGATAGAGGATGAGAAAGCGCGTATTGAAGAGAGTGCGAAGGGAAAAGGCGCTGCAAAAAGTACAAAGTGAGCAGAGTGACAAAAATACCCCTGCTTTTGGATCAAAAGTAGGGACCTAATTGTAAATCAGGAAGCAGGACGACGAAGAGCCCCAACTCCCGCTTCTAAATAGTAGTAACTAGAAATACTTTTGAAAAAAATACTTTTAGAAAAAAATATTTTTCAAAATAAGCTAATTTTTCTAGCTTTGTCAAACATGCTATTAATAGGCTATCATAGAGAAAACTAAAAAGAAAACAATGGAGAAAACTAAAAAGAACAAAATAGAAGTAAAAAGGTAATGCCTTGTTAACAAGACTGCAACTTGAGTGACACGTGAAAAGGTCACTAAAGTGGGGTCTATGTTTTTCTCCAAAAATGAGTAAGTAGGCAGCATAAAGTACAACAGGCCAAATGTAACAACCCGATCGGTCATTTTGAGTTTTAGTGCGCCGTTCAGCAGTTTGAGGCCATGAGCAGCTTTATTTCAGGTATTATGACTTGTACGCGTGGTCGGAATTGAATTTTCGGAAGTCCGGAGTTGATTTGGAAAAACAATTCTCATTTAGGAAGCTTTAAAGTTGAAAGAACTAACTAGGATTGGATTTTTGAGTAAACGACATCAGAATCGGGATTCGAAGGTTCAGCAGGTTTGTATGATGATTTCGGACCTGGGCGTATGCCCAGATCGGGTTTTGGATGAACCGGGAGCATTTTGGCGCCTATTGTGGAAGTTAGCATTTTGGAAGAAATTTCATAAGTTTGGGTTGTAGTGAATTTCAGTGTTATCGATATCCGTTTGGGATTCTGAGTCTGGGAATAGCTCCGTATGGTGATTTTGGAGTTGGGAGCGCGATCGGAAGTGAATTCGGAGGCCCGTAGGTCATTTTAAAGTCATTTGGCTAAAGATAAAAATTTGAATGTTTTTGAGAAGTTTGACCGGAAGTGGACTTTTTGATATCGGGATCGGAATCCGATTCCGAATGTTGGAGTAGGTCCGTAATGACAAATATGACTTGTGTGCAAAATTAACTTGCTTTCTTCCATTTTTATCAACGCCCACTAGATTTCTAGGCCTAAAACATGTGATTAAGGGTAGGAAATTAGGGATTTGGGTAGAATTAGGGCTTAATGATTATTTATGATTTAGACCTCGTTTTGGGGTCAGATTTGAAAATAAATCATATATTTGGGCTCGTGGGCGAATGGGTGATCGGATTTTGGTTCGAACCTCATATTTTGACCAAGCGGGCCCGGGGTCGATTTTAGGATTTTTGGAAGAATGATTAGAAAGCTATAATTAGACATTGGAATTGGATTGTTTAGCATTTATTAATGTTATGAAGTCGATTATGCATAGATATAATTTATTTAGAGCCGAATTCGAGAGGAAAGGCAGTAATTGAGGATTGAGTTGGCCGTGAAAGTTTAAGGTAAGTGTCCGGTCTAACCTTAGCTTGAAGGATTAGGAGTTGTGTCCTATTTTCTAATTGCTTCTTGTTGAGTACGATGTATAGGCATGGTGACGAGTATTTATACGTTGGTGTCGAGTATGATCATGAGTCTTAAATTGATAATTGTTGTGTTCTTAAATGATACTACGAATCCTTTAATTGATGATTCTAAATATTGAGCAAGGATTTAGCTTATTTTCGTGGATTTTATTTATGACTGAGTATTGGTATTAATTGAACTGAGTAGGAGTTGAGTTAAGATTAGTTATAGTTGATTCCCCCTTGCCGGGATGTTTATTTTGATATTATTGTTCCCTTGCCGATAAGTTATTATATTGCTTTTGTTCCCTTGCCAGGATTCCTTGTGATTTTGTGCTGGCTTGTAAATGGGAGCGGGTGGTACGCCTACCACAAGATATGATGAAATGGGAGGGGGTGGTACGCCTACCACAAGATATGATGAAATGGGAGCGGGTGGTACGCCTACCACGAGATATGATGAAATGGGAGCGGGTGGTACGCCTACCACAAGATATGATGAAATGGGAGCAGGTGGTACGCCTACCACAAGATATTATGAAATTTGAACGGATGGTACGCCTACCACAAGATTTAATGAAATGGGAGCGGGTGGTACGTCTACTACAAGATATGAGAAATGAGATCGGGTTGCACGCCTGCAATGAGATGTAAACTGAAAGTGAAATCTGCCTCTATTTTCCTTATCCTTGTTAGAAGTTAAATTTTTGGTTTCCTTATAATTCTCTTGAGATTCTGTTTTATCTGTTATCCCCGAAGCATGTTTCCCCTTCCCAACTTTATTTGTTTGTTTCCATTTATCTTTTTATCGTACATATATATATAACTGCACATGTTTATCTGGAGTCTGGTCCTAGACTCTGTCACTGCCTTGCCGGGGTTAGGCCAGACATTTACCAGCACATGGGGTCGGTTGTGCTGATGCTACATGTAAGCACGTGATTTTTGCCCTATATGAGAAATACTCCCAAAAAATTCAAAAATAAAATAATTTTTCTTGGTGTGCAATTTTTGTGATATTTTGTGTAACTATTTGTATGTTTGTCTATGCATGTTTATTTGTTAAATTAATAAAAAATACAAAAATAGGCATCTTTTGCATTTTTAGCATTTAATGTCCAAATGAACAATTTTATGCTTAATTATTACTTAATTGTGCGTTAATTGTTATTGGAAGTTAATTTGCGCTTTTATAACTTAATTTAGTTCTTAATAATAATTTAAGTACTTTTATAATTTAGTTTTAGAAAAATAAAAGAAGAAAAGAGAACAAAAATACAAAGAAAAATCGGATTGGGCCACTTTTTCAATTTCAAACCACAGGCCCAAATAATTGCCCAACTTTCCCCATGACCCGGTCCGTTTCAAACCGGGTCGATCCGGTCCGCTCCATTAACCCAACAACCCTTCTTCATTTTTGTCCAACACAAAACAAAACCAAAAAAATAAAAAATAAAAAGTGAATTATCACTATTAATAGTTTTATTTTTTGTTTTTTTATATATATAAAAAAATCCGAAAATATTTTATTTTATTTATTATTTTTATTTTAAAAAATATATATATATTTATTTTAGTTTTCAGAAATGATTTTAAAAAAATAAAAAAATAAAAAAATAAAAAAAGTAAAAGAATGTAGAAAATTTAAAAAAAGTAAAAAGTTTTAAAAAATTTAAAAGTAAAATAAGGTTGGAATTAAAAAATAAATATAAAGGTATCTGAAAATTTAAAAAAAATTTAAAGTAATTGAAAGTAGCATTTTTAAAAGAAAAAGAAAAGATAGCGGTTTGTTTTTTAAAGAAAAGTTAAATAAAGTGAGATTCTCTTTTAAAAAAATAAAAAGTGGGATTTTAAATAAGATAAAGTAATTAAAGTTGGAATTTTAAAAATAAAAGTAAATAAAGGTGGGATTTCTTTTTCTAAAAAAATAAAAGCAATTTGTAAGTAGGATTTCTTTTAATTAAAAAAATAATAAAATAATAAAAAAACAAATCTGAAAATTTCGAAAATTTTGCTATAAATAGAAGAGAAAATTTAGGAAGAAGGGGTGGAAAAAAAAGAGGAAAAACTAGATAGAGAGAAGAAAAAAGAGGGGGCGGAGTGAGAAGTATACACCCAATATACATTCTGGATACACTGAATTTACAGGGGCAGAATTCATTTTGGAGAGTTTTGAAGTTGAAAAAGAATAGTTACTGTTTCATTGTCTCGCTTAAGATCTGAAATAGTCAGAACCTTCCTGCCTTTTACTTCTTCTCTATACTTGGAGTCGTTTATAGTCTCCTGGGTTTTCTACTATTCCTACTGTTACTGGTCTATTCCTGTGTTGCTGGACTGTCGTTGTTGTGCTACATTGTTACTACTGTTGCTGCTTCTCAGCTTCATCTTCTTGTTTTCCAATACCAGGTACACGAATGTAATACTAGTTATTGCAAGCTAAAAATGTGGAAGCATGAATACATATGAAGAATCGAATTTTGAAGTTTTAATTTCGCTTTTTCTCTATTCCTTTTATTGATTGTATTTAGGCTATTTTATGTATTATTGAATAATAATTGGAATAAGAGAAAATAACATAAGTTAGTCTTTAATGAATCGGCTTGGCAAAACGGGTTAATTCACTAGCTATGAAGGTTCTAAGATTATCAACAGTAGGTTAATTGTGAACAAGTACTTAAATTTAGCTAAGGCATGAATTTGAACTAAATTTCGTGAATTAGGTATTAAGGCATGATTTGAGTTCAAACAAAATTAGAAGAACGTTTAAGTCTAATAAACTTTCTATTAAGCTTTAGTAATTATGGTTAAATCCAGTTTCAAATGGTTGTGAATAATTAATTCCAATAGTTTTTTTATATATAACAATGCGAGCTTCAATCTAACTATATTTGATTCTTTTGAATATTAGTTGTCAAATTTTTATTTTATTTATAATTTTGAATTTTTTTTAGTAAAATTCTTGTTCATCAATATTTGTATTAATATAGCAATTAGTATGTCATGCTTTCTTAAATAAAAAAAAAGCTCGTAATTAATTAGGATTTTCTTTATTTATTTTAGAGACTAATTTTAATAGAAAAGATGTAGTCGCTTTAGGATTTGTCCATTTAAAATAAATGAGATGAGCCTCGCCTAGTAAAATATATAGATTGCGGGGCCCTCACAAATGTATGTGTTAATTACTTAGAACTCGGGATCGGCCGCTTAGCGAACTTCACGACCTTTTCTCAAAATAACCTGCGCTAGTCGCTTTAGGCGCGTATTTAATAATGTTATCTCCTTAAACTCGGGTGCACATTTATGTGACCCAAATCCAAATCTCAACGAAATCGAAATGTGTCTCTAATCACGGGTACATTGATTGTGACATGGTCTGAGATGTATTTCCATGACATTGCAAATTCTTTTTAATAATGAATGAGACGAGCCTCGACAAACAAAAAATGCACAAGCTGCGGGGCCCTCTAAATGTATATATTAAAATACTTAGAATTCGAGGACAGGCCGTTTAGCGAATTTTAGGGCCTTCCCCAAAATAACAAGACGCTAGTTGCTTTAGGCGCGCCTTTAATAATTTATTTTCCTTAACTCGGGTGCACATTTATGTGACCCAAATCCAAATCTCAACCGAGTCGAGATATGCCAAACAACTACGGGTGCATTGATGTAATGTGGTTCGAGATATGTTTCCACGACGTTGTAATTCTCGTAAAATAATAACAATAAGTAAGAAAGCGGTAAAAAGATAAAATTTTGCACATAAGTTCATATTTATATAAAATCAGATAATCAAGCCGAATATAACAGTTGAGCGACCGTGCTAGAACCACGGAACTCGGGAATGCCTAACACCTTCTCCCGGGTTAACATAATTCCTTATCCGGATTTCTGGTGCGCAGACTGTAATATGGAGTCATTCTTTTCCTCGATTCGGGATTAAAATTGGTGACTTGGGACACCCTAAATCTCCCAAGTGGCGACTCTGAAATAAATAAACGAATCCCGTTTCGATTGTCCTTTAATTGGAAAAAACTCCCTTGTACCCTCGCGGGTGCGGAAAAAGGAGGTGTGACAGCTCTGGCGACTCTGCTGGGGAATACTTTGACCCAGAACCACTGGTTCAGGGTTAGAAATTCGAGCTTAGATAAATTGTTATGTTTGGCTTTATCTGATTTTTACATGTTTTGAGCCTAATGTGCTAAATGTTGCCTTTACCGCTTTGATATTATCTGAACTTTATATAAACTGTGCCGAAACCTACTCTTCTTACCTCCGGGGATGTGCTTACTGGTTAAGACTCCCTATTCTATTAGTGTCATACCCTAAATAAAAGAGGCTCGGAAAGTTTCTAAGCCGACTGGCCTTTTGGTTCCCGGACAGGAGCTCCTTCCTCAACTCGAGTGGTCCGCTCGGGTACACTGTCTAGAACACCGACCCAGGTTTTGAACATAGAATAACGTGACTTCATGCCGGATCCCTAGTAGGAACGCTTATTTGCATCACGTTGCATTTGACTTAGGGGACTCAACACAGGGGTTGGGTCCGTCTAGGACTAGCAACCTGATATGAAAAGGCCATCCTGATGCATCCTATTTATTTTCCGTGCATTCATTTGTCTCGTGCCCGCATGCTGACCGGTGTTTGAATATTATGAATATTGTGAAATTGAAAAAAAGGAAATAGCGGTTAGGGAATTGATTGTTTATTTTTGAAAAAACCCAATACCCAAATACTGTCAAAACTCTGCCGAAATTTTTGAAAGAAAAAAAAACGTCTTATTAGTTTGTTTTATTAAAAGCAAAGGAAAAATAGAAAAAAAAATCGTTGTTCTGTTTTATTTTTCAAAAAAAAATATATAGAAATATATAGTTTGTCTTGTCATAAAAATAAAAATTAAAAAGAGTCTTACTTTTTTAAAATGGGTTTTTTATGAAAATTCAAAAAATAATAATAATAATAATAATAATAATAATAATAATAATAATAATAATAATAATGTCGTGTTTGCAACATCAGGTTTTTATTATAATTTGAAAAAAAAAAACAAAGAGTCGGCGGTCAGGTGAATACCGTTTGAATTTTGTCATAATAAGTCGAGCCAGCTTCGGCCGCGTCTTAAACCGTTCTTGCCGAAATAGTCTTAGAGTATCTTTCAGTTGTCGAAAGGTTGTTTTCGTAAAAGAATGGACAAGTTGGTAAAGTGTCAAAATAATCCTCCCCGGCCTCAAAATTCATGTGAAGTTTGACAGGGGCCACATTTGCAAAAATAACCGTTTGGTTGCATTTGACAAACGGGGAAAGGAAGCTGGCCGTTGTTTTTGTAAATCTTTTGATTAGAATATGCGGGTTGCTTGATTTTCAAGTTTGTAGGTCATCTTTAAACCTTCGAAACCCAATTTGTTTTATTATGAAAATTGATAAAGAAAAAATGTTTCATTGCTTTTACCTTTCATTTTGTCCGAACTACGCAAGGTCTGATTCATGCGGGGTCATGATACGTAGGCAATCTCCATAAGATTCGACCACAACAAAAAAAATGAAAAACAAAGACAGAAAAAAGAGAATGAAAAAAAACGAAAAAAAAAATGAAAAAATGAAAAATGAAAAATAGAAAAAAAAAGAAAAATGAAAAAATTTGAAGAAAAAAAAGAAAAGAAAAAAAAGATGTTGTCAATAATGAGAACCGACTGAGTCCATTCTAACCTGTTTTGTTTTGAATCACAAAGTTAAGGTGGTTGGTTTGTGGTAAGCCGGACAATGACACCCAGAACATCGCGAAGAATCCTATTGGGAACTTGTTGACGGGTGATGATATTGAAGTTGGCAACGGTCTGGCAATACTGATGCAAAGCAAAATGGCTAAGATGCCAGTTTCGCTAAGTGGGAGGACGCTCTGTTCCTTGGTTAACAAGAAAGAAGCAGTTGGTGGCTTATTTTGTTGTCATTTCTGTTTGTTCGGATTATTAGGATTGTAATTCGGATTTTGTTTTGTGTCAATATCTTTCCGCTTATCTTTCCGTTTTGTCATAGCGGTTTGTTTAAGTTTTGTCCAGGTTGTTTAGGATTTTATTTCGTTTGTTTTGTTATTCAAACCATTTCACCGGTAGTCTAGCACAAAATCCAGTCTTTTATTATTTCCATTCATCTTTTTGTTTAGTCTTTTTATCATTTTGTTCAGCGCCGATTCTAGTGACATGACATGCGCACACAGTTTGGGCCTAATCTTTAAAGTTAATCATAAAACCCCGAAAAGGTGATCAGAACATTTAAAGGAAATAAGAACGGTTTGAGATTATTCGGAGCTCGAGTCATGTGGAACTGGGGCAAGTAAAACATAAAGAAAACCGTTAAAGGCAAGATTCGCCAAATTGACATAAGGGTCTTCATGATAATGAGAAGTGAGAGTGTCGCCCAACGGTGCTTTAGAAATGACAAATGAAAAAGCAAACGTGTGAATATAATTGTCAAGTCCAGCATCATCGGAAGAGACTATAAATCTTTATTGTGTTGTTTGCACTTGGCATGTTTTGAAGACTGGAATGACGAAGGCATTTTGTTCTGCTACCTAAACACTTTACCCTTCGTTACCCCTTTTGAACCTTATTTATTTTCCTTCATACCCCTCGTTCGGAATTAGTAGCAATGAATAGAAAACGCAAGCGCCGCAGGTAAACAAAAGAAAAAAAAGGAGAAAGAAAAGAAAACAACACAACAAAAAAAAAAAAGAAAAATGATAACAAAAAAAAAAACAAAAAAAAAACAAAAGAAAGTCAAATGAAAAAGAGGAATTGGGAACTACGTTTGACCTGATTCCTCAAAGAGGATACGTAGGCGCTTCACGGCTCGGTCATAGTTTTGAAAAAAAAATATAAAGAAAAATCAATTAAAATATCCCCAAGCAAGAAACTGGGGCAAAGGTTGCATTTGTTGTAAATAAATCTAATTCCGAAGGTTGTAACTAATAACCCAAAATTAATGCATTTTTTGAGCCTTTAATACCTTTTTTTCTAGCCCTATCCAAAACCCACATTACGGTCCAAAGAAAGACCTTCTGATCAGTCTTCAAAAGATGCCAAGTCAGACAAATGAGAGTCTCCCCGGTGAGCATAACATTCTGTTCCACAGCAGAAAGGACTCTAATCCCCAGCAGAAAGAGTCATACCGGCGACACTCCAAATCCCCAGCTGGAAAGTGATACAAATGAGAGAGTCTTATCGGTGAAAACCTTCACAGGCACCATAAGGCGATGAAAGCTGAGAGAAAACCAAAAATGAGAGAGACTTGATAGTGAAAACCCTTCGGGCACTACAAGTCGAATAAGATTGAGAATCAGATGGGGAATCGCCAATTGAAGATCTTGAAAGATGATTGACGGTAGAGGATAGGCCACATGTGCATGTCATGACCATTAGAGCTGGTATCTCCATTTGATAGATTTTCATTTATAGTTTCTTTTGTTAAAGAGTCATCTTTTCTTTTGTCTTTATTCTGTTCCCTTTTATCTTTTTCCTTTCATAGAAAAATCCCCAATAGAGTCTGTTTGGTCAGAACAAGTGTGAACTGACTTCAAAATAGGCCATCAGCTTTCCAAAATGAGATCTGACTAGTACATCCAAGTGGTATAGTCAGCAGGGAACAAACGCGAGGCCAGTGTCAAAAGATATCCCCAACAGAAGGGAATTGACAGAAGGACTGACAAGTGTCAAGAGGGATACCATTGCCTTTATCAAAGGTTATAAACCTCAAGGCCAAAGCCCGTGGGCAAATCAAGGAGAGCAATGAGCATGATTTGGGAAATTTATACTAGACTAAAAGGTCGGGGAAATGCCAGTTTCCGAGCTATGCCACAAAAGAAGAGGGATATCCCCAGAAAGGAATTATCCCCAGCAAATAATATCATCCCCAACAAGTTGTGGAGCGCAAAGCAAGGAAGGAGAAAGGGAAAACCATCCCAGTAGGAGTATCACAACCAACCACCATGTTTTAAACTAACAAATTTTGTTTGATTTGAAACAGGTAAAGGAATGGGCATTGACGCCAGAAATGCATGCCACAAGGGATATTACCAAACTGGGGCAGAAAATTTTCCTTCCATTTAGAAAATTTTCTGTAAGTCAGGTACCCATGCGGGGAAAAATAAATATAACACCAGTCTCAAGGGAAGTGGTCTTAGAACCAGTGTTGCCCCAACATAATAAGTTTCAATGGAGGAAGTTGTTCCCCAACAAAGGAATCAGAATCCCCCAGCAGTGTTATCCACGACAGCGTTATCCCCAGCTGATAACATTTTACCCCCAACAGGTAAGTAAATAATTCCCCAACAGTGTTATCTCTAGCAGTTTCGAGGAGTCCAACACGAGTTTGGTGAAAATCGGTATCCTCAGCGGTTCCTTTCGGGGAAAGGCAAAACGAGTCTCAAGGGAGTTAGTCTTCAAAGAAAGAAGCTAATAATAAAAAAAAATTAAAAAAAAATTAAAAAAAAAAAAATTGGGGAAGGTAGAAAGGGAAAATTCATCCCAAGCAAAATAATCCCCAACAAGTATTCGAGATAAGATATTTTCAAGTCTTAAGGATATTTTGGGTTCATCCGCCCTCGAATAGGATATTTTGGGTTCATCCGCCCTCGAATAGGATATTTTGGGTTCATCCGCCCTCGAATAGGATCTTTTGGGTTCATCCGCCCTCGAATAGGATCTTTTGGGTTCATCCGCCCTCGAATAGGATATTTTGGGTTCATCCGCCCTCGAATAGGATATTTTGGGTTCATCCGCCCTCGAATAGGATCTTTTGGGTTCATCCGCCCTCGAATAGGATCTTTTGGGTTCATCCGCCCTCGAATAGGATCTTTTGGGTTCATCCGCCCTCGAATAGGATCTTTTGGGTTCATCCGCCCTCGAATAGGATATTTTGGGTTCATCCGTCCTCGAATAGGATATTTTGGGTTCATCCGCCCTCGAATAGGATATTTTGGGTTCATCCGCCCTCGAATAGGATATTTTGGGTTCATCCGCCCTCGAATAGGATATTTTGGGTTCATCCGCCCTCGAATAGGATATTTTGGGTTCATCCGCCCTCGAATAGGATCTTTTGGGTTCATCCGCCCTCGAATAGGATCTTTTGGGTTCATCCGCCCTCGAATAGGATATTTTGGGTTCATCCGCCCTCGAATAGGATATTTTGGGTTCATCCGCCCTCGAATAGGATATTTTGGGTTCATCCGCCCTCGAATAGGATCTTTTGGGTTCATCCGCCCTCGAATAGGATCTTTTGGGTTCATCCGCCCTCGAATAGGATATTTTGGGTTCATCCGCCCTCGAATAGGATATTTTGGGTTCATCCGCCCTCGAATAGGATCTTTTGGGTTCATCCGCCCTCGAATAGGATCTTTTGGGTTCATCCGCCCTCGAATAGGATCTTTTGGGTTCATCCGCCCTCGAATAGGATCTTTTGGGTTCATCCGCCCTCGAATAGGATATTTTGGGTTCATCCGCCCTCGAATAGGATATTTTGGGTTCATCCGCCCTCGAATAGGATCTTTTGGGTTCATCCGCCCTCGAATAGGATCTTTTGGGTTCATCCGCCCTCGAATAGGATCTTTTGGGTTCATCCGCCCTCGAATAGGATCTTTTGGGTTCATCCGCCCTCGAATAGGATCTTTTGGGTTCATCCGCCCTCGAATAGGATCTTTTGGGTTCATCCGCCCTCGAATAGGATCTTTTGGGTTCATCCGCCCTCGAATAGGATCTTTTGGGTTCGTCCGCCCTCGAATAGGATCTTTTGGGTTCGTCCGCCCTCGAATAGGATATTTTGGGTTCGTCCGCCCTCGAATAGGATATTTTGGGTTCATCCGCCCTCGAATAGGATATTTTGGGTTCATCCGCCCTCGAATAGGATATTTTGGGTTCATCCGCCCTCGAATAGGATATTTTGGGTTCATCCGCCCTCGAATAGGATATTTTGGGTTCATCCGCCCTCGAATAGGATTTTATTTTCAAAGTTGTTGTTGAAACCAGACGCCCACCTGAATAACGAGAGGAATACTTTTCTTGTCTGTCCATTGCATATTTTAGGTGCCCACCTGTATAACAAGGGGATACATTCCATGCCTTTACCAATAGGAGACGCACTTCCTAGGTCAAGTTTTACCAATAGGAGACGCACTTCCTAAGTTTTACCCATAGGAGATGCATTTCCTCCTAAAAGTTTAGTTTCACCCATAGGAGACGCATTTCCTCCTAAGTTTAGTTTTATCCATAGGAGACGCATTTCCTCCTAAGTTAGTTTTTACCCATAGGAGATGCATTTCCTCCTAAGTTAATTTTAGAGTTCTACCCATAGGAGATGCATTTCCTCCTAAGTTTGTTTTAGTTTTACCCATAGGAGAGGCATTTCATCCTAAGTTGTTGTTAAAATCAGGAGCCCGCCTGAAGAGAGGAATGGCATTTATTTTAAAAGTTGTTTTTGAAACCAGGCGCCCCCCTGAATAACGAGTGGAATACTTTCCTAAAGTTTATTTTACCTATAGGAGATGCATTTCCTCCTAAGTTTGTTTTAGTTTCACCCATTGGAAATGCATTTCCTCCTAAGTTTGTTTTACCCATAGGAGATGCATTTCCTCCTAAGTTTAGTTTTTCCCATAGGAGAGGCATTTCCTCCTAGGTTAGTATTGAAGTTGGGAGCCCGCCCATATAACAGAGGCATACATATCTGTCCTTTCACATTATGTTCTAGGTCGCCCACCAGTAAAATGCGGGAATACTTTCAGTTCTAGGTCGCCCACCAGTAAAATGCGGGAATAAATTATGTTCTAGGTCGCCCACCAGTAAAATGCATGAATACTTTCTGTTCTAGGTCGCCCACCAGTAAAATGCGGGAATACATTCTGTTCTAGGTCGCCCACCAGTAAAATGCGGAATACATTATGTTCTAGGTCGCCCACCATTAAAATGCAGGAATACTTTCTGTTCTAGGTCGCCCACCAGTAAAATGCAGGAATACTTTCTGTTCTAGGTCGCCCACCAGTAAAATGCGGGAATACTTTCTGTTCTAGGTCGCCCACCAGTAAAATGCGGGAATAAATTATGTTCTAGGTCGCCCACCAGTAAAATGCGGGAATACTTTCTGTTCTAGGTCGCCCACCAGTAAAATGCTGGAATACTTTCTGTTCTAGGTCGCCCACCAGTAAAATGCGGGAATACTTTCAGTTCTAGGTCGCCCACCAGTAAAATGCGGGAATACATTCATGTTCTAGGTCGCCCACCAGTAAAATGCGGGAATACATTCATGTTCTAGGTCGCCACCAGTAAAATGCGAGAATACTTTCAGTTCTAGGTTGCCCACCAGTAAAATGCGGGAATACATTCATGTTCTAGGTCGCCCACCAGTAAAATGCGGGAATACATTCATGTTCTAGGTTGCCCACCAGTAAAATGCGGGAATACTTTCAGCTCTAGGTCGCCCACCAGTATAATGCGGGCATACATTTCATAATTTTGCATTTAAGCAACTTTTTAGTCTTGTACTACAGATTTTGGAATCAGTAACCCCACCAGAAGGCGGAAGGTTACAACAGGAATCCCCAGCAGTAAACAATAAAATCCCCAGCACCGGGAAGCAGAAGGTTGCAACAAGAGGTCCCAGCACAAATTCAGGCGCATGACTCAAAAGGAAGAAATGACGCGTCTTGAAAGAAGCAGCTGGTGAACATTAAATCATGCCCAGCATAACAAGTCTGATGAAGAGAGTCGTACCCACCAGAGGAACCGCCGAAAAGCTTAATGAAGAAAGCCATGTCCCTAGCGGACCAAGCAAAATGATGAAAACTGGTATTCAGAAAAGCAAAGGGCCAGTATCATTCCCAAGTTCAAGGAAGAAAAGCATCGGAGGAAGCACAAGCCAACAAGAAAGCAAGGCAACAAGAACAAATTTCAGTCTAGCCTAGCTTCTTGTTTTCTTTTAAACACGGTGTAACAAGGAGATTGGTAAGCAGTGATAACATCATGCAACAGCAGTAACATCGCAGTCCCACGGTAGTCCCAGCTACCAAAACTTCCCGAACTACATTAACCTGATTCCCCTTTAGCCAGGGATATGTAGGAAACCTTTGAAGCAAAGGTTCGGTTAAATCTTTTTCAAAAAAATGCTTCACACGGAGTACTCGGATGGGCAAAAATCGCTCGCTTTATCTTTGCACGAAAACCCTTCGTGTCTCCGGGCAAAGAGGGGCAGCTGTAAGCACGTGATTTTTGCCCTATATGAGAAATACTCCCAAAAAATTCAAAAATAAAATAATTTTTCTTGGTGTGCAATTTTTGTGATATTTTGTGTAACTATTTGTATGTTTGTCTATGCATGTTTATTTGTTAAATTAATAAAAAATACAAAAATAGGCATCTTTTGCATTTTTAGCATTTAATGTCCAAATGAACAATTTTATGCTTAATTATTACTTAATTGTGCGTTAATTGTTATTGAAAGTTAATTTGCGCTTTTATAACTTAATTTAGTTCTTAATAATAATTTAAGTACTTTTATAATTTAGTTTTAGAAAAATAAAAGAAGAAAAGAGAACAAAAATACAAAGAAAAATCGGATTGGGCCACTTCTTCAATTTCAAACCATATGCCCAAATAATTGCCCAACTTTCCCCATGACCCTGTCCGTTTCAAACCGGGTCGATCCGGTCCGCTCCATTAACCCAACAACCCTTCTTCATTTTTGTCCAACACAAAACAAAACCAAAAAATAAAAAATAAAAAGTGAATTATCACTATTAATAGTTTTATTTTTTGTTTTTTTATATATATAAAAAAATCCGAAAATATTTTATTTTATTTATTATTTTTATTTTAAAAAATATATATATATTTATTTTAGTTTGGAAATGATTTTAAAAAAATAAAAAAATAAAAAAAGTAAAAGAATGTAGAAAATTTAAAAAAAATAAAAAGTTTTAAAAAATTTAAAAGTAAAAGAAGGTTGGAATTAAAAAATAAATATAAAGGTATCTGAAAATTTAAAAAATTTAAAGTAATTGAAAGTAGCATTTTTAAAAGAAAAAGAAAAGATAGTGGTTTGTTTTTTTAAAGAAAAGTTAAATAAAGTGAGATTCTCTTTTAAAAAAATAAAAAGTGGGATTTTAAATAAGATAAAGTAATTAAAGTTGGAATTTTAAAAATAAAAGTAAATAAAGGTTGGATTTCTTTTTCTAAAAAAATAAAAGCAATTTGTAAGTGGGATTTCTTTTAATTAAAAAAATAATAAAATAATAAAAAAACAAATCTGAAAATTTCGAAAATTTTGCTATAAATAGAAGAGAAAATTTAGGAAGAAGGGGTGGAAAACAAAAGAGGAAAAACTAGATAGAGAGAAGAAAAAAAGAGGGGGCGGAGTGAGAAGTATACACCCAATATACATTCTGGATACACTGAATTTACAGGGGCAGAATTCATTTTGGAGAGTTTTGAAGTTGAAAAAGAATAGTTACTGTTTCATTGCCTCGCTTAAGATCTGAAATAGTCAGAACCTTCCTGCCTTTTACTTCTTCTCTATACTTGGAGTCGTTTATAGTCTCCTAGGTTTTCTACTATTCCTACTGTTACTGGTCTATTCCTGTGTTGCTGGACTGTCGTTGTTGTGCTACATTGTTACTACTGTTGCTGCTTCTCAGCTTCATCTTCTCTTGTTTTCCAATACCAGGTACACGAATGTAATACTAGTTATTGCAAGCTAAAAATGTGGAAGCATGAATACATATGAAGAATCGAATTTTGAAGTTTTAATTTCGCTTTTTCTCTATTCCTTTTATTGATTGTATTTAGGCTATTTTATGTATTATTGAATAATAATTGGAATAAGAGAAAATAACATAAGTTAGTCTTTAATGAATCGGCTTGGCAAAACGGGTTAATTCACTAGCTATGAAGGTTCTAAGATTATCAACAGTAGGTTAATTGTGAACAAGTACTTAAATTTAGCTAAGGCATGAATTTGAACTAAATTTCGTGAATTAGGTATTAAGGCATGATTTGAGTTCAAACAAAATTAGAAGAACATTTAAGTCTAAAAAACTTTCTATTAAGCTTAGTAATTATGGTTAAATCCAGTTTCAAATGGTTGTGAATAATTAATTCCAATAGTTTTTTTATATATAACAATGCGAGCTTCAATCTAACTATATTTGATTCTTTTGAATATTAGTTGTCAAAATTTTATTTTATTTATAATTTCGAATTTTTTTAGTAAAATTCTTGTTCATCAATATTTGTATTAATATAGCAATTAGTATGCCATGCTTTCTTAAATAAAAAAAAGCTCGTAATTAATTAGGATTTTCTTTATTTATTTTAGAGACTAATTTTAATAGAAAAGATGTAGTCGCTTTAGGATTTGTCCATTTAAAATAAATGAGATGAGCCTCGCCTAGTAAAATATATAGATTGTGGGGCCCTCACAAATGTATGTGTTAATTACTTAGAACTCGGGATCGGCCGCTTAGCGAACTTCACGGCCTTTTCTCAAAATAACCCTGCGCTAGTCGCTTTAGGCGCGTATTTAATAATGTTATCTCCTTAAACTCGGGTGCACATTTATGTGACCCAAATCTAAATCTCAACGAAATTGAAATGTGTCTCTAATCACGGGTACATTGATTGTGACGTGGTCTGAGATGTATTTCCATGACATTGCAAATTCTTTTTAATAATGAATGAGACGAGCCTCGACAAACAAAAAATGCACAAGCTGCGGGGCCCTCTAAATGTATATATTAAAATACTTAGAATTCGAGGACAGGCCGTTTAGCGAATTTTACGGCCTTCCCCAAAATAACAAGACACTAGTTGCTTTAGGCGCGCCTTTAATAATTTATTTTCCTTAACTCGGGTGCACATTTATGTGACCCAAATCCAAATCTCAACCGAGTCGAGATATGCCAAACAACTACGGGTGCATTGATGTAACGTGGTTCGAGATATGTTTCCACGACGTTGCAATTCTCGTAAAATAATAACAATAAGTAAGAAAGCGGTAAAAAGATAAAATTTTGCACATAAGTTCATATTTGTATAAAATCAGATAATCAAGCCGAATATAACAGTTGAACGACCGTGCTAGAACCACGGAACTCGGGAATGCCTAACACCTTCTCCCGGGTTAACATAATTCCTTATCCGGATTTCGGGTGCGCAGACTGTAATATGGAGTCATTCTTTTCCTCGATTCGGGATTAAAATTGGTGACTTGGGACACCCTAAATCTCCCAAGTGGCGACTCTGAAATAAATAAACGAATCCCGTTTCGATTGTCCTTTAATTGGAAAAAACTCCCTTGTACCCTCGCGGGTGCGGAAAAAGGAGGTGTGACACTACACTCTGCACTTTGTGCAGATACTGGAGCAGCACTTGGTCAGCAGTAGTAGGGGAGCCAGCCTTCAGTCCACCGAGACTCCGAGGTAGCCCTGCAGTCGTCCACAGGCCCGACGTCTCCTCTATCTTTTATTATGTTCTGTTATCACTTGTATCCGAGACAGACGGTGTTTCTTTCTGTCAAACATTTGTATGTAGTAATCATAGTTAGTTCGTGAATTTTGTGACACCGATTTCTGGGTAGAGACATACGTTGGCTTTTTCTTTCTTTCGTATCGATTTTGATATTATAATTTTTTAAGTCTTCCGCTAAATTTTATCTTCCTCTATTATTTAATTGTTGATCTCCTGTTAATTTAATTGGTTAAAAAGGGCTAAAATAAAAGAAATTGAATTTTCCGCATTTCGTGGTTTGCCTAGCTTCTTCGAGTAGGCACCATCACGACTTCCGAGGGTGGGAATTTCGGGTCGTGACAAATTGGTATCAGAGCTCTAGGTCACATAGGTCTCACAATTCACAGACAAGCTCAGTAGAGTCTGAGGGATCGGTACAAAAACGTCTGTATTTATCGCTCAGAGGCTACAGAGTTAGGAAAACTTCACATTTGTTCTTTCTTGTCGTGCGGTTCTGTTTCTCAATGCTAATTGAATTTCTACTCCGTTCTTTCGCAGATGGAGAGAATATGTGCTTCCTCATCCACCACTCAGCAGCCCGAGCCCCCAACAGCAGCTCCCACGAGGGGTAAAGGGCGAGGCCGAGGCCGTGCTAGAGGCCGAGGTAGGGGCAGAGCTCAGCCCCGAGCAGCAACCCAAGTGGTGGAGCCTCAGGTTGACTTTGATGATGAGGTTCTGGCCCCAACAGTTCTGATGGTCCCAACACAGGTCCTAGAGGGGTTTATTGCTACCTCAATCCTTCAGGATGCTCTGGTCCGACTAGTGGGCCTCATGGAGAGTGTCACCCGGGCAGGCTTGCTTCCTGTAGCACCAGCCGTCTCTCAGGCTGGAGGAGGAGCCTAGACTCCTGCTACTCGCACTCCGGAGCAGGTGGCTCTCCAGTTTCAGACTCCAGTAGATCAGCTAGCTGGGGTAGTTCAGACGGGTGTAGTGCCTCAGACCGGTGATGGAGCAGCTATGTCTGCTGATGCTTTGTGGAGGCTGGATAGGTTCACGAAGCTCTTCACTTCTACTTTTAGCGGTGCATCTACTGAGGATCCCCAGGATTACCTAAACAGCTGCCACGAGATTCTCAGGAACATGGGTATTGTTGAGACCAATGGGGTTAATTTTGCTACATTTCGCTTGTCTGGATCCACCAAGACTTGGTAGAGGGATTTCTGTTTGGCCAGACCAGCCGGATCGCCATCTTTGACTGGGAGCAGTTTACACAGCTATTTCTGGAGAAGTTTCTCCCCATTACTCAGAGAGAGGCCTATCGGAGGCAGTTTGAGCGCCTCCAGCAGGGTTCCATGACGGTTACCCAGTATGAGACCAGGTTCATCGACTTAGCTCGCCATGCTCTTGTCATACTTCCTACCAAGAGAGAGAGAGAGTGAGGAGGTTTATTGATGGTCTTATTCAGCCGATTCGTCTTCAGATGGCTAGGGAGACTAGGAGTGAGATATCTTTCCAGGAGGCGACCAATATGGCCAAGAGAGTGGAGATGGTTCTGTCACAGGGAGGTGGTCATGGGTCGGACAAGAGGCCCCATCATTCAGGCAGATTCAGTGATACCTCATCTGGAGGTAGAGATTCTTATGGTAGAGGCCATCCTCCTAGGCTTTTTTAGTCGGCACTTCAGGTTTCTCACGGAGCTTCAGGTAGTCGTGGTCCGCAGATGCAGTATTCTAATTAGCACTCCTATAGTGCACCATTAGCCCCTATTAGTGCACCACCGCTTCAGTGTTTCCAGGGTCGTCAGCCCCAGCAGCCGATGGCTTATTTTACTTGTGGCGACACGAGGCACATTGCCAAGTATTGTCCTCGAGCACCAGGTAGCTCTCCGTATTAGGGTTCTCATATTATGGTTCAGGCACCAGTTGTCCCACAGGCCGCCCAGCCAGCAAGAGGTGGGGGTAGAGGTGCTAGAGGTGGAGCTCAGACTGCTAGAGGTGGAGGCCAGCCAGTAGCAGGCTGTCCTAGAGATGTAGTTCAGGGTGGTGGGGTCTAGCCCCGATGTTATGCTCTCCCAGCCAGGCCCGATGTTGAGGCTTCAGATGCGTTTATTACAGGTACTATTCTGGTTTGTGATAGATGCTTTAGTGTTATTTGATCCAGGGTCTACACACTCGTATGTGTCATCTTATTTTGCACCGTATCTGGTTATGCCTAGTGATTCATTGAGTGTTCTTGTTTATGTGTCTACACCGGTAGGTGATTCTATTATGGTTGATAGAGTTCATCGTTCTTGTATTGTGGTGATTGGGGGTCTCGAGACTCGTGTGGATTTATTGCTTCTAGACATGGTTGATGTCGATGTTATATTGGGGATAGACTGGTTATCACCTTACCATGCTATCTTGAACTGTCATGCTAAGACTGTGACCTTAGCTTTTCCGGGTATGCCTCATTTAGAGTGGAGAGGGACTCCTGGTCATTCTACCTGTAGAGTTATTTCTTATGTGAAGGCTCGGCGTATGGTCGAGAAGGGGTGTTTGGCCTATTTGGCATATGTTTGCGATTCCAGTGCTGAGGTTCTATATGTTGATTCTGTGCCCGTTGTTCATAAGTTCCCTGAAGTATTCCCTTCAGACTTGTCGGGTATGCCACCCGACAGGGATATTGACTTTTGCATTGATTTGGCCCCAGGAACTCAGCCCATTTCTATCCCGCCGTATCGTATGGCCCCGCCTGAGTTGAAAGAGTTGAAGGCACAGTTGCAAGACTTGCTTAAAAAGGGTTTCATTAGACCCAGTGTTTCGCCTTGGGGTGCGCCGGTGTTGTTTGTTAAGAAGAAGTATGGGTCGATGAGAATGTATATTGATTACTAGCAGTTGAACAAAGTTACAATCAAGAATAAGTATCCATTGCCGAGGATTGATGATTTGTTTGATCAGCTTCAGGGTGCCAAGGTATTTTCAAAGATTGACTTGAGATTTGGCTACCATCAGTTGAGGATTAGGGAATCCGATGTCTCTAAGATAGCTTTCTGCACTCGGTACAGGCATTATAAGTTCTTGGTTATGTCATTTGGGTTGACCAATGCCCCAGCAGCTTTTATGGATTTGATGAACCGAATGTTCAGGCCTTATTTAGATTCGTTTGTGATAGTCTTCATTGATGATACTTTGATATATTCCTGCAGTCGGGAGGAGCACGAGCAACATCTTAGAGTGGTTATTCAGACTCTGAGAGATAGTCAGCTATATGCTAAGTTCTCGAAGTGTGAGTTCTGGTTGAGTTCAGTTGCATTCCTGGGTTATGTTGTATCAGCAGAGGGTATTCAAGTGGATCTGAAGAAGATTGAGGCAGTCTTGCCCACAGGATCAGAGCCTTATACAGTTTATTATGATACATCTCGTATTGGGCTTGGTGCATTGTTGATGCAGGATAGCAAGGCCATTGCCTATGTTTCGTGGTAGTTGAAAATCCATGAGAAGAACTATCTGGTTCATGATTTGGAGTTGGCAGCCATTGTTCACGCATTAAAGATTTGGAGGCATTATCTGTATGGCGTGGCATGTGAGGTGTTCACAAATCATAAGAGTCTTTAGTATTTGTTCAAGCAAAAGGAGTTGAATTTGAGACAGACGAGGTTGTTGGAGTTGTTGAAGGATTATTATATCACTATTTTATATCATCCAAGAAAAGCCAATGTGGTGGCCGATGCTTTAAGTAGGAAGTCAGCCAGTGTGGCCAGTCTTGCCTATATTCCGGTCGGTGAGAGGCCGCTTGCCTTAGATGCTCAGGCTTTGGCCAATCGGTTTGTGATGTTGGATATTTCTGAGCCTAGTCGTGTATTAGCTTGCACGGTCTCTCGTTCTTCTTTATTGGAGTGTATCCACGATCGGCAGTATGATGATCCCCATTTATGTGTCCTTAGAGGCACGGTGCAGCACGGAGGTGCCAAGCAAGTTACCTTAGATGATGATGGAGTTTTGAGATTGCAGGGTCGAGTTTGTGTGCCTAATATGGATGGGCTCCGAGAGTTGATTTTAGAGGAGACCCATAGCTCCCGGTAATCTATTTATCCGGGCGCCGCAAAAATGTATCAGGATTTATGGCAGTATTATTGGTGGCGTAGAATGAAGAAGGATATTGTTGCATATGTGGCTTGGTGTTTAAATTGTCAGCAGGTTAAGTACGAGCATCAGAGTCCTGGTGGTTTATTTCAGAGGATTGAGCTTCCCGAGTGGAAGTGGGAGTGGATCACTATGGATTTCGTTGTCGGACTCCCACAGTCTTGGAGAAAGTTTGACGCAATATGGGTCATTGTTGATAGGCTGACCAAGTCAGCACATTTCATTCCTGTGGCAGTCTCCTATTCATCCGAGAGGTTAGCTGAGATCTATATCAGAGAGATTGTTTGTCTTCATGGTGTGCCTGTGTCTATCATTTCGGACCGAGGTATGCAGTTTACCTCGTGCTTATAGAGAGCAGTTCAGCGAGAGTTGGGCACACAGGTTGAGTTGAGCATAGCATTTCATCCTCAAACGGACGGGCAGTCTGAGCGGACTATTCAGATTTTGGAGGACATGCTTCGAGCTTGCGTCATTGACTTTGGAGGCTCGTAGGATCAGTTTTTGCTTTTAGCAGAGTTTGCCTACAACAACAGTTACAAGTCGAGTATCTAGATGGCTCCTTATGAGGCTTTATACGGTAGGCGGTATCAGTTTTCGGTTGGATGGTTTGATCCGGGAGAGGCTCGGTTGTTGGGTACGGATCTGGTTTAGGAGGCCTCAGACAAGGTTAGGATTATTCAGGATAGGCTTCGTACAACTCAGTCCAGGCAAAAGAGTTATGCAGACCGCAAGGTTCGAGATGTGACTTGTATGGTTGGTGAGCGGGTATTGCTCCGAGTATCGCCTATGAAGGGCGTGATGAGATTTGGGAAGAAGGGCAAGCTTAGCCCTAGGTTCATTGGCCCGTTTGAGATTCTTGATCGAGTTGTTGGGGTGGCTTATAGACATGTGTTCTCGCCGAGCTTCTTAGCCGTGCATCCAGTTTTTCATGTGTCCATGCTCTAGAAATATCACGGTGATCCATCCCACGTGTCAGATTTCAGCACTGTCCAACTGGACAAGGACTTGTCTTATGAGGAGGAGCCGATAGCTATTCTAGACCGGCAGGTTTGTCAGTTGAGATCGAAAAGTTTTCCCTCTGTTCATGTTTAGTGGAGAGGTCAGCCTCCTGAGACATCGACCTGGAAGTCTGAGTCAGATATGCGGAGCCGTTATCCCCATCTTTTCCCTGACTCAGGTACTTTCTTCTTCTGTCCGTTCGAGGATGAACGGTTGTTTTAGAGGTGGAGGATGTGATGACCCAAAAGGTTATCACTTATTTTAAAATAAAATTCTGTGTTCTGAGGCCTTGGAAACCTCAATTAACATCACCTCGATTTGTGTGCGCAGTCCGGGCGCGTAGCCGGAAAGCTTAAATATGAAAATATGTGAAAATGATAAAATTTGGCTATAAAATGAGTAAATTTGACTTCGGTCAATATTTTGAGTAAACGGACCCGGACCCGTGATTTGACGGTCCCATAAGGTCCGTAGGAAAAATATGGGACTTGGGCGTATGTCCGAAATCGGATTTCGAGGCCCCAAGCCTGAGAAATAAATTTTTAAAGAAAATTATTTTCTAAAATTGTTTAAGGAAACTTAAAATGAAATTTGATTAGAACATGATGGTATCAGGCCCGTATTTTGGTTCTGGTGCCCGGTACAGGTCTTATATATGGTTTAAGACATTTCTGTTAAATTTGGTGAAAAACGGATGTCATGTGACGTGATTCGGACCTAAATTGCTAAAGTTGATGTTTTAAGAAGTTTGAGAAGATTCTTTGATTTTGAGATTTATTTCATTGTTATTGAGGTTATTTTGGCGATTTGATCGCACGAATAAGTTCGTATGATGTTATTGAGTTATTACGTGTGTTTGGTTAGGAGCCCTGAGGGCTCGAGTGTGTTTCAGATGTGTTTCAAAAAGTTTTGGACTTAAGAAAAATTGCAGAAACAACTGAGCTGGTGTGCTGATACGTTCTTCTTCACGTTCGCGGGAGAACCCACGCGAACGGAATGCATTAAATTTTGGTCGAAGGAAATTCCTTCTACGCGAACGCGTAGCTCAGGTCGCGAACGCAAGGCAGTGGGGGGATATACCTTCACAAACGCGGTCCTGGCCATGCTAACGTGAAGGCTAAGTGGGCCTGGGCATGGGGTGGGCCATTTACCTTACGCGAATGCGACCCTTTGGACGCGAACAGGAGGGCTCGAGGGGATCCTTCTCCGTGAACGCAAGCCCGTTTATGCAAACGCGAAAGCTTATCCAGCCTGACCCATCGCGAACGCGAAGGGTCAATCGGGAACGCGAAGGACATTTTCGCCCAATGATTTTTAAAAGACCAAAAATAGAACACTTTCGGGATTTTATAAAACTTTCATAAACCTCTTCTTCTCCAAAGCTCTTAGGCAATTTTTGGAGCATTTCTTCACCATAATCTCTTGGGTAAGTAATCTTTAACTTTGTTTTCTTCCATTTTTATCAACACTCACTAGATTTCTAGGCCTAAAACATGTGATTAAGGTAGGAAATTAGGGATTTGGGTAGAATTAGAGTTTTTTTGATTATTTATGATTTAGACCTCGTTTTGGGGTCGGATTTGAAACCAAATTATATATTCGGGCTCGTGGGTGAATGGATGATCGGATTTTGGTTCGAACCTCGTGTTTTGACCAAGCGGACCTGGGGTCATTTTTGAATTTTTGGGAAGAATGATTAGAAAGCTATAATTAGACATTGGAATTGGATTGTTTAGTATTTATTAATGTTACGAAGTCGATTATGTATAGATATAACTGATTTGGAGCCGAATTCGAGAGGAAAGGCGTAATTGAGGATTGAGCTGGCCGTGGAAGTTTGAGGTAAGTTTCCGGTCTAACCTTAGCTTAGGGATTGGGAGTTGTGTCCTATTTGCGAATTGCTTCTTGTTGAGTATGACGTAAAGGCATGGTGACGAGTATCTATACGTTGGTGTCGAGCATGATCGTGAGCCTTAAATTGATAATTGTTGTGTTCTTAAATGATACTACGGATCCTTTAATTGATGATTCTAAATATTGAGCAAGGATTTAGCTTATTTTCGTGAATTTTATTTATGACTGAGTATTGGTATTAATTGAGATGAGTAGGAGTTGAGTTAAGATTGGTTATAGCTGATTCCCCCTTGCCTGGATGTTTGTTTTGATATTATTGTTCCCTTGCCGGGAAGTTATTATATTGCTTGTGTTCCCTTACCGGGATTCCTTGTGATTTTGTGCTGGCTTGTAAATGGGAACGGGTGGTACGCCTACCATAAGATATGATAAAATGGGAGCGGGTGGTACGCCTACCACAAGATATGATGAAATGGGAGCGGGTGGTACGTCTACCACAAAATATGATGAAATGGGAGCGGGTGGTAAGTCTACCACAAGATATGTTGAAATGGGAGTGGGTTGTACGCTTACCACAAGATATGATGAAATGGGAGCGGGTGGTATGCCTACCACAAGATATGATGAAATGGGAGCGGGTGGTACGCCTACCATAAGATTTCATGAAATGGGAGCGGGTGGTATGCCTACCACAAGATATGACAAATGGGATCAAGTTGCACGCCTGCAATGAGATGTAAACTGAAAGTGAAATCTGCCTCTGTTTTCCTTATCCTTGTTAGAAGTTAAATATTTGGTTTCCTTATAATTCTCTTGAGATTCTGTTTTATCTGTTATCCCCGAAGCATGTTTCCCATTCCCAGTTTTAATTGTTTATTTCTGTTTATCTTTTCGTACATACATATATATATATATATATATATATATATATATATATATATATATATATATATATATATATATATATATATATATATATATATATATATATATATATAACTGCACAGGTTTATCTGGAGTCTGGTCCTAGCCTCGTCACTACCTTGCCGGGGTTAGGCCAGACACTTACCAGCACATGGGGTCGATTGTGCTGATGCTACACTCTGCACTCTGTGCAGATACCGGAGCAACACTTGGTCAGCAGCAGTAGGGGAGCTAGCCTTCAGTCCACCGAGACTCCGAGGTAGCCCTGCAGGCGTCCGCAGGCCCGCCGTCTCCCATATCTTTTAGTATGTTCTGTTATCACTTGTATCCGAGATAGACAGTGTTTCTTTCTTTCAAACATTTGTATGTAGTAATCATAGTTAGTCCGTGAATGTTGTGACACCGGTTTCTGGGTAGAGACATACGTTGTCTTTTCTTTTCTTTCATATCAATTTTGGTATTCTAATTGTTTAAGTCTTTTGCTAAATTTCATCTTCCGCTATTATTTAATTGTTGATCACCTATTAATTTAATTGGTTAAAAAGGGCTAAAATAAAAGAAATTGAATTTTCCGCATTCCGTGGCTTGCCTAGCTTCTACGAGTAGGCACCATCACGACTCCAAGGGTGGGAATTCTGGGTCGTGACAGTAATGCGGCCGCATGGACTCCAATGCGAACCGCACTAAATCTATTGCGGCCGCATTGCCTTTTAGCCTGAATACATGCTCTCTGAGCCTTCTAGTGCGGACCGAACAAAGTGATGTGCAGCCGCACTGGACCCATTTTGCCTGAGCTTGTCTTGTCTTTGACACTTGTGCAAGTTTCACTCCTTTTGAGCTGATCTTTGACATCTTGTCACTTTGTTGATCAAACCTGCAATCAAGCATAACTTGTGAGTCTTTTGGGACTATTTTTTATGAATATTTAATCAAAACATAAGCAAGAAGGAGTATAAAATGTGTCAAAATCCCTAGTTATCATCTCCCCCAAGCTTAAGCTTTTGCTTGTCCTCAAGCAAAGAAAATAAGACCCACCCCAAAAGGGAAAATCCAAGAATTGGTATCCTAAAGCAACCTCAACTAGCATCAATTGGGACTAACAATTGCCCTCAATACAAATGAATCATTAACAACATTTACTCTTTGGAAAATCATGGATCAAGTGCGACACAAGAGTATCAAGAGATGACTCAATACATCAAAGAACTCTTTCAATTACTTTGGTCATTGTGGAACCCAAACTCACACATCCTCAACTCTCCCTAAGCAAACCTCACCTTTAGAATAGTGACACACAAAACGAGGTTAATGGAGTTTCACTCATCTCTCTCAAGAAAAAGTCACAAGTCGGGCTCTAAGTACCATATACTTGCCCCTTATATGAGTATCCACTAATGTAAGCTTTGTTCAATTCAAGATCATATAGGGCTTTTGTGGAGACATTGTGAAGGCTTTTGGTTCAGGGTAGGAAATGTTTTGGTCTAAGTGGGTTCCATCTTCCCTTGAGCACTTCTTTTGATTTATTTGGCATCCATTCACTTGACTCTTTGAGTCATTTTCACTTCTTTCTAAGGGGTTAGAGAGACACACTGTCACTCTTTCTTAGGCATTTCAAACCTTTTCTCCCTTTTCAACTTTTCACACCTTTTATTCTTTTCTTTTCTTGAATCCCTTTTTATTCTTTTTCATATTGAACATTCTTTTTGTCTTTTTGCTTTTCTTTATTTTTCATTGCCTTTCCTTTTCTTCATTTTGTTCCTTTTTACCACTTTATTGCAATCCTCGTCTCTCCCCCCCAGACTTATATTTTTGCCATGTGCTAAAGGAAAGATTGGGTACCAAGAGAGGGTATCTTTTAGAATGGGTATAGGCTTGTATCATGGTTCTTAAAAGAAAAAGATCTAAGGCTCAAAAGGGTTAACTAGGGATCTTATCATTAGTAGGCTATGGAATTGTTCAAACTATCATTTGGATCAAGGAGAGCCTATAATCATGTCTCAAGTCAAAATTCACTTATGATTTTGCTTCAACAAATATTCAGGGCAAGTTCTAGACCAATGGCTCGGGACTTGGACTTGGAATTGCAATTACTCACCACACAAGCTAAGGGATTGCTAAAGACATAGAGTCGGGGGCCCATAACGACCTTAGAAACGATTTGAGCACACAATGGTCCCGCAAAATCACTTGATGACTATCGGTCAACACAAGAGTCTCAAGGTCATGACATTCACCATCCTATACACAACAAATTGTTTTTGACCATAAGATCAAAGGCAAATGTGCTAGGCCCAAGTGAAGCTTTGCTTGAGGCACCCTTAACTATTAACTACTAAAAACAAATATAAAAACGGACTCAAACCCTTAAGAAGGTTGTCACGCCATCCATCATTGGGAAGAGCCACCAGGTTCACACAACACTCCACCTTTGGAAAGAACTGTGGCATTAAGAAAATCAAAGGCTTATTACAAACTTCGAAAACAAAAAGCTACGAATCACAAATAAGAAGCTAAAAACAAATTTTTTTACAGAAAATAGAATGAATATATACAAGAGGGGATTTGAATATACAATGGATGGGATGAATATATACAATGTGATATAACTTTATATACTGACCCAAAGTGAAATAAAAATGCGATAAATGTAATGAAATATCAGAATTATATACAGACCAAAGATGAAAAATAAAGAAAACATAAAAAATGTTAAATATATACAATCATCCGAATGAATAACAAGTAGGGCCTACCCCTCAAATGAAAGTTGGCATTGTCCCCAATGCCATCTAGTCTAAATAAAGCACCAAAAAGATAAGAGGAAAAAGGTATAGAAACTCCCTATGACCTGTCTGTCTGCATAGGGTCATGTGTGGTCCCTGGGTCCTCTCTATGCTCTAGGACCTCAGACTGGTCCCTTGTGGCCTGCTGCTCTACTATTGGGACCTGGGCCTGGACCTGGACAGGCTCTGTAGGTAGTGCACCCTGTGGCTGACTGGAAGAGGTCTCATGTGGGTCAGCTAGCTGGATGACTGCTTCATTAGCTCGAGAGATCATCCTCTTCCTCTTGGGAGGCCTCTGTGGCTGCTCCGACTCTGGATGAACTACTAGTGCTGGGTCCTGGAGCAGTAAATATAAAGGAAGGTGATCCGCCTTTAGTCTGTCTACATCTACTCTCAGCTCCTTCACGCACTCTTTGGAGGCCCATGTCTTCCGCAGCTTCTTGTGCTCCCAAGCAAGCTCATTGAGAGCCTTGCTATGTGAATCGACTGCCTTTGAGAGCACTACCTGAGTGTCGAGGATCTTCTTTTGGTTGTCAAGTATCTCCTCAATAGCATCCTCTATCGACTGTGGAACCTGTGCTGGCGGAGGTGCCGACTGAGCCTCTACTACAATGGTGAGTGTGGACAACTTGGATGAGGCAGTCTGCATCTAGTTATTTATGCTAAGAAGCGCTTGGCTTAGTCGGTGAGCAGTAATAGGATGGGCTCGGGAAGATGGAGTCTCCGGGCTTGCTGAGGCAGATGGACCAGCAGGAGTGGCTATGGATGTGGAAGGACCGGGAGGGATATCTGTGGGAATGGAGGTAGGCTTAGCAGGAGCCACTACCACAACTGGCTCTTCAGATTGGCCAGTTAGAGCAATAGCTGTACCTTTGAAGTTCTTGCTCTTGGAGTTGTCATCCCTCTGCATGTTATACTAGGAGAAAGGGGCCTTCGCCTTGACTCTGATGTCGAAGGGACTCTTTTCCACCTTCAAGTCCCTCAAGTCTCGTCCTTCTCATTAAAGCCCAGTTACTCATTTATTGACTTCCCATCAAACAACACTTTTAAGATTCCGAACCTTGGTCACTTTGGTGCCCTTTTGATGTGGGATACATTGCAGTAGAACTCTTTGACCAAGTGTTCGTTGGCGTCCACACAGTCATCCATAAAATGCTCCTAGCCCACTCTAGTCCTAAACTATCTCTGCACGTTGGAGTTGTGAGGTAGTAGGTCTCTATCTATGAAGCTCCTCTCCGAGATCAACTTTCTCACTGGCCACCACTCCCGAAATTTATGGTACGCCACCTCACTCACAAATCTGTCCTCCTAAGCCTCAGACTTTCTAGTTCTAGCAACGCCTCCCACCTGAGGCTCAGCTCCTTTTGCTACTTCCTCATCTCCCTCTACTTCCTCCTCACCTCCTACAACATCCTCTCCGGATAATGAAACTATGGGAGAGGTGGAGTATTCCCCACTACCTGCCACTGAGCCCTCAGGCGACTCAGAATTCACATGTGTTGGAGCTTGGGCAGTGCGTGATGGTGAAGGAGTGTCTCTCAATGTATGCCTCTCCGGCCAGTCAGGGATGTATTTTGGCATGTAGTCCGAAGAGATCTCCTAGGAGGGCTCGTACTCACTCCCCGACATGTCAATGGCTCTATCAGCAGCCTTTATCGCTTTCCTCATGTTTTTGATGTTTTGCCTAGCTTGGGGAGTGAGTCGCACCATTTTCTGTTTCCCTCCCCGAGAAGATTCACCTTTGCTAGGTTGTTTAGATCCTCTGCCTAGTTGTTTTACCACTATCTGCAAACACAATCAGTAAAACTTGTTAGAATCAGTTTCATTAGTTGAAAGAAGTGTTGCAGCAAGAAAGCAGAAAGTTGCAGAAAACAACCAGTACAGACTGCACAAAATGGTGTGCGGTTAGTGCGGACTGCACAAATGGCCATGCGGTCCGCACAGGGGTAGGGTTCAGACTACCCACCCTCTGTATCTTGACAATGCGGACCGCACAAAATGGACCGCGATCCGCACTACACTATTTTGTTCAAGCTTGAGAAGACAACGCTCTGTGGTCCGCACAAAAAGGACTGCGGCCGCAAAGGTCCACTGCAGACCACACAAAATGTAGTACGGCCGCAGTGGCAAACTTCAGAGAGGCTACATTTTACCCTCACTAGTGTGGTCCGCACAGAATATAATGCGGCCACACTGACAACTTTAGAGACATGTGCATTTTTCCACCATTTCTTACACTGCATCAACACCACCCTATAACATCTCACAACTACTTATCCCAAAAATCAATCCTATACTACAAAGAAAATCAAAGAAAACGAGAACAAAGACACATAGGTTGCTGCCCAAGAAGCGCCTGATTTAACATCGCGACACGACACAGGTTACCATCACATCATTTGAAATAAAGAAGTGTCACCACGTGGCTGTTATCAATTTTTCCAAGATAATGCTTGACCCGGCCCATTAACTCTGAAAATTTCACCATTTTTGTTCTTTAAATCAAGAGCACCAAACGGGGTCACACACACCACTTCAAAAGGTCCACTCTATTTTGATTTGAGCTTTCCCGAAAATAGACGTAATCGGGAGTTGAACAAGAGAACCAAATCACCTACTTTGAACACCTTTTCACGGGCATATTTATCATGAAAGTACTTCATCTTGTCCTTATACAAGGACGAACTGAAGTAGGCATGGAATCGGAATTCATCAAGTTCGTTGAGCTGCTCCACACGAAGATTGGCTGCAACATCCCACTCAAGATTAAGCTTCCTCAAAGCCCACATGGCCTTGTGCTCTAACTGAACCGGTAGATAGAAAGCTTTCCCAAACACCAACCGATACGGAGACATACCAATCGAAGTCTTGTAAGCAGTCCTATAAGCCCATAGAGCGTCATCCAACTTGTTTGACCAATCGGTCCTATTTGCATTGACCGTCTTTGCCAATATGCTTTTGATTTCCCTATTGGAGACTTCCACTTGACCACTTGCTTGAGGATGATAGGGGTAGAAACTTTGTGATTGACACCGTACTTAGAAAGCAACGTGTCGAAAGCTCTATTGCAAAAATGAGACCCCTCATCACTTATGATCGCACGAGGAGTACCAAACCTTGTAAAAATGCTTTTCTTGAGAATGCAACAACACTTCGGGCCTCATTGTTTGGCAAAGCCATGGCTTCAACCCACTTTGAAACATAGTCCACCGCCACAAGAATGTATGTGTTCCCACGCGAGCTAACAAACGGGCCCATAAAATCAATGCCCCATACATCAAAAATGTCAACCTCAAGGATGGTATTGAGAGGCATCTCATCTTTCTTCGAAATTCCACCTGCGCTTTGGCATTCATCGCATCTCTTCACAAAATCACCCTCATCTTTGAACAAAGTTGGCCAATAAAACCCACAACTAAGAACTTTGGAAGCCGTCCTGGACCCGCCATGATGGCCACCATAGGGAGAGGAATGACAAGCCTCCAAGATACTTAATTGCTCCTCCTCCGGGATACACCTTCGGATCACACCATCCGTGCAAATCTTGAACAAGTACGGCTCATCCCAATAGAAGTCCAAACTATCCCGCTTGAGCTTCTTCCTTTGGTTATAAGAGAGCTCACACAGGATTATACCAGTCATAAGGAAATTAGCAACATCGACAAACCATGGCATATCATTCATCGACACCGAAAGGAGTTGTTCGTCGGGAAATGAATCATTGATCTCTAGGCCATCACAAGGCCTCCCCTCCTCCTCCAAGCGGGACAAGTGGTCTGCCACTTGGTTCTCACTACCTTTCTGGTCCACAATTTCTAGATCAAACTCTTGAAGTAGTAACACCCATCCCATCAACCTTGACTTGGAGTCTTTCTTTGTTATCAAGTACCTAAGGGCGGCATGATCGGTGTGCACTATGACTTTGGCCCACATAAGATACGGCCAAAACTTTTCCATTGCAAACACTATGGCCAACAACTCTTTCTCAATAACCGTGTAGTTCCTTTGAGCCTCATTCATGGTCTTGCTTGCGTAGTACACCGGATGAAACATTTTGTTAACCTTTTGACCCAAAACAACCCCAACCGCAACGTCACTTGCGTCACACATGAGCTCGAAAGGCAAACTCCAATTTGGTGCGGTAATGATAGGGGTAGTGGTCAACTTAAGCTTAAGAAGCTCAAATGCTTGCATACATCCCTCATCGAACACAAACTTGGCATCCTAAATCCCGCGTGCCCAAGAAAACTCCTCACCCCCTTGACAGAAGCGAGGGAGGAATCCTTGAAATCACCTCTATCTTGGCTTTGTCAACTTCAATCCCATGCTTTGAAATTTTGTGGCCCAACACTATGCCCTCCTCAAACATGAAATGGCATTTTTCCCAATTAAGTACGAGATTTGTGTCTTCACATCGGGCCAAAACTCTATCAAGATTTCCTAAACACTCTTCAAAATAATCACCAACCACACTAAAATCGTCCATGAAGACCTCCAAAATATCTTCCATCATGTCGGTGAAAATAGCCATCATGCATCGTTGGAATGTCGTTGGGGTATTACACAACCCAAACGACATCCAAGAGAAAGCAAAGGTACTATATGGACAGGTAAAGGTGGTATTCTCTTGGTCCTCCAGAGCGATTAAGATTTGATTATATCTGGAGTATCCATCCAAAAAGCAATAAAAGGCACGCCGAGCAAGGCAATCAAGCATTTGGTCAAGGAATGGCAATGGGAAGTGATCCTTGCGGGTCACCGTGTTCAACTTCCGGTAGTCCATGCATACCCTTAATCCGATAACTGTCCGAGTGGGAATAAGTTCATTGTTGGCATTTGTCACCACAGTCACACCACCCTTTTTCGGTACACACTGCACCGGAAAAGTCCAAGAGCTATCAGAAATAGGGTACAACCCCGACATCTAACCACTTTATCACTTCTTTCTTCACCACTTCTTGCATTGCTTCGTTCAATCTTCTTTGATGTTCCAAGGAGGGTTTTGCATCCTCCTCCAAAATAATCTTGTGCATACAGAATACAGGGCTTATTCCCCGAATATCAGCTAAAGTCCATCCAATTGCCTTTTTCCACTTTTGAAGTACCGCAAATGTGGCATCAACCTGCATCTTAGTAAGGCAAGAAGAAAGAATAACTAGCAAAGTAGAATTTGCGCCTAAGAATCCATACCTAAGGTGTGGAGGAAGTGGTTTCAACTCCAACACCGGAGGCTCCTCAATTGAAGGTTTGGTTGGTGGAGTCTTTCTATTCTCGAGATCCAAAGACAATTTCCTAGGCTCATAAGAATACGAGCCCATTCCATGTAAAGCATTCACGCACTCCACTCGGCTTGCATCCTCATTGACATCTAGATTCAACAACACAGCCTCCAACGGGTCCTCCACATTGATCATGGCACTGGTGTCATCAATTATCACAGCTATGACGAGGTCAACAAAAGAGCACACCTCGGTACTGTTAGGCTGCTTCATAGACTTGCACACATGAAAGACAACCTTTTCATCACCCACCCGGAAGGTGAGTTCCCCTACTTCCACAACTACCAATGACTTCCCCATAGCTAGGAAAGGTTTTCCCAAGATAATAGGAACTTCGTAGTCCACCTCACAACCCAAGATCACAAAGTTAGTTGGCAAGATAAATTTGTCCACCCGGACAAGCACATCATCAATAATACCCAAAGGTCTCTTTATCGATCTATCCGCCATTTGTAACCTCATAGAAGTTGGTCTAGGTTGCCCAATACCCAAAGTTTCGAAAATTGAGTAAGGCATCAAATTGATACTAGCTCCCAAGTCACATAAAGCCTTGGCAAAATCCGCACTCCCAATGGTGCAAGGAATGGTAAAAGCATCGGGATATTCAAGCTTCGGGGCCATTGAATGCACTATAGCACTAACTTAGTGAGTCATCTTTATAGTTTTACAATCCATAGAACGCTTCTTTGTGACCAAGTCTTTCATGAACTTTGCATAGCCCGACATTTGTTCAAGAGCCTCCACCAGAGGCACATTGATGGACAAGCTCTTCATCATATCAATGAATTTTTTGAACTGATTATCATTTCTCTATTTTGCGAGCCTTTGAGGATAAGGTGGAGGTAGCCTTGGCAAAGGAGCCTTGGCTTTTGGCACAATCGGCTCCGGTATGTTAATCACTTGTTCCCTAGACGGGTTCACAACATTTTAAGTTTCCACCTCAGCCTCATTAATGTCAATCCTTACTTCATTGTTCACATTGTCATCAACCACATCTTCAACTGCCAAAGGAACTTCATCTTCATGCAACTCAACATCATCATCCACAACTTGCTTTTGTTTCGAGGCATTCACACCACCTCCTCTCCCACTTCTTGTTGTAACTACCATAACATAATTGTTCCCACCCTTCGGGTTCACTACCGTATCACTTGGTAGAGCACCCTTCGGGAGAGTATTCAATGACTAAGAGATTTGGCCTAATTGCACCTCCAAGTTTCAGATAGAGGTATAGTGGGAAGCTAATTGTGCATCAGAATATGCATTCTTCTTCATCATCTGCTCGAACTTCATTTCAATTCTACCCATATCATTACTCGAAGAACTAGGACCTTGAGATGGAAATGGGGGTGGATTGTTCGGTTGTTGGTACATTGGGGGCCTTTGTAAGCCTTGCCCCCGGTTTCCTTGGTTTCCATTATTCCATCCTCCTTGATTATTATTGCCACCCCAATTATTGTTATTACCATTTCAAATCCCTTGTTGCCTTGATTGTTGTTCTGATTGCCCCAGTTGTTGTTTTGGTTGTTGTTCCCCCAATTACCATTGTTTTGTTGTTGATTGCCCCAATTGCCTTGAGGTCGCCATTGTTGTTGGTTGGAAGAGTTGCCCCGTTGTCCTTGATAGTTGTTGACATATTGAACCTCTTCACTTTGGTCATCATAACCATCATTTGAAACCCATCACATGCATCATCAAATTGCTCAGAATTCCCTTGGTTTTATTGTCTTCTCTTGTTGACAAGCATATTAACACCTTTCATGTCATTCACTTGGCGAGGATTTTGGACTTGTTGCAACTGTGCCTTAGCCAATTGGTTTATAGTAGTTGTCAACACCGCTATAGCTTGCCCATGGTCACGTAATTCCTTATGCAAATGGATAACCATTAGGTCACCTTGGAATATTGGCTCTACTTTGCCATATAGAAGAAGTGTCAGCCATCTCATCAAGTACATCACATGCCTCATCATATGATAGCTTCATAAAGTTGCCCCCGGCAAGTTGGTTCACTATGTATTGATTTGTTGTATTGATGCCTCGGTAGAAGGTTTGTTGTATCATAGCCTCGGTCATATCATTATTGGGGAATTCCTTCACCATCGTTCTGTACCGCTCCCAAATCTCATGTAAAGGTTTCGTGGGCTCTTGCTTGAAAGACAATATCTCATCACACAATGCCGCCATATGCCCCTGCGAGAAAAATTTAGCAATGAACTTATCCGCCAACTCATCTCAAGTTGTGATGGAATGGTTGGGGAGTCTCTATAGCCAATCCAATGTCTTCTCCCGAAGTGAGAATGGGAAAAGCCTCAACCTAAGAGCATCCTCGGACACATTCGTCTGCTTGCTCCCCCAACATGTATCCACGAACCCCTTAAGATGTTTGTAGGCATTTTGATCCGCGGCGCCTATGAAATACCCATGCTGCTCAAGTAAGGTCAACATCACGTTGGTTATTTGAAAATTGCCCGCCCGGATTCTAGGCGGGACAATAGCACTTGCATCGCCCTGGTTCGGAAGCACTCCGGGAGCCACTCTGGAGGTGGCAGAGGAGGGTCTGGAATATTATCGTTAGGATTAGCATTGGCATTGCGGCCTCTACGTTGTCCTTGAGGTACAAGAGACACCTCATCTTGTTCAACATCATCTACCTCCTCCCCCGCAATCACATTTCCAAGAGGGTCATTTGCATTGTTCGCTGTCATATTAGTACCTGATTAGTGACACAAACAAGTAAGTAACAAAGAAGGAAAGAAGAACAATACACAAAACTAACTAAATAGATGGCCAAAATCGTTAGCTCCCCAGCAACGGCGCCAAAAAGTGATCACGGCCTACTCCGCTCTACTAATAAGTAGCAAGAGAGGGTCGCAATAGCTTTTACCCGATTTTGGGTCGGGATCGATATCCACAGAGAGATAGAATTAGAGTTGAGTATCTATTTAGCTTAGAATTGCGTAAGTGTTCCAAATTACACTTCTCATCATTTTTGGGGTATTCTTTATAATTCTACTTTAACAAACTACAAATTGTAAATTAAGCTAAGAGATAAAAGCTACGGGTTGTTCAAATAGTTTAAAGGGCACTAGGGTAGTGACATCCGCCTAGGTGGTCAATTGACGGGTACTTGAGCCTAAGGCACAATTGACATGATTGGGGAGTATGATATAACCGTTGCACTACTTTACCCACTCTACACCTCTCGGTGGTTCAAGTGATTTTGTGCAATTAACTTTCTCAAAACCAACTGGGTATGCAAATTTGCACAAGCAACTTAGGGTTCAAAGTATTACTCTCTCGAGGTTTAACCCTTTAATTGGGGCTATCAATCTCCTGAGTACGCCCCAATTCCTTGTTGGATTAATTTTGAAGAATTAGGCTCTCTTTCTCAAGAAGAGCCCTAGTCAACTAAACACAAACTAGTGTTTGCAACCACTAATTTAGAAATTAACCATGAAATTGACCCAAATATCAAACACACATAGTCAATTTAGCCCTAAAATACAAGACCCATCAATTACCCACACTAGGGTTGAGCCACAACCCTAGCTATGGGATCTAGCTACTCATATTCAAAGAAGAAAAATAATAAATAGATGAAGATAAACTCATATTAATTAATTACTAAGATAAAAATAAAGATTCAATGTTGCAAAGTAGATAAAATTGCCCAAAATGGCTACAAGAGTCGTTCTCACGAGCGCAGCTGCTTCTAAAAACTACCTGATGACCTAAAAATGGAAAAAGGATCTATTTATGCTAAGCTAAAAAATTTGGACAGAAATGCCCCTGTGGGGCTAGTGCGGACCGCACAGAATGGACTGCGGCCGCGGTGACTTCTTGTACGGTCCGCACAAAATGGACTGCGGACTGCATTGGCTTGAAAGCTCCAAACTGCAATTTCTCTGAATCTTGGCTCTGCGGACCGCACAGAATGGTAGTGCGGTCGCATGGACTCCAATGCGGACCACACTAAATCTAGTGCGGCCGCATTGCCTTTTAGCCTGAATACCTGCTCTCTGAACCTCCTAGTGTGAACTACACAAAGTGGTGTGCGGCCGCACTGGACCCATTTTGCCTGAGCTTGTCTTGTCTTTGGCACTTGTGCAAGTTTCACTCCTTTTGAGCTGATCTTTGACATCTTATCACTTTGTTGATCAAACCTGCTATCAAGCACAACTTGTGAGCCTTTTGGGACTATTTTGTATGAATATTTAATCAAAGCATAAGCAAGAAGGAGTATAAAATGTGTCAAAATCACTAGTTATCAATTAGTAATTTGTATTCTAATACTATGAATTTGGTCACTGGTTGTCCATCAATCCCTGCTTGTTCTGTGTACTTGTTGGTCAATATGCTTCCCCTCTTATCTATGTTCATGTGTTTTTGATTTAAGCTCCCTATGTTCCCAAGCCCCCTGATCCCTGTTTGTAAACTTGTTTGTCTTCACTTAGAATCAAGTAATAAATGGCTTTGAATCTGATCACTCTAAGTTTTGTGATTATGTGGTTGTTTGTTGAATCTTTGTTCTTCTCAAAATTGCTTCCAAAATTGTTTTCAATCTTAACATTTTCTTAAAACTGTTTCCATTCCTGAAATACCTTTTCACTCCTAAAATTTTTACCTCTATACTGTTTTTACTAAGTTCTTCCAACTATATCAAGCACTCTCACTTCTACTCTTAGATTATTTAAGTTCTGCCCTTCCAATGTGTGTACTGCCTAGGCATCCATGAGACTACTCCGAACTCTGGTACACTGGGGCTGGCCCTTCCACACTGCACATAACTACTTCTCTATTTATAAGGATCTTGGTGTGATCATTGTCCGGGGTCTTGAGGCCCTTGGGAACTTTGATGCACCAGGATACCTCATTGGATACTATGGACTATGGCATCTTGGACTGTTTTGAAGGCCTGGTATTTCCAAGTTCACTTTGGGCCTATTTCAGGCTCTCTATATCATAGCTTATATTTATTATGTAATTTATTTATTTATGGTCTGTAATGATAATATCTGTAAACAGATATTGGGGAAATTATTAAAATGGAGGGATTCTTATATGTTTTTTGTGGGAAAACCGGGTAGAAGTCATGCCTTTAGGTCTATATTATGTATACTTGCATTAGAAATCATGCTTTAGGTTTATACTATGCATTAGAAATCATACTTTAGGTTTATACTATGTTTACCTTCATTAGAAACTATATTTTTAGGATCACTTGACATACTAGACAACATGTTATAGGCTCACTACCTCATTTGTTACAAAATTCGGTTTTTGCATAATCATGATCATCTAGGAATCCTATTATTAAGTTACTCCTATAATTCTGCCTAATAAAAACGTCCATTCTTTTTGTGCATTAGAGATCCTGCTTTAGGATTGTATTTGCTTTTAAAACATGTCTACATCGCATAAATCAATAACTATCTTGTCTATAAAAATGTTTAAAAACAATACCAACACTTAGATGTCATAGAGATAAGTGTGTAAACCAGTTCTATAATGTAATATTCAGCACCTAGACCAGCATGCCTATAGGACTTAATAAATTCAAACTGTTTTAAACTGATTCCCAGAATTCTGATTGCATTTAGACAACTTGTTTATAGGGTATTACAGATCCATGCCTAGGCAAGCCTATAGGTAATCAAGGTCTAATAAAAATTGTAAAACTATGCTTTACTTATTTGTGACTGCCCAGATTCAACAGGTTCTAAAATTAGTAGGCAAACTGATTAAGTCTCTATCGCTTCACCTTAACACAATGCTGCATATTTTCTGCTTGTCATGCTCACCTAGATATCCTGTTCTAGGACCGTTCTGAAATATCTGAAATCTGTTGTTTGAGACGTGCTAATTGTCTGTTTATTTCTGGAGGTAAACATGAGCCCCCTTAATTGTTTCTTACTTGATATTCCTGTTTGTTCTTTGTTGTCACTTAGATTTTCCCTTTAAACACCTTAGGAGAGTCTAGAAATGCCTAAAATTAGAGGTTAAACACCTCCGAGACCACAAGGAAGGGACGGGTAATGCACGCATAGAGTTCGTCTAATTAAAAGTGCTTAGATAACCAATAAGGGGAGGGTAATTGGGTAGTAAAAGGATATGATGACATGTGCTCTAATACCACGTGTAACCCCTCTAGTTGAGGAATGATTATTGGGTATTGTACAGATGTGATCCTATAGGCTAACAAACCTAGGACTTCCCTCATCTTATTTACATATGTGTGCTTAGACTGCTTATCTATTAAATTTCCTTTATCTTATATGTGTGCCTAGACTGCCTATCTATTAAATGACTAATTCACAAAATACGATTGGCCGAGACCCACCGTTCTGGACCTCGAGAAGGTGCCTAACACCTTCCCCTCAAGATAATTTCAAGACCTTATCCAATCTCTGGTAAAACAAATCGGTTTTATGAGTTACTTGCAATAGGTGCTCTAACGTACCTTAAATTCGTTAGGTGGAGACTCTTCAACTTATGTACCCCTTTCCAAAAGGAAATGAGTTGTCCCAAATGAATGTCGAAACCCTGACTTCCACTGCAAAGATGGAAAAAAAGGGGGCACGACAAAACCCAAAAACTTTTCCGAGGTTACGCCGAACGCACATTTCTTGTGGTTCAATTTTATCCCGTATTTTCTCAATATGTCGAATTCTTCCTTTAAGTGGTTGATATGATCCTCGACCCTTACGGATTTGACCAACATCTCATCGATGTATACCTTCATGGTCCTTCCGAGCTGGTTTTTGAACATCTTTGTGACCACCCTTAGCCCCTGCATTCTTCAATCCAAATGGCATGACCCTGTAAAGTATGTTCCCTTATGAGTGATCAAAGTAGTCTTCTCTTGGTCATCTTCTTCCATGTGTATTTTATTGTAGCTTGAGTAGGCATCCAAAAATCATAACAACGCGTGTCCTGTTGTCGTGTCGATGAGTTGGCCGATGTGTAGTAACAAGAATGAATCCTTTGGGCATGCTTTATTCAGGTCAATGAAGTACACACACATCCTCATTTTTCCATTATTCTTTTTACCATAACCATATTGACTACCCGCTTAGGATACTTTGACTCCCTGATAGAGCCGTTGACCAATAATTTTTCTACTTCTTCGTGAATACCCTCATTGATTGTGAGGTTGAACTTTTGTTGGACCTGCCTTGCTAAAGATAGTAGGGGTATTTAGCTTGTGTGTGGCTATATCCTTGGGTATGCCGCGCATATCTACATGGATAAAGGAAAACAAATCCGTATTGGTTATTAAGAATTGACTAAATTTACCTGGGTCTTGGAGTTTACAGCCGATTTAGGCTTTTTTGCTCGGGTCACTGTGATCTAGTCGAAGTTTCCAATCTCACAAATGGTTAAACTGCAATTCATTTGCTTGTGAAGAAGCTTATCTAGTTCTTGAACGGGATCGAGGTCTTCTATGGTCAACCCTGCGGCTTCGACCACTTCATGGTCCACAATGGTATCTTTGGCTTCGATCGGTAGAGACCTCAACATATGCCCCTTTTTCCTTTTATTTCTTTTGTTGACTTGTCGTTTCATCCAGGGGAGATCCAATAGCATTCCCGAGATGTGCATTGCTCCCCTCGTATGCTGAATATTCCCTAGGGGGTCGGGAACTAGATCACTTGGTACAAGATAGAGGGGACCACTCTCATGCAGTGTATCCATGGTCGTCCTATGATATGGAATATTGTCTGTAAAGTCACTCCGTCGGTGAGGACGAGGAGTGTGATCTCTCCCGAAGTCCATTTGACTGCATTGCTAAAATCGGTTAGTGTAATGCAGTGCGACACTATCTTATCCTCAAGTCTTATATGTGTGAGGACTCAAGGATGGATGATGCATGCTTCCTTCCATCATCTACCATAATCCTCCTAACATCAGCATCTAGAATTCATAAAGTAATGACAAGTGCATCATTGTAGTAAAAGTCAAACTGTCGGCATCTGACTCATCGAAGGCGATACTTTCTTCGAGTACGTCACATTGTTCGTGGGTGATTAGTCTTTTGATTTTGTAAGTGCCACTAAATTTGATCCCACTGATGGAGGCATCATTACTGCCACCAACAATCATGTTGATGGTGCAAGGTGGTGAAAGCGGCTTGGTGGGCCTAGGCATTCTCGACCCCTTGCTAAAGTGTTCATGTCTTTGTTGCTGAGTAATTCTTTGAGATGCCTTTGCTGCAACAAGTTCTCTACTTCTAGTCTCAGAGTGTGGCAATCTTCCATTTTATGTCCACATTCTTAGTGTAACTCGTAGAGGGCGTCAGACTTCCTGGTGCTCAGGTTAGACCTCATCTTTGGTGGCTACTTTGTTTTTGTTCTGAGCTTCTCAAGAGCGTAGACCAACTCTATTGGTGATACACAAAATTTGTGAGCAGATAGTAAGAAGGCATACCTCGATCATTCCTGTGAGTGCCTGATCTCGGCCTAAAGGGGCCATCTTCGTAGCGAAAGGAGGGGACGGGTGACCTAACATAAGGTTGATGACATTCCTTGCATGGCCACGATACTGGATGGTCTCTTCTTATGTTGTCCCTACGTTCCTTTCTAGGTTCTTATTATATAAAGATGAGTCATTAAGTTGGCCCATTGAGGTCATCATCATTTGCCCTAACCTCTGGCACAGTAGCCATTATGTATCTCGTCCCAAGTGGATGATGGGTATTTTATTAACTAACTCAGTAGCTTTGTGGTCACCCTCGAACGTTCTTTGCTCAAGTCGTTTTGAAAGGTTGCCCGGTCATCCCCTCGGAGATGTTCGGTAAGGTCATCCTCACCCTGTTGAATCGGGAGGAAGTCCCTCAATCCCTCTCATGGGGAATGCTTGATGGCGAAGATAATGTTCACCCTTGTTTCAGCTTTCTTGGCCCCGGCATGCGCCATTACGAACTTGTCGGCCATCTCTTCTAATGTTTTTGTGGAATAGGTTGGCTTACGAATACCACGTCAATGCCCCTCTATTGAGAGTTTTACCAAATTTCTTCAGCAAGATAAAGGACACCTTCTCTTTAGTGAGGTCGTTGCCTTTTACGGCGGTGACGTAGTGAGTTATGTAATCTTCGAATTTTGTCATTCTATCGTAGATTCTGAGATATGGAGCATTTTGAAGGTTTTTGATATGGCATGAGAGGCCACTTCTTCCCTGTATGGTTGTTCCATGAACCTACCGGCATCTCTTTTCGGTAACTGCGCTTAGTATTTTGTCTACCCGTTCCTGGTATTCCTTTATTTGTTCCTTGAGTTTTTTTGTTATTGTATTCCATTTCTTTCATTCTTTTCAACACAGCAGCTGGGACGTTGTCACCTACATTGTCAACAATCATATGGGTGTTAGGTGAAATGGAGGGTTTGGTTGGTCATCCTCTTCATTCATGCGTTATGCTGCATGATCCTCGTAGTTTATGTGGTCGTGCATAGGGCTTATTTACTAATCATGCTTACTATAATGTCAATCAATCATGCTTCGAGGAGCTTTGTTTTACAGCGGGTGGTGCCCCTTCTCCCGTGGACTTAGAGGCCTCCTTCCAGTTTGGTTTGGTTGTGTTGTAGAAAGGTGTCGGCGACTTCCCTAACCTGGGTTATGCCGTGGGAGTCGCTTCCTTATCTTGGGTATCATACCCTTCATTTATGGCACTCATGAGGTTGAGCGGGACATTGTCCGTCGCTTTTGTTACGTTTCCCTAGTTACCTGCCATGGAGTTTTTGTATAAGCACATAGAGAAAAAGGATATCCTTTGCTGTTTGTTAGATTAATAAGTCACATGAGTTATAGATCCAATGGAAACTAAAAACTTGACTGAGAAATTTCCACAGACGGCGCCAAACTGTATGACCCAAAATTTATGTCTAGGTTGTTATACAATTAGATTTATAGTGAAAAGGATTAATCTAAGTCAATATGAATATCCAAATGATAGATCTAGTATATTTAGGGAGAATAACGCACGTGTGTTATTACATAACACTGTTTTGGAGTAATAATGGAGCAATAAATGATTCAAAAGTATGAAAGGATGCAATAAATGACATTTAAGTAAATAAAATGAACAGGATTCACTCGACAAAGGTGAGATTTCCCAATATATTTCTTCTAACTATGATGGATAATGATAAGCCTTTGAATATTCCGATCCCTCTTGGATCAAGGAAGAAAAGATGGATAAAGATGTAAAAAAAGTAAACTTTGTATGACATTCTTTGTTCAATCCCTTCTATAACTATGTATCTTACTATTTTATAAGAGCATATGGGCCACAAAACTATAGGTAGTGCAACTGGAAAGAATATTCTCTAGGGAATAGTAATCCTCGAACTAGCTGTTTCTACTCGCCGAGGAGGTGTGCTTCGTCCTCGTCCTCATCTTCTATCGAGCCACCTCGACCTTGTCGACGACCTGCCATCTTCTCGTGACGTCGACCCTTTGGAATCGGGTTATCGTATCCTATTGACGACACTTGGCAGCCTCCGAAGTTCTTATGTCCGTTGACCTAGTCAACATACAACATGATGTTTTTCACCCATTGAAGAACCGAAATAGTTTCGTGTCCGTTCTTTATATCTACTTCGGTTGGTGGTTCTATAGTGGCCACACATTTTTAATGTCGTACCATAATATTACATGGCCAAGAAACTACATTCGTCCTTATTGAATTGATAATGATATATTTTAACATCATCATAGGCATGGATTGGCTCTACTCATGTTATGCCAACCTAGATCGTCGAGCTAAGATTGTTAAGTTCGAGTTTCCCAATGACCGGTGATTAAACAGAAAAGTAATATTGGTATACATATGAGCATGTTTATTTCCTATCTTAAGGTGAAGATGAACATCAACGGTGTATCTACCATCGAGTTTGGGTTAGGAATATCGATGTTGAGGCACCGACTATTCAATCTGTGTCAGGTGTGAATGAGTTTCTGAAAGTCTTTTTAACAAGTTTCCTAGAATTACCCAACAGAGTGATTAATTTTGGGATTGATGTTTTACCGGATGTGTATCCTATATCAATTTCTTTCGGATAGTTGAATTCATGAGGTTTCCCCTCATTCCTATGCAGGATTTTTTTATAAAAAAAATCAAGGTGTATTATTGTTTTAGTCATATCGTATTACAATGGAAAAGAACGTGTGGAAGTGATGAAAATATGACATTTTACTGTTTGGGTAGTATTTACTCCGTAGGTTAGTTTCATTATTAAACGACTTTAGCCATAGTAAGAACTTACCCAAACTCAATATTTACATCAAACCAAACAATTTCAATCTTAACAGTGAACAATTGTGTAAATACATCACTTAATCATATCATAAATTTGGTGTGAATAAGCTTTTACTCTTCAGCCATATCAGCCCAATCGACGCCATTCAGAGACTTTTATAATGTTTGTGTTTACCAAATAGATATGCTAAATTGGGAAAATTTCAGTAGATTGCTCAAACGTGTGCAGGTAGGAGCATCAAATAACAATAACATAATAAAGGGCATTTAAATTTGTTTAAAGAATTAGAAAATCTCCAATTCATAGGTCAGTAAAACAAATCCTTCGGGGATCATTCACAAAGTTCCATCACTGCCTTGCAACAGCCTTAGTAATTTAGCTTATACAAAAAGTAGCTAAACAATGGGATAGCTTATTCTGTTTTGGCCTCGTTTTTATCTCATTTTCGTTCCTCCCCTACCTTTCTCAGTTTTCCCAAAGCGTCAAAAACACTCTTTATCGATGGCCTTTTGTCTGGATGAACATCTAGGCAACGACAAGTCAGCTCTGTGATATCTGATGCAGTTTGATCATCAACCTCATCGAAGCATTTATGAACCAAATGAGTTCTGCCAAACATAACTTCATCTACGACTGGCTCATATTGAGAATAACGAAATACAAACTCCTTTTTGGCTATCAACTCCATCAGTAGAAGACCAAATATATAAACATCAGATTTCATCGTCCGTTTACCTGCATTGATCCAGGAAAATAAGATAAGAATTGCATTATGTGTCCACAATATGCACATGTAGAAACAACAAATATGAGTAAATTTTTCCATACTTGGAAGCTCAAGAGTCATAGTTCTTAAAACAGATTTCTTTTCACTAGTTCTTTCTTTCAGCCGAAAAACATAAAAATATGAGGGACTTAGCATTCTCAGCTGAGTCTTGACTTAATGCCCACTAATGAACAATGTATAGGAAAAAGGTCCACAAGCTGTCGTCAGTATATTCAAATATCAGAACTTTGTATACCTATATAACAAACTTCAACAAACATCAACATAGAAGAGAGAAAAGATGCTAGATTTCATCAATCGACAGAAAGGGAGGGAGAGAGACGCTAGAGATGAATTTCTGATTTAAGATATTTCACCATTTTGCATCCAAAACTGACCAACAGGAAACCTGAGACATTCTAGTGATGTAGTCCGCGAGATTACTGCATTACATAGGTGGAAATGAAAAGATCTCTATAAGAATTAGCAATATCGGGAGGAGGATCCAATTAGAAGAATTGACCAAAATGTTGATTTTCTCAGGAAAAAGTATTTTGTGGCATTGGGAACAAATAAATGCAAGAAAGCAGATTTCAAGGATGTGAACCTCAATGACAAGTACTCCTCCACGACTCAAAGTACAGATATAGTTTCATGTTTATGTTCTCGCTTTTGTTTCAACTATCTTAGGTTTCAGCTTTAGTTATCTTGGTCTTATGTCACAGTTACATAACTGACCATATGCTCTGGCATAGCTTCCATGTAAAAATTGTCATGTCTTGACAACTAATCCTAACTTGCTTGTACTGAGATACTGAGGAAGGAAAAAGGTAAAATGCCAAGAAGTAGAACAAAAGTGGTGGCTTATAGTTGCTCGTATCATGCGTTGCACAGACAATTATAACTTTGATCTATAGCATGAAAACATCAAAGATGACAGTCTGAGCAAACATGCCTCTATTAAAAACCTCTGGAGCATCCCTGCCAACAGGATACAGAGGAGGAATTTCAGAATCCTCGTTGACATGATGGTAAACGGCACCGAAATCAAACACTTTAATATTCATTTCCTGCAAGCCAAAACAATGTAGTAACTCGTTAAGAATCTTCAGATATCTTAAAGAAACAGAAAGTCGAGAAGACGACCAAGGGCTCAAACTCAACCGCATTTACGATAATGCATGAAGCAGTAATACTGCCAACTGCAATCCTCCTTTCATGCAGCCATGCCAAGAGGTCTGCAAGTTGAATTGCCACTCTTATCCGATCATCCCATCCAAATGCATCTGACGAACAAGAAAAAGAAAAGATAACGGATGTGAAGAAGCACACAAAATTCACACTAAACAGCCATTCAACATAATACATGAGGTAACTTAAATACCATCCAGAAGCATATCAGACAAATATTCCCAGATAAATTCTTCAACATAGACAGCTGCAAGCCTCCTCTCACAACAGTACGTAGACAACTTCATCAAATATGGATTTGCACTTGCTGTTTCATATAACTCAATCTCATCCTACAAAAGAACCCCTGCATCATTCATTCAACCCAATATAATAGACAAGAACATCAAATTAAAATGTATCTGAACATACACAAAATTTCAATGGACGATTAGACTATAGATGGTCCCTAAGAACGAGAAAATCCCATGTTTTTACAATCACTGGTCGTTTTTCTGATCCTTTAGTAATGGTTCCACGGAACAATCTGCCTGAATGAGTCGTCAGAATAAAGTTCTCAGTCTTGAAGTCAGTAATCTTTTCTAACTCGGAGTAGCTGCAAAGCTTCACCTCACCATCTATCACCGGCAGACTTGGGAACTCAAAGCTGCATTTGGCGACCAGAAGTCAAAGAAGAAACACTAACATCGTGGACGTGTAGCTTGAGAAGTGCAGTCAAATGAAATGGGACATCTTCAGGTCAAAGAGAAAGCTGGAGTAAGTAGCCATTAGATTTGATAAAGGACAGGGTTCAACTTTATCTACAAAATGGTATTGCGGAAAAGGGAGAAGGAAGAACTTTTGAAGTTTGCAAAGGCAATTCTTTCATCGAAGTCTCTCATTTAAAAAAAGAACGGAAACAAAAGAATCTCTGTCTGAGGTCAATTATGCATGCTGTCAAAAAAGTAGGAAAACATAGAAAGTGCCATGGTAGTTGGGGTTTTAAGAACGTGCTTTAATTTAGTGAAAATGAAAACAAACGTATAATGATGCAAGAAAATAACTACAATTAGAAAGAAAAATTATATGGAAAAATGATTCAGTAGAAGTCATATGTCAAAGCAAGTTCAAACTTCAAAACTATCTTAAGTTCTGATTCAAATGTATAAATGCAGTAAGAAGCTCCAAGTTTTCTCAAACTAAAAAGTACCTACTAATATCTTTTTTAGAAAGCAAGACGAACATCTCTAGTGGGGGATCCACATTGCAATTAGGGGCGGAACCACGTGTTACTAAGTGGGTTCAACTGAACTCGCTTCATGTCTCTTATGAAACAGTATTAGGGAGCATTTGAACATACTTGATGCATGCATTTGGGTTCGAACCCCGCTTTCACATTTGTGTATGCATATTTAAGTTTGTTTTTCCTTTTTTATATTTCAAAACACAATGTGCAACGGTGGGCCTAGTAAGCTTGCAAGTCAAATTCCGTCGTCCAGCGTCTGCTCTTTGTTTTCTTTCTTTTTCCTTCTTTCTTCCTTCTTCTTCTCTTCTCTTTTTCACTTTTTCTCGTCCAATGTCTGCACAGCTAGGGCATGCGCTGGTTTTCTTTTCTTTTTTACCCTTTTATTCTTCTTAATTTTAATATGTATTTTAGTTTATAAAATTACTTATTATATATATGTGTTATATTTTTCATTTTATTTGATTTTTTAATGTGTATTTCAGTTTATAAAAATAATTTTTTTGTACTCTCTCCGTTCCAGTTTATGTGAACCTATTTCCTTTTTGGTCCGTTCCAAAATGAATAAACCCTTTTTAAATTTGGAAACAATTTAGCTTGAACTTACAACTCTACCCTTAATGAGAAGCTTTTATAACCACACAAATACTCTGAGCCCCTTTTTGACTTGTTTAGGACCACAAATTCTAAAAGTCTTCATTTTTCTTAAACTTTGTGCCCAGTCAAAAAGGTTCACGTAAATTGGAACGGAGGGAGTATATGTTATATTTTCAATTTATTTGATTAATTTTATATGTAATCAGTTTAGAATATATATATGTATTTCAGTTTATAAAATTAATTATATATATCTATATATATATGTTATATTTTCAGTTTATTTGATTTTTTTAATGTGTATTTCAGTTTATAAAATTAATTATTATATATATGTTATATTTTCAGTTTATTTGATTAATTTTATATGTATTTCAGTTTATAAAATTAATTATTATTATACTTGATTTTTTAATGTGTATTTCAGTTTATAAAATTTATTATTATATATATATATGTTATATTGTCAATTTGATTAATTTTAATATGTATTTCAGTTTATGAAATTACTTATTATATATATGTGTTATATTTTTCAGTTTAATGTGTATTTCAGTTTATAAAATTAATTTTTTTGTACTCCCTCCGTTCCAGTTTATGTGAACCTATTTCCTTTTTGGTCCGTTCCAAAAAGAATGTCTCCTTTCTAAATTTGGAAACAATTTAACTTAAACTTACAATTCTACCCTTAATGAGAAGCTTTTATAACCACACAAATACTCTGGACCCCTTTTTGACTTGTTTAGGACCACAAATATCAAAAGTCTTCATTTTTTCTTAAACTCCGTGCCCAGTCAAATAAGTTCACATAAATTGGAACGGAGGGAGTATTGATATCTTATTTTTCCAAAAAGATAATAAGAAAAATTTTGGACTAATTTTATCTTGTTTTTATGTGAGAAGACCATTATTTTGAGCTTGACTAGGCCAAAAGAAGCCCAAATTCGGCCAATCCCAAATCCCTAATAAATTAATTATTATATGTATTTTGTAATTTCCTAACAAGATAAGGGGAAGTGCAAAGTGATTAAACCCAGTGTTTAGAAAAGCGAGGCGAGCCCCTGTCGCTTTTTTGCGCTTCGCGCTCTAAAAAACACTGATTAAACCTTTGAGAAGGGTAGCATGAGCTACTAATACTTAAACACAGAACTATAAAACCCGGAATTCACATTATTATGCAAAATGTTAGAATTCACATAAAAAGTAATAGCAAAACAAATATAATATTTCTTCAGTATTTCGTCTGCTCAACGTGAAATCCTTAGACTCAAGGGTCTGCCTCCAGACCTCTAGCCTCTCATTAATATCACCCCGCATCTCGTCAATAAGAACAATGTCATCATTAAATAACATACAACATGGCACCTCTCATTGAATGTGTCGCGTCAATGCGTCCATTGCCAAGGAAAATAAATATGTGACCTTGGTAAAAATATAGAAATGCCGAATTTAAAATGATTTTGTTTTAAAATCACGCTACGAATAAAAATGATAAAATGAAAAAGGAAATAAAAAAGGATGCGATCAAATCCTTCCTGTAGTGCTCGACACCGCTTACACTATTGATTACCATCGTCTTAGAGCTCGTTTGGCCAAGTTGCCAATAAATGCTTGTTTTTAAAAGTGCTAAAAAAATACTTTTACAAAATACTCCATTTATTTGTTGTCTCTTACGGTGCTGATATTATTTGTTTGATTTCTGTTGTTATTACGGACCTTTTGTCTCTGAGCTGAGGATCTCCCAGAAATAGCCTCTCTACCCCTCCGGGGTAGGGGTAAGGTTGCGTACACTCTACCCTCCTCAGACCCAACTAGTGAAATTATTACTGGGTTGTTATTGTTGTACTTTTACAAAATACTCCATCTGTTTCAATTTATGTGAACATGATTGACTCGCACGAAATTTAAGAAAAAAAGAAAGACTCTTGAACTTGTGGTGCAAAATGAGACACATATATTTTGTATGGCTTAAATAATTGGATAAAAGTAAATTGTGTCCAAATATGGAAAGGGGTCATTCGTTTCTACATGGACTAAAAAGGAAATATGTTCACATAAATTGAAATGGAGGGAGTAGCAGTTTGTGTTTGTCCAACTCATTCATGTAGTACTTTTCGCAAGCAAATTGTGTTTGGGCAATCTTTCTAAAAAGTACTTCTAAGTATCAAGTTAGGAAAGAGGACAATTTAGGTTCACTTTGCAATTAGTACTATTTAAAAGAAAAAAAGAATTTAAATATTTACTATAAAGAAATCAATTCAAATATAAAATATAAAATACAAAAAAATATAAATTAAATTTTAATCAATATAAAATATAGTCATTCACAGTCAATAATATTAGGGGTATTTGGTATTATGTGTTATGTACATGATAATTCAAATATATTAAAATACAGCATTCAATATAAATTAAATATACTATTATAAATCAGTATATAAAAGAAGAAACTACTTAGATAAATATTCTTTTAAATACTCCAATTTCCACTGTTTTTTCTTAGCCACTGACTCGGCAATATTCATTCACTTAATTTTTTCACAATATCACACAACTTTCACTTAGGATTCGTTCAATTTTTGCTTAGTATTTTTGCAATATTAAAGATAACTGGTACTTACCTTGGAAAAAAGACGCTGGGCTTCATCCGCCGTAAGGATTGAAGCATCAGTAATATCAGAGGCGTCATCGACCCCCACAAAGCAATCCCTGAAAGGATCCCCTGCATGTAGAAAATTATGCTTCGCGTGTAGAAAATTCTTTTCTAAAAGCTAACATCCTTCGCGTGTAGAAAATTATGCTAGTGCTTTTGAGTGAGTTCTTAATGATTTGAAACAATGTTAGGATAATGTTTCTTTTGAAATAGTTTCAAAAATTGGATTATTCTGCTTCCCAATTTGGAGTCAAGAATTGGTTTCATGAATGTGATCGTTAAATGACCGTATTGTAAAAAAAATTAGTCTTAATTTCTACATTAATTGCTTACAAATGTCATGACTGAATTTTGGCCGTATTGTTGGTCGCGTTTATATCTTGATTTTAACAAAGAGGGTTCACAAGAAGTATATTAATTAGGTGTGGGCACATTTTTATGCATATTAGTAATATATATATATATATATATATATATATATATATATATATATATATATATATATATATATATATATATATATATATATATATATATATATATATATATAAGTGGACGGCGTGATGCGGGTTGAGAATTAATTCAAGAACACTGTAAGAAATAAAAAGAGTGCTAAAAATTACAAGGAGGAGAGATGAATCACGAACTAATTTAAGACTTATTGTAATAGAAAAAAATAACAATACACAAATAAATGTCTTGGATCAAAAAAGATAAATAAACGGAATACTCTGAATAAGCTAGTATGCTTTAGGCACGTGTTAACCAGTTGGTTATCGTGATTATGTATACACGTTCACGTGATTCGTTTCTGTCACAACCCCAAACTGGCCCGGTCGTGATGGCGCCTCTCATGAAGACAAAGCCAGCCGACACAACACTCACCTTAGCCTTTTAAGAATTAAGAGTCATTTTTGAGTCTTTAAATTAAACAATGTTTCATAATAAAATCCTGGAATAACAGTGCGAAATAAAATACCAGCCCGACATCGGGGTGTCACTAGTCATGAGCAACTATCAAGGTCTGAATACAACAAAAGTCTAAAAATGTACTAAATACAGTAACAACAATGAGGGGAAGGAAGCAGTGTTGCGAACGTCATGCAGCCACCTTGCTAACTCTGATGACTCTGCGGCTGAGCTATCAACACCCGCTACCGGGTTCCGATATACCTGAATCTGCACACGAGGTGCAGGGAGTAATGTGAGTACTCCAACCCAGTAAGTAATAAGAGTAAATAAAGGCTGAGCAGTAGGAAACAATGAATCCACATTTACGTTGGGGTTCAATAAACACAACAGGCTTTCAAATCATAATACGAGTCAATCTTCCCTTTTAAAATCCAGCTTTTAGTAAAAATCATCTTTGAAATACCTTCCAACAGTTTCAGTAGGGGTTCAATACCATTTAAAATAATAATAGAGATTAAAGTCATAATCGGCCCCTCGGGCAAAGCATAGTTCGTAAAACAGCCCCTCGGGCAAAACAGTAATCACAAACACTTCATAACTTGAAAATCTCAGTGGAAATAACCAATGTCAAATAAGTGATTAATTTCTGAACATCTCATAAACCCCAGTTTAAATAAAAGTTGTTTTAAAACGTTTGTGCAACTTTCCGATAGAGGCTCAATATAAAGATGAGTGAAGACAGTCAATAAATCAACATATTCGATAGAAACTCATTTTAAGAGGAGTGAAATCAATAAATCCATAAACAGGCCTCTCAGGCAAAACACCACTCATATGCATGTATATATCTATCACCTCTCGGGATAGCCTCTCTGTCACTCGTGACTCAACTCTTACCAATCAGTACTCGCACTCAGCATTCACGCTCAATTGGTACCACATAGTAACCGCTGCAGTGTGCAACCCGATCCGTATATCTCTCAAAATAACTGAAATCAAAGTAACCGCTGCGGCGTGCAGCCCGATCCATGCATCGCTGTGGAGCACAACCCGATCCATATATATAGTCAACTGCGCTCACTGGGGGTGTGCAGACTCCGGAGGGGCTCCTGTAGCCCAAACACTATATTGTTGCGGCGCGCAGCCCGATCCATATAAGTATCGTTGCGGCGTGCAGCCCGATCCATATACATATATATATACATTGTTGCGGCGTGCAGCCCGATCCATAGATATATAATCCTCACAACTAGGCCCTCGGCCTCTCTCAGTCATTAACCTTACCATCAGACTCTCAGTCTATCTCAGTCATCAATCTCACAATCAGACCCTCGGTCTATCTAAGTAAAACAGGAAACTCAGTCCAAAACAATTTCCACATGTTAAGAATATAGTGATAAAGCCAGATTTGAGCGATAAACAGGTAAAACATGACTGAGAATATGCTTTCAAACAAATAGAGTGAGGAAAGATAGTAAAAATGCCCCTAAGGGTCTCAACAAGTCGGTATAAGGCCCCAAACATGGCATACAACCCAAAAATATAATAATGTCAAACAATTAACTATCAAATACGCATTAAAATATTCGTTCGGGATGGACTAGGTCACAATCCCCATCGGTGCTCTACCCCACGCTCGTCATCCAGCGTGCAAGTCACCTCAAAGTAACACAACGACGTATAATCCGGGGTTTCAAACCCTCAGGGCAGTATTTACAATCATTACTTACCTTGAACCGGCTAATCCTCTAGCTCACGATGCCTTTGTCTATCAAATCGACCTCCGAATACCTCGAATCTAGCCACAATAATTCGATTCAGTTAATAAAAATTATAGGAATTAATTCCATATGAAATTCTACATTTTTCATTAAAAATCCGAAATTGCACTCAAAATTCGCCCATGGGGTCCACATCTTGGAACCCGACAAAAATTACGGAATATGAAACCTCATCCAACCACGAGTCCAACCATACCAATTTTACTAAAATCTGTCAACAACTCGACCCTCAAATCTTCAAATTAAACCAAGAGGGTTTTCAAGATTTTCCCAACTAAAATCACAAATTAAATGCCAAAACTAGTAATAGATTCGGGTAATCTAACCAAAATTAAGTTAAGAACACTTACCCCATTGTTTTCTCTGAAAATCTCTCGAAAATCGCCTCCCCTCGAGCTCCAATTTGGTAAAAATGCTTAACATTCTGTCCGGTACTGTTCACGACTATTCACGGGGGTATTGTTCATGGTACTATTCACGGGGTGCTGTTTCACGGGGTACTGTACACGGTACTGTTCACGCAGGTGCGGTCACTGTTCACACGTGCGAAAAATACAGAAACTGCCCAGAAAATTGCAGCAGCTTTTCTTTTTACTAAAAAGGCTCTAACTCCATCATACGAACTTGGAATTTGATGATTCTTGTTCCTATGAGTCACAAATAATAATACGAACATAGCCCTTCAGTCGAAACTCAATTCGGAGCTCATTTGCTCAGTTCAATACTCATTTCGCTCGTTAAACAATTAACTCATATTTCGTGTCAAAAACCGAATCGCGACTTGATGAAATTAGACCAAACTTTCCAGATCAGTCCTATAATTCATTATCAAAATTCCGGAAGTCTCGAAATCAAATTTCGATCTCTAGAACTAATAATGGATCTTTGGATCATTACATGTTTATGCTCAAAACGGCAAAATCTTCCAAAAACTATTCCAAAACTTATCCAAGACTCATGGGACCCCAACCAAACATACCAACACACCCCATAACATAATTCAAACTTGTTCCAACCTTCGGAACGCTCAAAACAACATTAAAACATCAAATCACCCTCGGATTCAAGCCTAAGAATTCCAAAACTTCTGAAATCTGAATTCGATCAAAAAGTCGACCAAACGACGTCCAAATGACCTGAAACTTTGCACACACATCACAAATGACATAACGAAGCTACATCAACTCTCGGAATTCCATTCCGACCCTCAGATCAAAATCTCACCTATCAACCGGAATTCGCCAAAATATTAACTTTGCCAATTAAAGCCAAATCCTTCCACTGACTTCCAAAATGCATTCCGATCGCGATCCTAAGTCATAAATCACCTAATGAAGATATCCAAATCATAAAATTTCCAATCCGAGCTCATAGACAAATAAGTCAACTCTTAGTCAAACCTTTCAAATTCAAAGCTTTCAACTGAGACTGTTCCTTCAAATTCATTCCGATTTTTCCTGAAAACCAAAACCAACGATCTACATCAGTCATAATACGTTACATGGGGCAAGTCATGCCCGGGAACTGGCGATCAAAGTGCAAAAGTTCAAAACGATCGGTCGGGTCGTTACATCCTCCCCCACTTAAACACACGTTCGTCCTCGAACGTGCCCAGAGTTGTTCCAGAAGCCAACCAATTGTTGAATAACTTTACCATGCATATACCCGGGGGTGATACCACATTACCCTACCTCATATAGGTTCAATAACACAATATAACTGAAATTTCACAATCCATCCTAGTCCATAAACCATAGAACCACATTTCTGCTTCTAAAATCCTCAATACGATTAGAACCTCACACCTATACTTTGAATAGATCCGAACTAGTTGTAGTAACCCATGCCTGCAACCTCAAGTGCAGTTATCCGATATACCACATCACTCAAACACATGTAGCGATAACTTTCATTCACAGCAGCTGCACACAACACCCGAATACCGGTACAAACCTCTTATCAACTAAAGTCTCATTCCAACACTTCCATATACTGCCAATGATAAATGAAACATGCAATAAATCATAACCATCTCTCAGATCAGTCATCCATAAGGTTACTTCTCCTTTGGCAAGAACCATAGCAAATTTCTGAACCGAACCTCAATATTTACCCATCAAACATGCTGAAATCGAATCCGTTTGTATTTATTAATGATCCCCAACGATCTCCTCTAATCCAACACATTACTCTGGTGACATGACACATCCATACAGACCTAAGCCACAACTTGCACAATACACGCATCAATACGCAACAATCTGAACATACTCAAATCATGAAAATGACTCAAATGAAAGAGCTGAACCTCAAGTTCACTAGTACCACCACAACACAAGACTGAGAACCCATCTCACATCATAGGAATAGAACATACGAATCTAACCTGCAAGGTCATACCTCCACATATTCAATGCAATGCATGACCTTATTTAAACATTGCTCCACATGGAACCACCTTAAGTCACTATGCTCAAAATCGACAACCACACACAATTTGATATCTGGAACCAAAGCAATTCACCATACTCATGGTGAAGCAAATAACATACACCACGCACACCCGATAGAACATGACCGATACGTCGTTCACCGAGCAACACCAAATTACTCTTCCCGCTCGACTTCTATTATGAACTTCCGATAGAACCGCACCATAGGTGCCTATAACCAACAGATCGTATCATCTCACAACACAGAAAGGCAACTCATAGATCTCCCAGATCACTAATAAGCTCAATAACGGTCGAATCAACCTATCCCTCAACAATACAATTCAGGGCCAACCAAGCCGACTCGAGCTAGAACACGCATCCACATTGGCCTGCCAACGAACTCCTTACCAAGGAAGCCTAAAGTTGCTCCTTCAACTACCATAACTCCTGCAGGAGCCATACGATACGGTGCCTGGCATCACATAAATACCGAAATCCACAACCTCTAATACCCAATCATTCCACTATAGATACTCTAAAGTTTTCCTGTGCCACCAAGCAAACCCGAATATCACCAGTCGATCTGAAAAGAAGGTGTCGCAATACAACCGAAGTGCTATCAACTTAATAACATTGCCCTTTTACTAAAACATAGACTCTCGTCAAATCATTTCCAATTAGCAGTACCATTTCCTTAATCATCTGAGGCTACCCGCTACCTAAGAGTTTTATGAACTTCCTTTCAGAACTGAACTGTAACTCATCTAGCCAAGAACTTCCATTGATCCCATCTAGAAGAAAAATCATTACATATCCTATGCTTCTCACACTCGGAGAAATTGCACCTCTCCAACCACGGTAGAAATCAATAAGAACTCTCCCAATTCCATTTGCACAAATTCAACTGCCAGGACTGAATCCTTCTAACTAGACCAAGCTAAGCAAGCCATCAAACCCAAGAGCATTGTTGCAAAATAGTTGTAGGAACTCATTACCTCGAACACACACAAGGAATTAATCATATCCTTACCATACCGATTTGGTCTACTATCAAGATACCCCATCTATCTAAATTCCTTCTGATTCATCTTCAACTTGATATTCCTTCTTGTTGTAGCACCACAATTTCCTCAACCTAGGCTTATCACATGAAATCCAAGCATAAAGCTACATTTTCTAAGGCTCCTAAGCCGCTGAATACTCTTTAAGTTTTCCTTAAATCCATTACCTTCACCTTCCCGATACTGATATATAGAATCCCATAATTAATATAGAAAATACCACAAGTCTTGCCATCTTCCACTGAAAACTCAGTTTCTATCCATAAGTACAACTTAGAAGCCTCCAATTATTGCATGTAGAGTTTTGAACACAATAGGACCATTCTCTAGAGTCATCCACACTACTCAAACCGTAGTTAGATTGATTAAACAAACCGAACAACCTGTGTTTCAGTAGCACTCCGACACTACAGAATGTGACCTCATTCCAATATAACCAAGCAACTTCTTGCCCTATGCACGGGTCATTCCTTACCAACCATAACTCAAGTCATTCCCCGATTCTCGTACACCCATAAAGCATAACATAGCCTTTATTGAAATTTCCTTTACTCGAGCCATAACTGATTCACAAATGCACCTCGAACTGGGACCATTAGAGCATATAACCATGCAATCAACTATTCAATAGCGGACTCCCCCCACTTGGCTCAAAGCCATAGGTCAAACACGCACCATAACTCGCAACACATATGCTTTATTGCTGCCATAATACCATAGTGAGATTAACTCAATCCTTTATAAGCTCGTGGAATACAGACCATCTGGTACTTTATATCTTCTACAAATCTCGTATTTACTCTCATAACAATTAAACCCACTCTCTTAAGCGACCCAAATTAAATTTACATATGTATTTCACTTGTAAATGGGATCTTCTAACAGACAACATAAATGTCACACAACTCCAGAACACTTTGCATGAGATAACCCACCTGCTCCGCCTTAACTAACATTTATGTATACCTTCTACCATTATAAACTGTACGCAGTCACTTAGTCTTCATGAGTCTGAACTCATACCGCAACATGAATTTTTTTTTAATTCACTCACAACTGGGAAACATAAAAAGATTCTTCACACGCCTATAACTCGGGGCTATACCTCGAATCAAGATGGAATTCAAGCACCTAATAGTTCTTCTATCCTCCATCAGACCCTTCTTGTCGTTTCCAAATCATATGAATACATCTCGCAGTACTAACATACTCATCACATAGTTACTCAACCGTCACTTCCACTAATAGGGACAATACCGAACATATAAGTTCAAAACACTTGCTCACACAATCAGCACCTCGGTGCTCAAGCCATAGGCAAAGATCCGGCCTCAAGTCCTTTAGATGGGCCCAACATCAACTTACAGAGATCACACCTCGCCCCTCGATCGGGAAATCACAAACTATCAAGGCACATCTGATACTTAGTGATCATGCGCGCATACGAACGCGTGGAAGGAATTCAAAGAGTTACATTTCAAGCTGAATCAAAGGATGCACGATAAGAATTCAAGAATGTGAAGTTTTCCTAAAGGTTCTGCAGCCTCTCGAGGATAAATATTGACGTCTCTGTACCGATCTGCAAGACTCTACTAAACCTGCTCATGACTTGTGAGACCTATGTGACCTAGGCTCTAATACCAACTTGTCACGACCCCAAACCGGCCCGGTCGTGATGGCGCCTATCATGAAGACAAAGCCAGCTGACACAACACTCACCTTAACCCTTTAAGCATTAAGAGTCATTTTTGAGTCTTTAAATTAAACAATGTTTCATAATAAAATCCTGGAATAATAGTGCGGAATAAAATACTAGCCCGACATCGGGGTGCCACTAGTCATGAGCAACTATCAAGGTCTGAATACAACAAAAGTCTAAAAATGTACTAAATACAGTAACAACAATGAGGAGAAGGAAGCGGTGCTGCGAACGTCATGCAACCACCTTGCTAACTCTGATGACTCTGTGGCTGAGTTATCAACACCCGCTACCGGGTTCCGATATACCTAAATCTGCATACGAGGTGTAGGGAGTAATATGAGTACTCCAACCCAGTAAGTAATAAGAGTAAATAAATGCTGAGCAGTAGGAAACAATGAATCCACATTTACGCTGGGTTCAATAAACACAACAGGCTTTCAAATCATAATACGAGTCAATCTTCCTTTTAAAATCCAGCTTTTAGTAAAAATCATCTTTGAAATACCTTCCAAAAGTTTCAGTAGGGGTTCAATACCATTTAAAATAATAATAGAGATTAAAGTCATAATCGGCCCCTCGGGCAAAGCATAGTTCGTAAAACAGCCCCTCGAGAAAAATAGTAATCACAAACACTTCATAACTTGAAAATCTCAGTGGAAATAACCAACGTCAAACCAGTGATTAATTTCTGAACATCTCATAAACCCCAATTTAAATAAAAGTTATTTTAAAACATTTGTGCAACTTTCTGACAGAGTCTCAATAAAAAGATGAGTGAAAACAGTCAATAAATCAACATATTCGATAGAAACTCATTTTAAGAGGAGTGAAATCAATAAGTCCATAAACAGGCCTCTCAGGCAAAACACCACTCATATGCATGTATATATCTATCACCCCTCGGGAGAGCCTCTCTGTCACTCGTGACTCAACTCTTACCAATCAGTACTCGCACTCAGCATTCATGCTCAATTGGTACCATATAGTAACCGCTGCGCCGTGCAGCCCGATCCGTATATCTCTAACAATAACTGAAATGAAAGTAATTGTTTCGGCGTGCAGCCCGATCCATGCATCGCTGTGGCGCACAGCCCGATCCATATAATATAGTCAACTGCGCTCACTGGGGGTGTGCAGACTCCGGAGGGGCTCCTGTAGCCCAAACACTATATTGTTGCGGCGCGCAGCCCGATCCATATAAGTATCGTTGCGGCGTGCAGCCCGATCCATATACATATATATATACATTGTTGCGGCGTGCAGCCCGATCCATAGATATATAATCCTCACAACTAGGCCCTCGGCCTCTCTCAGTCATTAACCTTACCATCAGACTCTCAGTCTATCTCAGTCATCAATCTCACAATCAGACCCTCGGTCTATCTAAGTAAAACAGGAAACTCAGTCCAAAACAATTTCCACATGTTAAGAATATAGTGATAAAGCCAGATTTGAGCGATAAACAGGTAAAACATGACTGAGAATATGCTTTCAAACAAATAGAGTGAGGAAAGATAGTAAAAATGCCCCTAAGGGTCTCAACAAGTCGGTATAAGGCCCCAAACATGGCATACAACCCAAAAATATAATAATGTCAAACAATTAACTATCAAATACGCATTAAAATATTCGTTCGGGATGGACTAGGTCACAATCCCCAGCGGTGCTCTACCGCACGCTCGTCATCCAGCGTGCAAGTCACCTTAAAGTAACACAACGACGTATAATCCGGGGTTTCAAACCCTCAGGACAGTATTTACAATCATTACTTAACTCAAACCGACTAATCCTCTAGTTCGTGATGCCTTTGTCTATCAAATTGACCTCCTAATGCCTCGAATCTAGCCACAATAATTCAATTCAGTTAATAAAAATTATAGGAATTAATTCCATATGAAATTCTACATTTTCCATTAAAAATCCAAAATTGCACTCAAAATTCGCCCGGCGGGCCCACATCTCGGAACCTGACAAAAATTACGGAATATGCAACCTCATCCAACCACGAGTCCAACCACACCAATTTTACTAAAATCCGTCATCAACTCGACCCTCAAATCTTCAAATTAAACCAAGAGGGTTTTCAAGATTTTCCCAACTAAAATCACCAATTAAATGCCAAAACTAGTAATAGATTCGGGTAATCTAACCAAAATTAAGTTAAGAACACTTACCCATTGTTTTCTCTGATAATCTCCCGAAAATCGCCTCTACCCGAACTCCAATTTGGTAAAAATGGAAAATGAGATTCGTCCCATTTTCCAGAACTTAACATTCTGTCTGGTACTATTCACGGGGGTACTGTTCATGGTACTATTCACGGGGTACTGTACACGGTACTGTTCACGCAGGTGTGGTCACTATTCACACGTGTGAAAAATGGAGAAACTGCCCAGAAAATTGCAGCAGCTTTTCTTTTCACTAAAAAGGCTCTAACTCCATCATACGAACTCCGAATTCGATGATTCTTGTTCCTATGAGTCACAAATAATAATACGAACATAGCTCTTCAGTCAAAATTCAATTCGGAGCTCATTTGCTCAGTTCAATACCCATTTCGCTCGTTAAATAATTAACTCATGTTTCGTGTCAAAAACCCAATCGCGACTTGATGAAATTAGTCCAAACTTTCCAGATCAGTCCTATAATTCATTATCAAAATTCGATGTCTCAAAATCAAATTTCAATCTCTAGAACTAAAAATTGATCTTTGGATCATTTTGCTTATGCTCAAAACGACAAAACCTTCCAAAAACTCTTCCAAAACTTATCCGAGACTCATGGGACCCCAACCAAACATGCCAACACACCCCATAACATAATTCAAACTTGTTCCAACCTTCGGAACGCTCAAAACAACATCAAAATATCAAATGACCCTCAGATTCAAGCCTAAGAATTCCAAATCTTCCGAAATCCGAATTCAATCAAAAAGTCGACCAAACGATGTCCAAATGACCTGAAACTTTGCACACACATCACAAATGACATAACGAAGCTACAACAACTCTCGGAATTCCATTCTGACCCTCGGATCAAAATCTCACCTATCAACCGGAATTCGCCAAAATATTAACTTTGCCAATTCAAGCCAAATCCTTCCACGGACTTCCAAAATGCATTCCGATCGCGCTCCTAAGTCATAAATCACCCAACGAAGCTATCCAAATCATAAAATTTTTGATCCGAGCTCATATACAAATAAGTCAACTCTTAGTCAAACCTTTTAAATTCAAAACTTTCAACTGAGACTGTTCCTTCAAATTCATTCCGATTTTTCCTGAAAACCAAAACCAACGATCTACATCAGTCATAATACGTTACATAGGGAAAGTCATGCCCGGGAACTGGAGATCAAAGTGCAAAAGTTCAAAACGATCGGTTGGGTCGTTACAGTTTCAAGATAATTCTATAGTTACAAATAATCAAGCAACTAAAAGCGGTTTTAAGGCAAAAGTGTATAAATATTTCTAGAACATGAAATATCCAGAATTAGTTAAGCCATGTATAATTAGTAAAGCGACTGTACTAGAACCACAGAACTAGGAAGTGCCTCACACCTTCTCCTGTGTAAAAAGAATTCCTTACCCGGTCTTTTGTGTTTCTCATACTTAATCAGAGTCAATTTCCTTGAGTTGGGTTTAAATAAATGGTGACGTGGGACACCGAAAATATTTATTCCAAGTGGCGACTCTTTAAATCAAAATAAATTAATCCCTTTTCAAATAATATCACTTAAATTGGAAAAACTCTTTTCTTTCCTATCTCCTCGGGAAAAAGGAGGTGTGACAATAACCTATCTTCAATCGTTGCCGTTGATCTAAAAAGATCAACGGTCCACGTTCACCCTTACCTTAATTAACCCCTAACCTACCCGGCCCTTTTCATGTTTCTGAGCCTAGTCGGGTATTAGCTTACACGGTCGCTCATTCTTCTTTATTGGAGTGTATCCGTGATCGGCAGTATGATGATCCCTATTTGTGTGTCTTTAGAGACATGGTACAGCGCGGAGGTGCCAAGCAGGTTACCTTAGATGATGATGGAGTTTTAAGATTGCAGGGTCGAGTTTGTGTTCCAAATATAGATGGGCTCTGAGAGTTGATTTTAGAGGAGGCCCATAGTTCCCGGTACTCTATTCATCCTGGCGCCGCAAAGATGTATCAGGATTTGCGGCAGCATTATTGGTGGCATAGAATGAAGAAGGATATTGCTGCATATGTGGCTCGGTGCTTGAATTGTCAGCAAGTTAAGTATGAGCATCGGAGACCCGGTGGTTTGTTTCAGAAGATTGAGCTTCCCGAGTGGAAGTGGGAGCAGATCACTATGGACTTCGTTGTTGGACTCCCGCAGACTCGGAGGAAGTTCGACGAAGTATGGGTCATTGTTGATAGGCTGACCAAGTCATCGCATTTCATTTCTGTGGCAGTCTCCTATTCATCCGAGAGGTTAGCTGAGATCTATATCCGGGAGATTGTTTGTCTTCATGGTGTGCCTGTGTCTATAATTTCGAACCGAGGTACGCAGTTTACCTCGCGTTTCTGGAGAGCAGTCCAGCGAGAGTTGGGCACTCAGTTTGAGTTGAGTACAGTATTTCATCCTCAGACGGACGGGCAGTCCGAGCGGACTATTCAGATTTTGGAGGATATGCTCTGAGCTTGTGTCATTGACTTTGGAGGCTCGTGGGATCAGTTTTTGCATTTAGCAGAGTTTGCCTAAAACAACAGCTACTAGTCGAGTATTCAGATGGCTCCTTATGAGGCTTTATATGGTAGACGATGTCGGTCTCGGGTCGGATGGTTTGAGCCGGGAAAGGCTCGGTTGTTGGGTACGGATCTGGTTCAGGAGGCCTTGGACAAGGTGAGGATTATTCAGGATAGACTTCGTACAGTTCAGTCCAGTCAAAAGAGTTATGCAGACCGCAAGGTTCGAGATGTGGCTTTTATGGTCGGTGAGCGGGTATTGCTCCGAGTGTCGCCTATGAAAGGCGTGATGAGTTTTGGAAAAAAGGGCAAGCTTAGACCTAGGTTCATTCGTCTGTTTGAGATTCTTGATCGAGTGAGAGAGGTGGCTTATATACTTGCATTGCCGCCGAGATTATCAGCTGTGCATCCAGTGTTTCATGTGTCCATGCTCCGGAAATATCACGGCGATCCATGGTGACAAAAACCATCTTAAACTTTGATTCAGATGCAAAGATGCAGTTATAAGCTCCTAGTTTTCTCAAATTAAATAAGTAATCGCTCTATTCCAACTTATGTGACATAGTTTAACTAAACATGGAATTTAAGAAACAAAAACTTTTGAAATTTTTGGGTCTTAAATATACATAACATTCGAGAAGTTCAAAGTTAGGTTCTTTTCAGATATAAAAATGTATCATTCTTTTGGAAAGAGATTAACAAGAAAATAGTGTCACGCAAACAAGAATGAGGGAGTACCGTATTTTCTATAGCTAATCATTATCACTTTGTTAACAATAATATTTGCTTTTAGTCAAAGCAAGACAAAACTCTCGGCCTGCACTACAGCAAACGTGCCTTTAACACAAGATAAAACGAAATAAGCACGGAGAGAGGCAAGCAGAACATAATATCGCCCATATACCAATAACGATTACTTAAACTCAATCAAAAGGAACTATCACCGGCGTAATGGAATTAAAAAATACAGCAATAGAGAGGGGAGAAAAAACCTAGAGTATTGCTGGCAGAATACACAAAAATCCTGTCGTATACGACGTTCACGATAGGAGTTTTGTTCTTTAATTTACTTGTAAAGAATAACAAAGAAAAAAATATCAGACATAATAGTTTTAGAAGCCAAATATCACAATCTACTAAATTTTAAAACAAATATGTTGGCTCAAGCCTAAGTCCATTAAAGCAATTGCTACGCCTAGAAAATTAAATTTCCCAAGTGGACCAAATTTGGTTATTTTCTTCACTAGTGAAGGTATCCCGGGTTATGCCCGGGACCAACGACTATTTTAATATTGTTGTTAATATTGTTGTTAATATTATTATCAAATGTCACTCGCTTTTGCATTTAAATCCGGCATGTTGATTCTGCATAGGTGATATATTTATACCATCGAGTGCTATTTGCAACAGGTTGGCCATCTTTTTTGGCGAGTTAATGAGCAATCCAATGTATATGTATTACAACATCCAGATTAAAGCATAAATTTGTACAAAAATTTTAGACAACACAAATAATATGTATCAGATTATAAATTACTCCATCGCAATGGGAGAAGGGGATTGCGCTTGCTGTCATAGGAAAATGCATTGTACGTTAATGCCGTTTTGATATTTGTAAATCACAAATACTAAATTTACTCCAGCTAGTTTGGCAATAAAAGCACTACTTTACTGCAAGTGATAGAAGAAAAATAATGCAAGCAATTAGATAATTTTGTAGTAAAGCTATCAATACTAAATTGAAAGAACCCTGGTGTATAAGAGAGATCCCAGAATGTTGAATTTTCCTTGTAGTAATACCAAGCATACAATTCAAGTTCCAGCCTAAGCTCTACAGTATATCCTAGCTATATAAACATTTTATTTGTTTTTAATGAATATCTCAGTTGTTCGTGTTGTAACCAACTAATGAGCATAATATAATATAAATTCTAATGTTCTTTTGAATCTTCAGAGAAAAAGAAACATAAAAAAGAAAGTGAGCTTAGATAAATGCACTAGAGAGAGATATAGTCAGAGCTTTTATTTTCTTCATGTCAACAGAAAGCACATGCAGGTAAGTATATAAGAAAGGTGTTACTCTGTAAACATTTGAAACGGGGGTGTTTTTAATCTCCAAAGTTGTGAATAGAAATACAAAATAATACACATATGGTTTTATGATATTCCATAAGATCTTTAAAACAAATTTAAGCATCTACCACCAAATACGATAAAGAATCAATTAAACTAATAGATTTTGTAGATATTGGTATCTACTGATTTTGCTAAGTTACACCTTGGTATATCTGCACCTTCAGTAGCGGTTACATGACTAAGACAACAAATGAAATATGAAAAGACAAATTACCTTGAGATATGGCGTAAATTGCAATAGATAAGGAATTCAGAATGGAGAGACCTTTGTTTTCATGAACGTCAAGTTTTTAGTGATTCCCGGAGAGCAAAACCAAGAGCTTCAATTTGAAGTGGTGAGAGCTTGTCGAGCAAGTTCAAACGTCAGAAAAATAGCCTTTCAGTTGACGTACAAGCTGCAGGAGATGCCAACAATTTATATCAGCCTTCGAAACTCGGTGGATAATGGGTCCACCCTCTACCCTTCTCCACTTAAATACCAGGCTATGCTTTGCATGTTGTGGGGGCTTGAACCTTTGACCTGGGACGCAAATCCACCACCTTTTTCCACTTGAGCTATGCCCTCAATTATTTTAATGTTAAAAGGAAAAAAAATAGAGATTAAAATGAACCATGTTGAATTGAATACTATAATTGAAAAAATTGTCGGATCTGAAGATAATATTCGTTTGTCTTTACACAAAGTCATCTGAAACACAAATATTTATAACTTAACCCAATAGTTAAGATGAGAATGTGAATATGGAAGCAAGTGAGAAAGAAGTACACTATTTATATTCCTTTTTGTCTCATTTTAACCAACTTTATAATTATTTGAGCAAAGTTGTGAATGAGTCTGCTTCAAGCAGTAGTTGTTTCTTTTCAATAGTCTGTGAATCTTGCATATATTATGCCATTCAACAACGTTAATCTATTTCTTATCAGTTTCAGTCTCCCTTTCCTCAAAATTTAAACAACAAGAACATTTAAAATCTTTAGGAGATATACTAAAGAATTGTTCCTTTTACATGTTAGTGGCTTCAATTTTTCTCCTGTAGATGCAAAAACTCCAGTAAATTCAAGGAAATTTATTCATGATGTTAACAGTTCATAGACCAAAAGGACTTACACACAGCACAAAACAGTCCAAAAAACATCATAAGCACAACTATAAAACAGAATTTCTAACCTCTCTGGAGTTCAAATTAATACTCATAGAACCAAACTTAATTTGTCTATATTTCCCCTATTTTAAGGTTTCTTAGGCTCAGGCGGTGGCAATTTAAAATAGTAAAATTTCTCAACTGTCCTCGCCATTCTCAAATACTTTACTCCTTTCTAGTCGGCAATTTCTCAAATACCTCTAGTGCAAGTCTGGATGTTGTGTCTAAATCATAAACTTAAATTCATCCTTATTGCACTTTAAAAGAGTTGAAACATGTGGAAATTAAGATTAAATCATGAGAAGCGCGAAACGAAGCACGAAAAACAGAGGCATAATATATCACCAATTACGTTTGAATTTCAGACGAAAGCAAGCTAATCTTCCATGGAAGATTTAAAACAACATAAGGAGACATTCTTCACAGTGGAAACCAACACAATCTTAATCCAGATAACACTGATATTCAGAAAAGGTTGGATAAACAAAGGAAAAAGTCATTTTAGTCAGCTAAAGTCAACCCGGTCCAAGAGCTTCTTAATTACCCCAACCAGGCATGGTACCAAACCAGTAAAGGCATTCCAAAATTTCACATAGAAAACATGTTTGTATTCCTCATTTCAAAAAGATATGAATATAAATTAATCCTTTTCCTAAACAACCAATCGTTGTTCCAACCTCACCCCCATAAAAAGAAAACAGAAAACCACTGCCCAACAACTTTACATAATTTAAACAATTTCAATACGGCAAAACTGGAATTGTGAAAACAAAATTAATAATAACGCGTGCAACCCCCAAAAAAAGTTTGGATAGTTAAAGAAAAAAGCTAGACAAAACAGAACTGACCGTATAATTGTACGTAAATTGAGCAGTGCAACAGAGAAGACTGCAATTAATGAAAAAGGGAGGAGAAATTGAGACAGTATTAGAATACGAAGAAAGAAACTGTAGAGGCAGGTCGTTGAGTTTGATCTAATTACTAGGAGAATTTGATAGCAAACTCAAATTCAATTCTGGACGTGGAAACGCTGGGGGCAAATGGGTTAACACGTGTCTAACTCATGCAATTATGCGTGCAATGATAAATCAAAAGAGAATTGTCTTTTTTGTAATTATACGGCAACATTCAACCAGTTGACTACAACTCTCCTAAGCTAATTCTCCAAATTACCTATACGACCCCAAGCTCCTCTCGTTAGCCATTTCTATAATAGTAGTATATAATAATTACTAATATATAGAAGCCGCTTGGGAAGCAGGTCAGGGTCGTCATTCCTGCTTACCAATGGCAATTTAGTCATTTCAAGTGCCAAGATATGGGCTTTTAAGTCTTTTCATTGCCTTTTTGAGTTCGGCCATATTTCCACGGGCTTTTGTCGCGCCCCCTTTTTTCTCGCGAAATCAGGTTTATGACATTTGGAAGGACAACTTATTCCTTTTGGGAACTGAATTTTGTATTTGAAGAGTCGCCACCTAATGATTAAGGTGCATAAGGACACCAATAGAGATTCAACTCTAAGTTGATTGAATAATCGGAGATTGGGTAAGGGCTTGAAATTAACCTAACGAGAAGGTGGTAGATACCCCTCAGGATCAACTATTGTGGTTTCCGGCCAAACAATTATTGTGAATTGGGGTGCAATTGACATATAGGCAAATAAGGCTCAAACAAGAGGGGATTTCAACACATAAAGAAAGAACATTTTAAAGAAGCGTGTTTTTAAAAAAAGAAAGAGTTTGCAAATAAAAGAAAAGGGTCCTAGGTTTATATTTAATATGGATCACCCCACACAATGTCCGGTAATCACTCCTCAATGAGGGGCTACACATGACATTATCGCGTGGTCATCATATCCATATCTACCCTTCCCACCCTGTTAAGGTATTAAAGCGTGGATTAGTCTCGATTACTTATTGCATGCTATTACCCATCCCATTCTTATCAGTCCCGGAGGCACTTAGGACAACTAATTCTAAAGGGAGGGATATTAGGCTTATTTGAAGTTTCAAAGATAAAAATTCTAAGGCGACATACAAAACAGACAATATGGCATATAAAGGGAAACATGTGAAAAGACAAAGGCTCAAATACACCTCCTTGAACAAAAGCACATAATTAGCATGACTTGCACATACTTTTTGGGTATGATTAAATACTAAAAATGAGGGGAGATTGGTTATTGAAGCAGATTAGTTTATTACATAACTCACGTAAGAAGTCTGAATCAGGCTTGCTTGCTGGTTGTAGTAATTAACAAAAAAAAAACAGATCTAGTTTTACAGTTATTACTCTAAGGCTTGCCTAAGTGCATATTGATGATACCCTATAAGTATGATATCTACTGAGTTCAGAAGGTGATGAGACAGTAAAAACTCGAAACGGATTATTTGAAATCCTATAGGCATGCTTGCTAAACCTTATTAAGTGAGGGAATTAGATTATTAAAAGGAGATTTAGAATGGACAAAATTAAACAGACTGGTTGCAGATTCTGCAAGTGATAGTATCTGTTATTACTGATTTTAATCCTTATGAACATGATATCTAACATTGACTGTGAATGAAGCAAATTAGATTTATTTAAGAGTCCCTATAGGCATGATTTCTATGCGTTACTTATTTTAGATTATGACATTGCATGTAAGTAGAAGTGAACAAAATTTTACTTATGGACTCCTATAGGCATGATTTCTATATGTTACTGATGCTACTGGGTTATAACCAATTGGGCTCTAAAACATGATATCTAGACGGTGAGAAACATGCAGAACTTTAGAATAAAATCCTATAAGCAGGTTATCTAGATGTGAAGTTGAACAAGAAGTCCTATAGACATGGTTTCTAAATGCAGCTTGCAGAATTGAAATACCCTATAGGCATGATTTCTAAATGTAGTTTGAATATGCAGAATTTAAAGTAGTCCTATAGGCATATTTTTTAAATGCGGTTTGCAGAATTAAAATACCCTATAAGCATGATTTCTAAATGCAGTTTGCAGATTAAAATACCCTATAGGCATGATTTCTGAATGCAATTGAATATGCAAAATTCAAAGTAGTCCTATAGGCATATTTTCTACCCTTGCATGCATAGTTACCCATACATTTTCACTAGCCAGCCCCCAAATGTTCATTACAACTTATTACAAACCAGGAATACTAAATACATCAAAGAAAGAATTACAACCAGAAGAAGCCTGATTCTTGACTTCTTCACTGAGTCATGAGATAAACCAACTCAAAGACCACTGATCCAAAGCCTTTCTCATACTTGAGTGTGTCAGAGTTCCCTAAGGGCCTCAACAGGACCCCGAGCAGTACTCACACCCAAGTTTCATACCAGAATAGGGATAAGTGCAGTGTGGAAATGCCAGTCCTCATGTGTCCAAGTTCAGAGTGAGCTCATGGGTCCCAAGGCAAGTCTCACATGAAGGGGGTAGAACTTAGGTCTAAGAGGAAAGTGAACGTGCAGAGACAAAGCTTTAAGAACTAAGGAAGTAAAGAAAGGGGGAAAGAGGTGCTGGGAAACAACTATTAATACTTCAAACAAGTTGATAATTTCACACCAAGGGGGAAGGGGTTTGGGAATCCATTGCAAAGAGCCTATATATTTAGGCATAAGTTAATTCTGGGCATGCACAACAATAGGGAGTGTTTTCATGCTTGTAAATAAACCAGAACACATAACATATAAAGGAAACATGGAGGTTATGATCCAAGGAGGATCAAGTGTGGGTTATGCTCAGCAATGTTCAATGTTGTCATGCCCCAAACTAACCACAAGTATTAATTACATTGGGGAAGGGATTTGGGACTCATAATACATTGATTCAGAACAGGAGAAAGGAAATTACAACATGCTAAATAATGATACTGAATTAAATACAAGTAGTTAGCAGACAAGGATGCAAGAACATTAAGTAACCATGTTGTTGTTGATGTTGAAAACTTAATTAGAACATACCAGTCAAAGAAGCAAAATGCAGTAAAGAAAGGTAGCAGGTCTTTGAAATATAACTTTGGCTTTCAGCCAGCTAAACAGGTCACAGTGCAAATAGTAAAGCAAGAGAGTGTTTGAGTGTAAGTGTGTGTTTAGAACTAAGTGTTCGTGTGTTTGTGTTAATGAGGGAGTATGTATATATAGTAGTTCGAAACTATGCAAAATAAGGCAAGAATCATAATTGTATAGTAATTATGGAACTTGATAACGTCCAAATCCACTACTAAAAAGTAAATGGACACGGTCACATGCAATATAATTTACCCAACCATGAGTCGGGGTCGAATCCTACAAAGAACAATGTGTAGGCGATTAGGAATGTAAGAAAATTATCGCTTATCGCGCAATGCCAAACACTAAGAATTTGGGTTGAAAATGTTTATAGCTAAATTGTGGAAATGTAAACTAACCTAGAAAGCAAGTAAAATGATCAATGGCTACAAATAAGGATGCATTAGGAATTACACTCAAGTAACGATCCAATGTATTTCACGATTTTACAAATATGTGTGAGTTTATGTTAATTAGCCACGGATAATAATTATTAATTAGCTTCTTCCGAAGACTAACAAGACCTCCTAATTGAATTATCCCTAAACCAATTAAGAGATTAAGTACACCTAGAATGGCAACAAGTAGTTCAATCCTATCCCTAGGTAGAATCTATAAAATGAGGGTTAACGCCTCAAGTTCTTGTTAATTAATCTTTCCCAACCCCAAATTATCTTTTCCAAAATTAATTCGGAGTTAATGGGCGAGTCCTAGGGTTAGCTAATCCCTTTGGAAACATTAAAGAACAAGAATAATTAAAGTAACAGTAACTCACTTCATAAATGAATAAAAATCATTCAATACATAAGCACAATAAGATATTTAATCCACATTTTAAACATGAATATTTTCATAAACAAGATTTAAGTATTGAATAAAATACTACACACTTAAATATACAATATAAAGCAAGGAAATGAAGAAATAAACATAAATGGGTAAGAAAATCTTAACCACAAGCTTCAAATCTTCAAGACCCAAGTGTGTTGTGTAAAAACCCTAGCTTCAAAGCTTGTTCTCTCTAGTCTATGGGACTGAAAATAAGCCAAATATATGCCAAAGATATGCTTGGTCGTGTATAAAAATGGTTTGGGATTGAGAAAATGTGAAATGACTAATTTGCCCAGTTCTGATGCTCGTCTTCCGCACCTGCGGAAGAATCATCGTAGGTGCATCTCCCTATATGCGGAGCTCTAATCGCAAAAGCAAAATTGTTGCGACCAAAAACACTCACGCAAGTGCACGTGATCGTCAAGTAATAGAGTAGTGAGTAGAGTATCGTTCCCATGAAGACTTATGATTAACTGTTGACTAATTCAAACTTAATTAATTTGTCTATTCAAGAGGTTTTTTTCACAAAATAGAGATGTAATTGTTTTACTACTTAACTACCAAGCAATAATCTAACTAGAGCAATGAACCAAACAAATAACAATTCCAAGTAACAAACAATAGGAGAGGATATTCCAGGGTCACAGGCTAGTTAACAATCGTGTTATGTTCTTAGCTTAAAATGACTAATCGATTTACCTGGATTGTTGATTGACAGAGTTAATGTTACTCATAAGAATCTGTCGAATCCTTACTCACCTATTCAAGTTAACTCAATGCCTATATGTCTATGGAATTAAGATTAACAAGAATGCATTTACAATTCCTATATTTCAACCAAGCAACGCAATTGGGTATATGTCTATCCTAATTGCTAATCTGATTCCCGAGGCCCGGGTTCAAGAACTTGATCTTTTTAATTCTATATGCAATCTAAAGTTTCCACTTTCGAGTTCAACTAAAGATCCATAGATAGTATTTCACTGTTAGCTACTCAGCAAAATAATTAAAAACAGAATTAAATAAACAACCCAATATGACAAACCAACTTCGTCAAATTAAACTTCAAACAACAACATTCATGTTTCACCCATGACCCTAGAACAATGGTTTTTAGCTACTCATTAGTGTTCATCACAAATAGGTTCAATTTCATCCCAAATAGCAAAAACCAAGAGAAGAAAAGAAGAACTTGATGGTCAATTCTCCTCCTTGTCTCTTGCCTCTTTATTTCTTGCAATAGACTCTGAAAAACTTCTCCCTTCTTCCTTAGGCGAGCTTGATTTTATATAGGTTAAGTGAGTTTTTCTCCAGATTTCCAATTTTGCCCCTAAATAACTCTTCTCGGATTCTGGACTAGCATGACCGCGCACTTGGCCGCGCATCTGGCCGCGCTAGTTGGCTGAGATTCTGTCATGGACGCGCTAAAAGGAGCGTGGTCGCGCACCTGGACGCGCATGTCCAATTTGGTGTTTTATCACTTCTGTTCCTCGTCTTCAAGCGTACTCAGCTCTGAGGGGTTTTTCTTGCTCTAAAATAGTTCCAATCACAACTGTTTAAGGCATCACCTCGGTTCATCATCCTGCAATTGTGAGCACGTGATTTTTGTTTTACGCGACAATCACTCCAAAAGAAACAAAATAATAGCAATTGGTTTTTACTGTACATTTGCTGGATTTTTACGTGGCATTTTTGCTAGTTATTTGTTGATTTTGCCCATGGTTGTTTTATTCAAAAAAAAATATAAAAAAATATATGTCTATATGTCGTGGGAACCGCAATCTGTTTATTAAAAGAAAAATAAAATATGTGCGTCCTTCATTGTATTTTGTCATTAAGTGTTTAGTATAATTAAAGGTTAATTGTGTGATAATTGTTGTCCAATGTTTACATGGTATTATTTGGCAAATTATTTTAAGGAATTAAAAAGAAAAAAAAGAAAAGAAGGAGTTTCGGACTTGGGCCAGTCCGGTTTTTAAAACAAAACAAGCCCAAACAAACTCAGCCCAAACCCCATGTAAACCTGGTCCAGACCAGCTGGCCTCAGGGGGCCTTCCAAACGACACTGTTTTACTGCAGTCTGATCTGGGCCGTTGATCTTAAATTGATCAACGGCCAAGATCACATTCCCCGTAACCCACCAACAAACCCGACCCGTCTCACCCGGACCGACCCCAAACCTTTATCCTTGAAACGACGCCGTCCCTGGTTAGCCAAAGGATCCTGGCCCTTCATCTCATCTCATCCAACGGCCAGGATCCATTTGCTCACTAACTATATAAACTCCTAACACTACCCTGCCCCCCCATCCAAACCCCAGCCTTCGTCGTCCTCACCATAACCCCCAAACCCTAGAGCCGCCCTAGTATCCCCCACCATGAAAACCGGCAGCATGAACGCCGGTGACCTTCCCCTTAACACCATAGAACCCCCTTGACGTCCTGAACCCAAATCTACCAACCACATACCTCGAATCCTATCCCGCCTTCTCGAATCTTCATTTGAAGATTCGAGTCGGAACCTAATCTACACCGATCTGCCTTGAAATCATACCAGACACTCCCCAGGCCCCCCTCGTGACCAAACCATACTTGGTTTGGTCCGAATCTAACCAGGGAAACACGAATCCCAAATCTAAGTTTTTGAACTCTAGTTTTCCCTGTGCATGTTCCGTGCTTTGTTCAAACTGAAGAGATTAAGGCCCAATGGACCTTAATCGAGGTGTTTCTCATCCGAGAAACACTTCGTTTAAAAGTCCATTCAACCTTAAAGAAGGTCCGTCCAAACGCCAGTGGATTTTTCCTGATTTGTTTTAAGGTGATTTAATTTTCTTTTCTTTATTTCAGTTCGTATGTTTGTGTGTTGTTAAAGGCCTGTCCGCATGGCCAAACTTTTTGTTTTGTGTTTTTGAACTGCTATTGTCCACCTTGGCCGGACCTCTGTATTCAGTCAGTTTCTTTCTTCATAATGCGTGTGTATAAATGTATGTTCAATTGAATCCGTAACTGGTCATTCATTTAGTTCTTAGGGCCTTTCTGTTTGACATTGCAAAATGAACCCCTTATGTGATACTGTTAAATGTCTGATTTTTGGCTACGATTGTATGTGTTAATGCTAATATAGTCGAGTCGACATGTGTCGTCAATTAGTTTCAACTGTCCAAACAATAACAAATCGAGTTGCTTCTGTTGAGCATTTGCCTGAATCAATTAAGAACCAAGTCCTGTTAATTATAGTCGTTAATATGATTTCAGAAACCTAAGGCTTGGTCTGTAACTAAAATCTGAATTGATGGCATGTGCACTTGTGCACAGCATGTGCATTGTGCACAGCCTGGTCCCTGTACAAAGGGCTTTTGATTTAGAAATGGTTTGACAGCATATGCTGTCAGATATATTCTACTGCCCATGCTTGCTTTTAGTTAATAAAATAGGAAAGGAAAGCCTGCCAGGGAATATTGATGGGGTTAATACTTAATTAGCTAAGTGGAACTGAAAAGGGGCAGCACATGGGAGGGGTATTTGATTAATCCAACAGGCTGATAAAGGGCTGAGGTTTAGGCTTATAAAAGAGGGACAGAATTAGGAGACAGAAGAGAGAAAAACATCTGATAGACTGGGGGAGAGAAGAGAAGAGAGGGGAAAGAAAATACACACTCTAGACCTTAAGAGCTGATAGAAAAGAAACACACACACACTGTGAAGATAGAAAGAAAAGAGAGAGTTGACAGGAATAGAAAGAGAGCAAGAAAGAGAGAAAACAGATTAAGAAATCAGAAACTTGGTCTTGTTTATCTGAAGTTCATTTATTGTCAATACGTTAGGCAGTGTTCTTTCTTCTAAATTTCAATTGAGATTATTGTTAGTGTTCTGCTGCATTTGGTATATTCCGGAATTGGACTGTCTGGAGTATCACACTGTGTGCTGTTTCATCGGGTTGTTTCTCCTTCAATTCTAGTTCCATCTCGCAACAGAATCCTTTCTGTTGTGCTGTTCTGATTGCTGCTGCTCTCTTTCTCACTATTGCTGCTGCATTTTTGTCCTGCTGCTACTGTTAATTCTGCCTTTTGCTGCTACTGATTCCCATCTTCTCCTTCTTCTCCTTTGCACTTTCAGCATTTTCAGCATTTTCAGGTACACATTTCAAGTCTCATATTGATGTAATTGAAACAGTTTGAAAGCATGAAATGAAAAAGGTTGAAGAAGTTCAAGCATTTGCTGTAATATTCATAGTACATTAACAGGCCTTGTGGAAATTGATTTAGCTTATGTTTCAATAGTTCAAAAGAGTATACTGATAGCCGACTGAGTTTCACCCCTTTGTATTTGAGCTCGACAATTGTCTGTTAGTATAAGTATGCATATTTCGACTTTACACAATACTGTTTTCTGTTTCATTTAGTTTTTTTTAGTAAGACTAGTCCATATAAGTTTGGTTAAGTTCAATACAAGAAATGCTCAGACTAAACGTTGTATTTCGCTAACTCGTATATGATTCCTTGTCAAATTAAAGCATTTTTACTTCGCCAGTTATCCTTTAACCTAGTTCAAATAAGTTCAGTTAAGTTCAAATTAAGAAATGTTCGGATTAAGTATTGCATTTCATCTATCTCATATGTAATCTTCTATTCGACCAAATCATTTTCGTAAAAGGCATGACGTCTTTTTTACTTTAAAAGTAATCAATCAAAATTGACAGGAGTTTGGTTTAAGCTGAAGTATATACTTCAATTAGCACACACACTTTCCTTTCTTCTATCTCTGGAAATAAAAATAATAGAAATGTAGTCACTGTAGGATACCCTTCTAAAAATAATAAGACGAGCCTCGCCAAATAAAAAAAAACCAATTGCGGGGCCCTCAACAACTAATGATAATTATTTAGAATTCAAGATAGGCCATTTAATAAATTTCATGGCCTTCTACAAAGATAATAACGCGTTAGACTCTGTTGGCGCGGCTTAATTAAATCACATTCTTAAATTCGGGTGCACATTGATGTGACCCAAATCCAAATCTCAACGAAGTCCAAATGTGTCGACAATCACGGGTGCATTGATTGTGACGTGGTTCGAGATGCATTTTCACGACGTTGCAATTCTGTAAAATAAATGATAATAATAAAAGCGGTTAAAACTTAATAAAAGCACATAAGTCACAACATGTATTTAAATCAGATATTTAGCCATTATAACAATTTAAGAGACCGTGCTAGAACCACGGGATTCGAGGGTGCCTAACACCTTCCCTCGGGTCAACAGAATTCCTTACTTAGAATTTCTGGTTCGCAGACTTCATTTGGAAAAGTCGAAAATTTTCTCGATTTGGGATTCAAGATAAACCGGTGACTTGGGACACCAAAAGCCAAACCTTTCCCAAGTGGTGACTCTGAATTAAATAAATAATCCCATTTCGAACATTGTCACTTAAATTGGAAAAACTCCCTCGCGCATTTAACCCTTCGGGGCGGGCGCGCAAAAAGGAGGTGTGACAGCTCTGGCGACTCTGCTGGGGAATTAACCCAGAACCACTGGTTCAGGGTTCAAGAATTCGAGCTTAGAATAATTGTTATATTTTGCTTTATTATCTGATCTTTATTACATGTTTTTGCGTAACGTGCTAAACGTTGTCTTTTACCGCTTTGATATTATCTGAACTGTATATAAACTGTGCCGAAACCCCTCTCTCCTTACCTCCGGGGAGAAGCTCGCTGGTCGAGACTCCCTATTCTGTTAGTGTCAATACCTGAAATAAGAAAGAGGTCGGACAAGTTACAAAGCCGGACGATCTCGCGGGTCCCCGGTACGTAGCCCCCTCCTCGACTCGAGTGGTCCGCTCGGGTACACAGTCTAGAACAAATACCAAGGTTTAAACCTAGTATAACGAAACTTCATGCCGGATCCCTAGTAGGAACGTTTATTTGCATCATGTTGCATTTGACTTAGGGGGCTCAACACAGGGGTTGGGTCCGTCTAGGACAGGCAACCTGAATTGAAAAGACCACCCTGCTGCATCCTATTTGTTTTGCGCATTTATTTGTTTCGGTTCCGCATGCTGACCGGTTTCTAAAAAAAAGAAAGAGGAAATAGCAGCGTGGGGAGATAATTACTTATTTTGGAAAATAAAACCAATGTTCAAGTATTGTCAAAACCTCACCGGAATTTTTCTAAAGAAAAGAAAAAAAAGAATAAAAACAAAATTTGTCTTCTTAGTTTGAATTATTAAAAAAGGGTATATATAAAAAAAAATTCTTTCACTTTCAAAATCAAAAAAAAAAGAAAAGGTATTTATTTTAAAAGTAAAAAAAAATGGAAAACTCATAATTCAAAAAAAATGTGTTGTTTCTTTTGTAGTACCCTTTTATAAATTCAGACTGATAGTCCAAATATTGCAAAAAATATATTTTTTCTTTAGTCTTTATCTTTCTTCAAAAATAATAAAAATACTTATTTTTGATTTTTAGGTTTATTTTCTCTATTCACGGTATGCACGAACTACGCCGGTTTGATTCTCACCGGATGTGAGATACGTAGGCAACCCTCGTCGGGTTCAACCCCCATTTTGCTAAAATAGCCAAAAAAAAAAAAAATATGAGTTTCAAATTTTTTAAGAGTCATAAATAAGTCGGGTGACGTTGTTTTGTCATAAATAGCCGAATGTTCCCGAAAGGGACGCCGAAAGGCTGACTTTGCATAAATAGCCACCTTTAGGTCTTGTTTAACATTTTTATCCGATAGACCCACACAGCTTTAAAATCTTCGTCCCCGGAGTGTTTAAAGGCCGTGTTCAAACTTGATCCCCTCTGTATATATATATATATATATATATATATATATATATATGTTCAAACTTGATCCCCTCTGTTTTAAAAAATATATATATTTTTGAGTCAGTCATTTTGTTAAAATCACCTTAATAAATGTGCAGGATGAGCACGATGCAAAATGAAAATTTTTCAATAATGACCAAAATCCCTGTCAAGTTACGGCTATGGTGGAATGATCTAGGTGTTGAAGGACAAAATGAGGTTAAGAAATATCTGAAAGGTCTTGTGGGTCTGTTGGAAATCCAGCCTCGGGGAGATATCATAAGAGCTTTGGTTACCTATTGGGACCCGGCGCACAATGTTTTTCATTTCTCTGATTTTGAACTCACCCCGACTTTGGAAGAAATGGCCGGATACATCGGGAATACTGAGTTTCCCTTGAGGGAAAAATACTTGGTCGCCCTAAGAGTCGTCACGACACATCGATTCCTAGATTCATTGAAGATACCCAGAACAGTCCACAACCCGGATCTGGCAGCCGGATTTTGTACCCCATGCTTCATATATGATAGGTACGGTCATGAGGGGGATTCAATAATCCAATCAACAAACTGTGCAGCAAAGGAGTTCGTCAGAAGTGGGACGAGCACAGACGGGTAGCGTTCATGATAATGTTCCTGGGTCTTCTGGCATTTCCAAGGAAAGATGGAAACGTTGATTTGAAGATATCTGGGGTTGTCAGCACTTTACTCACGCAAAGTGACAGTACTCTCGCGCCTATGGTGGTATCCGACATCTTTCGAGCTCTCACAGCTTGTAAAGCTGCGGGAAATTTCTTCGAAGGTTGTAACTTGCTCCTACAGATATGGATGACCGAGCACCTTTGCCATCATTCCGAGATTTTGAGCCATGGTTCCCCGGAAAAGACTCGCATAGAAGAATCTTACAAGAGAACCAAAGAGATCAGTTTGCCCAAAGGAGTCCTGGCATGGACCTCGTTCTTGCAAGCTCTTACTGCCAGCCAAATACAATGGACGTTGGGATGGTTTCCTGTTGATGAGATCTTATATATGTCGGCAGCTAAAACTCATTTCTTGCTGATGGGGCTTAAGAGCATTCAACCTTACGCACCCGGCCGAGTTTTGAGACAGTTCGAAAGATGCCAGACAGTACCTCATGAGGAAGACCTAAGCACTCAAGCAGTTGAGATAAGTCCTAACGGACAGTTCCCAGAAGCAAAGATTCGCCAAATCTGGAATGAGGGTCAATATTTGAAATCAGATACTTGCGTGCGGGATCGAGCCAAGGGAGAAACGGCGCCAGGTTACCTTGCATGGTATAGAAGGGAACTCGAGCATGAAAGGCCAGCTAAGAGACCCCACATCCGGGATTTCACCGAGTCATCGCAAAGGCATTGGGATTGGTTAGCAAAGGAAAGAGGTTATTATGCCGAAATCAGCAGATTAAAGCAACAAGTAGAAGGCATGAAATACGAGCACAGCGTGCAAATTGCTACCGATCTGGGAGAGCGGAACAGGTTAACTCAAGAAAATGAAATGCTCAGAGCCCAGATCAAACAGATAAGGTTGGATGCAGATAAACAACCAAGGCGTCGATCGGACGAGCAGCTGATAAAAGGGCTAAAAGGTGAAATCAGGGAATGGCGAGATGGCTTGGAGGAATCTGAAAACATCATAGTAGAGTTCAAGGCACAGTGGGAAACAAGAGTAGATAAGCATCGCCGATGTTTGAACCAATTGAAACGTGACCACGAGAAGGTTGTTTCCAAAATAAAGAGGGAGATGGCTACACTTGAGTTTAAAGCAGTTAAACAGGCCAGGGATTTCCAAATGGAGAGTAGATACTGTTACGACTTGTTGGCCCAAATGAAGGAAGAAGTGCGACAGTTGAGGGATCAGCACATACAGGACTCACAGGTATTCAAGACGTGCAGTGATCAGATAAGGCACCTACTCATAGAGAAGAAGCAAACCAGAGATAGGATCAAGGCCATTGCCCATGCCATCACCAGACGATGTCTACGATGTGAGAACATGTCCAGCGCTACCGTCCTCTCGGCAGTAATGGGTTATGTCAAGCAGACTATGCACGAGCTGGAGCAACTTGATAGGGATCTCACGCCTAGGACCGCGGCGAGGCCGAACGATGCCCCGCGGAAACCAATTTTTAAAACCATAATGCATTCATAGGTCAAATCTGTATCTTCTGCCTGTTTTTCCATCTGGGTGATTTTCAGTCTATTTTGAGTCTAGGTTTATTTTCAAAGTTTGCTCTTTCTTTTGCAAAATGTAGCTTGTAATAGAACGTTTCAACAATAAAGAGATTGTTTCTTTTACGCCCATTTGTGTTTTTCGAACTACGTAATGATCTGATTCACGTAGGCATCGTGATACGTAGGCAATCCTCATCGGATCCGGTCGCATTTCTTTTACTACGAAAATAAAAAAAATAAAAAAATAAAAGGAAAACAAAAGAGAAAAGAAAAGAAAAGAAAAAAAGGGGGAAAAACTAATAAGAGAAAAAATGCCGGAATGACGCATGCTCTCGTAGCAAACATATAGTAATCCACTTAACTGTATAGGTGCATCATGCCCAACGTGAGATTAACTATCTATTATTTGCTGCAGAATTAACCGTGCGTTTGTCATTGAGCATTTTCCCAGGGTTTTTGAAAAGACGGTTGGTTTGGTGAAAGTCTGGCCTCGCACTCATACTTCACGAGGTCAAGGAGAGGTGTTCAACTACCTGTTGTTAGGACCAGAAGCAGTACTCACACTTACTTCACCAGGTCAAAAGGAAGTGTGGAAATGTCTTCGGAAATTCCATTGCAAACAGTCCCCGTCTCTGAGGAGAGCTCAATCTCAGTCGTCCTCACACCTGAGTCCGCAACTGCGGAGGAAAATAGGATCCTACGGCTCCGCATGTTAGAAATGCTGGATGACTGGAACAATGGGAAAGAGCCGCCAAGTGTCGTCCCCGGATTCCCTGAACTATTCTCCAGGTCAAGTGGGACTTCTAATATTCCCATAAATTACCCTGCTACCCCATTTGGGTACCCAGCCACCTCCGCCTTCTCTGCAGGATCACCTTCTGAGCCTCATCCCCGAATGTAGGCTAATGATGCAAGCATGAACATCTTTACTGCATCGCCTTGCCCAGCTACGGCACAGCCTGCCACGTACAAGCCAAGCCTTGACTCATCCTCTTTTACATTCCAAGCACCGTCGTTCTCAATGGAACCAACTAGGTTCGCTACCAGTACTAATCCTCTACCGCCTCAGTGCGAGCTTGTACCAGGGCAGGATCAGAACCCCAGAATTGTAAAACAAAATGAGATGGCCAAAAGGATGAGAAGCCTTGAGCAAAGTCTGAAGAATATGCAAGGATTGAGCGGGCAAAAGAGCGTCTCTTACGCCGACCTATGCATGTTTCCTCACGTACACCTGCCAACGGGTTTCAAGACCCCCAAGTTTGAGAAGTACGATGGGCACGGTGACCCCATTGCACATCTTAAGAAATACTGCAACCAATTGCGGGGAGCCGGCGGAAAAGAAGAACTGCTAATGGCATACTTTGGTGAAAGTTTAGTAGGGATAGCTTCGGAATGGTATATGGATCAGGAAATGTCCCGATGGCATATATGGGATGATCTCGCCAGAGATTTTGTAAAACAATTCCAGTATAACATCGACATTGCGCCAGACCGAAACTCTCTTTCAAATTTGAAGAAGAAGCCTTCAGAAAGCTTTAGAGAGTATGCTATTAAGTGGCGTGAACAGACGTCGAGAGTGAAGCCTCCCATGGATGAAGTGGAAATGGTCACTACCTTTCTCCAGGCTCAAGAGTCTGACTATTTCCAGAACATGATGTCGGCCATGGGTAAGCCATTCGCGGAAGCGATCAAGATTGGAGAGATGGTGGAAAATGGTTTGAAAACGGGAAGGATTTTGAGTCAAGCAGCCATAAGGGCAACCTCCCAGGCCATCCAAAGCGGGTCTGGAGGAACAACAAGGGGGAAGAAGAAAGAAGAAACGACTATGGCAGCCTCTGAAGCAAGGGAGTATCGTCATCCCAGGCCCCATTTTCCGGAAAGAGCCCCACAACACTATTACCCCCATTCAAATTCGGCATATGCTCATCAACCTTATATGGTCATGAATGCCCAACCTTATAACCATCCACCACAACAAGCCAACCGAGGCCCAGCTCCACCTCCCAGAAATCAGCCTCCTTACCGCAACCACTATAACCCACAACCCCCGCAGAATAACTACCGCCCCCAGGAGCCACCTCGACGGCGGACTTTCACGCCCATCGGTGAACAATACTCTACATTGTTCCCTAAGCTAGTCCAGTTGGGTTTCTTGCAACCAATTCCCCAAACGAGGCAAAACCCGACATCTCCTTCTTACAAAGCCGGAGTCAGATGCGCCTATCATTCAGGGGCCGAGGGGCATGATACAAACGACTGCTGGTCATTGAAAAGAGTGGTCGAAAATTTGATAGAGCAGGGGAAAATAGTGCTAAGGGACGAAGAGATCCCGAATGTGACTAACAATCCATTGCCCGCTCACAATAATGGGCCGCTGATCGGCATGATTTGTGAAGACAAAGAGTTCGACCCTGCTTTGAAAGCCATAATTGCCATTGTCGACACAGGGAAGAGGCCTGAAATAGACCAGAAATCAGAAAAGGGGGAGGAGGCCAAGGTTGCAGAGAGCAGGCCTGAAAAGAAGGTGGAGAAGAAAGCGGTACCAGCAAAGGGTGGAATTCTTTACATACCGCGAGGTCAAGCCAAGAAGACGCAGAACTTCAGGATCAAAAAGACAAAACCTATGTACGTGCCAAAAGGGGCCTATGTGGTCCGGGGGACGATTCAACCACCTCGGCTGAATGAGCCAGTGGTTATCGGACGCGTGCCACAAAAGCCAATGACCAACCCGTCCACAGTGCCGTGGAATTATCAAAAGACTTTGGTAATGTACAAAGGTAAGGAGGTCATGGAAGAACTTCCAGAAAATACTTTCGTTAGAGGGTACTCAAATACCCAAGAACTAAACAACGCCACGCAAAGGCGCTTCCCTCCAAAGAAGCCCGTGAGTGTTGAAGAAGCGGAAGTGTTCTTCCAACAAATGAAGATGCCGGATTACGAAGTGATAGATCAGCTGCGCAAGCACCTTGAGCAAGTATCCATGCTGTCGTTATTAATGAGGTCAACCGAGCATCAAAAGATCCTGCTGAAAACCCTGAATGAAGCATATGTACCGGTCGAAACCTCGGTGGAGCAACTAGAGCGGATGACAGAAAGATTCTTCGCCGTCAACCAAATCTCTTTCAACAAGAACGATTTACCCCCGGAAGGAGCAGCACACAACAAGGCCTTGCACTTAACAGTGAAATGCGAGGACTACTATGTCAAGCGGGTAATGCTGGATGGGGGATCAGGTGTTGACATTTGCCCGCTCTCCACGCTACAAAGAATGGAAATTGGGGCAGGAAGAATCCGACCCAACAACGTCTGCGTGAGAGCTTTCGACGGCGTCAAGAGAGATACCATGGGAGAAATAGACCTGTTGTTGGTCATAGGACCAGTCGAATTTCGAGTAACCTTCCAGGTGATCGACATGGACACATCCTACAATTTCCTCCTTGGCAGACCTTGGATCCATGCGGCAGGAGCCGTGCCTTCCACTCTTCACCAGATGGTGAAATTCGAGTACGAAGACCAAGAAATTGTGGTCCATGGGGAAGACGAACATGCCATTTACCGGGACCCATCCATCCCGTATCTTGAACCGAGAGAAGGGAGCAAACATACGGTCTATCAAGCTTTCGAGGTGGTACTGGCAGAGCAGCACGAAGAGGGAGTACCTTGCCCCCAGCCTTTCTTGTCTAACGCTTCGGTCATGGTGGCCAAAGAGATGATCAGGCACGGATTTAGGCCAGGGAAGGGACTTGGACGAACCCTTCAGGGAATAACAGCACCCGTTACTTTGCCAGTCATCAAGAAACCTTTTGGACTAGGTTTCAAACCTACTCCAGCAGACGAAAAATGGGCAAAGAAAAGGAGAAATGAGGGCTGGAAGTTGCCTCAACCACTGCCGGATTTACATGCGACTTTTGTCAGGCCAAGGTACGCTGAAGAAGAAGATGATGAGGTCTTCACAGCTGCGGAAATCGAGGAAATATGTGGGGCGATGAGAGAAATGCTCTACGAGGTCCACATGGTTCAACCAGGCGAAGGCACGAGCACTGCTGAGATGATGTACATGGGGCCAAACGCCAAGCTCCAAAACTGGGAGATCACGCCATTCCCAACTAGACGGAAGTCCGGGTAGACCTGTCCTGCCACCTTTCCTGTATCACAAGTTATCTCCGGGACATAACTTGAACGTTTTCTTCTTTTCAATTGTTCTTCTGAATTCCTAGTTGTAAACGTTGTTGTCTTCCAATTTTCCAAAGAAAATATACAAAAAAAAATCATCATTGCTTTCCTATTCTTTCTCTGTTCTGATTTTTATTAGTTTTCCTTTCATCTTCCTTTTCAGTCCTAATAATGCGGCTTTAAATATGACATGCTTGCGGACTTCACACCCAGATCACAATGAGCTATTTAACTGCGAATTAATGAACCCAGAACCAGAATATGATGCGGAAGAGGCTTTTAGGGAGATAAACCAAGAGTTGGAATATTTCGAGAATAAACCTAAGCCAAATCTGAATGACACTGAACCGGTAAACTTAGGAACCCCGGAAGAAGTCCGAGAGACCAAGATAAGCATTCACACGGACAAGAAAACGTGAGAGGCAATAATCCAACTTCTTCTTGAATTCAAAGACGTGTTTGCTTGGTCATATGATGACATGCCGGGACTAGGTGTTGATCTAGTGGTTCACAAATTACCGATTCATCCTGATTGTCCTCCAGTCCAACAAAAACAACGAAAGTTCAAAACTGAGGTCAGTGACAAGATAATGCGGTATTCCTGCGACTATCATTACTGATAATGCGGCAAACTTGAACAGTCACTTGATGGGAGATGTGTGCGAGCAATTCAAGATAACACACAGGAATTCCACTCCTTATCGGCCAAAAGCCAATGGTGCTGTGGAAGCTGCAAATAAAAACATCAAGAAGATTTTGAGGAAGACAATACAAAGTTCCCGACAGTGGCATGAGCAGTTACCTTTTGCATTATTGGGGTACCGCACTACGGTACGCACATCGGTGGGAGCGACTCCTTATCTTTTGGTTTATGGGACCGAGACTGTAATACCGGCAGAGGTAGAAATTCCTTCGCTTCGAATCATTGTCGAAGCAGAAATCGAGGACAGCGAGTGGGTTAAGACTCGGTTAGAGCAATTGACGTTGATTGATGAAAAGCGGATGGCTGCAGTTTGTCACGGACAGTTATACCAACGAAGGATGGCCCGTGCTTACAACAAGAAAGTCCGACCCCGGAATTTCGAAGTAGGTCAGCTGGTACTGAGGCGTATTCTGCCGCATCATGAAGAAGCAAAAGGAAAGTTTGCCCCAAATTGGAAAGGCCCATACATCGTAAGGAAAATATTGCCAAGAGGAGCATTGTATTTAGGTGATCTCGAAGGAAATGACCCCGACACAGCAGTAAATGCAGATGCGGTCAAGAGGTACTACGTCTAAATCATACTCCAATAGTCCTGACACGTTGAAAATGGCAAAGGTGTTTATTCCCACTACTCCCAAAAAAAAAACTACCCAATTCTCTCTACCGACTTTTGAGCCGCTTACAAAACAAAACAAAAAAAGAAGAAAACAAAACAAAAAAAGAAAAGGAAAAGAAAAGAAAAACAAAACAAAAATTGATTGAGGCCTGAACTACGTTTGACTTGATTCCGAAAGGATACGTAGGCAGCCTCTCCCTGAGGTTCAGTCACACCAACAATAAAATCCCATTCACCCTGAAATTGAAAACCGGGGCACGTCGAGCAGTTGAGAAGTTAGTATCACTACCTCTCTTTACCAAGCACAAGCCTTCAAATCAATTACCAAATATGGTGGGGAATCAATAAGCGTCACAAACGAAGACCATCACACTCTAAATTGAGAGAGTCTCGGCGGTGAAAACCTTCGGGCACCACGAGGCGACGGGAGAAGAGAAACCAAAATGAGAGAGCTTGTTTAGTAAAAACTCGCAAAGAGTGCTATCAAGCAATGACAGGAAGAGAAATGAGAGAGGTCAGCCAGCGAAAACTCGCAAAGGGCGCTGTTGACCGAAAAAGAATGACACCATCCCAAGAAAGTTTCGGCAGAGTGCCGCCAGTTTGGAATCACAGATCCGTTCTGGTTCAGGAAAACGCAAGCTCTTAGAAGGTCAGACGTCCAATCCAAAAAGCATGTCATGTCATTTAAAGCCAGCGTTATCTTCCTCAGATAAGTTTTTCTCATCCCGAAAAGGGTATTCCTTTTCTGATTTGTTTTCCCCTTTCTTTGTTTCTTTTCGAATCCCTTTTTGCATTTTAACCCCGAGCTCAGGACACACCGGAAAGGACAGGTGGCAGGTTTGTTTGCACGGAATCCCGTCTCATGAAGGAAAGCGCCTCATCTCGTTGATATGATTACCCAAGCACGATGAATCATGACGTTTGATGGTGTTCCGGAGTAAAGGAAAAGAGCGAAATCTTGAAATCTTCCCCAGCAAGTCCACCTTCAGACAAGTCCCCACAAAGTCTCCCTCTGTACAAAACCCCACAGAGTCTCTCTTTTTGTACAATCTCCAACAAAGTATCCCTAGTAAAAAAAAAAATCCCTGTTGGAATTTCATCAGCACATCCCCAGCGAGTTCTTTTGTAAATATTCCCCAACAAGCTTACCCCAACAAACCCTGGGAAACCCGTTTTGAAACCAAAACCCAGCGTACCCCATTGTACAAAATCCGCACAAAGAATCCACTTTGTAAATATTTCCCCCACATAGCTTCCTCTTGTACAAGTTCCCACAGAATACCTCCAATAAAATCCACGTTGAGAACCTTCAATCAAAACGGGACAAAAAGAAAAAAAGGGCCTTACGAGGCAAATCATCACAGAATCCGGAAATACAAGCCTGAGCAGTCTAAAGGTTTCGCCATTCAATTCGAATCAATGGCGGGACTTTGCAAAGTCTCAACTCAAACTAAGCATCCATATCCTCTTTCATCAATTTTATGAACTTCCTGGTGAATAATTACTGAAATTTTCCTAGTGAAACTGGGGCAGAAAATTTCGTTCGTTTGTTTGTTTTTTCCCGCAGGTCTAACCTCGAGCTACACGGATTGAAATGACCCACGAGATGAGTCTCAACTCAAAATCAAAAAAAAAAAAAAGACATCCAGAGATATCAGAGTGAATGGAGAGCAGATCGACTCCAACGTTTGACTAAGATCCTAAACCCTGCTAATCGTGTCTCACTCAGTATCCCAGAGGTCGAACGAGTCGCCGCAACTCGCAAGCATCAAGATTCAGATCGGAGTCTACAAGCAGGAGCAGCTAAGACCCAAGATCAAGTCGTAAAAGAATCATAGATAGGAATCTTGTAACTAGCAGTTGACATGCATATAAGTAGTTAGTTCAGTTTCCAATTTTCATTTGGTTGTAATAAGGCGGTCAGTGATGTAGCAGTGACAACAGTAACAGCAGTAGCAGCAAGCATTGCCATCCCATGGTAGTCCCAGCTACCAAAACTTCCCGAACTACATTGACCTGATTCCTGTTTAGCCCAGGATATGTAGGAAATCTTTGAAGCAAGATTCGGTCAGATCTTTCAAAAATGCTTCGTACGGAGTGGTCCATAGGCAAAAATCGCTCATACACGCTCACTTTATCTTTGCACGAAAACTCTTCGTGTTTCTGAATAAAGAGGGGCAGCTGTGAGCACATGATTTTTGTTTTACGCGACAATCACTCCAAAAGAAACAAAATAATAGCAATTGGTTTTTACTATACATTTGCTGGATTTTTACGTGGCATTTTTGCTAGTTATTTGTTGATTTTGCCCATGGTTGTTTTATTCAAAAAAAAATATAAAAAAATATATGTCTATATGTCGTGGGAACCGCAATCTGTTTATTAAAAGAAAAATAAAATATGTGCGTCCTTCATTGTATTTTGTCATTAAGTGTTTAGTATAATTAAAGGTTAATTGTGTGATAATTGTTGTCCAATGTTTACATGGTATTATTTGGCAAATTATTTTAAGGAATTAAAAAAAAAGAAGGAGTTTCGGACTTGGGCCAGTCCGGTTTTTAAAACAAAACAAGCCCAAACAAACTCAGCCCAAACCCCATGTAAACCCGGTCCAGACCAGCTGGCCTCAGGGGGCCTTCCAAACGACACCGTTTTACTGCAGTCTGATCTGGGCCGTTGATCTCAAATTGATCAACGGCCAAGATCACATTCCCCGTAACCCACCAACAAACCCGACCCGTCTCACCCGGACCGACCCCAAACCTTTATCCTTGAAACGACGCCGTCCCTGGTTAGCCAAAGGATCCTGGCCCTTCATCTCATCTCATCCAACGGCCAGGATCCATTTGCTCACTAACTATATAAACTCCTAACACTACCCTGCCCCCCTATCCAAACCCCAGCCTTCGTCGTCCTCACCACAACCCCCAAACCCTAGAGCCGCCCTAGTATCCCCCACCATGAAAACCGGAGGCATGAACGCCGGTGACCTTCCCCTTAACACCATAGAACCCCCTTGACGTCCTGAACCCAAATCTACCAACCACATACCTCGAATCCTATCCCGCCTTCTCGAATCTTCATTTGAAGATTCGAGTCGGAACCTAATCTACACCGATCTGCCTTGAAATCATACCAGACACTCCCCAGGCCCCCCTCGTGACCAAACCATACTTGGTTTGGTCCGAATCTAACCAGGGAAACACGAATCCCAAATCTAAGTTTTTGAACTCTAGTTTTCCCTGTGCATGTTCCGTGCTTTGTTCAAACTGAAGAGATTAAGGCCCAATGGACCTTAATCGAGGTGTTTCTCATCCGAGAAACACTTCATTTAAAAGTCCATTCAACCTTAAAGAAGGTCCGTCCAAACGCCAGTGGATTTTTCCTGATTTGTTTTAAGGTGATTTAATTTTCTTTTCTTTATTTCAGTTCGTATGTTTGTGTGTTGTTAAAGGCCTGTCCGCATGGCCAGACTTTTTGTTTTGTGTTTTTGAACTGCTATTGTCCACCTTGGCCGGACCTCTGTATTCAGTCAGTTTCTTTCTTCATAATGCGTGTGTATAAATGTATGTTCAATTGAATCCGTAACTGGTCATTCATTTAGTTCTTAGGGCCTTTCTGTTTGACATTGCAAAATGAACCCCTTATATGATACTGTTAAATGTCTGATTTTTGGCTACGATTGTATGTGTTAATGCTAATATAGTCGAGTCGACATGTGTCGTCAATTAGTTTCAACTGTCCAAACAATAACAAATCGAGTTGCTTCTGTTGAGCATTTGCCTGAATCAATTAAGAACCAAGTCCTGTTAATTATAGTCGTTAATATGATTTCAGAAACCTAAGGCTTGGTCTGTAACTAAAATCTGAATTGATGGCATGTGCACTTGTGCACAGCATGTGCATTGTGCACAGCCTGGTCCCTGTACAAAGGGCTTTTGATTTAGAAATGGTTTGACAGCATATGCTGTCAGATATATTCTACTGCCCATGCTTGCTTTTAGTTAATAAAATAGGAAAGGAAAGCCTGCCAGGGAATATTGATGGGGTTAATACTTAATTAGCTAAGTGGAACTGAAAAGGGGCAGCACATGGGAGGGGTATTTGATTAATCCAACAGGCTGATAAAGGGCTGAGGTTTAGGCTTATAAAAGAGGGACAGAATTAGGAGACAGAAGAGAGAAAAACATCTGATAGACTGGGGGAGAGAAGAGAAGAGAGGGAAAGAAAATACACACTCTAGACCTTAAGAGCTGATAGAAAAGAAACACACACACACTGTGAAGATAGAAAGAAAAGAGAGAGTTGACAGGAATAGAAAGAGAGCAAGAAAGAGAGAAAACAGATTAAGAAATCAGAAACTTGGTCTTGTTTGTCTGAAGTTCATTTATTGTCAATACGTTAGGCAGTGTTCTTTCTTCTAAATTTCAATCGAGATTATTGTTAGTGTTCTGCTGCATTTGGTATATTCCGGAATTGGACTGTCTGGAGTATCACACTGTGTGCTGTTTCATCGGGTTGTTTCTCCTTCAACTCTAGTTCCATCTCGCAACAGAATCCTTTCTGTTGTGCTGTTCTGATTGCTGTTGCTCTCTTGCTCACTATTGCTGCTGCATTTTTGTCCTGCTGCTACTGTTAATCCTGCCTTTTGCTGCTGCTGATTCTCATCTTCTCCTTCTTCTCCTTTGCACTTTCAGCATTTTCAGCATTTTCAGGTACACATTTCAAGTCTCATATTGATGTAATTGAAACAGTTTGAAAGCATGAAATGAAAAAGGTTGAAGAAGTTCAAGCATTTGCTGTAATATTCATAGTACATTAACAGGCCTTGTGGAAATTGATTTAGCTTATGTTTCAATAGTTCAAAAGAGTATACTGATAGCCGACTGAGTTTCACCCCTTTGTATTTGAGCTCGACAATTGTCTGTTAGTATAAGTATGCATATTTCGACTTTACACAATACTGTATTCTGTTTCATTTAGTTTTTTTTTTAGTAAGACTAGTCCATATAAGTTTGGTTAAGTTCAATACAAGAAATGCTCAGACTAAACGTTGTATTTTGCTAACTCGTATATGATTCCTTGTCAAATTAAAGCATTTTTACTTCGCCAGTTATCCTTTAACCTAGTTCAAATAAGTTCAGTTAAGTTCAAATTAAGAAATGTTCGGATTAAGTATTGCATTTCATCTATCTCATATGTAATCTTCTATTCGACCAAATCATTTTCGTAAAAGGCATGACGTCTTTTTTACTTTAAAAGTAATCAATCAAAATTGACAGGAGTTTGGTTTAAGCTGAAGTATATACTTCAATTAGCACACACACTTTCCTTTCTTCTATCTCTGGAAATAAAAATAATAGAAATGTAGTCACTGTAGGATACCCTTCTAAAAATAATAAGACGAGCCTCGCCAAATAAAAAAAAACAATTGCGGGGCCCTCAACAACTAATGATAATTATTTAGAATTCAAGATAGGCCATTTAATAAATTTCATGGCCTTCTACAAAGATAATAACGCGTTAGACTCTGTTGGCGCGGCTTAATTAAATCACATTCTTAAATTCGGGTGCACATTGATGTGACCCAAATCCAAATCTCAACGAAGTCCAAATGTGTCGACAATCATGGGTGCATTGATTGTGACGTGGTTCGAGATGCATTTTCACGACGTTGCAATTCTGTAAAATAAATGATAATAATAAAAGCGGTTAAAACTTAATAAAAGCACATAAGTCACAACATGTATTTAAATCAGATATTTAGCCATTATAACAATTTAAGCGACCGTGCTAGAACCACGGGATTCGAGGGTGCCTAACACCTTCCCTCGGGTCAACAGAATTCCTTACTTAGAATTTCTGGTTCGCAGACTTCATTTGGAAAAGTCGAAAATTTCCTCGATTTGGGATTCAAGATAAACCGGTGACTTGGGGCACCAAAAGCCAAACCTTTCCCAAGTGGCGACTCTGAATTAAATAAATAATCCCATTTCGAACATTGTCACTTAAATTGGAAAAACTCCCTCGCGCATTTAACCCTTCGGGGCGGGCGCGCAAAAAGGAGGTGTGACAGCTCTGGCGACTCTGCTGGGGAATTAACCCAGAACCACTGGTTCAGGGTTCAAGAATTCGAGCTTAGAATAATTGTTATATTTTGCTTTATTATCTGATCTTTATTACATGTTTTTGCGTAACGTGCTAAATGTTGTCTTTTACCGCTTTGATATTATCTGAACTGTATATAAACTGTGCCGAAACCCCTCTCTCCTTACCTCCGGGGAAAAGCTCGCTGGTCGAGACTCCCTATTCTGTTAGTGTCAATACCGGAAATAAGAAAGAGGTCGGACAAGTTACAAAGCCGGACGATCTCGCGGGTCCCCGGTACGTAGCCCCCTCCTCGACTCGAGTGGTCCGCTCGGGTACACAGTCTAGAACAAATACCAAGGTTTAAACCTAGTATAACGAAACTTCATGCCGGATCCCTATTAGGAACGTTTATTTGCATCATGTTGCATTTGACTTAGGGGGCTCAACACAGGGGTTGGGTCCGTCTAGGACAGGCAACCTGAATTGAAAAGACCACCCTGCTGCATCCTATTTGTTTTGCGCATTTATTTGTTTCGGTTCCGCATGCTGACCGGTTTCTAAAAAAAAAAAAGAGGAAATAGCAGCGTGGGGAGATAATTACTTATTTTGGAAAATAAAACCAATGTTCAAGTATTGTCAAAACCTCACCGGAATTTTTCTAAAGAAAAGAAAAAAAAAGAATAAAAACAAAATTTGTCTTCTTAGTTTGAATTATTAAAAAAGGGTATATATAAAAAAAAAAAATTCTTTCACTTTCAAAATCAAAAAAAAAAAAGAAAAGGTATTTATTTTAAAAGTAAAAAAAAAATGGAAAACTCATAATTCAAAAAAAATGTGTTGTTTCTTTTATAGTACCCTTTTATAAATTCAGACTGATAGTCCAAATATTGCAAAAAATATATTTTTTCTTTAGTCTTTATCTTTCTTCAAAAATAATAAAAATACTTATTTTTGATTTTTAGGTTTATTTTCTCTATTCACGGTATGCACGAACTACGCCGGTCGGTTCTCACCGGATGTGAGATACGTAGGCAACCCTCGTCGGGTTCAACCCCCATTTTGCTAAAATAGCCAAAATAAAAAAAAATATGAGTTTCAAATTTTTTAAGAGTCATAAATAAGTCGTGTGACGTTGTTTTGTCAAAAATAGCCGAATGTTCCCGAAAGGGACGCCGAAAGGCTGACTTTGCATAAATAGCCACATTTGGGTCTTGTTTAGCATTTTTATCCGATAGACCCACACAGCCTTAAAATCTTCGTCCCCGGAGTGTTTAAAGGCCGTGTTCAAACTTGATCCCCTCTGTTTTAAAAAATATATATATTTTTGAGTCAGTCATTTTGTTAAAATCACCTTAATAAATGTGCAGGATGAGCACGATGCAAAATGAAAATTTTTCAATAATGACCAAAATCCCTGTCAAGTTACGGCTATGGTGGAATGATCTAGGTGTTGAAGGACAAAATGAGGTTAAGAAATATCTGAAAGGTCTTGTGGGTCTGTTGGAAATCCAGCCTCGGGGAGATATCATAATAGCTTTGGTTACCTATTGGGACCCGGCGCACAATGTTTTTCATTTCTCTGATTTTGAACTCGCCCCGACTTTGGAAGAAATGGCCGGATACATCGGGAATACTGAGTTTCCCTTGAGGGAAAAATACTTGGTCGCCCCAAGAGTCGTCACGGCACATCGATTCCTAGATTCATTGAAGATACCCAGAACAGTCCACAACCCGGATCTGGCAGCCGGATTCTGTACCCCATGCTTCATATATGATAGGTACGGTCATGAGGGGGGATTCAATAATCCAATCAACAAACTGTGCAGCAAAGGAGTTCGTCAGAAGTGGGACGAGCACAGACGGGTAGCGTTCATGATAATGTTCCTGGGTCTTCTGGTATTTCCACGGAAAGATGGAAACGTTGATTTGAAGATATCTGGGGTTGTCAGCACTTTACTCACGCAAAGTGACAGTACTCTCGCGCCTATGGTGGTATCCGACATCTTTCGAGCTCTCACAGCTTGTAAAGCTGCGGGAAATTTCTTCGAAGGTTGTAACTTGCTCCTACAGATATGGATGACCGAGCACCTTTGCCATCATTCCGAGATTTTGAGCCATGGTTCCCCGGAAAAGACTCGCATAGAAGAATCTTACAAGAGAACCAAAGAGATCAGTTTGCCCAAAGGAGTCCTGGCATGGACCTCGTTCTTGCAAGCTCTTACTGCCAGCCAAATACAATGGACGTTGGGATGGTTGCCTGTTGATGAGATCTTATATATGTCGGCAGCTAAAACTCATTTCTTGCTGATGGGGCTTAAGAGCATTCAACCTTACGCACCCGGCCGAGTTTTGAGACAGTTCGGAAGATGCCAGACAGTACCTCATGAGGAAGACCTAAGCACTCAAGCAGTTGAGATAAGTCCTAACGGACAGTTCCCAGAAGCAAAGATTCGCCAAATCTGGAATGAGGGTCAATATTTGAAATCAGATACTTGCGTGCGGGATCGAGCCAAGGGAGAAACGGCGCCAGGTTACCTTGCATGGTATAGAAGGGAACTCGAGCATGAAAGGCCAGCTAAGAGACCCCACATCCAGGATTTCACCGAGTCATCGCAAAGGCATTGGGATTGGTTAGCAAAGGAAAGAGGTTATTGTGCCGAAATCAGCAGATTAAAGCAACAAGTAGAAGGCATGAAATACGAGCACAGCGTGCAAATTGCTACCGATCTGGGAGAGCGGAACAGGTTAACTCAAGAAAATGAAATGCTCAGAGCCCAGATCAAACAGATAAGGTTGGATGCAGATAAACAACCAAGGCGTCGATCGGACGAGCAGCTGATAAAAGGGCTAAAAGGTGAAATCAGGGAATGGCGAGATGGCTTGGAGGAATCTGAAAACATCATAGTAGAGTTCAAGGCACAGTGGGAAACAAGAGTAGATAAGCATCGCCGATGTTTGAACCAATTGAAACGTGACCACGAGAAGGTTGTTTCCAAAATAAAGAGGGAGATGGCTACACTTGAGTTTAAAGCAGTCAAACAGGCCAGGGATTTCCAAATGGAGAGTAGATACTATTACGACTTGTTGGCCCAAATGAAGGAAGAAGTGCGACAGTTGAGGGATCAGCACATACAGGACTCACAGGTATTCAAGACGTGCAGTGATCAGATAAGGCACCTACTCATAGAGAAGAAGCAAACCAGAGATAGGATCAAGGCCATTGCCCATGCCATCACCAGACGATGTCTACGATGTGAGAACATGTCCAGCGCTACCGTCCTCTCGGCAGTAATGGGTTATGTCAAGCAGACTATGCACGAGCTGGAGCAACTTGATAGGGATCTCACGCCTAGGACCGCGGCGAGGCCGAACGATGCCCCGCGGAAACCAATTTTTAAAACCATAATGCATTCATAGGTCAAATCTGTATCTTCTGCCTGTTTTTCCATCTGGGTGATTTTCAGTCTATTTTGAGTCTAGGTTTATTTTCAAAGTTTGCTCTTTCTTTTGCAAAATGTAGCTTGTAATAGAACGTTTCAACAATAAAGAGATTGTTTCTTTTACGCCCATTTGTGTTTTTCGAACTACGTAATGATCTGATTCACGTAGGCATCGTGATACGTAGGCAATCCTCATCGGATCCGGTCGCATTTCTTTTACTACGAAAATAAATAAAAAATAAAAAATAAAAGGAAAACAAAAGAGAAAAGAAAAGAAAAGAAAAAAAGGGGGAAAAACTAATAAGAGAAAAAATGCCGGAATGACGCATGCTCTCGTAGCAAACATATAGTAATCCACTTAACTGTATAGGTGCATCATGCCCAACGTGAGATTAACTATCTATTATTTGCTGCAGAATTAACCGTGCGTTTGTCATTGAGCATTTTCCCAGGGTTTTTGAAAAGACGGTTGGTTTGGTGAAAGTCTGGCCTCGCACTCATACTTCACGAGGTCAAGGAGAGGTGTTCAACTACCTGTTGTTAGGACCAGAAGCAGTACTCACACTTACTTCACCAGGTCAAAAGGAAGTGTGGAAATGTCTTCGGAAATTCCATTGCAAACAGTCCCCGTCTCTGAGGAGAGCTCAATCTCAGTCGTCCTCACACCTGAGTCCGCAACTGCGGAGGAAAATAGGATCCTACGGCTCCACATGTTAGAAATGCTGGATGACTGGAACAATGGGAAAGAGCCGCCAAGTGTCGTCCCCGGATTCCCTGAACTATTCTCCAGGTCAAGTGGGACTTCTAATATTCCCATAAATTACCCTACTACCCCATTTGGGTACCCAGCCACCTCCGCCTTCTCTGCAGGATCACCTTCTGAGCCTCATCCCCGAATGTCGGCCAATGATGCAAGCATGAACATCTTTACTGCATCGCCTTGCCCAGCTACGGCACAGCCTGCCACGTACAAGCCAAGCCTTGACTCATCCTCTTTTACATTCCAAGCACTGTCGTTCTCAATGGAACCAACTAGGTTCGCTACCAGTACTAATCCTTTACCGCCTCAGTGCGAGCTTGTACCAGGGCAGGATCAGAACCCCAGAATTGTAGAACAAAATGAGATGGCCAAAAGGATGAGAAGCCTTGAGCAAAGTCTGAAGAATATGCAAGGATTGAGCGGGCAAAAGAGCGTCTCTTACGCCGACCTATGCATGTTTCCTCACGTACACCTGCCAACGGGTTTCAAGACCCCCAAGTTTGAGAAGTACGATGGGCACGGTGACCCCATTGCACATCTTAAGAAATACTGCAACCAATTGCGGGGAGCCGGCGGAAAAAAAGAACTGCTAATGGCATACTTTGGTGAAAATTTAGTAGGGATAGCTTCGGAATGGTATATGGATCAGGAAATGTCCCGATGGCATATATGGGATGATCTCGCCAGAGATTTTGTAAAACAATTCCAGTATAACATCGACATTGCGTCAGACCGAAACTCTCTTTCAAATTTGAAGAAGAAGCATTCGGAAAGCTTTAGAGAGTATGCTATTAAGTGGCGTGAACAGGCGTCGAGAGTGAAGCCTCCCATGGATGAAGTGTAAATGGTCACTACCTTTCTCCAGGCTCAAGAGTCTGACTATTTCCAGAACATGATGTCGGCCATGGGTAAGCCATTCGCGGAAGCGATCAAGATTGGAGAGATGGTGGAAAATAGTTTGAAAACGGGAAGGATTTTGAGTCAAGCAGCCATAAGGGCAACCTCCCAGGCCGTCCAAAGCGGGTCTGGTGGAACAACAAGGGGGAAGAAGAAAGAAGAAACGACTATGGCAGCCTCTGAAGCAAGGGAGTATCGTCATCCCAGGCCCCATTTTCCGGAAAGAGCCCCATAACACTATTACCCCCATTCAAATTCGGCATATGCTCATCAACCTTATATGGTCATGAATGCCCAACCTTATAACCATCCACCACAACAAGCCAACCGAGGCCCAGCTCCACCTCCCAGAAATCAGCCTCCTTACCGCAACCACTATAACCCACAACCCCCGCAGAATAACTATCGCCCCCAGGAGCCACCTCGACGGCGGACTTTCACGCCCATCGGTGAACAATACTCTACATTGTTCCCTAAGCTAGTCCAGTTGGGTTTCTTGCAACCAATTCCCCAAACGAGGCAAAACCCGACATCTCCTTCTTACAAAGCCGGAGTCAGATGCGCCTATCATTCAGGGGCCGAGGGGCATGATACAAACGACTGCTGGTCATTGAAAAGAGTGGTCGAAAATTTGATAGAGCAGGGGAAAATAGTGCTAAGGGACGAAGAGATCCCGAATGTGACTAACAATCCATTGCCCGCTCACAATAATGGGCCGCTGATCGGCATGATTTGTGAAGACAAAGAGTTCGACCCTGCTTTGAAAGCCATAATTGCCATTGTCGACACAGGGAAGAGGCCTGAAATAGACCAGAAATCAGAAAAGGGGGAGGAGGCCAAGGTTGCAGAGAGCAGGCCTGAAAAGAAGGTGGAGAAGAAAGCGGTACCAGCAAAGGGTGGAATTCTTTACATACCGCGAGGTCAAGCCAAGAAGACGCAGAACTTCGGGATCAAAAAGACAAAACCTATGTACGTGCCAAAAGGGGCCTATGTGGTCCGGGGGACGATTCAACCACCTCGGCTGAATGAGCCAGTGGTTATCGGACGCGTGCCACAAAAGCCAATGACCAACCCGTCCACAGTGCCGTGGAATTATCAAAAGACTTTGGTAATGTACAAAGGTAAGGAGGTCATGGAAGAACTTCCAGAAAATACTTTCGTTAGAGGGTACTCAAATACCCAAGAACTGAACAACGCCACGCAAAGGCGCTTCCCTCCAAAGAAGCCCGTGAGTGTTGAAGAAGCGGAAGTGTTCTTCCAACAAATGAAGATGCCGGATTACGAAGTGATAGATCAGCTGCGCAAGCACCCTGAGCAAGTATCCATGCTGTCGTTATTAATGAGGTCAACCGAGCATCAAAAGATCCTGCTGAAAACCCTGAATGAAGCATATGTACCGGTCGAAACCTCGGTGGAGCAACTAGAGCGGATGACAGAAAGATTCTTCGCCGTCAACCAAATCTCTTTCAACAAGAACGATTTACCCCCGGAAGGAGCAGCACACAACAAGGCCTTGCACTTAACAGTGAAATGCGAGGACTACTATGTCAAGCGGGTAATGCTGGATGGGGGATCAGGTGTTGACATTTGCCCGCTCTCCACGCTACAAAGAATGGAAATTGGGGCAGGAAGAATCCGACCCAACAACGTCTGCGTGAGAGCTTTCGACGGCGTCAAGAGAGATACCATGGGAGAAATAGACCTGTTGTTGGTCATAGGACCAGTCGAATTTCGAGTAACCTTCCAGGTGATCGACATGGACACATCCTACAATTTCCTCCTTGGCAGACCTTGGATCCATGCGGCAGGAGCCGTGCCTTCCACTCTTCACCAGATGGTGAAATTCGAGTACGAAGACCAAGAAATCGTGGTCCATGGGGAAGACAAACATGCCATTTACCGGGACCCATCCATCCCGTATCTTGAACCGAGAGAAGGGAGCGAACATACGGTCTATCAAGCTTTCGAGGTGGTACTGGCAGAGCAGCACGAAGAGGGAGTACCTTGCCCCCAGCCTTTCTTGTCTAACGCTTCGGTCATGGTGGCCAAAGAGATGATCAGGCACGGATTTAGGCCAGGGAAGGGACTTGGACGAACCCTTCAGGGAATAACAGCACCCGTTACTTTGCCAGTCATCAAGAAACCTTTTGGACTAGGTTTCAAACCTACTCCAGCAGACGAAAAATGGGCAAAGAAAAGGAGAAATGAGGGCTGGAAGTTGCCTCAACCACTGCCGGATTTACATGCGACTTTTGTCAGGCCAAGGTACGCTGAAGAAGAAGATGATGAGGTCTTCACAGCTGCGGAAATCGAGGAAATATGTGGGGCGATGAGAGAAATGCTCTACGAGGTCCACATGGTTCAACCAGGCGAAGGCACGAGCACTTCTGAGATGATGTACATGGGGCCAAACGCCAAGCTCCAAAACTGGGAGATCACGCCATTCCCAACTAGACGGAAGTCCGGGTAGACCTGTCCTGCCACCTTTCCTGTATCACAAGTTATCTCCGGGACATAATTTGAACGTTTTCTTCTTTTCAATTGTTGTTCTGAATTTCTAGTTGTAAACGTTGTTGTCTTCCAATTTTCCAAAGAAAATATACAAAAAAAATCATCATTGCTTTCCTATTCTTTCTCTGTTCTGATTTTTATTAGTTTTCCTTTCATCTTCCTTTTCAGTCCTAATAATGCGGCTTTAAATATGACATGCTTGCGGACTTCACGCCCAGATTACAATGAGCTATTTAACTGCGAATTAATGAACCCAGAACCAGAATATGATGCAGAAGAGGCTTTTAGGGAGATAAACCGAGAGTTGGAATATTTCGAGAATAAACCTAAGCCAAATCTGAATGACACTGAACCGGTAAACTTAGGAACCCCGGAAGAAGTCCGAGAGACCAAGATAAGCATTCACACGGACAAGAAAACGCGAGAGGCAATAATCCAACTTCTTCTTGAATTCAAAGACGTGTTTGCTTGGTCATATGATGACATGCCGGGACTAGGTGTTGATCTAGTGGTTGACAAATTACCGATTCATCCTGATTGTCCTCCAGTCCAACAAAAACAACGAAAGTTCAAAACTGAGGTCAGTGACAAGATTAAGGAGGAGATCACCAAGCAACTGAAAACAGGAGTGATCCGGGTAGTCCAATATACAACATGGTTGGCAAATGTGGTTCCAGTACCAAAAAAGGACGGGAAAACTCGGGTATGTTTAGATTACCGAGATCTAAACAGAGCAAGTCCCAAAGATAACTTCCCGCTGCCCAACATCCACATCCTCGTTGACAATTGTGCCAAACACGAGATACAGTCTTTCGTAGATTGTTATGCTGGGTATCATCAGGTACTGATGGATGAAGAAGACGCCGAGAAAACTGCTTTCACCACGCCTTGGGGCACCTATTGTTACCGGGTCATGCCATTTGGTCTGAAGAATGCTGGGGCTACTTACATGAGGGCCATGACTGCCATTTTCCATGACATGATGCACCAGGAAATAGAGGTGTACGTGGACGATGTGATAGTCAAATCCAGGACGCAGGATAATCACATCCAAGACTTGAGGAAATTCTTCGAGAGGCTAAGGAAGTATGACTTGAAGCTAAATCCAGCCAAATGCGCTTTCGGAGTTCCGTCGGGCAAACTTTTGGGTTTCATCGTAAGCAGGAGAGGTATCGAGATAGATCCAACTAAGATAAAATCCATCAGAGATTTGCCTCCTCCAAGAACAAAGAAAGACGTGATGAGTTTGTTGGGCAGGTTGAACTACATCAGTCGGTTTATTGCCCAGCTGACAAGCACATGTGAACCCATATTCAAGCTGTTAAGGAAAGATGCGGCGATTAAGTGGACAACAGAGTGTCAAGAAGCCTTTGATAAAGTCAAAGAATACCTTTCGAATCCCCCAGTCTTGGTCCCTCCAGAACCAGGGAGGCCACTTTTCTTGTATCTGACAGTCTTGGAGAACTCTTTCGGTTGCGTCCTCGGACAACACGACGTAACCGGAAAGAAGGAGCAAGCAATCTACTACTTAAGCAAGAAATTCACCGGTTACGAGGCCAAATACACTCTGCTGGAAAGGACATGCTGCGCTCTCACATGGGTTGCACAATAGCTGAGACATTATCTCCAAGCCCACACTACATTCCTCATAAGCAGGTTGGATCCTTTGAAGTATATATTTCAGAAGCCAATGCCTACTGGGAGACTGGCTAAATGGCAAATCTTGCTTACGGAATTCGACATAGTTTATGTCACTCGCACGGCAATGAAAGCCCAGGCGTTAGCAGATCATTTGGCCGAAAATCCGGTCGATGAGGAATACCAGCCATTGGATACCTACTTCCCAGATGAAGAAGTAAACACCGCAGAAGTGATCTCGGAGGAAGCTCATGTTTGGAAGATGTTCTTTGACGGAGTCGTGAACGCCAAGGGTGTAGGGATTGGGGCAATTTTGATCTCGCCTTCCGGTCAGCATTATCCCGCCACAGCTAGACTGCGTTTCTTTTGCACAAACAATACAGCTGAGTATGAAGCCTGCATTATGGGCATGCATATGGCAATCGATCAGGATGTCGAAGACTTACTGATTATGGGAGATTCTGACCTGATCATCCGACAAGTTCAAGGTGAATGGGAAACTCGGGATGTCAAACTTATTCCATACCGACAACATGTGGAGGACCTCAGCAAGCGCTTTACCTCAATAGAGTTCAGATATATTCCGAGGTGTCACAATGAACTGGCAGATGCACTTGCTACTCTGGCTTCTATGCTACCCTACCCGGGCAACGCCCACGTCGATCCTTTGGAAATCCAAATCAAGGAAAGACACGGTTACTGCAGTGTAATCGAGGCGGGATCAAATACGCAGCCTTGGTACCATGACATCAAGAGGTTCCTGAAGACGCAAGAATACCCAGAGAATGCTACTGGAGATCAGAAGAGGACCATTAGGCGACATGCAAGTGGTTTCTTTCTAAGCGGTGAATTGTTATATAAGAGGACCCCGGACCTCAATCTCCTAAGATGTGTCGATATCGAGGAATCGAGAAAGATCATGCACGAAGTACACGTAGGTGTGTGCGGACCTCACATGAACGGGTATGTCTTAGCGAAGAAAATCCTCCGAGCAGGTTATTACTGGATGACCATGGAAAAGGATTGCTTTAGTTTCGTTCGGAAGTGTCATCAGTGTCAGGTGCACGGTGATTTGATTCATGCACCTCCCACGGAACTGCATCCCATGTCCGCACCATGGCCATTTGTCGCCTGGGGCATGGACGTCATTGGACCAATTGAACCAAAGGCCTCAAACGGACACAGGTTTATACTAGTTGCCATAGACTACTTTACGAAATGGGTAGAGGCTGTCACTCTCAAGTCGGTCACCAAGAAAGCTGTAGTGGATTTCGTACACTCAAATCTTATCTTGTCGCTTCGGTATTCCTGCGACTATCATTACAGATAATGCGGCAAACTTGAACAGTCACTTGATGGGAGATGTGTGCGAGCAATTCAAGATAACACACAGGAATTCCACTCCTTATCGGCCAAAAGCCAATGGTGCTGTGGAAGCTGCAAATAAAAACATCAAGAAGATTTTGAGGAAGACAATACAAAGTTCCCGACAGTGGCATGAGCAGTTACCTTTTGCATTATTGGGGTACCGCACTACGGTACGCACATCGGTGGGAGCGACTCCTTATCTTTTGGTTTATGGGACCGAGGCTGTAATACCGGCAGAGGTAGAAATTCCTTCGCTTCGAATCATTGTCGAAGCAGAAATCGAGGACAGCGAGTGGGTTAAGACTCGGTTAGAGCAATTGACATTGATTGATGAAAAGCGGATGGCTGCAGTTTGTCACGGACAGTTATACCAACGAAGGATGGCCCGTGCTTACAACAAGAAAGTCCGACCCCGGAATTTCGAAGTAGGTCAGCTGGTACTGAGGCGTATTCTGCCGCATCATGAAGAAGCAAAAGGAAAGTTTGCCCCAAATTGGAAAGGCCCATACATCGTAAGGAAAATATTGCCAAGAGGAGCATTGTATTTAGGTGATCTCGAAGGAAATGACCCCGACACAGCAGTAAATGCAGATGCGGTCAAGAGGTACTACGTCTAAATCATACTCCAATAGTCCTGACACGTTGAAAATGGCGAAGGTGTTTATTCCCCACTACTCCCAAAAAAAACTACCCAATTCTCTCTACCAACTTTTGAGCCGCTTACAAAACAAAACAAAAAAAGAAGAAAACAAAACAAAAAAAGAAAAGGAAAAGAAAAGAAAAACAAAACAAAAATTGATTGAGGCCTGAACTACGTTTGACTTGATTCCGAAAGGATACGTAGGCAGCCTCTCCCTGAGGTTCAGTCACACCAACAATAAAATCCCATCCACCCTGAAATTGAAAACCGGGGCACGTCGAGCAGTTGAGAAGTTAGTATCACTACCTCTCTTTACCAAGCACAAGCCTTCAAATCAATTACCAAATATGGTGGGGAATCAATAAGCGTCACAAACGAAAACCATCACACTCTAAATTGAGAGAGATAAAATGAGAGAGTCTCGGCGGTGAAAACCTTCGGGCACCACGAGGCGACGGGAGAAGAGAAACCAAAATGAGAGAGCTTGTTTAGTAAAAACTCGCAAAGAGTGCTATCAAGCGATGACAGGAAGAGAAATGAGAGAGGTCAGCCAGCGAAAACTCGCAAAGGGCGCTGTTGACCGAAAAAGAATGACGTCATCCCAAGAAAGTTTCGGCAGAGTGCCGCCAGTTTGGAATCACAGATCCGTTCTGGTTCAGGAAAATGCAAGCTCTTAGAAGGTCAGACGTCCAGTCCAAAAAGCATGTCATGTCATTTAAAGCCAGCGTTATCTTCCTCAGATAAGTTTTTCTCATCCCGAAAAGGGTATTCCTTTTCTGATTTGTTTTCCCCTTTCTTTGTTTCTTTTCGAATCCCTTTTTGCATTTTAACCCCGAGCTCAGGACACACCGGAAAGGACAGGTGGCAGGTTTGTTTGCACGGAATCCCGTCTCATGAAGGAAAGCGCCTCATCTCGTTGATATGATTACCCAAGCACGATGAATCATGACGTTTGATGGTGTTCCGGAGTAAAGGAAAAGAGCGAAATCTTGAAATCTTCCCCAGCAAGTCCACCTTCGGACAAGTCCCCACAGAGTCTCCCTCTGTAAAAAACCCCACAGAGTCTCTCTTTTTGTACAATCTCCAACAAAGTATCCCTAGTAAAAAAAATCCCTGTTGGAATTTCATCAGCACATCCCCAGCGAGTTCTTTTGTAAATATTCCCCAACAAGCTTACCCCAACAAACCCTGGGAAACCCGTTTTGAAACCAAAACCCAGCGTACCCCATTGTACAGAATCCGCACAAAGAATCCACTTTGTAAATATTTTCCCCACATAGCTTCCTCTTGTACAAGTTCCCACAGAATACCTCCAATAAAATCCCCGTTGAGAACCTTCAATCAAAGCGGGACAAAAAGAAAAAAAGGGCCTTACGAGGCAAATCATCACAGAATCCGGAAATACAAGCCTGAGCAGTCTAAAGGTTTCGCCATTCAATTCAAATCAATGGCGGGACTTTGCAACAGAAGTAAAAACGCAACGAAGCAATTGGGAATGATCAAGGTCACCAAACCGACCGTCATTTTCAAACTAACAATTGTTCTTTGTCTGAGAAATTGAAACAGGTGTTAATCCAAGACAACCGTGCAAGAAGCAGGTGTCGCCCAAAGAAGAAGGTACACGGGTACAAGAAACATTTTGGCAATAAGGAATTCACTCAAAAGGTAAGTTCCCGCAAAACTCCCTTATATCTTCTATTAAAACAAGAAAACTCAAAAAATAGATCGTGTAGTATTCTCGAGCTTTATCCCCAGCCAATCAGCATTAGGGTTTTAAACCCTAAACTGAATTTCCCTTTTTAGTCAGCATTAGGGTTTTAAACCCTAAACTGAACTTTTTCCTTTCAGCCAGCATTAGAGTTTTAAACTCTAAACTGAGCTTTTTTCATGCAATCAGCATTAGGGTTTTAAAACCCTAAACTGAATTTTCCTTTCAGCCAGCATTAGAGTTTTAAACTCTAAACTGAGCTTTTTCATGCAATCGGCATTAGGGTTTTAAACCCTAAACTGAATTTTCCTTTCAGCCAGCATTAGAGTTTTAAACTCTAAACTGAGCTTTTTCATGCAATCAGCATTAGGGTTTTAAACCCTAAACTGAATTTTCCTTTCAGCCAGCATTAGAGTTTTAAACTCTAAACTGAGCTTTTTCATGCAATCAGCATTAGGGTTTTAAACCCTAAACTGAATTTTCCTTTCAGCCAGCATTAGAGTTTTAAACTCTAAACTGAGCTTTTTCATGCAATCAGCATTAGGGTTTTAAACCCTAAACTGAATTTTCCTTTCAGCCAGCATTAGAGTTTTAAACTCTAAACTGAGCTTTTTCATGCAATCAGCATTAGGGTTTTAAACCCTAAACTGAATTTTCCTTTCAGCCAGCATTAGAGTTTTAAACTCTAAACTGAGTTTTTCCATGCAGTCAGCATTAGGGTTTTAAACCCTAAACTGAACTTTTTCCTTTCAGCCAGCATTAGAGTTTTAAACTCTAAACTGAGCTTCTCCATGCAGTCAGCATTAGGGTTTTAAACCCTAAACTGAATTTTCCTTTCAGCCAGCATTAGAGTTTTATACTCTAAACTGAGCTTTTTCATGCAATCAGCATTAGGGTTTTAAACCCTAAACTGAATTTTCCTTTTAGTCAGCATTAGGGTTTTAAACCCTAAACTGAACTTTTCCTTTTAGTCAGCATTAGGGTTTTAAACCCTAAACTGAACTTTTTCTTCTAGCCAGCATTAGGGTTTTAAACCCTAAACTGAGTTCTTCCTTTGATCGGCGTTAGGGTTTTAAACCCCAAACCGAACCTCTCCCCAGCTAGCCGGTGTTAGGGCTCCAGCCCTAAACTAAGCATCCATATCCTCTTTCATCAATTTTATGAACTTCCTGGTGAATAATTACTGAAATTTTCCTAGTGAAACTGGGGCAGAAAATTTCGTTCGTTTGTTTGTTTTTTCCCGCAGGTCTAACCTCGAGCTACACGGATTGAAATGACCCACGAGATGAGTCTCAACTCAAAATCAAAAAAAAAAAAAAAAGACATCCAGAGATATCAGAGTGAATGGAGAGCAGATCGACTCCAACGTTTGACTAAGATCCTAAACCCTGCTAATCGTGTCTCACTCAGTATCCCAGAGGTCGAACGAGTCGCCGCAACTCGCAAGCATCAAGATTCAGATCGGAGTCTACAAGCAGGAGCAGCTAAGACCCAAGATCAAGTCGTAAAAGAATCATAGATAGGAATCTTGTAACTAGCAGTTGACATGCATATAAGTAGTTAGTTCAGTTTCCAATTTTCGTTTGGTTGTAATAAGGCGGTCAGTGACGTAGAAGTGACAACAGTAACAGCAGTAGCAGCAAGCATTGCCATCCCATGGTAGTCCCAGCTACCAAAACTTCCCGAACTACATTGACCTGATTCCTGTTTAGCCCAGGATATGTAGGAAATCTTTGAAGCAAGATTCGGTCAGATCTTTCAAAAATGCTTCGTACGGAGTGGTCCATAGGCAAAAATCGCTCATACACGCTCACTTTATCTTTGCACGAAAACTCTTCGTGTTTCCGAACAAAGAGGGGCAGCTGTGAGCACGTGATTTTTGTTTTACGCGACAATCACTCCAAAAGAAACAAAATAATAGCAATTGGTTTTTACTGTACATTTGCTGGATTTTTACGTGGCATTTTTGCTAGTTATTTGTTGATTTTGCCCATGGTTGTTTTATTCAAAAAAAAATAAATATAAAAAAATATATGTCTATATGTCGTGGGAACCACAATCTGTTTATTAAAAGAAAAATAAAATATGTGCGTCCTTCATTGTATTTTGTCATTAAGTGTTTAGTATAATTAAAGGTTAATTGTGTGATAATTGTTATCCAATGTTTACATGGTATTATTTGGCAAATTATTTTAAGGAATTAAAAATAAAAAAAATAAAAAAAAAGAAGGAGTTTCGGACTTGGGCCAGTCCGGTTTTTAAAACAAAACAAGCCCAAACAAACTCAGCCCAAACCCCATGTAAACCCGGTCCAGACCAGCTGGCCTCAGGGGGCCTTCCAAACGACACCGTTTTACTGCAGTCTGATCTGGGTCGTTGATCTTAAATTGATCAACGGCCAAGATCACATTCCCCGTAACCCACCAACAAACCCGACCCGTCTCACCTGGACCGACCCCAAACCTTTATCCTTGAAACGACGTCGTCCCTGGTTAGCCAAAGGATCCTGGCCCTTCATCTCATCTCATCCAACGGCCAGGATCCATTTGCTCACTAACTATATAAACTCCTAACACTACCCTGCCCCCCATATCCAAACCCCAGCCTTCGTCGTCCTCACCACAACCCCCAAACCCTAGAGCCGCCCTAGTATCCCCCACCATGAAAACCGGCGGCATGAACGCCGGTGACCTTCCCCTTAACACCATAGAACCCCCTTGACGTCCTGAACCCAAATCTACCAACCACATACCTCGAATCCTATCCCGCCTTCTCGAATCTTCATTTGAAGATTCGAGTCGGAACCTAATCTACACCGATCTGCCTTGAAATCATACCAGACACTCCCCAGGCCCCCCTCGTGACCAAACCATACTTGGTTTGGTCCGAATCTAACCAGGGAAACACGAATCCCAAATCTAAGTTTTTGAACTCTAGTTTTCCCTGTGCATGTTCCGTGCTTTGTTCAAACTGAAGAGATTAAGGCCCAATGGACCTTAATCGAGGTGTTTCTCATCCGAGAAACACTTCGTTTAAAAGTCCATTCAACCTTAAAGAAGGTCCGTCCAAACGCCAGTGGATTTTTCCTGATTTGTTTTAAGGTGATTTAATTTTCTTTTCTTTATTTCAGTTCGTATGTTTGTGTGTTGTTAAAGGCCTGTCCGCATGGCCAAACTTTTTGTTTTGTGTTTTTGAACTGCTATTGTCCACCTTGGTCGGACCTCTGTATTCAGTCAGTTTCTTTCTTCATAATGCGTGTGTATAAATGTATGTTCAATTGAATCCGTAACTGGTCATTCATTTAGTTCTTAGGGCCTTTCTGTTTGACATTGCAAAATGAACCCCTTATGTGATACTGTTAAATGTCTGATTTTTGGCTACGATTGTATGTGTTAATGCTAATATAGTCGAGTCGACATGTGTCGTCAATTAGTTTCAACTGTCCAAACAATAACAAATCGAGTTGCTTCTGTTGAGCATTTGCCTGAATCAATTAAGAACCAAGTCCTGTTAATTATAGTCGTTAATATGATTTCAGAAACCTAAGGCTTGGTCTGTAACTAAAATCTGAATTGATGGCATGTGCACTTGTGCACAGCATGTGCATTGTGCACAGCCTGGTCCCTGTACAAAGGGCTTTTGATTTAGAAATGGTTTGACAGCATATGCTGTCAGATATATTCTACTGCCCTTGCTTGCTTTTAGTTAATAAAATAGGAAAGGAAAGCCTGCCAGGGAATATTGGTGGGGTTAATACTTAATTAGCTAAGTGGAACTGAAAAGGGGCAGCACATGGGAGGGGTATTTGATTAATCCAACAGGCTGATAAAGGGCTGAGGTTTAGGCTTATAAAAGAGGGACAGAATTAGGAGACAGAAGAGAGAAAAACATCTGATAGACTGGGGGAGAGAAGAGAAGAGAGGGGAAAGAAAATACACACTCTAGACCTTAAGAGCTGATAGAAAAGAAACACACACACACAGTGAAGATAGAAAGAAAAGAGAGAGTTGACAGGAATAGAAAGAGAGCAAGAAAGAGAGAAAACAGATTAAGAAATCAGAAACTTGGTCTTGTTTGTCTGAAGTTCATTTATTGTCAATACGTTAGGCAGTGTTCTTTCTTCTAAATTTCAATCGAGATTATTGTTAGTGTTCTGCTGCATTTGGTATATTCCGGAATTGGACTGTCTGGAGTATCACACTGTGTGCTGTTTCATCGGGTTGTTTCTCCTTCAACTCTAGTTCCATCTCGCAACAGAATCCTTTTTATTGTGCTGTTCTGATTGCTGCTGCTCTCTTGCTCACTATTGCTGCTGCATTTTTGTCCTGCTGCTACTGTTAATTCTGCCATTTGCTGCTGCTGATTCCCATCTTCTCCTTCTTCTCCTTTGCACTTTCAGCATTTTCAGCATTTTCAGGTACACATTTCAAGTCTCATATTGATGTAATTGAAACAGTTTGAAAGCATGAAATGAAAAAGGTTGAAGAAGTTCAAGCATTTGCTGTAATATTCATAGTACATTAACAGGCCTTGTGGAAATTGATTTAGCTTATGTTTCAATAGTTCAAAAGAGTATACTGATAGCCGACTGAGTTTCACCCCTTTGTATTTGAGCTCGACAATTGTCTGTTAGTATAAGTATGCATATTTCGACTTTACACAATACTGTTTTCTGTTTCATTTAGTTTTTTTTAGTAAGACTAGTCCATATAAGTTTGGTTAAGTTCAATACAAGAAATGCTCAGACTAAACGTTGTATTTCGCTAACTCGTATATGATTCCTTGTCAAATTAAAGCATTTTTACTTCGCCAGTTATCCTTTAACCTAGTTCAAATAAGTTCAGTTAAGTTCAAATTAAGAAATGTTCGGATTAAGTATTGCATTTCATCTATCTCATATGTAATCTTCTATTCGACCAAATCATTTTCGTAAAAGGCATGACGTCTTTTTTACTTTAAAAGTAATCAATCAAAATTGACAGGAGTTTGGTTTAAGCTGAAGTATATACCTCAATTAGCACACACACTTTCCTTTCTTCTATCTCTGGAAATAAAAATAATAGAAATGTAGTCACTGTAGGATACCCTTCTAAAAATAATAAGACGAGCCTCGCCAAATAAAAAAAAACAATTGCGGGGCCCTCAACAACTAATGATAATTATTTAGAATTCAAGATAGGCCATTTAATAAATTTCATGGCCTTCTACAAAGATAATAACGCGTTAGACTCTGTTGGCGCGGCTTAATTAAATCACATTCTTAAATTCGGGTGCACATTGATGTGACCCAAATCCAAATCTCAACGAAGTCCAAATGTGTCGACAATCACGGGTGCATTGATTGTGACGTGGTTCGAGATGCATTTTCACGACGTTGCAATTCTGTAAAATAAATGATAATAATAAAAGCGGTTAAAACTTAATAAAAGCACATAAGTCACAACATGTATTTAAATCAGATATTTAGCCATTATAACAATTTAAGCGACCGTGCTAGAACCACGGGATTCGAGGGTGCCTAACACCTTCCCTCGGGTCAACAGAATTCCTTACTTAGAATTTCTGGTTCGCAGACTTCATTTGGAAAAGTCGAAAATTTCCTCGATTTGGGATTCAAGATAAACCGGTGACTTGGGACACCAAAAGCCAAACCTTTCCCAAGTGGCGACTCTGAATTAAATAAATAATCCCATTTCGAACATTGTCACTTAAATTGGAAAAACTCCCTCGCGCATTTAACCCTTCGGGGCGGGCGCGCAAAAAGGAGGTGTGACAGCAATATATACAATTCAGAATTAGAGCCTATTTTTCATCAATTAACCATATTATGATATTGGAATATAATCAAGTGAGAGCATAACCAATCGCCAAATTACCTAGATTTAACCTATCATCAACACCCCACACTTACTTCATTGCTAGTCCTCGAGCAATCAAACTGTACATTCTAAAGGTTCCTTTACTCAACCATTTCCCCTAATGCCCTACACCCAGAATAATTTACATACATTACACCTAGCAGTGAATAGTCCTAGCCTCAAAAGTCGACTCTTCAAGTGCCATGCAATATTCATACTTCCTCAACGTACTCTACACAGAAGTCAAGACTTGCTTTTCCGTCACGAATCATATGCCCTCACAATCACATCAACGAAAATTGAATTCAATCCACACATTCGCATCATATGCTCACATATATTAAAGAAATCACTCACCCTCACAACAGAAGTCACATGCATGCAATTGGTACCCTAAGCTTGCCCTTAATGTAAATCTCTACTAATGTAGGCTTGCTCGACCCAAAATCAATTAGGACTTTTTTATGGTTGCAATGTGGGCTAAGGGACGGGTAGGATATATTTAGGAATATTGACTAACCCTCCTAAGCACTTTAACACATCACATGAGCAACTTTAGCACAAATTCTTTAACCCACTTCACTTCCATAAACAATATCACCCTACAAATACTCCCTTCTTCTTTAAGCATTATATTAATTCATACCCATTAGCTGGAACAAGACACAGTGTATTCCTTTTTTTCCACTCAATTTCCGCTAGTGGTGTATTAGATTACAAAACAAATGCACCTTTCTTCCTTTTATTGGTTCTACTCAAAAGTCACCCCACACTTAGTTCCTTCTTACTTCTTTTAGCGCTCATCTCACAATTAAAGTACTTTAAGAGGTAAAAGGATCAAAACAATATCAATTAAGAACAAAAAGGGTATAGGCTCGTAATGCGGGTGCCAAACAAAAGTCCATAGGCTCAAAAGGGTTAACTAGGAACAAATTTTATTTGTGACAAGCAATTAGGCTCAAAAAGATCAAAGAAAGCCTAAAATCATTTTTCAAACCGAGCATCACCTAAAATTTCTCTTCAACTCATATATCGGGCAAGTTCTAGACACAAGTACAATACATGGACTACACAAAAACCTCACCACACATGGCATATGACTCATTCCAGATCAGCTCATCAAGACGCTCCGTTACGAGCATTCAATTCAGCAACAAACATACAGATTAAGGCACTTTAGTGAGATTCAACAAATAAGACTAGGCGTTAGACTCTAGGGTCTATTGTGTTCAGATGTGTCAACGCTATGGGTTCTCTTTTGATTCTATAGCTCGTAACCCATTAACCTAATCTACAAATCGAAAAGAAAACTACCTATAACCGGTTCAAGTTAAACCCTTGTAAAAGAACCGTGGCCTAAAGAAAAACCAAGGGGGAGTTGCTACACTATCTAAGAAAGAAAAAAAAGAATAAAAAAAATCTTTTTTTGGTGTTTTCTCTAGACTAACTTTCCTCAAGAAAATTGTCTAAAGGATCCGTCATCAGGAAGAGTCTACGTATTTGCCCTTTTTTTTCTCGACTCAGTCCCTCAAGAACCCCGTCGATAGGGATCCATCGTCGGGACGAACCATATATCTATTTTAAACTAACGATTCCTACTTAACAACATCAAAATTATCAAAGCAGACTGAAACAAAACAAAACTAGCAGTTAAATGATACAATCACATACATACAATGAAGGAATCCACACCCCACACTTAAAAATGAAGACATATCCCAGTGGCTTAAAATTTGAAAGAGCAGTGAGGTAAAGGAAATTCCCCGAAGGTTCACTTCTGGTCGGAGACGGTGTTTGGGTTGACATAGCATGCACGACCCAAAGCTCGCAGCCAGCCCATGAATTTCTTTTCCAACTTCACTTGTCGGTCAGCTACCGCGTCTACTCGAGTACCCAAATCAGTCATGGAGGTGCGCAAACCAGCCATCTCCGTCTCCATCGTAGTAAAACGGGACACCCGGGCAGCTCCTGAAGATGTTGCCGTCCCAGATGGTCCTGCTGCTGCCATATTTTGCTCCTGAGCCTGCGGTGCTGTCCCCATGTGCAGCTCAGCATCCTTTCCATCATGAGAATCATCAGAGCTACTACTCGTAGACTGGCCACCTCTCGTCTCCTTCTCTACTACTTACGGCTCCTTGCCCATGGTCACCTTATCAGCGCGGAATTGGCCTTCCCTTTTCACCAACCCATCCACAGCTAGATTTTCGGGCCCCAGAGCATCCCTGCATAGTTGAGTAACTAAAGAAGGGATAAAGAACCCATACATTTTGACTTGGTTGCGTACGAATATCTCGTCATGCATCACTTTGGCCACGTCGAAGTCGTGACCATTTACAAAGCACCAAATCAACACAGCGCGGGTCCTATTGACCTCTATAGTATTGTGAAACAGAATCAAGTGGTTGTTTATGAGGTACAACCAACACTTTTCTTCAAAGGTGAGTGCTGAGGATTGAAACTTCTCCCCATAGTCCATCCAGACCACTTTTTTCCCGGGTACACAAATTTTCTCAAAGAATCGCGCCCATTTTTTGTTCGTTGGGTTGCGGTGGTATTCATAGAAGTCATCATAAACAGTTGGAGGTAGAGGCAGTTGGTAGGCCGTCCGTATCGCCTCAACAGAAGCATTCACTGCCCTTCGGCGCACCGTGACTACTCTATTATCATGCTCCGGCACATTCGCATAAAATTCCCACATAACCGTTGCATTGACCTCATCGGGCTCATTGATGAATGTGTGCAACCCTCTCCTTACCAACTCCTCGTACATGTGAAGACAGTGTCTCTGGAGCTTTCTGACGTTAATACCTCTCTCTAGAATTGGCTTTTTACGAGCCTTTTCCGCAAAGCGGGCCTGAGCATTGGCCGAAAGAAATTTGGAACTATCAAAGGAGTGTGAAGGTGCAGCCCCTCGTGACCTAGATAAACCAGCCTGGCTGCTCGACGAGGCTCCCGTGGCACGTCGTTTCCTAGATGGAGTCATGATGCCTGCAAAACGGAGATGCATTAGCATAGCCCAACAGAAATTTTGTGACTCAATGCGGTTACTCAGACTTCACACGCATAAGGGGTCACAAACTATATAATCACGATCATTGGGACCTTTCCACAAACACCTTGTGAGCATTAGGCCTTCACAACCCCTTTTTAAACTATTTAGAACAAGAATCACCCACTTACACTCACCAACATCACATATCAAGTGGGATTCCACCCCACACTTATCATCCACCAACACCACAACATCTTGTACCAATTTCTCTACAAAATCTAAGTATAACTACTACAAGTGCCAAGTCATTTTGGAGACTATTTTCCAAAAGCTCCTCCAAGGCACTTTGTTCTTTGTTTCTTCCTTCAAGTAGGAACTCCAACATGAGCTTGAACTCTCCATTCGGGTCATGCTCAACTTCTTCCATTTCCATAGCCCTATAATTCTCATCACAAAAAGTAGAATCATCATAGCGGGGGCTTGGGGAAGGGAATAACAAATAAGCATAATCATCCCAATGACCATTTTGGAAACCACACTAATCACAAATACTCCACTCATGGGTTTGAGATTGTGCACACAATCCACCCCCGGGAGAATTTAAACAATTTTTCCACGAGTGTGGTCCTCCACAATAAGGACAAGGGTCATCAAAGTATGAACAACTACCATCCGACCGATTTTCATTAATGATGCCATTTTTTAAAAATAAGAAAATAAACAAGAAACAAACAAGAAAAATAGACCAAAGTAAGAAAAATAATTACACAAATATTCACAAGTTTGGTCCAAAGCACTTACGCTTATTTCTCAAACAACCTAAATTATGCCAAATTGATCCCCGGCAACGGCGCCAATTTTGATGACGTCCAAATCCACTACTAAAAAGTAAATGGACACGGTCGTATGCAATATAATTTACCCAACCATGAGTCGGGGTCGAATCCTACAGAGAACAATGTGTAGGCGATTAGGAATGTAAGAAAATTATCGCTTATCGTGCAATGCCAAACACTAAGAATTTGGGTTGAAAATGTTTATAGCTAAATTGCGGAAATGTAAACTAACTTAGAAAACAAGTAAAATGATCAATGGCTACAAGTAAGGATGCATCGTGAATTACACTCAAGTAACGATCCAATGTATTTCAAGATTTTACAAATATGAGTGACTATGTTAATTAGTCACGGATAATAATTCTTAATTAGCTTCTTCTGAAGACTAACAAGACCTCCTAATTGAATTATCCCTAAACCAATTAACAGATTAAGTATACCTGGAATGGCAACAAGTAGTTCAATCCTATCCCTAGGTAGAATCCATAAAATGAGGGTTAACGCCTCAAGTTCTTGTTAATTAATCTTTTCCAACCCCAAATTATCTTTTCCAAAATTAATTCGGAGTTAATGGGCGAGTCCTAGGGTTAGCTAATCCCTTTGGAAACATTAAAGAACAAGAATAATTAAAGTAACAATAACTCACTTCATAAATGAATAAAAATCATTCAATACATAAGCACAACAAGGTATTTAATCCACACTTTAAACATGAATATTTTCATAAACAAGATTCAAGTGTTGAATAAAATACTACACACTTAGATATACAATACACAGAAAGGAAATGAAGAAATAAACATAAATGGGTAAAAAATCTTAACCACAAGCTTCAAATCTTCAAGACCCAAGTGTGTTGAGCAAAACCCTAGCTTCAAAACTTGTTCTCTCTAGTCTATGGGACTGAAAATAAGCCAAAGATATGCTAAAGATCTGCTTGGTCGTGTATAAAAATGGTTTGGGGTTGAGAAAATATGAAATGATTAATTTGCCCAGTTCTGATGCCCGTCTTCCGTACCTACGGAAGAATCATCGCATGTGCGTCTCCACAGATACGGAGCTCTAATCGCAGAAGCGAAATCCCAATTAAACTCTGTCACCGCAGATGTGGTTTATGGGGCGCAGATGTGCCACCGCAGAAGCGAAGATCTTACTGCAGATGTGGTTTCTTGTACGCCCAGCCATTTTCGCAGAAGCGGTTCTTTCCTCGCAGAAGCGGGGTCGCTTCTGCGACCATCTTTCCGCAGATGCAGAATCACTGGAAAGTTTTTGCATGTTTTCACCCTCTTTTGCTTAATTCCACTTCAATTTAATTCAATTCACTTCGTAGCATCATTTATCTGAAAATCCAACAATACACACCATAAACGACCTCATATTATAGTTAAAGGACATAAAAGCTAAGGAAAAGAGACTAGATTGAGTGATAAAATCACCACTCATCAGAACTCAGAACCAATTAGAATCAAAATCAGTACAAGTACTCCCTTAATTTAAGGGAATCAGTTCAAACGGTAAGAACAAGTAACAAATAAGGAAAGAAATCAATGTGTATACAAGGAAATAATTCTAACATATTAGGCAGAGAGTAAACCATTAGGGTTGGGTTCAGAAAAACTCTAATTAATAAGATAGTCAGTGAGAATCAAATACCAATACAGCCAAGGTAAGGGAATCAATCAGATTGAGTAGAAAAGTAGGGATCGAAGGTCCAAAGGAAAGTGTTCAAATTAGACCAAGAAACAGGAAAATCAGTAAGGCAAAACAAGGAAAGAATCAATTACTTAACATACAAGTGCAATCAGAATTCCACAAGGAATGGTTTGAAATCAGTCCAGAATTGAAGGTCATTTAAGAGGGGAATTCAGCGTATAAATAGAGTGCATAAACATTAGGTATGCGAGGCCAAACTATGTCAAAGAGAAGAAGCATGCAATAACAATCACAAAGCCAGTAGACAGTGAACTATCAAAACATGGTAGTCACCTAGGTCAACTTCATTATCTTAGTAATATAGAAAAGATAGAGTATCAGAAGCATGCAAAGGGTGAAGTAAAAGGCCCTTCTGAAAAAGTATAGTCGAGTTTCAATAATTGTAAGAAACCAAAATCACATAAAAAATAGATGCTGAAACAAAAGGATTTCAAATCCAGTCAAGCAACTTCAAACAGATGAATTTCACAAGCAGCTTCAAAAGCTCGAATTGGCCCCAAAGGAATTAGGGTTTTTGAAACCAATCGAATTCAAAGATGATGAACAAGTAAATCACACAACAAATAGTCTCAGAACTTGAATGAACCCAAATTAGGGTTTTCAACACCAATCGAGTCTAGAGATGAAAAATAAAGAAATCCAACAAATACTAACAAAAATAGATTCAGAAACCTCAAAAGAAATTGAGGCTTTTAACATGCAAACTCAAGTAGAAGAACGACACAAGGAGACATAGCAGAACATGTCAAAAATCAGAGAAAGCTTCGAAATAACTTAACAAAAACCCTAATCGGAAAAGATAAGGGGTTTTGAAGGTAAAGTTTTTAAAAGAAACTTTGAGAAAAACGTTTGGAAGTTTAGAGCAAACCCAGATCTGAAACAAATCTAAAAGAAATCGGAAGAACCTTAGATGCTAGGGTTTCAGAAGAACCCCCAAGTGGTGAGAAAGGCTTTGAAAATCATCGATCTAAGTAGGAGAGTCAAGAGTCGAACTCGAATAGCCATGGCTGGCCTGAGAAAGGTCAAAGAAGACCGGAGAACGGCTATAAATTGAAATTGACCAAGGTCTAGACCAAGCTTTCTCAAAATCTAGCCTTGAAACCATAATAATTGAGCATGCAGGAGCCATGAGAGGCAGGTACAGGCTTCCGATGACCTTGGAAGCCATGGATTTGGGTGGTTTTGGGGTTGTAGTTGAGGGCGACGGCTAGGGTTTGAGAGAGGATTAAGAGAGAAGGGGATTCAAAGGCGACGGAGAGTGAAAAATGGGTTTAGGGTTGGGGTCGTTTGAATTAAAAAAGGTAAGGATTGTTGTTGGCCGTTGATCTGAATGATCAACGGCCTGGATTAAACGGGCGAGTGGGTGGGCTATGAAGACGGGTTTGGGTCGGATTAAATGGGGATTGGGTCAGGGTAATTGGACCTCAGATTGGGTTTAATTTGGGGTTAAAAATCAGGCTAAAATTGAAATAAAATGGGGCTAACATTTAAATAGCCGCTTTTCCCTATTTGATTTATAAAAAATAGTAAAATAATTTCTGGAAATAAATTAAAGGTACTAAAATGATGAATAGTACATAATTATCAAGTAAACAATACTAGGCTTAATTTTATAGATATAAACATAATTAAATCTAAAAGAGGCTAATATTGCAATTATATGCAATTTAGCTTGAAAAATACCAAATAGATTTGTAAAAATATGCAAAAATTATATTAGCTATATTTTAGCATAAATATGAAAATCCAATAAATTAATCACCAAAATGATAATTTTGGGAATAATTATTGGGTTTTTCTAGATAAAATAAGGCAATAAATTAATTTAAAAATCTTTTAAAATTTAAGAAAAAACAATAAATCATTTGGGCATGCATTTATATGTTTACATATGCTATTTGGAAAGTATTTTGCATGATAAATATATACAGGAAAAAATTGGGTATTAACAGTTGCCCCTCTTTTCCTAGGAAGAATGAAAGAGTTGTCGGGTAAAGATATGATGATCAATTTTGACCGAACGAAATGGTTCAAGGAGGCTTAGGCCGTGCCTTAGATTCTGAGCTAACTACATATCCTTAGTTTTATAGGAATCAGGTCATATGTAGTTCAAGATCCGTCGGCGGAGTATGCCGATGGAGATTTTCAAAAACGGACGCAATGTCTAGGACGGGGTGAGTGGGCGGCTTGTGGGAATGGTTAATGTTTAGTAGGGACTCGGAAACTGGAGCGAGATTGCTCCTGCCGAGATGGTCGTTGCTCGCCGGTTTACCTGCAAATAAGCAATACAAGCATGTATTGTGCATAAATTTAAACATGATGCCATTTCCCGTCGGACCATGAGGATTGTCTTTGGACGATTAGAATGGTGTCCTTAGACCATGATGTCCTAGGCCATGAAGTGCATAATAAAGAATTTGCAGGCTATGAAATGATGTTCTCGGGCTATGAGGATGATGTCTCCCAACCATGATGCCTTTTAATAATGATATGTAAAAGATTAAAATGGGATCCTCAGGCCATGGCATGGTGATCTCAGGCTATGCAAATGGTGCCTCCGAACAATGACGCCTTCGGATAATTTGGCGATCTTTCAGCCCATGAGATGCAGTATTTGGCGATCATTCAGCCCATGAAATGCAATAGGTGGCGATCTTTTAGCCATGCAAGTATAAATAAGGTGGCGATCTTTCAGCTATACAAGTGTAAGTAGAAACAACGTTTAGTCTCAGAAGGCAGAATGGTAGCCTTATGCAATACAGAAATGTAGATGGAGACATCATTTAGTCTCAGAAGGCAGAATGGTGGCCTTATGCAATGTAAAAATGCATACGGAGATAGCGTTTAGTCTCGGAAGGCAGAATGGTAACCTTATGCAATGTAGAAATGCAGATGGAGACAACATTTATTCTTAGAAGGCAGAATGGTAGCCTTATGCAATGCAAAAAAATGCAAATGGAGACAGCGTTTAGTCTCGGAAGGCAGAATGGTAGCCTTATGCAAGAAATAAAAGGGCAAATGGTAATAGAGCTTTCTTAGCTGATAGTAGGTTGCGATATTATGAGTGCTGGCGACATTGTGACACACAAACTATCACTGGCATGTGTGGATAGCAAATGTTGGTAAGTGTGATAGTTCTGAGAGTTGTATTCCCGAACAATGTTTGTCTTGTGAGTGTATAGTATGTCAGATGCTTTCGCAATTCAAGTTCCTGCGTCCAAAGAATAATCATGAGTTTTGTACAGGGTAAAAGGTTAGTTTGTATCCCCGTCGGCTCTGCTTGATCTGATCGGCTTTGATCTGGTGATACTGTATATATCATTGGGGTAGCGTTGCTAAACAAGGCAATTTCAGTAATAAACATGCATGATTTTGTAAAATGATATAATAATTAAGAAACAACCTTTAGATGAAGATAACTGTGACGTGGTTCAGGACATTGCAACCTCTCTTGCCACGGAATTTTGAGGGTCCTCCTCAAAATTCTGCCCCACTTTAATGGGTTGATGCTTCTGACTGTTGCTTGCGATGGTTGACTGAAGTTACTTCGGAATTTTGAGGGTCCTCCTCAAAATTCTGCCCCAGTTTCCAATTGGGGGGAAATGAAATATTTATTGAATTGTGACCGAACCTATAGGGCTGCCTACGTATCCCCTCTTAAATGGGAATCAAGTCAGGCGTAGTTCAGTTTACATCAATGAGGAAAACACGAAAATTACACATTGTAACGCTTGACTGCATCTGAATTGATCAGTTTTGGCCAGACTTCTCCATCCATTTCTGCAAGTATGAGGGCTCCTCCTATCAGAATCCGATGAACCATGTATGGACCCTGCTAGTTGGGAGAGAACTTCCCTTTGGCTACATGTTGACGCGGGAAAATTTTCTTTAACACCAGCTGCCCAGGTGTGAACTCTCTCGGCTTGACTCTTTTGTTGAAGGATCTGGACATTCTGTTCTGATAAAGTTGACCATGGTAAACTGCATTCATTCTTTTTCCATCTATAAGAGCTAGCTGCTCGCAACAACTCTTCACCCATTCTGCATCGTCGAGCTCGGCTTCCTATATGATCCTTAAGGAAGAAATTTCCACTTTGACAGGAATGATTGCCTTTGTACCATAAACCAGCATATAGGGGGTTGCCTCAGTCAATGTGCAGACTGTGGTGCAATACCCCAATAGAGCAAATGATAACTTCGTGTGACACTGCTTATGCTTTTCTATCATTTTCCTCAGTATCTTCTTGATATTTTTGTTGGCAGCTTCTACGACTCCATTCATCTGAGGTCTGTAGGCTGTAGAATTCTTGTGTCGAATCTTGAAGGTTTCACACATAGCTTTCATCAAGTCACTGTTGAGGTTGGAGCCATTATTAGTAATGATTGACTCTGGAATCCTGAATCGACAAACAATGCGATCGCGGACAAAGTCTTCCACGACTTTCTTGATTACTGCTCTGATAGATGTTGCTTCGACCCATTTGGTAAAATAGTCGATTGCTACCAAGATAAATCTGTGTCCATTGGAAGCGGAGGGCTCGATTGGTCCAATAACATCCATCCCCCAAGCGGTGAACGACCATGGGAAGCTTGTTGCATTAATCTCATTTGGAAGTACCTTTATCATGTATGCATGTATTTCATAGTAGTGACATTTTCGGACATACTGGATGCAGTTCGTTTCCATAGTCATCCAAAAGTAACTAGCTCGGAGTATCTTCTTTGCTAAGACAAAACCGTTCATATGTAGACCGCAGGTCCCAGCATAAATTTCCTCTAGTAGCCTAGATGTTTTTGCGTCGACACACCTTAGTAATCCCAAATCAGGAGTCCTCCTATACAGGATTCCTCCGCCGTGAAAGAAATTATTGGATAACCTCTGAAGCGTGCGTTTATGAGTAGGATTTTTCAAGTTTTAGGTACTCGCCCTTTGCCAAATACTCCTTGATATCATAAAACCAAGGCTTTCCGTCTGCTTATTCCTCAACATGGGCACAATAAGCTGGCTGATCATGGATTTTTACTGGAATGGGATCAGTGAAGTTTTTGTCTAGATGTTGTATCATGGATGATAGGGTAACCAATGCATCGGCGAACTCATTCTGGACTCTAGGAACATGTTGGAATTCCATCTTTGTGAACCTCTTTCTAAATTCCTGTACATAATGTAGATACGGGAGTATCTTGGAGTTCTTCGTTGCCCATTCTTCTCGGACCTGATGTATAAGCAAGTCTGAATCTCCAATCACTAGCAACTCTTGAATGTTCATGTCAATAGCCATCTTGAGCCCTAAGATGCAGGCTTCGTATTCGTCCATGTTGTTTGTGCACGGGAATCTTAGTTTGGCGGACACCGGATAATGCTGACCAGTTTCTGATACGAAGACTGCTCATATTCTAACTCCTTTGAAATTTGCCACTCTATCGAAAAACATTCTCCAACCATAATAGGATTTAGTAATGTCTTCTCCTATGAATGATACCTCTTCATTAGGAAAATACGTTTTCAGGGGTTCGTATTCTCCATCCACGGGGTTCACAGCAAGGTGATCTGCTAGTTCTTGTCCCTTGATAGCCTTCTGAGTTACGAAGACAATGTCAAATTCACTCAACAAGATTTGCCACTTGGTTAGCTTTCCAGTGGGCATGGGCTTCTAGAAGATGTACTTCATCCTTGATATGAGATATGTAGTATAGGTACAGAAGTAATGCCTCAGCTTCTGGGCTACCCAAGTCAAACACAACAAGTGCGCTCTAACAGAGAATATCGGGCCTCGTATGGGGTGAACTTCTTACTGAGGTAATAAATGGCCTGTTCTTTCCTCCCCATCTCATCATGCTGCCCGGAACGCAACCGAAAGCTCCATCCAATACTACAAGGTAGAGTAATAGAGGTCTACCTGTCTTGGGCGGGACCAAGACCGGTGGTGTGGACAAGTATTCCTTGATTCTGTCGAAGGTCCTTTGGTAGTCATCAGTCTATTTGGTAGCGATGTATTTCTTTAACATCTTAAAGATTGGCTCGCAGATAACTGTAGATTGTGCTATGAACGGATGGATGTAGTTGAGTCTCCCCAAGAAGCTCATCACGTCCTTCTTGTACTTTGGCGGTGGCAACTCTTAAATAGCTTTGACTTTTGATGGATCCAGTTCTATTCCTCGGAGACTCACAATAAACCCAAGTAGTTTTCCCGCCGGAACCCCAAATGCACACTTTGCGGGATTCAGTTTTAGGTTGTACCTTCACAGTCTATTGAAGAACTTTCTCAAATCTTCCATGTGATCAGTGGCCTTCTTGGATTTGATGATAACATCATCTACGTACACCTATATCTCCTTGTGTATCATATCATGGAAAATGGTAGTCATGGCCCTCATGTAGGTGGCCCCAGCATTCTTTAACCCAAACAACATTATCTTGTAACAATACATTCCCCACGGCGTAATGAAATCCGTTTTCTCAGCATCTTCTTCATCCATCAAGATCTGATGATAACCAGCAAAACAATCTACAAATGACTACAACTCATGCTTGGCACAATTGACAATCAGAATGTGTATGTTTGGCAAAGGAAAGTCGTCTTTCGGACTTGCCCGATTGAGATCCTAGTAGTCGACACAGACTCGGACATTCCCATCCTTCTTTGGTACTGGAACGATGTTAGCTAACCATGTAGGATATTCTACTACCCTGAGAACCTTAGCTTTGACCTACTTAGTAACTTCTTCCTTGATTTTCAGACTCATATCAGGTTTGAACTTCCTGAGCTTTTGCTTTACCAGCGGATAGGTTGGATCGATCTGCAGTTTGTGAACCACAATAGACGTACTTAAACCAGTCATGTCATCATACGACCAAGCGAATATATCCTCATATTCTCTTAGAAAATTGGTGTATTCCTTCTTTTCTGATGGAAATAAGTGAACACAGATTTGTGTTTCTTTGACGTTTTCTGCATCTCCCAAGTTAACAACTTCTATTTCGTCTAGGTTGGACTTAGGTCTATTCTCAAAATTGTCAACTTCCTTAATAATCTCTTCTGGTTTGTTATCTTCCTCTGAATCTATGTCTGTTGTTGCGTTGTCTCGTTGCATGTCACAGTCATCGGTTCATCAAGATAAGTAATAGTAATGTTGTATAATTAAAGTAATAAGAGAAAAATAATAATAAGTGTCGAATCATAAGAAAAGTTAAAATGCTTTGATAAATTGCATAATTGTTCTTGAACATTGGAGATCTTATTGCGGGAATTAAAATGCAAAAATAAAATCATTTAGTAAATAAAAATAGTGCATGATGCTTGTTTAAGCCTTGCTACTCCGAGGCTCGTCGGGCTCTGGTTGTCCTGATGGTCCAGTTATTGATGCATGCCCCTCTGCTTACAGCCTGTATGGAAGGGCCTCCCCCCTCCTCCTCTAGAACAACACAACAGTCCATGTCATTGTCTTATAAGAACCAGTTCTTCACCGCTGCTAGTGCTTCTTCTTCATCTGACCCATAAATAATATCATCCGGTTGGAAGGTCTGCTCCAAATGTGGTATCGGCTGCTCCAGTGGATAGTAAGGGTCGCGCCATAGTGGCGACCAGTTGTTGAATTCTTCCCAGGTGTACTCGTATCCCAGACCGAAAGTTGTGCCATGTTTCTTGAATTTTATGGGTTTAGTGATTCCTTGGAAGTTCTTGCCAAGGTTACTTTCGATCTTGTTATCCCACCATTTGTCTTTCTCAACAGCATTTACCCGTTCAATGTGATGGTAAGTCTCTCCACCTAGTTTCCTTCTTCCTTCGATTGCCGGAATGGTCTGGAAACTGTATATAGGGTTGCTACCGTCACCGTGAATGATCACCTCCTGGTGATTCCATTCGAATTTTACCGCCTGGTATAGTGTTGACACTACGACCCCATCAGTATGAATCCATGGTCGTCCTAATAGCAGATTGTAAGATGCTGGCACGTCTATCACTTGGAAGTCAACATCGAACTAAGTTGGCCCCATTTGCAAACACAAACTAATTTTCCCAATAGTGGACCTCTGGGAACCGTCGAAGGCTTTTACATTTATGGATCCGTCCTTTATTTCATGCAGTCCCTTGCCCAATTTCTTGAGTATTACCAGCGAAAAAATGTGGAGACTAGAACCCCCGTCGATCAAGATCCTGGTGATAAAGTAGTCCTCGCATTGCACAGTGATGTGCAGTGCTATGTTGTGTCCTAACCCTTCAGGCGGTAGCTCATCCTCGTGAAAAGTAATCTTATGACTTTCCAATACATGTCCCACTATGTTGTCCATTTCACCACCAGTGATGTTGCTTGGAACGTATGCTTCACTCAGCCCCTTCAACAGAGCATTCTTGTGCGCCTCAAAATTTTGTACCAACGGTAGGATGGAGATTTGCGGTGGTGTTTTGTTCAACTAGTCGATGACCGAGTATTCCTTGGCCTGTATCTTTCTCCAAAGATCATCTAGACCTGTCTCAATGATGGGTGACCGATTGGAGGCCTGCTTGCTTGACTCAACTAGGTGTTCCGGGGTATAGACCCTAACAGTTCTTATCATACCCTGTGCGGCAACAGTTTCTTCGAACCTGACCTTGCCTTTCCTCCTTGCCTCGGCTGTATAGTCCCATGGTATAGCCTTTGTATGGAATGGTTTCATGGTCGACATTGCCACTAGGATCGGGGTGGATATCTTTACTCCGAACGGAGCATGGGCCTTGGCCGACAAAACTACAACTTCAAACAGCGTGGGTGTATTTGCTGGAGTCACAAATTCGACCTCAATTGGTGATGGTGTCTTTGCAGATGACGTTGCTTCAAACTCAAGAGGCACGGACATATTTACCTCGGTGTCCCGAGAGGGCTGAATCAGGACCACGATCATATTAAGAGTAACTATTGGCTTCTTTGGGTCATCACCCTCTACGATCAACCTGACTGATCCCTCGGGATCCCAATCATCCTCTATTTCAATCATGTGAACGCATCCACCCTTATGGTCTGGCAGAGGTTTATTGTAGACATTTGGAGTAGGTTCCTTTGCCACAATAATCTTGTTATCGATTAAAGCCTGGATCTTGTCTTTCAGAGAGTGACATTCGTCGATGGTATGTCCTTTCATGCCGGAATGGTATGCACAGGATTTGTTTAGGTTAACCCACTGAGAAGGGTTATCAGGAGTTGCAGCAGGGATGGGGGTGATGTAACCAGCAGGTTTGAGTCTTTCGTACAACTGGGCAATAGGTTCAACAATGGTTGTGTATTGTTTAGGAGGTCTACGATCGAAATTTGGTCAAGGTCTATGGAAGTTTTGGCGTGTAGGAGGTGATTGATAGTTGGATGGTTGAGCATTGTAGGCTTGGTAAACATGTGCGTGTTGAGAATATCTAGATGAAGTAGGCTGATATGTGGGAGGTGGAGGTGATTGATAAGGGGGTGGTGGAGTTTGGTAAGAGGGCGAGGGTGCTTGGTAGTTCGGAGTTGGTTGATATGTGAGTGGAGGTGTTGGATAAATTTGCTATTTGGCAGGAGATTTGGTTCTCTATGCAACCATTACAGTTCCTACATCCTTTTTCTTAGACACACCACCAGATTGCAAGGCTTTGTTTGTAGCTTGAAAGGCCTCAAAGTTTGTAACCATACCACTTTTAATGCCCTCTTCGATCATTTCACCCAGCTTGATAATGTCAGAAAATTTATGGCTCTCAATCAACATTAGCCTTTCATAATAGTACGGGTCTTGAGCCTGGACGAAGAATTTGTTCAGCTATTCCTCCTCTAAGGCGGGTCTGACCTTAGCAGCCTCGGACCTCATGCGAGTAGCATACTCACGAAATGTTTCTGTGGGCTTCTTCTTCAGATTCTGAATGTAGAACATATTCGGTGCATTCTCTGTGTTGAACCTGAACCTGTCCATGAATTCAGATGCCATGCCTACCCAGTTTGACCATTTCTTCGGATCTTGGCTAATGTACCAAGACAGAGCATCTCTTTTCAGACTCCTCATGAAAAGCTTCATGCAGATCCTCTCGTCTTTCCCTACTCCAACCAGCTTGTCACAGTATGTTCTCAAATGGACCCTTGGATCCCCTGTACCTTCAAACATCTCGAACTTAGGAGGTTTGTACCCCTCAGGCAGTTCGACATCGGGTTGTATGCAAAGATCTTCATAATTCAACCCTTAAATTCCCTTACTTCATTCAACGCCTTGAATCCAGCTAGTCAATTTCTTAAGTTCTTCAGCTAGGTTCTTGATGAGCGAGTATTTATCATCAGACTCGGGTGTGCTTGAGATGGGTTGGGTAGAGTGCGGCATGGTCTCTTCCACACCTCCTTTTGCCTACACCCCGTAAAGGGTATAAGGGAGCTTTTTCCAACTTAAAGTGACAATCGAAACAGAATTATTTATATTAAATCAGAGTCGCCACTTGGGATAATTTATGGTATCCCAAGTCACCGGTTTAAAATCCTGAATCGAGGAAGTCGACTCTTATTTACGGTCTGCAAACACAAAAATCCGGGTAAGGAATTCAGTTAACTCGGGAGAAGGTGTTAGGCATTCCCGAGTTCTGTGGTTCTAGCACGGTCGTTTGGATCATACTTGGCTTATTAGGATTGTCTAATTACTCATTTTAGAACCTATGTACTTTTACCTTTTACCACTTTTTAATTAAGAATATTATCTTGAAATGGGTCACGCGTACGTGTACCCATTTGTTTGGCGTGTCAAAATTGTGTCCAAACGGGTTTTTTCCTTAGATCGGTTTTTATCCAAACGGGTTTTTTCGGTAAGGTTTTTAACGAGGCAACAATTATGTGCTACCTGAGGATAATTCAACAGTATCCAAGGCTTCTTTGCAATCAACCTTGAATACTGGGGGGCATCACCCTCGGATGTTATGTGTTCGAGAAATATACCTAGTATCAATGGGTCTCGATAGGAAAATTTTGTAATGGGCCAAACGATCGTATGAACCGTGTCCATATAGATTAGACGAGTTCAACAAAACACGTACGCATGTATAAATTATTCAAAGAAGCATTCTCTTTTCTCGAACATCTCATGTTTCGAAGTAAATTTTCTACTATACGATTCATGTACTTGTGATTATGATATATTGTGCAAAACTAACACTTGTGAAAAATGGCTTAAGGGCCAAGTACAAGCATACCTTGAACACTCGGGGACTGCACACTCGAGCTATCTAGGTTCGAAATTATAAGACCTCAAAGAGGCATCCCTCGATATATAGGCCAAGGCCACCATGCTCGGGGACTAACACTTCGATCAAGTTTGAAGTGTTATCGGGAAATAAGTCCAAGAGACAAACCCGAAGATTACAGCCATATGAAAGGCTACAGCCACATTAAAGGCTACGGCCGTATTAAAGGCTACGGCCAAAATAAAACGGCTCAGAGATGTCCGACACCCGCTATAAACAAAAGACCTTCAAACACTTTGAAAAATCAGTTAAATAAGGATACCCTCAGCAAATCAAATAAAAAAGGGCTTCGATAAAATCAGCCCTCGAATAATTTAAAGGCTTCGATAAATATCAACTTTTGAATAAACCTTAAGGGGTATCAAAATATCTTAACGCAAACACATTAAGGCACAAAATGAAAAATAGGATTCCGATCATCGGTCCCTCGAAAAACCCAATGGGTATAAAAAACTTAAGCTAAGGCATAAGAAATTTTCACTAAGTCTTTTAGCCAAAAAGAGAAAAATAATAGCCATTTTTAGAGGCCAAATTGGCCTGACCTAAAGAGCCTAAGGGCCGATTTAAAGAGCCTAAGGACCGATATAAAATCCTAAGGGACAAAATAAAAGGCCTAAGGTCCAATACAATTAGGGTTCGAGACCTCATCCTCACTCGATTCGAACCTAAGGGTTACGCTATTCCAAGCTCAAACAAATGTCAACTACAACTCAAAGATTCACCTAAATGGTATATAGCGGTAAGATCAAAAAACTTAACAATCATCTGATAAAAACCTACACGTTCACTTTATCCTAAATTCAGGATTCATTCAAACTTGATTGTTTAAGATAACACATCTATCAGTTCGATCGAGCCACCCCCGGGATAAGGTCTCTAATAGATTTCGAATTCAGGGGCTTACCCTCGTATAACCCAAAAACTTAAGGGTCCAAAACTTAAGGATTTACTTTGGTTATGAGTTGAAAATAATAAAATCACAGCAATAAAAGTTTCAACGTTTCCGATAAAGACAAAGAAACATATGAAGGCATCAAAGAAAAAAATTTATGAAGACATCAAAAAGAAATTTTCTATTATGTCAAAAAACATGTACAAGAGGCTAGTCAAAGCCTTACAAAAGAGAAAAGAAAAGAAGTTAGAATTTAACTACGGTCGGGGCTAGTTCCCCCAGGACCATCTTCCTCCCGAGTAGCTTCTCCAGGAGCATTTTCTTCAACGACCTCATCTCCATCTTCTCCACTTTTGGACCCGCCTCGTCTGCCTCAGTGTCATCATCATCATCATCGGAAGAGGCGAGTTGCCTGGCTTTGGTTTAAAGCTCTTTGGCACGAGCAATTTAATTAAAGAGGTCAAAACCTTGAGCATGAATTTCCTCGAGGGTTTACCTCCGGGATTGACACTTTGCCAAATCACTATGCCACTGCTCCTGATCGGAAGCCTCCATTAGCTGAGTTTGGGTAGCTTCAGCATCGGCCTGGTACATGGCAATGGACTTGTCCGCCATGACCTTGGTCTTATCATCCTCCGCCTTTGGCCCTAGCGAGCCTAGCTTCGAGTTCTTCGACCCTCTTGGCCTGGGCCGAACTATTCTCTCTAAGGCCTTGGAGTTGGGCCTTGGCCGAAGATATTTTGGCCAAAGCGGCCTCCCTTTTCGCAGCAAGACGATCCATTCTATCTTTCCACTGATCATAGTCGGCCTTGACCTGATCGACCTCTGCCCGGAGTAGCTTGATTTTCTTCACCTTCTGCTGCAGCTAATATATCGAAGTATTAGCTATCACAGTCGAGTTGATTCCATACTTTATCAGAAGGGTGGTTACCTGCTTGTCTAACTTGGCCTCCACTTCATGAGCCTTGGCTAGATTTGCTTAAAGATTCTTTATGACTCATCCTTTTGGCCACAAAGTATATTCAGGGCATTTCTCTCTTCCGAGACCTTTTGGAGTTCGGCTTCACTAACAAAGGTCAGTTCAGAATTCGGCAGAGGCCTATATAAAGAAGAATCCACAAGTTAGATTTGTGAAGAAAGAAGCAAAGGAAAGTAACCAAAAAGCAACTGGTACTTACCTTGAAAAAAAGACGTTGGGCTTCTGCCATAAGGATTGGAGCATCAATAATATTAGAGGCGTCATCGACCCCACAAAGCAATCCCAGAAAGGATCACCTATGCTAGAGCCTCCGCTGACCTCAGGGGTCTTCAGCCTTTAGGCATCCCTTATTGCTTCTTCATAAAAGACCGGCATTGAAGGTAGTTGACATATTGCCATGGCTCTGTCCGATCTTCTGAGTTTTAGAACCGACCCCGCCCGGTGTAGAAGTTGATGATCGAGAAATCACCTCGACCTCATGAGACCTGGGGTTCACCCCTGAGTTTTTCTTCAAAGCCTCCTCGACGCAAGGCTCGGTTATAGCAGGTGGGAGCTCGGAATGTGGGGCGACCTCGACGGCCTTCCGAGGGCGGACTATCAACATCGAAGTGTCTTCTTCTTCATCTTGGTCTCTCAACTTTTGGACCGTTTCCGCCTAAAGACCGACCATATTTCTCCTCACCTATTGAGGTTTGGGTTTGGGAACCTCGGATTATGAGAGATCCTTTCTCTTCTTATCCTTTTCAGGCCTCAGAGCCGGGGACTTGGCTTCTACGCCTTCACTTGAGGGCCTCAGAATGGGATGAAAGATTAGTAATGAAGAAAATATGTAATTACTTCGGAATACATAAGAAGAAATCCTTACCATGGTTCTTGGCCTCTCACATGCCCTTGGCCAAATCCTCCACGCTCGTTCAACACGAGTCGAAGTAGAGGCGAGCTTTTGGATCCAGTCTTCAAAATCGGGCACCTCCTGAGGCATCCAAGGGACAGTTGTATGATTAAAGAAAAATGTTAGGCAAAATCAAAAGAAATATGAAGATCGAAAATTAAAATATCATTTACGTTTGAGATTTCATTCCTCAGGGAATGGCATCTTTTCCTTCGGTATTATATCGCAGGTCCTCACCTAGATGAATCGGCTCATCTAGCCTCAACTTTATCCTCGTCGATGCTAGAGAATAGAGTCTTTGTTGCTCGACAGTGAATATTAACTAGCCCTCGGTAGAGTCGAGGCCGGTACAACCGTATAAGATGATCCAGAGTGAACTCTAACCCTTCGGCCTCGTTGGAGAAGAAGCGCAACATTATCACTAAGCGCCAAAGTGAAGAATAGAGCTGACCGAGGGTGACTTCATACCTCCTGCAGAAGTCAAAAATCACCGGGTCGATGGGATACAGTGTGAAGGGGTAAGTGTAAACACTTAAGAACCTGTTCACGTGTGTGGTGATGCTCTCTTCAGGTGAAGAAATGTGCACTACTACCCCCGAACCCCAGTTGCAGTCCGTCTTCATAGCCTCGACATGACCCTCGGTAATCGAGCACATGTACATCAACACGTATTCGCACCGGCCCGACACCGATGAGGGGTTCTCGACTTTAAAGTCAGATTTGAGAACGCATGGGCCAGGAACGTATTCATAGGGGGACGGTTCTACCAGCGTTTTATCACCGGCCGGCCGGAAAGAAGAAGATGAAGCTTTCTCTTTTTGCGGCATAGTCTTGGAGGTCTTCGCCATTTTTAGATTTGTAAAAGGTGGAAAGGTATGAAATTAGTAGCTCCGGTTGAAGCAACGGTGGTGTAACTGGCGCCGACGAGAGAAATATGAGAAGAATTGGGGAGTTAAGAGTTCCTAATCAAAGCAAGGTAAAGTTTGGATCAAGGAAGGAGGTGATATTTATAGGTTTGAGGTGACGGTTCGGTGATACTAGTGGCCGACCGACAATTAACATTCGTTGATGGTTTTTGGGAACTGAACTGAGGGGACGTTTCAGTCGCATCCATCGCTTACGTCACGAAGACGACGTCATGATCGAGGTACAGGGGAATTGAGGCTCAAAACGTTTCATATCATTTCACTCTAAAAAACGCGAGGACTATCGGTATACGGTTAAAATCGACCACGTCCAATTTTATGGGCTTGAGCATCTACCTTGAGATTAAGTCCCGATCAAGGAGACTGAACGATCGATCGGGCAAGATCGACATCGAGTAACGGAACAATGAGATATCCGCAATCGACCACAAATCTCGGCGGGAATCTCGGGATTGACAAAACCCTTAACGGTTATTAATATCAATCATGTATTTTGTTTTTGAAATTAGAGTTATACCTTATTTAGGATTCCTCTACTATATAAAGAGGAACCCTGATCATTTGTAAGATCATATGAACCACATACGCAATTGCTGAGAAATAATAAACACTCAGCTCTTTTACTTGTGTATAATCTCCCACTGTTCTTACTGTTCTTGTTGTTCTTATTGTTCTTGACACTTGATCTCGAGCCTATACCAAACCGAGGTCGATAACTTGCAAACTGCACTGGTTTGATTCATTTTAATCGCGTTATTCATTTATTTATTTAGCCATTTATCAATTGACATTGAATCAGATCACGTATCCTTATAACCACATTACAAGTTTAATTGTTACTCGTATTTCAAGATAAACAGTTCTATAGTGCCACATGTGTTTATAAGAGTTGTACCATAATAGTACATGAACGAGACGCCATAATCGACTTGTAGCATTGATTATGATAGAATTTATAGTAATCATGGGCATAGATCGGCTCTACTCATGTAATGCCAATCTGGATGGTCGAACCAAAGCTGTTAGTTTTGAGTTTTCGAATGAACCGGAAAGGAATATTCCTATATCTATGGGTAGGTTTTTATTCACTATCTTCGGGCAATGAAGATGATCACCAAAAGGTATATCTACCATTTAGTTCGAGTCATGGTTACCGAGATTGTGAATGATTTTCGTAAGTCTTTCTTGACGAGCTTCCCCAATTTCCATCCAACAGAGTGATTGATTTTGGGATTGATATTCTGCCCGAACACGCAATATACTTTCCACCATACAGAATGGCCCCAAGAGAATTAAAGGAATTCAAAATAGTTGAAGGATATTTCGGAGGAGTTTCATAAGACTTAGTGTGTCACTGTGGGGTGCACCAATCCTATTTGTTTGAAGAAAAGATGATTCGTTGAGAATGTATATCGACTATCGGCAACTCAACAAAGTCACGATCAAAAACAAGTATCCATGACACGTTTGTGCTAGTATTTATTGACGACAACCATCTTGTGTGACACAGAACTTTCTCATCTCCACCTCTTCTGTGAGGGCTCTCTCATCATTCCTATTTCACTCTTTCAAACCCAAAACTTCCTCAATACAGTCAAAAATCTGATATCAAATAGTTGAATTCATGAGGATTCCCCTAATTCCTATGCAGGAATTTTTTTATATCTTTCAAGATGTGTTTTTGTTTTGTCAGTTAATATTATGACGGAGAAGAACATGTGTGGAAGTGATGATAAAATGATATTTTACTGTTTGGGTAGTCTTTACTCTTTACTCCGTAGGTTAGCCATGGTAAAAACTTGCCCACATGCAACATTTATATCAAACCAAACAATTTTAAACTTAATAGTTAATAATTGTGCAAATACATCACGGAATCATATCATTAAGTTGGTTTTAATTTTTTTACTCTAGCCATATCTGCCAAATCGACGCCATTCAGAGACTTTTATCATGTTTGTGTTTACCAAGTAGATGTGCTAAATTGGAAAATTTCAAGTAGATTGCGTAGACGTGTGCAAGTAGGAGCATTAACAACAACAACAATCCAGTATAATCCCACTGGTGGGATCTGGGAAGGGTAATGTGTACGCAGACCTTACCCCTACCCTGGGTTAGAGAGGTTGTTTCCGATAGACCCTCGGTATCCTTCCCTCCAAGAACTCATATCCGCAATAATTTGCTTAAAGAATTGGAAAATCTCCAATTCCTAGGTCAGTAAAACAAATCATTTGGAGATCATTCACAAAGTTCCACCACTGCCATGCAACAACCTTAGCAATTTAGTTTATACAAAAGTTAAAAGTAGCTAAGCAAAGGGGCAGCTTATTCTATTTTGGCCTCGTTTTCATCTCTTTTTCGTTTCCCCCCGACCCTCCTCAGTTTTACCAAAGTGTCAAAAACACTTTTCATTGTTGGCCTATTGCCTGGATCAAGATCCAGGCAACAGCAAGTCAGCTTTGAGATTTCTGCTGCAGTTTGATAATCAACCTCTTCGAAGCATTCATGAACCAAAAAATTTCCGCCAGGTTTATCCTCATTTGGGTCAGGAAGATGACAAGAATCAAACTTCGTTTTAGATATTAACTCCATCAGTAGAAGACCAAATATGTAAACATCAGATTTCAATGTCCGCTTACCTGCATTGAACCAGCAAAATAAGAATAGAACTTTTTAGCAAAGAGCAGATAAATTCCACGATATGCATACATAAAAACAACAAATACAATTAAATTTCTCCACATGGGGAAAGCTTAAGAGTCATAGGTTCTTCATACAGATTTCTTTTCCCTAGTTCTTAACAACAACAAAAAACCCAATGTAATCTCACAAGTGGGGCCTGGGAATGGTAGTGTGTACGCAAACCATACACCTACCTTGTGAAGGTAGAGAGGCTTTTACCTAGTTTTTACTTTCAGACAAATACATAAAAATACGAGGACTTGGCATTCTCAGCTGAGTCTTGGCTTAATGCCCACTAATGAACAATGTACAAGAAAAAGGTCCACAACATGATGTTAGTATAGATTTCATCAAGAAAGAAAGGAGGGGGGGGGGGGGGAATAGAGAGAGAGAGAGAGAGGATAGAGATGATTTCTTATTTCAGAAATTTCACCATTTTGCCTCCAAATTGACCAACAGGAAACCTGAAATATTGTAGTTATGTAGCCCACAAGATTGCTATATCACATAGGTGGAAGCGAAAACTTCTCTATAAAAATTAGCAATCTTATAAGGAGGGTCCAATTATAAGAATGGACCACTTTAATAGCTGCTCATTCCACCATCAAGGTAGGCAATGGAATGGAAAGACTTTTTTGGAGTGACAATTGGTTAGAACATGGTCCTCTTAGAGAATTATTCCCCATCTGTTCAACATAGCAACATCAAAAGAAGCAAGGTTAGATACAACATGGGGACAGGAAGGATGGAATGTTATTTTCAGGAGGTTTTTTGAATGACTGGGAGCATATGAGAGCTGTGGAGCTCTACAAGACCTTGGACGCTTTTCAAGGTTTCAGTGATTCTGAAGATACACTGATTTGGAACCTCAACAGGGATGGGAACCTCACTGTTAAATATGCTTACTTGGTTTCCTCTAAGTGTTTTAGTTCCATCTTCCTGAGTCGAGAGTCTATCGGAAACAGTCTCTTTGCCCTATCGGGGTAGGGGTAAGGTTTGCGTACACACTACCCTCCCCAGACCCCACTTAGTGGGACTTTTACTGGGTCGTGGTTGTTGTTGGTTGCCTCTAAGTGCAGCAGCAACAACAACAAAAAACCCAAACAGTTTATTTGATTTTTTTAGTGTATATTTCAGTATATAAAATTAATTATTATACATATGTTATATTTCAGTTTATTTGATTAATTTTATATGTATTTCGTTTTAGAAAATTAATTTTATATATATGTGTTATATTTTAGTTTATTTGATTTTTTTTTAATGTGTATTTCAGTTTATAAAATTAATTATTATATATATTATATGTATTTTCAGTTTATTTGATTATGTATTTTCTTATATCTTAATAGGGATTTTAAAATGTCTCAAAGTTCGAAAGAGAAAGACCCGGCCTATTGATATGGCGATAGAGTTAATGAGAAGAATACAAATGTTGTATGCAAGTTTTGTAACAAGATTACAACGGGTGGAATTCATCGCTTTAAATTCCATCTTATTGGTGGCAATAGAAACGTCACAAATTGTCCAAAATGCCCACCAGAGGTGAGGGATGAAATAAAGAATTTTGTTGAGAAGAAGGAGCAAAAAAATCAAATGAGTCATCAACCATTGGTGACCAATCTTGATGATGATGATAATATTGAAGAATTGTCACTTCTAATAAAACGGGGAAGAGATGCAATCTCTTCAAGCCATGGATCGGCGGGTACGAATAGGAGTAAAGGTCCTATAGATTGCTATTTCCCAAAGAAGCCGGAAGCAAAGAGCGGTGGAAAAGATATACAAAAAATTGCTAAGGACATTTTGAGGGATCGTGCAGTTAGAGCTTTTGCACGATGGGTCTATGATGTTGGGCTCCCCTTCAATTGTGTCAACTATACTGACACTTTTGCAATAATGTCCTTCATGCTCTTAAAATTGGTGGCTCTTTGGTTAAAGTACTCTGTTTGGTGGATGGGGAGCAAAAACCACCAATGGGCTACCTCCATGAAGCTATGAATGGGGCCAAGGAGGCTATTCAAGCATCATTCACTAATGAGCAAAAATATGCAAAGGTCTTTCATATCATTGATGAAAGATGGAGTGAGCAATTTCATAGATCTTTGCATGCAGCTGGACTTATTCTGAACCCGTCACTCTTTTATGATCAGCATGAGAATAATTCATTGGCTAGAGAAGTGTGGACAGGATTCCATGAGGTTGTTATCAAGTTGACCCCATATGAAGACTTGCAAGAAAAGATAGTAGATCAGCTTGCTATTTACAAGGCAGCTGAAGGACTTTTTAAGCTCCGACTTGCTATTAAACAAAGACAAAGTCGCCAGGTAACCATGTGCTTCTATATTTTATAGCTCTAACTTTAATGTATTTTTTATACTTATTAACTCTTGAATATTTTTTGTCACTTCTATAGTTGAGTGGTGGGACCAATATGGTGTAGAGCCTCCGGATTTACAGACTTTCGCCAACAGAGTTCTAAGTTTAACTTGTAGCTCATCCGGATGTGAAAGGAACTAGAGCGTTTTTGAACACACGAGAAATAAAAAGAATTATTTCGTGTTTTGAAATAAAGTAAATTATATCTCATTGTCCCAACTCCTACTAATTAGTTGACACATCTTGTTTGCAGATTCATACAAAGAAGAGGAATCAACTAACCTTGAAGCGCCTCCATAATCTAGTGTTCATAAAATACAATAGAGCATTGAGGCGTCGCTACAACCATCGCAATCTAATTGATCCAATTCTTTTGGACAATATTGATGAGGCTAATGAGTGGCTAACCGGATAACCGGAGTCCCCAAAAATTGTGAAGATGAAGAAGTATTTGAAGGCGACTCTAATTTCAGTTGGGGTGATGTTGCGGTTGCTAGTGGAGTTGGGGAGAATCCTTATGGTTTAAGGGGGAATACTTCAAGTTCAAGCTCGATTAGGAAGGGAAAAAGTGTGGCTACTACAAGTCAATCTCTATCCCTAATTGATAAAGATGAAAGTGATCATGAAGAGGAAGAGGAAGGGGAAGAAGAAGATGACGAGCAATATGAAGATAACAGAGGAATTCAAGATTTTGACAATCTTGAATAAGAACAAGAAGAGTAGAAGAATAAGATGTTTATTCTAGTAATTTAGTAGCTTTGATTTTGCTTGTCCTATGGTTTGTGGAGGATTTGGTGGTACCTAGTACCTACTTTTGAGTTTTTAAATTGAATTTTTTGATTATTTATAATTTTATATTGTGCCTTTGCAAGGTTTACATTATGTTTTTTTAAGAATCACGCTTCACTTTAATAAAGCATGCACTTCGCTTTTGAAGCGAGGCGAGCCCCTATCGCTTTTTTGCACTTCTCGCTCTTAAAAACACTGTGTTGGACAATCTGGACGGAGAGAAATTCAAGAATTTTTGAAGACAGAAGCAAAAACTCCTTACAGAATGTTAAAGTGAATTGTTTCCTTTTGTTTCATTTCTGGTGTAAACAAAGCTTTGTAGAGGAGGCAGAATCATTAGTAGATTTGATAGGTGCTATGTAACCTTAGGTTAACATAGCTGGGGTATGCTCTTTTTGTAAATATAGCTTGGCACTACTTTTGTGCTGTTTTTTGGTCTAACTAATATATTTAACCAAGTTACCATTCACAAAAAGAAGAATGGACCAAAATGTTGATTTCTCAAGAAAAATAGTATTTTATGGCATCGGGAACTAAGAAATGCAAGAAAGCAGATTTCAAGGATGTGAACCGCGGTTACAAGTACTCCTCCCCGACTAAAGTTACAGATATATTTCACATGTATGCTCTCGCTTTCATTACACTGTCTTAGGTTTCAGCTTTAGTTATTTTGGTCTTGTGTCACAGTTCCACTTAGAGATTGTCTTGTCTGACAACTAAGCCTAACTAGCTCTTAATGAGATATTTAGGAGAAAGGAAAAAGGGAAAAGTGCAAAGAAATAGAAATAGAAAAAAAAAGTAGTGGGCTTTAATATGGATCTGGAACTCAAATAACACAGTAGATGAATCATTGTGTATCATGCATCAACAGACAATTATAGAAAAATCTTTGTCTATAACATGAAACATCAGATATGATGAAGTCTGAGTAAACATGCCTTTTGAAATAATCTCTGGAGTACCCCTGCCAACAAGATACTTTAAAGCAATTTCAGAATCCTCGTTGACAACTGTGTCAATGTTACCAAAGTCAAACACTTTAATACTCACTTCCTGCAAGCCAAAGCAATGTAGTAACGCGTTAAGAATCTCCAGATTTCTATAGGAAATTTTAAAGTCAAGAAGACAATGAAGGGCTTAAACTCAACCTTATCAATCATAATGCATGAAGCAGTGACACTACCAACTGCAATCTTCTTTTTATGCAACCATGTCAAGAGGTCTGCAAGTTGAGTTGCCACATTTATCCGCTTTTCCCATCCAAAGTCATCTGACGAACAAGAAAAAGAGATGAAGAATATGCAAAAGCACGCAAAATTCACACTAAACAGCCATTCAACATAATACTTGAGGTAAGTAAAATACCAGCCAGAAGCACATCAGACAAAACCGTGGTAAATTCTTCATCATAGACAGCTGCAAGTCTCTTCTCGCAACAGTACCTAGACAACTTCACCAAATATTGATGTGCATTTGCTGTTTCATATAACTCCATCTCATCCTACAGAAAACCCTCGACATCATTCACTCAACCCAATACAATAGACAAGAAAATCAAATTAAAATGTATCTACACATACACAAAATTGAAATGGACGATGAACATGTATTAAATGCGCAGGAAGGTGAAGATCCCATGTTTTAACAATCACTGATCGTTTTACAGATCCTTCAGTAATGGTTCCACGGAACAATCTGCCTGACTGGGTCATCTGAATCAAGTTCTCGGTTTTGAAGTCAGTAATCTTTTCTAACTCGGAGTAGCTGCAAGGCTTCACGACACCATCTATCACCGGCAGAATTGGGAACTTATAGCTGCACTTGACAACCAGAGAAGACAGTCAGAGAAGAAACACTAACACCGTGAACGTGTAGCTTTGAGAAGTGCAGCCAAATGAAATGGACATTTTCAGGTCAAAGAGAAAGCTGGAGTAAGTAACCATTGGTCTTAGATAATAGAAAGGGTGGTTCTCGTCAGTCTTTGTATCTATTTAATTGCATCAGTAGGTGTGAAGGGTTTTGCAAAAAGAGATAAGGAAGAACTATTTGAAGCTTGCAAAGGTTATTCCGTGAGTTTTAAACCAAAATCATTCCTATTATTTTAGTCAAACTTCCACTACGTCCTAATATTTCAGTTAACTGAAAAATCCTTAAGTGTTCCAAAGTTGACCAAAAACATCCCTCTCTTGAAATTTTCATCCATTTCTAACGGCTGTTTTGTTTCTCATGTGACCCCCTCCTTTTTTCCCCCTTCTCCCACAGTTTCTGAAAGAACAAAACCGTGATGTGCAAACCTTAACCCCCAGTCTCTCTTATCTACGTCTCATTTCACTCTATCATCTTTCCTTTTTCTTTGTGTACTTGCAGGCTATTTGAATATCATATTCTCCATTTTAATTTTTTCTCTATTCTCTTATAGCAGTTTTGACCATCTTATTATTTGAATCACGCACTACTTCTGCTTATTAGGCCAGCTTGTTTTTTAAATTGGTGCTTAATATACTTACCACTGCAGGAATAAAAAGTAATCTGTAGCTTGCATGAAGACCAGCTTATATATTGGGTTTAGGATTTCTCGATAACGTAATCTGTGTTGACATCCAATTTTGTACTTTACTTACAAATACCTTATAGTCCACCTTCTTTTTTTGAGAAGGAAGCTACTTCACTTCTTTTCTTACCTTTGAATTCAGTTCTTTATGTTCATGGTAGTCCTTTTGATCTCATCTCCTTTTATTACGAGGAACTATTTCTTACTCTCAATCACTTCCAACCGTCACAATGGACAACAGATCTAAAAACATGGCAACTGGGGCAAGGTTTGCGTACACAATACCCTTCCATGCCTCACTTGTGGGAATACACTGGTATATTATTAATGTTGAATAATTATAAGTACAATTATACGGATAATTAAAAGAATAATTATACGAACAAATGAATTAAAAGATAATAATTCATAGAGGTAAAAGTCACGTGCATTCAAAACCATCTTAAACTTTGATTCAGATGCAAAGATGCAGTTATAAGCTCCTAGTTTTCTCAAACTAAATAAGTAGTCGCTCTATTCCAACTTATGTGACATAGTTTAACTGAACATGGAATTTAAGAAACAAAGACTTTTGAATTTTTTGGGTCTTAAATTTTACATAACATTCGTGAAGTTCAAAGTTGGGTTTATTTCAAATATAGAAATGTATCATTCTTTTGGGAAGAAACTAACAAGAAAAGAGTGTCACGCAAACAAGAATGAGGGAGTACCGTATTTTCTATAGCTAACCATTATCACTTTGTTAACAATAATATTTGCTTTTAGTCAAAGCAAGACGAAACTCTCGGCCTGCACTACAGCAAAGGTGCCTTTAACAACAACAACAACAACCCAGCATAATGCCACTTAGTGGGGTCTGGGGAGGATAGTGGTACGCAAAACTTACCCCTACCCTGGGTAGAGAGGCAGGTTGTTTCCAAATAGACCCCGGCATACTCGAACTCACAAACTCTTGGTTGGAAGTGAAGCTGCTTACCATCATAGCAACCCCTCTTGTCACAAGATAAAACGAAATAAGCACAGTGAGAGAGGCGAGCAGAACATAATATCGCCCATATACCAATAGCGATTACTTAAACTCAATCAAAAGGAACTATCACCAGCGCAATGGAATTACAAAATACAGCAAGAGAGAGAGAGAGGAGAGAAAAAACCTAGAGTACTGCTGGCATAATACACGAAAATTCTGTCGTCGATGGTGATTTACTTCTGGGGTAGAATAAGGGTTAGCCCAATCTGGAGACTCATACTCGTTGAAAGGTTGGTAAAAATAAGGACTGTAACAACATTGTTTCATTTGTCCACTGATGTGTAGTTGGAGGCTGATTTCTCCAAGTCTTTGTTGACTCTCCTGCTTTTCATTTTGAAATCTTCTAACATTCCTTTCACTCCATGCATGGTATACTGTTGCAGCAAATAGCCATGCTAGTACTTGGCCTTTAGCTCTGCTTCCTCTACACCTCTTTGCCATCCAATATACCTCCTCATTCCATGTTTTAAGAGTTCTGTTTTCATTCATCCACTTCAATAAAGAATACCAGATATCTCTTGTATATTTACATTCAAAAGAATAGGTGGAAACTAGGGTCCCTTCTTCCCGTGGGACTGAAAGACTTTTAACATTTCCTAAATTTTTGTGGAGCAAAAAAGAAATATAGCAAGTATTTGTTATGAAATAAAAGAAATATGAAAAAATAATGTAATTAACTAGAACTTAACATTGAAGAAAATCTTCTATCTACTATTTTTAGTCGCATCAATTAGTATAAAACATATAAAAAATAAAAAATTATTAAAAAATCGTAATTGATGGTATACTAAATTCGGTATTTGTTCAAATTATCAAAATGAATGTTATTTCATTGATACAATAGTTAAATTCAATATATTTGAAACATATAAAGATGATGAATTCAATTTAATAAGCCATATAGTATTTGGAGTTACAATTTTATTATTATTATTATTATTATTATTATTGTTGTTGTTATTGTTATTGTTATATAAGATACAAAATATGTTATATTATTATCTATCACCTAACATCTCTTTAGTAATATATTATATTCAAAATATCATAATATAAGAAAATAATAAATTATTAATTAATTATAAATTTGGACAAACACATCTTTTTACACAACTAAGCGCAGAGTCTTTCGGTTGGTATAAATGAAGTATAGAGAGTTTAGGTTAATCATCGTGCGAGAAATAAATCGATTTTCTATTTTTCTAGAGAATACATATGATATAATCTAATTTTAGTTTATCAAGATTCTAATATATAGATAAATGAGGTTAAGCTACATTGATAACAAAAGATATAAAAAGTTTAAAAATGTCATCTGCTCTTCTTTTTCTGTCACGACCCAATCGGTCACTATGAGTTCCAACACATCGTCCAGACGATTTGAGGCTTTGAGTAGCTTCACTCTATGTATCATGACTTGCACATGTGGTAGATTTTGAATTTTGAGGAGTTCGAAGTTGATTTGGAAGAATAATTCCACTACTAAAAACAACTGATTTGCGACCGAAAAAATTAGTCGGAAATTTCTGACTGATTTGGTCGAAATTTTCAAAAATAATATTTTTTATATTTTTTAAATTTTTTCGACTATTTTTCCGATAACATTGGTAGCAATGTTTGGCACAAAAATCCGGAATAAAAATTGCGACAGATTTAGTAGGAAATTAAAAGTCAAACAATTTTATTTGACCATTTGCGTCCGTTTTGGTCACAAAATTTTTTAAACTTCGGTCAATTATTTTTTAAAGTTGCGACTGAAACGATCGCTAGTTTTGCGACGGATTTAATCGCAAATCCTTTTTAAAACCCCAGCCCCGCCCCCATTTCTTTCTTCTTCTATTTTCTTTCTTTCTTCTCTCCTGAAACAGCCTCCAAAACAGGCCCAAACCAGTCCCGAAAACAGTCCCGAAAATCAGATCTAGAATACCTTGAAATCCAGCTCTGTTTCACCACAAAATTGCAGCAATTTCCATCTTCACTCACTGCCAATGCTCTCTTGAGTTGAGAAAGTCCATCGAGGCCGTCGAGGTTTGAGTCTCGTCAGTCGAGGTCCGCGTTCATCGAGGTCCTGTCTCGGTCTTATTTGCTTTGGAATTTCCTTGTTGTAAAACTCAAAAGATGAGGTTCAATACAAAGGTCCAGTTCTCTTAACTCTTTGTCAATTCTATTTACTGTTTTATAACCTTGATATGGATCACTTATTATATGATTCTATTGGATATTTAAACATTTGATGAAGCTTTCTCATAACATGCTTAAGTGATTTTGGGATAAATATTAAAATTGAAAAATAGATTCTTACTAATAGTTACATGTAGTGCCATGTGTGAGCTTTTGAAGGTTTGTTATGGATCCTTATTTTCTTACTTGGTACAATCTTATGGAATTTGTCATTCATTACCGTTTGGGTCTTAGTTAACTAATATTGAGTTTGATGAGCTTTAATTTCGTGGGTAAAAATCTGAAGTTGCAAGGCTAGTGTTTTGTTTGGGTTGGTTTTGAAGTTTATCTAGCTTATTGGGCATGTTCATTTTAGCACTTTTGTTTATTTGAGTTGGCTAATACCTAGTAATTCCAAATAGGCCGAGCCCATTCAAATTTGGCGTTAATTCCGCCTCATTATCTGTCCTCACATAATTCATAATTTAGTGTTAATTAGAATAAGTTCAAAGATTCAGTTGTAAGTAATTCAAAGCAATATGTGAATGATTCTTGTTGCTAAATCATACATCCTTTTCCACAAATTAATGTCCATAAACCCTCGGCCTTACAATAATCTCAAAATTTAGGAAAAATAATGAAGTGCGTAGTTGTTTTAGGCATGTTATTTAAATTAATTTCCTTAAACTCGGGTGTGCATTTATGTGACCCAAATCCAAATCTCACAATGTTAGATAAAATATATCGAGGACCGCGAGTGCATTTATGTGACGTGGTTCAAGACGTGTTTTAGATGACGTTGAATCTTTCTTAAAAATCATTAATCAAAAGTGGTTCTAAAGTTAAATGCACATAGGTTTAAAAGTGTTTTTAAAATCAGATAATTAGGCCAATAATAACAGTTGAGTGACCGTGCTAAAACCACGGAACTCGGGAATGCCTAACACTTTTTCCAGGGTTAACAGAATTCCTTACCCGGATTTTTGTGTTCGCGGACTGAAAAACAGAGTCAATCTTTCCTCGATTTGGGATTCTAAATCGGTGACTTGGGACACCATAAATTATCCCAAGTGACGACTCTGAATTTTTAAATGAAATAATCTTGTTTTGATTGTCACTTTAATTGGAAAAACTCCCTTGTACTACCTTCGTGTAGGTAAAAAGGAGGTGTGACAGCTCTGGCGACTCTGCTGGGGACAAAGAACCCAGAATCTCTGGTTCAGGGTTCAAGAATTCGAGCTTAGAATAATTGTTATATTTGGCTTTTATTTATTATCTGGTTTTAATTACATGTTTAGGCCTAATGTGCTAAATGTTGCTTTTTACCGCTTTGATATTACCTGAACTGTATATAAACTGCTACGAAACCTTTCTCTTCTCATCTTTGGGGATGTGCACGCTGACGTGACTCCTATTCTGTTAGTGTCATACCTTAAATAAGGAAGAGGCTCGGACAAGTTACAAAGCCGGATGGCCTTTTGGTTCCCGGTACGTAGCCCCCCTCGACTCGAGTTGGCCGCTTGGGTACACAAGTCTAGAACAACATACCCAGGTTTTGAACTTAGAATAACTCAGCCTCATGCCGGATTCCTAGTAGGAACGCTTGATTGCATCACGTGCATTTGACTTTGGGAACTCAACATAGGGGTTGGGTCCGTCTAGGACAGGTATACCTAAAAATAAAAGACCATCCTGATGCATCCTATGTGCTACACGTTGCATTTCTTCAAGGGTAAAAGGATCATTTGGCGGACCAATGATAGCTGAGGGCAAATGAAAAAAAGAGAAAAAAAAGGAAAAAAAGAGAGGGTGAAGTGTGAGGATAAAGCGAGTAGGGCCCAATTATGTTTTCTACCACATTTTTGTTAAGAAAAAAGAGCCTGAAAAAATGATTTGCACATTTTCATCATTTTTCGAAAATCATAAACAAGAGGAAAAAGAAAATACAAAAAGATTTTACATGTTTCATCTTTTTTTTTTAAAAAGAAGACAAAAAAATGTTCTCTAAAATTAGTTGTTTTTTAATTCTTGCCCGTATCCAATTTGTCCGAACTACGCATATCTGATTCTCGTCTTTTGGGGCGTAATACGTAGGTAACCCACATAGGGTCCGGTCTTCCTAGTGAGTTTAGGTTCTTGGTTTCGCGGCGTCCTAGCCAAATCTTGCATTTTTAGCCACTTTTAGCCACATAGGTTAATTTAAGAAAAATAGTCACAATCATGTCTTGCATGCGTCCAACAGGAAAGGTTATTATCTCACATAGTGTTTTAGGTCTTTAATTTTATTGGTCTAATTTTCTCATACAGGTGTGGATTTACTTATCGGAGTTTGAGCATGACAGAGCCCCACGACCATCTAGTCAGGATCGCTCATCTAGGAGTGGATTAAAAGGAGATTTTCTTTTCTTTTTTATGCTTTGAGTATGTTGTTCTTTTTTATGTCGTCTTTTAACTTCTAGCTTTGTACAGTAATGTCGAGTCTCTTGGTATTGTGTTTCCTCTTTTGTATTGAAAAAAATATGTGTAATAAGTCAAAATTCAAAAAAAGATTTTGCGTTTTTATGTTTTCTTTAGAATACTAACTCTAGAAGTTCAAAAAAATCTTTTGTGGTTTCCTTAGGAAATTAATGTCTAGAACTCAAATAAAAATTGCTTTTATATTTCCCTTAGTATGTTAAGACTAAAAATTCAAAAAAAAAAAAGAGAGAGAGTTTCCTTTTAGTACCTTTTTAAGAGTTTTCTTTAATGTATTAATCTCAAAAATCCAAAAAGATTTTCTTTTGAGGTTCTTCTTTGGGAAATTAATGAAAAATGAAAAAAATATTCTTTTATTTTCCCAAGAACTTTAGGACATTGTGCATAGAAGAAGAAAAACATACTTTATCTTTATCTTTAAAGTTTCTTTCTTAGGTAATCAAAAACCGAAATCAAAAAAAAAAATTATTTTGTTCATTTCTCGTTTCGAAGTCTTTCTTCAGGGATATCAAATGAAAATTCAAAATATTTTTCTTTGGCTTATTGTTTGGACTTCATTTCAGAAAAAAAGAATCAAAGAATATTCTTCTCTTGCAGGATTTTTCCTTAATAATTCCCCATAGAATGTTTGTTTCAAATATATATATATATATAAAAAAAAAAATATGCTCGTTAAGCTTGAGTTTATGATAGGTTATAGAACATGGAGTCTAAAAAATTCAAAAAAAGATTTGCTTCTTTTATTTCTCTTTTCTCATCAGAGTAGTCACTAAAAAAAAAAAAAAGAACGTCAGTTTGTTTCCTTTATTCCTGATCTTCCAGAACTACGCAAATATCTGATTCATGCGGGGTCATGATACGTAGACAACCTACATAGGGTTCGATCGAATCATTTTTTTTATTATTATTAAAAGAAAGGAAAAAGAAAAAAAGAAGAAGAAAAAGATGGTGAAATTATGTGAGGTAAGAAATGAGAGGAAAGAAAAGAGCGATAATCAGAAAGAAAAAAGGGGAAAGAAAGCGAGCTAGCTAAGAAGTGCGAGGAAAGAAAAGAAAAGAGAAGATTCAAATGGACAAACTGGGATAATGTCAAGTGACCTTATGACCCTCGAAGTCATTCTAGAACCATTAGTTGTTGCTAGGTGCATTGCACGCAATGTGATATTTTTGTTATTGAAGGCCCTAACACTAACGGGATACCCCCCATTTTGTTCCTTTTGATATCTTCATAGCAGAAAGGTGGTTGTTTTATGGTTCTCGAAGTAGTAACTCCTCTCTACAACATAAAGTCAAAAGGCAATGGCGGACAACAACAAGATTGGGTTGGTTGATACCGGTGCCCGAAAGCAGTTGGTTGAACAGGATACTAGTTTGGCTGATGAGGTAAGGATGTTAAGACAACACATGACGGACATATATCAGGCCTGGATGACTGGGAAGGCACCACCCTCGCCACCACCTAGCTTCTTAGATGCTACCCTTACCCAAACTCCGGTCGTAGTGCCAGATGATCCCCCATACTCTCCCGATCCACCCGTTTATCACAACTTTCCCAATCGTCCTAGTAGCTCCATCACTCATTCTCCAATTACCTCTCCCCAAAATTTCCCTCCTGTCATATCCACTATTCCCAATAATGAATATCCACTCAAAGCTCATGATGCCCAATACTACCCCGCAGAGGTTGCCCACAAGGTTCCTGACTCATACAAAAAGAGCCCTCAGGATGAGCTTCATGCTGAACATGAAAAAGTCACGGGAAAAGAAGGGCGAGACGAGATATCCAGGAAGCTGAAAAGCATAGAACAGTCCTTAAAAAACATGCAAGGTATGAGAGACCAGGTTAACATATCTTACAAAGAGTTGTGTATGTTCCCTGACGTTCGCCTGCCCGCAGGGTTAAAGTGCCAAAGTTTAACTTGTATCATAGGTGTGGAGATCCGGTAGCCCATTTGAGGGATTATTGTAGTGAAATGAGAAGTGTTGGCGAGAAAGATGATTTGTTGATGGCGTATTTCAGTGAGAGCTTGACTGGGGCATCTTTGGAATGGCATAATCGTCAAGATGTCGGTAAGTGGCATACATTGGGCGACATGGCTCAAGATTTTGTGCGATACTTTCAGTACAATATAGACATTGTCCCAGACCGTTCCTCCCTATCTCATATGTAAAATAAACCCAAGGAAAGTTTTAGGAATTTTTGGCTCAGATGGAACGAACAAGTTGCTCGGGATAGTCCTCCCATTGATAGAAAAGATGTTATTGAGCCCCGCCGACGACATGGTCTAGTGGTCATTCTTGCTAAACGCTTTCAGCCTCAATATTGACCCCGTGGACATCCTTGTAATCCTCTCCACTGCTACTTCTCTCCACAGAACCCCCAAAATCATACATCACTTCCCCGATACCCCTTCCACAATGCACCACCATATGCTCCACATCCCCGAGGCCCGCGATGGCCCGCGCCACCTCCACAAATGTCTCACCCGCCCCTCAGTCATATCAACCACCTGCCCGTAAAAGGTTCCAACTAAGGCTAGAGTATAAAATGAAAAGACTACTGAAAAAAGAAAATGCTTCCACGCCCATCGGAGAATCCTATACAAGCTTGTTTGAAAAGTTAAAGCACTTTGTCCTGATTGAGCCACTCCTCGGCTATACTCCAGACCCATATGCAAAAGGCTTTGATCCTGCTGTACGATGCAAGTACCACTCTAATGTCCAAGGGCATAGTATTGAAGATTGTCGATCTTTGAAAAGGGAAATAGAAAGAATGATTCAAGAAGGGGTAATTGTGATCAATGACAATGACAAGGAGCATGTGAATCCTCTTGGGAACTTGTTGACTAAAGTTGATAATGTTGAAGTTGGTAATGGTCTTGGTGATATCGATGCGGAACTCAGTGGCTAAGATGCCGAGCTTGGTAATTGGAAAAACGATCCTTTCTTGGCTAGCCAGGGAGGAGTCTTGGTGGTTTATTTTGTTGTCATTTCTGTTACCCGGGTGATTTTAGGGTTGTAATCCAGATATTGTCTTGTGACTCAAACCCTTTTATCCCTTTATTTTGCCTGGTTTGTTTAGTCGTAGTAACTCGTTAGGTGTTGTCTAGGTTTGTTCCAGGGTTGTAACCCCAGTTTAGTTTGCTTGTTTTGTTGTTCGAACCATTTCACCGTTTGTCTAATGCAATTTCTTGTCTTCTTTTATTGCTAGTCATTTTTTGTTTAGTTCTTTTCTCCTTTTTAGTTCCTTTCCTGCTGGCTCTAGTGACATGACACGCACGCATAATTCTAGGTTTGGTCTCAATAGTTAGTTTAATCATGGAGCAATGAAATAATTTTGAAGATGATAGGGACATTTGAGGGAAATAAGTACAGATTTAGACATTTTGAGATCATTTGAAGCCCGAACTGGGTGAAACTGGGGTAGATAATTTGGGAAGTTAATAGGATGACAAGAATTCGTTAAAGGCAAGTGCATTCCGGACGATTTGAAGCAAGCAACTTTGAGTTCAAGTGCATCTCAAGTTACAAGATAAAGTCAAGGAAGTTCTCTCCGAATTGACGGAGGATATCCATTGTGAAGAGGGAATTACCCAACGAGGGTTCTGTACTTGACAAGGCGTTAAAGAACAATGGAAGGCATATCAGTGATATCAATGTCGAAGTCGCAAAAGAAATATTATGCATGATTTTCAATTTTCATTTCAAGTTGCTTGTGTTGTACTTGACATTTTCAGGGATTGGGAGGCCCTCTTTCAGCTACCCAAACACTTATACCATTTGATACCCTTTTGAGCATGTACTAATTTCTTTGACCTCCCCTCTTTTGGAATCAAGTTAGAGTCAAAAAAAGGAGAGAAAGTTCATGTCCCCATAGGTTTATTTTAGAAAGTTCATTCCAAAAGGAAAATTCAAAAAAAGAAGAAGAGAAAATAGAGACAATAAAAAAGAAGGGAAAAAAAGAGAAAAGGAAGGAAAAGAAAAAGGAAAAAAAAGAGAAAAAAAGAAAATAGTAACAAAAAGTAGTGTTGTAAACTACGTTTGACCTGATTCTTGTCACCACAAGATACGTAGACAGCCTCACAGTTCGGTCATGCCAAATAAAATATTTCATAATCCCATGAAATCGAGAGTGGGAAATTCAAAAAAAAAGGAAAAATAAATTCAAATTGCCCCGTTTTAGAAATTGGGGCAAAGTTTTTAGAATGGATTCCAAAAGTAGTAAATAAATTAACCCCGTTGTCTTAGTTATTTTTGAGCCTTTATGATATTCTTTCTTTCTAACCCTGTCCAAAGCCACATTATAGTCCGAAAGACCTCCCGGATAATCTTTGGGAGTGCTGAGTTTAGACATGCCAGGAGCATATGATGTTTTTACTCTGTTCAATGCCTTGTCATCTACAGAATCAGAGGAAATAAGAAGAAAAGAACAAAATGAGAGAGTCTTATTGGTGAAAACCTTCACAGGCACCATGAGGCGATGGTGAGTTGAGAAAAAGAACAAAATGAGAGAGGCTTGATAGAGAAAACCCTTCGGGCACCACAAGTCGAATAAGGATCGTGAATCAGATTGGATAATCGGAGCATTGAAGCCTAGTTTCACGTTTTAGAGGTACAACAAGAGTTGAACATCAGACTTGTTTGACATATTAGGCCACTTAATCCACATGTGCATGTCATGGTCATTAGAGTTGGCATCCACATCTGATAGGTTTCTACTTTGTAGTTTTCTTATTAGGAATCATCTATTTCCATTGTCCTTTACTCTGTTCCTTTTGTCTTGTTTAATTCCTTTTCCTGAGTCTGTTTGATCAGAACAAGTGAGAAATGACTTCAAAATTTGCCACAAGCTTTTCAATTGCACAAAATAGGATCTAGCTAGCACATCAAAGTGTCATAAGTTAGGAAAGAACTACAAGCGCACTGAGTTGTTAACAATTAACATGATTTGGGATTCATGTGAGACACAAAAGTTTGGTAAATGTCAGTTCGTGAGTAATGCAACAGATATAGGGTATTGGGTCTGAACTGAGAAGAGGTATTTTCTGTGATAATGGTGACAGAGAAAGTGGTTAGTCAATAAACAAGAAAGGTCTTCGAGTGAAAATCAAAGTTATCATGGGAAGTGAAGGAGCAATCGCCCTCAAAGTCAAGGCCACAAACCAACCACTATATTTTTAAACTGACAAGATTTTTCTTTGATTTCAAATAGGGGAAGAAAATTTTATTTGTTTCGGAGAAACACTCCATAAGGAAAAGCAAGCAACAGATAGGTTTGACCGTAAATTCTCAGGACCCTCCTGAAAAGTGGGACCTAGTTTAAAATTCAAAACAATCATGAGTAGCAAAATCTAGCATAAATGTACCCCAAAGGAATATAAATTGGCTTCAAAGTTTTCATGCTTGAGATAGGATTCAATTAAGAGCTTTCAGGACCCTCCTAAATAATGGGACTTAGCATTAAGATTTCCATTAGATAACAAGATTTAGCATAAGTTCTGTTGTAGGGTAGTATAATTCAGCCGTAAAAGTTGTCACTCTTAAGATAAGACTTGATTTTTTATTTTCAGGACCCTTCTAGATAATGGGATGTAGTTTTAAGACCCTCTTAGATAACAAGGTTTAGTGGGAGTCATACCTTTAGAAGATATAATTTAGATGTAAAGTTGTCATTTAACTAGGAGTTTTCAGGACCCTCCTGGATAATGGGGTTTAGCTTTCAAATTTATAGAGATATTTGGTGACATGATTCAGTTAACACTCATAGATGCGCCCAGCACCAAACTGGGGCAGGAAAATTTCTTTTGTTTTGTTTGTTTTGTTGTAATCAGATTCAAAGGCAGCAGTTTCAGGGAATACAGTTCAAGTTTCGGCAATCAGGCGCCCACCTGGAGAGTAAGAGAATACAGTTGAAGTTTTGACAATCAGGCGCCCATCTGGAGAGCAAGGGAAAACAGTTCAAGTTTTGGCAATTAGGCTCCCACCTGGAGAGCAAGGGAATACAGTTAAAGTTTTGGCAATCAGGCGCTCACCTAGAGAGTAAGGGAATACAGTTCAAGTTTTGGCAATCAAGCTCCCACCTGGAGAGCAAGGGAATACAGTTCAAGTTTTGTAAATCAGGCGCCCACCTGGAGAGCAAAGGAATACAGTTCAAGTTTCGGAAATCAGGCGCCCACCTGAAGAGTAAGGGAATATAGTTGAAGTTATAGCAATCAGGCGCCCACCTAGAGAGCAAGGGAATACAGTTCAATTTTCGGCAAACAGGCGCCCACCTGGAGAGTAAGGGAATACAGTTCAAGTTTCGGCAATCAGGCACCTACCTGGAGAGCAAGGTAATACAGTTAAGGTTTTGGTAATCAGGTGCCCATCTAGAAATCAAGGGAATGCATTTCAAGTGTTGTAATCAGGCGCCCACCTAGAGAGCCAGGGAATACAGTTAAAGTTTTGGCAATCAGGCGCCCACCTGGAGAGCAAGGGAGAACAACACCAGTTTTAAGGAAGGGAAACAATTTAAGTGTTGGAAATTAGGATCCCACCTGGAGAACAAAGGAAAACAGCGAGGTTCAAAGGAGTTCAGCAATCAAGAGCCTACCTGAAGAACAAAGGGAAGTAGTTCAAGTTTCGAGGAAAAGCAGAGCAAGTGTTGGTAATCAGGAGCCCACCTAGAGAACGAAGGGAAGCAGCAATGTTCAAAGGAAGATAGCAATCAGGAGCCTGCCTGGAGAACAAAGGGAAGCAACAAGGTTTAAAGGAAGTTCGGCAATCAGGAGCCCACTTGGAGAATAAAGGGAGAACACAACAAGTTTCGCAGGAAAGGAAGATAATTCAAATGCTTGAAATTAGGAGCCCACCAGGAGAACAAAGGGAAGGAAACAGTGGTCAAAGGAAGACGGTTCAAGTTCATCAATCATGCGCCTACCTGGAGAATAAGAGAATTCACTTCAAAATACTATTCAAGTTAGCAACAAAAGAAGCTCGCAGCAAGAATGCGAGTCAACAGTCCGAGGTGATCAACAGAAGTTAGTCATAATAAAGAAAAAAAGAGAAAGGCAAGAAGTGAATCCAAATGCAGAAGTTGATGAAAGATGTGGGCTGCTCAAGACATGGTTGAAGTCACAAGCATAGTATGTCTGGTTTTGGTCTGAAAAGTTGAAGAAGAATGAACTAGCACCTGCAACTAGCAAGCGTTAAGGTTCAAATCTAAAATTTGCATGAAGAACCACTCAAGACTTAAGATCAAGCTTCAGAAGACTTATAGATGGGAATCTTGTAACTCATAGTTGACAGGCTTAGCTAGTCTTTTTTATGTTTTGATTTTTGATGTAACATCAGGATCGCGGACTGGAACCTCGGCGGAACGGCACCTCGACTGGCTCTCCACCTCGGCATACTCCATCATCTCACTCACTTCTGAACTACACATGGCCTGATTCCTTTATAGCTAAGGATATGTAGGCAGCTCATATACAAGGGCTCGGTCACATTCCCTTTTCTCTTAGTTTTAGTCTCTCCAAATAAGGGTCGGGTCAAAAAAGCTGTCTAGTCATTCTTTGTCTGAAAATACTTCGTGTTTCCAGTGAAAGAGGGGCAGTTGTAGACATGTGATTTTTGACCCTCCCTAAGATTTTTCATGTTTTAGCACGTAAATATTTAATTTAGGCCTAATATAGCTATTTCAACTCATTTTTACTCTTTTACTTTATTTTATTACAAGAAAATAAAAATTACAAAAAATAGTTTCATTAATGTGTTGTAGTCATTTTTAATCTTGAAAAAATACCAAAAAAATAGCATCGTTTTAACAGTCAATCTTATTTTAACAGTTATTTTACTTAGGTATGACTAATTAATAAATGAGGTCGTATTTTAGTCTTGTTCGCGGAGAAAGAGTAAAACCTGGGCTTGAGCAACCCATTTTTAGGCCTAATTTTGGACCTAACCCATAATTCTCAAGCCCATAATTCCTAGACTCATACCCCTTAATCTAAAAAACCCTACAAATACCCTAGACTCTAGCACGCTAGACCTACACCAAGAGACCCCCGCCGTTCTTCTTCATTTTGGCAACCTAAGAACACCCACTAAAACCCCACAAAAATTTATTAACATAAGGCGAGTGTTGCTGCAAAGGTTATACAACTTTTTCGTTTCTTCTTTGCATAAGGATTTGGATTCAACTTTCTTCTTCAAAATAACAACAGAACGAAAAAAAATTAAAACCAACAGCCTTTCTCCTCCATCCAAGAACCCATGTCTTCCTCCATTGAAATACATCAAATTACCTCCAAAATCAACTCCTAAAACTCCATCGAAAGCCATGAAAATCATCACTTAAACTTAGCTAAAGAAAAATGCAGCAACACATCCATTAAACAGCCATGAAAAACATCCGAAATTGACCCAAAAACGTCACTCAAAACCCACCCAAAAAACACAGCAAAAAACAGCCCCCAAACCTACGAAAATCTGTTGGAAAAACAATCGCAAATCCACCAAAATCAGCTCCAAAAAATGATGCCAAAACCCAGCTGAAACAACCTCCAAAACAGGCCCAAACCAGCCCAAAAACAGTCCCGAAAAATCAGATCTAGGACACCTTGAAATCCAGCTCTGTTTCACCACAAAATCGCAGCAATTTCCATCTTCACTCACGGACAACGCTCTCTTGAGTTGAGAAAGTCCACCGAGGCCGTCGAGGTTTGAGTCTCGTCAGCCGAGGTCCGCATACATCGAGGTCCTGTCTCTGTCTTATTTGCTTTGGGATTTCCTTGTTGTAAAACTCAAAAGATGAGGTTCAATACAAAGGTCCAGTTCTCTTAACTCTTTGTCAATTCTATTTACTGTTTTTAACCTTGATATGGATCACTTATTGTATGATTCTATTGGATATTTAAACATTTGATGAAGCTTTCTCATAACATGCTTAAGTTATTTTGGGATAAATGTTAAAATTGAAAAATAGATTCTTACTAATAGTTACATGTAGTGCCGTGTGTGAGCTTTTGAAGGTTTGTTATAGATCCTTATTTTCTTACTTGGTACAATCTTATGGAATTTGTCATTCATTACCGTTTGGGTCTTAGTTAACTAATATTGAGTTTGATGAGCTTTAATTTCGTGGGTAAAAATCTGAAGTTGCAAGGCTAGTGTTTTGTTTGGGTTGGTTTTGAAGTTTATCTAACTTATTGGGCATGTTCATTTAAGCACTTTTGTTTATTTGAGTTGGCTAATACCTAGTAATTCCAAATAGGTCGAGCCCATTCAAATTTGGCGTTAATTCTGCCTCATTATCTGTCCTCACATAATTCATAATTTAGTGTTAATTAGAATAAGTTCAAAGATTCAGTTGTAAGTAATTCAAAGCAATTTGTGAATGATCCTTGTTGCTAAATCATACATCTTTTTCCACAAATTAATGTCCACAAACCCTCGGCCTTACAATAATCTCAAAATTTAGGAAATAATGAAGTGCGTAGTTGCTTTAAGCATGCTATTTAAATTAATTTTCTTAAACTCGGGTGTGCATTTATGTGACCCAAATCCAAATCTCATAATGTTAGATAAAATATGTCGGGGACCGCGAGTGCATTTATGTGATGTGGTTCAAGACGTGTTTTAGATGGCGTTGAATCTTTCTTAAAAATCATTAATCAAAAGCGGTTCTAAAGTTAAATGCACATAGGTTTAAAAGTGTTTTTAAAATCAGATAATTAGGCCAATAATAACAGTTGAGCGACCGTGCTAAAACCACGGAACTCGGGAATGCCTAACACTTTCTTAGGGTTAATAGAATTCCTTACCCGGATTTCTGTATTCGTGGACTGAAAAACAGAGTCAATCTTTCCTCGATTCGGGATTCTAAATCGGTGACTTGGGACACCATAAATTATCCTAAGTGGCGACTCTGAATTTTTAAATGAAATAATCTCGGTTCGATTGTCACTTTAATTGGAAAAACTCCCTTGTACTACCTTCGGGTGTAGGTAAAAAGGAGGTGTGACAACGGGTAGGAAGCATGAATATGAAAGCTTTCGATGGGTCTCAAAGAGCCACGATTGGGGAAATTAACCTGTGTTTGCAGATGGGGCCAACTTGGTTCGACGTCGAGTTTCAAGTGCTCGACATACCGGCCTCATACAATCTTCTGTTGGGCCGACCATGGATCCATGCTGCTAGGGCTGTGGCATCCATACTAAATCAAGCTGTGAAATTCGAATGGAATCGTTAAGAGGTGATCATTCACGGAGATGGGAGTAACCCCATTTACACCAGTCAAACCATCCCGTTTATTGGACATAGAAGAAGGCTAGGAGGGGAAACCTATCATCACATTGAACATGTCAATGCCGTTGAGAAGGACAAATGGTGGAGCAGCAAAATAGAAAGCATATTGGCATAGTCTGGGTATGAGCCCATCAAAGGTCTGGGGAAGAATCTCTAGGATATCACTAAACCAATACGGCTGAAGGGTCACGGTACTACCTTTGGGCTCGGATATCAGTACACATGGCAAGAAGAAAATGATTGGTCGCCTCCATGGCGTGAACCGTATTACCCTTTCGAGCAACCAATGCCACATCTAGATCAAGCTTTTCACCAAGCTGATACAATATGGGGAATTGCAGAAGAGGAAGCATTAGCTAGGTTGAAGAATCTGTTCTTGGGGGATGAAGATATGGACTGTAGTGCCATAATTGAGGATGAGGAGGAAGAAGAATTCCTCACTATCCAGACCATGAAGAATGGAATTGTTCTCAGAAACTAGACCGCCACACCATCCCGGGCCCGCCGAGTTCCTGGGTAGGTTGGCAGATTCTATTTTATAGCCATTCTAGGCATTTAAGATTTTCAGTAACTTTGTTTTAAGATTTACTTGTTTCAAAATAAATGCTCGATTCATCGAGCCGTACTTGTCTGGATGTTTTTCAGTTTTAATCAAATGCATTTTCTCTTTATTATTCATTACTATGTTCTACACTTTTCCTTTCTACAACGCTATTATTACTTTTCCTGATGAACCAGTGAATGTGACATGTAACGAGGCAACGTAACATGAGAATAGTAATTCGGAAGATGAAATACCCGAAGAAGTTATCAAGGAAGTTGAAAACATTGAGAATAATCCAAAGTCCAATTTGGACGAAATTGAAGCAGCGAATTTGGGGGACGCTGAGACCATCAAGGACACTTGCATCAGCATTCACTTGTCACCAACAGAGAAAGAAGAGTACATCCATTTCCTAAAATAGTATGAAGACATTTTCACATGGTCATATGATGACATGACCGGTTTAAGCACGTCCATAGTGGCTCACAAGTTGCCTACTAATCCCATGTGTCCACCAGTGAAGCAGAAACTCAAAAAGTTCAAACCAGACATGAGCCTGAAAATCAAGGAGGAAGTTACCAAGCAGATCAAAGCCAAAGTTCTCAGCATGGTTGAGTACCCAACCTGGTTAGCTAACATTGTTCCAGTTCCAAAGAAAGATGAAAAAGTCAGAGTATGTGTTGACTATCGAGATTTAAACAGAGCTAGTCCCAAGGACGACTTTCCACTGCCAAACATATACATTTTGATTGAAAACTACGCCAAGCATGAACTCCAATCCTTTGTAGATTGCTTCGCGGGTTATCACCAGATCTGGATGAATGAAGAAGACGAGGAGAAAACAACTTTTATCACACCTTGGGGGGTATACTGCTACAAGATGATGCCATTTGGTCTAAAGAACGCTGGGGCTATTTACAAGAGATCCATGACAACCATCTTTCATGATATGATACACAAGGAAATAGAGGTGTATGTGGACGACGTAATTATCAAATCCAAGAGAGCCACAAATCATATAGCAGACTTGAGAAAGTTCTTTGACAGGCTAAGGAAGTACAACTTAAAACTGAACCCCGCAAAATGTGCATTTGGGGTTCCCACAGGAAAGCTACTGGGATTCGTTGTCAGTCGTCAGGCGATCGAGCTAGATCCATCTAAAGTCAAGGCTATTCAGGAGTTACCGCCACCTAGGAGCAAAAAGGATGTGATGAGCTTCCTAGGACGTTTCAACTATATCAGTCGATTCATAGCACAATCCACAGTCATATGTGAACCCATCTTCAAGATGCTGAGGAAAGATGCCGAGACAAGCTGGACCGAGAATTGTCAAAAAGCTTTTGACAAGATCAAGGAGTACTTGTCCATACCACCAGTTCTGGTCCCGCTAGAACCAGGACAACCTTTGCTACTCTATCTATCTGTATGTGATGGAGACTTCGAATGTGTTCTGGGATAGCATGACGAGACAAGAAGAAAGGAGCAAGCCATATATTACTTGAGTAAGAAGTTCACGCCTTACAAAGCACGGTACTCTCTGCTAGAACGCACTTGTTGTGCTTTGACCTGGACAGCTTAGAAAATTGAGGCATTACTTCTACGCTTACACCACCTACCTCATATCCAGGATGGACCCTTTGAAGTACATATTTCAGAAACCCATGCCAACTGGGAAGTTAGCTAAGTGGCAGATATTGTTGAGTGAGTTTGACATCGTCTATGTAACTCAAAAGGCGGTCAAAGGACAAGCATTAGCGGATCATCTAGCTGAAAATCCGATGGGAGGAAAATATGAACCCTTGAAAAAGTATTTTTCTAATGAAGAAGTGTCGTTCATAGGAGAAGACATTACCGAAGCATACGACGACTGGAGGATGTTCTTTGACGGAGCTTCAAATCTCAAATGAGTGAGCGTTGGAGTAGTTTTGGTATCAGAAACGAGTCAACATTATCTGGTATCTGCCAAACTCAAATTTCCCTACACCAACAACATGGTGGAGTATGCAGCCTGTATACTAGGGCTAAACATGGCAATCGGCATGAATATTCAGGAGCTGCTGGTAATCGGTGATTCAGATTTGCTTGTGCACCAGGTACAAGGAGAGTGGGCCACCAAGAATTCCAAGATATTTCCATATCTACACCATGTACAGGAATTGAGAAAGAGGTTCACAAAGATAGAATACCGATATGTGCCTAGAATTCAGAATGAGTTTGCCGATGCATTAGCCACTTTGTCATCCATGATACCGCATCCAGATAAGAATTTCATTGATACTATCCCAGTGAGAATCCATAAGCAACCGGCTTATTGTGCTCACATTGAAGAAGAAACAGATGGAAAACCTTGGTTCCCTGATATCAAGAATTATTTGTCAAAGGGAGAATATCCGGAGCATGCAAACCACACTTAGAAACCCACACTCCGGAGATTGTCCAATCACTTCTTCCACGGCGGAGGAAATTTGTATAGAAGAACTCCTGATTTGGGATTGCTAAGATGTGTTGACGCAAAAGAAGCTTCTAAACTGCTCGAGGATGTACATGCCGGGACATGTGGCCCACACATGAATGGTTTTGTCTTGGCTAAGAAGATAATTAGGGCCGGTTACTTTTGGATAACCATGGATACAAATTGCATCCAATATGTCCGCAAATGCTTCCAATTCCAAGTGCATGCCAATATGATAAAAGTGCCACCGAATGAGCTCAATGCAACAAGCTCACCTTGGTCATTTATCGCCTGGGGAATGGATGTCATTGGTCCAATTGAGCCCATTGCCTCAAACGGACACAGTTTTATTCTGGTAGCCATTGATTACTTCACAAAATGGGTAGAGGCTGCATCTTACAAAGCTGTAACCAAGAAAATCATCGTAGACTTTGTCAAAGATCGTATTGTTTGCCTATTCGGAGTTCCCGAGTCCATTATTACTGATAATTCCACCAATCTCAATAGTGATATGATGAAAGCCATGTGTGAAACTTTCAAAATCAAGCACAAGAATTCCATAGCCTACAGACCTCAGATGAATGGAGCCATAGAAGCTGCCAACAAAAACATCAAGAAAATACTAAGGAAGATTGTAGAGAACCATAAACAATGGCACGAGAAGCTACCCTTCGCTTTGTTAGTTCGCACATCAACCGGGGCAACTCCCTACATGTTGGTTTACGGTACCAAAGTTGTCATTCCAACCGAGGTAGAGATTCCTTCTTTAAGAATCATACAAGAAGCTGAGCTCAGCGATGCAGAGTGGATAAGGAGACGCTATGAACAATTGGCCCTTATCGATGGAAAAAGGATGAACGCAGTGTGTCACGATCAACTTTATCATAATAGAATGTCTGAAGCTTTCAATAAAAAGGTCAAACCAAGGCAATTTTCACCAGGACAGCTGGTTCTGAAGAAGTTCTTCCCACATCAAGATGAAGTCAAAGGGAAATTCTCCCCCAACTGACAAGGTCCTTACCTGGTTCACAGGGTTCTGACAGGAGGAGCACTCATACTTGCAGAAATTGGCGGAGAAATCTGGCCAAAACTAATTAATTTAGACACAGTCAAGAGATACTATGCTCAGATTATTTACATTTCCTCATATGATGTAATTGAACTACGCTTGACCTGATTCTCGTTTAAGAGGGGATACGTAGGCGGCCTTATGAGTTCGGTCATATCATAATAAAATTTTTATTTCCCCCAAGATCAGAAACTGGGGTTGAATTTTGAGGAGGACCCTCAAAATTCCAGAACAAGTCTAGCCAACGCCAACATATGTCAAACGATCGGAAATCGATTAAGAAACTAGGGCAGAGTTTGAGAAGGATTCTCAAAAATCCAAAAAAGGTTCAGCAAAGCCTATTACCTGCAAATGGTCAAAGGATCATCTACCAAACTAGGGCAGAATTTTGAGGAGGACCCTCAAAATTCTAACATAAGAAGGCTGCAATGTCTTTGAAATGTGTTACAGTCGTTAGTTCATCTAAAATCACTTGATATATCAACACATTTCTAATATGACTCCATTTTTATCAATAATTGCATATTTTCGAAAACTCTACTTTCATGACAGTTAGGTGTTACCTAAGGAAACTCGAAAAGGCCTCAAGAACGGAGCAAAGCAAGGCCAGCGGACGAAAGCACGAACCAACCTCCCCTCACAAAACTTACAATTTTTCTTTGAACGCAGGCACATCTGACGTAATGATAACACCCACAAATATATACACGTAGCAAGATTACTATCAATCAGGCCATCAGACACCGAATATATCTCCAGCTAAGACATATGCTACTCTTATTTGCTTCTTTCTCTTTGCATGGGACTAAGCCTTGTCCCGCATATCTGTATGAGGCTAATCCTTGCCTCCATACTTGCATGAGGCTAATCCTTGCCTCCTTATCTGTATGAGGCTAATCCATGCCTCCATATTTGCATGAGGCTAATCCTTGCCTCCATATTTGCATGAGGCTAATTCTTGCCTCCATAATTGCATGAGTCTAATCAGTGCCTCCATGTCTGCATGAGGCTAATCCCTGCCTCCACACTTGCATGAGGCTAATCACTACCTCCACACTTGTATGAGGCTAATCCCTGCTTCCATATCTGCATGAGGCTAATCCATGTCTCCATACCTGCATGAGGCTAATCCCTGCCTCCACATCTGCATGGGGCTAATCCCTACCTCCATATTTGCATGAGGCTAATCCTTGCCTCTGTATTTGCATGAGGCTAATCCCTGCCTCCATACCTGCATGAGGCTAATCCCTGCCTCCACACTTGCATCAGGCTAATCCTTGCCTCCCTGTCTACATGAGGCTAATCCCTGCCTCCACACTTGCATCAGGCTAATCACTGCCTCTATACTTGCATGAGGCTAATCCCTGCCTCTATATCTGCATGAGACTAATCCCTGCCTCTATATCTATATGAGGCTAATCCCAGCCACCACATCTGCATGAGGCTAATCCTTGCCTCCATATTTGCATGAGGCTAATCCATGCCTCCACATTTGCATGGGACTAAGCATTGTCCCACTTTGTATAAATATTGCTCTATTTCTAGTACTATCTATTTGCTTTTTAATCGGGCTAAGCTCTGCCCTTCATTTCGCAAGACTAAGCCTTGTCTTGGATGCATCATATTATTGCATGTCATGGGCAGAAATATCGCCAACCTATCCAAGGGCGTCATAGTCTAAAAGGCACCATCCTCATAGCCGGAAGATACCATGTCATGGCCTGAGGATCTCTCAAATTTGCGCATCATTATTCAAAGGCGTCATGGTTCGGAGGCACCATCTTCATGGATCGAGAACACCGTTTCATGGCCTGCGAATCCCTCACTAAACAATTCATGGCCTAGGATCATGGTCTGAGGACGTCATCTTTAACCGTCCAAGGGGAATCTGCATCATATTTAAACTTCAACACAAATACATGTCTGTAGCATCTCTTCATCTGCAGGTGATCAGCAAGCAACCGCTATCCTAGCAGGAGCGACCTCGCTCCAGTTCTTTCAAACTATCTCAAACTTAACCGCTCACTATAACCACTCTTGCATCTTGTGTCCGTTCTTGCAATGACTTCATTGGTATATTCCGCCAATGAATCCAGAACTACACATGGCCTGATTCCTATAAAACTATGGATATATAGGCAACTCAAGACCGGAGTCCGGACTCTATCTTTCGAATCATCCCGACCGGTGAAAATTGGCCATTATTTCTTTACCCGAAAACTCTTTCATCATTCCCGGGTAAAGAGGGGCAGTTGTTGATACCCAATTTTTTCTCATATATTTTTAATACATATATATACTTTCAAAATAGCACGCAGTTATAAGCATGCATAAGTATTTTTATAATTTATCTATAATTTTAAAAGCTCCCAATCAATTTATTTCTTCTCTTTTTATTCATAAAATATCCAATAATTATCCTTCATATTAATTTTGTGGTGATTTAGCTATTTAAATTCATTATTTATGCCAACATAGTATTTAAATATTTTTAGTGCATTTTTTGTAATTACATTTATATTTTTAGGCTAAATTGCACATCTTTGCAATAATAGCCCATACTAATGTATAATTACATTATTTATGCATAAAATGGTCTTTTATATTTTTAAAATATTAAGTAACTATTTAAAATCATTTTAGTACCCAAAGACATTTTTGGTACTCATTTATTATTTTTATAAATTTATTTAGTTATTAAAAGTGACTATTTAAATATGGCCCTATTTTATTTCAACTTTGGTCTTACTTTAACCCAATACCCAGCCAAATTATCAAACCCAAAATATACCCAGCCCAATACCCATATGCCCCAACCCAATACCCGGGCAAGTCCTGGCGTTGATCATTGTGATCAACGGTCCATATTGACCCTTACCTAAAATATACCAAACGCCCCGCCCCCCAAACCCTCTCATTTCCTCACCAACAGCCGCCTGAAATCCCTGTCCTTTCTCAAAAGTGCTCAAACCTAACTCTAATCGGACCTCGCTGTCACTCATCTATGGCTATCTATGGTGGCTTCTCACCACCCCCTAGGCCTCTAGTAGCCTCTCTTGTACTGGTATCACCATCTTCAGGGTCCTTAATGGACCAGGGTTAGTTTGCTTACATATATGGCCCTTTCTCGCATGTTTCAAGCTGTTCTGGTTTGATTCTGAGTGAGATATTCCTATATCTATGGGTTTCTAGGTTTAATTCTTCATCTCTATGGTTGTTCTTCTCGAAACCCTAATTTCTTTCTTCTGAACTTCTTAGATCTGTATAGATCTGAGATGGTTTGGACCTATTTCATATGGGTTTTACAAGAATCTTTTGTTTTTTTACAAGAATCGTGTGATTTTCGAATGATTTTTCATTTTTTCTAAACTAGGGTTTCCGGAAATTTCTCCTCCAAAATGTTTGATAATTTTTGAGTGTTTGATTTTCTGCTTCTTATGTGTTTTGACTGATTCCATAAGTTTGCTACAACCTTAACTCATTTATACTAAAAGCCCTAATTTTTTACATTCTTTGTTTGGTTTCTGAGTACTGGTGTACTAACTGTGTTCTTGCCTTGGTTCTTGTGATTCCTCTTTAGCCATTTGAATGTCTCATGGTTTTCTTATCCTAATATATCTCTACTGAGTTTTCTTAGTTCAACTCTTTTATTGATTCTATATGTTTGTGTTCATTCTGACTATTCATGTTAAGACGTATATCTTTCTTCTTAAATTAGTGTCGTTTTCTTGATTTACCAATTTGTTTCATTAAAATTATGTGTCGAATCCTGATTATTCATTTCTTACCTTATTTTGTCTGCGAAACTTGCTAACTCTTTACGTGATTTTCTCTTTGATTGAACCCTTGATTATTCTGAAGTTCTTATTTTTAATTTGAATTGAGCCCTTTTCCCTAACAAAGTCCTTGATTCTTATTTCACTCGGTTTGACTGAAATTCTTTCCTTAATTAGGTCCCTTGCCTTATTTTATTTTTCTAATTCTTTCCTTAATTGAAACTCCTGTTCATTCACCCCTAAATACCTACTATGTGCTTAAGTCGTACTCGATTTACTTCCTTAAATATCTGTCCTGCTTTTACCGTTGATTGATTATCCCTTGATTAAAGGGAAGACTTACTGATTTGACATGTGATTGATTCCATGAATTTCCCTAATTGCTACTTAATTGATCCCTTACCTTATTTTGCTAAGCTTTTGATTACTATATAAAATCCCTCTTATTTTTACTTCAACAACGAACAATAGTTCAAAAACTACTACTTCTTACACTCTAAAAAGGCTCTCTTTCTACTCTTTTTGCTACTTGTGATCCCTGCTATTTCTACCCGGCTGCAGCCTGCAAGCCAAGGCTGGAAACTACACAATACCTTGCTCATAATCTTGTGTTTTCTCTCTTTAACTAGGTATGCTTCTGATTAATTTTTAAGAATCAAACTTATGTGTTTATTTACTGCTTTAGTTCATATGGCCTGAGTTTATTCTTGCTCATGTTTACTGCTTACCCAGCATGTCTAATACTGCCTATTCAAATCTATGATCAGCATGTTTCCACTCTACTTGTTTGTTTGTTATTTTGTTTAACATGTCTACATATGTAACTGGCATGTTTGACTGACTTCTGTTTATATAGCATGCCCAGACTCTGCCTTTGTGTAATTAGCATGCCTTCACCTGTCTTTTCCTATTCTGCCTCACTCCTGCTAAGTCAATCACTCTCCCTAGAATGGTTTCAACATATTTCTGTTGTGATCTTTGCTGCATGACCTGCATTCTACCTACTAGTTCTCTAGAACCCCCTCAAAACTCTATGTATCCTATTGTTTGTGTGCTTCATTAAGGTGTATTCTCTATGTTCCCAATCCCTCTTCCCTTTGTGTGAAAGTTACTTGCCAAGTTACTCCCTAAATCTTGTTTGTTCTCTATCTTGTGTTCTAATTGCAAAAGTGCTTCTTTATACTTTCCCTCAAACTATTTTATCACTAACAATTTTTAGAAGTTCTTTTCAGTCCTAAGACTTTTCTATTAAACTCTTTCAGACTATTATGCACTTCCACTTACTCTTAGAATATTAGGTCATGCCCCTCTGATATGTGTACTGCCTTGAGATCCTTAAGATCTCTCTGAACTCTGGCATATCAGAGCTGGCATTTCCACACTGCACCTAAATCAGTTATTATTTGAGAAAGGTCTAGATATGAGCACTGCCCGGGATCCTTGAGGTCCTTAGGGAACTCTCACACACCTAGACATGGAATTGTCTATGAACTTTGGCATTTGAGACCACTGGAGGCTTGGAAGTCATTTGGGCCTACTTTACGCTCCCTATAGATTAATTTCTGTTTTATTTATATAATATTTTATTCAATTCATTGGTCTATAATAATTATTATAAACAAACAGTGGGGTGAATAGTGAAAAAGGGAGGGTAGTTATATATTGTGGGTAAAATTGGGTAGATACCATGCCTATAGGGTCCATGTTGATTCAAATGTGTTTGTTATGTTTGCTTTACTTCCACACAATTAGAAACCATGCCTATAGGATCTAAAATGGCTTTAATAATAGAGATCATGCCTATAGAGTTGAAATTAGCTCTATAGAAATCATGCCTATAGGGGTTTCACTTTGGTTAAATGATTGCTGTTTGTTTTACCTTATGCTTAACTAGTAGTCATGCCTATAAGACTTGAAACGGTTCAGTTAGAAAAGTCAGTTCAATTCATGTTTATATATTCTAAAGTGGTTTAACTAATTAATCTGCCCGCTGCTTTAATAGGTTTATACGCTGCCTCAATTAATACCGCTAGGAAGCATGCCTATAGGATCTCAAGTTGTCCGTTTAAAAATTGTTCACTATTTTACTGCATTCTTAATCAGTATAGATATCATGCTCTTAGGACATCACTGTTATGCGCTTAGGCAAGCCTATAGGGCGATTAAAATCCTGCAATTATAAAACTATACTTTGTTATTTGAGACTGCTCACATTCAACAGGTCTAAAATCAGTAGACAAGCTGAATAGGTCTTTGACACTTTGGTCCTAATTCAATGTTGTATACTTTTTGCTCACCTAGATATCATGTTCTAAGGTTTTTTTCACTTAAATACTTGAAACTGTTGTTTGAGACGTGCACTCACTTGTTATGTTTGTGGAGGTAAATATGAGCCTTTAATTGTTCTCTCTTTAAATGTAGTCCTAATTGTTTTGATTGACGCCTAGATTTTTCTCCTTTAAATATGAGCCCTCCTGGGAGATTTCTTCAGACTCCGTGCCAGAGTACGTTAAAGACTGGCTGGAGAGGAACAGACTTAGAGACACACCTCCAGCATCACCCACTGCCCAAGCGTCAGTGAATGTATCTTCTGGGTCGTCTAAGGGCTCAACAACAGGTAGTGAGGATGAATACTCCACCTCTCCCACAACTTCATTATCTGGAGAGGGTGCAGTATGAGAAGGTGAGGCGGCATGTGATGATGAGGTAGTAGCATAAGAGGTAAACCTCAGGTTGGCAGGGTTGTTAGAACTAGGAAATCGGATGTGTGGCAAGACCAGTTCGTAAGTGAGGTAGCGTATCATAAATTCCGGGAATGGTGGCCGGTGAGGAAGTTGATCCCGGAGAGGAGTTTTGTTGATAGAGACTTGCTACCTCACAACCCCAATGTTAGGAGGCTGTTTAGGGATCCAAGTTGTCTATCCTCACTACCATAGTAGAGGCTCAGTCGGCTCCTCCACCCACACAGGTCCCACTATCCATAGAGGATGCCCTTAAGGAGATTCTAGACAACCAAAAGAAAATCCTCGACACTCAGAAGGTGCTCATAGATGCAGTTGATTCACACAGCAAGGCTCTCAAGGAGCTTGCTAGGGAGCACAAGAAATTGAGGAAGACACGAGCTTGAAAGGAGTTTGTGAAGGATCTGAGAGCTAATGTTGACAGGCTGAAGGCAGATCAGTTGCCTCTGGACTTATTGCTCTAGGACCCAGTGCCAATAGCTCATCCCCAGCCAGTACAGTCCCAGAGGCCTCCCAAGAAGATGAGGATGATTCCCAGAGCGGACGATGCAGTCATCCAGTTGGCAGACCCACCGGAGACCTCCTCCAGTCAGCCACAGGGTGCACCTCAGGAGCCTGTCCAGGCCCAGGTCCCGGTAGTAGAGCAACGGGCCACAAGGAACCAGTCTGAGGTTCTCGAGCACACTGAGGACCCAGGGACCATTCAGGAGCCCATGCAGGCAGACGGGCCATAGGAGTCTCTATATCCTTTTTCCCTTTTATTTTTGGTGCTTACTTAGTTTAGTTGGCATTGGGGACAATGCCAACTTTTATTTGAGGGGGTAGGCCCTACTTTGGATTCGAATGATTGTATATATTTGACATTTCTTTTATATACGCTTTCTTTATTTTTCATCTTTGGTTTTTATAATTTTAACATTTCGTTACATTTCTCGTACTTTTATTTTACTTTGGGTATGTATATAAAGTTATGTTACATTGTACATATTCATCCCATCTATTGTATATTTGACAAATCCCCTCTTGTATATATTCATTTTACTTTCCGCAATTTTTCGTTCTTAGGTTTTTATTTATATTCGTAGCTTCTTATTTTTAAAGTTTGCAATAAGCCTTTGGTTTTCTTAATGCCACTGTTCTTTCCAAAGATGGAGTTTGTATGAACCGGGTGGCTCTTCCCAATGACGGATGGCGTGACAACCTTCTTAAGGATTTGAGTCCGTTTTTCTTTTATTTTAGTAGTTAGTGGTTAAGGGTGCCTTAAGCAAAGCTTCACTTGGGCCTAGCACATTTGCCTTTGATCTTATGGACAAAAACAAATTATTGTGTTTAGGATGGTGAAAGTCATAACCTTGAGACTCTTTGTTGACCGATAATCATCAAGTGTTTTTTCGGGACCATTGTGTGCTCAAATCATATCTAAGGTCGTTGTGGTCCCCCGACTCTATGTCTTTAGCAATCCCTTAGCTTGTGTAGTGAGTAATTGCATTGCAAGACCAAGTCCCGAGCCATTGCTCTAGAACATGCCCTGAGTGTTTGTTGAGGCAAAATCCTAAGTGAATTTTGACTTGAGACATGATTATAGGCCCTCCTTGATCCAAATGATAGCTTGAAAACTTCCATAGCCTACTAATGATAAGATCCCTAGTCAACCTTTTTGAGCCTTAGACCTTTTTCCTTCAAGAACTATGATACAAGCCTTTACCTGTTCTGGAAGATACTCTCTCTTGGCACCTGATCTTTCCTTAGCACATGGCAAAAGTATAAGTTTGGGGGAGAGACGAGGATTGCAACAAAATGGTATAAAGGTACAAAAATAAAGAAAAGGAAAGGCAATGAAAAAGAAAGAAAAGCAAAAGGACAAAAAGAATGATGAATGTGTGAGAGAATAAAAGTGATGTAAGAAAAGCAAAGAATGAAAGGTGTGAAAAGTTGAGAAAGGAGAAAAGATGCGAAATGAACAAGAAAGAGTGATAGTGTGTCTCTCTAACCCCTTAGAAAGAAGTGAAATGACTCAAATGGTTAAGTGAATGTGTGCCAAATGAAACAAAAGAAGTGCTTAAGGGAATATGGATCCTACTTTGACCAAACATTTCCTACCCTGAATCAAAAAGCCTTCACTATATCCCCATAAAAGCCTTATATGATCTTGAGTCGAATAAAGTTTACATTAGTGGTGACTCACATAAGGGGCAAGCATATGGTACTCAGAGCCGGACTTGTGACTTTTTCTAGAGAGAAATGAGTGAACTTCCATTGACCTCGTTCTGAGTGCCACTATTCTAAATGTGAGGTTTGCTTAGGGAGAGTTGAGGATGTGTGAGTTTGGGTTCCACAATGACCGAAGTAATAGAAAGAGTTCTTTGATGTGTTGAGTCAACTCTTGATGCTCTTGTGTCGAACTTAATCCATGGTATTTCAAAGAGTAAATATTGTTAATGATTCATTTGTGTTGAAGGCAATTGTTAGTCTCAATTGATGCTAGTTGAGGTTAATTTAGGACAACTGAATTTTTTTGCATTTTCCCTTAAGGGGTGGGTCTTATTTTATTTGCTTGAGGACAAGCAAAAGCTTAAGTTTGGGAGAGTTGATAACTAGGGATTTTGATACACTTATATACTCCTTCTTGCTTAAGTTTTGATTAGAAAATCATACAAAATAGTCCAAAAAGGCTCACAAGTTGTGCTTGATTGCAGGTTTGATCAACAAAGTGACAAGATATCAAAGATCAGCTTAAAAGGAGTAAAACTTGCATAAGTGCCAAGACAAGACAAAGCTCAGGCAAAACAGGCCCAGTGCGGCCGCACACCGTTCTGTACGGTCCGCACAAGTGAGGTTCAGAGAGGTGATATTCAGGCAAAAAAGGCAATGCGGCCGCACTAGGATCAATGCGGCCGCACTAGGATCAATGCGGCCGCACTCGATTTAGTGCGGTCCGCAGTAAGAAGGATCAGAGAGTTGCCAGATTCTGAGTTTCAAGCCAATGCGGTCCGCACCCCATTTTATGCGGATCGCACTAGAAGCCTCCGCGGTCGCAGTCCATTCTGTGCGGTCCGTGTTGCCCGAGTTCAGAGAGTTTGATTTTCAAGCCTAGAGCCTTAGTGCGGCCGCACACCATTTTGTGCGGTTCGTACTAGCCCCGCAGGGGTATTTTTGTCCAAAATTTTCAACTTAGTATAAATAGCTTCTTTTCCTATTTTTAGGTCATCAGATATTTCATGTACTGAGTTGCGCTCGTGGGTTCGAGTATTTTAGCTATTTTGAGCAATTTTAACTACATTTCAACATTGAATCTTCTTGTTTATCTTAGTAATTAATTAATATGAGTTTTTATTCATTTATTTCTCGTTTTTCTTCTGTAATTATGAGTAGCTAGACCCATAAGCTAGGGTTGTGGCACAACCCTAGTGTGGGTAATTGATGGGTCTTGTGTTTTAGGGCTAGATTGACTATGGGTATTTGGTATTTGGGCTAATTTCATATTTAATTGCTGAATTAGTGGTTGCAAACACTAGTTTGTGTTTAGTTGACTTTGGCTCTTCTTGAGAAAAAAAGCCTAAGTCTCCAAAATTGGTCCAACAAGGAATTGGGGCGTACTCAAGAGATTGGTAGCCCCAATTAAAGGGTTAAACCTCGAGAAAGTAATACCCGACTTGAACCTTGATTGCTTGTGCAAATTTGCATACCCAATTGGTCTTGAGAAAGTCAATTCGGGAAAAATCACTCGAACCATCGCGAGGTATAGAGTGGGTAATATCGTGAAACGGTTATATCATACTCCCCAAATATGTCAATCATGCCTTAGACTCAAGTATCCGTCAATTGACCACCTAGGCGGAAGTCACTACCCTAGTACCTTTTAAACCATTTGAACAACCCGTAACATTTTACTCTTAGCTTACTCAAGTTTAATTTACCATTGTAGTTTGATAAAAGTAGAAGTAAAACAAAAATCCAAAAATGTTTAGAAGTGTAATTTGGAACATATACACGACTCTACACTAGATAAATACCTGACTCCAACTTCTAGCTCTCTGTGGAAATCGATCCCGACCCTAAATCGGGTAAAAGCTGCATCAACCTTCTCTCACTACTCAATAGTAGTACGGGGTAGGACTCGATCACTGCCCATACTGGCTGACTTTCTACTCAAAGCATCGGCCACCACATTGGCCTTTCCCGGATGATATAAGATGGTGATATTATAGTCTTTCAACAACTCCAACCACCTTCTCTACCTCAAATTCAACTCCTTTTGCTTGAACAAATACTGCAGGCTCTTATGATCCGTGAACACCTCATATGCCACGCCATACAGGTAGTGCCTCCAAATCTTCAACGCATGAACAATGGCTGCCAACTCCAAGTCATGAACCGGATAGTTCTTCTCATGAATCTTTAACTACCGCGAAGCATAGGCAATGACCTTACCATCCTGCCTCAACACCGCACCAAGTCCAATACGAGATGCATCACAATAAACTGTATAAGGCCCTGAACCTATGGGCAAAACCAACACTGGTGCCGTAGTCAGAGCTGTCTTGAGCTTTTGAAAGCTCGCCTCACACTCGTCTGACCATCTGAACTAGGCACACTTCTGGGTCAACCTGGTCATCAGGGCTACAATAGATGAAAACCCCTCCACAAACCGACGATAGTAGCCTGCCAATCCCAAGAACTCCAAATCTCTGTAGTTGAGCTGGTCTAGGCCAGTTCTTGACTGCCTCAATCTTTTTTGGATCAACCTGAATACCCTCTGCTGATACAACATGACCTAGGAATGCAATTGAACTCAACCAGAGCTCACACTTCAAAAACTTGGCATACAACTGACTATCCCTCAAAGTCTGAAGAACCACTCTAAGATTCTGCTTGTGCTCTGACCGGCTACGTGAATAGATCAAAATATCATCAATGAAGACTATCACAAATGAATCCAAATAAAGTCTGAACACTCGGTTCATCAAATCCATAAAAGCTGTTGGGGCATTGGTCAACCCGAATAACATCACCAAGAACTCATAATGCCCGTACCGAGTGCGGAAAGCTGTCTTAAGGACATCAGATGCCCTAATCCTCAACTGATGGTAGCTAGATCTCAAGTCGATATTCGAAAATACTTTGGCACCCTGAAGCTGATCAAACAAATCATCAATCCTCTGCAATAGATACTTATTCTTGATTGTAACCTTGTTCAACTGCCGGTAATCAATACACATTCTCATCGATACGTCCTTCTTCTTAACAAACAACACCGGCGCACCCCAAGGCGAGACACTAGGTCTAATGAAACCCTTCTCAAGCAAGTCTTGCAACTTCTCCTTCAACTCTTTCAACTCAGGCGAGGCCATACGATACAGCGGGATGGAAATGGGCTGAGTGCCCGGAACCAAATCAATGCAAAAGTCAATATCCCTGTCGAGTGGCATACCCGGTAGGTCTGAAGGGAATACCTCAAGAAACTCACGAACAACGGGCACAGAATCAATAGAAGGGACCTCGACACTAGAATCACGAACATAGGCCAAATAAGCCAAACACCCCTTCTCGACCATACGCCGAGCCTTCACATAAGAGATAACACTACAGGTAGAATGACCAGGAGTCCCTCTCCACTCTAAACGAGGTAAACCCGGCAAGGCTAAGGTTATAGTCTTGGCATGCCAGTCCAAGATAGAGTGGTAAGGTGATAACCAGTCCATCCCCAATATGACATCGAAATCAACCATGTCTAGAAGAAAAAAATCTACACGAGTCTCAAGACCCCCAATTACAACTATACACGAACGATGGACTCGCTCTACCATAATAGAATCACCCACCAGTGTAGACACATAAACAGGAGTACTCAAAGAATCACTAGGCATGACCAGATACAGTGCAAAATAAGATGACACATAGGAGTATGTAGACCTTGGATCAAATAAAACTGAAGCATCTCTGCTACAAACCAGAACATTACCTGTACTAACTACATCTGAAGCCTCAGCCTCAGGCCTGGCTAGAAGAGCATAATATCGGGGCTGGGCCCCACCACCCTAAACTGCATCTCTGGGACAACCTGCTGCTGGCTGGCCTCCACCTCTAGCGGCTTGAGCTCTACCTCTAATACCTCTACCTCCACCTCTAGCACCTCTACCCCTACCTCTAGCTGGCTGGGCAGGCTGTGGAACACTCGGTGCTTGAACTATGTCACGGTAACCCTAATGCTAAGAGCTGCTCGATGCTTGAGGGCAAAAACCTAGCAATGTGACCCATATCACCACAAGTGTAACAAACCCTCGGCTCTTGAGACTGATGACCCGGTTGACCTGAATGACCACCCCAAAAACTCTGGAGTGGCGATGCATTGATAGAAGCTGGTGGTGCACAATAGGACTACTGATCAGAATATTGTATCTAAGGACCACGACCACCTGAAGCATCATAGAAACCTGAAGTGCTGACTGAAAAGACCTAGGAGGATGGCCTCTACCATACGAATCCCTACCTCCAGACGAGGTACCAGTAGATCGGCCTGAATGAAGAGGCCTCTTGTCAGACCCCTGACCACCTCCTTGCGATAGAACCATCTCAACTCTCCTGGCCACATTGGCCGCCTCCTGAAAGGAAATCTCACTACCCGTCTTCTTGGCCATCTGAAGTCGAATAGGCTGGATAAATCCCTCAATGAACCTTCTCACCTTCTCTCTCGGTGGGGAGTATGATAAGAGCATGACGAGCCAAGTCAATGAATCTGGTCTCGTACTGAGTAATAGTCATAGAACCCTGCTAGAGACGCTAAAACTATCTCCGATAGGCCTCTCTCTGAGTGATGGGGAGAAATTTCTCCAGATATAGCTGCATGAACTGCTCCTAAGTCAAAGTTGGCAATCCGGCTAGTCTAGCCAAGCAATAATCTCTCCACCAAGTCTTGGCGGATCCAGATAAGCGAAAAGTAGCAAAATCGACCCCATTGGCCTCAACTATCCCCATGTTCCTGAGAATCTCATGACAGCTGTCTAGATAATCCTGGGGATCCATAGAAGATGCGCCGCTGAAAGTAGTAGTGAAGAGCTTGGTGAACCTATCCAACCTCCACAAGGCATCGACAGACATAGCTGCTCCATCACCGGTCTGAGCTACCATACCCGGTTGAACTGCTCCAACTGGCTGAACCGCTGGAGTCTGAAACTGGGGAGCTACCTGCTCCGGAGTGCGAGTAGCAGAAGTCTGGGCTCCTCCTCCAGCCTGAGAGACGGTTGGTGCTACAGGAAGTAAGCCTATCCGAGTGACGCTCTCCATAAGGCCCACTAGACGGGCCAGAGCATCCTGGAGTACTAGGGTAGCAATGAACCCCTCTGGGACCTGAGCTGGGCCTACCGGAACTGCTGGAGCCGGAACCTCATCATAAAAGTCAACCTGAGGCTCCGCCGCTGGTGCTGCTGCTCTAGGTTGAGCTCTGCCCCTACCTCGGCCTCTAGCACAACCTCGGCCTCTGCCCCTCGTGAGAGCTACTGCTGGGGGAGGGCTGCTGGTCAGTGGATGAGGAAGCGTGTGTCCTCGCCATCTACGAAAGAACAGAGTAGAATTTCAATTAGCATTCAGAAACCAAACCACAGGATAGGAAAGAATAAATATGAAGTTTTTCCTAACTCTGTAGCCTCTGGGGGATAAATACAGACGTCTCCATACCGATCCCTCAGACTCTACTAAGCTTGTCTATGAACTGTGAGACCCATGTAACCTAGAGCTTTGATACCAACTTGTCACGACCCGGATTTTTCACCCTTGGGAGTCGTGATGACGCCTAATAATATGAGCTAGGCAAGCCAATTATTTGAGAAAATTACTTCTTTATCCATTTTATACCTTTAACAGTTATAAAGCAATAACGTGTAAATAGCAAAAATTATCATAAGCGGAAGAAATGCAGTAAAATATCTGAAATATGTTTCTAATACAACTGTTTAAGCCTTAATCACCCAGAACTGGTGTCACAGTACCATAGACGATCTAAGAGTGCTACATACAAAGTCTGAAAATAAACGATACACTGTTTCTGAACTAGGGAAAATGAAACAGAAATAATCACCCTTCGTGCTTTTACTCTCATCCTCACCATATAATCAATATAATCGGCATGGAATGGTACATCGTGCGGCACGACATCACCCTTCGTGCTTTACACTCTTTCCTCACAAATCATACACAGCATCATCCTTCGTGCTTTAACACTCTCTCTTACCAAAATAATATACGGCATCACCCTTCGTGCTTTAACTCTCTTCCTCACCCAAACAACAATTACAAACAATAGGGCAAAGAAATAAATGAAATTACCATAAAAATCCCGGCAAAGGGACAATAATTCAACAACAAGTCCCGGCAAGGGACAACATCAAAATAACCACAAAGTCCCGGCAAAGGAGACAATATAGTGATTCCTTTATCTTTTTTCACTTTTACTTCACAACTCACTTTACAACTTGAGTCAATGCTCCAAGGGTTCAATTATCACTTATACTTTCACATCTCATTATACAACTTAAGCAAATGCTCCTCGAAGTTCAAGTGTCACAATTACTTTCACAAACTTTGCCCAACAATAGAAATCATCAATCAAGGCATGAATAATACAACAAAGTCATAATAACCACAATATAAGACTCACGGGCATGCTTGACACCAACATATAGATACTCGTCACCATGCATATACGTCGTACTCAACAAATATCATGTAGCAAATAGGACTCGACTCCTAATCCTTCAAGCTAAGGTTAGACCAAACACTTACCTCGATGCCACGAACACAATTCACGTCTCAACTATCGCTTTACCCCTTGATTCCACCACCAATTCGCTCGTATCTAGCCACAAGTTACTTAATTACAACAATAACGCTAAATGAATCAATTCCAATGCATGAAAATAAGTTTTCCAAAGTTTTACCCAAAAAGTCAAAAATCGCCCCGGGCCCACATGGTCAAAACCCGAGGTTCGAACCAAAACTCGATTACTCATTCTCCCACGAACCCAAATATATAATTTATTTTAAAATCGGACCTCAAATCGAGGTCCAAATCCCCAATTTTTGAAAAAACCTAAGTTCTACCCAAAATACCCAATTTTCCCCATGAAAATCATTGATTTTGAGTTGAAATCATGTTAAAAGATGTTAATGATTGAAGGAAACGAGTTGAAATTGACTTACAATTGATTTAGAAGAAGAATTGTTCTTGAAAAATCGCCCTAGGGAGTTTCTGTTTTGAAAGAATGTGAAAAATGGTTGATTTTCGGCTAAGTATAAAAATTGCAGGCTACAGACATGGGAATTGCGAACAGGGTTCGCAATTGCGAACCCCGACCTCTGCTAGGTTCGCATTTGCGAGCTAGGAATTGCGATCCATATGTTGCATTTGCGATGACTGGCCTCAAGCTGGGGGATCGCATTTGTGATCAAAATCCTCGCAATTGCGAAGATAGGCTGGCCTGGGCTGCTTTCGCAATTGCGATCAAGCCCTCGCATTTGCGATATCGCATTTGCGAAGTCTGCACAGATATAGCTGAAGCCTGTAATTCCTTAAGTCCAAAAATTCACACCGTGGCCTATCCAAAACTCACCAGAGCCCTCGGGGCTCCAAACCAAACATGCACACCAACCTAAAAACATCATACAGACTCGCTCGTGCATGCAAATCACTAAAATAAAATCAACAATTATGAATTTTGCATCAAAATCCTGAAATTTTCTCAAGAACTTCAAATTTTTAATTTTTCTCAAAACGATCCGATTCACGTCGCTTCAAGTGCATTTCTTACCAAATTTCACAGATTTATCTTAAATCACATATAAGACCTGTAGCGGGGTCCGGAACCAAAATACGGGCCCGATACCATCAAGTTTTAATCACAATTCATTTTTAAATCTCATAAATAATTTTAGAAAATAATTTTTTTTAAAATTTATTTCTCGGACTTGGGACCTCGGAATTCGATTTCGGGCATACGCCCAAGTCCCATATTTTCCTACGAACCCTCCGGGACTGTCAAATCACGAGTCCGAGTCCGTTTACCCAAATTATTGACCGAAGTCAACTTAATTCATTTTATAATCAAAATTTATCATTTTCCACAGATTTTCACATATTGGCTTTCCGGCTAAGCGCCCAGACTGCGCACGCAAATCGAAGTAAGACAGAAAGAGGTTTTTAAGGCCTTGGAACGCAGAATTTACTTTTAAAACAAGTGATGACCTTTTTGGTCATCACAACACTAGACAAAATAGTCATTTAATTACTTCCCTATAATTTAGGACATTTAAATCAACTAAAATTTTGACTATTAAATTTTTATTATTATTTGAATTATGCAAAAATTCCTAATATTTAGGAATATAAAGTCAGCAGTTATACGTTGATTTAATTGTCCAACAGAACTACATTCAAGTAATCATATTCTAATTACCAACGCTATATATAAGATAATTGCTTTTATTTTCTAAATAAAAGGTATACCTCTTTTAATTTTGATACAAAACTGAAAAGGTTTTGAGTTTATATGAACAGATTATGTGCTAGGGTTAAATTTTTTTTTACCATGTTAAAAATAGACATATAAATTGTAAGCACGTAATTTTTGACCCGTCACATTTTAGACTATTTTTAGTATTTAAAACATTCATTTAACGTAACTTTAATTTTTATGAAATTTTAGTCAATTTTTACTTCATATTACAATTTAAAAACACAAAAATATTTTTTATCTTTAGTTGAAGGTCAATTAGTATATTTATGTTTATAGTATTTTAATTTTACTATGATTTTATCTTTGTTTATTTTTCATTTAATATAGCCTTTGATTTTTTTTTAATAATAATAATAATAATAATAGTACAAAAAAATAATAGTTTTATTTTTAATATAGATTAACATTTTATCATTTTGGAAGGAGAGAATGAATTTTAGGATGGTTCTTAACTTATTTTCACGTTGAAATAGCACGGGCTAGCCAGTTTTCGGACTGGATACTCAATAATAGCCAGCGTTTGCAAAGTCATTGAAAAATAATTACTATTTTGCTGCAATAAGGATCGGTCCAGCATAATATACTGGAGATCGGTGCACCTGTATACGAACTTCCAACAAATTATGATGAAACTTCAATACGCGAAAAGTTCCAGCATAATATACTGGTGATTGAAACACCTGTATATCGACTTCCAGCATATTATACTGGACCAGTATATTATACTGGAACTCCAGTATATTATGATGGGGTTCCAGTATACTTAAGTTGGAACTCCATTATAATATGCTGGAGTTCCAGTATACTTATGCTGGAACTCCAGTATATTATGCTAGAGTATTTTTCGGATTTTGAACAGTGTTTTCGTTCAGATTTACCTTTACATAAAAGTGGCTAAATTTCGATTACTTTTGAAACTATGACTATTTTTGAATTTCTCCCCTGTTGATCTAGCTAAGTATGACCAACATTAATTATTTTCATCGTCAACTTATATATTTTTAATTTTTATTTTATAACTCAAACATATTATTTAATAATATTTATTAAATTTCATTAATTATATACAATTGATACACACGCAAAGTGCATTCCCCAAGATTGGTACTATACAGTAAATAAAGCAAGAAACTCTCGCACAAAATGCCCATCACTTTTTCTATCCTTCGTAAATATATTACATGTTGGGGTACACTTATTACAATGTATGATTAAAAACTTTCTTAATTTTAATTTATTATAATTAATATTTTTTTAAATATAAGATTATTTACCACAAGAAACTATAATCTTTGTTAAAGAGTTGCAACTAATCTTTAAACTTCATATTTCATTCTTTCTATTATTTGAATTTTTCAAATAATTATAAAAATCTCAGTATTTCCTTGTATGGTCATGACAGTAGGAATGTAATAAGCCCCATTTCCAAAATTATAAGTTATTATTTCAAATTTTCAACAGTAAAACTTTGCTTAATATTTTAGAACTTTGAATTAACTACTCAAGTCTCTATAGGTTATAAGTTTTTTGAAACAAGAACCAAGGTAGTATATTTACATAAATGATTAAATGATATGCTAAATATTAACTTATCATATACTTTATTTTTATCTTACGGTAAGTGTGTTTACTGGTTATAAATAATAATAGCAATATTTTAGAGGCTTTTTAGCTCTTGGAGGCATAAATAACTTGTCGACTAAGTAGGCGTTTGGACATGAATTTCAACTTCTTTTTTTTCAAATTTGAAATTTCACTAAAATTTAAATTGAAGATGAAGTTGTGTTTAGTTATAATTTTTGTAACATATTTGGATGTCTTTTTTTTCAAAATCATGAAATATGATTTATACCCCACAACTTATAAAAAATATCAAAACCACCCCAATTTGTAAATTCTAAAAGTGAAATTTCAGATTATCTTGATGTTTTATTCGTCGAATTTGAAACTCCGTAATGATGATTATTTCAAAGACATGATCAAAAAGTGATCAACGAATGCTATTTCTAGGATATTATAGGGATGTAGGGCCAATTTAGATATACTAGGTAATTTATCAACTGACGTGAATTCAGTAATTTTGTCAGATCCTATATATATTGAGAGAAATTAACTAAATAATTAAGTAATTAATTAATTGTAAATATAATAATAATTATTATTAATTTGAAATAGTTATATGAACTTATAAATTTCAAGTTTTAAATTCAGAAATAAAATAAAAATAATAATTAAAAGAAAAACCCCCACAGCAACAAGACACAAGTGAATAGGGACTGCTGCAACTAGTCCCCATGTCTTTTTCTAACAGCCACCACTAGCTAAAACTCTCAAATCAAAAATCCCAAAATCCTCCATTCCACTAATTCACTTTCCATTATCCTCTAAATTCAAGGTAAGCCTTTTAAAAACTCAATCTTGATAACACCCATCACCCCCTTTTAGCTAAATTGTGATGAATTAATGCTGAAGTTATTAGCTTTTCTTGAGGCCACTTTGATTCATGGCCTCTTTGAAATTGTCCTTTTATGTAGATAAGTCATGGGAATCCAAGAAACTTAAATTTAATGTGAAAGCTTTGAACTTTACTGATTCTAAGTGTTTGGTTCCTTCATTTTTGGGCTATGGATATGTTGGTGGTGCATTTGTGGTTAACCCCTTTTGTAGTTTGAAGCACATTAGAGTTTCAAGATTAGAAACTGAGGATTTAGAGACTTCTGAGTTGAGTTTAGATGGTGAAAGGGTTGAGAATTTTGAAGGTGATTTAGGAAATGAGAGCTTTGTTTCTGAAAGATTAAATCTTGGTGGGGTTTCTAAGAAAGGGAAGTTTAATGTTTGGAAGAGATTTAGGAGGGTCAAGAGGGTAGCGAACTACTCGAAATATAGGTCTAGTTTCAGAGAGAAAGATAGGAATCATGGAATGCAAGAAAAAACCAAGGTTGTGTTTGATGAAATTAGTGAGGAGAATGTGATAGATAGTCAAAATGGGGTTGATTTTGATGCTGAGAATATCGGTTCTTGACTCGAGTTTGGAACGCTGCAATGCGATATTGAAACAACTCGAAAGTGGTGACGATGGGAAAGCGTTGAGTTTTTTCCGATGGATGCAGAAAAATGGAAAGTTAAAGCAAAATGTTACTGCCTATAATTTGATACTCCGTGTCTTGGGGAGAAGAGGGGACTGGGATGGAGCGGAGGCGATGATTAAGGAAATGAGTCTGGAGTCGGGTTGTGAGCTTACGTATCAGGTTTTCAATACCCTTATTTATGCTTGCCATAAGAAAGGGCTCGTGGAGTTGGGTGCTAAGTGGTTCCACATGATGTTGGTGAACCGAGTTCAGCCAAATATTGCAACTTTCGGTATGCTAATGGCTCTCTATCAGAAAGGTTGGAATGTTGAGGAAGCAGAATTTACATTTTCAAAGATGAGGAGTCTCAATATTATGTGCCAATCTGCATATTCAGCTATGTTGACTATATATACGCGAATGAGATTGTATAATAAAGAAGAAGAAATCAATGGTTTTTTGAGGGAAGATGAAGTAATTCTGTATCAGGAAAATTGGTTGGTTCTGCTCAATGCTTATTGTCAACAAGGCAAGTTAACCAAGGCTGAGCAGGTCTTAGCTTCAATGAAGCAATCTGGTTTTTCGCCAAATATAGTTGCGTACAACACATTGATCACTGGATACGGGAAGATTTCCAACATGCGTGCTGCACAACGCTTGTTTGGTGATCTTAAAAGGGTCGGAGTGGAGCCCAATGAAACAACTTACAGATCTATGATCGAAGGGTGGGGATGTGCAGACAATTATGAGGAGGCAAGGAGATACTATGTGGAACTGAAAAGACTCAGACACAAACCAAACTCGTCTAATTTGTACACGATGCTGAATTTACAAGTCAAGCATGGAGATGAAGAGGATGTTGTTAGAACTATTGAGGAAATGATGCACTCTGGCAGCGAAAAGTCAACCGTCCTTGGCATTCTTTTGCAAGCATACGAGAAGCTTGAATGCGTTCACAAAGTTCCTTCGATTTTGAGAGGTTCTTTATATGATCATGTTTTGAGAAACCAGATATCTTGTTCGAGTCTGGTAATGGCTTATGTGGAAAACAGCATGATAGATGATGCATTAAAAGTTTTTAAGGGAAAAACAGTGGGAGGATGCTTTATTTGAGGACAACTTGTACCATTTGTTAATTTGCTCGTGCAAAGATTTCGGATATCCAGAGAATGCTGTGAAAGTGTTCACTTGTATGCTGAAATCTTATAACCCGAACTTACACATAATACGCACTATGATAGACATTTACAGTACAATCAACGATTTTGCTGAAGCTGAAAAGCTTTATCTAATGTTGAAGATTCAGATGTTAAACTGGACATGATAACTTTTAGTGTTGTGGTAAGAATGTATGTGAAATCTGGAGCTTTAGAAGAAGCCTGCTCTGCGTTGGATGCAATGGAGAAACAAAAGAACATTGTTCCAGACAAATATTTGCTCCGTGATATGCTCCGAATCTACCAGCGATGTGACAAGCAGGACAAATTGGCGGATCTTTACTACAAACTTGTGAAAAGAGGAGTCATATGGGATCAGGAAATATACAGTTGTGTCATAAACTGTTGCGCTCGTGCATTGCCAGTTGATGAGCTTTCGAGGCTTTTTGACGAGATGCTTAAACATGGATTTTTACCCAATACAGTCACCTTCAATATTATGCTTGACGTTTATGGAAAGTCCAGGCTCTTCAAAAGGGCAAGAGAAGTTTTTTTGATGGCGAAAAAGCGGGGTTTGGCTGATGTTATCTCTTACAACACACTCATAGCTGCATATGGAAGAAGCAAAGACTTCAACCGTCGAGAAAATGCATTTCAATGGCTTTTCGGTTTCTCTAGAAGCCTACAATTGTATGTTAGATGCCTATGGGAAAGAAGGACAAATGGAGAAATTCCGTAATATCTTGCAAAGACTGAAGGAATCTGGTCATTCTTCTGATCATTACACCTACAACATTATGACAAACATTTATGGTGAGCTCGGGTGGATTGAAGAAGTTGCAAATGTACTGACTGAATTGAAAGAATCAGGAATTGGACCTGATTTGTGCAGCTATAACACATTAATAAAGGCATACGGAATTGCTGGTATGGCTGAAAGTGCAGTAGATTTGGTCAAGGAAATGCGCAAAAATGGAATTGAACCTGATCGAATAACCTACGCTAACCTAATCAATGCATTACAGAAAAATGATATGTTTCTCGAGGCTGTTAAGTGGTCTTTATGGATGAAGCAGATTGGATTGTAAGATCCAAATCTGACAAATATTGCTGTTATTAATCGTGGCTCAATCATCTCCGGTTTACAGGTATTACGTTATATTCACACATATGTTCATATTGATCTTCTTTGAATTGTACTGTATAAATCTTTTCGACTGCAAGTGTCCTACCTGCTATATTTCCTGGCATTGGAAACGCACCTTCCCGTGAAGTAGTTTGCATCAATTACTCCCTCCGTCCCAATTTATGTGACGGTATTTGGATGTGCACGGAGAATAAGAAAGAAAAGAAACTTTTAATAGAAATTTGTGTGGCTAGAAATCATCTCGTTAAGGGTAAAAAGGAAAATTTAAAGTTGATTTTTACCAAATATAGCAATGTACTATTCTTTTTGGTATTGACTAAAAAGGAAAGAGTGTCGCATAAAAATTTTTTGGGGACGGAGCTAATAATATATTTGCCATATTTTATTGCTGTATTACCTAGATTAAGACTGCAGAACTTTTACTAAGTCATGCATATGTTAGTATTTAAACCGACTCGTAGAGGATTTCAAGTGTTCTTTCAACTGCTGACTCGCTTATAACTCGTGTAACTGCATGTCTTTCACTGCCAATTTCTCTACTTATTAACAGTGTGATTCATTTTGGCCTATTCAGGTCAGGGCTTGTATTCTTCTTGTATAGACACTATAGTTTCCGGCAAAGATTTTACTGAGTAACCTGGAGTATTAGCGATGCTGGCTTCGCATGTAAGAGCAGGTCCTAGAAGGCCACATATATGCAGTCGTCTACTTGCGCAAAAAGTTTGTGTAACGTAATTCAAAGATACCTGTGTATTTATTGTCCCATAATACACCGGTTAGTGTATAGTTGTAACTATTTCAAGATGGAAAATAGCTTACTGTGATTGTTTAGTTGATCATCTGTATCTCCAGGAAGTCATCTCTCTGTTGTAATAAATCAAAATGGTAAAAGGCTCTAAACCATTTAGAGTGTATTAGCTGCTATATAACTGAGCCATTTTTGGTATATTTTCAATAAAAATCTCTGCCATTTTGTTTTCTCCTTTTGAAATTCATTGCTTTTAAGTATCAAAATGAGAAAGTCTTCGTTATGAATTTTAGAGGTGAAGCCAAAATCTAAGGGGGGATGTACACAAATAGCCGTTTTTAGGACTGCTATTTAGAGTTTAGCCCGTATTTATTTTATTCTGCAAAAATCTTAACTTTAGGGCTTTGTGTCTTGAAAAAATTGAACTGAAAAACTGAAATTCAGGATACACTGGCTAATTTTTAAGGAGCAACTCTCTAGAATGACTACCTGTGTCATTTCTACAAATTCTAAGAGGTTATTTGGTTGTGAAACAAGTTATCCCATGATTAATTATCCCGGGATTAGTTATTCCATCTACCATGAGAATAAAAAATAGTACAACCCCGGGATAATTAAGAATAGTTATTCCACGATTTTTATCCCAATTAAACGTGAAATAAACTCATTTCAAATTTAATTCCGAAATTAATTATCCCTTATTCTTCGTACCAAACGAGCCCCAAGGGTATAGGCGTGTCAGTCCAAGACATTTATCGCTTTGATACCTTTATGTATCTTATATATGAGACCTATGATGGTGAGAATGAGTTTTCCAAATGTGAAATTCAACAAACATTTAAGACAATGAGTTGAGAAATCTAAAAAACTATTATAAATCTCGATTGATGCTCAGAATTGGACATTATGCAACTCAACAACCATAATAAGTGGCTTCCTTTTTCGTACTTTAAGAGTGTATGACTTAGTGGTCAATAAATTAGATGAAAACGAGAAAAAATTAGGTTAAAATAACGCTTGGCAATTTTTTTTATTTGCCTAATTCTTGATGGGCAGTACCTATGCTGGTGAGATAGTCAAGGCTCGGTTAAGCTGGTTAAGACCTCATCTTTATAAAATAAAATAAAAAGTGACTTTTCTTTTTCATTTTCCTTTTAGCGGAAATATATGATGTTTGGCTGGGTGTTATCTTCAATTTTTTCTTGTTGTTAATGCACCACACTAAAACTATAAATGGGATTTTTTGTGTCCTAAACTAGAGAGCCATCTTGAGAGATTTTTTTTGCTATAACTATTTAGTATTCGGAATTTACTGACCCGACTAATTCAGATTCACATTGCGTACATTCAATTCAAGGAGGAAGCGATCTCTATCATATATTTCTCCATTCTCAAGACTCAAATCCGAAACCTTTTGTCAAGGGCGGAGGATCCTTCTATCCCGTTACATCTTTTGGTTGACTATTTGTTGTACGGAATCCGTACCTTCCTGTTATAGTAAACCTTATAAACATCTGCCCGTAATTGGTTTCAAGTAACTTAGTATTGATTCTTTTATACTACTAGTGTATAAATTATATCAATAAAAATCTAAAAAGACCACTTTCTAGTTCTTCATTTACCTAGTAAAAAGTAATTAGATGTTCTTTTTCGGTAATTTTCACATATTCTTGCTTTCTATATCACCCTTTGCTCACCAAGCCAATAGCCCGTGGCCTTATAAGAAGTCTACAGCTACAGATAGCTCAGGTCGAGGCAAGATGTCATCGGACGTTCAACATGTAGTCTCACGATCTGGTACTTATGCACGGACATTGTCATTGTATACTACAGCAGGTCGCCGCCAAGGAAAGGAGGAGGACATTGGGTGAGATCTATATATATAAATACATGTCACGTTTTTATTGAATTAATGTGAATACCGAATGCGAGTAGATTTTTACACTAACATAAACCTAGCACTTGTACGTAATGCAAGTTTAGAGATCAAATTCACCTTCGCCAAAAGTCAATATCATGATGCCATTGGACGTTCAACATGTAGTTTCCCGATCGGGTACTCATGCCCCGACATTGGCATTGTATAATTCCGTGGGTCGCTGCTTGGGGAAGGAAGGAAATACTGGATGATCTATATACAAACATATGTCATGCATTTATTGGATTGATATAAATATAAACTATCTTGCACGTAGTGAAAATTTAGAGTTCAAATTCGCTTCACCAAAAGTCAATATCATGATATTACGGTACCACATAATTAAAAAAGAAAAATTAACTCAAGTTTAGACCCATCATATTTGTTCCTAATTATTTCTTAAGTTTTAATTTTAAGCTACATATAGAGTTTTTTTCTTTATACCTGCTACTAGGAGTGTACATATGTCGGGTTGGTTCGGATTTTACAATTACCAAACCAAACCAATTGTGTCGGGTTATTAAATCTAAAGATCAAACCAAACCAATAAAACTCGGATTTTTCACTCTCGATTTTTCTCTGGTTTTCAGATTTTTCCACGGTAAAATCTTTGTAGAACAAAACATATAAATTGTGCTTAAAACATTTCTTTAGTCCTAGTAAGATATAACTATATAAACTATTTTCCAAGAAGATAATACAAAATATGAGATGTGTCATGGCATTATCCTAAAATATTCAATAATAAAGAAAATAAAATTATGTAATATAAATATTGCTAATTAAAAATTCATAATAAACTAAACATAATCTAAAAGTACTAAGTCATGCTAAAATAAGTAGACTACTAAGAGAGTATCAATTACACGACTAAACGCTAAAGAAAAAATAACAATAGGTTATGCATTTTTATCTAATTTATTGCAAAATAAAAAATAAATATTCAATACATTCCCGTTCATAGTATTGAATAGGGGTGTGCATTCGATTTATTGATTCGATTTTGACCCTTATTGATAATTACTTATCGATTATCGATTTGTAAATATGCTTATCATTATCGTTTCAATAAGGTTTCGATTTTTGCGGTTTCGATTTATCGATTTTGGGGGCTTATCGATTCGGTTATCGATTACACCAATAAGAAAATTTGCGGGATTCCACGGAAAGTATATCGCTATAAACACGCCTAACTAATATGGACAAAAAGAAGCTAAAATAAGACGAACACCGTTTATAACATAAAAATTGTGTCAACAAGCACATGCAACAAAACTAAAGTAAGGGATCAAATGTATGCCACCAACACTCTAACGGTATAAAAAAAATACATTATCACGGCTAATTTTGTTTTCCATTAATTTGAATTTCATTTTCTTGATCTTTAAATATGATCATTCCTTAAATGTGGTAGAGGAAATAATAAGTTAGGGACTTAGGGTAAAGGAAAGGGTATTATAGAATTAGGGTAAAAACAATTGTCTTTTTAGTATATCTTATCGGTTTATCGATAAATCGATAACCGAAGAGGACAAAATCGAAATCGAAATCGATAACTCGATAAGGAAAATTTCGAAATTGAAATCGACATCGATAAACCGATAACAAATAATCGATTCGATTTATCGATAAACCGATTCGAATGCACACCCCTAGTATTGAATTGAATATCTTTTATTAGCATTAGTATTGATTTGATTTTGGTTTGGGCTTTTGTTAGCATTATTTAATGGGAATTTTTCATAAAGCACCATCTTTTTGGTCTAATTAGCCATTTATAGATACCCTTTGCTATATTACGTGTTATAGATACCTTTTATGTTTTTATACAATATATTTCATGTATTTAAGCTGTTGTATTCATTAATACAACAAAAAAAATAGGCGTAAAATCTGGAATTCCAGCTAAGTTTGACATGTATTTAGCTGTATTCAAGCGACATTAACATTAAATACAGTAACGTATCTGCGCTAAAAATGGAAGAAAATAAAATCACATGATATTCTCCTAATTTAACTCAACGAACTAAAATGATCCCTCATTAATCTGTATTTGAAAGATACCTAATAAGATTATAGCTGAATAAAGAGAAATACATATGAATAATACAGTTGAATACAACAAAATACACCTTAATTCATCTTAATAAAACACTTAAATACAACAAAAATACAACTGAATACAACTGAATAAACTCTTGAATGCAACAAAATACAACTAACTTTTGCTGAATAAAATAGTTGAATATAATTAACTACAACTGAATACAACCGAATACAGTTGTATAAAATACTTGAATACAACTAACTACTGCTGAATAAAATAGTTAAATACAACTAATTAAACCTGAATACAAGTGAATACAGCTGAAGAATACATTCGAATACAACTGAATACAAATAGGCGATTTGAGCGATCTAGAGAGAGAAACAGCCCTAGGGCTTCGCCGGCCGGCGGCTAGCCATTAATTCCGGCTGGTCAGCCTCCTAACACATCTACAAAAACCCCAGCCTTGGAAGTTCTGGTGCAAGAAATCGCAGCCGCTGCTACCCACAACGGCAAGGTGTTCGTGTACGGCATGGGCCGTTTATCCTGTCCTCTTTCCTTCCCCCCTATTAAGCTAATTGTAATTGACTCCATTGCTGCTTTATTTCGCTTTGAATTTGAGAACAACGCGCGTGATCTTAAGCAGAGATCGGGTTTATTCTTCAAGATTTCAAGCAAATTGAAAGAGCAAGCTAGGCGTTTTGGGTTGGCAGTAGTGGTAATCAACCAGGTTGTTGATGTAATTGATGATTCTAATAGTGTAAGGATTGAAAATTGAGAATTTGGGTGGGAGAAGAGTTAAGAAACTAGGGTTTGTGGGAGAAGAGAGTCTGGTTGTATGCAAACAGAGAGATTGTATTGAGGTTTGCAAATACGCGGTAATTATGTGAGAGAAAATACAAAAAGGGAGAGAGAAAAAAAAAATATTTAGCATATATGGTGCCTTAATTGTAGGATGTAATTATATTTAAATTTTTTGCTATAAAGGATAAAAGGTATTTATAGGATGTAATATTTTAAAATGATATTTATTTAAAATAAATAGGGTACTAAGGTTTTCTATAGGGTGTAAAAATTCCTTATTTAATTTACTAATGTTAATGGCTATAAAACTTATTGTAACATTCAAAAGTTCTAAGTCCAACCTTGAAATAATACCTTAAAAGATAAAATTATGAAATTTTTTAAGAAATATTTATAAATTACATCACAATAAGTATATTTATATATTAAATATATTTAAAATTTCTATATATGTAATGTCGGGTTGGTTTGGTTTGGTTTGACTTTCTTTAGTTAAAACCAAACCAAATCAATTATGGTCGTTTTTTTTTTTCAACACCAAACCAAATCAAATCAAACCATAATCGGGTTTTTTTCTCGGTTTGACTCGAATTATCGACCACAACAACAACAACAACAACAATCTAGTATAATCCCACTTAGTGGTGTCTGAGGAGGGTAGTGTGTACGCAGACCTTACCCCCTACCCTAGGGTAGAGAGACTGTTTCCAAATAGACCCCCGACATCCTTCCCTCCAAAAACTTCCCACCTTGCTCTTGGGGAGACTCGAACTCACAACCTCTCGGTTGGAAGTGGGAGTTGACTCGAATTATCGAGTTGGTGCAATTTGTCGGTTTCTTTTGTACACCCCTACCTGCTACTTTTACACGATTGCCATAAAAACTTTTGAAACTTTGTTTTTTAGATACAATTAATACTGGTTATATGCAATTGCAATTTGCTCTCCTTAACAGCTTTTGGAAATTGCACGTGTTAAGTGTTCGACTACTTTATGCATATTATTACCTTTAGAACTTTTAAACTCTTGGCCTCTGTAACAAGACTAAACTTTTAGCTTCTAAAAACTGCGACAAAATTCATTTTCTTTAGTAAGGGTAAAGACAAGTTAAAAGAAACAATATCGTATAAATTATTAGTGTCACTTGGGATAAATTTATAGTTTTCTTACTAGCTATTTTAGACAAAAACCCTACCAGACCAGTCCCACAAAGGTACGAAGTAAGGCAAGACTCAACTACCTCCTAACCTACAACCCTAATACTCGACCTCCACATCTTCCTATCAAGTATCATGTCCTCGAAAATCTGAGACCTCGCCATATCCTGCCTGATCACCGCTCCCCAATACTTCTTAGGCCGCCCTTTACCTCTTCTCGTGCCCTCCACAACCAACCGCTCACACCTCCTTACTGGAGCATCGGGGCTTCTCCTCTGAACATGCCCAAACCATCTGAGCCTCGCTTCCCGTCTCTTGTCATCAATGGGAGCCACGTGCACCTTATCCCGAATATCATCATTCCTAATCTTATCCATCCTAGTGTGCCCGCACATCCACCTCAACATCTTCATTTCTGTTACCTTCATCTTCTAAATGTGTGAGTTCTTAAAAGGCCAACACTCAGTCCCATACATCATGGCCGGTCTAACCACTGCTTTATAGAACTTACCTTTGAGTATTGGTGACACTCTCTTGTCACACAGGACTCCAGATGCTAACCTCCACTTCATCCATCCTACCCCAATACGGTGTGTGACATCCTCGTCGATCTTCCACCCCCCTGGATAACCGACCCAAGGTACTTGAAGCTGCCACTACTTGGGATGACCTGTGATTCAAGCTTCACATTCACGCCCACTTCCCCCGGCTCAGCGCGGAACTTACATTTCAGGTATTCCGTCTTCGTCCTGCTCAACTTGAAACCCTTAGACTCAAGAGCATGCCTCCAAACTTCCAGCCTCTCGTTAAGAGCAGCTCGCGACTCATCAACTAGAACTATCTCGTCGGTGAATAGTATGCATCATGGCACCTCCCCTTGAATATAGTGTGGTAACACATCCATCACCAGGGTAAATAGAAACGGACTGAGCGCAAAACCTTGGTGTAACCCCACTACAACCGGAAAATGCTTAGAGTCGCCTCCTACTGTCCTAACCCTAGTCTTAGCCCTATCATACATGTCGTTAATTGCCATATTGTAAGGAACAAAATTAATTGAAAACTTGAACTCAGTTTAATTGAATTGAAATTTTTATTTTTTAATCGATCGATTAATCTCACGTAACAACAAGCAACCTAGTTAATGTTGTTTAATTAGGCTGTCACATGAGATAACAATGTCACAAATGTTCTCATATTCATGTCACGATCATTGGTATCAAAACTGAAATTTCCATCTTATAACAGGGCTAAAAACGTTAATATAACTTCAAATCCAATAATGGAACAAAAGGTACATAAACATGCTCTCAACTGCAATCATGTCCTTTAATTTTGGGTGTGCATGAGTAGGCACCTCAACTTGTCTCCACTTTGTCAGTTGGACATTCCAACTTATAAAATGATCATCTAGACACCTTCAAATTTTATGCATCACATCAGTGACACACTAGCATTTATGTTTTGCGTTCAACTTTATACAAATTGAGGCACAATCAAAGTTGGAGGGCATACTTGCCATGATATCAAATTTAAGGGTCCGTTTATGTATTGTGTCTAAAATAATGGACCATTTTTGTCAATGTTCTTTTCCTTTCCTCTTTTGTCAACCTTCTTGATCCTGTCTAATCTTGTGGTTTTTGTCTAAGCTTTGACCTTACATCTTTAGTCGTTCCTTCAAACTTATGTGACGATCTCCATGATTGAATCAGAAATTTTCTGCTTGAACTTTTTTGATTTGTGCGCTGTCAATCTGGAATGCCGTGCGTTATCACTTTTAGGTTCTTTTGTTGGGAGAGAAGTTAATGTATTTTATTTATAAAAGCACCAACGTCGTGCTTTCTATAGAGAGATAACAACAACAACAACAAATCCAGTGAAGTTTCACAAGTGGATTCCGGAGGGGTAGTGTGTACGCAGACCTTACCTCTCATGGAAAGATAAAAAAATTATTTCCGATAGACGGTCGGCTCAGGAAGGAAGAAAGGAAGGAAAGAAATAGTAGAAATTTAGAGAAGTCCTTTAACGATGCATGGAACTCAATTAGTCTAACTTTTCTTATACATTGCTTACAGCATCACATTTACTCCAAAAGAACAGAAGATGAAGACACAAGCCTTTCAGTTGCTGAATTGTCTATCTTAATCCTAACTACTCCCTCCGTTTTAATTTAAGTGTCTTAGTTTGACTAGGTACAAAATTTAAGAAAATAAGGGAGACTTTTGAATTTTGTAGCCTAAAATTAGAGATTTGTGTAATGTACCAATATCCCCTTTGATTCTTGTGGTCTTAAACAAGCCAGGTAGGGTATTGGAATTGGAGACTTACTAAATATAGAAAGATGCATTCTTTTTGAAATAGAAGGGGAGCCTTGACGTAACTAGTAAGTTGATGCACGAGTTCGAGCCGTGGAAACAATCTCTTGCAGAAATATAGGGTAAGACAACGTACAATAGACCCTTGTAATCAGGCCCTTTCCCAAACCCCGCACATTGCAGGAGTTTAGTGCACCGAGCTGTCCTTGCCTTGCATTGTTTTTGGAATAGACTGAAATGGAAATTAAGCCACTTAAATTGAAACGGAGGAAATAGTTGGTATCTTGTTGATGGATCTTTTCTTCCATTGTATTCTATTTTTTAACTATGTTTGTAGATGAGATAACCGTTCTATTATTATATCTTTTACCACATAAGGGAATAGGGAGACATCTTCTGCTCGAATTGATCCTCAAGTATTTGGTTGATTTACTTCGGCAGTGCTACTTAAAGTACTGCCTAAAGGCTGTAATGAAGCTGGTGCAAGCCAGTTTCAAGTCTAATGAGGTAGATTTGGTCATTACTTTGGTAATGTGGACTTTATGGACTCAATAGAGAGCGATGGGTTTAAACTATCAAAATAAAATCAGTCAATCAGTCCTCAAAGTTAAAGGATTAGTAATCATTATCAGAAATCAGATTCGGTCTTATACATACGCGAAAAAGGAGATCAAAACATCAAGTAATGGGTTCTTTCTTTTATCACTTAGAAGTCGTGTGAGATGAATGAGAGCAAGAAGTGAGGAATCCTCTTTTCCACTTTGAATCTACCACTGCAATCATTGCTTTTTCTTTCTTTATTTTTTTTAAAAAAAAATTAATAACAGGTATCATTAATTTTCTTTCTGTTACTTTGAAAGTAGATGCTTCAGCTTCAGTCACTCGAATCTTCAATTTCAGCCCTAGGTGGAACCAATTGAAGTCAGTTACATCATAGTGAATTTGAGTCATGTTTTGTTTCATGTACTGTTAACTGCCTTTTGATAGGCTAGAAGTGTACTTAGATCAAATGTCCAAATTACAAGTAATTCCCTTCTCACAATTGACTTGAAAAAAGATAGATTGATGACATTAATTTATTGACAGTAAAGTTTAATTTGGTGTTATCTTTTCAGCTTCATTTTTCATATGTGTAGCAATATTCATTTTTCTTCGTAGTAAAACATTAATATATCCTGTTTCCAGTTGGCATCTTGTAAATGTGTGGAACCTATTGTTGCGGAAGTCAAATGTATATAGTGTGAATAAGTCACAACTACTATACTAAAAATTATGGCAGCCACCAAATAATAAATAAGACAATAAAGCAACAATAAAAGGAACACCAGAATTTACGAGGTTCGGCCAATTTTGCCTACTTCCTCAGACACAACCAATATTTTATTCCACTCCAAAAATACAATTGAAATAATACTAAAGAGAGAAGATACAAATGCCTTAAGAAGATAAGAAGGCAAATGAGATGTGTGTTTTTAAATCCTAAACATTAGGCCCCTTTTATGAGGGAAGAATCCCAACAATTTTTCTCCCCAACCGACGTGGGAGTTTGACAACTTCAACACCTATAACCTGTCAGGTTTTGAGGTATTTCTTTGGAATCTACACAGGGTAGAGGGAAAAACAATTCAGATCTGTCGGAGGCTAAAGGATTTCTGATTTGAAGAGCATAGTCACAATGCCAATGGAGAATGCTGAGCTTACTACAGAGCAGGTAATAATTTCATGCATAAGCACAATAAAGAAGCTACATTATACACAAGCACATAAAAAATAATGAACAGTTTTGGACCGATAACTAGCTTGGATTATGAGTTTCGCTGCCATCATAGTCAACATGCATCACTCATCAATTAAAAAGAAATTCATACTGAACAATCATCACAGGATTTAGGTCTCTTAGTCTTATCAGTTGGTTGCTTCATCTTGTTTCCATTTACTTATCAAGAAAGTTTAGAATAGTTGTCAACATCAATAAAAGCTAATTGGAAAGAATTCCATGCATTAAATTATAGACGAATATACATTTGGTTGCCAATTTTTCCTTTTATGTTGTTGGATTGGCTAAGGTGTGTATTTTGATTTTTGGAAGTTGAAGGCATGTGTTTAAAGGAGAAAGAACTCATTACCGTCAGGAGTTTCTTTTGTGGACTGTGGCTTTATTTCTTTTGGTTGTGGGGAAAGGGGGTGGGGGGAAGAAAAAAACCTGAAAAGATAAGTGATCAACCGGGTCTTTTTTGGCACTGCTGATTGTTTCATAACATTTTTATGTCTTTCTATTTCCTAAGGTTTTGAGCAGGGATATCCCATGGGAGACATACATGGCCACAAAGCTGATCACAGGAACAGATTTTCAGCTATTGAGACGCTATGACAAGAAGGCAGAAAGTTACAAAGCCCAGTTGTTGGATGATGTAATATTTCTTGGCAGCTAACCCGAACAGAGCAAGGCTATTCCATGATAACAGTCTTGAAGATGAAGATACCTATGAGCCTTTCCTCAGGTAATACTCTTCATAACCTTTTTTATTAAATTTTTGGTTTGCAATCCTTTGAATGCAATCTGCTGTCCTTTATTTACAGTGGTGATGTAGAAATTGTTTTCTTTCTCATGATATGCAATTTGCATGCACCCCCGGTTGAAGTTGTCAAACTCCCACATCGGTTGGGGAGAAAAATTGTTGGGATTTTTCCTTTATAAAAGGAGGCCTAATGTTTAGGATTTAAACACACCTCTCATATGCCTTCTTATCTTCTTAAGGCATTTGTATCTTCTCTCTTTAATATTATTTCACTTGTATTTTTGGAGTGGAATAAAATATTGGTTGTCTCCAAGGAAGTTGGGAAAATTGGCCGAACCTAGTAAATTCTGGTGTTCCTTTTATTGTTGCTTTATTATTTTATTTATTATTTGGTGGTTGTCATAATTTTTGGTATAGTAGTTGTGACTCATTCACACTATATACATTTGACTTCCGCAACAATTGGTATCAGAGCCAAGGTACTGTCTAAGTATGCTCTGTGGTTGCAGCATAGTCTGATCTTCCACACCAGAAAAGATTTATCTTGGTAACTGAGTCAAGGTTCTGTCTGAGTATGCTCTGTGATTGCAGCTTAGTCTGATCTTCCACACCAGAAAGGAAATAATCTTGATTTGTGTCGTCAGCTATTAAATAATATTTATGTCAAAGATGGGAGACAATAAACAAGAAGAATCTACATCAAGTGTCAACAATACGTCATCATTGGCATCTTCGCTTATGACAAGAATTGTGTCAAATGCGAAATTTGGGGTAGAAATTTTTGACGGGTCCGAACATTTTGGGATGTGGCAAGGCGAGGTTCTAGGTGTTCTTTTTCAACAAGGGCTAGATCTTGTCATTGAAGAAAAGAGACCAGATGTTATTGGAGAAGAAGATTGGAAAATTATCAACCGTGTTGTTTACGGTACCATTCGATCCTACCTTGCTAGAGAGCAGAAATATCCATACACAAAGGAAACTTCTGCAAGTAAATTATGGAAAGCACTGGAGGATAAATTTTTGAAGAAAAACAGTCAAAATAAATTGTACATGAAGAAGAGACTGTTTCACTTCACCTATGTTCCTGGTACCATGATGAATGAACATATCACCAGTTTCAATAAGTTGATCACATATTTGCAAAATATGGATACAACTTTTGATGATGGTGACTTGGCCTTGATGTTGTTGGCGTCACTTCCTGATGAGTACGGGCACCTTGAAACTACTCTACTCCATGAAAATGATGAAGTTTCTCTCAGAGAAGTTTGTTCGGCTTTGTACAGCTATGAACAAAGAAAGGGAGAAAAACAGCGGAGAAGGAGAGGCACTGGTTGTGAGGGGTCATCCTCAAAATCAAATGAGGACAAAGAAGGGAAGATCCAAGTCAAGATCTAAACCCAGCAAAGATGAATGTGCCTTTTGTCGAGAAAAGGGGAACTGGAAGAAAGACTGTCCAAAGTTGAAGAATAAGGTCAAACATAACAATGGAAAGGCCATTATGGATTCAAATGTAGCTGATTGTGATGATTCAGACTTCTCATTAGTTACAACAGAGTCATCAATATCATCAGATATATGGTTGATGGACTCGGCTTGTAGCTACCATATATGTCCCAATATGGACTGGTTCGTGGAATTTCAAGAAGGAGAATATGGAGTCGTCCACACAGCGGATAACAGCCCTCTTACCTCATATGGCATTGGTTCAATATGATTAAGGAACCATGATGGAATGATCAGAACATTAACAGATGTTCGATATGTACCGGATTTGAAGAAGAATCTCATCTCTGTGGGAGCCCTAGAATCAAAAGGGTTCAAAATCATTGCAGAAAATGGAGTGATGAGAGTATGCTCTGGTGCACTAGTGGTAATGAAGGCTAATCGGAAGAACAATAACATGTACCATTATCGTGGTAGTACAGTTATTGGGATAACGACAGTGACGTCCAGTGACGACAAAGAGGCAGAAGCAACCAGGCTATGACACATGCGCTTGGGACATGCTGGAGGAAAATCCTTGAAGACTCTATCAGATCAAGGATTGTTAAAAGGGGTAAAGACTTGCAACTTGGAGTTTTGCGAGCATTGTGTCAAAGGGAAACAAACAAGGGTTAAATTTGGTACAGCAATCCATAATACTAAAGGCATTTTGGATTATATACACTCTGATGTTTGGGGTCCTTCCAAAACACCTTCATTGGGTGGGAAGAACTATTGTGTAACCTTTGTTGATGATTTTTCCCGAAGAGTGTAGGTGTATACAATGAAAAGCAAAGATGAAGTGCTGGGAATTTTTCTCAAATGGAAGACGATGGTGGAGAATCAAACAGGTAGGAGGATCAAGTGTATTCGTATAGACAATGAAGGTGAATACAAAAATGATCATTTCAATAAGGTCTGTGAAAATGATGGGATCGTCTGACACTTCACTGTTAGACATACACCACAACAGAATGGACTGGCAGAACGTATGAACCGGACCTTGCTGGAGAAGGTACGATGTATGTTGTCCAATGCTGGCTTGGGCAAAGAATTTTGGGCTGAGGCAATTACATATGCATGCCACCTCATTAATCTTCTACCATCTGCTGCTACCATCTGCTGCTATTGATGGCAAGACACCATTTGAAAAATGGTATGGAAAGCCTGCTGTAGATTATGACTCTTTGCACGTGTTTGGCTCAACTGCATATTATCATGTGACAGAAAATTGGATCCAAGGGCAAAGAAGGCTATTTTTATGGGAATTACTTCTGGAGTCAAAGGATATCGCTTATGGTGTCCTATGACAAAGAAAGTAATATTCAGCAGGGATGTTACCTTTGATGAATCTGCTATGGTAAATAAGGTAACAGAAGATACCAAACAAAATGAAGGTGCTTCTAAGCAGGTGGAGTTTGAGGGAAAATTTATTTTTCCTACACAAGAAGCAGAGGAGGAAACAAATGAAGATTATCCTCTGGAAGGAGAGCCAGTAGAGGAGATTCCAACTCAGGAACCTCAACAACAACTTGAATCAATAGTAACCAGCAGGCCAAAAAGGACAATAACGAAACCTGTTCGTCTCATAGAGACGGTTGCTTGTGCAACCTCAATTGTAGCTGATGATGTTCCTACCACTTATAAAGATGCAGTCCAAAGTTCAGAAGAAGATAAGTGGAGGATTGCCATGAATGATGAAATACAGTCCCTTCATCAGAATCATACATGGAGATTGGCCAATCTCCCGAAGGGAAAGAAAGCAATTGGGTGCAAATGGGTATTTTCAAAGAAGGAAGGATTTCCTAACCAAGTAGGTGTTCGCTACAAAGCAAGATTGGTGGCCAAAGGATATGCTCAAAAGGAGGGAATTGATTACAATGAAGTGTTTTCTCCAGTTGTAAAATATTCCACCATTAGAATTATGTTGGCTTTAGTAACACAATTGAATTTGGAACTAGTTCAGATGGATGTAAAAACTGCGTTTTTACATGGAAACTTGGAGGAGGAAATCTACATGACTCAGCCAGAAGGATTCAAAGTTGCTGGAAAAGAAAATATGGTGTGAAAACTTGAAAAATCGTTGTACGGATTGAAACAATCTTCTATACAATGGTACAAGCGATTTGACAAGTTTATGTTGCAGTAAGGGTACAAGAGAAGCAAATACGATCATTGTGTGTATTTGCGCAAGCTTAAAGATGGTTCCTTTATATATCTTCTCCTATATGTTGATGATATGTTGATAGCTTCCAAGAATTCGGAAGAAATTGATAAGTTGAAGATTTAACTGAAGAAGGAGTTCGAGATGAAGGATCTGGGTGAGGCAAAGAAAATTCTTAGCATGGAGATAGTAAGAGATAGACGTTCAAAGAAACTCTGTTTATCTCTGAAAGAATATTTGATAAGAGTACTACAACATTTTGGCATAGATAAGAAGACTAAGCCAGTTAGTACTCCACTTGCTCCCCATTTTAAGCTAAGTACTACTATGTCGCCAAAGGATGAAGCTGAACGAGAGTATATGTCAAAGGTACCATACGCAAATGTTGTTGGTAGCTTGATGTATGCAATGGTCTGTACGAGGCCTGACATTTCACAAGCTGTTGGAGTTATTAGCAAATATATGCATAATCCCGGAAAGGAGCATTGGCAAATTGTGAAGTGGATTCTACGATTTTGCGGGTGACCTGGACAAACGAAGATCAACTACTGGTTATGTGTTTACTTTTGCAAAGGCACCAATTAGTTGGAAGTCTACTTTGCAGTCAACAGTTGCTTTGTCTACAACAAAGGCAGAGTATATGGCTATTACAAAGGCTGTGAAGGAAGCAATTTGGCTTCAAGGATTGCTAAAGGAGCTTGGTGTTGAACAAAAAGGTATCACAATTTTTTGTGATAGTCAAAGTGCTATTCAATTAGCGAAGAACCAAGTTTATCATGCAAGGACGAAACACATTGATGTTCGGTATCATTTCGTACGAGAAATCATAGAAAAAAGTGGAGTCACGGTGAAGAAAATTCATACTACAGAGAATCCTGCTGATATGCTGACAAAAGTGGTGACTGCGGTCAAGTTTCAACGTTGTTTGGATTTGACCAACATTGTTGAACACTGAAGATTGAAGATGAAGACACAACCAAAATTTGTTATTAAGAGAAAATTGAAGATGTAGAATTTTGCCAAGGTGGAGATTTGTTGAAGTTGTCAAACTCCTACATCGGTTGGGGAGAAAAATTGTTGGGATTTTTCCCTTATAAAAGGAGGCATAATGTTTAAGATTTAAACACACCTCTCATTTGCCTTTTTATCTTCTTAAGACATTTGTATCTTCTCTCTTTAGTATTATTTCACTTGTATTTTTGGAGTGGAATAAAATATTGGTTGTGTCCGAGGAAGTAGGAAAAATTGGCCGAACCTCGTAAATTCTGGTGTTCCTTTTATTGTTGCTTTATTGTCTTATTTATTATTTGATGGCTGTCATAATTTTGGATATAATAATTGTGACTCATTCACACTATATACATTTGGCTTCTGCAACACCCCTTACCTGTCTTCATCCTATGTCTACAAATATCGGCAGATGTTAACAAATCTACCTCCCTCTTTCTTTACATGTATATTACGTTATATATGTATCAAGTCATACTACAATTATAGAAGATCACGCCTGTTGTCAGGTAGCAGTATTTTAATTTTATGGTTCTGTAGTATATATGCAAGTGTGCAAAATTGCAATATTTAGAGTCCCAAGGAAAAATTCTTAAACTTGTGTTCTTTCATATCTTAATTCACTCGACCCACTTTCTCTTTTATATGTCCCGTTCTACTCAATCTTTAATTCTTTTAAGTTCCCTACTTTCCCTTTAAATTTGGTAAACTATTAGAAGATAACTTAAATACGATAGCACACAAGCTTTTCCTCTTTGAATGAAACTGTTATTAAGATTTGTTTTCCTAATGGAAATGTTGGTGTATAAAACAAAGTCAAGAACCTTTACCTCGACTCTATTGATACTACAGGCACGCAGCTATTACTTTCCCTTCCACTGCTGAAGAAAGCATTGAGTTTATTAGTCATACTAAGCAGAGATTGTAACTCAGGTGGTGTTGAAATGATAAATAGAAACACAAAATATATAGGTTGTTGAAAAAAGGTGATACTTTATTGTATGTCAGAATTCTCTGTTCTCTCCTTTTTCTGTCTTTTACCAACTATTAATCTTTATCTTTATAAATCACCGAAGATTATGTACTCATTCTTTCCATAATATTCCTCTTCTCTTTCTAATGATGAGTTTCATTTTCCAGATTGCTTTGGAAAGGTAATTGGTTCATACAAGAGAAGAGCTGTAAGATTCTGTCTTTATATAGGTTTATCTTTCGCAATTAAGGAGAAAAAGTAAGTACAAAGAACGAAAGTTAATTATATCTTTTAATTAACATATTTAATATCCTTTGATGTGATCAAGATTATGTAACTTTATGATTATCAATCTACCCCTTTCGGATAGGGGTAAGGTTTGCGTACATTCTAGCCTACTCAAACCCTACTAGTGAGATTCTACTGGGTTATTATTATTGAAAGTGTTGGTTTATGTTTAGTCAATAATGGCATGCCAATTGGAAGAGTTGATGGAAAAAGTTGGTGTGGATGCTAGGAGGAAGCTTCCTCCTTTGATGTCGCCCATGACATCAAGAGGAGTTAGTTTGATGTCACCAATGACATTAAGAGGAGGTCTTTACTTCTATAAATAGATGCACTCCTTCATTTGTAGAAACCATCCTAAATATTAATACAATACATTGTAGTGAGTAGAGAGTTAAAAGAGAAATTCTCTTAAGTATAATTGGGAACTCTCTCCTTCCTTTGTTAATAATAAAAATGCAACTGTTCTCTGGTGGACATAGAATTATTTTGATCTGAACCACGTTAAATCATGTGTTCTTTCTTTTATGTTTCAGCTAACAATTGGTATCAGAACGACATGATTCTTTAACGATCCAAGGAGGAAGAACAAGCAAAGATGAGTTCCATGAAGTTTGAAATTGATAGATTCAGTGGACGCAACAACTTCAATATCTGGAAGATCCAGATGATGGCGTTACTGTGGAGGGAAGGTTCAATCCATGCTATTGACGGAAAGTATCCTAAGGATATATCAACTCCCGACAAGGAGAAGATTGAAGGGGATGCATTGATTGCAATCCAACTATCCCTTGCACCTAACGTACTTTGTGAAGTGAGTATGGGTACCGAAGAGACGACCAAACAGTTATGCGAAAAGCTAGAAGGGCTACACCAAGACCGATCAGTGACAACAAGGATGTTATTACAACGGCATCTTCACACATTTAAGATGGGGTCAGGTACTTCGTTACAAGATCATTTAGATGCGTTTAATAAACTTGTTATGGACTTACAGATTGCAGGAATTAAAAAGGAGGAGGAGACGCTTGCATGTGCTTTGCTATTTTCATTGACTTATGATATCGTGATATTGAGAATTCAATGATGTATAGCAAGGAACCTATTTAGCTTGAGCAAGTGCGGCATGCACTTAACTCTAGTGATGTGCAAAGGCATATGGAAGGAGGTAGAGATGACCATGCAAGTGGGCTCTTTGTGAGAGGCTGGACTAGCCAACAGGGAAAGATCAAATCAAAGCACAGATCAAAGTCTCGTGTGAACAAGAAGAATACAGAGTGTTGGGGTTGTGGAAAGAAGGGGCATTTTGAACGAGATTACCCAATGTCAAAGTCCAAGGAAAAGGCGAGTGCATCTACCGTTGAACAGGTACATGATTTTGATAATGATTATGTACTAACAACATCGTGTAATAATAATAGTAGTTATGGAAACAAATGGGTGTTAGACTCTGCTTGCACTCTGCATATGACGTTCCGAAAAGACTGGTTTAGCAGCTATGAGAAAAGTGGAGGAACCGTAGTAATGGGCAATAATGCAACTTGTGCAATAGTTGGCATTGGCTCAGTTCGGGTTCACTGCCATGATGGAGTCGTGAGGACTATTACACAAGTCCGTCATGTTCCTGATCTGAAGAAGAATTTGATCTCCCTGAGTACTCTGGATGAACAAGGCTACAGGTACATGAGCAAAGCAGGAACTATAAAGGTGACTAAAGGTTCTTTAGTCATGCTGAAAGGCAAGCTGGAGAACAGCCTTTACACATTGGCCGGAAGCACCATTGTTGGCTCTGCAAATGCATCTACAATGCAGTTATCTAATGATGACAAGGCAAGACTATGACACATGATACTGGGTCATATGAGCGCACGTGGACTGGAGATGTTGAGCAATCATAACCTTTTGGAAGGTGAGAAGATCAGCGCACTTGACTTCTGTGAGCACTGTGTTTTAGGGAAGCAGAAGAAGGTCAGCTTCAGCACTGGCAAACACAAGACAAGAAGAGTGCTAGACTACATCCATTCAGATTTATGGGGTCCCTCTAAACTTCCATCGAAGGGCAGAAAGAGGTATCTTCTTACTTTTATTGATGATTTCTCACGAAAGATTTGGGTGCATTTTTTGAAGGCAAAAAGTGATGCTTTTGAAGCATTTAAAGAGTGAAAGATTTTGGTTGAAAATCAAATGGAGCGGAAAATCAAGTATCTTCGCCCAGACAATGGCTTGGAGTTTTGTAATGAAGAGTTTAATGAATTATGCAAGGTTCATGAGATCTCAAGACATAGGACTGTCAGGCATACCCCATAGCATAATAGAGTTGCCGGGAGAATGAACAGAACTCTTCTTGAAAAGGCTCGTTGTATGCTCCTACAAGCCAAAATGTCCAAAGTATTTTTGGGCTGAAGCAGTTCACACTGCTGCTCATATTTTCAATCGATTTCCAGCATCGGCAATTGACTTTAAGACTCTGAATGAGGTATGGTCAGGTGAACCCTCTAACTATTTATACTTACGAGTATTTGGGTGTCCAGCTTATTATCACGTTAATGAAGGAAAGCTTGAACCATGGGCTAAGAAGGCCATATTCGTAGGGTATGTGGATGGAGTAAAAGGGTACAAACTTTGGTGTTTGTCTTTACTCAAATTTATAGTTAGTAGAGATGTCACCTTCGATGAATCCTCTATACTTGATCCCCATAAAGTTTCCGTAGAGTTTTCAGGAAACAAGAACGACGAACAGGTGGAGCTTTCGGTGGAGCTTGCCAAGAAAAAGGATCAAGAGACTCAGGTTAAAGATGAGTCAGAAGATGTAGACCTTGAAGAACTTGCTGTCAATGAACCATACACAATTGCGAAGGGGAGGAAGAAGAGGCAGACACGAGAACCGAAATGCCTTATAGATCAAGCAAACTTGACTGCATATGCGTTCGTAGCTGCACAAGAAGAGATTAAGGATCTGGAGCCCTCCTCGTATACTGAAGAAACTTTTTGCAAGGATGTTGTACAATGGAAGTTAGCCATGACTAAAGAGATGGAGTCTCTTCACAAAAATCAGACATGAGTCTTAATGAAAAGACAAAAGGGGAAGAGGACAGTTGGATGCAAATGGGTCTACCAAAAGAAAGAGGGAATTCCTGAAGTGGAAGATGCTAGGTTCAAGGCGAGATTGGTTGCAAAAGGTTTCAGTCAGAAGGAAGGAATTGACTACAATGAGATTTTCTCTCCAGTCGTGAAGTATAGCTCAATTCGCGTGCTACTAGCATTGGTTGACAATTTGACTTGAAGCTTCAACAGCTTGATGTCAAAACTGCTTTCTTACACGGTGATATAGAAGAGACAATCTATATGGATCAGCCTGAAGGTTTCCTAGCTGAGGGAAAAGAAGATCACGTATTCCAACTAAAGAAGTCTTTGTATGGTTTGAAGCAATCCCCTAGACAGTGGTACATGAGGTTTGATGCATTCATGACTACACATGAATTCTCAAGGAGTGTATTTGATAGTTTTGTGTATCACAAGAAGATGTCTGGTAACTCAATGATTTATTTACTGTTGTATGTTGATGATATGTTTATTGCTGCTAACAACATTACAAAGATAAATGCTTTGAAGAAACTATTGAGTAAGGAATTTGACATGAAGGATTTAGGAGCTACAAAGAAAATCCTTGGTATGGAGATTTCAAGAGAAGACGGTGTTGTACATCTTTCTCAGAAGAGGTATATTGAAAGGGTTCTTGAGAGATTCAATATGCATACGTGCAAGCCTGTAAGTACACCATTAGCTCCTCATTTTAAACTTTCAGAGTTACAAATGCCTCAGTCCGAGGATGAGGTGGAGCATATGTCAAAGATTCCTTATGCTAGTGCAGTTGGTAGCATTATGTATGCTATGGTATGCACACGTCCAGATATTGCTCAATCTGTAAGTGTGGTAAGTAGATACATGTTCATCCCAGGAAAGAGGCATTGGGAAACTGTCAAGTGGATATTGAGATATCTCAAAAGAGCTTCTGGTATTGGTATAACCTTTCAAAAAAGTGGTGGAGGTATTTCAATTCTCGGTTATGTAGATTCTAACTATGTAGGAGATATTTACAGAAGAAGGTCCACAACTAGATACATCTTTACCCTCGTTGGAAGTGCCGTTAGTTGGAAGTCGACTCTGCAATCGATTGTCGCTTTGTCTACAACAGAAGCAAAATACATGGCAGCAGCGGAGGCGGTGAAGGAAGCTATCTGTTTGAAAGGTTTAGTAGCGGAATTGAGTTTGGTTCAGCTGGAATCAACTCTTAGATGTGATAGTCTGAGTGCTATTCATCTAATGAAAAATCAGAGATTTCATGAGCGCACTAAACACATTGATGTCAGATTTCATTTTATTCAAGATGTTGTTGAAGAGGGAACTATCAAGGTCGTGAAGGTTATCACAGACGATAATGCTGCAGACATGTTGACCAAGATAGTCCCGCTCGCTAAGTTTGCACACTGCAAGGACTTGGCGAGGCTATGCATCAACTGATGCAACTCCAAAGAGAACAGTTGTTAAGTGGAGGTGGTATGTTCAACAATGGTTTGATTCTTCTTGTTTCTTATAACGGGGTTGCCCAGTAAGCTTAGAAGTTTTGACCAGAGTTATTCACACGCACGCTCGAAATGCAAACCAAGGTGGAGATTGAAAGTGTTGGTTTATGTTTAGTCAACAATGGCATGCCAATTGAAAGAGTTGGTGGAAAAAGTTGGTGTGGATGCTAGGAGGAAGCTTCCTCCTTTAATGTCGCCCATGACATCAAGAGGAGTTAGTTTGATGTCACCAATGACATCAAGAGGAGGTCTTTACCTCTATAAATAGATGCACTCCTTCATTTGTAGAAACCATCCAAAAAATAATATAATACATTGTAGTGAGTAGAGAGTTAAGAGAGAAATTCTCTTAAGTGTAATTGGAAATTCTCCCCTTTCTTTGTTAATAATAAAAAGGCAATTGTTCTCTGGTGGACGTAGGATTATTTTGGTCCGAACCACGTTAAATTTTGTGTTCTTTCTTTTACGTTTCCGCTAACAATTATTATTGTTGTTGTTGTTGTTGTTGTTGTTGTTGTATGATTATCAATCAATCATTTGTGCCTCAGTCTTGAACAAGATAAATAATATTTTATTTTAATACTAATAATGCCTTTAATAGCAAATTAAGGGTTATCGGATTGACAAACAATAGAAAAGAAATATTATTATAAAATTGTATATAGCAGTATATCTCCTTTAGTTATAGAAAATTAGCAGAGGAAACATATTACAGAATACATATATCGCTCTTAGCTCTATAATTCAATTTGAAAAGCACAAAAGTATCTTTTTTCATGTATTAGATACAATAACAGTTCCCTAGTTTCTATAGGTCAAACATGTAAGAAAAATGAGTAGATAATATTGACTAAGAATAAGAAGGAAAGAAGAACAACTTATTAAAAATATTGTGTCGTGGCAAGTCACTGCCTTGAAAATGATTTCGGCCCGACTGGATGAAAATTGTTAAGACCGGTCACTCTCCAAGGTTCCACAGCACCTCCAAACACGTGTACTCGTGGCTGGAAGTTTAGAATTTGCATAAAACAGTTGCCCAAAAAAAAAAAAAAGATGAAGGTATTTTCTGCAGTTGTTACAGAAATTAAAATGTTGTAGGAAGAAAATAATGATTAGTAAGATGAATTCTTGGTTAAGAATTAAGTGAATATGATGGCTAATGGCCATCCTATTTATAGGCAATTAGGGAGGTTACATGTATGACAAGTGTGGGGAGTCTTTTAACACTTGTCCAAATATATTAGTCCATTTGGTTTCAATATTAACAAGTGTACCTAGTCTTCCATGCATGAAAATACATGGTAGATTTGCATAACCACTTGTCAAAGCCATTCAACACTTGGCTTTAAATCAATGCCACATATCTAAGAGTATTTAGCCACAAGGCTTTATGCAATAAGCCACTTGAAAATAGATCGGACACTTAAAAAATAAAAAGACTCATGGCTATTGGTTGTAAATGAATTTTCAAAAAGAAATGTTTGACTTTGCATTATAAATAATACTCCCTCCGTTCCAATTTATGTGAATCTGTTTGACTGGGCACAAAGTTTAAGAAAAAATGAAGACTTTTGGAATTTATGGTCCTAAACAAGTCAAAAAAGGGCCTAGAGTATTTGTGTGGTTATAAAAGCTTCTCATTAAGGGTATAATTGTAAGTTTAAGCAAAAAAAATTCCAAAGTTAGAAAGTGGTCATTCTTTTTGGAACAGACCAAAAAGGAAATAGGTCACATAAACTGGAACGGAGGGAGTACCAACAATCCCCCACTAATGCAAAGTCAAAATAGAAGAATTTTGGGCAAAAGAAGAAACATGTACTTAAGTGTCAATATCTTTCGATTTGAATTGACACATAGTGAAATTAGGCAATAACTAACATCCACAAAGTGAAGTACTCTTGAACTGAATGGATATTAGTTGAGATCCCCGCAACACATACCATATCCTTAATGTTATGCAAACTCCGGGGTACTAACAAAGTGCTTTTATGGTCATGCACATACATTGGGTCTCATGAGTGCTATAGAAAGACATCCCAAGTCTTTCATAAAAGGCGACCACACCTTTACACTCACGTAGGTGATTCCGTCAAGTCTATCTACACATATACTATCTTAAGGCTATGGAATCATTAAGAGCAAAATAAGCTCAATCTTATAAAACACTACCACACGCTATATGAATAGGAAATGTAGTGCATATTGAGGTCTCATATGGCTTCGTTTGACCACAAATGGGTATCCACCATACTTCTTTAATCCATGGGCTTTAGCCCCATCCCCCTCGACGTTTCAAGGATAACTCTCCTTGCCAAACCCTTGGTTAAAGGATCCGCCAAATTTCTTTCGAATCTTACATATTCCAAGGAAATAACACCATGTTTCAACAACTGTTTTACCGCACTATGCCTAATACGGATATGTCTTCTTTCTCCATTGTACACATTATTTTGGGTAATTTCAATTTCCGCCTGTGAGTCACAATGTAGAGAACTAGTGAAGCTTGTCTTCCTCACAAAGGCATGTCTGCCAATAAGTTTCTTAACCACTCGGCTTCTTTCCTTGCCAACTCAAGAGCAATGAATTCAAACTCCATAGTAGATCGTAATATACAAGTCTGTTTTGAAGACTTCCATGAAATAACACCTGCACCCAAAGTAAAAACATAGCCACTAGTGTAGCTAACTTTATCGTTGTTAGTAACCTAATTTGCATCACAAAATCCTTCTAAAACAGTAGGAAATTTATTAAAATGCAAACACAAATCCATAGTACCTCTCAAATACTTTAGCAAATGATGAAGAGCATTCCAGTGTTCACTACTAGGGTTGTGAGTATATCAACTCAATCTACTAACAACATAAGCAATATCAGGTCATGTATATTTCATGAGAAATATTACACTACCAATTATCTTAGTATACTCAGTTTGAGAAATACTAGATTCCTTGTTCTTTTTCAAGTGTATGCTAGGATCATAAGGAGTTCTCACAGGTGCTACATCAAAATAATTAAACCTTTTCAATATTTTCACAATATAATGAGACTGAGACAATGAAAAACCATTAGTAGTTCTTTTGATTTTAACCTCTAAAATCATATCTGCTTATCCAAGATCTTTCATTTCAAATTTAGAAGAGAAAAAAAATTCTTAGTCTCATTGACGACATTCACATTAGTGCCAAAGATTAACATGCCATCAACATACAAACATATAATAACACAATATGATCCTATCATCTTGGAATAAACACAAGTATCAGATACATTAACAACAAAACCATTAACCACTAATGTGCTATTAAACTTTTCGTACCATTGCTTAGGTGCCTGCTTTAGACCATACAAAGATTTTCTCAATTTGCATACTTTATTCTCCTGTCCTTGGATCACAAATCCCTTAGGTTAAGACATATAGATCTCTTCCTTTAAATTACCATTTAGGAAAGTCGTTTTAACATCCATTTGATGTACCACTAAATTATGAATAGCGGCTAAAGTAACAAGAGTTCTAATAGTCGCTATCTTAGTCGCGGGAGAATAAGTGTCAAAGTAATCAATGTCTTTCTTTTGGTTAAAACTCCTAACAACAAGTCTAGCCTTATATTTCTCAATTGTATCATCAGGTCTCAATTTCTTCTTAAATATTCACTTGCTACTTATGAGTTTACAACCTTTAGGTAAATCAGACAAGTTCCAAGTGTGATTAGAAACTATAGATTCTAATTCACTTTTGATGATCTCTTTCCAAAAATTAGCATCTATTGACCTCATTGCTTTATTGTATGTCTTAGGGTCTTCTTCTATTAAATAGATTAACTCTAATTCATTACACAAAACATCAAGATGTATATTTTTAGTCAAGAAAGTAGTAATAATGTCAGCACCAAAGCTAGCTTCAATTCTATGCCTCTTACTTCTTCTAAATTTATTTTTATGCTCATTAGAAATAACACTAGAAGAAGGCACAATATGAGAATTAACAGACATAGATGTAGAAGCATTATTAGGTACATCACTAGGCACATTATTTTTTAATGGAAAAACATGCTAAAAAAAATTTGCATCTCTAGATTCACAAATAGGACTATCATTCAAAGACATAAATCATTATGCAACACTACTTTGAGCATAACCAATAAAAATAGCATCAAAAGTCTTGGATCCAACAATTACTTGTTTAAAATAAAGTAGACCAACCTTAGTCAAACACGCTCACACTTTCAGAATTTTCAAGTTAGGGGCAAACCCTTTCCATAACTCATACGGGATTTTATCTAACTTCTTATGAGAGACTTTATTAAGAACATAACATGCAGATAAGACAGCTTCCCCCATATATTATCAGATAAATCCGAACTCAAAAGCATAGAATTCATCATTTCCTTAAGGGTTCTATTTTTTCCTTCGGATACACCATTTTGTTGGGGAGTATAGGGAGCACTAACCTCGTTTATAATACCATTTTCACAAAAGGTTTCTAGAGTATTAGTACTATATTTACCACCTCTGTCACACCTAAGCCTCTTGATTTTTCTGTCTAATTGATTCTCTACTTCTACCTTGTATTTCAAAAATATGCTTTCAACCTCATCTTTTGACTTAAGAAGATATACCTTAGCGTATCCAGAAAAGTCACCTACAAAGGTGATGTAATATTTCTTTCTACCCTTACTAACAATGTTCTTGAAATTTGCTAAGTCTGAATGTACTAGTTCAAGCAAATCTGTTTTTCTACTAATTACATTCTTAAAAGGTTTTTTGGTATGTTTTGCTTCTACACAAACAGGACACTTAAAAAAATTATCAACATTAACTGCAGAAATTAATTCTATTTTTCTAAATCTTTTAATAGAAGCAATATTAATATGACCTAGTCTACCATACCACAAATCAGTAGACTCAGCAATATAAGCAGAATTAAAAGTACTAGCATTCTTAGTACTATCTTGAGCGATGTTCAGTATAAATAAACCCTCACTAAGGTAACCCTTCCCAACAAAGTCTCCCCCACGAGAAATAACAACTTTATCAGATTCAAAAATAAGTTTAATACCTGCTTTGTTGAGAAGCGGACTAAAAACTAAATTTCTACGAAGGGAAGGTACATACAGAACATTGTTCAAGGCTAAGGTTTTTCCAGAAGTTAATTTAAGGAGAATTTTTCCTTTACCCATAACTCCACCTGTAGTGGAGTTACCCATGTAGACACACTCGCCATTAGCAGATTCCTGAAAGTCGTGAAATAACTCCTTGTTGGCACAAATGAAGCGCTTGTGTCCAATATCCAGTCAGTCTTGTTAGCCACCATGTTCGCCTCACCAACTACAGCAGCAATGACATCACCACCCTCAGTAATGTTAGCTTGGACTGGAGCTTTTCCTCCATTCTTTGAGCTTTGTCCTTCTCTCTGGTTGCACGGAAAAGCCTTGTGACCAATTTTGCCTCAGACATAGCAAGGTCCTTTAGACTTTTGAATATGGCCCTCCGGTTTATTGAAGTAATTTTGTGTCTTCACTTGTCCTTTATCCTGGCCTTTCTTCTGTTTTCCTTTAAACCTATCTTTCACAAAAGTACTAAAATATTCCACAAGGTTAGCCTTAAAAGAATTAAGAGAGAGAGAGATTTCATCTTTATTTTTAAGACGTTCAAACTCCTCATCTTTGAGACGGTTTGCTTTCTCAGTCCTCATGTGATTGATCAGTTCTTGAAGAGTTAAGTTTTTCTTCTTGTGTTTCAGTTGATTCATGTTACTCCAGGAAGGTGGAAACCTTTCAAGCAGAACATTAGCCTGAAGAATCTCACACATCTCCATGCCCTCGTTCAAAACATCAGTAGTCAAGTTCTCATACTCGTGAACATGTTCCATGATTGGATTATCATCAATCATTTGAAACATGATCCACTTTCCAATGACATACTTCCTTTTTTCCGGCGTCATCAGCACCATATTTCTTCTCCAAACTATCCCATATGACTTTAGCAGATTTATAATTTATAAACAAATCAAAGAGAGGGTTAGTCATATGGTTAAGCAGATGCCATCTCACTGTTTTATTATCCTTTTCAAATTTCTTCTTAGTAGCATCATCAACAACAACAATATTAGCAGCATTAGAACTATCAGCAACAATATCAGCAGGAGGATCATTAAACAAAACATAATCAACTTCTAATTGTTCAAAAAAATTAAAAGTTTCTGGGACCAACTCTTATAATTGTTTTCATCTAAAGGCTCAAGTTTTGAGAGATCGGAAAGTGTTTTGTTCAAAGTGGTGGACATTAGTCAATATTTATATGTGAAATCGCTTTCAAATTGTAAGAAAAATGACTAGATATTGACTAAGAACAAGAAGGAAAGAAGAACAACTTATTAAAAATATTGTGTCATGGCAAGCTATTGACTTGAAAGAAATTTCGGCCCGACTAGGTACAAATCGTTAAGGCCGGTCGCTTCCCAAAATACCACAGCACCTCCAAACACGTGCACTCGTGGCTGGAAGTTTAGAATTTGCACAAAATAGTTGTCCAGAAAGAAGAGAAGATGAAGGTATTTTCTGTAGCTGTTACAGAAATTAAAATATTGGAGGAAGAAAATAATGATTAGCAAGATGAATTCTTGGTTAAGAATTAAGTGAATATGACGGCTAATGACCATCCTATTTATAGGCAATTAGGGAGGTTGCATGTATGACAAGTGTGGAGAGTCTTTTAACACTTGTCAAAATATATTAGTCCACTTGGCTTCAATATTAACAAGTGTACATAGTCTTCCATGCATGAAGACACATGGTAGATTTGCATAGCCACTTGTCAAAGCCATTCAACACTTGGCTTTAAATCAATGTCACATGTAAAAACTCTTGTCATGTACCAATTATCTAAGAGTATTTGGCCACAAGGCTTTATGCAAAAAGCCACTTGAAAATAGATAGGATACTTGAAAAATAAAGACTCATGGCTATTGCTTGTAAATGAATTTTCAAAAAGAAATGTTTGACTTTGCATTAAAAATAATACCAACAAATAAAACTAGAAAAGTTACAATTCCCTCCAAAATCTGTATAACAACAACTATGCCTCAATTTAGACAAGTTGAGATAGACTATATAAATCCTCAGCGATCATGTTCCCCAAGATATAATGTGATTTAATTTCAGCTCCAAAAGCCGAGATGCATGCCACACGTTTCAGTACTTGCCCCTTTTACTTTCTGAGTACTGCACATAGCGTAGTCACGATTTTCATTATTTGAAGTTGAACTTGTGACTTGTCCAATAGGGGTGTACAGAGGAAACCGACAAATCGCATCAAACCGATAATCCGAGTTAAATCGAGAAACAAATCCGACTATAGTTTGGTTTGATTTGGTTTGTCGTTACAAAAAAAATCTGACCATAATTGGTTTGATTTGGTTTTAACTAAAAAAAATCAAACCAAAACCAAACCAACCCAACATTATATGTATACAAGTTTTAAAAATATTGTATATATAAAAATAATTATTATAATATTATTTATAAACATTTTTTAAACTTTTTCATAGTTTCCTCTTTTAATATATTATTTCAAGCTTGGATTTAGAACTTTTGAATGGTCAAATATGTTTTGTAACCCATAAAAGTTAGTAATTCAAATAATCCCCAAAGCAAAATCAAATCAATACTAATACTAACAAAAAATGTTTAATTTAATACTAGGAATGACAATAGTATTGGATATTTATTTTTTAGTTTTGCATTGGTTTAGATGGTAAAAATGCGTAAGTTACTTTTAATATTATTTAGTCATGTAATTAATACTTAGTACTTATTAGTCATACTTATTTTAACATGACTTAGTACTTTTAGATTATGTTTATTTTTATTATGACGTACTAATTAGCAATATCTATTTTATGTGATATGTTGAGTATTTTAGTACAATCATGACACATCTTACATTATTTTTTATTATTTTATCGGGTAACTTCTTATATAGTTTTATCCTACTAGGACCTAAGAAATATTAGAGCATAAATTATAAATTTAATGCTAAGAAGATTTTGTCGAAAAACCCCCGAAAACCCCGAGAAAATCGAGATTGAAAAACTAGACTTTTGTTGGCTTGGCTTGGTTTGGTTTATAGTTTAAGAATCTAAGATAATTGATTTGATTTGGTAATTGGAAAACCCGAACTAACCCGGCCTATGTACACCCCAACTCTATCTAATGTAATATGCAACAATGTTACTGCAAATTTCCTAACTACCGGGAAAAGGAGTGATTCATTCTTGAAATTTTAAGGCTTTTGGTCTTGAATTTGTTTGAGATTTTATCACATGTAGGCTATAGACATGTTTGATTTATAGGAAATTTAGTGTAAATGATGATAGAATATGTGATAAGATAAGGGAATAAGGGGTTTTCAAGGGTTTTAGGTTCTTTGTCTTGGAGGCAAAACTGGAGTTAGAACTGGGATATCTGATAATACACAAGTCGTATTAATCAGATGCGATTTACAGGGTAAATGCGCTTATAGCGTTAATACGACATATAAGTCACATAGTTTTAATTTATAAAATACTTTTAGACTTCCTAACTTTACTTGAAAAATCAAATTTTCCCTCTAACTTTGAACGATAGCCAATTTCTCTTTTATATCTAAATTGACCTTAAATGTCCATTTTACCCTCTAAATTATTACTTTTTGATCTTTTTTTCCTCTCTTTAATAATATGATTTTTATTAATCTATGTTATCAGACTTAAAGAAAGTATTATTTTACTCTGTAAATAGTTGTAATGCCTATAAACGAAGCAAATTACCAATATATGGAAATAAAAGTTTCCTCTTGCATTTATATTCTAGATTCTTTGTTCGATTCCATAAAGTTTAGGGACGAAAGAAATGTTGATTGTTGCCCTAAATTCCTTTCTTTTCTTCCTTTTATTTTTTGTTTTGTTTTTGTTGCTGGCAAAATTTATTTTAGTGAGAGTGGAGGTGAATAGTTAGAGATTATTTTGAATTTCTTACATTTTTGTTTATCTTTTATAGAGGAATTTCTTACATCTTTATTAGTTCACTAATTGATAATAACAACTACTCAAGGTGGTCAAAATTAAGGAAATGGTCCCGAGAGATCTTTATTTTATTTATTTTTGAAATACTAACATTTTGTTATAAATAGAATTTTATTTATGGTGAATGTCTATAATTAGAGAGATTTTAGGGTTCATACTTGGTGGCTAAGTCAGCCTCTCCCTATAAATAGAGGGTTCTATTCCATTGTAATTCATCCCAAAATCAATAAGAATTCTCTCTCCCTCTTTCTTTCTCTGCAATATTGTTCTTGTCCTTTTATTGTTTCATAACACGTTATCAGCACGAGACTCTAATCAATTGGGTAGAAGCTTTGAGATTGAGCATAATGATTGTCAATTGTTCCATGAACTTCCTTCATGATTAAATTCAGGATTTAAGGTAAGTATTTTACTTTTCTCTTTCAAATTCTTGACATTCTATAATTTGATTTTAAATACAAGCAAAGACGATAAATTGTGATTGTAACTCTAATGGAGTTTGAAAGAAATTATAACCATCCAAAGTGGTAAAATTTCTATGTCTTGCCATGATCAAATTCATGTATGATTGTGGGCAAAGAATTAAAAATCCGTCCCATTGAATTTGCTCTATTCTCATTCCTTTAAGAGAATGTGATAACAGTATGTAATAAGTCTGAAAGAAGACAAAATTATTACTATGAATGTATCAATGAATGTGGACGTGGCAATAGACGAAATTATAATCGTCATTATTGTGACAATGAGAACAATAAGGATTCTCAAAATAATCCTTCACTATGTGAAAGTAATATTTGTCATCGATTTGACATGAAATTTTGTAAAGCACATATAGATGATTATGGTCCATTCATGATGTGAATGTGACAATATGTGATTTATGAATACATATTCATTCTTGGAAGAATATGAGTGTGCTAGTGGTATATACCACACTCACCTCTAGAGAATATCTCTTTCTCTTTAAAAGAGATATTCACCATATGGATGTTGATGAATATGTGGTAGCACCAAATTAATTGAGAGCTTTGGAATAGCCAATTATTATTATTTTGAAGGAATACAATTGATTGTCATGTCAATTTATTGTGTTGTAGTAAGTCTCAAAGAAACTTATTCAGTTTCCAAAGTATACGCGAAAGCGATCGATTATATTGAGACTATAAATAAAGGAAAGATTTAATATCTTCTATTACTACAACTTGTAGCGGGGTAATATATATGTGAAGAGCTACCCGCTTTATTCTCCAATTTGTACTACATAAATAAAAGAATGCAACAATAAAGTAGAAGTTTATTGATATAAAAACTCATATCATAATAAACTTGAAGTTTATTGATAATTGCACGCATCATGGTGTAAACCTGAAGTTTATCAATATTGATAATTTATTCAGTTGGCATAATTGGTTTAGCCATATCAATTTAAGTATGATGTGCAAAATAAAAGAGAGTTCATATGGGTAAATATTAAAGAATTAGAAAGTTCTTTACAAATTCTCTTATATTGCATGTTCTCATTAATTAAATTGACCAACTAAAATTGTGATTGAATCCCATGAATGCTGGAAATATCAAAGGTGAACATGGGCTCATTCACCTGCCATGTATACCACGCAAGATGCATCTATGAGATGGTTACATGTGCGATTATTATTAACCTGCAACCTGGTGTTTTCGAGGTAACTGCTCAATAATTTAATTTAGAGCATATTTCAGATTTTTTTATTCAAGATAGTTCATCTTGATAAGTTGGTTTACATCACAGTTGGTTTAGCAAAATAATTTGAGTGTCTTCACTTAATAGCTAAACAATTGCTTATGAGAACAAAGTTGTCTATATCAGTTTGATATAGGTTATATACGAAAGTATATTACATTCTCCCCTCACAAGTGGTTCAGGGCCAGGAACCAAATAATTCCATCTTATTATTATTGATGTGCGGTGTATATTTTGATTAACACCATGACACACAAAGATGGGCTTTCAAAGTTGAGGAAGCAAGTTAGTTTTTCTAACATGAGGAGGAGACATGATAAACAGTTGAGAAAAAGTTACTTGGAATTGATTATCATTTGTATAGCTAGATCCTCAAATACGATAATATGAACTTGAAGTTCATAAAAAGATAATTCATTTGCAATATATTGCAAAGTATGCTAGACGCATTTGCTGACCCAAAGAAAGTAACTATATTCTCATTGCAAATGCTCATATTGAGTCCTAGAAGGACAAAGTCTATGGTACGCTTAAACCATATAGACAAATCGGTTTCAAATAAACTTCTTGATAAAGAAGATGAGCAAATGATCAAAATGATCATAATAAAGGAGGCAAGTGATCTAGAAGATCACATGACATAACACTTCATAAAATCTTATGAGAGATTCAGGTACCTGAATATATGAATAAAGAGATCTCTATGTTATGTCTTTATGAAAAAATATTGGAACCGATATAAAATGTTTGTCGATGACATCTATCATAGCGCTAAGTATAGATGAAGATCTTAAGTCTATCGAATATAGACACAAAAGTATTGGCCAAATGGAAGAGACACAATTCAAGTAAAATTGATTCCATGTGAAAGACACATAGTTTTGGACATGTAGTTCAAACACTTGAAAGTATAAACTATAAAGTCAATGATGTATGCAATTACTTTTATCAATCTTATATGTATGACATGAAAACTTGATATGCATCTAAAGTCTATTTATATGGCTTATATGACAATCCTTGAAGGATTTTAATCGCTTACAGCATATACAATTCTTAGTTCTGAAGTACCATATCCTAAGTGCAATTTGTGCACAAAAGTATCTTGCTATAACTATAAGCATGATAATATAATAGCAAGTGTCTTTACCCCTATGTGAAGATATTGAAATGACGATTCCAACAAGATCAGATGAAGACAATATATCTATCAGGGATGATGATTTCAAGGTGAAACAAATTCGTTGAAGTTAATATGGCTGATTTGTTTATCAAATCTCTACCAACGATATTTTGAAGATGGTGCACAAGATTGGGATGCGAAGGCTCAGAGATGTGAATTGATGCTCTCATCAGGGGAAGTTAATGCGCGTTATACTTTTTTTCCTTACAAGGTTTTGTCCCACTGGGTTTTCCTTGCAAGGTTTTTAACGAGGCAACCAAAAGGCGTATTATTAGATATGTGTACTCTTTTTCCTTCTCTAGAATTTTTTTCCCGCTGTGTTTTATTTAGTTAAGGTTTTAATGAGGCACATTATCTGTTGAATAGACATTCAAGGAGGAGTGTTATAAATAGAATTCTATTTATGGTGAATGTCTATATTTAGAGAGATTCTAGGGTTCATACTTGATGGTTAAGTTAGTCTTTCCCTATAAATAGAGAGTTCTATTCCATTGTAATTCATCCCAAAATCAATAAGAATTCTCTCTCCCTCTCTCTTTCTCTGCAATATTGTTCTTGTCCTTTTATTGTTTCATAACACATTTGTATATATTAATAAAACAGTATATAGGTCGTTCTGAAAACCATATTTAGAAGTGAAGTCTTTATTTTTACATGCTGAAAATAAAACACAAGATATTTTTTTGCAAGGTCATTTTCTTCTATTCAAATTGTAAAGGATTATCTCGAACGATTTCCTCCAAATGATATTAAGTATTCTCAACCGTCAAGAAACAGAAAATATGAGAAAATTACATAGCAGTTTCAGTCCTTAAGTTCCAGAAAATCAGTAGAGGAAACATGTTAAAAAGGCAGCCGGTGCATTAAGCTCCCGCTATACGCGGGTCCGAAGAAGGACCGGACCACAAGGACAAAAGCACAAAAGTATCTGTTTCCTGTAATAGATACAACAACAGTTCCCTAATTTCTATGCCTATACATATCAAGAGCACCATTAAAAAGGTTCACCCTAAACTACAAAAGTTACAATTCCCTCCAAGATATATGTACAACAACTACGCCTCAATTCGAAACAAGTTGGAGTCGGCTATATCATATCTGTACAGCATCTAAAGGAAACTGAACCAATGTACATAGCTGTGTTTTTTCAGCTATAAAGCAGAGATGGAGGCCACACCTTCTTCTACTTTTTGAGTATTGCATGTAGCGCTAGTCAGGATTTTCATTGTTTGAAGTTGAACTTGCATACTCTCCGATGCACTATGCAACAATGTTATTGCAAATGTCCGAGGCTTCTAACTTTTTCGTCCTATAGAACATATGTAGTAAACCGTGACGAACATGGACTATTTGAGTAGTGCAGTGCAAGAACAAAATAAAGCTCTCATGTATCATCGGAATACAAGTCCTAGCAATCATCCTCACATAAAAGCTTCATGCTTGTTCAGATAACAAAACATACCATTTCGTCCAAAGGGTTTCAGCGTCATCAGTTCCTCAGTTAAAGAAGTAGGGCGACTCGAGAACTTCCACTAAATCAAAATCACCTCTTTTTGGTAGAGGGGGAAATGTTAATGCTGGATATGAATTCTGGAAGCTTTCGAGCAACTGCAAACAAGATATCATGTATAACATAAGAGCAGTTTGAGAAAGAGAAGCGAATAAGTAATATCAGTTTAAAATACTTACATCTTCAAGAATAGGCATACTGTACAGCTCCACAAACTTTTCGCGGAGTATCCTGTTCATCTGGTCGACATCACATGCATGAGTCCAGAAGGAATCATGTACCCCTACAAGAGATAAGGAATTTGATAAATATTCTCAATTTAAAAAAAAAAAAATGTATCAAACAAGAACAATGCTTGAATGAATAGCAAGTAAATGAACTTTAACACAAGTTTTAGAAGTCCTAATAGTTAGTGAGTTTATATACGACAAATGACCATTCCAACATAAGTTCTGTTAAACTTACCCATATGAGCTTGTTTTGCCTGGAGTGAGAATCCTAGATCAAAATAATCTTTTCACGGAAGAGAGATTTACTGTATCATTTTTTACATACTGGTAGCATGCTATAGCCGTGATAGAAAGTGGACTTTTACGACTACCATGACACGTTCCTTCAGGCTAGATTATCAAACTCAGAAACTTGAGCGAGAAAGCATCCTATGTTAAAATTTACACAGTTCTCTTTCTCTTGGTAAAGCCAACTCAACATCAAGATACTTCTGAAAGAAGTCCCACCATAGGTCACGGGTTCGAACTTTGGAATAAGCCACTGATGCTTGCATCAGGGTAGGCTGCCTACATCAAATTCGCCTTGGGACGCGGCCCTTCCCCGGATCCTATGTGAACACGGGATGCTTCGTGCACCAGGCTAGCAAAAAACAATCCCACCATACTGAAGTTTACTGACAACAAAACCTTTCTTCATTCGAAGGACTTAAATTTAGGAAACCGTTGCACTAAACTTTTTCACAATTAAGTTCTAGAAACACAATTTCAACTTCTGTACGTTGTATGTAGGCATGCATAATGTGCATATAAGTGGTCAAAAGCTCAACTATATACTAATAGTTATTATTGGAAAGAAAAGGGCACGCAAACCTGCAAACTGTAGTCCAGCGTCCCTACAAGCAACAGCGGTCATCATCATATGTGAACCATCCAGTGAGTGCACAAAATTTGGAGGAAAAGCAGTTCTCTGTTTCCGGACCTCAACCTAGGGTTCAACATAGCAATAAAATAGGCATTGCATTTAACTATGAAATCTTAACAGAGAACAACAAAAGCATTCATTATAAGAATTACTTACTGTGTCACCCTCACGCTGCAAAGCCAAAACTTGAAGAGAAGTTCTTATCTGCACATATACGGAGTAAAGTATTAGCATGAATAGATGTTGAATGAGTGACTTGAAATTCATGGCCTATTTTTCTGAAGAGGACAGAAAGAGAAACTTCCAAATACTTCGCCTGTCAAACAGAAAAAAAGTTTTTTTATCTTCATTCAAGGCATATCATGCAGTTGAAAAAAGATCATCATGTAAGTTAATTTCTTATAAATGTCATATGAACTATTCATAATCACGCCTCCTGTGACGTATGCAAAATCCTATGAAGCAAACTCCTACTATGTTGACAGTTAAAATAGGCAACTTTGTTATTGGTGATAACATGTAAAATCAACTTGCAAAACAATATAAGAAACCCCCTCGAATTTTTCAAAAAAAAAAACAAGGGAAAATCTTGGTACTTGATTAAAAAAGCACTTACAACATGCCGCTGAGTTTTAAAGTAAGGCTGCACAACAGGGAGCCCCAGTGGTGTCGTCCATCGCACTGGCTGATTTTCTGAAGCAATCACCTGTTAAATGTCACTAGTTAAACTTTTGAAGTTAAACCAGACAAGTTTTGAGATTACCCTATTAGTAGTATTAGTAGTATTATCCAATAATAACATTAAATAGCTAAATAAACTGGTGAAAACAAAGAAAGCTAGATAGTCAAAGAAAATTCCTATAGAAAAGAATTAAGGGAAGGGGGAGGGTCCATGGTAGTTGTATGGACCTTAGCACAGTCACCGAGCCAAGTCATTGTGCCACGTGCCGCTTGAAATAACTCCCCCAAAGCAGCTAATGTCACCTGAGGAGAAGCATGTGAACAAATATATGGTCAAAACATAAAGATGAATCAGTTAGTCTTTTTTACACTATCAATGGTTTGGTTAGTCCTGCAACAGCCTTGGCAAAAGCTTTTACGAAAATTTTCTTCCTTTTTTTGTTCTTTTGATAAAGTAAGCTCTTACGACAATTTTTTCTTGGTCAATGGTATGGGTGAAAAAGATTAGAACACCACAATATCCCATTAATGAAGGCAAGACACTTTGGAATAAATGTCTTATATCGTCGTACGGATTCAGTCATGTGAAAATTGGCTATGTCCATACAAGGTATGTATTGATTAAATCAGTAGCAACAATCATAAGCAGAACAAGTAGATTCAGTGACCTAAGTTAAGACTAAAGAATATATGACTAGGTAATAGAAACCTGCGAGTAGCTTCCTATAATATTAGACAATCAGTGCTTACTTTGGCAGCATAGCAAGATGCAGTAAACAGCAGCCTATCATCATCGATAAGACCCTTCTCCTCCAATCTTCTTTTGATTTGCTCACGTGCTCCGACATAGGTAACACCATACACTGAGGTCATTACTGTCTGCTTCACCAATTTCCTGTCAACCTGAAAGTCTCGACAGCACCAAATATTTTTAATTGGTAGAATTTAAAAAACTAGAGGCAACAAGCCTAGAAACCTGAAGTTAAAAAAGAGATGATAATGATAATAAGATAGAAAGACAGATAACCAAATGAAAACCTGGTCAATTAGGAGTTTGGCTAGTAAAGCATTAGGATCAGTTGCAGGGTCCTTGATACTATCTCCTCTGATAATATGATCAACCCTGTAATCAATAGTTGTTTCACAATCATTAAAGAAAAGAAAATACAAAAAAAATCACGAATATATTGGTGGTTTAATATGATCACGATTACTTTGTTTGTTATACTCTCTTTTCTTTCTGGGGTAGATAACTGTAGCACAGTTGATATAGGTTATGACAATAAAAATATAAATAATGAATGCTAAAAAGTTGTAGCCTTCCGAAAAATCATATGCTCCACATGCAGTCAATAGATCCATCGGTCAAAATATCAAAACAAAAACTCAACTTAAATTTCACAAGAGGGAACCTAGTTTTGACGTGTAACTTAAGAACAGATTTCAGACAGTCTAATATACCTCAGAGCGATTTCAGTATAAACATCAGCTGGTTTATCTCCAGCAACTAAGTTGACTGCTGCTGCCTCCATCTGTTAAAGTTGCACATCATTAGAAGATGGCATAAAAAGTAACTCTAGCATATAAGAAAAACCAGCACAGAAAATAAACATCATTGAACAAGCTAAAGTTCACGCAAACATACACTATCTCTTCCCAGAGCTGCATAGTGTTGAAGGCCATTGCATGAACCATCCTATATATAGAATGAAGAGAAAGTTGTTAACATGAACAGAATAGACAAGTTAAATCAGTTTAAAACAAACAAAAAGTCACACCAGAAACAAAAGAAGAACGTCAAATACAAATACTTTCAGCACAAAGACGATGGGAAAAATAAATCAACAATTATTGAATCCTTAAATCAGTGGAATGCAGAGGTAGAGCATGAACTTGAAAATAACTGATTGAGTGGGCATGCCACAGAATAAGGCACTGAAATTTGATGAAGCACATTATGAACAAGATGCATCTAGAAAATTGGAGGGGTTCAATGGCATTGACATCCAATTTCTCCTCCCAACTAAAACTACATAGCGGAAAGCGGCCAGTGACATGGGAAATGACTTAGGAATTATGAGTGCAAGGTATAGTATCTCACATTTTCAACATTAATTTACGTATCTTATTTTTATCTACAGATTAACTTTTTTTTACATCCTTTAACCATCAAACCAATCAGATAAAATGGATTTGAACAGAAGACAAAATGTAAGGATGTAAGTATTCTACCTGATGAATAGGCAGATGGGAAAAGACAGTATGTGGTGACGAGCTTTTTAAAGCTTCTGATAGGTTAATGCAAGCTGCTAAGCACTGAAAAGGATCCTCAGCATTTAACCACCATCGATTTCCATTTAGAGGATTGTTTGCTGAATCTAATATGTCATCAATGTGGTTTTCTACAAATGCAAGGCGTGCATCGTAGCAGAGCTTCTCTATTCCCCCTGCATAAAGACTTGCTAAATGTATTTTCAGCCAACGCAATCCTGACTTTCCTAGAGGTCGTCCTTCAGCAAATTCAAGGATTCCCCGACATAGATCCGAGCTCAAGTGATTCAAATGAGGATGCATAGGGTATGCACGTCCTCGAAAATCAAGATTGTGAGGATAATAAAATCCTTCCTCGTCTTTCAACTTCCGAGCAACCTAGACCAAAAAGAAAGCCAGCTCAAAATTTACTCCTAAAAAAGCAAGCATAAACAAAGGAAGAAGAGTTCCAAAAAAGAAGACTAACTGAAAGCTTGAGCTCTGTGTCACATCTTTGGGAATGCAACTCTTGGTTGATTTTTTTTGATTTTCGCACCCTCCATTTCCACTTTTTCACTTCCATTATATCATCAGAGTGCAACTCTGGTATCGGAACCTACAAATAAACAATTCCTTCAATGAAACACAACCTACAAAGGACACCAGGTATTCGAAATGGCATAACCACCAGAATTTCTTTACAGAAACCATCACCTCAACAGCTAAGAGAACTGAGCATATTAAGCAGAATAGATCACACACTAAGCATATGAAACTTATGAAGTATAGAACAACTTTTTGGATACTTATACGGGACAGAAATTTCCGGATAAGCTTTTAGAATCAGCCACATAAGATTAAATGGAATTTTAGCAGATTGGTATTGACAAATACTGTAATTCGGCTGTATCTCCTCATAAGACGGTAAAACAAAATTCAGATACTCATAACTAGAACCTAAAAAACAAACAAAAATAGTTTTTCTCATTTTTTGATAAAGTAGCATCGGAAGTGTTTCTTACATCTTTGCGATCCACTAGGCCAGCAATATTTCCGCCTCCAGCCCAAATACTCTCAACCACACTTAGTATCCTTTTATTCACTCTCCATTTAGTGCTTCCTAAGGTATCCAAGGCCTGCATATGAGTGTGGAACAAATTAATACACAGGTCAAAATCTTACAGTATCTGCAGCGCTGTCTATTAGAGCACAATCAAAAGCAGGTTAGTTATCAGCAGCCCCAAGATGGATTCAGTGAATCACTGTTGGAACTACGATGAACAAATTTTACAATTAAATAAGACAGAATGAAAAGAATCGATTCAGTTGAGCACAACTCGCAGCATTACTTTGCACAACTCGGTTGGCTTTATAATCTGGAAGCAATGAAGCACTAAGAATCAAACTGTCACCTCATAAACTTGCTGCATTTGTTTCGTGGGAACACTTCTTACAGCATCTTGTTGCCTCCTAGATCCATGTGTGCGCATCAAATAGGAGGGCAAGAATAAGTATCCGCCTTTGTCATACCTGAGATAAATATTGCCAGATAGTTAAGTCCCGATAAAATTCTCTTGAATGCAGACCTGATCATGTTCTAAGACAGATAAAACCTCTTAACTACAACTAAAACCTAAACAAAGGATCGCAGAGACATTATCGCTAAAAGCTGAAAAAGGATTATACCCTCTCCATTTTTTGGGTGGCACCAACATAGGCACATAAGGAATCATCATCTGTTTAACCTGCAATAAGTTAATATTAGAAACCTGAAGCACAATGTCACATCAATAACGGCATAATAGTTATTAAACTGTCAAGTAATCTCTGATTTTTCTTTATTCGGCAGACCTAAATAAGAAATTCTTTGTTCTTTCTCCCTGGCAGCTGCACAGTAAACTTGTATTTTTGGCTTTTGAAACATTTTTAAGGTCCTAGGAAATGGATGTGAAGGTGGCGGTATACAGCTAATAAAATAAATCCAACAAGCCTGATGTGACACCAGCATTCTATTTTCATGCAACAGGGGCAATATCGTAGTTTCGATTCAAATTCATCTTTCCACACAGTTCAAAACCCTTTGACTGGCAAAGAGAACATGCTATCACTTTAACAAGTAAAAGAAACAGAATCCAGAAGACCTTCTAGCTTATGTACAACCAAAAGAGTTGCAGTACGACTCCTCTTTTGTAGGGCGGCTAAAGTTATACTATAAAATAAACTAACTGATTACTTATAATCACAGTGAAATATGGATATGATAAAAACAAAAGAAGTGTGAAAAACTTACTGTTCTGTCAACTCCCGCAACAACCAATGGATCACATTCGATGACACCATACTTCTTGACAATGCTCTTCCTGCAAGCACAACAAACAATTTTGTGAAACGAAAAATAAGACACGCAAACAATTTTGTGAAACGAAAAATAAGACACCGAGTCTTCTATCTGGAAGCAACACCTAAGAGCATGCATTTTTATAATAAGAACTTCATCCTAGATAAATCAACTCGGGACAGCTGCTTTTGGCATGTTTGAGTATCAGAGTATACACACAGCTTATCACCAAAATAACTTCTTTAGTGAGATTTTGTTATGACATGATATAGCCATCACGAATAAGTAGTATGATATTATACTCCTTTACGATACAACCATTAAAAAGGAAGATGTTCTGACCCCGGATCTCTTGTAGCAATTCTGAATACGTGTCTGAACGCAGGCCTAATATCAGGAGGAGTATCAGCAGACTGATCCACTGGAGGTTGCACATAAGCTGTTTCTGTTAATAATTCTAAAAGCCGGCATCCTAACTGCATGAGATTAAGAGAAGCAGCCACTAAGATAAGATTCTTACCTAAAATGTCAGCCATTAGTAGCTCTCATAGAGAAGAAAGTTGCTAAATAACAAACCTTAGCCTGTGTGTCCCGACCCCAAGACTCGGGCTCTTCACTTTTCATCAGCTTTCTCACCTCAACTACTCGATTCCTTTTAATCAAGCTTTTGACCCGTTTCCTTAGAATCATTGTCTCCCTACTCATATCTTCTTGACTTTGAGCTCCAGTCATATGTTTCTGGAGTTTCTTTGTTTTCTCCAAGAAATTATGAATCCTAACCTGAGATAAAATAAATGCAACCAATTTGCAAATTACTGGCATACCATTGTTTTAAAGTGAAAATAAAATATTGTTTACCCCCCATAATAGCACTCACTACTCCAAATAACAGGACAATTCTTGGCTATGTAAATCCCCTAAACAGGCAAATACTATTTAAAGAGTTTTGCACAATGAGACACGGTTTAATTGTGCAAAACTAGCTAAATAAAGAAGCAAATCAAGGAGTTAGAGGGAAGCACATACGTTAAAATGAAATGGTTTTGGCAGGATTCCTAGCATTGAGCAGCACAACTTGAGCCACTCAACACCTTCATAATCAACTGAAAGGTGAACGGAGAGCCATTAAATTAACAGGCGATAAATTTTAGTCAGAAATTACAGATACTTCCAGCCCTTCTTATACATACAATTACTGGATGATGATGTATTCGAGTTCTTATTAAAGCATCTCTTTAGTTACTTTTGTAGCATACTTCCATTACAAAATATTTCGTAAAACACATCATTCAGATGCATAATATAACACAAAGTCAGATTCATAATATAACACAAAGTCAGATGCATAATATAACACGAAGTCACAAGAGGGCAACAAACAGGACCGACATTTTACAAAATGCAACACTCACTTCATTCTCAACTGCCATGCCAATTTGCACCGCAGCTTGGACGACCTGAACACACCTCTCTTCTTTACCACCCATCATCAGCAATCCCATCAACTTATGCATCACAATTACAGCCATTTTATCAGCAGGCAAAGAATCAATATGTGGCGCAAATGCTGCCCTATGTTTCACGGTCGTCTCAGCATTCTGCTCCTTCTCTATAGCTTGTCTGAGTGGCTCAAACCAACCCAATAACAGTTTTTTAACATAAGGCAAATTGGGTGCTAGTTTCTTCTCACACATTTCCCTCTCCAACTCCCTATATTCCTCCACCATTTGCTCCCAAGCCTCTGTTTCAGCCTTTATTTGCCTCCTCCTCAACATAGCATATCTTCTCCTTCTCTCAATTTCTCTAAATTCCCTTCTCACTCCTTGTACCTGATCGAAATCATTCACTATATAAGTAAAGGGACACACAAACAAATCAATGATCTATTTAATAAAAATCTTTATTAAATTGAATAAATAATTATTTTAGAATAAATGCTACTCTTTTGTCCCATGTTATTTACTAGGCATGAAGCTTAAGAAAGAAAGATTACTTTCAAAGTTTTGGTCTAAAACAACATATAAATATTTACTTGGCTAAATAAATCATCTCTCATTAAAGGTAAAATGAGAAGTTTATAGTTAAATTATTTCTAAATATATCAAGATATCATTCTTTTTTTGGACAAACTAAACGGTAAGTGCATCACATAAATTGGACAAAAGAAATACTCCATCTAAATGCATAGTTAGTACTTATTTGGCTCTAACAAACAAATTATTCATAAAAATAGCACGGCAGAGACATTTTTGTGGCCATAAATCATCTCATTAAGGATAAAATGAGAATTTTAAAGTTAAATTATTTCTAAATATAGAAAGGTGACATTTTTGGAACACACTAAAAAGGAAATTGTGACACTTAAATTGGTACAAAGGGAGCATATCTAAAAGCATGGTTAATAGTATATATCGGAACAGTACCTGTTTAGCTCTAACAAACAAACTATTCATAAAAAGTGAAGAAACCCAAGGTGGGTCTTGAATAAAAACTCTCTTATTTGATTCTTTAGTCAAAACACCATTTGCGATTTTCTGCAAATTCACCAATTCTTCAAGATTCTCATCAGTGGATACACACACTGTTGTTTGGGACTGAATATTATTATTAATTGGCATTTGAATTACAGGTAATTTAAGAGTTTTGGGAAATGAAGAAGTGGGAAGTGATGAACTTTGAGATAACTTTCCAAATTCTTGATTGTGAATGACATAAAAATTGAATCTTTTTGGGAGTTTTTGAGTTCTCCATTGAGATGTTGGACTTGGAGAGTAAGAAGCTGTGGAAGCCAGCTTTAATGGTGGTGGGTGGGTGGGTGGTTGGTGGTGGTTGGGGGGGGGGGGTTAAGGAGAAGAGAAAGAAGATAAGGTAAAATGGAAGGGAAATGGAAGAAGATGAAGTGAGTGAAATTTACAAAAACAAAAACCTCTGCTAAAACCCTGAGGTTCAATGGCTAGTTGGTGCTAGTAGGGATATGATATTTTTGCAACTTCTTGCAATTTGTATGCTCTCTGTCTTCGTCCTATATAGGTGGCCACAAAAAAAAATATCTCAAATAATTTAATGAAAAAAACAAGAAAAAATAGAAAAGAGTAAATGAAGGTATAACTTAAATCTAGTTGATGATGTAAAAAGAAATTTACCCCGGGAATAAATTGACTATTCATTGTTTTTGGGAGATTTAACAAACCAGCGAACAAGATAAGAATTGGAAAAAAAAAAAATCATAAGTTAGCGCTTTTAGGAATAAAAAAAAGTCTTAACTTTTAAATTTATTGTTTCAGTTCCTTTTTATCTGAGTAATTACAAGATGACTTTTAAAATTTTGGGTATAATATTAAGTACATATTCAGCAAATTTTATTTTAATTTGTAAAAGTTTTAGGGTGTAAGCCTCACCATAAAAACGCACCTCAACGATTAGGTGTACGCCTCGAATTATTAGCTGTATGCCTCTTGAGACTCTCGCCCCACACCCCACCATCGCCTCGGGGTATTTTTGGTGCGCCCCCCCCCCTCTCGGACTAGCCTAAGGGCTCGCCCCCAAAACGCCTTTTAAAATGTTGTTTAGTATGACATAAGTGGAATAATACTATCCATTAATGTCTATACAATTTTCTAGTGCCCCAAATTTTATCACAAGCTTGAAGGATTAACTTAAACAGTTGCTCATCCAATAGCTCAAACTAAAACTAGTTTGACGGAGGTATAATATATATATGATTTATGTATAATATATGTATAATTAATATATAATCTATGTATACTGATTAAAAATATAAACAACAAATTCTAGCGGTTATTTATGTAAAGATCTCATTCTGGTATTATAATGCTACAAATAAAGGGTGGAGCTCATTCAAAAATCATACCGTTGTTTGTATTATTCTTTTATGTTGGTGTAATCATCAAATCCATTTGATTCAAATTAATTTGGATTCACTTCGTGTATAACTCATTAAAAGGTTAATTCTTTCTATTTAGAGTTTAGCCTTTCCTTTATTTAAAGTGGCCAAGAATTAAATACACCTTATATCTAATTGAAAGATAAGGGTGTTTGGAGTATTTTAACACTGTTGTAGACATATTGGATCTCAAGAATTTAGAGCAATCATTAGAGTAGCATTACCTTATCTCTAATTCTTGCTCCCATAACTGTTATTTTATGCATTGGATTTCTATAATTACACAAATAGCCGGCACATTTACTACTTATTTTTTGTAGTCGGTCATATTCACTGTTTAAGGGACCATTTTTCTCATTTTCTCCATGCTTCTTAAATGCAAAATAAATAAATAAAATTTTCATGTGACAATCAGTTACAACAATTTAAATTTGTATTAACAACTTACATCAATCGAACAATTAGTTTTATTCCTGAAACAAAAATTAAACTATTAGTTTTATTGTGATAGTCATAGAACTATTTCGTAACCACATCTCAAAGCTCTTCATTCTCTTTTCTAACTCAAGACAAAGCTAACAGTTTTGATTTAATTTAATTATATATGGAGTATGATTCAACAACAACAATAACAATATACTCAGTGAATTTTTACAAGTAGGGTCTAGGAAAGGTAGAGTGTACGCAGACCTTACCCCTGCCTTTAAAAGATAGAGAGGCTGTTTCCGGAAGACTCTCGGCTCAGGAAGGGGAGAGGGGAGGGGCAATAATAAGCAAACCGATTTGACAACCAAATCAAGAAATATAAACCTAGCAAAAGGTAATGCAATTAGAAAACCAAAACACAAGACATCAACAAGCAGTAACCGGAGACTATGGGTACAAATACAAATACAAAAAAAGAAAAGAACACAGAAGGGCACCAAGTGGTGTATCAAAGCTATTGCTACAAACAAGGATAACACTCGACCATCTAACCCTTTACCTTAATTCTCAACCTCCACACCTTCCTATTTATGGTCATGTCCTCAATTAGTGAGCTGAACAACAATCGAATCATACTTCGTATGATTCGAGTTCTTTAAATCTTACCATGGTTAGTAATTTGTATTATCTTTTCAACTATTGATATTAGAGCTTTTGCACTTTTAATAGCTCTAGTTTTAATCCACCATCAATTTGCCCCCCCCCCCTTATGGCAGGGGAATAATAAGCCCTGACTAATTCGGATTCACGCCGAGTAAGGCCTATTGATGATACGGAATAAAAAAACAAGAATGGAACCACCATCGCTTGTCTTATTCGAAACTTCTTTCGCCAGAGACAACTATTCGGGGCGAAGAGGTAGAGAAAATAGCTATACCTATCGGTAGGGGTGTACAAACCGAACCGGAAAATCGCACCAAACAGAAAAGTCTAACCCACCGATTAAAAAACCCGACTAGGTGTAACGATCCGACTTGTCATTTTAAGAATTAGTGTCCCATTCAACGGCTTAAGACCTGGAGCAACTTTGTAATGCGTAATATGACTTGCGTGCGCGGTCGAGTTTGATTTTTGGATGATTCGAGGTTTAATTGAAAGAATAATATATTCTTGTTTTGGAAGCTTAAATGAAAAAAGTTGATTGGAGTTTGACTTTTGTGTAAACGACCCCGGAATGGAACTTTGATGGTTCCAACAACTTCATATGGTGATTTTGAACTTAGGAATATGTCCGAAATTGGAGTTGGAAGTCCGTAGAACAATTCGGAGCATTTTGGCAAAATTAGGAAGTTGATGTATGCTAATTATATTATTCCGTGTGCAGACGAGGAATATTAATATGATGAATATCAATTGGATATGATAATAATTATACAAGGCATATTATAAGTGATGTGGGGTCTAAGGAGAGGCCTAAGTCAAGTTGGAAATTTCATGATAGACTAAAATTCTAAATGAGTACGCACAAGACCAAACTTTGGACGAGTATATCTACATATATATAAGATGTTATGTGATGCAAAACCTATCAAATGAAAGATCTTAGAGTCTAGTTTCTAACCCTTCAAATCGTGGTCATTTGGACACTCCTTCAAGAAGTTATGACTAAATTACTAAAAGCTGGCAGAATGTGATCCTGCGGCCAATTGTGCGACCGCATAATGATTCTGTGAACCCCAAAAGTAGTCTGCGAACCGCAAAATGGTCACAAACCTGACCAGTGCAGCCCAATTCTAGGCATTAGTTTTGCGGTCCATTGTGCAACCCGCATACCCGTTCTGCGGTCCATTCTACGACCTCAGACCTGAGTCTAGAGGGTTCATTTTTCTATTTTCATAACCTGACCACCCCATTTTGATAAATAGCTTTGTGGCTTATTTTGGGGCGATTGTTTGAGGATTTTAGAGAGAGGTAATATCATTTTAGAGAGAGAAGAAGGAAACCTAACATTCTAATCAACCAATCTTGCACTAATCTTCAAAAATCAAGGAAGCCAGTCACAAGATCTTCATCTAAGTGGTAAGATTCCATACCCTAGTCTTTAATTTTGAGTTTGGGGTAAATATCGGTGATGTGGAGTATGATTCTTGAGTGTAAAAGTATTATGTATACATGCTTGTACCAATAAGGTTGTGGGAAGATTGTTGAGCTCAAAAAGTAAAGATTGAGTTGTGGAATGAAAGAATCTACCATAGGAGAACTTTGAAATCAAGATGCACACCTAGTGTTTGATGAAATGCTTAAATGAGGTGAACTCACGAATATCTTCCTAATTATGGTTCACTTTTGTTATGTTTCTAAATAGATTAAAGTTGCTAGGATTTTCGGAACATTGTAGTAATGTAAGGAATGCTCAAGAAAGATTGGAGCCTTCCGGAGGTCAATTCATAAGAGAATGCTATTTTTGAATATCGGCCTAACTCTGTCAAGGTAAGTATCTTGTCTAACTTTGTGTGGAGGAAACCACCCCTTAAGACTTGAGATGATTGTGTCATTCATGTTATACGAAGGTCGTGTACGCGAAGTGACGAGTGGGTACACCACATATATGTGGTATTTGACCGGTTATAACCGTTAGGCTCCTTTTATACAATTGTTTGTAAATATCGTGTCATGATTATATTTTTTGTTGTTAGAATAGTTTGTACGTGCTTTACTTGAAATTGTTGGCACATGTTCCATCCTTGTTGTCAAGTTCACTCTTATATGCTAATTGTTGATTGTAGTCACTTGTTGAATTACTGTTTGTCTGCTACATTCCTTGATTGTTAATTGATGCTCATAAACTGTGCCTTGATTGTGGATTGTTATTACCTTGCTATTTGATTTAGTGAGCTATCGTGTATCCTTTTCATTAATTGTGACTTCTTTGTGTAGACTTGTTATTCCTTTTGATTTTGTGGTGCACCGTAGTTGGTTGTAAATTGGTTGTTAAATTATACTAATTGAGGAACGAGTTGCACGCTGCAACAAAAATGAAAATGAATATATTGGAGGAGCGGGTTGCACGCCGCAACAGAATTTAATATGAATATATTGGAGGATCAGGCTGCACGCCGTAACGGAAATTATTGTGATATTAAGGTTAATTCCGATTGTAATTCTCATGATGCATTCCATGTTGGGACGGTTATTGTGGCTTCTTAAATCACTTCATTATATTTTGAACATAATTAACTAATCGTCAATATATTAAAAATGGGACAATATGGACTTCTTGTGTGAGTCATACATCCTATGTGATATGATAAGTTGTTGAAACTTGGCAGACTTAAATGAAAGAATTTTTAAGCGGTTCTACTTGTGGGTCTTTCAAAAATAAAACTCATATTTTATTCGAAGATATACTAATTTAAATGGTAATTATATTTCTACCCTAATTGGTATCTCAAATTTGATCATTATCTTATTGTCGTGGTTAACTTTGACTTGAGGGATTAGGACTTGTTTGTCTATTTGCTACATGTTTAGATGTTGGGTACAACATATATGTCACGACCCAAACCAATTGGCCGCAACGGGCACCAGGTTCCTTACTCAACCGAGCACCAAAGTAACGTATCTTTTGTATCATACTATTATAGGTAAATGAACCAGAAAGATTGTCATGAGATAACTAGAATAAAGCTGAGGGAATACTCGACATAGGATGACACAACATGATGTACCGACTTATACATATGATGTAGGGGCCTATAAGGCCAGCATGATCCTTTATATACTTAAAACATAGGTCGACAAGGCCATACAAGTATCCATTTACATGACATCTCAGAGTATATAAATACCATAAAGTTTGGGACAGGGCCCCGCTGTACCAATCAATACATGTCCAAATCATACTGACCAAATAAGCAACTCCAGAGCAAATGGAGCGCACCAACACCTTGCGCTGAGCTGATAGCCTACTTGGAAGACTCTCAACCTGTCTATCAAGACCTGAGGTCATGAAACGCAGCATCCCTAGGCAAAAGGGACATCAGTACAAATAAAGTACCGAGTATGTATGGCAGGAAAAGTTGTATACAATAGACATGAAAGAAACATGGAGTAAATGACTCAACCTTTAAGTCTGAATAGCTCTATGAATCATAAAACATTTATAATATCATGTATATGTTTATAAATGTCATACCATTCATAGGTATATGCGTACATAGCATCATCAAGCCTTTGAGGGCATCCAATCATATCATCTCGGTCACTGTGAGCAAAATTATCAACGTTGTTACACCCTATATTTTCGTACGTGAAAGTATGTCGTAAGTCAATTGATGTAAGCTTGGAAATAAGATATTCTTTGAAAGTATATGAAGTTATTTAATGTTTTTACACCCCGTACTTCAGACGTCACTGTCATTATAGGATTATCTAATGTAAACTCAAAAAGGACGAAATCCTTCTACAAGGATAAGAAAGATTTACTAAAGTCTTAAGTAAGTTAAGATGAATATGATACTTGTTAATCATTATTTAAATGAGTTTAAAGTCATGATATGGCTATATATGATGTTTGGGTATGAAATATAAAGTTTGAAAAAGATCGGATTTAAGTTGCGGAAAACCGACTAAGGATTTACCTTGTAATGAAGTGTTTTGAGCAATACATTTTATGTGTTATATGAGGTCTTTTAGGACATATTATATACCAAAATGAAGGTCTTGGAACCTAGTTTGTAATGGTACAAACCATTTATTCATACGACATGGGGGTAGAGAAATATGAATTTATAAAATAGGGTCACCAAGTCACATCGCCGCACTTTAGAGAAACTGATAGTTTTATAGGCTAGGCTGCGACACAGTTTTCTACCAATATATTAAAAGTTACATGGATATATTTATATGGACTTAAAGCCCTATGTGTCTAGTTTCCAATTATACAAACCGTTTATCGATACGATATTGGAGTAGAGAGATACAAGTATCCGAAGTGGCACCGCTTAAGCTGCCAGACAGCTTGCCCACCTGCTTGGAGAATTGAGGTGGTGTTCTTATCCCCTTATATCTCGTTAACAATACAGATTTTACACACACCAAAACACTCTCAACATCTCCAAAACCCTCCCTAACATATCTTAAGATCCCAACAACCAAACTCAAGGAAAATCAACTCAAATCATCATCAAAGGTGTTAAAGACTATAAGAGAATGCTTCTACGGTGTTGTGTGTGATTGAGGGCAATTGTGGGCTAAGTTGAGATAGGGTTTCGAGTTTTAGCTACTGTCCAAGGTATGTATAACATCTTCTTGATTTTGCCAAAGGTTAATCTTGTATTGGTTATGTTGTTAGAGTAAAAACCCATAAGATGCACCTGAAGGAACACGGGATATAATTGTCTTTTTGAACTGTTTTGTGGCTAAATATATGGTTTGTGGTGGCTGGAAATTCTGAGAAATAATTTGATAATGTTATGGCTTCTGTTGTTAACATTTCATAGGTGCTAGTTAAGTTGATTGAAGAAGAAAAAATGAAAAACAAGTGACTGGCGATAAAAATTAACGTGCTAGACGTATGAGGCTGTTTTGGAAGGCATTTTGTGGATGTTTTAAACTAGAAATAATATGGTACATATAAGTATGATGTTCTGAAGGTTGTAAACTAATTTATGGAATAAGAGTTGGATTTAATTCATATCTTGTTATGAGTAAAAACGAGCTTGCCGCTCAATATGATTATTAAGATAATCGGAGAAACTCATATTGGATTATATTGTTGTTGTTGCTATTGTTTGTTATAGTTGTTGTTGTTGGGCCATTGATGACCCTTAGTGGTATTTGGGATGTATTAAAAATAGGGGAGTTGCTGCCCGATTTTCCTTAAGCCGTACGGCTAGCCAAATACGATGGTACTACATTATATGTTAACGACAATATCATTTTACTTGTTGTAGATGCAAGATGTTGTGTCGAGCTTCGTTGAGTAATAAGGAAGATATCATACAAGTATGTTAAGGCTATCCCTTCTTTCCTTTTGGCATGATCCATATGATACAATGAAACGAGCAAGCACATAAGCTTCACAAATGATTCTATTCTTAGAAGTACTAGGGTTGCCTATGTTCTTGATTTCTCATATGTCCTGCTACCATATCGCATGTTCATTGGCGTCATGAAATTTTGAGAGATTTTATTGATTTACTTCATTATGCATTGCATTCATTTATATATTATATTGACCCATGACCATATAGTATTATATACGCGTACAGTATATGTATATGGGGTATGTGAAAAGGTTATGGCGTTATATACGCACCGCCACCTGATCAGTTGATATACATTGATGATTTTACCCACAGAGGACGAGATGATATGATGGGATGCCCTCAGATGCTTGATGATGTTATGTACGCATATATTTATGCATGATATGGCATTTACATGCACATGCATGACATTATAAATGTTTTATGATTCACAGAGCTACTCAGACTTACAGGTTGAGTACTTACTCTATATTTCTTTCATGTCTTTTATATACTACTTTTCATTCCTTACACACTCAGTACATTATTTGTACTGACGTCCCTTTTGCTGGGGGCACTGCGTTTCATGCCCGCAGGTCCTGAAAGACAGGTTGACAGTCCTCCTAGTAGGCTCAGCTCAGCGAAAGGTGTTGGTGCACTCCACTTGCTCCGGAGTTGCCTATTTGATCAGTATGATTTGGACATGTATTGACTGGTATGGCGGGGCCCTGTCTTAACCTTTATGATGTTTATGTACTCTTAGAGGTTGTAGACAGATGTCAAATATATAAATACTTGTATGGCCTTGTCGGCCTATGTTTTGAGTTTATAAATGATTATGTCAACCTTATAGGTTCGTATGTCACATGTATAAATTTCTATATCATGTTGGGTCATCCTATGTCTAGTATTCCCTTATATTTTATTCTGGTTATCTCATGACGACCCTTTTGGCCCATTTACTAATGATGGTACGATAAGAAAGATATGTTACGTTGGTACTCGGTTGAGTAAGGTACCGGATGCCCGTCATGGCCCTTCGGTTTGGGTCGTGACAAACGTATACTAGCTGATTAGGTGGTGGTGCATATATAACGCCATAGCCTTTTACCATATCCCATATACATATAATATACGCGTATATAATGCCATCTGGTCATGGGTCAATGTACATGTATAAATGAGTGAAATGCATAATGAAGTAAGTCGGTAAGATCTTTCGGTATGTCATAAGATCAATATGCCTTCGATTAATATCATGAAATAAACTTTATCAACTTACTTATTTTCTGAGACCTATGAACAGAAAATCTAATATTAAGACACATGGGGAATCATGAACATAGGCACCTCTAGTACTTCTTTGAATAGAATCATTTATGAAAATTGTGTATTTGTTCATTTTGTTTGTATCGTATGGATCATGCCAAAAGGAAAGAAGGAATAGACTTAACATACTTAAGCCAATTCTCTTGAAAATCCCTCTGACACACGTCAATTGCGACAAAATACGTAATGGCAAGATCAAAGTAGGGGAAAATCCGTATGATATTCTTGAGAAAGGTTATACCGTGCTCCCTTAGAATTTTCAATTCATGCTGCTATAGCATTATAAGGGTCTTCGTTACTAGCAAGCATTTATATTTCCTTTTAATGATGTAGGGACGTGATTTTATCACAGTGAGTGAGCCCCATTTTAGGTGATGACTTAGCCAACAAATTCTCTAAATATTCCATCTAGCCCCTAGCCAAAGAGTCATTGTTACCTAAATCCCTTGATGTCACGTTGGGTCCATTAAGCTTATCCGTCATTTCCTAATTAGCTTGCTAATCTTCCCTTAAATCAATAATTAATTAATTTCTCACATAATTAATTAATATCCTAATTTACTTAAAATACTAATCACTTTTAACACATTTTATATACCTACTATCATGGTCATGTGGTACCTTATATGACACTAGTCTATAAATACGGGATATTATAGCTTGGACCGTATTTTATCCCAAATTGACAATCTTTAATGAAATTCATTTTCTTTGATTTGTTTACCCTCCAACCTTCATGGTACTTACTTATCACCTGTTATAAATAGCATAATTACTTGTAATCTTCAAATAATCTTGTCCTTGAACTGATGTCAATTATCTTACGGCAAATCCAACGTACAATACTATAGGGTATAACATCGTCATAATATTACGGAGTGTAACATCGACAAAATACTATGACGGGTCACATCATTCCCTCCTTTAGAACATTCGTCCTCGAATGTTGACTGATGCACTTATCTGTCTCATAATCGGATAGCTCTTACGACTGGTTTTAATACCGTCCTTGCCATTTAGGCAACTGTTTTGTAAATAAATCCAAAGTCTAGGGCATTCCTACCTTTACGCCTCTTTCTCACACAACGGTCTGTGGTCGGAATTCTTCCAATCTCGTAACTCTTGCTACCTTTTGTCATGCAACCTGTACGACGTTTTCCTTATATGTGCGCCTATGTGACTCTTCCCTATATATTTTAGCCAATCTCTAGGCCTCACTTTGGGAACATATACAGACCTTGACAAGATTTTTCTTCTGGGCATCTATAGGTATACTGATGTTCTTCACTCGGTACTTTGTCAAACTTACAACTATTGCTACATCTTATTTCATAGCCTTGGTTATCTATCCTTATAGATTTACTATATCTAGGTAGTTCATACTATATCCTAACTCTTAATTCAATTTATTATTACCGAGGTCTGCTACCCAACTCCAGGTTACACTTTTGCTGCTTATCATATATGTATAAATCTATGTCCTTTAATGCTTCCTCATTACTGTTCATCTTAAGAATGACAGCCTGATCTCATCTTATACTGTTGAACTTTTATCGATCTATTGTTGATTCACCTTAATGTTGATCTACAATATACCACTCATAAGTTGACCTCTTATGTAACACTGCCGCTAGGGCTCACGTCTCATCGGGGAACATCTGAAGTGATTAGACTGATCCACCTAGGGACGATACTATACTTTTATAACCATATTTCCTAGCATCTTAGTGTGATTCATCTTACGTGGGTATTTTAATCCTGTACAATTCATGAAATAGTTCTCTTTTTTTTCTTCAAATCATTACTCAATCAAAGGCCCAAAAACGTCATTCTTTATCTATCACAATTACATCCTAATTCTACTACCAGGGCAACATTTCGTCTCTTCTAAATACTACTAGGCTTAGACTCCTTTGAGTTTTTTCAGGCTATACTGAGCTATCTATAACTTAGAGAAACCATCAGCCCTCTAGTTTTCATGGGCTTAATCCCGAGGATTTATCCATTCTTCTCACCTTCTCACTCGCCTTTTCTTATCCTTATTCTTATCTTCCTAAAACCTTGTTGCTCTACCATACTTTAGCTTGTGACCTACACATATTTATTTATACTACTCACAACCTTCCTTCAACTTGCCTGAGCCATAGATTTTCATATGTTATTCTGGAACATCAAGCGAGACATTATATCGTCTTTAATTCTTCTTTACTCTCTTAATTAGACCTCTCGGTACCTAGAAACCATAGGCTGGAAGATATGCTACTAATAACACCACTATCATTCCTGGATACTGAATCCTAGTGTTTCTAGCCCTCTATCTTAAGTATGGATTATTCATAACCTTTTGCACTCGAGTATCTCGTACGTTGTTCACCTTTACCTTACTTACCTTAAAATTGCACATTGTATCTTCTATCTCTTTCATAACCCCCCTTCCAGATAGGTATAATTCCCATCCACAACTTGAATCTCTCTTATAATACTTATCCTCTAGTGCATACATAATCCGGTGGGAGCTCCATACTGACTTTTTATGAGGTTGGTACTCTTCTAACTGGCCTTATATTAGTTCCCTCGCATGCTGGAATTTTTGTGCAACTCATATGATCTCTAATATTACTTTTGGTTTCACCTCCCGCTTATTAGCCACGATAGGTGCTTCTTTCTTTTGGATTGTGTACAATGTTGTAGTGAGATTGCTATTACTAGACCATTTCTTCTTCAAGTTACTATGCTTAAGTTGAAGCCTTCTTCCTTATTTCCTCAGCTAGACCTTTGTTGTAGTACCTAGGGATACCTTCCGTAATAGGTTACAAGTACCTTATTTTATATTTTGATTATCTAACAAATTTACTGTCAAGAACCAGATAAGGAACCAGTTACATATCCTCAAGACCTTAAGATCAAAAGGTTCCATCTTGGAGGTTCAACTCTTCAGAGTCAGAGGAACAACAGAGGGAACCGATAGCTATCGTTTCCCGAGAAATCTGCACAAGTCAACTGCCCTAGCTGTAAAGTTGCTACGTACACACGCTACAGTGCAGAAATACTGCAGTAATTAACTTTATGAGGAGTGTCTTTTACCTACCTTGATTAAATCATCCCAAGTGATGTCACAAATGTATTATTAATATCAAGGAAGGTAAAAATAAATCACTTGTTCACTTAGAGAATTCATTGAAGCACTCTCACGGTCATTGATCATTAGCAATCAATTCCCAAGTCCATCAAGAACAAAGAACAACACTACTACGGACCAATTCCCTACAACAAGTCATTATATGTCCTTAGTTGAGTTGTAACTTTTGTAATAGTTCTTCAATTGTAATTCCTACTTAGCTTGTTTAGAAGTATTCTTTTGGAAACTCTTTGTAAACCTTAAACCTTTGTGTTTGAGTCTTGGCTAGAGTTAGTTGAGTTGTAAAGTCTTTGCAATAGAATTATTACAAAGTGGCTTGTAATAGAGTATTACAAGTTAGTGAGGGATTAATAGGTTAATTCCTAGGTTGCATAGGTTGCAATCTAAAAGTTTCTCAGTAGTGAAGTTGAATTCCTACAAGGATAGGTCGTGGTTTTTAATCCCGTTGAGCTGAGAATTTTCCATGTAAAATTCCTTTTGTCATTTACTTACTATTGTGTGTGTGTGTTCTAGTGGAACCGGTAGAGAACCTGGTTCTCTATAGAGTTTGGTGGACCCTTACATTCTTTCAATTGTTATCAGAGCGGGTTCTTTCTATCAGGTTAACACCTAGGAAGGATCCTCATGGCTGCTCCTCCAAACTTCGAAGAAGGCCAGTCTAGTTATAGACCACCTAGGTTCAATGGACAGTATTTTGGATGGTGGAAAACTAGGATACATGACTTCATCATGGTTAAAGATTCTGAGCTATGGGATGTCATATGTGACGGACCCTTTGTCCTTACCAAGAACTTTGGCGACCCAGCTGTAGCCATTCTTAAGACAAGGAAGGAATTCAATGATGCTGATCGAAAGGCGGTAGAGAAGAATTTTCGTGCAAAGAAAATTCTTGTTTGTGGCATTGGTCCTGACGAATAGAACAACATATCAACATGTCAGTCATCCAAGGAAATTTGGGAAGCCCTTCAGACAGCTTATGAAGGAACAACAAAGGTCCAAGATCGACATGCTCACAACTGAATACGAGCTCTTCAGGAGGAAATATGATAAATCCATCTAAGATATGCATACTCGGTTCACCTATATCATCAATGAGTTTTACTCTCTTGGTGAAATCATTCCAAGAAACAAGCTTGTCAGAAAAATCCTTAGTGTTCTGCCCAGTTCTTGGAAAAGCAAAAGTGAATGCTATTACAGAGGTGAAGGACTTGTAGGAGCTAACCATTGATGAGCTTGTTGGCATTCTGAAAACATATGAAATGAAGAAGAAAAAGGACAATGAAAGAAGAATGTCCAAAAGAGAGACGAACCTGGTACTCAAGAAAGACAGCAATGATTCAAGTGGTGAGGATAGTGATATGGCTTACTTGACGAGAAGATTCCAGAAGATGGTTCGCAGGATCGAAGGCATTCCAAAAAGGGGAAGTTCTAGCAAGCCAAAAAATTATGACCTCAGTCATAAATGTGGCAAGCCAGGACACTTTATTAAGGATTTCCCTCTTCTAAAGCAATATCAGTACAAAAACAACTTTGACAAAGCAGCCAACAGGAACCTGGTTCGTAATAAATGCTTAACTAAAAAGAATGTCGCTGACAATGTTGTAAAACAAGCTCTTGCTGCGTAGGGAGACTCTTCCAGCGAATCTAAAAAAGAAAATGATCATGGTGTTAGTTCAATGATGGTAGTGGAAAGTGAAGCAACTGAGTATGATTCAATTTTTGCGTTGATGGCTTAGTTTGATGATGATAAAGATGACGACGATGATGAGGTAAATTTTTTGGATGCTCAAAGAAATCTGAAATCTTATTCTCCTAAAAAACTCATGTCATTGGAAAATGTATTAATTGACGCTTATCATAGTCTTATAAATGATAAAGATGCTTTAACTGTGGAGTTAGGAGAAGCAAAACAGACCAGAGATGACCTTGTAGTTGTTGTAGTTGATTTAAAGGAAACAATTGAGAAGAAGAAAGAGAAGGATGCCTTAGATAAAAAAATTGCAAATATAAAACATGAAAGAGATGATCTAATGGTGGTTGTGGTAAACCTAAAAGAGACCATTGAGTGTGTAAAACGGGAAAAAGAAGTCTTAGTTGAGAAAGTTACTAACCTTGAGTACAAAAGAGATGACCTATCAGTGGTGGTAGTGGATTTGAAGGAAACAATTGGGGAACTTAAAATGGAGAGTAGGCCTGAAAATTCTCAATAGGGAAAGGAAGTTGCAAGCGAGGCACATTTAAGCTTGAAAGTGAGTTAAATTCAGTGAAGTCTAGTTTGTGTGCTGAGCTTGAGAAAAACAAACAACTTTAGGTAGAACTAGGAAAAGTGAAGAGTGATCTTGAAAAGTCACTCAAATGGACCTGGTCCTCTGATGCTATCATTGCCATGTACACCAACAATGGGGGAAATAGGTAGGGGATTGGGTTTCAAAGGGAAACGATTCCCTACAACCCTCATAGCAAGTATGTTATTGTATATGACAATTGGCTTTGCACACACTGCGGTAACAATGGGAACTTTAAAGAAAACTGTAAGGACAGATTTCAGTCACAGTAGAAAAACGAATCTTTTGCTGAAAAAGTAACTACTGGTAGAGAACCTGGTCCCTCATATAAAAAATGCATGATACCTGTATGGACCTAAAAATCCCTCATTCACCCTTTTCCTTATTATAAAGGACCCAAACTAGTTTGAGTTCCTAAGTCTAACTCCTAATTTTTTTATGCAGGGAACGGTGGAAGAAAGCGGCCTACAATGGTACATGGATAGTGGCTGCTCAAAACATATGACTGGAAGTACAAACAATTTCCTTTCACTTAAGGCCCTGCAAGGAGGGAGTGTATCCTTTGGAAATGGAAAGAAAGGATACATTTTGGGAGTTGGAAGGATTGGGAAGTCTCTCTCACACTCAATCGAAAATGTGTAGTATGTGAACGGGTTGAAGTACAACTTGCTAAGTGTTTCCCAAATCTGTGACAAGGGAAACAAGGTGGAATTTGTGTAAAAAATCTGTACAGTCACAAATCTAGTGACTGGTGAGGTGGTCCAAGTTTCAAAAAGATACAAAATATCTATGTTGTTGATTTTGAGTCTCTGCAAAATGGTGATCTCAGCTGTTTAAGTGTTGTAGATGATGATACTGAACTATGGCATAGGAGGCTGGGTCATGCAAGCTTTACATTACTGAACAAATTGGTTAGAAAGGACCTAGTTCGTGGTCTTCCCAAGTCAAGCTTCAAGGATCACAAAGTGTGTGACGCATGTGTAAAAGGAAAGCAAGTCGGATCCTCATTCAAGCCCAAAAAGGAAGTCAGCACCTCAAGGCCACTTGATCTCCTTCACATGGATCTATGTGGACATATGAGGGTTCCAAGCAGAGAAGAAAATGAGTACTTCTTTATGATAGTTGATGACTTCTCCTTTACCTGGACTTTGTTTCTCAGGACCAAGGATGAAACCTTTGAAATGTTCGTTGCTTTTGTCAAGAAGATCTAAGTGAAGATGGGTAATAAGGTAGCTAACATCAGGTTTGATCATGGAACAGAGTTTGACAATGCCAAATTTGATGAGTTCTGTACCGAAAATGGCACCACTCACAATTTCTCAACAACAAGAACACCTTAACAAAATGGTGTTATGGAGAGGAAGAATAGAACTCTTGAAGACATGGCAAGAACAATGTTGGTTGACAGTGGGATTGCAAAGAATTTCTGGGAAGAAACTGTCAATACTGCCTACTATTTGGTGAACAGGTGCATGATCAGGTCCCTTCTAAACAGAACTCCATATGAACTACTGAATGTAAGGAAGCCCAAGCTGACACATCTAAGGACTTTTGGGTGTAAATTCTTTGTTCACAACCATGGAAAAGAAGCTCTTGGAAAATTCGATGCCAAAATTGATGAAGAAATTTTTCTGGGATACTTATCTCAAAGCAAAGCTTACAAAGTGTACAACAAAAGGACTTGATATGTTGAAGAAAGTATACATGTAATCTTTGATGAATCTCACCTCTCCTACAAGAAAGACAGACATGTTGATCAAGATGGAGAACTTTTATCCGTTCTAAGAGAAGTTATTGACATAGAAAATGGAAAAGCAAACATGATGAGTTGTTGAAGAGGAATCTGGTCCCATGATCACACCAACTGAAGCTGAAAATAGAGTTGTTGATGCAGTCCAAGGTACTCCACTTGCTGAAGTAAGAAGCGCCCAAGAACCTCAGTCAGACATACATGGGTATTCTCCTAATGAGATTCTGATACCAAATTAGAAGCACAAAATCTCGTATCCTCTTAACAGCATAATCACCCCTCTTGACTCAGAAGTTAAAACCAGATCAAAAGCAAGAAACTCACTTGCCTTTTCAGCGTTTATTTCTCAAATAGAGCCCAAAAACATCAAAGAAGCAGTGAAAGATGCAGACTGGATCACAGCCATGCAAGAGGAGCTGCATCAATTTGAAAGAAACAAATTATGGCACCTGGTTCCTCGACCTGTAGATTGAACTATCATAGGAACCAGGTGTGTATTCAGGAATAAACTTCATGAGTTTGGAAATACAAGAAGAAACAAGGTAACTTGTAGTTCAAGGCTACAATCAGGAAGAAGCGATCGATTATGATGAAACATTTGCTCCAGTAGCTCGAATGAAAGATATTAGAATTCTTATTGCATTTTCATCTCATATGGAGTTCAAGCTGTTCCAAATGGATGTCAAAAGTGCATTTCTAAATGGCTATCTAAAAGAAGAAGTCTATGTCAAGCAACCTCCTGGTTTTGAGTGTCACGAGCATCCCGAGCATGTGTTCAAACTAGACAAGGCACTGTACTGGCTAAAGTAGGCTCCCCGAGCTTGGTATGAGAGGTTGTCAAAATTTCTTCTAGAAAATGGATTTACAAGAGCGAAAATTAACAACACTCTTTTTTCTGAAGAAACGAGGGAGAAACCTGCTCATTGTTCAGGTATATGTTGATGATATCATCTTTGGAGCCACAACTGAATCTCTGTGTGAAGAATTTGCAAACCTCATAGGGAGTGAATTCGAGATGAGTATGATGGGAGAATTAAATTTCTTCCTAGGACTTCAAGTGAAGCAATCTTAGAAGGGAACACTGATGAGTCAGAAGAAGTACATCAAGGAGTTACTAAAAAGGTTTGAATTAGAAGCATGAAAAGTCATCGACACTCCTATTTCCATAGCTACCCGTCTAGACATGGATTAACCTAGTTCCCTTGTAAATCAGACCATGTATAGAGGTATCATAGGGTCACTCCTGTATCTCACTGCAAGCAGACCAAACATTATTTTAGCCGTGGGTCTTTGTGCAAGATTTCAATCAAATCCAAAGGAATCTTATCTGAAGGTTGCTAAGAGAATATTGAGATATCTCAAGGGAATGCAGGACCTGGTTCTCTACTATTCCTTAGGTGACAGATTTGATCTTATTAGGTATACTGATGCTGATTATGCAGGATATCTATTGGACATGAAAAGCACGTATAGAATGGCACATTTCCTGGGTTCTTTCTTAATCTCATAGGGTACAAGGAAGCAGATCTCAGTGGCACTCTCAACTGCTGAAGCAGAATATGTTGCAGTTGCCTTTTGTTCTGCTCAACTACCATGGGTCAAGCAGCAGTTGCAAGACTTTGGAGTGTTCTCAGATTATGTGCCTCTCTTATGTGATAACACAAGTGTACTCAATATGACAAAAAATCTAGTTCAACATAAGAGGACCAAACACATTAATGTACGTCATCATTTTCTCAGAGACAATGTTGAAAAAGGGCTTATTTGCATGAAATTCTGCAGCACTAAAGATCAAATTACAGATACATTCACCAAAGCCCTGAGTAGAGAACACTTTGAGAAAAATTGCCTGGCACTGGGGTTGATGAAACCCAACTAAGATCCTAATCCCTCAATGATTGGATATGAAAGAAATGTTCAGGTAAATTTAGTTAAAAGTGTTTTCTGGAAAAGTATAACTTACCTCTATACCGTTACAGGTAGACACACATGATGATTACAGAGAAAGTAGGCAGTTGATGCAGTACATACTGGTAAAAAAGGCAAAGCTTACAAATGCAAGATTAGTCCGGGAACCTGGTTCTCCTGACACAAGTTAGTAGTTTCTCTATTCTCTCATGCACAATTTTGAACTGTTAAAACAAGTGCCACATCATCAGTATGTCAGTTACTTTTTTCTTTGCATCCTTCGAACCCAAACGTCTCACCCATTGAGAACCAACCCAACTCCCAAAACTGCCACCCTTTCTTAGTCGGTACCTCATCCATCATACATACATCTATCATTATCACTACTCCTCCCATCAATTCAAAACCCCATTCTTCTACCTCTCTTCAAACTGCCAAATCCCTTATCTTCTTCTCACCATGGCTGAAAATCAAACAACCTCGAGTGTTCAAAGTGACATCCCTATTGAGTTCTTATATGTTGAAACACCTATATTAGACTTCTCACCCCAAACTACTGCTAGCCAAAACCCTAGGACAGAGTCACCCCCACATTTCATCTCATCTCCTACCCACTCGAGTTTTGGTTCTCATATGAGTCGCAAAATCTCGACTCCCAAAAGATTTGTAGCCCAGAGCCCTTCTCCTACTTCATCGAAAAAAGGGGATAAATAGAGTACTGATGACAAAGAAAAAAATCAGGAAACTTAAAGTTCGCCTATGAAAAAAAGGGCCAAAGGTAGATCAAATTGATGGTTCTAAGAAGATTGACTCAACAAAGACTGCTCCTGATCTTGTGTCCACAGGTAACACTCCTTTCTCTACTGAGTTTTCCATGGATGTACAAGAGAAAGAGGCAATAGAGAACATGTTGTCCATAGCTAATAAATGGGTTGTTATAGAAGGAGGTAATGATGGTTTTGGGACTCAGAGGGAAGAGTCTAAGACTATGAAAGAGGGTAGAGAGCTTGTTCCTGTTGAACAATCGACACAGGACAATACTACTGAGGTACCAAATGAGGGACCTAATCCCTCCTAGGAGGATCCAACTCAGGGGTCCTCTCAAGAGCCTCAGGTTAGGGACCCTACTCCCTCTCCTCATTTTGATGTTGAGCCTTTATGTGTGGTGATGCCTGAGGAAGGATCTATGTCCAGAGAAGAAAAAGGTGATAGTGAAGAGGATTTTGATGATTTTCCAATAGAAAGCCTGACTAAGCACATACCAATGGCTGCTCAAGAGTCTACTCCTAAGCGACCCACTACTAGGTTTTAGAGGAAGGAGGCTCCTGAGTCTGCTCTTAAAAACAACCAAGCTAAGTCAAGGAGAAGAAAGTTGGTAAAAGATGGGAAAGCAATGAATGGGAAATCAATGCTAGTAGTGAATGTGGATGAGGAAGAAGACTAGGAGCCCGGTTCTTTGACTAGAAAGCCCCATTAAAGTATGATCTCCCAAAGCAAAAAGGGGGATCTTCTTTGTCTGCTAAAAATCTAAACAAGTTTGATGACTTTGTGTCTAGTGATAAGTCAGTGGAAGATTCTGGTGATGCTGTGATGGAAGAGCTGGGTGAAAAGTCTGTGAAGTCTGCTAAGAGAAAAGCTGGCATGGATGAGGAACTTGGTTCCTCAAAGAAGGCCAGAGTGGGTGATCCAAGGAGTGCTGGGAAGGAGAGGTTAAGAAGTTAAAAGGTGCTATAGGGCTACACATTTGCCCCTGATATCTTGGAGGAGGCTGGTATGAGACAGATGGTTGAGATATGTGAGTTCCAAAAGTGGACACATTTGTTCACAAATGATGCTCCAATGGTGTATGAAGAGGAAGTTCAAAGTTTCTATACTGACCTTTTTAAAGTTGAGGATAATCACATATGTGTGTTGGTAAATAGAGTTGATATGGTAATGGACTCTGCTTTGTTGGGGTCCATTCTTGGTATTCCTATTGAAGGGCCATCTAGTGTTCATGGATCATATTCTCAAAACTTCAGAAATTCCATATTAAAAGACAGAGCACTTCAGCAAGGGAAATGGGTTCAAAAGAAGGCCCTCCTTCCTGTATACCAACTGTTGTTTGAGATGGTGAACAAGGTACTGCTGCCTCAAGCTGAGAGAAGATATATCACCTCTAGTGCTGACTTGTTCCTCATGGAAGCACTGGATAACTTCACTACCATTAATCTGCCTGGGATTGTGATAGAGCATATGAACAAAGTGGCAGACTTTAAAGATGGTAATCATGGGCTGCCGTATGGGTTCCTTCTCACCAAGGTCTTTAAGCACTTCAAGGTTCCTTTGGGACAAGCTAAAGTAGGCACAAAGAAGCAAACTTTCTCCAAAGGTACTCATGAAAAATATGAGTGTATCGAGAAAGTTGGAGGGGTTGGAAGTACTTCTACCATATCTCAGCTGATCAATGCTCAGAACAGTGCTACCTCGGAGATAAGGCAATTGAAAGCGAGGAATTCTATCCTTGAGACTCAGTTAAGTCAGCTGCAGGAGGCACCTAGTTCTAGTAGTTCTCAAGGAGAAGAGGTTGCTCGTCTGACAAAAGAGAATGCTAAGCTCAGGAAACAAGTGGAGGACCTGAAAGAGAGACTGCTCAACAAGCAAATTTCAGCAAATGCTCGAATGGATTTAGTCCTCCAAACCCTTGCCTATGCATCTAAGCCCTCTCCTTCCAGTGCTCCCTAAAAAGTGTCCCCTCAGTGTCCAGTCTTTAGTGATTAGTCAATTCCATTAGTATCAATTTTTATGATAATGTTTGTGGTATTTGTTTTTATTGTTCAAAATTGTGGATGGTGGTAGTAACATTGATTCTGCTTCTGTTGAAAAATCCAAATTATGCTAATGCAAGTGTTTCCCTTTTTGATATCTATGCCTTGTCTTTATGCTCTGTTTTAGTCATGTTGTGTGCACACAAGTGGCATGAGTTAACTCTAGCTAGACTTCTTTTTGCTATATACTTGTTGCTAAAATGGGAAAGAATAATGTGCACTGATTAAGGGGGAATATATATTCAGGGAAAACTTAAGTTTTTTCTAGTTCATTGTCTGGTTCTGTGTGGCTTTTTCTGGGATTTTCAATTATAAGTTTGTCATCATCAAAAAGGGAAAAATTAATAGGTTACAAGTACCTTGTTTTATGTTTTGATGATCTAACAAACTTACTGTCAAGAACCAGATAAGGAACCAGTTACATATCCTCAAGACCTTAAGATTGAAAGGCTCCAGCTTGGGATATGCTTTAACTCTTCAGAGTCAGAGGAACAACAGAGGAAACAAACAGCTATCGTTTCCCGAGGAAACTGCACAATCAACTACCCCAGCTGTAAAGTTGCTGCCTGCACACGCTACAGTGCAGAAATACTGCAGTAATCAACTTTATGGGGAGTGTCTTTTACCTACCTTGATTAAATCATCCCAAGTGATATCACAAATGTATTATTAACATCAAGGAAGGTAAAATCAAATCACTTGTTCACTTAGAGAATACATTTAAGCACTCTCACGTTCATTGATTATAAGCAATCAATTCTCAAATGCATCAAGAACAAAGAACAACACTACTACGGACCAGTTCCCTACAACAAGTCATTATATGTCCTAAGTTGAGTTGTAACTTTGTAATAGTTCTTCAATTGTAATTCCTACTTAGCTTGTTTAGAATTATTCTGTAGGAAACTCTTTGTAAACCTTAAACCTTTGTGTTTGAGTCTTGGCTAGAGTTAGTCGAGTTGTAAAGTCTTTGTAATAGAGTTATTATAAAGTGTCTTATAATAAAGTATTACAAGTTAGTGAGGGATTAAGAGGTTAATTCATAGGTTGCATAGGTTGTAATCTACAAGTTGCTCAGTAGTAAAGTTGAAATCCTACACGGGTAGGTCGTGATTTTTAATCCCGTTGGGCTGGGAATTTTTCACGTAAAATTCCTCTTTTCATTTACTTATTACTGTGTGCTGTGTTCTAGTGGAACCGATAGAGAACCTGGTTCTCTATAGAGTTTAGTGGACCATTATATTCTATCATTTTGGCTCTTGTAAAGTTGCAAGTTAATTACATTGTATACTTGACCGATTTTTTTTTATTTGATGTCCTTCCTCGCCTATAGTTATTCTTTGTTACTTACCTCCACGCCATGTGCTCGTAGGGTTACTCCTGAACTGAAATTTTGAATGTCTTCCCAGTGTGATTATTTTTTATTTCCATAACAATCATATGATACCTTTAACTACCCCAACTCCTATCTGAATATTTCTCAAGGTTCACGATGTCATATCGGTGAGACTGAATTCCCTATGTTAGGGTTCACTAAGTTTATCTTGCATGATCTGTTGATTTATCTGTAACCTCTTATCTAGCCATAACTACACTCTTCCTGAATCAACTGCTAACTGCTCGTTGGTCCATTTTCATATCTATATTCCGTGAAATCTCTCTTGGGTTATTTGTTTTTGTCAACTTACCTCTCGCATTAGATCCTTATGTATCAAGTGTTCATTCACACTTATTTATCAATAACATCCTAGGGGAAACACTTACTGCCTCTCCCTGGCATTGTACTTGCATAATGTTCTGGAGTCGTAACATATCTGTAGGATTTGAATAAGTGCAGTCTCATCCTTTTATCATTTTTATTGCATTATTCCTTTACCATTCCATAGTTACTAGAATCACTTAATTCCGACTTAATGCCCCATCACTCCATATTCCCCCTTTAGGGAAGTACTAAGATTTAGTGCTACGATGATCTACCTATAGATATTTTACCTCTTCATTTTTGGCGTCTTTTCACATCATCGATGACCATTACTCACCTTACGGTAATCCTTCCGTACCAAGGATAACAAAATTCCTTACTCACGAGGGTAACACCTAGTGTAACCGGCACACATAGTCCCTTAAGCTTAACTTTGCTCACATTGCTTGCTTTAGGGAAGCGTCTTCCTAAATGACCTTTATAGGTTATTCTTCTATCGTCCATTCTATTATCGTCGAAACACAATCTCTAAAATTCTCATGATGCAGACTATTATCCAATCACTCGGTCCCTAATTCATGTTTAGGTTATCTTTTTCACCAGCCCATACTGATTTCTATTACTCTAGGGTCTAACTTTCCCTTCTGCGCGTTGGAGTCAGGAACTTATTTCTTGAAATGAGGATATGACTTTATGGCCTATACTCTTTTGTTGTCTCAAGGACTGTCACCTCTCGCCTTTTCATTCACTTGACTATAGACTCTGTATACTGTCATTTCATTTTTTTGATCTACCGTTGTCATCCATGTATCACATCTTACTCATAATGCTTCATTATCTCTCTTCTTATTTCCCTGCTAATATTTCTGTCTATCACTTTATTCTCAAAACTTCAACAAGACATCCTTTTGCTTTTAGCTCCCCTTTCTCCATCCCCTAGCTCTTTGGGTTGCCTAACATTCTCGCTCCTCTAGGGACGGGAGCCATACTAAGGTAATATTTATCAATTCCAGGCTTCCAGTGCCTATTTTTGTAATTTTTTCTTGAACATTCTAGTATTCATATCTAGCTATACTATTTAAGAGTGCACCATATGGATGTCTCACGAGGAGATCTATTAGCATATTTGCAATATCCTTCAGAAATGTTAACTAACGCAAACAATCAATCCACCATTTTGGGTTACTCTAATCCAGCTGGATCCTATCCTTCTCTTAAACCATATATGTTAGCTCTCATAGGGCATAACTGAGATGGGTGTGGCCGAATGTACATACATATGTTATTGTTGAGGTAACTCAAAATGCTTATATTTATCTGCCTCAATTATAAATACTGATAATCTTCATTAATTGGGCACCTCGTACCTTTCTTCATGTTGCTTCTTTTACTTGTCGAAACTTGTAACTACCTTCTGAATCTCTCATTGCTTTTCACCATATGGGTGGATAGATATTTTTTCCTTAAGGCTCCTTATGAAGAAGCTTACACATTTTAGTACACACATGTTCTGCTGAAGACCTCACATTTATCCATCATAAGAATGATGAAAAATCTAGTTCCTCTAACTCAACTCTTCCACAACCGCATGCAATATCTTACCAACTATCTTTTGAATGTATGTATCGTCTTATTACGAATAAAATAGAATTTAGGAGTTTGAATTCTTACAAGTGAACTCTACCATGCGATCTAGAGTAAGAAGAGAGAGTGACAATCCTGAATACCCTGTAGCCTCCTGCTCATAAGTGTGGTGCACAACACACCCATAAACAAGACTCTACTAGACACGACTTGTAGACTCCCAGGATAGAACTGCTCTGATACCACTTTTGTCACGACCCAAACCAGTTGGCCGCCACGGGCACCCGGTTCCTTACTCAACTGAGTACTAAAGTAATGTATCTTTTGTATCATACTATCATAGGTAAATGAACCAGAAAGGCTGGCATGAGATAACTAGAATAAATCATGAGGGAATAGTCGACATAGGATGACCCAACATGATATATTGACTTATACATATGATGTACGGGCCTATAAGGCCGGCATGATCCTTTATATACTCAAAACATAGTCCAACAAGGCCATACAAATATCCATATACATGACATCTGTCTAAATCATCTAAGAGTAGATATATATCATAAAGGTCGAGACAGGGTCGCGCCATACCAATCAATATATGTCCAAATCATACTGACCAAATAAGCAACTCCGGAGCAAATAGAGCGCACCAACACCTTGCGCTAAGCTGATAGCCTACATGGAGGACACTTAAACTGTCAATCGGGACCTACAAGCATGAAATGCAGTGTCCCCAGGAAAAAAGGACGTCCGTACAAATAAAGTACCGAGTATGTAATGCAGAAAAAGTCGTATACAATAGACATGAAAGAAACATGGAGTAGAGGACTCAACCTATAAGTCTGAATAGCTCTGCGAATCATAAAACATTAATAATGCCATGCATATGTGTATAAATGTCATACCATGCATATGCGTACAAAACATCATCAAGCCTTTGAGGGCATCCCATCATACCATTTCGGCCACTATGGGCAAAATCATCAACGTATACCAGCTTATCAGGCGGTGATGAGTATATAACGCCATTGCCTTTTGCCATATCCCATATACATATAATATACTTATATATAATGCCATCTAGTTATGGGTCAATGTACATGTATAAATGAATGCAATGCATTATAGGGGTTCATATGAATTCCTTTTGAGAATTCCCATCCGTTACTAGCAAGCATTTATATTTCTCTTTAATGATGGAGGGAGGTGATTTTATCATAGTGAGTGGGTCCCACTTTAGGCGATTACTTAGCCAAAAAATTCCCTAAATATGCCACGTAGCCCTATCCAAAGAGTCATTGTTACCTAAATCCCTTGATGCCACGTTGGGTCTCCATTAAGCTTATCCATCATTTCCTAATTAGCTTGTTAATCTCCCATTAAACCAATAAATAATCCATTTCCCACATAATTAAATAATATCCTAATTTACTTAAAATACTAATCACTTTTACACTTTATATACCTTACTATCATGGTCATGTGGTATCCTGTATGACACTAGTCCATAAATATGGGGTATTATATATTGGATTGTATTTTATCCCAAATTAACAATCTTCAACGAAACTCATTTTCTATGATTTGTTTACTCTCTAACCTTCATGGTACTATCTTATCACCTATTATAAATAGCATAAATACTTATAAACTCAAAATAATTTTGTCCTTGAACTGATATCAATTATCTTACAGCAAATCCAACATATAATACTACGTGGTGTAACATCAACATAATACTACAGAGTGTGACATCGACGTAATACTGTGAGGTGTAGCATCACTCCCCCCTTTGGAACATTCGTCCTCGAATATTGACTGATGCACATATCTGTCTCATAACCGGATAGCTCTTACAAATGGTTTTACTACCGTCATTTCCATTTAGGTAACTTTCTGTGAATAAATCCAAAGTAAAGGAAATTTCCATATTTAGGCCTCTTTCTCACACCACATCCCCTGGTCGGAATTCTTCCATTCTCATAACTCTTGCTTCATTCTGTCCAGCCTGTACGACTTTTTCCTTGTATGTGCACCTATGCGACTATTCCTTCCAGCTTTTGGCCAATTTCTAGGCTTTACTTTGGGAACATATACAAAACTTGACAAGATGTCCCTCTGGGCATCTATAGGTATACTGAAGTTCTTCACTCAGTACTTTGTTGAACTTACGACTATTGCTATATCTTCTTTCATAGCCTTTGTTATCTATCCTTATAGCTTTACTACATCTAGGTAGTTCATACTATATCCTAACTCTTACTTCAATTTATTATTACCGAGGTCTGCTACCCAACTCCAGGTTACTCTCTTGATGCTTATCATATATGTATAAATCTAAGTCCTTTAATGTTTCCTCATTACTATTCATCTTAAGAATGACATCGTGATCTCATCTCACGTTGTTGAACATTTATCCATCTATTGTTGATTCACCTTAATGTTGATCTATAATCTACCACTGATAACATGACCCCTTATGTAACACTGTTGCTAGGGATCACGTCTCATCGAGGAACATCTAAAGTGATTAGACTGATCCACCTAGGGGGGATACTATACTTCCATAACCATATTTCCTAGCTTCCCGATGTGATTCATATTACGCGGGTATTTTAATCCTGTACAATTCATGAAATCCTTCTCCCTTTTTTTCTACAAATGATTACTCAATCGAAGGCTCAAACGTCATCCTTTATCTATCACAATTACATCCTCATTCTACCACCAGGGCAGCATTCCGTCTCTTCTAAATACTACTAGTCTTAGACTTCTTTGAGTTCATTCCGGATATACTGAGCTATCTATAACTTAGAGAAACCGTCAGCTCTCTGGTTTTTATGGGCTTAATCCCGAGGACTTATCCATTCTCATCATCTTCTCACTCGCCTTTTCTTATCCTTACTTTTGTCTTCCTAAAACCTTGTCGCTCTACCATACTTGAGCTTGAGACCTATACATATCTATTTATACTACTCGCAACCTTCCTTCAACTTGCCTGCACCATAGATTTTCTTATGTTATTCTGGAACATCAAGTATGACATTACATCATCTCTAACTCTTCTTTACTCTCTTAACTAGACCTCTCGGTACCTAGAAACTATAGGCTGGAAGATATGACACTAATGACACCGCTATTATTCCTAGATACTGAATCCTAGTGGTTTTAGCCCTCTATCTGAAATATGGACTATTCACAACCTTCTGCACCTGAGTATCTCGTACGTTGTTCACCTTTACCTTACTTACCTTAAAATCTCACATCGTATCTTCTATCTCTTTCATAACCCCCTTCCACATAGGTATAATTCTCATCCACAACTTGAAGCTCTCTTATAATACTTGCACCTCTGGTGCACACACAATCTGGTGGGAGCTCCATACTGACTTTTTATGAGGCTGGTACTCTTCTAACTGGTTTTATCGTAGTTTCCACGCATGCCGAAATTTTTGTGCAACTCATATGATCTCGAATATTACTTTTGGTTTCACTTCCCACTTATTAGCCACGATAGGTGCCACTTTCTTATGGAGTGCGTACAATGTTGTAGTGAGATTGCAATTACGAGACCATTTCTTCTTCAAGTTATTATGCTTAAGTTGAAGCCTTCTTCCTTATTTCCTCAGCTAGTCTTGTGTTGTATTACCTAGGGATTCCTTCTGGCTCTTGTAAAGTTGCAAGCTAATTTTTTTTTGGACAACTATACTACTACGCTTGCCTAGTAGCTATTTTAATAATAATAAAAGAAAAGGAAACCACGACGGAAAAGTACAAATAAGGGGGCTAGCTACGGTAGTGTTGCCTCTATGCCTTGACCATAATCACTCCTCTGCGCCTCCATTGCCTTAAGATGGCAGCCTCATGTAGAGGAGCATGGTGTAGCTATCAGCAAAAGTCTCACGGGGGCATATAATCTCATAGCCATTTGTATCTTCCCAAAGGCATAGGAATATAGCACACACTTACTGTGCTACGCCATACTTACAAATCCTATTGAGGCATGAACAACCTCATCTACTAGCAAGCATATAAAAAATAAGAACTAGCACGAACTAGATAATCTATGATCATCACAAAGTTTATAACATACTCTGTGATGATATTACAAATGATGATACTTAAAAATTGATAAAATAAGAAAAGGTAAAAAAATTGAGTCTTGCCCCTCATTCTTCAACCTTGTGTACTCTTCATTTTGTAGATACTTGGCTTCTTCTTCAAACCTCTTCAATATGTATTCAAAATTCATGATTAATTTTTGGAACGGTTGGACCTCGTAGACGTTGTTGCCTTTTGCTTTGCAACTCGCATTGGGAGTTGCCTCATGACAACTCCTTTCATATTATGTTTAGCAATTGAGGCTTGAGATTTACCATCATCATCCTCTTCATCGTCACCTTGATCAGCCCACAATTTTCTTTGTAACTTCCCTGTAGACAGTATTAGATGCCCAGATTCGATACCATGCTCACCAAATGACTCCAAGGATTGAGAAGGAATGTCAACTGCCGACGTATTCAAAGTGACTAAAGGTTGCTTGGTCATAGGATTGGCATTCAACATCATGGCAAACTGAGTATCCTTGAGGATTTTTTCCACTTGTAGACTGAATTTTTTTATGTAGCATTAGTATTCCGCATAGGAGCAGACACTGCATACTTCAACTCCATAACATCTATACTATCAGCATCTCTTCCATACGCAAACAAAGGCGTATTTCCTGGCTGCACAGCAGAAAAATGAAATGGCATGGCTGATGGAGTCTGTGCAGTTGCATAAAATTGTGCAGTCGGCTTTTCCCCCTCAGAAACCAGAGAATTCTGTTTCATTGATGTTGATTTAGGACTTGCATTTTTAGTGGACTGCTGTTGCTGTCCAATGCCCGTGTTACTTGGTTGCTGCTGTTGTTTTCCACTACTTGGAGATTGGCTATTTGTTGTGATTGCCTCACGATCCACCTGCTGCCCTTTCTTCCCAATATCGTCAAGATCTTGTTCTTTCATCAAAGTATCGAACGAGTTAGATACAGTAACTGTTGCACTGATCTTGGCTTTGTGAACTGGACCTTTCTTGCTATCCACATCTGGAACAATTTTCTGGTTTTTTGTACTGTCTGGAGACATCTTCTGCCTATTTTTTGGACTTGCACTTATCTCCTTATGCTGCATAATCCCCACAGCATCCTTTTGGTCATTATTTGTATGAGTTGCATTGCGATCTTGAACGTTATATGGATCATTCACAGGACCAATATCCTGTGAACCAACTAAGCGAGCACTAGCATATTTTGGAAGTTGCTGCACTTTTACACTGTCAGAACAACTTGTATGAGCAGTTTTTGAGACTGCTTCGCCAGTATTCTTTCCAGTTGTTGATCTTGTCTCCTCCACATCTGTTGCACATTCTTGTCACTAACGTGCTCCTCAACCATTACATGAAAAGAGTTAGAAATATTGGTGTGATTTGAAGCTATAATCTGGTTTTTAACATCTGGAGAATTCCTTTTGTTAGGTGAGTGATTTACAACTATCCAAACTCTATCTTTTGCCTGATCAGTTGTAAGTTTTTGTTGGTGTTTAGCAAGTTCAACCACTGCCCTATCTTATGTAGCAGCTGCTTTCTCCAATTGCACAACATTAGCAATTAAATATGCTGGTTTTTCAGCCAGAACACCCTGTGCACCTTTAGCTTTGACAGTCACAGCAGAAGGTTGATTACCAGATTCATTCCAGTTACATGACTGCCCAGTTTCACCGTCTCCTTTTTTAAGTTTATTTGGTCGATCAACACACTCCTCCAAAGCATCATTAGTGTCGAGCATCTGCTCATCTGTTGCACCAATGTTAGCTGCTCCAATTCCCTCTGAAGCTCGATCAAACACTGGACCTGTATCATGGATCACTGATGCAGTACGATCAATCTCCTTACAAGCCTGCCCAACTACAGTAGTAATAACTTGGACATTAGCTTTCCCAAAACCATTAGCTGCAAAACAGCAGAATTTTGATCCTCTGTAGCATTCAATGGAACAGTAGCTTCCAAATTTGAAGTTACTTAGAGTATGGTTATCCTCTATATTTACTACTTTAGAACCTGTAGTAGCTGCACACTCCAAAGCCACAACACCACTTTGAATCACAGATGGCCCAGCGACATGTTTAACCACATCAAGCTTGTTTGAATTAACAGCTCGATCAGCATCAGTCTTTAAAGAAGCAGCAGTAACTGTATACATCCTTGCAAAAACTGTGGAAGCAGGGATATCACTCAATTTTGTATCAAGAATAGTTGGATTTTTGCTGACCTGCTCCAGCTGCAACACCTCATCAGCACCTCCATGACCTGCTGCCACACTTGTTGTAGTCATAATTTGCTCAGCACCAACAGCTGCTACTGGAGCTGTAACAACACCAGGAGCTCCACCAGCTGTGCTTGACAAATGCATCACCTGCCCAGCCTGTGCATTAGCTGTTTGAATCCCAGCTTTATCAAGTTGTTGTTCTAGACCTGGCCCCTTATCAACCCCAGCCAAAACATTATCAAGTGCAGCATCAGTTGCATTATCCAACACCTTACCACCATCAACACCTTGTACCTGGACATGCACGGTAGTAGCATTCAACCCAACTTGTTTTTCATTTTCAAGTGCACCAGCAGTTGGAAAAAGATTTGCCTGTGGATCTTTACCAGTCAGCACATCAGTTGGCACATCCTCTGAAACCCTGCATAAGGCTGCTTCAGCTGGGACTGCATCAATCCCAATAACAACATCTATACTTTGCACCCCTGATGCCACAGTCAAAACTGGCATACGCCTTTTTCTTTATGCAATTGCCTCAAATCCCCTTGAAACTTCTCAACCAGCTTACCTTCATTATACAGTATTTCTTCTTTGCTTTGCACGACAGCTTCTGCCACACCTGGCCTGCTCGCTACTGCCTTTTCATTCAAACATCAACATGTATTTTTGTCATGTCCTTGGTTTTACAATGGTTGCAATATAATGGTAGATTATCATACACAAAATCTTGAAAAACTTCAACCATTCTGCCCGGTTGTTTGTCCAGAAATTGCTGGCTCAATTTGTCTGGTAATTTGTCCATTAAGTCAAGGATAACCTTCACTCTTGCAGTACTAGGACGCAACTTTGTTAGGGTAGCTTTGTCTATGGCTATAATTGTAGTTACAAGCTAATTACATCGTATACTTGACGGATTTTGTTTTTCGATTTGATGTCCTTCCTCACCTATAGTTATTCTTAGTTACTTACCTCTACGCTCATGTGCTCGTAGGGTTGCTCCTCAACTGAAATTTTGACTGTCTTCCCAGTGGGACTCTCTTTTATTTCTGTAACACTCATATGGTACCTTTAATTACCCCAACTCCTATCTGAATATTTCTCAAGGGTCACGAGGTCATATCTGCGAGACTGAATTTCCTATGTTGGGGTTCACTACGTTTATCTTGCATGATCTGTTGATTTATCTATAACCTCTTATCTAGCCATAACTTGACTCTTCCTAAATCAACTACTAACTACTCATTGGTCCATTTTCATATTTATATTCCATGTAATATCTCTTGGGTTATTTTCTTTGTCTTAACTTACCCCTCGTACTAGCTCCTTATGTATCAAGTGTTCATTCACACTTATTTATCAATAACATCCTGGGGGAAACCCTTACTAACTCTCCCCGGTGTTGTACTTGCATAATGTTCTGGAGTCGTAACATATCTGTAGGATTTTAATAAGTGTAGTCTCATCCCTTTCTTATTTTTATCGCATTCTTCCTTTACCATTCCATAGTTACTAGAACCACTTAATTCTGACTTAATGCCTCATCACTCCAGATTCCCTCCTTTAGGGGAGTACTAAGATTTAGTGCTACAACGATCTACCTATAGATGTTTTACCTCTTCATATTTGACATCTTTTCACATCATCGATGACCCTTACTCGCCTTGCGATAATCTTTTTGTACCAAGGATAACAAAATGTACCCAAGATAACAAAATTCCTTACTCACGAGGGTAACACCATTTTGGGTTACTCTAACCCTAGTCGGATCCTAATATCCCATCCTTCTCTTAAACCATATATGTTAGCTCTTATAGGACATAATTAAGATGGGTGTGGCTAATTGTATATATCTCTGTTACTATTGAGAGTAACTTGGAATTCTTATATTTCTCGACCTGAATTGTAAATACTGATAATCTTCATTAACTGGGCACCTCGTACCCTTCTTCACCTTGCTTCTTTTACTTGTTGAAACTTGTATCTATCTTCTGAATCTCTCATTGTTTTTCATCATATGGGTGGATAGATATTCTTGCCTTAAGGCTCAATATCAAGAAGCTTACACATCTTAGTGCACACATGTTCTGCTGAAGACCTCACATTTATCCATCATAAGAATAATGCAAAATCGAGTCCCTCTAACTCAAATCTTCCACAACCACATGCAATCTCTTACCAACTTTCTTTTGTATGTAGGTATCGTCTTATTATGAATAAAAAAGAATTTAGGAGTTTGAATTCTTACAAGTGAGCTCTACCACACGATCTAGAGTAAGAAGAAAGAGTGACAGTCCAAAATCCCCTGTAGCCTCCTTCTTATAAGTGTGGTGCACAACACACCCATAAACAAGACTCTACTAGACACTTGTAGACTCCCTAGGACATAAATGCTCTGATACCACTTTTGTCACGACCCAAACTAATGGTCCGCAACAGGCACCCGACGCCTTACTCAACTGAGTACCAAAGGAACGTATCTTTTGTATCATACTATCATATGTAAATGAACAAGAAAGGCTAGCATGAGATAACTAGAATAAAGCATGAGGGAATACTCGACATAGGATGGCCCAACATGATATATTGACTTATACATATGACGTACGGGCCTATAAGGCCGTCATGATCCTTTATATACAAAACATAGGCCAACAAGGCCATAAAAGTATCCATATACATGACATCTATCTACAAGTCTCTAAGAGTATATAAATACCATAAAGTTTGGCACAGGGCCCTGCCATACCAATCAATACATGTCCAAATCATACTGACCAAATAAGCAACTCCGTAGCAAATGGAGCGCACCAATACCTTGCGCTGAGCTGATAGCCTACTTGGAGGACTCTTAACCTGTCTATCGGGACTTGCGGGCATAAAACGCAGAGTCCCCAGGAAAAAGTGACGTCAGTACAAATAAAGTACCGAGTATGTAAGGCAGGAAAAGCCGTATCCAATAGATATGAAAGAAACATAGAGTAAAAGATTTAACCTGTAAGTCTGAATAGCTCTTTGAATCATGAGACATTTATAATGTCATGAATATGTATACATTTGTCATACTATGCATAGGTATATGCGTACAAAACATCATCAAGCCTCTGAGGGCATCCCATCATTACATCTCGGCCATTGTGGGTAAGATCATCAACGTATACCAGTTGATCAATTGGTGGTATGTATATAACGCCATAGCCTTTTACCATATCCCATATACATATAATATACATGTATATAACGTCATCTGGTCATGGATCAATGTACATGTATAAATGAATGCAATGCATAATGAAGTAAGTCAGTAAGATCTTTCGGTATGTCATAAGATCAATACGCCTTCGATTAATATCATGAAATAAACTTTATCAACTTATTTATTTTCTGAGACCCATGAATAGAACATATAATATTAAGACACATGGAGAATCATGAACATAGACACCTCTAGTACTTCTATGAATAGAGTCATTTATAAAATTGTGCATTTGCTTCGTTTTGTTTGTATCGTATGGATCATGCCAAAAGAAAGAAGGAATAGCCTTAACATACCTGAGTCAATTCTCTTGACAATCCCTCTAACACAAGTCAATCACGACAAGACACGTAACAGCGAGATCGAAGTAGGAGAAAATCCGTATGATATTCTTGAGAAAGGTTGTACCGTGCTCCCTCAGAATTTGCAATTCATGCTGCTATAGCATTATAGGGTTCATATAAATTCCTTTAGAGAATTCCCATCCGTTACTAGTAGTATTTACATTTCCCTTTAATGATGTAGGGAGGTGATTCCACTTTAGGTGATTACCTAGCCAACAAATTCCCTTGATGCCAAGTTATATCTCCATTAAGCTTATCCATCATTTCCTAATTAGTTTTTTAATCTCCCATTAAACCAATAATTAACTAATTTCCCGCACAATTAAGTACTATCCTAATTTACTTAAAATACTAATCACTTTAACACAATTTATATACCTTACTATAATGGTCATGTGGTACCTTGTATGACACTAGTCCATAAATATGGGGTATTATATCTTGGACCGTATTTTATCCCAAATTGACAAACTTTAACGAAACTCATTTTCTTTTATTTGTTTGCCCTCTAACCTTCACGGTACTTACTTATCACCTGTTATAAATAGCATAAATACTTATAACCTCAAAATAATCTTGTCCTTGAACTGATGTCAATTATCTTACGACAAATCCAATCGTACAATACTACGGGGAGTAACATCGTCAAAATACTGCTGGGTGTAACATCGATGTAATACTGTGAGGTGTAAAATCATTCCCCCTTTGGAACATTCGTCCTCGAATCTTGACTGATGCACTTATCTATCTCATAACCGGATAATTGTACGAATGGTTTTAATACCGTCCTTACCATTTAGGCAACTATTCTTTGAATAAATCCAAAGACTAGGGCATTCCCATCTTTAGGCCTCTTTCTCACATTACGACATGTGGTCGGAATTCTTCCAATCTCGTAACTCTTGCTACCTTCTGTCATGCAGCCGGTACGACTTTTTCCTTGTATGTGTGCATATGCTACTCTTCCCTCCAGCTTTTATCCATTTTCTAGGCTTCACTTTGGGAATATATACAAAAATTGACAAGATGTCCCTCTGGGTATCTATAGTTATACTGAAGTTCTTCACTCGGTACTTTGTCGAACTTATGACTGTTGCTCTATCTTATTTCATAGCCTTTGTTATCTATCCTTATAGCTTTACTACATCTAGGTAGTTCATACTATATCTTAACTCTTACTTCGATTTATTATTATCGAGGTCTGCTACCCAACTCCAGGTTACTCTCTCGCTGCTTATCATATATGTATAAATCTAAGTCCTTTAATGCTTCCTCATTACTGTTCATCTTAGGAATGACAGCCTGATCTCATCTCATGTTGTTGAACTTTTATCCATATATTATTGATTCATATTAATGTTGATCTATAATCTACCACTGATAACTTGACCCCTTATGTAACACTATCGCTAGGGCTCATGTCTCATTGGGGAACATCTCAAGTGATTAGACTGATCCACCTAGGGGCGATACTATACTTCCATAACCATAGTTCCTAGTATCCTGATGTGATTCACCTTATGTGGGTATTTTAATGTACAATTCATGAAATCCTTCTCTTTTTTTATTCAAATCATTACTCAATCAAAGGCCCAAATGATATCCTTTATCTATCACAATTACACCCTCATTCTACTACCATGGCAGCATTATATCTCTTCTAAATGCTACTAGTCTTAGACTTCTTTGAGATCATTTAGGCGATACTGAGCTATCTATAACTTAGAGAAACCATCAGCTCCATGATTTTCATAGGCTTAATCCCGAGGACTTATCTATTCTCGTCACCTTCTCACTAGCCTTTTTTTTACTTACTCTTGTCTTCCTAAAACCTTGTCTCTCTACCATACTTTAGCTTGCGACCTACACATATCTATTTATACTACTCGCAACCTTCCTTTAACTTGCCTGCACCATAGATTTCCTTATGTTATTTTGGAACATCAAATGAGACATTACATCGTCTCTAACTCTTCTTTACTATTTTAACTAGACCTCTTGGTACCTAGAAACCATAGGCTGGAAGATATGCCACTAATGACACCGCTGTCATTCCTTGATACTGAATCTCAGTGCTTCTAGCCCTTTATCTGAAGTATAGACTATTCATAACCTTCTTCAAATCCAGCGTACAATACTACGGGGTGTAATATCATTGTAATACTGCAGAGTGTAACATTGGCATAATACTGTGGGGTGTAACAATATATGTGAGGTGACGAGTACTTATGCATTATTGTTGGGTTAAAGCATGTTGGTGGGACTTGTTTCTTGTAATTTATTGGTTACTTTGATCATGTTATCCATGCTTAGACTAATCACTTATTAAATTGATCTTTCTTACCGCATTTATTTGTTTTTGTGATAATTGAGTATTGTCTCTAAAGTTGATATTGGTATTGTGGAACCATTGTTGACGTAAGGCTTGTTCTTGTTGATTCTACCTCCCTATTGTTACTTGTTCATTATTATATGGTAAGGGAGAGTGTTAATGTATGAAGGGTGATGCCGTGCCATATGTGAGTGTTAATTCACAAAGGGTGATGTCGTGCTATATTGAGAGAGATAATACGCGAAGGGTGATGTCGTGCCATATTGACAAAGTTAATGCACGAAGGGTGATGTCGTGCAATATTTTGAGAGTTAAAAGCACGAAGGGTAATGTCGTGCCACTTATATCATTTATTTATCATTTCATGGTAAGGACGAGAGTAAAAGCACTAAGGGTGATATCGTGCCATTTTTATATTATAATTGTACTCTGACTGTGTTATTGTTTAATTGCTTGATTGTTTTCTCGAAGCCATACCTGTTATTATTGTTTTCATTTTTGAATTGAATTGAAAATTCTTCTATTGGCCTTATATTTATATTCTTTCCTTGTTAGCTTTATGTAACATATTGTACGTAATCCCTTTGTTCATTTTTTGGAAGATCTCTGTTACCAGGGAAATATATATTTTACAATTTGAATTTGGGTTGCTTTAAGAGAGTAGGCTTGACTGCTATGAGAGTGAATGCGAGATTTGTAGAAGATTTAAAGTACCACATGGTCTATGTTTCATGAGCTTATGAAGGATTGAGTTTAATCTCACTATGGTATTATAGCAACAATAGAGTATATGCGTTATGCATTATTATGTGTGTTTTGATCTATGGCTTCGAGCCAAGTGGAGGAGTATGATTGACGGTTATGTGCTATGTTGGTTCCAGCTTGGGGTGTACAGGTGGATCAGTTATGGCTTATAGAGGTTGAGACCGAGGATGGCTCGAGTAAAGGAAATTTCAATAAAGGTTATGCTATGCTTAAGGGTGTATGAGAATCACGGAATGACTTGAGTTATTATTGGTGAATGATGTAATGTACATGGAGCAGGAATTTACCCGGATACATTAAGGTGTGGTTACTTTCTGCGGTATTGGAGTGCTAATGGAACATAGGTCGTTGGGTCTGTTTGATCAGTCTAATGGAGGTTTGAGCAGAGTGGATGACTCTCGATAATGGGTCTAATGGCTTCAAGACTTTTACATGTAATAATTGGAGATTTTTAGGTTGTATATTTGGCTAAAAACTGAGGTTTGCATTGGAGGGTGTCAAGACTCGTGGTATTTCTATATTATTATGGATTCTACACATCAGTATCAGGAAGGTGAAGGTAATGACTTTAGATTCACAAAAGATCTTCTCAAAGTGGGTATCTCGGTTGTGGTACTTTTGGGGGTGCTTCAGAAGAATGCGAGGGTTTATGAGCCTTAAGGCGATGTGATTTTTAGCTAAAGTTCGTGGGGCAAGTTTTAGTTAAGGATAGTGGTGTACTAGCAAGAAAACGTATCAATTTGAAGGTAATTCGGAAGGAACTCAGAGAATTTGGACAGCTTGGTAGTGGGTTGGATCGGCAGGGTAACAGATATGATCGGTTCTTGGGTGCTTATGAAACACTGGGTTTCTACAAGTGTTTCGTGGCAATGCTCTTAGGTTTTGATGGCTTGTGTAGCTGGGTTGAGTTAGAGGAATTTAGTTCTGATGGTTTGGTCTTGTGCAAATGAAATTCGGAGAGTTCTTGATGGTTTCTACCACGGTTAGAGATGTATATTTTCTACTGGCATGAGGAGCATAGGATGTATAATGATTTTCTCCTCGATGGGATCAAATGGAAAAGTTCTTGGCTGGCTTAGTACGTAGTTGTTTGTAGCTCAGAGTGGGTTATGAAGTTCTCATATTTATCATAGGATGGTATGGTATATGCGGTATGTTGTGTGGGGTCGAGATTTGCATGTGTAAGGTCACGGTTCAGTTTTGAAAGGAAGGTCATAAATTCTTAGGCAACATGGATAGCTTCAGATGACTTGATAAATGAGATCACTAATTGATGTGGCTTGATGAGGGTATACATTTCAGAAAGGGCGATATGCTTGAGTTATGGATGCTTTATTGGTATTGCGGCACTATCTTGTCTGATCGACTACTCATATTCAAGGTTTGCTTGGTAGCACAGAAGAATATTTATAAGTACCCCCCGTGGGATGATCGAGTAGTAGGGATGTGTTAGATATTTGGGCGATGGAGTTGGGATCAGATATGGTGATTCATGTGCGTTATGGATTTAGAGACTGGGAGTTCTCATAAATTAGTTATTTCGCGGTTGTGGACTATAAAGATGTGGGTAAGCTATTCAAATGATAGTATGTGCTATGATTCAGTCATTGTGAACCTTCGGAGGGTTATTTATCTGTTGTGGGTGACCAGAGTTGATGTGTGGTTCATTGGAAGGCCCAACATGGATGTGTATTCTGCACTAGGTCGGAATTGTTGACTCCGAACTATTATTGTTAAGAGATATGGTATTCGATTGTTGTTGAGCTTATCCGTGTTCTGAAGTGATCTACGAGCTACTCTTCTATGTTACGAGGAGTTGTGATTTGTTAGTTATATCCTCATATGGTGTGATTCTATTTGAGCTTTATAGCGGAATTTTTCCGAGACAGGTTATTGGGCGTTGCATGATTTGTTGCGCATTGGGTATGTTCTTTCAGACTGATATGGCATTGCGTCATTTACTTCTCCATGGTTATGGTGATTCACTTTTGGGTGCTAGGCATCAAATTATGCTTGGCTAATGATTTTGAGCATGGTGATTTGAGGCGTCTCATGTGAACTAATGTTTGGATGGGGTCACGCATTGCGGCAAAGTTATGTTGAGGTATGATCTTTCCGGTTAGATTCGTGTGTTCTGGTTCTACGACATATGATGGGTTCTCAGCATTGTGTTGTGGTGGTACTGGTGAGCTTGCAGTACAACTCTCTCATTTGAGTCATTTTTCATGATTTAAGTACGTTCGGATTGTTGCTTATTAGTGTGCGAATTACACGAGTTATGGATTTAGGTGGTATTGATGTGTCATGTCACTAGAGTAGTTGTGTTGGGTTAGATGAGATCGTTGGGATCTAGAATGAATACAAACGGATTCGGTTTCAGCATGTTGGAAGGATAATGTCGAGGTTCGGCTTAAAAATTTACTATGGTCCTTGCCAATGGAGAGGGAGCTTCATAAATGGTTGATCTGAGGAATGGTTATGACTTTCTATCCGTTTCATTCGTCATTGGCAGTATACGGAAGTGTTGGAATGATGTTTTGTTTGACAAGAGGTTTATTATCTATATTCAGTTGTTTTGAGCAACTGCTGTGATTAGAAGTTATCGCTACGAGTGTTTGAGTTATGTGGTATATCATGTAATTGCATCTGAGGCTGCAGGTATGGTTTGTTACAGCTTGTTCTGGCTTATTCAGTGTATAGATGGGAGATTCTGATCTTAAAGATGATTTCGGAAGTGGAAAAAAATTGGTTCCAAAGTTTATGGGGTAGGATGGATTGTGGAATTTTAGTTGCACTATGTTATCGGACCTATATGAGATAGGGTGACGGGGGATCACCCCCGGGGTATGTGCATGGTAAGGTTACATAGTGATTTGATGGATTTCGGAACAACTCTGGGCACGTTCGAGGACGAACGTATGTTTAAGTGGGGGAGGATGTAACGACCCGACCAGTCGTTTTGAGCTTTTGCACTTCGCTCTCCAATTCTCGGGCATGACTAGGCCCGTGTGTTGTATTATGACTTATGTAATTCGTCGATTTTGGTTTTCAGGATAATCGGAATAGATTTGGAAAAACAATTCTCAATTTGAAGCTTTAAATTTGAAAGGTTTGACCAAGTTTAGACTTTTTAGTATTCGATCTCGGATTTGGATTTTTATGAATTGGTTAGATCCGTTAGGTGATTTTGGACTTAGGAGCGCGTCCGGAATATTTTTTGGAGGCTCGTGGTAGATTTAGGATTGAATTGGCAAAAAATGAAAATTTGGCATTTTTCGGCCGGCAGTGGAAATTTTGATATCGGGTTCAGAATGAAATTCCAAAAATTGGAGTAGGCCCGTTGTGTCATTTATGACGTGTGTGCAAAATTTCAGGTCATTCGGACGAGGTTTGATAGACTTTTCGATCGAATTCTGAATTTAGAAGTTTTTGAATTCTTATGCTTGAATCCCAGGGTGATTCGATGTTTTGATGTTGTTTTGAGCGTTCTGAAGATTGGAACAAGTTTTAATGATGTTATGGGATGTGTTGGCATGTTTGGTTGAGGTCCCAAGGGCCTCAGGTGAGTTTCTGGGTGGTTTCAGACCATTTCTAAGCCATTTCTAGTTGCTAGTTTTTGGCTTCAGGGGTGTACAGTGCGTTAGCATAGATCTGACCGCGTTAGCATAGACAAAATTTGGAAAAATGGAGTTGTGCTATGTGATCGCATAAGCCTTCCCACGATCGCATAAGAGTAAAATCTCTGTTGTACTTACCCGACTTTGGAAGCTTATATCTCAAAATCTATAAGGAATTTGAAGATGATCTAAAAATGAAAGTTGTAGCCCTTGATGTCTAGTTTTCAAAAAGTTAAACCAATTTAATTTGGAGTTTTATACAAAGAGTTGTCACACCTCCTTTTTCCGTACCCGAGAGGGTACAAGGGAGTTTTTTCCAATTAAAGGACAATCGAAACGGGATTTGTTTGTTTATTTCAGAGTCGCCACTTGGGAGATTTAGGGTGTCCCAAGTCACCAATTTTAATCCCGAATCGAGGAAAAGAATGACTCCATATTACAGTCTGCGTACCAGAAATCCGGATAAGGAATTCTGTTAACCCGGGAGAAGGTGTTAGGCATTCCCGAGTTCCGTGGTTCTAGCACGGTCGCTCAACTATTATATTCGGCTTGATTATCTGATTTTATACAAAATATGAGCTTATGTGCAAATTTTAACTTTTACCGCTTTCATAATTATTATTATTATTAATTTTTTACAGGGAATTGCAACGTCGTGAAAACATATCTCGAACCACGTTACATCAATGCACACGTGGTTTTTGACATATCTCGACTCGGTTGAGATTTGGATTTGGGTCACATAAATGTACACCCGAGTTAAGGAAAATAAATTATTACAGGCGCGCCTAAAGCAACTAGCGTCTTGTTATTTTGGGGAAGGCCGTAAAATTCGCTAAACGGCATGTCCTCGAATTCTAAGTATTTTAATATATACATTTAGAGGGCCCCGCAGCTTGTGCACTTTTTGTTTGTCGAGGCTCGTCTCATTCATTATAAAAAAAGAATTTGCAACGTCATGGAAATGCATCTCAGACCACGCCACAATCAATGTACCCGTGATAAGAGACACATTTCGATTCCGTTGAGATTTGGATTTGGGTCACATAAATGTGCACCCGAGTTTAAGGAGATAACATTATTAAATACGCGCTTAAAGAGACTATCGCGTTATTATTCTGGGAGGGCCGTGAGATTTTCTAAAACGACCCGTCCTGGAAACTGAATGCTTCGATATATACATTTAACGAGGGCCCCGCAGCTTGTGCGTTTTTATTTGTCGAGGCTCATCTCGTCTTTATTTTAAAAGGATATCCTATAGCAACTACGTTTCTTGTCGCGTTTGTCTCTACTAATTGAAAGCAGAGATAGTCCTAGTTAATTATATGCTTGCGGGTCATTTATAGCAGGATTCAGAATGCTTTTACAAAAAATCAGAAACAAAGCCGCGCCCCACGGGCAAGCGATCGGATTTCATGGGCCCAAACCCAGCTTATGCGGGATTGGCCAGGCCTGGGCCACTGATTTTCCGATGAAGGCCTGCTTAGCCCGTTTCGACTTCAGCTCAACCTTTGTGAGGTTGGGGAATGCAGACTTGTTCTATTTGTTCTGAAAGCGTGGTTTGCCAATTATAGTGAGGCGGTTTATCAAAAGGGAAATGAAATTAACTAACATGGATAGCTTCCCTACTTGACGTGCATTAAATGATATGCTAAACATAATTAGACAAAGTCTAAGATACAACCTACTGCATTGGGAATACTTTTATCTACCAGCCTACATATACAAACTAACATTCAATCACCATACATTGATATCTACTAGGCGTGCAGGCTACCTTCAGTATCCAAACAAGAATGTAAACTATTATACATTACATGAGGTTCAATATAACAGTCTATGTATGAAATAAACATCTTCAGCTCTTCTCTTTTATATTCATGCTCAACTTTCAAGTTACATTGACACTATTAATCGTGTACCTGGTATAGCAAAGCAAAAGAAGAAGGAGAATGGTCAGCTGAGTAGTATGCAGCAGATACAGCAACAGCAGATAAACATCAACAACACAGCAACAACAACCAGCCACAATGATGACGCTCACAAGTGGTCGAGCAACAAACAAGCAGTCCCAGAAACAGAATGATGAACCAACAGAAAACCAGAGTATTCAATGTAACAGCACCAACAGTTCAACAATCACAAACAGCTCGGCAAATAACCAACAACAATTAGCAAAGGCAGCTTGGCCAACTTGAACTCCTAAGCAGTTTTCAGACAGTGTTTGGTTACCGTATTCTGAAAATTTCTTTATGTTTCTTTCTCTCTCTGAAGACTAAAAAAAATCCAGCCACTCTTATGTTCTGAAACAGCTTATTTATAAGCTAATCCAGGTCAGTCAAGCTGCCTGGATCCTGCCAATTGCAGTCTGCCCATACCCCTTAGCTTCCCATGCCTAAAGGCATCTTCTTGGTAAACTTAATCAGCCCCCATGCTTTGTCCTATTGCTCTAATCAAGAGTTATGGGTTTAAAGTATTCATTTAATCCCCATGCTCTTATGTTTTGTTCCCCATTTTCATCAAGTTAATAGTATTTTAATTACCACTTGACATATTCTTAAGTTAATCCTGAACACTTAATTAGTTTTTTTTTTCAACCAAAGCTATCTCACAGACCCTTGATCATTGATGTCTTGCCCCACCCTTTCATTCTATTGTATCTGCCAGTTACTAGTTCGAATCCCCCCTCCCACAGCTAACAAACGACCATTCAACAAAATCAACCAGTAAGAGTTAGGTCGTTTGTTATTTGAGGCTGTGAAACTAACGACAACATGTGTCGAGTCGACTTTGTGAGTTATAATGTATACTAACTAATCGCTGATCGACTGAACTCAAAACAGAACAAATGAGTGATTCAGGCATTTTTCCGAACAACGATGGAATTTTACGACACTTAATCATTTGACGACTTTACTCAAATCGACTATACGAACTAATATACGTAACAATTAATCGACAAACAACATAGACTAAACAAGGCACCAATTCATTTCAAAACTTGAGGCATTTAACATGGAGTTTATGAAACTTAACTGGTCGACAACATCAATCGAAGCGACTAAACATCTTATAACACTCAATTAATATTTGAGAAAAGAAATCGACCGAACAAAAGGGTCTTTGAAGATGGACAGAAAATAATCAAAAACAAATCTAAAACCAATCCACAAACATATGCATAACACCTAAACAAAAGGCAAGAAAAGACGATTACATCGGAAACTTACCTCAAACGAAAACAGGTTTGGTTTTTTAGGGTTCTTGAACTCAGATTTGGGATTCGACAAGTTCTGCTTGTATTTTATCGGAACCAAAGCTGATTAGGGCCTGAGGGACGTTAGGGGAGCGACTAGGGTAAATTTGGGGCTCATGCGGTGACTTAAGGTTTTGGCTCGAATCTTTGATCGAAGATTCGAGCACCTTGGAGGTGATTCGAAGTTAGGTGATTAGGGATTTGTGTTCAGGGGGGCTCGTAGGTCCAGTGGTGTAACTATGGTATCCACTGGCACCCTGGCCACCGGATTTATGCTGAAAGGGCACCAGGGCGGCTGCTAGGGTTTCGGGGGTTTGGGGTCCCTTCTGAGAGAGACGAAGGAACGGGGGTGGGTGCTTGGATACGGGGCCGGGGTAAAAGGGTTAGGTTTATATATGCATTGAGGGTTTAGATCCTGGCCGTTGGATCAAGTGAGATCTAAGGCCAGGATCTATTCACTTGGGAAGAACGACGCCGTTTAGGTGTGTGGTGGGTGAGACCGGGTGGGGGACTAGACCGGGTCATGTTAAATGGGTCTGGGGGTGTGATCCTGGCCGTTGATCCATTTGAGATCAACGGCCCAGCTTAACTGGGACAAAACGATGCCGTTTGGACACCTTTAAGGGGACGGACCATTTTGCTCATTGGGCCAGCTTGTTTTGGGCCTATTTTTGTTAAATTTTCTGGCCCAAAACCGAGTATCCTCCTTTCTTTTCCACTTTAATTTAAACAAAACTCTTAAATAAAACAAAATAAAATTATACACCCACAAATTAACATTTAATGAGAATCAACCAATGACAAAAAACACTTATGCATATATTTTTGATTTTCTTTTTTCTTTTGGAGTAATTCCCGTGAAGCAAAAATCACGTGCTTACAGCTGCCTCTCTTTGCCCGAAGATACGAAGGGTTTTCGCACAAAGATAAAGCGAGCGATTTTTGCTCGTCTGAGTGCTCCGTGTGAAGCATTTTTTTTTTTGAAAAAGATTTGACCGAACCTTTGCTTCAGAGATTTCCTACATATCCTGGGCTGAACAGGAATCAGGTCAATGTAGTTCGGGAGGCTTCGGTAGCTGGGACTACCGTGTGACTGTAACGTTCGCTGTTGTTGCGTGTTGTTACATGCTGCTGTATGTTGTTATCGCTTACCGATCTCCCTGTTACATTGTGCCAAAAGGAAAAACAAGAAGCTAGGCTAGACTATGGATCATAAGATCTCATCTATCTTCAACTTGTTCTCGTCGCCTTGCTTTCTTGTTGGCTTGCATTTTCCTCCGATGCTTTTTATTTTGTGAACTTGGGGATTACACCGGTCCTCTGCCTTTCTGAATGTCGGTTTTCATCATTTTGCTTGGTCCTCTGGGGACACGGCTTTCTTCATTAAGCTTTTCAGTGGTTCCTCTGGTGGTACGGCTCTCTTCATCAGATTTTCCATGCTGGGCATGATTTAATGTTCACAAGCTGCTTCTTTCAAAACGCGTCCTTACGCGTCCTTTTGATTCGTGCGCCTGAGTTTGCAACCTTCTGCTTCCCGGTGCTGGGGATTTTTATTGTTTCCTGCTGGGTACTCCTGTTGTAACCTTCTGCCTTTCGGTGGGGTTACTGCTCTCAAAGCCTGAAATGTTTGAACTAAAACATGAAAATATTCCTCTCGTTATACAGGTGGGCGCCTATTTAAACTAAGACATAAAAATATTCCTCTCGTTATACAGGTGGGCACCTATTTAAACTAAGACATGAAAATATTCCTCTCGTTATACAGGTGGGCGCCTATTTAAACTAAGACAGAAAATTATTCCTCTCGTTATACAGGTGGGCGCCTATTTATACTAAGACTGAAAATTATTCCTCTCATTATACAGGTGGGCGCCTATTTAAACTAAGACTGAAAAGTATTCCTCTCGTTATATAGGTGAGCGCCTATTTAAACTAAGACATGAAAATATTCCTCTCGTTATACAGGTGGGCGCCTATTTAAACTAAGACTGAAAATTATTCCTCTCGTTATACAGGTGGGCGCCTATTTAAACTAAGACATGAAAATATTCCTCTCGTTATACAGGTGGGCGCCTATTTAAACTAAGACTGAAAATTATTCCTCTCGTTATACAGGTGGGCGCCTATTTATACTAAGATTGAAAATATTCCTCTCGTTATACAGGTGGGCGCCTATTTAAACTAAGACTGAAAATTATTCCTCTCGTTATACAGGTGGTCGCCTATTTATACTAAGACTGAAAATTATTCCTCTCATTATACAGGTGGGCGCCTATTTAAACTAAGACATGAAAATATTCCTCTCGTTATACAGGTGGGCGCCTATTTAAACTAAGACTGAAAATTATTCCTCTCGTTATACAGGTGGGCGCCTATTTATACTAAGACTGAAAATTATTCCTCTCATTATACAGGTGGGCGCCTATTTAAACTAAGACTGAAAAGTATTCCTCTCGTTATATAGGTGAGCGCCTATTTAAACTAAGACATGAAAAATATTCCTCTCGTTATACAGGTGGGCGCCTATTTAAACTAAGACTGAAAAGTATTCCTCTCATTATACAGGTGGGCGCCTATTTAAACTAAGACTGAAAAGTATTCCTCTCATTATACAGGTGGGCGCCTATTTAAACTAAGACTGAAAAGTATTCCTCTCATTATACAGGTGGGCGCCTATTTAAACTAAGACTGAAAAGTATTCCTCTCATTATACAGGTGGGCGCCTATTTAAACTAAGACTGAAAAGTATTCCTCTCATTATACAGGTGGGCGCCTATTTAAACTAAGACTGAAAATTATTCCTCTTGTTACACAGGTGGGCGCCTATTTAAACTAAGACATGAAAATATTCCTCTCGTTATACAGGTGGGTGCCTATTTAAACTAAGACATGAAAATATTCCTCTCGTTATACAGGTGGGCGCCTATTTAAACTAAGACTGAAAATATTCCTCTCGTTATACAGGTGGGCGCCTATTTAAACTAAGACTGAAAATTATTCCTCTCGTTATACAGGTGGGCGCCTATTTATACTAAGACTAAAAATTATTCCTCTCGTTATATAGGTGGGCGCCTATTTAAACTAAGACTGAAAAGTATTCCTCTCGTTATACAGGTGGGCGCCTATTTAATCTAAGACCTATTTGATTTTGTTTTCTCGTTCCTCCGAGAAAGTATTTGGCAACGGTAGAAAAATTTTCTGCCCCGGTTTTGGTGACCTTTCTGGTATCGCGTCCTTCTGCCATCATCAACCTTTATTTTCCTGCAGCAGACAAAAGGATTTAGTTAGTTTTAATCATGGTGGGGCAACGGTGATCCTTCCGCTGGGGGATGATTTTTCCCTTTTCTTTTCCTTGCTCTATGCTCCAACAACTGGTTGGTGGACGACATTGCTTGCTGGGGGTGGTTTTCCATTTATCCCCTTTTCTGCATTCTCTTTTCAGGACATGCTGTGGGAGTCTGCTTTTAATCTTGAAACTACTCCCTTCAAGAGTTTACTTCCTCCCGGAACTGCGAGGCATAGAATTGCTTTGCCTGGGGATATCTTGCACCGGATTGATTTCCCTTTCTTGTGGCGTCTGACCACTTTGGATTTGGGTCCGGGATTTATCAACATTCTGCGGGGAAGCCTTCTCGGAACTTGGTCCACAAGTCCTTCACCCGTCATTTTCCGCTCTCTTTACGTCACCCTTCTTTCTACTCAATTCGTCTTTTGGTTTTGCAGCCGATGCCTTTTGTCTTATTGACTCGGCTCTTGGCCTACTCTTTTCATATTTTGCTTTTGTGCCCCTTCGGCCTCTGGTAGTAAACTTTGAAAAATCTCTTTCAAAACGAATTCTTAGAAAGAAAAATGAAAGAGATAAAAAAAAGGAGAAAAATCTTTCTGAACCAATACTTGGTGGAAAAAGGAAAAAGAGAAAAACTTATCTGGATGACATGACTGGTCCTTGTGATCATGACGAGCATCATAGATTCCCGACCCAGTCTATTTGTATCAATCAACTTGTCTGATGACCTTACTTGCATGGGGATAAATGGGCGTCCATTTCTTTTGTGAACGTGGATCCTTTTGCTGATCTGTCTTGTCGCCTCATAGTGCCCTTGAGGGGTTTTCACTAATGAGACTCTCTCTTTTCTCTCAGCTCCCGGCACCTTATGGTGCCTGTGAAGGTTTTCACCGATAAGACTCTCTCGTTTTATATCTCTCATCTTTCGTCGCCTTGTGGTGACTGCGAAGGTTTTCACCGCCCAGACTCTCTCATTTTATTTCTTCAACGGAGGATTGGAGTGCTGTCGATATGATCCTCTCTTTTGGAGATTCCTGTGGACTATCAATTCACTTCCACTTTTATGATCCTCTTCTTCGCCGGGGATCAGTGTATTGTTCTCGGCTTTATTTGCCTGACTTGGCACCTCATGGGTATTGATCGGGAGGTCTTTTGGACGTCGATGTTGGTTTTGGTGTGGGGCTAAAAGAAAGGCTATCAAAAAATGAAATAACTTTGATGGGTGATCCGCTACAACTTTTGGAATCAAACCTTTGTTGGAACTTTAAAACATAACCTCTGCCCCAGTTTTCTTGCTTGGGGGATTTTATTTTTTACACTATGTTGAGCTACGTGCGTTACGCACACTGTGCCTATTATGCACACTATGTATACTTATGTACACTATGCACGCTATGACCGAGCCGTGAGGCGCCTACGTATCCTCTTTGAGGAATCAGGTCAAACGTAGTTCCCACCGGTTTTGTATTTCTTGTGATTTTTATCTCTTTTTTTTTTCATTTTAAAAATTTTCTTTTCTTTTTCTTTCTCTTTTTCATATCTTTCCCATTAGTGATTCCAAAAGAGGGGTATGAAAGAATAACTTAAGGCTCAAAAAGGGGGAAACAAGGGTAAAAAGTGTTTGGATAGAAGAAAGAACTGCCTCCGTCATTTCATTATCCAATAAGTACCAAGTACAAACAAACGAACCAATAATTGCCATAATCAAAGAAATTACGCATAATATCTTTTGACGGCATCCGAATTGATAGCCATGTCAACACATCTCCCCTCGATATCCGTCAAACACAAAGCACCGTTGGACAATACTCTGGTCACGATATAAGGCCCTTGCCAATTTGGGGCGAACTTGCCTTTTGCTTCGACCTGATGCGGGAGGATCCTCTTTAATACCTGCTGCCCTACTTCAAACTTCCTGGGGCGTACCTTCTTATTATATGTTCTTGCCATTCTCTTCTGGTACAGCTGACCATGGCACACTGCTGCCAATCTTTTCTCGTCTATCAAGCTCAACTGTTCCAATCGAGCTCTGACCCATTCATTGTCATCAATCTCGGCTTCAGCGACAATCCGGAGGGACGGAATTTCGACCTCCGCTGGTATTATGGCCTCAGTTCCGTACACCAACAAATAAGGAGTTGCACCTATGGAAGTCCGGACGGTAGTGCGATAACCCAACAAAGCAAAGGGTAATCTCTCGTGCCATTGTCTAGATCCTTCCACCATCTTTCGCAGTATCTTCTTGATGTTCTTATTGGTTGCTTCGACCGCTCCATTCGCCTTGGGGCGATATGGGGTAGAATTGCGGTGTGTAATCTTGAATTGTTGGCATACCTCTTTCATCAAGCTACTGTTAAGATTCGCACCATTGTCCGTAATGATTACTTTTGGGATCCATTACTGATGATATGGGAGTGAACAAAATCCACTACTGACTTTTTAGTCACCAATTTGAAGGTTTTAGCTTCGACCCATTTGGTGAAGTAGTCGATGATCACCAGAATGAACCTATGGCCGTTGGATGCTGCCGGCTCGATAGGCCCAATGACATCCATGCCCCATGCAACAAACGGCCAGGGTGCTGACATCGTATGTAACTCTGTAGGCGGAGAATGAATCAGATCTCCATGTATCTGACACTGATGGCATTTCCTCACGAAAGTGATACAGTCATGTTCCATGGTGAGCCAATAATACCCTGCTCGAAAGATCTTCTTTGCCAATACATATCCGCTCATATGTGGCCCACAAACTCCAGCATGTACCTCTGCCACAACCGTCGTGGCTTGACCGGCGTCTATACATCTTAACAATCCCAAATCCGGGGTTCTTTTGTACAACACTCCTCCGCTGAGGAAGAAACCATTTGACAAACGCCGAAGGGCTCTTTTTTGGTCTCCAGTGGCCTGTTCCGGATATATCCCCATTTTGAGGTACTCCTTGATATCATGAAACCAGGGCTCGCCATCCGCTTCCTCTTCCACCGTGTTGCAATAAGCGTGCTGATCACGAACCTGGATGTGCAGAGGGTCAACATACATTTTGTCAGGGTGGTGCAACATTGATGCTAAGGTGGCCAATGCATCCGCAACCTCGTTATGAACTCTCGGGATATGTTTGAACTTCACCAATCGAAATCGCTTGCTCAGATCGTGCAAGCATTGTCGATATGGTATGAGTTTCAAATCCCGTGTTTCCCATTCTCCCTGAATCTGATGTACCAAGAGGTCCGAGTCTCCCAAGACCAAAACGTCTTGGACATCCATGTCCGCAGCCAATCGCAGACCCAAAATGCAAGCTTCGTACTCGGCCATATTATTGGTGTAATAGAAGCGTAGTTGAGCCGTAACAGGATGATGGTGCCCTGTTTCAGAAATGAGTACCGCTCCTATTCCAACCCCTTTCGCGTTCGCAGCTCCATCGAAGAAAAGCTTCCAACCCGGTTCCTCGGGTAACTCCAGCTCGTTTGTATGCATCACCTCTTCGTCGGGAAAATACGTTCTTAAAGGCTCGTATTTTTCATCAACGGGATTTTCTGCCAAATGGTCGGCCAGCGCCTGGGCTTTCATGGCTGTCCTCATCACATAGACGATATCAAACTCTGTAAGCAGAATTTGCCATTTGGCCAACCTTCCTGTGGGCATAGGTTTCTGAAAGATATACTTCAATGGGCCCAAACGGGATATGAGATACGTAGTATACGAGGACAGGTAGTGCTTCAGCTTCTGAGCTACCCAAGTTAGGGCGCATCATGTTTTCTCGAGTTGAGTGTACTTGACCTCATATACTGTGAATTTCTTGCTAAGATAATAAATGGCCTGCTCCTTCCTTCCTGTGTCATCATGTTGCCCCAGTACACAACCAAACGAATTTTCCAGGACCGTCAGATAAAGAATTAAGGGCTTCCCTGGCTTAGGCGGGACCAACACGGGTGGATTAGACAGATACCCTTTGATTTGGTCGAAAGCCTCTTGACACTCTGCCGTCCAACTTACCGCAGCATCCTTTTTCAGCAGCCGAAATATGGGCTTACAAGTTGCTGTGAGTTGAGCGATGAACCTGCTGATGTAATTGAGTCTACCCAGCAAACTCATTACCTCTGTTTTGTTCTTTGGCGGTGGCAAATCTCGGATGGATTCGATCTTGGATGGGTCTAACTCAATCCCCCGTCGACTGACGATGAATCCTAACAACTTTCCTGAAGGAACCCCGAATGCGCATTTGGCCGGGTTGAGCTTGATATCATACCTTTGGAGTCTTTGAAAAAATCTCCTTAGGTCTGCTACATGGTCTTCTTGACGCCAAGACTTTATGATCACATCGTCTACGTACACCTCAATTTCTTTGTGCATCATGTCGTGAAACACAGTAGTCCTTGCTCGCATGTACGTTGCCCCGACGTTCTTCAATCCGAACGGCATTACCCGATAGCAGTAAGTTCCCTATGGTGTAATAAAATCTGTCTTTTCTGCATTTTCCTCGTCCATTAGGATCTGATGATAACCCGCATAGCAATCCACGAAGGATCCAATCTCGCGCCCGGCGCAATTATCGATCAAAATATGGATGTTGGGCAATGGAAAATTGTCCTTGGGACTTGCTTTGTTGAGGTTGCGGTAGTCGACGCACACCCTGATTTTCCCATCCTTCTTTGGAACCGGTACCACATTGGCCAACCACTCGGGATATCGAGTGACCCGAATGACCTTCGTCTGCAACTGTTTAATCACCTCTTCTTTGATCTTTACACTCATTTTTGTTTTAAATTTCCTTAACTTTTGCTTGACCGGAGGGTATGCCGGGTTAGTGGGCAATTTGTGAACCACTAAATTGGTGCTTAATCCCGGCATATCGTCATATGACCATGCAAAAACATCTTTGAATTCCATGAGGGTTTTGATCAATTCTTCCCTGACATTCGGCTCAATATGGATGCTGATCTTGGTTTCTCGGACATTATCAGCGTCTCCTAGATTCACATCCTCAGTGTCATTTAGGTTAGGTTTGGGTTTTTCTTCAAATTGGCACAGTTCTCGGTTTATCTCTTCGAAGGCTTCATCTTCGTCATATTCAGAGTCATCGTCACAAAAGACCTCTTGTATCATTAAGTCGGATTCAGATTGATTTATTAGACTAGGTCGAAGATCTGCTGTGCATGCCATGTCATCAGAACCAGTAAAAAGAGAACTGTTCAGAAAGAAAAAGAACAAAACAAAATTAAAATGAGACAAAAGAAGAGAACTTTATTAAACTTGCGGGATAAAAGGGTTCACACTTTTACAAAACAAAAGTAAAATTTGGATTACACCCTGGAATAATCCGAACAAAACAAAACAAACAAAAACATAAATCAAAGCCTACTACCAAGACTCCCCTCGGACAAGAAGAGGAGTAACTGTCCAATTGTTGGTTTTGGCCTCAGGCCCCACAAACTGTATCTCTGCTCTGCTGGAGCCTTCTCCAGCTTCTACCATACTGACATCAGCGAATAGCCTCTCGAAACTCTGATTCAGGTCCCCATCCATACCAATCAATGGTCCTAGAATCTTTGGGACTGGCGGCCCCTTGGCACTTGCTCTGACAAAAGACCTTGAGAGACGTGGCACCGGCTTGGGCAGAAACCAAACCCTCTTCTTCATTTTTCGCGCTTGCTTCCTATCTGCCGCGGTTGGTTTGAACCCCAAACCGAAGTTTTCCAGGTTCTTGGGCAGGGAGACGGGTTGGACAATCCCTTGAAGCTCAACCCCCAAGCCTTTTCCAGGCACAAACCCGTTGCCCAGCATCTCCGAGACCATCATGATTGTTGCGGAAGCTACCCTAGGGTACTGAAGGATCTCACCCTCAGAAATCTTATTTGCCGACATTGTATCGAAAATCTGGTAGACCCAAGGACCTTTGTCATCCTCGGTCTCTATGAAAGGCACAATGATGCCACCCATGGTGCATGTCGTGTCCTCGCCGTGCAGTACGACCTCTTGTCTATCCCACTCGAACTTGACCATCTGATGTAAGGTGGAGGGCACTGCTTTGGCTGCATGAATCCACGGTCGTCCTAACAGAAGGTTATAAGATACTGTGGCATCCAACACCTGGAATTCCATGGTGAACAGGACTGGACCGATGGTCAATTCAAGCACAACATCCCCCACAGTGGCTGTTCCGTTTCCGTCAAACCCTCGGACGCAGATGCTATTCTTGCGGATTCTTCCATGGTCGATCCTTAACTGGTTTAGGGTGGATAATGGACAAATATTGGCACTTGAACCGTTGTCCACCAACACCCGAGTGACTACCGAGTTTTCACATTTGACAGTTAGGTAGAGAGCTTTATTATGCTCCGTACCTTCTATCGGCAGATCATCATCGGAGAATGTTACCCTGTTCACCTCGAAAATCTTGTTGGCAATGGTTTCTAGGTGGTTTACAGAAATCTCGTTGGGCACATGAGCTTCGTTTAATATCTTCATCAAGGCCCGACGATGCTCCTCAGAATGGATTAGTAATGACAGCAGCGAGATCTGTGCCGGTGTTTTCCTCAGCTGTTCGACCACGGAGTAGTCCTTCACTTTCATCTTCCTCAAGAACTCCTCAGCCTCTTCTTCGGACACAGGTTTCTTGGTTGCAGCTGGGCTGGTTCTTCTCAACTCCAGCGGAGCGAAACAACGTCCTGATCGAGTCAGCCCTTGTGCTTCACAACTAACTTCCTCCACTTGTTTTCCTTTGTACATCACCACCACCTTCTCGTATTTCCAAGGCACAACCTTGCTATCAATCATCGGCAGCTGGACTACAGGCTTTATAGTGACCAGTTCCCTGTACACCCCTTTCAACACAACTGCAGGCGTGGGTGGAGTCCCTGATATTACCAACTTGTTCGGCTCGGGTTTGCTTGTTATGGCGGACGGGCTCTTTCCCAATATCACTATCGGCTTGACGCATTCTTCAAGCGACTGTACCCCCGTCCCTCCATTGGTCGATCCTTCTTTCGGAGCAGCCTGGATCATCATCACTGTCTGTGAGGGCTGTCTCAACTCTCCTCCCTCATACACCAACTCGATCATGTAAGTCTCGTGGTGCGCTGGCAGTGGGTTCTGATTGATGTTAGGTGCCTCCGACGTCTGGACCTCGATTTTGTTAGCATCAATAAGGTCTTGTATCGCCTGCTTCAGTCTCCAACATTTTTCAGTTTCATGTCCCAGCATTCCTGAGCAGTACTCACAGCTTATTGACCTGTTCACATTTTGGGATGGGGGGTTTTGCTCTCTAGGTTCAACAGGACTCACCAAACCCAACCGTCTCAATTTGTGGAATACGGCGGTATAGTACTCTCCCAGCTCAGTAAAGGCTCTATGTTTTTGTAGCCTATCATTCTTAGCAGCTTGACTCCCTCGAAAACCTATCCCTGGAGGGTTCCTGTATGCTCTGGGTGGAGGGTAGGTACTTTGTGGTGGTGGGTAGGTATTATGTGGAGCTGGGTATGTATTGTTGGGAGCTGGCGCACACCATTGTGGGCGAACCGGAGGTTGGGTGTATGTCTGGGCTTGATGGACGGTGAAATGAGGTTCTTGGGGTGGATAGTAGTGATGTGGTGGGTTGTATGGGTAGTTTGGCCTGTGAGGTCTGGGTTGGTTGTAATGTGGCTTGCCAGACCCGGACCAACTGCCTGCCTCGATCGTGGCAATTTCTTATTTCTTTCTTCTCAGCGCACCTCCCGTGCCATTCTGAATAGCCTGGGTCGTTGCTTTGAGTGCTGAGTAATTCAGGATTTTGTCAGACCTCAGACCCTCTTCTATCATGACCCCTATCTTCACCACCTCGTTGAAGGATTTTCCAACCGTCGTCACCAAGTGACCAAAGTAGGTTGGATCCAATGTTTGCAAGAAATAGTCCACCATCTCTCCCTCTCTCATGGGAGGATCGACACTGGCCGCTTGCTCTCTCCAGCGGAACCCGAACTCGCGAAAACTTTCCCCGGGTTTCTTCCCGGTCCTCAATAACGTGAGACGGTCAGGGACTATCTCGAGATTGTATTGGAAATGACCCGCGAAAGCCTGCGCCAGATCATCCCAAGTGTACCATCTGCTGGAATCCTGCCTGGTATACCATTCTAGTGCAGATCCGCTCAGACTTTGGCCGAAATAAGCTATCAGCAGCTCATCTTTGCTACAGAATCCCCGCAAATGTGCCATGGGATCACCGTGCCCTTCATATAAATCGAACTTAGGCATCTTGAACCCAGCCGGGAGTTGGACGTCCGGGAAAGGGCATAGATCTTTGTAAGCCACGCTGACTTGGTTGTCCAATCCGTGCAGGTTCCTGAAGGACTACTCCAGGCTTTTGAACTTCCTCAATACCTCATCCTGTTCAGGGGCTTTAACCGGCTTTTCAATCTCTGCCGGTACCTCCAAGTGTGGGTTGTAGGCCTGTGGTTCGGGGGCATGGAATGTGGGCTCAGGGGATAGTATTGCGTATCGTGAGCCTGAAACAATGGCTCACTGGTCGTTCTTTGCAGGGTGGCTGATGTGGGTCCCACAAAAGTGGGAATATTTGGTGTTGGGAGAGGTTGATGGGGTGGTGGAGCTTGGGAATCATGTGGGCTTCTTTCCTGATGATAACGGGGATTCGGGAGGCTTGTTGAAGGACCGGAGTGAGGGTATTCCGGCATGTGCCCCAGTGGCTCAGGGCTCTTTTGTGCTTTGGCTAGAGCTAGCTGCATTGCATTCATCTCTAGTCCCATCCTTTCAATCTTTTCCATCGCTTCTTTTAACAACAGGCTCATCGGACTTTCCTCTTCGGTACTATTCTCTGAAGTAGTCATGCTTGTTGCTAACGGTCCTTTGGATCTGGTTTGGTAAGGGTATGTTGCCAGAATTCTTTAACAACTAACTGTCTGGATCCAGACAACAAACAAACTTTGTTAGCGTTAGATATTAACAGATTTGATAACAACATACTGAGGATGCAATGCTCCTAGGCAGTTAACCGTTTCTACATGCTTTACTTCAAACAACATGCGTCATCCCGGCTTGCTCATTTGTCTTTTTAAAGCATTTTGGGAAACCCTGTATTTTATTTTTGTATTTTCTTCTTTCTTTCTTTCTTCTTTCTTTTCTTTCTGTATTTAGAGGCGGTCGAATCTTATGGGGATTGCCTACGTATCACGTCCCCGCGCGAATCAGACCAGGCGTAGTTCTGCCCTAAAGTAAAGAAACACAAAATTCTTGTGGAATCATTAAATTCATTCTCAAAATTTTGCTATTACAAATTACTTCAAACAAGGAATAGTAATAGTACAGACTCCACAGTTCTTACCCGTTTTGACTAAAAAGAAAAGAAAACAACATATGGGAAAGCAACAAAGCCAAATAAACAGGGCTCGACCAAAGATTAATTTTCCAACTTAGGGGCCCACGAGGCATCAGTCGGCCTTTTCGCGGCTCTAGGTGTAAGGTCTCTCTGCAAGCTTTTCAATTTGTTCATGATCCGGTGGACGCAGCCCATGATGGAAACAAGGAGGGTTTTCCGAGGCATTTGCTCGCATGTTAGGCATCTCATGTAGATGTAGTGCCCAATCTCGTCGATCCTTCATCGAATGTTGTCCCTTTCAACGAACAACTACCTTATTTGTTGGTTTTTTGATCCCAGTGTTTGCGCATTGCTGGCAAGTAGATCCTGGAACATCTCCATTTGCCTTTCCATTCTGGTCACTGCATCGTAACAGCGTCTTCTGTCGGTTTGGGCATCTCGGGTTTGCTTGAAGATCCGCTCTTGAAGAGTGGAGTTCGTTTCCCTTAATGTCCCAATACTCAGTTCATAATCCCTTATGACTTGTTGCAGGCGCTGCCGCCGGGCCATTGTACCTTTTGCCCATTTGGTCCGTAATCTTGCTGTGCTAGACCTGGACCTTTCCAAATCTTCCTGGTGTTCCGCAACCTGACTTCTTAACCCTGCTATCAACCTTTTATCCGCCCGGCTCCTCAGTTGGTTGTCGGCCTCTCTTTTCATCTTCCGGATCTGAGTTTTGAGGGTCTCGCCTTCTCTGATTAGTCTGTTCTTTTCTCCCTTGTGGGCAGCGAACTGTAATTGGCTTTCAAACTTCATATCCTGAACTTGTTGTTTCAGTTTGCCTGTTTCGGCAAGGTATTCCCGCTCTTTGGCCAACCAGCCCCACTGCTCTTGTGAGGACCTGGCAAATTTTTGCAAGTGAGGTCTTTTAGACGGCCGTCCAGCTGACGTTTCCCCTTTGTACCAAGCCTGATACTCGGGCGAAACTTCCCCTTTTGCCAGATTCAATACACAAGTATTTGCCTCTAAGTATTGACATTGGCTCCAAATTTGGCGAACCCTTGCTTCAGGAAACTGGCCATCGGGACTGATCTCAATCTCCTGGGTGCTTAGATCCTCATTTTTCGGCACTATTTGACACCTCCCAAGTTGCCTTAAAACTCGATGCGGCGCATATGGTTGAATGCTCTTAAGTCCCATTAAAAGAAAATAGGGCCTGGCTGCTGGCATGTATATGACTTCGTCGATCGGTAACCATCCCAGCGTCCACTGTATTTGACCGGCGGTGAGGGCACGAAAATATGAGGTCCAGGACGAGACTCCTTTAGGTAGGTAGGCCTCGTTAACTCTGGTATAGAACTCCTCTATGCAGGTCTTTTCAGCGGATCCATGGCTCAGAAACTAGGCTCGGTGACATATGTGTTCAGTCATCCACATTTGTAACAACAAGTTGCAACCTTCGAAAAAGTTTCCTCCGGCCTTGCAGGACGTGAGAGCCCGGAACATATCAGATAGAATCATGGGTGCCAGCGTGCTATCTTTCTGTATGAGCAAAGTACTGACGACTCCTGCTATCTTTATGTCGATATTCCCGTCCTTTCTTGGGAATACTAAGAGCCCTAAGAAAGTTATCATGAAAGCAACCCGTCTATGTTCATCCCACTTTCGACGGTTACTTTTGCTGCACAACTGGTTTTCTGGCTTGTCGAATCCTCCTACGTGACCATATCTTTGGTATATGAAACTCATAGTGCAAAAACCTTTTGCCAAATCAGGGTTATGAATTGTTCTGACTATCTTCAATGAGTCTAGAAACCGGTGTACCGCCACGGCTCTTGGAGCAACCAGGTATTTATGCCTCAATGGAGCCTCAGCACTGCCGATATACCCTGCTATTTCTTCTAAAGTTGGGGTAAGTTCAAAGTCCGAGAAGTGGAAGACATTGTGCGCAGGATCCCAGTGAGGGACTAGTGCCCTTATGATATCTCCCCGCGGCCTGATATCCAACAAACTCGTGAGGCCTTTCAGATGTTTCTTGATTTCGTCATGCCCTTCTTTGCCTAAATCATTCCACCATAGCCGCAATTGGAGGGGAATTTTATTCATGATTGAAAAGGGTTCATTTGGCGTCGTGCTCATTCTGCACATTTATTAATAAGATTTTAACAAACGAAACTTATTTTGATAAAACAATAAAAAAACATATGCTCACTTTCCTCAAAAGGGTTTTTGAACACGACCTCTCAGCACTTCGAAGACTTTTAAGGTTGTGTGATTAAAAAAAACAACAAAAAGGTGGACGTTTGTACAAAGGCAGCCTTCCGGAGTTCCTTTTGGGAACATTTGGCTATTTATGACAAAACAACATCACCTGACTCATTCATGACTCTTTTTATCGTTTTTCAAATTAGCAAACTCAATATTGCAAACATGGCCTTTCAACGTCTCGGGGACGAAGATTTTTAAGGCTGTGTGGGTCAACTGGACCAAATCTTAAAAAATGACCCAAAGGTGGCTGTTTATGCAAAGTCAGCCTTCCGGCGTCCCTTTCGGGAACATTTGACTACTTATGACAAAACAGCATCACCTGACTTATTTAAAATTTTGACATGTTTTTTTTTATTTTTTATTATTATTATTATTATTTTTTATTATTATTATTTATTTATTTGTTTTGGCTATTTTAGCAAAAGGTGGGGTTGGACACGATGAGGGTTGCCTACGTATCTCACATCCGGTGAGAATCAAACCCGCGTAGTTCGGGCAATCAAGAATAAGTAAATGAACTAACTTCTTCTTTTTTTGAATTTGTGAAAGGACTACTTTAAAAGGAGAAAGGAGGTATTTTATTTTTTGAATTTTTGATTGATTTTCTTTTTTTAAAAGAAAGACCTCTAAGATATATATATATTTTTTTAATTTCCATTTGTTTTTTTTCTTATTCTAAAGAAAGAAGAAAATATTTTTCGGAATTTTACATCTAATAAAAGAAATGCTTCTAGAAAATGTTTTTTTGAATTTTGAATTTTGAATTTTCTTTTCAATTTTGAAAGAAGAATCAAAATATTTTCGGATCTTATTATACATTTTTTTTAAATAATTAAAAGGCTTTCTAAAGAAGTTAATAATGGAAAATATTTTTGGATTTTTTTTTGTTTTTTTGAAAATTGGGGGTCTAAAAACTTTTCTAGAATTTTTGGCAAGACAAATATTTTTGCAATAAATAAAGACATATAACAAATAAAGACATATATATATTTTTTGGAAATAAAAAAAACTTTTGGATTTATATATATATATACATATATATATTTGTGACAAATAATGAAAGACTCTTTTTTTTATTATTATTATTATTCGAATTTTCATAAAAATAAAAATAAAACCATTTTAAAAATAAGACTCTTTTTCATTTTCATTTTTATGACAAGACAAACTATATAATTTTTTCTATTTTTTTTTTTTGAAAAACAAAACAGAACAACGACTTTTTTTTTCTATTTTCCTTTGCTTTTAATAAAACAAACTAATAAGACGTTTTTTTTTCATTTTCTCAAAATTTCGGCAGAGTTTTGACAGTATTTTTGCATTGGGTTTTTCAAAAATAAACAATTAACTCCCTAACCGCTATTTCCTTTTTTTTCAATTTCACAATATTCATAATATTCAAACACCGGTCAGCATGCGGGCGCGAGGCAAATAAATGCACGGAAAACAAATAGGATGCATTAGGATGGTCCTTTCATATCAGGTTGCTAGTCCTAGACGGACCCAAACCCTGTGTTGAGTCCCTTAAGTCAAATGCAACGTGATGCAAATAAGCGTTCCTACTAGGGATCCGGCATGAAGTCACGTTATTCTATGTTCAAAACTTGGGTCGGTGTTCTAGACAGTGTACCCGAGCGGACAACTCGAGCTGAGGAAGGAGCTCCTTTCCGGGAACCAAAAGGCCAGCCGGCTTAGAAACTTTCCGAGCCTCTTTTATTTAGGGTATGACACTAACAGAATAGGGAGTCTCAACCAGTAAGCACATCCCCGGAGGTAAGAAGAGAAAGGTTTCGGCACAATTTATATACAGTTCAGATAATATCAAAGCGGTAAAAGCAGCATTTAGCACATTAGGCTCAAAACATGTAAAAATCAGATAAAGCCAAATATAACAATTTATCTAAGCTCGAATTTCTAACCCTGAACCAGTGGTTCTGGGTTACAATGGTCCCCAGCGGAGTCGCCAGAGCTGTCACACCTCCTTTTTCCGTACCCGATAGGGTACAAGGGAGTTTTTTCCAATTAAAGGACAATCGAAACGGGATTTGTTTGTTTATTTCAGAGTCGCCACTTGGGAGATTTAGGGTGTCCCAAGTCACCAATTTTAATCCTGAATCGAGGAAAAGAATGACTCCATATTACAGTCTGCGTACCAGAAATCCGGATAACGAATTCTGTTAACCCGGGAGAAGGTGTTAGGCATTCCCGAGTTCCGTGGTTCTAGCACAGTCGCTCAACTGTTATATTCGGCTTGATTATCTGATTTTATACAAAATATGAGCTTATGTGCAAATTTTAACTTTTACCGCTTTCATAATTATTATTATTATTTTTTTTTTACAGGGAATTGCAACGTCGTGAAAACATATCTCGAACCACGTTACATCAATGCACACGTGGTTTTTGACATATCTCGACTCGGTTGAGATTTGGATTTGGGTCACATAAATGTACACCCGAGTTAAGGAAAATAAATTATTACAGGCGCGCCTAAAGCAACTAGCGTCTTGTTATTTTGGGGAAGGCCGTAAAATTCGCTAAACGGCATGTCCTCGAATTCTAAGTATTTTAATATATACATTTAGAGGGCCCCGCAGCTTGTGCACTTTTTGTTTGTCGAGGCTCGTCTCATTCATTATAAAAAAAGAATTTGCAACGTCATGGAAATGCATCTCAGACCATGCCACAATCAATGTACCCGTGATTAGAGACACATTTCGATTCCGTTGAGATTTGGATTTGGGTCACATAAATGTGCACCCGAGTTTAAGGAGATAACATTATTAAATACGCGCTTAAAGAGACTATCGCGTTATTATTCTGGGAGGGCCGTGAGATTTGCTAAAACGACCCGTCCTGGAAACTGAATGCTTCGATATATACATTTAACGAGGGCCCCGCAGCTTGTGTGTTTATATTTGTCGAGGCTCATCTCGTCTTTATTTTAAAAGGATATCCTATAGCAACTACGTTTCTTGTCGCGTTTGTCTCTACTAATTGAAAGCAGAGATAGTCCTAGTTAATTATATGCTTGCAGGTCATTTATAGAAGGATTCAGAATGCTTTTACAAAAATCAGAAACAAGGCCGCGCCCCACGGGCAAGCGATCGGATCTCATGGGCCCAAACCCAGCTTATGCGGGATTGGCCAGGCCTGGGCCACTGATTTTCCGATGAAGGCCTGCTTAGCCCGTTTCGACTTCGGCTCAACCTTCGTGAGGTTGGGGAATGCAGACTTGTTCTATTTGTTCTGAAAGCGTGGTTTGCCAATTATAGTGAGGCGGTTTATCAAAAGGGAAATGAAATTAACTAACATGGATAGCTTCCCTACTTGACGTGCATTAAATGATATGCTAAACATAATTAGACAAAGTCTAAGATACAACCTACTGCATTGGGAATACTTTTATCTACCAGCCTACATATACAAACTAACATTCAATCACCATACATTGATATCTACTAGGCGTGCAGGCTACCTTCAGTATCCAAACAAGAATGTAAACTATTATACATTACATGAGGTTCAATATAACAGTCTATGTATGAAATAAACATCTTCAGCTCTTCTCTTTTATATTCATGCTCAACTTTCAAGTTACATTGACACTATTAATCGTGTACCTGGTATAGCAAAGCAAAAGAAGAAGGAGAATGGTCAGCTGAGTAGTATGCAGCAGATACAGCAACAGCAGACAAACATCAACAACACAGCAACAACAACCAGCCACAATGATGACGCTCACAAGTGGTCGAGCAACAAACAAGCAGTCCCAGAAACAGAATGATGAACCAACAGAAAACCAGAGTATTCAATGTAACAGCACCAACAGTTCAACAATCACAAACAGCTCGGCAAATAACCAACAACAATTAGCAAAGGCAGCTTGGCCAACTTGAACTCCTAAGCAGTTTTCAGACAGTGTTTGGTTACCGTATTCTGAAAATTTCTTTATGTTTCTTTCTCTCTCTGAAGACTAAAAAAAATCCAGCCACTCTTATGTTCTGAAACAGCTTATTTATAAGCTAATCCAGGTCAGTCAAGCTGTCTGGATCCTGCCAATTGCAGTCTGCCCATACCCCTTAGCTTCCCATGCCTAAAGGCATCTTCTTGGTAAACTTAATCAGCCCCCATGCTTTGTCCTATTGCTCTAATCAAGAGTTATGAGTTTAAAGTATTTATTTAATCCCCATGCTCTTATGTTTTGTTCCCCATTGTCATCAAGTTAATAGTATTTTAATTACCACTTGACATATTCTTAAGTTAATCCTGAACACTTAATTAGTTTTTTTTGTTCAACCAAAGCTATCTCACAGACCCTTGATCATTGCTGTCTTGCCCCACACTTTCATTCTATTGTATCTGCCAGTTACTAGTTCGAATCCCCCCTCCCACAACTAACAAACAATCATTCAACAAAATCAACCAGTAAGAGTTAGGTCGTTTGTTATTTGTGGCCGTGAAACTAACGACAACATGTGTCGAGTCGACTTTGCGAGTTATAATGTATACTAACTAATCACTGATCGACTGAACTCAAAACAGAACAAATGAGTGATTTAGGCATTTTTCCGAACAACGATGGAACTTTACGACACTTAATCATTTGACGACTTTACTCAAATCGACTATACGAACTAATATACGTAACAATTAATCGACAAACAACACAGACTAAACAAGGCACCAATTCATTTCAAAACTCGGGGCATTTAACATGGAGTTTATGAAACTTAACTGGTCGACAACATCAATCGAAGCGACTAAACATCTTATAACACTCAATTAATATTTGAGAAAAGAAATCGACCGAACAAAAGGGTCTTTGAAGATGGACAGAAAATAATCAAAAACAAATCTAAAACCAATCCACAAACATATGCATAACACCTAAACAAAAGGCAAGAAAAGACGATTCCATCGGAAACTTACCTCAAACGAAAACAGGTTTGGTTTTTTAGGGTTCTTGAACTCAGATTTGGGATTCGACAAGTTCTTCTTGTATTTGACCGGAACCAAAGCTGATTAGGGCCTGAGGGACGTTAGGGGAGCGACTAGGGTGAATTTGGGGCTCATCCGTTGACTTAAGGTTTTGGCTCGAATCTTTGATCGAAGATTCGAGCACCTTGGAGGTGATTCGAAGTTAGGTGATTAGGGATTTGTGTTCAGGGGGGCTCGTAGGTCCAGTGGTGTAACTATGGTAGCCACTGGCACCCTGGCTGCCGGATTTATGCTGAAAGGGCACCAGGGCGTCTGCTAGGGTTTCGGGGGTTTGGGGTCCCGTCTGAGAGAGACGAAGGAACGGGGGTGGGTGCTTGGATAGGGGGCGGGGGTAAAAGGGTTAGGTTTATATATGCATTGAGGGTTTAGATCCTGGCCGTTTGATCAAGTGAGATCTAAGGCCAGGATCTATTCACTTGGGAAGAACGACGCCGTTTAGGTGTGTGGTGGGTGAGACCGGGTGGGGGACTAGACCGGGTCATGTTAAACGGGTATGGGGGTGTGATCCTGGCCGTTGATCCATTTGAGATCAACGGCCCAGCTTAACCGGGACAAAACGATGCCGTTTGGACACCTTTAAGGGGACGGACCATTTTGCTCATTGGGCCAGCTTGTTTTGGGCCTATTTTTGTTTAATTTTCTGGCCCAAAACCGAGTATCCTCCTTTCTTTTCCACTTTAATTTAAACAAAACTCTTAAATAAAACAAAATAAAATTATACACCCACAAATTAACATTTAATGAGAATCAACCAATGACAAAAAACACTTATGCATATATTTTTGATTTTCTTTTTTCTTTTGGAGTAATTCCCGTGAAGCAAAAATCACGTGCTTACAAGAGTTATGAATATTATACTAGAGGCTGTCTGGAAGAGTGTGAGAAGGTTGTTGGAAAAATTTGTTCTACGCGATCGTTGGGGAATGGCAGCTATCACATAGGATAAAAGAAGTGCTGGAATATTTTGAGCTTTGCTATCGCATTAGTTTGTCCGCGATAGCATAGGGTAAATGCCTGGGCAGATTATAAAGTACTCTATTTCGAGGATTTCAGTCATTTTTGCATTTTTGGAGCTATGGAGCTCGAATTGAGGCGATTTTTGAAGGGATTTTTAGAGGATTTATCGGGGTAAGTGTTTTTCACTCAAATTTGGTTAAATCTCATGATTATGTCTTGATTCCTATCATTTAATTTGGGAATTTGAGGTGAAAATTGAGAAAAATGGAAGAAGGTTTGGAGAGTTAATTTTAGGTATTTGGATGGCCATTTGATGTTAAATTTTGGTGAATTTGATATGGGTAGACTCGTGAGCGAATGAATTTTCTAGTTTGCAATTTTTATCGGATTCCGAGACGTGGGCCGGGTTTGAGCCAATTTCGGGATTTTTGAGTTAATTTGATAATTTTCGCCTAGGCTTTGTTCGTTTAGCATATATTGATAATAATATACTGATTTTGGTTAGATTTGGAGCATTTGGAGGCCGATTCGAGAGGCAAAGGCATCACAGGCTAGAGTTTGGACTGGATCGAGGTAAGTAATGATTGTAAATACTGTCCTGAGGGTTTGAAACCCCGGATTTCACATCATTGTGCTACTTTGTGGTGACGCACACGCTAGATGATGAGCGTAGAGTTGTGCACCATTGGGGATTATGACTTGGTCCGTCCCATACGACTTTTAAGTCGCGTAGTTGATTTGAAATCTTATGATATTCCATATGTTAGAGATTGATATTATATTTTGGGTTGTATGCCATGTTTGGGGCCTTGTGCCGACTTGTTGAGACCCTTAGGGGCATTAGTACTATTTTTCCTCACTTTATTTGTTTTGAAAGCATATCCTCAGTCATGTTTTACCTGTTTATTGTTTAAATCTAGTTTTATCACTTTACTTCTTAAAATGTAAAAACTGTTTGGGCTGAGTTCCCTGTTTTACTGATGGTCTGAGTGATTGTGAGGTTGATGACTGAGATAGACCGAGGGTCTGATTGTGAGGTTGATGATTGAGATAGACCGAGGGTCTGATTATGAGGTTGATAACTGAGATAGATCGAGGGTCTGATTGTGAGGTTAACGACTGAGAGAGGCCAAGGGCCTGGTTGTGAGGATTATATATTTATGGATCGGGCTGCACGTCGCAACAATATATATATATATATATATATATATATATATATATATATATATATATATATATATATATATATATATGGATCAGGTTGCATGCCGCAACGATATAGCGCTTGGGCTGTAAGAGCCCCTCCGGAGTCTGCACACCCCAGTGAGCGTAGTCGACTATATTTATGGATCGGGCTGCACGCCGCATTGATATATGGATCGGGTTGCACGCCGCAGTGGTTACTATATGGTACCTATTGAGTGTGAGTGCTGAGTGTGAGTGCTGATTGGTAAGAGTTGAGTCATGAGTGACTGAGAGGCTTGCCTGAGGGGCTATATATATACATGTGCATGAGTGAAGCTTTGCTTGAGGGGCCTGTTTATGGACTTACTGTTTTTACTCCTCCTTAAAGTGAGTTTTTATTGAATATGTGGATTTGATTACTGCTTTCACTCATCTTTAGACCGAGCCTCTATTGAAAATGTAGAACAAATGCTTTAAACAACTTTCTTTTAAACTGGAGTTTTTAAGTTATGAAATCGTACAAAATTTCTGTTATGCCTAGAGGCTGTATACGAACCATGTTTTGCCTGAGGGGGCAGATTATGATTTTTCACCACTTTCATTATAAATATGTACTTCATTAAACCTCTATTGAAAAGGTTAGAAAGATATTTTTCCAAAGGATTTTACTGAAGTTGGGAGTTTAATGAAATGATTTGAACTGTATCCTGTTGGGAACATGTTGCGATCACTGTGGTGCTATGACAGACGTAGTTTGCGTGATTTCTTACTGCTCAGTCTTTATTTACTCTTATTACTTACTGGGTTGGAGTACTCACATTACTCCCTGCACTTTGTGTGCAGATTCAGGTATTTCTGAGTTTAGTGGCAGTTTCATCGGAGTTAGCAAGGTAGTTGCCTGACGATCGCGGCTCTGTTTTCTCCCTATTTATTCTTCCTTATGTATTCTTGTGACTTTTCCCGACCATTTTGGTCTTGATGTGGTAAGACAGTTGTAGTAGATGCTCTGTACTAGTGACACCCCGATGTCGGGCTTGTATGTTATTTCCGCACTGTTCATTTAGACTTATATTATGAAACATTTGTTTAATTAAAGGCTTAAAAATAACTCTTAATGATTAAAGGGTTAATATGGGTTTTATGTTGGATGGCCTTGTCTTCACGAGAGGCACCATCATGACCAGGTTTGAGTTTAGGGTCATGACATGATTGTGGTTATTTCCATGTTTGAGTTGAAGCTTTACTGGTTACCTTGTTCTTTATTCGTTTTCAAAAAAATTATAAATACCCTACTCTTTTTCTTTAAACACACGAACACTTTGAGTTCAAAAATACATACTTACACTCAAAACTTTCTCTTTCTCTACTTCTACTGTGCTACTGCTTTGTCTAGCCAGCTGAAAGCCAAGGCTAGACTGTGGAATCTTGCTCACTTATCCTTTCTGCACTTTGCTTCTCTACTGGTATGCCCTAGTTAATTATAAAGCCTCAACATCAACATGTTCCTTTAATTGTTTTAGTTTCCCTCATTATTTTTTACTTTTGTTTGTGGTTCTGCAGTCAAATTACATTATTAGCATGTTGTAATATGTTCCCTCTCCCCTTAGATTAATGCTTCCCCCATATGTGTTTTGAAGCATACTCTATCAGTCACTTGTTGTGTTCTTGCTATCTTATGAATCCCCTTATCCCCTCCAATGTGTTTGTGTTCTTTGGATGGTTTGTGATCATGCCAGTATCAGCTATTGTTGTGCATGACCAAACCAGACCCTTGCTGGAGTCATGTGCTTACAGACAAATGTATTCCCAAAATCCCTTGACCCCCCTTTTGATGACTACTGATTCTGTGTAGCTTTGAGTGTTACTACTACATATGATATTGCTTTCAAAATGGACTATCAGTCCAGCTTTTAAAATAAAACTCTTTCAACATGTGTTCTGCACTTCCACCATATTCTTAAAATCTAGATTCTGCCCCTCTTGTCTGAGCTTTGCCTTAGGACCCTTGAGCTCCCTTTGAACTTGGACATATAAGGGTTGGCCCTTGCATACTACACTCATTCTGTTTGGTTATGAAAATATGGGTGTGAGCACTTTCCGGGATCCCTTGAGGTTCTTAGGGAACTCTGACACACCCAGATGTGGGAAAGACTTTGGAATAACATTGGCATTGAAATGGTTCATTACATAACTCAGAGAGGAAGTCAAGATCAGGCTTCCTTTGGTTGTAATTTCTTATTTTTGCATTTCCTTTTGTAATTAAATCATTTGGTTTGTCATATTTTGTAAACAATATCGAGGTAATTAGTGAAAAGGGTGGGTAGTTGTGTATTGTGGATAAACTGGGTAGATAACATGCCTATAGGGTCTATTTTGATTCCAACATGGCCTGTTAGATATCATGCCTATAGGATCTTCTCTGGTTTAAAATAAATTTTGCATGCTTTACTTTCACACGATTAGAAATCATGTCTATAGGATCTAAATAACTTGAATAATAGAGATCACGCCTATAGGGTTAAAACCAGCTTCATAATTAGATAGCATGCTTATAGGATATAAAGTAATTGAAGTTCATTTTTCATTATAGCATGTATTCAGATTCATCTCTCTAGAAATCATGCATATAAGTCCAAAGTCAGCTTTTAACACTTAGATACCATGCCTATATGATCTAAATAGCTATAATATAAATCATGCCTATAGAACTTAAAACCAGTTTAGTTGGAGAAGCTGTTTAGTCCACGTTATCATTCTGAATTGGATTAGTTAATTAATCTGTCGCTTCTTTAATAAGTTTTCAAAAACTGCCATAAATTAATACCGTTAGAAAGCATGCCTATAGGATCTCAAGTCGTCCGTTTAAAATTAATCACTACTCTACTGCATTCCTAATCAATATAGATATTATGCGCATTGGACATCACTATTACGCCTAGGCAAGCCTTAGGTGACTACTTAAATAAAAACTGGAATTGCCTTTGTTAATTATCAACTTCTACAACCAGCAGGCAGGCCTGATTCGGACCTCTTATCTGAGTTATATAATGAATTTGGTTCTGACTCAAACTCAGCTTTAGGATTTTAAAATTCAAACCTTAACTGTATTTAAGTCGTGCTATTTATATACATTATTTGCAGAGGTATACATGAGCCTTCTAATTGTTTATGTGTTCCCCTCTAAATGCAGTCCTACGTGTTTTGTATGTCGCTTTAGCCTTTTTACCTTTAAACCTAAGTGTCAGCCTAAACCTCCCTCTTATAGGAATAACAGTCCTAAATTCCTCGAGGACTGATAGGAATGGGACGGGTAATAGCATGCAATAGAGGTCGAGACCAATCTGCGTTTTAATACCTTCACTGGGTGGGAAGGGTAGATATGGATATGATGACCAGTGCACTAATACCACGTGTATCCCCTCTTCTGAGGAGTGTGATACCGGGTATTGCATTGAGGTGATCCATATTACAAACAAACCTAGTACCCCTTTTACATTTGCAAGCATGTTTAGATTATAACTCTTTTCAAAACCCCGCCTTTCAATAGTTGTTTGCACTCGTGTGTTTAACTTAAAACCCTTCTTACTTGAGCCTTATTTGATTACTTGCTGATTGCACAAATTCACAAAAATCTATCTGGCCATGAACCACACTAGTGGATCCTGAGGGGTGCCTAACACCTTCCCCTTGGGATAATTTCAAGCCCTTACCCTATCTCTGGTTATCAAACATAGTTGTAAATGAACTCTATAGGTGTCCTAATGCGCCTTAAATCATTAGGTGGCGACTCTCCAAATACCCAATTTCCAAAAAGAAATGAGTCATTATACCCCATGAATGTCGAAACCCAAAAACTTCTCTCCGAAGGGAGGGAGAAAAAAGGGGGCGCGACAATATGGATGCCAAATATGAATATCCCGATTTTTAATTCCATCAAGACTTTATACATTTTCATACCTTTTTCCTTGGAGAATGATTTTACCTGACTCATCGTCATTGGCACATCCTGTTTTCTTGAATTTAACTTCATATCCCAAATCACATAGTTGACTTATGCTCAAGAGATTGTATTTGAGTCCATCCACAAGGTATACTTCTATAATATCATTGTAATTGTTGAATTGAACTGTGCTGGTATCAACGATCTTTCCTTTTGAATCATCACCAAATTTGACATTTCCTCCATTTATTTTTATGATTTCTTTGAACAGATTTTTGTCACTCGTCATGTGTCTGGAACACGCACTGTCTAAGTACCATTTCCTTTTGCGATTCTTCTTTGGTATTATTGCAAAATATAATTATCACATTCTTTTAGGTACCCAAGCTTTTTTGAGTCCTTGTTGGTTAGTTCTACTAGAATTAGAATTGTTTTTGGGTTTTTAAATCCATCCTGAATCTTTTTATTTATGAAATCTACGGAAGGAACATTTATGTCCAACATTGTTACAACAATGACACACAGGGGTTGATCCAGTTTTTGATCTACCACTTGTATTAGTACTTGTGGACTCAGTTCTAACAAGTCTTTTTCTAGTTGACTTGTAAGTCGCGTGGTTAGACTTGATAGAACTGTGACTGATGGATTTGCGCATGCCATTAAATTGCATTTGCAACACGTGAGCCTCATCTTGAAGCACATCTTTTTTGATTTCACAGACTTCAAGTTTAAGTTCCTAGTCCTTCTTCTCCCTATTGAGTCTCTTTAATTCATTTAATATTTTTTGAGACTCCGTTTAGGTAAGGTTAAGAATATTTTGTAATTCATTACATCTATCACAGTTATATGGTCTTACTTTATTTCACCACGTGTAATGTAGCAATTTTCAGTGTCTTCTTTGTGTCCAAACCTGCTACCGTGAGTAAAGACATCGAGCAAGCTAGAATGCAAGAGAAAGCTATTGCGGTTGTGCATAAGAAGGACAGATCAATGGGAAGAGGTGCTTCGCAAACTGGGTTTATGACTATAAATAGAACCTCAAATCAAGCATCCAACAGGGCTAGAGCTTACAGATTGAGTCCTGAGGTATATGAATATAGAAAATCCAATCACTTGTGTTTTAGATGTGGTGAAAAATATGTACCCGGGACTAATGCAAAATTAGACAGGTAAATTATTTAGTGGGTGAAGATGAAGATAGCTCTGCATCTGTGATAACAAGCCCACAAACTCAAGAAGATGATTCTGCAATGGCCAATATATTTACTGACGGTGAGATCCAACAGGAGGTTTTAGAGGCTATTTGTCTTAGTGCATTAGAGTAACAACTCAGGGGTGAACTCAATACTAGTCAATGGGATTATTAAAAATAAAACTCTGGCAATTCTAGTAGATTCTGAGAGTACTCACAGCCTTATTGATGAACAAGCTGTGAATGAAACTGGATATGCACCAATTTATAGTCCCTCAATGAGGGTGACTGTTGCAGATGGAAATTATGTGATGTGCAATGCTTGTTGCATGGGGTTCAGCTGGAATATGGGAGGAAAATCATTTCAAGAGGACTTGATGATCATCAATTTAGGTGGTTGCGACATGGTATTGGGCAATGATTGGATGAAAAAGTACAACCCCACCAAGTTTGATCATGAAAAGAATACTGTGATAATTGGAAGAAAGGGAAACAAGACTGTCTTATATTCCATTATTGAAGAAGGAAGACTAAATATGATAGCAGACCATCTATTTATGGTCACTTTGAGCCCATCATAGGTGGATGAAATAGCTGCCGCTATACAGAAGGCACTAAGTGACTATGAAGAAATTTTTGCAAAGCACAAAACCTTGCCCCCTGCCAGGTTATTGGACCATCAATTCCAATAAAACCTGGGCAACTCTTGTAAGTTTGAGGCCTTACAGATACAACTATAATAAGAAGGAAGAGCTAAAGAGGCAAGTAACAGAGATGTTGTTGAGCGGGATCATTCAGCCCAGCCAATCACCATTCTCATATCAAGTCCTACTAGTGAAGAAAAATGATAGAAAATGGAGATTTTGCGTGGATTATAGAGGGTTGAATGACATTACAGTCAAAGAAAAATACCATATACCCATTGTGGATGACTTGTTGGATGAATTACATGGGTTTGTGATTTTCTCTAAGATGATCTGAGGGTTGAGTACCACCAAATCAGAATGAGGGCAAAAGATGTTTTTAAGACTGCATTCATGACTCACATAGGTCACTATGAGTTTAGAATAATGCCCTTTGGGCTTACCAATGCTTCTACAAATTTTCAAGCCTTACTGAACCAGGTTTTTCAGCCTTTTCTTAGAAAATTATGTTAGTGATCTTTGATGACATATTAATCTATAGCAAATCCTTGTCTGATCATGTGAGTCATTTATCCTTGGTTTTTGATATTCTGAAAAAGAACACTCTCTATGCTAAGAGGTCTAAGTGTTCATTTGTCCAACCTCAATTTGAATACCTTGGTCATATCATCAATGCTCAAAGAGTAGCAACTGACCTTATCAAGGTGGAAGCCATGGTTAATTGGAATAGACCTGCCACCCTTAAAGCTCTTAAGAGATTCCTATGCCTAACGGGTTATTACAGATAATATGTAGCTCACTATGGTACAATTTATAGACCAATAACAGATCTCTTAAAAAAAGATGTATTCAAGTGGAATGAAGAGACAAAACAAGCTTTCATAACACTTAAGAAGTCAATAACAACTACCCAGTACTTGCCTTTCAATATTACACTCAGGAGTTTATAATGGAGACATATGCTAGCCACTCAGGAATTGGTGATGTCCTAATACAAAAGGGAAGGCCAATATCTTTTTGCAACAAGGTGTTGGAACCTAGGCACAGGGACAAATCCATTTATGAAAAGGAGTATATGGTATTTCTCAATGCCATAGAAAAATGAAGACACTATCTCCAATATAGGCCTTTTGTTATGAGGATTGATCACCATAGTCTGAAGTACCTACTTGAACAGAAAGTCACTTCAGCTATCCAATAAAAAGGATTGACCAAGTTATCGGGACTGTACTATGAGGTCCAGTACAAGAGAGTGGCTGAGAATAGAGTGGTTGATGCCCTTTCAAGACGATATGAAGGCTTGCAGGTTCCAGATGACAACTATCATCAAGCTTCACTTCATGCTATAAGCGTGACAGCCCCTAGTTGGATGCAGAAAATCGGTGATAGCTACATTGGTAATACTTTGGCTTCTGACTTGACGGCACAACTATCAGTAAATGTACAAGGACCACAAATCTAGAAATTCACTTCTTGAGTGCTGAGAAAAAAGGGAAGATATACATTGGGACAACTAGTAACTTGAGGCACCAGTTGGTCCAAGTTTTTCATGATTCTTCAATAGGTGGGTGCTCAAGGCAGTTAGGTACACTTAAAAGATTAGCTCACCTATTCTATTGGCCCTTAATGAAACAAATGGTTATAAGTTATGTGTGTGAGTGTGATGTTTGCTAGAGAAGTAAGCATGAATCTGTAGCTTACCCTGGGTTATTACAACCCCTCCCTATACCTGATCAAGATTGCAGACACATCTCGATGGATTTTGTTGAAGGATTGCCTAAATCCAAAGGTAAAGATGTCAATTTTGTGGTGGTATATAGAATGTCTAAATCAACTCATTTCATGTCACTATCTCACCCTTTCATACATTGCATGGCACTCTTGAGTCGATAGCCTCTGATAGAGATATATTCTTTCTTAGTAACTTTTGACAGGCTCTTTTCAAGTTAAAAGGTACTCAATTGATGTATAGTTCATCCTATCACCCTCAAACTGACGGTCAAACAGAGAGGGTGAATAGATGCATTGAAAACTATCTGAGATACATGACTAGCCACAGACCGACACAATGGAAGAACTGGTTATACGTTACAGAATGGTGGTATAATACAAACTTCCATACCAGTGTAGCCCATTTGAAGCATTATATGGTTATTCTCCTCCTTAAATCTCAATGGGGCCACTCTTAGACACTACTGTGCCAGCAACTGAAGATGTGGTTATGTAGAGGCAACAAATGCAGCAACTACTGAATGACAATCTCCTCAAGAAAGGATAAAATTGTTTGTTGATCAGAAAAGGACAGAAAGAGTAACCTAGTGATATGGTGTACTTAAAGCTTAACCTTATAGATAAACCTCATTGGCTATCAAGAAGAAGCTGAAGCTCAAATCCAATTACTATGGGCCATATCAGGTGCTTGACAAGATTGGCCAAGTTGCTTATAAGTTGATACTCCCTCCTAGCTCCAAGTTTCATCCGATGTTCCAAGGTTCATTGTTGAAGAAAAATATAGGCACCAAGCATGTGGTGTAAACTACCTTACCTAAAACTAGTGATGAAGGTCAATTCTTAGTCAAACCAGTCGCAATTTTACAGAGACAACTCACCAAAAAGGGCAATGTGGCTGTTGTGAAGGTGCTTATTCAGTGGTCTAATCTTCCACCTGAGGATGCAACTTGGGAGGATTATGATTTCATTAAGGCTAAGCTTCCTGATTTTGTTTCTAACCCTTGAGGACAAGGATTATTTTAAGGGGAAGGCTATGTTCTGACCCAGAAGTTATTAACTAAATAAATTTAGCTAACGGAGTTCGATCTTGAATCAGCAGGCGAGGTTTAACTAAATACATAATCGAGGGCACAGAACATTAGATACTTATTGAAGCTCAAGGGACTAGATTCTGCCAGGTGGCGAGGATATTAATCTAAATGTAATAGAATAATAGGATATCAGATCATATGTAATTAGTTAGTCTAAAGAATTAATCTAAATAGTTGTCCACTTAATTGTTTAAATTAAATATAATCGTTCATATATTATATTTATATAATCTTGTATAATCACTGTATAATTAATTTAAGCGACTATAAAAAGTAAAAGTGAACCAGTGAACCGTCCGGCTGTTTGTGTAAAAATTCAAATAAGTTTTTTGGTAGTTTTTGATAAGTTGAACTCCTTGTTAGATGAAAAAGTACATGTGGTTTATTCGTCTTATTCTTTTATGTTTCAGATGAAAAAAAAAACTGTAATACTCGAAGATTGACTCCTCAATTAGTAGAAAGTTCTATTTTCTAAAGGCAGTGATCTCAAAAAATGCCTAATTATTTCGTAGCTATTGTGTCAATTGTTCTGATGCATGGTTTATTATGACGTAATTATAAAAACTATGCGTTAGGGTTATTATCAACTTCCGGTAGAATAGTTAGGATTCCTCCATACTGTATTTAAAGTCTCGAGTTTGAATTTAGGTGACGAAAAAATTCTTAGTAGAGAGTGTCTCATCTCCTAAACTGGCTTAAGCTTCCGGATTTGTCGGGCTAGTGAGCTTCGGATTAAATATTTCTACATTAACTACGATTGCATATCTTTCCTCCCTAGGATAAGATTAGGAATGAAGATATTCAAGAGAAGGTGGGTGTGGCCCCCATGGAGGACAAAATGCGGGAAGCAAGACTTAGATGGTTCAGGCACATTCAGAGGAGAAGCACTAATGCACCGGTGAGGAGGTGTGAACGACTGACTGTGGTGGGCACAAGGAGAGGTAGAGGGAGACGTAAGAAGTATTGGGGAGAGGTGATTAGGCAGGACATGGCGCGACTTAGGATTACTGAGGACATGTCCCTTGACAGGGAATTGTGGAGGTCGAGCATTAAGGTTGTAGGTTAGGGGAAGTTGTGAATATTTCTGCAGCGCACTAGAGTGAGACTAGCCAGTTAGGAGTTAGTCTTAGGATGTTACTGGTCAGCTACTGATGCAGGGCTTTATCGGCCGGATGTTATTATACCTTCCACCTTCCATCTTTTTCGTATTTCTATATTTCCTACATTTCTTATATTAATGTTATTTTGTAGTTTATGTTATTTTATTATGAGTCAATTGATCGTACTAATATATCGTCTCTTGTCTCTTGTTGCTTTCTTGAGCCGAGGGTCTCCTGGAAACAGCTTCTCTGGCCCTCGGGGTAGGGGTAAGATCTGCATACATATTACACTCCTCGGACCCCACTTGTAGAATTATACTGGGCCGCTGTTGTTGTTGTTGCATCTCTTTCCTTCCCTAAAGTTTATTAATCGTGCGCAAGAATTGCATGGTCTACAAACTTACAAAATTAGGAACTTCCATCTTACTAAATGCGACAGGTGGTTGATCTTTATGTGTAAGTTGTACTCCTTCCGTTTACTTTTACTTGACATGTATACTAAAAATAAATCTTCATTTTTACTTGTTCCTCTACACATACTAAGAGAAGACAATTTTTTTTCCCGTTATACCCACAGTATTTATTACTCATTTCAAATTATTTCTCAAATCCAATAAATATGCATCAATTAATATGTATATCATGATAAATTATGCACTTCATTTATTACTTCTTAAGGGAAGTGAAAAAGTTAAAATATGTCAAGTAAAAGTGAACGGAAGGAATAATACCCAAATTTGCCTCGTTCCCTCTAGATGTAGCGACTATTGGTTGCACTTGCGTTATCAAGATTAGGCTCGTCTGATCTTCGTTAGGGGCATTCGAGAAGGGTAAAATAAAGGTCAAACATATTTGATAGTGAACCATACATGATGAGTGGGAGCAATAGAAAGCTTCTCTTTATAGACTTTTTGAATAAAATAATAAAATGCTTCTCTTTTTATACTTTTAATTAATGAAACATTACAATTTAAGAAAACAAATAAGGGTATTTTAATCCATCTATATCTATACTATATTAAAAACACGAAGGCCTTTAGCAAAATATCGTTTATCTTTTTTACCCTTTAAAAATAAAGTTCGCTTTAGACAAAATAATTATTTAATTATTATCTCATATTTAGTACTTTAAAATCGTCTAAAATTTCGGTTATCAATTTTTTTCCTATTTGAATTAGTAGGAGTTCCTAAATTTAGGAATTTAAAGTCAATTAAATTCTACTTTACAAAATATTTTCCTTATTTGAACTATATATATAACTTAATTATAATTCTTACATGTTACTTTTCCTGGATGTATATACTATGGAATGAATGAATAAATGAAATTAAAGTAACTAACTGATTTTATAATTTTTGTGCTAATATTTAAAGGGGGCGTAAAAAAAGTGCATGAAAAATATAATTTTGACAAAAAAAGTGGTGGAAGAATTAACAATAATTCATATTTAAGGTAAGAGGTAGGCATGAGTTTAGACTTTAAAGAGTAATTAGGACGTTCTTTTTCCTTTGAACATACTCAATTTTTTTGTCCACTTCTATTGTCTAAATATTACAAAATAATCAAACAAAAATCTTTTTTAAATGTGAAATCTATTTTAAACGGTAAAAAGATTGGTTAACATGTTGTACAAAGGAAAATGAATAGGAAAATGATGTATATATCTAATTGGTAATATAAGATAATGATCGAGCTAAAACTTTATAAGAACTGTTAATATTGATTGAGTTTGGATGTTTGTGTGATTAAAAAGGTATCAATAGAATAGCCTAGATCAAACTCTTAAATATGATAATATCTATCATTTTGAAACTTGCAATTTTTTTAAAAAAAATTTATATTAGAAGGAAAATATGTTGAATATTTTTATATTATTTTTCAAAATTTATTTTCGTTAACACGAAGGACACACGCAACGTGCGTATGCTAAGACTAGTATATAGAATAGAAGAAGAAAATGTGATGTTGAAAGTGTCACATCAAAAATTCAACAAATGTAAAATTTTAGAACAAAGTTCCAACAGATCTGATCTGGAGATTTAAAATTATTTAAAGTAGAAATAATTTTAAAAATGAAATATTATTAAAGTGGAGATTTAAAATTATTCTTACATTACCATTTAATAAAAAAAATTTAGGGTATTTTAATTATAAGTAAAATATTAAGTGGAAAAACTAATCAAATATAGCAGTAGGAAAAAAGTACGAAAAGAGGAAATAAGTATAATGCTAGGATATTTATAATTTGAATTGATTAAAAAATAATTTAAATAAATATCACTCAAAAATATTATCAATAAATTTAGAGAATTAAAAATTTGAATTGTAGACAACTATTTGATACTATTTTGATGAATTCAGTACCAAATGCCATCACTATAACATGTCCAATTTGAGTTTTTAAGACAAAACTCCAATAAAAAATTTAAAATTATTTCATAGATACACACAATGCTAGTAGGATATAAAATAAATGGTGACAATATTGGAGCAAACCATTAATATCAACTAAAATATCTCAAAATCCTGTATCACAAATGCATGAGCGTCTACTAAAGAGAGCCATAATAGTAACACAACAACTTTCTGGAATACAAGTAGTAAGATGGAGACTCTGTGGACTGCGATACATAGCATGAAATGCAGCTCACCACCAAGAAGTCCCCTCAGTAGATGCGCCTACACGCCAGGATGACTATCAAATGAACCTGTCAAATCTTGCATATATATTGCAGAAGAGTAGCATGAGTACGTAAATCAACGCGTACCCAATAAGTATCTAGCTATCACTCCCCAAACCTGGGGAGGCGTGGTTGGCACTCGGTGCAGTACTAGCCCGAGCGAACCACTCTGCAACTCATTTATTTTTCTTCTATAACTATCATGTGCCAACATAGCCACAACTCATAATGTATAACTATAAGTAGGAAAATATTGTATCAGTGAACCATCGTTCTTGAAACATGAGTACATACGGGCCATCAAGGCCTCTAACATACTTTAGAAACTGAATATTTGAAGAACCACTGTATATGCATACTTATATACTTACATATATAATGCTTCTCTTTGAGACCATTTTCCATATGTATGATGCGTGACTGCCTAACTGATCAGCGGTAACTGCCCGACCGGCCGTCGCACAGAGGTAAATGTATGACTGCCCGACCGGTGGTAAATAATGATACATAACTACACAATCAGTGGTAACTGCGCCCGACCTGCCATAGCCCGATGGTAAATGCATGTCTGCCCAACCGGCCATAGTACGGTGGTAAATGAATATGCATGACTGTTCAGCCGACTGTAGCACGGTGGTAAATGCATATGCATGAAGATGCATGTATTACTATATTATGAACATTAACATCTTTATCAAATACCTCAATAGATACTTAGGAACATACTTAGACATGCTTGAATATCACTTTACGGGAATGAATAACATAGACATCCTTAATTACTAAGAGTAGAACCACTTATGGAATAGCATACGTTTACGTATCATCACTTGGATCATGCCAAAAGAAGAAAGGGATAACATTAACATACTTGAGTCGATTCTCTTGACAATTCTGTAACACACGTTAATTGTGACAAATCACGAAACAAGTTGTATAAAAAGCTCGTTGCTTGTACAAAGACTATCTTGGTCGAAACCTCTCCTTAATTAACTATGAAATGAGAGGCTTGAACGCTTTAGAAAATGACGTTAAAAAGGTATGGAAAGTTTTGTTGAATTGTTTGAAAATTATGATTGTCATAGGAAACTCTAAGAAAAAATAATGTCAAAAAGGCAGGGATTGTTATTCTTAAGTGGCCTCACCTAATTAAGATTGGTGTCACACTTCTTTCCACATCTTTCAATCTTTAATGACTAGTCAATTAGATGGAAGGGATGATTGCCACGTTGGGGGTAGGAGTTAAATCTTATCTCACTCTTTAATTAATTATTTAATAATTAATCAATTACCCATATAATTAAGAATTATCTCAAATTATTTAATATACTATTCATTTTTAATACACTTTATATACCTTACTATCATGGTCATGTTACTATCATGGTCATGTGGTACCATATAAAATAAATACCTACACTATTATTTTTATCAAAACATCCATGTAAAATACATATATTTTCTCAACTTATAATTTTTCTAATCTCATATAAAGAGTAAAAATTCTCGTACGCTTAATTCTTAAAATGGTAAAAAGATAACCTTCTTTTCTTGTGAGAAAATAACTTCTATTTTTACAATAAAGAAAATTTCGTAAACTTACTCATATTATGTGTATAATTTAAAGCATATTCAAAAGTAGTAATATTAATAAAAATATAAAATCATATTTTTCAAACCTTTTTTTTTTTGCTCTACTCAAAATACCATATCAAATATATATATAACGGTATCAAAGTTGTTAAACTTATGTGGTCTTAATCCCTTCAAGATCATATGGATTACTACGACTTATACCAATATTAAGGTACGGGATGTAACACTAGCCTAATCTCGAAAAAGTAGTGATGAGTGGTCGACAACGACACTTGCTAATGGTCCAATAAATAAAATGCACATGAATATTAAAGTTTGGATTTTGTGATTTAAACTTTAGAATGTCGTGCCCTGAAATTTGAGCAAAATTGGCTAATCTTTAAATACATTATAAACTATGGATATATTTTAAACAACATGCTTAAAAGTAACCACCTTACGTCATTTCCACATAATAAGTAACCAAATACAATTAAAATCAATAAATAGATATTTTACTACTGCTACTACTATGAAAGCATTGCTACTAAATAAATATTTTACCACTGCTACTACTATGAAATCACTGCTGCTATTTAAAAAGTTTTTACCGCTTCTTCTAGAAGTGTTACTCTTCAATCAAACACCAAAAAACGTATTCTCTTTTAGAAGATTGTCCAAATTTTTGTTTTTAACTTTTTTACAATAGATAACTAGGGTGAGCTACCATGAATAGTGTGAAATTAGTTCATATTCCGCACTTCCTCATATTATATTTTTTGAAATGTCATAGTAGTTGTTATTGATGTCAATGTATTAATGAATTAGAATAGTGTTAGGATGTTTTTCAGATGTCATGCGGAAGCTAGCAAAGTAAACTTTGAACGGCGATAAATCATTCAACAAAGAGAAATCTACCAAAAGAGACACAAACATATAACGTGATTCGGTCAACTGACCTATATCCACGACGGAAATGAGCAATTCACTATATAAAAGAAAGTACAAAATATCGAGAAAATAATCCCACGAAGAGGCAAACACAAGTGACACACTAACACTTGTCCCGTAAAATCCCCCCCCCCCCCCCCCAAACACTACTCTCAAACCTCATATGGCTACATTGTGGATGCTACTGAATGAGAATGACGGATTTCCAATTTATTGAACTCCAAACCTTTTCCTATAAAGAAAAGGGACTAGCCAAATATGAAAGAATTATATATTCCTTCTAGGAAAAGAAAAATTTAATTATGGTAAATATATTATCATTTCTTTCATAAGATATGAAAACCTATTGTGATTAAAAAATATGGACAAACATCTAATAAATAGCACTATAACTGGGTCAAATTTTGTTGATGTTACAAGATGTAGAATCAGGTACATGAACAAAGAGGATAGACACGCTAATGTGGAATGCCGGGCCAATATCACACATGATCATTAAACTTTACCTTGGCATTGTAAAATTACAAAATTATTTTCTGTTTCGCTAATGTCATTGTAGCGACCAAAAATACTCACGCAAGTGCACTTGATCGTCAAGTAATAGAGTAGTGAGTAGAGTATCGTTCCCACGAATACATATGATTAACTGTTGACTAATTCAAACTCAATTAATTTGTCTATCCAAGAGGTCTTTTACAAAATAGAGATGTAATTGTTTTACTACCTAAACTACCAAGCAATAATCTAACTAGAGAAATTAACCAAACAAATAACAATTTCGCGTAACAAACAGTAGGAGGATATTCCAGGGTCACGGGCTATTTAACAATCGTGTTATGTTCTTGGCTTAAAATGACTAATCGATTTATCTAGATTGTTGATTGACATGTTAATGTTACTCATAAGAATCTGTCGAGTTCTTACTTGCCTATTCAAGTTAACTCAATGCCTATATGTCTATGGAATTAAGATTAACAAGAATGCATTTACAATTCATGTATTTCAACCAAGCAAGGCAATTGGGTATATGTCTATCCCAATTGCTAATCCGTTCCTCGAGGCTCGGGTTCAAGAACTTGCCTTATTTAATTCTATATGCAATCTAAGGTACCCACTTTCGAGTTCAACTAAAGATTCGTAGATAGTATTTCACTGTTAGCTACTCAGCAAAATAATTAAAAGCAGAATTAAATAAACAACCAAATATGATAAACCAACTTTGTCAAATTAAACTTCAAACAACAACATTCATGTTTCACCCATGACCCTAGAACAATGGGTAGTAGCAACTCATACTAGTGTTCATCACAAATAGGTTCAATTTCATCACAATTAGCAAAAACCAAGAGAAGAAAAGAAGAACTTGATGGTCAAATCTCCTCCTTGCCTCTCTATTTCTCTATTTCTTGCACTAGACTCTGAAAACCTCCCCTTTTCTTCCTTGGGCGAGCTTGACTTTATATAGGTTAAGTGAGTTTTCCTCCAGATTTCCAATTCTGCCCCTAAATAACTCTTCCCGGATTTTGGACTAGCGCGACCGCGCATCTGGCCGCGCTAGTTGGATGAGATTCTGTCATGGACGCGCTAAAAGGAGCGTGGTCGCGCACCTGGGCGCGCATGTCCAGTTCTGTGTTTCATCACTTCTTTTCCTCGTCTTCAAACGTACTCAGCTCTGAGGGGTCTTTCTTGCTCCAAAATGGTTCCAATCACAACTTTTTAAGGCATCACATAGGCTCCTCATCCTGCAATGTATACAATTCACAATTAGAGCCTATTTTTCATCAATTAACTATATTATGATATTGGAATATAATCAAGTGGGAGCATAAACAATCGCCAAATTACCTAGATTAACCTATTATCAACACCCCACACTTACTTCATTGCTAGTCCCCGAGCAATCAAACTATACACTCTAAAGGTTCCTTCACTCAACCATTTCCCTTAACGCCCTACACCAGAATAATTTACATGCATTACGCCTAGCAGTGAACAATCCTAGCCTCAAAAGTTGACTCTTCAAGTGCCATGCAATATTCATACTTCCTCAACGTACTCTACACAAAAGTCAAGACTTGCTTTTCCGTCACGAATCATATGCCCTCACAATCACATCAACGAAAATTGAATTCAATCCACACATTCGCATCATATGCTCACATATATAAAAGAAATCACTTACCCTCACAAAAGAAGTCACATGCATGCAATTGGTACCATAAGCTTGCCCTTAATGTAAATCTCTACTAATGTAGGCTTGCTCGACCCAAAATCAATTAGGACTTTTTCATGGTTGCAATGTGGGCTAAGGGACGGGTAGGATATACTTAGAAATATTGACTAACTCTCCTAAGCACTTTAACACATCACATGAGCAACTTTAGCGCAAATTCTTCAACCCGATTCACTTCCACTAACAATATCACCCTACAAATACTTCCTTCTTCTTTAAGCACTATATTAATTCATACTCACTAGCTGCAACAAGACACAATGTATTCCTCTCTTTTTTTCATTTTATTCTTCTTTTCACTCAATTTCCGCTAGTGGTGTATTAGTTTACAAAACAAGTGCACCTTTCTTTCTTTTATTGGTTCCACTCAAAAGTCACCCCACACTTAGTTCCTTCTTACTCCTTTTAGCGCTCATCTCACAGTTAAAGTGCTTTAAGAGGTAAAAGGATCAAAACAATGTCAATTAAGAATAAAAAGGGTATAAGCTCGTAATGCGGGTGCCAAACAAAAGTCCATAGGCTCAAAAGGGTTAACTAGGGACAAATTTTATTTGTGACAAGCAATTAAGCTCAAAAAGATCAAAGAAATCCTAAAATCATTTTTCAAACCGAGCATCACCTAAAATTTCGCTTCAACTTACCTACCGGGCAAGTTCTAGACACAAGTACAATACATGGACTACACAAAAACCTTACCACACATGGCCTAAGACTCATTCCAGATCAGCTCATCAAGACGCTCAGTTACGAGCATTCAATTCAGCAAGAAACATACAGATTAAGGCACTTTAGTGAGATTCAACAAATAAGACTAAGCGTTAGACTCTAGGGTCTATTGTGTTCAGGTGTGTCAACGCTATGGGTTCTCTTTTGATTCTCTAGCTCGTAGCACATTAACCTGATCTACAAATCGAAAAGAAAACAAAATAAAAAGAAAACTACCTATACCCGATTCAAGTTTAACCCTTGGAAAAGAACCGTGGCCTAAAAAAACCAAGGGGGAGTTGCTACACTATCTAAGAAAAGAAAAAAAATCTTTTTGGTGTTTTCTCTAGACTAACTTCCCTCAAGAAAATTGTCTACAGGATCCGTCATCAGGAAGAGTCTACGTATTTGCCTCTTTTGGTTTTCTCGACTCAGTCCCTCAAGAACCCCGTCGACAGGGATCCATCATCGGGACGAGCCATATATCTATTTTAAACTAACAATTCCTACTTAACAGCATCAAAATTATCAAAGCAAAATGAAACAAAACAAAACCAACAGTCAATTGATACAATCACATACATACAATGAAGGAATCCCCACCCCACACTTAAAAATGAAGACATGTGCCCATGGCTTAAAAATTGAAAGAGCAGTGAGGTAAAGGAACTTCCCCGAAGGCTCACTCCTGGTCGGAGACGGTGTCTAGGTTGACGTGGCACGCATGACCTAGAGCTCGCAGCCAGCCCGTGAATTTCTTTTCCGACTTCACTTGTCGGTCAGCTATCGCATCTACTCGAGTGCTCAAATCAGTTATGGAGGTTCGCAAACCATCCATCTGCGCCTCCATCGCAGTAAAACGGGACACCCAGGCAGCTCTTGAAGATGTTGTCGTACCAGATGGTCCTGCTGCTGCCACATTTTGCTCCTGAGCCTGCGGTGTTGTCCCCATGTTCTCCTCAGCATCCTCTCCGTCATGATAATCATCAGATCTACTACTCGCAAACTGTCCACCTCTCGCCTCCTCCTCTACTACTTCCGGCTCCTTGCCCGTGGTCACCTTATCATAACGGAATTGGCCTTCCTTTTTCACCAACCCATCCACAGCTAGATTTTCGGGCACCTGAGCATCCCTGCATAGTTGAGTAACTAAATAAGGGAAAAAGAACTCATACCTTTTGACTTGGTTGCGGACGAATATCTCTTCATGCATCACTTTGGGCACGTCGAAGTCGTGACTATTTACAAAGCACCAAATCAACGCAGCGCGGGGCCCATTGACCTCTGTAGTATTGTGAGACGGAATCAAAGCGGGCTTGAGCATTGGCCGAAACGAATTTGGATCTATCAAAGAAGCGTGCAGGTACAGCCCCTCGTGACCTAGATGAACCAGCCTGGCTGCTCGATGAGGCCCTTGTGGCGCATCGTTTCCTAGATGGAGTCATGATGCCTGCAAAATGGAGACACATTAGCACAGCCTAATAGAAATGTTGTGACTCAATGCGGTTACTCAGACTTCACATGCATAAGGGGTCACAAACTATGTAATCACGATCATTGGGACCTTTCCACAAACACCTTGTGGGCATTGGGCCTTCACAACCATTTTTTACACTTCTTAGAACAAGAATCACCCACTTACACTCACCAACATCACATATCAAGTGGGATTCCACCCCACACTTATCATCCACCAACACTACAAAATCTTGCACCAATTTCTCTACAAAATCTAAGTACAACTACTACAACATAGGCATAAGAATACAACCAAAGAAAATCTGAAAAATAGAGAGAGAATAAAAAAGGAGAAGAAAGAAACTAGGGCTCAAACCTGTGGTGAAGGGGAATGAGGAAGATACTAGTGAACTCGGGGGGGGGGTCGTGAGATGGGGGACGGGATGGTGTGGGATTTGGGAGTGTTGGGAGGAAGGTTTTGTTTTTGTTTGAGTTGGAATGGGGGAGACGAAGGGTAGGGGTTTTCTTTTGTTGAATTGGGGGTTCAGGTACGGGGGGCGTTTATTAGATGGGGGCAAGGGGTAATTTTAGTCTAAAGAATAAACAAAATAAAAAAACAAAAAACTTAAAATACACTTGAAAAACGCCGATTTTTTTTCTTTTTTATGAAACTAGCGCGCCCAGATGTGCGAGCGCGCTAGATTTAGCGTGTCCAATACAGAACCCAAGAGCTACTAGCACGCCCAGATATGCTAGTGCAGTTGCCGCAAGTAGCGCGTTCAACAGCACGACCAGGTGCGTGGCCAAGGCAAAAACTTTGCAGTTTAGCACGCCCAGTAGAGCGGGCACGCACCTAGGCGATTGTTTTCTTCAACTTTTCACCTGTTCTTACCCCGTTCGATGGCCTTAGCACCTGCCCTCTGTCACCTGCATTGGTTAGCCCTTCCTAAAACACAAAATTAACATTACTACTATCGTTATGTTGCCTCCCAACCAGCGCCTTATTTAACGTCGTGGCACGATGGTTACAACAATTCAATAGGTTGCCTTTCATCTAGCTCCTGATTTAACGTCGCGGCATGACTCAACACGTTCTCAAGCATCCGTCAAGTCCACCGAGGTCTTGTGACGTGCAAAGTCACCACCCCAGTAATGTTTTATCCTTTGACCATTCACCAAGAAAGTATCGGTTGAACTCATATCCAGCAACTCCACATCTCTATGAGGATTCACACTTACCACAACAAAAGGGCCTGACCAACGAGATTTAAGCTTTCTTGGAAAATGCATCAACCTCGAATTGAACAAAAGAACTTCTTGCCCTGGCTCAAACTCTCAATGTTGGATGTGCTTGTTATGCCACCTCTTAGTCTTCTTTTTATACAATTTGGCATTTTCATATGCGTGCAAACGAAACTCATCAAGTTCGTTAAGTTGCAGCAACCTCATCTCGCCAGCCATGTCCCCATCCATATTCAGCTTTTTAATTGCCCAATAGGCCTTGTGTTCAAGTTCGACGGGCAAGTGACATGCCTTCCCATAAACTAACTTATACGGAGAAGCGCCTATGGGAGTTTTGTATGCAGTTCGATATGCCCACAATGCGTCGTCTAACTTCCCTGCCCAGTCTTTTCTATTTGCACTCACTGTTTTCTCAAGAATCCGTTTTACCTCTATGTTTGACACTTCCACTTGACCACTCGTCTGGGGGTGATAGGCAGTGGAAACTTTGTGCTTGACTCTGTACTTTGCAAGAACATTATTCAGCAGTTTGTTGTAGAAATGTGTTCCTCCATCACTGATCAACACTCTGGGAGTTACAAAGCGTGTGAAGATGTGCTTCTTAACAAAGTTTACCACAACCTTTGCATCATTAGTGGGAAGAGCAATGGCCTCCACCTACTTAGAGACATAATCGACTGCCACCAAGATGTACCTATGACCATTGGAGTATGGAAACGGTCCCATGAAGTCAATTCCCAAACATCAAAAAGCTCCACTACCAGAATGTTTTGCAGCGGCATCCCATGCTTCTTTGTGATCGTTCCGGTTCTTTGGCACCTGTAACACATTTTAACAAAGGCATGTGCATCCCTAAACAATTTTGGCCAATAGACACCTAATTGTAGCACTTTCTGGGCGGTCCTGTCTCCACCATAATGACTTCCGTATGGCGAGGCGTGACAGCTATGAAGTATGGCATTCATCTCCTCCTCAGGAACACATCTCTGCACCAACTGATCTGCACAGAGCATGTATAAGAATGACTCATCCCATATGTAAAGCCTCACATCATGCAGGAACCTTCTTCTATTATCGGGTGTCAATTCGAGTGGTGTCACCCCGCTTGCAATAAAGTTCACATAATCTGCATACCACGGGGTTGTGCTTGAGGTGATTGCCAATAGTTGCTCATCAGGGAATGTTTCTTTGATTGAACCCCCTTCAGCTACATGGTTCCGATTTTCTAATCTTGACAAGTGATCAACCACTTGATTCTTTGTTCCTTTGCAATCTCAGATCTCTAAGTCAAACTCTTGCAAGAGGAGGACCAACCGAATCAGTCTCGGCTTGGCGTCTTTCTTCTCAAATAGGTATCTGATAGTTAAATGATCTGTATAGACGATGACTTTAGTCCCCACTAGATATGACCTGAACTTATCAAACGCCCACACCACGGTACGCAACTCTTTTTCAGTGATTGTGTAGTTCATCTGAGCTGGATTCAGAGTTTTGCTCGCATAGGAGATGGAGTGGAAGATTTTATTTCTCCTTTGCCCCAAAACATCTCCAATAGACAAGTCACTCGCATTGCACATCAACTCAAATGGTTGCTCCCAATTCGGAGCAATTATGATTGGTGCAGTCACCAACCTTCCCTTCAGCTCCTCGAATGCCTTCAGACAGGCAACATCAAATTTGAAGGTGACATCCTTCTCAAGCAACCTGCACAAGAGAGAGGAAATTTTCGAGAAATCTTTAATGAAACGACGATAAAAACCTGCATGGCCCAAGAAACTACGAATGCCTTTGACAGATATCGGTGGGGGCAATTTTCAATCGCTTCCACCTTTGCCTTGTCCACCTGCAAACCATCTTTGGACACATTGTGACCCAAAACTATACCTTCACGTACCATAAAATGGCACTTTTCCCAGTTTAGCACCAAGTTAGTTTCTTCACACCTAGCAAGTACTTTGTCAAGGTTCATCAAGCAGTTATCAAAAGAACATCCAAAGACAGAAAAATCATCCATGAACACTTCCACAAACCTCTCAACCATGTCAGTAAAAATGGCCATCATACACCTTTGAAAAGTCGCAGGTGCATTACAAAGACCGAAGGGCATTCTCTTGAACGCATACGTGCCATAAGGACACGTAAATGTGGTCTTATCTTGGTCCTCTGGGGCTATAGCAATCTGATTATACCCCGAGTAACCATCTAAGAAGTAGCAATACTCTTGGCCAGCTAATCTATCAAGCATTTGATCAATAAAGGGGAGGTAAAAGTGCTCCTTTCGGGTGGCATTGTTCAATTTTCTATAATCAATGCAGATTTTCCACCCGGTGACAGTTCTTGTAGGGATTAAATCATTATTCTTATTAACTACTACAGTCATCCCCCCTTTCTTGGGTACACATTGAACGAGGCTTACCCATTTGCTGTCTGAGATAGGAAATACAATACCTGCATCAAGCCACTTAATCACTTCTTTTCTTACCACCTCTTTAATGATTGGATTGAATCGGCGTTGTTGCTCTACACTAGGCTTGTGTCCTTCCTCCATGATGATTTTGTGTATGCAAAAGGCTGGACTAATGCCCTTAATGTCAGACATTGTCCACCCAAGTGCTCGCTTATGCTCACGTAGCACTCTCAACATCTTTTCTTCCTGCAATTTAGACAAGTCAGAAGAAATAATAACGGGTAAAGTGTCAGAGTCACCCAAATAAGCATATTGTAGGTGAGGTAGAAGAGGTTTAAGCTCTAATTCTGGGGCTTCCTCAATTGACGGCTTTGGAGGAGGTCCCTCTGGCATATTTAAAGGCTCAAAGGGGTTCATCCCTTGCATGTACGCACAAGATGTATCAAGGATGTGCATCATCTCCTCAACCTCCTCATCAGTCCCTAGGCTATCAAGCAACATAAGTGCTTTCTCTGGAGAATCGTCTAGATAAACACACGGATCATGAATCTGCTCATCAGCCTCAACAACAGATATCATTGAGAGCTCCTTATAGTGGCGGGGAAGTTGGATTGCTTTGTAGACATTAAAAACTGCTTCCTCATCATCTACCCTCAAAATCATTTTTCCCTCTCTCACTTTGATAATTGCAGCACCAGTAGCTAAGGGAGGTCGCCCTAATATGATTGGAACCAGTTCATCAGCCTCATAATCGAGGATAATGAAATCAGCAGGGAAGATGAATTTCCCAATCTGCAGTAACACATCTTCAATCACCCCTTCAGGGTGTGCTATCGATCTATCAGCCAGCTGCAACATCACAGTAGTGGGCCTTGGAGCTCCCAGGCCCAATTGCTTGAACAAAGATAGGGGCATCAGATTTATGCTCGCCTCCAAATCGCAAAGAGCACGACCCACATCAATATTACCAATGTGCACAGGAATCGTGAAGCTACCAGGATCCTTAAGCTTTTGAGGGAGCTTATTTTGGACCCTTGAAGTGCACTCCTCAGTAAGTGCCACTATCTCAAATTAAGTTAATCTTCTCTTGTGAGCCACTATATCTTTTACATACTTAGCATACTTTGGAATTTCACGAAGCACATCAACAAGTGGGATATTCAATTGAACCTGGCCCAACATAGAGAGAAATTTTCTAAACATGCGATCATCATTCTTTTTCTGCAATCTCTGGGGGAAAGGTGGTGGTAGCCTTGGGGCCTCCACTGGCTCTAGAATTTCAGCAGCATTCTTTGGCTCGTGAATCACTTTAGGGATCAACTCTCCCTCCGGTATGGGCTTGTCTTTCTTTTTCTTTGGCACTTCCTCTAGCTCCCTCTCGTTTCTAAGTGTAACTGCATTCACTTGAGGGTTTTTTTCTGTATCACTGGGGAGAGCACCTGCAGGTCTAGTATTTTGATTTGTTGCTAACTGCCCCATTTGCCTTTCAAGATTTCTGAAGTCGGTCCTGAGTTGTTGATTGTCAATCAACAACTTCTTTAGCAAATCATTGGTACTTTCTTCCATTTGTTAGGGTGGTCTCTGAGGCTGATTGAAACTCCCTTGGGGTCTATGCTGATTCTGATTCTGCTGATTTCCACCCCATGAGAAGTTGGGATGATTCCTCTAATTTGGATTGTAAGAATTCCCGTATTGTGCATGCTGATTCGGTGGACCTCTGTTCTGTTGCCCCACATAATAGATAGATTCTGGATTCGTGGAGCACATATCACTTATATGACTGTCGCCACAGAGTTCGCAGCAAATAGTCATTTGTTGTACATGTTGCATTGTCTGTGGCTGCTGCATTGTCATCCTAGTCATCTGATTGGCCAGTTTTGCAATATCGGCTCTCATGGCTAACACTTCGTCGAGCTCAAGTAACCCAGCTGATTTTTGCTTAACTGCCTTTCGTGAATCACCCTCACCTTGCCAGTTATTATCATTAGCAGTGAAGTTATTCAGCAAGATTTGGATTTCACTGTACGGTCTAGCCATGCAACTACCCTCACAAGCTGAATCAAGATTCATCTTTGAAGCATCATCTAACCCATCTACAAAAGTATGACCCAATACCTCGTCCGCCTGGCAATGATGAGGACAGTCTCTGAGCATCTTCTTGTACCTTTCCCATGCTTGACGAAGTGTCTCGCCAGCTCATTGTTCAGACCCAAGAATTTGACTCCTCAATATCTTTGTTTTCTTAGTGGGGAAAATTTGATTAAGAATTTCCTTGCCAAATCATCCCAAGTGCGGATTGAATTCGCTGGCTCCTTATTCAACCATTCCTTAGCTTCCCCGATCAGTGAAAAGGGGAAAAGTGTCAACCTGACATAGTTCATGGAAACATTCGGATAATTGTAAGTGTCCGTAATTTCCAAGAAATTCTGAATGTGCCTCTGCGGGTCTTCATGAGGTAAACCCACAAATAGCCTTGTGGATTGGATCAGCTGCACCATGTATTGTTTTAGCTCAAAGTGCCCAGTGATATCAGGCTTCACAATAGCCTGAGCCATATTAGTCAGACTGGGCCTTGCGGCTTCGATCACCGCGCGTTCCTCATTACCTGCCATCTCAATTGGTTGTGATTGAACTACGATGTCCAACTCTATTTCAATTCTAATTCTAGCGTCCACCTCCCTCCTCAATATGTGAAGTGTTCGTTCAATTTCGGGATCAAGAGGAAGGAGATTGTTTGCGCTTCTACTTCTTCGCATTCAAGAAAAAAAAACTGTATTAGCACAAACAAAGTGAACTGAAAATTAAAACTTGAATAAATAAATAAATAATAAAAGCTCAACTCAGTCAAGTATCTAATTTCTAAGTCCCCGGCAACGGCGCCAAAAATTTGTTGCGACCAAAAACACTCACGCAAGTGCACGTGATCGTCAAGTAATAGAGTAGTGAGTAGAGTATCGTTCCCACGAAGATTTATGATTAACTGTTGACTAATTCAAACTCGATTAATTTGTCTATCCAAGAGATTTTTTTACAAAATAGAGATGTAATTGTTTTACTACCTAAACTACCAAGCAATAATCTAACTAGAGCAATTAACCAAACAAATAACAATTTCAAGTAACAAACAGTAGGAGGGGATATTCCAGGGTCACATGCTAGTTAACAATCGTGTTATGTTCTTGGCTTAAAATGACTAATCGATTTATCTAGATTGTTGATTGACAGAGTTAATGTTATTCATAAGAATCTGTCGAGTTCTTACTCGCCTATTCAAGTTAACTCAATGCCTATATGTCTATGGAATTAAGATTAACAAGAATGCATTTACAATTCCTATATTTCAACCAAGCAAGGCAATTGGGTATATGTCTATCCCAATTGCTAATCCGTTTCCCGAGGCCCGGGTTCAAGAACTTGCTCTGTTTAATTCTATATGCAATCTAAGGTTCCCACTTTCGAGTTCAACTAAAGATTCGTAGATAGTATTTCACTGTTAGCTACTCAGCAAAATAATTAAAAGCAAAATTAAATTAACAACCCAATATGATAAACCAACTTTGTCAAATTAAACTTCAAACAACAACATTCATGTTTCACCCATGACCCTAGAACAATGGATTTTAGCCACTCATACTAGTGTTCATCACAAATAGGTTCAATTTCATCACAAATAGCAAAAACCAAGAGAAGAAAAGAAGAACTTGATGGTCAAATCTCCTCCTTGCCTCTCTATTTCTCTATTTCTTGCACTAGACTCTGAAAACCTCCCCTTTTCTTCCTTGGGCGAGCTTGACTTTATATAGGTTAAGTGAGTTTTCCTCCGGATTTTCAATTCTGCCCCTAAATAACTCTTCCTGGATTTTGGACTAGCGCGACCGCGCACCTGGACGCGCATCTGGCCGTGCTAGTTGGCTGAGATTCTATCATGGACGCGCTAAAAAGAGCGCGGACGCGCACCTGGCGCGCATGTCCAGTTCTGTGTTTCATCACTTCTTTTCCTCGTCTTCAAATTTACTCAGCTCTGAGGGGTCTTTCTTGCTCCAAAATGGTTTCAATCACAACTTTTTAAGGCATCACATAGGCTCCTCATCCTGCAATGTATACGATTCACAATTAGAACCTATTTTTCATCAATTAACCATATTATGATATTGGAATATAATTAAGTGGGAGCATAAACAATCGCCAAGTTACCTAGATTTAACCTATTATCAACATTAAACTTTAACTGTTGCATTGGTAATGTTGCGAATTATATTTATCTTATTAAAATCACTAAACTATTTAGTCGTAAAAAAATACAACCCAAGGAAAAGTCAAAATTTATGGTTTTGTAAAATAACATGTCATTGCCATATAAGATATGCTTTTATTTATTTATAGAAATCCAAGTTGTCATAACCACTTCAACAACGAAATAATTGTCTAGGAAACAATCCAAAGTGGAAAAAAGAAAAGAGTAATAACCTAAAATCATTGGAAAGTGATGAGGTAATAGCATGAATGGAATCCCTCTTTTATGGCTGAGCCTAGGTTTTTTCTTTTATTCTTCATACCATGTTTAATAGGGAAACTACATAGATGTACCACAAAAGACACTACTAACCAACAATTAGTTATTTTAATTATGCTACCAAAAATAGTCAAAAAAATTACTAATAATATATAACATTCAAAAACTTAGGCCAAAAAATAATTTTTTTTTTCCAATAGGTATTGTTAGAATTCGTTTAAAAAACATAGATGAGATAACAATTTGATGAAGATTGAAGGTAATTTAGACAAGTTTGAAGTTAAAATTCCCTACTCATATACAATATTAAAAAAATTAGGTACAAAATAATTTTTTTCAATGGGTATAGTTGGAATTTATTGAGAAGAAATACATGAGGCAATATATAAAATTTGAGGAAGATTGGAGATGATTAGGACTGGTTTTGTATCAAAATTCGTAGTTAAATTCTAGTTTATAAAAGTTCCTTCGCGGCACATGTATCTCAAATGCAGGAATACATAGGCATACAAGAGGTACATAGGAGATACACATATATATGATATATACAAATGATATACAAGTAATACAAAGAAGATACATAGTATGATATATCTCATTTTCTTCTATGTTTGTCTTTTACTTCAAATTTGGCTCAAATTTGAATTTACGCCATCTCAAATCACCATCAGTTCGTCGCAAAATTGAGTTTTAAACTCCTTGACACGTACACAATCTATTCCAATAATATCTACTCGTAATGAATTTTAATTTCGAGAGCCTGAATTATCATACCCAAGTTTAAGCCAGCTTCAATGGCTTTCAGTAGAGTTTTAATTCATCTTCTTCACTTTTCAAATTATTTTACTAAGTTACTGTACCAAAATAATTGCATTTATGATTTTCATTTATCTCTTTTCTAACTTTTTTGTACTTGGATTTCTGTCATTAGCTTGCAGATTGAAATGCTATTAGCCATACTCGAATTAAGGCTCTCTTCATGCACGAGCAAATTGAAATAATCTATAAATTGTGATCTGCCTGTAAAGAACATCCTAAAGTAAAAAAAATAAAAAGAGGGAGTGAAGAGAAACTGACATTAATTTAACTTTTTGGATTAAAATGACATTTGGGCTTTTATGGGTAGATTTTTGTTCGGAATTTTTACCTCCTATAGCAAAGGTTGATACCTTATTTATTTTAAATAAATACCATTTTAAAAAATTATATTTTATAGATACCTTTTGATTTTTATAGTCATATATCTATTTATGGTTACCTCCAACTCTTAAGCCATAAAATACTCTTTATATTATTTTTCTCTCTCATTCTTTCAGATTTTTCTCCACCCTCTCTCTCATAACGTCAGTATTTCTCCATGGTTATCTCCTCTCTCTCAACAAATGTGTATGCATTAAAGGGAAAAAAACAGATACTGATTCTGATCGGAAAACGAAGTTGGATTTGGTTCAAAATCAAGAAACGGAAAAAAGTTGAAAATTGATAAAAGACCTGCAAATAGAACTCGTATGGACATCCATCCAAACAATGGCGTTGTAAAGAGGTAGCCCTGTGGATTTGCTCCACACAACAGTGATCTCTCACTGATTTGTAAGCCCAATAGCTTTGAGGCTACTATCCACATTATGTCCATCAGCAGTAGCATTATCAAGAGCCTTTGCCATACAGATCCTCACACTCTCCACAATCTCCATTGGGTCGTGTTTTCACTACCGGCTTCCGGTGAATGGCGGATTTCCCGAAAATTAGGGTTTGTTCTTGAACAAAGATAACGGAGTTTGGGGCCGAGCAACTTGATTTTCTGTTAATATATTTTCATGTATTTCATTGTATTCATTGTAATTCAATGTATCTCGTTGTATTCCATATATTTCATTGTATTCACCGTCTTTTTTTTATTGTATTTCAATGTATCCCGTTGTATTCTATGTATTTCATTGTATTCACTGTCTCGCTATATGTCATGAATGTATTCATATATTTTTTTTAATTAATATAATTTATGTATTCAGAGTATTATATAATTTCTCTGAAGATTGCTATGTTTTTGGGGTATTTTTCGGTTGAGAATCTTTTTTATAACTGGAAATACAAAATTTATGTGTTATAATTGAGTTTGTTGAGTTATATTAGGAGTCTATTATGTTAATTGATTCACTTTCCATTTTAAAAACAGTGTAATCCCATATTTCACGCCGTGAATACAGTCAAATACAGTTGAATACAATAATCTGTCCAGCTGTAATCCCATGTTTCACTCCATGAATACAGTCGAATACACTTGAATACAACAACTGATTAGCTGGACTTCCCTGATCCACGCCTATTTTTGCTACTGTATTCATGAATACAATAGCTAAAATACATCAAATACATCTTATAATCACACAAAAGATATCTATAATCCGTAATATAGCAAATGGTATCTATTGATGGCTAATTACTATCAAAAGATAGTGCTTTATGAAAATTTCTCATTTTGTTTTGGGTTAGTCTTTTGTTTGAAATTGTTTATGGACTAACAGTTTGAGTAGTTTTCTCTTTTTATTCCCTCGAGGTTGGATGAGCAACTAATCAAACTGCTTGAAAGCGAAGCTAGATTTGGTGAAAATAGCACGGGTTAGTTAGTTTTCGAATTGATAATTGAAAAATTGTTAGCATTTGCAAAGTCATTAAAATATAATCATTATTTTGCTGCAACATAAAAAATTTCAGCATCATATACTGGAGATTGGTACACCTGTGTATAAACTTTCAGCATATTATACTGGAACTTCAACATACGGAAAGTTCCAGCATAATATACTGGAGATTGGAGCACATGCATATTTACTTCCAACATATTATGCTGGACCGGTATATTATGTTGGAACTCCAGTGTATTATGCTAGAACTCCAGTATATTATGCTAGAAGTCCAGTATGTTATGTTGGAGCTCCAGTATATTATGCTGGAAGTCTAGTATTTTATGCTGGAATATTTTTCGAATTTTGAACAGTATTTTCATTCAGATTTATCTTTACATAAAAAGTGGCTAAATTTCAATTACTTTTAAAATTATGACTATTTTTCAATTACTACTTGTAAATCTAGCTATTTTTGAATTGCATCCGTAGATTTGGCTCGAATTATGGACCTAATTTTAAATTCAACAACGATTAATAAGGCGATAGGAAAAGTTTTTTTTGCTTTCAGCAATCTCAGTTGTCAATGTCCAAAATTTTCCTAAAACATCTGAAAATTTTGGGGACGTGGATTCCACACTAATTTTAAATTAGTTTTTGTTAATGGCAAAGATAAATACGAAACATTTACTAAAAACAAGGGTATCAATGAACTTAAAGTCCAATAATGGCAAATTTGAACAATTTCGAATAATACAAAAACAAATTTAAACGCTTTTCCATTTTAAATATGCATAGAGCTGCCTATGATTCGATAAATGAACAGAACTAGACTCGAATCATATTATGTCAAAGTGAGCCATCTTCTTTAGCAACGGCTGACTTGACTCTTCTAGTGTTTCTATTCTAAACATACCCTTAATCAGTATTTTAAAAGGTGACGGTGTAATGCAAGGCGTTTTACTTAATACAGGACGGGGCGAAAGCCTCGAAACATGGAACATAAGCTCATGAATCTTTAACTTTTGAAATTTATGAATTAATAATACAACAATCCAATACAAAAAAAATAATATAAAAGATACATTAAAAGTTCAAGAACACTAAAAAGATTTAAAGAAAATCATGTAAAATATCTAGCATGTTTTACAAGTATAAATAATGCAATACTGTTAAAATTACTATGAAATATAAATTAACTACAACGTCTTAACTTTCAAGCAATTACAAAATTATAATTTCTTATAATATTATCAAATCGTATATTTCACTTCCTTAAAAACTCAATAAATTTTATCAACACAGTAATTTAAAATACTACTCCTTCATGAGTAAATATAATTTTTTTTAAATAGTAAAATAATAAATGGATAATAATTTTGAGATACATAGAACTACGACATAAAGAACTATCAAATAAAGATATAAATTGTGGTTATCGATTTTCAGAAGAAATATTCAAATGATATTGACCCTCTCGGTGTTCTCAATTAGTAAATATGCAATATTATGGTTTGTTATTTGAGTTATTCACAATTATCATATTCCTATGGATCAAAATAACTTTACTAATTTATTTCTTAAAGAACATTGAGTCATCAGTGCTAATTAGTAAATTCAACACATAATTTGTATAAGAACTATTAGGCAAGTCTCGAGTTTTGAGCATTAGGCGTGTTTAGGACGCACAATCGAGCGCTTGGGGCGTAAGCGTGGGCTTGGGGGCGTAAGCGTCACAGAACTAAGCCCCAAGCCTTAACGCGTTTTGATAGTGCCCGAGGCGAGCCCCGAGGCAAGTCCCAAAAATACCTTTTAAAACACTGTACCTATCAAGGTTACTTGCTCTCTATTTATGATTTCCAATCCCAATCTTAAGTGATCAATAGAAAAAATGTTTGTCAAATTTGTTTGTATGTAAATGAATAAATAGAAAACCTTGAGTTGAAGGAAAAGTTTAAGAACGTGCTAAAAGATGATCTTTGGGAAGTTTGCTTCTTCTCTATAACTAATTTTGAATCTTTTTCTTCCTTTGCATTTCTTTTTTTGTTGGTGATACAAAAAGTTACATTAGGATAGGGACGATAGCTTTTTGCAAGATAAGTGGAGAAGAAAAAGGAAAAAAGAATGGAATAATTCAAGATTTCCCATGATAAATTAGAAGGAAAAAAAGAATGAAATGAAAAAACCTATTACTATACAACACTAGCTAAGGCTGGAGATGTGGCATATTCTTCATTTGACGAGGAAGAGTTGGTTAGAATTGCATTTTGAGAAGCATTTGTTAAAAGCTATCTAATTCCCAAGTATCAGCTGCTCATCACTTCTCCAAGCTTGTTTCAATTGTATAAGATGAGACCTATAATGCTATATTCTTCTACCTGCATTATTGTCGAGTAATTGCTTAGATAATCAAGTTCGTCGGACATGGAACATCAAAAGGTACACGCTATTCCATCTATCGTGTAATGTATTTGGATCAGAGATGGAAAATGAAACGGGCATGACAAACCCTCCTTACATGAATTATATGTACTATCAAATAGTTACATAACCTTGGCATAGCTGGTAAAGTTATTGCTATGTGACTAGGAGGTCACGAGTTCAAACCGTAGAAATAGCCTCTTGCAGAAATCCAGGGTAAGGCTGCTGATCACGCCCAACTATGCCTTATAAAAGACAAAGCGGTCGTTGCAAATATAATCTGGTTTTCAAGTCCGGAGTCGAACGCTCAGAGAACTAACCTATCTATTGCAACTCTTAGTGCTGTTATTACAAGCTCAAACAATTTTCAGATTCAAGATTTTTGTAAATAAATATTGGGTTTTGTTTAACTAAAGTAAAATGATATTAAAACTAACAATATTCTAAATCAAAGATAATTTAATGGTAAAAAGATTTAGGGTATTGATTTCTCCAATTGCTAGCTTACTTCTTAACTCTTTTGCTATAATCTCGCGGTAATACTCCATGAGGATTATGAGCTATGGGTTACCGCAATTATCTCTCGATCAACTACGATAATTTACTAGAATTCTCTCGAACTACTCTAGCTGATAATTTATACAGCTCTGAATTATCCCACCAAAGTTTCGTTATCTCTAACACACTTTTAATTCAAGTAATGAATCTCTTCAATCACCCAAAAGTAATGTTGTTCAACAACAATCTAACCTAGTATTCTTTCTCAAGCAACACAAGGCAATTAGACACAATTAATCAAGGCCCCATTCAATTAATCACCATACAAAACATAGTTGAACAATCATATAATAAACCCGACTCGATTTATAACAAAATTGAGTCAAAACTTCATCTAACAATTGGTTCCATCAACCCTATATTAAATGTTTAGCTACTCATAGTAAAGCAAGATAAAGCCATAAAATCATTCATAATTCATAAATAATGATAACAAGAAGAAGATTGAAAAACTATAATGGTGTCTTGATCTTCTCACACTTGTTCTTACCTCCAATTCAGTCTAAAAATAAGCTTAACCTTCACTTGGGTGAGTTTGTTGAGTTTATATAGGGTTAGGATAAGTTTCACACGATTTACACTTTAGTCCTCAAACTTCTTGTCTCCCTCCAGATCGATCGCGGTCGTGGCACGACCGCGGTGATTTACAAGTATTCTGTTTTTCGCCTTCTTTCACCACGCTCCAACCGCGGTGGGCTGTTGCGTAGTTTTTCTTTGCTTTTTCTTGCTCGTTTTCATCCGGACTCTTCTCAATTTGCCTTGTATCTACATAATTGAATCCAAAACACTCTATATCCTCCTCCTAGTTCGGAGTAGTTCCTGCAAAGCATAAAAATCTCAATTAGAGCATTTTGTTATCATTTAGCACTTAAAACATCAATAAAGTATGGTTTACTTCGAGCATAAATAGCATCTATATCATATAATATAGCCTACTATCAACATCCCACACTTAAACCGTTGCTAATCCTCTAGCAACAAAACCACACTCTATAGGCCTAATCATCACTGGGTCACTTCCCTACTCCTTATACCAAGAATAGTTCACACAGATAGACTACCTTAGTGTAACCTCCTAACCTCAAGAGTGGACTCTCTCTCTAGCTACGTAATGTCCCTAATCGGCTTTGTCCCTAATCGGCTTTATTACTCTCAGTCAGAGGTCCAGATTTACCTTTCCTTCATGAATCACATACCTACTCACCACAAAAAGTTGTGTCATGTCATTATAATTCACGCATTGAGGCATTCACATACGTATGATTTCACTCACCCTCAGAAATAAATTCTTATGCCACAAACAACGCACCATAGGCTTGCCCATAGTGTAATACTCGACTAATCGAGCTCATTTGGTCTAGAATCAAGTAGAACTTTATTTGGTTGTAATGTTGGCTGCGGGACAGGTAGGATACATATGGGTATAGTGACTACACCTCCCTAAGCACTTCAATACATCTTTCACCTTTAAGCTCATACTTTTGTCAAACCATTATTCCACATTTACATCATTGAGAGTTAAACCCCCTACTTTTTTAAGCACACTTACATCAAGAGCCACCATTTAACAAGGAAAATATTATATTATTATTATTTCAATTTAAGTGACTCTTATTTTTTTACACAATCCACCTTTCTCCTTATTTCATTAGCTCCACTCAAAAGCTCAACCAACTACCCCACACTTTAACTTTTCCATATTCATTACAATTCAAGTGCTTCTAAGAGGTGATATGGTTCAAAAAGATAGACAATTCACAACTAGGGTAATACTTGTAATGTGATTACTAAAGAAACAGGATTACAGGCTCAAAGAGGTTAACTAGGATATACACAATCAGGTGGGTGAAAACATATATAGATAGGTTCAATAAGGAAACGCCTATATCACTTTCCAAACCAATGAAGACTACCATTTAGCTTCGTACACACACAGGGCAAGTTCTAGGCATCGAGTGTTAGCATAGAATACACAAAGCCTCACTCAAACATGGCACATGATTCAATTCAGTTAGGACCATCAGACACTCTGCTCAAGGTGCTTAAGGCAACTCAAGAACACATAATTTAAGGCTTTATTGCTAGAGTCAACTAATGAGCCTAGGTGTTACACTAAAGCAATCTCTATTCAAGGTATCATGGAGTTAAGGGGTTCTACTTCTATTATTCACCCAAAAATTCCTACACTAACAAAAAATAAAAATAATAAAATACTAACTACACCGGTTCAAATGGAAACTCTTGGAAAAGAACCATGGTTTAAAGAAAAACCAAGGGGGAGTTGATACACTACCTAACAGAAGAAAATCTTTTTTTTGTTCAACTTAAGTCCCTCAAGAGACCCATCGAGAGGTGTCCGTCTTCGGGCCAAGTCGAAGTTAATTAACAGCAACAAAAAATGCCAAAAAAATTTATACAATTGTATAACAACAACAACCGTCCCCCACACCCCACTTAAAGATTTGGCATGTCCCCATGTCAAGGAATTTAAAACAAAGTAAGGTAAGGGGACTTCCCTGGTACTCAGTCCTGATCGGAGACGGTACCAAGATTAAGGTGACACGCTCGTCCTAGCACCCAGAGCCAGCCTATGATCTTTTTCTCTGACCTAGCATTTTGAGTAGCCAAATTGTCAACTCAAGCACCCAGGTCATTGACCGAAGTGCGTAGGCCAGCCATATTCTGCTCCAAGGCTGTCATACGGGTACTTTGGCGGGCCTGTGATGGCCTCACCTCATCAGCAATTTGCCCAGGTGGGGAGGCAACATGCATAGCTCCCTCATCATCATCATCATCGGTATCATCATCATCTGCCACAACCTGCTCTTTCCCAACTATGATTTTGCTAGCCTTGAATGCGGCTTTTATTGGCACTTTCTCATCTACTATGGGATTTTCAGGAACTTATGAAGCGCGACACAGCTTGGTGACCAGGGAAGGGAAGTAGAACCCTTTAAGTATTTCCGGGGAGCGAATGAACATTTCATCCTGAAGGAGCTGGGTCACATCAAAATCGTGGTGGGTCATAAAATAATAAATCGCCACTGCTCTTGGCCTATTAACATCTGTAGTATTGCTGGATGGCAGCAAACGACTGTTGATGATTGTGAGCCAACACTTAGCTTCCTAAGTGAGATATTGGGAGTTCAAGGTAATTCTCTACTTTATCCATATTGGATCCCAGCCAGCCACACAGATTGTTTCAAGAATTGGTTGCCACCAGAAGTTGCAAGGCATGCCTGTCAATGTGTAATTCAGGTAGTAGCTTCTTGGATGCCTTTGCATTAAACCTATCTTGAGCCACTTTGGAAACAAACCTAGTGCGGTCAAACTGGTCTATACTATCCTAAGCTCGATCTCTGGATGAACCTCCTAGTCCACTAGCGAAGGAACCTATGGCACGTCTTTTCCTTGACTGATGTATTGTACCTGATAAAACAGAGGCTACTATTAGTACAGGTTTGAGTTGTGTGAACCTTGGGTGGTTACTCAGACTTCACCACCACCATGGTCATATTAGCCATTACAGCTCCATTGGGACAATTTCACAAGCACCTTGTGAGCATGGACTATAATTTAATACACCTATCCCATGGAAGCATAAACTCTCCCCCCAAATCAACCATTCTCACTTCACAACTCCACCCCGCCACAATTAACTTCACACAACAATACCAAGCTCTTCTCTACAACATTTTACACATTACACACTAAAAAAAGAAAAGAAAACCAAAAATCTAACTATAGATACTACAACAATTCAAGCATTAAAATTGCAAAATAGAAAAGTACAAGAAGAGAGATGGAAAACATGAAATACCTTATTCTTGTAGAAGTGGAGAGTAATGGAAGTTGGGGAGGAGGGAGTGTATGTGTGTAGGAAAGAAGTGGGATTTGAGAAATGGGAAGAAGAAGAAGAAGAGAGAGGGGAGCGTGGGTTTAGGGTTTAGAGTGAGAGTGAGGAGTGGGGAAATTGGGGGGGGGGGGGGGTAATTATGTTTAGTGAGTTTAGAAGAGAGAAAGAAAAGAAAAAAAAATATTTTAATTACACTTACCTGGGCTATAGAATGGCGCGATTCACCGCAGTCGCGGCGCGGTCCCACAATGGTCGCGGTGAAAGAAGAACACAAAACAGAATAGTCAAGAATTGTCGTGCCCGCACCGCGGTCCCATCACGGTCACGGGCTTCCAAAAAATATTTTTTTATTTTTTTATTTGTTTATAAGAGTGTTAGTTTCATACACATCTCCTACACATCTGGTACAACATCAAACAAAAGAAAACATGGTTTGCCTCCACGCAACGCCTGATTTAACGTTGTGGCGTGACGCAAGCTCATATTATCACTCTTCATTTGTGTATTGGGGTTCCTCCAACGTTATCACCATGTTGTCCCCTTTTTCTTCAGTCATTCCACGGTAATGTTTCAACCTCTGCCCATTCACTATGAATTTGTTTGTCCCATCTTCAGATTCGATCTCCACAGCTCCACTTGGGAACATTTGTACCACTCTGAATGGTCCTGATCATTGGGACTTCAACTTACCTGGAAACAACCTCAAACTTGAGTTATATAGCAGCACTAATTCTCCATGGTTGAAGTTCCGATTCAAGATGTGCTTATCATGCATCAGTTTCATCCTTTCTTTATAAAGTCTAGAACTCTCGAATGCCTGGAACCGGAATTCTTCAAGCTCATGCAACCCATCAACTCTATTGGTGCCCGCTGTCTCCATATTTAAGTTCAGCTGACGCAATGCCCATAGTGTTTTATGTTCGAGTTAAACCGGAAGGTGGCATGCCTTTACAAATACCAACTTGTATGGTGATATACCGATTGGATTTTTGAAGGTTGTGCGGTATAACCATAATGCATTATCCAGCTTCCTCGCCCAATCAGTTCTTGTTGCATTCATTGTTTTTTAGAGAACACTTTTGATTTATCTATTGGACACTTCCACCTTCCCGATTGTTTGTGGGTGGTATGGTGAGGCTATATTGTGGCGAACTCCATACTTCTCTAATAGGCATGCAGACGCTCTATTGCAAAAATGAGAGCCACTATCACTGATTATGGCTTGGGGGTGCCAAAACGTGTGAAGATGTTTTTCTTTAGGAAATTGGACACCCCTTTCGCATCATTGGTTGGGAGAGCAACTGCTTCGACCCACTTGGAGACATAGTCAACAGCAACCAGTATATACTTTTTACCGTATAAGCTGACAAAGGGCCCCATGAAGTCGATCTCCCACATGTCAAACACTTCCACCTCTTGGATTGTGGTTATTGGCATCTCATGACGACGGGATATGTTGTTCGTCCTTTGAGATTCATCACAGCTTTTGACCCAAGCATGGACATCCTTGAACAATGTAGGCCAATACAGGCCTGATTTTAGAACCTTTGCTACTGTCTGAAGTCCTCCAAAGTGTCCATCATATGGCAAAGCATGGCAAGCCTGCAAAATAGAGGGTTTATCTTGCGCGGCGATACACCGTCGGATCATGTTATCAACACATATTTTGAACAATAGAGGTTAATCCCAATAATACGCCCGACAATCACGGAATTTTTTTTTCTTTTGAATTGAGGATAGATCATGAGGTACAACACCACATACTAAGTAATTAGCAATATTAGCATACCATGGTGCCTCCTCCATTGTCACAGCAAGTAATTGCTCATCAGGGAATGTCTCAAGGATATCTTCAACCTCTATTCTCTTTTTTGCCCCTTCCAACCTCGATAGGTGGTTTGCTACTTGGTTGTCTATCCCCTTTCGGTAACGAATCTCCAGTAAAATTCTTGTAGCAACAGAACCCCGCGAATCAAGCGAGGCTTTGACTCCTTCTTTGCTATCAAGTACCTAATGACTGCATAGTCAGTGCAGATAATAAATTTTGAGCCAATCAGGTATGACCTAAATTTGTCAAAGGCAAATACTACAGCAAACATTTCTTTTTCTGTGACCGTGTAGTTCAGCGTGCACCACTAAGCGTCCTGCTTGCATAGTAAATAGGGTGCATAATTTTCTCCTTGCGCTACCCCAAAATCGTTCCTATAGCATAATCACTAGCGTCTCACATCAGCTCGAATGGTTGCTCCCAATTGGGTGCAACAATGATGGGTGCAGTCACCAGTCTCTTCTTCAGCTCCTCAAATGCTAACCTGCAATCATCAGAAAACAAAAAGTCCTGGTCTTTTTCAAGCAGCTTACATAAGGGGTTAGCAATTTTTGAAAAATCCTTGATGAACCGCTTGTAGAATCCGACGTGCCCAAGGAAACTTCTCAATGCTTTCACTGAAGTGGGTGCTGGGAGCTTCTCAATCACATCAACTTTTGCATGGTCTACTTCAATCCCCTTTTTGGACACTCTATGCCCAACATTATGCCTTCTTGTACCATAAAATGACACTTTTCCCAGTTCAGCACCAAATTTATCTCCACACATCGTTTGAGCACTCTTTTAAGGCTGTGAAGACAATTTTTGAATGAATCCCCTACCACGGAGAAATCATCCATAAACACCTCCATAATGTCTACGACCATGTCGGTGAAAATGGCTAACATGCACCGCTGGAATGTAGCCGGTTCATTGCAAAGTCCAAAGGGCATCCTCCGAAAGGTAAAGATGCCATACAGACATGTGAAGGACGTTTTTTCTCTATCTTCCGGGGCTATTGAGATCTTATTGTACCCCGAGTATCCATCCAATAAAAAAAATGGGATCGCACAGCTAACCTGTCCAACATCTGGTCAATAAAGGGTAAGGGGAAATGGACCTTTTGGGTGGCTACGTTTAATTTCCTGTAATCCATGCAAATCCGCCACCCTATGACTGTACGAGTTGAGATCAACTCATTCTTCTCATTTTATACAACTGTCATTCCACCCTTTTTTGGTACACACTCAACGAGGCTTACCCAATTGCTGTCAGAGATGGGAAAGATGATGCTCGTGTCCAACCACTTGATTACCTCCTTTTTCACTACCTCTTTCATATTCGGATTCAGCCTTCGTTGATATTCCCTGGAAGGTTTGTGCCCTTCTTCCAGACGAATCTTGTGCATATAGAAAGTCGGGCTGATACACTTTATATCTGCCATGGTCCAACCAATGGCAGTTTTGCATTCCTACAACACCTGCAATAATTGTTCTACCTACACAGCTAGCAAACTAGATGATGTAATAACAGGCAAAGTAGAATTGGACCCAAAAAACATACCTGAGGTGGGCTGGAAGCGGTTTCAGCTTCAGCTGTGGTGGTTCCTCTATTGATGGTTTTGCAGGTGGTGTAGCTCTCTTTTCTAATTCAAGGGGCTCGAACTAAGCTTCCCTCTTCCAGAATCCTTGGCCTTCAAATGCCATGACCCACTCTGTCAACCCGTCACCATCCATCTCCTCTAAATTTGTCAAACAAGCTCCCAATGGATCTTTGGCATTCAGGGTCTCATCATCTTCATGCAGGATCACATCCACCGCTTCCAATAGTGAGCAATTTGCATATTCACTGGGTCTCCTCATGGATTGTGGAACGTTAAATATTACTTATTTATCGTTCAACCTCATTTTCAATTCCCCAGTTTTACAATCAATCAATGCTCTCCCAGTGGCTAAGAATGGCCTCCCCAAAATGATGGGTATCTTCTTATCTACCTGGCAATCCAGAATAACAAAGTCTGCAGGGAAAACAAACTTTCCCACTTATATCAGCACATCATCAAGAATCCCTGTCGGCCTTTTAACCGTGCGGTCAGCAGTTGCAACATCATCGAAGTCGGTCTAGCTCTGTCAATGCCCAATTTTGTATATATTGCCAAAGGCATCAAGTTATGCTGGCTCCTAAGTCACAGAATGCTTTTACAAAGGCATAACTCCCAATAGTACATGGAATAGTGAAGCTAGTTGGGTCAGACATCTTTTGAGCCATGGGTCTTGTCACTACTACGCTGCATGTCTGTGTTAGAGTTACTATGGACAGGTCCTGAAAGTCAAATTTCTGTGACATCAGGTCCTTCATCATTTTTGCATAGCCTGGCATTTCCCTCAAAGCATCCATCAGAGGGATATTCAATTGAATCTGACGAAGCATCTCCATGAATTTCATGTATTGATCTTCTTTCTTTTGTTTTGCCAATCTCTGAGGGAATGGTGCAGGCATCACTCTTTGTCCAGTGTTTGCTGGTTGTTCTTTGTTGGAATTCTATGGCACAAGAGGTACCACATGTTCTTCAACTTGTTCCCTTTCTTTAGCCTTACCCTTATCAACCTGAGCCTGCTCAACCACCACTTCAGTGAGTTCTACTGATTCATCTATCTCTAATGGAACTGGAATGATTGGTGTAGTCTCTCTTCTGGATTGAGCAACTTCTTGCTCCCCGTCTAAACCTCTCCCATTCCGGAGACTTACTGCCATCAGCTGATTCGGGTTTTGCTCCTTGGGGTTAATGTTCATGTCAGCTGGCAATGTCCCCTAGGGGAGGTTATTTAAGCCATGGACAACTGCCCCAGTTGAGTTTCAATCCCCTTAATTACTGAGTCATACGCTGCCAACTTTTCCTGTATCTTACCATTTGTTCCAATGAGTTGTTGCAGTATACCCCTGATTTCTACCATGTTGCCGTCCTATTGCTGATGAGGTGGCTAATATGCCAATTGTTGTTGGTGCTGCTGTTGATAGCCCTGTTGTCTCTGATATGGCACCATTTGGCCTTGGGGCTGCATACTTCTAGGTTGTGGCATGTTCGGTTTGTACTGCTGGTTGGGTGTTGGTCTCCAATGTTGTCCTCCTTGCCTCTGACCCCCAAAATTGTTAACATAATTTATATCCTCTCTTAACCCTTGGTTGTCACCTTCTCTACTCCATGAACACACATAAGACTGATTAATGCAAGGTGTACACAGTCCTCCATTTGTTGTGTCAATGATATGCACTTGCTTTGTACCCATATCATCAATCTTCTTCGTCAGTCTACTCTTATGAGTCATGAGTGTGGCTATGTTCTCTGCATGTGAATTATTTGGGTCAAGAGGAACTGAATGCACTATTGGTGTCAGGGTTGTACCTCTCGTCATCCACCCCGAATTCTGGGACATCTTGTCAAGAAGGATTTTATACTATGTGAATGTCTTGCTCAGAAATGCACCCCTAGCTGAAGCATCTACATTGGCTTTTAAATTGTCTACTAACCCCATGTAGAATCTCTGGCCGAGCATCTAGTCTAGAATACCATGGTGGGGACACTTCACTAGCATCCCTTTGAATCTTTTCCAAGTTTCCTGCAAGGTCTCAGTGAGCTATTGCTTGTACTACAATATCTCATCAATCGGTCTTGCAGTCTTATTGGGCCGGTAAAACTTGTTCAGGAACTGCTTGACTAATTCCTCCCAAATGGCAATGGAATTTATTGGGAGCGAATTCAGCCAAGTCTGTGCTTCTCCAGTCACAGAGAACGGGAACAGTAACAACTTGATGGCTTCTGGGGCCACATTTGGCTGCCTTTGGGTCATACAAATTGACAGAAAATTTTTCAGGTGTTGTTGAGGGTCTTCAATGTGTGACCCGGAGAACAATCCCGTATTCTGCAGAAGATGCAGCATTTTGTTGGTGATCTGGAATATCTCCACTTGTATTGGTGGCACAGCAATGGTGGTGGCCATGTTATCAGTTGTTGGTTGTGCCCAATCATAAAATCAGCTTCTGGCACAAGAGGTGCCACCACTCTGACGTTTGGGTCATCTTGATCATTCCTAATGTTTACGTTGACGTTATCTACGTCACCCATTTCAATTTCAAGTTGGTGTATTTGTTGTCATTGTTTATTCTTCTTGCTGGCACGGTTTAATGCCCTGAATGTTTTCTCGGGGTCTGAGAGTCCTTCAACCAGTTCACCAGTCCTCGAAGAATCTCTAGGCATACACCTAAATCACATAAAAGTTCAAATGTGAGAATTTTAATGAAAATTTATTTAACACCGTAGAAAATTGATCTAAACTAATAATTCTAGCACTACTTCTAAGTTGTAATAAATAACATCGTTAGTTCCCCGGCAACGGCGCCAAAATTTGATCACGCCCAACTATGCCTTATAAAAGACGAAGCGGTCATTACAAATATAATCCAGTTTTCAAGTACGGAGTCGAATCCTCAGGGAACTAACCTATCTATTACAACTCTTAGTGATGCTATTACAAGCTCAAACAATTTCCGGATGCAAGATTTTTGTAAATTTTGGGTTTTATTTAACTAAAGTAAAATGATATTAAAACTAACAATATTCTAAATCAAAGATCGTATAGCACTTAAAACATCAATAAAGTATGGTTTACTTCGAGCATAAATAGCATCTACATCGTATAATATATGCTACTATCAGCTGCGTACAACAGACCTTTATGGTCCGGTCCTTCCCCGAACAATGCGCATAGCGGGAGCTTAGTTCACGTGGCTGCCCTAAATAATGAGCTAACCTTCTAAGACGACGTTTAAGCTAGACCAAGAGTTGCATTCCCAAAGATGTGACACAGAGCCCAAGCTTTCAGTTAGTCTTCTTTTTTGGAACTCTTCTTCCTTTGTTTATGCTTGCTTATTTAGGAGTAAATTTTGAGCTGGCTTTCTTTTTGGTCTAGGTTGCTCGGAAGTTGAAAGACGAGGAAGGATTTTATTGTCCTCACAATCTTGATTTTCGAGGACGTGCATACCCTATGCATCCTCATTTGAATCACTTGAGCTCTGATCTCTGTCGAGGAATCCTTGAATTTGCGGAAGGACGGCCACTAGGAAAGTCAGGATTGCGTTGGCTGAAAATACATTTAGCAAGTCTTTATGCAGGGGGAATAGAGAATCTCTGCTACGATGCACGCCTTGCATTTGTAGAAAACCACATTGATGACATATTAGATTCAGCAAACAATCCTCTAAATGGAAATCGATGGTGGTTAAATGCTGAGGATCCTTTTCAGTGCTTAGCAGCTTGCATTAACCTATCAGAAGCTTTAAAAAGCTCGTCATCGCATACTGTCATCTCCCATCTGCCTATTCATCAGTTAGAATTCTTACATCCTTACATTTTGTCTTCTGTTCAAATCCATTTTATCTGATTGGTTTGATGGTTAAAGGATGTAAAAAAAAAGTTAATCTGTAGATAAAATAAGATAAGTAAATTAATGTTGAAAATGTGAGATACTATACCTTGCATTCATAATTCCTAACTCATTTCCTATGTCACTGGCCGCTTTCCGCTATGTAGTTTTAGTTGGGAGGAGAAATTGGATGTCAATGCCATTGAACCCCTCCAATTTTCTAGATGCATCTTGTTCATAACGTGCTTCATCAAATTTCAGTGTCGTATTATGTGGCATGCCCACTCAATCAGTTATTTTCAAGTTCATGCTCTACCTCTGCATTCCACTAATTTAAGGATTCAATAATTGTTGATTTATTTTTTCCATCGTCTTTGTGCTGAAAGTATTTGTATTTGACGTTCTTCTTTTGTTTCTGGTGTGACTTGTTGTTTGTTTTAAATTGATTTAACTTGTCTATTCTGTTCATGTTAACAACTTTCTCTTCATTCTATATATAGGATGGTTCATGCAATGGCCTTCAACACTATGCAGCTCTGGGAAGAGATAGTGTATGTTTGCGTGAACTTTAGCTTGTTCAATGATGCAAGTCACTCATGCAACGTCTTTATTCGTGCTAATACTTTACTCCGTACATGTGCAGATCAGAACTTCTCTTCAAGTTTTGGCTTTGCAACGTGAGGGTGATGCAGTAAGTAATACTTCTTATGAATGTGTTTACTTTCTTTGTTAAGATTTCATATTTGAGTGTGATGCCTATTTTATTGCTACGTTTAACCCTAGGTTGAGGTCAGGAAACAGAGAACTGCTTTTCCTCCAAATTTCGTGCACTCACTGGATGGTTCGCATATGATGATGACTGCTGTTGCTTGTAGGGATGCTGGACTACAATTTGCAGGTTTATTGCCCTTTCTTTCTAATAATAACTAATATATAGTTGAGCTTTTGACCGCTTATATGCACATTATGCATTCCTACATACAACATACAGAAGTTGAAATTGTGCTTCCAAAACTGAATTGTGAAACAGTTTAGTGAAACGGTTTCCTAAATTTGAGTCCTTCAAGTGAAGAAAGATTTCGTTTTCAGTAAACTTCAGTGGGGTGGGACTTTTGTTTCAGAATATCTTGATGTTGAGTTTGCTTTGTCGAGACAAATGTGTAAGCTCTAGCGCTGGTTGCTTTTTTCTGGCTTCATTAGAGCTATCGCTCAAGTTTCTGAATTTGATTGGTCGGTTTGTCATATATAAACTCACAAACTATTAGGACTTTTAAAACTTGGGTTAGAGTTCATTTACTTGCTATTCCTTCAAGCATTCTTCTTGTTTGATACAATATTTTTAAATTGAGAATATTTATCAAATTCCCAATCTGTTGTAGGGGTACATGATTCCTTCTGGACTCATGCATGTGATGTCGACCAGATGAACAGGATACTCCGCGAAAAGTTTGTGGAGCTGTACAGTATGCCTATTCTTGAAGATGTAAGTATTTTGAATTGAAGTTTCCTTTCTAGCTGAACCCATCTTTCAAGAGCTCCCCGATATTACTTACGCTTCTATTTCTCAAACTGCTCTTCTGTTATAAATGATGTCTTGTTTGCAGTTGCTCGAAAGCTTCCAGAAGTCATATCCAGCATTAACATTTCCTCCTCTACCAAAAAGAGGTGATTTCAATTTAAGGGAAGTTCTCGAGTCGCCCTACTTCTTTAACTGAGGAACTGATGACGCTGAAACCCTTTGGACGAAATGATATGTTTTTTATCTGAACAAACATGAAGCTTTTATGCGAGGATGATTGCTCGGACTTGTATTCCGATGAAACATGAGAGCTTTATTTCGTTCTTGCACTGTCGCTTCCCAAGTAGTCCATGTTCGTTACAGTTTACTACGTAAGTTCTATAGGACAAAACGTCAGAAGCCTAGGAAATTTGCAGTAACATTGTTGCCTACAGCATCGGACTACACAAGTTCAAACTTCAAACGATATGAAAATCCTGAATGCGTTACATGCAATACTCGGAATGTAGAAGGACAAGTACTGAAAGGTGTGGCATACATCTCTGCTTTATAGCTGAAAAATCGCAGCTATGTACATTGGTTCAGTTTCTTTTAGATGTTAGTACAGATATCTTGGTGAATATGATTGCTGACGATTCATATAGCCGACCCAACTTTGTTGAAACTGAGATGTAGTTATTGTATATATATCTTGGAGGGGATTGTAACTTTTTTGTAGTTTAGGGTGAACCTATTTAATGGTGCTCTTGATATGTATAGGCATAGAAATTAGGGAAATGTTGTTGTATCTATTACAGGAAAAAGATACTTTTGTGCTTTTCGAATTGAATTGCAGGACTAATTAAGATTGATATATGTATTACTAACATGTTTCTTTTACTGATTTTCTGGAACTTAAAAGGACTTAAACTGCTATGTGATTTTCTGATATTTTTTGTTTCTTGGAGGTCACGGGCTCAAGTCGTGGAAATAGCCTCTTACAGAAATGCAGGGTAAGGTTGCGTACAATAAACCCTTGTGGTCCGGCCCTTCTCCGGACCCTGCGCATAGCGGAAACTTAGTGTACCGGGCTGCCCTTTTTTGACGGTTGAGAACCCTTAATATTATTTGGAGGAAATCGTTCAACATAATTTACAATTTGAATAGAAAAAAATGACTTTGCAAAGATATCTGGTCTTTTATTTTATGAGAAAATGACCTTACAAAGATTTGTTGTGTTTTTTTTTAATGTGTAAAAATAAATATCTCACTTGTAAATATGATTTTCTGTACAACCTATATACTGTTTTTATTAATATACATAAATGTTACCATTTCAAAAATAAATGAAATAAAGATCTCTTGGGACCATTTCCTTAATTTTGACCACCTTGAATATTTGCTATTATCATGTTCGCTCTATCATAGATGTAAGAAACTCCTCTTTAAAAGATAAATAAAGATGTAAGTTTTAAAAATAACTTCAAACAATTCAACTCCACTCCCACTAAAATAAATTTTGCCAACCAGAAAAATTCAAAAAAAAAAAAAAAAAAAAAATTGCCAACCCAGAGGATAAAAAAGAAGGAAGAAAAGAAACGAAGATGCTTTATGGAATCAAATAAGGAATCTAGAATATGAATGCAAGAGGAAACTTTTATTTCCATATATTAGTAATTTGCATCATTTATAGGCATTACAACTATTTAGAGAGTATATAACAAAAATCATGTTATTAAAGTGGGGAAAAGAGAACAAAAGTAGTACTAATAATTTAGAGGGTAAAATGGACATTTAAGAAGGTCAATTGAGATATAAGGGAGAAAGTGCCTATTGTTCAAATTTGTAGGGGGAATTTGACTTTTAAAATAAAGTTAGGGGGTGTAAAATATTTCATTAATCAAACTCATAACAAAATGCCATTTGTATAGAATATCTCGAGGCAGAGGCGGATCCAGGATTTGAGTGCGAAGGTGATACCACTAACCTTAAATATGCCAATAATTAATGATAAAATTTTGTGTGCAGTTCTTTAAGAAATTAATAAGTATGACAAGTCATCCGCAATATATAAACAACCAAAAATGTTTAAAGAAAGAAAAAGCACTAAGCAAAGAGTGAAAGATTACTTTGCAAAATAGGTGATAAGAAGCAATGTTGATAGAAGCGGTGTCGTCCGATACTGCTTCGTTAATTTTTCTCTCTATATATATAAGTAAGTAATATGCAAAAATAAACATTATTATCAGTATTTTGTTGTAAAACATTTTGACAAAACTGGTTTACTAGGTCTGTAATGAAGCCTTCAAGGTGTTTAAACTAGCAGCTCAACCACTTGTCGTCCAGCTTTTGTTTTTCAGGGACCCAAGTAAACTATTTAAGGGGTCCTATCTAGATATACAGTACACATAAAATTTATATATACATGGTTTTTGTCAAGCATAACGGGTTCCGGTGACCCTGCATCCTCCACTGTAGGTCTGTCTCTGTCTCAGGGAATATGATAAGTGAGGATTTATATAGCCGACCCTAACTTATTTGAAACTGAGGTGTAGTTATTGTACATATATCTTGGATGGAATTGTAACTTTTTTGTAGTTTAGGGTGGAAATGATACTCTTGATATGTATAGGCATAGAAAACTAGGGAACTGTTGTATCTAATACAAGAAAAAAGATAATTTTGTGTTTTTCAAATTGATCATTGTATTTACGAGTTATATATATTTATATATATTTACGAAAATGTTTCCTCGGCAGAATTTCTGGAACTCAATGAGAAAAACCTGATGTATGCAATTTTGTGATATTCTTTTTCTATTGTGTGACAATTCGAGAACCCTTAATTTGCTATTAAAGACATTGTTTAGTATTAAAACGAAATAAGATTCGTCGTGTTCAAGACTGAGGCAAAAATGATGGATTTATAATCATAAAAAAGTACATAATCTTGATCACATCAAATGATATTAAATATGTTACTTAAAAGATGTAATTAACTTTCGTCCTTCGTATAAAGATAAACCTCGTCAAAGATATATATATATAAAAAAAATTAGTAGAGACTAGGGGTATGCATCCGATTTATCGATTCGATTTTGACCTTTATCGATAATTACTTATCGATTATCGATTTGTACATATACTTATTGTTATCGTTTCAATAAGATTTCGATTTTTTTGATTTCGATTTGTCAACTTTGGGGGCTTATCGATTACACCAATAAGAAAATTTGCGGGATCCACGAAAAGTATATTGCTATAAACGCGCCTAACTAATATGGACAAAAGGAAGCTAAAATAAGACGAACACCGTTTATAACATAAAAATTGTGTCAACAAGCACATGCAACAAAACTAAAGTAAGGGATCAAATGTATGTCACCAACACTCCAATGGTATTAAAAAAAACAAAAACAAAAAAAAACATCATCACGGTTAATTCTGTTTTTCATTAATTTGAACTTCATTCCCTTGATCTTTAAATATGATCATTCCTTAAATATGGTAGAGGAAATAATAGGGTTAGGGACTTAGGGTAAAGGAAAGGGTATTATAGAATAAGGGTAATTTTTTTATTTTTTATTTTGTCTTTTTAGTATATCTTATCGGTGACGCATTCTATATAGATTAGGGAAAATTATATTGTATAGCCGCTTTCAAAATAATAGCGGAATATATATACATCTTGTATGTTATATTAAAAAATTATAGTATAAATTTTATACACCTTTTCTGCTATCAAATGTCTGGCGTAGGCTAAAAGTGATAATACCCCTATAGATTAGCTATAAGATATTTGTGATAAATTAATTAATCTACACAAATAGGTAATTACTCATTTTACAACTATCAACTAGGGGTGTGCATTCGATTTATCGATTCGATTTTGACTCTTATCGATAATTACTTATCGATTATCGATTTGTACATATGCTTATCGTTATCGTGTCAATAAGGTTTCGATTTTTTCGATTTCAATTTCGATAACAAATAATCGATTCGATTTATTGATAAAATGATTCGAATGCACACCCCTAATAGAGACGCTATATGTAGTTGTCTTTCTACAGGGCAATATCTATATTTTTCCTTATTGAGAAGAGAGTCTAATTTTGAATGGTGACGAACTTTAACTTTGAGAAATAATACATTTAAAGGATCCACAAGAAGTGAATGTCCCATTATTATGGAACTCAACTTAATTATTTTAATTTTCCTTTTCGCATGAATTATCCATTTTCTTTTAATGGTTTTTAGCTTGTTAAAAAGCGAAATTGGGTACTTCTCTCTGTTTTCATTTATATAAAACTCTTTAATTTCGGAATTTAAAAAAAAAATGTTTTGACACAATGATGGGGAAATGATAAGCTTAACTTATGATTGACAAAATTTTATTTGGTTTAAGAATTCTGTTTATACTAAACTTCATTAATGATTCACATAAATCAGAAAATTTAGATTTGTGATAAAATTAAAAGGTTCCATATCCTTATGGATGTCTTGCGGAAGCATAATTTAAACTTTATCGGTTGAAAATTTTAGGACAGTGATATCAAATAATATATTTGTTCCTAATTTTTTAAACAAATTGATTATTACATTATCTATTTTATAATTAAAATATTTAGTTAAAAACACGTGTATATATTAGTTGAAGTATATTATTGATTTAACTTAGCAAGGGGTTAAATCTAGCAAAAATCCTAACCAAACATTTTATTGAATTTATTTATTTTGTTTTCACATTAAGAGTTTGAAGATATAAATAAATCTTAAAGTTACATGTATTTCCAGAACTCTGTTAATACACAAACTTCACTTAAGAAGTTATGATTAACATAAATCAAAAAATCAATTATCCGATTAAGTTAATAATTCTCCTAATACTTAAAAATCTCTTCATTTACAACCCTATATAAACCCCACCATAGCTACTTTCACAATTCATCTTAGAATACAAACCCTAAATTTCTTTGTTATTATTAAAAACATGGCTAAGAAAAGTTTTCTCACTTTTCTCATTTGCATTTTCCTACTTCTCAACCTATGTATTGCTATCGAGAAGGTAGAAACTACGCAAAAATCTGATTCATCGTCATCACAAGATACAGAATTGGATTGGTTCCATCCATGGTTCCATCCACATTTTCCATGGTTTCATCATCCACATCCATGGCCATTCGTTCATCCGCCAATGCCAGCTGGCGGTTTTCATCATGCATGGCCATTTCCACATCCACCTATGCCTGCTGGTGGTCATAAATTTCCTCATCCATGGTTTCATCGTCATCCATGGCCATTCATGCATGCACCTGTTCCATCTCCACCTAAGGGAGATAAGAATTAATTGAAGATATGAAGAAAAATGTTAGATCAATATCTTATTGATCATATATTTTTCTTTAGGTTATTACGTTTAGGGTTTTGTCTTAGGTTTATTTGATAAAAATAAATAATTGTTCTAGAGTAGTTATTTTAGTTTTAAAGAATTTTCAAGTAGTTTTCGTTTGTAAGAATGTTTGCTTCGGCTTATTATGAAATAAAATTCTTTTTATTTATATTTCTATTTTTTGAACGTATTAAATCTTTTTTTTTCTTTCTCTAGAGTAACTTTTATGTTGATTGTTCTCTATTTTTATTATTTGCATGCCTTTCTGTATAAGGAAACTTTGTCATTCAAATTTCATAGTCAATATTTTTATCTAACATTCCAAGGGAAATAAAAAAATTTAATGTTAAATCCAAATAAGTAGGAAAAAATTGAAGACAAATAATACATCTAAGGATCCAAAAAGGAGGGAAATATCCCATGTTATAGAATTAACTGTCATTAATTCCTGCAAAAGTTAAAGAGAGAAATATATTTTCTTGTGGCTCAACTTCATTATTCCATTTTTCCGTTTAAACAAGAAAATAATTTCTTTAGGCCGTTTAAATAAGTCTTGGAGTGAATAATTTGATTAGCATAAATGAGCCTCTTCTGAGCCCGTGAGATTTTACATATCAACTTCAGAAGATTCGAACCGAAAAACTCAGCTTTTCGGAGCGGACCAATCTTCCGTGCCCCCCCCCCCTCCCCTCCCCAACCCTTACTCTCTCTATAAAAAAGCCGATTTAAGCCTTAGCAATCTCAGTTTGCTGCTGCCAATCCTTAGCAAACTTGTAAGAAATCTCTTTATCCCAACGATGAATGAGATTTTACAAAAGTCATTCGAGAGAAATTCTTTTGTGGACGGCAAAAAGATCGGGAGTCCCACAGTCCCTTAGTCCTGTACCGGCTGTCGGTCTATCTCATATTCGCAGAAGAAGGAACTTGCTTAATGCCGGAAGTGTAATTAAGTAGGCGGCTAGTCGTAGAAAGTCACCCCAACCCTACCGCCAAAGCTTGACTTTACTAAACAAGCAAGAAAGGCTCTTTCTATCTTATTAGTCAAGCGCTAACGAGTGTGGACAAGGAATTAAAATATCCCTGCCAATGTATTTTGACATCCCACAGCTTCGGCAGGATCGCTTAGCCCCGTTCATCTTCGGCGCAATTAGAAAGAAAAATTCACTATGAGATAGATTTTCACGCTTTTCTATAGTTTATTACTAGTAGTATTAGTGTTAGTTTTATATTTTTTTTACTCTTACATTTTTATTACTAACGGTTGTTTCTTCCGCTTTGGTTTCTTATTATCTTGTTGTTATTACTGCTTGTTGCTACTATTTTTTTTTAACATGTCCTTGAGCCGAGGGTCTGTCGGAAACAACTCCTCTACTTTCTCAAGGGTAAAATCCGCATACACGCTACTCGTATGTTATTGTTGTATATATTTTTTTTTCCTTCTCTATTTTCCATTTCCTCTTCCACCATGAGATGAAACAATTCCATGCAAGTAAAGCAATTTCTTTCTCTTCTATTAAATAGAGGATCAAGAAAGGAAAGAGAACAAAAACAGTGAGTTGTTGTGCAAAAGACTCCTAATAATATCACTACATTATAAGCCTTGATAAGTAATACAGACTCAAACTGCAAAAATTTCACATTAATAAGTTGTTTGATGGACAATTTCCAGATAGCATATATCACAAAACAATTCCCTTGTTCGATAAACAAATCGATACAAACTTTCTTTTATTGGAGGGAGAAATAAAATAACTCGTAAACATTATTTGGAATGAGAATCTCATCCGGAGGACGCCTTAGATACAATACTCGAATACTGATACAACAAATAAATTAACACGAACACGAACACGACCAAACTCCTTGTGTTCCAATGAAATAACAAGATATGTCTAGTTTTCATCGTCTGAACAATGAAACCCTTCGACGAGAATTAAACCTGCAAAAAGCTAGCATACTTGGCACCTAGGAAAAGCCTTTGGATACAGAGTAAGGCATTTTTTGTGACCTCTGCATTCTCGTGGTTCAACAGTTTCATTACGCGCTCCTTAGCTTTGAGGTCATTCACTATGATTCGCCCAGCAGAATGGCACTGAATGAACTGTGATAGATCATAGCAAGCAACAGCAAGTGTCCTTGGATCACTTGATGTGTCCAAAATTGTAATGAGCACCCTCAGGATCTGCAAACACGACACAAAAGATATCAGTCTCAATATTTTTTTATGATGAATCGAGAAATCCCCGAGACCCAGTCAGGTGTTTGATTCGAAACTCGGTGGATAATGGACTCACTCTTCTACCCTTCCGTAAATACCAGGCTTTTGTCTATGACAAAATTTGAACTTGTGACGTGCATCTAACCCACACATCACGCGCTGCACTCTTATTACTAGATCAAAGCCCTCAAGGACGATATAGATCTTAGGGGTCATTTGGTTACCAGGACAAGGATACTAATCTCGGTATAAAATTTGATATTACAGCTATCCCATGTTTGGTTGAGAGTATTAGCTAATACATTTTATACCAAAATGGTAGAGTATTAGCTTATCCCACATAGGAGGTGGGATAGATAATCCCCTGGGATATCACAGAACTGAACCAAACGACTTGTATAGTATTAGAAACGACTTTGTTGTACAGATTCGAAGATTCACTCTCTAAAGTAAAATAACATTATGTTACGATAATGACCACTTCTACAGCCACCCGCTTACCTCTTCTGATGGAAGTTATTCTTATACATGAATATTTAAAACTAGCTTTTTGATTTGAGTAGCACATAAATTTGGTAAAGGAAAGTAAAAGATCGTACACCAACAGAATCCAGCAGAAATGTCTGGTTCTTCAGATGAAAAGCATTTGTTAATGCTGCACCAAGATAGGGTTGTATTTTACGCTGATATGCAACATGAACTTCACAGCTTTTTAAAGACACGTAAGCTTGGGAATTTCTGCAATTCACAAAGTATTACCTGGAAATCATTCTCCTCAAAACTATTTATGTTTTCGCGCCAGAATATAGGATCTTTGTGCATCGGAGACCAATCAAGATGGCCTAGAAGGACTTCTTGCTTGTACTTATCAAACGAACTCAGCTTTTTGATGTTATCCTTCAATCCTTCTTCTAGTTGATTCAGAGCATCCAAAAGATCCTACAGATATGGTAATTAACTTTATGAGTCTGAAGTCAAAGAATATTTCATTCTTCAATGACACAGTAACATGTTAAACTGTCAAAATATAGCAAATCACTGAGATGAATGGAGCAAGTAGCTATAAATATAGCGAATCTCTTCATGTAATGATGATTGAAGACAGCAATAAATTTGCAGATAAATGAAACAGAAATATGATATTTAGCGACTGTTTCTCTATGTACCAAAGTGTGAGGCATTCATTTGTCTTAATTCATTTTTTGATGGAACTGCTTTATGTTTGCAAATGATGTAGAGATAAATTAAGCCATACTATCAGATTATAAACCATTAAAAAACACGGTTCATCACCTCATCACTCCAAGCCTGCGCTTTCAAGCTCTGAACAATCTGCAGCACTCCCAAGTCTACCATCAGAATACTAAATGATCCTTTGGAAAGCAAATTCCGAAGAGTCAAGATGACGACCCGTACGACCTATAGTTATAGAAACACCGCAGGCCATGAACGGAGATGAGACAAGGAAAACCAATGTAGAAAGCAAAACATCAAATTTAAGAAATAAAAATAGGGAGTAGAAACTGTTATTATGGATAAAGCAACAAAAGTAGCTCACCTTCTCCTTTGTTGAACCTTTAACAACTTCTATCAATCGAGGGAGCGCCCTTGAAGTAGCTAAGTACTCTATTGCAGGTTCATAGTAAGACAATAGCCAGACACATAGACATGTCTCGTAGAGAAGCTGTTTTAAGGAAGAAAATAAAATCAGGAAGAAAAAAAGAAAACAATTATTCTTTTATGTCTAGCTTCCGGAGTTGCATGATACATTGAATGAGATACAGAACCGTCTCAAGCACTGCTACTTACTACTACGACATGAATAGAATTTATGAAGTTAATGCAATATGTGGCATTAAAGAACCTGGATAGACTGCTGCGTTGATGCTGGTGTAATTAAAGGAACAAGCAACTTCACTCCATCGGCTCGAACAAATGAAGATCGAATCACTGGCTCCTTCAACAGAGTTGCTAGGCAGTTGATTGTCGCGGGAATGCCACGGGTAGGATGGGTAGGCTTTTTCAGCTGCATAGATACATCAAAATCATGATTGACACAGTGCTAAGTATCGGCTGTGTGATAATAAGAACAAGTGGGATTTAAATCCATACCACCACCACCACCACCACCACCACCCCCCCCCCCCCCCTGGCCCCCAAAAAAGAAACTAAAACTCCAAAAAGCTTCTTTCCCCTTTCATCAAAATTCTTTTTTTGATAACCATAATGTTTGGACCAGCTTGTGTGCACCTCGACTAATTCCATGGGATACCTGCTACTTTCCACCCGCAATAGGTACTAGGTAACTTTGTCCATCAAGGCTTAAACATATGGGAAGAAATCACCTAGAATTTTTTGTCTCGGCTAGGATTTGAACCTGATCAATTATTTACATTGAAAGTGAAGAAATAGGCCATAAACCTTGTTATGACTTGTGACGTCCAGAAACGAGCTTGATTTCCTACTCAATGGCTTTATTTCAATGCTTCATCACATTAAACTACTAATCCGCACACCTCATCGTCCTGGGCTTCTAGCACCTTTCATCCATCGACCACTTATTTTCTCTTACGACATTTATTGGGAACACTATCCCTCTGTCAAGTACTTCCAAACAATTAAAGACATTTATACTGAATCCTTCTTGAAATGTTTGCAAACCAAGTAATTGTAGGCTATGTTGCACACACTCTCCAAAATGCTGCCGCACTCATATCGGATCCTCCAAAAATGCATTACTTTTGAAGGATCCGACGTGCACCCAGTGTTATCAAAGGCGAAAAGCGCAAAAAAGTTCTAAGGTCCGTTGGGGCTTTAAGCGCAAAGCGCAAGTAAAGCGTGGGCTTTAATGAAAAAAGGCGCAACTGGAGAAAAAGTAAAAATATGTATATGTAGTCCAAGACTAATAATTATAAGCATGAATAACAAATATATGGACAAAGAAATTGAAAAAAAAAATTACGATAAAGCAAAATATCAATTGTTTAATGTCGCCTTTTCAAAATTTTATCCATTGGCAAAGACAAGTATGCCTTAGAGCCTTGATGCGACACTAAAGCGCCCACAAAGCGAGGCGAAGCACTCAACGTGTTTTGAGCCTCGCTTCAGGGCTTGAGCGCGCCTTTGACAACACTGCGTGCACCCAACAGCACTTTTGAAGTGTGCGAGCAATATAGATTGCAGGTTTGGCGGGATGGAGCGCTTTTGAAGTGTGCGAGCAATATAGATTGCAGGTTTGGCGGGATGGAGGAAGAAGAAAAAGTGGAAAATCTAGGAATACACACAAACCTGTGCACAAAGCCAATCAACCAGGCCGGTCAGAACATCTTCGATGGTAGTGAGTTTCTTCTTTGAACCTGACGCGTCTCCATTAGCATCAACACCATTCTGAACTTTTGGCCTGGCACTGGAGTTGTAATTAATAGGAACACAAAGTTATCAGTTCATATATCATTCAAATCTCCTGAGTCATTTGAAATCATTCACATGAGAGGGATTCATAATCTTATTACCTCACTATCAAAGACAGAATCTTACAGCTCTTCTCTTGTATGAACCAATTACCTTTCCAGAGCAATCTGGAAAATGAAACTCATCTTTAGCAAGAGAAAAGGAATATTATGGAAAGAACGAATACATAATCTTGGTTGATTTATAAAGATTAACAGTTGGTAAAAGACAGAAAAAGGGGAGAACAGATAATTCTGAGATACAATAAAGTAGCAACTTTTTTCAACAACTTTTATATGTGTGTGTGTGTGTGTGTGTTTGTGTTTCTATTTATCATTTCAACATCACCTGATTTACAATCTCTGCTTAGTATGACTAATAAACTCAATGCTTTCTTCAGCAGTGGAAGGGAAAGTAATAGCTGCGTGCCTGTAGTATCAATAGAGTCGAGGTAAAGGTGTCTTGACTTTGTTTTATACACCAACATTTCCATTAGGAAAAGAAATCTTAATAACAATTTCATTCAAAAAGGAAAAGCTTGTGTGCTATCGTATTTAAGTTATCTTCTAATAGTTTACCAAATCTAAAGGGAAAGTAGGGAACTTAAAAGATATTAAAGATCGAGTAGAACGGGAAAAATAAAAGAGAAAGTGGGTCGAGTGAATTAAGATATGAAAGAACACAAGTTTAAGAATTTTTCCTTGGGACTCTAAATATTGCAATTTTGCACACTTGCATATATACTACAGAACCATAAAATTAAAATACTGCTACCTGACAACAGGCGTGATCTTCTATAATTGTAGTATGACTTGATACATATATAACGTAATATACATGTAAAGAAAGAGGGAGGTAGATTTGTTAACATCTGCTGATATTTGTAGACATAGATGAAGACAGGTAAGGGGGTGCATGCAAACTGCATATCATGAGAAAGAAAAACAATTTCTACATCGCCACTGTAAATAAAGGACAGCAGATTGCATTCAAAGGATTGCAAACCAAAAATTTAATAAAAAAGGTTATGAAGAGTATTGCCTGAGGAAAGGCTCATAGGTATCTTCATCTTCAAGACTGTTATCATGGAATAGTCTTGCTCTTTTCGGGTTAGCTGCCAAGAAATAAGCGTTACATCAGTCGACTTATCAAAGGACCTTTTAAAAGTTACATTTTCTCAATTTACCTGTAAGCATTTCATCAATCAAAGCCAAAACATACTCCACGGTTTCTTCCTTGAAGACGTCATGTAATATGGTAACAAAGACGCGGACATAACCTCGACCGTCCTGTAATAATTGTGTCCATTTTATAAGAGTATCAAAACTGAGCTCATGATTAGACAATCAAAGGCTTGAGAGGTTGACCAAGGACCCAAAAATGAAATCTATAAATAGGAATGCTTAGAAATCAGCAGTTGCAAGAACTCCATTTCCCACATAGACCATATGAAAAACTTGGAAAAAGCTCGATAATGTTTAAAACTTCATTTATCCTAAAATTCGATGATGCCGATTATGAATGACTATTTCAAAGTAACAAATGAACTCCGGAAAAATGAAGGTAATAGACTATTTAGTCATTGGCATGCCAAAAAGTAAAACTTACACTACCACATCTAGACATTTTCCTAATATAATTTAGAAGAAATCTACCTAAAACTCCAAGATTAATTAGGCGGAAACAAGTAGCGTAAGTACAAGATGCAAGAATTAGACTCTGTTGTCAACCAAAATGTAACTAATAGCTAAAGACAACTCGATTTAGAAATATTACATCATCCAACAACTGGGCTTTGTAACTTTCTGCCTTTTTGTCATAGCGTCTCAACAGCTGAAAATCTGTTCCTGTGATCAGCTTTGTGGCCATGTATGTCTCCCATGGGATATCCCTGCTCAAAACCTTAGGAAATAGAAAGACATAAAAATGTTATTAAACAATCAGTAGTGCCAAAAAAGACCCGGTTGATCACTTATTTTTTCAGGTTTTTTTCTTCCCCCCACCCCCCTTTCCTCACAACCAAAAGAAATAAAGCCACAGTCCACAAAGAAACTCCTGACGGTAATGAATTCTTTCTCCTTTAAACACATGCCTTCAACTACCAAAAATCAAAATACACACCTTAGCCAATCCAACAACAACAACATCAACATCATACTATATTATAAATATGAAGACCAAACTAAAAACTTAAAAGACTGAAATAACCCTATAAAACTGAATGACTATAATAACCTTCAACATGATATTATTTCAAATACAATTTTGTACAAAAATGTAAATATACATTCTAATAAAATTAATTAAAAAGAAAATATTTAATTGAAATAAAGACAAACATGGAATTGTCAGCCCTTTAACTTTCAATATTAATAAGTAACCTCCTATTCAATATTAAATATAGTTACATGAATATTGTTAATTGAAAATCCTGCGTCTAGAATTTCTTGGGAATTCTAAGCATCGCCAACCTTTGAATTGTTTCTAATTCAATATATTTAGAACACAACCCAATGAATAAGGTGTCAATGGTAATTTTTTTATTCTCTCAAATAAATTGCTAAATGATTCATCCATTGTAGAAACCGAAAAGTCATATTTGTCATCTCATTGTTGTGATGTTGTTTCTTCTTTACTAATGACGTTATAACACTATTCATCCTTATATAGTTAGGCAATGTCAAAGCATTGCAAACTTTCAAGCATTTAATTTGTTTATATCATATTGTTTGATATTTAAAAGAAGAAGCAAAGTTTGGGGTCTACGGCAAGGCAGGGTTTCTCTGCTAAAGTAAGTAACTGGTTCATGTAACGTTTTCATCTTCTTTTTCCTTTTTTCTTTGTTTGGTGTATAATTTATGGACTGTATATGTAAAAGTTTCCGAGTCTATGTTAATTTGGATCACTCATAAATATAGTAGCAATTATGGTAGTATAATTATTCATTGAGTGTTACCTGGATAAATTATAATTTTAGTTTTTTTTTTTAATTTGGTTCTCAATTTCTATGTATGTATTCATACTGACATTTCGGAATGAAAGATTAGCTGATGATGTTTCACGTATGGCTATGTGAGCAAGATTTCGCTCTCGATTATTAATCAAAATTGGATTTTTAATAGAAGTTAGATTCTAGAGAAATATCTTGTTTTTAAGGGGCTAAACATTTGAATTAAGTAGGAGCTTCTCTAACAAAACCAACAAAGAAAGAACAAAAAGGAGTTTTAAACAAAATACATCCTTTCCTGTCAGAAAATGAACGATATGTGTCCAATTTCTTTCTTAAATAATTTTCAATGCATTTTTTGGCATTTGATAAAATTCATGGTTAAATAATTTCTAAAATATATTTTATCACTTCAATAACTATATATTATAGTATAAAAGGGATATTTTATGTTTTCTACAAAAGTTATGATAATGATAAAGCAAACCGAATGATAGGAACATATACCAACATTAAATGTTTGTATATCATCAAATAAAACTAATGTAATTATACATAAATTAATCAGTGTTCTAGTGGTAACTTCTCGTAAAGTTTAATTTATAATTCTGTTTCCAACAAAAGCTACTATTTATAATATACTTGTGATCACAATTATTTCGATACATATTTTGTGAAAATTGATACACATGTCTGGAGACTAGTAAAAGAAAAATTGGCAGCCAAATGTACATTCGTATATAATTTAATGCATGGAATTCTTTCCAATTAGCTTTTATTGATGTTGACAACTATTCTAAAATTTCTTGATAAGTAAATGGAAACAAGATAAAGCAACTAACTGCTAAGACTAAGAAACCTAAATCCTGTGATGATTGTTCAGTGTATGAATTTCTTTTTAATTGATAAGTGATGCATGTTCACTATGATGGCAGCAAAACTCATAATCCAAGCTAGTTATCGGTCCAAAACTGTTCATTATTTTTTATGTGCTTGTGTATAATGTAGCTTCTTTATTGTGCTTATGCATGAAATTATTACCTGCTCTGTAGTAAGCTCAGCATTCTCCATTGGCATTTTGACTATGCTCTTCAAATCTGAAATCCTTTAGCCTCTGACAGATTGAATTGTTTTACCTCTACCCTGTATAGATTCCAAAGAAATACCTCAAAACCTGATTATAGGTTCCACACGTTTAAAGGATGCAACTGGAAACAGGATACATTAATGTTTTCCTACGAAGAAAAATGAATATTGCTACAGATATGAAAAATGAAGCTGAAAAGATAACACCAAATTAAACTTTACTGTCAATAAATTAATGTCATCAATCTATCTTTTTTCAAGCCAATTGTGAGAAGGGAATTACTTGTAATTTGGACATTTGATCTAATACAATTCTAACCTATCAAAAGGCGGTTAACGGTACATGAAACAAAACATGACTCAAATTCACTATGATGTAACTGACTTCAATTGGTTCCACCTAGGGCTGAAATTGAAGATTCGGGTGACTGAAGCTGAAGCATCTACTTTCAAAATAACAGAAAGAAAATCAGTGATACCTATTACCATTTTCAAAAAAAACAAAGAAAGAAAAGCAATGATAGCACGTGGTAGATTCAAAGCAGAAAAGAGGATTCCTCACTTCTTGCTCTCATTCAAAACCAGACATGAGACTTTCATCTCACATGGCTTCTAAGTGATAAAAGAAAGAACCCATTACTTGGTGTTTTGATCACCTTTCTCGCGTATGTATTAGACCGAATCCGATTTTTGATAATGATTACTAATCCTTTAACTTTGAGGAATGAATGACTGATTTTATTTTGATAGTTTAGACCCATCGCTCTCTATCGAGTCCATAAAGTCCACATTACCAAAGTAATGACCAAATCTACCTCATTAGACTTGAAACTGGCTTGCACCAGCTTCATTACAGTTTTTAGGCAGTACTTTAAGTAGCAACTGCCAAAGTAAATCAACCAAATACTTGAGGATCAATTCGAGCAGAAGTGTCTCCCTATTCCCTAATGTGGTAAAAGATATAATAATAGAACGGTTATCTCATCTACAAAGTTAAAAAATAGAATACAATGGAAGAAAAGATCCATCAACAAGATACCAACTAATCACTCCGTTTCAACTTAAGTGTCTTAATTTCCATTTCAGTCTATTCCAAAAAGAATGCAAGGGCAATGATAGCCCGGTGCACTAAGCTCCCGCAATGCGCGGGTTCAGGGAAAGGGCCGGGCTACAAGGGTCTACTGTATGCTGTCTTACCCTATATTTCTCCAAGGGATTGTTTCAACGGCTCGAACCCGTGCATCAACTTACCAGTTACGCCAAGACTCTCCTTCTATTTAAAAAAGAATGCATCTTTCTATATTTAGTAAGTCTCCAATTCCAATACCCTACATGGCTTGTTTAAGACCACAAGATTCAAAGGGCATATTGGTACATTACACAAATCTCTAGTTTTAGGCTACAAAATTCAAAAGTCTCTCATATTTTCTTAAATTTTGTGCCTAGTCAAACTAAGACACTTAAATTAAAACGGAGGGAGTAGTTATGATTAAGATAGACAATTCAGCAACTGAAAGGCTTGTCTTCATCTTCTGTTCTTTTGGAGTAAATGTGATGCTGTAAGCAATGTATAAGAAAAGTTAGACTAATTGAGTTCCATACATCGTTAAAGGGCTTCTCTAAATTTCTACTATTTCTTTCCTTCCTTCCTTCCTGATCCAATGGTCTATCGGAAACAACTTTTCTATCTTTCCATGAGGGGTAAGGTCTGCGTACCCACTACCCTCCCCGGAATCCACTTGTGAAACTTCACTGGGTTTGTTGTTGTTATCTCCTTGTAGAAAACACTACGTTGGTGCTTTTATAAATAAAATACATTAACTTCTCTCCCAACAAAAGAACCTAAAAGTGATAACGCACGGCATTCCAGATTGACAGTGCACAAATCAAAAAAGTTCAAGCAGAAAATTTCTGATTCAATCATGGAGATCGTCACAGAAGTTTGAGGAACGGCTAAATATGTAAGGTTAAAGCTTAGATAAACACCACAAGATTACACAGCGACCAAGAAGGTTGACCCGAAAATCTCATTGCTACAGGTTTCAACATTCATCTCACTACTTAGTGAATAAGTAAAAGTCAACATCACTGATCCAACAAACTCAGAAAAGCATAACAATCACTGATTCAATCACTTCAAATCATGACATTCTCCACTAACTAACTTTCAAGCAAATTAAGTTCACTACTTCAAGATTCAAACTTTATTCCCATAAACAATCACCAAATAAAGAATAAGCAAATACCCAATTCCCCCACCCAAAAATCTAAGATCCAAGACTATAATAGTCAATCAAACAAAACCCCCGGAAAATTCTGCCAATTGGGGTAAGCAATACATACATTAACAAACACCATTATCAAATCACGGCTAGATTTAAACTTTATTCCCATAAACATTGATTAAAACCCAGAATAAGCAATTCCTATGAAAATCCAAGATCCAAAACTAGAATTGTTAATTAAAACATAAACCCAGAAAATTTTTGTCCATTTGGAAGAGATTTACACTGAAATTAACAGAGAAGATAGATTGGAGATACTATTACCGTATCACGTGGAAGTGGACAGTGTAGGAGATGAATTTGATTAGAACAGGAAAAGGTGATGTCAGTATAAGGGTGTGCACGTAGGCTTCAAATCTTGAGTTTGGGGGGTGGGGGGGTGGGGGGGGTGAGATCAAAATAGAGGAAAGAGGAGGACCATAGAAAAAGGGAATTATAAAAGGGAAGTAAGAGGCAATCAAGCAATTTCTAGTTTAATTTTCACGTGTAATGTAGTGACAGAGAGGAAAAGAAAAGAACATTGACAAAAATGGTCCATTATTTTTGGAATAATACATAATTGGACCCTCAAACTTGGCATCAGCTGGCATATATGCCCTTCAACTTTGGACGTACATAAATAGGCACCTTAACTTGTATAAAGTTACGTAAACACACATGCTAACGTGGCACATAAATTTTGGAGGTGCCTAGATGATCATTTTGTAAGTTGGAGTGCCCAACTGACAAAGTGAAGACAAGTTGAGCTGCTTACTTGTGCACACCTAAAATTAGAGGGCACATTTGTCAGCTAAGACTAAGTTTGAGGGCATGTTTATGTATTATGCCTTCTTTTAAAGTAGGTGTAAAATAGACCGCAAATTTTAAAAGTGAATATTTCTTGCCTCCTTTGAATAAATTTTTGATATTCTGGTTGAATGGGAGCCTTGGAGTAATGGTAAAGTCGTTTTCATGTGACATATAGGTCACGAATTCGAATCGTAGAATCAGTCACTAATACTTGTATTAGAGTAAGCTACCTCCATCATACTCTTAGAGTGCGACCTTTCCCATACCCTACGGATCGCGGGATATTTTATGAATCGAGATACCATTTAGATTTATAGGAAGTAAAAAAGTGATTTAACTAGAAATACAAGAAAGATCTTGTCAAATTTTAGAAACTGCAACATGCTAGAAGTAGACCACAATAGATATTGCACTTTAAAAAATTATACCATACTTAAAAAAAAGACTAAAAATAGCATAAATAATAAAAACTACACTTCAAGTGTGAGTTCTCATTAAATTATTATTTTTTATTTAAATTTATTTGCACAAGCTTTCACTTATCGTGAGTGGTGGGAGTTTGACATTGAATCCTACCCAGTGTTTCCATTAAATTATTTTTATTTTTACGGTTCTCATTAAATTTAATAATCGGAGTTTGTAAAATATTTAACGAAAATCAAAAGTGCATTATATTTAACAAATTTAAAGGATTAAATTTATTCATGGATATATTTAAGAAAAATCAAAAGTGCTTTATATTTAGCAAATTTAAAGGATTAAATTTATTCATGAATATATTTAAGAATTATTTTAAACCTACAGCAAAAACATAAAGGACCATTTTTCTTATTCCCCTTATGGCAATTTCAAATACTTTGCCCCTATTTTCCGAATTCCTTTTGTTCCATTATTGGATTTGAAGTTATATTAAGTTTTTAGTCCCTGTTATAAGATGGAAATTTCAATTTTGATACCAATGACTGTGGCATGAACATGAGAATATGTGACATGGTTATCTCATGTGACAGCCTAATTAAACAACATTACTTAGGTTGCTTGTTGTTACGTGAGATTAATCGATCGATTAAAAAATAAAATTTTCAAATCAATTAAACTGAGTTCAAGTTTTCAATTAATTTGGATTATTGTTTCATCGATTTTTCGAGCTTTCACTATAACCTCAAGAAAAAACATCGACTGACATGGTAGTTCTTTTCCAAGTCATGTCTCAAAGATCTTGGTGAATGTACTTTCTTACTAATGAACGTAAATATACTCGCTATTTTCTCCTAGAGTTATATGTAAACTAGTTTTAGTGTATGCGCGTTGCGCGTGTTCCCTATCTTAGTAAGTAATTTTTGGTAAGAAAATTAAATATATATTTTTAAATTATAAAATAAAGTGTAAGCTTCCGTAGTTAATTAAATACTAATCCTATATAACTAACTCAATAAAGAAAAAATTTTGTTCATAGAAGTTCTCAATCATTATCAATATATTCACTTTAAATTATGTTTTATTTTTTTTAGTTTTATCAGTTCAAATTTACCAGTTATTATACTTCCTTTTTAGTTTCAGTAAAAACACATAGCCTTGAAGATTTAAAACTTTTTCTAAAAATATTATTCAAAAGCTATTCTTAAGTTCATGCGAGAAGATACAAACATGTTTAATTAGCACTTTTATTACGATTCTTTAAAAAAAAATCATATAACAAAAATTTAAAAATTAAATCTTATGTCTCAATTTATCTCCTTTCAAAGGTTTCAATATTACCTAAGTAGTAAGGTTTTAGTTGGTGAGATGAAAAAAATATCATAATTTACATAACTTTGTCGAAACGTGCGTAGCAAAGAAAGCATTACTAAAACATAAAAATCTAATAGGATGCACAAATACTATAAAACATTATTGAAATTTAATGCGTGTGCATGTACATATTAATTTAAACATTTTATTTTTAATATATAATCTATTTTAAAGTTCTAAATATTTATACTTCCTATATAGTTTAAATAAAAAAAGATTCAATAAGTAAAAATTTAATTGATTTTAAAGTTTGAAATATTAGAAAAATATTTAAATTATATTAGTATTCAATGTGAAATTTATTTTTAAAGAATAAAAAGTCAATTATCATTTTCTATAGAGGTTTCGTGCTTTTATAATATAGATTAGCTTTTACGGTTTAGTATGATTAAAATATGCATCAAATAATTATTTTGGTTGCTTAATTGAATATGGATTAATTATATTATATGACTAAAATAAGAATATTTAAAGTGCACATTTAATTGTTCCATGTTAAAACAATTTTAATGTGGATGCTATTGTATTAAAAACATTAACTTAATATGCGATTTCATGTCCTCATATTTCAATTAAATTAGAATTCAATTCAAAGCACCGTATAAATGTTCTCATCTATTTTCAATTAGTATAATATATATAAGGTAAAATATATATGTATTTTCTTCTTACCTAATTTAATAAAGAAAGATAAGTTTTAATTGATTTTAATATCCGAAATATTAGGAAAGCACTTGAGTTACAATTTTATCCATTATGAAAGGTATTTTAGAAGGGTAAAAAAGGCGAACGACATTTCGCTAAGGATTTTTGTATTTTTAATATAGTATAGATAATAAAATCAAATAAAATAATTAAAATTCACGCCTATCATAACGAGTAGTAGTTGCAGTGGTACTTCGTTAACTTACTTTAAATAATGAATCTACCAACATCGTTTTCTTTTCCTTTTGTAATAAAACTATAAATTAACCCCAAGTGATACTAATATTTTATATGATATTGTTTCTTTTACGTTTGTCTATACACTGAAAGAAAAAATGGATTTCTGTCACAATTTCTAAAAGCAGAATTAGCCTTGTTACAGAGGCCAAAAATTTAGAAGTTCAAAGGGTAACAATATGCATAAAGTAGTTGAGCTTTTAACACGTGCAATTTCCAAAAGCTACTCCATTAAGGAGAGGAAAAGTGTAAAAATATTCATAAGGTAGTTTCAATATTAAGTACAAGTACGTCATTATTGTAAAAAGTTGAGCTTTTAACATGTCAAATTACAACTGCATATAACCAGATGTCACATGTATAAAAGTTGAGATGTCACATGTATAAAACTGAGAAAATGTTGTTTTGCATGGAGAAATTAATCCTTCTTTTCAAAGAAAAAGGATAATTTTATCGTCCAGCTTCATAGGGGTGCACGATATATGATTTAAAACTATCAAGATGCTATGGCAATATGCAAATGGGCTGGATACCCTGATCTTTTCATTACCTTTACTTACAATCCAAAGTGACCTGAGATTTGTAGATTTGTAAAGAGTAGGGGCTTAAATCCTGAGGATCGCCCAGACATTTTATCTAGAGTATTCAAAATCAAATTGGACCGTTTGATAAAGGATTTACGCGACAATCAGATTTTTAGAAAAGTAAAAGCAGGTATATTGCCATAGTCAACTTCTAAAAAATAATAATTACTTTTTATGTTACATAGGATAATAGGTTTAAAAATAAATATTTCAATTATATTTATGAAGTGTAATAAATTCTTTTTGGTGCAGTGATTTATACAGTTGAGTTCCAAAAACAAGGGTTGTCACATGCTCACATCTTGCTTTTTCTTCACGGGCATGATAAATATCCAACTGCTGCAGATATTAATCGAATCATTTCTGCTGAAATACCATATGAATTGGCCGATCTTGTTTATTATAAGGCCGTGCATAATTTTATGATGCATGGCCCATGTGATTATGCAAGAAAGTCTTCTCCTTGCATGCAGAACGGAAGATGTACCAAACATTTTCCAAAAAGGTTTGTTGAGTCAACAACAATTGATGAGGAGGGTTATCCTGTTTATAGACGAAGGGATAATGATAGAATTATCAAAAAGGATGGTATTGACTTGGATAGTAGGTATGTGGTGCCTCACAATCGGTTCTTATTATTTAAGTATGGTGCTCATATTAATGTAGAATGGTGCAATCAGTCAAGATCCATTAAGTACTTATTTAAGTATATTAACAAAGGAAATGATCGTATTACGCATGGCTTATAGTATATTCTAACAGAAGATTCATCAAATATTGATGAAATAAATATGTATATGATTTATCACCATGTGAAGCTGCTTGGAGAATATTCAAATTTCCAATTCACCATAGAGAACCTCCTGTAGAAAGACTATCATTTCATCTTCCAAATGAACAAAATGTTATATTCTCCGATGATGATCCAATTGATGATGTTGCAAATAGACCAAGTGTAAAGGAATCAATGTTTTTAAGCTGGTTTGAGACAAATAAAACATTGTCAGAAGCAAGAGAATTGACTTATGCAGAATTCTCTCTTAAGTTTGTTTGGAAGAAACAATTGAAAAGATGGGAGAAAAGAAGAACTTCTGTATTTTCCATTGGAAGAATTTTCTTTGTTCCGCCTGGAACTGGTGAATTATATTATCTCATATTATTGTTGAATGTTATTAAAGGTCCAAAATCCTATGACGATCTTAAAAGAATCAACAATCATAACCATCTCACTTTTAGAGATGCATATTATGCACTTGGGTTATTGGATGATGATAAAGAGTATGTGGATGCCATAAAGGAAGCAAGTAACTAGGGAATGCCATCATATCTTAGGCAATTATTTGTTATGTTGTTGTTATCCAATTCGATGTCTCGGCCAGAATATGTTTGGAAATCAACATGGCAATTATTATCAGAAGATATCCTCCATGAAAAAAGAGTGTTGTTGACTAATCCAGGTATAAATATAGATTTTCTATTTTCAAGTTAACAAATAATGTTTCAGCGTCTATATGAGGATATTAAGTAGTTATTTGTAGCATAATAACTAAATATAATTATAGAAAGGATAAGAGGATAAAAAATTACATGCATATATATCCTTATAGTTATTATAGTGTACATGTGAGTATATAACCAGTCTAGCTCCAAGCATATTTATAGGGTTAACATATTGAGTCTTTAATAACTCCACGACTAAATTTTGCACAAAATTTAAAACAAAATCTGCAAATTTTGAACAAAAATATAAACTCCTATATGAAACTCTTTGTATTTGATTTCTTTACTTCATTCTTTATAATTGATATTCTTTAATTTATGACCTTTATATTTAAGATAATATGGAGTTTCACGACATAGCATTCATAAGTTCTTTGTTGTGTAAATCATATAAGCAACTAACCTAACTAAAAAGCTAAATTAAATATACCTTATTTGTGTAACCATGTAATATATTTTTTATATTATTGTTATTTAAATTCTATAATTTTTTTTGTTCTTTCAGAGGCAAAGCTAACAGATGATGAATTGAAAAATCGTTGTTTACAAAAGTTGGAAAAAGTTTTGAAAAGTTGTGGAAGAAATTTTCATGATTTTCCAACAATGCCAAGACCTCTTTACAATGAGGAAGAAGTTGACAAATCCATTTTGTTCATGTTATAATTCAGGCGAAATTGCTGAAAACTGTCAGGCAAAGTCTGCAGGATCATTTCAACCTGCATGTCCTTATCAATGTTAGCTCCAAGGACCTCCAGTTCATTCAGAAGACTCATCATCTTCATAACATGGTCCCTGACCGATGAACCTTCAACCATTTTGGTATTCAGAAGGGCTTTCATGGCAGTCTGCTTAGCCGCACGATTCTGATCTCCGAACATTTCTTTGAGATTTTCCAGAATGTCATAAGCAGACTCCATCGACTGATGCTGATGTTGTAGAACATTCGACATGAATGCCAAAATGTAACACCGCGCCATCTCATCAGCCTTAATCCATTTCTGGTAAGCCTTCTGTTCATCATCTGTGGCATCATCTCCAGGTTTTCTGGACACACCTCATCGAGCACAAATTTGTACTCTTCAGCAATTAGAACAATATCCAAATTTCGTTTCCAATCAACATAATTTGGACCCTCAAGTTTGTTTTGGGTAAGAATGGCAGTAAGGGGATTAAAAGCAGTCATTGTTAATCTGGGAGACATTAAATATTTAAATAGATCAAATCAGTTTGTATTATGAACATTAAAATTCAAAACACATTATATATATACAATCTATGCACCTTGAACAACAAATTTCGATGGGAAAGAAGCTATTCTTGCAATATACATATATAATGACAGATTTTCACTCCATAAACTTAAACATGTCATACTCAGATGGAGAGTAAACTGTTAATTTAAGCCAAGTGAATATCAACATTCAACATATATTAGTCCCATTGAACCAACATGCATACTCAGATGGAGAGTAAATACAAATAATCACTGACTAGTATAACATAATGATTATTCATAATATTTTTATCCGATATGGAAGAAGACCTACGTCAACGTGTAAAAACATTATATCACTGATTTTTTAAGCCCGGGGACCAAGGGAATTTATCCCCACAATTTCTGGAATTAAAAACAACTAAAAAATTCAGAATTTTAGAAAAACAGCAAAAACACCATCTAAACGACCTCGAACGCCCAAAAAACGACTTCAATCATGATAAAATCCATGAGTATTGCTCACTGGGCCGTTTCGCATGGACCTACCAAGTTTCAGGTCAATCGGAGTCCGTCAACTTTTTTACCTCCGATTTTCTGCCCTAATTCAGCAGAACGTGTTTTTCCGTTTTACATGATAAAATTCAATTTTCAGACTATTCTAACTCAACATCACCAATATTAAAAGGATACATCAAGTTTCCAGAATAATCAACACAACCCATAACAGATAATCACACCAAAAAAACAGTGCAGGTTTTCAAAAAAACAAACTTTGCATGTAATTCAAAACTTGCATATAGAACATGATATTAATCCTTATGGTTTATCCTAATTATTTAATTAGACGTGAGTAAGCTCTGATACCAATTGATGGAATATATACCACAGCGGAAGCAATAACAGAATCTTATTCACGTGTAATCTAAACAACTAGCATGTATGGAGATTTTAGGATTACCTCTTGAAGCGTAAACACAACAAATCTAGGTCGTTCTCCAGTTCCTCAGTTGAAAACACACTAGCAGATTTCCACAGTCTTCTACTGTGTTACCCAAACAATAACCGAAAAAAAAGAATTTTGGGTGGGCAAAATTCTAGTAGAAACCGCAGTCAGAATCATCTAAAAAACGTCCAGCCCTTATATCCATATATATAGCTGCGTTTTTTAGGTCAAAACCGTTTTCAAAACCTGTTAGGTTTCCTTCTCCCACTAAGGGACGGTTTCCACGTTTTCTTTCCCACTAAGTAACAGTTTCCACTATTTTCTATTATTTAGGCACAGTAGGGACCACAGAATTTAATTAACAAGGCTTCCTATTATGATATTAATTTCGAAATTCTGAAACTAATTTCCATCATAATAAATTACGAATTATTCCACTAAAAATTCGTAATTGCACTCCTTAGTTCAATTTCGAAATTCTTCCATAAACCTTATTTAACTCCCCATGTTGAGATTCAGATACTAATCAATCAAATTAAATTACTGACTATTTAATTTATTGATTACTTCCTTTAGACTTACACTTAACTTATTTCATGTGTCGGATACAAAATCCACCGGCCGGGTTTACACATGAAAACTTATAAGCTTTCATAAAGGAGTATCATCAATCTCAAAATTGAGACATGGATTCCATCAACTAATTATTACTTCGCCAATGTATATCATTGTTATCCAATTTACCAGGCTTATTGACTCGCGAAAGAATCTCGCCTTTTAATAAATCAAAACAACAAGTGACATACACAGCTAATAATAATTATATCAGGATTAAGAGTATAAGTACATTAAATGGACTAGAGAAATTATTTTATAAAGTCAGTATAAAATACTCATCTCTACTTGATCCGTTTAATACATACAAAATGTACTAGCACAAGAAGTTGGAATTAAACCATTCCCATAATCAAGATAAATTATATTTAATCTTGTGCTACAATCATTCCGATGATTTGTCCAATTCCATCATTAGATTGTGAACATTAACTTTTATGTCTTACAAGAACCGATGATTTAATCTTCCGTGTATAAGCTAAACTCTATACACTAAATCATCTACAATGTAAGCAATGGACGCACAAACCAACACATGATCTATTTAAAATGAAACTTTATTGAATTTAAACAAGTAAATAAATAATTGTTCATAAAGAATACTATAACAATACGCATGGCTTATAGTATATTCTAACAGTAATAAAGTACAACTCAACTATAAATAAATATGTATATGATTTATCACCATGTGAAGCTGCTTGGAGAATATTCAAATTTCCAATTCACCATAGAGAACCTCCTGTAGAAAAACTATCATTTTATCTTCCAAATGAACAAAATGTTATATTCTCTAATGATGATCCAATTGATGATGTTGCAAATAGATCAAGTGTAAAGGAATCAATGCTTTTAAGCTGGTTTGAGACAAATAAAACATTGCCAGAAGCAAGAGAATTGACTTATGCAGAATTCCCTCTTAAGTTTGTTTGGAAGAAACAATTGAAAAGATGGGAGAAAAGAAGAACTTCTGTATTTTCCAATGGAAGAATTTTCTTTGTTCCGCCTGGAACTGGTGAATTATATTATCTCAGATTGTTGTTGAATGTTATTAAAGGTCCAAAATCCTATGACGATCTTAAAAGAATCAACAATCATAACTATCTCACTTTTAGAGATGCATGTTATGCACTTGGGTTATTGGATGATTGTAAAGAGTATGTGGATGCCATAAAGGAAGCAAGTAACTAGGGAATGCCATCATATCTTAGGCAATTATTTGCTATGTTGTTGTTATCCAATTCGATGTCTCGGCCAGAATATGTTTGGAAATCAACATGGCAATTATTATCAGAAGATATCCTCCATGAAGAAAGAGTGTTGTTGACTAATCCAGGTATAAATATAGATTTTCTATTTTCAAGTTAACAAATAATGTTTCGGCGTCTATATGAGGATATTAAGTAGTTATTTGTAGCATAATAACTAAATATAATTATAGAGAGGATAAGAGGATAAAAAGTTACATGCATATATATCCTTATAGTTATTATAGTGTACATGTGAGTATATAACCAGTCTAGCTCCAAGCATATTTAAAGGGTTAACATATTGAGTCTTTAATAACTCCACGATTAAATTTTGCACAAAATTTAAAACAAAATCTGCAAATTTTGAACGAAAATATAAACTCCTATATGAAACTCTTTGTATTTGATTTCTTTACTTAATTCTTTATAATTGATATTCTTTAATTTATGACCTTTATGTTTAAGATAATATGGAGTTTTACGACATAGCATTCATAAGTTCTTTGTTGTGTAAATCATTATTACAAGCAACTAACCTAACTAAAAAGTTAAATTAAATATACCTTATTTGTGTAATCATGTAATATATTTTTTATATTATTGTTATTTAAATTCTATAATTTTTTTTGTTCTTTCAGAGGCAGAGCTAACAAATGATGAATTGAAAAATCATTGTTTACAAAAGTTGGAAAAAGTTTTGAAAAGTTGTGGAAGAAGTTTTCATGATTTTCCAACAATGACAATACCTCTTTACAATGAGGAAGAAGTTGATCATAGCAATAGGTTAATCTATGATGAATTGCGTTATAATCGTCATTCTCTGTTAGAGGAACATCAACAATTATTAATGAATTCGACAGTTGAACAAAAGTCAGTTTATGACAAAATTATGAGGGCAGAGAATGACGCCAAAGGTCAATTCTTCTTTTTGTATGGTTATGGAGGAACTGGAAAGACTTTTATTTGGAAGACTCAGTCTTCTGGCATACGATCTAGAGGAGACATCGTGTTAACTATTGTATCAAGTGGAATTGCATCTCTTTTGTTACCAGGTGGTAGAACAACTCATTCGTGATTTGCAATCCCTCTCAATCCAACTGAAGATTCAACATGCAATATAAAGCAAGGTAGTCCTCTAGCAAATTTGATTATAAAGACAAAGTTGATTATTTGGGATGAGGCACCGATGATGCATAAATATTGTTTTAAAGCTCTTGATCAAACTCTTAGAGATATTCTTAGATTTAAAAACGTATCCAGTGTTGATAAACCTTTTGGAGGTAAAACAGTTGTTCTTGGTGGCTACTTCAGACAAATTTTGTCTGTCATTGCAAAAGGATCTAGGCAAGATATTGTTAAAGCTACTTTTAATTCTTCATATTTGTGGCCCCACTGTGAAGTCTTAAATCTAACAAAGAATATGAGGTTACAAAGAGATCAGTTAGATGCACATTTGGATGAGTTAAAAAAAATTTCTGAATGGATTTTAGCAATCGGTGATGGAAGGATTGGGAGTTCCATTGATGGCATTGAGAAAGTCCAAATCCCCGATGATCTTCTCATAAATAATTGTGATGATCCAATATCGAAAATTATTGAAAGTACATATCCAGATTTCTTTAACCATTTCAGTGACATTGATTACCTCCAGCAAAGGGCAATTCTTGCTCCGATTCTTGATATGGTGGAGTCGATCAATAAATATATGGTATCACTCAATCATAGTCCTGAGAAGACATATTTGAGTTCTGATACAGTTTGTATGTCTGATCATTCTTTTTCAGATTTGGAGCACGTACATACACCCGAATTTCTAAACAGTATTAAATGTTCTGGAATTCCAAATCACTTTATTACTTTGAAGGTTGGTGTTCCTGTGATGTTGCTGAGAAGTATAGACCAGTCATCAAGATTGTGTAATGGCACGAGGTTGATCATCACAAGACTTGGAAATCGGGTTATTGAAGTTAAGGTTTTAATGGGTAATATGGCTGGACAAAAAATGTTTATCCCGAGAATGACGTTGACGCCATCAGATGCAAGAATACCTTTTAAGTTCCAGTGAAGACAATTTTCAATTGTTGTATCTTTTGCCATGACAATTAATAAAAGTCAAGGTCAATCATTGTCTCATATGGGATTATTTTTGAAGAAGTCAGTATTTACTCATGGACAACTGTATATTGCTCTTTCAAGCGTGGCGAGTAGAAAAGAATTGAAGATTTTAGTTTATGATGATGATGGCCAAATAACGAATGAAGCTAGAAATATGGTGTATAAAGAAGTTTTCCGTAATTTGGTTTGAGATGAATATAGACATGATGGAATTATCAGGTATTTACAATATATTTTTCTGATTTCTATAATTGCTTTAACTTTTGAGTAAATATTACTGTTGATTATATTTTCACTGTATAGTAGTTGTAAATGAATTAATAATAATCATATAAAATATGAGAATTTCCTATAACAAGTGAACCCAGGTACTTATCTAAAAAAGTAGAAGAAAATAAACAAGTGCGGCCTGATTTTAGCTTTGGAAGTAGTAAATGCATCTATATGTCTAGGGTGATATAAAACATCACCATTTCAGGAGAAATAGCTTTGGATATCTCTGTTATTCTTTCTTATACTGAAAATTACAAGAAAAAAAAAGACGTTCTTCCAGTCTAAGTGATGGATTTCGTGGAAATAAATAAAAATTAGGGGATATTTTAGGATTTTTGATTCTTAATTTCATCTTGGTTACCCACATAAGTGATGTTGGTTGCAAGATTGTATTTTTTTTCTCCTTTCTGCTGCGAATTTACTATTTTAATTTGTTGTAAAACTTTATCTTTCTGCTTATAATTTGCAATTTCAGTTTTCTGCAGGTAATGAGGTGGACTTGATGTTCAGGAAATAATAGAATTTTTTTTTTGTATATTTGTTTAGGAAGAAGTTGCTCTGAAGGCCCAATCTTTAAGCAATTGATATGTTCAATACTCTCAAATTAGACATTCAACCTTTTTGTGGTTTCTTTTAGTTTGGTAGAACTGTGGTTCATAAGCCATAAGCCTCCCCATATTTTCTTTGCCGATTTTGTAGAAGTTGCGACACAATTGAGAAGTTCTCTTCATTTTCATCTAAAAATGGTAATGAATGGCTCAAGAAGAATAGCTTATAATTGTATATGTATAAATTTAATTTTTTGGACCTATGCTTTAGAACATGTTATATTGATCTACCCGTTGATTAAAATAACCTCAATTTTTTTGTTTATTAAACAGAGAAAGATGAAGATAAATCATAAAGTCTTGATGATAGCCTATGCACCTACAATTGATGGGTATACTAGGAATGCTCTCGCAATTAAGGCCTTAGAGTTATTTTTGGAGATGAGTTGAAGAAGTAAAAGCACATGAGGTAGGACAATTATCCATAAAATATCTCTTATTTTTAATGCCAGTAGTATTTGATTTCCTATGTATAAGGTTCTAGAACTGATTCATAATTGTGTTATCTGTTCTGGTTTGGTGTTGCTTTTCTTTCATTGCACTCTATGATGTATGTCATTTAGCGTTTATTAAACTTACGTGATTCCAAGCTTACTCTTGCTTTTTATTTTAAATCGCATTCTTTTCTTGAAAAATATTATGTTATATATAGTCAAATGTCTTGAGTAAGAGAATCTAGTTTAGCTCAAGTAAGAGAAATAATAAAAAGATGGGTGAAAAAAGATTGCTATTTGTTTGAATAAAGCGAAAAATTACAATTTATTGCATATGAGTGATCACATGATAAACTTTACATGATTATGAATGACCTTGCCAATCAACCTACAACACAAATAAATAAATTTCCAAATCTAAAGCAATTTAAAATAGAGTCTTGATTTTATGGATTATTTTAGAAATTTAAAGTAGATGGCTTTTTTTTTAGAGAGAGAGAGAGACACTGTTGTGATTGTTTTTTATTGTTCCAAATCTTGGCTTTGTGAGATTGTCGCGAAAAAAAGATAATCAACTATAAGGGCTAGGGAAAAATTTTGCTCTGCTAAAATTAAGAAATCCTCAATAAAATTCAAATGAGCAAATAATTAAGAGCAATATTATCATACTAATATTTTTTTATAATCTGCGCATCGCGCGGGTATGTATACTAGTTGTATCTAAAGAGAAAAGAAGTTTAAAAAATATTTCTGGCAATCGTATAAAACTAACAGGTATTGAGAAAAAAACTCAAATATATATAGCTTAATATTAAACTTCAAGAAATGATTACGAATAAATATGATGGTTCTAAACTTTAATCATATTATACCATTAAGTATGAGGTATAATATCATGATATTGACTTTTGGCGTAGGCGATTTTGAACTCTAAACTTGCATTACGTACAAGTGCTAGGTTTATATAAGCGCAAAAATCTACTCGCACCTGATGTTTACATCAATCCAATAAATGCATGACATATGTTTGTATATATAGATCTCGCACGATACTCCCTTCCTTCCACAGGAGGCGACCCACAGGAGTATACAATGACAATATCGGAGCATGAGTGCCCGGTCGTAAGACTACATGTTGAATGTTTGATGGCATCTTGCTCCGACAACATAAAACCAAGAGCATGTGAAAGCTAACGAAAAAGAAAATCTAATTAGTATAAGGAAAACTATAACAGGAGGTTTCAGTTTCTATACAACAAATAATAATCACCAAAAGATGTAGCGGGATAGACGGATCATTCTGAAGAAACTCACAAAGATTCTGATCGATATTGAAGCAGAGCAAACACAGATGAGAGAAGAAGAAGACATGCAAAGTTTTGGGAAAATTTTCTATTCATTATCAATGGAACAGTAGTACAAATGAGCTAACTACACCTATATATACACAATGCTAACTGGTGTCAACTGTCTAACTAACCTCCACTACCTCCACAACCAACATAATTAACTAATAACTAATTACACTTCACTAACTAATATAGCTAAGGCAGGTTAGGTCGTTAGTGCACAGTCAGGCAGTTAGCTAATTCCTTCATACCCCCTCAAGCTAGGAGCTATGAAGATGTTCTTCATGCCTAGCTTGGACAACAAATAATGATGTTGAGTGACACCCAAGCCCTTAGTAAGAATATCTGCTTGTTGCTCTGAAGAGGGGAGATGTAATAGATGAACGAGGCCAAGCTGCACCTTCTCGCGAATGAAACGACAGTCGATATCAATATGCTTTGTGCGCTCGTGAAATACTGGATTAGCAACAATTTGAATTACTGACTTACTGTCACATAGCAAAGAAACAGGTTGCTGAATATGCACCCCTAATTCCTCAATCAAACCAGTCACACACACTATTTCTGCAACTGTTGATGCCAGGCTTCGATACTCGGCTTCAGCTGAGCTTTTGGATATAGTAGTTTGTTTCTTCGACTTCCATGAGATTAAGGAGCTCCCAGACTTAATCAAATACCCGATAATGGATCTCCTAGTGTTTGGACAAGATGCTCAATCTGCATCACAATAGGCTGTGAGCTGAGATGAAGCATCTGCAAACATTAATATCCCCAAGCCTGGAGACTACTTGATATACTTGATCACCTTGATGGCAGCATCCATATGTGATATTTTAGGACAATGCATGAACTGACTCAAGCACTGCACTACAAATGCAATATCTGGTCTAGTCATGGTGAGATAAAGAAGTCTCCCAACCAACCTTTGATAAGCACTAGGATCATCAAGAACTTTATCATCTTCAATTCCAAACTGAGTGTCAAACTCCAATGTTGTAAGCTTTTTGTTCACCTCCAAAGGTGCCCTGACTGGCTTTGAACCTGAGAGTCCCATGTCTGATATGAGTTCTAATACATATTTTCTTTGATGCATCAGAATTCTCTCTTTGCTTCTAGCAAATTCAATCCCTAGGAAAAACTTCAGCTCCCCCAAGTCCTTGATTTTAAAGACTTGTTGTAAGTACTCTTTAGTCTCATGTATTAAGATGACATCATCTCTTGTGATTAGTAGGTCATCAACATAAACTAAGACCACCACTATTTTCCCTTGAACTTTTCTGGTGAATAAGGAATAGTCTAAGTGACTCTAACAGAACCTAGAAGCTATCAATGCAGATATTAACTTGATGTTCCACTGTTGAGAAGCTTTCTTGAGCCCATACAGTGATTTGAGCAATCGACAAACTTGATGTTGTCCTTCACAAACAAATCCTTGAGGCAGCTCCATATAAACTTCTTCAGTTAAATCACCTTGCAAAAGCATTGTAGATATCCATTTGATGAATCTCTCAAATATTCATTGCTGCTAATGAGACAACAGTCCTCACTCTTACCATCTTGACAACATGTGAGAATGTTTCTTGATAATCTAGTCCCTCTTTTTAGCTATACCCTTTGGCAACTAACCTTGCCTTAAACCTTTCCACTTCACCTATAGCTTTGTATTTAATCTTGTATACCCATCGACAACCAATAGCCCTCTTTCCTGGTGGCAAAGACATCAATGTCCATGTATTGTTGTCTTGCAATGCCTTGATCTCTGTCTGCATTGCTTCTATCTATCTGTCATCCTTGATTGCTTCTGCATAGTTCTTAGGCTCAACTTTTGCAGAAAATTTGGTGATGAAACTTTGATACTTGGAGGACAGAGAGTCATAACTAATGACATCTGAGATTGGGTATAAACAAGCATGTGCTCCTGACTGTTTATCAGTCCTCACATAGTCTTTAAGCCAAATAGGTGGCTTAGTTGTTCTCCCTGATCTTCTTTCAGTCAATGTTGTTATTTGATGTTCTTCTAGTGCTCCAGTGTGTTCAATTAAGTCTGTCACAACTTCATGGGATCCATGAGAATCATGGTTCTCTTGATCAATATATGTTGATGCACCTGAAATTTGCTGTGAAGTAGAGTCTGCAGCATTTTGATCATGCAGAATAATTCTACTTGCAATATCTAACTCATCCACCACACAAAACCTTTTCAAGTTTGTAATGTCAGGACTTTGAAAATTTTGCTTTTCATGAGTATCCTGAAAAGGAAATATGCTCTCATGAAATATAACATCTTTACTAATAAAACACACTTTGTTAGACAGATCAAATAGTTTGTATTCTGATGAACTCCATATCTTAGTAACACTGATTTCACTGCTCTTGGACCAAACTTGTCCTGTTTAGGCAAAACGGTTGCATAATAAAGGCAGCCTATCACCCTCATGTGAGCCAAAGAAGGTGGCCTGTTGTACAATGCTTCAAAAGGCGATCTACCTTTCAAAATAGTAGATGGTACCATGTTTATTATATATGTTGTTGCTTCAACACATGTTCCCCAGAATCGAATTGACAAATTAGACTGGAACCTGATTGCTCTTGCTGTTTCTAGGATATGTCTATGTTTCCTTTCCACCACTCCATTCTGCTGAGGAGTGTAAGGACAAGAACTCTGATGCAAAATCCCATGGCATGTAAACAATTCCTTGCAAGACATGTTAAAAAAACTCAGATCCATTGTCTGACCTGAAGACTTTAATCATCTTTCCAAATTGGTTAAGGATCATTGCAATAAATGTTTTGAGTAACTTAGATACATCTGATTTTACTCTCATTAAGAAAATCCATGTCCACCTAGTGTGATCATCTACCAATGTCAAAAAGTAATTCATTCCATTATAGGCTGGAACCTTATAAGGGCCCAATATATCCATGTACATCAAATCAAAAGGTTCATCTGCTCTACTAGTACTAATAGAGAATGGTAATCTTGTTTTTCTAGAGAATGGACACATATCACAATGCTGTAATTGAAAAGCATCTTTATTTCTAAAACTAGAAATCTTTCTAATAACTGTCATGGTCACATGGTCTAATCTCCTGTGCCAAATCTCAGGTTCTTTCATCTGTTCCACTGTCATAGCCTTTGCTCCACTTATTCTAGATTCCTTATGGTGTGTTCTCAGTATGTACAAATCATCTTCCCTACTACTAGTCGCCTTCACTTTTCCAGTACAAAGATCCTGAAATATGAAGTGTTCAGGAAAAAACATTGCACATCAATTCAGTTCCTTGGTCAATTTAGACACTGACAATAGATTGAACTTAAAACTTGGTACACAAAGCACATCCTTAAGGGCATCACCTCCCCCCAAAGGACTATTTCCTATCTTGGTTACTTTAGCAGACTCTCCTGTGGGCATTTGCACATTTCCAACACTTCTTACTTTACCATCATCCGACATCAAACGTTCATTTCCTGTCATATGATTCGTAGCTCCTGTGTCCACTATCCAATATACTGCATTATCTTTAACAAGAAAACACTTACCTGCCAAGTTTGCACTTGTTTCAGATGTGGAAGTCTTGCTAAGCATGTTGAGCAGCACGTTGTATTGTTCCTGTGTGATCATTGGAGCAGCAGTGTTAGTAGAATTGATGTTTCCTTGATTGGTTGCACTAGTCTCAGACTGCATAGAATGTGCATCCACCACATTAGCTCTGGCCTTGGACTTAAAACCTGCAGGATATCCTATTAGCTTGTAGCAGTTCTCCTTAAGATGACCCTTCTTATTGCAGTAGCCACAATGCATCAACTTGAAACATCCATCTCATGTGTGACCCTTTCCATGACAGTAGTCACATTATATACCCCAACTTCTCTTCTTCTTAGGCACATTATTTCTTACTGTGAATAGTGCAGCTGATTCCATTGTTTCAGTTGTGACATAGTTACTTCCTGCCACAAATTTTTGGTTGTCATCCTAAACAATCAAGGCATACGATTGATTCACATTAATCACTTTAGATTTCATTAAAATTTGACTCCTTGTCTGACTATAACCTTCATTCAGTCCCATTAAAAACTATAATAGGCGTTGATATTGTAAATGCAATGCAAAATCCATTGATTTCTCACAGTCACATGAAGGAGGTGGCATTATTGAATCATATTCATCCCATAAATCCTTCAACCTCGAATAATACACTGACACAGATGATGTTCCTTGTGTCAAAGTAAAGATCTCTTTGTGAAGAGAATACAAACGTAATCTATTCACTTTATTGAACCTCTCCTGTAATTCCTTCCAAACCAAGAGTGCATTAGAACGAAATAGAATTCCACTTAGCAATTCTTTGCTCACGTTTCCAGTGAGCCATGAGACTACTATTGCATTACACCTATCCCACTAATGTCCTAAAACTGGTCCAAAGGTATCCCTAGTGATTGTGCCATCATTGAAACCTAGCTTATTTCTTCCTAGGAGTGCAACTCTCATTGCTCGATCCCACAAAGTGTAATTTTCCATTCCTATGAGCTGAATACCAACTGATAAGGACCCAGGGGCATTAGAGGGATGAAAATACGTGGGATGATTGTGATCAATCACCACCGGAGCTGGAACAGAGGTTCCTGAATCAGATCCATCCTCAATTGCCATGGTTATACAGTAACAAACTCAGTCAACTTGTAGATGAAGAGAAGAATCGCTAATCAAAAACATAATTTATCAATTGAATCTAGGGCTTGCTACAACTCAGATCAGAATTCGTTTTCTTACAGAATTGTCAATGAATCTCTCGATCGTCTTCAATCCGCGAAGAACAATCCTTAGATCTTACTGACGAAGCCTCGCTCTGATACCATGAAGAAACTCACCAAGATTCTGATCGACATTGAAGCAGAGCAAACAAAGATGAGAGAAGAAGAAGACATGCAAAGTTTTGGGAAAATTTTCTATTCATTATCAATGGAACAATAGTACAAATGAGCTAACTACACCTATATATATACAATGATAGCTAGTGCCAGCTGCCTAACTAACCTCCATTACCAACATAATTAACTAATAACTAATTACACTTCACTAACTAATATAGCTAAGACAGGTTAGGTCGTTAGTGCACAGTCAAGCAATTAGCTAATTCCTTCACATATTCACTCTTGACAAGAAGTTTCAGGTTCGAACCTTGAGAATGGAGAAATCCATAATAGAGATTGCTTCCTCCTTGAATTGACTGTACGCGATGTGAATTTGAATTAGTCGGGTCAGTGAGTTCCGAATACCAGATAATTATAGCGAAAAAAATCTCTCAAGATGGCTCTCCAATTTAGGATAAAAAGAATCCCATTTATAGTTTTTGTGGTGCATCAACCAGAAGAAGAAATTGAAGATAACACCAACACCAACCAAACATTATATATTTCCACTAAAGGAAAAATGAAAAAGGAAAGTCACTTTTTATTTTATTTTATAAAGATGAGGTCTTAACCAGCTTAACTGGGTCTTGACTATCTCACCAGCATAGGTACTGCCCACCAAGAATTAGGCAAACAAGAAAAAATTACCAAGCGTTATTTTAACCTTGATTTTTTCTCGTTTCACCTACTTCATTGATCACTAAGTCACACCATTAATTACGAAAAAGGAAGCCACTTGATATGGTTGTTGAGTTGCATAATGTCCCATATCGAGCATCAATCGAGATTTATAATAATTTTTTAGGTTTCTCAACTCATTGTCTTAAATGTTTTTTGAATTTCACATTTGGGAAACTCATTCTCACAATCATAGGTCACACAAGATATATAAAGGTATCAAAACGATAAATGTCTTGGCTGCCACACCTACACCCTTAGGGCTTGTTTGGTACGAGAGATAAGGGATAATTAATTCCGGGATTAAATTTGATATGAGTTTATTTCACGTTTAATTGGGATAAAAATCATGGTATAACTAATCTTCGTTATCCCGGGGTTGTAATGTTTTATCCCCATGGGAGGATGAGATAACTAATCCCGGGATAATTAATCATAGGATAACTTGTTTCCCAACCAAACGACCCCTTAGAATTTGTAGAAATGACACCAGGTACCATTCTAGAGGGCTGCTCTTTAGAAATTAGCCAGTATTTCCTGAATTCCAATTTTTCAGTTCAATTTTTTAGGACACAAAATCCTGAAGTTAAAGATTTTTTCAGGACAAAATAAATACGAGCTAAACCTTAAAGAGCAGTCCTAAAAATGGCTATTTGTGTACTCCCCCCTTAGATTTTGGCTTCACCTCTAAAGTTCATAATGAAGACTTTCTCATTTTGATAAAAAGCAATGAATTTCAAAAGGAGATAACAAAATGGCAGAGAATTTTATTGAAACTATACCAAAAATGGCTCAGTTATATAGCAGCTAATACACTCTAAAAGGTTTAGAGCCTTTACCATTTTGACTTATTACAGCAAAGATATGACTTCCTGGAGATATAGATGATCAACTAAACAATCACAGTAAGCTATTTTCCATCTTGAAACAGTTACAACTATACACTAACCGGTGTATTATGGGACAATCAATACACAGTTGTCTTTAAATTACGTTACACAAATTGTGCGCAAGCAGACAACTGCATATCTGTGGTCTTCCGCGGACCTGCAGTAACATGCGAGGCCAGCATCATCGGTCCTCAAGCCTACTCAGTAAAACATTTGCCGGAAACTATGGTGTCAACTATACAAGAAGAATGCAAGGCCTGACCTGAAAAGGCCAAAATGAATCACACTGTTAATAAGTTGAGAAATTCGCATTGACAGGCATGCAGTTACATGAGTTAGAAGCGAGTCAGCAGGTGAAAATGCTTAAATCCTTTATGAATCAGTTTAGATACTAATATATGCATGACCTCGTAAAAGTTTCTATGGTCTTGATCTAGGTAATACAGCAACAAAATATGCCAAATATATTACTCCCTCTGTCCCAATTTTATGTGACACTCTTCCGTTTGTAAAGGAGAGCGTTGGCGTAACTGGTAAAGATGTTGTCATGTGACCAGGAGGTCACGGGTTCGAGCCATGGAAACAGCCTCTTGTAGAAATGCAGGGTAGGGCTGCGTACAATATACCCTCTATGGTCCGTCCCTTCCCCGGACCTCGCGCATAGCGGGAGCTTAGTGCACCGGGCTGCCCTTTGCCCTTCTTCCGTTTTTAGTCGGTCCCAAAAGAATGACACATTGCTATATTTACTAATAAATCAAATTTAAATTTTCCCTTTTACCCTTAATGAGATGATTTCTAGCCACATAAATTTCTATCAAAAGTCTTCCTTTTGTGTGTATATAACATGTATTATACGGTACAATTCAAAGAAGATCAATACAAACATATGTGTATATATAACATGTATTACCTTTAAACCGGAGATGAGGTGAGCCACAATGAATAACAGCAGCATTTTCAGATTAGATCTTACAATCCAATCTGCTTCATCCATAAAGACCACTTAACAGCCTCCAGAAACATATCATTTTTCCGTAATGCATTGATTAGGTTAGCGTAGGTTACTCGATCAGGTTCAATTCCATTTTTGCGCATTTCCTTAACCAAATCTGCTGCACTTTCAACCATACCAGCAATTCCGTATGCCTTTATTAGTGTGTTATAGCTGCACAAATCAGGTCCAATTCCTGATTCTTTCAATTCAGTCAGTACATTTGCAACTTCTTCAATCCACCCGAGCTCACCATAAATGTTTATCATAATATTGTAGGTGTAATGATCAGAAGAATGACCAGATTCCTTCAATCTTTGCAAGATACTACGGAATTTCTCCATTTGTCCTTCTTTCCCATAGGCATCCAACATACAATTGTAAGCTTCAAGAGAAACCGAAAACCCATTGAAATGCATTTTCTTGACTGTTGACGACATATTCTTGAAGTCTTTGCTTCTCCCATATGCAGCTATGAGAGTGTTGTAAGAGATAACATCAGCCAACCCACGCTTTTTAGCCATTGAGAAGACTTCCCTTGCCCTTTTGAAGAGCCTGGACTTTCCATAAACGTCAAGCATAACATTGAAGGTGACTGTATTGGGTAAAAATCCATGTTTAAGCATCTCGTCAAACAGCCTCGAAAGCTCATCAACTGGCAATGCACGGGCGCAACAGTTTATGACACAGCTGTACATTTCCTGATCCCATATGACTCCTCTTTTCACAAGTTTGTAGTAAAGATCCGCCAATTTGTCCTGCTTGTCACATCGCTGGTAGATTCGGAGCATATCACGGAGCAAATATGTGTCTGGAACAATATTCTTTTGTTTCTCCATTGCATCCAACACAGAGCAGGCTTCTTCTAAAGCTCCAGATTTCACATACATTCTTACCACAACACTTAAAGTTATCATGTCCAGTTTAACATCTGAATTCTTCAACATTAGATAAAGCTTTTCAGCTTCAGCAAAATCATTGATTGTACTGTAAATGTCTATCATAGTGCATATTATGTGTAAGTTCGGCTTATAAGATTTCGGCATACAAGCGAACACTTTCACAGCATTCTCTGGATAGCCCAAATCTTTGCACGAGCAAATTAATAAATGGTACAAGTTGTCCTCAAATAAAGCATCCTCCCACCGCTTTTCCCGTAATACTTTCAATGCATCATCTATCATGCTGTTTTCCACATAAGCCATTACCAGACTCGAACAAGATATCTGGTTTCTCAAAACATGATCATATAAAGAACCTCTCAAAATTGAAGGAACTTTGTGAACGCATTCAAGCTTCTCGTATGCTTGCAAAAGAATGCCAAGGACGGTTGACTTTTCGCTGCCAGAGTGCATCATTTCCTCAACAGTACTAACAACATCCTCTTCATCTCCATGCTTGACTTGTAAATTCAGCATCGTGTACAAATTAGACGAGTTTGGTTTGTGTCCAAGTCTTTTCAGTTCCACATAGTATCTCCTTGCCTCCTCATAATTGTCTGCACGGCCCCACCCTTCAATCATAGACCTATAAGTTGTTTCATCAGGCTCCATTCCAACTCTTTCAAGGTCACTAAACAAGCGTTGTGCAGCACGCATGTTGGAAATCTTCCCGTATCCAGTGATCAATGTGTTGTACGCAACTATATTTGGCGAAAAACCAGATTGCTTCATTGAAGCTAAGACCTGCTCAGCCTCAGCTAACTTGCCTTGTTGACAATAAGCATTGAGCAGAACCAACCAATTTTCCTGATTCAGAATTACTTCATCTTCCCGCAAAAAGCCAATGATTTTTTCTGCTTTATCATACAATCTCATTCGCGTATATATAGTCAACATAGCTGAATATGCAGATTGGCACATAATTTTGAGACTCCTCATCTTTGAAAATGTAAATTCTGCTTCCTCAACATTCCAACCTTTCTGATAGAGAGCCATTAGCATTCCGAAAGTCGCAATATTTGGCTGAATTCTGTTCTCCAACATCATGTGGAACCACTTAGCACCCAACTCCACAAGCCCTTTCTTATGGCAAGCATAAATAAGGGTATTGAAAACCTGATACGTAAGCTCACAACCCGACTCCAGACTCATTTCCTTAATCATCGCCTCTGCACCATCCCAGTCCCCTCTTCTCCCCAAGACACGGAGTATCAAATTATAGGCAGTAACATTTTGCTTTAATTTCCCATTTTTCTGCATCCATCGGAAAAAACTCAACGCTTTCCCATCGTCACCACTTTCGAGTTGTTTCAATATCGCATTGCAGTGTTCCAAACTCGAGTCAGACCCGATATTCCCAACATCAAAATCAACCCCATTTAGGCTACCTATCACATTCTCCTCGCTAATTTCATCAAACACAATCTTGGTTTTTTCTTGCATTCCATGATTCCTATCTTTCTCTCTGAAACTAGACCTATATTTCGAGTTGTTCACTACCCTCTTGACCCTCCTAAATCTCTTCCAAACATTAAACTTCCCTTTCTGAGAAACCCCACCAAGATTTAATCTTTCAGAAACCAAACTCTCATTTCCTAAATCACCTTCAAAATTATCAACCCTTTCACCATCTAATAAACTCAACTCAGAAGTCTCTAATTCCTCAGTTTCTAATCTTGAAACTCTAATGTGCTTCAAATTACAAAAGGGGTTAACAACAAATGCACCACCAACATATCCATAGCCCAAAAATGAAGGAACCAAACACTTAGAATCAGTAAAGTTCAAAGCTTTCACATTAAATTTAAGTTTCTTGGATTCCCATGACTTATCCACATAAAAAGACAATTTCAAAGAGGCCATGAATCAAAGTGGCCTCAATAAAAGCTAATAACTTCAGCATTAATTCATTAAGATTCAAACTTTATTAGAAAATAGTCACAATTTAGCTAAAAGGGGTTGGTGGGGGATTATCAAGATTAGATTTTTAAAGGGCTATTCCAAATTTATATGAAAACTAAGTAAAAATTTAGCTAAAAGGGGTTGGTGGGTGTTATCAAGATTGAGTTTTTAAAAGGCTTACCTTGAATATGGAGCAGAAAATGAGAAAGGGAATGAAAGCTATTTAGAGGATAATGGAAAGTGAATTAGTGAAGCAGTGGAGTGGAGGATTTTGGGATTTTTGATTTGAGAGTTTTACCTAGTGGTGGCTGTTAGAAAAAGACAATGGGACTAGTTGCAGCAGTCCCTTTTCTTTTTTTTTAATCCCTTTTCACTTGTGTCTTGTTGCTGTGGGTTTTTTTCTTCTTCTTTTAATTATGATTTTTATTTTATTTCTAGAGTTAAAACTTAAAACTTATCAGTTCTTATAGCTATCTCAAATTAATAACAATAATAATTATATTTATAATTAATTATTTGTAATTATTTTGTGAATTTCTCTATATATACAGAATCGAACAAAAATTACTTGATTCACGCGAGATCATAAATTACATAGTAGACCCAAATTAGCCTTGCATTCCTATAATATTATAAGAATACCATTCCCTTATCACTTTTTGATTCATGTCTTTGAAATAATCTCTATTATAGAGTTTCAAACACTTTTAAAATATATATATATTTGTATGTTAAAAGTATGAAGACCCTTATCAAAATATTGTTCACCTTTTGTATTCTTTAAAAATTAAGTTCGTATTGGATAAAATTGGTAACTTAATACTCTCCTAATATTTAGGAATTTGAAATTAATTAAAAGTTTGCTTATAAAATTAATATTGTTCGCATTTTGTAACCTTTAAAAATAAAATTCATAGTAGATAAAACTGTAATTTAAATACTCTCCTAATATTTAGGAATTCGAAATCAACTAAAAGTTTGTTATTAGTTGTTGCTGCGGTGCAAACTTAAACTCAACTTCAAATAGTTGCTCATTGAAATACTCTCGTGTGAGTAATCACTATAGTTGTAAACTTAAAATACTAACGCATTTGATAAATAACTTCTATTATTTTATAACAAACAATACTAAATACTATTTAGTTTCGTAAAACTTGTTATTGTTGAATATCACAATTTACCATTTGAATTGCATAAAATTAATGTTGATTGTTCCTACAGCTACCAACTAAATTCTTAAAATCTTACCATCATTAACCATTTCGATAAAAGCTATCCTCAGAATTATATACAAAGCATTTACCCCTAAGATTATCAGGCATTTAAATTGCGCATACTAATTTATTTACACTATCATTATAGAACAAATTTGCATTCGAAAAAAGTCATAACGTATTAAATTTTCTTTTGGAACCTATGCTGATTTTTTGATTTTACAAATATGTAAATAACAAAGTAAAAGGAAAAAGGAAAAAAAAATACTTATGTGGGGTGAATTTATTCGAGGCGGTATAGGGTGGGTTGAAATCATAGAAAAAACACTATGCGAGGTGGGATGGGGGCAGGTTGAAATTTTTATGGTTAAGTCCGGCCCCGCCAAACACCCACCCCGCCGGCCCAACGCCATCCCTAAATTCTAATAAAAAAGAAAAGGGACGAAAAAAGTTAGCAATATCTGAATGTCAAGAACTATTAATGCACAGAGGCGGATCCAGGACTGATTTTGTAATTTATTGCATTCGATGAATCTCCGCTCATATACAAAAAAATTCTAAAATATATACGTATAATACGATTAATACACTCATCTTGAATCCACTGACTCTAAATTCTGTATTCAACAAGGTGTGATGATCACAATTGAATCCTCTACAAATATCTCAAAACAAACAGGACATATATCTCCCAACTCAAAACTCACATTCTCCTAGTCCAACATTACAATCTTCAATCCACCTTTCACATTCCTAAATTCTTGAATCTCCCCATCTAAAACCCTAGTTTCATCAAGAAATTCCATTTTCGCTATCAAGAAATTCAACAAAGTATCCAAAATATCTTGAATATCAGAATCAGCAACAGTATACTCTACTTCAAGTTCAATGGATTTTGGTATACGTACCATCTCTTCTTCAGTATCAACTCTTCTCCGTTTAACCCTGCCAGATACTTGAACTCCATCAACTATTTGTAAATAAACTGCGTCTACTTTTTCCTTACTCTCATGACCGTCATCTAGGGCTGTGCACGGATCGGATCGGTCAGATTTAGCATATTTCGGATTTGAATTTCGGATTTGAATTTCGGATTTCGGATTCTAGAAAATGCATTCCGAATCCGATCCGAATTATATCGGATCGGATCGGATTTTAAAGTTTGGATCGGATCGGATATCGGATCGTATTATTATGCCTCAAAGTTAAACTAATATGTATATTTTCTTTGTAAAAGAGGCAATACATTAAGAAAAATTCATGTTTATGCAATTATGAGAGTACTATGATGCTAATATAGCTAAATCTAGCAAATGTAAAGGTAATAACTTGGAGGTTGATGTAAATTAAAGTGTAGTATTTATACATGTCCTAATAATTTCGGATTTCGGATTGGATTGGATTAAAATACACCAATCCGAAATCCGATCCGAAATCCAAAATTTTAATAAACATAGTCCGAAATCCGATCCAATCCGAAATCCGAAATTCAAAATTGAATAGATCGGTACGGATTTCGGATATCCGATCCGAATGAACAGCCCTACCGTCATCATTCAACAAGGTTTCATACAAATCAGTTAATTGGAAACTACAAACATCCTCGGATGATTGCGCGCCAATTTCAAAATTCCCACTCTGCATATTCATATCTATAACCACAATAATCTTGGACGATTCGCGCATATTTTGTAACAAACTAAAATTTTCGCCAAAATACTCAAAGGTACTTCTCAAATAATCTGAAATAATTTTGGCTAAATGAGGAATTGTTTTTTTAAAGAATAAATTTGATAACCCTAAAGCTTGTTCAATGCTTTTGATTAACTCTTCTGAAGATTCAACTAAGTTGAAGGATTGAACATTTTATTTGAAAGTTATTTTTTTTGTTTGTCCACCGCGATTTTTGAAGCTGTAATTTCTTGGTCTTATAATTTTGGTTTGGTTTTTCACTCTTAAAACCAATAATCCAAATTTTGATGATGAACATAATTCACGACGATGGTCACAAATATGATTTTTAATCATATTTTGCGTCCACTTGAACACCCTTATTTTTATTTCTTTTATACTTTCAGCTCGATATCCCATCTTTTTTTTTTCTTTTTCCTCGTAATGAAATATATCTGCAGAGATTTTCAGTTCATGTGAAAGGAAAAGAAAAAAAAACAAGTGAACAAAGAGAGAATATGTATGAAGAAGAAACTAAGGTTTTTGAGGATCTTATAGAGAAAGTTTTATAGATGATTTTTTTTTTTATTTTTTTATTTTACCAAAGTCAGCTGGGAATTGGAGAGATTCAAATCCTGTGCAAGTTAGGATTAGTAGTTTTTGGAAAAATATAATTTAAATCATAGTATCGGTAGGAATAGTATTATGTATAACTCAAGATGGTATGAAAAAATACAATTTAGTCTTAGAAAGATGTCTAGTACCTCTCCTAAGATTTTCGCGCACAATAATTAAATATATAAAAATATTATACGGGGCAGGGCAAGACATATTAAATCAATTGGAAAAAAAATAATCTATGTCATGGCAAGGCTTCACCCGCCCTACCCTGCCCGTCCTATACCCTATTTGCCATTCGTATAAAACCCATCTAAGGAGAAGCGCTCCCTACTAAATTTCTCTGTTTTTAATATTTGAACCCGAAACTTTTAATAAAGAGTTAAAGGATTTCATCCGATATCCCACCCTTGGTTGATATTTTTATTTACTTGTTGACAAGAGGGGTTGCTCTGATGGTAAGCAACCCCCACTTCCAACCGAGAGGTTGTGAGTTCGAGTCTCCCCAAGAGCAAGGTGGGAAGTTCTTGGAGGGAAGGATGCCGGTGGTCTATTTGGAAACAGTCTCTCTACCCTAGGGTAGGGGTAAGGTCTGCGTACACACTACCCTCCTCAGACCCCAATAAGTGGGATTATATTGGGTTGTTGTGTTTTGTTGTTGTGATCTATGTGTTCACTTTCCTTGAGCTTCTACGTTATGTTTTACAGTATGTTTTTTGTTATTTCTTGGGTCGACAAAAACCAAACCTATTTTTGTAAACATGCATCTATAATTAAGGGACTAATTAGGTCCTTTTCTCACTAAAACTGCAACTCCTTAATCAACTTGAACAAGGAAACATGAAAAGAAGTTATCCTGAGATTAGGATTATAACCAGAGGCGGATCTAGGATTTTAGGTTTATGGGTTCCTATAAAAATTGAGTTAATATACAATATTAACCGGATGAACGAACTGGGTTCCAAGCTAAATATTCTTATAAATTTAATGAATTTCTCAATACAAAAACATATTCGGGACAAAAGCTACTGGATTCACGGGAACCCGTAACTAATGAACTGAATGCGCTTCTGATTATAACTCCACATCCAATATAGAATAAATAATACAAAAACTTTGGTATAAAACTTATGTCGGTTAACTAATACGCATAACCAAACACCGAATAAAATAACATCCATGTTACATATTTTTAAGGTATTTTGTCAAAGTTACTCATGGATCAATGTCACGACCCAATCCCCGAACCTGGTCGTGATGGTGCCTCTCGTGAAGACAAGGCCAGCCAGACCAAAACGGAATACCTCTTTTAAACAGTTAATCATCATAAACAGTAATAACATATAATATAACACTCATAAATTGCGGAATTTTAATGTTAACAACAGCAGGAACCATCCCGACACAGCCCAAACCGGGGTGTCACAAGTCATGAGCAACTAAGAAGTCCGGATACAAGTCTACTAAACACAAAATCCGATACAATAGTTCAGAAAAAAAACATGGAAATGATAGGATAAGGGAGGCACGGGGCTGCGAACGCCAACAGCTACCTCGTAGTCTCCAAATCACTGCCTGGACTGGGAGAAATCAGCACTCAGGAGCGGACTCTGCGATGCCTGAATCTGCACACATGGTGCAGGGAGTAATGTGAGTACTCCGACTCAGTGAGTAACAATTATAAATAATGGCTGAAAGTATGAAAACACGTAAAAACACAAAACAATTCTATATTAAGTAGTAAAATCACTTAAAGCAGTAAATCAGTGAAGAATCAAATGATATTCCTTTTTAAAACAAGTAAAACAGGTAGTTTAACAGGTAAATAACAAGTAGAAATCCGCCCCTCGGGCACAGTATCAATTGCTCGGCATAGTATCAGCCCCTCGGGCTCACTCTCAGTACAGTACCAGCCCCTCGGGCTCACTCTCAGAATAGTATCAGCCCCTCGGGCTACCTCACAATCACTCATATCAGCCCTCGGGCATAACATCAATCACTCAGAACAATGGGTACCCGCGCTCACTGTGGGTGTGCAGACTCCGGAGGGACCCCTTACGGCCCAAGCGCTATATCAAGCCACCTCATGGCATCATCACTAGACACTCGGCCTCACATCACTCAAGTCACCTCGTGGCATATAAAGTATCTCAGGCCCTCGGCCTCATATCACTTAGCATATCCTCACATATGACCCTCGGCCTCACTCAGTCCAAAATCATCACAAGCCCCTTGGGCATTAGTAAAATAGTAGTTCTCAGCCCAAAACATGATGTAGAAATATCATTTAAGTTTCAAATCTGAGTAAAAGTGGCTGAGTTTGTAAAACAGTAGATATCAATAGGACTGAGTTCAAATAATAAGTCAAGCAGTGAGGAAAACAATGATAAAAATCCCCAAAGGGTTCAAATAGTTGGCACGAAGCCCAAATATGGCAATCAACCCAAATCATGATGATAACAAATGAATTTCAGTTAAATATTCGGTAAAATCATCAATCGGGATGGACCAAGTCACAATCCCCAGTAGTGAAAGACCACACGCTTATCATCCAGCGCGTATCTTGCCTCAATATAGCACTACGATGTGCAATCCGGGGTTTCAAACCCTCAGGACATCATTTACAACCATTACTCACCTCGAACTGGCTAATTCTCTAGCTCGCGACGCCTTTGCCCCTCGAATTGGCCTCCACGCGCATCGAATCTATCCAAAATCAGAACGAATACGTCACAATATGCTAAGGGAACAAAGTCCAAGCGAAAACATTCGAAAAATATCAAAAATCTCGAAATTAGCAAAACCCAAGCCCTGGGCCCACGTCTCGGAATTGGGTAAAATTTACATTTTCAGAATCCTCATACCCTCACGAGTCTAACCATACTAAAATTATCCACTCCGATACCATTTGGTCCTTCAAATCATCATTTTACATTTTTGAAAGGTTTCACAATTTTCTTCCCAAATTCCATCTCAAATCACGAATTAAATGATAGATTCATGTATTCTAGCCAAATCTGAGTTAAAATCACTTACCCCGATGAATTTCTTGAAAAACCTTCGAAAAATCGCCAAAATCCGAGCTCTCTAGGTTAAAATCACCTCCCGAAGCTAACCGAACCATCTGAACTCACTTCCGAACCTTCTAACACATAAGTCAACACCCGATTGACTTTTCCAACTTAAGCCTTCTTAAAAGAGACTAAGTGTCTCATTTCTTACCAAATCCTCTCCGAACTCGAACTAATCAACTCGATCACATAAAACATAGATAACGAAGCGTAAAGAAGCTGAAATGGGGGAAACGGAGCGGTAACTCATGAGACGACTGGTCGGGTCGTCACAATCAATTTGGGCTAAAAATCAACCCAACTTTAAATGCGTTGAGATGAATTGGGTCAAGATAGGTTGAGTTCAATAAATGACTGGTCAATAACCAGCCCAACTTTGGGCGGGTTGGGCGGGTCATTTGAGCTTGGGCCAAATTTGTCAGCCTAATTTTTTGTTTATAGTATTAGGTTTGATTGAATATTGTTTGTTAGATTATATATTGTAACATATGTTGTATATTACAGTCAAAACCTCTCTATAGTAGTCCTATCTGTTCCGATATTTTAACATAACATGAAAAATTGGTTCCGAAAAAACTTGACCGTTATAGTGAAGTGATGTTATAACGGATGACTATTATAGAAATGTCTCACCGTATAAGTTTTAAGTACAATAACAATACTGGCATGCTTTTAAGTATACTATTCTAGTAATTTTATTTTTTGGTATACTATTAAATTTTAATCTGAATACTATTTGGATTATTTAGTTGAAGGTTTTCTTTTCAGTTTTCATAAAAATAAAACTGAAGAAGAAACATAAAAAAAAATAAAAAAAATCTGTAATTCGACGGAAAAAAAAACGTTATTATCATGAAGGCCTGTTTTAAGGAACTAGTCTTAGGATACGCGCTTTGCGCGTGTACCTATATCAATAAATATATAATTTTTAAAAATTACGTAAATATTATTAAATAATGTGTTTGAGTTAAATATTAAAAAATATAAGTTCCTAAAATTAATGCATGTTAATTTTTACACGTTCATATTCTTCCAAAAATGAATATGTATTCGTAAATAAGATGTTTTCACATACAACTACATTGATCTTAGTAAAAGGTGCTTTAGATGCACGTGGTTCCAAGTTAATGCCAGATAAAAAGGATTTCAGTTATAGTTTTCCGTGCGATGGCCCAGGACGAGGCGGTACTTGTGATATTTCGGCATGGGATGCGTTTTAATTTGGCAGTTTTTTGGATGTTAAATACTATTGGATGGGTTACTTTTTATTGGCATTGGAAGCATATCACATTATGGTAGGTAACGTTTCACAGTTTAATGAATCTTTCACTTATTTGATGGGCTGGTTAAGGGATTATTTATGGTTAAACTCTTCACAACTTATCAACGGATGTAATCCTTTTGGTATGAATAGTTTATCGGTTTGGGCATGGATGTTCTTATTTGGACATCTTGTTTGGGCTACTGGATTTATGTTCTTAATTTCTTGGCATGGATATTGGCAGGAATTGATTGAAACTTTAGCATGAGCTCATGAACGCACACCTTTGGCCAATTTGATGATGAGCCATCATCTATATGTGCTTTATAAAATCTCATGTCAAATCAATGACAAATATTACTTTCACAGAGTGAAGGATTATTTTGAGAATACTTATTGTAAGGATTATTTTGAGAATCCTTATTGTTCTTTACCACAATAATGACGATTATAATTTTGTCTATTGCCACGTCCACATCCATTGATACATTCATAGTAATAATTTTGTCTTCTTTCAGACTTATCACATACTGCTATCACATTCTCTTAAGGGAATGAGAATGGGGCAAATTCAATGGGACGGGTTTTCAATTCTTTGCCCACAATCATACATGAATTTGATCATGACAATGCATAGAAATTTTACCTCTTTGGGTGGTTATAATTTCTTTTAAACTCCATTAGAGTACAATCAAAATTTATCGTCTTTGCTTGTATGTAAAATCAAATTATAGAATATCAAGAATTTGAAAGAGAAAAGTAAAATAGCTCAATAAAACAAAGAAATCCTACTCCACATAAGTTTTTATATACCTTATTATGATTTATGAGGAGTGAAATATCTTCTAAAAATTATTGTTATCTTTATTACAAGATACTATAAACAAATAACACATAAAAAAATAATTTTAGCATAATATTTAAAAATAACCAAATAAATTAAAATTTTGAATCTTTTGATCATTTAGAAATTTGCGAGTGATGAAGTAGAAGTATAGCTCCTAGAAAAATATTGATAAATAACAATATAAAGTTTTAAATAACCAATATTGTATTATAAAAAATAATGTAGTACTACACTAAAAATTATAGAAAGCTATCATTTAAAGAAAAATAATAATGATAACTTCTTTTGAATAGATTTTATCTTATGTTACATCCTTAATGCTTCAAACGTAGCATTTTTAGCAATTTAACTTTTAATACTATATTATAATAAATTTTTGTTCTATCTTTCTTTTATTTCTTTCATGGCTGATGCTCTTTTTGTGAATAAATTTGTGTATCTTAAAAGTTTTATCAACTTGATAAATAATTTTATTTACCTAATGATTTTGAAAAAAAATGGATTAATTTCTTTTTACTAATTTATTAATTTAAAGACTTGATTATTTGTTGAGATTTCATTCTTTTGTGATCGTATAGAAAATACAAATTATTCTAAACTTTTTTTCCCTATTCGAACAATATATTATTCGTGTAATATTTAAAAACTACATTTAGTAATTAAAATATATATTTATTTAGGTAAAAAAATCTCTTACTTTTAATAGTACATCTCGTTAGCATTGTAAGTTCTCCACTAAGAAGCATGAATGTGAAACATATTTCCATTGAAATTCGTCAGATATACAAGGAAAAGAAAACGTTAATATTACTCCTATTTTCCCAAATAATATCTACGTTAAAGACCTTAATACAATAAATTTTGTCCATGGTTGAAAAGAAACTTACCTTTTACTTTTTATATTCTCTTCGTTTTTTCTTACTATATTTTATTCTTATTTAGTTGATTTCGAACTCCTAAATATTAGGTAATAATTAAATTTTTACTTGATTTTAAAGTGCTAAATATTAGGAAAGCAACTTAAATTATATATATGTCTAATGTGAAACTTATTTTAAAAGGGTAAAAAAGGGGAACGATATTTTGCTAAGGGCCTTCGTGCTTTTAATATAGTATATAGATTTTATCCCTTATAATTAGGTGCTTCTAAATATGGTAGGAGTCAAACTTGATTAAAATTGGTATACTGAGTGCTAAACTATGGTTAAGTAGTAATAGTTGTCTCAATTAGTAACTATGGTCCAAATACTGAGTGCTAAACTCTCTTTTAACTCTTTGATTTTAGCTCTCTTTCTCAGCGCATAAATAAACCCTGGAAATACCATTATTAACCCGTCCTCTCACCGTCTCAAGTAACGACAACAATAATTACGCATCAATCTTAAAATTATGTTTTTAAAGGAAAAACAAGCCAATAATCCCTCCAATGGACTAAATCATAGTGAAAATTCTCAATGTACTTGCTTGACAAAAAATATAGATCTTGGTTCAACTAACTAGATTTACACAAATAAGGGTTAATCTTGGTTAATAATAATATTCTAAAGATGAAATTCTTCGTATTATAATAAATAACACGTAAATCTACTCCGCATGTTATATTGGAGCACAATAATGACGATATTCAAGGACCCAAAAAAAGAAATATAGCATTAAATAGTGATGAATAACAATAAATGACATTTATGTAAATAAAACAAACGAGTCACCTGAGAAAGGATGAAATCAATGAATGTTCTTTCTGACAATGATGAATGATAGATAAGCCTTTGAATATTCATGTTATTCTCGGATTTAGTAGAAAGATGTGGGCGAGAAATCTTATCCTAAATTTTCTATTGAAGCAATCACAGCTTCCAATATTAATATTTCTTCCTCTGATTCATCATCCCTAATTTCCACTCAAAATTTGACTATCAATTTCATCGTTGAAAACCCTAGTTCCCGTCACGTTAAGTACAAAAACGTAATGGTCTTAATTTCCTACGGAGGAAATATTATTTGGGTGAATATATTAGATCTTTATCGTCAGCAGAAAAAAATTCATACGTCCATACAAGTAACTTTTGATAATCGTCCTGTCAGAGGCGGATCCAGAAATTCAAGAAGATGGGTGCACCACTGCTGACAACGACGAAAGAGGGACGAGTCGCAACTACCAAATTTGCGATTCAAGCAATTTTCAGGCTAAGGTTCTAAAGTCACTAGAGTTGGGGGCTTGGTAGATGATGAGAGATATGTGAGATAGGCGTATTCTTTTTCTCCCGAAAAATTCAATTTATATACTATATAAATTCAATTTCCGTGTGTTAATCTGGAGATTAAGACGTCTGAAATTGAGTATATTATTAAGATGTTATCTCTAAATATAAAATTTGAATAAGTAAAACTATTTGTTGTTATCAGCATATGAATGCGTATTATTATTTATTTATATTAAAGAGCTAATAAGCACAAATCAAATAAACTTAAAACTAAGTATTTTATTTCACAAAACATTAGATAAAGCTAAGGGGGAGGGATCACGTCCATCCACCAATTTCTTTAGTGGTTGTAATTCCTTGTTACTTGTAGTTTAAGTAACCTAGCTAAGTTTTTACTTGGAATTTTTACCTCTTATAGCAAAGGTTAACACCTTATTTATTTTAAAAAAATATCATTTAAAAAAATTATATTCTACAGATACCTTTTAATGTTTATAGCAAAATATTTAATTTTGGTTACCTCCTACCCCTAAGCCACTAAATACGCTATTCAATTACCCTATTTTCTTTCTCTCTCTACTTTGATACGCTATTCAATAATGAAAGCAGTAAGTTTCCTCTTTATCAATTCGTCATTGGAGGCTTGAAGGCAGTAAGTTTCCTCTAATCATTCTTCAATCTTCATCAGTATGTCTGCCGCCTGCCTGTTACAACTTCTTCCAGTTCTGAGAAACTTTTCTCTTATAGCTGATATTCTCAGCTCTACACATATAACATCCGTTCTATCCTTTAGCAATTGTTTCATAAAGACTCCAATATCAAGTGTATTATCCCGTTTAGACCAGAATTTTTTCCCCTGTTCTTTTCCCCAAGGCGGCGCGTTTTCACTACCAGCTTTCGGTGAATCCGCTGAAAATTAGGGTTTGTTCTTGAGCAAAGACGATGAAGTTTGGGGCTGAGCAACTTGAGTTTCTGTTAATATATTTCAATGTATTTTCATGTATTTCATTGTATTCATTGTCTTTTTCTTCATTGCAAATCAATGTATCACGTTGTATTTCATTGTATTCATTATCTTTTTTTTCATTGTATTTCAATGTATCCCGCTATATTCTATGTATTTCATTGTATTCATTGTCTCGCTATATGCCATGAATGTATTCATATGTTTTTTTAATTAATATAATTTATGTATTTAGATGTATTATATTATTTCTCTGAAGATTGCTATATTTTTGGGGTATTTTTCGATTTTTTATAACTGAAAATACAAAATTTGTGTGTTATAATTGAGTTTGTTGAGTTATATTAGGAGTCTATTATATTAATTGATTCGCTTTCCGTTTTAAAAACAATGTAATCCCCTATTTCACTCTGTGAATACAATCGAATATAATAATCTGTCTAGCTGTAATCACATGTTTCACTCCATGAATACAGTCGAATATAACAACTGATTAGCTGGACTTCCGTGATTCACGCCTATTTTTGCTACTGTATTCATGAATACAATAACTTAAATACATCAAATACATCTTATAATCACAGAAAAGGTATCTATAATCCGTAATATAGCAAATGGTATCTATAGATGGCTAATTACTACTAAAAGATAATTCTTTATGAAAATTTCTCTTTTTACTTTTGATTGAGCTTATCCGTTTTTTGGAATATTTATACAAATAACCGGACAAATTCATTATTTACTTTTCCTAGCTGGTATACATAGATTATGCAATAATTATACACAGTTATACATATACTAGAATCGTATCTAAGCATCCGAATCATATCAAACCAACTCCGAATTGCACCAAATTTTGCAGACAAGTTTCAAATAGCAAAACGGACCTATACCAAGTATTAAAATCTGAACTCTATAGCCATGAAGTCAACCTATGATCAAACCTAGGAAACTTCCAAACATTCAACTTATTAGCTTTTGGCAAAATGAGCCAAATCAACCTAGGCCTCTGATTTCAATTTCAGGCATACGTTCAAGTTTGAAATTATAATACAAACCTATCGGAATCGTCAAATTACCGATTCGGGGTCGTTTATACAAAATGTTGATCGTGGTCAACTCAAATTGTTTTTAAAGCCAAAATCATATTTTCTTCAAATATTTACGTAAAAACTTTTTGAAAAAAAGATACGGACTACGCACGCAAATAAAAAATATATCAAATGAAGGCTAATAGAGATCTCAAAACTCGAAATTAAGGGCTAGCACTCAAAACGACCTATCAGGTCGTCACAGTTTCTCTATATTAATCGTTTGGTTATATTTTGAGAATTTGGTTACATAGTGGGCTGCGTCTTAGTGCCGCCCCAATTGAACTTCTGGCCACAATAACTACTAAGGATAATAAATTTTTAATGCTATAGTTTAAAGTGGTTTGTAGCCACTGGTAGAGCCATAAATTCCTACAAAAGTACAAGGGAATTAAGATAAAACTAAAATATCACACTTAGGATTTAAACATATAATCTAAAGTAATTTTTTACCCTCTTTTGCGACTAAAATATAATTTCATCTTGTCAAGGAGATTATCAATTTATATATAATCAAAAAAATTTATTTTTATCCTATTTACATATTATAATTTTCTGGCGAAGAAAATTCAATTAAACCACTTTGACAGAAACTAGCTCCGCCTCTATTTGTAACTGATAAAAATGAGTAAGTTGAGACAATATAAGAGATAGGTAGGAGTTAGCTCTAAAGATTTGAGCTAAATAACAATTTTCATAATTCATCTCAAATTTAAGAACGTCACAAGACATTTTCAACTTTTTGCCTTATTGACAAATACTTTGGGGAGGGGTAAAATAACATTACTTAGTTTGAACTATTAAGTAATATATAATGATTTTTGGGATGAACTTTCATATTTGTTTAATGATTTTTTTATATATTTAAATCATCTTAAAAGAATAAAATACTTTTGAATTTTATTTTTACATTATTACTTGTATAAAATAAAACACTTAATTATTATATAAATACTTGTGATTATTTATTTACTTCTATAATATTAACTATTAAGTAAATCTCTTCATGTCCTTATTCGTAATTTGATACTTAAAAAGTACTTTTTGAAAAGCTTGGCCAAATACAAATTATTGCTCAAAAATACTTTTCAAATTAACTAGTAAGTATCAATGTGCGTTGCACATTAATAATGACACGTGGTGATTTAAACATTTATTTATATGAAGGAACAATAAAATTTAATTAATTAGAGAAATTTTATGTATAATAATATAACAATCATCTAAATGCCAAAAATATTATTACATTAGCATAATACATGAATTTATAATATAAAAGGATATCATCAAAAGTTATGCAAGTGTATTTTTAGGATTTAGCATTAATTGTGCTTATTCAGACACTTGTATAGCATTTTGATTCTTAATAACATATTAACATTTTTACTTTGTATTCTAACGTTCTTTTTATGAAATAAATTTATATTTCCTGAGATTTTTTTTAATTTAAATAAGAATTTTACTCATATGATTAATTTAAAAAATAATTTAATTGTGTTCTCTTGAGAAATAATTAATTAAAACATTTTATTTATTAATTTTAACATAAAAAATAATCTATTCTATGCTAATTCAGATCTTAATATTAGTTCTTCTCTTGATCTTAATTATAATTATATCCACCATAAATTTTATTTTTAAAGAGTAAAATATTGATATGACATTTCACTTTTAGATCTTTATGTCTATAGAATCATTAGTAATATTGACTCTTACCAACCAATTTTTTTTCTCACACATTTATAATCTTAAATATTTTCTTAGTTGTTGTTTAATAATTAGTTATTTTTAATATTACACAAAAAATCGATAAAAACTATATTATTTGAGTAGGAAAATAGTTCAAATATAATATAAAAATACATTGCCGCGGGGATATTTTTTTCCCTCAATTTCAACTCTTTATGCGGTCCATTTAATATTAATTTTTTTGGTATTGGATTTTATGGAGTAATAATGTATTGCCAATATAGAGGATTCTTATGAAATTGATTTTACTAAACCTTCCTACATATGTTTAGTAAGTATTCAATAGTCCAAATTTTTTTAATTTTAAAATCTTAAATATTAAAAATTAGCATATAAGGTATTGTAGTCAGTTATTGCAGTTATGTCCTTTCCTATGGGTTCTTCCGTTTAATATTTTAGGGCTACTTTGGTATATTAATATTGTATTTATTCTTTTATAATAATATAGGCTCTCTTTTTTCTAAATGGATTCGGACAATAAAATTATTCTCAAATTAAATTAGTAATAGGACATTATAATACGTTTTCAAATTAAATTAGTAATAGAAATTTTTAAGAAGCATATCCTAAAAGTAATAGGATTACATGACTAAAGATATTTACTTGATCAATTTTATATGAATTAGGTAGTCCGAAAGTAATTATACTAATCGAATTCCTAACGTGTAGTATTATGTCCTAAAACTAATAGGATTATAAGGCTAATATCTAGAATTCCGATTATGGCCTTTTCTTATGAGTTATTATATTTAGTATTATAAGGTTATTTTTATAAACCGACAAGTTAGGTTACTTACCATTAGGACATGACATTAGCTTTGAGTCACGATGTAATTTTTAAGAATTTTTTATTACTTACTATATTTCAAAATACATGAAAATAAAAATAAGTATGGGTAGATTAATCTCGGTATGTGCATTGTGTATATACCCTATCACTAACTATTCAACGTTGAAAACTCACGTAAATTTTATATTAAACAATATATTTTATTTATGAGATGAAAAGTAAATAAAATTTTCTATAAATGTTAAATGTTGATTCTAGTTAAACAATTAAAGATAGAAAAAATCATGAAGATCAAACAACAAATAAAATAAATTAATTTTAAAACTAATTTTAATTAAAATCGACATAAAATGCAACTATAACTTTTATGAAGGAACTGTATTTTGTTCAAAGTAAAAAATATATATTTCTTCAATCTCTAATATAAATAAAGAAGGTAAAATATATATACTATTATTAGTTTTTAAAACGTTGAGTCAAAGTGGACTCTTGAGTTTATAATCTTTCGATTTTTTTATTCCAATTTTTTTCAAAGACTTTCCATATATATTTAGACAGTTCTCTCTTTAGGTTCTTCCAATACAAGGTTAAATTTAATGTTTTATTTAAGAACTCTTACCTAGTTCAATAAGGAAAGATTTAATAACAAAAATTTAGTTAATTTTATAGTCCTGAATATTAACATGTAGTATTATATCCTAAAACTAATAGGATTATAAGACTAATATCTAGAATTCCAATTATATCCTTTTATTATGAGTTATTATACTTAATATTATAAGGTCATTTTTGTAAACCGATATTGTATTCATGCTTTTATAATAATACGAGTTTTAGTGTACGTGCGCTGCACGTGTATTTCGCGTCAATGCTTAGCATCAATCAATAAAATATATGTACAAGAAGAACAAGTAAATGAAATTATCAAATACTAAGTTTTAAAATGCCTACATTAAGATAATAGTTTACAATAAGTAACTTTGTACGTAGAAAAAAATAGAGAGTTGTCATTTCTTTAAATGAATATCGAAAGAAAGAAAAATAAGTAATGACAACTCACTGAGAATATATTTTGTCTCTAATGCTTCGTGTTATTGTATTATGTTTGTATTTTTAACAATTACCTATAACCGATTTATATGATGAATTTTAAAAAGAATGACTTGGATTTTCTACACATTAGTAAAATCAAAGACTTTTCTGGTTAATTAGGACTTAATTATTTATTCTTAAAATTAAAGAGAATAATTATTATTCTTAAGGGAATTTCCTTAATAATAATGTTTGATCATATTGAAATCTAGTTTTAGGATACGCGCAATGCGCGTGTATCCTATATCAATAAGTATATATATTTTAAAATTATATAAATATTATTAAATAATATGTATGAGTTATAATATAAATTTTAAAAATATAAGTTCTTGAAAATGATGAATATTGATCTTATTTAGTCAACAAAATAGAAGATGACCTAGCTAAGCATGAAAACAATCAAGATAATTTTGATAACTTAGTGATCTATCATTTATCCTTCTTTTGTTTTAACTTAAAAAATGAAAATAATTGTCTAGGTAATATGTATTCTAGACAGAGCAGCTAAAAAAATTACAACAAATAAATTATGTAGCTAAACAGTAAATATTAATTTCTAAGTAAACTTTAGCTATGAATTAGTGGCAGATTATCAAAAGAAAATTCCCATTAGCTATGAGACGAATTTCATACATAATTTCTATTTTTCTTAAAGTTAAATTATGTAACAAACTTTTTTGTAACCCAAAAAAGGTCATTCATCTAGTTGAAGGAAATATGCATTATAGTAAATTAAGGTATTGCCTTGGAAATAAAGTGTTTTAATTCGGTATTTTCTTATATGTATTTTTTTCTTACTGCTTTTAATATATGGTGAAGTAATTAACTTTTTTTCTAGAATAAAATAAATTTTCGATTATATAAGATCAAAAAATCTTTAAAATATAGAGTGAAAATTCATACTAAAACTTTAAATTTAAATGTTAATTTATTTAAAATTAAAATACTAAAGTCTTAATCGACTCATGGTCTTATAGTTAGTATATATCCTTAGTATCATCAACCAAATATACAAAAGAATAGATAATTAATTTTAATATCCTTGCAGCAATCTTGTTAAATTTATTTATTATCACCATCTACTAATCAACACGACTATTAAGAAGTTTTAACAAAATTGGAAACATTAATTTTTATTTAAAAAATTATAGAAGAAAAGAACGTGGTAAAAAATTAGCTCGTTTGAAAAAGAAATGAAAGTAAAAATATTTCGAGTAATTAGGAGTTTTTATATAGTTCAAATAAGAAAAGGTTTAATAGTTAAAAATTTATTAGTTTAAAAGTTTTAAATATTAAGAAATTTATTAAATAATAATTTTATAGTATACTTTCTGTAGTCTAATGTAAACTTTATTTTTAAATCACCTAACTCTTTGTCCACGTGTGAAAAATTAGAATCAACACAACTGATATTGTCATGTAGGATGCAGTATATTTCATATATTCACAACAAATTTATTATTATTTAATTTAGAATGAAAATTAAATAAAAGGTAGTCGACAAAAGATTGGAATTCCAGTAATTGCTTAACGATTCTTATGTGTTAAAATTTGGAAACTTGGAAAGGATTTTCCTAACATTACCATGCAATGAAATAAAGGTTCTTATTGATTATTAAGGTCATAAATTCTAGAAAAAGTTAAAGTCATTTCTATCTAACTTTATTACCGAACATCTATTTTAGTCTAAATATGATTAAAATAATTCTGACAAAAGAAAAAAGAAATGTACAAAAACTTACAGCTTGTTTGGATGGTTGTTACCCATTGTATTGTATTGTTACGTTAAATACGATATTTGTTTTGATTGTTACTTAAATTTTATTGTATTGTATCGTTAAATTTCTCGTTACATAACGACAAAATGTGCCACTTTATGTAACGACCAATTTGGTGTGGTCGCATCATTACCTTGTCTTTTTCTCTCAATCTCACCCTTCATTATTATTAAATAATTTTATTTTATCATTTACCCTACCTTTTTATATAATAATTTTACCTGTATTATAATTTTTTTTTACAATATTGCAGTTTATTCTTCATATCGCTGGTGTATGATATCATGAAATGATGACAAACAACACAATCTATCCAAACATTATATTTGTAAAACGATACAGTACAATACAATACAGTACGATACGATAAACTATAAAACGATACGTAACAGTAGATGATTTCCAAATGATTCCTATTTAACTAAAACGATCATAATTCTAGGAAACTTTAAAGAGGAAAAATAGGATTCTTAGTTTTTACATCATTAGAATCGTGGCAAATTCATAATTACATAGCAGACCACAAAACAAATTAATATTTGCATTTAATTTTCATATATCTGTTTATGAACATATTGCTATTTAAATTGAAGTTTACTTCAAAATGAAGACAAAAGCGTTGAAAAAAAAGAAGCTTTAATAACAATCCGTAATATTGAAAATCTTAGAAACATGAAGTATTGGATTTAAGGAAAATAGTTGCACAATTAAATCAGGTAAAATCCGACTCAAATTTCAAGTCCTTAATATTAAAATTTCCTACGTGGAAAGATTTAGTAACTAAAATTTTAATAGATTTCAAAATACTAAATATTAGGACGATAATCAAATGACTATTTTGTCCAGTGTGAACTCTATTTTCAAGGAACAAAAAAGACGAACGACATTTCGCTAAGGGTCTTCGTGCTTTTAATATAGTATAGATAGATAGATATAGATTATATTTATATTATATATTCGTCGGCTAATTTTAGTTTAAGCAGTTGGGTTGACGATTATTTAGGTTAATTTTCTTATTTTTTAGGGTTTGTTATTTTTGGACCTAAAGTGACATATTTGTGTAATCTTTCCCTAATTAAGGGTGTAATTAATTAGAATCATTTTCTCACTATAACTATAATTCCTCAATAAATAGGAAAACGCAGCCACCCTACCCCACCCACCCTACCCTACCCCATCATGATGCAATATATATATTCTCTCTTTAACTCTTAATTAAACCCTAATTAGAATCATTCCCTCTCTAAACTTTGTGACAATAGCCCCACGTTATTATGGATTTAAACATAGAAAGAACCAATCCTTCCACTGTTATTAATGTTTTATCCAATGAACAAAACCAAGATGAATGTTGTGGAAACAGACGTTGTGGTCTCCTATTCAAAAAATATCCTATACTAATATTTCTTATAAATATTCTCTCTATTTTCTTGTTGTTTGGTTTATTTTTTTTCTAGTGTAATGTCTACTAAGATATCTTTTCCCAAATTTTCTATTGAAGCAATCACAGCTTCTAATATTACTATTTCACCTTAGCCTTATTCAACCCTTTCTGCTCAAAACTTAGACTAGTAATTTCGTCGTCGAAAATCGTGATGATGGTGAAGTTGAATATAAAGATATGCAGGCTTCAATTTCGTATCATAGAAATACTGTTTGGTTGAATAGATTAGACCTTTATCGTCAGCAAAAACGAGAGCGTTCGTCGATACAAGTGATTTTTGGTAATTTTCCCGTCAAAATAACGAATGATTATGATATTTATACCATCGCTAAGGAAAATAGGACGAGTGGATTTGGAGTTTTTAAAGTGGAGGTAAAGGGCAATTATAAAACTGGATATATGATAGTTTTTTGTGGAGATGTGAAGCTCAAGTTTTTGTCCTTTACACAAGAGACAAGATTGTTACAAAAATGCTCCACAAAAATGTACACTTTGCATGTATATTGACTTTGCTTTAAGAATTTTAATTATATGTAATTAGTTTCTTGATCTTTGTTAGTTTTATTTAAGGAATTTTTACCTATCTATACCATATATCAAACATTATTACCAAAAATGTTCATAATTTGTTATTTACCCATGTAGTCCACACTTTTACTACAAATTATATACCAATCCAAAAATAGGTAGATTTTGCCATTAAAAAGCCCTAAAATGAAGGCACCAAATCTGATACCCTCAATGTTTAAGGTTTGTGTTTATTACATTTAAGCATACCAAATTACCATTTCTATACCATAATTCAAATTAGGAATATAATTAAGGGTTCATTTTTATTAGGCATAATTATAGGACTGTATCTTCACGTTATTTGGTTTACCCGCCCCTCTCTCCTCCCACCCCCCACACCCCCTACGATTTACCTTCAGTTCCCCACCCCCACGATTTACCTTCAGTTTTTCCTCCATTCTCGTACAATCTCTTCTCACCCACAATTACCATCACTTTCTTCTCCACTTAATTACCTTCAGTTGATAGTATCCCTCACGATTTGAATTCACTTCCATCTTTGTCTTCAACTCCTAAATCATGAAAAAAACCAACACTCCCCAAAAAAAATCATCAAAAGCTATATTAGCTGATATTCCAACCTTTGATTTGGGTGTTTTAACATCAAAATCACCACCAAAAAACCCACAAACGACGCATGCAAGTGAACAAACTACTGTTGTTTCATCTCCTAGACAAATTCGTGCTGAAATGAGAAGCAAACATTTGCACGATGTTGATGTTGGTGGAGTTGATAAACTAGTCGACAATCAACTGAAACACAAGGGGAAAGAGTTGAGTGTAGATGACGATTTTGTAGATGATTCTCCCAAAGTTAAATCTCTGAAAAAACACAAGGTCTCTCCTTCTTCATCAAAACCAAAGAAGAAGAAACCCTCAAAAAAAGTACCAAAATTGGTTAAGGAAAAAATTTCAATAAAGGTAAACACTATTTATGTTTCCTCACTGTTTTGTAATTTGATTTTGGTTGTAAAAATCTGTTGTTCAAGTGTTAATTTAGTGTTCAAGTATTTTTTGGCCAAATGTGGTATTGTCCTAATTTTGTAGATTATTTTTCACAATTTTGTAGGTTTAATGGAACTTTGATTATTAGACAGTGTATACTGTAGTTAGTTTGTAGTTGATTTGTAGTCTGATCGTTAAATTGTAGAGATGGTATTTTTCATTGCAACCTGTATTGCTGCTACATTTAACTTCATTCTAAATACAATTTATCTACATGTTGTGAGTTAATTGAAGTAACTGTTACATTCTGTAGATAATGTTTACAAGTGCATTGTTCTTCTTTGATTGTTCAAGTGTATTTTGGTAAAATGTGGTGTTGTCCTAATTTTGTAGATTCTTTGTCTCAATTTTGTAGTTTAATTGGAACTGTGACTCTTAGACAGTGTATAAATGTAGTTAGTTTGTAGTTGATGTGTAGTCTGATGGTTAAATTGTAGATATGTTATTTTTTATTGTAGCCTGTATAGCTCATATATTTAACTTCATTCTAAATACAATTTATCTACATTTATGTGACATACTTGAAGTAACTGTTACATTCTGTAGATAATGTTTACAAGTGCATTGTTCTTCTTTGATTGTTCAAGTGTATTTTGGTAAAATGTGGTGTTGTCCTAATTTTGTAGATTCTTTGTCTCAATTTTGTAGTTTAATTGGAACTGTGACTCTTAGACAGTGTATAAATGTAGTTAGTTTGTAGTTGATGTGTAGTTTGATGGTTAAATTGTAGATATGTTATTTTTTATTGTAGCCTGTATAGCTCATATATTTAACTTCATTCTAACTACAGTTAATCTACATTTATGTGACATACTTGAAGTAACTGTTACATTCTGTAGATAATGTTTACACGTGCATTGTTCTTCTGTTATTGTTTTGTAGTTATAGGTGTGGGTAGGCTATTCTTCTTCTAGTTATATTTTGTATTTGTCATGTAGTTATATGTAGATTACTGTTTCCTTTTTATGCAAACTACTAATGTTCATTAATTTTGTATTTTCTACAGAATGGACCTTACTTTGCACAACAAAATGTTGATTATGGTGTGCTTAGATTCCACAGTTTGTGTGATCCTAGCATACCTAGCCAGATACAAGCTTTACTCTCTCCGAATGCTTTAAGGGTTTTCAGAAAAACTTGTTTTGGTTACTTATTAGGTCTCCCCAAAATCTGTATGCAAAACCAAACACTTCATCTTCTGATGAAGTATGAATTGACAAAGTCTACTGACTCATATTTTTCAGTACTATTTAAGGGTGAAAAATTGAATTTTTCCTTGAGAGAATTTGGGTTGATAACTGGTCTTAATTGTGTGAATAAGTTTTCAGACTATGGTTACACTTCCACCTATATTAGCCCTTTAATGAATACATATTTTCCGAACAAAGAAAGGGTTGAGAAATAGTAGTGACTAATAAAGCATGGGCAAACGATGTGGATGCGGTGAAGTTGTGCATTCTTTATATGTTGGAATTTTTTGTTTGTCCTTCTGATAAAGACAATGTGACTTTCATAGACAAGTTTATGTTCTTTCTAATAGAGTCTAGTAATTTTGAGTCATACCCATGGGGTATCAAATCCTTCAAGCAGGTTATTGAATCTGTCTGACATCGTCTTAATCCCCATGTACATTCTTATCTGATACGGGGATGCTCATTAGCCTTGCAAGTGTGGCTATATGAGTGTTGCTCGTCCGTCAGCACCGAGCTTGCTACGAGATGTTTTGAATCTATACCTCGCATTTTAAGATGGTCAGCTACAAAAGGGCAGATTTGGTTAACTGCAATTGAAGAGAAGATGATCAAGCCTGAGTGGATCAAGGTATTTTTTTCCACTTTTGTATGATGCTACAATTACATTCATAATAACTACATTGAATCTACATTTTTTTGTCACTTGAATTAACTGTTATTTTCATCATTCAGTTCACAAACATGATTGAATCTGGAGAAGAGCTTGGAGTGCTTAATCTGCCAGACAAGATTCAATATGAAGATGAACATGGTGCTCAACCATCACATGTTCCAACTGCTGCTTCTCCATCATTTGAACCCAAATATACAGATTGTCAAGAGGACATTGAATCTGTCAGTAGCAAGCTCATGAAGTTGGAAAAGGGGATTGTGCAGGTATTATGAATAACTACAATATATTGACATAATTTGCTATATTTTGACTTCATTACATAACAATTATAGTATGTTATACATTGTAGTTAATTTGTGGTATAAATCTATAACAATTATAGTTTGTTGAATTGTAGTGTAACTGTAGCAGTTAGAATAAGATTACCAACTAATTATATATTTAATTTTTAGGTTGATGTAAAGTTAGATGCCTATAGGAAGGATGTTTTTGAGGAACTCTCAAGCCTTCGAGAGTTCATAGATCAATCTTTGAAGGGTGTTATGAATGTGATAAACAAGAGGTTTGATTTGGATGAGTCAAAGGTAAGAATTTACATATAATTTTGTACTAAGACTAATTAAGACATATGAATAAAGTAGTCTCAAATATTCCCCAAAATTGTAGTTTGCTGGTAGTTCAACAAAAAATAATTACCAACATCAAGGAGATAACAACCAGCAATTCCAGTTCAATGCTGGTGATCAACTGCATGGAAGCACAAGCAATACAGGTATCTACAAAATTCCTGCATACATATCTACAAATTTCAAGACAACATTATTAAATTATACTAATCATTTTTTTACTATGTGTTGCAGCTACAATTTCTCCAGAACATTTTCAACCACATGTTGACTTATATCCTGACTTCCAAGAAGCAGCTGAGGCATATAAAGCAGGTACAGAACCATTCCTTCATTACAATAAGGTTTTTATGCAAAATTTTAATAATTTACACCTTAACTACATATTCCTACATATATCTACAATTCTCATTCTCAATTATTCATTCAAGCTGATGTTTCACCAGAACATCTACAAGGAAATATTGAGGAAGAACCAGTAATTGATGAAGTGGCTGAGCCACAACAAGCAGGTAATATATTCTCTATATTCTCTATAACTCCATAATACTGTTCATATCTACATTGATCTACACTTATCTACAGAAGGTGAAGTTCCACAGTCGCCAATTCACGGTGTGACTGTGACTGAAGTTGTTCCTGAAGGCATTGATAAAAAAGTTGTTCCTGAAGGCATTGAAAACAAAGGTTTGACATTGGATGACTTTGAGCTGCCAGAAAACTTATCACAGTTGGTCATGTATGGCGAGCCCATACGAGATGAATCAACCCCTGTTCATCCCGGTAGAACAAGGCAACCGGGAAAACATGCACGATCACCTTTCACATCTTTGTATAGTTCTGGAGGCAACACATCTGTTGGACCTAAATTTTTTTACCTCAAGCACCCCTTCACAAGTGTCATAGGTGAAAATGTAGATCCTGAATTGACAGAAAGGTTCACCAACTGGTTATACATTCGTAGTGATAAAGTATCTAGGAGGTATGAATGCTTCATTTTACACTGTCTGTTCACCATTTTTATACTTTAAAATTGTAATTCATTTTGTCAATTTTTTGTATTTGATCATCTTTTTTTGTTATTACAGGAGGAAATATTACTTTTCCAAGAAGGATAACCAAATCAAGCCTTGGTTGGATTTTGGTTGTGAAAAGATTGATAAGAAGGACTGGTTTTATGACCTTGCTCACCCCGGACAAGTCATCAATAACACAGTAAGTATAAAGAACATAATCATTCACAATATCTGTTTTGTTTTCAGCTGTGTAGTGTAATTGTAGTTTATTTTTCAGCTATGATGTGTAATTGTAGTAATATTGTAGACAACATATATATGTTACTATATTTATGTCTCAGCTGTGAAATTTTGCTTTTTATGGACCTTATGTATCATATGTGATGATGATTGTATGTACAAACTGGAATTTTGGTACTTTTGACTGACTTGGAATCTCCGTGTACCACAACTGTAGTTACCTTGTAGTAATATTGTAGAGCTTGTGATTGTGCCTATTAATATTAACTGTAGGTTGAACTTGCTGATTTTTGGGAGCTTAAGTTAGGTGGTATGTTTCATTTGTTCCTCTGTATAGTGAATAAATGTAGACAGTGCATAAATATAGTTAATGTGTAGTTGTTTTGTAGTCTGATGGGTCAATTGTACATATAGTACTTGTTCACTATGGTTCATACAAACTACAATTAAATTACATTTTGTGAGGAACTTGGACTAACTGTTATATTTCTGTAGTTATAGTGTAGCTAATTTGCAGCAATCTGTTAGAGTTTTTAATAAATTCAAATTGTAGTTAATCTGTAGCTATCTTGTAGACAAGTGTGGTTACACCGTACCTTATTGTATATGTTTATTCTATTTTGGCAGCACATTGATGTTATTATGTATTATCTGCGAAAAAGAGGCAAATATGGCCCCAACAATAATACTAGGTTCACAACCACGGATTGCTTGTTCAAGACAAAGATTGAAAGAATCTATGACAAGTTCATAAGTTCTCCACCGGAACAAAGGTATTCGGTTAACAACCCGAGGATGATGTTGGAGAATATATTCTTGGGTACAGAATTCTTGCTAATGTTGCCTGGGATCTTGTTGACTATGTGCTCATGCCTGTGAACCTTGTAGAGAACTTCCATTGGTTGTTGCTAGTTTTTGACATAAAGGACAGACAACTTTATGTTTATGATTCCATGGTAAGAGCAAACCGTCATAAAACAGTAGAGACATTGGTTGACAAGTTTTCAATCATTATCCCTCTGTATTTATCATGCACTGGTTTCTATGGTAAACGTAAAGACATTAACTTCAAGAGCACAAAGGCATACATCGAAAAACCAGTTACGGACCCTCTCGACATACAATGGATGGTTGCTGAGATTCCACAACAAAAGGAAGGCTCAGTGTAAAAAAATAATCTCCCTTTCTATATGTTTAATTTTTTTATTTTAATCATTTGTTATATAATGAAAAATTCTCATCTTATGCAGTGATTGTGGTGTATTTGTGGCTGCATTTGCGGAGTATGTTAGCCTTGGAGATTTGGCAATCCCAAAGGAAGATCTTTCTGATATTGACCAACAACGTAGACGCTATGGAGCTCTACTGTGGGACTATGCAACAAAGAAGCAAGAAGATGGGTCAATCAGTGAGAGTGAGGTTACTGGCAGGCTAGCAAGGAGGAAGGGTGCTCCGGCAAAAAACGAGAGGACTAGAGTGCAACGAAAGAAGAAATAGACTATTGTGTTCCTAGTTTGGTCTGTGAAACTTGGTAGTTGAATTGGAAAACAATGTAGGAAATATGTCGTTTTGGTTTTCTACAACACTTTTTGTTGATTACATTATACTCTAGTACTCTGATTACATTTTTACAGCAACAGCTTTGTCTTACAATTTGACTTTAATCTTCAAGTTATTTTTATAAATACCTTCAAGTGCCAAGTAATATCTGTATATAACTGTCATTTGTTACACAGCAGAAAGATAAAATAAATACAGGAATCATATAAATAATTTAGCCATTTTTTAACAACAAGGTTTATAAAAAAAATTCAATTTATCTACATTTAAACTACGTCAAACTACATTTTAACTACAACTCCTCTACATATGAATAACATGACTACAGTTCTAACACAGTTAAACTACATATTCACTACAATCTGGATATAATTTACGTTGAATGCATTCTTTATTAATATCAGTTTTTTTGTATACAGTAAATATTAAAGTTTAACTATTCTATAAAAAAAGACAACTTTAGATGCTTGACAGAATACATAAAAACATAAATAGTGCAGATACACAAATTGATGTTTATACTTCTTATTCATCTTCAAAAACTTAAACAATTAGACAAGAAAATCCGATAATTTGAGCTCACTAACATTTATTTTGAATAACTATTCTAACTACATGATATTCATTTCTTTTTCGGCGCATTCTTGCAAGTTCTTTTGTTATGCCCTTCACCTCTATAATTACCACATGACACCTTGTATTACTTTGACTTTATTTCATCAAATGTTTTATATCTTTCCTTGTGAGGTCTCCCTGGCTGCCTTTTATCTCCCGCCGGTGGCTTTACTACCTCATCCAAAATATGTTGTGGCACTTCCCATTTGCCTTCATCAGGAAGAGGATTTACTGGCATTTCATAGGTAAGCAGAAGGCTCTTCCTTGTGTAATACGGAGAGCAATAGTTTTCATATGTTTCATTCCTATGCCTTAATGCTGCCAAAGCATGCGCACATGGAAGTTCATCAAGTTGGAATTGTCCACAGCTACATTTCTTGTTTTCTAGACACACAATGTACCGCTTCACACCATCTAACACAGTATGTATATGATCTGTTGAAGCCCTCACCTACAATTGAAGACCAAACAGAAATAATAATACATCAATCATTAAAATGGATTATCAACAATTTACCTACAAATCAGCAACAAATATATTACAGCTCATGTACAAACTATTATTACCGACAATTTGACTACAATTTAACTACAATCTGGAAAAACTGCAGCTAGTACTTTTTTGATTCTACTGCACCAAAAAAATATCTTACCCTTAGTTTCTGAGATAATGTACTGTTGTCTTCCAATTCTTTGTTGTATTTGTGACCAAGGTATGTGAAAGTACCCTTTGCCTTCGATAACTTTTCTTTTGTCCAACGTTCAAGAAGAGTCCTCATATACTCAAATAGATCAAATATTGGAAGCTCTCTTGCATCTTTTGTTACAGCATTCAATGACTCGGCAATGTTTGACGTCATAGTAAAAGTTCTATTTACCGTTGCATGTACTCTTGACCATCTATGATAGCCAATATCATATAGGTAAGACTTTACACGCAGGTCTACCTCTTCAATCTTCAACATCCTTTCATTAAATTCATCCATAGTGTATGACCGTGCTGTAGCAAAGTACAATTCATGTAATTGTAGATGTCCCTTCTTGAATTTTGACCTTATATTTGTCCATATATGCCACATGCAAGAGTAGTGTGCCAATCCCGGATAGACAACTGATTTTGCCTTCAATATACTCTCATGCCTATCTGAAACAACACACATTGAAGGTCTTTCACCATATGCCTCCTTGAATTGCTCAAAGAACCACTTCCAAGACGCGTCGTTTTCAGAATCAACCATAGCATATGCCAAGGGAAAAATAGTACCTACATTTTAAAGACATAAAATATGATTAAATAACAACTACAATATATATTGAGAAATATAGACATGCTAACTACATTCTTTTATATAACTACAAAATAACTACAACATAACTACAATTTAACTGCATTTTAAAGACTGTCTACAAATAAGTACAAAATTATTCCATTATTTACCTGCTGCATCCATGGTGCTTGCTGTCAGCATAATCTCCCTGTAGGCTGACTTTAAGAATGTCCCATCAACCACTACTACCGGCCTACAATGTTGCCAACCATTTATTGATGTACAAAGAGCAACAAATGCGTATAAGAAGCAATCATCTGCTGCCTTCTTCAATTTAACAACAGAACCAGGATAATTCTTCTCAAGAATATAAAAATATTTGGGTAATTTGTTGTAGGAGTCACACGGATTCCCTCTCAAAAACTGTAAAGCTTTTTCCTTTGCTCTCCATGCTTGCATGTAGCTTAGGTTCAGTCCATGTTCGGATAACATGTCAGTTTGTATGTCCTTTGGTGTGTAAACAGTCTTAGGATCACAATACTTTGGAACGACCATGCTACCAAGTACTGCTGCAGTACGTTTGCGCTGTATGAATGTTTCGTCCATTAGGCAGCATGTGTGTTGACGGCTGAAACTTCTTATCTTGAACATTGCCGAATCATTAATTGACGTTGCCTTGAAATGCCATTTACAGCTTTCAGCAACACATATAAGCTAGTAGCTACAAAAGAAATACAATATTTACACAAATTGTGTGAAAAAACTACAATTAACTACAAATTGACTACAATTTAACTACAATTTATAAAACCCACCTATCTTCAATCATACACTGATTTTGCTGATATATTAACCACAAATAATTACATACCTTCTATGACTGGATCTTTTTACTCTGAACTGGAACTTGTGCATCACTGAATAATTCTTCATTGCAGCAGCTACTGTTTGCTTGTCCTGATAAACTTGTCCTTCTTCAATATATGTTTGCGTAGATTCAGTTATTATTTCACTTTGATATTCCTCTGTAGCTGGTGAGGATGGAAATTCAAGTAAGTTTAGGGATCCAGACGAACCTGCAAACAATAAATTCATAAATGTAGTTTCTATGTAGATAATTTTGAAAGCAACATTGCTTTATCCTTTTCAGTACTATGTGAGCTTTATAGTTTAATTGTAGGTAATTGTAGTAATATTGTAGATAACATAGTAACACCTTAACTCTCTGCAATGTCGAATCAAACATACCTGCATTGGTGCTTTCATTGTTGATTGTCAATTCCATATTGAAATCTCTTACGCTTATACATAAAGGATATAAACCTAAGTTTTTATTCTCCTTTTTGGTTTCCATGTAAGCACGAACCCCCATATCATTCCTAATCTCCATTGGAGGACAATTCTCGTTCACAATGTATTTGATTTCTATAATTTTATCCGATGTATCAATCGATAATTGTTCTGCAATTGTAGAACTGAGAATTCCGTAGTTTGCATTATCATCTACCACAATGGCATCAACTTCAAAATCTCTAAATCTGCCATAGTTATCCCAATTACCATTCGATTTCAGCATTATTGGGATTTTTGACATGATTTCGTGTAGTTGATAGGAAAAAAGACGAAGAAGAGATATAGTTTCTACAATTTGAATACTGATATCGACGAAGAGCAATTTTGTACAATTTGAGACGAAGAACAGATATAGTCTCTCTTCAGTAATTGTACAATTTGATTGCGTTTTTTGTGAAATCTCTTTCTGTTGAGGAAGGAGAGAATTACGCAACTGGTGCCTTCATCAGGAATGAAAATCGCCTTCATTTCAAAATTGAAATAAAATCCTTGACAGAATCACATCAGATTTGGTGCCTTCATTTTAGGGCTTTTTTAATGGCAAAATCTACCTATTTTTGGATTGGTATATAATTTGTAGTAAAAGTGTGGACTACATGGGTAAATAACAAATTATAAACATTTTTGGTAATAATGTTTGATATATGGTATAGATAGGTAAAAATCCCTTTATTTTTCATAGTAACTAATTTGTGTTATGTTTAAGTTTATAACAGCAAACCACCAAAGGATATGGTGCAGTGGATGTGACTGCTCTTTCCTTAACCAGATGTCTCGAGTTCGAGTCTTAGGTATGGAAAAATCCTTGGTAGGGAGCGCTTCACCCCGAATGGGACCCATAGTCGGGCTCCAATGTGGGTACCGAACACCGGGTGGGAAACCAAAAAAAGGTTTATAATAGCAAGACAACTTTTGTGAATGAAGTGAGGTTGCAATTGTAATGTTACATTTTCTTTTCCTGGCTTTTAAATGAGAATAATGCTTATTATGGATTATTAATCTTTACAATATTTGATCTTGTAAAAGGTGTTCTTTTGCTTAATTATTGGCTTGTGTTAATCGGTTTGAGGATTAATCCGCTTAATAGGAAAGTTACGCGAAAAAACCAAGAGGATTTAACATCTAATATTTAATATCCGGTAGTCCATTCTTAGGATCAAGTGATATTTTTTGATAAACCATCTAATAATTATATTAGAAAAATAACACTGTATAGCCGCTTTCAAAATAATAGCCGGAAAAATATATATTTTTTTATATATTTTTTGTGGTGTATATACATTCTGCATATTATATACATAAATTATACAAATTTTTATATATTTTTTCGACTACCGTATGTAAATAGTTTCTTGCACGGGCTAAACATGATAATACCCCAATTATATTTAACCTAAGTTTTAGTGTGTTGTTATTTCTCGAGCAAAAATGACATATTTTTGGAAGCTTGCCTCTATATTTAAGTCATTTTTTGTTTAATTATCCAAAATCTACTTTGCCCGTATGCAGATACCATAAATGAATACAAGACCTGAATTGTTTAGAATTTGATATTTGATAGTTTTTTTTTTGTAAATTATGGGTTTAAAGAAAGAACAAAGCAACAATAAACCATCCAATGGACAAAAAATTATTGAAGATTCTGAAGATTTATTAGTAGTAATAATTGTATTTTCTGTGGTCTTCTTGGTTGGTATGATGTTTGGACATTCAAATACCATAAAGCTTCTTTTGAATATCCACAATTTTCAATTGAAGGAATCACAGCTTCTAACATTGATATTTCCTCATCATCATTAACCCCTTATTATTCATCTCTTTTGGCTCAAAACTTGACTATCAATTTCGTCGTCGAGAATCGTGCTCCTCGTCAAGTTGAGTACAAAAGCATGGTGGTTTCAATTTCCTACCAGGGAGATATTCTCTGGATGAACACGTTATATATTTATCATCAACAGAAAGGTCGATACAAGTGACTTTCAGTAATTTACCCGTCAAGATAAAGGGCGACGATGTTGCTAAGGAGATGAGTACTTCTATAAGTGGATATGGAGTTTTTAAAGTGGATTTAAAAGGGAAATGCAATTCAAAGAAATTAGAAGTTAATTGTGGAGATGTGAATATCCACCAATTGTCGTCGTTATTTACACAAGAGATCACACCAAGATTTCCAAACAGATGCTCCAATTAACGTTATATATAAATCTTGATTTTGTTATTTTTTTTTCACCTAGATATTACATGTGCATGTTCTCTAGATTTAAGTCTTATAATAATAGCTAGCAAGACATCTTTTCGGAATATAAATCTTGTGTGTGCATCGCACTGTCCTTTTCTTTTTCTAATAGCACCCACGCACGTGACACACCTCTACCAGCCTATCAATATATAGTTATGCGAAAAAGTGAAGAAGATTCAACATCTAATGTCTTGTCCATCAAATTTTAGGCAAATGAAAAAAGTACCTATCCTTTTTTACCGACTTCTTTAGAAGGAAAAAATATTAAAGTTAATGGAAAGTTGAGGAGTTGAATCTGCAAATATAGTAGAATAAAAGAATAAATGTGTATTTTTTTGTAATTAAATCATTGTATTAACCACCAAAGTAAATATTTACAAAGCAGTCGGTCATCTCGACCTGATTTCCTTATTGGAAAAAAAAAATCCAACTGACTATATCAGACTACCTTCTAATATCTTCTATATGATTTCTATCTGACTGTAGACTCAGTAATTACATTCTGCTAATAAGACACAAGTATATCCCTCAGCTCTAATATTGTGCTTTTTTCTCAAATATTCTTGCATTTTTTTCAATCCACAATGTGTGTGTGTATTCTGGAAATACCATTTTAAGGATTCTGGCCATTTGAGATCTCCCTTTTATCTTTTATATTATCCAATTCTGCCATTCTGACCATGAAGATATGATTGGTTGAACTTGTAACCATTTCATGAGTCCGCACCACATGTTTCTACCATATGAGCATTCTGCAAAGATATGCTCTCTTATTTCCGACGCTTGATTGCAAAAACAACATGTTTCATCCAATTGCACTTTCCATTTCTCCAACCTGTCAGCAGTAAGTAGCCTTCCATGCATTAGCAACCACATTGTGAAGATTGCTTTTGGTCGAGCTTGGTTCTGGTACATTAGGCCTTTCCATGTAATCTTTGGCAACTCACCTAACAACTTCAAGTAGACTTGCTTAATCACTATCTTCTGATTAACTTGATTGTTGTTGATACTTTCCATATTACCTCTTGCTCCAAATATTTTCCTTATCATCCAAGAAGCTTGTTTTGGTCCTTCTATATTGGCAAAGGATTGGTCCTTAATATAATAACTATGGATCCATTTGATCCACAATTTGTCCTTCTTGTTTGCCAACTCCCAGCTTGTTTTTGTGATTGCTGCCTTGTTCCATATTGCTAAATTGATCAAGTTGAGTCCCCCTTTAGCTCTAGGTGCACACACATTTTTCCATGACACTAAAGCCTTTTTAGTAATTACATTTTCTTCTGACCACACATAGCTTCTGCAATAAGACTCTATTGTTTTAACAACTTTAGTTGGGATGATAAAGATCTGAGCCCAATAAGCTTGAATACCAAAGATAACATATTGTACCAATTGAATTCTGCCTGCATTAGATAATTTCTTTGTTGTCCAAGATGATATTCTAGCCATTATTTTGTCAATAAGTGGCTGCCATTGCATAACTGAAAGCTTCTTTGTGTCAAGTGGTATGCCAAGGTACTTAAAAGGCAATGAACCTTGGCTATAACCAAGTTTGTGTTGTATCTCTTTTTGTACCTCCAAGATAACTCCTCCATAGTAAATAGAGCTTTTAGCTAGATTAGCTTTAAGCCCAGATGTTGCTGAGAATATATGGAATTTGTCATGCATCAATGCTACTGATGTAGCATCTCCTCTTGCAAAAAGCAAAAGTTCATCCGCAAAACTCAAGTGAGTTATATCTAGCCTTGAACACATAGGATGAAAGTGAAATATTTTTTCCAGCTTCAAATTCTTCAAGTTTCTGCTAAGGTACTTCATTGCTATAGCAAACAAAAAGGGGGACATTGGGTCCCCTTGTCTCAATCCTCTAGATGCATCAAAAGGTCTAGTTGTTTCTCCATTAATGAGTACAATGTAGTTTATTGTTGTAACATATTCCATAACCCACCTAATGAACATAGTAGGGGAGCCTAGTTCTTCTAGTATTTGGTGCAGATATCTCCAATCCACTGTATCATAGGCCTTTTGGGTATCCACTTTGATGAGGCATCTTGGTGAAATGTTCGTCCTTGAATAAGCCTTGACCAATTCATGAGCAAGTAAAATATTGTTTGCCATCTTTCTACCTGGAACGAACCATACCTGTGTATCTGATACAATAGTAGCAATTACTCTCTGAATTTTGTTGGCGAGAACCTTGGAAATGAGCTTATATAAAAGAGTACAACAGGCTATTGGCCTATATTCTTTGATGCTTGAGGGGTTACGAACTTTAGGGATAATTGTAATAGCTGTACAATTGACTGCTCTGTATAACTTCCCTGTATGAAAGGATCCCTTTACTGCTTGACATATTTCTGAGCTTATGATATACCAACCTTTCTTGAAGAACAAAGCATTATATCTATCTACCCTTCGTACTTTATCATCTCCAATAGCACACAATCCTTCATAGATTTCTTGATCAGTAACTTCAGCACATAAATTGATCGGCTGCATATGATTAAGCGCTGGTAATTGACTTACAGCTGATCCCATCAAGGATTTGTAAAAATTAATGATCTCTACTTGTATCTGTTGTTGATCAATTATTTTATCTCCAAAGCCATTAACTAACTCTGTGATGACTTTTCTTTGTCTTCTTTCCTTCATAATTGCTGAAAAGTACTTAAACTTTGCATCTCCTAACCTTATCCATTTTGCTCGAGCTTTTTGTTGGAGAATGCTTTCTTCTATCAAGGACCATTTTTCCAGCTTCTCTAAGGTTTGTTTTTCCTCAGTAGCCATATCATCTAAATAGCAAGTTGACATTTGAGCTTGAATCCCATGTAGTAGGTCTCTTATTAGTTCCAATCTTTCTTTGATACCCTTGAATTCTGAGTTGCTAAGCTGCTTCAGTAAATGGCATTTAAACCTTCACCTTCTGCCAAATATTCTTCATAGGATCAGAATTATAGTACTCTTTCCATGTCTCTTCTATCAGTGTCATGAATTTTGGATGATCAGCCCATACATTAAAGAATCTAAAAGGAATCTTTCTACCTGGTTCTAATCTCCTTATTGTTGTAACCATGGGAGCATGATCTGATATGAATGGTAGCCTGTAATCAACCTCCATGTGCCCATAAGTCTGCATCCATTTGTCACCCGGAAAGCCTAAATGTGAAAATCTATGAAAAATAATAAATTTTTACTATAAAATGAATTAATTTGACTTCGATCAATGTTTTGGGTAAACAGACCCGGACCCGTAATTTGACGGTCCTAGAGGGTGATAACTAGGGATATTGACGCATTTTATACTCCTTCTTGCTTACGCTTTGATTATAAATTCATACAAAATAGTCCCAAAAGGTTCATAAATTGTGCTTGATTGCAGGTTTAATCAACAAAGTGACAAGATGTCAAAGATCAGCTCAAAAGGAGTGAAACTTGCACAAGTACCAAAGACAAGACAAACTCAGGAAAAACAGGCCTAGTGCGGCCGCACTACACTTTGTGCGGTCCGCACTACACTGTGCGGTCCGCACTACACTTTATGCGGTTCGCACTAAGGAGATTCAGAGAGCTGGTATTTCAGGCATTAAGGCAGTGCGGCCGTAAAAGGTTTTGTGCGGTCCGCACTGAAGGCAATGCGGCCGCACTACCATTCTGTGCGGTCTGCAGAGCCAAGGTTCAGAGAGGGTGAGTTGGAGCTTTCAAGCCTGTGCGGTTCGTGGTCCAGTTTGTGCGGAAAACACTAGAAGCCTCCGCGGCCACAGTCCATTTTGTGCGGTCCGCGGAGCCTGAGTTCAGAGAGTCAAGTTTTCAAGTTTAAGAGCCTAGTGCGGCCGCATACCATTTTGTGCGGTCCGCACTAACCCCGCAGGGGCATTTTTGTCCAGATTTTCCAGCTTAGTATAAATAGATCTTTTTTCCATTTTTAGGGTATCAGATATTGTAATACAGCAGTTGCGCTCGTGAGACGACTCTTCTTAGCCACTTTGGGCATTTTTACTTTTCATCATTGAATTTTTGTGTTTAACTTAGCAATTAATTAATATATGTTTATCTTCATCTATTTCTCTGTTTTTCTCTTCAAGTATGAGTAGCTAGACCCATTAGCTAGAGTTGTGGCTCAACCATAGTATGGGCAATTGATGGGGTTACAATTTAGGGTTATATTGACTATGAGTGTTTGTTATTTGGGTCAATTTCATAGTTTAATTACTGAATTAGTGGTTGCAAACACTAGTTTGTGCTAAGTTGACTTGGGCTCTTCTTGAGAAAGAGAGCCTAAGTCTCCGAAATTAATCCAACAAGAAATTGGGATGGACTCAAGATAATTGATAGTCCCAACTAAAGGGTTAAACCTCGAGAGAGTAATACCCGACTTGAACCCTAAGTTGCTTGCGCAAATTTGCATACACATTGGTCTTGAGAAAGTCAATTGGGCAAAATCACTTGAACCACCGAGAGGTGTAGAGTGGGTAAAGTAGTGCAATGGTTATATCACACTCCTCAATCATGTCAATAGAGCCTTAGTTTCAAGTACCCATCAATTGACCACCTAGGTGGATGCCACTACCCTAGTGCTTTTAGAATATTTGAACAACTCGTAGCATTTAACTCTTAGCTTAATTTACAATTTGTAGTTTGTTAAAAGTAGAATTATAAAAGAAAACCCCAAAAATTATGAGAAGTGCAATTTGGAACGCTACACAATCCTAGGCTAAATAGACACTCAATTCCAATTCTAGCTCTCTGTGGATATCGGTCCCGACCCAAAATCGGGTAAAAGCTATTGCGACCCTCTCTCACTACTTATTAGTGGTACAGAGTTGGTTGCGATCACTTTTTGGCGTCGTTGCCGGGGAGCTAACGGTTTTGGCTATCTATTTAGTTAGTTTTGTGTATTGTTCTTCTTTCCTTCTTTGTTACTTACTTGTTTGTGTCACTACTCAGGTACTAAAATGGCATTGAACAACGCAAATGACCCTCTTGGAAATGTGATTGCGGGGGAGGAGGTAGATGATGTTGAACAAGATGAGATGCCTCTTGTACCTCAAGGACAACGTAGAGGCCGCAATGCCAATGCTAATCCAAATAACAATATTCCAGACCCTCCTCCTCCACTTCCAAGAGTGGATCCCAGAGTACTTCTGAACCAGGGTTATGCAAGTGTTATTGTCCCACCCAGAATCCGGGCAGGCAACTTTCAGATAACCAATGTGATGTTGACCTTACTTGAGCAGTGTGGGTACTTCACGGGCGCTGCAGATCAAAGTGCCTATAAACATCTCAAGGGGTTCATGGATACATGCTGGGGGAGCAAACAGACGAATGTGTCCGAGGATGCTCTTAGGTTGAGACTCTTCCCATACTCACTTCGGGGGAAGCATTAGATTGGCTCGAGAGACTTCCCAACCATTCCATCACAACTTGGGATGAGTTGGCGGATAAATTCATTGCTAAATTCTTTCCACCCGGGCATATGGCAGCACTTAGAGATGAGATATTGGCTTTCAAGCAAGAGCCCACAGAACCTTTTCATGAGATTTGGGAGCAGTATAAAACGATAGTGAAGGAATGCCCCAACAATGATATGACCGACGCTATGATCCAACAAAGTTTCTACCGGGGCATCAATACAACAAATCAATGCATAGTGAACCAACTTGTTGGGGGCAACTTTATGAAGCTGTCGTATGATGAGGCATGTGATGTACTTGATGAGATGGCTGACACTTCTTCTGCATGGCAAAGTAGAGCCAATATGCCTCAAGGTGACCCTACAGTTATTCATTTGCACAAGCAATTACATGACCATGGGCAAACTATAGCAGAGTTGACAACTACTATGAATCAATTGGCTAAGTCACAGTTGCAACAAGTCCAAAATCCTTGCCAAGTGAATGCCATAGAGGGTGTTAATATGCTTGTCAACAAGAGAAGGCAAAGAAGGCAACAAAACCAAGGGAATTCTGAGCAATATGATGATGCATGTGATGGGTTTAAAAATGATGGTTATGATGACTAAAGTAAAGAGGTTCAATATGTCAACAACTATCAAGGCCAAGGGGCAACTCTTCCAACCAACAACAGTGGCGACCTCAAGGAAATTGGGGCAATCAACAACAAAACAGTGGTAATTGGGGGAACAACAACCAAAACAACAACTGGGGCAATCAGAACAACAATCAAGGCAACCAAGTGAATTGGAATGATAATAATAATAATTGGGGTGGCAATAATAATCAAGGAGGATGTAACAATGGAAACCAAGGAAATCGGGGGCAAGGCTTTCAAAGGCCCCCAATGTACGAAAAATCCACCACCATTTCCATCTCAAGGTCCTAGTTCTTCGGGTAATGATATGGGTAGAATTGAAATGATATTCGAGCAGATGATGAAGAAGAATGCAGATTCTGATGCACAGTTAGCTTCTCACAACACCTCTATCCGAAACTTGGAGGTGCAATTAGGCCAAATCTCCCAGTTGTTGAATACTCGCCCGAGGGGTGCTCTACCAAGTGATATGGTAGTGAACCTAAAGGGTGGGAACAATCATGTTATGGCGGTTACAACAATAAGTGGGAGAGGTGGTGATGTAAATGCCTCTAAGCAAAAGCAAGTCGTGGATGATGATGTTGAGTTGCAAGACGACGAAGTCCCTTTGGTAGTTGAAGATGTGGTAGATGAAAATGTGAACAATGAAGTGAGGATTGATATTAAAGAAGTCGAGGTGGAAACTCAAAATGATGTGAAACCGTCTAGGGAACACATAATTGACATGCCGTAGCCGGTTGTGCCAAAAGCCAAGGCTCCTTTGCCAAGGCCACCTCCACCTTGTCCTCAAAGGCTCGCGAAGCAGAAGAATGATAATCAGTTTAAAAAGTTCATTGATATGATGAAGAACTTATCTATTAATGTGCCCTTGGTGGAGGCACTTGAACAAATCCCGGGCTATGCAAAATTCATGAAAGACTTGGTTACAAAGAAGCGTTCTATGGATTGTGAAACTATAAAGATGACTCACCAAGTTGGTGCTATAGTGCATTCAATGGCCCTAAAGCTTGAAGATCTCAGTGCTTTCACCATTCCTTACACCATTGGGAGTGCGAATTTTGCCAAGGCTCTATGTGATTTGGGAGCTAGTATCAATTTGATGCCTTACTCAGTTTTCAAAACTTTGGGTATTGGGCACCCTAGACCGACTTCCATAAGGTTACAAATGGTGGATCGATCGATGAAGCGACCTTTAGGCATTATTGATGACGTGCTTGTCCGGGTGGACAAATTCATATTGCCGGTCGACTTTGTGATTTTGGACTGTGAAGTGGACTATGAGGTCCCTATCATTCTAGGGAGGCCTTTCCTTGCGACGGGGAAGGCATTGGTTGATGTTGAAGTGGGTGAGCTCACTTTCCGAGTAGGAGATGAAAAGGTCATCTTTCATGTTTGCAAATCTATAAAGCAACCCAATAGCACTGAGGTGTGCTCATTTGTAAACCTTGTCACAGCTGTGATTGTGGATGACACCAGTTCTATGATCAATGTGGAGGACCCCTTGAGGCTGTGCTATTAAATCTTGATGTCAATGATGATGCAAGCAGAGTGGAGTGCGTGAATGCCTTACATGGAATGGGCTCTTATTCCTATGAGCCTAGAAAATTGTCTTTGGATCTTGAAAACCGGAAAACTCCACCAACAAAAATATCAATTGAGGAGCCATCGGTGTTGGAGTTGAAACCACTGCCTCCATACCTCGGGTATGAGTTCTTGGGCTCAAATTCTACTTTACCAGTTATTCTTTCTTCTTGCCTAACTAACATGCAGGTTGAGACCACCTTGGCAGTGCTTCAAAAGCGAAAAAGGGCAATAGCAAATACAATAGCCAAAAATTCTTTCTCGGTGACTGTATAGTTTCTTTGAGCCTCATTCATGGTCTTGCTTGCGTAGTACACCGGATGAAATATCTTGTTTATTCTTTGTCCCAAAACAGCCCCAACCGCAACGTCACTAGCATCACACATGAGCTCGAAAGATAAGCTCCAATTTGGTGCGGTGATGATGGGGGTAGAAGTCAACTTGAGCTTGAGTAGCTCGAATGCTTGCATACAACTCTCATCGAACAAGAACTTTGCATCTTTCTCGAGCAACTTGCACAAAGGGTATACCACTTTAGAAAAATCCTTTATGAACCTCCGGTAAAAACCCGTGTGCCCAAGGAAACTCCTCACCCCTTTGACAGAAGTAGGGGGAGGGAGCCTCGAAATAACCTCAATCTTGGCCTTATCAACTTCAGTTCCTCACTTCGAGATCTTGTGACCCAACACTATACCTTCTTCTACCATAAAATGGCACTTTTCCCAATTGAGAACAAGGTTGGTGTCTTCACATCGGCTCAACACTCTATCCAAGTTTACCAAGCACTCCTCAAAAGAATCCCCAACCACGCTGAAGTCATCCATGAAGATCTCCAAGATATCCTCCACCATGTCGGTGAAAATAGCCATCATGCAACGTTGGAAGGTCGCCGGAGCATTACACAATCCAAATGGCATTCTAGAGAAAACGAATGTGCCATAAGGACATGTAAAGGTGGTTTTCTCTTAGTCATCTAGGGCAATTAGAATTTGATTGTACCCCGAGTAACCATCCAGAAAGCAATAGAAAGCCCGGCCCGCAAGACGATCAAGCATTTGGTCAAGGAATGACAATGGGAAATGATCTTTTCTAGTCACCTTGTTCAGCTTCCGGTAATCCATACAAACTCTCCATCCGATGACCGTTCTAGTGGGAATGAGCTCATTGTTGTTATTGGTCACCACGGTCATACCACCCTTCTTCGACACACATTGCACCGGAGAAGTCCACGAACTGTCAGAAATAGGATAAACCACCCCAGCATTTGGCCACTTGATAACCTCTTTCTTTACCACCTCTTGCATCGCCTCATTTGGTCTTCTTTGATGCTCCAAGGAAGGCCTTGCATCCTCCTCCAAAATGATTTTATGCAATGATGCCAAAGAATCATTAAATGAGTGTGTTCGTCATGACGAGGATGGTGAATTTAAAGTGTCGGCAACACCAATCATTGCAGAATCAGTGTTCAACACTGGGAACGATCCTAAGGCCTATGATGCGCACTCGAATGCACACTTCATTGCTCCACCGATTGTGGTTGATGTAGTAGCTGATCAATCAGCGGGGCTCCATTATCAGGTAACTCAGGTGCTTGGGGGAACCACTCGATGGGTCGGAATTGACTTTTCAGTACCTATAAAACCAACGAAATCCGCTGACAAGGAATGTGAATGAATCGATAATATTGAGAAGATAGTGTTTGATAAAAGTTTCGAGCTAAATGAGAGCAAGCAGCAGTGCCAATTTGCAAATATGGCACTTATTGAGACCGCGACATATGTTTTCTCTGCTCACTTTGACGAACCAACAGGGCATGATGGGATAACTTTACTTTTCATCCATACCACAGTAGCTAATGAATATGACGGAATTGTCGAGTTTTTTCCTTACCTATTCCTACAACCCTCTTTAACCTTGATGCTTGATGATTTTAGGGATCTCACAATGAACTTGAAATATGTCTTACACACTTGAAATTGGTTTGACACTGGAAATATGCTTCAAATGAAGTTGTTTCAATGTTTTTGACTGCAAAATGACAAATGGGATGTCACTTGTATTCAGCGCATCACAAGGGTGCAAGGGATAATAGCCTACCAATTCATAGTTATATGGACAAATGGTTAGATACTGGGCAGGTTTTATGGGCTTGCTTTGATATGGGAAAGTTGTGTGTGTCTTCATTATTCCGACAAGTCCAGCTTATTGGTTACCCTCATGGCTTTCAAGTTCTTGGTATTGCAACTGCGTCAAGCAGATGCAAACTGTGCTCATGGCATGTTGATCCCGTAAACTCTTTTCAAATGCAGCATTTCCCTATAAAATCTATTGATTGTAAATGATTTAGACCATCACGCCTTTTGCTATTGCTTATAGCAAGCGACGAATTGGTTGATTCAACTCCTTCTTATAGTGAGAGGCATGACTTCATTGATCCTGGTGCTAATTTCTTTGTAGTAACTATTCGCGTAACTACGGATCTATACGTGTGGGATCTTGGAATAAGTTCCACGTTCTTGGCTCTAACATGTTGTATAGAGAATGTGGCGGCCCTGATATTGTTGGACTGTACAGCTAATTCCTCTGGAGAATTACTTTTGGCCAAGAGTGACACTACGTTGTTATGAAACATCATCTGCCAAAGTACACAAGTTGCTATACTTGGAGACATTCTTGACCTTGGTCCAACAGAATTCACGTACAATGAGTTGATGTTACAATGTTGCTTTGATGCACGTTTTAATGTAGCTGCACCTGTCGAAACGAGGTTTTCCACTGCAGCCGAGAATATAAATTGTGCCGAGGAGATAACACCGGTATGCCTCAATGATGCTCACTGTCCATCTTCTGAAATTATCAATTTTCTAAATAGAGGTGATGATATCCTTGTCAAAGTCAGTTGTCAAAGACAACAGGGAATGTCTTTGGCTCTTGTGAAGTGTACTTCCCCTAAAGAACTATGTGTGCGCAATAGTAAGAGAGACTAAGTCAATTGGATTATCTCTATTGAGTGTGAACTTTTGGAAAATGAGCATAATACATGCCTCTATTATTGGGAGTGGGTATATGTCAAACATGCACCAGGTTGCTCTCTTTTTATCAAGATATATAGGTGCCATGACTCTATGCGGACAAAGAGCTCAATTACAGTACCCCATGATCAGCCTGATTTTTAAAGCCATCACTGTTCTTGATGCTAGCTTTGAGAGGATTGTCCGAGATGCTCTAGTCAAGTGCGACCCTCTCCATTCAGTGCTCTTAACTTGCTGCCTTATGATTTGTGGGGACATATTGCCCAAGGATGTCGACATTACAGTAGCAGCTATCTCAGGTCACGATCACAAAATTGTGATAGATCTTGTCTTCTTATTCTATTTTCCAACACACCTTTGTATAAAGACAGTGGGCAGAGTGTGCACTTTTAGCAATGTTCTTAACCCGAACCTTGAAGACAAAGTTCTTATTCAGGACGGGGGTATTGTTATAAATGAGGCCGAAGAAACTAAGGCACTTGGGCCTGGGAATATTTTACACTGGGGTCGAATGATTAAACAACCCAAAATAAGGTCTTTAGTTTACCATTGGGACCCGGGTTGAGGTACACATGTCGAAGAGTTACTGGTCTAGAGGAAATATAGTTCTTATAATTAGCAGATTGTGCGAGGAAGAAGGCATGCGTATTATGAAGAAAAGTGCCTGCTTCTCCCCGTTCCCCTTTCTCTGAGTCTAAGTTCTCATCCCCCTTCTTATCTTATCCTTAGCTACTTTTACATTCCAATGTTTCTTATTGTATTTCAGTTGTTTGAATGTTGCCTTGTTATCTGAATTTGTAATTGAGTTCTAGTTCATATTGGTATAGTAAGGAGTTTGCTAGCTTGTAGTCTATGAGTTCACGAAAATCCAGTAGTTTACTCGATCAGCTTTTGTATACTTATTGAAGAATGTACTAAATATATATTGTAATTATGGCCAATATTTTGGCTAATGGATTCCATCATACATAAGCATGCTTGCAAAGTAGACTTTGTTGGCAATATTCTTTGGGACCCAAAAATATTGCATTTTGTGGTTGATATCATTTGCACAAGTTGTATCTCTTCTTTTAAACCTAAGAGGCCAAGACTTTTTTGCCTATAAAAGGAAAGGTTATTAGTTCATTTTAGACACACCAAATACACACTAACAAGACTTGAGTTTTCATTTCTTGTTTCTTTCTTTTATTAAGAGTGTTCTGTATGAGAGTTAAGTGTTGAGAAGCACTTGTGTGAACCCTTTCTTTGGAGTGATCTTGTGAGGTTTTTGGGGTATTTGGAATTAATTAGAGTGTTTACTCTAATTTTGTACTCTTGTTGGTAGAGTGAAATTACACCTCTCCGTTTGTGGACGTAGGTCACTTTGATCGAACCACGTTAAATTTGTGTCTTCTTTATATGCTTTATATAATTGCCGTTGTTATCAACTTCCATTGTCTTTGTTATTGTCATTACACTGTTGTTTGGCTAAATTTTGCACTACCCGAGTTTCCGATCCTAACAAATTGGTATCAGAGCCGGATCTAATCGGGTTTGTTTCAGTAGTCAATACGACTTCAACAAAGACTTATGTTGAGAAATTTGACCGAAGTGGAAACTTAGGAATGTGGCAGTTAAAGATGGAAGCTATCTTAATTCAGGATGGCTTAGACTTGGCATTGCAAGGAAAAGAGAAAAAGTCATATAAAATGATAGACGAGGAGTTTGCCATCATAGACAAAAAGGCAAAATCAGGTATCATCTTAAATCTCTCAAATGAGGTTTTACGTGAAGGTTCTGTAGAAACCACAGCCAAAGGCATGTGGGAAAAATTGAAAACTTTATATATGAAGAGGACGGTGGAAAATAGACTTTACCTAAAGCAAAAGCTTTATACAATTCGTATGGGTGAAGGTACATCTATTCTCTCTCGTCTTGATACCTTTGATTCCATTCTTATGGATTTGAGTAATATAGATGCTGAAATTAAAGATGAGGATCAAGACGTGTTACTGCTTTGTTCTCTACCCCCATCTTTTAAGCATATAAGAGATACTATGCTCTATGCAAAGGATAATATCTCTTATAAGGATATTAAATCTATCTTAAAATCAAAAGAACAGATAGATAGTGATATTATTGGGGAAACTAGTATAACTCAAAAAGAAGTTGGCTTGTTTGTTAGGGGCAAATCCGACTCTAAATCCATATACAATAATTTAGAGGGTCACTATTGTCATAAGAAAGGTCACGTTATCTATGAATGTCATAAGTTGAAAAATAAGGAAAGGAAAAATGAGCATAAAAATACTGACATTGCCGAAGCAAGTGTAGTTGTTGATGAGATTGAGGGAACTATTTTTTTAGCAACTAATAATAGTTTTAAATCTAACAATGAGTGGATTTTAGATTCGGGTTGTTCTTATCATATGTGTCACAATCGCGATTTATTTACCACATATGAATCTATTAGAAGTGGAGTTGTCTTGATGGGCAACAATGCTGCCTGCAAAGTTATTGGAAAAGGTACAATCATAATTAAAATGCACGACGGTATGGTAAGAATTCTCACCAATGTTAGACATGTTCCTGACTTGAAGAAAAATCTCATCTCTTTGGGCAATCTAGAATCTCTTGGGTGCAAGTACACAGGCGAACTGGAGTTTTGAAAGTTTCTCATGGTGCTCTTGAGATCATGAAAGCACACAGATCTGATTCATCGTATACTTTATTGGGATCCACTATTACAAGCCTTAATACATATTCGGTATCAGACAACTTGTCTGATTTTGATGGCATTAAATTTTGACATATGCCCGTTGGGGCTTTTGCGGAGAGGGTGGAGCAAATTTACTACATCAACCAAAATTAGGCCAAGGTGGATATTTGTAATTGTCACACCTCCCTTTTCCGCCCCCGCGAAGGGCGTAGGAGTTTTTTCCAATTAAAGGACAATCGAAACGGGATTTGTTTATTTATTTCAGAGTCGCCACTTGGGAGATTTAGGGTGTCCCAAGTCACCAATTTAATCCCGAATCGAGGAAAAGAATGACTCCATATTACAGTCTGCGCACCAGAAATCCGGATAAGGAATTCTGTTAACCCGGGAGAAGGTGTTAGGCATTCCCGAGTTCCGTGGTTCTAGCACGGTCGCTCAACTGTCATATTTGGCTTGATTATCTGATTTAATACATGTTGAACCTATGTGCAAAATTTAACTTTTAACCGCTTTTATCATTTACTGTTATTTTTATCAAGAATTGCAACATTGTGGAAACACATCTCGAACCACGTCACATCGATGCACCCGTGGTTGTTGGCACATTTCAACTCTGTTGAGATTGGGATTTTGGTCAATTAAATGTGCACCCGAGTTTAAGAAGATAACATTATTAAATACGCGCCTAAAGTGACTAGCGTATCATTTACTTTGGGTAGGGCCGTGGAATTTTACTAAACGGTCCATCCCGAAGTCTAAGCAATTTTAAAGCAAATATTTACTGAGGGCCCCACAATTTTATATTTTTATTTGGCGAGGCTCGTCTCATTCTTATTTTTTAAAAGGAATTTGCAACGTCATGGACACGCATCTCGAACCACATCACAATCAATGTACCCGTGATTAGAGACACATTTCAACTCCGCTGAGATTTGGATTTGGGTCACATAAATGTACACCCGAGTTAAGGAAAATAAATTATTAAAGGCGCGCCTAAAGCAACTAGCGTATTGTTATTTTGGGAAGGCCGTAAAATTCGCTAAACGGCCTGTCCCGAATTCTAAGTATTTTAATAAGGCTCCTATTAGTCCCAACTTCGCTAGCGTATTGTTATTGTTATTAAACCCAACTTCTATTACTAAAAAATGAGAAATAAGGCTTTAACGCTAGTAGTCATGATTTTTTCATTCGGACGTTCACATACCTATTACAATGAGAGTACATAATATACGTGAGTACATACGTTCGCAACAATTCACTGGATGTCAAATTGTTCCCTTAATAAACACAAATATATGCACAGAAGTAAACATTCTCGTAAAAAAACTTAAGCTCACGATATGTTCTCATATTTACTTTAAGCATATGCAGTAACTAACCATAAAATAAACATTTTTAACAAAACAACAAAAAAATGCATTGTTGACATACATCCATATCAAATACTCTCATTCACCTTGAACCATAATATGCGAAACGAACGAAATGAAACAAAGGATGAAGAACAATAACCTTCGAACCTCGACAACCTCAGAATGACAAACACGACCCCGACGGAACTCAAGCCGGACCTCACTGAACGAGGAACAACGACGAAACCTCGGACAACAACCTCGACGTACCGGACCCCAACGACAACCTCGATGGAAATAGAAAGTTCGGACCAAAACTGTCAACGACCCGAGATGTTGGCTGCTGCTGGTTTTTTTTCGACGCAGCAGATTGATTCGAGAAGATGAAGCAAAAGGGGTCGTTTGGATGTGAGGAAGGAGCAGCTATGGCGGGTCACTTGGGCAGTGGTCGACGAATGAAGTTTGGATAGGAGGTGGGTCGATGATACAGTAGTGGTTATTGCTGCTCAAAAAGAACGAGGGGTCGTGGGTTATGGAGGTGCTCGCCGGGATGTGATGAAAACGAACAGCAGCAGCAATGGCTGCTGCTCAAACAGCGAAGCAACAGTGGCAGCAGTAGGGTCGACGGGGGAGCTGGACGGGATGGAGGGAGCTGGTGGCGGGGTCATTTGGACGTGAGGAAGAAGCAGCTATGGCGTGCGGTCTTTTTCCTTTTCAGTTCTTTCTTCATCCAGAAGAAGAAGAACGTGAATAGTCCTCTTTCCCTATAGCCTTGTCCGTGTATTTTGTATCTTGTTCAAAGAACATAGACCCCACGTGTGTTGGGGTCCAAGACTTGTGTCCCCCATGCGTGGTGGGACTCCCCGTGTGTGGTGTTCCGTCCGTGTTCCCCACGCGTGTCCCCCATGTGTTGTGGACTCAGATTATTATGAGCTAGGTCCGAAAATTAGGCCTAAAAACGGGTAGTTTGAACCCAAATATTATTCTTTTGCCCGGACCCGAGAATAAGAACACGACGTTATTCAACTAATCCTATGTAAGCAAAATAACTACCAAAATATAAATAAAACTATTTTTGTCATTTTCGTTTTTTTATATAAAGATAAAATATAAAGTACTATTTTTTTTGTATTTTTTCAAGATTAAGATGACTACAAAACGTTAATAACTTTTCTTTTGTAATTTTCGAAATTATACAATGATAAAAACATAAAGTACTATTTTTATATTTTTTTAAGTTAAAATGACTACAAAACATTAAATAAAACTATATATTTTTTATAATTTTCGCAATTATAAAGTACAAAAATAAAGTACTATTTTTTTTTTGTATTTTTCAAGTTTGTGAGAAATACATAAGCTAAAATTTATATATATATTTTTTGTAATTTTTCTTTTGCGACGAAATAAAGTAAAATAGTCAAAATAGTTATATTAGACCCAATTTAAATATTCACGCTAAAAATGTGAAAATTCCCGGGGAGGGTCAAAAATCACACGTCTACAGGTGCCCCTCTTTGACTGGAAACATGAAGAGTTTTCCGACAAAGAACGACTAGACCTCTTTTTGACCCGACCATTATTTGGAGGGACTACACTAAGGAAAGGAAGGGAATGTGACCGAGCCCTGGTATCTGAGCTGCCTACATAACCTTGGTTATAAAGGAATCAGGCCACGTGTAGTTCGGAACTGAGAGAGATGGTAGAGTGTACCGAGATGAAGAGCCGATCGAGGTGCCATTCCGTTGAGGTTCCGGTCCGCGGTCCTGCTGTTACAAAAAAATGAAAAATGAAAAAAAAGACTAACTAAGCCTATCAGCTACTAGTTATAAGGATTCCTATCTATAAGTCTTCTGAAACGTGATCTTGAGTCTTGAATGATGCTTTATACAGACTTTGAATTTGAACCTTGATACTTGCTAGTTGTAGGTGCTAGTTCTTGAGCAGACCACATCTGTTCTCCATTTCCGTACTTTGGATTCATTTTTTTTTATGCTTGCTTTTTTTCTTTTCTTGTTTTTGTTTTTGTGACTAGCTTCTGTTGATCATCTCAGACTGTTGACTCACATTCTTGAGGCGAGCTTCTGCTATTTCTAACTTGGATTGAATGCTGGGGATTTTTGTTGTAACCTTCTGCCTTCTAGTGGGTTACTGCTTGATCTTGAAAGATATTCCTCTGTTCTACAGGCGGGCTCCTGACTTCTTCAATCTTGAATTTGACGACCTCCGTTTTATAGGCGGGCTCCTGACTTCTTCAGCTTCAACATATGACAACCTACGTTCTACAGGCGGGCTCCTGACTTCATCATCTTGAACATATAACAACCTCCGTTCTACAGGCGGGCTCCTGACTTCATCAATCTTCAACATATAACAACCTCCGTTCTACAGGTGGGCTCGTGACTTCATCAATCTTCAACATATAACAACCTCCGTTCTACAGGCGGGCTCCTGACTTCTTCATCTTCGACATACAACAACCTTCGTTCTACAGGCGGGCTCCTACAACCAAAACAAACGAAACTTCCTAACCCAGTTTGCACTGGGAAGATTTGTGAGTCGTTAGCAAAATTGTAACCCACTTATACTATTGATGCAATGATGAGAGTAAACTAAAGACTAGACTAGGATGTGCATCTCCTACGAGTAAAACCAAAAACCTCTTGCTAGCAAATGTGTCTGCTAAAATAAAACCTCAATGACTCAAACTAGGAAGTGCGTCTTCTATGGTTGAATCGGAATGAACTAAATTAGGAAGTGCGTCTCCTAGGGGTGAAAACTTCAGTGACTAAAACTAGGAAGTGCGTTTCCTATGAATAAAATCTCAATTTAGGAAGCGCGTCTCCTAAAAGCAAAACTTGAAAGACCTTGATTAGGAAGTGCGTCTCCTACAGGTAAAACTTCAATAAACTAGACTAGGAAGTGCGTCTCCTATGGTCGAACTTAAAATGAATCAAACTAGGAAGTGCATCTCCTAAGGGTGAAATCTCAATTCCGGAAGTGCGTCTCCTGAAATAAAATACAACCTGAAAAAGCCAAACTAGGAAGTGCGTCTCCTATAAATGAACTATCAATTTTAGGAAGTGTGCCTCCTATGGGTAAAATCTCAATGACTCAAACTAGGAAATGAGTCTCCTACGAATGAAATCTTAAATGAACCAGACTAGGAAGTGCGTCTCCTAAAGCAAAAAATATAACCTGAACGACCCAGACTACGAAGTGCGTCTCCTAGAGGTAAAATAAACTTAGGAAGTGCGTCTGCTATGGGTGAAATTTTAATGATTTCGAACTAAGAAGTGTGTCTCCTATGAATGAGAATAATTTAGGAAGTGCGTCTCCTATGCGTGAAATCTTAATTTAGGAAGTGCATCTCCTATGGGGTAAAAGTAAACTTAGGAAGAGCGTCTCCTATGGGCACAACTAAACTTTGGAAGCGCGTCTCCTATGGGCAAAACTAAACTTAGGAAGTGCGTCTCCTATTGGTGAAACTAAACTTAGGAAGTGCGTCTCCTATTGGTAAAACTAAACTTAGGAAGTGCGTCTCCTATTGGTAAAACTAAACTTAGGAAGTGCGTCTCCTATTGGTAAAACTGAACTTAGGAAGTGCGTCTCCTATTGGTAAAACTAAACTTAGGAAGTGCGTCTCCTATTGGTAAAACTAAACTTAGGAAGTGCGTCTCCTATGGGTAAAACTAAACTTAGGAAGTGCGTCTCCTATGGGTAAAATGAACTTAGGAAGTGCGTCTCCTATTGGTAAAACTGAACTTAGGAAGTGCGTCTCCTATGGGTAAAATGAACTTAGGAAGTGCGTCTCCTATTGGTAAAACTAAACTTAGGAAGTGCGTCCTCCTATTGGTAAAACTAAACTTAGGAAGTGTGTCTCCTATTGGTAAAACTAAACTTAGGAAGTGCGTCTCCTATTGGTAAAACTAAACTTAGGAAGTGTGTCTCCTATTGGTAAAACTAAACTTAGGAAGTGCGTCTCCTATTGGTAAAACTAAACTTAGGAAGTGCGTCTCCTATTGGTAAAACTAAACTTAGGAAGTGCGTCTCCTATGGGTAAAATGAACTTAGGAAGTGCGTCTCCTATTGGTAAAACTAAACTTAGGAAGTGCGTCTCCTATTGGTAAAACTAAACTTAGGAAGTGCGTCTCCTATTGGTAAAACTAAACTTAGGAAGTGCGTCTCCTATTGGTAAAACTAAACTTAGGAAGTGCGTCTCCTATTGGTAAAACTAAACTTAGGAAGTGCGTCTCCTATGGGTAAAATGAACTTAGAAAGTGCGTCTTCTATTGGTAAAACTGAACTTAGGAAGTGCGTCCCCTATTGGTAAAATGAACTTAGGAAGTGCGTCTCCTATTGGTAAAATGAACTTAGGAAGTGCGTCTCCTATTGGTAAAACTAAACTTAGGAAGTGAGTCTCCTATTGGCAAAACTAAACTTAGGAAGTGCGTCTCCTATTGGCAAGACTGAACTTAGGAAGTGCGTCTCCTATTGGTAAAATGAACTTAGGAAGTGTGTCTCCTATTGGTAAAATGAACTTAGGAAGTGCGTCTCCTATTGGTAAAACTAAACTTAGGAAGTGCGTCTCCTATTGGCAAAACTAAACTTAGGAAGTGCGTCTCCTATTGGCAAAACTAAACTTAGGAAGTGCGTCTCCTATTGGTAAAACTAAACTTAGGAAGTGCGTCTCCTATTGGTAAAACTAAACTTAGGAAGTGCGTCTCCTATGGGTAAAACTAAACTTAGGAAGTGCGTCTCCTATTGGTAAAACTGAACTTAGGAAGTGCGTCTCCTATTCGTGAACCATTTCCTTAAGAACTTGTGTTGTCTTCCCTCGTAACTGCTGGGGATTACATTGCTGGGGATTATTTACTTACCTGTTGGGGGATAAAATGTTATCCGCTGGGGATAACGTTGTCGAGGATAACACTGCTGGGGGATTTTCATTTCTTCAAAATTGGTGCTCCACTCTTTTGAAGTCTGCTAGGAGCGACACTGGCCCTTTGCCTTTCCGAACACAAGTTTTAATCTTTTTGTTCTGTCCGCTGGGGATACAGCTTCCTTTATTAAAACTTGGGGATAACACTGGTTCAAAGATTAGCTCCCTTGAGACTGGTGTTATCTTTCTTCTTTCCCAAGTGGGTACCTGCCTTCAAGAAAATTTTCACAATGAGAAAATTTTCTGCCCCGGTTTGATGATCTTCTTTATGGCCTGTCTTTCCGCCATCAATAACATTCATTTTCCCTGTTTCAAATCAAAGAAAATTTTGTTAGTTTGAAAACATGGTGAGCGGTCATGCCACTCCTGCTGGGGATGGTTTCCTCTTTCTCCTTTCCCCGCTTTGCGTTCCAGACAACTTGATGGGGATGGTATTATTTGCTGGGGATGATCCCTTTCTGCGGAGGATATCCTTCTTCTTTTGTGGCATAGCTCGAAAACTGACATTTCCCCGACCTTTTAGTCTCGCATGAATTTTCCAAATCATGCTCATTGCTCTCCTTGATTTGTCCACGGGCCTTGGCCTTGAGGTTTATAACCTTTGTTTTCGGCAAGGATATCCCTCTTGACACTCGTCAATTTTTTTTTGTCAATCTCCTTTTGTTGGGGATACCCTTCTTGACACGGGCTTTGCGCCTATTCCTTCTTGACTTATACCACTTGGGTGTACTAGTCAGATCTCGTCTTGCATAATTGGAAAGCTGATGGCAAATTTTGAAGTCATTTCTCACTTGCTTTGACCAAAAGGACTCTATTGGGAAATTTTCTAGGAAAGGAGAAAGACAAAAAGGGACGGAATAAAAGACAAAAAGAAAGAGATGACTCTCTAACAAGAGAAACTATAAGTAAAACCTATCAAACACGGATACCGACTCTAACGGTCATGACATGCACCTGTGGCCTATCCTCCGTCGTCAAATCGCCTTTCAAGCTCTTCATTTGGCGATTCCCTATCTGATTCTCAATCTTATTCGACTTGTAGTGCCCGAAGGGTTTTCACTATCAAGCCTCTCTCTTTTTGGTTTTTCTCTCAGCTTTCATTGCCTTATGGTGTCCGTGAAGATTTTCACCGATAAGACTCTCTCATTTGTATCACTTTCCAGCTGGGGATTTGGAGTGTTGCCGGTATGACTCTTCCTGCTGGGGATTAGAGTCCTTTCTGCTGTGGAACAGAGTGTTATGTTCACCGGTAAGACTCTCATTTGTCTGACTTGGCATCTTTTGAAGACTGATCAGAAGGTCTTTCTTTGGACCGTAATGTGGGTTTTTTGGATAGGGCTAGAAAGAAAGGGTATTAAAGGCTAAAAAATAAATCAATTTGAGGTTCAAAATTACAACCTTCGGAACCATATTTGTTTACAACAAACGCAACCCTTGCCCCAATTTCTTGCTTGGGGATTATTTAATTTTTTGTTACACTATGACCGAGCTGCGAAGCGCCTACGTATCCTCTTTGAGGAATCAGGTCAAACGTAGTTCCCAATTCCTCCGTTTCCTTCTGACTTTCTTTTGTGTTTTTTTTTTGTTTTCTTTTTCTCTTTTTTTTCTCTTCTTTTCTCTTTTTCCCTCTTTTTTCTCTTTTTTTTTGGTTTTGTTGTTGTTTGTTTTTTTTTCTTTTGTTTCCCCGCCACACTTGCGTGTTGTAGTCGTTGCTACTGATTCCGAACGAGGGGTATGAAAGAAAATAAATAAGGCTCAAAAGGGGTAACGAAGGATAAAGTGTTTAGGTAGCAGAACAAAATGCCTTCGACATTCCAGTCTTCAAAACATGCCCAGTGCAAAACAACACATTTAAACAAAGATTTGTAGCCTCTTCCGATGGTGCTGGACTTGACAATTATATTCATACATTTTCTTTTTCCTTTGTCATTTCTAAAGCACCGTTGGGCGACACTATCATTATCATGAAAGGTGAATCTTGCTTTTAACGGTTTTCTTTATGTTTTACTTGCCCGAGTTCCATATGACTCGAGCTTTGAATAATCTCAAACCATACTTATTTTCTTTAAATGTTCTGATCACCTCTCCAGGGTTTTATGATTAACTTTTAAGATTAGGCCCAAACTGTGTGCGCATGTCATGTCACTAGAATCGGCGCTGAACAAAATGACAAAAGGACTAAACAAAAGATGACTGGAAATAATAAAAGACCGGATTTTTGCATTGGACTAAACAAATGGTTAAAAAAACAAAAACAAACCAGAATAAAATCCTAAACAACCTGGACAAAACTTAAACAAACCGCTATGACAAAACGGAAAGATAAGCGGAAAGATATTGACACAAAACAATATCCGAATTACAATCCTAATAATCCGAACAACAGAAATGACAACAAAATAAGCCACCACAAGCTTCTCTCTTGCTAACCAAGGAATGAAGCGTCGTCCTACTTTATCAAAACTGACATCTTAGCCACTGAGCTTCGCATCAGTATTGCCTAGACCATTATCAATTTCAATATCCTCAACCTTAGTCAACAAGTCCCCAATAGGATTTGAGTGCTTCTGCTATCAGGACTGATTCCAGCAAAGTGTGCATCATGATGTGCGGGTAAAGGATTCTGCGCGATGTTCTGGGTGTCATTGCCCGGCTTACCACAAACCAACCACCTTATCTTTCTTTGTGATTCAAAATAGAACAGGTTAGAATGGACTCAGTCGGTCCTCATTATTAACAACATTTTTTTTCTTTTTTTTCGTTTTTTTTTCTTTTTCTTTTTCTTTTTCATTCTTTTTTTTTTGCTTTTTTGTTGTGGTCGAATATTATGGAGATTGCCTACGTATCATGACCCCGCATGAATCAGACCTTGCGTAGTTCGGACAAAAAAAAGATAAACAATAATAAACATTTTTTTTCAATTTTCATATTAAAACAAACTAGGTTTCAAAGGTTTGAAGATGACCTACAAACTCGAAAATCAAACAACTCATATATTCTAATCAAGAAATTTATAAACTCAAAAACAAAAAGGCTAGCTCCCTTTCTCCTTTTGACAAATGCAACCCAACGGTTATTTTTTGCAAATGTAGCCCCTTCCAAATTTCACATGAATTTTGAGGCCGGAAAGGATTATTTTATGACACTTTACAAACTTGTCCGTTCTTTTACGAAAATAACCTTTCGACGACTGAAAGATACTCTAAGGCTATTTTGGCAAGAACGGTTTAAGACGCGACCGAAGCTGGCTCGGCTTATTTTGACCAAAAGCCCAAACGGTGTTCACCTGACCGCTGACTCTTTGTTTTTTTTTTCAAATTACAGTGAAAACCTGGTGTTGCGAACACGGCCCTTCGGCGTTTCGGGGACGAAGATTTTCAAGGTTGTGTGGGTCAACTAGACCAAAATCCCTAGAAAATGACTCATGGTGGCTGTTCATACAAAGTCAGCCTTCCGGCGTCCCTTTCGGGAACATTCAGCTATTTATGACAAAACAGCATCACCTGACTTATTTATGACTCTTTTATCGTTTTTTCAAATTAGAAAACTCAATATTGCAAACACGGCCTTTCAACGTCTCAGGGACGAAGATTTTTAAGGCTGTGAGGGTCAATTGAACCAGATCTTAAACATGACCCAAAAAGCGGCTGTTTATGCAAGGTCAGCCTTCCGGCGTCCCTTCTGGCTATTCTTGACAAAACAGCATCACCCGACTTATTTATGACAAAATAAAAATTTTGACAGTTTTTTTTTTGTTTATTTATTTGTTTTTGGCTATTTTAGCAAAGAAGGGGTTGGACCCGATGAGGGTTGCCTACGTATCTCACATCCGGTGAGAATCAAACCCGCGTAGTTCGGGCAAATAAACTATTTTTGAGAAGACCCTTTTCCATTTTCTATTTTTTCCACAACAAACAAACAAACTATTATTTTTCATTCATAACAAACAAACTAACTAACGTAAAACATAAAACATTCCTTCTTTTCTTTTCTTTTTTTCAAATTTCGGCAGAGTTTCGACACTACTTGGACATTGGTTTTTTTTCTAAAAATAAGTAGTTATATCTCTACACTGTTATTTTCTCCTCCTTTTTCACGATTTTCTAATTTGTGGAAAATGATGACAACATACAAAATCTTTTTGAATTTTCAATGCTCATTTTTTTATTTATTATTATTTTTGTTATTATTTTCAAAAATGTTGCATGGGGGGGGGGCATGGGGAATTATAAGACTTCTTGGATTCCACAAATGTTCCCCATGTGCTTTTCCCAAAAAATGAAGTGTGGGGGACATATGGAATACCAAGGCTTCTTGAATTCCACAAATGTTCCCCATGTGCTTAATTAACATAATATCATGCTTATCTAAAAAAAATCGGGCAACTTTCTTATTTAACGTGATCAGCATGATAAGGAGTGCCATTGTTTCATCAAATGTCATTGGTACGCCAAATGACCCTTTTACCCTTGAATAAATACAACATGTAGCACATAGGATGTCTTAAGATGGTCTATTATTTTCAGGTTGCTTGTCCTAGACGGACTCAACCCATGTGTTGAGTCCCCTAAGTCAAATGCACATGATGCAAATAAACGTTCCTACTAGGGATCCGGCATGAAGCCGAGTTATTCTAGGTTCAAAATCTGGGTATGTGTTCTAGATAGTGTACCCGAGCGGACAACTCGAGTTGAGGAAGGAGCTCCTTTCCGGGAACCAAAAGGCCAGCCGGCTTAGAAACTTTCCGAGCCTCTTTTATTTAGGGTATGACACTAACAGAATAGGGAGTCTTAACCAGTAAGCACATCCCCGGAGGTAAGAAGAGAAGGTTTCGGCACAGTTTATATGTACAGTTCAAATAATATCAAAGCAGTAAAAGCAGCATTTAGCACATTAGGCTCAAACACGTAAAATTCAGATAAAGCCAAATATAACAATTTATCTAAGCTCGAATTTCTAACCCTGAACCAGTGGTTCTGGGTTAAATCGCTCCCCAACGGAGTCGCCAGAGTTGTCACACCTCCTTTTTTCGCCCCCGCGAGGGGCGTAGGAGTTTTTTCTAATTAAAGGACAATCGAAACGGAATTTGTTTATTTATGTCAGAGTCGCCACTTGGGAGATTTATGGTGTCCCAAGTCACCGGTTGAATCCCGAATCGAGGAAAAGAATGACTTTATTTAACAGTCTGCGCACCAGAAATCCGGATAAGGAATTCTGTTAACCCGGGAGAAGGTGTTAGACATTCCCGAGTTCCGTGGTTCTAGCACGGGCACTCAACTGTCATATTTGGCTTGATTATCTGATTTAATACATGTTGAACCTATGTGCAAAATTTAACTTTTAACCGCTTTTATCATTTACTGTTATTTTTATCAAGAATTGCAACATTGTGGAAACACATCTCGAACCACGTCACATCGATGCACCCGTGGTTGTTGGCACATTTCAACTCTGTTGAGATTGGGATATGGGTCACATAAATGTTCACCCGAGTTTAAGAAGATACATTATTAAATACGCGCCTAAAGTGACTAGCGTATCATTTACTTTGGGTAGGGCCGTGGAATTTTACTAAACGGTCCATCCCGAAGGCTAAGCAATTTTAAAGCAAATATTTACTGAGGGCCCCGCAATTTTGTATTTTTATTTGGCGAGGCTCGTCTCATTCTTATTTTTTAAAAGGAATTTGCAACGTCATGGACACGCATCTCGAACCACGTCACAATCAATGTACCCGTGATTAGAGACACATTTCAACTCCGCTGAGATTTGGATTTGGGTCACATAAATGTGCACCCGAGTTACGGAAAATAAATTATTAAAGGCGCGCCTAAAGCAACTAGTGTATTGTTATTTTGGGAAGGCCGTAAAATTCGCTAAATGGCTTGTCCCGAATTCTAAGTATTTTAATAAGGCTCCTATTAGTCCCAACTTCGCTAGCGTATTGTTATTGTTATTAAACCCAACTTCTATTACTAAAAAATGAGAAATAAGGCTTTAACGCTAGTAGTCATGATTTTTTCATTCAGACGTTCACATACCTATTACAATGAGAGTACATAATATACGTGAGTACATACGTTCGCAACAATTCACTGGATGTCAAATTGTTCCCTTAATAAACACAAATATATGCACAGAAGTAAACATTCTCGTAAAAAAACTTAAGCTCACGATATGTTCTCATATTTACTTTAAGCATATGCAGTAACTAACCATAAAATAAACATTTTTAACAAAACAACAAAAAATTGCATTGTTGACATACATCCATATCAAATACTCTCATTCACCTTGAACTATAATATGCGAAACGAACGAAATGAAACAAAGGATGAAGAACAATAACCTTCAAACCTCGACAACCTCAGAACGACAAACACGACCCCGACGGAACTCAAGCCGGACCTCAATGAACGAGGAACAACGACGAAACCTCGGACAACAACCTCGACGTACCGGACCCCAACGACGACCTCGATGGAAATAGAAAGCTCGGACCAAAACTGTCAACGACCCGAGATGTTGGCTGCTGCTGGTTTTTTTTCGACGCAGCAGATTGATTCGAGAAGATGAAGCAAAAGGGGTCGTTTGGATGTGAGGAAGGAGCAGCTATGGCCGGTCACTTGGGCAGTGGTCGACGAAGGAAGTTTGGACAGGAGGTGGGTCGATGATGCAGTAGTGGTTATTGCTGCTCAAAAAGAACGAGGGGTCGTGGGTTATGGAGGTGCTCGCCGGGATGTGATGAAAACGAACAGCAGCAGCAATGGCTGCTGCTCGAACGGCGAAGCAACAGTGGCAGCAGTAGGGTCGACGGGGGAGCTGGACGGGATGGAGGGAGCTGGTGGCGGGGTCGTTTGGACGTGAGGAAAAAGCAGCTATGGCGTGCGGTCTTTTTCCTTTTCAGTTCTTTCTTCATCCAGAAGAAGAAGAACGTGAATAGTCCCCTTTCCCTGTAGCCTTGTCCGTGTATTTTGTATCTTGTTCAAAGAACATGAACCCCACGTGTGTAGGGGTCCAAGACTTGTGTCCCCCATGCGTGGTGGGGTTCCCCCCGTGTGGTGTTCCATCTGTGTTCCCCGCGCGTGTCCCCCATGTGTGGTGGGCTCGGATTATTATGGGCTAGGTCCAAAAATTAGGCCTAAAAATGGGTAGTTTGAACCCAGATATTATTCTTTTGTCCGGACCCGAGAATAAGAACACGTCGTTGTTCAACTAATCCTACGTAAGCAAAATAACTACCAAAATATAAATAAAACTATTTTTGTCATTTTCGTTTTTTTATATAAAGATAAAATAAAAAGTACTATTTTTTTTGTATTTTTTCAAGATTAAGATGACTACAAAACGCTAATAACTTTTTTTTTGTAATTTTCGAAATTATACAACGATAAAAACATAAAGTACTATTTTTATATTTATTTTTTTAAATTAAAATGACTACAAAACATTAAATAAAACTATATATTTTTTATAATTTTCGTAATTATAAAGTACAAAAATAAAGTACTATTTTTGTTTGTATTTTTCAAGTTTGTGAGAAATACATAATCTAAAATTTATATATATATTTTTTATAATTTTTCTTTTGCGACGAAATAAAGTAAAATAGTCAAAATAGCTATATTAGACCTAATTTAAATATTCACGCTAAAAATGTGAAAATTCCCGGGGAGGGTCAAAAATCACACGTCTACAGTAATTATGGCCAATATTTTGGCTAATGGATTACATCATACATAAGCATGCTTGCAAAGTTGACTTTGTTGGCAATATTCTTTGGAATCCAAAAATATTACATTTTGTGGTTGACATCATTTGCACAAGTTGTATCTCTTCTTTTACACCTAAGAGGCCAAGACTTTTTGGCCTATAAAAGGGAAGGTTATTAGTTCATTTTAGAAATACCAACAAGGCTTGAGTTTTCATTTCTTGTTTCTTCCTTTCTTCCTTTTATTAAGAGTGTTTTATATGAGAGTTAAGTGTTGAGAAGCACTTGTGTGAACCCTTTCTTTGGAGTGATCTTGTGAGGTTATTCTCTTGGGGTATTTGAAATTAATTAGAGCGTTTGCTCTAATTTTGTACTCTCTTTTGTACTCTTGTTGTTATAGTGAAATTACTCCTCTCCGTTTGTGCACGTAGGTCACTTTGACTGAACCACGTTAAATTTGTGTCTTCTTTATATGCTTTATATAATTGTCGTTGTTATCAACTTCCATTGTATTTGTTATTATCATTACACTGTTATTTGTCTAAATTCCGCACTACCCGAGTTCCCGATCCTAACATATATAGGTATTTGATTGTGATTCATTATATTAATCCATAAAATTTAAATTCAGGATTCTCATCTGATTAAGTCAGACCTTATCCTCTAAAAAGTAAATACAAAATTAACTGTGTATATAAATGGAAGTCGTGTTAGGATAGCCAACTATAATTCGTAAGAGTAATATAATCTATCAAAATCATATAGCTAGTGAAATGCCAGGTGGTAAAGAAGGCGGAGAGGGTGGTGGCAAAGGCGGAAGAGGGGGAGGGAAAGGAGGAGGAGGTGGTGGTGGAGCTGGTAAAGGTGGAGGAGGCGGAAGTGCTAAAGGAGGCAGCAGTGGTGGCTCTACGAAAGGGAGTGGAGGCGGCGGCAGCGGTGGTGGTGGGGCAATGAAAGCTCCCGGTGGCGGAGGAGAATACATTTCGAGGGCTGGTTTTGAGAGTAACCCACAGGGTTACTTCTCAGGTCTCCACTCTACTGAAAAGAGCATGATCATTGTTTAAAATAAATAAATTATAGATGTCAACGAGTGCGTGTGTGTGTGTTTCTATTTCCTTTTCTTATTTTTATAAATTGTGTAGGATTTCTTTAGTCGTTTGGTAGTACTGTACTTATGTCTTGGGAATATATATATATAGTGTTTTAAATAAGACAATTTTCTTTGTATCTAATTGAGTGATGTGAATGCTGAATGAAATGGCTTGGGAGGATGGCCCCTACCAAAATAATCTTTTCCTCCAGATGAGGCACCACTAAACCTACCCAAATGACGGGGCCTCTTATCAGACCCCTGACCACTCCCCTGTGATAGAACCATCTCAACTCTCTTGGCCACATTGGCCGCATCCTGAAAAGAAATCTCGCTCCCTGTCTCCTTAGCTATCTGCAATCAAATCGGCTGAGCGAGTCCCTCAATGAACCTCCTCACCCTCTTTTTCGATGGGAAGTATGATAAGAGCATGACGGTCCAAGGTAATTAATCTGGTCTCGTACTGAGTGACGATCATAGAACCCTGCTGGAGACACTCAAACTGCCTCATATAGTCCTCCCTCTAAGTGATTAGAAGAAACTTCTCCAGACACAACTGAGAGAACTGACCCCAAGTCAAAGCCAGTGACCCAGCTGGTCTAGCCAAACAAAACCAAGTTTTGGCAGAACCTGACAAACGAAAAGCAGCGAAGTCGACCCCATTGGTCTCCACTATCCCCATGTTCCGAAGAACCTCATGACAGTTGTCCAAATAGTCCTAGGGATCCTCTAAAGGTGTACCACCATAAGTAGTAGTGAAGAGCTTGTTGAACCTATCCAACCTCCACAAAGTATCAGCAGACATAACTACACCATCACCGGTATGATCCATAATACCCGACTAGACTACCCCAACTGGCTGAACTACTGGAGTCTAAAATAAGGGAGTCATCTGCTCCGGAGTGCGAGTAGTGGGAGTCTGTGCTCCTCCCCCAGCCTGAGAGATTGTTGGTGCTACGGGAAGTAACCCTGCCTAGGTGACACTCTTCATAAGGCCCACTAGATAGAACAGAGCATCCTGAAGTATCGGGGTGGCGATGAACCCCTCTAGGACCTGAGCTGGCCCTGCTGGAACGGTTTAGGCTGGAGCCTCCTCCTCAAACTCTACCTGAGGCTCCGCTGCTGGTGCTGTTGCTTTGGGCTGAGCCCTGCCCCTACCTCGGCCTCTAGAACGGCCTCGGGCTCATCCTCTGCCCCTCATAGGAGCTGCCACTAGGGGTTCAGGCTGCTGATCAGTGGATGAAAAAGCACGTGTTCTCGCCATCTGCGAAAGAACAGAGTATAAGTTCAATTAGCATTGGGAAGTCAAATCGCACGACAGAGAAGAATAGATGTGAAGTTTTCCTAAACTCTATAGCCTCTGGCGGATAAGCACAGACGTCTTCGTACGTTAATTGTGAGACCTAAGCAACCTAGTGCTCTGATACTAACTTGTCACGACCCGGATTTTCCACCCTCGGGAGTCGTGATGGCGCCTACTCGTGAAAGCTAAGCAAGCCAACTATTACAGTTCTACACATTAACATTTAACCTCAAACAGTGATAAACAATAATTATAGTTAAACAAATAAAAAGCGTGGAAGTGTAAAATAAACCCAATTACTTCAATACATGTCTACCCATGAATCTGGTGTCACAATATTACGAATGAAGGAAATACCTTTGGAAACTCACGAATAATAGGCACAAAATCCATCGAAGGAACCTCAACACTAGAATCACGGACATACGCCAAATAAGCCAAACACCCTTTTTCAACCATACGCCGAGCCTTTATATAAGAAACAACCCTACTGACAGAATGACTGAGAGTCCCTCTCTACTCCAATCGAGGAAAACTCGGCAAGGCTAAGGTCACAGTATTGGCATGATAGTCCAATACAACATGATAAGGGGATAACCAGTCCATCCCTAAAATGACATCGAAGTCTACCATATCGAGAAGTAAGAGATCTACACGGGTTTCAAGACCCCCAATAATAACCACACACAAGCGATAGACACAATCTACAACAATAGAATCACCTACTGGTATAGACACATATACAGGTGCACTCAAAGAATCACGAGGCACAACCAAATAAGGGGCAAAATAAGATGACACATAGGAATATGTAGACCCCGGATCAAATAGAACTGAAGCATCTCTACTGCAAACTGAAACTGTACTTGTGATAACTGTATCGGAGGCCTCGGCCTCAGGTCTGGCTGGAATAGCTCTTACGGCCTGACCTCCACCTCTAACGACCTGACCTCCACCTCAACCCCTACCTCTAGCTGGAAGAGCGGACAGTGGAACACCTGGTGCTGGAACCACGGCACGAGAACCTTGATGTTGAGAACTGCTCGAGGCTCGAGGGCAATACTTAGCAATGTGCCACGGATCACTACATGTATAACAAGACTTTGGCTGCTAAGATTGCTGACCCTAAAACTGACCCTGACGGCATGAGAACCACCATAATAACTCTGGAGCGGGGGGGCACTGATAGGAGCTGGTGGCGCACGGTTGGGCAACTGATCAGAATATTGCATATGAGAACCACGACCACCTAGAGCACAATGAAATGCACTTTGGCTGACATTCGGGGAATAAGCCCTAAATTTTGTATGCACAAAATTATCTTGGAGGATGATCAAAACCTTCCTTGGAGCATCAAAGAATATTGAACGAGGCAATGCAAGAGGTGGTGAAAAAATAAATGATCAAGTGGTTGGATACCGAGGTTGTGTACCCCATTTTCGATAGCTCGTGGACTTCTCCGGTGCAATGTGTACCAAAAAAGGGTGGTATGACTGTGGTGACAAATGATAACAATGAACTTATTCCCACTCGGACAGTTACCGGATGGAGGGTATGCATGGACTACCGGAAGCTGAACAAGGTGACCCGCAAGGATCACTTCCCATTGCCATTCCCATTGGAACCTTCGCTTTCTCTCGGATGTCGTTCGGGTTGTTTAATGCCCCAGCGACATTCCAATGATGCATGATGGTTATTTTTACCGACATGGTGGAAGATATTTTGGAGGTCTTCATGGACGATTTCAGTGTGGTTGGAGATTCATTTGAAGAGTGTTTGGGAAATTTGGATAGAGTTTTGGCCCGATATGAAGACACAAATCTCGTACTTAATTGGGAAAAATGCCACTGCGTGGTGGAGGAAGGCATAGTGTTGGGCCACAAAATTTCAAAGCGTGGGATTGAAGTTGATAAAGCCAAGATAGAGGTGATTTCAAGGGTTCCTCCCTCATTTCCGTCAAGGGGTGAGGAAATTTCTTGGGCACGCGGGGTTCAACCGGAGGTTTATAAAAGATTTTTCAAAGGTGGTAAACCCCTTGTGCAAGCTACTAGAAAAGGATGCAAAGTTTGTGTTCAATGAGGGATGTATGCAAGCATTTGAGCTTCTCAAGCTTAAGTTGACCACTACCCCAATCATTACTGCACCAAATTGGAGCTTGCCTTTCGAGCTCATGTGTGACGCAAGTGACGTTGCGGTTAGGCCTATCTTGGGTCAAAAGGTTAGCAAGATGTTTCATCCGGTATACTACGCAAGCAAGACCATGAATGAGGCTCAAAGGAACTACACGGTTACCGAAAAAGAGTTGTTGGCCATAGTGTTTGTAATGGAAAAGTTCCGACAGTATCTTATGGGGGCCAAGGTCATAGTGCACACCGATCATGCCGCCTTTAGGTACTTGATGACAAAGAAAGACTCCAAGGCAAGATTGATGCGATGGATGTTACTACTTCAAGAGTTTGATCTTGAAATTATGGACTGGAAAGGTAGTGAGAACCAAGTGGTGGACCACTTGTCCCGTTTGGAGGAGGAGGGGAGACCTTGTGATGGACTTGAGATCAATGATTCATTTCCTGACGGACAAATCCTTGCGGTGTCAATGAATGATATGCCATGGTTTGCCGATGTTTCCAATTACCTTACGACCAGAGTAATCCCGTGTAAGCTCTCTTCTAACCAAAGGAAGAAGATCAAGCGGGATAGTTTGGATTTCTATTGGGATGACCCATACTTGTTCAAGATTTACACGAATGGTGTGATTCGTAGATGTGTCCCGGAGGAAGAACAATTGAGTATCTTAGAGGCTTGCCATTCTTCACCGTATGGTGGCCATCACAGTAGGGTGAGGACCGCCTTGAAAGTTCTTAGTTGTGGATTCTATTGGCCAACCTTGTTTAAAGATGCGGGTGATTTTGTGAAGAGGTGTGACAAATGCCAAAGAGCGGGTGGAATTTCTAAAAGTGATGAGATGCCTCTCAATACCATTCTTGAAGTGGATATCTTTGATGTTTAGGGTATCAATTTCATGGGTCCATTTGTTAGCTCTTGTGGGAATACTTACATTCTTGTGGCGGTTGACTATGTCTCAAAATGGGTTGAAGCCGTGGCTCTACCTAACAATGAAGCCCAGAGTGTTGTTGCATTTCTCAAGAAGAGCATTTTTCACAAGGTTTGGCATTCCTCGTGCGATTATCAGTGATGGGGGTCTCACTTTTGCAATAGAGCTTTAGATATGTTGCTTTCTAAGTACGGTGTCAATCACAAAGTTTCTACCCCCTATCATCCTCAAGCAAGTGGTCAAGTGGAAGTCTCTAACAGGGAAATCAAAAGTATATTGTCAAAGACGGTCAATGCTAATAGGACTGATTGGTCGAAGAAGTTGGATAACGCTCTATGGGCTTATCGGATGGCTTACAAAACCCCGATTGGTATGTCTCCATATCGGTTGGTGTTTGGGAAAGCTTGCCATCTTTCGGTTGAGTTAGAACACAAGGCCATGTGAGCTTTGAGGAAGTTGAATATTGAATGGGATGTTGCAGCCAATCTTCGTGTAGAGCAGCTCAATGAACTTGATGAATTTAGATTCCATGTCTACTCCAGTTCGTCCTTGTATAAGGACAAGATGAAGTATCTTCATGATAAATATTCTCGTGGAAAGGAGTTCAAAGTAGGTGATTTGGTTCTCTTGTTCAACTCTCGGTTAAGTCTGTTTCCGAAAAAGCTTAAATCAAAATGGACTGGGCCGTTTGAAATTGTGTTTCTGACCCCTTTTGGTGCTCTTGATTTGAAAAATAAAAATGGTGAAGTCTTCAGAGTTAACGGGCACCGGGTCAAGCATTATCTTTGGAAAATTGATGATAGCCACGTGGTGGAACTTCTTCATTTCAAATGATGTGATGGTAACCTGCGTCGTGCCGTGACGTTAAATCAGGCGCTTCTTGGGAGGCAATCCATGTGATTTTCTTCTTGTTTCCTTTGATTTTCTTTGTAGTACAGGATTGATTTTTGGGCTAACTGGTTGTGAGATGTTGCAGGGTTGTGTTGATGCAGTGTAAGACATGGTGGAAAAATGCACATGTCTCTGAAGTTGCCAGTGCGGCTGCATTACATTTTGTGCGGACCGCACTGGTGAAGGGTAAAGTGTAGTCTCTCTGAAGTTTGCCACTAGGGTCGCACTATATTTTGTGCGGTCCGCGGTGGACCTCTGCGGCCGCAGTTCATTTTGTGCGGACCGCAGAGTGTTGCTTTCTCAAACTTGAACAAAACAGTTCAGTGTGGACCGCGGTCCATTTTGTGCGGTCCATTGGTAGGTGAGACTGGGACCTAGGGTTTTTTTCTATAAATAGACCTTGAGGGTCTCCTGCTACCCTTTTCGAAATTTTAACTCTCAGAGCATACTAATATTGTTCATCCCGTGCATTTGATCATAACTACTTGCTTGGCATTGATTAGTTTCACTTCATCTCATAATCTGGTAACAAAATATTCCTTTTCCTTGTTTAATTTTGTAATTTCGTTTAATTTTTGTTTTTCTTAGCTTCTGTTCTTCTTTCTCCCGTATTTATTTCAATTACCTAGGCTAGAGTAGTTAAATTTTGAATTCATGAGGACTTTGTTAGTTTAATGGACTGGGAAATGACTTAGGGGCACTCATTAGATGAAAATTTGGACTTAAAAGCAAAAATCCCATGAACCCTAACTTAGTGCCAAAACTGGACACTCAATACGGACCGCGGTCGTTTTTGTGCGGTCAGCGGTGCCCTATTGCGGTCCGCAGTACCATTTTGTGCGGACCGCACTGATGAACTTCTGGAAAACTGAACCTTGGGCAGTGCGGACCGCACTGGCCCCTATGCGGCCGCACTATCGTTTTGTGCGGTCCGCACTGGTTAGATAAAGAGGATGGGTAGTCTAAACCTCATCCCTGTGCAGACCGCACTACCATTTTGTACGGACCGTACTAGCTCCTGTGCGGCCACACTCCATTTTGTGCGGTCCGCACTAGGGACCTTGAGGACTTCTGCAACTATGTTCCCATGTTTTGCAATACTGAATTTTCACTGCTTCTCTAATGTTGCAACTGATACTAACAATGTCTTGTGATTGTGATTGCAGACAATGGTTAAACAATGAGGGAAAGGTTCAAAACAACTGGGCAGAGGTGAATCTTCACGGGGAGGGAAGCAGAAAATGATAAAACTCATCCCCAAGTTAGGCAAAGCATCAAAAATATGCGGAAGGCAATAAAAGTTGCTGACAGAGCATGAGATTAGTCGGGGAGTGAGTACGAGCCCTCCGGGGAAATCTCTTCAGATTCTGTGCCTGAATATATCCCTGACTGGCCGGAGAGGCATAGATTAAGAGACACTCTTCCCACTTCCCCCACTGCCCAAGCATTAGTGAACATTTCTTCTGAGTCTTCTGAGGGCTCAGCAGTAGGTAGTGGGGAATATTCTACCTCTCCCACAACTTCATTATCCGGGAAGGGTGCAGAAGGAGGTGAGGAGGAAGTACAGGGAAATGAGGAGGTAGCTGAAGGAGGTGAGCCTCAGGTGGGAGGCGTTGCTAGAACTAGAAAGCCCGAAGCTTGGGAAGATAGGTTTGTGCGTGAGGTGGCATACCATAAGTTTCGGAAGTGGTGGCCCGTGAGAAAATTGATTCCGGAGAGGAGCTTCATAGATAGAGACCTACTACCTCACAACCCCGATGTGCAGAGACAGTTTAGGACTAGAGTGGGCTGGGAGCACTTTATGGATAACTGTGTTGACGCCAACGAACACTTGGTCAAGGAATTTTATTGCAATGTATCCCACATCAAAAAGGACTCCAAAGTGACCAAGGTTCGAATTTAAAAGTGTTGTTTGATAGGAAGTAGATAAATGAATACTTGGGCTTCAATGAGGAGGACAAGACATTGTACATGGCGAATATGGAGATGGGCGAGGAGGTCTGTCCATGGCTAGCACAGTACCTAGCAATCCCAGGTACCGTTCCCAACTGGTTGACTGCTGGAGTCAAAATACTAAGAAGGAGCTTGAACTTTGAAGCAAAGGGATGAGAGACAGAAACTTTTGTTTGTAGCCGGCTGGACCCTACCACTCATGACAATACCCTTCCTCTCCACCGGGCTGTGTTGGTTGCTTCTATTATGGCGGGGTACCCTATAAATGTGAGGAATGTGATTTCCCAGATTATCACTATTGTGGGAGCAGAGCATTATCGAAACTATCCTTTTCCCAGCTTCTCATGATGTACTTCCGGGACCTGCAAGTGGACAAGAGGCCTTATGATATCAAGGTCAAGGCGAGAGCCCCGTTTTCCTGGTATAGTATGCAGGGGGATGACAATCCCAAAAGCAAGAATTTCAAAGTTGCTACTACTGCCCCAACTGGCCAGTCTGAAGAGCCAGTTGTGGTAGTGACCCCTGCTGAGCCTCCTTCCACATCCACAACCACTCTTGCCGGTCCATCCACATCAACAGGCCCGGAGATCCCATCTTCCCGGGCCTATCCTATTACTGCTCACCGATTGAGCCAGGCACTTCTTAGCATAAACAATTGGATGCAGACTGCCTCATCCAAGTTGTCCACACTCACTATAGTGGTTGAGGCTCAGTCGGTTCCCCCAGCACAAGGTGCCACAGTCGATAGAGGATGCGCTTAAAGAGATACTTGACAACCAGAAGAAGATCCTCGATACTCAGGTTGCGCTCTCAAAGGCAGATGATTCACATAGCAAGGCTCTCAAGGAGCTTGCTCGGGAGCACAAGAAGCTGAGAAAGACACGGGCCTCCAAAGAGTCCGTGAAGGTGTTGAGAGCTGATGTAGACAAACTGAAGGCGGATCACCTGCCTTTATATTTATTGCTCCAAGACCCAGCACTAGATGTTCATCCAGAGCCGGAGCAGCCACAGAGGCCTCCCAAGAGGAAGAGGATGATCCCTCGAGCTGATGATGCAGTCATCCAACTGGCTGACCCACAGGAGACCCCTTCCAGTCAGCCACAAGGTGCACTACCTACAAAGCCTGTCCAGCTCCAGGCCCAGGTCCCAGTAGCAGTGCAACAGGCCATAGGGGACCAGTCTGAGGTCCCCGAGCACACAGAGGACCCAGGGACTACACATGAGCCTATGCAGACAGACGGGCCATAGGGAGTCTTCGATATCCTTTTTCCTCTTACCTTTTTGATGCTTTATTTAGACTAGTTGGCATTGGGGATAATGCCAGCTTTCATTTGAGGGGGTAGGCCGTACTATTCATTTGGATGATTGTATATATATTTGATACATTTTTATGCTTTCTTTATCTTTTTATCTTTGGTCTGTATATAATTTTATATTTTGTTACATTTATCGTACTTTTATTTTACTTTGGTCTATATATAAAGTTATGCTACATTGTACATATTCATCCCCATCCATTGTATATTCGACAAATCCCCTCTTGTATATATTCATTATATTTTCCACAAATTTTTCGTTCTTGGCTTCTTAATTGTGATTCGTAGCTTCTTGTTTTCAAAGTTTGCAATAAGCCTTCAGTTTTCTTAATGTCACGGTTCTTTCCAAAGGTGGAGTGTTGTGTGAACCGGGTGGCTCTTCCCAATGATGGATGGAGTGACAACCTTCTTAAGGGTTTGAGTCTGTTTTTCTTTTTAGTTTTTAATAGTTAGTAGTTAAGGGCACCTCAAGCAAAGCTTCACTTGAGCCTGGCACATTTGCCTTTGATCTCATGGTCAAAAACAAACTGTTGTGTTTAGGATGGTGAAAATCGTGACCTTGAGACTCTTGTGTTGACCGATAATCATCAAGTGGTTTTTCGGGACCATTGTGTGCTCAAATCGTATCTAAGGTCGTTGTGGGCCCCCGACTCTATGTCTTTAGAAATCCCTTAGCTTGTGTGGTAAGTAATTACAATTGCAAGTCCAGGTCCCGAGCCATTGGTCTAGAACTTGCCCTGAATATTTGTTGAGGCGAAATCATAAGTGAATTTTGACTTGAGAAATGATTATAAGCTCTCCTTGATCCAAATGATAGTTTGAACAATTCCATATCCTACCAATGATATGATACCTAGTCAACTCTTTTGAGCCTTAGACCTCTTTCTTTCAAGAACCATTATACAAGCCTATACCTGTTTTAAAAGATACCCTCTCTTGGCACCCGATCTTTCCTTTAGCACATGGAAAAAGTATAAGTTTGGGGAGAGAGATGAGGATTGCAACAAAGTGGTAAAAGGGCACAAAAATAAAGAAAAGGAAAGACAATGAAAAAGAAAGAAAAGCAAAAAGACAAAAAAAATGTTCAAAGTGAAAAAGAATAAAAAGGGATTCAAGAAAAAGCAAAGAATGAAAGGTGTGGAAAGTTGAAAAAGGAGAAAAGGTTTGAAATGCATAAGAAAGAGTGACAATGTGTCTCTCTAACCCCTTAGAAAGAAGTAAAATGACTCAAAGAGTCAAGTGAATTGTACCAAATGAATCAAAGAAAGTGTTTAAGGGAAGATGGAACCTACTTAGACCAAAATATGTCCTACCCTGAACCAAAAGCCTTCATAATGTCTCCACAAAAGCCATATATGATCTTGAGTTGAATGAAGCTTACAATAGTGGATACTCACATAAAGGGCAAGCATATGGTACCTAGAGCCGGACTTGTGACTTTTTCTTGAGAGAGATGAGTGAATTTCCATTAGCCTCATTTTGCGTGCCAATATTCTAAAGGTGAGGTTTGCTTATAGAGAGTTGAGAATGTGTGAGTTTGGGTTCCACAATGACCAAAGTAATTGAAAGAGTTCTTTGATGTATTGAGTCAACTTTTGATGCTCTTGTGTCGCACTTAATCCATGATGTTTCAAAGGTTAAATGTTGTTAATGACTCATGTGTGTTGAGGGCAATTATTAGTCCCAATTGATGTTAGTTGAGGTTGCTTTAGGACAGCTGAAAACTTCTTGGATTTTCCCTTAAGGGGTGGGTCTTAGTTTGTTTGTTTGAGGACAAGCAAAAGCTTAAGTTTGGGGAAGTTGATAAGTAGGGATTTTGACGGATTTTATACTCCTTCTTGCTTACGATTTGATTATAAATTCATACAAAATAGTCCCAAATGGCTCATAAGTTATGCTTGATTGTAGGTTTGATCAACAAAGTGACAATATGTCAAAGATCAGCTCAAAAGGAGTGAAACTTGCACAAGTACCAAAGACAAGACAAACTCAAGAAAAACAGGCCTAGTGCGGCTGCACTACACATTGTGCGATCCGCATTAGGGAGATTCAAAGAGCTGGTATTTCAAGCATTAAGGCAGTGCGGTCCACGCTGAAGGCAATGCGGCCACATTACCATTCTGTGCGGTCCGTAGAGCCAAGGTTCAGAGAGAGTGAGTTGGAGCTTTCAAGCCTGTGCGGTCGATGGTCCAGTTTGTGCGGACGGCACTAGAAGCCTCCACAGCCGCAGTCATTTTGTGCGGTCCGCGGAGCCTAAGTTCAGAGAGTCAAGTTTTCAAGTTCAAGAGCCTAGTGCCGCCGCACACCATTTTGTGCGGTCCGCACTAACCCCGCAGAGGCATTTTTGTCCAGATTTTCCAGCTTAGTATAAATTGATCCTTTTTCCATTTTTAGGGTATCGTATATTCTAATACAAAAGTTGCACTCGTGAGACGACTCTTCTTAACCATTTTGGGCATTTTTACTTAGTTTTCATCATTGAATCTTTGTATTTAACTTAGCAATTAATTAATATGTGTTTATCTTCATCTTTTTCTCTATTTTTCTCTTCAAGTATGAGTAGCTAGACCCATTAGCTAGGGTTGTGGCTCAACCCTAGTATGGGCAATTGATGGGTGTTGCAATTTAGGGTTAGATTGACTATGGGTGTTTGTTATTTGGGTCAATTTCATGGTATAATTATTGAATTAGTGGTTGCAAATACTAGTTTGTGCTAAGTTGACTTGGGCTCTTCTTAAGAAAGAGAGCCTAAGCCTCCGAAATGGATCCAACAAGGAATTGGGACGGACTCAAGAGAATTGATAGTCCCAATTAAAGGGTTAAATCTCGAGAGAGTAATACCTGACTTGAACCCTAAGTTGCTTGCGCAAATTTGCATACCCCGACTCAGGTACTTCCTTCTTCTGTCCGATCGAGGACGAACAGTTGTTTTAGAGGTGGAGAATGTGATGACAAGTCATCACTTGTTTTTAAAATGAATTCTGCATTCTGAGGCATTAAAAACTTCTTTTAACATCGCCTCAATTTGCATGCGCAGTCCGAACGCGTAGCCGGAAAGCCTAAATGTGAAAATCTATAAAAATGACAAATTTTGACTATAAAATGAATTAATTTGACTTCGGTCAACATTTTGGGTAAACGGACCCGGAGTCGTGATTTGACGGTCCCGGAGGGTCCATGGGAAAATATGGGACATGGGCGTATGCCTGGAATCGAATTCTGAGGTCCCAAGCCCGAGAAATGAATTTTTAAAGAAAATTGTTTTCTGAAATTGTTTAAAGGATTTGGAAATGCATTTTGATTAGAACATGTTGGTATAGAGCTTGTATTTTGGTTCCGGTGCCCGGTATAAGTCTTATATGTGATTTAAGATAATTCTGTGAAGTTTGGTATGAAACGGAATTCATTTGGCGTGATTCGGACCCTAAATGCAAAATTTGATGTTTAAAGAAGTTTTGAGAAAATTTCATTGATTTTGAGGTTTAATTCATAGTTGTTGATGTTATTTTAGTGATTTGAAGGCACGAGAGAGTCTGTATGATATTTTTGGGGTGGTGTGCATGTTTGGTTTGGATCCCCGAGGGCTCGGGTGCGTTTTGGATAGGTCGCGAGGTGAAATTTTGGACTTAAGGAATTGCAAGCCTGCAGGCTTCGTATTTCCCAACCTCCCTTCGCAATTCCCAGTTCGTATTTCCCAACCTCCCTTTGCAATTCCCAGCTCGCATTTCCCAACTTCCCTTCACAATTCCAAGCCAACAGAGGTCGGCGTTCGCAATTCCCATACCTGAGACCTGCAACTTTTATACTTAGACGATTTTAAACCCCATTTTTCATATCCTCTCAAAACATAAACACACTAGAGCGATTTTTCAAAGGCTTCTTCTTCTCCAAATAAATTTTAAGTCATTTTTAACTAGTTTTCTTCAATCATTAATATCTTTTAACATGATTTCAACTTAAAATCAATGATTTTTATGGAGGAAATTGGGTGTTTTGGGTAGAACCTAGGTTTTTCAAAAAAAAAGAGGATTTGGACCTCGATATGAGGTTCGATTTCAAAACAAATTATATATTTGAGTTCATATGTGAATGGGTAGTCGGGTTTTGGTTCGAACCTCAGGTTTTGACCATGTGGGCCCGGAGGTGATTCTTGTCTTTTGGGCAAAACTTTGGGAAATTCATTTTCATGCATTCAAATTGATTCATTTAGCGTTTATTGATGTAATTAAGTAACTTGTGACTAGATACGAGCGAATTGGTGGTGGAATCAAGGGGTAAAGCTATAGTTGAATCGTGAATTGTGTTCCTGGCATCAAGGTAAGTGTTTGGTCTAACCTTAGCTTGAGGGATTAGGAGTTGAGTCTTATTTTCTATGTGGTAATTGTTGAGTACGACGTATAGGCATGGTGACGAATATATATACGTTGGTGTCTAGCATGCCCGTGAGTCTTTATATTTGTGATTATCATGACTTCGTTGTATCTTTCATGCCTTGGTGATGGTTTCTATTTGTTGTATAAAGTTTGTGGAAAGAATTGTGACATATGAACATTGAGGAGCGTTGGCTCAAGTTGTATAACGAATTGTGAAAGTATAAGTGACAATTGAACTTTTAGAGCATTGACTCGAGTTGTGAAATGAGTTGTGAAGACATAAGTGATAATTGAACCTCTAGAGCATTGGCTCGAGTTGTGAAGTGAATCGTGAAGTAAAAAAATGAGAAAGGGAAGAGATCATTATGTTGTCACCCTTGCCGAGCTATTGTTGATTTAATTGTTATCTCCCTTGCTGGGATGTTGATATTATTGATGTTGTTCCCTTGCTGGGATTTAATTGTTGACTTGTTGCTCCCTTGCCGGAATTCTTATTGTAATTTCCTTTATTTCCTTGCCCTATTGTTTGTGATTGTTGTTTGGGTGAGAAAGAGAGTTAAAGCACGAAGGGTGATGCCGTGCATTGTTTGTTTTGTGAGGAAAGAGTATAAAGCATGAAGGGTGATGTCGTGTCACACGATGTACTATTCCGTACCTATTATATTGATTTCGTGGTGAGGAAAGAGTGTAAAGCACGAAGGGTGATGTTGTGCCGCACGATGTACCATTCCGTGCCTATTGTATTAATTCTTATAGTGAGGGTGAGAGTAAAAGCACGAAGGGTGATGTCGTGCATTTGTCCTTGATTTCCCTGATTCTTGCTGATAATTGAGTTATGTTGTCCTTTACGTTTATTTACTGATTTTATGTTGTTGCTTGATTTTATTTCGAGATTATAGATTCCCTTGCCCCATTGTTTGTGATTGTTGTTTGGGTGAGGAAGAGTGTAAAGCACGAAGGGTGATGCCGTATATTGTTTTGGTGAGAGAGTGTTAAAGCACGAAGGGTGATGCCGTGTATGATTTGTTAGAAAAGAGTGTAAAGCACGAAGGGTGATGCCGTGCACTTGCCTTTGATTTCCTAATTTTTATTGATAACTGTGTTATGGTTTCTCTACACTAAATTGTTGGTTTCCTGTTGATACTTGTTGTACCCCGCAACATGATTTCCCCTTCCTATTTTCAATTGAATTGTGGTGATCCTCATATTTATTTGTTGCTCTTCTGTTACTACTCGATGTTTCCCTGCAGCATGTTTTTTCTCTCCCATACTTGACTGTATATGACTGTTTCTTTATGTACTTCTCTTCTGTTGTATATAGTTAAATTGCACAGGTTTATTTGGTAGTCTGGTCCTAGCCCCGTCACTACTTCATCAAGGTTAGGCTAGGCGCTTACCAGCACATGGGGTCGGTTATGCTGATACTATGCTCTGCACTCTTTTGTGCAGACCACATTATTGTAGACTTCGTACCGCAATGGGATTGTCGATTCTTGCTCATCTGGCGACTCGAGGTAGTCCTGTAGGCGTCTGCAGGCCTTGGTGTCTTCTTCTATCTATTATTCCTGTTTCTTTCATGTATTTCCAGAGATAGTGTTGTATTTATTTCTTTCAGACCTTTAATTATAGTATTCTTAGACCGTCTGTGAAACTGTGACACCAGTTTTGGGTAGTCGAGATTCTAACAGTTGTATTGGATTCATGTTCTGATAGCTTATTGTTTTTTCTTCCGCTTATGTTAAATTCCGTTGTTTAAATGTTATTACTTCGAAATTGTTAATGAATATAAAATGGGTAAAAAGGTAAATTGTGCAAATAATTGGCTTGCCTAGTTCGTATTAGTAGGCGCCATCACGACTTCCGAGGTGGGAAATCCGGGTCGTGACTAAAGATATTGTTATAACCATTGAGCATGATCGGATATGAATAGTAGCATGTAATCAACCTTCATGTGCCCATAAGTCTGCATCTATTCATCATTCCCTATGTCTCTAACAATCTTGCTATAGACTCTATCTACCCCTTGTTGTTTATTTGATCAAGTATAGAAATCCCCTTTCCATAGTAACTCATTCAAATTTAACATCTGCATACATTCTGAGAAGTTTTGTATTTCATTCTTTGTAGCTAGCTTGCCACAAATCCTGTCTTGTATTATTAAGACTGAGTTGAAGTCTCCCCATATGATCCATGGCATATTGCTCTGTGGTGCTAAATCTTTCAATTGCTGCCATAATGGTTTCCTTTTTCCAATTGTATTGAATCCATAAACCACTGTCACGAAGCAGTTTATTAGATTTTGTCTACCAAGAACTCTACAATGTATTACTTGAGCAGATTTTTCTAGGACTGTAATATCATAAGCTTGAGGGTCTCATAGAATTCAAATCCTCCCATTTAATGCATAATCATAATTGTAACTTCCTTTCAACCTGGTGCCACTAGTTGAGTTATTTGATCTGCCTTATCCTTCTTTACTCTAGTCTCCACTAAGCCCATTAACTTTATGTTATTCTCTTTTATATAGGTACACAACTCCCTTTGTTTGTATCTCTTATTGGTACTTCTTATATTCCACACCATCCAGGACATCATATATGTTGAATTTGGCCACCTGTGATAGGTGGTTTCAATTTAGCTATCACAGCTAGACTTGTTTGCTGTTGTGGACCTTGCTTCACAGGTGACAGAATTGCTTTAGCATAAGTCATTGGAACACCATTGATCTCCACTGAAATCTTCCCCTTTTCTAGTTGTCTTTGTACACCTTCTTCTGTTTGTTGTTGATCATCTGTGCTTTCTACTAGCTTAGAAGTACACTCTACTTCCTTGCTTATTGTGTCCACCTGTTTTTTACTTGCTTCAACAGTAGGAGCCACTGCTAATTCTTTAGCTTTCCATATATGTTTCATTGGTGAAGGTCTCCTCTTTCTGGGCTGAGGGTCTTGTTTAACTCCTTCTTTTGGAATTTTTCCACAGTCATGTCCAGCTTTTAAGCATTTATCACAGAACTCTGGCTTCCAATCATATTTAACATCTTGCTCAAATATCACCCCTGAATCATCCATAACTGGTATCTTGCTTGGCAAAGGCTTGGTGACATTTACTTTAATGAGGATTCTAGCAAAGGAGATTCTTGTTTGTTTGGTAGTACACTCGTCTGCAAACATTGGAATTCCAATGGTACTTGCTATTCTACTCAATGAGCTACCACTCCAGCAATTCATGGGCAGCTTGGGAAACCTTACCCATAAAGGTAAATCTGTCATGAATTCTGCTGCAAAATCAAACTGTGGAGACCATTATTTCATTATCAATGGCCTATTATTTACTGTATATGGCCCTGCGCACATAATTTCTTTCAAATCATCCATACTATGAAACCTGACTATATAATAACTTTCATCATGGTAATATAAGTCTGACATAGTTACAGTATTCTACATCTGATTTATGTACCTTTTCATGTAGTTATATCCAGGTTTTTTACCAAGGACATATACTATTAGGGCACACTTCCATTTCAAGTTTTCCTGCTCAATTTCTGCTTTCTCAAGCTTAGCCACTAGGTTCCCTTCTATGATTTTCGAAGTTATATAACTCAGAGTTATACCATTACCAGCAGATCTGTTACCTGTGAGTATTCTAGCCCAAGTAGACTCCTTAGGCGCCACTATAGCTGGGTTTTGTTCCTTGTTCATCAATGGAACAATAGTAACAGCTATTGCAGGAGAGGGCACTCGAGTTACATTTTCCTGTTCCTTGCTCTTCAATGGAACAATAACTTCACGAACAGAGGGGGTGATGTTTTCTCTTAAATCGACATGCACAGGGATTGGGCTTTGATTTGCTCTCTTTTGTTGCTTACTAGGTGATCCTGAAGATTCTCCATGGTAGATATGTACGAAATTGCCAGATCCAGCTTGCATATTTGAAGTTCCAGAAATGGAGTCCATAACCTTTGTTTAGCTCCTTTCCATGGAATTTAGCTTTGGAATTTTATCATCTACTCTGATTTGTTGTTTCCTGGGACATCCGCGAGCCTTCTTTCCAACCATAAATAATTCTATGTGTAACCTAAGTTTTTAGTTTGTTGTTATTTCTTGACCAAAAGGGACATAATTTTGTAAACTTGCCTTATATTTAGTTTTTTTTTGTTTAATCATCCGGCGTTCGAAATTTACTAAATTTAGTAGCATGACTAATTCACAATATTATATTGTAGGGCATTTTCTCACTAGAACTGCAATTCATAGAATTTTACTTGAACACAAACGGGCAACCCTTGCCCCTATGCAAATACCTTACATATTATATTTAACACTTACATTTTTAAGTCTAGTCTTCAGCGCCAATTAACCCTAGAAATATATACCATCGTGAATATATTCGTGATCATCAACTTTTAACATTCTTCTCACGTTGAAAACTAATTCAAAATTGGAATACTAGATCTAATTTTTTTGGATTTGATACTTGATAAGGGCAACCCGGTGCACAAAGTATCATGCATTCACACAGGGTCCGGAGAAGTCCCGCACTCTAAGGGGTGTGATGTAGACATCTTATCCTAATGCAAGCTGATTCCACGGCTCAAACCTATATGTAGGTCATATGAAAACAACTTTTCCGTTGCTCCAACGCTCCCCTTCTAGAATTTAATATCTAAATAGAACGCTCCCCTTCTAGAATTTAATATCTAAATAGGTTTTTACTCGGATTCATATTGGAATAGGTTTTCAATTTTCTATTCAAAGTAGGTTTTGTACTAAGCAGAACTCTATATATATGTACCCTCTTTAACCATTAAATTTAGCTCTCTTTAAACCTTAGAAATATATACTATCGTGAATTCTTGATCCTCTCCTTCAATGAGGATCGACCCAGAACCATTCCCTCACAAAACTTGTGACAAAAATAGCCAAATTATGGGTTTAAAGAAACAACAAAGCAATAATAAACCATCCAATGGACAAAAATTTATTGAAGATTCTGATGATTTATTAGTAGTAATAAGTGTATTTTCTGTGCTCGTCTTCGTTGGTATGATGGTTGGTTTTCTTTGTACTGTCGAATCCCATAAAACTTCCCTTGAGTATCCACAATTTTCAATTGAAGGAATCACAGCTTCTAACATTGATATTTCCTCATCATCATTAACCCCTTATTATTCGTCCCTTTCTGCTCAAAACTTGACTATCAATTTCGTCGTCGAGAATCGTGCTCCTCGGCATTTATGCCCGACCAGAGCATTCTTCTCAAGAAAAGAAAGCGGAGAGGGTGACTGAATTTCACTCTTTATCATTCCTTACTACTCCTCAATTCTCATCAAGTGTTGTCTTATTTCCCAAGCCACTGCTCAATCCTCCTTTTCTGATTGATTGAAAGTAGCAAGGAAAGACAAGCAAAAACTTTGTTGGCTCAAGAAGCAATTGAGGAGAGAGAAAGAGTGTCATGTTGAGTACAAAAGCATGGTGGTTTTGGTTTCCTAGGAGGGAGATATTCTTTGGGTGAATACATTACATCTTTATCATCAACAGAAAGGAGAACGTATGTCAATACAAGTAACTTTCAGTAATTTGCCAGTCAAGATAAAGGGCGGTGAGGTTGCTAAGGAGACGAGTATTTCTACAAGTGGATATGGAATTTTTAAAGTGGATTTAAATGGGAAATACAATTTGAAAAAATTAAAAGTTAATTGTGGAGATGTGAGGATCCACCAGTTGTCGTCGTCATTTACAGAAGAGATCACACCAAGACTTCCAAAGAGATGCTCCAATTAAAGTCATATTCTTGATCTAGTTAATTTTTTTTCTTTCAGAATATGAATTGAGAATGCAGTTGGAAGCTATTTTAGTAATTTTGATATGAGAATGTTTACAATTTTAATATTACTAATTTAGTAATTTTGATATTTCAGTAAAACTTCTTTCTTGTACTTGTCCAATTTGTCCTATAGTTTGTTTTTATTTGTTCAATATTTAAGTGATTGAAGGGGAGACTCGGAACAACGGTAAAGTTAGCTCCATGTGACCAATAGGTCACGGTTTTGAGCTATGGAATCATTCACTGATGCTTGCATCCGAGTAGGTTACCTACATCACATTCCTTGGGGTGCGGCCTTTCTTGGGCCCTACGTGAAACGCGAAATGCTTCCTGTACCGCACAATCTTTACCATTAAAGTTATTGAAATCGTAAAAATTGCACGGGGCGCCCTATTTGGTCGCCCCCATTTAACCTATACCCATTTTTTTAAAACTTTTAACTTGTACGCACTTTTTAATAATTTCAACCCCCTTTCTCCTCATCCTTCTCCTCCTTCGTTTTCTTCTTCTTCTTTCTTCTGCTGTTGGTGCTGCTATGGAACTTCAGTTATTAAAATTTTGTGTAGACATATCTGGTTCAATGATAAGACGAAAATTTTCTTACACTACTGCATTCCAGTCAAGAAATACGAATGGATCTGCAAGTGGCCATTGTTTGGCACCATGTCCTTTTTCACCCTTAACTTCAGGCTGAAGTGAAAGCAATTCACCACAAATTTAGCATCTTTGCCATGACAAGGAAACACCAAGTTACTTATATAGTTGTATGCAATAAGAAATAAAATGTTCATTGCTTATATAGTGCTGAAGTTGTTACAAATTAACTAAATAACTTTAGCTTTAGAGCTGAAGTTCAACAGTTACAAAACAAAAACTTCAGCTCTAGAGCTGAAGTTCGCCAGTTACAAAAATAAAAAGTTCTCCAATTACAAAACAAAAACTTCAGCTCTAGAGCTGAAGTTCGCCAGTTACAAAACAAAAACTTCAGCAATGCAAATAGAAAACAAAACTTCAGCTACTATGCTTAAGTGCAGCAATTACACACAAAAACTTCAGCACACTTGGTTCAGCACACTTGCTACTTTAGGCCCGTCTACTAGAATGCTGAAGTTTTGCGTGATTGTCTTTTGCTACTTCAGCCCCGTATGCTGAAGTTATGCGAAAAAGCGGGTACGCTTGTAATTTTTTTTGCAAAGCGGATATAGATACAAATCCCCCGTTGAAATCAACTAAAAGTTTGGTTATAAAATTTGATGTTTAGATAAACATTGTAGAGCTAACTATGTAGAACTTGAATAGAATAAAAATAGAATAAACTAAATAGAACGGGTTATATTGGTCTATAAACCAATGAGACACGAGTTTTCAGAACCTACATCGTGAAGGTTAAGAATCTGAATTAATCGAACTAGTGCTTTTCGAATATCCTGTGGTTAAAAATAAAATAAAAAAGTAGAAAGCATTAGGTAGCCGCTTGTGATGACATCATTTAAAACATAATTTCCTTTTTAAAAACTATTTAAAGTTTATCCACTTCGTAATAAGTAAATAGAATTTGGACAAAAATACACCTAAACATAAAACAAAACTTCACACCATTTCAAAGGTCAATGGTATGAAGTTAGCCTCTATTATAGGCCAACTTCTGAAGTTAAGGCTCTTGTTGTTCAAGCTTCATATTCGACGATTTGAATTAGGGCTGTCACGGATTGGATCGGATTTAGCATATTTCGGATTTGGATTTCGGATTTCGGATTCTGAAAAGGGCAATCCGAATCCGATCCGAATTAATATTGGATCGGATCGTACTTTAAACTTTGGATCGGATAATTTTTCGGATTGTCGGATCGGATTGTCACAAAATTGCTGGTTAGGATTTAGGACCATTCATCTCCTAAAACACCATTCAATCAGAAAACACCATTCATCTCCTAAAACACCATTCAATCACATTCAAAAAAGTTGAGTGAATAAACACCATCCATCTCATAAAACACCATTCAATCAGATTGAGATTCACTGTTTTTGGTTGTGGAATCAGTTGAAGCATCACTTTCACCAAATTTTTCAACAATTTGAAGTTCATTCGTTGTCTCTGTCTCATCTTCCATCTACCAAAATAAAACAAAAAAATCAAAGTAAAATCAAAAGTTGAATAATAGAACATGAAAGAGACATAAAAGACAGAAGAGAAGAGAAGAGAGACGGAAGAAAGAGATATAAAAATCAAAGTAAAATCAGAAGTTTGAGACTTTAAGTCTTTGAGACTCTTCAGTCTTCACCGAAGAAAAGAGAGGCAGAAAAATCTGAATGAGTAAGGGGGTGTGTGAAAAATGTATAAGCCTAACCCTAAAATTTTAGTGTAGTATTTATATAAGTACATATAATTTCGGATCGGATCGGATGAAAATCATATCAATCCGAATCCAATTCGAAAGTCCGATTTTATAAAACACAATCCGTATCCGATCCGAAAATCCGAAATAGAGTGGATCGGATCGGATTTCGGATATCCGATCCTAATGCACAGCCCTAAATTTTGAAGTGTGAAGAGGCGGCTAAATTTTAAACTTTTTGTAAACTTGACTATTCTTTAAATATCGGTGTTAAAAACGGCTATTTGTGAACTTCCCCCAAAAAAATGACCGGTTGGGATGGCAAGAACTAGAATTCATTCTCAAATCATATAAGTGGGCATTTGGACATAAGAATTGTAAAATTTCGGGTAAAAAGCTGATTTTTTCAAGCAAAAATGGTATATGAAAATTAGAGTTGTGTTTGGACATGAATATAATTTTGGATTTATTTTTAATTTTTGTGAGTGATCTGAAATAAAAATTTTGAAAAACAACTTTTTGAAAATTTTCAAATTTTCAAAAAATTCTAAAATTCATCTTCGAGTGAAAATTAAAAATTTTATAGCCTAACACCAATTTCGAAAAAAAGGATAATTTTTCAGAGAAGAGTAAAAAAAAATGGGATATTACCACTTTTAGACCGCGTCAGAAACTATTTACATTTTGTAGCCGAAAGTGTATAAAATTTGTATAAATTCTGTATGTAACATATAGGGTGTGTGTGTGTGTGCGCGTACGGTGTACCAAACGTGTGAGTTGTATATATATATATATATATATATATATATATATATATATATACAAAAAAAAATATACATTTTTTCGGCTATTATTTTGAGAGCAGCTATATAGTGTCATTTTTCCAAAAAAATTATGGCCAAACGGGCCCTAAATCAAAACATAACTTTGGTTCCAACTTCCATTTTCAGCTGCCTTATGAAATAATAGGAAGGTATGCTCATGCTTGCTTTAGATAAAGCTTGATAAACTCTTACAACTCAGAAGCGTGGCAACGAGTGAGTTTTTATAAAATATCGAGCAGGTAGCTGCAGTCGATGTAACAATTGTTTTTTGCTCATCCAGATATAGCTTTCTCCAGCTCGAGGTAAACAAGCATCAGTTGGGAAAAAGAAAAGAAAAGACAGAACTAAGAGTCACTGATTTGTTGCAAGCTAGGCATTGATGCTCCTGCTAAGAATGACTTGACGAGAGTGAGAGCTTGCTTCGGTCTATGCAGAGCGACTTCATGGCCAGCACCTCTTACAGTAACAAATGTCAGCCCTTTGTACTCCTGTGTCCATCCTCCGACCTGTTTTACCCCGTTAAGCATAGTATGTTAGTAGTTTGACGCGATCAGAATTGATACTAAATCAAGAAATAAGCAATTCCCGAGCTATACAACAACAACCAACCCGGTGTAATCCCAATGGTGGTGTCTGGGAGGGTAATGAGTGTGCAGACCTTACCACTACCTTGTGAAGGTAGAGAGGTTGTTTCCGTAATTCCCAAGCTATAGTCAGATCTAATTTGAGGTACTTTTAGACTATGTTGCGTAGGCTCTTCAAAACAGTTGTCACACCCGTGTCGAATCCTCAAAAAATGCACTACTTTTGGAGGATCCGACACACATCCATCAACATTTTCGAAGAGTTCGAGCAACATAGCTTTTAAAAGACTCAAAATGGAAAGGACAATAAGCTAAGATTGAGCAAAGAAAATACCTGTCCATCATCATACCACGCTCGCCAGGGACTAATTGTTGGCAGTTTTAGAGCATCTATGCTGTAACGGGTTGATGTAACTGGAATCACAGCATCCGTGTCACCACTGCCATAAAAAAAACACAATAAAAGATCCTCGTGTTATCTGCGTATTATCAATCTTGTTCTTGGAAAGTCTACAAGAGGCTGAAAAACATTTTGATGTGCATGACTGAAGAGTCTTCACTAGCATAAGAAATTCAAAGAATGATGTTTGTGAGCAGTTGAGTATATATCAAAGCTTTCGACTTCTATGGTTTCAAGAGGGAGAAAATGTTTATTCTTCAATGAGTTTACTCCCTCCGTTTCATTTATGTGGCATTATTTTCAAAAGAATTGACACATTTCTATATTTGGGAACGGTTTAACTTTGAAGGTTCGGACCTTAGTGGCATGATTTTATAGCCATAGTTTTCTCATTGCATATTCCCACAAATTCCAAAGGTCTCTTCTTTCTCAAACTTCGTGTCCAGTCAAACTAGATTACATAAATTGAAGCGGACGGGGTGTATGCTAGAGTGAAGTATCATCAGCGATTTGCAACTACATCTCATGGCCTTTTTCTTGCATCTTAAAATCTCCATGTTTTCCAACATAGCAAGTAAACATGAGAAGAGAAAGAAAAGCTTAGTATTTAGAATCAAAGCACACCTGAAAACCCAAATACGAAGGCCTGACTGTATCAGTTCACGATAGACGTCCAGCACTGTCTTGGGAGAATCCTTCCAACCACTGGATACTTCTTCACTGCAAGTAGGGCAAATGAGTAAATACATGGCGTGCAACCAAGTATAAGACATTACAATTGAAAGACATTGGGGCTCACTGAGTAGATTAACCTAAGCAATAATGCATTTTGACTCTTATACAATAAGGAAATTGCACGAGATTCCCTTTAACATCTTTTTTGCCCCATAGAATTCAGCTTTTTCTTTCTTTTAGACGGCAACCAGCCCTCAACTTTTGACACCATTGTAAACCACCATGTTAAATTCTTAACCTCTTCTACTTTTTATTTTGCTATGCATGTGGATGGCAATGAAAGAAAGAGGGAAGAGGTGAGAGAAAAGCAATAAAAGAGTAACTCGCTGCTAAAGAAGAGAAGATATATATAGCAAGGTTGCTGATTTTTCCAGTGAGCAGGTGCTGGAGGAGAAGAGAAACTGGCTCACTTCTGTTGTTTCGGGAAGGCGGATAATAAGAATAAATAGGAAGAGGATTCTTTTTAAGTCCTATTTTTGCCCTGTGATTCAATTACTTCTAATATAGAATGCAAGAGTTGTCAACAATATATTTATGTGGCAAATAGGTTCGTAGCACCACCATATGAATTCAGTAACATAATGTCCTCATATTCCGTAGATGTACACACTTCTTTTTTCATTGAAATCAAATTGAGAAATCTTCTCTTGTGGTAACCTGCTAAAATTTTATTCATTCCAAATACCAACTTTCGGGTAGCTACAACATTGCGACTAGGAATCCCCCTAGATCTTGAGGAGATATCCACTAAATGAACAAAATGAAAATACCTGCAAGCTACCCATTTGAATGACGAGTTTCTCTTATGAACATGAAGAGCCTCCTGAACTTCAGGAAGATTGAAGTAAATCACGGAGTGCTGCTCTGTACATGGATCATAGCTTCTTCTGAGATGGCCCACCCTCTATTTAACGGCATGAAATTTTATCAGTGATCAAAATAGTGCTGGTTAAATCTTTTTCAACATTTTAATCTCCTGTTCTATTCAGCATGGTATCCAAGTTCAAGAATTACATTGTCATCATTTAAGAAGTCTATACTAAAAAGATAACATATTGATAACATCTCAATCATCGTACAGGAAAATGGAAATAAATAGAAGAAAGTACAATTTAGTGATAGTTTACTTTCCAGTCCATCGCCTTCACAATTATAGGCCGGCAATGACCTCTAAAAGCTTGGCAAATGAGTACCAAATCCCAAAAATATCGTACGTTAGCAGTTTGGAATACCAATTTTGATGACGTAAACCATTTCTATCTTCCCCATTACGATATTTTATAAAGGAAGTCTAACTCTTGCCAAGGTCATAAATCTCGCTCTTCTGAGTTTTGCATATTAATTATACTGACGTCAAACTTTTGTTTGAGTTAAGCCATTAACAGTACTCACATGGTTATCACTTTTCTACATCTGTAAGAACTAAGAAGTGGCTCTCACTTCTTGCCATGCCATAACTCTTTCTAATGAAATACACTGACAACATTTGACAATGAGATAAAAGAACAGATAAACAAAAAGCAAAAGCTGTCCTCCAAAGATATTCACCTCATCACTGTAATCTGTCATTTACTTGAACTATGTTCGAAACTCATTCCTTCGAAAAACATTAATTGATACTTAGACTTCCCTGATACTAGGATTCATCAACATTAGCACTCTAAAACAGCCATGAGCCCATGATAGCGAACACTAAGTGAATAGAGTTAAACCTTTATCATTGAACTTAATGCGAGAGTAAAGTTCTAGTCACTTACGTTGCTCCTTTTGAGCAAGTGGTTTAGCATACTAAACTTGGCTGTGCATGTTGGGGTGAAGATGCTGTAGCTATCAATATTTCCAACTTCTTCATTAGCCTGATCCAGAATCTTATCACACTGCTCTGAGGGTCTTATAAATGATTGGTAGTCGCACAAAGCATTCGCCTGCTTGAATGTTTGGTCGGAAATCATTCCAGCTGACCACATGAATTGAAATAGTCCTAGGTGGTCATGATAGTCATCGGTCAAAGCATTTCCGACCTGCAATGCTCATTACCTTGTATTAATACTAAACTACACAAATGCAAATGATTCGTCTTTGATAATCTTATATGTGTGTGTGCATAGAGTTGAGAAATAGGCGTGCATACCATGAAACCTTTTAAGTTGATTACTTGCTTCTTTACACCCTTGTTGTACCTCACAATAGCTTGACTTAGCTGAGGAACATAATGCCCTGGTCCACAATCAGGAATAAGTAAAACCGAAGTTGTTTCGGTAATTGAATTTAGCTACTCAAGAAAACAAACATAAAAGAACCAGAATATATCAAGGAAACATAGTTGCTTGTATAAAGTCCAATCAAATATTGAGAGGCTAGATTGTTGTTGTCATCTCGACATCTTTGAATATTGAAATATTGGCCGCAGTAAATCATATGAAGAAAGATATTTATCAAAAACAGACAACAACAATATGAAGAAAGATATAAGATTAGTGGCAGTGTGGTGAATTGTCAACGAACAACTTGAAATCAATCAACTCCAAGGAATGCTAACGCCCAAGATTTGGCGTACAGTAAATTATATTACTTAGTTGTTTGAAATAGGGATTTATAAACTTTCTATCAACCCTTTAGGCAAGCAAGACAAACCATACTTGAATCTGTACTGTCAATAACGGCATCGAGCAAATGACGTCAATTAGTAAGTTATTAACAAGTTAAAGCATCTTTACGAGTCCATCTATACATTAATATATACAAGCAATCGAATTCCTGAAATATTTAAAGATTTCCTCTGTAAGCATAAGAGACACATAATTTCATCTTGATGACCAGTTACTTATTTTGCTGCAATGCACCCGATAAATTTGGTCGCCATCAATCGAGTAGGGTATCTAATCATATTGCACAGAATACAGCTAACCAGAAAATGATCAGAAATAGAAATTTCACAGGAAGCTTAGAAAATTAATTTTACCAGCATAGCTCTCTCCTGTAATATAAAAGTCTCTTCCTTTATATTCTGGAAATCGTTCAAGCCACTTCAGTAAAAATGCAAGGGAATCCGCAGCTGTAATGCAACAATTGAAGGAAATTTAATACATATATACAGAAATATATGAATGATAACATCAGGGAGATAACTTAAAAGGTCAAATTATTACCTGTACGAGCGTCACCATTGTTGAGATGATCAGATGAAGCGTTTGAATAAGAATAACCAACTCCAACAGGAGAGTCGAGAAACAGCAGGTTTGCAGCTGCAGAAATAGATAGAGTCAGACTTCGTCCTGATAAGTTCCTAAGACACTGCTTCCTAGAATTATGTCAAACCTATACATACTTCGGAAGCAATGTGACTCAGGGTAAAAAATGTAACAGCACATGGAAATATCCAGTGAGTTTATGCACTATAGGGTGATTGACTTAATCCTGCTTGTGATCATGCAAATTTAGTTTTTTGCTATCCTTTTAAAATTGTTTGGAGAAACACCGGTTGCCAGTAACTACTCAAGTCAGGCCAGGTAAAATCTTTAGGTCAAAGAATCTGTATATTATAAACTAATCAAACTCAAAATCCAAATCATGCTTCAACAAATTTAAGCTTCCTTGATAATCCAAAAACCAAATCCATGAGAGAGAATCCTTTTTAATCAGATTGGACCATTTACAACCTCATGTGAAATAGGAGAACCATAAGGTTCTGCCTGTCACTATATTCTATGTTACCAAATTGCTAAATTTTTCAATTAATGTCGAAAATGCTGAAGTGAATGGCATGAAGAGAGAGCTTAGAAATGCCTAATATGTATATTATATATCTCATAATTGATAATTTGACGAGAGAGCTTAGAAATGCAAAAACCCTCAGAAGCTAGCATAACTTTTTATAGCAAGAAAGAAGAGATATTGAGAAACATACCTAAGTTCCAAGAGTAAGGATTCCAATAAAGGGTCTTCCCATCTTTCTCAATATGAAAAGGTCCAAGTTCCTCAGCTAACCCATAGGCAATCGATGAACATCCCGGCCCTGCAAGAACCCATAATCAGTGAGAACAAATCATTTGGCACAATCGACCACATTGAGCAACCAAGAACTATTCTTTTAATAAATCTTTGTGTGAGGAAAATGATCATTCAACGTCAAGCATATGGGAATTGATGACTCTTTCAACAGTGGTGTACCTAGGAATTTATACAAAGAGATTCAAATGTAGCAATCTTTTAACCCCTTTGCCACTTCACTAGAATTGTTTCTTATGTCAAGGGATTCAACACCATATATATAAAAAATTGCTTTTGCCCTATTTGAACAGTATAATTTTTCAGCAAATCCCTTCTTTCTTCAACCTAGCTCCACCACTGCTCTTCGATTTTTGTTATATACAACAAAACAACCAAAACCAACCTAACACAAGGGCATTCAAAAGTCGCAATTTTTGAACCCCTTTGCCATTTCACGAGAATTATCTCTTATATCAAGAGATTCAACAGCTTACATGTAACAAAAAAATGTATTTTTTTCCCTATTTGCACAATATAATTTGTCAATAAATCCCCTCTTCAATTTTTGTTATATAGAACATAAGAATTAAAAAAAAAACAAAAAAAAAAAAACAACCTAACATGAGCTAAAAGAAAACAAGAAAATGTAACAAGAATGCAAAAGTAGTCATTTTTACCTTTGCCACTTCACTGCCATTTTCTCTTATTTCAATGGATTCAACAACCCATATATAACCGAAAAAACGAATTCACTATTACCCTGTTTGCACAGTATATTTTTTCAACAAATCCCCTCTTTCTTCAACCTAGCTCCATCACTGCTCTTCAATTTTTGTTATATACAACATAAGAATCAACAAACCAACCAAAACCAACCTAACACAAGCTAAAATACAACAACAACAAAAAAAAAAAAAGGGCATAATCTCATAAGTGGGATCCGGAGAGTGTAGTGTATAGAAAACCTTACCCCTAGGCTATTTTGGATAGACACTCCGCTATGGACAAATGTAACACAAGCTAAAATAACAACAACAACATACCCAGTATAATCCCACTAGAAATAGTACTAGAAAATGTAACAAGAATGCAATAAAACAAAAAAAAGAGCAAAACTTGAGAATGAGTTATTAATCAAACCTCCATTAAGCCAAAGAACAAGAGGTTTTGAAGATGGTTCATCTACAGCTTCAAAGAACCAATAAAAGAGAGCTCTTTCAGATTCTTCATTTACAGTAACATAACCAGCATAATTTTCAAAATTCACATTAAACCCTTGACCAGGAAGCTTACTAACTTTATCTAATTGCTTTTGTACTACATTTGAGTCTACAAAACAACTACCCAAATGAACCTCAGTAATGAAAAATAGAGCAAAAACAAGAAAACCCCACTTGAGATTTGACATTTCTTGGTAGGATTTTTAGTGAAATGGAGTATAAGGGGATATATAAAGAAGTATTTTTTTTTCCACTGTTTTTGTTTAATTTTTGAAAATAGAGACCTTATTGGCCAAGAAGATGGGGGGGGGGGTGAATTATTATTTGTTAACGTAAGGGGTACTGTTGTTTGTTGCAGTGTTGTGCACATGATTCATGTTTTTGCTTGTTGTGTTGATAGAAAAGCTGCAATCATTGTTGCATATGATGGAAACGTGTACATGTTGCAATTGGTTGGCTAAAAGAAAGGTTGGAGATTTTTGTTTATTTATCAAGAATTAACTCATTTAATGCTTAAATTAAAAATAGTCCGCGGATATATAATATATATACTTTCTTTGTGGATATATACTATATATGTGAACTTGTTTCCTTTTTAGCTCGTGCCAAAAATAATGTACACTTTCTTTATTTGAAAATAATTTATCTTTATGGAATGATTTATAGCCACACATAATACATGTGCCTCATTTTATACTAGTTCCAAAGTCTTCTTTATTTCTTAAACTTCGTGCACAGTCAAATACTTTCATATAAATTGAAATAGATGGAGTATAACTTATCTATAATATGTGGATAACTTTATGTATAATCAATATATAACTCTTTGAGGTGATTAATTCGAATGCATCGCTTTAGAATAAATCGCGGCAAGAAGTTCCGCTTTAGAATAAATCGCTTCCTACCAAAGACGACTTTGCTTTCAAGATCGAATCCAAGACCTCTAGTTAAAGATGAGAGGGTATTTGCTATGCCATCAGAATTGTAGTGTTTTATGTGTTTCGCTTTTGTGATATTCATTTCAATTTATTTGATGTAGTTTAACTAGCAACAACAACGGCCCAATAAAAATTCACTAGTGGAGTCTGGGAGGGTAGTGTGTACGCAAACCTTACTCCTATCCCGAGGGAGTGAAGAGGTTGTTTCCGAAAGACCCTCGACTCAAGAAGACGAAAAGAGAAAAGAGATAATATATCAGTATCATCAACAGAAACCAAAGGAATAGTAACAGCATCATAAAAATCAGAAAATAAATGAAAAGCAATAGCCATAACCAATAACTAGACCCGGTACTATGAAAAACAAAAGAGTAGTGAGAACACATCATTAACCACTAGCAGTCTAAGACAAAAATCCTATCAGACTAGCCTCATATAGTTACGAAGTAGAAATAGACTCAACTACCTCCTACCATACAACCCTAATATTCGACCTCCACAGCTTCCTATCAAGGGTCATGTCCTCGAAAATTTGATGTCACGCCATGTCCTACCTGATTACCTCCCCCTAATACTTCTTAGGCCGCCCTCTACCTCTTCTCGTGCCTTTCAAAGCCAGCCACTCGCACCTCCTTACCGGCGTATTTGAGCTTCTCCTCTGTATATGCCCGAACCATTTGAGTCTCTCGCTTCCCATATCTTGACATCAATAGGAGCCACGCCCACCTTCTCCCAAATATCATCATTCATAATCTTATCCATCCCAGTGTGCATAGTTTAACTAGCAAGAAGATTAAAAATGGAAGAAATATTTTGGAAACTTATGCAACATATCTTGAGATTTCTGTGGCTTCTAAATCATGTCATTAAAATCAAAATAAAACATTTAAAATTGGATTGCCTTCAAATATAAAAATATGTAATTCTTTTTTAAATACACTAATGAAAAATTAGTGTTACAATTCTCTATTTATGGATTGTGTAAAGGTTTCTAAATAGATTTAAATGGCATTGGATCACTCAACCCATTGCTTTAAAATTCTGAGTTGGATGTCCAAATTCTTTCTCAACCTTCTCCCTATATTAATATACTATTCATCCTAAAAAGTTTTTAAACCTGATTTTGATAAAATTAATCTTAAAGAATATTATCTCTCTCTTAAACTTTCATTCTATAGCATTTCACTAATTGGAGCAGCAAGGATGGATTTGAAAGAGAAAAAAAAGTATTAAATGTAAACTTATTTTCTAATAGAAATACATTTTGCATTTTTGATGAGTTATATTAAACATATTTACATGGAACAATCATCAAGAAAAAACTGAAACAAAGTGGACAATGACGTATTCATCCTATTAGTTGGAAAGTTAGATCCGTCTAGTTTTACAATTTTTATTAAATTGAAAGAGAAAAATAACCAATCAAAACTTTAGAAAAAATAACAAAAGAAAGGGATAGCAATTTCTTTCTTATCAACCGCACAAGTAACTTCCATATTCTAACAATTTAATTTGAAGATAATGCATAAAATTTTCAGAATCAGGCATCATAAAGGATCAAAATTGTCTTTACTAATATAGTCCATATGAGAATCACAGTTTAAATCAAGTCTTAACACTGAAGACATGATTCAAACTTGCATTTGCTTAAAGCAAGAGCATATCTCACTACTTTCCTAATCTGAATGTGTAATTGTCGTAGCAGGAGCAGAGTCGGTCAAATCATATGTGCATACATAAACTGCTCAAATAGAGGTTATGAACCCTTCTGTGTTAGAAGTAAATTTTTTGTTGTAAAGAACCTATTTCGGTACTTAACATCGGTTGATAACGCACAATGGAAGACATTCAACCCAATGAGACCGATATTTCAGATCTTGATTGGACGAAACGAAAAATATTATGAATAAATAGAAGTATGTCTTGTTCATTAATATCTCATAAACAACAGTCATACCAACTCTCACACAAGCTTCCCGCGGTTCATTCATCTGACTGTAAACTAGGTGAAGAAGTCAGCTAGTGTTCGGGAGTGCTATAAGAATCCGATGGCAAGAATAGTATCATATGCAGGAATAAGAGTGACATTGTTCACAAGACTATAATGTAGTACATGTTAAAGAGTTATAGGCTATGCTTAGACATCAATGTGTTTTCTCCCTTAAATAGTAGAGTTGTAGCATGGAAAACTAGAAAACTTGAAGTAGAGAGGTTTGAGCTTGTAGAATCTGCAAAAGGGACATATAAATCACAATGATAATATGACTTATATATCGCAATCCGATAATGTAACTTATAACCGCAATTTGAAAACGCGACTTTAAATCGGGATCCCATAATGGGACTTATAAATTGCAATTTTGTAAATGCGACTTATAAATACCCAAACACGATTTATAAATTGCAATTTCGTAAATGTGGCCTTATAAACAAAAATGCGACTTAACCTATAAATCGCAATGCTCAAATGCGACTTATAAATCACTATGTTCAAATGCAACTTATAAATTGCAATTGTCAAATGCTATATAAATCGCTATATTGAAATGCGAGTTATTAAGCGCGTTACAATGCGACTTTAGTCTGAATGGCCACTAATTGATCGACTACAAGTAGAGAACTGGGGCTTTAGTTTAATACTCAATCACGAACTGTTAAGGATAATATCTGCTTTTTAACATCTTTTTCCCTCTAAATGTCTTTGCTAAATTTGATAATTTTATTAGATTTGTCAATGGAACAGTAGTTTGAGCTTCAGCTGAACTTCAATGGTGATGAGAGCATGACCTCTTTGCCATGAGAGAAGGGAATGGAGAGAAGAGGGAAGAAGGAGAAAATTAATCTTCCAAAATTATGATCCTCTGATTGAATTCTAAGTGGAGAACCCACTATATACAAAAAATGAAAATGAAAGAGAATAAAACTAAACATAACTGACTAACTAATAAGTGAGTTGGCTACAGCTGTCAACTCACTGCTACACTAACCAACTAACTGAGGACTAAGCTAAGTAAAGCTCTTACTAATTTATATAATTAGTCTTAACACCCTCCCTCAAGTTGGAGGTGTAGTAAACACAACCAACTTGCCTAATGTAACACTATGTTTGATCCCAGTCAGAGCCTTGGTGAGAATGTCTGCTAGCTGATTATCTGTTCTAATGTGGTGGAATGAAATCAAGCCTGTTTGTAGTTTATCACATACAAAATGACAACCCACTTCTATATATTTGGTTCTTTCGTGGAATACTAGATTCTTGAAAACGTGGAGTGCAGACTGACTATCACGGAACACTGAGATAGGCATAGAAAAAGGGACGACCAGTTCTTCAAATAATCTGCTCAACTATACCAATTCCCCCACTACTTTCCTCAGGGCTCTATACTCTGCTTCTGTATAGGACAGAGATATAGTCTCTTATTGCTTAGACTTCCAGCTGACGGGGCTATTGCCTAGAAGAACTAACAACCTGTAATGGATCTCCTGGAGTCTGGGAAAGCTGCTCAATCAGAATCACAATAGGCTCTAACTGTGTGATCTGCATCTTTTGACATGAAAATCCCTAGAGTAGGATCCTTTTTTAGGTATCTGAACATGTGAAATCCTGCCTTCAAATGAGGCTCTTTGGGCTCTTGCATAAACTGCCTCAAGTGTTGAACACTGTATGCAATATCCAACCTTTTATTAGTTTGGAAATTCAGCTTACCTACCAGCTTCCTATAATAAGTAGTATCATGCCGAATGGTGCCTTCCCTGGCTTTTAGTTTTATAGTGGGATCTAAGGGTGAGGAACAAGAACTGTGATCCAAGCAATTGTACTCTTTCAACTAGTCCAACATAAACTTCCTTTGGGATGTAATGGCACCAGCATCTTTGTACATGACTTCCAACCCCAAAAAGGAATGCAATTGACCAGGTCTTTGATCTTGAATTGTTCATGTAGAAAGGTTGTGAGTTGTGCAATTGCCTGCTAATCAGTCCCAGTGAGCAAACACATTATCCACATATACTACAACATATAATGAGGATTCTCCATTCCTATTGTAGAAGAGTGAGGATTCATTAATGGAATGTGTATAACCCTTTGAACACAATGCTTCAGTCAATTTTGCATACCACTGTCGATTAGCTTGTTTTAAACCATAGAGAGACTTAATTAGCTAACAAACCAGTCTTGGTTTATCCACAACAAGTCCAGGTGGTACTTGCATATACACTTCCTCATTAATATCCCCATAAAGGAAAATATTGTTCACATCTAGCTTAGATATGGCCCAACCTTTCTTAACTGTTATGGCTATCAATTCTCTCACTGTTGTCAGCTTCACCACTGGTGAAAATATTTCTGTGTAATCAATTCCTGCCTACTGAATGTAGCCTTTAACTACCAATCTAGCTTTAAATCTTTTAATGCTACCATTAGTTGTGTGCTTCACCTTGTAGACCCATTTGCAACTTATTTCTTGCTTCCTAAGTGGTAAAAGTACTAGGTCTTAGGTTTGATTGGAATATAATGTTTCAAACTCTTGTGTCATTGCAACTTGTCATGCATGATCAATAGCTGCCTCCTCATATGATGATGATTTCCTGTCATGACAAACATTTCTCACAAGAACCTGACTATTATGGGTTAGTAGATTAGAGGCAATGTTATGATTCATAGAAAACAAAGCATTAAGGGAAATAGAATTTGGTTTAAGGTTAGGAAGAGAATTGTACATACTCTTACAAATAACCAGGTGGCCTATGTATTCTTTGAGATTGTCTCGGTTGTAAAGGTTGTACAGAGGATTGTTCAGCATAATGTTGTGGTGAATAAGGTAGTGGAGATATAGGTACTGTAGAAGGTGATAGGGAAGCAACAAGTGCAGGTGACATAGAGTTGGATGTGCTATCAGGACTCCTTTGACCAGGGAGAACATCAGACAATTGTTGTGCAATTTTTGTGTCACCAGAAGATTGTTCATAAAAGGACTCGATGAAGGGAAAAGAATGAGGAACATAAGGTTGAGAAGATGCATTCATGCTGACTGCAAAGGGAAAAATGGACTCATTAAAGATTATATCTCTGAAAATTTGGATCTTCTTAGTGCCTAGACTCGAACTTTGTACCCCTTTGTGTTAAAGGATAACTAACAAAGATGTGGTATTGTTCTAGGCTCAAACATGTCCCTGTGTGGTTTTGGTACAGTAGGATAGCACAGACACCCAAAGCTTTTTAGGTGAGAATATTTTGCTTTCTTTTGTACAATAGCTCATATGGAATCTAGTTTCTAATAGAGCCAGAAGGCAATCTGTTTATAATGTGGGTGGCACAAAGAACACATTCTCCCTAGTATTTTAGTGGCAATTTCGATTGGAAAAAAAGTGCTCTGCCTGTTTCAAGAAGATACTTATTTTTTCTTTCCACCACACAATTCTGCTGTGGTGTATAGGGGAAAGTTCTTTGGTGGATAATACCTTTAGATTGGAATAGCACACTTGCTTTCTGTGTTGGTGAATTCTAACCCATTGTCTGACCTTATGGCCTTTATAGTCACAACAAATTGATTTTCCACTAGATTAATAAAGCCTTTGAGCACTTGGAGAGCATTATTTTTACTAGATAAAAGGTGAGTCCAGGTAGACCTACTGAAGTCAGCCACTATGGTCATGAATGTGTAGGAACATGATATGGGCCCCATAGATCAATATGTAATAGTTCAAAAATTCTGCTAGTTGTACTAGTTCTCTAAGGAAATGGGAGTCTTTCTTGTTTAGCCATGGGGCAAATGGTACAGTTGAAAGGTTGTTTGGGAGAGAAAGTTAGAGGAATGAAAGAAATGTTCTTCCATTTGATAAAAGGGACATGTCCAAGTCTGTTGTGCCATAACACATTCTTATTATCTCCAATTCATAAATGAGAAGATGGATTTATAAGAGAAAATTGTCCTTCATTATTTGCACATGAACTATTTACAATTGGATGGAAGGAAACATACATATTGACATGTAATGGCTTATTTACAACAGAATGAGTAGGACATTATGTATTATAAGTGCAACAAGTAAAAGTAGCTGGTAAGATATCAGAGGTCTTTACTATAGGGCTTGTATTGTTGCTCTTCAAGCAGCTTGGGCACATGATGTACAGCCCATCATTGACCCTACCAATCACCAGAGGCCACTTCATTGAAGGGGCCTACAGTATTCAATACTATTTAGCAAAGGCAACAAGGCAGTTGAGATGAGAGGCCAGAGAATGAACAGAGATCAAATTGTATCTAAAGGAAGGAACAAACATCACCCTGTCTAAAGTGATCTTAAGAGTGAGTATCTCACTACCAATCTCTATCACCTTTACTTTGCAGCCATTTGGAAACATAACTAACAAAGGATAGGGTAAGGTTATTATGTTGGTTAATAGGGATCTATTAAAGGTTATATTGTTTGATGCCCCTGAATCTATAATCCATGAGTCAGTCTTGTTTTTGAAACATTCACATGATAACTTACCAAAATCAATAAAGGAAGTGTAGGCTATAATATCTGCAAAGCTTGCTGCTCCAGTTGGAATATTGGCACTGTTTGTACAATCTCGTCCTCCTTCTGATTAAAACTGTTGCAACAGACTCACTAGCTGACCATATTCCTCTTTGGTGAGGCTCACACTTTGAGCATTATCATGAGAAGCACATTTCTTAGTGTCAGTAGGTTGTGTATCTATGGCTGCCACATATGCATTAGCCACTACTCTATTTCCTCTATTGAGCTTACTGTTCTGGTTACCATTGAGATTATGTCCATAGTTGAAGTTTTGTCTTGGATTCTGATTGAAGTTGGAAACCAGATTGTGATTTGTGTTTGGATTCTGATTTTGACTGAAACTTTGAGGATGGTCATGAAGCTTATAACATTTCTCTTTAGTATGACCTGGTCTCTTGCAATGATCGCAGAATGGATTGTTTATATTGCTGTTATTGTTTTTAGGAGAGTAATTAGTCCTGAAGGACCCTGGTCTACTTGTGCTAGATTCAAGGTTGTTGATTCAAGAGCTAGATGGTTATTTGGCTTGATTTCTCTTTGTCTTTCCTCTTGAATTAGTAGTGAAAAAGCCTGGGCAATTGAGGGAAGAGGATTCATCATGAGTATACTACCTTGGACTAAAGTGCATGTCTCATTCATTCCCACGAGGAACTGTATCAACCTCCTATCTTGTTCAGCTTTGTGCATACTTTCCTTGGCCACACACGTGCAATTGCAAGTACAATGAGATTTGGCAGTTAAAGTGTCGAGTTCTTCCCATAACTTCTTCATCTCAGTGTAGTAATCAGTGATGTCAAGAGTTCCTTGGGATAGATCATTAATTTTCTTTTGAATTTGGTACAGTTTTGTTCCATTAATTTGATCATATCGATCTTCAAGTTCTCTCCATAATTCAACTGCATCTGTCACATACTCAATACTGTCTGCAATTTTTTTAGCTAGAGAGTTCAGGATCCATGAAGTTACCATATCATCACACCTTTTCCACAATCGATATTTCGATGAGTCTAGATCTGGTCTTTTGCATTCCACGTTGATGAACCCTAGCTTATTTTTTATTGGTAGGGCTCACATTCCACCTCTTCTCCATGAACATTATCCAAAACCATCAAATGGAACAGGAACCAATGCTGCTTCGGGATAATCAGACGGATGAATATAAAAGGGGCTACTAGTATCAACAATTAGCTGATTAGGAGATTTAGCCATGGACGATGTAGATTGTTCATCATCTTCGACGTTAGTCATCTCGCACAGTATGAGATCTTTAAGTGACCGAAGACTAAAAAGTAGTAATTACAGATCTAAAAAGCTAACAATGAATAGAGTACAACTTTTTCAAAATTACGACTCGAGATCGATGAAAAATGAAACTTGCATGAGTACGTTCTAATCGAATTACAGGATGACGGATCGAGATTTAACAGAATCAGAGGAACGAGTCAAAACCTGTGATAGGCTATGATACCATATTAGATTTGTCAATGAAACAGTAATTTGAGCTTTAGCTGAACTTCAATGATGATGAGAGCTTGACCTCTTCGCCATGAGAGAAGGGAATGGAGAGAATAGGGAAGAATGAGAAAATGCATCTTCCAGAATTCTAATTCTCTTATTGAATTCTAAGTGGAGAACCTACTATATACAAAAAATGAAAATGACAGAAAACAAAACTAAACATAACTGACTAACTAACAAGTGAGTTGGATACAGCTGTCAACTCACTGCTACACTAACCAACTAAGGACTAAGCTAAGTAAAGCTCTTACTAAATTACATAATTAATCTTAACAAAATTTACCTTGAGTATTTGCTACATTTGATATTTTACATACAACGCTATTTTTTTGTGTTCAATTAGTTGTAACATTTTGTGTTCTTTCTATTTTTCTCTTTAAGTTTTAATTTATGAGTAAATGAGAGGCATGCATTTGTAGGCTGGCTCCATATTAAAGAATGGCATGACCATTTGACCTATGTATAACATATAGTGGTCATACCCTGTAAAATTTTGGAAAAAATCTTGTATATATATGCACTTATACCTTAAATATTAGTATATAAACAACTTGGTAACCTGAACATTAAAGCCTTTAGGGGCACCAGTTGAACAGAATAGTTGTGCCCCTATAGTGTGAAAATTCTGGGTCCGCCTATGTTCTTGTATATCTACTATTCACACCATCTGATTCTTCGTTTCAGGAGGAGATCTTGAGCTCTATTTATATGTAGTACCAGTACTTTAATTTCTCTCATAGCAATGCAGAGAACTAGCTGACTTCTCCACAAGTTTGATGTTTAATTTGTATCAAAGTTCCAGAAGGAATAATAAGTAAGTCGTGTATATGCTCATGCATTTATGTTTTATATACATATTATTGTATATAGTGAAGGAATATTATTATATTAGTATATGAGTTGAAGGGGAGTCTTGGCGTAACTGGTAAAATTGCTGTCATGTGACCCGGAGGTCACGGATTCAAGCCATGGAAACAGTTTCTTGCAGAAATACAGGGTAAGACTGTGTACAATAGATCCTTGTGATCCGATCCTTTCTCGCACCCCGCACATAGCGGGAGCTTAGTACACTGTGCTGCCTTTTTTAGAAGTTTTTCTCCTAGTTAAAGTATAGCACTCTTTGACTATATAATACCTATTATTATTGAAATATATGTGTCAAGTTCACATGTAAGTTAATGCTTTATATTGTCAGGTGTTTAGTCAGTTGATGTAGTTTCTTTTTTTTCTTTTTTCTTTTTTGATAAAGGAGCCTGGGGGCGCTGATTATTATTAAGCATTAAACTTAAAGAGAGTTATTACAGTGTCAGACTGATTTTATCGAAACAATTCCTAATTTATCTTTGTGGAAAGTAGAGAAAGCAAATAAAGGTGGTTCGCTCCAGAAGTGTTCTCCACACTCAGCATTAGTATGTGAGTTACAGTAGCTCCCAAACTTCGCTAGTGTGTGCGTCATTTGGTTTCCTTTACAGTAGACATGCCTAACTTCCGATTGATCCAGTGCTTTTAACAGGAACCTGCAATCATGGAGAAGATTAGCATTAGCTTTAGTGTTTATGTAGTTGAATACTTTAGTAGTTTCCTTTAACCTTTTGTGTTGTCTCCATTTATTTTCTCTTTTTAGTTTTAATTTATGAGTAAAGCAGATGCCTGTTTTATTTGTAATTCTATAGAGTAGATGGTTCAACACGAAAAACTTTCTCAGTTGTAGTAATGTCAACTGGAGTATTTGATATCAAGAATGTTGTGAAGGCAATAATTAGTTAGAGTTAGCGACTAAAATATTTTAACACGTGAAATATTTACTTGGGTTTAGTCCATGATAAGCAGTTTATACACTTCCTCACGTTCTTTCTTTTGTAGAATTTAGTGAATAAGTTAAACATTTAGGGAACATTTAGGTCGTTTCTAGAAGGACTTAGATAAGATGGTGTGTGGTATCCCGCACACCAAAAAGCTTTTCGTAGAAGGAGATTTCAACGGCTACATTGGAGTGACATTTGGGAGTATGATGATGTGCATGGTAGCTTTGGTTTTGGAGATAGAAACGAAGGAGGAACGTCTCTGCTGGACTTTGCTAGAGCATTTGATTTGGTGATAGCAAACTCGAGTTTCCCGAAGAAGAGGGAGCACTTGGTCACCTTCCGGAGTTCGGTAGCTGAGACTCAGCTTGATTATGTACTTTGTAGGAAATCCGATAGAGGTCTTTGCATGGATTGCAAGGTCATCCCAAGTGAGAACCTCTCGACCCTTCATAGGCTCCTGGTCAGAGGAAGAGGAGGAAGAGGGCGATGTATAGCCGACATAGGATAAAGTGGGGAGCCTTAACGGAAGCTAAAGCGCAGGAGTTGCGGGTCAAACTGGTGACTATGGGGGCTTGGAGGAGTAGTGGGGACGCAAGCGCTATTAGGACCATGACTGCGCAGTGCATTAGGAAAGACGCGAGAGAGGTATTAGGGATCTCAAAGGGTTACTCTAGTGGTCACAAGGGAGACTGGTGGTGGAATGGAGAGGTGCAAGAAAAAGTGGATACCAAGAAAGCAGTGTATTTGAAGCTAGTGGAAAGTGTAGACAAGGAGGAGAAGAGGGCGAATAGGGAGCATTATAAGTTGGTTAAGAAAGAGGCTAATATAGTAGTTACCGCGGCAAAGACTGCAGTTTTTAGTCGTCTGTATAAGGAACTCGAGGGCCGAAGTGGGGATAAGAGGTTGTTCAGGTTAGCCAAGGTGCGAGAAAGGAAGGCGTGTGACTTGGACCAAGTGAAGTGCATCAAGGACGAAGAACGTAGAGTTTTGTTGGATGAGGCGCATATCCGTCGGAGATGGCAGACTTATTTCCATAGTCTCTTGAACGAGGATAGGGACAGGAGCATTGTACTAGGTGATTTGGAACTCTCCAGGAGTCGTTGTGACTTTGGGTATTGTAGGCAGATTAGAGTTGATGAAGTTGAGGATGCTATGCGTAAGATGAGCAGGGGCAAAACGACCAGGCCGGATAAAATTTTGGTAGAGTTTTGGAAGAGTGTGGGCAAGGCGTGCTTGGAGTAGCTCACTAGGTTATTTAATATCATTTTTAAAACGAAGAAGATGCCTGAAGAGTAGAGGTGGAGCACAATGGTTCCTGTATACAAGAACAAGGGTGATATCCAAAATTGCAATAATTATCAGGGCATCAAGCTGCTTAGCCATACTATGAAAGTTTGGGAGAGAGTGGTAGAGCTAAGGGTGAGAAGGAGTGTGATTATTTCCGAGAATCAATTTGGGTTTATGCTGGGGCGTTCGACTATAGAAGTCATTCACCTTGTTAGGAGATTGATGGAGCAATATAGGGAGAGAAAGAAGGACTTGCATATGGTGTTCATCACTTAGAAAAGGCATACAATAAAGTTCCGAGTGAGGTTTTGTGGAGATATTTGGAGGCTAGAGGTGTTTTTGTTGCCTACGTTAGGTTGATTAAGGACATATATGATGGAGTAAAGACTCGAGTGAGGATGGTAGGGGGGGAGGGGGGACTCAGACCATTTTCCGATTATGATGGGGTTGCATCAGGGGTCAGCATTCAGCCCGTTTTTGTTTGCTCTTGTGATGGACGTACTGACGCACTACATTCAAGGGAAGGTGTTGTGGTGCATGCTATTTGCATATGATATTGTATTGATTAATGAGATGTGAGACGGTGTGAACGCCCAATTAGAGGTATGGAGGCAGACCTTGGAATCTAAGAGTTCCAAGATGAGCAGCACCAAGACAGAATACTTGGAGCGTAAGTTTAGTGGCGAGACTCTAGGAGGGGGAAGAGAGATGATACTAGACTCGCGGGTCATCCCTATGATAGGAAGTTTTAAGTACCTCGGGTCTATTATTCAGGGGGATGGAGAGAATGATGAAGATGTCGCACTTCGTATTAGGGCGGGATGGATGAAATGGAGACTCATTTACAGTGTTTTGTGTGATAAGAAGGTGCCACCGAAACTTAAGGGTAAGTTATAGAAAGTGATGGTCAGAGCAACGATGTTGTATGGGGATGAGTGTTGGCCACTCAAGATTGCTCATGTCCAAAAGATGGAGGTAGCATAGATGAGGATGTTGAGATGGATGTGCGGGCACACCAGGTTAGATAGGATCAGAAATGAGATTATTCACGATAAGGTTGGGGTGGCCTCTATTGAGGACAAGATGCGATAAGCACGACTTAGGTGGTTTGGTCATGTGAGGAGGAGGAGCACAAACGCCCCGGTGAGGAAGTGTGAGAGGTTGACATTGGAGGGCCTACGGAGAGGTAGAGGTGGGCTAAAGAAGAGGTGGGGAGAGGTGATTAGGCAAGACATGGCGCAACTTCAGCTGACCGAGGACATGACCCTTGATATGAAGGTATGGAGGTCGAGAATTAGGGTAGTATAGTAGGTAGTGTAGAGTGTTCATAACATTAGTATTGGCACGTAGTCTCGTTTTCTGTTGGTAGTAGATTTTTATGACTAACCGTTGTTTTCTTTCATTGTTGATCACTTCCTATCTTGTTGTGTTATTCCGCTTTTATATGGCTTTTTGATATTGTCCTTTCTTGCCTATATTTTCATTAATGTGGTATTTATACTATCCTGAGCCGAGGGTCTATTCGAAACAACCTCTCTATCCTCACAAGGTAGGAGTAAGATATGCGTACACACTACAAAGGTTTGTGTACACACTACCCTCCCCAGACCCCACGGTGTGGGATAATACTGAGTATGTTATTGTTGTTGTTGTTAGGGTGTGTTTGGTATGACGGAAAATATTTTTCGAAAAATATTTTTCCATTTTTCACAAAATAGTTTGGAAAGTATTTTCCTAGATATCACATTTTTCTGAAATTGGAGGAAAATGACTTCCTTAGAAAAAATTAGGAAAACATTTTCCAAAAACTCCACAGACCCTCACATCTAATCCCAACCCCGCCCCCTTCTCTCCCTACCCCACCTCTCCCATCCAGCCCCCTCTCTCCAAAAGGCTTTTTTCTTTCAAATTTCAATTTTTTTCCGTCATCACCCACTATGCTATCCCCCCGCCCCGCCTAACAAATTATTTTTTTACTTCTTTTTTTTGTAATTTCAAATTTCTGTTTTTTGGTTTTTCTAAAACACCCCCCTCTGCCGCCTTGCCTCCCCCAAAAAAAAACATATTTTTTTTATATATTTTCAGTTTTAGTTTTTTCATCTTTCAGTTTACAGGTTCGAAATTTTACAAGTCAAAGTTATGAGTTCGGAGGTTTATGTGTTTGGAAGTTTACGGGTTTAGAAATTATTAGAAATTATAAAGTTTACGGGTTCGAAAATTCGCGGTTTCGAAGTTTAGCGGATCGGAAGTTTATGAAATTTGTGGGTTTGAAAGGTTGTTGGTTTGAAAGTTTATGACTTCATGTTTATTGTATCTAAATTATTTATGAATACTCTTGAAAAGTTATTTTCCTTAATTTGCGTACCAAACACCACAAAATAAGTAAGATTACTACTTGTTTTCCAGGAAAACATTTTCCACAGAAAATATTTTCCGTTATACCAAACACACTCTTAGTGGAAGTCAATTGTAATTTAAAAATATTTTGTTATTTTGAAGCTAATCTAACATGGCAAAAGAAATGGTAAATTATTACTTTTATTTAGTTAATTTTGATTTTAAAAATTAGAGGTAGCTCATCACTAAGATGTACAGTTCGATTTTTGTCAATTTTTTTTCTTTCTCCTTCCCTTTGTCCATTCGAGCCTGCGTTATTCCGAATTTAAAAAACAAATGTTAATTGTCATTGTTATTAATTATTGAATTATATATTTTTACTATTTAAAGTGTAACAGTTGTGAAAATCAAAGTTATTTGGATGTATCGTAATACTATTATTCTTCTAAGTTCAATACCTATAATATTTAAAATATCAACAATATATTTGCGTGGGCTACATGTTGGGCTAGACAACTATGTGATTTAACCCAATAGGCGTGTTCTTTCTTTGGGCCAACCTATACATGCTTGAGATTTTTACCTCCTATTGCAAAAGTTAGCACCTTATTTATTTTAAATAAATATCATTTTAAAAAATTATATTCTATAGATACTTTTTAATGTTTATAGCAAAATATCTAATTTTGGTTAACTCCTATACCTAAGCCACTAAATAAGATATTCAGTTACACTATTTTCTTTTCCTCTCTACTTTGATACATGGCATTCTCTTCCCACGCTCTCTCCTCTCTCTTTATTCTCTTCTCCTCCCCGCCGACGCAATTATGCTCACCGCCACACCACCATCTTCTGCTTCTAAAATCAGAAGAACAAACAGAGCGTTGATGGTTCAACGACTAAACTCTTTGTAAAGTTAAGTCCTTCGAGGCTTCTACCCCTCGGGCCAAATATATTACAAGCAGGATGATCCCTATCTTTCCCTTCTGGTAGATAAGCTCTCCAGTACCAATCCCTATCTTGAACTGTTACAAAGTATTTACCATTGGATGAGGTAGAATATTACCCAATACCCTAATATCGGCTTCAGCAAGCCTCACAGCAACATGATTAGATAATGCCTCTTAATTTCAAATATACCTTGACCAAATTGTTTCTGATTTGATCAGATTGGTTCTGAGGCGACAATTGGTAATTTATTGGATCGGATTCAGGGACCCATTGGGGCTGAGCACCTTGATTTTCTATTAATATATTTTCAATGTATCACACTGTATTTTCATGTATTTCATTGTATTCATTGTCTATTTTTTCATTGTAATTCAATATATTCCATGTATTTTATTGTATTCACTATTTTTTTTTCATTGTATTTCAATGTATCCCGCTGTATTCTATGTATTTTATTGTATTTATTGTCTCGCTATATGCCATGAATGTATTCATATGTTTTTTTAATTAATATAATTTATGTATTCAAATATATTATATAATTTCTCTGAAGATTGCTATGTTTCTGGGGTATTTTTCGGTTGAGAATCTTTTTTATAACTGGAAATACAAAATTTGTGTGTTGTAATTGAGTTTGTTGAGTTATATTAGGAGTCTATTATGTTAATTGATTCACTTTCCGTTTAAAAACAGTGTAATCCCATGTTTCACGCCATGAATATAGTCGAATACACTCGAATACAATATTTGATTAGCTGGACTTCCCTGATTCACGCCTATTTTTGCCATTGTATTCATGAATACAGTAACTTAAATACATCTAATACATCTTATAACAACAGAAAACGTATCTACAATCTGTAATATAGCAAATGGTATCTATAGATAGCTAATTACCACTAAAAGATAGTGCTTTATGAAAATTTCTCTACGAGCTTTAGTTTACTCAAAAATTGGAGAAATATAATAGGAATGTTCACACAAATAACCGATCGAATTTGCTGTTTACTTTTTCTAGCAAGTATACACAGATTATACACATATTATATATGGATATCATATATTATACATTTGGCAGTTATATTCAGTTTACTTAAATATTGGAGAAATATAATAGGGATCTTTCCACAAATAGCCGGTCGAATTTATTATTTACCTTTTCTAGCAAGTATACATAGATTATACATGGATTACATATATCACACATTCGGCGGCTATTTTAAGTTTAAGCATTTGGATAGGTGGCTATTTAAGTTAATTCTTCAATATAATTTTTTGGGGGGTGGTTTTAACGTTTGACCATGGACAGAATTTTAAGATCAAAAAGTTAAAGTATTGTCCATGCGTCAATACTTGTTAAACTTGAAGTTTTGCCCATGATATAAGATGAGACAAAATCTCAAGACCACCCACTTTAAAGGTTATTTGTGTACTACATCCAAAAAGATCTATAAGGTTATAACACCCATACCACGTCTTTTCTTTTTTTAGTCGAAACCAGAAAAATAAGAAGAATTAAATAATTGCTCACCAGACCGTTTAAATTAAAAATAGCATGCAAATATATAATATAGGTATATAATTCATATATAATGTGTAGAAATTCAAGATCAAAAGTTAAAAATGTTACGGACCAATACTTGTTAAATTTGACGTTTTGCTCATGGGACAAGCGGGAAAAAAAAAATTCAAAACCACTTGCTTTAAGAGCAATTTGTGTACTTCATCCAAAACTAGACCAAAAAGATCTATAAGCTCATAACTCCTATACCATGTCTTTTCTAAATTTATCTAAATAACTGTTTATCTGACCGCTTAAATTAGAAACAATATATGTATATATAATATTTATGTAACACTATTTAAATGTTTCTTTGTTAGTAATTTTTTACATTGTTTTTTGCTTTTTCAATTTAGAGACAATACGAGTCCAACTCACAATTGGAGGGAGTTATTATTTAGTTTGTTATAAAAAAAAAAAAAATGCTAGGCAAATATCTCTGATAGACACAAACCATCCACAATTTGGGAAGGTTAAACAATTAAAAATTACTCACTAATTTAAAGGAGATTTGAAATCTGAATCATCTTAAGATTATATATTTTTAAATCCTTTATGGCTCCGTTAATTTAAGGTTAATTATTTTTAAGAAATGCTTAATTAAGATTCCAGATCCATCAGCTATGACCCACTAGGATTCTTTATTTGGAAGCATTTTTTTTTTTTTTTGTGAGACAAAATATGAAAAATATCTGATCAAACGTGTACTTGCACCGAGTATAAGGAGGGCCTTTTTGTCCCTTTCTTTCTTAATTCACTCATTTTCAATGCTTTTGGCTACGAAAGAGAGCGTTCGAGCAATGATTAAGTTGTTTTCGTGTGATTTATAGGTGATAGATTCGGGTCGTGAAATTATTCAATGATATTTGCATTAATTTTTAAATTACTAAATTAAAATTCTAAACTTATCGATCGTATCCGTCGGTATTATTAAATTATTATTTTTAATTTATCGACGGATATCCGTCGGTATTGATATTATTAATATTATATTATTTTATGATATACCAACGGATATTCATCGGTAAGTAAAATTATTTGACCAACTACTTTCAGAAATGTACCGATGGCTTGTGGGGTCCATCGGTAATTACCGATGGATTCTGTCGGTTTATTTAATCGAGGAAGGATTTACCTACCAACCACTTACCGACAGACTTCCGTTGGTACAACTTTATTACCGAGGGACGTCTGTCGGTAATTTGCATCGATAAACATGTGATTTTTAGTAGTGAATTATATTACACCTTTTTAGGACACAACTCTTCTCCAAATCCTGCATAAAAGCGATATGTAGAAATAGAAACAGTCGTGGAAACACCTCTTGCAGAAATACAGGATACGACTGCGTACAATAAACCCTTATGGTTCGATTCTTTTCCAGATCTCATATATAACGGGAGTTTAGTGCACCGAACTATTTTTTTTTTGATGTCTCTATCAAATTTTGCACATTCCCATGTGAGTGAGCAGCCATGAATTTCGGCTGCGCTCTTTGATAGCTACGTTTTGAGATGTTCTTGATTTCTTCTATACTCTTTTTTTTTTTAAATTTTTAAAACCTTTTTGGTTAGTACAGGTCGTGTGAATGAGGGAATCTAATTTTAATTGATATCCTTACTCTCCGTTAGGGGCGAAGCTAGAATATTTTCGATTGAATGCAGTTTTAGTTTAAACCTTATATTGTATAAAGAGATACTAAATCAAATTTGAAATCCAATACAAACATATGATGTCGTTATCCTAAAATTTAAAAGTTATATAATTTCTTAGCCTTTGCGCTCTCCCTAGACAATGGGTATCAATAATATCATTCCGCTCTATGAGCAGTGTGCACAGGGGCGGAGCTATTGCGTGAGTTAAGTCGAACCCAATAATTTTGGTTCAGATTTTGTATTTGTTTCATGAAATTCATTTAATATGTACAAATTACTAATTTAGAATCCAATAACTTAATAGGACTAATATTCCAAATATAAAAGCTTCAAATTTTGACTCCATGTCTATGTGCATCCACTCAGCTATGAGATATACATAAGATTTTCCTCAACTCATCATACATATATTGTGTCATAAAAAAAATGGTTAGATACATCTCCACTCAGGGGCGGAGCTACGTGCGAGTTCGGCTGAATTTTGCAGCTTTGGTCATTTATATTTATCTTATGAAATTCATTGAATATGTACAAATTATTAATTTAGAACCCACTAACTTAAAAAAAAAAAAACTAGAATTCCGAACTCATAAGTTTCAAATCCTAACTCCGCATCTACCTCCACTTATATGAAAACACAACTCAATCGTTGTTAAATTTAATGTTATAAGCCTATAATATGTAGTATTAGTGTACCTCCATCTGAAAAACATGTTTGTATCCATACAATGAACATGAGTTTCATTAACAACTATAGGCATTGTCAATATATATTCAATAATGTAATTTCAACATGTGATAATCACTCACCAAATACATATTCTTTCAGCTTATTCAGTGTCATATTCATAACTTAATCTAGATTTATAAACAATGTAACTTTTTAGCCAAATTACAATATCATAACATTTCTATCTTCACGAGGTAGGGGTAAGATCTACGCAAACATCATCCTTCCTATACTTCACATGTGGGATTAAGTTGAGTTTATTGTTGTCGTTGTTGGACAGTATTCATAATCATATACTTTACTACGGATCCAAAATTTAAAATTTATAGATTCCTACGATGATTTTGAGTTAATACTATAATAGTCACTGGGTCCATAATTAATTGTTTATAAATATTTAATGCTTTCTTTCGTTGTTTCTCCACCTCACCCTTCTGTGTCTTACTTAAATAAAAGATAGATTTAGAGGTTCTGAATTTGACTTGACGATAGATATTTCTTTAAGTATATTCTTGGTTTTATCCAACGGAAAAGGCCAATATACCCATGTACTATTAAAAAAGATTTAAATGTACCCTCGTTATATTTTGAGTTTAAATATATCTCTGATGTTATACTATTGGTTCAAATATATCCCTTTTATGCTAAATTTGTACAAAGTGGACATCCAATCCTACATGATCCTGACATTTGATGAGGTGGATGCCACATGGCTTGCCACCTCAGCGCCCCTAACCCATTCTACCCCTCCCTTCTATTTTTTACCACTAAAATTTTCTTCTCCTCCACCACTATTATCACCATTACCGCTTGAAAAATATTGTATTTTAAATTTTAGTCTTTTATATATGGATTAGGGGTGTTGAGGTGGCATTTCATGTGGCATCCACCAATACCACGTAAGACTGGATGTCCATCTTGGACAAACTTAACATAATAGGGGTATATCTGAACGATTAGTATTACTACAGGGGTATATTTGGACCTAAAGTATAACAAAGGTTATATTTAAACATTTTCTCATAGTACATAGGTATATTTGGCTCTTTGCCCTTTATCCAACAGTGTTACATTAGAGGTGGGCATCGGTCGGTTCGGTTCGGTTATGAATATTATCGGTTTAGCATATCGGTTATCGGTTTACAAATTTGATAAAACCGATAACCGAATCGATAAGATATCGGGTATCGGGTATCGGTTAATCGGTTATCAATCATTATCGGTCCGGTTATCGGTTTACCCAATAAGATAACTCAATCAAGAGTTAAACAAAAAAGAAAAGACAATTCACCGGAGTTAAGTAAAAAAGAGAAGAATTCACATATAGCATACTAAAGACTTACGCTAGGAGTAACTAGTAAGGTCTATGAAGAATGAAGATGAAGCAACTGAAGAGTGGGGTTGAGAAAGAATAGGAGTGAATGAACTGAAGCTCTAACATTTGTATATACTTAAGGATAAAGTCGTAATTTTATTAATTCTTATTGGGTTATCGGTTAACCCATTAACAAAATTGGCAAACCGAGGCCCGAACCGATAACCCAATAGTAAAAAAATTCTAAACTGTTACCGAACCGTTAACCCAATAACCCGATATCGATAACCCAATAAAAAATTAACGGTTCGGGTTATCGATTTTATCCGATATATACCCAGTCCTGTGTTACATAGAATTTTAAATATGTATATAAATTTTTTTATAGACAAAAATACGACGGAATACAAGACATGAGTCATAGGGTTTAATCACGTAATAATTAATAAAATTTTGATTTAGTTTTATGTATATTTGGATGCACGTTATATGAATTTCACGAAGATTCCAAGACGTTGAATAATTAGGCAGAGTTACGTGTTACGACGAAGGCTTCAAGTGCAAATGAGTAAAAAAAAAAAAAAGGATTTCTTCCAATCAAACATTGATTCAAGTTAATGAGTTGTCTTTATTTTTTATTTATTAATTTATTTAAAAAGAATAAGTTGCTGCTTGTACGTATCCAATTACATATACAAACTATTCAAGTTTGATGACGCGGACCCAAAATTTTAATGTGACGGCATCACTACTATTTTACTCAACCAATACCCTAAAAGCTTCAAGTGTCATGGTGTCAAGTTATTTATATACGTATTTATTTTCAAGGCAAACGCATTTTCAAGTATGCTTACAATAGATCTTAGTGACCCGGCCCTTCTGTCACGATCCAAATTTTTCTTTGTAGGATATCGTAATGGCACCTAATCTTTAAAACTAGGTAAGCCTAACAACATGCGGAATATAACTGAAGTAACAATTAAATCTTAAAATCCAACAACTAGTATAAAGGAAATCTCCACAACTCAGTATATACATACTTGCCCAAAACCCAGCAAAAAACAAGTCACATGCTATATGAAATGATACTTAATATCCCTATGTAATAGTGTCTAAATAAGGACAAGGAAATAAAATAATTCAGGTGGAAGGGGGACTCTGAGGCTTGCAGATGCCGACAGGTATATCGTAAAGTCTTTGCGTACGAACTCAACTCACTCATACCTGGTCTGGTAGGAATTACTTGGATTTGCACAAAAAGATGTGTAGAAGTATAGCATGAGTATACCACAACGCTACCTAACCCAACCCGCTATAAATATAAATTATAGGAATCTAATTCGAACAATATAATTGTCACGATCCAAAATTCAACTAGTCGTGATAACACCTAACCCAACCCGCTAGGTAAGCCAATTAACAATTAACCAATTCCAATAACAATTAATAAAGCAAATAAGTAAAGAAATATTGAATCAGATATATTCCCCAAGGACTGGTAGTACAAATCATAAGTTTCTATAGATAGAATTCACAAAGCTGGTATCAAGTAAATACATCGTCTATTTGAAAAGTACATAAACTGAGTTTTATGAATCTAAGGCTACCATGTACAAGAGGCAGTTACAACCGGAACGCAGGTACGTCTTCAATTCCAGCTCCCATAGGACACAATAACATCAACAACCAACATTTGCACGCAAGGTGCAAAAGTATAGTATGAGTACAACTGACCCCATGTACTCAATAAGTAACAAACCTAACCTTAGGTTGAAAGTAGTGACGAGCTGGAACAAAGGTCGGGTCCAACACCAATAGCCAATAGCAATTCATAGCAATGTAAATCAAGCAAAGAAGTAATTCAAAGATAAAATGCTCAGCTTTTTCATAATTTCCTGAAAAATAGTTCCGCTTTTCAACTATATCAGTGAAAATCCAAATCCTTTACCGAAATCATTGAAAATATGAATAAGTTTAAAAACTATAAATTTTTCCCAAAAATTCTTTCCACAATAAATAAGATGTTTCATTTTCTTTCGAGATAACAAGTGTGAAATACCTCTCTATGTCCATATATCAATATGTGTGAGAAGTCATGAATGACGTGATACCGTACAACATGAGAAAAATGCATCTTTATGCATGTATGTCATGTGTGCATATCACTGCCATGTATCTCATAGATGAACTCATGTACTCACACTCTCAGAGTACTCAATCTCACTGTCTTACACTTTTCACTCATCATGCTCAAGCACTCAGTATTGTATATGGCCAAGCCGGCCCAAGGAAGATCCATCCCAGAATATATACATCAACTGACCAACAGTCACTCAGTACTGAGTAGGGGCAAATCGAGCCCATGGGGAAGATCCATCTCCAGGTATATAAATGCTTCGGACAAGATCCATGGAAGATCCATCCCCAGGTATATCAGGGGAAGATCCATCCCTCAGTATAATCAACCGCGCTCATTAGGGGTGTGTGCAGATTTCGGAGGGGCTCCTTCAGCCCAAGCACTATAATCCGCATGGATAACTCACATGCTATAGTATCAATATCAGAATCTGCACGGACAACTCACGTGCTATAGTATCAATATCCTCACAATCAGGCCCTCGGCCTCACTCAGTCACCAATCTCTCTAGTCTCTCTCTTGGGCTCACAATGTCATGAAACTAGCCCAAAAATTATGATATGATATATCAATAAATAACAACAGAAACTGATATATGATGTGCATATGAATGCATATGACTGATTATATAAAGAAATGAAAGCAAAAAACTCAACAGTAGAAACGACCTCAGTAGATCCCAACAGGATAAACATGTAGTCTAGACATGGTTTCTAACATGGATCACAACTCAATAGCTCAAATACATAGAAATTGCATGGTTATAGGTAAGATCATGTAACTACATAGTTCCACAGAAATAACGAAGTCACAATTCACATTGTGCATGCCCACACGTCCGTCACCTAGCATGTGTGTCATCTCAACACCAATCACATAGCACGTAATTCGGGGTTTCATATCCTCAGCACCAAGTTTAGAAGTGTTACTTACCTCGAACAAGTCAATTTCAATACCGAGCAAGCCAAGCGATGCTTCAAAATTGCCATCTCGTGCGTACCGACCTCCGAACGGTTCAAAACTAGCCAAAAGCAACTCAAATACATCAAATAATGTCAAAGGAAACAAACCCATCGATAAATGTTGAATCTTAATCAAAAGCTCAAAATCACCCAAAAAGTTCCATCCGGTCCCGCACCTCAAAACCAGACAAAACTCATAAAATTCGACAAGTCATTCAATTACGAGTCCAACCATACTAGGTTCACTCAAATCCGACTCCAATTCGATGTTCAAAACTAAAAAATTCACATTATGAAACTTTAGGCCAAAACCCCCAATTTCTCTTTAAAATTCATCAAGCAATTGCCAAAAATGAAGATGGATTCCTGAAATAATATCCAAACCAAGTGTAGAATACTTACCCCAATCCTTGTGATGAAAATTGCTCCAAAAATTGCCTCAATCCGAGTCCCACATCTCAAAATATGAAGAAAGAACCAAAACCTCGATTTTATAGTTTCTGCCCAGCATTTTTGCGTATGCGGTTATAATGTAGCATCTGCGACTTTCGCTTATGCGGATAAAATATCGCCTTTGCGAAGTCCATGGAGACTGGTCCTTCCGCACCTGCGACATTTCCCGCCTCTGCGCACGCACATGTGCGCCAACAACTCCCGCTTCTGCGCCACTCGCCGCTTCTGCGACTAATCCTGCGCTTCTGCGAACGCGTAGATGCCCTCTTACTTCCACTTATGCGATTTTCCTCAGCAGCTCACACCTCGCTTCTGCGACCACCTGCGCAAACCAGTCGCATGTGCGATCACACCAGAACCAACAACCCACACTAACCTTGGCCAAAACTTCCAAAATGCTCCGAACCTTGTCCGAAACTCACCCGAGCCCCTCGGGACCCCGTCCAAACATACCAATAAGTTTCATAATATAATACGGACCTACTCGAAGCCTCAAAACATACATAACCATATCAAAACAACGAATCGCACCTCAAATCGAACTTAATGAACTTGAAATTTTCAACTTCCATAACTCGTGCCGAAACATAGCAAATCAACCCGGAATGAACCCAAATTTTGCATACAAGTCCCAAATGACATAATGAAGCTATACCAATTCCCGGAACTACAATCCAAATCCGATATCAAAAGTCCACTCCTGGTCAAACTTTTCAAAAATTCAACTTTCGCCATTTCAAGCCAAATTCAAGTATGGACCTCTAAATCACAATCTGGACCCGTTCCTAAGTCCAAAATACCCAACGGAGCTAACGGAACCGACAAAACTCCATTCTAAGGTCAAATACCAAAAAGTCAAACTTGGTCAACTTTTCCAATCTAAAGCTTCCTAGTTGAGAATCATTCCCCCAAATCAATTTCGAATAACCTGAAAATCAAAACCGATGATTCACACAAGTCATAATATAACATACGGAGCTACTCATGCCCGTAAACTATCGAGCGAAGTGTAAATGTCCAAGACGACCGGTCGGGTCAATAATTACGGCCTTTACGAAGAAATAAAAATTTAACTCAAAAAATTAACTCGGTCCCGTGTCTCGGAACCCGACCAAAAATTATAAAAATTTGAACACTCATTCAACGACGAGTCCAACCATACCCAAATTACTAAATTTTGATCACAACTCGGCCGTCAAATCTTCAAATTAAAGCCTATGAAATTTCTGCAATTTCCAACTCAAAACAATAATTAAATGATAAAAACAACAATAGGTTCATGTAATTTAACCAAAATCGAGTTAGGAATTCTTACCCCAATGATCTCTTTGAAAATCTCCCGAAAATTCGCCTCACACCGAGCTCTCTAAGTCCAAATATGTAGTATGAAAATTGAACCCTCGAACAAGACCCCTTTTTGCCCAGCAATTCTCGCTTCTGCAGGCCTTGGGATCGCACGTGCGGAAAAATCATCGCATGTGCGGATCCCACTTAAGTCCAGAAATTCCGCTTCTGCGGACTATGGCTCGCACCTGCAAGCTTGCTTCTGCGACCATAGCCTAAGCCAGCCTCGTCCGCATCAACGATCACACCTTCGCACCTGCGGACTCGCATATGTGGATAACTCCCAGCACTTGCGATCCCAGCTGGGCAAAGCCAGCTTCGCTTCTGCGACCAATTGCTCGCTTTTGAGAGTCTGCATCCGCGACCAATCCCTCCGCAGGTGCGATGACAATAGAAGGTTGGAATTTCAGCAAATTGCACATGTCCAATTTTGATCCGAATTCAATCTGTTTCATACTCGGGGCCCCCGGGACCCGTCCGAATATACCAACAAGTCTCAAAACACCTAAGGGACCTACTCAAGGCCAAAAATCACATCAAACAACATCGATTCTATAAATTGCCACCCAAATTCAAGCCTGTGAACTATGAACTTTCGAATTCCGAAACCAATGTCGATTCATATCAAAATAACTCTGATTGACTTCAAATTTTGCACACAAATCATAAATAACATTACGGACCTATTCCAACTTCTGGAATCGGAATCCTATCCCGATATCAATAAAATCAACTTCGGGTCAAACTTTCGAAATCTTCCAAACCGTAATTTTTCTAACTTTCGCCAATTCATGTCGAAACGACCTACAGACCTCCAATTCAACATCCGGATACGCTCCTAAGTCCAAAATTATCATATGGAGCTATTGGAACCGTCAAAAATCTATTCCGGAGTCGTGTATACAAAAGTCAAATTACGGTCAACTCTTACAACTTAAACCTCCAACTTAGAGACTATGCGTCCCATTTCACTCCGAAGCTCACCTGAACCCGAAACCAACCATCCTGACAAGTCACATAACCATAATATAATATAGAGGAGGCAATAAATAGGGGATCGTGGCTAAAATACTCAAAACAACTAGCTGAGTCGTTACACCTTCCCCGGACTCAAGGTATAGCGGAGACTTAGTGCACCAGGGTACCTTTTATATCAAAAATTTCTATCGAAGTTTTCGAGTAAGGTGTTCCTTCAATACTACACATAGGTCCGTCTCTAATCATACACGTAAATAGTTTAAGACTTTGTCAAAAATCACTATCAAAGGAGTATGGATGCATAAGAAACAGATCAAGTCGGTTATTATAAATCAAACTAAAATGTTATCTTAGAAAATCTTAGTTTTAATGGTAGAGTTACTCGATATGTATAATATAGAAAACATGAGCTATCAAATAAAAATGGCCGGACAACACACAAACTAGCGTTAACACCACCGTTATAAAAACAAAATTATGAACCTAAAAAACAATACGTAGATTCTATCCGCGAAATGGTGAAAAAAATTCATAAAAACATAATGAGCCATGAGCAATATACTTATAGTGAAAACTGGAAAACAAAAAGTCAAAAAAAAAAAAAGGTTGAAAAAAAAGAAAAAAAAGGAAAAAGTGAAACAAGTCTTGGAATTTTAAATGTTTTTTAATAAAAAATATATAGGAACTTTCGGAGTAAAAGTGATGAAATATAAATGAAACTTGCTTTTCAAGTCATCTCAAGTCATTAGTCAACTTTTTCCTTTATCTCGTCGCAATTTGGTAGAGCTTTTAAGATTGTATTTAGTTTGAGCTCGAAAATATTGAATATGTGAGTATATTACAGATTTATAGTTTTATTGAAACGTGTTAATAATCTAATTATAATTTGTATAATCGTGTGGTCAGTGGCGGACCCAGAATTTTGTGCAAGCGGGTTCAGTCGAAAAAGTCCATAACTAATATAAGCGGTATAAACCGTATAAGCGGGTTCAAAAATAATTTCTATACAAAATTTATCTTGCTTTAACCATAATTTATATATATACATAATATTATTTTTTGAACGGAACCCGCTTCTAATCACTTGGGTCCGCCCCTGCGTGTGGTATAGTAAAATCTTTAATCGAATAGATGCGAATTCAATTCTCATTGGTTCCATTCACCTTCCCAATATAATAAGTACTAAATTCTTTTTTAAAAAATTAAGAAAATATGAAAAAGGATTGGGGAGCCTCTAAACTTCTCGATATCTCAAAAGCACATTGGAATCGTCTCCTTAATGCCTTTTCATTATCTTCTCAACAAATTGAGTTTGAATAATACAAATTGGTTAGCTGATGCTATAGCTAGATATCTCGAGTTCGATTCTTAAAATAAAAAAATTTCTTGATAAAAGATGCTTTATCCCTTTAGCGTGGATTACAAATGCCAAATAATCAACCAAAAAAATTCAATTTCAAGAAAAATTACTAAAAAAAGATGTACTTACACAAAAAAAATATTTTCAGAATTTTCTTAAATAAATGAAAAACAATGAAGAATATTTCATGGTACAAAACCTTATAGAGGGGGTTGGTCCGGTTGGATATCCAAAGTCCAAAGCCAATAGGGATCACAATAACAAGGGTATTATTGGAAATTCACATTCCACAATCATTGATCTTAAAATCTATTTATTCATATATATATAATAATAACAAAAGAATACTTGTATAATGTACTATATACCACCTACATACATATATCCTACGTGTATACAAATCATTATCTACGAAAAGTATAAAAAAAATAAAAATAAAAATAATCAAAAAATACATGTAATACAGCTGAAACTTTTTACCTCTTCTTTCTTTCTTTCTTAGGACTCTTTCTTTTATAAATCTTCTTTAATTGGGAAGAACACAGCAACTTCGGCTGAGTTATTTTTAAGTATAATTTTTAAAGTTTTTTTTTTCAGTTCTTTTTTAGTTTTATTAAATAAATATAAGCAATCCCTCACCAGCACTTGTTTAGAAGAACAAGAAAAACACAGAACCAAGCAACCCAGATAACCTCTTCATATATACTATTATATATAAGAAAAAAAATAATATAGAAGAGTTTTCGTGTTAAACTTGTTCTTACTCATTCTCTAAGATAATTATATTCTGTCCCCTTTCTCGTGGTTTTTTTTATAGTTTAATTTTCTTAAATCTTGCTTTTGGTTTTCTGTACAGTGTTTTCTTTTTAAATTTCTAGAAAAAATTTGTCTTTTTTATTATTTTGGTTACAAGAATCATAGATTTCATCTGGGGTTTCTGAGAACTGGGAGTTTGGTGGGGGCGGGGGTTGTAAAGTTTGGATTTTTATGTGATTTTTTCTGATTTGAAGTCTGAAATCTGCACTTTGTGAAGAATTGTTTGGTGGGTCAGTGAAATTTTGGAGTTATATTGCTGAATTCCTTTGTGGGTCTGCTGAAATTTGGGAAAAAATTGTAAAATATTTGGTGGGTTGTTTTTGGTTTTGGTCAATTTGGGAGGTTTTAGTAGATTTAACCTTAAAAATCTGATCTTGGTTGGGAGATCCCTTTTGGGGTTTATTAGGATTTGAGTAATTGGTGATTTTCACATAGTGTTTATGGCACTTTGACATCTGTTTGATAGATTTTCTGGGTTGAATCTTGAGGATTTGGGTTCTTGAAGTTGTGATTTGGAACTTTGTTTTGGTTGTTTGGTTGATATTTTGAGGGCTAAAATGAGTAGTTCAAATGCTTCATCAGGTGTAGTTCAAGTAGGCAAACTTTTGGTTCATATTGCTGAGAATGGGCAATCGTATGAACTGAATTGTGATGAATATACTCTTGTTGATGCTGTTCAGCAATTTCTTGAATCTGTTTCCGGTATTCCGATTGGTGATCAGCTTCTTTTGTGCTTAGATGTGAAACTTGAATTGCATTGTCCCCTTAGTACTTATAAGCTCCCATCCGATGACCGGGAAGTTATCTTGTTTAATAAAGCTAGAATGAGGAGCAATGCGCCACCTCCATTACCCGAGGAAGTTGAGATAATTGATATTCCTGACCCACCATTGCCATCGTCTTCTCATGACCCTCACCCTTTGGATGATGCTACAGACCCTGCCTTAAAAGCGTTGCCTTCTTATGAGAGGCAATTTAGGTTCCACTTCCAGAGCGGTCATGCCATTTATAGCCGTTCCCAAATGAGGATCGAGACTTGTGAGAGGCTTTTAAGAGAGCAAAAAGTGCAAGAACGGGCATTAGGGATTGCTAGGGGCAATCTTGATCACTTCTATGGGATGATAGTGCAAAATTACAATGACTTTTTAAAGTGTTATTCCCAGCAATATCGTAGCCATTCTAATTTGCTATCTAATTTTGGAAGGGATATAGAGAAGTTGAGGTCTTGCAAACTTCATCCTGCTTTGCAGACTGCTAACCGCAAGTGCTTGCTGGATTTCGTGAAAGAAGAGAACTTGCGGAAGTTGGCAGAGGATTGTAGTGGTTCACATAGGCAGTTTGAGAATAAAGTCGCCGAATTTAAGCACGAGTTTGGAGAGCTAGAGCACAATGCTAAGCATTTATTTTCTACCAAAGGTTCACATATTATTAGGGAAGTGGAACTAGCTATCAGAGACCATCAGAAATATGTCAGTGAACAGAAAAGCATAATGCAGGCTTTGAGGTTTTCTCTCCACCTCTTCCTCTCTTACTTTCTCTGAGAAGCTTATTAATTTACATGTGGTGCATACCTGCCAATATATTTATGTTGTGCTTGTCTGCAGTGTTGTCAAAGGCGAAAAGCTCTAAAAAATGCTCCAGGTTGATTGGGGCTTTAAGCATTTAAGTTTGGGTTTTAGTTTTAAAAAAAAGGCGCAATGAAGGAAAAAAAATAAAAATATACACTATGTAATTTAAGAAAAAGGTAACAAAGTCATTCATACTGTTTTCCTTAACAACTAATACACTTATTTGTCGATATTTGTCGTTTAGTACCGCTCGATTCAAGACAGAACTCATGGACAATGAGTGCACACGCCTTATTGTCTTCTCTATACGGAAGCACAGCTTAAGCGAGGCAGAGCGCCCTTCCCAAGCTTTTTATGAGCTTCAGGGCATAAGCGCACCTTAAATGAGCATTTGACAACACTACCTGTCCGCAGTGCTAATCTACTGATTTGGAGGCTAAGCTTGGGGACAGTTTTCTGCTTGCTTCATGTAGGTTTTGGTGATACTTAGACTTGTAGAAAGAAGTTCTTGGTAATGAATTATAGAGTCTTTTGCACAACGGATGGACCTTCTCTAAGAAAATGTTATAGATACTTCTTTTGGCCCCTTTTTTTAGATATCTAAAGTGAGTGATACTTCCTTGGCTCTTACACCTTGCAAGACTTTCGGGTTAAAGGTAACTCAGTAACTTAAATACTTTCTGTGCGAGTTATTTGTGGATGTCATGTTCACGGATGGCTCAAATGATTTAAAACTGAAGTCACGTGTGAAGCGACAAAGGGTGAAATCTGATTCGGAAGTTCTCGAGCACTCTCCTTCGTTGATATTGTTCTTGTTTAGTTCGACCTTTCTGTGGTCTCAGATTTTTAGTAGAAAGAACCATCCTCATTTATAAGCTGAAGCATTAGTTTGACTTTGATCATTAGTTTTACCAAATGATTTTTTGTTTTCCAGTAGGGGGTCACGTTTCAGAGGTGAAGGTAGTTGATAGATGACAACTCCTTATATGTCAAAATAGATCCTTAGACCATATGTATTTCTTTCTGGGTTAGCTATTAAGCTATATCCAGCAATTTGGAACATGTAAAGAATGCTCAGGATGTTTACAATCTTTGTCATGTCACAATGATCTGGATGGACGAAGGTAAGGAGCCCTGGATTTTGATGTTTTTTAACCTTAGAGTCTGAAGGATTATAGGATGACTGTTGAATTAATTGCTTTGAGTACATTCGTTGCTTTACCTGGATATAGTCAATTTGTTTTTCCTTGGATAAGAATGACTATTGACACAGCTTTTAAGATGCTGTTAGTTTGCCTTCTTATGTTTGATATCTCTGTTCATTTTATATGCAGCAAGGATGTGAATATGGTAAAAAAGCTTGTGGATGACTGTTTGGCCAACCAGTTATCATCTTCACTCCGTCCGCATGATGCTGTTTCAGCCTTGGGACCGATGTATGAATGCCATGAGAAAAGTTACCTTCCCAAGATGCAGGCTTGTGATGGTGAAATCTCAAATTTGGTTGACTTCTGCAATGATAAAAAGAATGAAATGAACATTCTTGTGCATAGTTACATGCAAAAGGTAGCATATATCCAGTACACCATCAAAGATATACGATGCAAGTTTGCTGTTTTCCAGGAAGCTTTGAGGCGTCAAGGCGATTTATTCGAGCACTTAAAAGTGGTCCGAGGGATTGGTCCTGCTTACAGGGCATGCCTTGCTGAAGTGGTACGAAGAAAAGCGGCAATGAAACTATACATGGGAATGGCTGGACAATTAGCTGAACGGCTTGCAACCAGGAGGGAGACAGAAGTTCGTAGAAGAGAGGAGTTTCTGAGAGTTAATAGTACATACATTCCTCGGGATATTTTGGCTTCCATGGGACTGTACGATACCCCTAACCACTGTGATGTCAATATAACTCCTTTTGACACTAAATTGCTTGACGTTGATATCTCAGACATTGATCGATATGCTCCTGAGTATCTGTTGGGACTCTCTTCCAGGAGTGAAAAACACGGGACATCAAAGAGTCCGCTTTCCATGTCTAACGACGGTTCTCAATTAGCTGAAACTGAGTTAAGTGACTTTGCTGAGAAAATTGATTGTGAGGGATTACTTCAGGGTTCAGAGGTTCTGGATATTGCTGGAACTAGCAAAATGGAAGTGGAGAATGCAAAATTGAGGGCTGAACTTGCTTCTAAGATAGCCTTTATGTGTTCTACCTGTCCTGATTTTGATTATGAATCGCTTGATGACAGTAAAATTGATAGTGCACTGAAAGAAGCAAGAGAGAAAACCTCTGAGGCTCTACATCTGAAAGAAGAGTACGAAAAGCACCTTCATTCTATGCTTAAGACGAAACAAATTCAGTGTGAATCTTATGAAAAACGGATTCAGGAGTTGGAACAGCGGTTGTCTGATCATTACTCACAAGGGCACACACATTCTGCTGATGAGGGTGTTTCTAACTTAACTGTTTCAGCTGTGAAGAATGATGACAGCAAATCTGACATGCCTCATATGCCCACTGAAGTCATGGATGAGGTTTCTTGTGCTTCTAGTTCATCAAATATCAAACCTGGCTCTAAACAAATTAAGGAACAAGAAGGCTTAGATGACAATATGACTGATTCCTCTGGCATGATAAACCCTCAGTTGGATTCATCTATGCTAGATCCACATCGTGAAGAAGAGCATGAGAACCTTCCCGTGAAAGACAAGAAAGATACCGGATTAGCGGCTGGTGGAGATATCACACTTGCGACAAGTTCCATGGCTGTGAGTATATCCCACCCTCAGAATGACATACCTTCTGAAGTAACTGGTGAACAAGATTTGGATGCTAAAGAAAGATCGGATCTTCTCCTGGAGTTGCAAGGTGTCGTGGCTGAAAAATCAAAGCTACTGGATGAAAGCGAAGCCAAGGTAAAATCCTTAACAGAGGAGGTAGCCAAGCTGGTGAGAGAGCTGGAGATCAGAGGGAAGCTTCTTGATGAATCTCAGGTATTCTTTAGTTTCCTGAACTTCTTTAAATTTCTGGTAACTGCTGGAATTATCATGACCTTAGAATTCCAGATTCTTGAAAGTATAATCTTAGCGTCCATAGCTTGTCTTCCATGTATTTATATGTTTTTTGGAGTCATAACTTTCTTTAGAGAAGCTGGTAGGAGGATCGAAGTAACTAGTGTTCTCTTCCTGTGCAAGAATAGATATATCGCTTGAGGATCATTGACATGCAAGAACAGAAGTATCGCTTAAGGATCATTGATGTAATTTCAATGTGGTTGTGGATAATTTTATGGGTGTATTTCCTTGGTAAAAGAAATTTATGTATGCATTTCCAATATTAGTGTTAAGGAATTAGGTTATCCTGCTAAATTGCTGCTCCTGGAAAATTTATGCTTGGATGCTAAATGGATGTCCTTAGGATTTGTTGATTTATTACTGCGCCACTATCTCTTCTCATCTTCTTGAGCCGAGAGTCTATCGGAAACAACCTCTCTACTCCTCCGGAGTAGGGGTAAGGTCTACGTACACACTATCCTCCCCAGACCCCACTTGTGGAATTCAACTGGGTTGTTGTTGCGGTAGGTCAATCATAAGAATGTTGCGTGATATGTGGGTTAGGCTCACATGATGGGCTGAATTCTGCCACAAACAAAAGCCCGGTATTTAAGTGGAAAAGGCAGAAGGGCAGGCTCATTATCCACCCAGTTTAAAACCGTGCGTCACTGGCACTTGAGGATTTTTCGATTATAAAAAATATTTTATGTGCTATGTGACTATAGGAGGCTATTTGCTTCACTTACTAGTTACCTGGGAGTTGTAATACATAGATGATTCGTGAATAATAATGAGTGGTTGTTGTGTGATGAATAATAATACATGGACTGTTATACAAAGATTGTGATGTCCAAGCCTAGAATTAGCTTTATCGGAGTATTGCTAATGCATGTTGATATTTTATGTTGTATAAATAATACAAAGATTCTGCATGGGTTAGTTACATGGAATTTTATACTATATCAGTCTTATAGAGTTATATAAAATGGAGAGTTTTATGCCGGAATTATGTTTTCTCGTACAGCAAAACCGAGCAAGCTTTAAGTGGTTTATTGGTAAATTGCCTAGTCATATGGATAAATCAAATTATTATCTACAGTGAAAAAGAATGGGTTGTAAAGCTATCAAATCTTGATCATTCCTAATCCTTAACCAACCAACCCAAATCCTTAAAATTTTAATGCGTTTTCTGGAAGAGGACATGTAACACTGAAGGTACAGAAATGCTCACTGAGAATGCATGAATAAAGTCTTCTGTTTTTCGTTATTCATTGACCTGTGGTTTGTCATTTCCAATAATACCCCTCTGTAGTGCTGATGTAGTTCCTTGGATGTAGTGCAAGCTTTATACCTAAAGTGTAATGAGTAAAATTGTAAATGAATGAAGAGTTAAGCCATACAAATTTAATATCTTGGGGGATGAATAAATTAGCTCTATCCTATCGGTCACTCTTTGTCATAGTTGTTGAGAGAGTTTTCTCTACAATACTAGGTCAAAAGTTCAAAGCTGGTAGTTTGCAAACAAAAAAAAAAGAAGAAGATGGATTTCTCTTGCACTGTGAAGACTCTTACAAGTTACAATAGAGTCCTTTGTTAGAGTTAGGCCTAATGTGTGACGGCAATTGTTATCTCATGGTATGCTAATTTATTGATCGACTTTTACTTAATCCTTTTCTATAATTAACTTGCAGATGAATTGTGCCCATCTAGAGAATTGTCTTCATGAAGCGAGAGAGGAAGCTCAAACCCATCTATGTGCAGCTGATAGAAGGGCTTCTGAGTATAGTGCTTTGCGTGCTTCTGCAGTTAAAATGCGCAGCCTCTTTGAAAGATTGAGAGCGTGTGTGTTGTCCGGTGGTGTAGCTGGTTTGCCTGAGTCCTTGCGTGCGTTATCTCAATCTTTAGCCAAGTAAGTTCTCGCCGTTCACTCTGCTTTATACTTTGTTTTGTGATGCATGACAAAAACTTACTAATCTGTAAAATACTTTTTTAGTTGGTGGTCATAAAATGTTTAAGATGCAAGATCCATCGGGAAATAACGATGTGTTCATTTTTCCATAACCAACCCCATTAAAGAACTTCTAGCGTGCCATTAATTATCTTGATGCCTTTTCACCTAGCCTTATTCTTTAGTTTTCTTTATTTTCAGAGTACAATATTTCCACATTTTAGACATGGGTTTCCTCTATTTTAACTTGCTTTCAACTCAATGATGAATCACCAGCTTGATATTTGCATGGCTCAACACCTTCAATATGTATATTATATCTTATTCAAGAAACTTGTCAAAGTTCTTCTCAAGGATAAAATGCTTAAGCCATGATCTTGTTTATATTAGTTCCAGTCCTCAAATCTAACCTAGTGATCAAAAGGAATGTCTTGCGATTTTGGCAATTGGAGTCGTGTCAAGGGGCTTTTTTTTTGCTTGCTTCTATGCAGTAAATGAGAATAAGTGGAGTGAAGAAATGTGTTGAATAACTATAAAAATTTTCTTTTATCCCTAAATTCTACAAGGGGAGAACTAAATGTAACTAGGGAGCAATTCCTGATATTATAACATGTTTGTTTTTGGATTAACTACTTAAAATATTAGGAGTTAGGACAATGACTACCATTTGTTGACTGTCAGCCCATTGGTTTACTGGTGGAGTGGACTAAAAATATAATGGTAATAATTACTGTATATGCAATCTTTTCACTAACACAGGCTGATGCAAGTTAAATTGATTTGTTTTTAGTTCAATCAATGAAAAAGAAGAAGATGGCTCAGCTGAATTTCGTGAATGCATTCGGGTACTTGCTGATAAAGTTGGTGCGTTATCAAGGCACCGAGCGGACCTGGCTGACAAATGTACCAAGTTTGATGCTGCAAATAAACAGCTAGCGAAGGAGTTGGACGAAAAGAAAGAATTGGTTAACACCCTCTATAAAAAGCATCAACACGAGAAGCAGGTACACTTTATAGTAACTAGTATTCTGGTCATATACATAGTACCATTACTACAATGTGATCTATTCTCAAGGTATTTGTAGTTTGTCTATGTTTGAGCTTTCAGTTTCATAGACAATGAAAGTACTGTTATGTTAAGCAATGGTTTGGAAATACAATTAATAAGGATAGCATGTAGCGGCTGTAAATTGTTCTCGTTTTCTCTCTTTCCTTGATCTTTTTTTGGGAAGTGTTCCCTCTTAGATTGATCTTAATCTATATTGCGGAAAAAATAGAAATATTGCTGGTTAGGACAATGGTTTGGGCATGATTTTAAAGTGACAGAAAAAGTTTGATCCATTGAAATTTCTTGTTTATGCGACTTATTCTTTCCTAATTGTTAATCAGGCAAACAAAGAGAAGATATCGTTTGGGCGTTTAGAAGTCCATGAGATTGCAGCATTTGTCCTCAACTCTACTGGAAATTATGAGGCTATCAATCGAAACAGTCCTCGTTACTATCTCTCTGCAGAATCTGTGGCTTTGTTTACTGACCATCTTCCAAATCGTCCAAGTTACATCGTAGGGCTGGTTGTGCATATTGAACGACAGACTGTGAGGCTGCCACCCTCAACATCAGTTCGAGCTGACCATGATAGAGACCGTTTAGATATACTGACTTCTGACACAGGAACGACCAATCGTTTGTCCTTGAATTCAGGATCAACTACGAACCCGTATGGTCTCCCTGTCGGCTGTGAATACTTCGTAGTGACAGTAGCCATGTTACCTGATACCGCCATTCATTCGTCACCTACTTCCTGATCTCATGAATGGAAATGAAAGAAATGAGGGAAGAAAAACAAAATTGTACAGAATGATTTATATAGTAACTAGTACTCTTTTTAGAGGGATTCTTTGCTTGATTTCCCAATGTACAGCTGATGATGAAAATCAATCAGAACTCTTTCTGTGTATATAGCTTTTTTCTTATAAACATGTAAAGTTCTGTGAATATTCATCCTCCTTTTGTTAGTGCCTTTATCAAAACATTTGAATATTCATCCTCCTTTTGTTAGCGCCTTTATCAAAACATTTGAATATTCATCCTCCTTTTGTTATTGCCTTTATCAAAACATTTGAATATTCATCCTTCTTTTAGTATGCGGTTGTTATTGCTGGTTGTTACTGCTTTTTTTTTTCTTTGTGCCAGAGGTCTATCGGAAACAGCCTCTCTACCCTCAAGGTAAGGGTAAGGTCTGCATACACACTACCCTCCCCAGACCCCACTCTTGGGATTATACAAAGTTTTTTTTTGTTGTTGAATCCTTCTTTTGGTAGTGCCTTTATGGCTTTATCAAATGTTTGATTATAGCTCATGGCATCATCGTCATGAGATTTGCAGGCCCGACTAATCCGGATTCGTGTGATGTAAGCCCCACTAAAAGGGATAATGCTCCCTATGAGGAGTTATTTCGAAGGTCTGAACGCCCCTTATTGAATTCGAGATGTCTAGTTAAGGGCAAGTCGCACCACACTCATTGGTGGTTGGTGCCTTTGATCTTTTATTTTAGCTGGACTTTGTTGTGAAAAACCTTGTTTAGTGCCTAGTGCTTGTCCATTTATCCTTTTTATTTTATTGAATATGTTGAGTTATTAATTATTTGTTGTGGCAGCTGAATGTTTGGCTATTAACTAGAGGAGTCAAGTGTTGTTTTTACTTTTCAGTAAGGTGAAGAAGCAAACACCTTACTGGATTGAAATTGGTGGCCATTTTAGTAATTTGAAAAAAGAAGAAAATTATTCACACCTAGTACAATTTCTGATATATGTTAAAGGTAACAAAGCTTTTAAAAGTCACAATTTAAGTGTAAGATTTCAATCTCACTAAAAGCCTTTTCTTCCTCTCATTATTCTTGAGTTCATAGTTGTAACTATCCTAAGTGATATGATTGTGTAAATACATTTTTAGACCATCAATGCATGTGACTTCAAATTATAGTATTACGAAATCAATTCTATTTGACCTAATGGTTATTGTCATACATCTGGATTTTTCTATTTGAAGGGGAGCCTTGAAGCAACAGTCAACTTGTTTTTGTATGACCTATAGATTACGGGTTCGAGCCGAGCCACGTTGCTTGCATTAAGGTAGGCTTCTTACATTGTACCCCCTTAGGGTGCGACCCTTCCGTAAATCCTGGATGAATGCAGCATCGAATAGACCTTTTTTTGGATTTTTCTATTTGTAAAAAAGAAAATTAATATTACCAAGAAATTCTAGCCATTTGCGTTTGCCAGCTAATAATTAACATTAAAGAAACTTTTCATCTAAAATATTAAGCCAACTAATTTTTTCCCCGATATTAAGCCAACTAGTGTTTTTGAAATTATTTTTATTTTTAATTTCTCTATGTCGGTTAGGTTAACTCAATTATTTAGAAAATATTCCACATAAATAATGGACCCCACAACCAAAACCTTTAAAAGCCAATTTTACCACTCTTTGCCCCAAAAACAAACCTCTGAATTTCAAATCCCTCTTTCTTTCTTCTCAATCCACCGCCCCTCTTCAAAATTTTGTCTTTTTTTTTCTTATATTCACACCCCCTTTAACCCTAATTAGTGTCTCTTAATTACTCTTTCAGTTCCTTAACAACAGGTGCATACTTGTTCTATATATATTTGTAGATGAATCAAGAATTGATTATGCTGTTCATACTGGTTTTATTCTATTGTTAATTTCTTGTTTTCGGATTTTTTTTCAAATATCGTCTTCTGGGTATTTGAGTTTTCGATGTTTCTTCGTATTTTTTAGACACCCATATGGCGTTCTTGATTTTTTTTTTTTAGGTTTATTTGATTTTTTTAATTGTGTTTTTAAGGTTTGTTAGCTTGTGTGTTGCTGTAGATATTAGTTACTACTACATGTCAGGTGTAATGAGTTTTTCATTAATTTGTGGAAGTATTAAGTGGCCGTTTGGTTACAAATTACAAGTATATAAGCAAAAATAATCCTGGTATAAAAATTCGTATTGTTTTACATAGTGTTTGGTATGAAGTACACAACCCTGCATTGCAAGTTAATCTTGGTGGAACTTTATATGATTCCAGTATTAAACTCATACATCATGCGTATTTTAATACCGAAAATCAAATGTTGTATAGCTAATAGAGGTATAAGTTATATAGGAATCTATGTATTATTTTATACGTAATAGAAGGCGGAATAAGCAATACGTGTATAAGAGCATCTAAAGCCAAAAATGCCCTAAAAACAATCCCTGTATTATCTAATCACCGTATAACAATCCCCACTATTATTTATTCTCGACATAAAAATCTCCGTACAAACAATCTATGCATTACAATCCCTGTTTAACTAACCCATCAATCAAATGACCGGTAAGTGTAATAAACTGAGAATACGATTAATTGGTGGATATTGTTAATAGAGATTGCCGGACAGGTTCTATATAATTCTCATATGTTTTTATGGTGACCGTTTCTTTTGCTTCAGTTTTCGTGTTATCCCACTGTTTTTGGTAATATGTCGTGTTATTGTTTTTTCCATGGTTTATACACTATTGTTTTCCTTTCAACAAGGGATGTGACTATGCTTCCCCTGTTTTGAGGGTCTATCAAAAACAACCTCTCTACCTTCACAAGGTAGGGGTAAGGCTGTACACGTACTACCCTCCCCGGACCCCACATGTGGGATTACACTGGGTTTGTTGTTGTTGTTGTATGTTTTTATGGTGACTGTTTCAGTTATTTCTGTGAGTTTTAGGTGTAATAAGCTGGGAATAGGATTTATTGGTGGATATAGTTAATGTAGACAGGTCCTATTTAAACTCACATGCTTTATGGTGACCCTTTTGGCCTTTTGGTTATTTATGGTAGTTTAATTTATTAAATTGGTAACAGTATTTATCAGTGGATAAAGTTAATAGAGAGAAAAATTTACTGTCGGTTGGACAACTTTTCATCACTAGATTTATCTATAATCTATGTATGGACGCTTTGCAGTGTGCATAACGTGCATGTGTTATAGATGGTATCGTTTTACATTTCAGCAGGTGTGACCTATTGTTGTGGTTATTGCAGTAGCACAATAAATGGAGGGCCTTTGTTGCTGAGGTGATTTGCCGCTTTGCATTAGCTTCTTCGTTGGACGAAGCTAATTTCAAGTTCATCTGATCATCAAATATGGTTGGCGGCCCTTTAAGTCGGAAATGTAAAACGAATGGCTCCATCTGTAGTAAAGTTGAGGAAAAGCGGTTAGAAGCCCCAGTTCCTACTTCAGTGTCATCTGTTCGGAGATCTCCTGTTTTATCTAGCAAGAAGGACACCACCCATAATCTAAAGAAGAATTCATCACTTGCTTTTAGCACAAAAGTATTGTGTGGAAAAGAAACAGAAAGTACACCGGAGTTGAGGAGTGCTGAGACAAGGAATAGAAGTTCATTTTCCGCACCTACAATTAGTTCTTCTAGAAAAACTAATACAGAAAAGCAAAATGGTAACACTAAATTTTCTTTCCTTTCATGTCCTCCTCTGGATGAAGAACAATATACTTTGATAAAGCATGACTTTTTGCTAATATTGATTCCAATATTAGCAAAAGAAGATTGTGAGGAACTCCTTGAGTCAAGTACCTATGTCCACACGACCAATTTCCTTTTCTAATCTTAGTTAATTATAATAAGATTTTCAAATGGCCGAGGATAATCTAAATCTGGTTTGGATATGCTTTCACGTTTTCCTCATGGTTTTGTGGCTTGTCTCTTTATTATCTTTTATTTTTTTAAATTTTCAAGTCCATGTAGTGAGCAGCCAACTAGATTAGTGAAAAAGGCATATACTCGTTTTTGGTATAAGAGAAGCCAGTAAGATTACATTGTAACTTGTGAGTATCTCCATGTAAAATGACACGTAATGAATAATTTCCCCCATTTTATTTTGGTCCCTGCAAGTTAACTAAGATTAATGCTCTTGCTCTCGTTTCTCTCCCTCCCCTACCTCGCATAAGATAGAAAAGAGATTGGACTCAATTCCTCTCTCTTACCTATAAATAAGGGGGGTCAGATACTTTGACTGTTAAGCCTTCTTTGGCGCTCAATATCTTTGGTTGTGAGACCGGCGCTATTTCAGATTGCTTTACTGATATGGAACTGGAGCTTACTTCCATGATAAAGAGAGACATTCCTATAATTCCTTCAGTCTTGATGTATGTTCCGTTATTCATCCCTCGGGTCTCTGACTGAATTGTTCATGTCAGGCGTCGACAACGTAGACAGATATTCTTAATTAATGGCTAGAGTTCATATTGAGGGGCTACATGAATGATATGGTATTTGAGGTTGTGGCTAAGCATTATATGCGTTTTTGCCATTTGGTTTAGTATAGAGCCAAACTAGGGACAAATTATTTGGAATATTATAAGTTATCTGGAGTACTTATACTGCTTCTTAGATTTGAAGGTTACTGATGAAACCTATATAATGCATTAGAACATATACTTTTTCTGCAAATGAATTCTGATTTCGAGAGTCAAACAAGTTGTTCTTTGACTACGGCTTTTTCATATACCTTTTTAAATATTTTGAATTGTTAATTATTGTGACTTATAGTACTTTTTATGTAGTTTCCAAATATATAAATTTTACTTTAAAAAACTTAAAGATTCTATGTTCGAATTCATGGTCAAAGTTAAGAAGTTTGACTCTCGAAATTGGAAAATATCATCCTTTTCGGGACGGAAGGAGTAAAATTTTAGTATCAGCATGAAAAGTACTCCTTTCCCTTATTTTAGAGGATCCATATACTTTTTGTTCCAACTATTGCTTCATGAGATTTCTTACATTGATTACTACTTCTGACAGATCATACAGTCCAAGTCCCGCAAATGAAGACAAGGTTAAAAAAAGGTTCGGAATCAGAAGCAATTAAGACAAGCCAAGTGAAAGATACTCCTGCTCCTGGAAGACCACCCTTGCCTCCTGTAGCTAAGAAAATCAAGAAGATTTCAGCGGCCGCGTCTCAAGTCCTACAGGAAATAACTCCAATCCAGACTTCTATCCATCAATCACAACCAACACCTAGACATACAAAGAGCTCTGAACTTCAGAAGACTTCATCTAAGACCCAGCTTTCGCATCAAAAGATGCAGGGCAAAGCTCTTGTCCATCAGTCCAAATTTCAAAAGGCTCCAACTTCAGACCTTTCGCAAAAAAGGACCCTCAACCAGAATTCGGTGGGAAAGACAAGGATCCCTACTTCCATCAGGCAGTCTAAATCGTCCACAAGTACCAAGGAGCCTTTAAGAATTAATGAAGAGCCTATCCACCATATTATATGGGAAGGTATGTCCAAAATTTTATCTCTTCTTAGTGTTCCGAGACCACTATCTAGGGTAGGAAAGCTGCGCTTTAATCTTAAGCAAATGGGATAGATGGGCTTACAGAACATAAGCGATCCTAAATTTACTGGTTGGTAGATATATAGATCCAGTCATACTATAAATGTTATGGCGAGTTAATATGCTTACTTTTTTCTGGAATGTGCACAACAACGATGATTTCAATGGCATAATCTTTCTTGTGCTGCCCTTATCGGGATAAACACAGTGTTCGGCAGCATATGCATTTCAGTTTTTTCTGCTTTAGTGCATTGCTAATCAATAATCTGTACACTGCAGGTCCGGATGAAACATTTGAATCTTCTGGAATCACGTGCCCACTATGCGAAAATGATCTGTTGTACATGCCTGATGAATATGTAGACGGATATTATGATGATGTTGAACCTTCGGTTCTCCCAAATGTTGCTATTTTGCCGTGTGGTCATTCTTTTCACAGTGTATGCTTGGATGGAATTGCCCCTGAAGAAAACTCAGGTGATCCTCCATGCTATTTTTGTCTCAGTTGCATGTCTTGAGTATTATGAGTCCCGTCTCCTTTCTTCCGGATTCTCAAATCAAATTTGTTGGGGGCATTCTTGAAGCAGCTTCAAGTAAATTTTGCCAACTGTACAGATCCCTTATGGTCTCCTTCCCTTTCGACTGTGTAGCCGCTCTAGCAGATACTACAAGCCCTTTGTCCCACGCATCTAACCAGCTCGGGTGGGTCACCGTTTTTGCCGAAAACTCTCATTTTGTGAAGCGTTGGAAAGCCTCGAGATGACATGCAGAATAAAGTCTTTCTTCAATTTCAGCTGCTCATTTTAGTTCAATTTATTTTTGTCAATTTAGAAATAGCAATATATTGAGGCCAATTTCTCAAGATTATTTCCAGGATTTTACATGCTTATTAAAAGTTTTCAGAGCTTCAGTTTTGGCATGGTTTTTTACTTCCTCCATTTCCTATTTATACAAATTAGGAACATGCCTCTTTGAGTAATTTAACGTCATAGCACTTGACCATAGTTGATTTTGTGTTGCATGCATTTCTAGATGTTTCATGACGCCAAAATCTGCCTTAATATGACTATTGAAAATACAGCAGCATAAAGTATATAATATCGTGTTGCATGTCCCCAAAACACCAAAAAAAAAAAAAAATTCGAAACGTCAAAAGGCAACGTTAGTCATGTGATGCAATGAGTATTGCTCACTAGACCGTTTTCTATGGACCTAAAAAAGTTTAGACCAATCGGAGTCCGTCACCAAAAAGTTGATATAATCACAAATTCGTGTTGCATGACCATGAAACGCCATAAAATAACCTCGAAAGTCATGGCGAAGCAATGAGTATTGGTCATTAGGCCGTTTCCTATTGACCTACAAAAATTCAGGTCAATCGGAGTCCGTTAATAAACTTCTACAAAATCAGCATGTACTAATACACGCGAGAAAGTGAATATAATCATAAAGTATAGCATGATCTCGAAATGCCATAAAATGAACTCGAAAGTCATGGGGAACCAATGAGTATTGGTCACAAGGTCGTTTTCTATGTTACTACAAAATTTCAGGCTAATCAATGTCCGTAAAAAAAATTCTACAAAATCAACATATACTAATACACACCAAAAAGTGAATATAGTCATAAATTTGTATTGCACGACCTCAAAACCCTAAAAAATAAACCCAAATTGCCAAAAAGCAACATTAGTCATGGCGAAACAATGAATATTGGTCACTAAGTTGTTTCCCATGGACCTAAGGTATTTTAGACCAATTGGAGTCCGTCAAAAAGATTCTATAAAATCAACATGTACTATTGCACATGAAAAAGTAGGTATAATCATAAATTCGTGTTACATGCCCTTGAAATGCCACAAAATGAGCTCGAAAATCATGGGAAAATAATGAGTATTGTCAGTAGGCCGTTTCCTATCGACTTACGAAATTTCAGGCCAATCAAAGTCCGTAAAAAAAATTCTACAAAATAAGCATGTACTAATACACACGAAAAAGTATATATAATCATAAATTTATGTTGCATGACCACAAAGTGCTAGAAAATAAACTCGAAAGTCATAGCGAAGCAATGAGTATTGGTCGCTACGCCGTTTCCTATGAACCTTGGACACTAGCACACAGAAGATTTGAAATCATCCTGAATACCAATTTTATGGCCCTGAAATGCCAAAATACAAAGAACATGGAGAAGCGATGACTATTGTTCTTTAGGTCGTTTCTTATTGGCCCACTGAATTTTAGGCGATTCGGAGCCCGTCGCCCGAGTTCATGAAGATGGTGTGAACATTAGCACACGGAAAATTGGAAATCGTCCTCAATTCCTATTTTATGGCCCTAAAACACCAAAAAATGAGGAATGGTCATGGCGAAATAATAACTATTGTTCATTAGGTTTATTAATGGGCCCAAAATTTTTTGACGATTCGAAGCCCGTCGCTCAAATTCATGAAGATAGCGTGAACATTAGCATACGAAAAATCGAAAATCGTCGTGAGATCCTATGTTTTTTCCCTAAAATGCCAAAAAACGTGGAACAATCATGGCAAATCCATGACTATTGTTCATCTTATGATGGGCCTACAAAATATTTGGCAATGCAAAACTCATCGCCCGAATTCATAAAGATGGCGTGGACTATAGCACAAGAAAATTTGGGAATCATCCTGAATTCCTATTTTGTGGCACTAAAATACAAAAAAACGAGAAACAATCATGGTGAAGCGATGACTATTGTTCATTAGGTAGTTTTTTGATGGTTCCGCAAGATATAGGAGATTCGGAGCCGGTCGCCCGAATTCATGATGATGGCGTGTACTACAACACACAAAAATCTGAGAATCGCCCTGAATTCCTATTTTATGACTCTATAACGCCCAAAACGAGGAATGGCTATGGCGAAGCCATGACTATTGTTCATTAGGTCATTTTTTATGGGTCCGTAAAATTTTAGCAGATTCGGAGTCGGTTGCCGAATTCATGATGATGGCGTGGACTACACACAAAAATTTGGGAATCGTCTTGAATTCTTCTTTTATGGCACTAAAACACCAAAAATCGTGGAACGGTCGTAGAGAAACGATAACTATTGTTCATTAGGTCGTTTTTTATGGCCACAAATCTTTTAGGAGATTCGGGTCTTTCGCCCGAATTCATGCAGATGACGTGGATTATAGCACACGAAAATTCAAGAATCATCTTGAATGTCTATTTTATGGCCCTAAAATACCAAAATAGAGAAGCGGCCATGGCGAAGTGATGACACTATTGTTGATTAGGTCATTTCAGATGGGCCCGTAAAATTTTAGAAAATTTGGAGCCGGTCGCCCGAATTCAAGCAGATGACGTGGACTATATAGCACACGAAAATCTAAGAATCATCATGAATTCCTGTTTAAAAACAAGGAACGGTCATCGCAAAGAGATGACTTATTTTCATTAGGTCATTTTTTATGGAACCGCAAAATTTTAGGAGATTAGGAGCCGGTCGCCTGAATTTATGCAAATGGAATGGACTCTAGCACTCAAAAATATGGGAATTGTCCTGAATTCCTATTTTATGGCACTAAAATGCTAAAAACAAGGAACGATCATGATGAAACGATGACTATTGTTCATTATGTCATCTTTGATGGGGCCTGAAAATTTTTAGCAGATTCAGAACTGGTCGCCTAAATTTATACAGATGACGTGGATTGTAGCACACGAAAGTCTAAGAATCGTCTTGGATTTTTTATGGCCTAAAACGCCAAAAATGAAGAATGGTTATGGAGCGAAGATTATTGTTCATTAGGTAGTTTTTGAGGGGCCCGAAAAATTTTATGAGATTCGGAACCGATCACCCGAATTCATGTAGATGGACTATAGTACACGAAAATGTGTGAACTGTTCTGCTTCCTATTTTATGACCCTAAAATATCAAAAAATATTTTAGCCATTTTTTATGGGCGCAAAAAGTTATAGGGGATTCGGAGCCGGTCGTCCGAATTCTTGCAGATGGCATGAACTATAACATACGAAAATCTGAAAATTATCTCGAATTCCTATTTTATAGCCCTAAAACACCAAAAAAGAGTAACAGTCATGAAGAAGTGATGACAATTATTCATTAGGTTGTTTTTGATGGACCTGTAAAATTTTAGAGAATTCGAGGCCAGTCGCCCCAATTCATAAAGATGGCATAGACTATAGCACAAAATCTGGGAATCGTCTTGAATTCCTATTTTATGGCTCTAAAATGTCAAAAAATGAGGAACAGTCATGGCAAAGCGATGACTATTGTTTATCAAGTCATTTATACGGGCCCGCTAAATTTTAAGAGATTCGGAGCCGGTCGCTCAAATTTATGCAGATGGCGTGGACTATAGCACACGACTATATTCATGCAGACTTGTCCTGAATTCCTCTTTTATGGCCCTAAAATGCTAAAAAATGAGGAAGGGTCATGGCGAAGCAATGACTATTGTTCATTAGGTCATCTTTTATAGGACCACAAAATATTACTCCCTCAGTTCCAATTTATGTGAACCTGTTTGACTGAATATGGAGTTTAAGAAAAAATAAAGACTTTTTGAATTTGTAGTCCTAAACAAGTCAAAAAGGGGTCTAGAGTATTTATGTGGTTATAAAAGCTTCTCACTAAGGGTAGAATTACAAGTTTAAGCTAAATTATTTCCAAATATAGCAAGGGGTCATTCTTTTTGGTATGGACCAAAAAAAAAAATAGGTTCACATAAACTGGAACGGAGGGAGTAGGAGATTCGAAGCCGATCGCCCAAATTCATGTGATGGCGTGGACTATAGCACACGAAAATGTGAGAATCATCTTGAATTCTTATTTTATGGCCCTAAAGCGCCAAAAAATGAGGAACGGTCATGGCAAAGCGATTACTATTGTTCATTAGATCGTTTTTGATGGATCCACAAATTTTAGGAGATTCAGAGCTGAATGCATGAATTCATGCAGATGGCATTAACTATAGCACACGAAGATCTAGGAATAGTTTTGAATTCCTATTTTATGGCCCTAAAATGCCATAAAATGAGGAACGATCAGGGCAAATCAATGACTATTATAATTTATGCTATTTTTTATGAGCCCGCAAGGTTTTAGTAGATTCGGGGCTGGTAGCCCGAATTCCCGTAGATGGCATGGAATATAACATACGAAAATCCGAGAATTGTCCTAAATTCCTATTTTATGGCCCTAAAACGCCAAAAAATGAGTAACAGACAAGGTGAAGCGAAACAATGACTATTATTCATCAAGTTCATTAGGTCTTGAGTTCATATTTTATTACACTAAAACGCCATAAAACGAGGAACAATCATGGAGAATCGATGACTATTGTTCATTAGGTCATTTTTATGGACCTGCAAAATTTTAGGAGATTCGGAGTCGGCTCCCCGAATTTATGCAGATGGCATGGACATAACACACAAAAATTATGGAATCGTCCTGAATTTCTATTTTATCGCCTTAAAATTCCAAAAAACGATGAACGGTCATGACGAAATGATAACTATTGTTCATTAGATCATTTTTATGGGCCCTTAAAATGCTAGGAGTGTTACATCCCATGTTTTCGTACGTGGAAGTACACCACAAGTAAATTGATACAAGATCGAAAATGAGATAGCACGTCCCCCATTTTCGTACGCTAAAATTTCGTCGTAAGTTAATCAACGTAAGTTCGGGAATGAGATTATTTTGAGATTATAAGCATTATGCTATTTAAAACAAGTGATGAGTAAATTCGTGAAGTTAAGAGGGTAAGCAAATTGAAGAAAATAAATTTCGTCAAAGTTTGACATTTTGGGATAAAATATGGCCCGAGTTAAAATGCCCGGTACTTATGGACTAGTACCATACAAGGTACCACATGACCATGATAGTAAGGTATATAAAGTGTGTTAAAAGTGAGTAGTATTTTAAGTAATTTGAGATAATTCTTAAATATGTGGATAATTGATTAATTATTGGTTTAGTAGGAAATTACCAAGTTAATTAAGAAGTTAGTAATTAATAATAATTTGGATAATTCTTAAATATGATGTGGCAACCATATGAAGCCCAAATGATGACTATTCATTTACATACCATGTGGCATGTGTAGAGGAAGTGGGTAGCCGACAAGGATTGTTATGTATAACTAAGAGGAAAGTACATAAATTTACCAAAAAGCTTATGCATTGTCACGACCCCAAATACCAGTCGTGATAGCGCCTATCACATTACTAGGCAAGCCAACCAATCAATGAATCACAATCCTTTTTCCTTTAACAATAAGCCATTTACTAACACATATTTTAAGTACCAAATTCCATTATAAACGTTTAAAGCAACATAAAATATGCGGAAGTAAAATAACAGGAAACTACACAGTCCCAAATATCTGGTGTCACGAGTCTAAAGCCTCTAATACATGTCTGAATAACTACTACATCATAAGTCTAGGAAAATGCGCAAAGATAATGAGATAGGGAGGAGAAAACAGGGCTGCGGACGCCATGCAACAACTTTGAAATCCCCGTCAAACACTGGATCAGCTGAAGACCCTCACTCGGACGCCGGGCACCTGGATCTGCACACAAGGTGCAGGGAGTAACGTGAACTCAGTAAGTAAATAAAGTAAATAAGGTCTGAAAGCAGTGAAGAGCAGTAAAAAATCATATAACTGAAGAAAAACAACAGGATAACAGGTCAACTTCACAATTAAAAACCAGTTTCGTCGCAAAATCATTAAATTTCAGTTTAAACACTTGAAGTCATATTCTTAGTAATTTTTCCAACAGTGGATTATTTTAAAAGAAGAGTGAAATCAGAAAAAATATCATAACTGGGCCCCTCAGGCAAGGTATCACTCAGAATATGGCCTCTCGGGCCGCTTCTCAGTCACTCGTGACTCAACTCTCGTCACCCAATACTCGCTCTCAGCACTCTGGCTCATTAGTATCTCATAGTAATAGAAATCATAGTAACCGCTGCGGCGCTCAGCCCGATCCGTAATTTATAGTCGACTGCGCTCACTGGGGGTGTACAGACTCCGGAGGGGCTCCTACAGCCCAAACGTCATATCGCTGCGGCGTGCAGCCCAATCCAATACATATATTGCTGCGGCACTCTGGCCCTATATATATATATATATATATATATATATATATATCGTTGCAGCGTGCAACCCGATCTATATAAGTATCACTACGGTGTGCAGCCCGATCCATAATATATATACATATAATATCCTTACTATTAGGTTCTCAACCTCTCTCAGTCATTAACCTTACAACCTCGCACAACAATAGAAATTAGGGAACTCAACCCAAACAATCCTCACAATTAGAAGTGGAGTGATAAAACCAGTTTTAAACATTTAAACGGGTAAAATATGACTGAGGATATGTTTTCAACAAGTAAAGTGAGGAGAAACAGTAAAAATGCCCCTAAGGGTCTCAACAGGTCGGCACAAGGCCCCAAACACGGCATACAACCCATAATATAGTATGAATAGCTAAAGTACGGAATATCATAAGGTTCAAAATCAAACACGCGGCTTAATAGTCGCTACGGGATGGACCAAGTCACAATCCCTACCGGTGGACGCCCACACGCTCGTCACCTAGCATGTGCGTCACCGCATTTATCAAAACAAGTCAAATACTGGGGTTTGTACCCTCAGTTCCATATTTACAATAGTTACTTACCTCAAACAGGTGAAAATACTATTCCGCAACACCTTTTCCATTCGAATCGACCTCCACTCTGTCGAATCTATCCAAAATCGGAATCACGACGTCAAAATATGCTAAGGGAACAAAGCCCAAGCGAAAACAATCAAATAATACCAAAAATCTCAAAATTGGCCAAAACCCGACCCCCGAGCCCACGTCTCGGAACTCGATAAAAATTATATCAACGGAATCTTAACGGAATCCTTATCCTCCACGAGTCTATACATATCAAGAACACTGAAATCGGAGTCCAAATGACCCCTCAAATCTCCATTTAAATGTCTCTTAATCTCAAGCCCTAATCCCCAATTTTTCTTCCTTAATCCCCACTAAAACCATGATTAAACAGTGCAAAAATGATATTAATCCCAAGTAGTTAAGCTTAGGGAACTTACCCAGTTGATATCCTTTGATTCCTCTCGAAATCCTATGCCTTAGCCTCTTTCCCGTCTTCAAAAATGATAAACTTAGCAAAATTTTGCGAAGAAGACAATATATATCTTCTGGCCAGGGATTTTCACACCTGCGCCTGTATTTCCGCTTATGCGGTACCACATATGCGGTTCTTCCTCCGCTTCTACTGAAATCACTTAAGCTCCCCTTTCCGCATCTGCGGTCAACTTTTCGCATTTGCGCCCTTGCAGATGCGGTATTCCAACCGCTTCTGTGGTTCCTGACAACTTCTCCAAATTCTGCTTCTGCGGCCAACCTTCTGCTTATGCGGCATCGCACCTGCGGTCCCCAATCCGCAGGTGTGTAAATACCAGAAGCAGCAACTTCAGCAGTTGTAAAAAGTTCAAACTTTTCCGTTAACCATCCGAAATCACCCCGAGGCCTTCGGGACCTCAACCAAAAGCACAAACATATCCTAATACCTTATTCAAACTTGTACCAATTTTCAAAACACCTCAAATAACATCAAATCAACCAAAACACATCGGATTCAAGCCAAATTTTCTAAAATCTTCCAAATTCCGTTTTTGATCAAAAGCCCAACCAAACCACATCCGAATGACTTGAAATTTTGCACACACATCCCAAATGACAACGGAACTACAACAACTCTCGGAATTCCATTCTGATATCTATATCAAAATCTCGCCTACCAACTGAAAATCGCCAAAATATCAGCTTCGCCAATTCAAGCCTAAATCTACTCCGAACCTCCGAAACTCATTCGGATCATGCTCCTAAGTCATAAATCACCTCCTTAAGCTAACCGAACCATCAGAACTCTCATCTGAGCCCTCTAACACATAAGTCAACATCCGGTTGACTTTTCCAACTTGACCTTCTTCACAAGAGACTAAGTGTCTCAAACCTTACCAAAATCATTCTGAATTCTATTCGACCAACCCAATATCACAAAACACGGATAACAAGGCATAAAAAAGCAGAAATGGGGAGAAACGGAGCTTTAACTCATAAGACGATTGGTCGGGTCATCACATCCTCCCCAACTTAAACAAACGTTCATCCTCGAACGAGGTAAGAAACATACCTGAAGCCTCAAACAGGTGAGGATATCTACTCTGCATCTCCCGCTCAGTCTCCCAGGTAGCCTTCTCCATGGGCCGACCTCTCCACTACACTTTCACTGAAGCTATATCCTTTGATCTCAACTTTCGAACCTGTCGACCCAAAATAGCTACTGGCTCCACATCATAAGTCAAATTATCATCTAACTAAACCGTGCTAAAACCCAAAACATAAGACGGGTCCCAAATATACTTCCGGAGCATGGAAACATGAAATACTAGGTGCACACTCGACAAGCTGGGTGGCAAAGCAAGCTCATAAGCCACCTCCCCAATCCTCCAAAGCACCTCAAAAGGCCAAATGAACCGAGGACTCAATTTCCCTTTCTTTCCAAATCTCATAACACCCTTCATGGGTGAAACCTTCAACAGAACCTTCTCGCCAACCATGTAGGACACATCCCGAACCTTCATATCAACATAACTCTTTTGCCTTGACTGCGCTGTACGAAGACTCTCCTGAATCACCTTTACCTTTTAAGGCATCCTGCACCAAGTCTATCCCCAATAGTCTAGCCTCACCGGGATCGAACCAACCAATTGGAGATATACACCGCCTCCCATACAAAGCCTCATATGGAGCCATCTGAATACTCGACTAGTAGCTGTTGTTATAAGCAAACTCTGCAAGCGGTAGAAACTAATCCTATGATCCTCCTAAATCAGTGACACAAGCACACAACATGTCTTCCAATATCTGAATAGTGCGCTCGGACTGTCCATCCGTTTGAGGGTGAAAAGTTGTGCTCTACTCAACCTGAGTACCCAACTCTCGCTGCACAGATCTCCAAAACTGCAAAGTAAACTGAGTGCCCCTATCTGAAATGATGGAAACGGTGATACCATGCAACCGAACAATCTCCTGGATATAGATCTTTGCCAACCACTCTGAAGAATAAGTAGTACACACAGGAATGAAGTGCGCGGACTTGGTCAGCCGGTCCACAATCACCCAAATAGCATCAAACTTTCTCAAAGTCCGTGGAAGTCCAACAACAAAGTCTATAGTGATACTCTCCCACTTTCACTCGGGAATATCTATCCGCTGAAGCAAACCACCCGGTCTCTGATGCTCGTATTTCACCTGCTGACATTGAGACACTGATCCACAAATCCCACAGTATCTTTCTTCATTCTTCTCCACCAATAGTGCTGTCTCAGATCCTGATACATCTTCGCGGCACCTGGATGAATGGAATACCGCGAGCTATGAGCCTCCCCCAGAATCAACTCCCAAAGCCCATCCACATTGGGCACACAAATCCGGCCCTACATCCTCAACACCCCATCATCCCCAATGGTCACATCTCTGGCATCATCATGCTGAACTCTGTCCTTAAGGACAAGTAAATGCGGATCATCATATTGGAGCTCTCTAATGTGATCATATAAGGAAGACTGAGAGACCACACAAGCCAATACCCGACTGGGCTCCGAAACATCTAATCTCGCGAACCGATTGGCCAAGGCTTGAATATCAACTGCAAGAGGTCTCTCCCCAACTGGAATATATGCCAAACTCCCCATACTCACCGCCTTTCGGCTCAAAGCATCGGCCACCACATTGACTTTTCCTGGATGGTACAATATAGTGATATCATAATCCTTAAGCAACTCCAACCATCTCCGCTGCCTCAAATTGAGATCTTTCTATTTGAACAAGTGCTGGAGGCTACGATTATCACTAAACACCTCACAAGACACACCATACAAGTAATACCTCAAAATTTTCAATGCGTGAACTATGGCAGCCAACTCCAAATTATGAACGGGGTAGTTCTTCTCATGGGGCTTCAGCTGTCGAGAAGAATAAGCAATAACTCTACCCTCCTGCATCAAGACACAACCAATACCAACTCTCGAAGCATCACAATACACAGTATATGAACCTAAAGCTAATTGCAAAACTAACACTAGAGCTGTGGTCAAAGCTGTCTTGAGCTTCTGAAAGCTCTCCTCGCATTCGTCCGACCATACAAATGAAACACCTTTCTGAGTCAGCTTGGTCAAGGGTGATGAGATAGATGAGAATCCCTGAACAAACCGACGATAATAGCCTGCCAAATTAAGAAAGCTGCAAATATCTGTGGCTGAGGACTGTTTTGGCCAACTCTGAACTGCCTCTATCTTCTTCGGATCAACTTGAATACCCTCGCTAGATATCACGTTCCCTAAGAAAGCCACTGAACTAAGCCAAAACTCACACTTGGAGAATTTTGCATAAAGCTTCTCCTTTCTCAATCTCTGCAACACAACTCTCAAATTCTCCGTGTGCTCCTCCTGACTACGCGAATATACCCGAATATCATCAATGAAGACTATGAAAAATGAATCGAGATAGGGTTGGAACACCCTGTTCATCAAATGCATGAACGTTGTTGGGGCATTAGTCAGCCCAAAAGTTATCACCAAGAACTCATAATGACCATATCGGGTCCTTAAAGCTGTCTTAAGAATAACCGAGTCCTTGATCTTCAACTGGTGATAACTTGAACGGAGATCAATCTTGGAGAACACTCTCGCTCCCTGAAGCTGGTCGAATAAATCATCAATGCGAGGCAAATGATACTTGTTCTTAATTGTTACCTTGTTCAATTGCCTATAATCAATGCACATCCTCATAATGCCATCCTTTTTCTTTACAAATAGAATCGGCGCACCCCAAGGTGACACACTAGGCCAAATGAACCCCTTATCAAGGAGCTCCTGAAGTTGTCCTTTTAATTCCTTCAACTCCGCTGGTGTCATGCGATACGGCGGAATAGAAATGGGCTGAGTGCCCGACACCAGGTCAATACCAAAATCAATGTCTCTGTCTGGTGGCATGCCCAACAGGTCTGCAGGAAACACATCGGGAAAATCCCTCACAACTGGAACATAATCAATACTAGGAGTCTCAACACCGACATCCCTCACAAAGGCTAGATACGAAAGATATACCTTCCCAACCATACGCCGAACCTTCAAGAATGAGATCACTCTACTGGGAACATAGTCAGTCAAACCTCGCCACTCAATCCGTGGCACACCCGGTATAACTAATATGACTGTCTTGGCATGAAAATCCAAAATAGCACGACACGGAGATAACCAGTCCATGCCCAAGATGATATCAAAATCCACCATGCAAAGTAATAACATATCCACTCGGGTCTCCAGACCCCCAGTAGTTACCATACACGACCATTACACACAGTCTACAACAACAGTATCGCCCACTGGGGTAGATACATGAACATGTGAAACAAAAAATTCACGGGGTGTATCTAGATGACGGGCAAAGTGTGATGACACATAAGAAAAGGTGGAACCGGGATCAAATAATACAGAGGCATCTCTGTTGTAGACTGAAACAATAATTGAAATCACAACATCTGAAGCAGCAACATCTGATCTACCTAGGAGAGCATAGAAACGAGCCTGACCACCACCTAATCGACCTCCCTCTCTAGGGCGACCCCTGGCTGACTGACCTCCACCCCTAGCTGGTTGGGCGGGTGGTGAAGTAACTGGAGCAGAAGTCGAGGGCTGACCCCTTTGCTGAGATTGACCATCATGAAGACGAGGACACTGCCTCCTTATATGCCCAAACTCTCCGCACTCATAACAACTCCCCATTGCTGAAGATGGGGACTGAAGGGAACCCCTATCATCGAAATGACCAGTAGAAAGGCCTGGCATGGAAGAACCCTGCACTGATGGAGAACGGGACGAACTCTGGGCTGGGAGGGCACTAAGTGATGAGTGACCCTTGTGAGAACTGTGAGAACCATGACCCGATGATGCCCCACGATACCCTGGGCGAGCTGAATGAGCTTGTCTGAAGGGACGACCTCTGCCCTACTGGAACTGACCCCTCAAAAGAGCACCACTAAAGCTACCATATCCCCGAGACCTCTTGGCCTCCCTCTCCTCTTGCTCCTGGCAGCAAACCATCTCAATATCATGGGCGATGTCAACAACCTCCTCAAAAGTAGCACCTGTCACCCTCTCCCTAGTCATGAGAATCCGAAGCTGATATGTGAGACCATCAACAAACCTCATAATCCTCTCTCGATCTGTAGGAACCAACCAAACCGCATGACGGGCTAACTCAGAGAACCACATCTCATACTGCGTCACAGTCATCTCTCCCTGATGCAACTGCTCAAACTGCCTATGCAGCTCCTCTCGGTGAGACTGTGGCACATACTTCTCCAGAAAGAGAACAGAGAACTGCTGCCAAGTAAGGGGCGCTGCACCAACAAGCCTACGCCTCTCATATGCCTCCCACTAAGTGAAGGCAACCCCAGAAAACTAAAAGGTGGTAAAAGCTACACCACTGGTCTCTAGGATCCCCGTTGTATGAAGCATCCTCTGACACTTATCCAAGAACCCCTGTGCATCCTCGCCCTCTGCACTGCTAAAAGTCAGAGGCTTGAGCCTACCAAACCTCTCTAGTCGACGCTGCTCGTCGTCTGGTATAACTGGTACCACAAACTCCTGAGCTGGTGCAACCGGCTGGGCTAGAGGTGCCCCCGGTGTCTGGAGTCCCTACATAACCTGCTCAGGTGTGCGAGCAATATGAGTCTGGGTGCCTCCCCCGGCCTGAGAAGTAGGTGCGGCCGTAGTAACTGAAACCACTTGAGCCAAACCGGTACACACTAATAAGATTTGAGCTAAAGCCTCCTGAAGGCCTGGAATCACAATGGGCATAGCTGGTGCTGTTGTAGCGTTCACAACTGGGACCTGATTCTGAACTGGGGCAACTGGTGGATCTGCAGGTGCTGCCCTAACTGCTCTTCCCCTACCACAGCCTCGACCGCATCCTCGGCCTCTGGTGGCCCCAACTAGTGGTCGTCCACCCCCCCCCGGTAGCACGTGTCCTCACCATCTATGAGAGAACGGATTAACATAAGTTTAGTATTCGGATCAACAAGTTCGCACGACAAGAATTTCAAGAATTTGAAGATTTTCCTAAAGGTTCTGCAACCTCTCGAGGATAAATACAGACGTCTCCATACCGATCCGCGAGACTATACTAAACCGGCTCATGACTCGCGAGACCTATGTAACCTAGGCTCTGATACCAACTTGTCACGACCCCGAATACCAGTTGTGATGCACCTATCACATTACTAGGAAAGCCAACCAATCAATGAATCACAACCCTTTTTCCTTTAACAATAAGCCATTTCCTAACATAGGTTTTAAATACCAAATTCCATTATAAACATTTAAAGCAACGGAAAATATGCGGAAGTTAAATAACATGAAACAACATAGCCCCAAATATCTGGTGTCACAAGTCTAGAGCCTCTAGTACATATCTGAATAACTACTACATCATATGTCTAGGAAAATGCGAAAAGATAATGAGATAGGGAGGAGAAAATAGGGCTGCGGACGCCACTACCTTGAAATCCCCGTCAAACACTGGATCAGCTGAAGACCCTCACTCGGCCGCTCGGGCACCTGGATATGCACACAAGGTGCATGGAGTAATGTGAGTACGCCAACTCAGTAAGTAACTAAAGTAAATAAGGCCTGAAAGCAGTGACGAGCCGTTAAAATCATATAACTGAAGAAAAACAACAAGATAATAGGTCAACTTCACAGTTTAAAACCAGTTTCGTCGTAAAATCATCAAATTTCAGTTTAAACACTTGAAATCATATACGTAGTAATTTTTCCAACAAAGGCTTATTTTAAAAGAAGAGTGAAATCAGTAAAAATATCATAACTGGGCCCCTCGGGCAAGGTATCACTCAAAATATGGTCTCTCGGGCAGCTTCTCAGTCACTCGTGGCTCAACTCTCATCACCCAATACTCGCTCTTAGCACTCAAGCTCATTAGTATCTCATAGTAATAGAAATCATAGTAACCACTGCGACATGCAGCCCGATCCGTAATTTATAGTCGACTACGCTCACTGGGGGTGTACAGACTCTGGAGTGGCTCCTACACCCCAAGCGTCATATTGCTGTGGCGCGCAGCCCGATCCAATATATATATCGCTGCGGCGTACAGCCCTATATATATATATATATATATATATATATATATATATATATATATATATATATATATATATATATATATATATATATATATATATATATATATATATATATATATATATATATATATATATATATATATATATATATATATATATATATATAATATCCTCACTATTTGGTTCTCAACCTCTCTTAGTCATTAACCTCACAGCCTCTCGGGCACAACAATATAAATTAGGGAATTCAGCCCAAACAGTCCTCACAATTAGAAGTGAAGTGATAAAACCAGTTTTAAACATCTAAATAGGTAAAACATGACTGAGGATATGCTTTCAACAAGTAAAGTGAGGAGAAACAGTAAAAATGCCCCTAAGGGTCTCAAAAGGTCGGCACAAGGCCCAAAACACGACATACAACCCATAATATACTATGAATAGCTAAAGTACGGAATATCATAAGGTTCCAAATCAAACACGCAGCTTAATAGTCGCTACGGGACGGACCAAGTCACAATCCCTACCGGTGCATGCCCACACGCTCGTCACTTAGCATGTGCGTCACTGCATTTATTAAAACAAGTCAAATACCGGGGTTTGTACCCTCAGTTCTGGATTTACAGTGGTTACTTACCTCAAACCGGTGAAAATACTACTCTGCAATGCCTTTGCCCCTAAAATCGACCTCCACTCGCGTCGAATCTATCCAAAATCAGAATCACGACGTCAAAATATGCTAAGGGAACGAAGCCCAAGCGAAAACAATCAAATAATACCAAAAATCTCGAAATTGGCCAAAACTCGACCCCCGGACCCACGTCTCAGAACTCGATAAAAATCACATCAACAAAATTCTTATCCTCCCACGAGTCTATACATATCAAGAACACTGAAATTGGAGTCCAAATGACCCCTCAAATCCCCATTTAAAGGTCTCTTAATCTCAAGCCCTAATCCCCAATTTTTATTCCTTAATCTCCACTAAAACCATGATTAAACAGTGCAAAAATGATATTAATCACAAGTACTTAAGCTTAGGGAACTTACCTAGCTGATATCCTTTGATTCCTCTCGAAATCCTATGCCTTAGCCTCTTTCCCATCTTCAAAAATGATAAACTTAGCAAAATTTTGCGAAGAAGACAATATATATCTTCTGGTCAGGGATTTTCGCATCTGAGCCTATATTTCCACTTTTGCGGTACTGCATATACGGTTCTTCCTCTGCTTCTGCGGAAATCACTTAAGCTCCCCTTTCCGCATCTGCGGTCAACTTTCTGCATCTGCGCCCTCGCAGATGCGGTATTCCAACCTCTTCTGCGGTTCCTGACAACTTCTCCAAATTCCGCTTCTGCGGACAACCTTCCGCTTATGCGGCTCTGCACCTGCGGCGGCTACGCACCTGCGGTCCCCAATCCGCAGGTGCGGAAATACCACAGGGAGCAACTTCAGCAGCTGCAACAAAGTCCAAACTTTTTCGTTAACCATTCGAAATCACCCCGAGGCCCTCAGGACCTCAACCAAAAGCACAAACATATCCTAATACCTTATTCAAACTTGTACCAATCTTCAAAACACCTCAAACAACATCAAATCAACCAAAACACATTGGATTCAAGCCAATTTTTTTAAAATCTTCCAAATTCCATTTTTGATCAAAAACCCAACCAAACCACATCCGAATGACCTGAAATTTTGCACACACATCCCAAATGATACAATGGAACTACTACAACTCTCGGAATTCCAATCCGACCTCTATATCAAAATCTCTCCTACCAACCAGAAATCGCCAAAATATCAACTTCGCCAAATCAAGCCTAAATCTACTCCGAACCTCCGAAATTCATTCCGATCATGCTCCTAAGTCATAAATCACCTTTCGAAGCTAACCAAACCATCAAAACTCACATCCGAGCCCTCTAACACATAAGTCAACATCCGGTTGACCTTTCCAACTTGACCTTCTTCACAAGAGACTAAGTGTCTTAAACCTTACCAAAATCATTCCGAATTCGATCGACCAACCCGATATCACAAAACATGGATAACAAGGCATAAAGAAGAAGAAATGGGGGAAAATGGAGCGATAACTCATGAGACGACTGGCCGGGTCATCACATGGATGAAGCTTGGCATTCAAAAACTCTCCAAAACTTCAAATTGATCACAAAGAAACGTGAATTAATTAAGCAAAGTGACGGATTTTGGGCAAAATTTTCATACAAAGTTACACTGCGTAATAGCAACGGGATTTGCAATCTAAGAGGGCGCGATACAATCTTTCTCAAGAACATCGTACAGATTTTTCCCTACTTCAATCCGCCATTACGTGTTGTCGAAATTGACATGTGTTGGAAGGATTGTCAAGAGAATCGGCTCAGGTATGTTAAGGCTATCCCTTCTTTCTTTTGGCATGATCTATACGACACAAACAAAATGAGTAAATGCATAATTTCCATAAATGACTTTATTCATAGAAATACTAAAGATGCTTATGTTCTTGATTCCCCATGTGTCATATTATTCTATCATCTATTCATGTGTCTAAGAAAATACGTAAGTTGATAAAGTTCATTTCATGATATTAATCAAAGGAAAATGGTCTTATGATACTCCGAAAGATTTTATTGACGTACTTCTCTTACATTTCATTCATTTACATTGACCCATGACCAGATGGTATTATATAAGCGTATATATGTATATATATGTATATGAGATATGGGAAAAGGTTATAACGTTATATATGCACCATCACCTGATCATCTGGCATATGTTGATGATTTGCCCACCGTGGACGAGATGATATGATGGGATGCCCTCAGAGGTTTGATGATGTTATGAACACATGTACCTATGCACGACATGACATACATACACATATGCATGACATTATGAGTATTTCATTATTTACAGAGTTATTTAGACTTACATGTCGAGTCATTTACTCCATGTTTCTCTCATATTTATTATTTACTAATTTTCATTCCTTACATACTTGGTACATTATTTGTACTGACGTCCCTTTTGCCTAGGGATATTGCATTTCATGCCCGTAGGTCCTGATAGACTAGTCGAGAGTCCTCCAAGTAAGCTATTAGCTCAGCGGAAGATGTTGATGCACTCCATTACTCTAGGGTTGCTTATTTGGTAAGTATGATTAGTATATGTATTGGTTGGTACGACGAGGTCAGTCCCGAACTTTATGATAAGTATGTACTCTTAGAGGCTTGCAGACAAATGTCATGTATATAGATATATGTATGGCCTTATCGACCTATATTTAAAGTATATAACGGATCACGTGGGCCTTATAGGCCCGTATGTCACATGTATAAGTTTCTATATCAGGTTGGGTCATTTTATGTTGGGTATTCGCTCATGTTTACTTTAGTTGTATCATGATGCGCCTTCTGGCCTACCTATCTATGGTGATGTAATAAGAAAGATACGTTACGTTGGTACTCGGTTGAGTAAGGTACCGGGTGCCCGTCGCGGCTCATCGGTTTGGGGTCGTGACAAAGAGAATCGAGGTCGGTCGCCCGAATTTATGTAGGACATTGACTAGAGCATAAGAAAATTATGGAATCGTCCTGAATTCTTGTTTTATGGCCTTAAAATGCCAAAAACGATGAATGGTCATGGTGAAAAGATGATTATTTTTTATTAGTGCATTTTTATGGGCCCTAAAATTTTTTAGGAGATTCAGGGCCAGTCGCCCGAATTCATGCAGATAACATACAGATACGGACCTACATGGTGATGAGAGGGGTCATCGAAACCCGCTAGCCTCGACAAATACCGTGTATATATATTTGTATATATATCAATGACTCCTGAAATAATTTTGATGTGCCCCCTCAAGCAGAAAAGCTGAACAACTTCGTTGGTTTTACAAGTTGCGTTATGTCCTCCCTCACTAGAAGACCTGGGTTCGAGACCCAACACCAGCTCTCTTTTTTAATTTATTTTTCTCTTTGAATTCAACATAGTGTAGTATCCTGTATTTAGTGGTCAACTTATTTTTTTTCTTTATCTTTTCTAAGTTAATGAACAATAATTCAGTACTAATACATAGAAGGGGATAAGATATTCCATTAACAAAAAGCCAATCACTTTCTTTATCTTTATATCTAAGTTTATAATCGTTATCACTTTCTTGACATGTATAAAATTAAGTAATTCACCAAAAATTCCCCAAAACAGTAATTAAAAACTCCAAAAACCGTTCTGCTTTCAAGGATCACTTCGGCAAAGTAGCAAACGTCTATCCATTCAATGATAGTGCTTGAAAACGGCAAAGTGCTTGGATTGCTTAATAGATCTTTAATCTTGATCATATTTGACTAAGTTTTTTTTTTTATATTTTTGAACATCCTTTCTGTCACTGAGTCATATTCCTTAAGTTTTCAAGGAGTTAGTGTGCTAAATTTTGTCGTTATTAGCTGACATATCTATGTCAAAAATACCAGTGCCCCCGCTGCGTTCAAATCCTGGGTCCGCCTCTGATGGCATAGACTATAGCACATGAAAATCTGGGCATCATTTTGAATTTCTATTTATGGTCATAAAAAGCCAGAAAAATAAGGAACGGTCATGGCGAAGTGATGACTATTGTTCATCAATCATTTTTGATGGGCCCGCTATGGTGATTCATAGCCGATCGCCCGACATGCAGATGGCGTCGATTATAGCACACGATAATATGAGAATTGTCCCGAATTTATCTTTTATATCCCTAAAATTTTAAAAAACGAGGAACAATCAGGAAAACAATGACTATTGTTCATTAGATCATTTTTTCCGAGCCTGCAAAATTTTTTTAGGAGATTCGGAGCTGGTCACCCGAATTCATGCATATGGCGTAGACTATAACACACGAAAATATGAGAATCATCATGAATTCATGTTATGATCCTAAAGCGCCAAAAACGAGGAAAGGTCAAGACAAGGTAATGACTATTATTCATTAGGAGGAAAGGTTGTTTTGTGGGCCCGTAAAATTTTAAGTGATTTGGAGCCAATCTCCTCAATTTAGGTAGATGACATGGACTATAGCACACACAAATCTAGGAATCATCATGAATTCCTATGTTATGGTCCTAATATACCAAAAAATAAGGAACGGTCATGGCAATATGATGACTATTTCATCAGGTCATTTTTAGGGGCCTGCAAAATTTTAGGATATTCGGAGCGGGTCGCCCGAAATCAAACAAGTGGCGTGGACTATAACACACGAAAATTTGGGAATCGTCCTGAATTTCAATTTTATGGGCCTAAAACATCAAAAATCAAGGAATAGTTATGGAAAAGTGATGATTATTATTCATTAGTTTGTTTTTATAAGCCCTCAAAATTTTAAGAGATTCGGAGCCGGTCGCCCGAATTTATGCTGGTCGCGTGGACTATAGCACACGAAAATATGTGAATCATCCTAAATTCTTATTTTGTCCTAAAATGCCATAAAATGAGGAACGGTAATAGTGAAGCAATGAATATTGTTCATTAGATCGTTTTATGGGCCCATAAAATTTTAGGAGATTCGGAGCTGGTTGTCTGAATTCATGAAGATGGCGTGGACTATAGCACACGAAAATCTGGGAATTATCTTGAATTCTAGTTTTATGGCCCTAAAATACCAAAAAAATAAGGGACGATCATGCCGAACCGATGACTATTGTTTATAAGGTTGTTTTGATGGGCACGCAAAATTTTAGGAGATTCAAAGTTGGTCGCCTGAATTCATGCAGATGGTGTGGACTATAGCATACGAAAATCTGGAATCGTTCTAAATTCCTATTTTTTGACCCTAAGACACCATAAAAAAGTAACGGTCAAGGCGAATTGATGACTATTTCCATTAAGTTATTTTTAATGGGCCCTGCAAAATTTTAGGAGATTCGGGCCGGTCACTCGAATTCATGCAGATGGCATGTACTATAGCACGCAAAAATTTGGGAATCGTCCTAAATTTATATTTTATGGCCATAAAATGCCAAAAAATATGGAACAGTCATGGCAAAGCGATTATTATTGTTCATTAGGTCATTTTTTTATGGGCCCGCAAAAGTTTAGGACATTTGGAGTTGGTCGCCCGAATTCATGCAGATGGCATGGACTATAACACATGAAAATTATGAAATCGTCCTGAGTTTTCTTTTTATAGTCTTAAAATGGCAAAAAATAATGAACGGTCATGGCGAAGTGATGACAATTATTCATTAGATTGTTTTTATGGGACCTCAAAATTTTAGGAGATTCGGGGCCGGTCGCCTGAATTCATACAAATGGCATGGATTATAGCACAGAAAATCTGGGAATCATCCTGAATTCCTGTTTAATGACCCTAAAACGTCAAAAAATGAGAAACGGACATGGCAAATCAATAACTTTTGTTTATTAGGTCATTTTATGGGTCTACAATATTATCGGAGAATAGGAGCGGGTCGCATGAATTCATGCAGATGGCGTGAACTATAATATACGTTAATATATGAATTGTACTGAATTCCTATTTTATGGCCCTAAAATACCAAAAACGAGGAACAATCACGATGCAGCGATGACTATTGTTCATTTGGTCATTTTTATGGGCTTGCAAAATTTTAGGAGATATGGAGTCGGTCGCCCGAATTCATGCAGTTGGCGTGGACTATAGCATACGTAAATCTATGAATCGTACTGAATTCCTGTTTTATGACCCTAAAATGCCATAAATGAGGAACGATCATGGCGAAGAATTGACTATTGGTCATTAGATCATTTTTATCGGCCCGCAAAATTTTAAGAGATATTGAGTTGGTCGCCCAAATTTATGCAGATCGGCTTAGACTATAACACATGAAAAGTTTGAAATCGTCCTGAAGTTCTATTTTATGGCCCTAAAATACCAAAAAGGTGGAACAATCATGGAGAAGCAATGACTATATTTCATTAGGTTGTTTTTAATGTTCCCACAAAATTTTATAAGATTCAAAACCTGTCACCCGAATTTATGCAGATGACATGGACTATAGCACGCGAAAATCTGCCTGTTTTATGGCCCTAATATGCCAAAAGATGAGGAAAATTCATGGCAAAGCGATAACTATTATTCATAGGTAATTTTTATGGGCTTGCAAAATTTTAGGAGATACGGGGTCGGCCACCCGAATTCATGCGGATGGCGTGGACTATAGTACACGATTATTTGGGAATCGTCTTAAATTCCTATTTTATGGTCCTAAAATACCCAAAAAGAGGAACGGTTATGGCTAAGCAATGAAATTAGGTCTTTTTTGATGGGCACGGAAAAATTTAGGAGATTCAGAGCCAATCACCTGAATTCATGCATATGTCACACAGGAAAATCAGTAGTTTTACTGAATTTCTGTTTTATGGCCCTAAGACGTCAAATAATGAGGAACAATCATGGCGAAGAGATAACTATTGTTCATTAGGTCGTTTTTTATGTGGCCACAAAATTTTAGGAGATTCGGTGCTAATTACACAAATTCATCTAGATGGCTTAGACTATAGCGCACGAAAATCTTGGAATCGTCCTCAATTCCTGTTTTATGGCCCTAAATGCCCAAAAATGAGGGACGGTTATAGCGAAGTGATGACTATTATTCATTTAGTCATTTTTGAAGATCCGCAAAATTTTAGGAGATTCGGGGCCGGTTGCCTGAATTTATGGCCCTAAAATGCCAAAAAATATGGAACGATCATAGCGAAACGAGGACTATTGTTCATTAGGTTATTTTTATGGTCCAGCAAAATTTTAGGAGATCCGGAGCTAATCGTCCGAATTCTTGCAGATGACATGGACTATAGACACGAAAATCTAGGAATATTCTTGAATTCTTATTTTATGGCCCTAAAATGCCCAAAAATGAGGAACGATGATGGGCGAAGCAATGACTATTATTCTTCAAGTCATTTTTGATGGGCCCACAAAATTATAGGTGATTCGGAGTCAGTTGCCCTAATTCATGCAGATGGCATGGACTATAACACACGAAATCTGGGAATCATCCTGAATTCCTGTTTTATGGCCTTAAAATGCCAAAAACGAAGAATAGTCATGGCGAAGTGATGACAATTATTCATTCAAGGTAAAATACCTGCAAATAGACAAAAGAAGAAATAACTTAGAGAATGAAAAAGTGTTTAACCAAAAATCTGAGTCCTTGGTCAAAGCTAAAAGAGAAATTCGGGTTACTGATAATCAGGAGACAAAAAATAAAATACTTTTGAGAACAATGGTAGAAGGTAAATAGATAAGTATTTCAATGAATTCTCAATAGTATTCCGTGTCCTTACAAATGATGATACTTCTTCCTTTTATAGATCATTCTAGGTAAAGGAATAAAGCCTCAGCTTTAATGATATAATCATGAGCAATAAATGACATTAAATAAGCCGTTATACAATTATTCCTATTAAATACCAACTTTATAACGTATCAGACATTTAATAATGAATTTGGACTCCTTTCTGTCATCTGATCCTTGCTTTCAATGCCTTCTAATCCGTTGGCTATAAATAATTTAAATTGGTACGAGACTCGTATCTATACGTCGTCTCGTGCTTATTTAAATTCTTCTTCCCGTGGCTGTTTTCACCATGCCTCTTAGTCAATTGCTGTTCTTTGACCATTCAACTAATCCACGTGTCATGCCACATCATTTTTAATATAAATTCAGTTTTTTTTCCAATACAGATAGTCCCCCCACTTTCCATTTTTTTTATCAATTAAATAATTGGGAAGTGGATCTTCATGTAAAAAGAACTTTTGCCACAATTAATGCTCATGACAGTACTAACGTCTCAGCAGTCTTTTCCATTTAATGTTCTGTCCATGTGTCATTTTATACTTGATTCCGCTATTCATACCCTTCTTCGAGACTTCTTCATTCTCACTATTTACGAAGTGATAGCTGCCTTTATTATAGGCTTAAAAAGTTGACGGTTCCCATTTTACACATAACTTTGTCTTCCTTTGTCTTCTTCACAAATCTTCAGCACATACTTTCTTCTTAACAATGTCTTCTTCAAACCCTAACCATAAAAAAGTTCCAATTCTAGATCAGTTCCCCAACGCCCCTGTTAGACACAGAAGAGGCGGAGGAAGTAGGCCTCGAACAGGGTTAGAATCTACACGAGGCGGTTCCTCTGGTTCTTCTTCAAGGAGTTTTATCCCAAAAGCCCCTTCTTCTAAAAGTAGGGAAATTCTTGATACTTCTCAAGAACCCTCAGTTGATGATATAGTTCCTAGCGATTTGTCTTTTGAAAGTGACAAAACGTCTCTTCAAAAACAAATTAAAAATTTAGAAAAAGCCGATACTTACCCAACATTAGTAACCGAGCTTACAATCCCCACCATAAGAAGAGATTGTAATTGGAAGGATAGTCTCCGAATGTCAATTCCTTCCCCAAATCAAAGAATTTTCTCTTTTAGAAATGGGTATTATTCTGTTTACACTTACCCCTTCACTTTAGGTTTTAATCCTCCGATTGACCCAGTTATTCTCGATTTTTGTCGTTTCTTTACCATTTGTTTGGCCCAAATTGGTCCATTGGTGTGGAGAACAGTGGCTTGTTTGAGATATTTATCATCCAAGGCCAATGTCAATTTCACCTTTTCTCATCTCATTCATCTATACCATCCCAACTTAATACGCCATGGGGTTTTCACCTTAACTGCAAGGAGCAAAAAAGTTTTGGTAAACCCTGAGGATGACAAAGATCGTGGATGGTATATCCGTTACGTTGCTGTCCGTACAGTGGATTTGATTGGCGAAACAAATATTCCCTTTCCTGAGAAGTGGAATTTTGAACGTAAGTTTCCTCTTGTTTACCGTACCTACTTTTGAGAATTTCAAAAGAATGTTGTTTTTAACCTCGTCCCTTCTTGTTTTTTTGTAGCAACCATGGGAGATGTGGAACCTATTCCCAACTTTAGTGGTTGGGTAGACTCACTTTTGAAGATTGCTACTAGGGAGCAGAGAACTTGGAAATCAATTTCTTCTTTACATGGCTGGAAAGTCAAAACACATGGTATCCCCCCCTTTTTTTAAAATTTTTTTATTTTACATGTTAAGCACTTTTTCCTCAACTTTAATCATGTATATCCATTCTTTAATCAGGATTTGGCATTAGAGGAATGACAGCTGAAGTAGCTATGGCCATTCGCATGTCTGCGAATGCTGCTCTAGATTTAGATAAGGCTCGAGCCTTGCTGCCTAAAAGAAAAGCTACAAAGGAAAGTTCTGAAGAAGAGGAGGGTACCTCCCTAATTACCAGGCCAAGGGCCAGGAGACGAATAATCATTGATAATGAAATTGAAAACACTCCTGCTCGTACCTCCACCACCGAGCCTGTTTTGATTCAATCTGATGAGGATGCCGAACCAAGAGATAATAATGAGCCAATTCAGCACCTTTTTGACAGTGGTTTCGGGAGTGGCGAGCTCAGACCTGTTTTTGATGAAGCTCCTCTTTCCTCATTTGTTCCTATTTCCTCCATTCCTCTGCCTGCCGTAAGTGTTTCTTTACCAGCTTTAACAACTTCTGTTTGTTTGCCAATTTCTACTGCTCCTATATTTGTTCCCTTGGCTGCTTCAACCGCACCTGCTTCTGCTCCGGTGTTGGTTTCTACATCTTTTCCCTCCATTCCTTCCATTCCCTCCGCTGCTCCTCTTCCCTCTGTTCATCATACAGAGACAGGTCCTAGCAGCGGAAATATGACAATGAGAAGTGTTACTTTGGAGGTTCCTGCCAATCATAGCCTCCTGAGGAAGACCGGCAGAGCCAATATTTGGCTCGAACCTCTAATTGGAGATATCGAGAAGAAGAAGATGGAGAGCCATAGCTGCTTAATTTTGATGAACGACGTAGTTCATTCTACTTTGAAGGTATTTCTACCAACAAGTTTTTTTTTTTAAATTATCTTCAATTTCTCATTTTCATGACTTACCTCTGTAGGCTAACCTTATTAGCACAGAATTAATGAGAAGAATTTCCTTACTGGAAAGAAAAGCTCGTGAGTCTGAAAAGTCTGTCCACGAGGCTGAGGAAATAGCTAGAGGAGCCCAACTTGAAGCAACCAACTGGAAGGAACAGTTCGAAAATGCTCAAGGGACTATAGAAGAGTTGCAAGAAGATAAAAACCTCCTAGAGCAGCAAAACCGTGGTTTAACTTCTGAACTGGCAACAGTCAAAGCCTCTTCAAGCCAATTGAAAAGAGACAAAGAGCTTTTGGAATGCTCTTTGTCAGAACAATTATCCAGAGCTAGTGAAGAAGTTAGAGAGCTGAAGGCACTTTTGGCTAAAAAGGAAGAATATGCAGGAGAATTAGTGCAAAGCTTGACTCAAGCTCAGGCTGACTTACAGACTTCTTCTGACGAGATTCAAGCCTTGAAGTGTTCTCATGCTTCTCTTGAAGCTTCCCTTGATTCCCATTTAGCTGAAAATCAAATTTTAAAAAATGATCTTGCTATGTGGGAAAAGGAATATGGACTTCTAGAGGAAAATTTTAACATAGAAGTGATTTGGGCTTTTCTGAATTCTCGTCGTGATGCTTTGACGGAAGCTGCTCAAGAGGGTTTTGACTTGCAGTCTGAACTGGCCAAAGTCATAGATACCATCGAGAAAAGCCAACAGTCTACTGATACTCCTTCTCCTGCCCTTGAAGTTCCTGAAAATGTTGCTATTCCAGCTTCAGAGGGTGAAACTTCTACAACCCAGTCTGTGGAAGTTGAAGCTTCCGTGACAACCCCCTCAATTGAATGATGGTTTTATCCCTTAGTTTTTTTAAAGGATTTTTTGGTGAAAGTCCCCAGTTATCATAATGGGGCACTTGTATAAACTTTTATTGACTAAGTTTCTACTTAGTCTTTTTAATTATATCAAGAAGTTTTATTAGTACTTCAATGTGTTCTACTCTTGCCTTTTCTTTATTTATTTAGGACTTATAGAATAGTTTAGCATTTTTATCCTTTGAAAATGCTTTATGATTCTTCCCATGACTTATTGACATGAGGCTTATAAAAGAGGGCCCTTTTATTTTATCGACACTTAATGAAGAAGACGTCTCAACTTCATAATGGTGTTAAAATACGATGAAAGTAATAGGAAAACACACGTTTTGTATGAAACAACTTTGGCAAGTTTTCATTCATAAACTTTTAACAAGTGTTTGACTGTTACATGTATTACAATACATCTACAACTTTTCTCGTAACTGTTTTTCTTGTAACAGATTTGTAAATAACATAAACTAAACAAGGTTTTTTTTATAACCTGTTTCAGTACATAGTCATGACCCTATCTTTATATGTTAAGAAGGGTTTGAGAGGTGACTTTGTTTATGAGTTTGAGAGATGACTCTGTTGTTCTCATGAATGCTGAAGACTTGGTAACTTCTTCTCAACACTTGCTTCTTTGTGGCCGATTTTTATTCGATACTCGTATCTGTTTCTTTGCACCTATCTGTGTATAATATGTAGTCCCCCAAGTGTTTGAGCGGTGAAGTATGAAGCCTCGAGCACTTGTTTATTTCTTTTACTTTGGCCCTTTTCCTGAAACAGAAAGATATACGGGACTCGACGGTGTGATTATAGATGAAGACTGCCTAACTCGTGTGTATTTCCATCAGATTAATTGTAACCCTGGGCTAGGAATTTAAGCATACTCCATTTTGCCTTGCAGGTTGTGACTCATCATTTGGCAAGAGTTAGGATATTTAGCCTAGCATCTAAAATCGTTAGTAAAATATTAATAAACCAAGAGAAGAATTTTTACATGATGATACCTGACCGTAGGTACTTTCTTAAAAGCAATATCTTTTTAAGTGGACAACATTCCAATGTGAGGGTAAAACTTTACCATCCATTGTTTCCAACTGGTATGCTCCTTTTCCCGCAATGCCACGAACTTTGTATGGTCCTTCCCATGTTGGACTTAGCTTTCCTGAGTTAACAGCTTTTGTAGATTGGAACACCTTTTTAAGCACGAAGTCCCCAATTTTGAAATATCTGAGGCATGCTTTCCTGTTGTAATATCGTTCTATTACTTGCTTTTGTGCTGCCATCCTTATCAAAGCATCTTCTCTTCTTCCTTCAAGTAAATCTAGGCTAACCCGCATCTCTTCATTATTGGATTCCTCCGTTGCCTGATCGTACCGTGTGCTTGGATCACCTATTTCAACTGGTATTAAGACTTCCGTACCATAAACCATCGAAAATGGTGTTTCTCCAGTGCCTGTTTTGGTCGTTGTACAATAAGCCCATAGTACTCCGGGTAACACCTCAGGCCAATTACCTTTTGAATCTTGTAACCTCTTTTTCAAGTTATTGATAATAACTTTGTTAGTTGATTCCGCTTGTCCATTCCCCACTGGATGATATGGCGTAGATGTTATTCTTTTGATCTGCCAACTTTGAAGAAATTCTATAACTTGTGCTCCAATGAATTGTGGTCCATTGTCACATACGATCTCCTTTGGTACTCCAAAGCGGCATATTATATTTCGCCATATGAAGTCTTTAACTTCTTTTTCTCGTACCTGTTTAAATGCCCCTGCTTCTACCCATTTAGTGAAATAATCTGTAAGTACGAGTAGAAATTTTACCTGACCTTTTGCTTGTGGAAGTGGACCTACGATATCCATTCCCCATTTCATAAAGGGCCAAGGGGCTAAAACAGGATGTAGTAACTCAGCTGGTCTGTGCATATTATTGTCGTACCTTTGACATTTATCACATTTGGACACGAAACTGGTTGCCTCTTCTTCCATCTTAGGCCAATAATATCCTGTGCGAATTAACGTTCTTACCAGTGACCGTCCTCCTGCGTGATTCCCACAATGTCCTTCATGTACTTCTCTCATGACATATTCGGTTTGAGAAGGGCCGAGACACCTTGCTAGTGGTCCGCCGAACATCTTTCGATAAAGATTACCTTGATATAAACAATATCGTGCAGCTTTTTTGCGAAGCGCGTAAGCCTTTCCTTTGTCATTAGGCACGGTTCCGTGCTGTAAAAAGGCAACAATTTCATTTCTCCAATCCCATGTTAGATGATTAAAATTTACCTCGTTTTTGTCAGGTTCAAGAATGGAATGAAATAGATGTATGACTGAAGCATCCGTATTGTTTGCCACGTCTACTGCGGATGCAAGGTTTGCTAAAGCATCTGCCTCTGCATTCTCATCTCTTGGGACTTGCACTACTTTCCAAGTTTGGAATTGCTTTATTAACTCCCGTACCTTTGCGAGGTATTCTTTCATTCGTGACTCTCTGGCTGTGTAAGTCCCCAGCATCTGATTAACCACGAGTTGAGAATCACTCTTGATTATAATCTGTGTTATGCCGAGTTCTCGTGCCAATTCTAAACCTGCAATTACAGCTTCATATTCTGCTTCATTGTTAGTTATAGAATGACATTTTATAGCCTGTCTAATGGTCTCACCCGCAGGTGGTACGAGGACTATTCCTAAGCCTGCCCCTTTTACATTAGATGAACCGTCAGTGTATAAAACCCAAGTCCCCGGGTTCGCACCATTAAAAACTAATAATTCTTTTTCTGCTTCTAAATGCATCCCCTGGCTAAAATCAGCCACGAAATCAGCTAGTACTTGAGACTTTTTAGCGGTCCTGGGTTGATAAATAACTTCATATTCACTTAGTTCTATAGCCCATTTTGCTAATCTTCCTGAAAGTTCATGTTTATGCAAAATATTTCGAAGCGGAAAAGCAGTAACTACAACAATGGGATGACATTGAAAATAAGGTCTTAACTTTCTAGATGCCAATACCAAAGCTAATGCTAATTTTTCTAACTGTGGGTATCGTGTCTCAGCTTCCAATAAGGACTTACTTACGTAATAAATAGGAGATTGTTTACCTTGGTCCTCGCGGACTAAAACAGCACTTACCGCGACTTCAGATACGGCCAGATAAATGAGAAGTTTTTCTCCTACCTTTGGTTTTGCCAACAACGATGGTTTTGACAAATAAGTTTTCAAATTTCTAAGGGCTTGCTGACAATCTTCATTCCATTCAAAATGATCTTGCTTTTTAAGTGCAGAGAAAAACTTAAAACACCTTTCTGAGGATTTGGAAATAAATCTCCCCAAAGCTGCAATTCTTCCCGTTAATCTTTGTACTTCCTTTTTATTAGTAAGGATATCCGGGATTTCTTCTATTGCTTTGATCTGAGAAGGATTCACTTCAATACCACGGTTAGAAGTAAGAAAACCCAAAAACTTACCTGATGCAACTCCAAATGCACATTTTTCTGGGTTGAGTTTCATATTAAATTTTCGCAAAATTTCAAAAGTAATAGATAGATGAGAAATATGATCACGAGATTGCTGGGTTTTGACGAGCATATCGTCTATATATACCTCCATTGTTTTCCCTAAATGTTCTTGGAACATTTTGGTGACCAACCTTTGATAGGTTGCCCCAGCATTTTTGAGACCAAAGGGCATTACTTTATAACAATAAGTCCCCCTGTCTGTGATGAAAGAAGTTTTTTCTTCATCACCAGGATCCATTTTGATTTGATTATATCCTGAGTATGCATCTAAAAAACTTAAAAGTTCATGACCTGCGGTCGCATCAATTAGTTGATCTATATGTGGTAAGGGAAAGGAATATTTTGGACAGGCTTTATTTAAATCAGTATAATCTACACAAACACGCCACTTACCATTTTTCTTGGGTACAACCACCGTATTAGCTAACCAAGTTGGATATTTTACCTCACGGATTGATCCGATTTTTAATAATTTTTGGACTTCATCCTAAATCACCTGGTTCTTGAAAGCACCTTGTTTCCGTTTCTTTTTCTTTATTGGTGTGAAAGAAGGGTCCTCGTTGAGTTTGTGAGTCATCACATTTGGTGGTATCCCTGTCATATCAGCGTGGGACCAAGCAAAGCAATCTAAGTTAGCTTTTAAAAATTCGATTATCATACCTCGCATGTTCGTGTTTAAATTAGCCCCGATATAAACTTTTCATTCAGGCTGTTGATCAAATAACATCACTGCATCAAGCTCTTCAATCGTCGTTTTGATGCTTTCATTCTCTTCAGGTTCTTGAATTGTGTCAGGCCTTGAGTCCAAATCTGTTTTCTCTTGTTCAGTTGAAGTTTGATCTTTTTTACTTTCAACTGTTTCCTGTAATTGCTATTTTGCTTTATTTACGGCGCTCGTACTTGTTACAGCGTTGACATTTCTGGCCATCTGCTGATCCCCACGAATTTGACAAATTCCCCATGGTGATGGGAATTTGATAACCTGATGCAGGGTTGATGGGACAACATCCATATCGTGTATCCATGGCCTTCCCATGATCATATTGTAGGCCATTTCCATATCAACTACCTGAAATTTAGTTTCCTTCACAACACCCATAGCAAAAGTTGTTAGTATTACCTCACCTTTTGTTACTACACTTGAATTGTCGAAGCCTGACAAGGTGTGCGCCTTGGGTAACATTTTGTCTTCAGCTTGCATTTCCCGCAGTACCCTTAGTAATATAATATTTACAGAACTTCCTGGATCAATCAAAACTCGCTTTACATTAGTATCATATACAAGTAAAGATATTACCAGTGCATCATTATGTGGAGTTGTCACTCCTTCGTTATCTGCGTCATCGAACGAAATGCTTTCATTGTCAAGGACCTGCCGCACCCGTTTCTCGTGTGTAATCGTTACCTTAGAAACCTTGTTGGAAGCTGTGTAAGTTATGCCATGGAATATCTTCTCCCCCGCTTATGACATTCACTGTCCTCTTGGGTGAAGGAGGTTGTGGTGGTTCTTGTCTGTTTTTCATATAAGCTTGTTTTCCTTTCTCACTAAATAACTCAGTGAGGTATCCTTGCTTCAATAAATGATCTACTTCACTTTGCAGGAATCTGCATTCTGAAGTTTTGTGCCCGTGATCGTTGTGAAATTCGCACCAATGATCCGGATTGCGTCTACTTGGATTTGACCTCATTTCTTTCGGCCACCGTACCTTATTTCCCATGTTTCTTAAAACAACTACGAGCTCGGAGGTAGAGACGTTAAAATTATATCCACCGAATCGTGCCTTTAAACTCCTGTCATCATCACGTGATTCTTGTCTATTCCGATCATTCCTGAACTTTGAAGAAGAGCCAGAATCCCGGTTCCTTGACTTTTGATCGTATTGCTGGTTATCTTGCTTCGACCGTGGGTCCTTTCCTGCGGGTCCCATATATGGATCGTACCTGTTTTTACCTGATCTTTTTTCGGAATCTGACCTTCGGGTACCGCCCCTTTCTTCATGATGGAGCTTAGGTACGGTATCTTCTTCGATTCGCAGCTTCGTACTATACCTGTTGTAAACATCATTCCATGTAGTTGCAGGAAATTCTCTAAGACTTTCTTTGAGTCGTCTCGTGGCTTCAGAACTTTTGTCATTTAAATTACTTGCAAAAGCTATAGCAGCCCAATTGTCTGGCACACGAGGTAGAGTCATTCTTTCACGTTGGAATCTATCAACGAAGTTTCTAAGCAACTCCGAATCCCCTTGTTTGATTTTGAAAATATCTTCCATCCTTTTCTCAACTTTTTGTGCTCCCGAATGTGCTTTAATAAAAGAATCTGCAAGCTCAGCAAAAGAATTAATAGAATTTTCAGATAAAAGAGAATACCAGGTTAATGCACCCTTGGTGAGTGTTTCTCCAAATTTCTTGACCAATACTGATTCAATTTCTTGTTTGGTCAAGTCGTTGCCTTTCACGCCGATTGTAAATGCAGTCACGTGGTCACGTGGGTCTGTAGTACCATCATATTTTGGGATGTCAGGCATTTTGAATTTTTCGGAATTGGAAGGGGAGCAGCACTAGGCTTCCATGGCTGTTGTGAGTATTTGTCCATGTCTACTCCTTTTATTACAGGTGGAACTCCAGGGATTTGTTCTATTCGCTCATTTTGTTCCTTCAGCTGTTTCGGCAAGGTTAGTACTAAATTTTGCAAATATGAATTATTTAAATTACCTGGTCCCCCTTCTTGTGGTTCACTGGGGGTTGCTCCGTTTCCAGAATTATCAAGACCAGAACGGGGGTTCTCCAATGTATTATTATTAGGAGTCGGTGTAGGTGGCGCAGCAGGCAATCGACTAACAAGTGCCTAAAGAGCTTTGCCGACTTGTGCATCGATTAGCTTTTGCAAAGCTTCAGTTGTAGCTCCTTCAAAATGTTCAGATTGCTCTTGTTGATCAGCACGGGATTCAGTAACAGGAGTGCCTTCACGAGATTGACGTGGTGAATTTAAAGGAGAGGGAACCACGATATCTTGATTTTGATGTATTTGATTCTCATGGTTTCCCAATGTGTTGTTACTGTTGTTGTCGGCGTTATTGTTTGACATGGTGACGATAATAGATAAGATATAGCTTAAAAGGAAAGATTATCAGATTCCCGGTAACGGAACCAATTTGTTTAACTAAAAATCTGAGTCCTTGGTCAAAGCTAAAAGAGAAATTCGGGTTACTGATAATCAGGAGACAAAAAATAAAATACTTTTGAGAACAATGGTAGAAGGTAAATAGATAAGTATTTCAATGAATTCTCAATAGTATTTCGTGTCCTTACAAATGATGATACTTCTTCCTTTTATAGATCATTCTAGGTAAAGGAATAAAGCCTCAACTTTAATGATATAATCATGAGCAATAAATGACATTAAATAAGCCGTTATACAATCATTCCTATTAAATACCAACTTTATAACGTATAAGACATTTAATAATGAATTTGGACTCCTTTCTGTCATCTGATCCTTGCTTTCAATGCCTTCTAATCCGTTGGCTGTAAATAATTTAAATTGGTACGAGACTCGTATCTATACGTCGTCTCGTGCTTATTTAAATTCTTCTTCCCGTGGCTGTTTTCACCGTGCCTCTTAGTCAATTGCTGTTCTTTGACCATTCAACTAATCCACGTGTCATGCCACATAATTTTTAATATAAATTCAGTTTTTTTTCCAATACAGCGTGGACTATAGCACACGAAAAATCTGAGAATCGATATTAATTCTTATTTTATGTCCCTAAAACGACAAAAATTAAGGAACGGTCATGACAAAGTGATGACTATTGTTCATTAGATCATTTTTTATAGGCTCAAACAATTATAGGAGATTCGAAGTCGGTGTCCTGATTTCATATAGTTGGCGTGGACTATAAGCACACGAAAATCTAGAAATCGTCCTAAATTCTTGTTTTATTGTCCCAGAACACCAAAAATCATTTTGGGTCATTTTTTATGGGCCTGCTTATAACACTCCGAGCCGGTCATCTGAATTCATGCAGATAACGTGGACTATAGAACATGAAAACGTGAGAATCGTCCTTAATTCCCATTTACTGCCCTAAAACGCTAAAAAATAAGGAACAACCATAGCGAAGCGATACCTATTGTTCGTTAGGTCATTTTTACGGGTCTGCAAAATTTTCAAAAATTCGGGGCCGGTCGCTCGAATTCTCGCAGATGACATAGACTATGGCACACGAAAATCATAGAATAGTCTTGAATTCTTGTTTTGTGACCCTAAAATGCCAAAAAATGAGGAACGATCATGGCGAAGCTATTTCACCAGGTCATTTTTTATTGGCCCGTATAATTGTTTGAGATTCGGAGCCAGTCACCCGAATTCCCAAAATCTGAGAACCGTCCTAAATTCCTGTTTTATGGCCCTAAAATGCCAAAAATCGAGGAACTGTCATGGCGAAGTAATGGGTACTGCTCATTAGGTTCTTTTTTATGGGCTCAAAATTTTTTAGGAGATTCAGACCGGTCGTGCCAAATTCATACAAATGGTTAGCACACGAAAATTTGGGAATCATCCTGAATTCCTATTTTATGGCCCTACAACGCCAAAATACGATGAACGGTCATAGCGAACCAATCAGTATTGTTCATTAGATCATTTTTTATAGGCCCAAAAAATTTTAGGAGTTTCGGGGTCGGTCGCCTGAATTCATGCAGACGGTGTAGATTATGCTTACGAAAATCTAGGAATCGTCCTGAATTCCTGATTTATGACCCTAAAAGGCCAAAAAATAAGGAACGGTCATGGCAAAGCGATGATTAATGTTCACTATGTCATTTTTATGGGCCTTCAAAATTTTAGGCGATTTGAGGTCGGCTGCTGGAATTCATGCAGATGGCATGAACTATAGCACACGGAAATTATGGAATCGTCCTGAATTCCTATTTTATAGTCTTAAACTGCCAAAAAACGATGAACGATGTTGGCAAAGTGATGACAATTATTTATTAGATCGTTTTTATGGGACATCAAAATTTTAGGAGATTCGAGGCCAGTCGCCTGAATTCATGCAGATGGCGTGAACTATAGCACACGAAAATGTGGGAATCGTCCTAAATTTCTGTTTTATGACCCTAAAATGTCAAAAAATGAGGAACAGACATGGCAATTTGGTTACTTTTGTTTATTAGGTAATTTTTTATGGGTCTGCAATATTATCAGAGAATAGGAGCGGGTCACACAAATTCATGCAGATGGCATGGAATGTAGCACACGAAAATTTGGGAATCGTCTTGAATACTTGTTTTATTGCCCTATAAAGCCAAAAAATGAGGAATAGTCACATCGAAGTGAAGAATATTGTTCATTTGGTCACTTTTATAGGCCTGCAAAATTTTAGGAGATATGAAGTCGGTCGCCCGAATTCATGCAAATGGCGTATACTATAGCATACGTAAATCTATGAATCGTCCTGAATTCCTGTTTTATAGCCCTAAAATTCCATAAATGAGGAACGATCATGGCGAAGTAATGACTATTGATCAATAGATCATTTTTATTGGCCCACAAAATTTTAAGAGATTTTGAGCCGGTCACCCGAATTAATGTAGATTGGCGTGGACTATAACACACGAAAAGTTTGGAATCGTCGTAAATTTCTGTTTTATGGCCATAAAATGCCAAAAAAGGTGGAACGATCATGGAGAAGTGATGACTATAGTTCATTAGATTTTTTTAATGTTCCCGCAAAATTTTAGGAGATTCAGAGCCTGTCACCCCAATTTATGCAGATGGCATAAACTATCGCACGCAAAAATCTGTCTGTTTTATGGCCCTAAAATGCCAAAAGATAAGGAAAAGTCATGAAGAAGAGATAGTTATTATTAATTAGGTATTTTTTTATAGGCTCGCAAAATTTTAGGAGATACGGGGTCGGTCACCCGAATTCATTCAGATGTCGTAGACTATAGCACATGAAAATTTCGGAATCGTCTTAAATTACTGTTTGATCCTCCTAAAATGCCAAAAAGAGGTACGGTCATGGCTAAGCGATGAATATTGTTCATTAGGTCTTTTTTTATTGGCACGCACAAATTTAGGAGATCCAAAGCCAGTCGCCTGAATTCATACAGATATCGTGGACTATAGCACACGAAAATCTAGAAGTTTTTTTGAATTCATGTTTTATGGTCCTAAAATGCCAAATTACAAGAAATGGTCATGGAGAAGTTGTAACTATTATTCATTATTTTTGATGGGGCCACAAAATTTTAGGAGATTCAGGGCTAGTCGCACGAATTCATATAGATGGCCTAGACTATATAGCACACAAAAATCTTGGAATCGTCGTCAATTCCCGTTTTATGGCCCTAATTGCCAAAAAATGAGGAAAGATTATGGCGAAGCAATGACTATTATTCATTTGGTCGTTTTTTTTGATCCGCAAAAATTTAGGAGATTTGGGGCTGATCGTCTGAATTTATGGCCCTAAAATGCCAAAAATAAGGAACAATCATAGCGAAGCGATGACTATTGTTCATTAGGTTATTTTTATCCAGCAAAATTTTAGGAGATTCAGATTTGGTCGCCCGAATTCATGCAAATGGCGTGAACTGTAGCATAAGAAAATCTGGGAATATTTTTCAATTCTTATTTTATGGCCCTAAAATGTTCAAAAATGAGGAACATTGATGGGCAAAGCAATGACTATTATTCATCAGGTCGTTTTTTATGGGCCCATAAAATTATAGGTAACTCGAAGTCGATGGCCCGAATTCATGTAGATGGCATAGACTATAATACACGAAATTTAGGAATCATCTTGAATTCCTATTTTAAGGCACTAAAATGCCAAAAATTAAGGACGATCATGGTGAAGCGATAACTATTGTTTATTAGGTCATTTTTATGGGCCCATAAAATTTTAGTAGATTCAGAATCGGTCGTCAGAATTCAAGCCGATGACACGGACTATAGCACATAAAAATCTGAGAATCGTCTTGAATTCCTACTTTAAGGCCCTAAAATGCCAAAAAATGAGGAAAGGTCATGGAGAAATGATTGCTATTGTTTATTAGGTCATTTTTTATGGACCCGCAAAATTTTAGGAGATTCGAAGCTAGTCTCCCGAATCATGCGGATGACGTGGACTATAGCACACGAAAATTATGGAATCATCTTGAATCCCTATTTTATAGTCTTAAATGCCAAAAAATGATGAACGGTCATGGAGAAGCGATGAAAATTATTTATTAGATCGTTTTTTATAGGACCTCAAAATTTTAGGAGATTCGGGGTTGGTCGCCCGAATTCATGCAGATAGATAGCACACAAAAATCTAGGAATTGTCCTGAATTCCCATTTTATGTCCCTAAAACGTCAAAAAATGAGGAACGGACATAGCGAGTCGATATCTTTTGTTTATTAGGTCATTTTTATGGGTCTGCAATATTATCGGATAATAGGAGAGGATCGCACGAATTCATGCAGATGGCATGGCTTGTAGCACACGAAAATCTCAGAATCGTCTTGAATACCTGTTTTATTGCCCTAAAAGGCCAAAACAAATTAGGAATAGTCAAGGCGAAGCGGCAACTATTGTTCATTTGGTCATATTTATTGGCCTGCAAAATTTTAGGAGATATGGAGTCGGTCGCCCGAATTCATGTAGATGGCGTGGACTAGCATACGTAAATCTATAAATCATCATGAATTCCTATTTTATAGCCCTAAAATTTTAAAAATGAATAACGATCATGGCGAAACAATGACTATTTATCATTATATCATTTTATGGGACCGTAAAATTTTAAGAGATTTTGAGTCGGTCGCCCGAATTAATGCAGATTGGCATGGACTATAAAACATGAAAAGTTTGAAATCGTCCTAAATTTCTATTTTATGGCCCTAAAATTCCAAAAAATATGGAACGATTATGGAGAGGCGTTGATTATAGTTCATTAGGTTATTTTTTATGTTCTTGCAAAATTTTAGGAGATTTGGAGCATGTGACCCGAATTTATGCAGATGATATGGACTATAACACGCAAAAATCTAACAGTTTTATGGTCCTAAAATTCAAAATGATGAGGAAAAGTCATGGAGAAGCAATGACTATTATTCATTAGGTAGGTTTTTATGGGCTCGCAAAATTTTAGGAAATTCGGGGTTGGTCGCCCGATCATGCAGATGTCGTGGACTATAGCATGCGAAAAATTTGAAATCGTCTTAAATTCCTTTTTTATGGTCCTAAAATGCCAAAAGAGGAACAATCATGGCTAAGCGATGAATATTGTTCATTAGGTCTTTTTTTATAGGCACGCAAAAATTTAGGAGATTCAGAACCAGTTGCCTGAATTCATGCAAATGTCGTGGACTATAGCACATAAAAATCTGGTAGTTTTTCTGAATTCCTATGGACCTAAAACTCTAAATAACGAGGAACGGTCAAGGCGAAGCAATAACTATTATTCATTAGGTCGTTTCTTATTGAGCCACGAAGATTCGGGGCTAGTCGCACAAATTTATGTAGATGGCCTAGACTATAGCACACAAAAATCTTGGAATCATTCTCAATTCCTGTTTTATGGCCCTAAATGGCAAAACATGAGGAACGATTATGCGAAGCGATGACTATTATTCATTTGATCGTTTTTGAAGATCCACAAAATTATAGGAGATTCGGGGTCAGTCGTCTGAATTTTTGGCCCTAAAATGTCAAACAATGAGGAACGATCATAGCGAAGCGATGACTATGTTCATTAGGTAATTTTTTATGGGCCAACAAAATTTAATAGATTCGGAGCTGGTAGCTCGAATTCATGTAGATGGCATGGACTATAGCATACGAAAATCTAGGAATGTTCTTGAATTCGTATTAAGCAATGACTATTATTCATCAGGTCATTTTTTATGGACCCACAAAATTATAGGTGATTCGGAGACGGTGGCCTGAATTCATGCAGATGGTGTGGATTATAACACACGAAATATGGGAATCATCCTGAATTCCTGTTTTATGCCCCTAAAATTCCAAAAACAAGGAATGTTCATGATGAAGCGTTGACAATTATTCATTAGCTCATTTTTGATTGGTTAGAAAATATAAGATATTCGGAGCTGGTCGCACGAATTCATACCTATAGCACACGAAAAATCTAAGAATCGACCTGAATTTCTATTTTATGGACCTAAAAAGCCAAAAATCGAGGAACGGTCATGGAGAAGAGATGACTATTGTTCATTAGATCGTTTTTTATGGGCTCGCAAAATTATAGAAGATTCGAAGTCGGTGTCCCGATTTCATGTAATTGGTGTGGACTATAAGCACACAAAAATCTTGGAATGGTCCTGAATTCTTGTTTTATTGCCCCAGAACACCAATAATCATTTTAGGTCATTTTTGATGGGCCTGCAAAATTTTATGACATTCCGAGTCGGTCGCATGAATTCATGCAGATAACGTGGATAATAGAACACGAAAATATGAGCATCGTCCTTAATTCCCGTTTATGGCGCTAAAAAATAAGGAATAGTCATGGCAAAGCAATGAATTTAGGTCATTTTTTATGGGTCTGCAAAAGTTTCGGAAATTCGGGGCCGGTCTCCTGAATTCTCGCAGATGACATAAACTACGACATACGAAAATCATAGAATCGTCTTGAATTCCTATTTTATGGCCGTAAAACGCCATAAAATGAGGAACTATCATGGCGAAGCTATGTTCATCAGGTCATTTTCTATGGGCCCACAAAATGTTAGGAGATTCGGAGCCGGTAACCCGAATTCATGTAGATATTGTGGATTATAGAACACCAAAATCTGGGAACCGTCCAGAATTTCTTTTTTATGGCCTTAAAATTCCAAAAATCGAGGAATGGTCATGGAGAAGCGATGAGTACTGTTCATTAGGTTATTTTTTATGGGCCCGCAAAATTTTGGGAGATTTGGGCCAGTCGCTCGAATTCATACAGATGGCGTGCATTATAGCACGCGAAAATCTGGGAATCATCCCGAATTCCTATTTTATGGCCCTACAATGCCAAAATACGATGAACGGTCATGGTGAACTGATGAGTATTATTCACTAGTTAATTTTTTAAAGGCCCAAAAAAACTTAGGAGATTCGAGGTCGGTCGCCTAAATTCATGTAGACGGTGTAGATTATAGAATGCGAAAATCTAGGAATCGTCCTGAATTCCTAATTTATGACCCTAAAACGCCAAAAACGAGGAACATTCATGGCGAAATGATGACTATTGTTAAATAGGTCATTTATTTTTTGCCCAAAATTTTCGGAGATTCAGAGCCAGTCACAGTAGTTCATGCATATGGCGTGGACTAAAGCATACAAAAATCTAGGAATCGTCTTAAATTCCTATTTTAAGGCCCTAAAATGCCAAAAAATGAGGACGGTCATGGTGAAGCGATAACTATTGTTCATTAGGTTACTTTTATGGGCCCGCAAAATTTTAGGAGATTCAGAGTCGGTCATCCGAATTCATGCTGATAGCATGGACTATAGCACACAAAGATCTAAGAATCGTCTTAAATTCCTATTTTAAGGCCCTAAAATGCCAAAAAATGAGGTACGGTTATGACGAAGCGATTATTATTGTTTATAGGTCATTTTTTATGGACCCGCAAAATTTTAGGAGATTCGAAGCCGGTCTCCCAAATTCATGCGGATGGCGTGGACTATAGCACACAAAAATTATGGAATCGTCTTGAATCCCTATTTTATAGTCTTAAAATGCCAAAAAAACAATGAACGATCATGGAGAAGCGGTGACAATTATTTATTAGATAATTTTTTATAGGACCTCAAAATTGTAGGAGATTCGAGGCCGGTCGCCCGAATTCATGTAGATGGCGTGGACTATAGCACATGAAAATCAGGGAATCGTCCTGAATTCCTGTTTTATGACCCTAAAACGTCAAAAATGAGGAACGAACATGGCGAATCAATACCTTTTGTTTATTTGGTCTCTCTTTATGGGTCTGCAATATTATCGGAGAATAGGAGCGGGTCGCACGAATTCATGCAGATGGTATGGACTGTAGCACACGGAAATCTGAAAGTTGTCTTGAATACATGTTTTATTGCGCTAAATAGCCAAAAATTAGGAATAGTCATGGCGAAGCGATGACTATTGTTCATTTAATCATTTTTATTGGCCTACAAAATTTTAGGAGATATGGAGTTGGTCGCCCGAATTCATGTAGATGGCGTGGATACGTAAATCTATGAATTGTCATGAATTCCTGTTTTATGGCCCTAAAATGCCAAAAATGAGGAACGATCATGGTGAAGCGATTATTATTAATCATTAGATCATTTTTATTGGCCCATAAAATTTTAAGAGATTTTGATTCGGCCGCCCGAATTAATGTAGATTGTCATGGACTATAAAACACGAAAAGTTTGGAATCATCCTGAATGTCTGTTTTATGGCCCTAAAATGCCCAAGAAACATGAAAAGATCATGGAGAAGTGATGATTATAGTTCATTAGGTTGTTTTTTATGTTCCCTCATAATTTTGGGACGGAGCCTGTCACTTGAATTTATGCAGATGGCATGGACTATAACACGTGAAAATCTGCCTGTTTTATGGTCCTAAAATGCCAATAGATGAGGAAAAGTCATGGAGAAGCGATAACTATTATTCATTAGGTAATTTTTTATGGGTTCGCAAAATTTTAGAAGATTCGGGATCGATCGCCCGAATTCATACAGATGTCGTGGAATATAGCACACAAAAATTTGGGAATCATCTTAAATTCCCTTTTTATGGTCCTAAAATGCCAAAAAAGAGGAACGTTCATAGTTAAACGATGAATATTGTTCATTAGGTCTTTTTTTATGGGTACGCAAAAATTTAGGAGATTCAGAGCCAGTTGCCCGAATTCATGCAAATGTCATGGACGATAACACACGAAAATCTGATAGATTTTCTAAATTCATGTTTTATGGCCCTCAAACTCCAAATAACTAAGAATGGCTACGGCGAAGCAATAACTATTATTTATTAGGTCATTTTTTTTATTGGGCCACAAAATTTTAGGAGATTCTGGGCTAGTCGCACAAATTTATGTAAATGGCCTAGACTATAGCATATGAAAACCTTGGAATCGTCCTCAATTCCTGTTTTATGGCCCTAAATGCCAAAAATATGAGGAATGGTTATGGCGAAGTGATGATTATTATTCATTTAATCATTTTGAAGATCCACAAAATTTTAGGAGATTCGGGGCCGGACGCCTGAATTTATGGCCCTAAAATGCCAAACAATGAGGAACGATCATAGCGAAGCGATGAATATTGTTCATTAGGTTATTTTTTATGGGCTAGCAAAATTTTAGGAGATTCGGAGCTGATAGCTCGAATTCATGTCGATGGTGTGGACTATAACACACAAAAATCTAGGAATATCTTGAATTCTTATTTTATGGCTCTAAAACACCTAAAAATGAGGAACGATGATTGGCGAAGAAATGACTTATTATTCATCAGGTTGTTTTTTATGGGCCCACAAAGTTGTAGGTGATTCGGAGCCGGTGGCCCGAATTCATGCATTTGGCGTGGACTATCGCACATGAAAAATCTGAGAATCGACCTGAATTCCTATTTTATGGGCCTAAAAAGCCAAAAATCGAGGAACGGTCATGGCGAAGCGATGACTATTATTCATTAGATCCTTTTTTATGGGCTCGCAAAATTATAAGAGATTCGAAGTCGGTGGCCCCATTTCATGTAGCTGGCGTAGACTGTAAGCACACAAAAATCTGGAATCATCCTGAATTCCTGTTTTATTGCCCAGATCACCAAAAAATATTTTAGGCCATTTTTGATGGACCTGTAAAATTTTATGACATTCTAAGTCGGTCTCCCGAATTCATGTAGATAACGTGGACAATAAAACACGAAAATATGAGCATCCTCCTTAATTCCTGTTTATTGTGCTAAAAAAATAAGGAACAGTCATGGCGAAGCGATGACTATTGTTCGTTAGGTCATTTTTTATGGGCCTGTAAAATTTTCGGAAATTTGGGATTGGTCGCCCGAATTCTCGTAGATGACATAGACTATGGCACACGAAAATCATAGAATCGTCATGAATTCCTATTTTATGGCCCTAAAACGACAAAAAATGAGAAACAATCATGGCGAAGCTATGTTCGTCAGGTCATTTTTTATGGGCCCGCAAAATTTTAGGAGATTCAAAGCCACTCACCTGAATTCATGTAGATATCGTGGACTATAGCACACGAAATCTTGGAACCGTCTTGAATTCCTAATTTATGACCATAAAATGCCAAAAACGAGAACCAGACATGGAGAAGTGATAACTATTGTTCATTAGGACATTTTTTATGGGCCAAAAATTTTAGGAGATCCAGAGCCAGTCACAGTAATTCATGTATATGGCGTGGACTATAGCATACGAAAATTTGAGAATCGTCTTGAATTCATATTTTAAGGCACTAAAATGCGAAAAAATGAGGATGATCATGGTGAAGCGATAACTACTATTCATTAGGTCATATTTATGGGCCAGAAAAACTTTAGGAGATTCGGAGTCGGTCGTCCAAATTAATGCCGATGGTGTTGGACTATAGCATATGAAAATCAGGGAATCATCCTAAATTCCTATTTTATGGTCCTAAAACTCCAAAAGACGAGGAACGGTCATGGCAAAACGATGGCTATTTTTTATTAGGTAATTTTTTATGGGCCCTCAAATATTAGGAGATTTGAAGTCGGACGCCCGTATTCATGCGGATGGCGTGGACTATAGCACATGCAAATCTGGGTGTCATCCTAAATTTTTGTTTTATGGTACTAAAATGCCAAAAAAATGAGGAACGATCATGGTGAAGCAATGACTGTTGTTCATTAGGTAATTTTTTTATGGTTCCGCAAAATTTTAGAAGATTCGGAGTCAGTCATCCGAATTCATGCAGATGGCATGGATTATAGCACGCGAAAAATCGAGGAATCGTCCAAAATTTCTATTTTATGGCCCCAAAATGCCAAAAAATGAGGAACGCTCATAGCGAAGAGATGCCTTATTCATTAGGTCATTTGTTATGGGCCTGCAAAATTTTAGGAGATTCGAGGCCGGTCTACCGAATTTAGGCAGATGGCATGGGCTATAGCCTACGAAAATTTGAGAATCATCCTAAATTCCTGTTTTATGGCCCTAAAATATCAAAAAGTAGGAATGATCATTACGAAGGGATGACTATTATTCACTAGGTAGGTTTTTATGGGCCCGCAATATTTTAGGATATTCGGATTCGGTCGCCCGAATTAATGCAGAGGGCTTGGATTATAGCACACGAAAATCAGGGAGTCGTCCTGAATTCCTATATATTTTATGGCCTTAAAAGACCCAAAATGAGGAATGGTCATGGCGAAGCGATAACTATATTCATTATGTCATTTTTTATCGGACTGCAATACTTTAGAAGATTCGGAGTCGGTTGCCCGAATTCATGCAAATGATACCTATAGCACACGAAAATCTATGAATCATCCTGAATTGGGGTTTTATTGCCATAAATTGCAAAAAACGAGTAATTGTCATTGCAAATCGACAACTATTGCTCATTAGGTCATTTTTATGGCCCGCAAAATTTAGGAGATTCGGGGTCGGTTGCACGCATTCATGTAGATGGCGTGGACTATGCACACGAAAATCTAGGAATAATCTTGAATTCCTGTTTTAAGGCCCTAAAACACTAAAAAATGAGGAATGATCATAGCGAAGAGATGACTATTGTTCATTAGGTTATTTTTTATGGGCCCCAAAATTATAGGAGATTCGGAGCCTGTCGCCTGAATTCATGCATATGGCGTTGACGAAACTTTGGGAATCGTCTTGAATTCATGTTTTATGGCCCTAAAATACCAAAAAACCGAGGCTATGATTATTGTTCAATAGGCCATTTTTTATAGGCCCACAAAATTTAGGAGATTCGGGGTTGGTCGCTCGAATTCAAGAAGATGGCGTGGACTATTGCGCACGAAAATCTGGGAATCGTCCTGAAGTCATGTTTTATGGCCCTAAAATGCCAAAAAACGAGAAATTGTCATGGCGAAACAATGACTACTATTCATTAGGTCGTTTTTGTATGATCACAAATTTTTAGGAGATTCGGAGTCGGTAATCTGAATTCATGCAGATGACGTAGACTATAGCAAACGAAAATCTGGGAATCGTCCTGAATTCCTATTTTATGGCCCTAAAACGTCAAAAAATGAGGAGCAATCATGGCAAAGCAATAATTATTATTTAGGGAAAAAGGCCATTATTACCCCTGTACTTTTGAAAATCATCCACGTTCGTCCCCTGTTACACTTTAGGTTCAATCTCCACCTTACTGTTAATAAAGTTTATACAATTACCCGTCCAAGTAGCAGCTGACCCCATCTCTTTTTTCCAACTCAGCTGCCAACTAAGATGCCAATTGGGACTTCCACTCACTTATTAGACCCAAACCCAATGGCCATTTAGTCCCCCATAACCCAATTTCAGTCAAATAAATTTGACACATACCCAGCGTCTTCTTCTCCCCCAAAATAAACTCCATTGCTAAAACCTTCCATCCGACTGAAATCTTCCCAAAAAATCCTCTTTATTTCATTGTCGTCGTTACTTTGGTTGTTAAATGTTGCAAGCTAGCTGTTCATTACAGATTAGGTGTCGTTGTGGCATTATAGCCAAACACTTCACTTTGTCTACTCCATATAACCCTGGAAGAAAATTCTACAAATGTTCGAGGCCCAAGATTACCATATTTTTCAGTTCTCTTCTTCTTTTTTGGTTAATAATTTATTTCAACTTTGAAAATTAAATCTTCTTTTTGATTTATATTTGACAGGCTAATTCATGTGGGTTTTGGGAATGGGAAGATGAAATCTTTTTGCGAAGTGATTAGACTAATATTAAAGATGTAACATCATCGATTGAGGAGATTAAGATGCAAAGGGACAAATTGAATGAAGAAGTAATTGCCATGAAGGCTATACACCAATATGAAGTGGATAAAGTTGTCAAGTTGGAAGATAAACTTGCAAAGACAAGGATGTTGCTTATGATTTCTTGGGGATTGTTTATTGGTTATTTTGTGGCCTCGATGATGAAGTGACTATTTTGCAAATTCAAAGTTGTTGATGTTGAGTTTTATATGTGTAGCCATGTTGTACTAGTATTTGTATGTTCTTTGATTATGATGTTGTAGTAGTATTTGTTGTGAAAGGGTTTTTCTCCTTTATTGTATACTCCATTTCCTAAACATGTTTGTTTTTTTTATAAGATATGTTTGGTTGTTCCTAAACATGTTCTTTGTTTGCTTTCTAAATAACTACACCCAAGTGCAAAATTTAAAAACAAAATAAAACAAACTACAGCAGCAAGCTGCAAATAACTGGATACAAAGCTTTAAAATTGAAACACTTACAAAATGGAAAAATGGAAAACTGGAAAACTAAATACCCTATTATCTAGATGTAAAATTGCTAACTACATAACCAGAATTCCGTCATTGAAAATGGAACTCCAACAGTCAACATTCATAACATTAATAGCATTCACCTACATTCACCAACTATCAACATTCATAAAGTGAGTTTATAAGACAGTTGGATACCATATTATAACCCCAAAAAGATGTCTAACACCTAGCTATATCATGGCATCCAACTGTCACAATTAAACAACCACAACCAAAATATAAAGTTTATTGACATGGCAGTAATTACAACACATCCAAAAATTTACAAATGTTCAATACTTGAAGCAAAGTCTCATCATTTTTGCTCCTTACTACTACCCTTTCTTGCATTCAACTTCTTCAACCTTTGCTTGTTTAACTGATTTCCAGTGATGGCAGATGTTCCCAGCCATGTTAGGCCTTTTGCTGAGAAAGTAAGCTTTGAAGGCTGACTTGCACCACTTGAATCACCAACAAATCCAATTTGCCTGGTTGCAATTGGTATATTTTGCTGCCTCAGCTGGAGTCTTGTCCTTGCTTCTGAGATGCTCTTTGGCCTTACAGTTATGTCAGGCTTAGGTTCAAAGTTAGGGATCTCAAAATCTGGATAATTGCTAGTTGGAAGTTGCCGTTGAACAGTAGGGGTTGGCATAAACACAAAGTTGTTGGACTGACTGTTTTGACTTGGATGGGGTGCTGATAAATGAAAGTCCTCTTCAGTTGGGATATCTACAGCTACTGGTAATGTAGGTTGTTCAGTAACAGGTTCATCAACCAAAGTTCTTTGCTCTTTGTTCTGCTTTCTCCTTGAATTGCCACTCATTGGTTGTTCTCTTTTAGAGTGCTATTATCAAATAGAACACAATAATATGTTAGAACAAGGCAGAAAAAACAGAACAAGGCATACTTATATTCAACAAACAAGATTACCTTGGCACAACATTTAGCATTATGTCCAGTTTCTCCACAGTTATTACATGTCATGACTTTCCTTTTTTGGATTGAGACCATTGTCCTTGCCTATTGGTTGACTCATTTGTCTCTTTTGTTCTTTTTACTTTTGGTATGCCAGCTTGCCTTACAAATTCAGGTGGGTCCATCTTCTGGGAGGGCTCTATCTTCCAGAACTTTTCTCCTCTCACAGATTATAACTTATGAGAATAAGTCTGGAGATATGTCTCTTTTGAAAGAAACCAGTGAATCTCACTCAAAGGATCTTGCTTCTTGTACAAGAGGGCACAGATTGCATGAGGATGTGGGATTCCACAAAGGTCACATGTTCTGCAAGTGCATTTTTTTGCCCCCAAATTGACAATATGCCTGTCACTACCTTCTGTCACCTCATAACCTTGGTCAGCACTGCCATTCAGATGACACTTTTGTACAATCCTCATAAATTGATTATACAAGTTTAGAGTCTTAGGACTATACTCACCTCCCCACCCCATAACTTCAGCTTCATTATCATTCAACATATTCATAACCTTGATTCTTATCTCCTCTAACATCTTTATAATTGGCTTCTGTCTAGCTTGCAGTATCCATGAATTGAAGGACTCAGTCAAGTTATTATCAACTGACGACTTCTTGCATGTAGTATCAAAGAAGGCCCTACTCCAGCAGGTAGGTGGATACCTTAACAAATCTTCAACATCAGCTTTACCATCATCATCCACTTGGCTCATACTCTTCAACTGATCTTAGAAGTCCTCCTCATAGGTACTCCAAGCTGCCCACCACAGATATTTTTCGTATTCCCCAGATCCCCATCTCTTGCACCAGTTTGCTTCTATGTGTCTAACACAAAATCTGTGGTGTGCCTCAGGAAGCACTCCTGAGATTGAGTCAATTAGCCCCTACATATATAGGAAAGAAGAAGTATGAGAATCTATATGTACATATTGGAAAAATAATAAAATAATAAAGGGAAATAGTGAAGTAACGTTTTCATACCTTTTGCATATCTGAGATGAAAGTGATTCCTTCACCCATCTTAAGGTCCAAAGACATTTGGAGAAGAGTTAAAAACCACTTCCATGTGACTTTTGTTTCTTTATCCACAATAGCCCAAGCTAATGGATAAAAGTGGTTTGACGAGTCTAGACTAACTACCATCAAGAGTTGATCCTTAACTTTCCCTTTCAAAAAAGTTTCATCCAACCCTATAAAGGGCCTCAACCCACTCTTAAACCTCATCTTTATTGCATGAAAACATATGTACATCCTTAGGAATCTTTTCTTGCCTTCAGCAAGAGCATCCTTTGATAAGTTAACTACTACATCACTTTCAGGATTACTACACTTCAATTCATTAACATATGCAACCAACTTATTATATGCATCAGTAAAACTACCTTCCAAATTCTCCAAAATCAATCTTTTTGCCCTCTTACACTTTGACTCACTAACATTTACATTAAATGTAGCCTTCAAGCTTGCCTTTATCTCTTTAACCTTAATGGTTGGATTTTCTTGTAACCCTCTCTTGAAGTATTCAGCAATGGTCTTGGAATTAACTCTATGATTCTCATATGCAGGTTCACAAGTGTGCTCAGAATGTAAATTCCTGAATTCAGCCCCACGCCCTGAAGTATTCCTAGATATGTGGCATACAAAAGGGCATCCAGCTTCACAAATGTACCTAAGCCTAGTTGGGTCACTTTTAACTTGCTCTGACCCATAACCATTTGCAAGTGCATACATATTTATAACTTTCCTAGATTCAGCAATGTCTTTGAATGTCATTGACCTATCCAACTCTTTATATTCATTTAATTTATGATTAGCGTCTCTCTTCTTTTGTTTAAAAAGTTTCTCTAGTGTATCACAGTCATAGTTAGAAGAAACAACATTTTCATTGTCATCACAACTATCAGTTTCATCACAATCCGTGGCAGCTTCAAGTTCATCAGGTTCATCATTCTCATTGTGATGGATTATATTAGGTACATTAATACTTGGCTCACAATCCTCTACAGCAAATATATTAATAACATTAAACTGTTCATTCACAAGGTCCAGTAAAGTCCTAATGCCATAATCACCTTCTATTTCATAAATTGAACCAGAAGGACCATTAACTACTAATTGTTGGACTCCTATATACCCCAAGTTAGAAATATATTCATCCACTAAATCATTGTAGGAAAGCAAGTCAGATTCAAAACCTTTCTTAATGTGCCAGAATTTTCTTGAGTATGCTATGAGTGGCTTCTTGACCCACTCTCCACCATAATGAAAGACTAAATCTAGTAGGACCATTGATAGTAAACTGCAGAATAAATTAGTACTGAGAAAATTAGGATGGGGAAAAAGAATAAGGACAGTTAAAATAAAGGCATAAAGATAATAAAATAGAATCAGCCACAAATTCAATAATGCAAGTCAACATTAAGCAGCCATGGATATGGGGACCATACATTAAAGTATTATATGGAATAAAGTGTGCCAGCCTCACCCTTCAATATTAAAATTCTGATTCACTTCTTTTCTACAAAAAAAAAAAAAAAATTGGGACCACAAAATATTATAATCGAAACCCTAAACCACCAAAAGGCTTCCAATACCAGATGAGGCACATGCAAACAAAAAGAGTAAAGAAAGGGTTTATTACTGTAAAACTACATGCAAGTGAATACAAAAGCAAAGCACACACTACCCAGCTTGAAATTATCGTCAAATATAGGAGAAGTGAAAACCATAACCAACAAAGAATTATTCAGTAAACCATAACTTCAATAAATACAAAATCAGAAAAAATTAGAAACCCTATGACAACTACAAACACCTATCAACTTCAAATAATCGAAAAAGAAAAGGGTTTATGGAAACCTAACCAACAAAGAACAAATCTGAAAGGGGTTCGGAAAACTTTCTTCGGAATTTTTTTTGGGATAACTCAAGATAAGAGATTAAACTAACAAAAAAATCAATTTTGGGAGAAAATTTTCTTACCTTGCTTGAAATCGCCACTGGAAGCAAGGATCCTGACCGGTGTTGATTCTCTTTTTTTCTTTGAAGTACCAGAAGATTCGAGCAAATAAGTGAATAAGGTTTTGATTTTCAGACGGGTTTAATCTATTTATTTGATGGGTTTTCGGTTACGGGTTACTGGTCAGTAAGATTTGGGAGTAGGTTTGGGTTTGGATCTAATAAGTGAGTGGAAGTCCCAATTGGCAGCTTAGTTGGCAGCTGAGTTGGAAAAAAGAAATGGGGTCAGCTGCCACTTGGACGGGCATTAGGGTTAGGGGTAATTGTATAGACTTTATTAACGGTAAGTTGGAGATTGAACCTAAAGTGTAACGGGGGACGAACGTGGATGATTTTGAAAAGTACAGGGGTAATATTGGCCTTTTTCCCTATTATTTATTAGGTCATTGTTTATGGGCCCGCAAAATTTAGGAGATTCGGAGTCGGTCGCCCAAATTCATGCAGTTGGCGTGGACTATATCACACAAAAATCTGGGAATCGTCATGAATTTCTTTTTTTGGCCCTAAAATGTCAAAAAATAAGGAACAATCATGCAAAACGATGACTGTTGTTCATTAGGTCTTTTTTATGGACCCATAAAATTTTAGAAAATTCGAGACTGATCCCTGAATTTGTGTAGATTGTGTGAACTATAGCACACAAAAATTTGAATTCATGTTTTATGGCCCTAAAATGTCAAAAAATGATGAACGGCGATGGCGAAGCGATGACGATTGTTCATTAAGTCGTTTTTAATGGACCCATAATTTTAGGAGATTTGGAGCCAATCGCTTGAATTCATGGAGATGGTGTGGGCGAAAATCTGGGAATCGTCCTAAATTCCTATTTTATTACCCTAAAATGCCAAATAACAAGGAACAATCATGGTAAACTGATGACTATTGTTCATTAGATCGTTTTTTGTGGGCCCGCAAAATTTTAGGAGAGCGTCCTGAATTCCTATTTTATGGCTCTAAAATGCCTAAAACAAGGAACAATGACTATTGTTTATTAGATTGTTTTTGATGGGCCCACAAAATTTTTGGCGTTTCGGAACGCGTCGCTCAAATTCATGAGATGGCGTGGACATTAGCACACGAAAAATTGGAAAGCGTCGTCAATTCCTGTTTTATAGACCTAAAATGCCAAAAAATGAGAAACGGTCCTGGCGAATCAATAAGTGTTCATTAGGACATTTTTAACGGGCTCATAAAATTTGAGGCGATTTAGAGCTACGAGTTGATGAAGATGGTGTGGATATTAGCACTCGGAAAAATAAAAATCGTGTTGAATTCTTATTCTATGGCCCAAAAATGCCAAAAAACGAGTAGATATGAATAATCACTACGTTCGTTAGGTCGAAATTATCATTCAAATGGGAACTAATCCCTGAACTAAAATGCAACAACATTGAACTCAGTAAAATTCTACAAGTGAAATCTCGGAAGAGTAATGTATAGACAGACCTTACTCCTACCCTAAAAACGTAGAGATGCTATTTTCGATAGACCCTTGAAGAAAATAAACAATAGAAATAAGCGATATAACAACAAACCCTGAACTAAAAAGTATGACAACAATTTATACTAATTGACCTAACCCATGTACAACAATATAATCAATGTATGCTCTTCAGCAAAGGTGAAAACTTTAAATCTTACAGCTATAACACAACTCTGAAGAGGAAATTTCACTAGAATTCTACATCAAAAGAATTTCCAAATCCCAGTCTTTCTCCATGTAGAACGTCCTCTGAACCCCAAAGGGGTGCTTACAAACAGGCAACCCAATGATTTCCTTGGACTACTATAACCTCACATTTAAATACATCTTTCAAGAAAAGAATCACTATCTAGTTTGGTTTTCATCATCTTCAGCAATGTCAAACAGGAATTTTGGGAGGGATGCAATACGAGGAAGATGAAGGAGCAAGTCGCCAAAGGAGTCTCTCCTTGGAATACTTGGTGTCAGCTTACCACCAGCAAAATCCTTGGCGTCCTCTTCGCCATTTCCCTTGCTCTCACATGCAGAAGAGCTACAAGCATCATTAGATTGAATAGGTTTTTGCAGATGATTTTCTCCATTAAAATGGGACTCGTGAGACGCACTAGGATCCTGCAAGAGGCAGCATAGAGAATTGACCTTCTTCAGGAGAGATTTCTCGTCCGATGTTGCACATTGAGTGTCACTCAGCCACACATGTGCTATGTCCTCCAGTATGCCCTTGCATTCTAACGCCTGATCAGAAGGCAAGTTTCCGGAACTAATCTGTTCTGATATGCAGTTTTCAATGTGGCTGACAAGGTCAGTCATAGACATTGATGGACGAAGTCCTGGCACCTTCAACTGCTCAAAGTTTCTCATCCCCTCAGGATCATAGCCTATGCTGTTTGCATTCCCTTCAATAGCAGGTGTATCCATCACTGTACATCAGAAGAATAATCACTAGTGACAACTTTGGCATAACAACTTTTAACATACAGAAGTCGGTTACTATTGCATGTTATATGTAAATACTAACCCAGTGTCAAAAAATCTAGTATCCGAACTTCAACAGCTTCAACAAATCGAAAATGCATAAAAATGGGACACTAACTATCTTGCTTCGTTTCATTATCTAAACCAGTCTAGCGACGCATATGCAACTTTGGATAATCCAGACCAAGACTATAGGGAAGCACCAACTTCACAACACATTCGAAAAGGACCATGAATTGTTAGCTTTTTTATCTAGGTACCTCTGTTTAGTCAAACTTACGCAATTTTTGATCAATCCTGACCCAGAAACTACAAATTGTAGGCATGAAAAAGAGATTTTCAACATAATTGTATCATGAACTTGAAGATCACAGCGACCATAGACCTCAAAAACAAGTGGTCCATCAGAAAGATAATATCCTTGTATAAGGACAAAACAATCATCTTCCCCATCACTCATCTCAGGAGCAGAAAATTGACAAGGATATCAACAGGGAAAAAGAAGATAACACAAGTACTCCATTAAGAAAACCAAATAGTAAGACAAGTTAAAAAGTGAGGCTGAAGATGAAAATGTAGACATGGCATCAGATCAGAACTCCTTGCCCCAAGAAATAAAAAATAAATAAATAAAGAGAAGATGGAATCAAACACCACAGGGGTGGAGGAAAGGAGTTACCAAAGTCCAATAGCACAACTAATTATTGCATGTATGCATGTAAACTAGCAAGTATAAAACATGTATACCAGAATGATTTTGCCAAAAGCAACACATTTTCACTAATGAAAATGAATCTGAATCTACTAGATACATTTTCCATGGTTGACGTCTCATAATATTGAGGTCATAGCTTACGAACAAACAGTTGATGTTTGCACCTGGAATATAAGAACAGGAGGGAAGAACTATTTACCTGAGCTTGGAGAAGGGCTATCCTTAGACAAACGTTCACGGGCTGCACCAAGGAGATCAGGTTGTTCAAAAGTCAAGGAAGATGACTGTACTGCAGCAGGTGATGCTGCATCTTGGAAGCTTGATAGTGGGGATCCCGTGTCAGACCCAACTGGATCGAAGACATGGGCGTTAAACTCGTCAGGATTTTCAAGCATAGTAGCTTTTGTATCAAAATATGGAGATTCCAACGCCTTTTCAGGCTGTTCGCTCAGAAAGTTAAGTCGGACGTCACACTGGATCAATTTTTCATAATGCTTATTCAAGACACCAGGTGGACACTGTAGAAAATGTTGCCTATACAGATCACACAAAAAAGTTATCTCCAATAGCATTAGAAGTTAAACTACTCAACTATGGTATAAATAAGGTGATTCAGTTCCTTCTCAAAAAAAAAAAAAGGTGATTCAGTTTTTCAATGCTTGGTGCATCTTTAAGGTGGGGGGATCTCAACCCCATTGCTTAGCTGGCTTTTCGACGTATTGGCCTAACAGGAGGATTTTCAATCCCATTCTGGAAGGACTAGCAGGTATCACGATAACCCTAGTGATAACATTATTCTGCAGATTATACAGAAACTACCATATTAGCCCTTCTCGCAGGCACACACACTATGATACCACCCCAGCACTCCACTCCGACCTACCATGCCTACTTCCTAGCACAACCCTCCCACCTAATTTTATTAGTTTTCATTATTATCAATACAACAACAAGGGTATAATTGTCAAAGAAAGAATATTGTTCTGAATAACAATCGTTGATCTAATTATTGAAGAAGAGCAATCTTGGATCTAATTCCGGGAAACAAACACATAAAAGAGTCCAATTTATCAAATCCCATGCATAATCCCCTCATCACCACATACCATCCCCACGATATTAACCCATTTAGGCATTCCAATCTCACCTAACAGACAGTCCCCTTGCTGAAGCTGATAACCTAGAAGGTTCTTATTTTTATTGGATAAATAAGCCAGAAGGTTCGATCACAAAACTCACATAAAGGAGGGCTAAGGAGTATTTACAGCCGCATGGAAATAGTCTAACATGATTAAAGTAATCTAGAAGGCAGGTATAATAAACATGATCCAGCATGTGAATAAAACAAACTCTAGTGACTAAAAAACATATGTTACGGGGGGTGATAACACAAAACATCATAGCGAACTAAGTATAAATTCTCAAGCAGTCATTTCCTAACAGGAAGTAAAAATTATTTACCTATGCAAGCTAGCCTGTCCATCAGTAAAATCTGAAGTTGCTTGCCATAGTGTATGCTTTCTGGGTTGTGGATTTGTCTCCCTGAAGAAGAGAGGCTGTCGAGCCAGCTGAATCACAGAAAACCATAAACTAAAAATTGAAGAAAATACTACAACTCCTGACGTACTAAATGAAGGGTTAGAGTGCCAGTATAATTATTCTTTCAAGCATTAGAAATGTTCCGTTCACAGGATGAAGTATTTTTGGCCTAGAAAGTTCTTTTGTAGGAAAAATAAGTATGCAATATGGTAGAGTGACCCTTTACTTTGGTGCTGCATTATAAAGTTCTTCCGTAGGAAAATAAGTATGCAATATGGTAGAGTGACCCTTTACTTTGGTGCTGCTAATAAATAATGCTTATAATTAGGCTCTGAAGCAATTAGTATGGAGACTAAATGCTTACCACAAGAGTCAAACTGCCCGGACCATTCTCTGGACAGTTCGCCTTCAATCCCATGATATCCGACCACTGAATCTCAATTTTACTTTTCAGCCCACCTTCAAGAATTTCCCAAACAAGTTTATGCTTAGCAAAGTAACACTTCGCCACCAAATCACCTTCATATCTAGATGCATACTAAAACAAAATAGAAAAAGTTAGCCAAAAGCAAATTATTCACAGATAATCATATCACGACAGACAAAAGGTTCATGGTAATTACTTCCCAAGACCCTATCCTTAGAAGTGAACCGGAAAAATTTGATGCCTTCAGCTTGTCAGTTGCTCCTGAAGTGGCCGCACCCCGTGTTCCCTTTTTGCTTACAGCAGTAGAGTTTTCAGCTGGTGTGGGCGCAACAGATGAAGCATTGTTCTGTGACAGCCTCATCTGGATTAAATCTAAGAGAGATGGACTCTTTCTCAACCTCAGACCTAAAGGACTTGGCTCATCAAGCGGATTATATTCTGGAGGAGGAACTGGAAATTCATTATTTCCAGCATTCCACTGTAAAGAAAGCAGGAGGGCAGTTAAGTAGCTGAAAGTTGGGTCCCTTAGTCACAGGTCAAATGCAAATAACAAACAAGCTCAGAATAATATCAGGGACAAATGTAAAATATCTGAAAACTTGGGAAGTGACTTTGCAAGAAGAAAAGGACTTCTTTAGCCCTGTACAGCTAAAATTTGCTGCCTGTACCATAAAATGAGCTAAGGCCTTATTCTTGATTCAAATGCTCGTCATCATGATAGAGTGGAGTATGCTTACCAATATGCGCTTTCACCATCCTAAAAGCAAGGAATTATGTATCTTAACAATACATTAATCATCTGTCTAGTGTTACCAGTTCCAGTATTCCAGAAATGTTGGTACCCCTTTGGCGTCTTTTCTTCTTTCATTAACAATTACTTGACACAATGGATAACAGTCAAACCTCTACCCACTTTTCCCATGCCAAAAAGACTGATCAGCCGTATTTGACAGTAAAGTTCCAAATTCCTCATCTAAAATATAAAGATCAGTTATTATTCTTCTTAATCAGAGACTCCATAGTTTTACGTGTTCCAGTCATAAAAACTCAACACCCTTCTTCAATGATGGATATTTTCCTGTACTGAAGTTGGCTCTCTTTTCACTTGATCTAATCTCTTAATCTCCATTTGATCATATTTTCTACGGCAGCGCATTTGCACTCACTTCAAATAACCTATGATTCAGGCTAGTTGATACTCTGGCCGATGGCACACTGAAGAAAGCTTAAGAAAATAATAAATTCGTCAACATAAAGCTCCCTAGTTGACTCATCTTTTAATATCACTTACCATGTCAAACTCACCTCACCAGTTAGACTAGCTCAAGCGACAAAGAAAAATAGTTAAAGTCCCAAGGATCAATAGTTCCTAGATTTGATTTTCTCAATTAGTAGGATCCAAATTATCTCTTATCCCTCCGCACCAAGAAAAGGACAGAAATTATAACTAAATAATTACCCAGTTCATTTTCTTTTTCTTATTTGTCAGTCTGGTGGGAGTCAATGCATATACCTAAGCAATATACAGCCACCCAAAAATTGCAAATATTACCCTGTTCATTATTTCATACAAGAATCCATTGCTATAAGGATGTAAAAAAGGTCATACTAACATTAACGCGCTATATCCTACTCAAAACCAACGGATTTTGCATTCATTAAATAGTTAAAGTTCAACCAAATTACCACTAACTCCTCAGCACTCTAAACAAATCAACCCAAAACATCCAATATGTTTTCTCAGTTTTTTTACTTTACAAAAAGCAATTCCTCTTCTAAAATCGCTTTCTTCTACCAGAAAAGGAAGAGGCACTTTCAGTTCAAAAGCCATAATGCACAACATCAAACACAAATAAACATCAGAAAAAAACTTCCTTTGTCCCATCTTATGTGGCACACTTTCTCTTCAAATCTGTCCTAAAAAGAATGACACATTTCTATATTTAGAAAAAATTTAATTTTAAACTTCTCATTTCTCCTAATGAGACATTATAGTCACACAATCTATATCTTGTTTTAAGACCACAAGTTTGAAAAGCCTTCCTTTCTTTCTTAAACTACGCGCCCAATCAAACACGGAACAGAGTAATCCTATTTTGTAACTACAAATAGGTTCCCTCCAGATAAACCAGGAAACATACTTTTCTAAAAGGAAAAAAATAAACAATTCAACTTTAAGCTTACCATTTTATCCTTAAATGAAATATTTCATTAAGTTTCAAAAGTCTATTTTTCTTAGTCAAGCACTATCACATAAAATCGAACCGAGGAGTAACTACAACTACTTTTGATAACTATAAATACCGTTGATAATTACAAATACTTCTGATCCAAATAAATTAACGAAACATTTAAAGAGAAAAAAAAACCTGATTAACTTGCAAAGAAGACTTGGGCCGTTTAGTGAGGGGGCCATATTCATCTTCAAGAGAATCCTCTACTTCCATTTTCACCGTTAAGTTTGCCATTCCTAACGACTTCATCAACTGTACCATTAAAATCCCAAAACCAGAAATAAAATAAAATTGTAGAATCGATTAAATCAAAATTGAGATTCAGAGGATAGTGTTAAATTTGGGCAAAAAAAAATGAAATTTAACGCCTAGGTTTTTTGGATTTGAATTTGAATTGGAAGTGAAGAATCCAAAAACCCTAGGAATATAGAGAGAAAATTTGGGATTCTCCTTTTCTTATTGCGGGGATTGAAAATGGGGAATATTTTGTTTTTAAAAAAAATTATTTGTATATATAAAGTGGTGGAGAAAGCGAAAATAAGCAAGAAAGCTAAGTCCAATAATTGGCAGAAACTTGATTTGACTATTTTGTCCCCCGAGTTGGATCCGCAATATATTCGGGTCAGAAACTCTTTTTTTTGGTTTTAAAAGACTATTACTAATTAATAAAACATTACAGGGAGCTGCATGGAGTTGCAGAGTTACACGTATACATACTACGATTACTAACTATCCTGGCAACCAGGGGCGGATGCATGCTAGTTGGAGCGGTGTCATCCGACACCGCTTCGTCGAAAATTTTTACTAAATATATATATACACACAGTGTAGCAAAAGAACTATGCTAATTAAATAACGCTATTTGATAAACTAGTTCGCCTGGTCTGATGGGCAGCGCCCCTTTTTGCACCTAAAGACCGGGGGATCGAAACACACTCAAAGTTTTTGCACATTTTTAAAGCATTTTAGTTTAAAATTAGATTATGTAAGGATTGAACTCTCTATCCTCTAAGCTAAAAACATTAACTAAAGTGATAAATAAATAAACAAATATAACATGCAATTAGTTTAGTATAAATTAAAAGGATTTATTACTATAATTTTAAAAAAAGAATTACTCTAATTTTTATACAATATACAACTTCTGAGTGACCAGATTCATTGGTGTTACTCTTCTCAATTTTTTTTATGTAGTTTTAGCGATTTGTTTCTTAAGTAATGACACCGCTTGCAAAAAATCCTGCGTACGCCCCTGCTGGCAACGCATTAATCATCATCATCTAGGTTTAGTAAGTTACGATTACACAAATGGCTGCTAGATGAAGCTATGTCAGAGGCATTACAAAAAGATGTCACATAAGGCATTAGTTGTCTACTACTACTAGTAGTTGAACTGTATTGAAGGCTCTGCTGATCAAGTTGTAGGTTTTCCATAGCGAAAGGTGGTGGTTGTCCCAAAAAAGTGATGTTGGATCTAGTGATCTCCATGCCAAAATGTGCTAACTGGTCCGCAACAATGTTCTGCTCCCTATAAACATGTTGTGGAGAAGGACTACCCAACTGGTGAATCAGGTACCTGCAATCATTAAGTATAGGTTAGTATGTTGTAGCGTTGGGTTTGAGATTTTCAATTACCTGTGTGGCATCCATATTTATTTCCATAGGTTTGAGATTATGATGAAGTGCAAGTTGGAGCCCATGTAGCAGTGCTAAAGCTTCGATTTTTGTCACTAGTTGGTCGTCGGGAGGAGTTGAGATATCAAGGTTGCCCACAAAAGTCCAGTACCCAATTGCCCTTGTCATCTCTGATACCTCCCCCCCAAAGCCTGTTTTTGGGTTTGAAGGCTTTACAGCCCCATCTGTATTAAGTTTATAAGAGTTTGGTGGGGGTGGCTTCCATTTGTTTAGAGTATGTGTTTTTGGCCTTCTAACTGTGAAGGAGTTAGTGAGGTAAAAGAATTCTGCTGCATGGTTAAGAATATCAGGCGACTGTGGTTGTTTGGAGCCTATTTCATAGCAGTTGTAGTTTCATGTTTTCCATAGGTGCCAAAGTATAAAAGGAATAAGAATAGTGTTGGGTATTTGTTGGTGGCTGCTTAAGGTGTTTTTTTTAAGCAGCTTCTGTAGCCAAAAGTGAGGCGGAGTGTTATTGTAGTTGATTTTATTTATGAAAGACGTGAGTTGAAATTTGGACCAGCATTGTTGAGCATTGGCACAGGAGAAAAAAATATGGGGAATAGTCTCAGGAACTTGCTGACAAATAGTGCATAGGGGTGTAGGGAGGATTCCTAATCGATGGAGGTAATGTTGTGTGGGTAATCTTGCATGGCTTAATAGCCACAGAAAACTTTTTATTTTTGGGAGAGTGTGGAGTTTCCATATCCAACCTTGATTGTTGGGTGCGTCGTTATTTTTTGTTAACAATTTGTAGCAAGAATTGACCGAGAAAGTGCTTGTGAATGTGGACCCTCAGATGAGTCGATCAGGGTTGGTAGAGTATGAGGGTAAGTAAAATTGCATGATTTGTTGGAGGGTAGATGGTGGCAATCGGATGAACAGGGTGATGGGTGTATGTTGTGGTGAGTTGTGGATTAGTTCGAGGGCTCGATCCATCATTAGGGTTTGTGCTTGGGTTGTTAAGGGACCATTGATGAGAGAACGTATTTTAGTATTAGGTGCTAGTCAAATATCTTGCCAAAAATTAATCTTAGTGCCACGAGTGACTTGCCATACTGACCCTTGTTGGCAAACATTCCAACCAAGCATTAAGTGTTTCCAAAGAGTTGAATTTCTGGGGTTGTTGGCTTGGCTATGCCCATATTTAGAAAGGAGGATTGATGCCCAGTGGGATTGTTGGTTCTGAAAAAGGCGCCAAGCTGTGCTTGCAAGAAGTGCTAGGTTTTTGGCCTTTAGTTTTTGTATACCTAGTCTACCTTGAGATTTAAGAGTCGTGATAACTTCCCATTTAACCATATGCATGCGTTTTCTTTGTGCATTTGAAACCCAAAGAAAGTTTTTTTGGTATTGTTCCATTCTTTGTATTATATAGTTGGGTATTTTAATAAGTTGCATGAGATGATTGGGGATGGAGTTAAGGGTAGATTTTATAAGCGTTGCACGCCCCGCTAGTGTTAGATGATTTGTTTTCCAACCCGCTAACCTATATTTAAAGCTATCAATAATGTACTGAAAATCATTTTTGGATGGTTTGGAGGTGAAGATGGGAAAACCTAAGTATTTGCCGAAGTGTGTTCCTTCAACCATGTTAAAGGAACCTAGAATGAATGACTTAGTGTGTTGTGAGCAATTTTTAGAGAAGAATATCTTTGATTTTGCGAAGTTTATGCGATGGCCGGAGAGAGTCGTAAAGTGGTTAAGATGATCAATGATGGTGTGACAACTATTAGTCGTTATTTTGGATGCCAGAATGATGTCATCCGCAAAGAATAGATGAGAGATCGGCGGTGCTTTTTTGTTTAGGGTGATGGGAAGCCAATGATTGTGATCAACCGCTATGTTTATACTTCTTGAAAGTAGTTCCATTGTGAGGATGAACAAGTATGGTAATAATGGATCTCCTTAGCTAATACCTCTAGTAGGTAAGAAGAAAGGGGTGGGGGTGCCGTTAAAAAGTATTGAAGTGGTGGTGGTTGAGACGCATGACATTATAAGAGAAATAATTTGGTGGGGGAATTTAAAGTAAATTAGGGTTCTTCTTATGAAATCCCATTCTAAGCGATCAAAAGCCTTTTCGAGATCAATTTTAAGAATCATGTTTGAGCATTTTGCTTTAGAAGTTCTAAAATGGTGGAGCATTTCTTATACTATGCTAGCGTTGTCCGATGACCGACGATTTTTAAGGAAAGCAGATTGTGATGGATGTATTAGGTGGTCAAGGTAAAGCTTTATGCAATTGACCAAAATCTTGGTGATGACTTTATAAATGGTGTTACATAAGCTTATAGGCCTAAAATGAGAGGGATTTGAGGGACTATGCATTTTAGGAATTAAGCAGATGTGAGTTTTATTTAACTCAAGTGGAATGATGCCTGAGGAGAAAATATTTTTGCAAAAGGGTATGACTGAATATTTTAATGTTGGCCAAAAGTGTTAGAAAAATAGAGGGTGAAGACCATCTGGTCCTGGAGATTTGTGGGGGTTGAAGGAAAAGACTGCCTGCATGGTCTCTATATCCGTGAGAGGTTGTATTAGAGCGTCAATAGATGTATTACTTAAAGTATTAAAATTGGATGATTCGTGTGTTTTTTGTGAGTAAAGATGACTTGTTTGGTAAAGGTCATTATAGAAATTGGTAATCATTGATTTTAATTGATGTTCGTCATTTATCCAGTTGCCATTAGTGTCCTTGAGTGCTGTGATATGATTGCGTATCCTTCTTTTTAAGGTAGTTAAGTGAAAAAATCTAGTGTTAGCGTCTCCGTTGTTTAACCAGTTAACACGTGATTTTAGCTTCCAAAATTCTTCTTCCAAGCGTAATACTTGATTAAATTGGAGGATGAGTTCTTGTTCCAATCCTTGGAGGAAGGAACTTGTAGGGTAGTTGGCGGAGCTTTGTATTCCTAGTAGACGGGCTCTAAGAATTTTTTTTCTGATTAAAGATGTTACCAAAAGTGTTTTTATTCCATTGTTACGCTTGTAATTGGAATTTTGGAACAGCTTCTAAGTATGTTGTGTCTAACTGTCACACTTGTTGGACTAGTGAGGGAAACTAAGGGTATGTAAGTCACATTGATTCCATTCTAAAGGGAAGAGTTCTTGGTGGTGGCTGTGTGTGTAATTTTATTAGAAGAGGGCAATGATCAGAGTGTGTGCGTGGTAAGTGGTGTACTTGGGCTTCCGGGTATAATTTAAGCCATTCATAATTTGCGACAACTCGATCCAAATGTTCCAATATTAATTTACCCCTTCTACGTTTATTTGTCCATGTGTACTTGCTGCCTCGAAAACCCAAATCAAGTAAATTACAATAATTAAAACAAGCAATTAGTGAATCTGCTCTATTATTATTTATCGAGCAGCTGCCAAATTTTTCATTTGACGAAATAATATCATTAAAATCACCCCCCACTAGTCAAGGTCCCTTATAAGTATCACTACGTGTTTTAGGTTTTGCCATAGAATTTGCCTGCATTGTAATCTAGGGCTAGCATAAATAGCTGATAACATAAAGGGGAGTTCATTTTGGCATACCTGAACCATGCAGTGAATTTCTTGGTTTGTAACCGCAATTTCAGTTAAGTTGATGATTGGTTCATTCCATATGACACATATTCCTTCTACTTGTCCCTCAGAAGGTGCTTGGGCCAAGTTAGAGAAGGTTAAGTCATCCCTTAGTCATGCATAATCCTGTAAATGCATTTCAAGCAGTACCACAAGAGGTGGTTTATAATAATCAAGCACGGAGCGAAAGTTTTGACGAAATTCATCGGACTGGGCACCCCTACAATTCCATATAATAAAATTCATTGAGTTAGTGTGGGGGGTGGCTAGGGAATTGGCACCACTGTGTTGGGTGGTTGATCCTCCTGATTCTGCATCTGCATTGTCGTCCTCAGTGTCAGAGTGATCATAGCTGCAAATTTCCCCGTTGCTGGGTTCGTTGGTGGGCGTAGCTTGATCAAGCATTTTGTCACTTCCGTTGGGCAGTTGAGGATGATTTTTTTGCATACTGTTCCTTGAGGACGGTTATATGGCATCCCCCTAGTGACACTGGCTCCGGTCTGATCTCCTTCATCTCTTCTATGATTGCTGTGATTTCTTAAGGAGTAAGAAGATCTTGTTCTTCTGGTGTTGGAGGCTGAGGACTCATGGATTTGGGAGAGGGGTGAGGTTTTCGAAGGGGCTCATTGGGAACAGTGGAAGAGATGGAGGGGGTAGTGGGAGGGCTTCATGAATCCATGGGATCGGAGATTGAGATGGGGTAAAAAGGAAGGTTTGCCATTGTTGTCATGTGGTTGTTGGTGGATGTTTGACCCATGTACTGTCCCATGAACAACATTCCCCAGTTGTGGAGGTGTGCCATCTATAGGCTGGTCCAGTGGTATTGACCATAAAGGTTCATGGCTAATGTCATGCCTTCTGTGACTATTTGGGCTAGGTCTACTGGGTTTTGGAGGCGAATTATTACTTTTTGGTTGTTCACAACCATCGTGAAAGTTAATGCATGGTTGTGTAGTCCTAGTTCTAGCCATGATTGAGGAGGGTTGTAAGGGTGGGGAGTTTGTGAGGTGTAAATCACCGGGTACATCAATGGTAAAGGAGGTGCGCTCTGTTGGTCCATTGTGGAAGGAGTAAGATGATGATGGTTGAGTGGTCTGAATGGGAGAAGAGATGGACGATAGTTGTATGTTCTCAGGGGAAATAATGGAGAGTGATGTCTCTGCATGAGTATGATTTGAAGGGTTTAGATTAGGATTATGCGTGTGGGAGTTGTGTTGTAATGATGGAGGATCAGTGGTGTTTAAAACAGGAGTCGTTGGTTGGGGCGGTGATAGAATTGTGTGGGACTCTATGTGTATTGGGGTGGGCTTGTCACGTGGGCTTGAGTATTGGGTTAAGTTAGCTAAAGCAATGGGTGCTACTAGGGATCGAATGGCGGGCTGGGGATTGGTGAATGAAGAAGATGAGTCATGATTGCCTAACAGGTAGGTTTCTGGGCTTAGTGAATTTGGGCTATTGCATGGAGGGGGTACTTGTGGATTGGTGGATGAGGACGGTGTTGGGGACGTGTCACTTTGAGGGGTGGGAGTAGTGTCCATTAGGTCACTATTCATACTAGAAACATGTTGCATGTGGGAGATAGTATCTTTGTTTGTCAGTGTATGGGTTTCTAGCTTAGTGGGCTGGGAATGGGCTTGGGGTGGCTAGGCTTTGGGTGGTGAAAATGTTTCTGATATTGGGTCATTTGTGTGTTGTCGGAAGTTAATGCATTAAAAGTATTAAGCATTGTAATATCATTATTTAGTTTATGAGTTATGATTGGTGATCCTAGATTAGTAGAATTAATTGAGATTGAGTGTGTAGGCGTTGGTGTAGATGTTGCCTCTTTCATCATGGGTGGCCTTTGGTTGGTAGTACCTCGTGTAGTTGTAGTTGCCTGTTAGCTCCAATTCTAGGATTACTTCTGCGTGGAAAGGTGACCGTTTGCCATTTAGATGAAAGTTGATTAGTAGTTTCCTTGTTTGGGGAGGATTCATTTGTAGTTGAGGGATTGAGTGGTGGTGTGATGAAATATGGACATTGCTTAGAGGAGTGACCCAGTCTTCCGCAGGTGATGCATAGCATGTTCAGACCTTCGTAAAGGATTTGTTGTCTATGCATCGCTATGAATACATGTGAGAGTAATGGCTTCTCAAGTGGCACTTCAATGCAAATACGTGCATATCGTCCCCTTAAGGTAGAGGAAGTCTACTTTAAGTAGTTTGCCTATTTTGTTGCCCACTCTTTGGAGGATAGATAAGTCGTAAAATTCCGTGGGTAATTCAGGGAGTCTACTCATTATAGCAGTGAAGGTGAGTTTAGTGTTGGATGCTAGGAATTTGGGTTCCCATTGTCGGACAGATAAGAAATGGTTTAATACGAACCATGGGCCTTCATGAAGAGCTTTGTTCATATTATGTTCTTGTTGATATTTGATCAGAAAGAACTCATTACCTAAGTTAATTAGGGATAGAGGCACCGATGGCTTCCATAGTTCCTGAAGTTTTTGCCTGAGTATAAGGTGACCTACCTTGCGTCCAAACACTTTAACTATAATGGAGAATTGCTAGGGAGAGTATATTCTTTCTTTGTCAGAGCTGGTAAGAGGGATTGAATTGTGGATAGTGGGGCTGAGCTCATCATCGGATGGTAAGCAACCCCCACTTCCAACCGAGAGGTTGTGAGTTCGAGTCTCCCCAAGAGCAAGGTGGGAAGTTCTTGGAGGGAAGGATGTCGGGGGTTTATTTGGAAACAGTCTCTCTACCCTAGGGTAGGGGTAAGGTCTGCGTACACACTACCCTCCCAAGACCCCACTAAGTGGGATTATACTGGGTTATTGTTGTTGTTGTTTTTGTTGTCAGCATAGGAAGAAAGTATTGGTGGGTAGGTGAATCATCAACATGCATTGGTTGAAGTTCAGGAAGGTCATGATTTATTGGCTGGATCTCTAAGTTTTCTGAATTGTATTCTAATGTTCTTAGTGATTCGTGTGTTGTCATGCTAAAAGAGGTTGGGATTGTAGTGAGAAGGGAGAGTTTCTCTCTCTAACCCATTCTTTGATTATTGGGTGATGCTTGCTTAGGGTCAGGAACTCGAGGTCATATTTTCTGATTTTTTTGTTGGTAAGTTATTTTCTGATTTTCATACTATAAATTTTCGTAATTATTGCACTTCATGTAAAAGTATTTTAGGCAATTCTACTATGCATTTTATCCATGATTGATAGTAATTTTCTTTTGATTTTTTAATTGAGTATTGTAACATAAAATACATTTTTATACTTTCAGCTTGTTTGACCAAATTTCTAAAATCAGTATATTTTGAAAAGTGTTTTTCAAAAAAATACTTTTGATGAGAAGCAATTTGTGTTTATATAATTAATTTAAAAAGTACTTTTGAGCAATAATTAGTATTTGGCTAAGTTTTTAAAAATACTTTTAAGTATACTTTTCTCGAAAGTGCTTTTCAAAAAAGTTCTTTTGGGAAGAAATTACTTTTTCTACTTCTCAAAATCAGCTTCTGCTTCTACTCAAAAGTAATTTTTTCCGGCTAAAAGCTTGGCCAAACAGAAGCTTTGTCAAATAGGCTATTTGTTATTAAATATGACTAATTAATTTGTATACTTGCATTAATGTATTATCATATAATTATAAATTATCATGGATAGCCCTAGACATTCTAAATTTGTTCTTAAATATTTATAAACTTTTTATTTATTGCTATTTTTGTATTTTTTTTTCTCAATATCATTAGTGAAATATTAATAAAGTGAGATATTTTAGGAACTATGAAAGTTAATAGAAAAATATACTTATGAATAAACCCATTAAAGATCTTTTTTTAAAGGGTGTATAAGATATTATAGGCAAATAATTTGAACTGTATTAAATGAAAGAATTTGTTTTAGAAATTTAAAAACAATGTGAAGGATATAAATTAAAACCCGCTTTGTAAATTATTAATGGGCAATCTTGTAATTTGCTATAGAATTAAATATGCACGTGACAGGTAGGCTTAGAAGTTGGATATAGGAAGTGGGGTCCAGATTCTTTACATCAGACGGGTAATGGTTGGTGGGAGGTGACACGTGTCATTCGATGCTGGAGTTACTTCTCTTACTTGGTTTTCTCTTCTACTTTATTCATTTAAAAAAGAAAAAACTTTAAAATCGTCAAATTTGTGTATTATTTAAAATTGACTAAATTTGCACTCTACACTCTATAGCAATCTTACCTTTATTTTAAGGAAAAATTGACTCTTGATGATGCTTCAATATGAAATATAATGGTTTTAAATTATAATAAAAATAAACAAATGAACTTTTTCTCGAAATATATAATGACACGTGCAATTCAATATGAAATATAATGGTTTTAAATTATAATAAAAATAAACAAATGAACTTTTTCTCGAAATATATAATGACACGTGCAATTTATCGATTTTACTCGAAATATACAGAATTTGAAGTTTATAGATTTTGGATTCTAGTATGTTTAAGTTAGGGAAAATTACGCGACACGTCAAATATTTACACTGTATTCATTATTCGTAGCTATACTTTCAGCAAAGTTACCATTCATAGGTATATTTGAATATTATAGCAAATCAATAAAATAAGAGATTAATTATTTTGAACTGAAACAAGAGAGCAACAATCTCTCGTGGCTCAATTGATTAGAGCGTCTGCTTAGTTAGTGGACGTCTTGAGTTTGACTCTCAACAAGAACATTTTATTTTTCTGTATTTATAGATTTCGCCTTAGTTGTTTCGTTAGACGAATGTATTCGTTGCACATTTGAATACAAGTGATACAAGTTAGTAACAATTAAATAGTAGCTAATTATGAAAATTAGGCAAACTATAATTATTAGGCTTTAATTAAGCAATAGTGGTTTATGAAAATTTCTCTTTAAGTTATTAGGTTCTAAATTAATAATTTATATATATTTAATAAATTTCTTAAAACAATTATAACGTTTGGATTAAAGCTACATGATTTGATCGAACCCGAAGTATGTGTTCTAGCTTATGGACTTACTTAAAGTGTTGTAGATAAAAGTAAGTAATTTCGGTTAGTATATAAGCAATTATCATTAAAAATGTGTAACTTTTTCCTAATTTTTATTCTTTTTTTCTTTACTTAATTTTCTGGATAAGTTCATAGTTAGTGATCCTTTCTGTATTATTGTTATTATTTTTAATTTTTTTTTTTCAATTTGAAAGTCACACACCTTCAACTAATGGGATGAATAGATTCTCCTTTCTTTCTCAAAAAAAATATTATATGGGGGTCAATAAAATTAAATAATACATAGGAGTCATACTGTCAAAAAAGCATTATTTAACGTAAGCATTTGGATAATATGGAATATGACGTAGCATACCAAAAAGTTTAAAAATTAAGAAAAAGATTATGTTAACCCCCAAAAATGATTGTCTATGTCATTTTCATTCAGAGTGTAGGTCATGTCATGATTGTTGAAGCAACTGCTATTAAAAATAAAAAAAATAAAAAATAAGTAGGCGTTCTTGGACATAAAAATTGTAATTTTTGAAAAAAAAAAGTAATATTTAGAGTTAAGTTGAAAAATAATATTTGGAATTTGAAATTATATTTGGACATGCATTTCACTTGGGAAAAAAATGTTGCAGTTTTCTAAGTGGGGAAAAAAAGATTCTGAAAATTTTGGAAAAGTAGTTTTTGAAAACTTTATTTTTGAAATTTTAATAAAAACTTTCAAAATTTCATGAACAAACACATTTTTAAAAAAAGAAATTGAAAAAAGGAAAAAAAAAATTATGGACAAACGGAGCCTAAATCTGAGCAATTCAGATTTCAGAAGGGTGGATAAAAGTATTATTGCTAAAACCGTAGTGAATACGAAATATTTAGTGTATTTTTTAATATAATAAAACGTGTAAGCAAAAACTATTAATTCACAATTATTTTTTTAAAAAAAAGTAAAAGATGGTGCATAATAAATTGGTCAAGAGAACCATTTCCTCCTAAATTTTATATGTTTTAGTGATACCTCATTATAAATTAAATTTTGAGTAATCCTATATCATTAGGGATATCTATAGTTATTCACTAATCAAAGAATGCTGAACCTCTATTTATTACACGCTATATCTCTAGACATGTGTTGAATTAACTATTTTTCTGGCTGAATGCAAACATAAATCTATAAATAAAAAAAATTAATCTTTGTTGCTAAGTGAGATATGTATAAAATTACATGCCAAGCAAACGTAATACCACAAATGTTACAGACGTACAGTTTGTTTCACTATACGACAATTTATGTATCCAGTTTTAGTTTTATGTACTAACGGTGCAAAAAAATATTTACATCATATCACTTTTAAAAATAACTAGTATACTTACTCGCGCGATGCGCGGATCAGTTAAACCAAAAAAAAATGAAGAGAGATATTGGAAACATATGTATATTGCATACTAAATTTATTAATCGAATCAAAAAGAATTAAACCAAAAATAAAAAGACGAATTTCGTTGGATTGTCTGTGTATATTTATTTGCTAGAGACCGCCAATTCCCAAGAGCTGTTACAACATATTTGAGTAATGTTGCAGCAGTATTTGACTTTAAAAGGATTAGTCCACATGTAAATTCATAAATTTTTATCTCAAAAAGACTTCTCTTCATCACGAGACTGATCGGATCTGCCGTAGACACCCGAGAGATCTTCACAAGGCAGGCTAAAATAAAAGACTAAGAGGCGCTGCTCTATACTTCTTCACTACTCGTACAGGCTTGACGGAACCCCACTGCGCAAGGAACATGAACATCGTCGTGGAGAGCAGCCTCTATATCGGCAACAATGAATGGGCTCCTTTTTATTTTCTTAATTGCTTTCAGTGCGGGACGAACAACTTTAGGTCTTTATTCTGTGTCCTATCCTTCCTTGCGGATTCCCGGTTTCTGAAGGAGTAGCGGCCCTCTGTACTTTGTTTCAAATAAGCGAGATATAAAGAACATAACCAATACAGGGAACAAGGGAATACCGGACCATATCTGCTTTTGCGCCATGACAATCTCACTCGAATTACGGGAACCTACACATATTAGTACAGTATACCGGGGTCCCCGGCCAGAACCACACGTGCAAGTTTCCCTGCATGTGGCTCGTCCGTGCTTTCCGAGGCGCTGCCTGTGACTCAGCATGGGAGAAGGGGGCGGAACTGCACACTTTCGTGTTCAGAGCATTGTTTTGAGGGAGAGAAAGCGTGGTTGACAAACCAATCATCGGAGGCGACTACCAGATGTGTGACGAATGAATAAAAAGGTATCACAGGCACTGCCACGGAATCCCTTTAGAGCACAATATAGTGCTGAAACAAGTGAAAAAAGCTCTGGGAGCTTGCCGCTTGGTGATCGCTCATGGCTAATATAGGTAGGTCCAGAGCTAGCTAGTGTTCAGAAGTCACTTAAGAGATTGAATATGGGTCCTATTAGAATAGGCTGTAGCCGCAAAGAGATATAGATTCGCATTGCGGGAAGGGAACCATAGCACTTGTAATTACTGTAGCTCCCCAAAAGCTCATCTGACCCCAAGGTAGTACATATCCTATAAAAGCTGTCACAATCATTAATAGGAAGATTACCATTTATGCAGTGCTTGATGAATTTAACCTTTTAAAAAAGGGTGAGGGGTTCTATATCTCCATGAATCTAGGAGCTTTTGCTTGCATTGTATTATTTGGTCTACGTACCGGAACTGATAACATTCGAGATTATGCAGGATTATACACAAAAGATCCTTTTTTGGCTCTCTCTCTAGCCCTATGTCTCTTATCCCTAGGGGGTCTTCCTCCACTAGCAGGTTTTTTCGGAAAACTCTATTTATTCTGGTGTAGATGGCAGGCAGGCCTATATTTCTTGGTTTTTATAGGACTCCTTACAAGCGTTGTTTCTATCTACTATTATATAAAAAAAAAATAAAGTTCTTAATGACTGACGTTGCCAAGGTAGATGTTTTTCTTTGCCTTTCAAGATATTGCGTATAAAGAGAAAGATAGCCAGTCCTCTTGGGCGGCCGAGAGTGTTATGTAAAAAGGACCAAGGAGGATCCTATCCTAAAGGAGAAGGAGGAGGAGTAGGAGCTAGCTTTAGGGGCGGAATCGAAGCGAAGAAATTAGTTCATGCCACGACGATCTATATGGAAGGGAAGTTTTGTTGATGCATTCCTCTTGAGAATGAAGAAGAAGAGAGATCCTCTTTTTAACAGGAAAATTTGGTCACGTAGATCTTCTATTTCGCCGGAATTCGTTGATTGCTCCGTACGAATTTACAATGGAAAAACTCCTGTTCGTTGTAAGATTACTGAAGGAAAGGTTGGTCATAAGTAGGTTCGAGGGCAAGGAAGGAGGTTATCATTTTGAAGCCTGCGAGCTAGTAATTCCTCTCCTCGAGAAAATTGGCATACCTTTTGATCTCCCTCGCTTCGTAAAGTAAACGAGAATGGAAAAAGTGACAAAAAGAGTGGAAGTTGCGTCCTGATGGCGGAACTGGCATTTTGGGGGGGAAGAAAGCGGCCCCCTTTTGCGGCAGAGTAGAAAGCTGAGCTTTCCCTCGCGTAGCTCCATTCAGAAAGAACACAAAAAGGAGAAAGAACATTATTTCGCGGATTCTTGCCATCACTGCTGGAAAACAAATTTTTCTGTAGGCATCCATCGGGTCCGAGATTATATACTGCTGCAGAAACTGAATCGAAGGGGTTGGTTGAAAGGTAAGGATAGCGTGATTGGCCGATTGGTTAGAAGGTAAGGATAGCAAGACTTCAACATAAAAGTAAATTTCCGTTCTTCCTGTTCCCGCGGCAGACGTATGCTCGGTTGAAGCTGGATTTAGAAAGGATCAGCAGCGGTGCATATATGATATTTTAAGGACAAGAAATATTGGACTAGACTATTCCTTATGTAGATGTAGTGGATAAGCTCTCCGTGTTGGGATAGGCGTTCGGATTTCCACAGCTATTCTAAGAGCGTGCTGAATCCAACCGTTGCACGTTCCCCCTTTGCTTCTTGAATTCGATTCTTTATTTTTTTATTTGATCGTAGAAAAAAGTTTTGTTTTTGGTTTTTATTGATGTTTTTATTTTATTGCGCCTAAAATCTCTATTTCTGCTAATATTTCACGTGTTTCTATTTATGGTTCTTATGGAGCTTTATGTTTTATGCTTTTTAAATAAGATTTCCTCCGCTTAATGGATAACCATTTGTTACCAATGGAGAATTTCTTATCATCTGTGATTGGATTTACACCAACGGAAACCATAAACTTCATACACAATAGAGGGTTGTGAGATGGGTGCCTTCACCTCTGTAAGAACCTTTATCTCGAAAGAGATTAGTAAATTCATAAAGGACATCACATTTGGTTCAAATCTTATTTTACCAAATGAAGCTTAATCAAGGTGCACCAACTATGTTCTTATCGAATTTGAGAAACGTCTTTGCTCTTCTCTCGTCGTGAGAAAGGAGCTCACATGCATCGATTACTAAATCATCATCGAATCTCGAAATTTTTTTTATCACACCTTTAAAATTATTAATCAATAACCTGGTAAAAATAGTAACTCCACTATTGTCACATGTTAAAATAAACTGATACTGTAAAAGTTACATTTTCAGTGAATATAACTTTTTTTAATACTGAGAAATCCCTAACCCCACATATCACGTGCTACGCTCTTACATTAGACCAAAGCGATGAGGCCAAATATAACTAAAATCCTTTATCTTTATAGTAATATATCTTGCACAATCATATTGTCTATCAAACAAAGCAAGTTAAGAAAATAGAAGCTCACTTGCACAAAAAACTTACAAAGTTGATGCTGAAGAGTTTCTACAAAGTTACAAAGGGAAAAAGAAACAGAACTTACTGGTGCTTAACAAGTCAAAATGATATGAAAAATCATAAGTACAAGAATTTCAGATGGATTAAAGTTGGAAGGGGTAATCAAGAAATGGTGTTTTCTTCATCCTCTATACAAAAAGAGAGAACCCCGTCGAGCTCTGCAACTTGATGAAGAGTCTGTATCTAACTGCATCTTGACCTTAATTGGCTCGGTTTACCTTCAGATATGGCAATGCACCAATTACATTGTTGTAGTCGCTGCGATCAACTTGTACCTGTATCCACAAACATCAAGATTATGAGTCATCCAACTTTGAGGAAAGCATACTGCATATCTTACAGCGGAAGTTAGAGAGTTTCACGAGCCAGAAAATAGACGTGTTTCCTTCTCTACGTTTTTGGCGTAAGTTCGTTCTATTTATGTGATACCGTTAAACCAGCACTCATTTTATCCTGCACTAAGAATATAGCCTTCCAAATTTCTTAAACCAGCGCTCATTTTATCCTGCACTAAGAATATAGCCTTCCAAATTTCCAGAGAAATCAAATGTATGGTTGATCTTGCTTACTCAAAGAGTATGTGATGCCATTAGTGTTACAAAGGCAACACGGAACACATATAAGAGGTCAATCGGCTAGTTGCTGAACTCAACCAAGTGTTAGAAAAAAGTACTATTGCTCAAAGAAAAATCTATCACGAAAAAGCAAATGCACACCAAAAAGGAAAAAATGTAACAAAAAGATACGTGATAAGAAGATTCAAGGGAGCTAGATTTAGATGCTGAGTATTTTTCATGTTTCAATTTGTGGCCAAGAAGCATCTATAGCAAGATTTCTCGCGGTACAAGAAAAGAGGTCATAATATTAAACAAAAGTAAACATCTTCGATGGAGGAAATTCCAGACTCAAAAGGTTAAAGAGGATAGGGAAGGTACTAGAAAGTGGAGGGAGGGTAAGAAAATGTGCAAGCCGTATTAATAAAATATCACCAACACGATGACTTATTAAGGGTTCAAAGCAGATTTAATCACTTTGAACGGTCGTAAAAGTTGAGAGGAAGATGGTCAGAACCAGAGACTATTTGCATATTGCATATAGTCAATCTCCTCAACGCCAAAAAGTGGCTCTCACAATTTCGCTAAATATGAATTTGCAACTAATGTATCCTCAAGTGTACTGTCATTCATTCGCATCGATAATATTATAGAGCAAGATGGCATGCAGAAGAAGGGAAGTTGCATTACCGGAACCTGTCACCAAACACTTGGAAAATCTTACTCTCGAAATTACATCTGACTCTAAGACATCTAGAAAAGGTCTAGTGCATACAATAATGGTTTATAATCATAATCTCCAACTCTTTCGGTACCTCTGTGTATTTGTGCAAGCCTACAACAACAAACAACAAAAATCCAGTGCAATCCCACACGTGGAGTCTGTGGAGGGTAATGTATACACAGACCTTACCCCTACGTTATGAAGGAAGAGAGGTTGTTTCGGTAGATCCTCGGCTATTAGCACAAATATCATCTAGATTACACCTATGGCAGAAGCATACTTGGACCATTGTGTTGGAATAGAAAAGCATACAGGGCATGTTTTGGAGAACATGGCTGTTATAAATAATAAACTTGTACTTTACATGTCAAGCACACTACAGGAACTGGACCAAATATTGTGCAATCATGGAATGAATCTATGAACTGTTAAGAATTATTCAAATATCTCTTATCTAAAAACTGTGCAAGTGACATTCTAACTTCGTAGTCATGGACATTTTTATTTCGCAGATCCATAAAAATAGATGAAACGGGTTCAAAGAAGCATAAGGGATAGTGAAGATTCCCACAACAAACTCCAACTCGCTTGGGATTCTGACACTTGTCTTTATTGTATACACAAGGATAGTCAACTAATCATGTCAACTGGTGGCTAGCCAAAATACCTAGGCCTTTTTATGAATATCGGAAAGCAAGGGCATAGTCCTAAACCCTAGTCAGAAAAAAGGGCCTTCTGTCTACATGCTTTCGAGGGTATAGTTACTGTTATCAAAGCCAATACATGTTCATCACATTCATTATATAAGTTTAGAGAGAGTTGAGAAAGCGCTATAATAGAGATTTGAGTTGAACAAAACAAGCAAGACTGTGCTGGTAATTCAGGCAGTGGAAGAGCGTGGAGGTAGCTGTATGGAATTGAAAGCACGCCATCCCTTGATTTAGGGAAGTAGCATTCTCCTTCTATTGATGGACGTCAATGGAGCATCAACCTCCTGGTTGTTGATAAGGAGCATGAGCTGGCAGGGAGCTCACACAAGTAAGTGAAGGGCATCTTTTTAAGTATGGCATACTACACCGCCAGGGAGAGAAGAAGAATAGGGAGGGGTGTAGCTTATCTAATACACGACAAGATAGGTTGAATTATTAAGAATAGCTCCAAAGGATTTTCAACCCGCATACCTTACGAGGTAAGTACGATGATTATATTGAGTTTAGCTTAAAGGAAGAAGTGAATATCTACCGACCCCAACTTGTTTGGATTAAGGCGTAGTTGTTGTTGTTGTTAAACCTTACGCAGTAAATATTCATAGAGAGACCACAGTTCCTTTAATCCAAATGAACCAGCTATGGAGATAAATAAAATATTCTCTCTTCACTACCGTCTAGTAGAATAACAACATTTGCTATAGCGTGGTTTGCATTAGTATTCTTTTGATACAATATTGAGCAATGCTTAACCAAAAACTACATGAATAAATAAGTTATTTTCCTTGCTTGGAACTGAAAACTAGCAGTAGATATTTGCACATAAAAATCTTTTTGAGATATTTCCTTGGAATGTTTCACATGCTTAAGCATCTCTTTTTCATTATCTTATCGATGCAATACAAAATATGGAGTCTCTTCCCAAATTCATTAATCACCACTTCAATAAAAAAGGCAGCTTGATGCACAAAGCATCCCGCGTTCACGCAGGACCCGGAGAAGGGACGCACCTCAAGGGGCGTGATGTAGACAGTCTACTCTAATACAAGCATTAGTGGTTGTTTTCACGGCTCAAACCCGTGACCTATAGGTCCCACGGAGACAACTTTAATGTTGCTCCAAGATTTGATCTTTTTTAGTTTAAGCAAGCATTCACAACAGAATTTATATTTTCACAGAGATAGAGGTCAAACCGTTTTGGAGAGTCTATTTCTCCTCTTAGCATTCTTCTTCCTAAGCAAATGCTGCTTCCCAGCTCTCCTCCTCAATATCTTCCCAGTACCTGATACCTTAAACCTCTTCGCTGAAGCCTGAAATTTCCAAGATTATCACAAATTCAAACACCCAAAATCACATTCACCGCAGAAAACCTCCACATGTATCAACCCCCCACCCCACCCACCCATCCAACCCCCCACCCCCCAACAGACACACACACGCAAATACATCAAAATTATAAGCAAATAGAAACTTTACTTTGCTGAAGCCTGAAGTTTCCAAGATTATCACAAATTTAAACACCCAAAATATAAATTACCACAAATAAACTCTGCACATATGGAAATCAAACACACACACACACAACATCAAAATAGAAGCAGACTTTGCTGAAGCCTGAAAATTCCAAGATTATCACAAAATCAAACACCCAATTCACATTCATCATCAAAACTCAACAGACACAAAATATCAAAATAGCGAGCAAAATAGAAACTTTACTTTGCTGAAGCCTGAAAATTTCGAGCTTATCACAAATTCAAGCACCCAAAATCACAATTACCACAAAAAACCTCCTACATATAAAAACCAAACACACAAACATAAAAAAAATATTGAGAAAAATGCAAACTTTACTTTGTGAGTCTTCATTTTGTACCCTTTGGCACACGCTACAATTAAGAGCAGTCAGCTTCCATTAGTGGATGTTGCAGCGTAAAATTTCCAAGATTATCACAAATTCAAACACCCAATTCACATTCATCACCAAACTTCCACAACATACACACACAAAAAAAAAAAAAAAACATAAAAAAGTGATTAAAATGCAAACTTTACTTTGTGGGTCTTCATTTTGTACCCTTTAGCACACACTACAGTCAACGGCTGTGGATTTCCATTAGTGGGTGTTGCAGCAAATGAGACTTTGTTAAAGACAATTGGGGCAAAAGCTGAAATGTTATGTGAAGAACTGAGATTGAGGGAAGTTTTCTGGGTAATTGATGGAATTTTAACTGATGTACGGCAAGTAAAACCAGTAGCTTTTTGAGGGGAAAGGTTGAGAAATGTGGAGAATAGTGAAGTTGAAGATGAAGAAGCCATTGTTAGTGACATTTGAGCTTTGTTTTTCTGAAGCTATTGGTATATGGATAAAGTGAGGATTGAAAAGCTCTCTCTCTATCCTTTGTGGTTATTTTCTAAAATTTTATGGACCTCAATTTAACTTATGGAAATGATAAAAACGACCCCTCTTGTTTGTGAAATTACACTTGACACTGTTAGTTGGCTGGTGTATGGGTAAAAATGGCGTGTAGTAGCCGCTAAATAAGGGTGTATTTAATTTTTATCCACTATTTAAAATGCTTATAAAAAATAGCCACTACTAAGGGGGAAAAGACACAATTACCCTTTCTCTATTTCTTGTATAATCCCAAAATCGACGAAAACCCTTATTTCCATTCGTTCAGAGTTCAGACGAGAGCGGTTCAGGGTTCCGTGTTTTGCGCTTCTTCATCTTCCTCGCATGCAAACTGCAATCTCAGATAAACTTCTGCTCTTTCATCTTCTCCGTCATCTTCTGTCAATCGCGACTGGTAATATGTTTTTTTTTTATGCATTTTCGTTTTTCTTTATGTGTAAGTTGGTTCAATGCCGTGTGAAGTATGTGTGAAATTTCAAAAATTAGCATTATATGTTGATTCAGTGTAGTATATTTTGTGTGATTCTGTTTTTGATAAATTTTTAGTGTGTGAAATTTGAAATGTGTTTGTGGTTGATTCAATATATTTGATTATGTAGGTATATTTCATAAAAATAGTCGTAGAAATTCATAAGCTTACTGTGATTATGAATTTTCAGTTAACTGTGTTCATTAAATGTAAGGAAGAAACGACATTAAATTTTGTAGTTGGAATTCAAAGCTAAGGACTGATTGTCCTTAACTTTTGCACATGAAACTTGAAGTTAAGGACTAAGTGTCCTTAACTTTGGATGTTGAAAGTATAAGTTAAGGACTGTATTTCCTTAACCTTTGCACTTACAATTTAAAGTTAAGGACTGATTGTCCTTAACTTTTGCACATGAAACTTGAAGTTAAGGACTAAGTGTCCTTAACTTTGGATGTTGAAAGTATAAGTTAAGGACTGTATTTCCCTAACTTTTGCACTTACAATTTAAAGTTAAGGACTTATTGTCCTTAACTTTTGCACATGAAACTTGAAGTTAAGGACTAAGTGTCCTTAACTTTGGAAATTGAAAGTATAAGTTAAGGACTGCATTTCTTTAACGTTTGCACTTAAAATTTAAAGTTAAGGATTGTATTTGCTTAACTTTTAAACTTGAAATTTTAAGTTAAGTCCTAATCTTTGTTTGTTTTTCCTTCTTTTCTAGTGTTATAATGGAAGGCGATCATTTGTTTGATTTTGACGGTTGGCGTAATTTTCTGGTATATTGGAAAGGAGATTTTCAATATAAGGAAACAATTAAAGTTTTCTGTCGAATAGCCAATGGAAGAAATTGAGGGAAAGTATTTTTGGCAACTTCTTCAGATTACAAAGTGTGAAGTTCTCGGGTAAACTTATGCACTGTGTATTGCTTTCTAAAATTGTTAGTAATGAACCTGATTCGATGACCTTCAAGGTATTTGACCGCGATATTAAGTTTACTCGTGATGCATTCCATATTATTACTGGTTTGAAGTCTTATTTGTCGCTTGACATGAAAGGTTTAAATGAGAAAGAGAATAGGCTTTTACGAGTCTATTTCCCTGGAAAGGACAAAATTGAGTTAGTTGATTTGCATAGTTTTATTTCTAGTCGCCCACATGGTACAACTTCATCATTTGCTGGCAGTGATGATGATGCTTTGAAGTTGGCAACACTCTATTTTGTTGAGTCGGTTTTGATGGGCAAGAGGAAAAATAGGAATGTATCGGAGTAAATAATGAAAATTATTGACGATGATCCACTTTGCGCTTCCTTCAACTGGGGCTCTCTTGCTTATGAGACGCTATTAAAATCATTGAAGAGTTGCTTGAAATCAAATAAGAATGATGTTGAGAAGGAGAAAGAAAAAGAAAAAGATATTGATAGCTACACTTTAGTTGGCTTTCCTTTTGCGTTTTGTGTCTGGATTATGGAAGTACTTCCTATTTTCCAAGAGAAACAATTTGTGAACTTCAAAGAAGCTGGTTATCCTCGAATGTTATGTTATTCTGAAATGAAGTCTCCACAATTTGATGCTCTTTGTAGAAAATATTTCCATAATGAAAAAGTAAGTTAATGTAATTACTATCTCTTTTTTTGTTTATTTGTTTTAGTTATGTATACTTATGTTTAGTTTTTCTTATATAATAGGTGTTTAAGTTGATTGAGGTGTCACCCTTTATTCCCGTGGAAGAAGAAGATACAGAGCCTCTTTGTGTGGAGGAGCCAGTTTCACAAGATCGAGGCCCAAGGTCTTCTTCCACACAATTTGACGAAGGCGTACTTAAGGAAATTGTTAGAGTATGTGTTTCTGCCTTTGAATAGTATTAGTTTTTTATTTGATTATTTCTTGCTTACGAACACCTTTTTTTATATTATGTTTTTTGATTCAGAGATTATCAGAGAGTTTTAAGAAGGATTTGCAAGCAGAAGTTACCAGAGTTAATCAGAAAATTGCTGTATCAGAATAAACGATTGAGAACGAAATCAAGGTAATTTCAGTTAGTTCAACTTTAGGATTTTGTGTCCTTAACTTTTGAACTTTGAAATGAAACTTAAGGACATCATGTCCTTAAGTTTTGAACTTGGAATTCAAAGTTAAGGACTTCTTGTCCTTAACTTTTGAACTTGGAGTTCAAACTTAAGGATTGCATGTCCTTAAGTTTTGAACTTTGAGTTCAAACTTAAGGACTGTCTGTCCTTAAGTTTTAAACATGTCCTTCTCTTTGTAACTTAGTTGCTTTCTCAGGATTTAAAGAAAACTCTAGGATCAAAGCTTGATACTTTGATGAACATGTTTGGGAAAGCTGATCAGATGAACACAGATAGAGAATCTAGTGTTCCAATTAGAAAATATGGAGTTGATGATCATTGTCGTGCTACTGAGCCTACTGGCATATTCAACCAAGATGCAGGTGGTGTTGAACGTGATGATGGATGTGCATGCAGAGGGTCAGTATGAAAGAGAATTTAGAGATGCACATCTAGATGATGAAACTGAAAATGTTACTGATATTGGGAAAGGTTAGATATAGATTTTGATTTTTTTCTTCGTTGAAATGTATATTCAATAGATTAATACATATAAACTATGCATGTGCATGCAGAAGTTGAAGATTTAGGAGATTGTCAAGAGCAGGAGAATCAACAAGAGAAAGGAGTGCCAGAGAAAATTTGTAGAGTTTGTGGATTGCAATCACAGGAGGATTTAACAAGTCCATTGGGGACAAGTGTCAGCGAGATTGTATGCAAATGCTTAGAAGGAACGTATGATATCTCTACACCGCTGTCATACAAAGAAAAATTTGGAGTTCAAACTTGTGCCAGTCAAGGTTAGATAAAATTTTCATTATATATTGTATCTTTATTTTAGTAAATTATTAGAATGGGTATTAATTGCAAATGTTACAGTATCTTTTGAAGCAGCAAGCGAAGAAGCTGGAGTGCAGTATCAAGAGAAAACTGGACTACAATCTCAAGACATAGGCAGAAGTGAGATTGGTTCCAAATCTATAGATGCAACATGTGATGATGATGATGTAGCTGGAATGATCTTGGATATTGCAAATGGTTAGGCAGTGCTTTTTTAATTTTATATATGTTTGTTTTAATTAAAGATTATTAACATGTTAGCTCTTGTAAATATTTTTGCAGAATCTTGTCAACAAGCATCTAAAGATCATGGTGAACAACTGCAAGATAAAGAAAATGTGGAATTGCAAGAAAAAGAAAATGTTGCACGCAATATCTTAGCTGAGTTGTCTCTTGAAAAAACATAAGAAGGTACTGCGGAGAAGACATGTACTGATTGTGCCCTAATTATTATATGTACAGTTGAAATTTTGTCTCTTCATTTGACCTGTTGCAGAAAACTAATATGAATATGTATATATATATATATATATATATATATAGTGTCGCCAGCAGAGGAAAATAAAGAGGACACCAATGATGACAATCTTAACCAATATACAAGGAAAAGAAAGAGAGACAGTATTGGTGATGATGGTCCGTCATTTTCTCTTCTTACTCCTACTCCTCCAAGTACACAAATGGACATTGATACGACTTTGACTATGGAGGGTGAAGGAAATGTTGAAGAAGAACTTGGTCGAGGTAAAAGGAACAAGAAGTTAAGCTGGCAGTTGAAATCTCCTTTTGATAAGGAAGGAAAAGCAGTAAGTTCCAAGGCAGACAATCAAAATACTCCGAAGAGTTCAGGTTGGATAAAATCAACCTATACTCGTAGGTGTATTTTTCATTATGCCACAGAAGATGAAAAATTAGTGAAGAAATTCATTGTGTGGTTGGGCAAGGAGAAAAAGAGAGGTCACAAAAAAGAGTAAGTCTCTTAATGTGTTTCACTACATCCTTAACTTCTGTGATTGTAAGACTAATTTTAGGACTAACTGTCTTTAACTTATAGATTCAAGTTTAAAACTTAAGGACTTCTTGTTCTTAAAATTTGAACCTGGAATTCAAAGTTAAGGACAGAAAGTCCTTAAGTTCTAAACTTTAATCTATAAGTTAAGGACCAAGTGTCCTTAGCTTTTGAATTTAATACTCAAACTTAAGGACTGCATGTCCTTAGCTTATGAATTTTGAATTCACAGTCCTTAAGTTTTAAACTTGAATCTATAAGTTAAGGACCAATTGTCCTTAGCTTTTGAACTTCTAATTCAAATTTAAGGACTGCCTGTCATTAATTTTTCAGCATGAAAGGCTAAGTTCAGGATTAAATTCTAACTTGACATTTTCAAAATTTTCAGGGGACAAATTAATTTATATGTTGATGATAATAGTGTGAGGAAAAAACCATACAAATTGTATCATCAAAAAATCAATAGCAAAATGTTTTTCCTTGAGCTTTCAAATAGCAAATTTGTTCTTGATGATAAGGTTAGATAATTCACAAGGCATTTATTTTTTCTATTATTAATTTATCATTTTTTCATTATTTTATGACTGATTTGTTATTGATTTGTTTTATTTTTTGCCTTTTTATGAAGCATATTGACATTGCTCTCTATTAACTAAGAAAGAAGGAATGCTACCACCCTCGCGATCATCCTTTTCGATGCACAACTACTGATGTTCTTTTTGATAATTATATGGCACTTGTGTATAAAGATTTCAGTGAAGATGCTAGTGATGAGTTTTGGTGTGCTGGTGATAATCAGTTATTTCTGACACCATATGTGAGGGGGGACAGCCGTAGATGTGGAATTGCATGGACTGAGGTTGACAAAATCTTTTTTCCATGTCGGCTTCCTTCAGAAGATGATAAAGTTGTGACACACTTTCTGTTGGGAGTATTGGACTTGAATCAGAAAAAGATTGATGTATACGATTCCATATACAGTGAGCCATATGAAGCAGGAATGAACTACATGCAAATGTATGCACACATGATCCCCCATTTGCTAAAGTTCTCACAGTTTGACAAAAATCACAAGTCTTTTGGGAATGTCTTCAACAAATTTGATATACAGTGGCAAAGATCACCACACCAAACTGGATCAGACGTGTTGTTATTTGTTATATTATTTATATGTACTTAAGATTTATTGTTTAATTCATTACATATCTTACATTTCTCTTAGGACTGATTGTGGTGCATTCCTGGTCAAATTTGCTGAGTTGCTGATGATTGGAAAGGACGTGCAGCAATTCCAACCCGAAGACATAAAAGACTTTCGAAAAGAACTTGCTGCAAATCTTTGGGCACATGGTGAATGGAAAAGAAATTCTGGTTATGATACTCCACCAGAAAATGTTGGTGATGATTATGAGAGTGAAAATGAAACATTCTGTCCAAAGGAGTTGTAAAGAAATTGTGGTGTTATTTTGTATAAAATTGCTGTAAAGGTGACATCTGAATTATGCCAGTTTAGGATAGTTCTGAAATATTCTGTAAATTTGTGAAAAGGCACTTATATTTTGTTTTGTTGGCATAGCGTAATTTTTTGTAACAGCTATGCAAAATTACAATTTCAAAAGTTATGGCAAGGCATTTTGTTATTTATTTCGTTGTTTCTCTCAACTGTTGATTTGTCCATTGAGTTTGTTAGTATTTGTTCATGACTAAGTATAAGTGAACTTCAAATTCAAAGTTAAGGACCAAATATCCTTAACTTTTGAACTTGAAATTCAAAGTTAAGGACCGACAGTCCTTAAGTTTTGAACATGGGACTATAACTTAAGGACATCATGTCCTTTACTTTTGAACTTGTATTTCAAACTTAAGGACTCCTGTAGTTAATGACAAACAGTCCTCAAGTTTTTAACATGGGACTATAACTTAAGGACCTCATGTCCTTAACTTTTGAACTTGAAATTCAAAGTTAAGGATAGACAGTCCTTAAGTTTTTAACATGGGACTATAACTTAAGGACCTTATCTCCTTAACTTTTGAACTTGAAATTCAAAGTTAAGGACAGACAGTCCTTACGTTTTTAACATGGGACTATAACTTAAGGACCTCATGTCCTTAACGTTTGAACTTAAAATTCAAAGTTAAGGACAGACAGTCCTTAAGTTTTTAACATGAGACTATAACTTAAGGACCTCATGTCCTTAACTTTTGAACTTGAAATTCAATGTTAAGGACAAACAGTCCTTAAGTTTTCAAAATTGCAAGTTGAACTTACTGACTCCTGTTAATAACTTTTAATTGTTGAACTCAAAAGAAATTAAAAGAACGTAACAAGATATATATATTGAAAATCTAGGCATCCGCTCAAATTAGAATAATAATGAATACAATCTATAGCAAAAACTTAAAAGAGTCGATAAACATAAGTGTATATTTCTACTCTTCTCTATGCTTTCTTGAAAATGGATGGAGTGTCGGAGAATATATACAAGCTGTTCTATTATGACCAATTCTTCTGCAACGACCACATTTGAATGTTATTTTTGATGGCTCGGTAGCAGGAATATGCCTTTTCTTTTGCCTTCTACCTGGTGGCACTTTGAAATCTGGAGGTTTAACAATTTGTGACTTAACACTCTCTGGTACAATCCAAGAATCAGTATGTCCTACAAGATGTATTTGTGTTTCATATGTTTTCAGCCAAGATTCCTTTAAGTACCAGTACGAACAAAAGTCAGACTTCTTGATGTTTCTCTTCTCGATAGCTGCAATTGCATGTATGCATGGTAATTCATCAAGTTGAAATTGAAAACAATCACATGTTCTTTTGTTTAAGTCCACCAAGAAAGTTATTCCTTCTTCTTCAACTCTAGAACGCCATGAATCAACAGGGAAGACCTTCAATGTTGAAAAATTATAAGTGAGTACATTATGTTAAAAAATGTTAAAATCATAATATAAACATAAAACATAATACTTACGTTCAAAGTAAATGATAAATCTATTCTTTTCTTCAATTCCTCCTCTACCCAACAAGAAACATCATAAAATGTTCCTTCTGCTTTATTTCTTCTTTCATAAAACCAATGTTGTAGCTTCACTTGAATGAAATCCATCATTCTTAGTATAGGCAGCTCCCTTGCTTCTAATAGCACTGAATTCATCGACTCAACTATGTTTGTTGTGAGCATGTCATATCTTCGTCGTGGACTAAAAGAACGTGCCCATCTTTCCGGTGGTTCTTCCATCAAGTAGTCATAAGTTTTTTTATCTACATTTGCAATATCTGACATGTATATGTCAAATTCTTTACGCCTGTATACTCTTGCAGCACTTTGGAAAAGTTTTATGACCTCACTTTTCACCTTTCTTCGCTTTAGGTTCTGCTCCAAATGATAGATGCAAATCCCATGATGGCTTTCAGGATATACCTTTACAATGCCATTTGCAATAGCTTGATGCCTGTCTGATAAAAAAATCAAATTCTCACGGCTCCCAATTGCATTGCGAAGCTGACTAAAGTACCACTCATAGGAATTGTTGTTTTCAGATTCTGCTATTCCGAAGGCTAATGGGAAAATTTGGTTATTTGCATCTTTTGAAACTAAAATCATTAAAACACCACGATATTTTGACTTCAAAAAAGTTGCATCAACAGCAATCACTGGTCTACAATGATTCCAACCAGCTATCGATGATCCATATGCGTAAAACATATAAAGAAACCTGAAAATACAATATAAAACAAGGTTAAAATACCTGAAGTTTAGGACAGTCAGTCCTTAACGTTACAAGTTATAAAGTTAAGGACATGTTGTCCTTAACTTTTATTTCAAAGTTCAAAACTTAAGGACTTGAAGTCCTTAACTTTTAATTACAAGTTCAAAACTTAAGGATAGACAGTCCTCAACTTCTGGTTACAACTCAAAAGTTAACAAGGCTAAAGACAACATGTCCTAAGTTGTTTACCTGTTGTTGTCGTCTATCTTTATGTTAGTATAAGTTCCCGGGTTCTTACTTGTCATCATATACAAGTATGAACACAATAATTCATAATTTTCTTCGGGACTTCCTCTTATTAAAGTAGAAGCATGTTGAATAGCATGCCACGCCTTGTGATATCCAATGTCTAGTCCATGCAATTTTTGCATCTCTGCCATGACAAAAGCTGGTGTAACTTCAAATCTTGGGTCCCGAAGATTATCGATAATGTAACCACTAATCAACTTTGAAGTAGCATGCCTTTGATCTGCTTTCCTAGTGTTAACAGAGCAGTCATGCTTTTTCTCAAGCTTTACTATCTTGAATAATGTTGAGTCTTTAATTCTGAAAGCACGCACACACCAATGACACCTATCATCATTGCATGCCAACGAATATCTTGTTGAGCTTGATCTAACAACTTTGAATTCAAAATGTCCTTTGATTGCTATATTGGAAAAACAGTTAATTATGCTCTTCTTCTTGTCAAATACTGATCCGACTTTTATTTTATCCAAAGAAGTATTTTCTCTTAATATCATAGTTGGGGATTCTTTTTGTTTCAAATTTGATCTTCGTCTAGTTATTTGAGTGCAGGTTTTGTCAGCAACTACTTCGATTACCGGTGCACTCTCTAAGACTTGAATACCCAAAGCTTGTTCGTTGTCAATCTCTATAATGCTTTGTCCTTCTACTTGAATAGAATCAAATGTTTGATGCACCTCTTCATTTAATGGTTGAGCTTCAACCATATCTACTTCAACTATCTGTTGGCATCGCTCTTGATTGTCATGTTGAGTTTTTGTGTTGGCATGTTCATTGCTTGTTGATGCAAAAACTCTTTCCGAAATATCAACTATGAAACGACAACTCTTGAAGAGTGAATGAGTTTTTAGCAACTCTATACATGTGTGAAGATCTAAATCTTTGGATACAAGCATTCCTTTGCTTGTTCCAAGGTTGATATCAAACCATATCACTATTTCAAACTTTTCTCTATCCAATTCAATAAGCTCAAAAATCTGTTTAACGAAATCTTCAAACTGAATTGACTCAGGTGCTAGGAAAAGCTTTGTTTGATGATCAAGATATTTATAGTCTTCAGTCCATCTACCATTAAAAGCAACTATTATGCATATTGTTTCCATCCTACAAGTCAAGAGAATGGGAAACAAAGGACATACGTTATAAAGCAATCCTTGTAGAATTAAGAACATGTGTACTGTAAGTGCAAGACCAAGATAAGGACTGTCCGTCCTTAACATTTAAACATGGAATTAAAAGTTAAGGACTGTCTGTCCTTAACTTTCGAACCAGAAATTAAAACTTAAGGACTGCATGTCCTTAACTTTTGAACCAGAAATTAAAAGCTAAGGATTGCCTGTCCTTTAACATTTAAACATATAATTAAAGTTAAGGACTGCTAGTCCTTAAGTTTTAAACATGGAATTAAAAGTTAAGGACTGTCAGTCCTTAACTTTTGAACCAGAAATTAAAAGCTAAGGACTCTCTGTCCTTTAACATTTAAACATGTAATTAAAGTTAAGGACTGTCAGTCCTTAACATTTAAACATGGAATTAAAAGTTAAGGACTGCTAGTCCTTAACATTTAAACATGGAATTAAAAGTTAAGGACTGTCAGTCCTTAACTTTTGAACCAGAAATTAAAAGCTAAGGATTGTCTGTCCTTTAACATTTAAACATGTAATTAGAGTTAAGGACTGCCAGTCCTTAACATTTAAACATGGAATTAAAAGTTAAGGACTGTCAGTCCTTAACTTTTGAACCAGAAATTAAAAGCTAAGGACTGCCTATCCTTTAACATTTAAACATGTAATTAAAGTTAAGGACTGCCAGTTGTAAGCACGTGATTTTTGCCCTATATGAGAATTACTCCCAAAAATTCAAAATAAAACAATTTTCCTTTATGTGCAATTTTGAGGATTTCGTGGCATTTTTGATAATTATTTGTATTTATCCATGCATGTTTATTTGTTAAAATAATAAAAAATACAAAAATATGTCGCATTTGCATTTAGGATTTAATTCTACAATTATGAGTAATTAAGTTTGTTTTACAAGAATAAAAATTACAAAAATAGGCATCTTTTGCATTTTTAGCCTTTAATGTCCAAATTTTGTGATTGTATTTTAATTGTCATTTCATTTTATATGATAATTGTTGCTAGGAATTAATTAGTATTTTTAATAAGTTAATTTAGTTTGTAACTTAATTTAGAATTTTAGTTTTAGAAAGTAAAAGAAAAGAAGCAATAAAAGAGGAAGAAAATCGGATTGGGCCACCTTCTAATTTAAATCAACCATGGCCCAAACCAAATAAACTCCTACCGGGTCGACCCGACCCGGTCCGCCCCATAACCCCAAGCAAACACCCCCCACCCTTTCTTCCATTTGGACATTTGTTTTGAAAAAAAAAACCCTAAAAAAGAAAACCTAACGCTACCCGCCCCTCCCCCTCTCTTCTTCTTCTTCTCCAAAACCACCCCCCCTTCACCTTCTCCAGCCGAGCTCGAGCTCAACCATGGCTGCCCCTTCCCCCCGCCTCTTCTCCTTCAACACACACACACGCACGAGCAGCCCCACGACCATCCTTCATCTTTTTCGTCTTCGACAACTCTAGTCGAGCTCGAGCCCGTCAATGGCGACCCTTTCACCTTCTTCTACTTGGTCTTCACGTCGTCATGGACACAGCAGCTGCCCCATCGTCCATCTTCCTCAGCTGAACGACCAGCCATGAACGACCCCCCTCCTGCTTCGTCTTCCAGCTGTGAACAACACACACAGCGCCACCAATACACCACCCAAATCCGCCATCGTTTTTGCTACGTGAAGCAGCCCAACGACCACGACAGCCTCCAGCCATCGACGGACTGCCCAGCGACGCCACTGTTATGTGCAACTTCACCAGCTGCTTCATCTCCCCATCGTCAACCTCCCGTCTCCGTCGCCCAGCCTGCTGCCCGCGTTGTTGCTGCTGCTTCGTCCAGTTTCTGCCCTTTCGACACATCTGCTCCTCACGCCAGCAGCAGTCCGGCGAACTCGTTGTCATCTTCGTCATCCGGTTCGTGGTCGTCTTCGTCATCCAGTTTCGTCTTCTAAAATCAACCGGAAAATATACAAAATTTCCGGGCAGATTCGAGTTGTTTTGGTTTCAAAGTTTCCGAGCAGATTGGTTTCTGTTTGAGTTCGTCGTTGTTCCGATCCGGTTAGTTGGTTTAAGTTTCATTTCTGTCCGTATTTTGCTTGATATTCTCGGATCCGAAATCAGTGTATGTTTGTTTCTTTCTTGTTCGTGGTTTATCGTTTCTTGATTATTTCTTCAGTTTGTTTTTATTCATTTAAAAGAATTTAGTTTTAATATAGAAGTGTGTTAGTTTGATAACTTGAATCCTTCATCTTGGTTGCAATATTGTTAGATTTAGTTTGAGGTTCAATTGATTATTGAGTTTAGTGATTTGAATCTGTTTATTTATTCCGTTTAAGTTTAATTTGAATTTGAACTCAGTGATTTGAATATACTTGTTTGTTGTTGTTGAATCTGAAGTTAGGTTTGTTGTTTAAAAATATTGTCCAATCAAAATAATTTCAGTTGTTTCTTTGTTGTTCATCATTTAGTTTGAATTTGTTGATTGAATTTGATTAAGAATTGGTTATAGCTGCTATATTTTGGTTAATTGATTAGGTGAATTGGTTATAGCTGGTAATTTGATTTTAGTTCTGAGATAATTTTTGAAGTTTGAACAAATTTTTTGAATCAGGGCAGTAACAGTAGTTTTAAGGGTAATACGGGAATTAACCAATTGCAGATTTATTTAATTTAAGTGCTTTGTCCACTAAGCTCTAATAATAGTAAAATATTATAGTGAGGAACAACACATATGGTAGTGGGAATCTAATATATTTATTTAAGTGGTAGTGGGGAACAAGACATAATGATGTAAAGTAAAAAGGAGGGGGGTTAATAACGAGGTCTTCTTTGACCACTGAAAAAGGGGGGGAACCGTGGGGTCCGTGTTGACTGTTTTTACTTAATTAAAAATCAAAAATAGTATAGGTAATAATAAAAGTTAAAAGGTACACATAGTAGAAGAATATTGAGCTGAAGAGTAAAAGAGGTAAAAAGGGGTAGTAATAATAGTTTAAAAAGTAAAAAGGAAATAGGTAGCAATAATAGGCCAATAATGTCATAGAATCAGCAGGCTTGATGCTTTTAATGTGTGATTCAACGTAGCAAGGCTAAGAACATTAATCCATTAGGTGCGAGTTTGAGCAAGATGAGTCAACGTTTAAGTTTAATAAACTTTCTAATAAGCTTTAGTAATTATGGTTAAATCTAGTTTCAAATGGTTGTGAATAATTAATTCCAATAGTTTTTTTTTATAACAATGCAAGCTTTAATCTAGCTATAATTGATTTCTTTTGAATATTAGTTGTCGAATTTCGTAGTTTATTTACAATTTCAAATTTTTCTTTTTTTTAGTAAAATTCCTTTCCATTAATATTTGTCTTAATCTAGCAATTAGTATGTTACGTTTTCTTATTTTTTAAGTTCGTAATTAATTAGGATTTTTTTTCTCTCTCTTTATTTAAGAGACTAATTTAAATAGAAATGTAGTCACTTTAGGATATCCTTAAAATAAAGGAGACGTGCCTCGCCACAGTAAATCACAAATTGCGGGGCCCTCAATAAAAGGATTCAATAACCGGATAGACTTTGGAGTTGGCCGTCTAGTGAATTTTTACGGCCTCTTCCCAAAATAACGATACGATAGTTTCTTTAGGACGCGCCTTAATTAATCTTACCTTCCTAAACTCGGGTGTGCATTTATGTGACCTAAATCCAAATCTCAACGGAGTCGAAATGTGTCGATAACCACGGGTACATTGACTGTGACGTGGTTCGAGATACGTTTTCACAACGTTGCAATTCTCCGTAAAATAATAACAATGATAATACAATTGATAAAAGCGGTTCAAATTTAAAATTTGCATATAAGTTCTTAATTATTAAAAATCAGATAAATAAGCTGAATATAACAGTTGAGCGACCGTGCTAGAACCACGGAACTCGGGAATGCCTAACACCTTCGCCCGGGTTAACAGAATTTCTTATCCGGATTTTTGGTTCGCGGACTGTTAAACAGAGTCAATCTTTTCCTCGATTCGGGATTCGACCGGTGGCTTGGGACACCATAAATCTCCCAAGTGGCGACTCTGAATTAAATAAACAAATCCCGTTTCGATTGTCCTTTAATTGAAAAAAACTCCCTTCTGTGCCCCTTCGTGGCGGCGCGGGCAAAAAAGGAGGTGTGACAGCTCTGGCGACTCTGCTGGGGATCAGACCCAGAACCACTGGTTCAGGGTTAGAAATTCGAGCTTAGAATAATTGTTGTATTTGGCTTTATCGTGTGATTGAGCTTAAATGTGCAAAATGATGCTTTTTACCGCTTTGATATTATTTGAACTGTACATATAAACTGTGTCGAAACCTTCTCTTCTCACCTACGGGGATGTGCTTACTGGTTGAGACTCCCTATTCTGTTAGTGTCATACCCTGAAATAAAAGAGGCTCGGAAAGTTTCTAAGTCGGCTGGCCTTTTGGTTCCCGGAAAGGAGCTCCTTCCTCAACTCGAGTTGTCCGCTCGGGTACACTGTCTAGAACATATACCCAGGTTGAACCTAGAATAACTTGACTTCATGCTGGATCCCTAGTAGGAACGTTTATTTGCATCATGTTGCATTTGACTTAGGGGACTCAACATAGGGGTTGGATCCGTCTAGTACAAGCAACCTGAAATGAAAAAAAGACCATCCTGCTGCATCCTGTTTGTTTTGCACATTTATTTGCTTCAGATCTGCATGCTGACCGACTTCTGAAATCGGGAATTTTTAAAAAATTGTGAAAAAGAAAAAAAATAGCAGTGTAGAAAGATAATTCTGAATTACCGGCAAACTCTGCCAAAATTTTGTGAAAAAAAAATGTTTTTTAGTGTAATTTGTTTAAACAAGTTTTGTTGTCAGAATTAGTTTATTGTCATGGCCCAAACTACGCCGGTTTGATTCTCACAGGATGTGAGATACATAGGCAGCCCTCATCGGGTCCAACCTCCCTTTTTGCAAAAATAGCCAAAAAATGTCAAAAATTTTAATTTTTTCATAGAGTTGGGTAATGATGTTTTTGTCAAAAATAGCCGAATGTTTCCAAAAAGGACGCCGGAAGGCTGACTTTGCATAAACGGCCACCTTTGGTCATGTTTTTAGGATTTTGGTCGGTTAGCTAAAGCAGCCTTAAAATCTTCGTCCCCGAGGTGCTGAAAGGCCGCGTTGGCAAAACCCGGTCTTTTATTTTAATTTGAAAAATAATAAGAAAAAGAGTCAGTGGTCAAGAATACCGTTTAGATTTTTCAAGCCGAGCCAGCTTCGGCGGTGTCTTAAACCGTTCTTGCCGAGATAGCCTTAGAGTATCTTTCAGTTGGCAAAAGGCTATTTTTGTAAAAGAACGGACAAGTTTGTGAAGTGTCATAAAATAATCTTTCTGGCCTCAAAATTCATTTGAAATTGGGAAGGGGCCACGTTTGCAAAAACAGCCGTTTGGTCAAAATCGGCATATAGGGGAAGGAATCTGTCATTTTATTTTGCTTGAGTTTGTATTTCTTTTTAGAGAATGTGGGCCGTTTGACTTTCGAGTCTGTTGTTCGTCTTTAAGTGATTCCAAAAATGTTTTATTGTTGTTTACCTTTTATGTGTCTGAACTACGCAAGGTCTGATTCATGCGGGGACATGACGCACGTAACTGAAGCAAATGCATGATAGAAAGGGTTAACGGCCTAGTTGCATTGCATCCTCAATGTGTGTTTTTCCTATCTGTGAAAAACCCTAACGCTAACTGGTTGCTCTCATTTTTGTTCCCTTTTCAATCTTTAGAAAGGTGGTTGGTTGTGGTTCTGAAAGTAACGCTTCCCTGCAACACAAAGGCAAAAGGCAATGGCAGAGAACAACAGAGCTAAGTGGGTTGGTACCGATGCCCGAAAGCGGTTGGTTGAACAGGACTATGGGTTGGTAGAAGAGGTAAAAATGTTGAGACATCATGTGGCAGACATGTATCAGGCATGGATGACTGGGAAAGCACCACCCCCGCCACCGCCTAGCTTCTTGAACTCTGTCCTTACCCAAGCACCCAACACCATAACGGATGATCCCTCATACTCTCCATCTCAACCCACTTATGATAGCTTTCCCAGCCACCCGAGTACCTCCATCACTCGTCAACGCTACTCCCCTCCCAACCGCCACTTCTCTCCACGAAACTCCCAAAGACATGCTTCGCTTTCCAAATACCCAGCTCCACAAAATGCCTATCCATCCTTACAAGCCTACCTAAAGCCCTCTGGATCAGGTTTCCGGTCCAATCAAGCATTTAGGAACGAGAGGTTGCTGAAACGAGAAAAGGCTCTCACCCCGATCGGAGAATCTTATGCAAGTCTGTTTGAAAGGCTAAAGCATGCTGGCCTGATTGAGCCGCTCCCTGGATATACTCCAGATCCACGTGCAAGAATATTTGATCCTACTGCACGATGCACATACCACTCCAATGTCCCAGGGCATAGCATTGAGAGTTGTCGTTCGTTGAAAAGGGAAATAGAAAGAATGATTCACAAAGGAGTGATTACGATCGATAACAGTAATAAAGAGCATGGGATATTGACTAAAGCTGAAGATGTTGAAGCAGATGGTGGTCTTAGCAATATCGATGCGAAGCTTAGTGGCTAAGATTCCAGGTTTGATAAGTGGGAGGACGCTTTGTTCCTTGGTTAGCAAGAAAGAAGCTATTGGTGGCTTATCTTGTTGTCAGGATTATTCTTAGGGTTGTAATCCGGATATTGTCTTGTGTCGAACTTTCTTATCTTTCCATTTTTGTCATAGCGGTTTGTTTAGTTTTGTCCAGGTTTGTTTCGGGATTTTATTCTGGTTTGTTTTTGTTTATTTTATTATCAAACCATTTCACCGTTAGTCTAATGCCAAATCCGGTCTTTTATTATTTCCAGTCATCTTTTTGTTTAGTTCTTTTATCATTTTGATCAACGCCGATTCTAGTGACATGACATGCGCACACGGTTTGGGCCTAATCTTAAAAGTTAATCATAAAACCATTGAGAGGTGATCAGAACATTTAAAGGAAATAAGGACGGTTTGAGATTATTCGGAGCTCGAGTCATGTGGAACTGGGGCAAGTAAAACATAAAGAAAACCATTAAAGGCAGGATTCGCCAAGTTGACATGAGGGTCGAGAGTGAGAGTGTTGTCTAACGGTGCTTTAGAGATGATAAATGAAAAAGCAAATGTGTGAATATAATTGTCAAGTCCAACACCATCGGAAGAGGCTACAAATCTTTGTTTAATTGTGTTGTTTGCACTTGGCATGTTTTGAAGACTGAAATGACGAAGGCATTTTGTTCTGCTACCTAAACACTTTATCCTTCGTTACCCCTTTTGAGACTTATTCATTTTCTTTCATACCCCTCGTTCAGAATCAGTAGCAAAGGTTGGAAACACAAATGTGGAAAAAAAAGAAGAAGAAAAAAGGAAAAAGAAAGCAACAAAAACAACAAAAAAACAAGAAATGAGAAAAAGAAAGAAAAGAAAAGAAAATAATAGGTAAATGAAAAAAAAGGAATTGGGAACTACGTTTGACCTGATTCCTCAAAGAGGATACGTAGGCGCCTCACGGCTCGGTCATAGTGTGCATAGTGTGCATAGTGTGCATAGTGTAGCATAGTGTAACAAAAATAAAAATCCCTAGGCAAGAAACTAGGGCAGAAGTTGTGCTTGATGTAAAGAAATCTGGTTCCGAAGGTTGTAAATTTTGAACTCAAATCGATTTGTTTTGAGCCTTTAAAACCCCTTTTTTAGCCTATCCAAAATCCTACATTACAGTCCAAAGAAAGACCTTCTGATCAGTCTTCAAAAAATGTCAAGTTAGACAAATGAGAGAGTCTTACCGGTGAACACTCTAATCTCCAGCAGAAAAGACTCTGATCCCGACAGAAAAGAAATATGAGAGAGTCTAGTGGTAACACCCCAATCCCCAGCTGGAAAGTGATACAAATGAGAGAGTCTTATCGGTGAAAATCTTCACGGGCAACATAAGGCGATGAAAGCTGAGAGAAAAACCAAAATGAGAGATGTTTGACAGTGAAAACCCTTCGGGCACTACAAGTCGAATAAAGATTGAGAATCAGATGGAAATAACCAGATGAAAGTTGTGAAAAGCGATTAACGACGGAGGATAGTCCATGTGTGCATGTCATGACCATTAGAGTTGGTATCCGTATTTGATAGGTTTTTATTTTATATTTTCCTCATTAGAGAGTCATCTCTTTCCTTTGTCTTTTATTCTGTTCCTTTTTATCTTTCTCCTTCCCTAGAAAAAATTCCCCAGTAGAGTCTGTTTGGTCAGAACAAGTGAGAAATGGCTTCAAAATCTGCCATCCGCTTTCCAATTATGCAAGACGAGATCTGACTAGTATATCCAAGTGGTATATTCAGCAAGGAACAAGCGTGAGGCCAGTGTCAAGAAAAATATCCCCCAGCAAGAGGGAATTGACAAAAGGATGAACGAGTGTCAAGAGGGATATCCTCGCCGAAATCAAAAGGTTATAGACCTCAAGGCCAAGGCCCGTGGACAAATCAAGAAAGAACAACGTGGAGAGCAATGGGCATGATTTGAAAAATTCATATGAGACTAAAAGATCGAGGAAATGCCAGTTTCCGAGCTATGCCACAAAAGAAGAGGGATATCCCCAACAGAAAAGGTTGTTTTCAGTGACACGAATAAACAAAGAAAGTGGTTAATCAATGAACATGCAAGATCTGCAAGTGAAATCAGTTGTCATGAAAATACATGAGGTCAGATAAGGAGACTAGGAAAATGGTCAAGAGGTTTGAGAATAAGGAATAGTCAAGAAGGTCGAAAGATATCATCCCAAGCTTCAAGATGGACAGACAACGCATAGATGGAGAATGGTTGATGGCATCCCCAGCAGGAGTATCACAACCAACCACCACGTTCTAAACTGACCAAATTTTCTTTGATTTGAAGCAGGGACAGGGAATGCTACCGATGACGGAAAGATGCGCCACAAGAAAGATTGTCAAACTGGGGCAGAAAATTTTCGTTCATTTCGAAAATTTTCGGGAAGTATAACACAAGTTTGGTGAAAAGCGGTATCCCCAGCAGTTTTTCGGGAGAAGGCAAAATGAGTTTTAAGGGAGGTAGTCTTCGAAGGAAGAAGATAACAAAACAAAATAATAATAATAATAATAATAATAATAATAATAATAATAATAACAAAACAAAGAAAAGAGAAAAAAAAAAAAAACTAAAGAAAGATTTATTTTTTTTAAAAAAAAAGAAGAGTTTAGAAAAAAAGAGAAAGATCAGTTTTGCAAAAGGAAATAGTTTGCAGAAGAATGAAACATCCTACTTAAAGGAAGTAGTCTTGGAAGGAGTAAGATAACATATTTTACTCAGCAGAGTTATCCTCAGCAGTGTTATCCCCAGCAGTGTTACTCAGCGGTTTGCAGTGTTATCCCCAGCAGTCCACAGAGAAGACAGTACAAATTTTAAGGTAAGTAGTTTTGAAGAAAGATAATTCAAGTTAGAAGGAAAATGTTGTTGAGGTCAGGAGCCCCCCTGAAGAACAGAATGGCGATTTATTTTTAAAGTTGTTAAGGTCAGGAGCCCCCCTGAAGAACAAAATGGCGATTTATTTTTCGAAGTTGTTGAAATCTCGCCCGCCTGAAGAAAGGAATGGCAATTTATTTTCAAAGTTGTTGAGGTCATGAGCCCCCCTGAAGAACAGAATGGCGATTTATTTTTAAAGTTGTTGTTGAGGTCAGGAGCCCCCCCGAAGAACAGAATGACGATTTATTTTCAAAGTTGTTGAGGTCAAGAGCCCCCCTCAAGAACAGAATGGCGATGAATTTTTCGAAGTTGTTGAAATCTCGCCCGCGTGAAGAAAGGAATGGCAATTTATTTTCAAAGTTGTTAAGGTTAGGAGCCCCCCTGAAGAACAGAATGACGATTTATTTTTAAAGTTGTTGTCGAGGTCAGGAGCCCCCTGAAGAACAGAATGGCGATTTATTTTTCGAAGTTGTTGAAATCTCGCCCGCCTGAAGAAAGGAATGACGATTTATTTTCAAAGTTGTTGAGGTCAGGAGCCCCCCTGAAGAACAGAATGACGATTTATTTTTCGAAGTTGTTGAAATCTCGCCCTCCTGAAGAAAGGAATGGCGATTTATTTTTCGAAGTTGTTGAAATTTCAGGAGCCCCCCTGAAGAATAGAATGATGATTTATTTTCAAAGTTGTTGAGGTCAGGAGCCCCCTGAAGAACAGAATGACGATTTATTTTTCGAAGTTGTTGAAATCTCGCCCGCCTGAAGAAAGGAATGACGATTTATTTTCAAAGTTGTTGAGGTCAGGAGCCCCCCTGAAGAACAGAATGACGATTTATTTTTCGAAGTTGTTGAAATCTCGCCCTCCTGAAGAAAGGAATGGCGATTTATTTTTCGAAGTTGTTGAAATCTTGCCCGCCTGAAGAAAAAAATGGCGATTTATTTTCGAAGTTGTTGTTGAGGTCAGGAGCCCCCCTGAAGAACAAAATGGCGCTTTATTTTCAATGTTGTTTTGAAGTTGGGAGCCCGCCCATATAACAGAGGAATACATTTCAGCCTTTAAATTTCAAAGTTTTGAAGTTGGGAGCCCGCCCATATAACAGAGGAATACATTTCAGTCTTTAAATTTCAAAGTTTTGAAGCTGGGAGCCCGCCCATATAACAGAGGAATACATTTCAGTCGTTACATCTCAAGTTTTGAAGTTGGGAGCCCACCCATATAATAGAGGAATACATTTCAAGTCAGTAAAGCAGAAGAATACAACCGAAATCCCCAGCAGGAAACAACAAGAATCCCCAGCAGAGGAAGGAAGTCCAACACTCGATGGAAAAATAATCCAAAGCTCCCGAAAAGGAAATAAGCAGTTCGAGGTCGGCAGTCAAGGGAAAATACAAGACAAGAAATACCAGAGGAGTCACCGAGACATCAAAGCAACAAGAGACACAAGAGCATGGTTGAAGATCTAGATAAGATTTTTTAATTCATAGACTATAGTTTAGTCTAGCTTCTTGTTTTCTTTCAGCATGGTGTAATAAGGTGGTCGGCAAGCAGTAATAACAACATGCAACAGCAGTAACATTGCAGTTCCATGCTACCAAAACTTCCCAAACTACATTAACCTGATTCCCTTCTAGCCAGGGATATGTAGGAAACCTTTGAAGCAAAGGTTCGGTTAAAATCTTTTTCAAAAAAAAATGCTTCACACGGAGTACTCGGATGAGCAAAAATCGCTCACTTTATCTTTGCACGAAAACTCTTCGTGTCTTCGGACAAAGAGGGGCAGCTGTAAGCACGTGATTTTTGCCCTATATGAGAATTACTCCCAAAAATTCAAAATAAAACAATTTTCCTTTGTGTGCAATTTTGAGGATTTCGTGGCATTTTTGATAATTATTTGTATTTATCCATGCATGTTTATTTGTTAAAATAATAAAAAATACAAAAATATGTCGCATTTGCATTTAGGATTTAATTCTACAATTATGAGTAATTAAGTTTGTTTTACAAGAATAAAAATTACAAAAATAGGCATCTTTTGCATTTTTAGCCTTTAATGTCCAAATTGTGTGATTGTATTTTAATTGTCATTTCATTTTATATGATAATTGTTGCTAGGAATTAATTAGTACTTTTAATAAGTTAATTTAGTTTGCAACTTAATTTAGAATTTAGTTTTAGAAAGTAAAAGAAAAGAAGCAATAAAAGAGGAAGAAAATCGGATTGGGTCACCTTCTAATTTAAATCAACCATGGCCCAAACCAAATAAATTCCTACCGGGTCGACCCGACCCGGTCCGCCCCATAACCCCAAGCAAACACCCCCCACCCTTTCTTCCATTTGGACATTTGTTTTGAAAAAAAAAACCCTAAAAAAGAAAACCTAACGCTACCCGCCCCTCCCCCTCTCTTCTTCTTCTTCTTCTCCAAAACCACCCCCCCTTCACCTTCTCCAGCCGAGCTCGAGCTCAACCATGGCTGCCCCTTCCCCCCGCCTCTTCTCCTTCAACACACACACACGCACGAGCAGCCCCACGACCATCCTTCATCTTCTTCGTCTTCGACAACTCTAGTCGAGCTCGAGCCCGTCAATGGCGACCCTTTCACCTTCTTCTGCTTCGTCTTCACGTCGCCATGGACACAGCAGCTGCCCCATCGTCCATCTTCCTCGGCTGAATGACCAGCCATGAACGACCCCCCTCCTACTTCGTCTTCCAGCCGTGAACAACACACACAGCGCCACCAATACACCACCCAAATCTGCCATCGTTTCTGCTACGTGAAGCAGCCCAATGACCACGACAGCCTCCAGCCATCAACGGACTGCCCAGCACCGCCACTGTTGCGTGAAGCTTCACCAGCTGCTTCATCTCCTCGTCGTCAACCTCCCGTCTCCGTCGCCCAACCTGCTGCCCGCGTTGTTGCTGCTGTTTCATCCAGTTTCTGCCTCTTCGACACATCTGATCCTCACACCAGCAGCAGTCCGGCGAACTCGTGGTCGTCTTCGTCATCCGGTTCGTGGTCGTCTTCGTCATCCAGTTTCGTCGCCTAAAATCAACCGGAAAATATACAAAATTTCTGGGCAGATTCGAGTTGTTTTGGTTTCAAAGTTTTCGGGCAGATTGGTTTCTGTTTGAGTTCGTCGTTATTCCGATCCGGTTAGTTGGTTTAAGTTTCATTTCTGTCCGTATTTTGCTTGATATTCTCTGATCCAAAATCAGTGTATGTTTGTTTCTTTTTTGTTCGTGGTTTATCGTTTCTTGATTATTTCTTCAGTTTGTTTTTATTCATTTAAAAGAATTTAGTTTTAATATAGAAGTGTATTAGTTTGATAACTTGAATCCTTCATCTTGGTTGCAATATTGTTAGATTTAGTTTGAGGTTCAATTGATTATTGAGTTTAGTGATTTGAATCTGTTTATTTATTCCGTTTAAGTTTAATTTGAATTTGAACTCAGTGATTTGAATATACTTGTTTGTTGTTGTTGAATCTGAAGTTAGGTTTGTTGTTTAAAAATATTGTCCAATCAAAATAATTTCAGTTGTTCTTTGTTGTTCATCATTTAGTTTGAATTTGTTGATTGAATTTGATTAAGAATTGGTTATAGCTGCTATATTTTGGTTAATTGATTAGGTGAATTGGTTATAGCTGGTAATTTGATTTTAGTTCTTAGATATTTTTTGAAGTTTGAATAAATTTTTTGAATCAGGGCAGTAACAGTAGTTTTAGGGGTAATACATGAATTAACCAATTGCAGATTTATTTAATTTAAGTGCTATGTCCACTAAGCTCTAATAATAGTAAAATATTATAGTGGGGAACAAGACATATGGTAGTGAGAATCTAATATATTTATTTAAGTGGTAGTGGGGAACAAGAGATAATGATGTAAAGTAAAAAGGAGGGGGGTTAATAACGAGGTCTTCTTTGACCACTGAAAAAGGGGGGAACCGTGGGGTCCGTGTTGACTGCTTTTACTTAATTAAAAATCAGAAATAGTATAGGTAATAATAAAAGTAAAAGATACACATAGTAGAAGAATATTGAGCTGAAGAGTAAAAGAGGTAAAAAGGGGTAGTAATAATAGTTTAAAAAGTAAAAAGGAAATAGGTAAAAAGAAAAGGAGGAGTCTTGCTTTGGGTATAAAAGAGGACTCATTTGACACTTAAAAGGGGACTGAATTTGGAGATAGAAATTTCAGAACTAAAGAGGAGATAAAAACAGACTTTTAATCTTGAGAGTTGAGGATTGAGAGAAAAGGACTGATTTTTTCAGAAATCATAGAGAGTCAGTAGTTTGAAAGTGTTCTACTTCGAGTCTTAAAGAACAGAAAATTAGAATTATCACATTGCCTCTTCTGTTTTTTTTTTGGGTTCATTTTGTCCTTCCTTTGAGAGTTATTGAAATTTCTAGGTCCTCGCTTGGTTTTTTTTCCCTAAGTCTGGTTGGTTTTTGGGTTACTGCTCCACCGGTTTTCAAACTCTGTTTCTGGACTATTGCATTACTGCTACTGGTTGTTTGTTGTTGTTGCGTTGTTCCTACTGCTGCTGATCCTATTCTTCCTTTCCTTGTATTCAAATACCAGGTACACTACTCTGAATCATTTTGACATATGCATTGAAGCTGAAATGAAATGGCCAGAAGATTTATGCTTCTAATTATAGAATATTCGTATTTTTTAGTTAGATATTCATTATGTGTTTCATGTTATATGAATGGTAGAAATATGTATAATGTGAAGCGTTAAATTGCGGAACTATTGGATGAGTGTCGATATGAACACCATAAGTATTAGTTTCGCCTTTGTTAAATTTTTAGTTTGAAATCACATTCAAATCAAATTGGTAAATAGTCAATATGGGAAATCGATTTAATTTGGGGGGGAAAGGTTAGTAAAATCTAGATTTGAATTTGCAAATATTGGAATAGAAGCAATTTGAGGTTTTCTTTTTTTTAATCTTTGAATCTTATTAGTAACGAAGATCCGCAAATATTAGGCAAATATAATAGGCCAATAATGTCATAGAATCAGCAGGCTTGATGCTTTTAATGTGTGATTCAACGTAGCAAGGCTAAGAACATTAATCCATTAGGTGCGAGTTTGAGCAAGATGAGTCAACGTTTAAGTTTAATAAACTTTCTAATAAGCTTTAGTAATTATGGTTAAATCTAGTTTCAAATGGTTGTGAATAATTAATTCCCAATAGTTTTTTTATATAACAATGCGAGCTTTAATCTAGCTATAATTGATTTCTTTTGAATATTAGTTGTCGAATTTCGTAGTTTATTTACAATTTCGAATTTTTTCTTTTTTTTAGTAAAATTCCTTTCCATTAATATTTGTCTTAATCTAGCAATTAGTAGGTTACGTTTTCTTATTTTTCTTAAGCTCGTAATTAATTAGAATTTTTATTTTCTCTCTTTATTTAAGAGACTAATTTAAATAGAAATGTAGTCACTTTAGGATATCCTTAAAATAAAGGAGACGTGCCTCGCCACAGTAAATCACAAATTGCGGGGCCCTCAATAAAAGGATTCAATAACCGGATAGACTTTGGAGTTGGCCGTCTAGTGAATTTTCACGGCCTCTTCCCAAAATAACGATACGATAGTCTCTTTAGGACGCGCCTTAATTAATCTTACCTTCTTAAACTCGGGTGTGCATTTATGTGACCTAAATCCAAATCTCAACGGAGTCAAAATGTGTCGATAACCACGGGTACATTGACTGTGACGTGGTTCGAGATACGTTTTCACAACGTTGCAATTCTCCGTAAAATAATAACAATGATAATAAAATTGATAAAAGCGGTTCAAATTTAAAATTTGCATATAAGTTCTTAATTATTAAAAATCAGATAAATAAGCCGAATATAACAGTTGAGCGACCGTGCTAGAACCACGGAACTCGGGAATGCCTAACACCTTCTCCCGGGTTAACAGAATTCCTTATCCGGATTTCTGGTTCGCGGACTGTTAAACAGAGTCAATCTTTTCCTCGATTCGGGATTCGACCGGTGACTTGGGACACCATAAATCTCCCAAGTGGCGACTCTGAATTAAATAAACAAATCTCGTTTCGATTGTCCTTTAATTGGAAAAAACTCCCTTCCGCGCCCCTTCGTGGCGGCGCGGGCGAAAAAGGAGGTGTGACACCAATCCTTAACATTTAAACATGGAATTAAAAGTTAAGGACTGTCAGTCCTTAACATTTAATTCCATGTTTAAATGTTAAGGACTGCCAGTCCTTAACTTTTGAACCAGAAATTAAAAGCTAAGGACTGCCTGTCCTTTAACATTTAAACATGTAATTAAAGTTAAGGACTGCCAGACCTTAACATTTAAACATGGAATTAAAAGTTAAGGACTGTCAGTCCTTAACTTTTGAACCAGAAATTAAAAGCTAAGGACTGCCTGTCCTTTAACATTTAAACATGGAATTAAAAGTTAAGGATTGTTAGTCCTTAACATTTAAACATATATTTAAAAGTTAAGGATTGTCAGTCCTTAACATTTGAACCGGAAATTAGAACATACAATTTGAAACTCAAGCTACAGGACTTTGTATACAGAAGAACAGCAACAAAGTGAAGGACATTTTATCCTTAAGTTTTTTTATTCAATTTGCAAAATGAGGCCAGTAGAATCAAAGTTAAGGACATAGTGTTCTTATTTTTTTGAATTCAATTTCTAAAATGAAGACACTATGTCCGGAATACAGAATTATCATAGGAGGCGATGCCTATAAATTTATCAATCCAGAAATTCAAAAAAATCAAATTCTTATCTAGTATATAATCAAATCAATACAGATCTAAAAAAGTATAACTATAGCGAAATAAAAATTGATAGAAACACATGAAATTACAACTTACTGTTTATCTATGTCATTTTTTGGATTAGAATGCTGAATTTTTGAAATCGGGAAGAGAAATGGTGGTTCGTCCTCAGTTGATCGCCACTGTGGTAACTGCTGCTGCTGCTCGCTTCTTCTCTTTGTGTAACTGCTGCTTGTGTTGATAGCGTAGGTATAAGTTATACCAGAAGGGTATTTTCGTCCAGTCAGGTATAAGTTTTTTAAAGGAGTGACTAAAGTCTAAATACATTGAAAACAATGGCTTTAAAATAAAAGCCACTGCTTTTAGTGGCTATTTGTGTCGTTCGCCCGGTGTATGGTCCATTAATTAAAGATTTACACAAATAGCCGATTTGATTTACTGTTTAGTTCCCCTAGCCGACATACATAGATTTTATATTGTTATACATAACATATGAATTATATGTATGCTATACATTCACCGACTATTTTTTATTTTAATGATTGGGTGGTTGGCTATTTAAGTTAATTCTTCTTAATTGATTAAAAGACATACTTTAAGTCTTCAATTAGGTAAAGGAGAATTTGCAGCAGTATCCTATATTTGTGTCACCTTTTAACCTGTAACCTATTTTTAAATATTATTAATTTGGTAGCCAGCTGACAAAAAATCCGTAATAATATGACAATTACACCCCTAACATCATATATTAATCGCGTGATCTGCAACCTCATTCGTGAAAAAAGATCTCTTCCTCTCCTCTCAGTAGCTTTATCAAAAAATGAGAAACTTGTCCAGATTTATCTTCAAAATCACACTTGCATGAAGTTGTTTCATGTTGAAGCTAAAAATTCAAATTAGCATGAAGTTGTTTCATGTTGAAGCTAAAACTTCATGCTAATACAGCATGAAGTTGTTTCACATTAAAGCTATACTGAAGTTATTTATCCTGCAGTCTACAATTTTATGAGTTTTATCCGAAACTTCAGTCTAAACATGCTGAAATTATTTAGTTCATTTGCTAAAACTTTAGTCTAAACATGCTGAAATTATTTAGTTCATTTGCTAAAACTTCAGACTAAACATGCTGAAGTTATTTAGTTCATTTGCTAGAACTTTAGACTAAACATGCTTAAGTTTTTTGTCTTGCCGTATGTATTTTCTAAAGAGTTTTTGCTAATGCATGCTAAAGTTATTTAGTTCATTTGCTAAAATTTCATACTAAAACATACTAAAGTTTTATAACACAGTCTATAGTTTTGTCCTGATTTTTATCCGAAACTTCAGTCTAAACAAGCTGAAGTTCTTTAGTTCATTTGCTAAAACTTCAGTCTAAACATGTTTAAGTTTTTGTCCTGCAGTATGTAATTTTCTAATGAATTTTTCCTAATGCATGCTAAAGTTATTAGTTCATTTGCTAAAACTTCATATCAAAACATGCTGAAGTTTTGTGCTGCAGTCTATAGATTTGACAATAGTCTTTTATTAAAAAAGCGCAAAATCATCTTTTTAAAATGCTTTTAACAAAAAAATGGATACGAATGCAAACGAAAAAACAAAATGGGTATAAGTTAAAAAGGGACGATCAAATAGAGCGCTCCATGCAATTTTTACTTGGGTAAAATAACCTACAGTTATTTTTTATTGGATGGATGACCCTTTAACTAGATTTAAAAAATAAAAAATAAAAAATAAATAAAAAAAGAAGTGGTCTTTTTCTTTCCCTGTTTTGATTAGTTATGATTAACTTAACTAGTAATCGATTTTATCTATTTTATTCTTTATCGATTATTTCTATTGTCAATAATCAACCTCCTCCTTTAATTGTTTCTCAATTATGGTCGCTAATCAACCTCTTTTTTGGTCGATAGAGATTCAACCTACTTCTTGATTGTTTCTTAATTATGGTCGCTAATCAACCTCCTTCTTGGTTGACAAAGGTCATTTTCTTAATTTCAAACTTACGAGAAGAAGAAAACGATTCATTTCCTTAATTCAAGACTTATGGGTCCATTTGCCAGCATTTTTCCTTTACAGCAACACTTTCTCATAATTGACAGAAGACCAACACTGAAGTGCTTAACAAGAACAACAACAAACCCAGTTTGATCCCAACATGTGGGGTCTGGGGAGGGTGGTCTGTACGCAGACCTTACCCCTACCTAATGCAGGTAGAGAGGCTGTTTCCAATAAGTGCTTAACCATATAACAAAACAAAGATAACTCGTCGCCATATAGCTAAAGTTCTCAGCTTCACAGGCAGTAGTCTTTCAAAGTTCTCAGCTTCATAAGCAGCAGTTAAGACCTTGTCAAGATGGCTATCGATTCCCACTCCAAACTACAAACAATGTCCTGCAACGTAGCGTTCTTGATGTTATAAATGTATGCATAACATTAACAGGTTGCTAAGAAAATGAAATGTCAACTAAAACACAGAGACGAAATGATTCTCTTAAAGAACATTAGCACATCAAAGTTGTCAGATAAGGTTTCACTTACTGATGGGTTTTGTCGATCAATGTCAAAGCTGTTGATGGCACAAGGTTCAGCAAGAAGCTCAACGGGTTCTTCACCTGTGCAAATGAAGAAGAACCAGATCAGTCTCAGACCATCAGAAATAATACATACGAAATAACATGCAGAAGAAGTCTGAACGCACTATACCTTGTTCAATTACGGCAAGAATGCCATCTTCTGAGCAAATCATGGCAGGAAGAACACGTGATTCTGAGATGTTGCGGTAGTTGGATGAAGTAGTATAGTTGTCATAGTGGACCTCCCAAACATCACTTTCCGATGGTGAAAGAGCAGAAAGATCACTGGTTCCCACGCCAGCAAGTATTATAGGCTGCTGTTGCCAGCGAAGATCCCATGCAAACACAGTACCAGAAGAACCTCCTGCCTTCAAACAAAATAGAATTAGAGACGTGAAACTTGAAACAACCTTGCAAGCCGAACAAGAAAACATCCAGGCATTCTCAGTCATAACGCAGAAAATGACCTTATTACTAGTTACATGGTTCTTTTGCTTCTAAAATTTTCCAGGCCACTCTCTGGTTGCAACTTCATTCACTCCCCTCCCCACTATACCTTCCCAACCTCCAAAAAAGATGAAGAAATATAAGAAGAAAGAAATGAAACTTCATTTAATTGGTCCTTTGAATTTTGGACTTCTGTTGATTTCTTGGAAAAGAACTTTAATTTAAGAAGTTTTCCAAGGGCAGGCCCTCAGATCTATCATGGGTTAAATAAAATAACATATTCATTTGAGACATTTGTATAGTTATGCTATTTAGCTGTAGTTTCTCGATGTGAAATTATTCTAGTCTAGTTATGACGTCAAACGGCACTGAACTCCTTGTCACCGATGCAACTAATGATTCCCTCACTCCTCTAGAAATGGTAATTGATAATATCTTTACATGTTTTAACCACATTGAAGTGGCACAATGTTTCATTTTTATCAGCAACTGAAAGCCAAGGTAGTCACAACTCACAAGCTTTCTTCTCTAAATTATCACTTCTCATACTTCTGTTCAACTCTAGCCATAAGTTCACCTCCTACTAGCTTGTTAAGGTAGTGAATGAGGGGTGACCTTAGTGGTCAAAGAGCTGAGATGACGACCTCGGCCACAGGAAAGGCAATCGAGGTAAATTTTTCCCATTTGCCTAAATCTTGAAGAGTAGATTTCCTGGTACCTCCGCCGGTAACAGTTACCTGGTGGACTAGACCAGGTGCACACAAGTTGACTCAAATAGCACCGTTATCAAAAAGGAAAAAAAAGGTTGAGGAACGAGAGGTGACAAGCGTTGTCGATCAAGAGTTCAAGGTAAGGCAGGAATATCAGCTTACAAGACAAGTATGCTTTCTTGATGGATGAATATCAATTGAATGTACAATGCCAGAAGTTGATCCATGAGTCCTGCAATGTAAATAAACTTTCAGAAAAAGGACTTACAACAATACAGAACAACACTCTTGGCCAGTTAAAGGATGTAGACTATAGAATCACAAAAAAAAAAGTCTTCATGCTATAACTAAGGGACATATGGAATTATTCGGCCTAATCAACTTGTCCACCCCAAAACCCGTCCTCAATTCGGATTGCAGGATGAGAATAAACATGTCACTTTCTAATTTTGACATTTTACGGTACGAGACGAGCCCTAACTGCAAGTTCATGCTATGAGAAAGGTTCCAAGATTACATTTTTCTCCTCCTTGATTTTTTTCCTTTCGATGGGTCAATTCCAACACAATAGCACAGGAAAAACTAGTATGCTGACACATATCATCTGTGAAGTATATACTGGCTCAACTTCTATATTCCAGACAGGCTCACACTTATTTACCTTAACTAAGATTTAGACCTATAGGTTACAGCAGAGGTGCCATTGTAAGAAGTCAGTGTCTTGTCTTCACATCAATTTCAGCTACTTGTTACTATCAATTATTCCTCAAGTAAGAAGTCTAACAAAAGCAATCAAAGAAATGCAAAAATGAACCAAAAATATACACCATCGATATACATTAACTACACCAACAAAAAACTTGGACAGAACTCAGAGATCAAAATAGACAAAACATGAATAGCAACAACAACTAATACGACTCAATTCCAAACAAGTTTATGCCGGCTATGAGTCCTCACTTACCACGTTACTTCATATAAATCATCTCATGCCAATATTATGCAAATACAAATAAAAAAGATTAGAAGTTCCGTATATTTTCTAAATGCATAAATCTCTGAAAGGTTAAACCACTCATAGAATGCATAAAACCAACATTAAATGTACTAACATCTAAAACATATTCTCAACTAACATGTATCGTCTATATAAATCTTTTTCTTCCATTATGCTCTATTACAAAACATAAATAGCAACAACAATTATTCCTACTATGCCTCCGTCCTAAACAAGTTAGGATCAGCCACATGAATCCTCACTGACCACGTTACTCCATTTAAATCATCTTATGCCACAAATAATAAGTATTAGAAGTTCTGTATATTGAGCCTTGGAGCAACGGTCAAGGTGTATCCGGGCCCTATAAGTCACGGGTTTGAGCTGTGGAATCAGCCACTGATTCTTGCATAAGGATGGGCTGCCTATATCCCACCCCCTTATGTGCGACCTTTCCCCAAACCCAACGCACGATGCTTTGTGCACCGGGCTGCCCTTAAGTTCCGTATATAAGGTATAAATCTCTGAAAGGTTAAACCACTCTTAGAAAGCATAAGACCTACAATAAAAGTGCTAATGTCTAAAACATATTCTCAACTAGTATGTATCGCCTATTACAAGAAACGATTAACAATTAACAAAAAGTTCAATTACCAGTTCCCTTTAAACTGCGAAACGGGTCCACCGGGTCGTCGTTGATCCCACCATTGAAGACCAAATCCCAATCCACCACTCACAAACTCCACAGGAGAAGCCCATTTAACTGCCCCGTATGAAACCAGCCCATTCCCATCAAAAACTCTCTTAGAACTCAACCCCCCATTAACAAAACTCACCAGATTAATCCTCCCATCCTCCCCAACACTCACAAACTCTGACCCATTTTCACTCACATCAATACCCGCAACCCGACCCGAATGAAACCCTTTTACCGAATTGAGAAAATCCAACGACCCATTAACCAAATCAGCTTTATAAACCAACAAATCCCCAGAAAATGTAGATGCCGCAATTAGGGGTTTATTGGGGTTTTGTGAGGTTTTTAATGAGCTGATTCTTGATGGTGTTGTAAGTGAGGACTGAAGTGTAATTTCTGGTGAGTTTGAGTCTGAATTTGAAGTTTTTTGTGTTAAATTAAGGAGTTGGAGTGATGAGTTAGAGGAGTCGGAGTTGAAAGTGGCGAGGAGGATGTGACGGTGAAAAGAGGAGAGTTGCGGGAGAAAACCGAGGGAATCAATGTAGTTGTTTTGAGGGAAACGATGGACCTGGAGTTGTTGAGAAGAAGAAGAAGAGGTGATTACTGCCATTGTTGAGTGAGGGTTTTTGCTTTGAGGGTTTTAACTGAGAGTGGACTGTGAGTTAAAAGGAGGGAGAGAGGTTTTGGTGTGTTTTTTGCTGCATTACTATTTGAATTGAAGGAAAAAGAAAAATGAAAACCTTCTCAATGAAAAAGATAGATGGATTCCTTTTTCTTTTTCTTTTTTTTTTTTTTAAATCACTCTTACTTAAATATCATGATTTCGAGCCGTAAAAATAGTACAATAGACTCTTATTGTTCGGTCTTTCCTCGGACCCCGCACATAGCGGAAGCTTAGTGTGTCGAGCTGCCCTTCAATTGGTCTTACTTAAAGTTGGCAGGTGGACCGAGCTATCCCGATCTCGAACCAGCCCGATCGGGTCCCGCTATCGGTTCGGCTCGATTTCATGTTGGCAGGAGAGAATGGGATAGAGGTAGGTGCGGGGATCGATATGGGCCGGGCCGGGACACTCATCCTATCCCCCTTGTCCCCCAGATAATCCGACATGTCCTAGTCCCTCACTTCCTCTGTTCCATCCCGTTCCAATCCCCCTTCTCCCGTTCCGTCCAGTTCCGTCTTTTACCCCCTAATAACCCTAGTCTTACTCTATCCGTGTTGTATTTAATTGGGAATAAAAAATTTAAAAAAAAAAAAAGATTTTTAAAACTATGGTATTAAACATTATGTCATGACATGGTTTATAAAATGATAAAATTGAACATAAGAAGTATTACTTATGAAAATTGGAGACCTAGAAAAGAAAGAATGAGGTGAAGAAAAGGAAAATAATAATAATAATTGTATTACAACATACTATTATGTTAAGTTCTCATGACATGATAATTTATAGGTATAAAACTTAATGATAATATTTACTTTATTAACATGCACATAAAGCTAAAAAAACAGATCCTTAAAGAAGCAAAACTATTTTCTGGAAGGAAAAGGTCTGTTATAAAATTCAAAAGCAAAAAACAGAGAAGAAAAAAAAACAGGAAAAACATATATATGGAATGATAAATATTATCATCCCCTTTTTTTTCCTTATCATGTGCTCTTTCCTTTACATAATATTTTTATGGAGAAAAAGAGTGATGAGAGTGAGTAATGGTATTGGAATTACAGCTTTCACAATATATAAAAAAGACTGGAAAATCAAGGTGACAGTGCAGGAAAAAAGGTTTGCAATCTGAACCATTTGATTTGGTAGGTGGACACGTGGCTCTATTATAGACTTATTGAGGGATTTGTAGACTTGTACCTCGTATAATTTTAATACAAGGCATACGTTTGGCTATGTTTTAAATAGGGCTCTGTACGAAGTGGCTATCTAGATGCACACATATGTAAAACCCAAGAAGAAATGGACCCATTCAGCAAAGTGAAAAGGGCCGGCTCATTTTCTCAAGTGGGCTTTTTCAGATAACCACCTGGTTCTTACCACATCGCCAACAGAAGAAACTTTTGCCTGTTTATATACTGACACAGGAGCATCTGGTTTCGTCCCTTCGGGGACATCCGATAAAATTGGAACGATACAGAGAAGATTAGCATGGCCCCTGCGCAAGGATGACACGCACAAATCGAGAAATGGTCCAAATTTTTTTTTTCCACATTTTTGTTCTGGGTTTTGTTGGAATCTGAGGTCTGTTTCTTTCTTCATCGTTTTCTTTAATCTATTGTCCCTCTTTGTCTCTGTGGATTGTTAAAAAGCTTCTTGCTTTAACTATATTGGTTGGAGTATTGTGAAATTTTTAGGTTTCAGAGTGAATCGTGAATAAGCTAATTGTTCAGTATGCGATTTCGGACTTAGAAATTTAAGTTGAACGAGAAAAAAAATGGGATTTTTCCTTTCTATCGTGTGCTCTTTCATTTACATAATAGTTTTATGTAGAAAAAGAGTGATGAAATAGAATTGGAATTACAGCACTCACAATATACAGAGAGACGGAAAAATCAAGGTGACAGAGTGTATTTAAGTTGGAGGAGGATAAAGCGGTGTTTCCACACTCTCTGGAGTTCCAAACGAATTGTCGGAATCCCTAAGGTAATACACTCTTACATGACCACATATTCTTTGTGCTTATAAACAATGAATATAATATTGGTTATTCTTCCATATGTTTAATCCGCTCAGATACGTTTGCAATCGAGATAATTGTCCTTTCAAACATAGCTGCATCTCTTTTTGAGAGACGGTTGAGTCTCCTTGTTTTTTGTTTCATTCTCATGTCCCTGAGACAAGAGGGGTTGCTCTGATGGTAAGCAACCTCCACTTCAAACCAAGAGGTTGTGAGTTCGAGTCCCCAAGAGCAAGGTGGGGAGTTCTTGGAGGGAAGGATGCCGGGGGTCTATTTGAAAACAGGCTCTTTACCCCTGGGTAGGGGTAAGGTCTGCATACACACTATCCTCCCCAGACCCACTAAGTGGGATTATACTGGGTTGTTGTTGTTGTTCTCATGTCCCTGAACTTCTAACCTCTTGTTTCTATAGTGAACCATCGTTAACATACCATCAAGCCATGTCTTATTACACAATGACATCGGGCCCTTATTGCGGCCCACTCTACTGAATCAGTTATGTCACTATGTGAATGTGAAGCTGAAATGCTATCTAGTCAAAGATATGAGTTGTAGCTAAGATACTCAATGCAGAAATATTTTTTCTGCTCAGATATTGATCTTTGATGACTTGTTATCTTCCATATGTGATGCTATAGTGGCCTTTTCATCTTCTCAATTCATTAGCATAAGTTGTCTCATTAACTCAACATATAGCAGTGCAACATATTTTGCTACATAGTTAATCTATGAGCTGGTCTCTTGGGGTTTAATGATGCATCAAAACACTACAATCACAAAAAGCTTCTTGCTTTATCATATAATTGTCGATTAAGCTTTGGTGTGAATTTCTCTTTTGGGGTGCAATTGTGGACTTAGATGTATGGGTCAATTTGCAAAGGTCTTTTTTTCTTTTAGATGATTTGTCAACATAGATGTCAAGAAATTGGGTAAGACACTGTTGTGAGCATATTATTTACTACTCTTATTTAAACAGAATAAAGTGTTTTATATGGTGTTGGAAATTAAAGTAAAGGAGGACTTCTGTTTATAATTGTTCTTGCTTACATAAATTTAGGCTAATTACTTAGAAATGGGCAAGAGGAAGTCATTATATATACAGTGCAATTTTAGTATCTGCCATGTCAAATGGGGAGGGGTAAGGTTGCGTACATCCTACCCTCCCCAGACCCTACTTGTGGAATTATACTGGGTTGTTGTTGTTGTTATCATGTCAAATGGGGGAGGGGCTTAAAATATGCAAAATGGGTAAATATAGAATTCCTCTTGTAATATATAAGCTGTTGAATCTCTTCGACATGAGGTAAATTTATAGTGTAGTGGTAAAGGGGTTGAAACATTGTAGTATTTTATTGAATCCCTTATATAAATTTCTAGCTCCATCACCGGGTATGGAACGCTTATGAGTATGTGATGTGGATCCTAAGTCTGCTCTGTATCAGATACTAGTACTCAGTTTGATGAAACTTAAGGCTCAGTTACAGATGTTGGGAGAATTTGTAAGCTCCTCTACGAAAGCAACAGTACTAGTAGCCGTTACACATTAAATTTCATATATACAGATCACGTCTTAAGTATTTTGACGATGATATGAGTTGAACTTAATAAAGAAAGAAGTGAGGATTCATACAGCCAACCCAACTTGTTTGGGATTGAGGCGTAATTGTTGTTTTTGTACACTAAGTCTGCTGCAACCTCCATTTATCCGCTTCCGATTCCATGTCTAGGCCCCTTCTCTAGAGATGACATTGTGATGTACCAACCTGGAAAACAAGGATTTATTTTCAAAAAAGTGATCATTTCTTGAGAATATCTAGGATTGTTGAAACTGGAGGTTCTGTTCCAATTTGCAAGACAAAAGTTGTAAACAATAACATAAACCCCATATGGAGTCCTGTCTGTCTAGTTATGCAACAATTTTTGGATAAGGGAAATTCATTTGTACAGCGCGTCGACTTTAACAGCAGTGAAAATTATGTCCTCGTTGGGAAAATACAAAAAGAAAAGAAAAGGGGACATACCTGAGAAGCAACTGTATAGTTTTCCCGACTATATTTCTAGTGGATTTGAGCTTAGCTTTATGTTTTCTTTGTCGTTTGTTTTAAGTTTTATTAAATTTCAGCTTAGCGCTTTGTTGGTATAAACGTGAAAACTTCATGCCAAAGAGAACTTGCTCCTACCATTAAACTAGTTGCAAGAAGAGTTCTATGAATATGCCCTGAGAACACAGTAGGGCAGCCCAGAGCACTCAGCTCCCGCTATGTGCGGGGTCCTGGGAAGGGCCGAACCACAAGGGTCTGATTGCATCATATACAAGCTATGTAAGATTCTGAGCATTCACTAAGAACACAAAGTATCTAACCGACGTGAGAAATTATGCAGTGTTTCTTGAGCAGGGTAACCAAAATGCTTTAAGAATCGACTGAATGGTCCTCTATAAGAGCAATTTACTATAACATCTAAGTTTTTTTTCTCTATAACAACACTTACTATAGTAGCCAAAGAATGTCGCAACAAACGAGGTTGTTATAGAGAGGTTGAGGCTGTTATAGAGAGGTTTGACTGTATTTAATATATCCCTCTTTTCCGCTTTCAAAACTGGCTTTTTATAATCCAAGATGAACATGTCTGTTTGTAATTATACATGTTTTTACATTCAGACGCTATATCTGTTGGTTTGCTAGTTATTCTCACAAAACATTGCAACACATTGCAACAGCCATGTCAATGAGCTGATTTAAGGTGACTACTATTTCGTTTGATCAAGATCTCTATATATAACCCCCTTTCTCCATCCACTTTTCTTTTAATTTGAATATCTTTCTCTAGGTTATCGAATTTGCAATGAAGGCATTGTTATTTACCAGTCTTGGTTGCAACCAGAAGTTCCATGCAAACTGCTAATGATGCACCATTTCATTTGATGTGATTTCTTTAGTATAATTTAGCTGATTCTGTTCATTTTTTACATTTATATATATGTAGCTTTGTCCATTTAGTGATTGCATGAATGCTATATCTTGATTTTCTTTTAATGCACTGAAACTATAAATGGACGTACAGGCAATGGGTCAAGGTATACAGTATGCGCACGTCATGGGTTCGAACGCTGCCGCAAAGAAAAGCCTGGTATCTAAGTGGGGAAGGGTAGGGACGCGATCCACCAAGCTTTGAGTTGTGCAACACTGGCCCTTGGAGTTTTCTCAGTCATCAAAAAAAGAAAATGAATCAAGGTATAACTGCATATATATAATGCTCATTCTTGAATAGAGTGAGATTTGGCATGCTACTATTTGCATGAATAGTAACTTAATTTACAAGCCTCTGAAATTCTACATGATTAGTAACTTAGGCAGCAAAAATTCTGAACCCAAAATCTCCAGATTTTGATAAATTCGTTTAGCTCTCACTTTACCTGTTGCTATTCTCACAATATTTACCAACTGAAACAAAAAAAGGCAGCTCGGTGCACAAGATATCTGCATTCACGTAGGGTTCGAGAAAGAGCCGCATCTCAAAAGGTGTATGTAGACAGCCTATCCTAATACAAGTATTAATGGCTTGCTTCCACGGATTGAATCCATGACCTATAGATCTAACGAAAACAACTTTACGTTGCTCCAAAGCTCCCCTTCACTTACCAACTGAAACAATTTCAGGAAAATATGAACATGAACAATAGTTAATTCCCTGAAGATCCGCTTATTGGCTCAAGGAAAAGAAGAGATGAAAATAGATATGAGCGTTACACTATGTTGAATGCTGATATTAGTAAATTTGATTATTATACTATTGAATTTATATATGTTAGATGAGCGTTACACTATTGTATTTTCAAAAACATTGAGAAGTGCAGATGAGAAAATTTGAATGGTAGATGGTACATTTTTTTTCTTTACATTTTGCTTTTATTAATTTAGATCCTTAGGACTTGCCAACTCTACCTACCTGTTCAATTGGTTGTTGAGCTTTAAAAATCTAAACTAATAAAGAACTATATCCCAGAGATTTTGCTCTGATGTCTAGATTACATCAACTATTTCTTGATTTTTCCTTTGTCTATCTTCTTTTTAATTGCTTGACTTAGGAATCTTGCAGATATTTCTAATTAATTTATTCTATTTCCTCAGTCTTGAATTTAATTTGCTTTCTTTTTTGGAATCTCTTGAAACTCACTGTTGATTCTTTTTTTAACATAGAAGTACCTGGTAGGTATGTTTAAGCAATTTTTAGCCACTTTTACTACTACTATAGAAAAAGCTTCTTTTATGCAGCAACGAAGTTAGAATTTTCATTAAAGAGTGTCAAAATTTTAAGAAGTAAATATACAAACAAGTCATGGAAATTCAATACATAATATATATATTTAAAAAGATAACTTTTACCTATCTAAACAGTAAAAGCCATTGTTGCGCCAAAAATTATAGCTCCGCCCTATTTGGTGGTGAGAATATCCCATGGTAGAAGAACCCTTTTACAAGAGGTGTCATCCAACATTGTTGCGCAAAAAATTGTGGCTCCGCCCCTCTGTGGGCATGTCCCGTGACAGAAGCACCCTTCTACAAGAGATTGTAGGTGTCATCCAACATCGTTGCGCCGCAAATTGTGGCTCCGCCCCCATTGGGTGGTGGGAATGTCCTGTGGCGGAAGCAGAATCACCCTTCTACAAGAGGTTGTAGGTGTCATCCAACATCGTTGCGCCAAATATTGTAGCTCTGCCTCTATCGGGTGGTGGGAATGTCCCGTGGCGAAAGCACCCTTCTACAAGAGGTGTCATCCAACATCGCCGCGCCAAAAATTTACAAATATATAACTAAATAAGATCTTCCTCTATAAAACAATATGTTTATATATTCATCTCATGAATCTAATTACCACTATTCAATTGAAAAGCCATTGTTGTCTTTTTTTAGCTTTTGTTCCTATCAACTATATGATATTCATGTGATTGGATGGGCATTTATGGCCAAAAAATTGAGTAGGCTAAACATCTTACTAACAATTTTATTACATATAACATGTGATTGCCTTAAATGAGAGATTATATTAGGCACCTCATCCCATAGATAGACATGTTTTAAAGTTTCTGGATTTGGTATTAAAAATTAGATGTATAATTTTACTCTCAACAATATCTTTTTTCTTTTCTCTAGAACCTAATCAACTTGTGCTACAAATAGGAGCGGATGCAGCAGGATTTGAAACTAGGGAATTCAAAAAAAAAAAAAAAAAAAAAAATTAAAATGTCATAGCTAACGGTCAAATTTATGACCTAAAACATTTTATGAACATCGTTTATTCGACATATACCATAAAAAGGAAAAAAAATCACTTATATATAATATAATTTTCTGACAAAAAAAATAAATCAATTGACCACCCTCGGCTAATATGACTCCACCACTGGCCACAAAGGCGTAAATCTTTTTTCTTGATCTATTGTTAACTATGTTTTTTTTTTTGTTATTTTGGAAAAGGTGTCTTCTCAATTACTCCGTCGTGATGAGGTGCTTTCCTTTTTTATCCGTTCCAAAATAAATGACACATTTCTAAATTTGGAAATAATTTAACTTTAAACTCTTTATTTTACTCATTTTACTATTAATGAGAAACTTTTATAACTATACAAATATTATGGCCCCACAAAACTTTTACCCCTTAAACTTTTAAAGTAATAAGTTTTAAAAGCCTTTTTTTCTTAAACTCCGTGCGAGTACATCAGAAATAAAAGATGGTGGGACCAGTGGCGGACCCAGGATTTTGTGCCAGCGGGTTCAGTCGAAGAAGTCCATAACTAACATAAGCGGTATAAGCCGTATAAGTGAGTTCAAAAATAATTTTTATACAAAATTTATCTTGCTTTAGCCATAATTTATACATATACACAGTATTATTTTTTAACGAAGCGGTTCAATTGAACCCACTTCTCACCACTTGGGTCCGCCCTTGGGTGGGACCGACCCCATTCCATCGAACAAGCCGTAGCTAAAACGTGAGTAACTTGATTCGCCGATTTTCTAACTAAAAATACAGGAACTAATTGAAAACCCTTTATTAATGTCTTACAATCATTGACAATAGAGTCAAAATCAATATAGATGGTAGTTTCTTGATTGAGAATAGTAAAGCAGGAATTGATGACACAGTTAAAAAAAATAGTACAGGAGAGTTAATCATAACTTACTCCGTCAAAACTCAATGTTGCTCTAACAACGAAGCTTGAGATGGTGCAATCAGAATGGGTTCAACCGATATGACTTGGACATGGATTCTCTAATCTTCACCAACATGATTAGAAATGGAGACACCAACAATTTAAAGCTGAGAAAGATGATTAAAGACATTGCTCAAATGATTGAAATGGTGGATGTACAAATTCTTCGTTGTTTCAGGAAAGCCAATCAAGTGGCTGACTACTTAGCTAAGTTAGCATCGTCAAGTGGAAATAGTATTTTCTCGTACCTCTTTTAACCAATTACGTAAAGAGGCGATAAGAGGGGTTGCTCTGATGGTAAGCAACCTCCACTTCTAATCAAGAGGTTGTGAGTTCGAGTCTCCCCAAAAGCAAGGTGAGAAGTTCTTGGAGGGAAGGATGCCAGGTTTCTATTTGGAAACAACCTCTTTACCCCAGGGTAGGGGTAAGGTCTGCGTACACACTACCCTCCCCAGACCCCATTGTTGTTGTTGTTCTTGTTCTTGTTGTAAAGAGGCGAAAAGACCATTTCAACTAGATAGATGGCAACTTCCTAATATTAAAAGAAGATATGACAAGGATGTATCTCTTCCTAGGGGTGTACATGGACCGGGTTGGTTCGGTTTTTTATCAAAACCAAACCAAATCAACTATATCGGTTTTGTCGGGTTTTCGAGTTTTTTTGTTACATGAATATTATTTCAACTTTACTTTGTTAAAATTATAAATAAAGTTTTGATAAGTATGTTTAGTAAATATGGAAAAAATTTACAAACATATGATCTATTAAAATATTCTAATGGGAGAATTTTTTTTGTAACACATGATAGTTATTTTCTTAGTCGTCTAACAATAATTTTTTGTTAATTTTCGTTTTCAAGGTTAATACATGAGAGAATCCCAAATATTTCTACATTTTCTAAAGAAAATTCATTATAAAGTCTTAAAAATATAAATAAAATTTATATATTTACATGTCGGTTTGGTTCGGGTTATTTTACTCAATACCAAACCAAGTCAAACCAAACTTAATCAGATTTTTTAATCAGTTTGATTTGGTTTTTCGGTTTGGTGCGGTTTTCCGGTTCGTTTTGAACACCCCTATCTCTTCCTTTTTTAAGATTGAACTAGTCAATCTTTTGAGTTGGAGCCTTGGATGTAAGGTTCATGTCTCCCTCTGGCTTTGTATATATATATATTTTGACATGGTAGGGGTCCAGCCAAATCTCTCATAACCAAAGACACAGTGTCGGAGGTTAATGGCTTAAATAAAATAAAAATAAAAATCATTGACAAAAGAATCAAAATACTTCAAATTATTTTTTGTGTTATATTTTAATTTCTTTTCCGGTGAGTTAACTTTATGTTTATATTCCTTTAATTTTCCTTTTCCTCTACGTTTATTTCTATATATTTAACTTTTACCCTAACCAATTTGTTTGTGTGGTGTACATATAAAAATTTTCACTTCTAAGATTGGCCACGTGGCCTTAATGCAAGGTTAAGCTAATTGATTAATTATAGTTGTTGCTTTTAAGAGACAAATTTATTGCTTTAAAAATCTTTGGAGTGATCCTTGTTTTGCTTCTCTTTGAAATTTGGAGATAAATAAATAAACGTCTCCCCTAATAATAAAATATTCTCCCAATGTTTTTGAAAATACTTCCATAGGATCGTAACAAAACGATTAAAAGATTTTAGAGCAAGTTCTACTTAAAAAAGAAGATATTTTTATTTACAGAAAAGGGCCAAATATATCCCTGTACTATCAGAAAAGGTTTAAATGTATCTCTCATTATACTTTGGGTCCAAATATATCCCTGTCGTTATATTATTGGTTCAAATATACCCCTTTACCATTAAGTTTGTCCAAAATGGACATCCAATCTTACGTGACACTAACATTTGATGAGCTGGATGCCACATAACTTGCCACCTCAGTACTCATAACCTATTTTATCCCTCCCTTTTATTTTTTTTCCTCCACTAAATTTTTCTTCCATTCCACCACTATTGCCATCATTACCATCAAAATATTGTATACAAATTTTTGTCTTTTATATATTAATTAGGGGCACTGAGGTGGCATACCATGTTACATCCACCTCATCAAATACCAGTGTCACCTAGACTGGATGTCCACCTTGGACAAACTTAACATAAGAGAAGTATATTTAAATCAATAATATTATGGCAGCGGTATATTTGAATCCAAAATATAACGAAGAGTATATTTAAATTTTTTTCATAGTACATGAGTATATTTGGTCTTTTAACGTTTTATTAATAGGTACGATTCTGTTTTAACTCTAATTAGATTTTTTAAAGTATTTACTTTATTATATATTTCGAGATGTATTACTTCGCATGATGCTCTAAGGCATCTTTACTTAAGTAATAGCCAGCAAAGGACTTATTTGGATTATTCGCCAACCAATTCTAGGCAAAAGCCAGCAAAGTACTTTTTTTTTTTAATTTAAAAAAAATGTAAATAGGAAAACTCAATTAATAGTCAAACTCAAAATTACTCAAGAAAATAAATATTTTTTTTAAAATTTTACCACAGGCATTTTACCGAAGAATAAAAAATGAACCCATCACTCATTCTCCATTTCTCACCTTCCCTCAACTTTGAAATTTCATTCTTGTTTACTACTACTATTTTTAATTATTTAATTTTTATTTACTACTCAACAACAATATGGGTACTCACAAAAAGAAACATAAAATTTTACATGGAAGTTGTTTAAGTGTGTTCTTGCAATTAGACTTTTTTTCTTTATTATAAAATTTTTGAAAGATACGTTTTGAGTAAAAGCAGAAGCTGTTTTTTGAGAAGTTGAATAAATGTAGCTTTTATTCAAAAAATATTTTTTAAAAAGCACTTTTGATAAAATACACTTAGAAAAATTTGGCCAAACTTTACTTGTTGCTCAAGAGTGTTTCTCAAATTGATTATCCAAACGCAAACTGCTTTTCACCAAACGTATATTTTTTAAAAGTACTTTTAAGAAAATATATTTTAAAATAAGTTAATTTTAGAAGATTGGTCAAGACTATCTCCAAATATTTATCCTGTCATAAACATTCATGATTCATATAATTGAAAATGATAATATGCAAATAAACTATGTTCATTATTGAATTCTAGATTCTAGTTTAATAAATTGAAAGATACACTGTGAAAATATTAATATGGAACAAAATCACCTATTTACTTGATATATTCATAGACAAAGTGTAAATTTGGTAAGTAGTTTCATTAATTTCACTAACTTATAATTAAATCACTGCAAATATCTACTATATTAGGAAATAAAATTTTGTTAAAATTAAGTTATATAAACTAGGAGTATATAAAAGGTACTTACACGATTAGTAAAGTTTAACTTATTATAGGCTTATAGCAAATCAATTATTATTTTCATCATGTTATCAATTAATATTTAACATAAAGATTTACATGTAAGTATTTTATAAGTAATCTTTATGTTGTAAGATATTTTTAACATCATCAGTACATAAAACATAAATTCATTTTGTTTATATGTGATTAGAACTTAAACCCATGCATTATAACATGTTAGTTGTCATTAAGTTTTATGCACTAAATTTGTAAAATATATTTAGACAATTAGGTCTTTTATGTGATAATTATAGATAGATATCTTAATAAGCACTAATCTGATTAAAGTAGTAATTAAGTCACTATTTGTTTAAATTTTTCTTTTATGTTTATATTCTTCTTTTATGTTGTGGTGAATTAAGACCTATAATGGTAAATTTTACTCCAACAAAATCAATCTCATTTACATGTGTCTCTCTTCTATTAGTCAAAAACACCCTGGAAAATCAAAAGAACAATTCAACTAATCCAAAAATTAATTAAAAGATTTATAAAAAAAAACTATAATTAAAATAATAATTAAAGGCCGCACGTCGTTTACTACTATAAATATTTATGTGCATCTGTCAACTTTCAACTAGCTCCACATCATTGGTAACAGTTAGATATATTAGCATTTTCTCAAACGCATTCATTCAACGTTTTCCGGCGAAAATTCGCCGGAAACTGAGATCGACGACGTCGGAGAAATTGAGCTAACATGAAACGAAGAGGAGGAAAGAAGATCTCTAAACTCAGCAATGGCGAACGAGTTGACTCAGGAGATCGAATCAATAACGTAACAAAAAATGGTCAAAAATTAGATCGAAGAAAATTGGTGAAATACGAGGCATTACCTGAATATCTTCAAGATAATGAATTTATCAGAGATTATTATCGTTGTGAATGGCCTCTTAAGGACATTGCTCTCAGCGTATTTTCATGGCACAATGAAACTCTCAATATTTGGACGTAAGATTTAAAAATAAATTCAAAAATTTGAATTTGAATTTGTTGCATTTGCATTTAATTTGAATTTCGTTGAGTATTCTTCTTTTCCTTTTTTTTTTATTTAAATTTTTGTTAGGCATTTGGGAGGTTTTGTGATATTTGTAACGTTAACGGCGATGAGCTTGACGGAGAAGACGACGGTGGAAAATATATTTTCCGGCATTTTCAGGTTCGATTGAAGTAATTTGCAGACTGTTTTGTGCTAGATTTGTAATTTCAGCTGTTTAAAATGGTTAAATAATGATAAACAGACCGACGGGTGACGGACAGTGGATGACAATGAAGAAAAATGGATCCGCTGATTCTTTTCCGGTGAGTTTGCCGATCATCTTTAAGGTGTGTCATTGTTTGATTATATTACTAAATTTGAGAAAGGAATGAATTTTTTAATACTTTGTGATCTCTATGATATTTCTGTAATTATAAAAACTTGTCATTAAGTATAAAATTAAAAACTTAAAAGTCATTATGTATATTATATATTTTGATTAAAATTATAAGAGCAACAATATACCTAAGGGAGGGTCCGGGGAATATTGATTAAAGTTACATAGTAAAAAATTTCTTAAACTATCAGTAAAATCCTTAACTAATGATAATAGGTGATATTTACTAAAAGATTTACCTGTAATGACCTAATTAATAAGTGAATAATTTATTTGTGTAAATGTTTCATCTTAGTGGGAAACATGGTCAAAGAAAACCTGTTTACGTAGTTTTTTATAGTGCCGGGTCTATGTAATGGCCATCACTTTTGCTTTGCATCTATTTTCTGGTTTTCGTGATGTTATTTTTCTTATAATTTCTGTTGGTGATACTAATATTGTCTTTTTTCTTCTTCTTGAGCAAAGTGTCTTTAGAAAACACCCTCTTTACTCCATCGAGGCAGGGGTAAAAGGTCTACGTATACACACTACGACCACACTATTTCATCTTATAGCTTGTTTGGCCAAGCTGCAAAAATCAGCTTATTTTGAGAAGTGTTTTTTTTTTTTAAAAAATTGTTTTTCTCAAAAGTACTTTTGGTGAGAAGCAGTTTGTGTTTGGCTAATTAGTTTGAAAAACACTTCTGAGCAGCAATTAGTGTTTGGCCAAACTTTAAAAAACTGCTTCTAAGTGTATTTTTCTCAAAAGTGCTTCTTAAAAAAGTGCTTTTGGAGAGAAGCTACTTGCTTTACCAAAACTGTTTCTGCTTCTCCTCAAAAGCACTTTTTTTCCTTCTAAAAGCTTGACCAAACACCTCAATTTTTGGCCAAAAGTAATTTTGACAAAAAAAGAAGAAGTACTTTTGATAAAAAAAAAAAGCTTAGCCAAACAGGGTGTTAGTAGGGTATTTTGTTTTCCAGAGATTAGAGACAGTGTCAGACGTGAGAGGTACAGCGGTCAGCGAAAAGTTAGGAGTGTTGTAGGTCCAACGTTTTATTATAGGATTTTCAGTAGAAATATTAAATATAGGTATCTAAATTAATTTTTTATTACTAATTTCCTTTTGTCCTTAATTTTATATATTAATTTCCTTTAGTAGGAGTATTTTATTTGACAAATTTGCAATTCTGAAGTGTTTACAGCTAGAGATTTTTAGGACTTCTTCTAGCTGTATCTCACATGCATGGTTTGCTAATGGCCCTATATTTTTCCTTTTGGTGCTTTATTGTTCTTTTCTGGTTTTCTATAAGGGTCTTCCCCGAATAGTGGCGGAAAAATTGAAAAATTATTTATATCCACGTGTTGCAAGATGAAGCTTTCAGTCCATTTTAGTTATTATGTTTCTCTTTTATCCCTCCCTTAAAAAATTATTACTTCCTCCGGTCTACAATAAATGATCATTTTATTTTTTTATTTTGATCCAAAATAAGTATTCATTTACATAATCAAGAAGGAATTAATTTTATTTTTTCAAAATTTACCCTTATTTATATATTCTAATGTGTCAAGATAACAATTAATTTAGTGAATATTTTTTCTCTCTAGGAGTTCGAATTTCCTTAATGAGTATGCCAAAGGTAAAATTGTTACTTATTGTGGACGAGAGGAAGTAATGAGAAGACTTTTTTACTACTATGCCCTTATTTACTTTTCAAGTTTAGATTTTTATGCTATGTAATCAATGTTTTTTACTTTTAAGAACAATTAATACTAAGGACAAAGTGAGAGATAATAATTGATTACATCTTGATTTTCTAAAATGACAAATATTTTAGACTAGTTATTTGAAGTAACCTCGACAAATAAAATGGACTACATTGAATACATGCTATGTTGGACTGTGGAGTAATTAGCTTAAAAATATAGATGGAGTTTATTAGTGATTTTGCTAAATTTAAGGTAGCTATTCGGTCGACTACAAGACATGGCCGGAAGTAGCAATAGAAGAAGAGATAAGTCCTTCAATCAACTCCTTAATTGTATAAATTTCCTAAAGAAACTATTTATGTCAATTACAGCCCCTAGTAACCAATGTCGGGCAGCAGGGGACAACCCCATTGTACATGTATAGCAATGACAAACGGGCGGGTTGGATCGGATATGGTTGGGTCGAAAACAAGTAATGAAAAAAAACAGATAAATTATCCGACCCGACCCCTATTTAATATAGATAAAAAACGGGTTAACCGGCGGATAATATTGGTAAAATCCATGAATTCTTGCATATGATCACTTTTTGGGAGAATTCTTAGAGTCAGTTTGGATTGGCTTGTTTTAAGTGCTTTTAATTCAAAATAGCTTTTAAGCCATTTTGTAGTGTTTGGATAAAGTAAAAAAGTGCTTTTAAGCACTTGTTTTTAAGCTAAAATGACAAAAACAAGTCAAAAGCCAAAAGTTAGAATTCCTAACTTATGGCTTAAAAGCTATTTTGGCTTAAAAGTCACTTAAAACAAGCCCATCCAAACGGGCTCTTAGTTTTTCTAACTTGAGGAACTCCCAATTTGAGACTTTACAAATATAAAAGTTAGACCCATTAGTTATCCATTGGTTATCTATTTTCTAAATGGATAATATGGTTCTTATCCATATTTGATCCGTTTTTAAATAGTTCATTATCCAACCCATATTTTAGTGGATAATATGGGTGGTTACCTGTTTTCTTTTAACCATTTTGACACCCCTATACATAAAGATGAAAAAGTAACGTAATCCAATGGAAGTATTAACATTAGGGGTGTCAAATGTGCGGGGTTGGGCCCGATTTTGAGCGGGTCAAAGTGGGTTGAGTCAATTTGACCCGCCCAAAAGTTACTTCGGCTAAGATGAGTTGGGTCAAGATGGGCTAAAATTTGGGCTAGAGCCAAATTTGACATCCCTAATTAACATTTTTTTTGTTGCTAAACGAACTAATAATGTCATTTAAGCTAGTGATATTGTGAGAATTGTGCTTTGATGACTTTAGCAACGTAATAGCTTGGCTTCTTAAGTAGAGGCGAAGCCATGATCTAGATTCACTAGGTTCATAATAAGTGTGATTACATATTATAAATTTAGTTTGTATATGCATACATAGTTCGAGCAGAAAGCAATGAGTTTAGTTTAACTCCAGGAACTCGCCCTAAATCTGTCTCGGGACTAAAAAAGTCTTTTGATTGAGTGAAGCCTAAGATTTTTATCTTTCATAGTTTAGTGGAAGGGGAGGGTGCTAATTGATGTGTTAGTATTTGACCACTAAGTTTGTTTTGCTTATGTGAAGATTGCAATACAAGAACAAGACATCAACTAGTTTGATATTTGACTGCAGGATTCTTATGCCAAGCATATCTCAAAATCAATTTTAGATGTAAGTGGAGATGGCTATGAAGTTGCCATATGGCCTTGGTTTGTTTTCTTAGGAGGAGCAATGAGTTGCTTAATCTGCAGCACTGTCTCCCACTTATTTGCTTGTCACTCACTTAGATTTAGCCTCTTCTTTTGGCGTCTAGATTATGCTGGTATTTCTATTATGATAGTCTGCTCTTTCTTTTGCCCCATTTACTATATCTTCTGCTCTCAACCATATTGGTGTCTCTTTTACCTATCCACCATTACTATATTTGGCATACTTGTCATTATCACCCTTCTTTCCCCCGCTCTTTTCTCCGGTCGTTTCAGATCATTTAGGGCTACTCTCTTTCTTGCTATGGGTTTCTCAGGTCTGATTCCAGCTACACATGCCCTTTTCCTCCATTTTAATCATCCACAAGTACTTGTAGCTCTAGGATATGAGATAGTCATGGGACTTTTATATGCTACTGGAGCAGTATTTTACATGACAAGGTTTCCGGAAAGATGCAAACCTGGTGCATTTGACCTAGTGGGACACAGCCATCAAATCTTCCATGTATTCGTCGTTGCAGCAGCCTTAGCACATTGTGTCGCTTCCCTTCTTATTATGGATTGGCGTCGAGGATGGCCACCCTACAATGCAGGTATGCAGTAATAGACATGGCTACAAAAGGGCATTTGAGCTTCAACAATGTTCTAACATGACTAGGATTTTAGGAAGAATACCATTCTTGTTGGTTTTAATGCACATACTCCAGCATTTGTATATAATTTAATTTTTGTACCTTGTAATGTTGTTGGAACCTTCAATTATCCAGTATGCCAATGACTCTCTTGAAATGCTGACATTCATGAGATGATATTCAAGTTTACATATTTATTGCCTATTATCTTCTCAAACTCCTCTCTTTGAAGGGGAGCCTTGGCGTAATAGGTAAAGTTGCTGCCATGTGACCATGAGGTCACGAGTTCGAGTTGTGGAAACAACCTCTTGCAGAAATGCAGGAAAAGGCTGCGTACAATAGACCCTTGTGGTCCGGTCCTTCCACAGACCCCGTGCATAGCAGGAGCTTAGTGCACCGGGCTCCCCTGTTTTATCTTCTCAAACACCATGGAGGGGAAAAAAGTTACTAACTCAAGGACTGTATTGGATTATGAAATTCATACTTGATTATCTAAACAAGTGATTGTCAAATAATTCCTAGCAACAATTAGATATTACCTCCAGAATGGCTCTATTATGCAACAATGGCCTTATTTTTATATATTATGGATTTAATAAATAGTATAAATTAGATCAGGTAAAATATTTGTGAAAGTAATAACTAAAAGGCATATGCAAAGCTCAGAAAAGCAAGTCAAGAGTAGATTTCGAGAAGCCAAAGAGTTGCACTCAAGGAGGATGGTAAGATAAATTACAAAATCCATGAAGCTGTCTTTACTATACAAAAAGTTATAGACTAAACTATAAAGCATCACTTATTAGAGGATGGTAATCAGCATTCAAACCTGGTTATTGCAAAAGTATGTGAGGAGAAAACAAACAACCTTGAACTCAATTTTAGAAGAGGATTTGCTTCTAACGCACCATTGTTTATCTCAAGTGTATCACCTGACAAACTCGAAACAGTTGCAAATCTTTTGCTTCTTCTGTTCGAGCCCACAAAATTGAAGAGAAAAATGGAACTTAACACATACATGGAAAGACTCAGTTCCTTTAGGATTCGATATAAATCTCCGTGCAGCAACCTATGGTTGAGCTAATAAAAAATTCCACCAAGCTTGCTTCAACCAACTCAAACTGTACCAGGAAGTCGACGCATTACCGGACTTTGAACTTCACCGTGTGTCCTAAGCAGGAAGTAACTCTCAATTCAATTCCTGTCCTTAAGGGGGTTCCCCAGTCTGCTGTAAAGTAAAGAGACAAAACTAATAGACCAAGATCAGGTCACTGCTCTTAACACAAATGTAGTAACTCTTCAACTTGCTACCTCAACAACCTCATTTTCACCATCACTATAATCTCCCCAACGCTTGGTTGCTTTCTCCTCAGGGGAAACAGTGTTGCATGTTTCTTTTGAAGCAGTAATCTCATCAGATGGTGCAGCTGTATCTCCAGACTTTTCTCCATTTTCACATTGTGATTTGTCAACATCTTTAGGCATGTCAGATTGCAGTTTTGCCCCATCTTCTTCCTGATCCTGTGTGATCTGCTGACTTCCTGTGTCGGCTGTTACCAAACTACTGGAGGGTTCCACGTCGGTCCCATCAGCCTCTGCCATCTCGTGGTTTTCAGCAGCACCTTCCACAATTACAGCTGAAGGGGATTCTCCTGCCTCAACCGGAGAAACTGGAAGGTCATTTTGAGTTGTTGGCATGTCGTTCAAAGATGCTGGAGAACCATCTGGCGACACTGGTATGCTATTTGGTGATATGGCATATCCATTTGGTGAAACAGGCATACCATTTGAGGAAGCCATGTAACCATTTGGAGCGACCGGAAAGCCATTTGGAACCCATGGTTGACCAGGGACAAACTCGGCTGCATGTGGGTTCATGATTCGAAGAGTAGTGAAATGACTCGCATCTCCATTATGTTCACCATTGAGAAAAACAGGCTTGTTTCGTGGAACTCGATTTCCAGACCTACCATAGCCACCTGACAAGCGTGGGCCATACGGAACTCTTGCTGTTGCTGACTGATGTGGTGATCTACGAACAGGATTCACAGTAAGCAGAGGAGGGATATTCACAGGAGGGGGTAATATTCCTCCATGCTCCTTGAAACCTGCTGCTGGGATAGTGCCAAAAACTGGAACAGTCGATGGATTAAATGGAGGTGCAGCGGCCGAAAGTTTCTTGGCTGTTTCTTTTGCAGTCTCAGAATCACCTTGCTTATCTGATTCAGTAGGCACAGTACTAGCATTTTCGGTAGGTTCATCATCATTTCTCTCTTCCACTGCAGCTTCTGCATTTGTAAGACTAGCATCCTTCTCTGTTGCCGAATCAGCAGCAGGTTCAAAATCAGAAGAGGTGTCGGGGATTTTATCAGCTTTGCTTTCTGGCATATCGACTTTGGGAGTTACATTTGCATCAGTGGAAGAATCATCATTTTGGATCCCCGTGACAGAGCTATTTGCTGAGTCTACTCCTTTGTTTTTAGCAGCAGTCTTTACTTCTGAAGCTGTGACGACATCTCCTTCCTTCTCTCCAGAAGTGTCAGTTTTTGTACCCTCCGAAGATTTGGCTGATATAAGTCCTTCTTTACTTTGTTGAGGGTCATTGACTTCTTGATTGGTTTGTCCACCAGAATCATTATGTTGCTTCTCTTCACTGACTTTCTGAGCCTGCTCTCCATCACTGTTTCTCGCTGTTGTCGGCAGCGTTGAATCTGTTGCCACAGTCTCCTTGTTTTGTTCTGAACTATTGTCCTTTGGCAATTGCTCTGCCACTGCTTTTACAATTGTACCGGGTGGAGCTAAAGCAACTTCTTTGTAAGAGAATAATTTTCCAGCTGCCTGAACGCTGATTGAGCTGACAATCGAATTGGTTTTGACAATTTGTTCTGTTGGAGCAGGGCTGATGGGTGCCGATTTGGGATTAGAAGCAGCTGGTGAAGAAGCACTGTTTACCTTAGGGCTGAAACCAGCACTTTTAACAAACTTCTTTGAAGCAGGAGATGGCGTAGACGATGTTGCAGATTCATTTGGACTCGATCTTGGAGATGTAAAATTAGTGGCTTTACCTCGAGCTCTTGGTAAATGGGAAGCATTCGCAAAGTTGGTGTTAAGTTTTGCAAGGTTAGGTCTCCTAGAACTAGAAAGCTTACGCCCCATCATTGAACGGCCTTTGGGTAAAGCCTCTTGCCATCCTTCCTCAGACGTATCCTCTTGTATCACGTCATCATTTTTCTCCACTAGTGTCTGTTCTACCAAAATGTGATCAGATTGCTTAGGTGTGGAGTCTACAATCTGTAGTTCCTGTTTGTTGTCTATTTCAGACTTGTTCTCTTTATCACTGGAGTTCTCCACAACAGGACTATTTGGAGAAAGAAGTTCATCCTTCTCAAATTCATCCGTAGCTATTCCCCCATTTTGCCCTGCTTTGCCTTTAACCTGTACAATAAATGAGGAAATGTGGACAGGATACTTCAGTTATGTAAACTACAAAGAAAATGGTTGTGTATATTAGGAAATGCAAACGACAGAAGTCAAAACTCAAACCTTTGCGCGAGCTTGCTTCTTTTGGGCTTCTCTAGCCTTCATCTCTGCATCTGGAGCTATGTAATCCAACAAGTCCGAGACACTACGTATATCAATGAGGAAAACAATTTTTGATTAGCATATATAAGATGTCACACATTTCTTTATTCTGGTTCTTCCCAAGAGTAACTAGAAAAATAATGGAAGTATGGAATAGGAAAAAAGAATATTACCTTAGATGGCCTTTGCTAGAGATAGAGGCATCGGGCTTTGGGGTACCATTTCGTGCAGCTTCTTGCTGCTCGAGAGCTTTGGACTCGAAATACTCAAGCCATGCAGCAGCATCCTGCAGAAAATTCTGAATAAGATTGACACGAGGATCATCATCGGGAACAAACTGAATGACCAGACTTACAAACTAACTTTTTACCTGAGTACGTAAATCATCAGGTCCAAGTTTAGATTGTAGTATCTGAAGCGTAGTTTGTTCATGCTGAACGCTCAAGGAATATGCTTCCATTAAAGAAAGAGCAATTGCAATTGCATGATAGCTGGCAGCAGTCTGGAGGAAACAAACATTTCGGTTAAATAATTTAAGACGCCAACAGGCTGATTTTCTAGACACTCAAACATATTCCCTCCCTCCCAATTCATGTGTTTGACTGGGCACTGAGTTTAAGAAATAAAAGAATGACTTTGAAGCTTGTGGTCCAAAACAAACCATAGAAATTTGTGTGACTAGATATTATTACTAGTCACCATTGTTACTAAATATAGAGAAATGTGTTATTCTTTTTTTTTGTGTGACTGAATGAAAAGGAAAGAATGTCATAAATTGGGACAGAGGGAGATAGATAGAAAAGAGAGAGAAATTACTTGAATGTGGTCCGCTCCAAGAAGTCTCTGGTTACACTTAAGAGCCTCGTGAAGATACCTAAGTGCAACATGGACATTTCCGAGACCTTCTTCCATCATTGCTACGTTTATATATGTCGCAGCGGTATTTGGATGTGAAGGTCCACAAGTAAGATGCAAAAGATAGAGGGCACGATTGACATACCTGAATAGAGAAAAACAGGTATCAGTTTTTGTCATTAAACATAACGATGTGTTCTCATACAAGATGATGCAATGTCCTAGTTGTAAAAAAAAAAATTCACGACTTTGAACACCAGAGTTTTCCGTGGTGGGAGATAGAGTCCACATACTTTAATGCCAACTCTGTGTGTTGAAGTCGGTAGTAGAAAACTGCCAAATCTCCATAACTCTTCATTGTATCTGGGTGGTCAAGTCCAAGTTCTCTTTCATTAATATCCAATGCTTTTTGTTGATAAATGGTAGCCTGATATGAGGAAACATTACAGATATAAGAGAGAAAATCATGATTCCTACATGTTAAAGGAAACTAGTATAAGAAAATTGCTGTTCTATCCAGCAAAATAAATATGGTCAGATAATGCGGCACGCTGAATTTCTATTACAGTTTTTTCCTGAAATGGAACACTCTGCTTCTAAAGAATTCTACCGACTAATTATAGAACACTTTGCTTCTGAAGCCATTTGAGAATCTAATTATGAACTAATACCTGATTAAAATCTCCGGTGTGGTAGAGTACCACCGCTAAGAGACTGTATGCACCAGCTGTCATTCGATGGTAAGGACCACAGACAGACACGAGTTTTGAGAGTGCCTTCACAATTAAAAACAATCTCAGTTCAAGACCTTGAGGTTGAATGATATCAAGACGTGCCACTCAACCACAACGAGTGTTACCTTAGTTCCATAGTTTACAGCATCCTCCAGCTTGCCTTTGTCGAGGGAAGTTTTTGATGATTCCAGCAGCGTACGCCCATCCGCTGACGAGCACGCAACATGCTGTTAAGGAAACATATACCATTGTTAAAACTTCTTGAAGTCCTCCTAATAATTCATATTCTACATCTAAAAATTGGAAACTAGTGCATACCTTGTACACGGGGACCATGCTTATGATATCCGACTTCTTGAAAGGAAATGGAGAGTCCACATCATAATCTTTGGGAACAAGCTCAAGTCCTACCTGTAATAGCATTTGTTAGTACGGATGAGGAGAGTAAGACTTACTAAAGACAGGACACCGATTTCTTAGCATTCGAATTTGTATACCTTATGGCAAAGACCTCGAAGAATGGCAAATTTTCTAAGGTCCTGCCGACTTTCATCCTTCCACTGCCACCCAAACCTCTTCGAAAGAAAAGTTTCAATCCATTTCCATTTCAAGTCATCATCTGAATCACCATTTTCTGCAGATGGCGTCCCGAGCAATACATTTAAACAAGAAGCTATTGATGCAGCCACATTAGCAATATTATCAACTGCTGCCACAACAGCCTGCAGTATGTGTTTGTAAGCTCTAACGACCATCTCGTGAATACAAAGAGATTGCACATGAGGAAGCTTGTCTGCAAGTTCCACCTAACATCAGAAGCAAAAAAGTTAGTAAAAGAAAGTAATGCTAAATATCAACCCTAGAAATTAAAATAAAACTTAGAGGTTGGAAGGAATATTTCTACCAAGAAGACATCAAAGAGCATAACAGTCCCCACTTTCCCTTCCCTCAACTCCTCTGTCACTGTTCAATATTCTATAGAACAGGAATCTCAAAGAGCCTATCTACGGATTTAAAAAAGCCAATAGAAAAGAATTTAAGCTGAAACATGGAGTAAAGAAACTTGGTAATAGTATCTCTTTTTCGAGGAAAACTTGATTAAATCTCTCTTGAAGCCAACTCTTATTCACAGAAGACTCTCCAAAAGGATAAAAGCTAGACAGGTCAGAGTTTCTGACTCTGCTAACGAGAGAGTTTTAAAGTATTGCTATTGCTGTTATGAGGAAGGTTAATCATATGGAGGGAAGTTGTCTCAAAAGACCAATCAAATCCGCGAACTTAGAGAAAGACAAAATATAATGATCCATATAGGTGATATCAACTAGCTGGGAATAATGCGTAGTACTGTTGCTCCACTAATATTAGATCCTAATATTTATCTAGGGTCCTTTCTAGTCTAATTCAATACTTATTTGTCAATGCAAGAATAAGTGTCCGATTTACAGCTATGTTGGGCGAACTCTTCAAATGCTGCCACCCCCGTGTCGGATCTTCCAAAAATACACTACTTTTGGAGGATCCTACGCGCACCCGGCGACATTTTCGGAGAGTCCGAGCAACATAGATTTAGAGAACTCCTAAGTTGTAGTTAATAGAAATCTATATCCTCCCCAGACCCCACGGTGTGAGATAATACTGGGTATGTTTGTTGTTGTTTGTTGTACTAGCCTTACTATAGAATATAGGAAAAATTAGGGGCTGGGGACTGCACTAATAAAGTTGGAAATGACATTCATTCATAGATTTATTGCGCTAAATGTAGGGGCCTGAAGCAATTACCACGCGCCCCAAGGAGCACATTTGCAAACCCCTGGTGTGCATGAAATCTGTCAGTGTCCTTCCATCGACAGGTGAAAGCTCCAGCGACCCGAAATCAGCAACCTTTCAGAAGTTCAAATATTGCAACCAGCAAGCGTTAGTTCAATTTCGAAGCAGGATAGACATGCAAAGTATATAGAGGCACACTAACCAGTTTTGGAAGGGCAGTATCAGCATAGTATTTATGTGCCATATCAATCAACTCATCAGGTGACTGACAAAATAAACAGAACCAGAACTTGGTTTAAGAACTGGATACGATCACCTCTTGCAAAAGTTACTTGTAACAACAAAAATTGCAACACACCTTAAGGTGAAGACCAGCTTCTGATTCTTTTAGGCGCAAATATGCTGCTTCAGGTAGCACCTTTTTCCAAAGAATCTGTGTTTCCACGTCTTGTTTCTCTATTTCCTTCTTGTTAGTTTCACTTGAAGAAACTTCCTTTCCTGAACTCTTGTCATCTGATTTCTTCTTAATATCCTTCAGTAGGCCACCATGTTTCCCGAGACCCTTTACCGCCGGCTCTACTTTAGCTTCATTGGTTTTTTTTGCTTCAGCTTTCGTGGAGGCCTGATTTTGCAAATGTTGCACCCAACATGCACCCAACTCCCATCTAATAGATTTCACTTGTTTGCTTTCTTCTTCCTGTAACTTGTGCAAGCTTTCACTGAGCACCTGTCTTACTAAAGGCTTAGCAGCCACAACGTCTTCGACATCTGCACCATGTAATTTATGTACTTGGCTAGATGACTGAGGTGTTGATGACTTGTGCAATAGCATTCTCAAGCTGCCCCAAGATGAAGAATACAGTTAGTAGAATATTTCATGAAAATCAAAAACAATTGACTAAGGTACATACTTAATCTTCGGGCAAGTTACACATTTGGCCAATCAGCCAAAAATAATTACATCCGCTAGCCAAATATACAATATGTATAAACATGTCTAAAATATGTAAACTGTACGCATATTATACATTAATATACAAAAAATCCACATTTTGCCGGCTATTATGTTTGGAAGTGGCTATACTATGTAGTTTTCCCTCAATCCAATCATCTAATCAATCGATCTAATCTAATCAATCTAATCTTATTGGTATCTGATTCTGGTTAACTCTACTGACCTGTTAACGTTTAATGCATTGGCACCTCCCTCCGCCTGGTCATCTATTTCAATGTCCTGAGGAATGGGATTAGGACCCCAGTTCACCTCAGCTGCAACTTTTATGATAGCTGTGTAGCCGCAGTGTCTAACCACCACTACACCCAAGGTAGAAGTATCCTACAAACAAAAACAACATCATAAGATAAACAAAATCTACTTGCAGATAAATGACAAATTATCATATTTATATTCAAACTGACATGAACTGTAGCACTCTCATCTGCAGTTATGCCTTTTAACAAATTTCTCTTCGCAAGCTCCTCCGCGGACATGCTCAGCACCTGATTCCCGTCATTTTTGTTGTCCAATTTCTTGCTTGCATCTGAAATGTCTTTTGTCACACTGATTAGAAGATCTCCAATTCTTTCCTCGTATGAACTAGAATGATTTGTTCCATTTTGGCTGTTGTCCGCTAGATGCTTTATGGCAGCAACAGCTTTGAGAACTGACACATCGACGAATAGACTGTGAAGTAGAAACGCTTTCCTATCTCGTATTTGCCTTTCTTCTGCCGTTTTACAAGGCATTGCTGCAAGAATAGCAAATTCCTTCGCCCATGGCCTATGATCATGCTTACCATCTCTTCCTTGTCCACCTCCATTTCCTCCCCAATTCTCATCTTCCATTGGAAGTGGAGGAAAAGTAGCCGGATTGTCGGCAACAAAAGGAGGGACAACCCATGTGTTTGCTCGAAAACCATAAGGAAGGTTCCCAAACTGTAAGTAAAGGTAGCCATTCCTGAGCAATCATTGTTTTTAACATTCTTGAAACCAAGATAATCTCAAATGTCACTAACCTTATTGTGCTCGGTGAAAGCTTTCATGAGAGCCTTGTATGCCTGGAACAAGCAAATAGTTAACGACGAATTGGCATATATAGTCAATGCCACTATCAGCAGCGGAGCCACATGTATTTAAGGTTACACTATGTAGCTAGGTAAAAAATTCCTTTTTATATATATATATACTATGTATTGACTCCCTTTGGCTTCTGCGTGGGTTTACTTCTTTATATTTTGACCCCCTTGGTAAAAATTCTGTCTCCGTCACTGGCCACTACATACCGAATCTTTATGGTTCGATAGACAATAAAAGTTTTAACAAAATAATTCTTACTCACAGCATCAAAAACTCGACTTAATTGTTGCAATAATCCAACCAAAGAGTGACTCAAAAGAGCGCGTTTTCCAGCAGGATAGAAACCTGTCCGAGAAGCAACAATGGTTGTTGGCTTGCCACTACAAATCCGGACCTGTAATGTATTTCAAGAACCATTATTCAAAACATTGATAGAGTTCTAAAATTTCGAGAACCCCTCAATATTTGCAAACTTCGCCACAACAACAACAACAAAAAACCCAGCGAGTTCCCACAAGTGGGGTCTGGGGAGGGTAATGTGTATGCAGACTTTACCCCTACCCTGGGAGGGCAGAGAGGATGTCGCCACATTATATTTAAAAGAAAGAAAGCTCACATCTATTTGGAAAAAATCATCTTCTGTTTTATCCTCGAGGAATGGCCGACTTGATCTCCTAATATCTGCAAAATCAAACAACAATTACCAGTTAAGGAAAAAATCTTTATGACAAATTTTTAGCACTAAACAAGATGTTTGCAGCTTGCAAGTTGGCTCGGACACCGCCATCATTTAAAAGAAAAAAAAAAAAGATAATTGCAGCTATGAAATGCCACTGAAAATTCTTTCCCGTGCATTTCCAGCTCCAATAAACTGAATTATTTATTTCTTTGCACACCATTTCAAAAACAATTGAAAGGGTATTCTTCTAAACTTTTTAATAACTTGAAGATGTAACCTTTAAGTCTACATTGTCACCAATTTCATAAAATAAAAAAGTAAAATTCTGAACAGTAATGAATAGTTGAAGACTATTTTGTTAATCAAATAGAAAGAATAACATATATCTATATTTAAAAATAATTTAACTTTGAACTGTTTATTTTATCCGAGAAAATCACATATTTTAGACTATAAGTTTCAAAAAAAAAAAAAAAAATCTTATACAATGTGAAGAGTCAAAATCTCACATAAACTAAAAGGAACGAAATAAATAACATAAAACCAATAATGAAAAGTAGTAAACTTAGTTACAAAAAAATAATAAATAAATAAATATTAAAACAACTCACATTGGATTGGAGGAGTGAGATGAGCAAAAGAGAAAAAGTCATAAAACTGTCCCAACCGGGGTGGGGGGCACATCATTGCTGGATCGCCTTTCTCCGCCGAGTCGCCGGCGTCTACGCCGCCGCATACGGCGGTGGCATCTGGCTTCGACGGCTTGGCCTTAGGTGAACCGGCCGCCTTTTTCGGTTCCTGGCTTTTGGGCTTGCTTGATTTTGATTCGACATTTTCTGGACCGGGTTCAGTTGAACCGGTTCGACCGGTTGGTTTGGGTGAGGAAGATGAACCGCCGAAAGAAGTGGTGCAGGCCACTATGTCCAGAAGTCTTCTAATATGAGCCACTGATTGTTCTTCTGTATAGTCCTCTGCACAATAAATTAAAATAAAATTTAATTAGATTTTAATATTTTGAAATTTATGAAATTATATAAAATGTGAATAATGTCATACTATTTATAAAAAGAAATGTCATATAAAATGAGAAAGTTACATTATGTTAAAAAGTGCTCGCATATTTTTTGGGCAACTTATATATTTGCTAGTCAGACAGCTAATTATATTAGATATACTAATATGAGTATTCACATTTATTTTTCATAAAAGATTATTAGGGGCTGCAACATTCCTAAGGTGAAGCGACTACTCTTGTCGACAAATTATATTGTGTATATAAATCAAACAAAAAAGAAGGGCAAATCGGTGCATTAAGCTCTCGCTATACGTGAGGAAGAACGAGATCATAAGGTTTATTGTATGTAGTTTTATACTATATTTATGCAAAATGTTGTTATCTAAGACTTGAACCCGTGACTTCCTGGTCAAAATCATATATATATATATATATATATATATATATATATATATAGTACTGCATATCAGGTGGGACCGAAAGCATAGAGAATAGTACCTTCGACCAGGCTGAGGTGGCACGGTTTGAGCGAAACAATCTCCACTGTATCTTTTAGCCTTGTTCCTCGCACCTGTCCCTTTCCAAAATGGCACCATTATTTTCTATTTATCTATATAAAAAAGAGTTTAACCATTTAAATTTTTAAAATTTATCATATTAAGTAAAACTTAATTACAGATATAATTATTTACATTAATAAAGTTTTGATTACTTAGAAAGTATGATAAGCAACGTAGTATAATATAATCAAATACTAACCATTTGAAATATGATCAAATATACTAATTAAAGCAGTTGTTGAAAGTCATACTGCAGTCGTACTGATACCTAAAACAGTAAACTAAATACCATGCCTTTTATTTGAATAAAATTACGATTTAAATAAGCACAATTACATTTTAACCACTTATCTCATAATAATCTTTTTACATATATCATTTTTTTCTAATTTTAACTTGTAATAAATTGAAGCTAATTATACAAATAATTTTTTTTATTTAACTCTGGCAAACTTGTTTTTACAATTAAATGGCTAAGAGCCCACATGATAAAGTAACTTTTTTGTCTTTTGTATATTTTTTTCAAAAAATGAATTACATTTTGAATGGAAGATGAAAATGACATGAAATATCTAATTTTAGGGTACAAAAAAGGAAATAAATTATAAATGTTACCTCATGTGACATGGAGTAATTGGTCACGTGACATGTCTCCACATTGACGGCTAAGAGCTTTCTCACATCTAAAATCTTGTCCGTTGATATTCCCTAAAGTCAACGATTGTAAAATTTACCAAAGTCATATACATGCACCATATCATTTCTTCTAACTACCGTTAATTTTCTTTTCGTTTCTTCAACGAACTACCGTTAAAAATTAACGGTAACTGTAACTGTAACTTTACCTTAAGCAACACTTGCGAATCTTCAGGTGTTCCCACCGTTATCTCTATAACGTTAGGCAGAACTGTAATTCAAAAATTAACATTAGGCAAGTTATAAAATAAAATGCTAAAAAAAAATAAAAAAATATTCCTACTATATTCTTTGCATAAACAATGATTTCTTTTCGATATTAAATTACATACACAGAAAATAAAGATGTTTTACGATTAATGTAATTTAACAAGTAATAACAATCGAGTTATCATTTTTACGTAGTACTAATTAATGTTTATTATAAATATTCGTAATAAAAAACTTATTTTTGTACATATTTTTACACAATCAGTACGTATAACCTAAACTCTTATAAAAAGTTGGTATGTGGTACAATGGTAGGTAAATTTTTGAAGTGATTAGAATACTTGAATTGGAGTAATGTTTTAAATTAACGTGGTGGACACGAGGAAAAAGTTTAAAAATTATTATAATCATAAATTAGGAGTGCAAGTGTAATTGAATTGAAAATTGTTGTTATTGAACCACCTACATCAAATATATTAAAAATGTTGCAATTTTACTGCAAACTACATTTAAACAGAAAGAGAAGACATAAAAAGTTAGAAACATGACTAATATAGAAACTTATTAAACAATAATTTATTTGAGTTATTTATTAAAATTTTGAAAAATTGGAAAAGACAGAGGGAAAAAGCCATGAAAATATATTCAAGATAATAAGAAAAAGATAAGGTACCTTTCTCTTCTTTCTTCTTCTTCTCCCCCTTAGCTTTGTGTGGCTTAGCTTTTCCTGTTTTGGGAGCCATTATTTCTCTTCCTCAAACTTCCCAGTAAAACGCGGCGTGTTCGAATTCTTCTTCAATAAAATGAATAACACTAGCAATAAATAAAGAATTTCAAATGCCCATATATTCACATGAGGAAGAATAAGAATAATGAAAATCCATCTTCATATATATCAAGAAAATGCAAATGGAAGGGTTTTATTGGTAGAAGAGAACTTAAAAAGAAGCAAGATAAGAAGGATATTATGAATGAAAATTCATTGTTTTTTTTTTCTTTTCACTTTGTTGTTCTTGAGAGTATAACTAAGAGGATATAGGAAAAGAGAGAAATAGGAAAAAAATAAGAAGAAGGGGTTTTATTTTATTTTTGTTGGAGATAGGATAAGGTAATACACAATCCAACCCATAGCCTAAGAGCTTTTAGCATATATTTTCTTGTTTGTACTCAAGAATGTAAGGCTGGCAATTTCAGACCTCTCATTTCTCTTCCATTCTTCTTCTCTTTTTTCCATTTGGGAGTTTTATTTTTTGTCATTAAGTGGACTAGAAGCACCTATATTACTCAAGAAAATGTTAAAAATCTTGTTATCATCTTCAAACTTTTTGACCAATCACTTAAAAAACTTGAAATAAGCTAGAAAATTCATCAATAATCTAATTAGCCCAAATAGCTGCACTCCTCATATATATATATATATATATATATATATATATATATATATATATATATATATATATATATATATATATATATATATATATATATATATATATATATATATGTGTGTGTGTGTGTGTGTGTGTGTGTGTGTGTGTGTGTGTGTGTGTGTAATTGTGTATAATCTATGTTTACTGGCTAAAAAAGTAAATAATGAATTTGACCGGTTATTTGTGTAACAAGCTCGTAGCTAACAACATTTTTAGATAATGTGACGCTAATCCGTCGCTAACAAGATTTTTCTGTTTAGTTACAGATTTTATCAGTCGTCAATTTCTATTTTTTTTAGTAGTGAATTTTTTCCACATAGGTTTTAGGAGTGTGGAAGAGTGTGTGATCATTTTATTTAAAAGTTTTAAGTCGTAAGAAAGAGTTAAATTTTATTTACTTAGTTATGTTTTCACAATAGACTTCTTCGATTGGAGTTGATTCTTTTTTATGAGTCAAGTATGCGTGAAACTTTCTTTTTATAATGAGTGGTTGTAAGATTTGAACTCAGGATTCCTTCAGCTCTCGTATTATATTAAATATTTAAGCTATTTGATAGAACATATTCTTATTTACTTAATTATGTCTTAGGAAAGAAGTTGAAAAAAAAAAAACAGTTCAATTTGGCTTTGGTTTAGAGGATAAGAGGTTTATTTTGAAATAGTAGATTTTAAGGGTTTAATCTGATGCCACGTTCATATAAAGATAATTTGGTTTCAAGACGCATTTACATGTCAGCACCAACATTTCTTCCCCTTTTTCTTTATTTATTTTAATTAAATAAATTATAAACATTGATAATATAAAAAAATTTATGTTATTACGTACTAGTATAATTTGACTAGCTATAACACATTATTATTCTCCTTTCAAGTTATCTTCTTGTACTTGTTATAAGAAATTAACTCTTGTTGTAATTTAACTTAACTTGATGATGTAAAAATTATTACTATTATTAGTGTATAAAAATTGAACTAATTTAATTCATTGGTCATTATTTAAGAAATGAGACAGGGGATTTCGCTATTAATACAAATTATTCCACTCGAGCATAGTGGCAAATTTGACTGCCAAATAGAATTTGAATTAACACGCAATTAAGTAACATAATTAACATGGCACACCCTAAGTAAGTAGGGGTTTTCCTTTTTTTGTCAGACCTATTATAGATAATAAATTTGCGTCGAGAAAATAAAATCAAGACCGAAAAATATCGTAACAATCGTAGTGTTTTATTTCAAATATTTGAGTGCACAATCTCTATGATTCCTCTGATTCTTCTTCTCAATAGTAAATAAATTCAAGGGCCTTTGAGCTTGAACTTGAATATGTAGTTGTCGCCACGAACAATGATCTTGTTCTTGAGCTTTAGCTTGATTGCTTCTACTTGACATTGATTTGTTCTTCGTTCTTGTGCTTGAACTTGAACTTGATTGCTTGAAACTTGAAACTTGTAGAGAAATTTGTGGTGTTTGATCCACGAGCTCTCTCTTGCTTCTTGTTATAACTTCTGGTCTCTTTTTTGAGTTATGAAAACCCCTATTTAGAGTTGTGGAAGGGAGGAGTTGTGATAAGAACAAACTCTTTCCGACCAATCAAATTGAAGTGTGACATAGCCGCATTTGATTGGTCAGAACATGTCACTTGCACACATGGCCCGATTTCATTGGCCTTTTAGTGTGACTTGGCATGCCTTGTTATTTTGACACATGGCATGATCCCATTGGCTCTTCCGTTTGACTTGGCGTGCCACGTCATTTGACACGTGACACCAAACTGGGCCTCTAGGAAGATGATATATTGGGCCTAATAAAGTGGGTTCATCATTTGTAACCCAACCAAATGGGCTAGCCCAATCAATATTTATTGGACTTAAGCAATTAATCCAATTATATTAACCCACAATATTTATTTGGACTAATATATTTCAATATAATCCAAATTATTTTATTGAATTTAAATTCAATAAATTTTGCATGCTTACACCTATAATTTTTCCGTTTCTCGGAATTTTAACTTAAGAGTTTCCATTTGCATTTTGAAAATGAGAAAATAGATATGTAACGATAGGTGTGAATTTTAACATAAGAGTTTCATGCTTACACCTTATTTGTTTGCACTTAATGAATGTCTGAAGTTTAACCATTCAGATCTCAGACATTAAGTGTATTTGTTTTTTAAGTCTGAATCTTAATTATTCAAATTTTAATCATTATGTGTGTTTGTTTTTTTTTACTTCACAATAACTTAATGAGTCTGAATAGGTCTGTATGATTAAGATCTATAACTGAGATTTAATTTCATTAAGATGCTATCACATACTCATTATTAACTGCCATCACAGTCTACCATTGTCAACTACCATCATGCCACCACCACCCTCACCCCCCACCACCACCTCCACCACCACCACGCCACCATCATCCTCAATCATAGCCGCCACCATTATCGACCATCACCACTCACTATCCCCACCACTAGGGTTGTACATGGACTGGGTTGGTTCGGAATTTTATCAAAACCAAACCAAACCAACTATATCGGTTTGGATTGGTTCGATTTTGGCGGATTTTTCGGGGTTTTCGGGTTTTTTGTTACTTAAATATTATTTCAATCTTACTTTGTTAAATTTTTGATAAGTAAATATATGTTTAGTAAAAATATAAAAAAAATTGACAAATATATTATCTATTAAAATATTCTTATGAGAGATTTTTCTTAGTAACACATAATAGTTATTTTTTTAGTCGTCCGACAATAATGTTTCGTTGATGCACACTTTCAAAGTTAACCGAATTTAGTAATTAAACATAAAAATCAATATGATACCTAAATCATAATAATCACTTCACATCCGAAAAGATATAATGATTTAATAGATCTTAACATATGATATGAATATGGAAGAACAAAGAGATTGACTCATTTCAATAATACTTGATGAGAAAATGATCGTACAACCCTTTATTTAAGGTTAATAAATATGGAGCACTTCATATACTATTAAATATTATATCCCGCAAGAGAATCGCAAATATTCTAGACATTTTTTTAAAGAAAATTCTATATAAAATCTTAAAAGTATATATAAAAATTATATATTTATATGTCTGTTTGGTTCAGATTTTTTTTTTACTCAATACCAAACCAAATCAAACCAAACCTAGTCGGATTTTTTAATCGGTTCGGTTTGACTTTTCGATTTGATGCGGTTTTCCGGTTCGGTTTGTACATCCCTACCCACCACTCCGACCACCATCATTCTCACCCACAATCAACAGTCATCCACCTCAACTACCACAACTGACCACCCCATCGCCATCAACAACCATAGCCGGCACTGGCCATCATTATAGCCTACTACCACCCACCCACCCACCCACCACCTTCCTCAGTCACAACTACTATCACTACCTGCCATTATTAACTATCACCACCCACCACCGCCATCCTCAATCATAATCGTCACCGCTACCAATCACTATTAGCTACTATCATGAACCACCATCATCAACCAAAACTACCACCAATTACCGCCTCTAGTTGGTATTCACCTGTTAGCCATCACCACCAACAACTATCATATTTTAAAAAATTATATACTTTATTGATAGAATATTAAATTAGTTAATATTTTATTTGAATTTTATGTTTATTAATTTTTAAATAAAGATAAATTTTATACATTCAGATGTTAAAAATCAAATAGTCTTAATTAATTAGTATTCAGATCTTAATACACATCTTAGTATGTTCAGATGTGTATTCAGATTCAGATGTTTTAATCTTAAAAAAAAACAAAACAAATAAGACCTTAATCTAATTTCAAATCTTATTTTAGGTGTTACAACTTAGAGGATTATATTTCAATATTGTTGTAGGATATATTTGGTAGAATTATGCTGTCAAAGGAACCAATGGTTGAGGCTAATTGACATCAAAAGAGATGGATAAAAAAGTAATAAATGAGCCAAAAGGAATTAAATTGATAGGTAATTTATCTCTTGATTTTACTTTTTATTTCTGGATCTTAAGGAGGAATAAGCCAATGAGTCCTTGCTCTAGTGGCAAATGTCAAACTTCTTTATTTTTTTGGTTGGTTTTTTAATTGGTATTCGGTATTAATTGCTTTGGAATCCTATTAATCTGAATTGGTGTCGAAAAATCTCATTTGGGAGTATATGTAGCATTTTCTATCAAAGGTAACTTCATATCTAATGCTCGAACCCTAGACCCTCTGATTAAGGATGAATGAATACATATGATTCTACTGCAAAAGTTGTTAGCTTGTGGCAAATGTCTAAATTCAAAAGCATTTAGGTTTGTTCTTGCTAACAACAATATATCACTAGTGATGTTGATAACTATCTTCAAATATGAATATTATATTGTTTCTCATTCATATCTCGTTACTTAATTTCTAATTCTTTAGCTTTGTAATAATTTTAGAACTTGGTCCCAAAAAAAAGTAGGAGATGTGACTCTCATAACGGATCGGGCAGCTGATAAGGGCAGATCAAAGAAAAGGACTGACAAGCATTTAGGTTGGTAAGCTCATGAATAAGGTACATATAATAACACTTTCGGCAATTTTCACATCCAAAAATGAAAGAAAAATGAAATGTAAGACAGAACACAAGGTTATATGATACACACGTTCTAGACTTAATAAAGGTGTAGCCCGACGGACACATCTGTGAGGTCTGTTAGGCCAAGCATACAATGACAATTCAAGCTCATGACACCTATTGTTTGCTCGACCTAACAGACCTAGAAAATTTGTTTCTTGGTATATACCATTATAGTGTCCAAATCGCGCGTCCATATGCCTAAGATTGCCTAAAATGTCATATATACCTCTAATTCAAAAGCTTGCCAGTCTAGCAATATGCCCATCCTTTGGGCGTCACATGTGCTACAACTATTAATTTCTAGTAGTGAAAATCATGTGATTTACGTTCATTTTTGTCTTGGTTCTTATAACTTATGGTCTTTTCATTTTATTCAGTACAAAGTACTTGAATAAAATTGTCAAAGCTATGTGTCTAATATATATACCGTCAATACTTTATCTCTTAGCCCCTATGTGTCTAATATATATACCGTCAATACTTTATCTCTTAGCCCCATTATTTTGACTGGCTAATTTGAACTTATTTTAAGGCAAAAGGTAGTATAGGTTCTCAAACTATTTAAAAGTCTGAATTAATTCGTTATATTATTCTTAATCATCTCCAACTGCTTAAGTTTTTCTTTAAAAAAAAAATTTAAAGTTTCAATTACCACACTCTTATTCATACTAACACCTTTGACAGATACATCAAATCTTCATTCATTTAGTATTAGCTAAAGTATAGTTATATATGTGACAATACCTTTTTTTTCTTTGTTTCGAAAAAATGACATGTCGCAATATTTGAAAATGATTTAATTTTAAGCTGTTCATTTACCCTTAATAAATATGATTTATAACCATACAAATGACATGACTTAGCTTGTTTAAGATCATAAATTCTATTATTTTTTCTTTCTTTCTTAACGTCCATGCTTAAATCGAACAGAATCATGTAAAATGAATGGAGTTGTTTCCCTTTGTGTGATGACCCAAAAGATCATCACTTGATTTACGAGTAAATTCTGTGTTTCGAGGCCTTAGAAGCCTCCTTTTTCCTTACCTCGATTTGCGTGCGCAGTCCGGGCGTATATCCGGAACGCTTTTATATGGAAATGTGATGAAAATATTAATTTAACCTTTAAAATTGAATTTAAGTTGACTTCGGTCAACATTTTGGGTAAACGGACCCAGACCTATGCTGTCTCGGAGGGTCCGTAGTATGGGACTTGGGCATATGTTCGGAATCGAATTCCGAGGTCCCAAGACCGAGAAATGAATTTTTGAAAGAAATTATTTTACTGAAAATATAAGAGTTTTTGGAAATTTGATTATATTTGAACTTTATGGTATCAGGCCCGTATTTTGGTTCCGGAGCCCGGTACAGGTTCAATATGATGTTTGAGTGGTGCGTGTAAAATTTGGTAAGAAACGGAGGTCGTTTGATGTGATTTGGACCCGTATTTGTGAAGTTTGAAACTTTGAAAGTTTTGAGATTTTTCTTAGATTTCTATGCTAAATTCGTTGTTTAAGATGTTATTTTGGCGATTTGATCGCACGAGTAAGTCCGTAGGATATTTTTGAGGTAGCGTACATGTTTGGTTTGGAGCCCCGAGGGGTTGGGTGAGTTTCATATAGTCGTCGGAGTGTTTTTGGACTTAGAAAATCTGGTATTTTTGCTGTTTGCTAGTGTCTAGGTTTTTGTGCTATGCGATCGCATAGATAGGTTCGTGATTGCATAGTGTAGTCTCAGGGGGGCCTATTTTGTGTATTGTGCGAACGTAGCATTCAGTGTGCGATCGCGAAGCTTCGTTTGGGCAAGCTGTGCGAACGCACTCCCTTCTGTGCGAACGCATATAATTAAAACAGGCATGGGGGAGGGGAGGACCAGTACTCTATGCGATCGCACCCCCCTCGCGAGCGCACTGCCCAGTTTCCCTTACCCTATGCGAACGCATGCTTTTGAGTGTGAACACATATGTCTGTTGCCCAGCTAATATAAATACTCTTTTAAAAACGGGCAAACCTTCTTCTTCACCATATTTTCGAGATTTATAGCCATAAGAACGATTTTCTTCAATAATTATCATCCCCAAATCATAGCTAATCATTGTTCTTTCAATTCCTTACTGTTTTTCATCACTTTTAAAGCAAAAACTAAGAACTTTTATGGAAGAAATTAGGAATTTGGGTAGAGTTAGGACTTTTTGAATAATTGAAATTTAGACCTCGTTTTGGGGTCGGATTTTGAAACTAATTGCATATTCGAGCTCGTGGATGAATGGGTGATTGGGTTTAGATCCGAACCTCGAGTTTCAACCAAGCAGGTCTGGGGTCGATTTTTGACTTTTTGGGGAAAATGATAGAAAACTTATAATTAAGCATTGGGTATGAATTCTTTAGCATTTATTAATATTGTTAAATCAATTTCGACTAGATACGAGTTATTTGGAGGCGAATTCTAAAGGAAAAGCGGTGTTTGAGACTTGAGTTAGCCGTGGAAGTTTGAGGTAAGTGTTTGGTCTAACCTTAGCTGGAGGGATTAGGAGTTGTGTCCTATTTGCTATGTGTTATTTGTTGAGTACGGTGTATAGGCATGTTGAGGAGTATCTATACGTTGGTGTCAAGCATGCCCATGAGTCTTATATTATGATTATTATGACTCTGTTCGTATTGTTCATGCCTTATGTGATGATTCTATTTGAGCAAAGCTTGTGGAAGTAATATTGGTAATTGAGTATTGAAGAGTGTTGGCTCAAGTTGTAAAATAAATTGTGGAAGTAAAATTGGTAATTGAACCTTATAGAGCATTGGATCAAGGTGTAGTGAGTTGTGAAGTAATGTAAAAAAGAGAAGAGGATTATTATATTGTCTCCCTTGCCGGGATGTTATTGCTTTTAATGCGATCTCCCTTACCGGGATGTTGATATTTTTTTTATATTGTTCCCTTGCCGGAATTTAATTGTTGTACTATTTTTTTGGGTGATGAAGAGTGTTAAAGCACAAAGGGTGATGCCGTGCATTGTTTTGGTGAGAGAGTGTTAAAACACGAAGGGTGATGCCGTATATGATTTTGTGAGGAAGAGTGTAAAAGCACGAAGGGTGATGCCGTGCTACACGATGTACAATTCCATGCCGATTATATTGATTTTATGGTGAGGACGAGAGTAAAAGCACGAAGGGTGATGCCGTGTAGATTATATTGATTCTTGTGGTGAGGACGAGAGTAAAAGCACAAAGGGTGATACCGTGCACTTGTTTGATTTCTGATTCTTGTTGATAATTGAGTTATAGTATTCCTTGTATTTACCCGTTGTCCTTCTATTATCATTTGATGTTTCCCCGCAGCATGTTCCCCCCTGTAATGACCCGAACCATCGTTTCCTGTATTTTTGTCCCGTATTCCCCATTAAATGCTTATTCATGTTTCAATATGTGTACTTGGTGAATTTGAGTCAATTCGGATCGAGTTTGGTATGAAATGGGACAATTAGTCTCTTTAAGGAAGAATTAGTTTGGAAAAGTCAACCGGACGTTGATTTGTGAGTTAGAGGGCTCGGAATTGAATTCCGATGATTCGGTTAGTTTCGGGGGATGATTTAAGGCCTAGGAGGGCAATCGGAATTAATTTTGGAGGTCCGGTGAAGAAATTAGCTCATTTTGGCGAAGTTAGTATTTTGGCGATTTCCGGTTGATAGGTGACATTTTGATCCGACGGTCGGAATGGAATTCCGAGAATTTTTGTAGCTTCGTTATGTCATTTTGGACTTGTCTGCAAAATTTGAGATCATTCGGACTAGTTTTGACATGTTTCGACATCGGATGTGAAAATTAGAAGTTTTAAAGTTCATAGGCTTGAATCCGAGGTGAATTTAGTATTTTTGCGTTGTTTTTGGTGATTCGAAGAAACAACTAAGTTTGTGTCATATTATGGGACTTGTTAGTATACTTTGTTGGGACCCCATGAGGCTCAGACAAATTTTGGAAGAGTTTTTAGAAGATTTTTGCCGTTTTGAGCATAAATGTAATGATCTAAATGTTCATTTTTAGTTCTAGAGATCCAAATTTGATTCCGAGACTTCTGGAATTTTGATGATGAATTATACGACTGATCTGGAAATTTTGGTCTAATTTCATCAAGTCGCGATTGGGTTTTTGACGCGAAACATGAGTAATTGTTTAACGAGCGAAATGGATATCGTACTGGGCAAATGAGCTCTGAATTGAGTTTCGATTGAAGGGTTGTGTTCGTATTATTATTTGTGACTCATAGGAACAAGAATCGTCTAATTTCGAGTTCGTATGAAGGAGTTAGAGCCTTTTTAGTGAAATTAAAGAGTGCTGGTGCATCAGGTCTGGTGTGGCACTTTTAGCGACCATATTAGCACCTTTAGCGACTAGATTTGGGTCTTTAGCGACCAGATTTGCTTATTAAAAGCTGCTGCGTTTCTGCTCGTTTTTTTTACCTATTTTCTTGCGAAATAACACGGTTTGGGGCGATTTTTGAGCAAGAAATCATGAGAAATCTTGAGGTAAGTCACTTGTGATTATTTCTACTCCATAATATTGAATTATCATCGAATAATCCGACTAGATTACATGTTTTTGAGGTATAAATTGGAGATTTTGGACCTAGGGATTTGAAAATAAGAATTGAAGATTTGAGGGGTCATTTGAACTCCGATTTTGGTAAATTTTATATGTACGGACTCGTGGCGAGATGAGGAATCCAGTGATGTGACTTTCGTAATTTTTCGAGAAGTGAGCCCGGGGCTCGGGTTTTGCCAACTTCGTGATTTTTAGCATTTTTCGAGTATTTTCGATTGGTTATTGTTCCCTTAGCATATTGTAATGTATTCGCTCTGATTTTAGTTAGATTCGACGCGCGTGGAGGCCGATTTGAGGGACAAAGGCATCGCAAGCTATAGATTTCACCGGTTCGAGGTGAGTAATGATTTTAAATGATACACTGAGGGTTTGAAACCCCGGATTGCACAACATACTGCTATGTTGAGATGAGACACGCGTTGTATGACGAACGCGAGGTCATTTACTATTGGTGATTGTGACTTGGTCCATCCCAGTTGATATTTTTACCGCGTAACTGATAAAGATTTATTGTTTTTCACTATGATTGGGCTTATTGCCATATTTGGGCTTCGTGCCAATTATCTGAAATCTTTTGTGAATTTACATCACTATTTTCCTCACGAATTGAAATATTATTTGAACTCAGTCCAATTGAATTATATTATTTTGTGAACTCAGCTACATTTATACTCAACTCGAGATTTAATGATATTTATAATGCTGTTGAGCTGAGTACTATTGTTTTACTGATGTCCAAGAGGCTTATGATTATTTTCTGGACTGATTGAGGCCGAGGGCCATACGTGAGGATATGTTGAGTGATGTGAGGAGGCTTTCAGGCCTCGAGTGTTATATGAGGAGGCTTTCAGGCCTCGTGTGTGATGTGTGAAGGCTTTCAGGCCTATTGATATTGCGCTTGGGCTGTAGGAGCCCCTCCGGAGTCTATACACACCTCCAGTGAGCGCAGGGTACCCAGGTGAGTTGGGAGTAGGCCCGAGAGGCCGTTGCTTGTGTGTGGTGAGTTGGGAGTGAGCCCGAGGGGCTGATGTTGTGTGCTGGTGAGTTGGGAGTGAGCCCGAGGGGCTGATACTATACTGAGATTTACATATTGAGCCCGAGGGGCAAGCTTTTGATTTATCCTTTCTGTGGAAATTATTTGTCTTTACTGTTTTAAAAGAAGAATTATTTGATACTCACTATTTTACTGTAAAACTGATTTTACTGCTTGGGATAGCGCTATATTGTGTCGTTATGAGATTTCATGTTTTCAGTCATTATTTATTTTTATTACTCACTGGGTCGGAGTACTCACATTACTCCCTGCACCATGTGTGCAGATACAGGCAGAGCTGAGTTCGCTCCTGAGCGCTGATTCTTTCCAGACCAGGCGGTGACTAGGAGTAACGAGGTAGCTGTTGACGTCCGCAGCCCCGTTTTCTCCCTTATCTTTGTTATTTATGATAATTCTAGACTTTGTAAAATATTAGTAAACTCTGTAGTAGCTCATAACTTGTGACACCCCGATTTCGGGCTGAGTTGGGAGGGTTTTCCTTGTTCTATCACGTTTATTTCGCATTTAAGATTATATTGCCCATGATTTAGACTTATTCCTGCTAAGTAATTATAAAGAGATGTACTGTTTTGTTGATTGGGTGGCCTTGTCCTCACGAGAGACGCCATCATGACCGAGTTGGGATTTTGGGTCGTGACCCCCCCCTTCTTAATTGTACGTTCCTGCTTTTATTTTCTGTTGTATATGATTTAACTGCACAGGTTTATTTGGTAGTCTGGTCCTAGCCTCGTAACTACTTCACCGAGGTTAGGCTAGGCACTTACCAACACATGGGGTCGATTGTGCTGATACTATACTCTGCACTGTGTGCAGATCCCGGTACTGGAGCATACGGACCATAGCTTTGGATTGCTGCCTTCAGTCCCTTCGAAGATCCAAGGTAGTCCTGCAGGCGTCCGCAAGCCCTGACGTCTCCCTCTATCCTTTCATCCTGTTTCATTTATGTATTCAGAAACAGTGTTGTATTTATTTTTCGGACCTTGTCTGTAGTTTTCCTAGACTGTCTGTGAAGTTGTGACACCAATTCTGGGTAGTCTTTGTTTAAGAAATTGTATTGAAAATATTTAAATGGTTTTATTTGTTTCTTCCGCTGTTTATAAATTGTTGGTTCATAATTGTTAAAAAATTAAAAATGGGAAAAAGGTAAATTATTCAAACGGTAGGCTTGCCTAGCTTTCACTAGTAAGAGTCATCACGACTCCCTAGGATGGGACATCCGGATCGTGACACTTTGAAGTTTGTTGTCGAATTGCTCGATGATGGCAATTAATTGAGCATTTTTATATGGGAAAGTTACATATTTGGTCGTTCTGTTAAAAATATTAACAGCAAATACTAACAGCCTTGTTGATATAAATAGATTATACATTAATTTTGTATGATCATATATATACTTGTTATTTTTTGGATAGACGACTATTTAGATTAATATTTTCAGGGATTTTTTCATACCTATACACTATTTGAAAGTTTATTATCTTTAATGTCCATGTTTAGTTAATTACCCGGTATAACCAAGTTTTGTTTACAGAATATATACAATCCACCTTAAAATGCTCTCAAATCCATTATTTGTGCCTTCAATCAAGGGATTTAGTTACCCCTTTCTTTTTAAATGATACCACTTGATCCAAACTATTCCAATCCTATAGGAAGTTTCTAACTTGGGAAATCGATAGAATTTGAACTCATAATCTCGTATTTGTGTTCCCTTTAGCAACAGTGCTATATTTTTACAGTGAAATGCACTTTGGTTCTTAGTTCTTAATTTTCAGGTGAGTTTATTCCTAAGTTCAAAAGAAACTTAAAATCTAGTAACTCACTCTCGATAATCCAAAACTACTGCTCCATTCATTTTAGAAGCTTGATGAATAATGATGGAAGGATTCTATCGCAATCTATGCTGCTTATAAGGTGATTCTTAAACAAAGCTCTGTATATTAGACTGCAAACAAGATCCACTACTAGATATTCGGCAAAAACCGATCAAGAAAAACCGACCAACTTTGATCGGTCAAAAAACCAGCCAAAAATTGACCAAAGTTGGTTGGTTTTTTAAAATATATTAATTTTTTTTACGAAACCGATCAACTTTGGTTGGTTTTCTTTGGCGCAAAAATGCGGGAAACTATTTTTGATTCCCGCTAAATTTATTTTTCAAGAAACCGACCAACTTTGGTCGGTAAATTCGGCTGTTCATTTTAATAAACCGATCAACTTTGGCCGGTTATTTTTGTGCAAAAATACAATTAAACAGTATAAATAAAAAATAAGACAATCTTAAAACAAAATGCACCAATGGTCTAGTGGTAAAATAGTATCCTGCCACAGTACACACCCCGGTTCGATTCCCAAATGGTGAATCTTTTGATTACATAATTAAAATACCGACCAACTTTGATCGTTTTTTTTTTGCGACCAACCTTGGTCCTTTTAATTGACCGATCAATCTTGGTCGGTAATTAGCGACCAACCTTGGTCGGTATACTAAAATGACCACCAAAATAGCGACCAAGCGTGTTTGGACGCGTTTTGGTCGGTAATTTGCCAAAACCAACCAACATTGATCGATTTTTGTGATTGCTAATTACCGAATTTCTAGTAGTGATCAACAAAGTTGGCCTTGGAACATAGTCAAGCTAGTGTATGGTGTAGTGACAATTGGTAGATTTGACGTTCAAGTTCTAGTGAAGCTAACGTCTATGCAAGTGGCCAGCTCTCTTTCTCCTTCTCTTTTTATTTTTTTACAAATCTAATCAAGTTTTCCTTTTACCGTTGTTTTCTCTTTCATTAATTTAACTAATATCTCAATATCTTTCTTGCCTGCTACTTTGTTTCTCTCTTGAAATAACTCTCAAAGGAAATACTGTCCATAATATAGTACTCTCCTATATCACATGCATGCAAGATCGAAAACCTCTTGTAATCCCACATGTCCATTACATGGAAATAGCAACAGATTTTCTAAAAGTGCCAAAGGAGCAACCAAAACATCTACAACTTTCACACATTATTTCTACCCAATTAACTATAAATATAATAACATACAACTTGAATACAAATTTTAAACAAAATTTATACAATATGTCTTTTGTATATTTTGTATCTGATTTATACACAGTAAAAATAAATTTCATACAACTAATTATATATTATACAACTTATCTACAATTTTCATACATTATTTCTACTCAGTTATATACTAACTACAATATCATACAACTTAAATATAATTTTTATACAATGTTGTTCAACTTTCATATAATAGTTAAATAAATAAAAGAAATATATATAAACAACAGAATATAACTTTTCTACAATTTTACTACAATTCCGCAAATATAATGTATATCATGTCTTCTTCTTCTTCTTCTTCTTCTTCTTCTTCTTCTTCTTCTTCTTCTTCTTCGAGTTTCAATCTGAAATTCAGCCAAAATCAAGTCTAGTCTTCACCAAAACCCCTCAAAATTGAGATATAAACTCCAAATCATATTCCCAATTGTTTGCAACAATACCCAATCCAAACAAATAATGATTTTTGAAAACCCAAATTTGAATTCAAAGCTTCATAACTTTTTAATGGTTGTCAATGGTAGAATTGATGCTCTCTTTTCCTTTGCTTTACATTAATGAAATTAGGGAATGAGAGATAGAGAGAGACATAGAGAGAATTTCCAATTCTTTGCAACAACATCCAATTCAAACAAATAATATTTTTTGAAAAATCAAATTCGAATTCAAAGCTTTAAAGCTTTTTAATAGTTGTCAATGGTGGAATCGTGGGTGATGCAAGATAAGTGGGGGAAGGGGGTGGAATGTGGAGAGAGAAACATGAGGGAGTGGATATAGGGATGTTTATCGGACGGATTGGGCGGCTTTTTACTCCTAACGGTTTGGCTTAACGGTTTTCGGCTTTTAAATGTATTAATCCGTTAGCCACCCGATAAGATATCGGACGGATTGATATCGGTTTAGCTCTTATCGGACAGTTTATCGGCCTAACGGCTAACATACATATTCACTAAATATCTCCCATTCTCCTCGTCTTAGAAATAATGAATTGCCATAAAAAAAAAAAAATTCAGAGGCAATATGATGCATTCAATTTGCTTTGCCAGAGTTGGTCAAGTTCAGCTTAGCCAAATTTTGCTATAAGCCCCACTAGTTACTGCATATCAAACTTCAGTTGATATGCAGTAAGTAAGTATTAATAGTTGATCTGTGATTTTGATTTTTGTCGACTGTCGTTAGGACTTAGGCGTTAGGGTTGAGAAATGAGAATGAGACTGCTGGACGCCTGGACTGCTGGTTTCTTTGGATTAGGATAGGAATTAGGAGGAGTGCGTTAGTTTAATAGTTTTACTGTTTTAGTCTTAGAAGTTAGAATACATGGGTTAGTAATTTAGTATACATGGCCACATGGGTTTGTTTTTTTATTATTCAAGTTCAACTTTTTTTTATATATCTAATATGGGTTTGTTTTATATAAAAATATATATATATTTATATTCTTAACGGGTTAACGGATTATCCGTTAAGAAAATTGAATAATCCGCCCCCAAACTGATAAGCCGTTAATAAAAAAAATTTAATCCGTTCCCCGTCCGTTAAGCCGTTAAGCCGTTACCAGTAAGCCATTAGGCTTCGGTTCGGATCGATTTTCGGTTTCGGATCGGTTTTGAACAGCCCTAGAGTGGAAGATATGTAGAGTAATTTTAGGACACTAATTATTATCACTAATTCCCTTAAAATGTACATAAATGGTAATTAGGTATATAAAATATAATTATAGTAAAACTTAAGTAGGGAGAGTAATATAGTTTCATATAGTGTATAGAAATATAAAAATTCCATTTTTTTATATTAGACGTTCGCAAGCCAAGGTGGCCCCACCAAATGTCAATCATGGGCCTCATGATCTCCTTAGTTGGGTCAAGACAAATTCACCAACTGCTTGTGTAAAAATAGCACGGCCTAGCCAGTTTTGAGACTAGTCATTCAAAAATAGTCAGCGTTTGCAAAGTCATTGAAAAATAGCCACTATTTTGCTGTAACACGGAAAGTTCCAGCATAATATACTGGAGATCGGTGCACCTGTATATGAACTTCCAGCATATTATGATGAAATCCCAACACGCGGAAAGTTCCGGTATAATATACTATCTCCAATCTCTAGTATATTATGCTGGACCGGTATATTATACTGGAATTCCAGTATAATATAGTGGAGTTCTAGTATATTATATTGAAATTTCAGTATATTATATAAGAGTATTTTTCTGGATTTTGAATAGTGTTTTCGTTCAGATTTATCTTTATATAAAAAATGGCTAAATTTCGATTACTCTTGAAACTGTGGCTATTTTTAAATGATTACTTGTAAATCTGGCTATTTTTGAATTTCTCCCTCTGCTATGTGAAAAATATTTCGAGACAGAAACTAATTAAACGATAAATAACTTTGATATATTAGGTCAATTCTAGCCATGACCAAAAATAATAAAAAATTAATTACACTTCCAATTGTTCGAAACAGTCATGTGCACAATTGGGAGATCGTTTTTATGATCATTAAAAATGTTCGTTTAGTTGTATGATATTTTTCAGAAAAAAAGATTTAAAAAAATTACATATACGGTCTGTAAATAAAACACATAAAATGTTTATAGGTTATTTTATTTTGTTCAAATTGTAAATGATAATGGAAAAACTCATTTTCTCCTATATAAATAAACTCTCGTGAATATAATTCGACGACTCAAAGGAAAAGGAAAGAAGTCTGTGATCCTATTTGAGTAGAAGCACCAACTAAAATTACAGACAAGAAAATTGTTTGTTTTAAAAAAAAAAAAAATTGATTTTGGCATGAAAAACATACCCATTTCTTTCTTTTCCAACCTTTTCCATTTCTATTTATTATTTTTAACCAGCGCACTATTCTATTACATAACATTGTCCTATGTTCTAATATTAAAGATGCTGAAGTTAGTTATATAGTAGTAATATGTGAAGTAATTCAACACCTCAATTTCTCCTATTTGAACGAATTTTCAACTCAAGAATTTCATTAATAGTACAGTTCAAGATTTAATAAATATGTTTAAAAAAATATTATTTGATTTATATATACAATATAATTTTTCGACGACTATCCTTCTCTGATTATAGCTCCGCCACTGAGTGTGGTATCAACAGTCAACTTCAAATGTTTTTACTCCCTTCGATCAAAAATATAATATGAGTATTAGGATGGCAAACTGAATTAGTTTCAAAATATTTGACAAGAAAACAAAAAGTATTTGAAGGCCTCAAATTTAGAGTTGATTACTTTTTATACATATTCTCTCTCGTCCATAATAAATGACTTTTTAATCTTTGATGTACCCCTTAAGAAAATACTGACTCCTAGAACAAAAATATATTTTGACTGAATTATCCTTAATTAAAATTTATATGTTGTTAATTTGATAAATTGAGATATGCAAATAAGGGCAAATTTTGGAAAAATAAAGTTAATTCCTTCTCGATTATATAAAATGACACTTATTTTGGACCAAAATAAAAGCAAAAAAAGTCACTTATTATGGGTCGGAGAGAGTAGCAGACAAGGTTATTTTTGCATTTTAAAATAGATTTTGAATAATTAGAGGCATATGAAAATATTTTTGATTTTCTATTTAGCGGTAAAAACTGAGATCATTAGATAATGAAAATTTGAAAAAATATTGCCTTCATCTTGAATGCTCCTTAAATCATAATAACCAACCCGATATTGATAGTTAAGATTTATTTTCTGAATTAAAAATATTAAGGATAATAGTTGATGATAGGCTATAGTTACATATTTTAGTCGCTTATTACACTCTAATTTACTGTACTTTAATTGAGTTTGAGCTTTAATCGCTAGTGTTTTGCATTAATTGTGTATTTTATGCCTTGTAGGGGTGATTTAGAGTTATGTAGATATTATGGAATGAATTCAAGTGATTTGAAGCTTTGAAGTCTGAGTAAAATCCCAAGGAATCAAGCCGGGATCGTGTTCGAGGATCAACAGATGATAGTTAAGAACGAAACGAAGAATCGAGCGGGTATATGGTGTATTGTCTAGTAAAATACACATACCTTTTCGCTCAGAAGTCTGTTTGGGCTCCACAATATATCGTTAGAAAGCTGTTTGAAAGGGCTACAACTTTCATGTTTTGTATTTTCGTAAATTACCAATACCACGGCGCGTGGTGCAGTGCGTGGTGCGCCGCGCCTGTGGAATTTTTTTTTAGCCTGTCAGAATCAGCAATCTGAGCTTTTTCACTGCCGCCCCGCATGGCGCGTCACCCTATGCGGCGCGGTAGTGCAAATTTTACAGAGTGAGTGCCCTATTTCGCATGGGAGAAGTTATTTTTGTTTGGTCCCGACCCTATTTGGTGTAAATACATGTAAAAACGCTATTTTGAAAGAGTTGGACATACCTTGGACACACTTTAGACCTAGGAAGAGCATAGAGCCGTCGTGGAGACCGGAGATTCGACCTAAGGAGGCAAGAATATACTAGGAGTAAGGCGGAGAATTCTTCTACGAGTTTTTCACTTCTTCCTATTTTCATTATTGGTTATGAATTCTAGTATTGTAGTTATGCATACTATTATGAATAGATAATTTGTTAACTACGGTTTTGATGGAACCTGTTGAAGGATGATTTTCTCGTTATGTTAATATAGATTTGCCATCGTATTATCTCTATTTGTTCAACTATATGCTTATTGCTGTTGATTGAAGGACCCTCAATTAGCTGTGCCTATTTAATATGTATTACTCGGGAGAGAGTGCATATTTAGGTAGTTGTTGAACAACATCACTCCCGACGTATGTAAGGAATCAATAACCAAGGGTTTAAAGGTGGGATTAGGGATAACGAAACTTTGGGAGCGATCTAAGTGAGTTATAATTAAAGTCAGCTAGTGTAACTCGGGAGAGTATGTCTAGTAAATTGTCGTAATTACTTGGGAGAGAATTACAACACGCAGAGCGCTCATGACCGGTAGATAATACTTAGGCAAAATTATAGAAGACATAGCGGGAAGGATTCCGACAATTGGGAAAATCATAAATCTAGACATCCTTAATCTTTTCTCCAACATGTAGTATCTTTAGTGCTAATTTATTGTTTTAATTTGTTAGTTAGTTAGTTAGTTAAACACAAGAATCTTAATATCTATAAGTTAGGAATTATTCAAGCTTGTATTCTTGGTGATAATGAACAACTGTAGCTAAGCCTTAGTTCTTAGTGGGATTCGACTCCGGACTTGTAAACTGGATTATATTTGCAACGACCGCTTTGTCCTTTTTATAAGGCATAGTTGGGCGTGATCAAATTTTGGTGCCGTTGCTGGGGAACTAATGGTATAGCTGTAGGTGTACATATTTCTAGGTTGCAAGTTTGAACTTTTATTTTTGTTTTCTTGTATTTGATTATTTTTTTTATTTTTGAAATGAGAGACATGACATCTTGGAATTATGAGAGTTTTGATGTTGATAATTCTACTTTTGATCCTCGTTATGCATATTGTGGAGGAAACCACGCAGGGCAAAATTATCAAAATATTCCCGAGAGCAAGTTATGTGCACCAACTCAATCTTATGTGTAGAATGTGTGTGATATGTGTGGTGGTCAAGATGGTCACTTTCATGGTTGTACTTATATTTCTTATCTTCCCCCAACCCTTTACTTTGATGGTTCTTCTTTTGCTTGTGAAGTTAATAGGAACAATGAACCCTGGGAAGCTGACCTGAATAAAATCGAAGATATGTTAAAGCTGACCACGGATATGTTAAAGTGCCATGTGGAACAATATGATGAGAAACCACGGCAGATACAAAGGCAAAAGGAAACTATTCACAACTTTGAGGCTCAATCGAATAAATTAATTGAGCCTTGTAAAGTGCAACAAGTTGACATTATGGATAGTAGCCAATATGAGTATGAATTGGCTGCAAAAATTGCCATTATACTGTAGGATTTTAAAAAATATGAGGATGAGCTAGAGGAGAAGGCCAGAGTAGAACACCAACAATCAATCGAACCAGATTTTAAGGATGCCGATATCGTAGAAGATATACTAGAGTCAACCAAGGATACTGAGGATACATATTTAGTTAACCTTATTGTCATTAGTGTTGAGAATATAGATAGTCTCAATGTTCATTTAGTTGAGCGCATTGGTCCACACTCCAAGCATTTCTCCACATTGTGTTTGGATGATGATATGAAAATAGAGTCGTCCAAGCCAATTGAGGAGTCAAGAATTAAGGAACAAGATGCCTACATTTTGGAATTCTTCGTGCCAGAAAGTCGGGAATACACATCTCATCCAAAGGCCAAGAAGTGCAGAATACTATATTGTTTTATTGGGCCAGTCAGATTCGTTCTACCACCCCAGAAGCATGATCATAAAGCAGAATCAAAACTTGGGGTCCAATTCATAAGTTCGAAATGGAGGCAGAAAGTGATTCACGTCGTGCCGCGACATTAAATCAAGCGCTTGTTGGGAGGCAACCCAGCTTTACTGCTTTATTTTATTTTATTTTATTTTTGTTTTCTTAATGTATTATTTTTGTAGTGTCGATTTTTTATTTTCTAGGAGTATGGAAAGAAAAGCTATTGGAAGAATACAACAGCAAAACAGATGCTTGGAACTAAGTGTGAGGTACCTGCACAAAGGACCAAGCCTGGGAGAAGTCTGAGTACCCCATAAGCTGTGTCACGACCCCAAAATACCAGTCGTGATGGCGCCTATCACATTACTAGGAAAGCCAACCCAAATATTTAATCACAACCCTTTTTCCTTATAATAAGCCATTTTCTAACACATGTTTAAATACTAAATTTTCATAATAAGCGTTTAAAACAACAAAATATGCGGAAGTCAAATAAACATGAAACTATACAGCCCCAAATATCTGGTGTCATGAGTCTAGAGCCTCTAATACATGGCTGACTGTATAATACATCATAAGTCTAGAAAATGCGGAAAATAACAAGATAGGAAGGAGAAAACAAGGTTGCAGACTCCATGCAACTACCTTGCAATCTCTGGCAAACTCTGGATCAGCTAAGGACCCTTACTCTGCCGCTCGGGCACCTGGATCTGCACACAAGGTACAGGGAGTAACGTGAGTACGCCAACTCAGTAAGTAACTAGAGTAAATAAAGTCTGAAAGTAGTGACGAGCAGTTAAAAATCATATAAATGAATAGACAGCAGAATAACAAATCAAATTTCACAATTTAAAACCAGTTTCATCGTAAAATTATCAATTTCAGTTTAAATACTTGAAATCATATACTTAGCAATTTTTCCAACAGAGGCTTATTTTAAAAGAAGAGTGAAATCAGTGGAAATATCATAACTAGGCCCCTCAAGCAATGTATCACTCAGAATATGGCATCTCAGGTAGCCACTCAATTACTCGTGACTCAACTCTCGTCACTCAGTACTCACTCTCAGAACTTAGGCTCATTAATATTTCGTAATAACAGAAATTATAGCAACCACTGCGGCGTGCAGCCCGATCTATAGTTTATAGTCGACTATGCTCACTAGGGGTGTACAGACTCCGAAGGGGTTCCTAAAGTCCAAGCGTCATATCGCTGCGGCGCGCAGCGCGATCTAATATATATATATATCACTGCGGCGTGCAACCCGATCCATATAAGTATCGCTGCGGCGTGCAGTCCGATCCATATAAGTATCGCTGCGGCGTGCAGTCCGATCCATAACTCATACATACATAAATACCCGCACCATTAGGTTCTCAACCTCTCTCAGTCATTAACCTCACAACCTCTCAGGTACAACAGTAGAAATTAGGGAACTTAGTCCAAACAGTCCTCACATTTAGAAGTAGAGTGATAAAATCAGTTTTAAGCATTTAAGCAGGTAAAACATGACTGAGGATATGCTTTCAACAAGTAGAGTGAGGAAAAAAATAGTAAAAATGTCCCTAATGGTCTCAACAGGTCGGCACAAGGCCCCAAACATGGCAGCCCATAATATAGTATAAATGACTAAAGTACGGAATATCATAAGTTTCCAAATCAAATACACGGCATAACAGTCGCTACGGGACGTACCAAGTCATAATCCCTACCGGTGCACGCCCACACGCTCATCACCTAGCATGTGTGTCACCGCATTTATCAAACAAGTCAAATACCGGGGTTTTGTACCCTCAGTTCCAGATTTACAATGGTTACTTACCTCAAACCGGTGAAAATACTACTCCGCGATACCTTCGCCCCTCGAATCGGTCTCCACTCGCGTCGAATCTATCCAAAATTAGAATCACGACGTCAAAATATGCTAAGGGAATGAAGCCCAAGCGAAAACAATCAAATAATACCAAAAATCCCGAAATTGGCCAAACCCGACCCCCGGGCTCACGTCTCGAAACTTGATAAAAATTACATCAACGAAATCCTTATCCTCCCACGAGTCTATACATACCAAGAACACTGAAATCAGAGTCCAAATGACCCCTCAAATTCTTATTTTAAAGTCTCTTAATCTCAAGCCCTAATTCCTAAATTTTACGCTTAGATTCCATGATTTATTAGGTAGGTTTTACATTAGAATCGAGTTTTAAGTCCAAAATTCTTACCTCTTCCCCTTGAATCCCCTTCAAAAAGCTCCAAAAACGACCAACAATGGAAGAAATAAACCCATAATTCGCGGACAAGATGACTATTTAAAGCTTCTGTCCAGGCGTGAAGTCATTCATCACGATCGGGGGATATCCTTCACGATCGCGAAGCACAAATTCTCAGCACCCAAAATTAACCCTATGTGAACGCATAAAATCCCACGCAAACGCGATGCTCAGGCATCTTACATTGGTGATTGCGGATTGGCTATTGCGTTCGCAAAGAACAAACTCCAAGCGAAGACCCCTAGTCCACTTAACTCAACGCGACCTTCTCCACGCGTTCGCGATCAACAATACCTCCACCTTATGCGATCGCATCCCTAGCTTCACAAATGCACTGAGCAAACTGGACTGCCCCCACAACAGCTCTACGCGATCGCGAGAACCCCTACGCGATCGCGAAGAGGAAAAACTCTGCAATAGCTGAAACCAAAATCTGCAACTTTTCTTTAACCTAAAATGATCCGTTCAATCCTCCGAAACTCATCCGAGGTCCCCAGGACCTCAACCAAAGGAACCAACATATCCCAAAACCTTATTCAAACTTGTATCAATCTTCAAAACACCTCAAACAACATCAAATCAACCAAAACACATCAGATTCAAGCCTAAGTTTCCAAAATCTTCCGAATTCCGCTTTTGATAAAAAACCCAACCAAACCACGTCCAAATGGCCTAAATTTTGAACACACAACCCAAATAACATAACAGAACTACTGAAACTCTCAGAATCTCATTCCGATCCCTATATCAAAATCTCACCTACCAACCGGAAATCGCCAAAAATCCAATTTCGCCAATTCAAGCCTAAATCTACTCCGTACCTACAAAACTCATTCCGATCATGCTCTTAAGTCCCAAATCACCTCCCAAAGTTAATCGAACCATCAGAACTTATATCTGAGCCCTCTAACACATAAGTCAACATTCGGTTAACTTTTCCGACCTCAAAAGAGACTAAGTGTCTCAAACCTTACCAAATCCTTTCCGAACCCTAACCAATCAACTCGATCACATGTAGAACCATTATACAAAGCAATAAGAAGCAGAAACGGGGCAAACAGAGCGGTAACTCATGAGACGACTGACCGGGTCGTCACATCCTCCCCAACTTAAACAAACGTTCGTCCTCGAACTAGTCAAGAAACGTACCTGAAGCCTCAAACAGGTAAGGATATTTGCTCTGCATCTTCCACTCGGTCTCCTAGGTAGCCTCCTCCACGAGCCGACCTCTCCACTGCACTTTCACTGAAGCTATATCCTTTGACCTCAACTTTCGAACCTGACAACCCAAAATAGCCACTGGCTCCATATCATAAGTCAAATCATCATCCAACTGAACTGTGTTGAGATCCAAAACATGAGACGGGTCCTAAATATACTTCTAGAGCATAGAAACATAAAATATCAGATGCACACTCGACAAGCTGGGTGGCAAAGCAAGCTCATAAGCCACCTCCTAATCCTCCGAAGCACCTCAAAAGGCCCAATGAACCGATGACTCAATTTCCCTTTCTTCCCAAATCTCATAACACCCTTCATGGGCAAAACATTCAACATAACCTTCTCGCCAACCATGTAGGACACATCTCAAACCTTTCTGTCAACATAACTCTTCTGCCTAATAAGGAGCCATCTAAATACTCGACTGGTAGCTATTTTTATAAGCAAACTCTACAAGCGGTAGAAACTGATCCCATGACCCTCTGGAATCAATGACACAAGCACACAACATGTCCTCCAATATCTGAATGGTGCGATCGGACTGCCCGTTCGTCTGAGGGTGAAAAGCTGTGCTCAACTCAACCTGAGTACCTAACTCTCGCTACACAGACCTCCAAAACTACGATGTAAACTAACTGCCCCTATCTAAGATGATGGAAACTGGGACACTATGCAAACGAACAATCTCCCGGATATAGATCTCTACTAACCGCTCTAAAGAATAGGTAGTACACAGAGGAATGAAGTGCGCGGACTTGGTCAGCCGATCCACAATCACCCAAATAGCATCGAACTTCTTCAAAGTCCATGGAAGTCCAACTACAAAGTCCATAGTGATCCTCTCCCACTTCCACTCGGGAATATCCATCTGCTAAAGCAAGCCACCCGATATCTGATGCTCATATTTCACATGCTGACAATTGAGACACTGAGCTACAAATCCCACAATGTCTTTCTTCATTCTTCTCCACCAATAATGCTGCCTTAAATCCTGATACATCTTCACGACCCCCGGATGAATGGAATACCGCGAGCTATGGGCCTCCTTCAGAATCAACTCTCGAAGCCCGTCTACATTGGGCACACAAATCCAGCCCTGCATCCTCAAAACACCATCATCACCAATAGTCACATATTTGGCATCATCGTGCTGAACTCTGTCCTTAAGGACAAGCAAATGCAGATCATTATACTGGTGCTCTCTGATGCGATCATATAAGGAAGACCGAGAAACCACACAGGCCACTACCCGACTGGGCTGCGAAAAATCTAACCTCATGAACCGATTGGCCAAAGCCTGAACATCAACTACATGAGGTCTTTCCCCAACTGAAATATATGCCAAATTCCCCATAATCACCACCTTTCGGCTCAAAGCATCGACCACTACATTGGCCTTCCCCGGAAGCAACTCCAACCACCTCCGCTGCCTCAAATTGAGATCTTTCTGCTTGAACAAGTGCTGGAGGCTACGATGATCAGTAAACACCTCACAAGACACACCATACAATTAATTCCTCCAAATCTTCAATGCATGAACTATGACAGCCAACTCCAAATCATGAATGGGGTAGTTCTTCTCATGGGGCTTCAACTAACGAGAAGCATAAGTAATAACTCTACCCTCCTGCATTAATACACAACCAATGCCAACTCTCGAAGCATCACAATACACGATATATGAACCTGAAGCTGATGGCAAAACTAACCTAGGAGCTGTGGTCAAAGTTGTCTTGAGCTTCTAAAAGCTCTCCTCACACTCGTCTGACCATACAAATGAAGCACTCTTCTGAGTCAACTTGGTCAAGGGCGATGCGATAGATGCGAACCCCTAAACAAATCGGCGATAATAGCCTACTAAATTAAGAAAGTTGCGAATCTCTGTGGTTGAAGACAGTCTGGGCCAACTCTGAACTGCCTCTATCTTCTTCGGATCAACCTGAATACCCTCACTAGACACCACGTGCCCCAAGAAAGCCACTGAACTGAGCCAAAACTCACACTTGGAGAATTTTGTATAAGGATTATCCTCCCTCAATCTCTGCAACACAACTCTTAAATGCTCTACGTGCTCCTCCTGACTACACGAATACACCAAAATATCATCAATAAAGACTATGACAAATGAATCGAGATAAGGCCGGAACACGTTGTTCATCAAATGCATGAATGCTGCTGGGGCATTGGTCAGCCCAAAAGACATCACCAAGAACTCATAATGACCATATCGGGTCCTAAAAGCTATCTTAAGAATATTCGAGTCCTTGATCTTCAACTGGTGATAACCCGAACAAAGATCAATCTTGGAGAACACCCTCGCTCCCTGAAGTTAGTCGAATAAATCATCAATGTGAGGCAAAAGATACTTGTTCTTAATTGTTACCTTGTTCAATTGCCTATAATCAATGCATATCCTTATAGTGCCATCCTTCTTCTTCACAAATAGAATCGGTGCACCCCAAGGTGAAACACTAGGCTGAATGAACCCCTTATCAAGGAGTTCCTAAAGCTGCTCCTTTAACTCTTTCAACTCTGTCGGTTGCATACAAAATGACGTAATAGAAATGGGTTGAGTGCCCAGCACCAGGTCAATACCAAAATCAATATCCCTATCTGGTAGCATGCCCGACAGGTCTGCAGGAAACACATCGAGAAAATCTCTCACAATTGGGATAGAATCAATACTGGGAGTCTCTGCACCGACATCTCTCGCAAAGTCTAGATACAAAAGACAACCCTTCCCAACCATACGCTGGGATTTCAAGAATGAGATCACTCTATTAGGAACATAATCAGTCAAACCTCGCCACTTAATTCGTGGCACACCCGGTATAGCCAATGTGACTATCTTGGCATGACAGTCCAGAATAGCACAACATGAAGATAACCAATCCATGCCCAAAATGACATCAAAATCCACCATACACAATAATAAAAGATCCTCTCGGGTCTCCAGACCCCCAGTAGTCACCACACATGATCGGTACACATGGTCTACAATAACAGTATCGCCCACTAGAGTAGATACATGAACAGGTGAAACAAGAGACTCACGGGGCATTTCTAAATAACGAGCAAAGTATGATGACACATAAGAAAAGGTGGAATCGGGATCAAATAATGTAGAGGCATCTCTGTGGTAGACCGAAAAATACCTGAAATCACGGCATCTAAATCAGCAACATCTGGTCTACCTGTGAGGCATAGAAATGAGTCTGACTACCACCTGATCGACCTCCCCCTCTAGGGAGACCCCTAGCTGACTGACCTTCACTCCTAGCTGGCTGGGCGGGTGGTGAAGTAACTGGAGCAGAAGTCGAGGGCTGACCCCTCTACTGTGACGGACCATCATGAAGACGAGGATACTGCCTCCTCATATGGCCAAACTCTCCACACTCATAACAACTCCCCAGTGCTGGATATGGGGACTGAAGGGAACCCTTGGCACCGAAATGACCAGTAGAAGGACCTGGCATGGAAGAACCCAGAACTCATGGAGGACGGGATGAACTCTGGGCTGGAAGGGCATTGAGCGATGAATGACCTTGATGATAATTGTGAGATCCATGATCCAATGATGCCCCACGATAACCTTGACGAGCTGACTGAGCCTGCCTAAATGGACAGCCTCTGCCCTGCTGGAACTGACCCCTCGAAGGAGCACTACTAAAGCTACCACATCCCTGAGGCCTCTTGGCCTCCCTCTCCTCTCGCTCCTAGCAGCAAACCGACTCAATCTCATGGGCGATGTCAACAACCTTCTCGAAGGTAGCACCTGTCACCCTATCCCTAGTCATGAGAATCCGAAGCTGATATGGGAGGACCATCAACAAACCTCATAATCCTCTCTCGATCTATGGGAACCAACCAAATCGTCTGACGGGCTAACTTAGAGAACCGCATCTCATACTGCATCACAGTCATCTCTCCCTAACGCAACTACTCGAACTGCCTACGCAGCTCCTCTCAGCGAGACTGTGGCACATACTTCTCCAGAAAAGAACAGAGAATTGCTGCCTAGTAAGGGGCGCTGCACCAACAGGCCTACGCCTCTCATAAACCTCCCACCAAGTGAAGACATCCCTAAAAAACTGAAAGGTGGTAAAAGCTACACCATTGGTCTCTAGAATCCCGATGTACGAAGCATCCTCTAGCACTTATCTAAGAAACCCTAGGCATCCTCACCCTCTACACCGCTAAAAGTCAGAGGTTGGGGTCTACCAAACCTCTCTAGTCGACGCTGCTCGTCATCCGGCATAACTGGTACCACAAACTCCTAAGCTGGTGCAACCGGTTGGGCTGGAGGTGCCCCCGGTGTCTGGAGTCCCTATACAACCTGCTCAGGTGTGTGAGCAATGGGAGTCTGGGTGCCTCCCCTGGCCTGAGAAGTAGCTGCGGCCTTAGTAACTGAGACTGCCTAATCCAAATCGGTACACATTGATAAGATTTGAGCTAAAGCCTCCTGAAGGCCTAGGATCACAATAGGCACAACTGGTGCCTGAGCTGGTGCTGCTATAGCGTCCACAATTGGGACCTGATCCTGAACTGGGGCAGTTGGTGGATCTGCAGGTGCTGCCCTAGCTACTCTGTCCCTACCTTGGCCTCGACCGCATCCTCGACCTCTGGTGGCCCCAACTGGTGGTCGTCCATCCTGTCTGGTAGCACGTGTCCTCACCATCTATGAGAGAATGGAATAACAGAAATTTAGTACTCAGATCAACAGATTCGCACGACAAGAATTTCAAGAATATGAAGTTTTTCCTAAAGGTTCTGCAACCGCTCGAGGATAAATACAGACGTCTCTGTACTGACCCGCGAGACTCTACTAAACCGGCTCATTACTCGTGAGACCTATGTAACCTAGGATCTGATACCGACTTGTCACGATCCCAAACTACTAGTCATGATGGTGCCTATCACATTACTAGGCAAGCTAACACAAACATTTAATCACAACCCTTTTTCCTTATAATAAGCCATTTTCTAACACAGGTTTAAATACCTAATTTTCATAATAAGCATTTAAAACAACAAAATATATGCGGAAGTCAAACAAACATGAAACTACACAGCCCCAAATATCTGGTGTCACGAGTCTAGAGCCTCTAATACATGACTGACTGTCTAATACATCATAAGTTTAGAAAATGAGGAAAATAACAAAATAGGAAGGAGAAAATAGGGTTGCCGAAGCCATGCAGCTACCTTGCAATCTCCGGCAAACTCTAGATCAGCTGAGGACCCTCGCTCTGCTGCTCGGGCACCTGGATCTGCACACAAGGTGCGAGGAGTAACGTGAGTACACCAACTCAGTAAGTAACTAGAGTAAATAAGGTCTGAAAGCAATGACGAGCAGTTAAAAATCATATAAATGAATAGACAGCAGGATAACAGATCAAATTTCACAGTTTAAAATCAGTTTCGTCGTAAAATCATCAATTTCAATTTAAATACTTAAAATCATATACTTAGCATTTTTACAATAGAGGCTAATTTTAAAAGAAGAGTGAAATCAGTGGAAATATCATAACCGGGCCCCTCGAGCAATGTATCACTTAGAATATGGCCTCTCGGGAAGCCACTCAGTTACTCGTGACTCAACTCTCGTCACTCAGTACTCACTCTCAGCACTTAGGCTCATTAATATCTCATAATAACAGAAATCATAGCAACCGCTGCGGCGTGCAGCCCGATCCATAGTTTATAGTCAACTACGTTCACTGGGGGTATACTGACTCCAGAGGGGCTCCTATAGCCCAAGCGTCATATCGCTGCGACGTGCATCCCGATCCAATATATATATCGATGCGATATGCAACCCGATCCATATAAGTATCACTGCGGCGTGCAACCCGATCCATAACTCATACATATATAAATACACTCACCATTAGGTTCTCAACCTCTCTCAGTCATTAACCTCACAGCCTCTCAGGCACAACAGTAGAAATTAGGGAACTTAGTCCAAACAGTCCTCACATTTAGAAGTAGAGTGATAAAACCAGTTTTAAGCATTTAAGCAGGTAAAACATGACTGAGGATATGCTTTCAACAAGTAGAGTGAGGAAAAAAACAGTAAAAATGCCCCTAAGGGTTTCAACAGGTCGGCACAAGGCCCCAAACATGGTATACAACCCATAATATAGTATAAATGACTAAAGTACAAAATAACATAAGGTTCCAAATCAAATACGTAGCTTAACGGTTACTACGGGATGGACCAAGTCATAATTCCTACCGGTGCACACCCACACGCTCGTCACCTAGCATGTGCGGCACCGTATTTATCAAAACAAGTCAAATACTGGGGTTTTGTACCCTCAGTTCCAGATTTACAATGGTTACTTACTTCAAACCAGTGAAAATACTACTCCACGATGCCTTTGCCCCTTGAATCGGCCTCCACTCGCATCGAATCTATCCAAAATCAGAATCACGACGTCAAAATATGCTAAGGGAACGAAGCCCAAGCGAAAACAATCAAATAATACCAAAAATCCCGAAAATGGCCAAACTTTACCCCTGGTCCCACATCTCGAAACTCGATAAAAATCACATCAACAGAATCCTTATCCTCCCACGAGTCAATACATACCAAGAACACAGAAATCAGAGTCCAAATTACCCCTCAAATTCTCATTTTAATGTCTCTTAATCTCAAGCCCTAATTCCTAAATTTTAGGCTTAGATTCCATGATTTATTAGGTAAATTTCACATTAGAATCGAGTTTTAAGTCCAAAATTCTTACCTCCAAGTGATTCCGATTGAATCCCTCTTCAATCCCCTTCAAAAAGCTCCAAAAGCGACCAAGAATGGAAGAAATAAACCCCTAATTCGCGGACAAGACGACTATTTAAACCTTCTATCTAGGCCTGAAATCAGTCACCGCTATCGCGGGGCATCTTTCGCGATCGCGAAGCACAAATTCTCAGCACCCAAAATTAACCCTATGCGAACGCGTAAAATCCCATGCGAACGCGATGCTCAGGCATCTTACACTACGCGATCGCCGACTGGCTATTGCGTTCGCAAAGAACAAACTCCAAGCGAAGACCCCTGATGCACTTAACTCTACGTGAATGCGACCTTCTCCACGCGTTCGCGATCGGCATTACGTCCACCTTATGCGATCGCATCCCCAGCAGCGCGAACTCACTGAGCAAACTGGACTGCTCCCACAACATGCATATGCGATCACATACGGTGTATTGTCTAGTAAAATAAACATACCATTTCGCTCAGAAGTTCGTTCGGGCTCCACAATATATCATTGGAAAGCTATTTGAAAGGGCTACAACTTTCATGTTTTGCATTTTCGTAGATTACCACTGCAGCGACTCGCGGTATGCCACGCCTGTGGAAATTTTCTACAGCCTATCAGAATCAGCAATCTGAGCTTTTCCGCTGCCGGGGTCATGGCACGTAGCCCCATGCGGCGCGGTAGTGCAAATTTTATAGAGTGTGTGTCCTATTTCGCATGGGAGAAGTTATTTTCGTCTGGGCCCGAGTCTATTTGGTATAAATACATATAAAAATGCTATTTTGAAGGAGTTGGACATACTTTGGACCTAGGAAGAGCATAAAGCCGTTGTGGAGACCGGAGATTCGACCTAAGGAGGCAAGAACACACTAGGAACAAGGCAGAGAATTCTTCTATGAGTTATTAACTTCCTTCTTCCTATTTTCATTATTGGTTATAAATTCTAGTATTGTAGTTATGCATACTATTATGAATAGCTAATTTGTTATCTAGGGTTTTGATGGAACTTGTTAAAAGATGATTTTCTCGTTTTGTTAATATAGATTTGTCGTAGTATTATCTCTATTTGTTCAACTATATGCTTATTGTTGTTGATTGAAGGGCCCTCAATTAGTTGTGCCTATTTAGTATGTATTACTCGGGAGAGAGTGCATATTTAGGTAGTTGTTGAACAACAACACTCCCGACGAATGTGAGGAATCAATAACCATGGGTTTAAAGGTGGGATTAGGGATAACGAAACCTTGAGTGCGATATAAGTGAGATGTAATTAAAGCCAACTAGCGTAACTCGGGAGAGTATGTTTAGTAAATTATCGTAATTACTCGGGAGAGAATTACAACATGTAGAGCGCTCATGATCGGTAGAGAATACTTAGGCGAAATTATAGAAGACATAGCAGGAAGGATTCCGACAATTGGAAAAATCATAACTCTAGACATCCTTAATCTTTTCTCCAACCTGTAGTATCTTTAGTGTTAATTTATTATTTTAATTTTTTAGTTAGTTAGTTAAACACAAGAATCTTAATATCTATAAGTTTGAAATTATTCAAGCTTGTATTCTTGGTGATAGACTGTAGCTAAGCCTTAGTTCTCAGTGGGATTTGACTCCAGACTTGTAAACCGGATTATATTTGCAATGACCGCTTTGTCCTTTTTATAATGCATAGTTGGGCGTGATCAAAATTTGGCGCCATTGTCAGGGAACTAATGGTATAGCTGTAGGTATACATATTTCTAGGTTGCAAGTTTGAACTTTTATTTTTGTTTTCTTGTATTTGATTATTTTGTTTTATTTTTGAACTGAGAGACATGGCATCTTGGAATTATGAGAGTTTTGATGTTGGTAATTCTACTTTTGATCTTCGTTATGCATATTGTGGAAGAAACCACGTAGGGCAAAATTATCAAAATATTCCCGAGAGCGAGTTATGTACACCAACTCAATCTTATGTGTGGAATGTGTGGTGGTCAAGATGGTCACTTTCATGGTTGTGCTTATATTTCTTATCTTCCCCCAACCCCTTATTTTGATGGTTCTTCTTTTTCTTGTTAAGTTAATAGGAACAAAGAACCCTGGGAAGCTGACCTGAAGAAAATTGAAAATATGTTAAAGCTGACCATGAATATGTTAAAGTTCTATGTGGAACAATATGATGAGAAACCACGGCAGATACAAAGGCAAGAGGAAACTATTCACAACTTGGAGGCTCAAGCGAATAAATTAATTGAAACTTGTAAAGCGCAATGATAACTAGGGATTTTGACGCATTTTATACTCCTTCTTGCTTATGCTTTGATTATAAATTCATATAAAATAGTCCCAAAAGGCTTACAAGTTGTGCTTGATTGCAAGTTTGATTCACAAAGTGACTACGATGTCAAAGATCAGCTCAAAAGGAGTGAAACCTCCACAAGTACTGAAAACAAGACAAACTCAGGAAAACAGGCCTAGTGCGTCCGCACTACACTTTGTGTGGTCTGCAATAGGGAGATTCAGAGAACTGTTATTTCAGGCATTAAGGCAGTGTAGCCGCAGAAGGTTTTGTGCGGTCCGTACTGAAGGCAATGCGGCCGCACTACTATTTTGTCCGGTCCGCAGAGCCAAGATTCAGAGAGATGCCAAGTTCGAGGATTGAAGCCTGTGCGGTCTGTAGTCCATTCTGTGCGGACCACGCTAGAAGCCTCCATTACCATAGTCTATTCTGTGCGGCCCGCGGAGCCTGGGTTCAGAGAGTCAAGTTTTCAAGTTCAAGAGCCTAGTGCGGCCGCACACCATTTTGTGCGGTCCGCACTAGCCTTGCAGGGGTATTTTTGTCCAGTTTTTCCAGCTTACTATAAATTGAATCTTTTTTCCATTTTTAGGGTATCAGATATTTTAGAATAGCTGCTGCGCTCGTGGGAACGTATCTTGTAGACAATTTGGGCATTTTTACTTACTTTTATTCATTGAATCTTTGTATTTAGCTTAGCAATTAATTAGTATGTGTTCATCTTCATCTATTTCTCTATTTTTCTCTTCAAGTATGAGTAGCTAGACCCATTAGCTAGGGTTGTGTCTCAACCCTAATGTGGATAATTGATGGGTGCTGCAATTTAGGGCTAGATTGACTATGAGTGTTTGCGATTTGGGTCAATCTCATGGTTTAATTACTGAATTAGTGGTTGCAAACACTAGTTTGTGCTAAATTGACTTGGGCTCTTCTTGAGAAAGAGAGCCTAAGTCTTCGAAATTGATCCAACAAGGAATTGGAATGGACTCAAGAGAATTGATAGTCCCAATTAAAGGGTTAAACCTCGAGAGAGTAATACCCGACTTGAACCCTAGTTGCTTCAGCAAATATGCATACCTAATTTGTCTTGAGAAAGTCAATTGGGCAAAATCATTCTTTCTACCAAGAGGTGTGAGAGTGGGTAATATCGAGCAACGGTTATAACATATTCCCCAATCATGTCAATCGTGTCTTAGATGCAATTACCCGTCAATTGGCCACCTAGGTGAAAGTCACTACCCTAGTGCCTTTTAGAATATTTGAACAACCCGTAGCATTTAACTCTTAACTTAATTTACAATTTGTAATTTGTTAAAAGTAGAATTATAAAAGAAAACCCCAAAAATTATGAGAAGTGCAATTTGGAATGCTACACAATCTTAGACTAAATAGACACTCAATTCCAATTTTAGCTCTCTGTGGATATCGATCCCGACCCAAAATCAGGTAAAAGCTATTACGACCCTCTCTCACTACTTAGTAGTGGTGCGGAGTTGGCTGCGATCAACTTTTTGGTGACGTGGCCGGGGAGCTAATAGTTTTGGCTATATATTTAGTTAGTTTTGTGTATTGTTTTTCTTTCCTTCTTTGTTACTTACTTGTTTGTGTCACTACTCAGGTACTAAAATGGCATTGAACAATGCAAATGACCCTCTTGGAAATGTGATTGCGGGGGAGGACGTAGATGATGTTGAACAAGATGAGGTGCCTCTTGTACCTCAAGAACAACGTAAAGGCCGCAATGCCAATGCTAATCCAAATGACAATATTCCAGACCCTCCTCCACCACCTCCAAGAGTGGCTCCCAGAGTACTTCCGAACCAGGGTTATGCAAGTGCTATTGTCCCACCCAAAATCCGGGTGAGAAAACTTTCAGATAACCAATGTGATGTTGTCCTTACTTAAGTAGCGTGGGGTATTTAACGAGTGCTGCAGATCAAAATTCCTACAAACATCTCAAGGGGTTCGTGGATACATGCTGGGAGAGCAAACAGACGAATGTGTCTGAGGATGATCTTAGGTTGAGACTTTTCCCATTCTCACTTCGGGGGAAAGCATTAGATTGGCCCGAGAGACTTCCCAACCATTCTATCACAACTTGAGATGAGTTGGCGGATAAATTCATTGCCAAATTATACTCACCTGGGCCTATGGCAACACTTCAAGATGAGATATTAGCCTTCAAGCAAGAGCCAACGGAGCCTTTGCATGAGATTTGGGAGCGGTATAGGACGATGGTGAAGGAATGCCCAAATAATGACATGACCGAGGATATGATCCAACAAACCTTCTACCGGGGCATAAACACTACAAATCAATGCATTGTGAACCAATTGGCCGGAGGCAATTTAATGAAGTTATCGTATGATGAGGGATGTGATGTACTTGATGAGATGGACGACACTTCTTCAGCATGGTAGAGTAGAGCAAATGTGCCTCAAGGTGACCCTACGATTATCCATTTGCACAAGGAATTACATGATCACGAGCAAGCGATAGCTGGGATTAATACTACTATGAACCAATTGGCTAAGGCGTAATTGCAACAAATTCAGACTCCTCGCCAAGTGAATGCCATGGAGGGTCTAAGTATGCTTGTCAACAAGAGAAGGCAAAAAAGGCAACAAAACTAAGGGAATTCTAAGCAATATGATGATACATGTGATTGTTTTCAAAATGATAGTTATCATGACCAAAGTGAAGAGGTACAATATGTCAACAACTATCAAGGCTATAGAGGCAACTCTTCAAACCAACAATAGCGACCCCAAGGAAATTGGGGCAATCAATAACAAGGTGGTGGTCATTGGAACCACAACAACCAAAACAGCAATTGAGGGAATCAGAACAATAATCAAGGCAACCAAGGGAATTGGAATAGTAATAATAACAATTGGGGCAACAATAACAATCAAGGTGGATGGAACAATGGGAACCAAGGCAACCAGGGGCAGGGCTTTCAAAGGCCCCAATGTACCAACAATCGAACAATCCACCCTCATTTCCTTCTCAAGGTCCTAGTTCTTCTGGCAATGATTTGGGTAGAATTGAAATGATGTTCGAACAAATGATGAAGAAGAATCAAGATTCCGATGCTCAGTTGGCTTCTCACAATACCTCTATCCGGAACTTGGCGGAGCAATTAGGCCAAATCTCTCAATCTTTGAATACTCGCCCTAAGGGTGCTCTACCAAGTGATACGATAGTGAACCCGAAGGGTGGGAACAATCATATTATGGCAGTTACAACTAGAAGTGGGAGAGGCGGTGATGTGAATGTCTCTAAGCAAAAGCAAGTTGTGGATGAAGATGTTGAGTTGCAAGACGATGAAGTACCTTTGGTAGTTGAAGATGTGGTTGAAGAAAATGTGAACAATGAAGTGAGGATTGACATTAATGAGGCCGAGGTGGAAACTCAAGATGCCGTGAACCCGTCTAGGGAACACGTGATTGACATGCCCGAGCCGGTTGTGCCAAAAGTCAAGGCTCCTTTGCCAAGGCCACCTCCACCTTATCCTCAAAGGCTCGCGAAGCAAAATAATGATAATCAGTTTAAAAATTTTATTGACATGATGAAGAGCTTATCTATTAATGTGCCTTTGGTGGAGGCACTTGAACAAATGTCGGGCTATGCAAAATTCATGAAAGACATGGTCACAAAGAAGCATTCTATGGATTGTGAAACTATAAAGATGACTCACCAAGTTAGTGCTATAGTGCATTCAATGGCCCTGAAGCTTGAAGATACCGATACTTTCACCATTCCTTGCACCATTGGGAGTGCGGATTTTGCCAAGGCTCTATGTGATTTGGGAGCTAGTATCAATTTGATGCCTTACTCAGTTTTCAAAAAAAACTTTGGGTATTGGGCAACCTAGACCAACTTCCATGAGGTTACAAATGGCGGATCGATCGATGAAGCGACCTTTGGGCATTATTGATGACGTTCTTGTCCGGGTGGACAAATTCATATTGCCGGCGGATTTTGTCATTTTGGATTGTGAAGTTGACTATGAAGTCTTAATCATTCTTGGGAGAACATTCCTTGCAACGGGGAAGGCATTGGTTGATGTTGAAGCGGGTGATCTCACTTTTTGAGTGGGTGATGAGAAGGTCGTCTTCCATGTTTGCAAATCTATGAAGCAACCCAATAGCACTGAGGTGTGCTCATTTGTAGACCTTGTCACAACTATGATTGTGGATGACACCAATGCTATGACAACGGGGAGGATCCCCTTGAGGCCGTTCTATTAAATCTTGATGTCAATGATGATGCAAGCAGAGTGGAGTGCGTGAATGCCTTACATGGGGTGGACTCTTATTCTTATGAGCCTAGAAAATTGTCTTTGGATCTTGAAAACTGAAAAACTCCACCAACAAAACCATCAATTGAGGAGCCACTGGTGTTGGAGTTGAAACCAATTTCTTCACACCTCAGGTATGAATTCTTGGGCTCAAACTCTACTTTACCAGTTATTCTTACTTCTTGCCTTACTAACATGCAGGTTGAGACCACTTTGGAGGTGCTTCAAAAGCGGAAAAGGACAATTGGATGGACTTTAGGTGACATTCGGGGAATAAGCCCCGCATTCTGTATGCACAAAATTATCTTGGAGGATGATGCAAAGCCTTCCTTGGAGCATCAAAGAAGATTGAATGAGGCAATGCAAGAAGTGGTGAAGAAAGAAGTGATCAAGTGGTTGGATGCCGGTGTTGTGTACCCCATTTCCGATAGCTCATGAACTTTTCCGGTGCAATGTGTACCGAAAAAGGGTGGTATGACTGTGGTAACATATGACAACAATGAACTTATTCCCACTCGGATAGTTACCGGATGGAGGGTATGTATGGACTACCAGAAGCTAAATAAGGTGACCCGAAAGGATCATTTCCCATTGTCATTCCTTGACCAAATTCTTGATCGTCTTGCGGGGCATGCCTTTTATTGCTTTTTGGATGGATACTCGGGGTATAATCAAATCTTAATTGCCCCAGAAGACCAGGAGAAGACCACCTTTACCTGTCCGTATGGAACCTTCGCTTTCTCTCGGATGCCGTTTGGTTTGTGTAATACTCCGACGACCTTCCAATGATGCATGATGGCTATTTTTACCGACATGGTGGAAGATATTTTGGAGGTCTTCATGGACGATTCAGTGTGGTTGGAGATTCATTTCAAGAGTGTTTGGGAAATTGGGATAGAGTTTTGGCCCGATGAGAAGACACAAATCTCGTACTTATATGGGAAAAATGCCACTTCATGGTGGAGGAAGGCATAGTGTTGGGCCACAAGATTTCAAAGCGTGGGATTGAAGTTGACAAAGTCAAGATAGAGGTTATTTCAAAGCTTTCTTCCCCACTTCTGTCAAAGGGGTGAGGAGTTTTCTTGGGCACGCGGGGTTTTACCGGAGGTTTATAAAATATTTTTTGAAGGTGGTAAACCCCTTGTGCAAGCTACTAAAAAAGGATGCTAAGTTTGTGTTCGATGAGGGATGTATGCAAGCATTCGAGCTTCTCAAGCTTAAGCTGACCACTACCCCTATTATTACCGCACCAAATTGGAGCTTGCCTTTCAAGATCATGTGTGACACAAGCAACGTTGCGGTTGGGGATGTTTTGGTCAAAGGGTTAATAATATTTCATCCAGTGTTCTACGCAAGCAAGACCTTGAATGAGGTTCAAAGGAACTACACAGTTACCGAGAAAGAGTTGTTGGCTATTGTGTTTGCAATGGAAAAGTTTCGGCTGTATCTTATGGGGGCCAAAGTCATAGTGCACACCGATCATGCCGCTCTTAGGTACATGATGACAAAGAAAGACTCCAAGGCAAGATTGATGCGATGGGTGCTACTACTTCAAGAGTTTGATCTAGAAATTGTGGACCAGAAAGGTAGTGAGAAACAAGTGGCGGACCACTTGTCCCTTTTGGAGGAGGAGGGGAGACCTTGTGATGGCCTTGAGATCAATGATTTATTTCCCGATGAACAAATCTTTGTGGTGTCAATGAATGATATGCCATGGTTCGCCGATATTGCTAATTACCTTGTGACCGGAATAATACTGTGTGAGCTCTCTTCTAACCAAAGGAAGAAGCTCAAGCGGGATAGTTTGGATTTTTATTGGTATGAGCCATATTTGTTCAAGATTTTCACGGATGGTGTGATTCGTAGATGTATCCCAGAGGAAGAACAATTAAGTATCTTAGAGGCTTGCCATTCTTCACCCTATGGTGGCCATCACGGTGGGGTGAGGACCGCCTCGAAAGTTCTTAGTTGTGGATTCTATTGGCCAACCTTGTTCAAAGATGCGGGTGATTTTGTGAAGAGGTGCGATGAATGCCAAAGAGCGGGAGGAATTTCTAAAAGGGATGAGATGCCTCTCAATACCATTCTTGAAGTGGATATTTTTGATGTATGGGGCATCGATTTCATGGGTCCATTTGTAAGATCTTGTGGGAATACTTACATTCTTGTGGCGGTCGACTATATCTCAAAGTGGGTTGAAGCCATGGCTTTCCCCAACAATGAAGCCTGGAGTGTTGTTGCATGTCATAAGAAGAGCATTTTTATAAGGTTTGGCACTCCTCATGCGGTTATCAGTAATGGGGGGTCTCACTTTTGCAATAGAGCTTTCGACATGTTGCTTTCTAAGTACGGTGTCAATCACAAAGTTTCTACCCCATACCATCCTCAAGCAAGTGGTAAAGTTGAAGTCTCCAAAAGGGAAATCAAAAGTATATTGTCAAAGGCGGTCAATACTAATAGGACCGATTGGTCAGAGAAGTTGGATGGTGCTCTATGGGCTTATCGGACGACTTACAAAACTCTGATTGGTATGTCTTTGTATCGGTTAGTGTTTGGGAAAGCTTGCCATCTTTCGATTGAGTTAGAGCATAAGGCCATATGGGCTTTGAGTAAGTTGAATCTTGAATGGGATGTTGCAGCCAATCTTTGTGTAGAACAGCTCAATGAACTTGATAAATTTAGATTCCATGCCTACTCTAGTTTGTCCTTGTATAAGGACAAGATGAAGTACCTTCATGATAAATATGCTCGTGGAAAGGAGTTCAAATTAGGTGATTTGGTTCTATTGTTCAACTCTCGGTTACGTCTATTTCCGGGAAAGCTTAAATCAAAATGGAGTGGGCCGTTTGAAGTTGTGTTTGTGACCCCTTTTGGTGCTATTGATTTGAAAAATAAAAATGGTGAAGTCTTCAGCTTAATTTACAATTTGTAGGTTGTTAAAAGTAGAATTATAAAATAAAAAACCCCAAAAAATTATGAGAAGTTCAATTTGCAACGCTACGCAATCTTAGGCTAAATATACACTCAATTCCAATTCTAGCTATCTGTGGATATCGATCCCGACCCAAAATAAGGTAAAAGCTATTGCGACCCTCTCTCGCTAGTTATTAGTGGTGCAGAGTTGGCTGCGATCAACCTTTTGGCGCCGTTGTCGGGGAGCTAACGGTTTTGGCTATCTATTTAGTTAGTTTTGTGTATTGTTCTTGTTTCCTTCTTTGTTACTTACTTGTTTGTGTCACTACTCAGGTACTAAAATGGCATTGAACAACGCAAATGACTCTCTTGGAAATGTGATTGTGGGGGAGGACGTAGATGATGTTGAACAAGATGAGGTGCCTCTTGTACCTCAAGGACAACGTAGGGGCCGCAATGCCAATGAATTCAAATGACAATATTCCAGACCCTCCTTCGCCACCTCCAAGAGTGGCTCCCAGAGTACTTCCAAACTAAGGTTATGCAAGTGCTATTATCCCATCGAAAATCCGGGCAGGCAACTTTCAGATAACCAATGTGATGTTGCCCTTACTTGAGCAGTATGGTATTTCACGGGTGCTGCAGATCAAAATGCCTACAAACATCTCAAGTAGTTCGTGGATACATGCTGGGGGAGCAAACAGATTAATGTGTCCGAGGATGCTCTTAGGTTGAGACTTTTCCCATTCTCACTTCGGGGGAAAACATTAGATTGGCTCGAGAGACTTCCCAACCATTCCATCACAACTTGGGATGAATTGGCGGATAAATTCATTGCTAAATTATTCTCACCTAGGCCTATGGCGACACTTCAAGATGAGATATTAGCCTTCAAGCAAGAGCCAACAGAGCTTTTGCATGAGATTTGGGAGTTGTATAGGACGATGGTGAAGGAATGCCCAAATAATGACATGACCGAAGGCATGATCCAACAAACCTTCTATCGGGGCATAAACACTACAAATCAATGCATTGTGAACAAATTGACCGGGGGAAATTTTACGAATTTATCATATGATGAGGCATGTAATGTACTTGATGAGATGGACGACACTTCTTCAGCATCGCAAAGTAGAGCAAATGTGCCTCAAGGTGACCCTATGGTTATCCATTTGCACAAGGAATTACATGATCACGGGCAAGCGATAGCTGAGCTTACTACTACTATGAACCAATTGGCTAAGGCGCAGTTGCAACAAGTTCAGAATCCTCGCCAAGAGAATGCCATGGAGGGTGTAAGTATGCTTGTCAATAAGATAAGGCAAAGAAGGCAACAAAACCAAGGGAATTCTGAGCAATATGATGATACATGTGATGGTTTTCAAAATGATGGTTATGATGACCAAAGTGAAGAGGTACAATATGTCAACAACTATCAAGGCAATAGAGGCAACTTTTCAAACCAACAATGGCGACCCTAAAGAAATTGGGGAAATCAACAACTAGGCGGTGGTAATTGGAACAACAACAACCAAAGCAACAATTGGGGGAATCAGAATAACAATCAAGGCAACCAAGGGAATTAGAATGGTAATAATAACAATTGGGGAAACAATAACAATCAAGATGGATGGAACAATGGGAACCAAGACAACCGGAGGCAAGGCTTTCAAAGTCCCCCAATGTACCAACAACCGAACAATCCACCCCCATTTCCTTCTCAAGGTCCTAGTTCTTCTAGAAATGATTTGGGTAGAATTGAAATGATGTTCGAACAGATGATGAAGAAGAACCAAGATTCCAATGCTCAGTTGGCTTCTCACAATACCTCTATCCAGAACTTGGAGGAGCAATTAGGCCAAATCTCTCAATTTTTGAATACTCGCCCTAAGGGTGCTCTACCAAGTGATACGGTAGTGAACCCGAAAGGTGGGAATAATCATGTTATGGCGGTTACAAATAGAAGTGGGAGAGGCGGTGATGTGAATGCCTCTAAGCAAAAGCAAGTTGTGGATGAAGATGTTGAGTTGCAAGATGATGAAGCACCTTTGGTAGTTGAAGAAAATGTGAACAATGAAGTGAGGATTGACATTAATGAGTCTGAGGTGGAAACTCAAGATGCCGTGAACCCGTCTAGGGAACACGTGATTGACATGCCCGAGCTGGTTGTGCCAAAAGCCAAGGCTCCTTTGCCAAGGCCACCTCCACCTTATCCTCAAAGGCTCGTGAAGTAAAATAATGATAATCAGTTTAAAAATTTCATTGACATGATGAAGAGCTTATCTATTAATGTGCCTTTGGTGGAGGAACTTGAACAAATGCCGGGCTATGCAAAATTCATGAAAGACTCGGTCATAAAGAAGCGTTCTATGGATTGTGAAACTATAAAGATGACTCACCAAGTTAGTGTTATAGTGCATTCAATGGCCCTGAACCTTGAAGATCCCAGTGCTTTCACCATTCCTTGCACCATTGGGAGTGCGTATTTTGCCAAGGCTCTATGTGATTTTGGAGCTAGTATCAATTTGATACCTTACTCAGTCTTCAAAACTTTAGGTATTGGGCAACCTAGACCGACTTCCATGAGGTTACAAATGGAGGATCGATCGATGAAACGACCTTTGGGCATTATTGATGAAGTGCTTGTCCGGGTGGACAAATTCATTTTGCCGGCCGACTTTGTGATTTTGGATTGTGAAGTAGACTATGAGGTCCCTATCATTCTAGGGAGGCCTTTCCTTGCGGAGGGGAAGGCATTGGTTGATGTTGAAGCGGGTGAGCTCACTTTCCGAGTGGGATATGAAAAGGTCGTCTTTCATGTTTGCAAATCTATGAAGCAGCCCAATAGCACCGAGGTGTGGTCATTTGTAGACCTTGTCACAGTTGTGATTGTGGATGACACCAGTGCCATGATCAACGGGGAGGATCCCCTTGAGGCCGTGCTATAAAATCTTGATGTCAATGATGATGCAAGCAGAGTAGAGTGAGTGAATGCCTTACATGGGATGAGATCTTATTCTTATGAGCCTAGAAAATTGTCTTTGGATCTTGAAAACTTGAGAACTCCACCAACAAAACCATCAATTGAGGAGCCACCGGTGTTGGAGTTGAAACCAATTTCTTCACACCTCAGGTATGAATTCTTGGGCTCAAACTCTACTTTACCAGTTATTCTTACTTCTTGCCTTACTAACATGCAGGTTGAGGCCACTTTGGCGGTGCTTTAAAAGCGAAAAAGGGCAATTGGATGGATTTTGGCTGACATTCGGGGAATAAGCCCCGTATTCTGTATGCACAAAATTATCTTGGAGGATGATGCAAAGACTTCCTTAGAGCATCAAAGAAGATTGACCGAGGCAATGCAAGAAGTGGTAAAGAAATAAGTGATCAAGTGGTTAGATGTCGGTGTTGTGTACCCCATTTTTGATAGCTCATGAACTTCTCCGGTGCAATGTGTACTGAAAAAGGGTGGTATGACTGTGGTAATAAATGACAACAATGAACTTATTCCCACTTGGATAGTTACCGGATGGAGGGTATGTATGGACTAATGGAAGCTAAACAAGGTGACCCGAAATGATCATTTCCCATTTCCATTCCTTGACCAAGTGCTTGATCGTCTTGCGGGGCGTGCCTGTTATTGCTTTTTGGATGGATACTCGGGGTATAATAAAATCTTAATTGCCCCAAAGGACCAGGAGAAGACCACCTTTACATGTCTGTATGGAACCTTTGCTTTCTTTCGGATGCCGTTCGGGTTGTGTAATGCTCCGACGACCTTCCAACGATGCATGATGGCTATTTTCACCTAAATGGTGGAAGATATTTTGGAGGTCTTCATGGACGATTTCAGTGTGGTTGGAGATTTATTTGAAGAGTGTTTGGGAAATTTGGATAGTGTTTTGGCCCGATGTGAAGACATAAATCTCGTACTTAATTGGGAAAATGCCACTTCATGGTGGAGGAAGGCATAGTGTTGGGCCACAAGATTTCAAAGCGTGGGATTGAAGTTGACAAAGCCAATATAGAGGTTATTTCAAGGCTTCCTCCCCCACTTCTGTCAAAGGGGTGAGGAGTTTTCTTTGGCACGCGGGGTTTTACCGGAGGTTTATAAAATATTTTTCAAAGGTGATAAACCCCTTGTTCAAGCTACTAGAAAATGATGCTAAGTTTGTATTCAATGAGGGATGTATGCAAGCATTCGAGCTTCTCAAGCTTAAGTTGACCACTACCCCTATTATTACCGCACCAAATTGGAGCTTGCCTTTCGAGCTCATGTATGACGCAAGCGACGTTGCGTTTGGGGATGTTTTGGGTCAAAGGGTTAATAAAATATTTCATCCGGAGTTCTACACAAGCAAGACCATGAATGAGGTTCAAAGGAACTACACAGTTACCGAGAAAGAGTTGTTGGCTATATTGTTTGCAATGGAAAAGTTTCGGTCGTATCTTATGGGGGCCAAAGTCATAGTGCACACCGATCATGCCACTCTTAGGTACATGATGACAAAGAAAGATTCCAAGGCAAGATTGATGCGATGGGTGCTACTACTTCAAGAGTTTGATCTAGAAATTGTGGACTGGAAAGGTAGTGAGAACCAAATGGCGGACCATTTGTCCCATTTGGAGAAGGAGGGGAGGCCTTGTGATGGCCTTGAGATCAATGATTCATTTCTCTATGAACAACTCCTTGCAGTGTCAATGAATGATATGCCATGGTTCGATGATGTTGCTAATTACCTTGTTACCGGTATAATATTGTGTGAGCTCTCTTCTAACCAAAGGAAGAAGCTCAAGCGGTATAGTTTGGATTTTTATTGGGATGAGCCATATTGTTTCAATATTTTCACGGATGGTGTGATTTGTAGATGTATCCCAAAGGAAGAATAATTAAGTATCTTAGAGGCTTGCCATTCTTCACCCTATGGCGGCCATCACGGTTGGGTGAGGACCACCTCAAAAGTTCTTAGTTGTGGATTCTATTGTCCAACCTTGTTCAAAGATGCGGGTGATTTTGTAAAGAGGTGCGACGAATGCCAAAGAGCGGGTGAACTTTCTAAAAGGTATGAGATGCCTCTCAATACCATTCTTCAAGTGGATATCTTTGACGTATGGGATCTCGATTTCATGGGTCAATTTGTTAGCTCTTGTGGGAATACTTACATTCTTGTGGCAGTCGACTATGTCTCAAAGTGGGTTGAAGTCATGGCTTTGCCCAACAATGAAGCCCGGAGTGTTGTTGCATTTCTTAAGAAGAGCATTTTCACAAGGTTTAGCACTCCTCGTGCGATTATCAGTGATGGGGGGTCTCACTTTTGCAATAGAGCTTTCGACATGTTGCTTTCTAAGTACGGTGTCAATCACAAAGTTTCTACCCCCTATCATCCTCAAGCAAGTGGTCAAGTGGGAGTCTCTAACAGGGAAATCAAAAGTATATTGTCAAAGACGGTCAATGCTAATATGACCGATTGGTCGAAGAAGTTGGATGACGCTCTATGGGCTTATCGGACGGCTTACAAAACTCCGATTGGTATGTCTCCGTATCGGTTGGTGTTTGGGAAAGCTTGACATTTTTCGGTTGAGTTAGAGCACAAGGCCATATGGGCTTTGAGGAAGTTGAATCTTGAATGGGATGTTGCAGCCAATCTTCGTGTAGAACAGCTCAATGAACTTGATGAATTTAGATTCCATGCCTACTCTAGTTCGTCCTTGTATAAGGACAAGATGAAGTACCTTCATGATAAATATACTCGTGGAAAGGAGTTCAAAGTAGGTGATTTGGTTCTCTTGTTCAACTCTCGGTTACGTCTGTTTCCGGGAAAGCTTAAATCAAAATGGAGTGGGCCATTTGAAGTTGTGTTTGTGACCCTTTTTGGTGCTCTTGATTTGAAAAATAAAAATGGTGAAGTCTTAAGAGTTAACGGGAACCGGGTCAAGCATTATCTTGGAAAAATTGATGACAACCACGTGGTGGCACTTCTTCATTTCAAATGATGTGATGGCAACCTGCGTCATGCCGCGTAGTTAAATCAGGCGCTTCTTGGGAGGCAACCCATGTGTTTTTCTTCTTGTTTATTTGATTTTCTTTGTAGTATTGGATTGATTTTTGGGTTAACTAGTTGTGAGATGTTATAGGGTTGTGTTGATGTAGTGCAAGACATAGTGAGAAAAATGCACAGGTCTCTGAAGTTGCCAGTGCGGTCGTAGTACACTTTGTGCGGACCGCACTGGTATAGGTAAAATAAAGCCTCTCTGAAGTTTGCCACCGCGGCCGTACTACATTTTGTGCGATTTGCTGTGGACCTTTGCGTCCGTAGGCCATTTTGTGCGGACCACAGAGTGCTTCCTTCTCAAACTTGAACAAAACAGTTCAGTGCGGACCGCGGTCCATTTTGTGCGGTCCGTACTGGTAGGCGAGACTGGGCCCCAGGGGCTTTTCTATAAATAGACCTTGAGGGTCCCTGTTACCTTTTTCAAAATTTTAACTCTCAGAGCATACTAATACTATTCATCCCGTGCATTTGATCGTAATTACTTGCTTGGTATTGATTAGTTTCACTTCATCTCATAATCTTGTAATAAAATCTTCGTTTTTCCTTGTTTAATTTTGTAATTTCGTTTAATTTTTGTTTTTTTGTCTTAGCTTCTGTTCTTCTTCATCCCATATTTATTTCATTTGCCTAGGCTAGAGTAGTTAAAATTTGGAATTCATGAGGACTTTGCTAGTTTAATGGACTGGGAAATGACTTAGGGGCACTCATTAGGTGAAAATTTAGACTTAAAAGCAAAAATGCCATGAACCCTAACTCAGTGCCAAAACTGGGCACTTAGTACGGACCACAATAGTTTTTGTGCGGTCCGCGGTGCCCCAGTGCGGTCTATAGTACCATTTTTTGCGGACCGCACTGATGAACTTCTGGAAAGCTGAACCTTGGGCAGTGCGGCCACACTACATTTTGTGCGGACAGCACTGGCCCCTATACGGCCGCACTACCATTTTGTGCGGTCCGCACTAGTTAGATACAGAGGATGGGTAGTCTGAACCCCATCTCTGTGCGGACCGCACTACCATTGTGTGCGGACCGCACTGGCCCCTGTGCGGTCCCACTCCATTTTGTGCGGTCCGCACTGGGGATTTCTGAGGACTTCTGCAACTATGTTCCCATGTTCTGCAACACTGAATTTTCTCTACTTCTCTAATGCTGCAACTGATACTAACAATGCCATGTGATTGTGATTGCAGACAATGGTTAAACAACGAGGGAAAGGCTCAAAACAACCCGGCAGAGGTGAATCCTCCTGGGGGCAAGGGCAAGAAGATGATTAGATTCACTCCCCAAGTTAGGTAAAGCATAAAACAGATAAGGAAGGCAATAAAAGCAGCTGACAGAGCCTGTGATCAGTCGGGGAGTGAGTATGTGCCCTCCTAGGACATTTCTTCAGACTCTGTGCCAGATTATGTTAAAGATTGTTCGGGAAGATTCAGACTGACAGATACTATTCCTCCACCATCACCCACTATCCAAGCACCAGCACATGTTTCTACTAAGTCATCTGAGGGCTCAGCAACAGGTAGTAGGGAATACTCCACCTCTCCCACAGCTTCACTATCCGGAGAGGATGCAGAAGGAGGTGAGGAGGAAGTAGGGGGAGCAGAAGAAGTAGCTGAAGGTGGTGAGCCTCAGGTGGGAGGTGTTGCTAGAACTAGGAAGCCCGAAGCTTGGGAAGATAGGTTTGTAAGTGAAGTGGTGTACCATAAGTTTAGGGAGTGGTGAACGGTGAGAAAACTGATCCCGGAGAGGAGCTTCATAGATAGAGACCTATTACCCCACAACTCTTATATGCAAAGACAATTTAGAACTAGAGTAGGCTGGGAGCATTTCATGGATAACTGTGTAGACGCCAATGAACACTTGGTCAAGGAGTTTTATTGCAATGTAGCCCACATCAAAAAGGGCTCCAAAGACCAAGGTTCGGAACTTGAAGGTGCTATTTGATTGGAAGTCGATAAATGAGTATCTGGACTTCAATGAGGAGGATGAGACATTGTATATGGTGAAGTTGGAAATGGGCGAGGAGGTTCGTCCATGGTTAGCACAGTACTTGGCAATCCCAGGTACCGTCCCTGACTGGTTGACTGTTGGAGTCAAAATATTGAGAAGGAGCTTGAACTTTGAGGCGAGGGGATGAGAGACTTTTGTTTGCAGCCGGTTGGACCCTACCACTCATGACAACACCCTTCCTCTCCACCGTGCTATGTTAGTGGCTTCTATCATGGTAGGGTACCCCATCAACGTGGGGAATGTGATATCTCGGATTATCACTATAGTGGGAGCAGATCATGACCGGAACTACCCTTTTCCCAGCTTCCTCACAATGTACTTTCGGGACCTGGAGGTGGACAAGAAACCCTATGAAATCAAGGTCAAGGCGATAGCCCCATTTTCCTGGTATAGCATGAAGGGAGATGACAACCCCAAGAGCAAGAACTACAAAGCTCCTGTTTCTGCCCCAACTAGCCAGTCTGAAGAGCTAGTTGTGGTAGAGGTCCCTGCTGAGCCTACCTCCACTCCTGCTAGCATCCCTCCCAAACCTTCCACATCCACAGCTATTTCTGCCGATCTATCCACATTAAGGGCCCGGAGATCCCATCTTCCCCGGCCCATCCTATTACTGCCCACCATCTGAGCCAGGCACTTTTGAGTATCAACAACTGGATGCAGACTGCCTCATCCAAGTTGTCCATCTTGACTACCACTGTAGAGGCTCAGTTGGTTCCTATATCTCCACATATGCCACAGTCGATAAAGGATGCGCTCAAGGAGATACTTGACAATCAGAATAAGATCCTCAACACTTAAGCTGCGCTCTCAAAGGCAGTTGATTCACATAGCAAGGCTCTCAAGGAGTTTGCTCGGGAACACAAGAAGTTGTGGAAGACACGGGCCTCCAAGGAGTCCATGAAGGAGCTGCGTGCAGATGTTGACAGACTGAAGACAGATCAGCTACCTTTAGACTTATTGCTCGAGGACCCAGTCCCAACAGCTCAGCCACAATAGGAGCAGACACAGAGTCCTCCAAAGAGGAGGAGGATGATTCCTAGAGCTGATGATGCTATCATCTAGTTGGCGGACCCACCAGAGACTTCCTCCAGTCAGCCACAGAATATACCAGTTCCAGAGCCTGTCGAGGTCCAGGCTCAGGTCCCAGTAGCAAAGGAGCAGACCATCGGGAACCAGTCTGAGGTTCCCGAGCACACAGAAGACCCAGGGACCACTCATGATCCTATGCAGACAGACATGGCTTAGGGAGTCTTCTATATCCTTTTTCCTCTTATCCTTTTGATGCTTTATTTAGACTAGTTGGCATTGGGGACAATGTCAGCTTTCATTTGAGGGGGTAGACCCTACATTTTGGATAACTGTATATATATTGATACATTTTTATGCTTTCTTGATTTTTCATCTTTGGTCTGTATATAATTTGATATTTAGTTACATTTATTGCACATTTATTTTACTTTGGGTTTGTATATAAAGTTATGTTTCATTGTGCATATTCATCTCATCTATTGTATATTCAAAACCCCTCTTGTATATATCCATTCTATTTTCCGCAAAAATTTTCGTTTTTAGCTTCTTATTTATGTTCGTAGCTTTTTGTTTTGTTTTGGACGTTTTTAATAAGCCTTTGGTTTTCTTAATGCCACAGTTCTTTCCAAAGGTGGAGTGTTGTGTGAACCAGGTGGCTCTTCTCAATGATGGATGGCGTGACAACCTGTTGATACCCAATTTTTCCCTGTATATTTTCATATGCAAAATACCTTTCAAAATGGCATGTGTATACATATATAAGTATGTCCCAAGGTCCTATTATTTTTCTCAAATTTTTAAAGATTTTAAAATCAATTTTATTGCCCTATTTTATCAATAAAAACCCAATGATGGTCCCTAAAATTATCATTTTTGGTGATTCATTTATTGTATTCTCATGTTTGTACCAAAATATGGCTACGAAATTTTTCACACATTTTTATAAATTTATGTGGTATTTTTAAGGATAAAATTGCATAATTGCAATATTAACCATTTTTAAGTTTAAATCCGTCTCATATTTATAAAATGGGATTTTATATTTTTAAATTGATAATTATATATTAGAAGTCATTTTAGTTCTTCGAATTTGTTTTCAGAAATTTGTTTATTATTTTTTATAAATTAAAAGGGGAAAAGAGGCTATTTAACTTATAGCCACATTTGGCTTTCTAATTTGGCCTAATTAAACCCAATTCCCAATCCAAATTAAATCGACCTAAAACTCCAAGCCCAATCCTAAAACTACCCGGCCTAACCCGGATCAAATCTTGGTCGTTGATCAATTTTGATCAATAATCTAGATCCGATTGATCAACAGTCTAGATCTGCCCTTACCTTTTTTAATCAAACGACCCCCCCAATACCCCTCATTTCCCCTCACTCGTCTCTATCTCTCTAACCTATGGTTCTCTCTAGAACCTTCCCATATCCCCTCCTCACCGATGAATCCTTTTCACCTTCTTCGGCCACCCTCTAACTTAGATCCATGGTGGTTTCACCACCCACCAAGCCACCTATGGCTCCTTACGTCTAGTTAACTAAAGCTCCATGACTCGACCATGAAGGGTTGTGTCCATACCTCTATCGATTCGAGTTCCACGGCCATCTCCAGCCCCGTTCCGGCAAGCTATGTCTATTTTGAAGCCTGATCTCGACTCCTCTTGCTTAGATCTAAGCCTTTCTCATTGCTTGGGTTCCTCTAAAAACCCTAGTTGTGAGGTTTTTCTGATCTCTCTAGATCTATTCCAGATCCATGCTTTCCTTAAAATTTTAAACGATTTTCCTGACTTTTCTTTCAAAAACTGCTTTCAAAATCCTTCTTTTCCGATCTAGGGTTTTCTGAAAGTATTTAAATGTTTCTTTGACTTTCTTTTCCTTTTTGTGTGTATTTGCCTCTACTGCGTCCTTGTACTTTCTTCTACTATATTTTCCTATACTGTGTTCTTTTATACTTCTTCTGCTGTATTTTCCTATACTGTGTTCTCATATGCTTTTTCTACTGTATTTTCCTCTACTGTGTTCTTGGATGTTTCTCCTACTATATTTTGCATTATTATGTCCTTTAGTGTTCTTTAAGTTCCACCTACTGAGTTCTGGTTAAACTTCTTCTAAAAAACTTCTTAATATGCTTCTCCTACTGTTTGTATCAATTTTCCCATTGTATTTCAAATTAGTTTCTTCTACTCTATTTTCTTTGAGCTCTTCTGTTGTGTTCTGCATGTTACTTTTCTATCATGTTTCTCATGAGTTTCTGTTGCTGAAAAGAAACCTGTTAGAAGTTTCAATCCTTTTTTTGAGACCTCTGAACCTGTTTCGATTTAGCTACTTGCCCTTTCATCTTTGCACTCGATTAATGGTGGAAACCCTAGAATTTGGGGGTTCCTCCAAGTCTGGCTATGTGATTTGCTTGAACTAGAGTTTTATTTCAAAAACCCTCAACTCTTTCAGACCAATTTCGAGTCTCTGAACTGAGTTAGGACATCCTTGTTTTATATGATTCTGACCTTTTTGCTAAACTCTTCTAAGATCTTTTGCATTGGATCTTTTGTATGCTACTAGATGCTATCTCTCTTCTACATTACTGACTTATGTGACAACCATTACCTACTGATTTTTGCAAAGGCATGACATCTTCTTTCAAATCAACATGTTTGTATGCTTTTTATATGTGAAGAACTTCACTCTAAAGTGGCTTTCAAAGTTGTGACCATTTCAGACTTCCTTCTGAGCAGGTCTGATTGATTTCTTTCCATTGTTTGCTGATTTCCTTATGATTTGACTTAAGTTAAATAACTTTTTCTCATCTTTTCTGACTCGGTTCATTCATGGATCAGTAATTACAAGATCCTTGGCCATTGTTTTACTGGCTACCAATTGATTTTCTTACCTTATTTGTACAACCGTGTATTTCAAACTCTATCCTTAAATAATTCTCTTATGTATTTACCCCTAATTGCCTACTTTGCACAAAGTACTTAGCTAATTTCTTTCCTTAAATAGTTCTTACCCGTTTGAATCTAAATTCCTTGATTAAAGGAATTCTTGTGTGATTGATTCTTAATTGATATTCAGTTTCTTAACTTGTTTTCTTACCTTATTTCTGTCTGATTTTCACACTATAAATGCACAACCCTTTCACAAACTCATAAATACATAATCCTTCTGAACTCATACTCATACACAATAATATTCTCTCTTTTTGTCTGCACTATGGCCTATTTACAAGACCTACTATTTTTCTTTACTTGTTTCTTTGAAACTGGTATGTCCTGATTTAAGCTTTAGCATCACAACAATGTGTTCATTTATAGTTTGTGTATCTATGTCTACTTATTGTTTCTGTAGAGCTCAATATTTCAGTTAGCATGCTGATTTCTTTCTGTTTGTTTCTGCTATGAATCTCTATTCCCTACCCCCTTATGTGTTTGAGCATATGGTTTAAGACATGGCAACATGTAAGTTATTGTCCATGAATTAAACTTTATCTTTTGGGATTCTAATCTCTAAATGGTGTGTTCTAATAGGCTTATGGGTGTGCCAACATTTCCCATTGCTAGGTATGCCCACCAGCCAGTCTTTGCCTCTTTACCACCTCCCCTATAACCCTATGTGTATTTATTTGTAACTGTTTCCCTCTCCCTTCCCCCCTTTTAGCACTCTATTTCTGCATTTGCACTCTCTCTTAGTCTCTAAGTTCTTCCCCCCCTCTTGTGAGCCTTGCCTTGGGACCTTGAGTTCCCTCTAAACTTGGACACCTGAGGGCTGGCCCTTCCACACTGCACTATGTCTTATTCTGGTGATACATTTGGGTGTAAGCACTGTCCAGAGTTCATATGAGACTCTTAGGGAACTTTGACACATCCAAATGGGAGAAAGGCTTTGGATCATGATCTCTTGGAGTTGGTTTACTTCATATTTCAGACAGGAAGTCTGAATTAGGCTCTCCTTGGTTGTACCTTTTAATTTCTGATGTATTTTCTTTACTTTACTTTTTTCTGGGCTGTAATAATTTTGTAATAAACTCTTGTGGATGGCTAGTGAAAAGGGAGGGTTAACTATGTATGCAAAAGGGGTAGATAACCTCCCTATATGAGTTTCTGAATTTCTGCACTCTCATGTAGATAACCTACCGATCGTAGTTTCTGAATTTCTGCACTCTCATGTGGATACCATGTCTATAGGAATCTTGCATTCCCATATAGATACCATGCCTATAGGTTATTTCTGAATTTCTGTATTCCATATAGATACCATGCCTATAGGTTATTTCTGAATTTCTGCATACCATATAGATACCATGCCTATAGGAATTTCTAAATTTCTACATATCATATAGATATCCTGCCTATAGGAATTTCTGAATTTCTGTATATCATATAGATATCCTGCCTATAGTTTCTTTCTGAATCTTGCATATGCATTCCTTATTAGGCAAATATGTTTTTAGGTCTTAATAATCAACCGCAATTAGATATCATGTTCATAGGTCTTAAATGAAATTCAACACCTAGATATCATGTTTTCCACATTTTACCATGTCTGTTAAAAAGGGTTTAAAATCAACAACGCATAGAAAGCATGCCTATAGGAGATTTAATCAAATCTGAACCGCTTCACTCGTTTATAAGTCTAAAATCAGTAACAATGATTTATGATTTCTTGCTAAAACTTGTTTTTTCTTTAATAACTGACAACTTTTCTTAAATTAGTATGTTTTCAGTTTATTTCATTGTTTCTAAAATCAATAGATATCATGCCTATAGGATCCTCGTCCAACACCTAGGCAAGCCTTAGAGGTAAAATCATAAACTAAATCAGATTTTATTAGCTACAACCAGTAGGCATGCCTAATTCGGGCTTCTTATCTGAACTATGTAATAAATCAGTCTACCTCAGTCCTTTAAGTTTAATAAGATCCTAAACAATATGTGTAAGTCATGCTAACTACTTGCTTTTCTCTGCTTAAAGGAGGTCTGTTTGAGCCTTTTCATTTGTTTATATGCTTCCCCATACTTGCCATATATGTGTTTTGTTTGTCGCCTTAGAATTTTGCCTTTGAAACTATAAACAAGCCTAATATCCCTTCCCTTTAGGATTAGTAGTCCTAAGTATCTCCGGGACTGATAGGATTGGGGAGGGTAATAGCATGCAATAAGTAAACGAGACTATTTCGCACTTTAATACCTTAATAGGGTGGGAAAGGGTAGATATGAATATGATGACCACACGATAACATCACGTGTAGACCCTCACTGAGGAGTGATTAACGGATGTTGTGTAGAGTGATCCATATTATTAATAAACCTAGGACCCCTCCTTCCCGTTGTTTTCTTTATTTCTTTTAAATCTTAAACCATTTCTTTTAAGAAAATCAACTCTCTTTTTAGTTCATTTTTCTTACTTTTGTTTATTTGTAACCATTACGTGAAAATCCCCTCTTATTTGAAGCCTTTATTTGCCTATGTGTTATTCGCACTAAAGTCACAACAATAGTTTGGCCGGGAACCACATTAGTGTATCCTGAGGGGTGCCTAACACCTTCCCCTTGGGATAATTTCATGCCCTTACCCAATCTCTAGTTGTTCAAATCAAACCTTTCTTAGTATCCTAATGCACTTAAATCATTTGGTGGCGAATCTTCTATTCAAACATAATTCCCAAAAGGGAATGAGTTGTCCTCCCAAATATCATAAACCCGATTTCGCGAGAAAAAGGGGGCGCGACACAACCTTTTTAAGGGTTTGAGTCCGTTTTCCTTTTTTTTAATAGTTAGTAGTTAAGGGTGCCTCAAGAAAAGCTTCACTTGGGCCTAGCACATTTGCCTTTGATCTCATTGTCCAAAATAAATTGTTGTGTTTAGGATGGTGAAAGTCGTGACCTTGAGACTCTTGTGTTGACCGATAATCATCAAGTGGTTTTTTCGGGACCATTGTGTGCTCAAATCATATATAAGGTCATTGTGGGCCCCCGACTCTATGTCTTTAGCAATCCCTTAGCTTGTGTGGTGAGTAATTGAATTGCACGTCCAAGTCCCGAGCCATTGGTCTAGAACTTGCCCTGAATGTTTGTTGAGGCGAAATCATAAGTGAATTTTAACTTGAGACATGATTATAGGATCTCCTTGATCCAAATGATAGTTTGAACAATTCCATAGCCTACCAAATGATATGATCCCTAGTTAAACCTTTTGATCCTTAGACCTTTTTCTTTCAAGAACCATGATACAAGCCTATACCCAGTCTAAAAGATATCCTCTCTTAGCTCCCGATCTTTCCTTTAGCACATGGCAAAAGTATAAGTTTGGGGGGAAGAAACGAGGATGACAACAAAGTGGTAAAAAGGCACAAAAGTGAAGAAAAGGAAAGGCAATGAAGAAGAAAGAAAAGCAAAAAAAAAAGAATGCTAAATGTGAAAAAGAATAAAAAAGGATTCAAGAAAAGCAAAGAACGAAAGGTGTGGAAAGTTGAGAAAGGAGAAAAAGGTTTGAAATGCATAAGATAGAGTGACAGTGTGTCTCTCTAGCCCCTTAGAAAGAAGTGAAATGACTCAAAGAGTTAAGAGAATGTGTGCCAAATGAATCAAAAGAAGTGCTTAAGGGAAGATGGAACCTACTTAGCCAAAACATGTCCTACTCTGAACCAAAAAGCCTTCACAATATCTCCACAAAAGCCCTATATGATCTTGAGTTGAATGAAGCTTACATTAGTGGATACTCACATAAGAGGCAAGCATATGGTACTTAGAGCCAGACTTGTGACTTTTTCTTGAGAGAGATGAGTGAATTTCCACTAACCTCGTTTTGTGTGCCAATATTCTAAAGGTGAGGTTTGCTTAGGGAAAGTTGAGGATGTGTGACTTTGGGTTCCACAATGACCAAAGTAATTGAGAGAGTTCTTTGATGTGTTGAGTCAACTCTTAAAGCTCTTGTGTCGCACTTGATCCATGGTTTTTCAAAGGCCAAATGTTGTTAATGACTCATTTTGTATTGAGGGCAATTGTTAGTCCCAATTGATGCTAGTTGAGGTTGCTTTAGAACAGCTGAAAATTTCTTGGAGTTTCCCTTAAGGGGTGAGTCTTATTTTGTTTGCTTGAGGATAAGCAAAAGCTTAAGTTTGGGGGAGTTGATAACTAGGGATTTTGACGCATTTTATACTCCTTCTTGCTTATGTTTTGATTATAAATTCATACAAAATAGTCCCAAAAGGCTCACAAGTTATGTTTGATTGCAGGTTTGATTCACAAAGTGACTACGATGTCAAAGATCATCTCAAAAGGAGTGAAACCTGCACAAGTACTGAAGAAAAGACAAACTCAGAAAAAATAGGCCTAGTGCGGCCGCACTACACTTTGTGCCGTCCGCACTAGGGAGATTCAGAAAATTGGTATTTCAAGCATTAAGGCAGTGCGGCCGCAGAAGGTTTTGTGCGGTCCGCACTGTAGGCAATGCGGCCACACTATCATTTTATGCGGTCCACAGAGCCAAGATTCATAGAGATGCCAAGTTCAAGGATTGAAGCCTGTGCGGTCCCCAGTCCATTATGTGTGGACCACGCTAGAAGCCTCCGCGGCCGCAGTCCATTCTATGCGGCCCGGGGAGCCTGGGTTCAGAGAGTCATGTTTTCAAGTTCAAGAGCCTAGTGCGGCCGCACACTATTTTGTGCTGTCCGCACTAACCCCGCAGGGGCATTTTTGTCCAGTTTTTATAGCTTAGTATAAATAGAATCTTTTTTCTATTTTTAGGTATCAGACATTTTAGAATAACTGATGCGCTTGTGGGAACGTATCTTGTAGCCAATTTGGGAATTTTTACTTACTTTTATTCGTTAAATCTTTGTATTTAGCTTAGCAATTAATTAATATGTGTTCATCTTCATCTATTTCTCTATTTTTCTCTTCAAGTATGAGTAGCTAGACCCATTAGCTAGGGTTGTGGCTCAACCCTAATGTGGGTAATTGATGGGTGTTGCAATTTAGGGCTTGATTAACTATGGGTGTTTGCTATTTGGGTCAATCTCATGGTTTAATTACTGAATTAGTGGTTGCAAACACTAGTTTGTGCTAAGTTGACTTGGGCTCTTCTTGAGAAAGAGAGCCTATGTCTTTGAAATTGATCCAACTAGGAATTGGGATGGACTCAAGAGAATTGATAGTCCTAATTAAAGGATTAAACCTCGAGAGAGTAATACCCGACTTGAACCCTAGCTGCTTCAGCAAATATGCATACCCAATTGGTCTTGAGAAAGTCAATTAGGCAAAATCATTCTTTCTACCGAGAGGTGTGAGAGTGGGTAATATCGAGCAATGGTTATAACATATTCCCCAATCATGTCAATCGTGTCTTAGATGCAATTACCCGTCAATTGGCCACCTAGGTGAAAGTCACTACCCTAGTACCTTTTAGAATATTTGAACAACCCGTAGCATTTAACTCTTAGCTTAATTTACAATCTGTAGTTTGTTAAAAGTAGAATTATAAAAGAAAACCCCAAAAATTATGAGAAGTGCAATTTGGAACGCTATGCAATCTTAGGATAAATAGACACTAATTCCAATTCTAGCTCTCTGTGGATATCGATCCCGACCCAAAATCGGGTAAAAGCTACTGCGATCCTCTCTCGCTACTTATTAGTGGTACGGAGTTGGCTGCGATCACACAACAAGTTGACATTGTGGATAGTAGCTAGAGCCTTCAATATGGGCTTGGCCTGTTGGGCCAGCCCAGCCCAGCTTGTGATTTAGTAGGGCTGGGCTAGAATTTTTGGAGCCCGTTTAAAAATGAGGCTTTTAAGCCCGGCCCGAGTAAGCCCGTGGCTCATGAGGCTTGATTGAGGCTGGGCCGACCCGGCCCATAGGCCTAATAAAATATTTATTTAAAATATATAAAAAATAAAAAGTATACTGCCTTTAGAGATGGAACGTCAGAATTGGATCTTTACTAAGAGGAACCAAAACTTAGTCTTGAGAAGTTTCAAGAGATGATGTTGTCATGTATTGGAAGGACCATTCTAGAAAATATCCTGATCTTTCAATGATGGTACGTGATGTACTTAGCATTCTTATTACCATTGTACCATCGGAATCAACATTTAGCATTGGTGGCGTGTTCTTACAAAGTACAGAAGTTGCATTTATTATGAAAATGTCCAAACACTTGTTACTACTTGAAATTGGCTGCACAGGTTTTCCCGAACTCAAAGTGGTAATATTTTTTTATGTGAATTTAAATATTATAAATTTTTAAAATTTAATTATTTTTGCATATGAATTGTAGATGAAAGTGAAGATGTTAAGACAACCTTGTCACAAGCGGATTCAAATGTGTTTGATGAAGATGATGTCTTGGATATCTCATAAGCATCATGAACGTTCTCTTGAATAGTTTGTTTTAAGTTTTGACTTTTAGTGAATGAAATATAGTCCTGTCTTTTACTTTTTTAACATTTATTGTGATATATTGGAACAATATAAAAAGTTATTAAGTTTTGCGAATTTTTTCCAATAAGATATTTTTTAACTTTTAAATAATTATTTTTTTTTAGGTTAGAACTTAAAGAAAAATGTAAAATTATATTTTTAAAAATGATGGGTCGGCCCGTGAGGGCCTGAAGCCCACATAGGGCTGGGGTGGACTGACCATTATAAGGCCCATCAAAATGGTGGGCTAGCCCAGCCCAGCCCGTCAATTGCTAAAGCTCAAGTGGGCTAAGCTGGGCTAGCCCGGCCCGACCCATATTGATAGCTCTAATAGTAGCCAATATGAGTATGAATTGCCTGCAGAAATTACCATTATACTGGAGGTTTAAAAAATACGAGGATGAGCTAGAGGAGAAGGCCATAGTAGAACATTAACAATCAATCGAACTAGATTTTGAGGATATCGATGTCGTAGAAGAGATACTAGAGTCAACCAAGGATATTGAGGATATATATTTAGTTGACCCTATTGTCATTAGTGTTGAGAATGTAGACAGTCCCACTGTTCATGTAGTTGAGTGCATTGGTCCACACTCCAAGCATTTTTCCACATTGTATTTGGATGATGATATGGAAAAAGAGTCGTCCGAGCCACTTGAGGAGTCAAGGAGTCAGGAAAAAGATGCCTACATTTTGGAATTTTTCATGCCAGAAAGTCGGGAATACACATCTCATCCAAAGGACAAGAAATGCAGAATACCACATTATTTTATTGGGCCAGTCAGATTTGTTCTACCACCACAAGAGCATGATCATAGAGCAAAATCAAAACTTGGGGTCCAATTCATTAGTTCGAAGTGGAGGCAGAAAGTGATTCACGTCGTGCCGCGACATTAAATCAAGCGCTTGTTGGGAGGCAACCCAGCTTTGCTGCTTTATTTTATTTTATTTTTGTTTTCTTAATGTATTATTTTTGTAGTGTCAATTTTTTATTTTCTAGGAGTATAGAAAGAAAAGCTATTGGAAGGATGCAATAGCAAAACAGATGGTTGGAACTAAATGTAAGGTACCCGCACGAAGGACCAAGCCCGGGAGAAGTCTGAGTACCCAATGAGCTGCTAGTGCTTCGGCCTTTGACCTACCAGGGAGTTTCTTTTACCTACTTATTAGTTATGTGTGCATTGGGGACAATGCACAATTTTAAGTCTGGGGTGAGGAACTTGTCTGAGTGACTTTCTATGTTATTTTACCTGTGTTAGTTTAATTAAATAATGTCTTTTTTAAAAAAGATTGGACTTTTTCCGACGATGGATATATTAGACAATTTTCTTGTGAGATTAAAGTATAAAGAAAAAAAAGACAAAAAATGATTTACTTTTGTTAGGTAGTGTAGCAATTACCACTTGGTTTTTCTTTGTACCGCGATTCTTTTCCAAGGGTTTTGTTTGACCTGAGTATAGTTAGTTTTATTTTTTTAGGAGTAGGAACTAGTGTGAGATGAATTGAATTGCAGTGATATCTCTTGACTTTGTCATGCCTTGAGAATAGTGAGTACTTAGGTTGTGATGCTTAGGCTCAGTTTTTGACTCTTGTAGAAGTGCCTTAAATTGTAGATTCTTAAATTTGCTTAACTGCTTTGATTGGAGTGTCGTGATGATACTAATCCTGAGTGAGTTATGTGCCATGTCTGTGTGAGGTTTGTATGTATTCAGTGCATTGCATTTGATGTCTAGAACGTGCCCCGTGTGTTTGCAAAGCGAAATGGTAACTTTGTTTAGTCTTGAAAGTGATATAGGCATTTTTTTGTTGAGTCAGATATGTATATTTTACCCGCCTAATTGTTATGCATCGTAGCTAACCCCTTTGAGCCTATAATCATGTTTCTTTGGCAACCACATTACAAGCCTTACTTTATTGTTTGAATTAACCAATTATTTGAACCTTTTAACCTCTCATGAACACTTGAATTGTTATGAACTTTGTAAAAGTTAAAGTGTGGGGTGATTGTTTTGGCTTTTGAGCGGGACTAATAAAATAAGGAGAAAGGTGCACTGATTTGAAAGAGCAAGAGCCACTTGAACTGGAATAAAATAGTTGTATTGTGTGCAGATTTTCATTGATAATTGTTGACTCATGATGTAATTGTGCTTAAATAATTTGGGAGTTGATGTATATCGATGTGAAGGTGGAGTCATGGTTTGACATAAGTGTGACATTTTAAATGTTAAAGTATATGTATTAAAGTGCTTAGGGAGGTGTAGTCACTCTTATATCTAAATGTATCCTACCTGTCCCGCAGCCTACATTACAACCAATTAAAGTCCTACTTGATCCTAGATTAAATGAGCTCGATTAGTAGAGTAGTACATTACGGGCAAGCTTATGGTGCATCTTTTGTGGAATATGAATGTTATTTCTGTGAGTGAGTGAATTCTTTCTATCTTGAGTTCCTAATTGTTCTTCAATTTTATTGTGTGGAACTACTCTCTTTTGTTCTGTGAGGGCACATTATTCATGAAGGAAAGGTAATGTCAGTGGCCTCTATGTTAGGGTAAGTGGGTGAATTGTGAATAATGCATGGTACTTGTGAGTCAAAGGTTGAGGTTAAGATGTTACACTTTTGTGCTTAATCTATTTTAAATATTCTTGGCATAATGAGTTAAGAGAGTTGTTTAAAAAGGTCATGTCTATATAAATTGTAGTTTAATTGCTCGAGGACGAGCAATGGTTTATGTGTGGGGTGTTGATGATAGGCTATAATTACATATTTTAGTCGCTTATTACACTCTAATTTACTGCACTTTAATTGAGTTTGAGCTTTAATCGCTAGTGTTTTGCATTAATTGTGTATTTTATGCCTTATTGGAGTGATTTCGAGCTATGTAGATATTATGGAATGAATTCAAGTGTTTTGGAGCTTTGAAATCTGAGTAAAATCCCAAGGAATCAAGTCGGGATCGTGTTCGAGGATCAACGGATGATAGTTAAGAACGAAACGAAGAATCGAGCGGGCATACGGTGTATTGTCTAGTAAAATACACATACCTTTTCACTCAGAAGTTCGTTTAGGCTCCACAATATATCGTAGGAAAGCTTTTTGAAAGGGGTACAACTTTCATGTTTAGCAGTGGAAATTTTCTTCAGCCTATCAGAATCAGCAATCTGAGCTTTTCCACTGCCGGGGTAATGGCGCGTCACCCCATGCGGTGCGGTAGTGCAAATTTTACAGAGTGAGTGTCCTATTTCGGCCGGGAGAAGTTCTTTTTGTCTGGGCCCGACCCTATTTGGTATAAATACATGTAAAAATGCTATTTTGAAGGAGTTGGACATACTTTGGACCTAGGAAGAGCATAGAGCCGTCGTGGAGACCGGAGATTCGATCTAAGGAGGCAAGAACACACTAGGAGCAAGGCAGAGAATTCTTTTGCGAGTTTTTCACTTCCTTCTTCCTATTTTCATTATTGGTTATGAATTCTAGTATTGTAGTTATGCATACTATTATGAATAGCTAATTTGTTATCTAGGGTTTTGATGCAACCTATTGAAGAATGATTTTCTCGTTATATTAATATTGATTTGCCATCGTATTATCTCTATTTGTTCAACTATATGCTTATTGATGTTGATTGAAGGGCCCTCAATTAGCTGTGCCTATTTAGTATGTATTACTCGGGAGAGAGTGAATATTTAGATAGTTGTTGAACCACATCACTCCTGACGTATGTGAGGAATTAATAACCAAGGGTTTAAAGGTGGGATTAGGGATAACGAAACCTTGGGTGCACTTTAAGTGAGCTGTAATTAAAGCCAGCTAGCGTAACTCGGGAGATTATGTCAAGTAAATTATCGTAATTACTCGGGAGAGAATTACAACACGCAGAACGCTCATGATCGATAGAGAATACTTAGGCGAAATTAAAGAAGACATAGAGGGAAGGATTTCGACAATTAGGAAAATCATAACTCTAGACATCCTTAATATTTTCTCCAACCTGTAGTATCTTTAGTGTTAATTTATTATTTTAATTTGTTAGTTAGTTAGTTAAACACAAGAATCTTAATATTTATAAGTTAGGAATTGTTCAAGCTTGTATTCTTGGTGATAGTGAACAACTGTAGCTAAGCCTTAGTTCTCAGTGGGATTCGACTCCGGACTTGTAAATCGGATTATATTTGCAATGATCGCTTTGTCCTTTTTATAAGGCATAGTTGGGCATTATCAATAGTACAATTAGAGGATAACAATTTAATTGAGATGGATGTGCGGGCTTACTAAACTAGATAAGATAAGGAATGAAGATATTCGGGAGAGGGTGGGCGTTGCTCCCGTAGATGACAAGATGCGGGAAGCGAGGCTTAATTAGATGGTTCGTGTACGTGCGGAGGAGAAGCCTAAATGCCCCGGTTAGGAGGTGTGAGCGGTTGGCTTTGGCAGGTACGAGAAGAGGTAGAGGGCGACCTAAGAAGTATTGGGGCGAGGTGATCAGGCAGGACATGGCGCGACTACAGATTTCCGAGGACATGACTTTTGATAGGAAGGTGTGGAGGTCGAGCATTAGGGTTGTAGGTTAGGGGGTAGTCGAGCATTTTTCTCTTTTTGTACCAAGTAGTCTGATAGAGTTTTGTCTATGTCTGTTAGTGGTCTATGTTGTGTACACACTATTTTGTTATTTTGTATAGTATTGTGTTATTGCACTCCCCGTTCACTTATTTGGTATCTCTTAAGATGATATTATTACTTTTCTGGCTTCCTTTGTTGTTACAGATCTCTTCTTTTGTTTCTTTTCTAATATTATTGTCTCTTCTGTTGAGCCGATGGTCTTCCGGAAATAGCCTCTCTACCCTTCCGAAATAGGGGTAAGATCTGCGTATACTCTACCCTCCCCAGACCCCACTAGTGAGATTTTACTGGGTATGTTGTGGTTAGTCAATCAAATAAAAAAATTAATTATTTTTCAAATGTCTATATTACTTATAGAATAATGTTAATAACTCCTATTACGGTTGCTTCAACAAAAAAAGTGTTTCAAAATAAAAATTGATAAAACCTTACCTAAGATCAACAATGTCCCAAAGATATTAAATGCATTAACTATATCGCCAATTGAGAAAGACTTATTAGGAGAAACTAATTATAAAAAATTAATACGTAATAACTTTGCATCTAAAAAAAGTTAGAAAAATAGACTTCAAATAAAAATAAAATATTGTTTATTAATAAAAAAGTTAAGGCCCCTCATAAAGTTTGGCTTTAGGCCACAAAATTGGTCGGACCGCCCCTGTGTATTTCTATGGTTGTTATCCTTCTTGTCATTCTTTTTTGCCTTTTCTGTTAGGACAAATCAGAAGGGACTTTGGAGCGTACGGTAAAGTTGTCTTCGTGTGACTATAGGTTACGAGTTCGAGCGGTGGAAACATTCGTTAATGTTGCATTAAGTAGGCTGACTATATATATCACACCCTAAAAATATAGTCCTTTCCCGAATTCTATATGAACACGAGATGCATTGTGCACCGGGTTGCCCCGTTAGGACAAACCACATGAAGTCTTGTATATATCGTCTCTTCTACTCAAAGTCCAAATTGCTCCATGTTATGCTTGGTGCTAAGCATGTTAAAAGGCTTTGGCTTTGGTCTAGTGGCAAGACCGTAAAAGCGTAACATCTGATGCATGAGTTAGGCATACATCACGAGTTTAATATTTGGCAAAAATAAATAATGCGGTACTTAAGTTAAATAGGGTAAAAGAACGAATCCATTATCCACCGTATATATTTCGAATTGTGCATTATTGACCCTAGGAAATTTGAAACAAAAGTCGGAACGTGATACACCTGAGACTTGACGATGGTTAATTTGTTGTTATTACTCGTTGCATAACAAATGTTTTGATTGCACTTTTTGGTGTTAGTTCTATTTAAGGTGAATTTACAAGCAAAATGGAGAAGTTGCAAAAAGCTGTGACTGAAAATGTTTCCACATTATCTGCGTAACGTCAAGAACAACACTGTAACTTATAAGTGAAGATGTGTTTCACTTTTTAGGAAAAATATTAGTTTTTAGGATTTCTCCGTTTTACATAAGATTTAACCGAAATATTCGCCCACCCAACTTTGATGATTCTTTACACTAAAGGTGCGGAGAAGCAAGTAACGAAGGAGGGAGATATGAAGAGAAGGAGAGATCAGAGAAATTACAAGGAAGAAGTAAAGTCCTTAATTCAAATAAGGAGCCCTGTATTTATAGGCAAGCGACGACGGTTCAGCGGCGCTAGTGGCCTAGCACTACCGGCACGCATTTAATGTTATAGGGAAGCAAACCAACGGGATGTTTAGGTTACCTCGAGCGCTTACGTCACGGGGATGACATCATTATCAGGGACTCCGAAAAATTGAGGGTCAAATCATTTCTTATCATCTTATTCTAAGAAACGCGGGGACTATCTGTATATGATCAAAATCAGGTATGCCCGATTTAGCGGGCTCGAGGAACTGCTTCAAGAATAAGTCCAAAATAGACTGGGCTCGAGTCCGATGGCGGAGTTCGAAGCTTGAAGATCAAAGTTCCCGGTGAATATCAAGGCCAAACCAGCCTCGAGATAATGCCGTTGTGATTTTGTAATAGAAAAAGCAAGATTCCCGAATGGCCCAAAGATCAAGGCATAAATTCCGAAACAGATTTGTACAGATTCGTACTAGGCGGTTAGACAACTATCCAATTAGATTCCTTACTAAAAAAGAAAATGTACCTTATTTAGGACTTTCCTATTATATAAAGGGGAGCCCATTCATTTGTAAGATAATCAATCATTGGCAAAGGAATATACATTCTTTACTTTCTTGCTCATCACTCATCAAAATTGTCTTTTAACTTTATTGTTCTTACATTATTGTTCTTACTGACTTACCTCGAGGCCACGTTAGCTCGAGGTCAAGACTTTCTCGCACATTAGTTTGATTCAACTTACTTCCTTGATTTCTACGTTCGATTTCTTGATAACCAGTTAGTATTGAACTAGATCACATATCTTTAAGACCTTAATATAAACTTAATTGTTACTCGGATTTTAAGGGTAAACAGTTTGGTGCCCACCATGGGGATAAAGATAATAGCAATTGTTTCAGTGTTGATTTTGATAACACTCGTTATTTTCACACTTGTTCTTGCCAAAGATTCTTTGTTCTCAGGTTAAAACATGTCAAACTCACAAAATGCACTGGCACATGATGATGACGACCTTGGATTTCACGGAGAAAATGATAATGTAATTGCTCCAGGAGTCGGGGTACCGCCGGTTAACCTTGGGGAAGTGCCTGTTGCCGACCCAGTTGATGTCAGTTCACACATTGCTTTAAACGTGGATTTGGGCGTGGACCTCGGAGGGAGCGTACGTAGGGAAGGTCGAACTGGTGGCCAAGGAACTCAGGGCATAGGAGACGAGGGATTTAGTCTCTAGGTAATATTTGAGATGTTGCAGGCTCAATAGGCCGCTATTGCTCAGCTTCAGAGTCAACATAGGACTCCGAGTGTCAAGGAGCCAGAAATCACTGGCTATACCGAGCCAGTACCTAAAAGGACGGATAATAGCGGACCAGGGGTTGATCCCACGATTATGAAAATGCTCGAGGAGCTCACTAAAAGAATTGAGTCGGGAGAAAAGAAGATTGTAGATAACAACAAAAAAGTGGAAACATACAGCTCTCGAGTTGACTAGATACTAGGGGCACCCCCGATTTTAAAAAGTTTGAATTCAAAAAGTTCATGCAAAAGCCTTTTCCTCAGATTGCGGCTCCGAAGCCCATCCCAAAGAAGTTCCGTATGCCGGATATACCGAAATACAACGGGACCACCAATCCTAATGAACACATCAGTACATACACATGCGGGATAAATGGGAATGACTTAGAAGATGATGAGATTGAGTTCGTTTTGTTGAAAAATATTGGGGATACCCTATAAAAGGGAGCAATGATTTGGTATTACAACTTGTCACCAAATTCTATTGATTCATTTACCATGTTAGCAGATTCTTTTTTGAAGGCGCACACCGGGGACATAAAGGTCGCAACAAGAAAATCAGATGTTTTCAAGATAAGACAAAGGGATAACTAAATGTTGAGGGAGTTTGTGTCCTGGTTTCAGATGGATCGTATGGAGTTACAACCGGTCTCAAATGATTGTGCCAGTCAAGTTTTCACCCAGGGGTTGAACGAGCGGAGCTCGATAGCATCACGACAGTTGAAGCAAAATCTGATTGAGTATCCAGTTGTATCTTGGGCAAATGTGCACAATCGATATCAATCAAAGATCGGGCCGAGGACGACCAATTAGGAGCCCCTTCGGGTTTAGTTCATCCAAACAGATTAGCAGTTAAAACACCGAGGGATACCGACAGGGAACCGAGGTCGAACAGGGAAGGATATCAACCATATACACAGATCGAAGGAACAATGGCTCGGACGCAATTTATCCCGAAATGATCAAAGAAATGATCGAGGGCAAAAACCTCGGGGACTCATGAGTAAGAATGTTTTTGATAAGCATACCGATCCCATAGAAGCACCTCGGTTATCGGAGTATAATTTCAACATCGATGCATATGAGATTGTTTTAGCTATCGGAAGGATCAAAGACACCAGGTGGCCTAGACCTATACAAACCGATTGGTCTCGGAGAAACCCAAACTTGATGTGTAAATATCATGGTAACATGGCCATAAGACCGAAGACTACAGACAACTGAGGGAGGAGGTAGCTCGATTGTTCAACGAGGGCCATCTTTGAGAATTCCTTAGTGATCGAGCTAAGAATCACTTTAGAGAAAGAGACGCCATCAGAAAGAATGAGCAGGAAGAACCACAACATGTAATTCATATGATCGTTGGTGGGGTCAATATTCCACAAGGGCTTGTATTTAAACGCACTAAGGTATCAATTACCAGGGAGAAACAAACCTGGGATTACGTGCCCGAGGGTTCCTTATCATTCAACGACGAAGAAGTGGAAGGCATTTCTCAACCACACAATGATGCTCTAGTAATTTCTATCTTGTTAAATAAAGTTCAAGTTAACCGTATTTTAGTGGATATAGGTAGTTCGGTAAACATCATCCGATCGAGGGTCGTGGAATAGCTCTGCCTAGAAGATCAAATTGTGCCCGTAGCTCGGGTCTTAAACAGCTTCAACATGGCCAGCAAAACAACTAAGGGGTAGATTATTCTGTCAGTAAAAGTGGTTGGGACCATTCAAGATACTAAATTCCACGTGATCGAGGGCGACAAGAGATACAATGCCCTACTCGGAAGACCCTGGATTCACAACATGAGGGCGGTTCTTTCAACCCTTCACCAAATGATGAAATTCCCAACAATGGATAGTGTGAAAACAGTTTATGGGGAACAACACGCAGTAAAGAAAATGTTTACAATCTACGAGGTGATGCCTATAACAGCACGTTCGACCTCAAAAAATCGAACATCAAAGACAAGCAGACGGCCAAATAGCAATCACCGTTCCCAGCCTCGATCGAATCGGAGTAACAGGTGATCGAAGAAGAAGAAAAGGATTTCCTTACTCCTCGAACTTTTGTTGTTCCCGAGGAATCATATGCAACCAAGTTAACAGTCGAGGAGCTGGAACAGGTGATATTGATCGAGCATCTACCTGAGCAAAAGGTACACCTGGGAACGAGATTAACCCCTGCACTCAGGAAAAAAACTCATTCAATTTCTTATCGATAATATATATTGTTTTGCTTGGCCCCATTTAGACATGACAGGTATCCCACCAGAGATAACAGCACATCGGCTAAGCCTCAACTAGGACTGGGCATATATATGGCGTAAAACCGATAACCCGAACCTATAATTGTTTATTGGGTTATCGATATCGGGTTATTAGGTTAATGGTTCGGTAGCGGTTTAGAATTTTTTCACTATTGAGTTATCGGTTCGGGCCTTGGTTTGCCAATTTTGTTAATGGGTCAACCGATAACCCAATAAGAATTAATAAAATTATGAATTTACCCTTTAAGTATATACATATGATAGGGCTTCAGTTCATTCTCTCCTATTCTTTCTCAGCCGCACTTTTAAGTTGCTTCATCTTCATTCTTCATAGACCTTACTATTTACTCCTAGCATAAGTCTTTAATCTTATACATTAGGCTTTTAATTTCTATAACAAAATTCATATTCATATAGGGATTGCTCTATGGTTTCTTTTTTCAGGGTAGGCATTTGACAAACAACATCCAGTTTATCTTGGACTGTTTGAGGGCTTTAATGCTTGTGGTAGTGCAGGTATTGTATGAAATAAAAATTCTAAATCAACTATTGTTGTTATTATATCAGAGGAGGCAGCTATTGCCTTGGAACATTTTGTAGGAATTTCTGCAGTTTGATAAGTATTTATCCACTGATTTTTTGGTGAAGCCTATAAGGATTGAGTAGTTATTGACTTGTTAACTTGAATTTGAACTATTAGTACTATATGTTTGAACTTATTAATCTTAAGGTGAATCGCTACTACTTTGTATTATTATTAATATATTTGGACAGTTGTTGTTGAAGAATTAGTACTTTCCAGTTGTGGCCACTGGACAGAATGCAGAAATCGGTAGTATACTATATGTGAATTCTTCTTCTTTTTGCTTAACTCTAGTGAATTGTCTTCTCTTTTTTGCTTAACTCTAGTTTGAGTTATCTTATCAGGTAAACCAATAACTGAACCGATAATGATCGATAACCGATTAACCGATACTCGATAACCGATATCTTATCAGTTCGGTTATCAGTTTATCAAATTTATAAACCGATAACCAATATGCTAAACAGATAATATTCATAACCGAACCGAACTGACCGATGCCCACCACTAGCCTTGACCCCACGATCAAACCAGTAAAACAAAAGAGAAGGCTCTAGTCCGAGGTAAAACATGCATTCATAAAGGACAAGGTAGCTAAACTTCTCAAAATAGGGTCCATTAGGGAGGTAAAATACACCGAAATGGTTAGCCAATGTAGTCATCTTCCCTAAAAAAAGGAACAAACTTAGAATGTGTGTGGATTACAAAGATTTGAACAAGGCATGCCCTAAAGACTCTTTTCCACTGCCTAACATCGATCGTATGATCGATGCCACGGTCGGCCACGAGATCCTTACCTTTCTCGATGCCTATTCCGAGTACAATCAAATTCAGATGAACCTGGAGAACTAGGAAAAGACCTCATTTATCACCAAGTATGGAACATATTATTACAATGCAATGCCCTTCGGACTAAAAAATACAGGAGCTAATTACCAGCACCTAGTAAATACGATATTCGAAAAACAAATAGGTAAGTCAATGGAAGTTTACATTGATGACATGCCAGTTAAGTCCCTTCGTGCAGAGGACCATTTGGCTCATTTGTAGGCAACGTTCGAGATTTTGAGTAAATACAACATGAAACTCAACCTCGAGAAATGTGCTTTCGGAGTCGGCTCGGGCAAGTTCCTAGGCTTCATGGTGTTGAATAGGGGGATCGAGATCAACCCTGATAAAATCAAGGCCATCGAATACATCATTGTCGTGGATAGTGTAAAAGTCGTACAAAGGCTAACCGACAGATAGATGCCTTGGACCGATTCATTTCGAGATCGCCAGATTGGAGCCACATGTTCTTTTACTCAAAAAGAAAAATAATTTCGCATGGACCCCGGAATGTCAGCATGCATTGGAGGAATTGAAGCGATACCTGTCGAGCCCACCTCTGCTCTACACTCCGAAGGCAGATGAGATGCTGTATTTGTACTTGGCAGTGTCCGAAGTAGTGGTAAGTGGTGTACTAGTTCGAGAAGAGCAAGGTACACAATTCCCTGTTTATTACGTAAGTCGGACCTTAGGAGATGCTGAAACTAGATATCCCTACTTAGAGAAATTGGCACTTGCATTAATAATTGTGTCTAGAAAATTAAAGCCATATTTCCAATATCACCCCATATGTGTGTTAACCACTTATCCACTTCGAAATGTTTTGAACAAGCCCAAGTTGTCAGACTGATTGGCCAAATGGACCATCGAACTTGGCGGGTACGATATCAAATATCAACCCCGAACGGCTATCAAGTCTCAAATTTTAGCAGACTTCAAGGTTGATTTTATGCCAACACTCGTACCCGGAGTGGAAAAGGAACTTCTACTAAAATCGGGTACATCATCGAGGGTATGGACCCTCTTCACAGATGGTGCCTCGAATGTGAAAGGGTCCGGGCTTGGCATTGTCTTGAAGCCACCCACAGGTAACACAATCAGACAATATATCAAGACTTCTAGGTTGACTAACAATAAGGTCGAGTACGAGGCCATGATTGTAGGTCTCGAGCTAGATAAAAGCTTAGGGGCAAAAGTCATCAAAGCCAAGTGTGACTCTTTATTGGTGGTGAACCAAGTAAACAAGAGCTTCGAAGTTTGATAAGATAGAATGCAAAGGTATCTGGACAAGCTACATGTAACATTGCACCATTTCAAGGAGTGGACTCTAGACCATGTGCCTCGAGAACAAATTAGTGAGGCCGATGCACTTGCAAATTTGGGGTCATCAATCGAAGAAGATGATATTATCCCGGGGACTGTCGTCCAGCTATAGAGATATGTGGTCGAAGAGGTTCACGCCGAGATAAACTCTACAAGCTTGACCTGGGATTGGAGGAATAAATATATTGAATATATAAAGAACGGAAAGCTACCAATGGACCCTAAAGAGTCAAGAGCCCTACGAGCCAAAGTCACCAATTCACATTAGATGAAGATGGAACGTTGTACAAGAGGACTTTTGATGGACCATTGGCGGCGTGCTTAGGGCCAGGGGACACCGATTATGTTTTAAGAGAAGTCCACGAAGCCACTTGTAGGAACCACTTCGGCACTGATTCTTTGATTTACAAAGTCATTAGCGTAGGGTACTACTGGGATAACATGGAAAAAGACACTAGGGAGTTTGTTCGAAAATGTGATAAATGTCAAAGGTTTGCACCAATGATCCATCAACCTGGAGAACAACTTCATTAATTCCTATCCCCATGGCAATTCATAAAATGGGGGATGGAAATCGTCGGCCATCTGCCAACGGCCCCAGGTAAAGCTAAATTCATTGTGTTTATGACTGACTACTTTTCTAAATGGGTGGAAGCACATGCCTTCGAAAAGGTCAGAGAAAAAGAAGTTATAGATTTCATATGGGATCACATCGTGTGTCGATTCGGGATACCTCTTGAAGTCGTATGCGACAACGGAAAGTAATTCATCGGCAGCAAGGTAACGAAGTTCCTCGAGGAACACAAGATAAAAAGGATCTTATCGATGTCGTATTATCCGAGCGCAAACGGACAGGCCGAATCCACGAACAAAACTATTATCCAAAACTAAAAGAAATGGTTGAGCAACGCTAAGTAAATGGAGAGAAATTCTACCCGAAGTCCTTTGGGCATACCGAACAATGTCAAAATCCAGTAGAGGGGCAACCCCGTTCTCCTTAGTATATGGCTCCGAGGCATTAATCCTAGTTGAGGTTGGCGAACCTAGTGCCCGATTTCGGCATGTAGTAGAGGAATCAAATCACGAGGCTATGATTACTAGACTCGAGCTATTGGATGAAAAACGAGAAATTGCGCTTGTTCGGATGGTTGTACAGAAGCAAAGAATCAAGAGATTTTACAACAGGAGGGCCAACCTTTGCCGTTTCGGAATCGGGGACTTAGTTTTAAGGAAATTCACCCTCAATACTCGAGACCCAAATGAAGGGAAACTAGGATCGAATTGGGAAGGACCATATCGAGTCATTGGTATCATTGGAAAGGGATCTTACAAGCTTGGTATGATGGAAGGCGAACAATTGCCAAATAATTGGAACGTGTCACGACTCAAATGATATTATTACTAAGGTGTTCGATCAAGAAGTCAAGGAAACCTTTTAACATGAAGATCTTAGGTTTTAAAGCACACGTTGCAATCTTTTTCCCTTAGTCCGATTTTTATACCAAATAGGGTTTTCCGGCGAGGTTTTTAACAAGGCAACAACTATGTGCTACCTAAGCAGAATTCAACAGTATCCAAGGCTTCTCTTTAATCAACCTCGAATACTGGGGGGAATCACCCTCGGAGGTTATATTTTCGAGAAAAATACTTCACGCCAAAAGGTGTTCGAGAGAAAAGCTTTGTAATGGGCCAAACGCTCAGATGAATCGTATCCATATAGAATAGTCGAGCCCGATGGCAATACATGTACACATGTATAAATTATTCAAAGAAACATTCCTTCTATATCAAATATTTTGTGTCTCAAAGAAATTTGTTACTTTACAAGCTCTATACTCGTGATTCTATGAGAAACAGCTCAAGGGCCAAAACGCAAATACACCTCGAATACTCGGGGACTGTTGACGACAGACAAACACATTCGAGTTATCTAAACTCGAATTAATAAGACCTCTAAGAGGCACCCCTCGACGTAAAGGCCAAGGTCATCATACTCGGGGACTTACATTTCGAACAAGTTCAAAATGTTATCGGAAAATAAGTCCAAGAGGCATATCCGAAGGCTACAGCCATATTAAAGGCTACGACCAAAATAACGCGGCTCGGAGATGTCCGAATCCCGCAATAAAAACAGGCCTTCGAATTTTTCTAAAAACCGGCTAATAAAGGTTACCCTCGGCAAAATAATCAAAGGGCTTCGATAAAATCAGCCCTTAAAAAATCTTAAGAGGTATCAAATTATTCAAATACAAACTTGTGCTAAGGCACAAGAAACAAAAAGGTTCCGATCGACACTAAACCCTTAAAAAACCCAATGGGTAAAAAATGAATGCCAAGGCATAAGGAAATTTTTACTAAGTCTTTAAGCCGAAAAGGGGAAATAATAGGCATCTATTAGAGGCCATAATGGCCCGATCTAAAAAATCCTAACGGCCAATACATTTAGGGTTCGAGATCTTGCTCTCACCCAATCCGAACCCAAGGGTTCAAAGACCCCGAGCCCAAATAAAAATAACTTGGTTGTGGCTCGGGGACTCACCATTATCCGACACAAGCCCTTTAGGGTCTACACCCCAAATGTTCGAACCTTATTCGAGCTCGACCACAACAACTTCAAGAAAACCATCCGAGATAGAATCTCGAACACACCATTCAAAGAATGAAATCATTGCAAGAATTTTGTAAGGCAAGAAACATTAAGATGGCATTCAAGGAAATTTTTTCTTTTATTACTTGAAAAATATATGTATAAGGGAGCGACAAGAGGTCTTACAAAAAGAAAAATACAAAAAGAGAGAAAAAATTCCTAACTATGCTCGGGGTTGGTTTCTCCCTCAGGAGCAACTTCCTCATCATTGTTGGACCCGCCTTAGCTGCTTTCATCATCATCAGAGGAGGAGGAGGAGACGAGGAATCTGGCATCGCTTTTAAGCACCTTCGCTTGAGTTATATCTTCAGTGAGATCGAAGCCTCGAGCATGGATTTCTTCGAGGGTCTCCCTCCGGGATTGGCACTTGGACAAATCATTACTCTATTTTCCCTGTCGGAGGCTTACCTTAGCTCCGCTTGATCATCCTCAGCATCCCTTAAGTACGTGGAGGCTTACCTTAGCTCCGCTTGAGCATCCTCAGCATCCCTTAAGTACACGGCAACGGTTTATCAGTCGTGGCATTCGTCTTCTCGACCTCTACCCTGGCCTCAGCGACCTTCATTCTGGCTTCGGCAAGTTTGACCTCGAGTTCGTCAATCCTCTTGACCTGGGCCGAATTTTTCTCTTTAGCAACCCGGAGCTGGGTCCCAGTCGATGCTAGTTTGGCTAGCGCAGCCTCGTTCTCCGCAGCCAGGCGGTCCATATTTTCCTTCCACCGATCAGTCGGCATTTACCTGATTGATCTCTCCTCGAAGCTGCCTCATCATCTCCAGTTTTTGCTGCAGCTGAGACACTGAAGTGTTAGCCTCCATAGTTGGGTCGAGTAGATTATACTCTTTCAAAATTACAGTTACCTGCTTGTCTAGCTCGGCCTCATTTTTACTAGCCTTGACCAAGTCTGCCTGAAGGTCCTTGAGTTCCTCCTTCTTCTAACTGCAAAGTAGTTTCAGAGCCTTCCATTCATCCATGGCCTTCTAGAGCTCGGCCTTGCATTGGCTCAGATCGGCCTCGAACTTACCAAGAGCCTACACAGTAAAAAAAGATATCAGTTAGGATGATGAGAAGAAGAAGGAAGAGAAAATTGCAACAAGTAGGACTTGATGCATACTCGAGTGAAAATACATTGAGCCTCTTCGAAGAGGGAAGATGCGATGTTGAGTTCGGCAGCATCATCGACCCCGGTAAAGCAATTCCGGAAAGTATCTTCTTCACTGGGGACTCTACCTAGGTCAGGCGTCTACAAGTCCCAAGCCTATCTTATGGCCTCCTTGGAGTAAGACAGCAGAGAAGGAGAATGACCTAATGTCACGGCCCCGAGCAAATCGCCCGGGGCGTTCTGTCTGGTGCTAGAGTTTTTGAACTTGCCCCCTCAGGTGTGCTTATTGAAAGCTGAGAAACAATCACGACCTCGGGCGATTCGGGGGCTTTACTCACGTCTTTCTTCAGAGTTTCCTCACCATGAGGCAGGGTCTCCAGTTCGGAGGGTTTGGCAGTCTCGATTGGCATTCTGGCTTGGGCCACCAGTGCTGAGCCCTCGCCCTCATCTTTTTCATCATCTTGAAACCGGTGGATTGAGTCTATGTCCAAACGAATGACGTCCCTCCTACGTCTTCAAGTAGGAGCCCTTTTGTCTTGGGGGTCTTCGGGCTTCAAAAAAAATTTCCTCTTATTATCTTTCCCCGATTTTGGAATGGAGGACTCGATCTCTTCCCTAGGAAGGTCCAGCCTCATTTCGGAGAAATCTCCAATGCTGCATAAACAAAAACTAGGTATGAGAAAAGAAATGTCTACGATAAAGAAGAAGACGTCAAAAACTTACAAGAAGAACTCACCGTGGTGTTTGGCTTCCTATCTGCCCCTCGCCAAATCACGCCAGCGGTGTTCGTCATACGAGGAGGTCGCAACTAATTTCTGGACCTAGTCTTCAAGATCGAGGACCACATGGGGCATCCAAGCGACCGCTGCAAAAAAGATGAACGCATCATGCAATGCATAAACGAAATACAGAAAATTACCGAGGAAACAACTTCACTTATGGTCGGGGTTCCACTCCTCTGGGAATGACATTTTCTCCTTAATGATGATGTCGCAGGTCCTCACTTGAATAAACTGGCTCATACAGCCCCGTTCTTTATCCTCGTTGATGCCGGCAAAGAAGTACTTAGTCGACCGGTGTTGGAGCTTGATCAACCCTCGGAAGAGCTAAGGCCGGTACAATCGGATAAGATAACTGAGAGTGAACTCAAGCCCCTCGGCCTTGCTAGAGAAGTAGCGAAGCATGATCACTATTCGCTAGAAAGAGGGATGGATTTGGCCGAGAGTGACTTGGTATCTTTTACAGACGATCACGATTGGATCGAGGGGACCCAATATGAAGGGGTAAGTGTAAACTCTTATGAACCCCTCCACGTGAGTGGTGATACTCTCCTCGAGGGTGAGGATCTATACCACGGCCCATCCCCCCAGTCGCAATCATTTTTCATGGCCTCAAGGTGTTTCTCCATTATCAAACAGATATCCCTCGATGCATGTTCACATCGGCCAGGAACCACGGGGGGGATTTTCAACTTTGAAATCCTTCTTTATGATGCAGGCGCTGGGAACGATCTCGTGAAGGGTCGGCGCCTTGTCGCCGACCAGACGGGAAGATGAGGAGGATTTTTTTCTCTTTTTGGGGAACGATTTTTGAAGTTTTCGCCATTACTTCAGGTTAAAAGAAGCAGAAAGAGATGGGGTTTGATGATTTTTGACACAAAAAGGGCGGAGAAGCAAGTAACGAATGAGAGAGAGATGAAGAGAAGGAGAGATTAGAGAAATTGCAAGGAAGAAGTAAAGTCCTTAATTCAAATAAGGAACCGTGTATTTATAGGCAAGCGGCGATGGTTCGGCGGCGATGGTGGCCGACCACTACTGGCACGCATTTAATGTTTTGGGGAAGCGAACTAACGGGATGTTAAGGTCACCTCGAGTGATTACGTCACGGGGATGACGTCATCATCAGGGACGCCGAAAAACCGAGGCTCAAATCGTTTCTTTTCATCTTATTCTAAGAAACGCATGGACTATCTGTATACAGTCAAAATTAGGTATGTCTGATCTAGTGAGCTCGAGGAACTGCTTCAAGAATAAGTCCGAAATAGATTGGGCTCGAGCCCGATGGCGGAGTTCGAAGCTTGAAGATCGAAGTATCCGATGAATATCAGGGCCAGACCAGCCTCGAGATAATGCCATTGTGGTTTTATAACAGAAAAAGCAAGATTCCAGCAATGGCCCAAAGATCAATGCGTAAATTCCGGAACGGATTTGTACGGATTCATACTAGCAGTTAAACAGCTGTCCAATTAGTTTCCTTACTAAAAACGGAAATGTACCTTATTTAGGATTCCTCTATTATATAAAGGGGAGCCCATTTATTTGTAAGATAATCAATCATTGGCAACGGAATATACATTCTTTACTTTCTTGCTCATAACTCATCAGAATTATTTTTTAACTTTATTGTTCTTACATTATTGTTCTTACTGACCTACCTCGAGGCCACCTTAGCTCGAGGTCAAGACTTGCGCGCACACTAGTTTGATTCAACTTACTTCCTTGATTTATACGTTCGATTTCTTGATTATCAGTTAGTATGGAACTAGATCACATATCTTTAAGACCTCAATATAAATTTAATTGTTACTCGGATTTTAGGGGTAAACAATTTTTTTTTTAGAAATTAACCTTAACTGCTACCAAATTACCATGCTTAAACTGACTTATAGCCTGTTTGGCTAAGCTTCTCAAGAGGCCAAAAGTATTTTTTTTCCCAAAAGCACCTTCTTTCCTAACTTGAGGTGTTTGGCCAAGCTTTTGGGGGAGGGGGGGAGGGGGAGTGCTTTTGGGAAGAAGCAGAAGCAATTTCTGAGAACCAGAAAAAAGTAGTTTCTTTCCAAAAGCAGAAGCAGTTTTGACTTTTCTTCTTACCTAAAATACCCTTAACAAAATATAGTATATACCTCAATAACTGTTAAACCTAATACTTAGGATATTAATGTATAAGTATTTCTTCATATATATATATAGTGACTTTAGGGGTGAATGCTTCTATAATTTTAATATATTTAACTTACATTAAAAAAAATTAAGTACTTTTTAATTTTATTTTCATACTTTTCTTAAATAAGATGAAAAGATTTATTTATTGCCTGTAATAAAAAATATTTAAGATTATTTATTTACTTATAATATTAACTATTAAGTAAATCTATTCATGTCCTTATTTGTAATTTCATACTTAAAAGCACTTCTAAAAAGTTTGGCCACACACAAATTAATTGCTCAAAAGTGCTTTTTAGAGTGATTAGTCAAACACAAACTGTTTCTCTCCAAAAGTACTTTTTTCAAAAGCACTTTTGAAAAAAGCACTTCTCAAAATAAGTTGATTTCTCCCGCTTGGCCGAACATGCTATTAGTGCAAGCAGAAAAACCTATGATTGGAAGAAGAAATTTTAAAAATGTGTTGGCAATAATGGTTACTATATCCTTGTCTATCCTACTAAAAATCATTTTTAAAATTTCTACTAATTAGGCTAATAATCGTTACTATGTCCATGTCTATCCTAAAAATAATTTTTTATTAAATAACGGATAACTCTTAATATCAATTTTGATATAATAACTTGTATATTAGAGTAATAACAAGTTTTAACCAATTAAATCGCAACAGTAGATATACCGTCAATATGCATACTTAAATCCGTTGAAGAATAACTTGATAATTGTAGAAACAAACTGAATCAACATAATCCGTTGATTTAGAATTGAAATTCCAATACTTTGCTCTTATATAATTACTCATTTACAGGGGTAAATAGGGACAAAATCATAAAAAGCTTTCAATCCTCAATTTTCTTATTAGAGAAAGAAATTATCAGGAAGAGACAGAAAGGTACTACAAAATATGCTGCAATTTTTACCAATTCTTCACTCTCCTTTGATATCACTCCAATTCTTGACCAATCTCCACTATACCTGAAATATTAAATAAAAATTAGAGGGAAAACAAGAAAAGGGAGAAGAATAACAACGATGACGACAACAACAACAACCCAGCATAATTTCACTAGTGGGGTTTGGGGAGGGTAATGTGTACGCAGACCTTATCCCTACCCTGGGGTAGAGAGGTTGTTTCCAATAAACCACCGGCATCTTTCCCTCCAAGTAACTCCCTACCTTGCTCTTGGGGTGACTCGAACTCACAACCTCTTGGTTGGAAGTGGAGGGTGCTTACCATCATAACAACGACGACAAATCCAGTGTAATCTCACAAGTGGGGTTGGGAGAGGGTAATGTATACACAGACTTTACTCCTACCCTGTAAAGGTAAAGAAGTTGTTTCTGAATTCTGATAGACTCTCGACTCAAAGAACAGTAAAAAGGAAGCAACACACCATAGCGACATCAAGGCAATAAGATAAAGGCGAACGACACAACAAGTAATTAAAAAAAGAGGTTTTTTTTTTGTAGCATCTTAAAATGTATTATAAGTAGGCGTTTGGACGTAAAAATTGTAACTTTTTTTAAAAAAAGTCTTATTTGGAGTTAAGTTGAAAAATAGTATTTAGAATTTGAAATTATGTTTGGACATGCATTTTGTGAGTAGAGAAAAGAAATTTTTGAAAATTTCAATTTCAATATTTTTTCAAAATCTTGCAAAACTTCATGGACAAACACAATTTTGAAAAAAAAAATAAAAAAAAAGAAATTTTTAATATGGACAAATGGGTCCTTAAATGTGAAGAAATATGAAAATAAAGTTCAAAAATTATGAACAATTACCCTGCATCAATGAATCCTAGAGCAAAGACTCCAACAGCAGCTTGAGCAAGAAAATTTCTGGGAATTTTCAGAGAGAGAAATGAGTTTTCTTGGCCTGTTGAATTTTCAGAAATTTCTCTCTTTTTTGAAAATGAAATTGTTGCATGTTTAGTTCTGTTTCTATATTTCAGAAAGAGAAAAGAAAAATTAGCAGAAGAATAGCAATTGGCAAAGTTTTGTGTGAACAACATTTTCTTATCACAACAAATGACAATTGGCAGAAATGCACAAGTTATCCTATCTACATCTCATTTTTTATGTGTGGCTACAAAGAGTTCATTGCTTATCAAGAAAAGTTTGAGAAAATAGCCAAATATGGTCATTTTCACAAGATAATAGGAATAGACAAATCTGGTCATTTTCACAAAGATGATAACAATGAACTGTTCCTTTCAATTGAATTCTTGTGGTTGTTCCAAAGACAGTATTTTCAGTTGAAAATAGGTATATTCCAAGGGCTCATGGCCTATAATAATATGAGTCAAAGACCCAAAGTCCTAGAGAAGGCATCAACATTATTAAGACATGAATTTTAGTTTAGAAGAATAGTATATGAAAGCTGAAATTTTTTAAGTGAAATCATTATTTTACTTAAAATACTATTCACACCAAAAAAGGGTAGTTCGATGCATGACACATTTCACGTTCACGCAAGGTTTGGTGAAGGACCGTACCTCATGAGGTGTGATGTAGACAGTCTAACCTAATGCAAGCATCAGTCACTAATTTTACGACTCGAATCGTGACCTATAGGTCACACAGAGACAACTTTACCAATGTTCCAAGATAATCCTCCAGGCCAATATTTTAATATTTCGCAAGTATTTCAAATATCGAAGTTCAATATTATTTGCAAATATTAATAGCTAAACAAATATTGGCAAATATTGAAGTTTAGTATGTGAAATATTAAAATAATATTTGATGTCCAAATGTGCTAAGGCAGTATGAATTGATGGTATCTTCAAAAGGAGAAATATTATAGAGAGAAATAAGAGAAATCTCTATTTCAAACTCGGAAATCATACAACAACACGAGAGGTGTATCTTTTTGGGTATTATCGTTTTTAGTCCGCCTCAAAAACTATTTATATTCGGTGGCTGAAAAAGTATAAAACTTGTATAATTTTATATATTTTTCGGCTATTATTTTTACAGCGGCTATATAATGTCATTTTTCCTATTTTTTTAATCTCTTCCTATTTTCTTCTTTTTGAGTATGTTGATATTGTTAGATTAATAATTTCGTTTAACTTTAACTTGATACATGCACAAGTGTATATATTTCAATAGCTCATCTTTATACTAGAGCAAGCTAACTAATATTTGGGATTTTTTCATTCCTATACACTATTGGAAATTTTATTACCCTAAATGTTCATGTTTAGTAAATTACCCTACCTACACAAGTTTTGTTTACAAAATATATACATTATACTTTAAAATGCTCTCAATCCATTATTAGTGCCTTCAATTAAAGGATTTAGTTACACCATTTTCCTTTTTTTCTCCTCTTCTCTTTCCATATTTTTCCTCCGCCTTAAAATACAGTAATCTTCCTATATATATTGTTTCTGTTTGAGTAATCTTCCTATATACATTGTAGATATGTAATGAGATTTTGAGATGGTCATTTCTTATCTTGTCCAATTTATTAGTGGCAAAGCATAAATGATTCGAATGACAGAAATAAGTATTCACCGAAAAATAAGAGAAACTAAAGAATAATGCATCCAAGGCGCCAAATCTTATGGATATTTAAATGCTGCTAACCTAGAGGCTCGTTGTATAACGGTAAAAATAGATGTAGCAGGCATGAAAAGTGAGGTTACTTTTAAATACCAATATACTCAATTTTGTATTTCCTTTAGACCCGATTGTTCGGAACAAAGGTGGATCTATTTTATTTTTACACTTTATTTTGTTAAAACTTGTGTCTTTTTTCTTATTACCCATTAATGAAATTAGCATTTAGATCTTAGACCATCCAATTTTGACACTGAGTGCTAGTTATAAGCCTCAGCAAAAATAAATAAGGTTATTTCAGATGATATTAGGATAAGAAATTAAAGTGATTGATAACATTGGTTTGACACTTTGACTAATTGCAGCAACAACTAAGGAGCTTACCTAATTTCTGCAATTGGCAAGCTTGAGACACTATAAATTAAGAATATAAGTCGAGCTTTTAAATATAAGCCATGACTCAAACAGAAACAATATATATGATAAGTCAGATTCTAGATTAATGATATATAACTTATCTACAACTTTCATATATTATTTTTATCAAGTTAAATACAACTACAATAACATACAACTTAAATATAAATTTTATATAATATGTCTTTTGTATATTTTGTATCTGATTTATACATAGTAAAAAAAAATTCATACAACTAATTATATATTATACAACTTATCTATAATTTTCATACATTATTTCTACTCAGTTATATACAACTACGATATCATACAACTTATATATAATTTTTATACAATGTTGTTCAACTTTCATACAATAGTTAAATAAATAAAAAAATATATATAAACAACAAAATATAATTTTTCTACAATTTTACTTTAAATTTCTGCAGTATAATATATGTCATGTCGTCTTCTTCTTCTTCTTTGAGTTTCAATCTGAAATTCAGCCAAAACCAAGTCTAATCTTCATCAAAACCCCTCAAAATTGAGATATAAACTCCAAATCATATTCTCAATTATTTGCAACAACACTCAATCCAAACAAATAATGATTTTTGAAAACCCAAATTCAAATTCAAAGCTTCAAAGCTTTTTAATGGCTGTCAATGGTGGAATTGTTGCTCTCTTTTTCTTTGCTTTACATTACTGAAATTTGGGATTGAGAGATAGAGAGAGACGTAGAGAGAATTCTCAATTCTTTGCAATAACATCCAATCCAAACAAACTATGTTTTTTGAAAATCCAAATTCTAATTCAAAGTTTCAAAGTTTTTAATGGTTGTCAATGGTGAAATTGCTACTCTCTTGTGCAAGATACGTGGGGATGGGGGTGGTATGTGGAGAGAAAACATGGAGGAGTGGAAGATATGTTAGAGTAATTTTAGGGCATTAATTATTATCATTAATTCCCTTAAAATATACATAAATAATAATTGGGTATATAAAATGTAATTATAGTAAAATTTGAGTAGGGAGGGTAATATAGTTTCATATAGTGTATAGGAATGTAAAAATTCTTTTATTTAATCCATTTATATTCACAATATAATCTTGAGAAAATTATCCTCTATAGCCCCTCAAAATTTTAATAGCTCATGTTTTTACCCATTTACACGAAATAGCCTTTCGGCCCAATTTATTTGCAACTTGTAGCCATTATCTATTTTCAATGCATTTATCTTCCCAAGACAACATTTAATCCTACTTTTTTTATCTTTCTTTCATTCTATCCAATGCACGACTTTTTATCTTTCTTTCATTCTATCCAATGTACAAATTTTTTTTCCATTACCATTTTTATTCATATCCTCTTTTTTTCTCTGTGTCTTCTTTGTCTTCCTTTTATCTTTTTTTTTGGTTATTTTTTTTTTCATTTTCCTTCCTTCTCTATCTCCCATTTCAGATTTATATTTTTTCTCTTTATGTTTTTTACTTCTCACTGAAAAAATTTGTTTGAGTACCTAGAAAAATCATAAATTTTTTAATTCAATTTATTAAAAAAATTTACTCAATTACGATGCATGATACAAGAGTGGCAGCAAAAGTCATGGGGTTTTCTAGTCAAGCTTCTTCTTCTCAAGCTTCTCAAGCTGCTTCTTCTCTAGTCATGGATCTTCTTCTTCTTCTTCTTCTTCTTCTTCTTCTTCTTCTTCTTGTTTTATGAGTGAAAAACTTTTACAGTGAGTATCGATGGTGGGTCTGGATTTTATGAGTGAAAAACTTTTACAAAGTACCCATTTTTTGCTTTACCCAAAATATCCTTAATAACATACTAGCAACAATTGAGTTAAAGGGGCTCTTTTGTCTTTTCGAGCATCCAGTTTTGTTCTTCCCCTTCACACTCGGTGTTTCTCTAAGTAAAAAGGATCCAAACTTTAATTTCCTTTGCCCTTTGCAGATTTCAACCTATTTTCTTAGCTTCAATGCCTTCTTGATGGATTGTAAATTGTGTCTTCAAACTGATATTCTTCCATCTGTTAAACCAATATTATTTCAACTCAAGAGCATAAATTTCTTGGTAAATAAAACTATGCACGCAATAATCTTTAACTCCACAAGAAGCTCTGAGAAAACTAATGTATCATTAGTGTATATTCATTGTATACTGATAGTCGGTTTTGTATATATTTTGTATAGCGATAGTGTATTTTGTATATAAATTGTACAAAAACAGTCTATTTTGTATAGTGACATTCTTACTTAGTATATCTTTTATATAATGAAAGTCTATTTGTATATATTTTGTATAGTGAAGACTATCCATGAGATAAAAAATTAAAGAGAATTGAGACCTAAAGTTAGACTATGCATTAGTTTCTGCCATCTTTGTTTCTCCCGCAAAATGCAATAAATCAAAAACCTTCAGCTCCATTACCGCTGTTATGGCCACAACGGCACAAAGAAACCTCTCAATTTTCTACACTAGAAGACACTTCACCGTCATCAGAGCCAAAGTCGCCGGAATGAGGTCTCCGTCAGCATCGAAGATTGGAAACTTACTCGTCGTCGCTTCAATTACAAAAACTTTGACAGCACCAGGAGGAAAAAGTAACCTAGAAAAATACAACGATTCAATTCCCTATCAGAAACCCTAGACCTCCAAATCCTCCTGGCTTTAGGTATGTATAATACGACGGCATTGAAATACTCAAATATTTATGCTTCTTATCTTAGATTTCATTTTTCTATTTTGGAACTTGAGTTGGAATTGGAGAAGAACGATTTTTGGATGAAGAACGGAAGTTTGTAAAGATGGGGTTTGAAATATAAGGAAGGATCGTGTTTCGGTGATAGTTGGGTCGGTGGCTAGCCTTTTAATTTGTTTTGGGCTATAAAATGCATACTGCAATTTTGTGACTAGCGGCTGATATTAGTTTCCAGTGGCTGGCCATAAATGAAGTTTTTTCTTATAATTACTATTCTTTTCTTAGCTCAATAATTTTCATGAAAAAAGAACAAGAAGAAAATTTGTAAAAAAAAAAAAAAAAAAAGGAAAGTCTCATCCACTCGTTTTAACAAATTTTTGTGGCCTAAAAATGGCTTATAGACATGTTTTTTGCAACTTTGAATTTCTTGTCTTGTCAAAAGACCCTTTTAGCACCTCTAAATTTTGTAAGGATGTTAAATAAATGGGCAAAATAAAAAAGTAGCTAGTCGGCCGAAATTACTTGTATTATTAGCTAAAAATATATAATATAATATATATTATTTTATTACTTTTATTTTAGGTACGACTAAAAATATATATTTTCAAATAAATTGGTACTTTCGAATTACGAGATCCTGACAAAAGCCCACAATGTTTCTTTGTCACCATCTTGAAATGTCCAATTTGTCTTAGCTTTTACTAAATTATTTAGTTTTGACAAGATTCAACCTACCAAGTTCAATTAGATGTAGAAATCTTGTGGATGATAAAGAAAATGGACGTTAAGCCGAAATTAACCACAAAAGCTAACATCGATGATTGATAATTGTCAAAAATTATACAAAGAGACAACAACTAGTGTTAGACTCTAACAACCCCTCACACGTTCAGCATTGGACGTTTGGAGCGTGGACAACTTTGCATCGAAGCGCAATATTAGGTAAACTAAGAATATGACTCTACTGATATCATATAAAAAAAATGAACGTCGAATCTAACTCACCCCAAAAGGAAGCTCATAAGGTGCGGAGTCCGGACTATTCCTTAGCCTTCAACCAATGTGAGACTAGTGGAAAAAATCTTTTGAATGAAATTGTTTTTCTTCTCATGGTGAATCGTACTTATCCTATGAGAAAACACTTTCAATAGTTTTCGACAACAAAATACCAAAATATTAAATCGAGTAAAAGAGAGAGCTACGTTCAAAATTTTAATCATAACTCATGGAATCTGTTTAATCACTGCTATATTCAACAAATATTGAGGCATATTGCTAGGAAATGGATTTGAACCATTAGATGTACATTTATTTAACATGTATTAAACTTTAAAGATTTGGGACAAAATATTCTTCAAAGCTTCTATGATTCGAAACAAAATATTTGCAATTCGTAGATTTTTTTTGCAAAAAAAACTTGTATTTTTTTCATCTGTGACGAATACTTTATCACTATGATTAGTTATGACAATTACAAATTACATTTTACACAAGACAAAGTGAAAATGCAATATCTTTTGTCCAATACTTTGAGATGCTCCTCCCCATCGATCAAGGAGCGAAGATGTTCGTGATAAGCAACGCTTTAAGCCGCTATCATTATGAGTCTTACGACGAATTTGATTGGCAGGTTCAATAGCAACAAGAAGGGAATCCATTAGCTCATTATTTAGTACGAATCGGTGAATCGGCTAGAATCATAAATGGGTTGTCTCATTTCTGATGATCTATGCTATAGATAGAAACAAAAAATACTTGCATAATCAGATAGCTTAAAATGTAATAATTAGAGGTAACTTCATTTAATAAGCATTGAATCATACGTAGTATAAATAGAAATCACAATGCTATAACAGGTTCAATCACACAGATAATATAAATTTTTCATTTTTCGTACACTATCATGGAATATAACTTAAATTCTTATAAAATACCTAAAGTGAGTTTCCATGAAATTCCAAAGGGATATTGATTTAAGTCATTTTCTTTCCTGATTCGAGAGATACTTTGCAGAGAGCCCATTCTTCCATTTGTTCTTTTGTTTAGTCCCTCACTTTTGTCCCTTTTAACTGCACTTCTTATCTAATTTGAGCTTTTATGCTAGCAGCGGGCGAAGGTACATAGCCCTAAGAGTGATCAATTGACCACCTTTCGTCAAAAAATTATACTATATATATAAGTAAAATATTAGATTTTAATGGTATATAACATATATTGAACACCTTTTATCGAATTCTTTTTTGCTTATTTCACGTTTGAACACCCTAAATGAAATTCCTGACTTCGTCATTCGACTAGCACCAGTATGTATCTTTTCGAATTGGAATAGTAAAGAAAACAAAAAGTTAAACAGACATAAAATCATGCAATGAAAGTAGTAAGCCGAGTTTTGCTTACAACAACGACAAACCAAGTGAGTTCTCTCAAGTGGGGCCTGGGGAAGGTAATGTTTATGCAGACCTTATCCCTATCCTGAGAGAGCATAGAGTTTTGCTTATGGGGGAGGGGGGAGGGGAGGGGAGTCGATAGGTGAGAAAACTTATTACGTTTCAATGCTAAGTTATACCCATAGAGGCCAACTCATAGATTAACTAAAAAACAAATAGGGCAGCCCGGTGCACTAAGCTCCCGCTATGCGCGGGGTATGGGAGAGGACCGAACCGCACGGTCTTATGCTCCACAATATTACATCGATATTATGTCCTGCAGTATTATATTACAATGATCTTACGCTTAGCAGTACCAAATTACGACGATGTCGCACCCTGTAGTATTGTACGTTGAATTTGTCGTAAGATAATTGACATCAGTCCAAGAAAAAGATTATTTGGAGATTATAAGGATTATCCTATTTCACAAGTGATGAGTAAACTCGTGAAGGTGAAAGGGGAAACAAGTCAAAGAAAATGAATTTGGCATTTTGGGATAAAATATAGCTCGGACTAAAATACCCGATATATATGGACTAGTGTCATAGAAGGTACTACATGACCATGATAGTAAGGTGTATAAGGTGTGTGAAAGTGAGTAGCATTTTAAGAAAGTGGGAATAATTCTCAATTACGAGAGGTAATTGGTTAATTACCGGGTAACGGAATATTACCTAATTAATTGGGGATATATTGGATAAGATTAATCCCAAAACGTGGCAAAAAACCATAATAGTAAGAGAATGACTCTTACTAGTTTTATGATTAGATGGCAAAAAGCCACAATATAAGAGAATGACTCTTACTGGTTTTATAATTAGGTGGCAAAAAGCCACAATATTTCACTTTAATATATTCAATACCACTACAAAGAGATAACCAATGGTCCAAAACGTGAAAGCTCGGAACGTGAAATTCTCTTAAATACTACAATGTCCAAAACGTGAAATTCTCTTAAATACTACAATATCCAAACCTGAAATGCTAATTCAAAGAAAGCCCGGTACAATCTTTCTCAAGAATATCATATGAATTTTTTCTTACTTCGACCCGCCATTACGTGTTTTCGCAAAAGAGAATTGATTCAGGTATGTTAAGGTTATCCCTTCTTTCTTTTGGCATGACCCATACGACACAAACGAAATGTGCAAATGCACAATTTCCATACATGACTCTATTCATAGAAATATTAGAGATGTTTATGTTGTTGATTCCCCATGTGTCATATTATTATATCATATGTTCATGGGTCTCAGAAAAATATGTAAGTTGAAAAAGTTTACTTCATGATATTATTCAAAGGCATAATGGTCTTATGACACTCCAAGGGATTTAATTGATGTACTTTTCATGCATTGCATTCATATACATTGACCTATGACCAGATAGCGTTATATACGCGTATATATGTATATATCTATATGTATATGGGATATGGGAAAAGGTTACGGCGTTATATACAAAATTTCAAATTCAAGTTATGAACTATCTCAATAGTTATATGAATGCATAATTTATCCACAATAAAATAATAGCAACATTCAAACGATTTGACTATTGCATAAGACACATGTATTATGGTTTGCACTCTTCAAATATAATATTAAAATATTTCGTAAATAAATTTTAGACACAATAAACCACGGCTCTGATACCACTGTAGTATTGAATATAGGTGTTTGTAACAAGCAGCGGAAGACAATAACAATCCTAGGAAGATCTTTTCGTGTTTAAAATTTATTTACATGCCAAAGATCGGATTTAAGACGTACCTGGTAAAGAGTGTCTTGTTTCAAAATTTCTTCGATAGTGCGAAGATTCTATGTGTATCCACACCGAGACCGATCCTTGCTATCAATTCTTTGATCAATGAAACCCGCGAACAAATTAAACGAAATATTTTGTTGAAATTTTTCTCAAAAACTTCAACTAAAATAGAAAGAACAAGAAACTAAGTTTTCTTGTCAAGAATATTTCTTGGTTTTTTGTGGCTTCTTAAAAATTATATCACTTGTTCACTTTTTTCTTTTGGGTGAAGTACGATATCTCTATATATATACTCAAGCACCAAATTATTAATTTATGTTAAGAAACACGTGAAGACCGTTGAGGATCAAAATTCAAAATTGGATTCCTATAATTTTATATTGTAAAATACAAATCCTATTCATAATAGGACAAAGTAGCCAACAAATTCTTTTGACCTTATACATAAACTACTAATCTCATTCTTTGAATTTGATAGCCGACGTGAAGATGTTGTCCAATTCTAAATTGGACTTTTCTTTCCAAAAAAAAACGAATGGCTGCCGAAAAATTAGACTTTGCATATTCAATTCCAATTTGGATTCTAAAATCCTTGTTGGTATTTTACTATAGAAAATGACATCTCATTCTTAAAAGGATATCACGTTGTCGGCTGAGTCCTTCTATGGACGTTTACTTTGCTAATCCAATTCAAAATTGGATTCAATCAAAGACTTTCATTAATATTTTATATAAATAATATTTGTTATATATATCACATATATATTTCAACCAAGAGATATAATTTAATTTTTTATTCCAAACAGAAACTTCAATTTGTTCACAATATTAATTATATCCTCTGTGCTAGCAAAGAATATAATAATACTTCATTTGGACTAATAACTAAATCTATTTGACTAATTAAATTCCTTAATTTAATTATCAAATAATAAGTTAATTAATCCTTTAGCAAAGATCAGAACACTCGTAAGTGTGCGACCTCATAGGTTTAATACTAAACCGGTAGTAAATTGATCACATTAATATACTAATCAAGGGTGGCGTCTAGCAACACTCCTTAACGACCGGATAGCATGAAGTATACAATTTACTCTCAAGAATCAGTAGAAGAATAATGTAGTAATTCCTTCTGTCCTTATAGCTCTGGATCACCCTAGGATATGGTTCAACTGTCAAATCCTAATAGGCGACCAACTATGTGTTCATGTCAAATATAATCAACCATTGAATGACCTAAGAAACTCATTTCTTCTTTCATTCAATTGCCCTGGCCAAGGTCTTAGTTTGGTCATTTATAATTCATGATAACATGGAGCTTAAACTCATTACCAAGAGTTGATAGATTTCATCTTGATCCATCACTAATTCTATAAGTATTTAATCGTACCCAATATCCTTTCAACTATCAACCTAGGGCCATAGGTGTCTCATATCAAAGCACAATAAATAACTTGTCAATTACTATGACGATCTCAGGTCAAAGGAAACTCTTACATCAAATTCTTCAAGAAAATATCCTATTGACAGTTTATGGTAATTCTAACCATTAGGATTTATCCAATGAGTCGGTTCAATGATCATATCTCTATATGCATCATCTATCTATGTGATTTAGTTAATGAGATCAACTAATCTTTATCCCATAAAGATGATCACATAAATATTGATCTAACCGGATTACTAATGTCCAAGTTAATAATCCTACGATCAAGAACAAATTTAGATTAAATTATAATAGACTTTGCTCTCATTATCATGATCTCTATCACGATGATAAATCTCAAAATTTAATCAAGGACCTTATCAAATTAATCAACTAATTAATTAATAACTATGATAAAAGAATATCAGGTGCCATATATATTTCATATTAAATAATGTTCACAAAAATATATTCAAATCATCAAATATGATATTGGATCTAGGGCATAGCTACTATATCTCTAACAATCTCCCACTTGCACTAGAGCCAATCGCTATTGTACTTCATTCCCAATTTCCATTTGTGCTTGTCAAACTCCTTTGCACCAAGAGCTTTAGTGAATAGGTCTGCAACATTTTCTTTTTCATCAACTTTTTGAATCTCGACGTCTCCACGTTCAATGATCTCTCTTATCAAGTGATACCTTTGTAGAATGTGTTTGGATTTTTGGTGTGATCTTGGTTCTTTTGCTTGAGCAATGGCTCCAGTATTGTCACACAACAGTGGAACCGCACCTTCTATTGAAGGAACCACACCAAGTTCAGTTAAGAACTTTTTCATCCATACAACTTCCTTAGTAGCTTCACTAGCTGCTATATATTCTGCTTCAGTTACTGAATCAGCTACTGTAGCTTGTTTGGAACTTTTCCAACTCACTGCACCACCATTTAAGGTGAATACATAACCAGAAATAGATTTGCTATCATCTCTATCTGAAGAGAAACTTGCATCAGTATAACCTTCAAGTTTCAACTCAGAATCTCCATAGATGAGGAATTGGTCTTTAGTCCTTCTTAAGTACTTAAGAATGGTCTTCACCACCTTCCAATGTTCCTCACCAGGATTTGCCTGATATCGGCTAGTCACTCTAAGTGCCACATCAGGACGTGTACATGTCATGGTATACATGATAGTTCCCACTGCACTAGCGTATGGGATCCTACTCATGCGTTTTCTCTCTTCAGGTGTTTTAGGACAATCCTCCCTACTGAAAGTAATTCCAGTGCCTATCGGTAGATAGCCTCTTTTGGAATTATCCATGTTATATCTCTTTAAGATGGTATCAATGTACAAAGACTGGGAAAATCCAAGCAGCTTCCTAGATCTATCTCTATAGATCTTTATTCCTAATATATAAGTTGTTTCTCCCAAGTCTTTCATGGAGAACTGTTCAGATAGCCAAATCTTGGTACTTTGCAATGCCGGTATGTCATTCCCTATGAGTAATATATCATCAACATACAACACTAAGAATATAATTGTGCTCCCACTAACCTTTTTGTACACACAAGGTTCTTCTTTGCATCTAACAAAATTGAACTTTTCAATTGTCTTGTTAAAGCGAATATTCCAACTTCGAGAAGCTTGCTTTAGTCCATAAATAGATCTTTGTAGCTTACAAATTTTATTATGATCAGATGAATATGTGAAACATTCAGGTTGTGTCATGTAAATATCCTCTTCTAGCTCACCATTAAGGAAAGTTGTTTTCATATCCATTTGTCATATTTCATAATTATAGTATGCTGCTATAGCAAGCAAAATCCGAATAGATTTGAGCATTGCCACGGGAGAGAAAGTCTCATCATAGTCGACTCCTTCTTTCTGACGATATCCCTTGGCAACAAGACGGGCTTTGTAGGTCTCCACCTTTCCGTCTGCTCCAATATTTTTCTTAAAAACTCATTTACATCCTATAGGTTTTATATCCTTTGAAGGTTCAACTAAAGTCCATACTTTATTTTCCTTCATAGATTCTATTTCGGATTCCATGGCCTCTTGCCACTTCTCATAATCAGAACTTTGTATAGCCTCTTCATAGGTCTTAGGGTCATCATCATTATGATCAACTTCATTTGATACATCATCTTGTACCATTAAATTTAATCTAGTTGATACATGATGTTCTCGTGTAGACCTTCTAAGAGGTACTTGTACAACCTGTTCACCTTGTGCTGGATTTGGTTGTTGTTTAATTTGGTTTGGAACTGGTTCATTAACCTGTTCTTGAACTTCATTTAGTTCTTGAACTTCAACCGTTGAAGATGGCAACTTCCTTGGTAATTTCAAAACATTCAATAAAGGTTCTTCAACTTGGGTCTCATGATCTTTACATTGTGTTGATTCATTAGTTTCTTGGACTTCATCAAGTTCTATTTCTCCATTATAATTTCCTTCTAAAAGAAATTCTCTTTCCAAAAAGGTTGCTCCTCTGGCCACAAACACTTTATGGTCAGAAGGGTGATAGAAATAATATCACATTGTTTCCTTGGGGTACCCAATGAATCTACATTTATCAAATCTTGAATCAAGTTTATCCGACAGGAGTCTCTTAACATAAGATGGACAACCCCAAAATTTAATATGTTTAAGGTTAGGCTTACATCATTTTCATATCTCATATGGTGTTGTAGAGACTTACTTAGTGAGAACTTTATTAAGTAAGTATATTGCTGCTTCCAAAGCATATCCCCATAAATTTATTGGAAGATCAGTGAACCCCATCATAGATCTCACCATATCTAATAAGGTTCGATTTCTTCTTTCAGACACACCATTGTGTTGTGGTGTTCCTGGAGGTGTCCACTGTGAGAGAATCCCATTCTCTTTGAGATATCTGGTAAAATCTTCACTAAGATATTCCCCTCCTCTATCAGACCTTAGTATTTTGATACTTTAACCAGTTTGTTTCTCAATTTCACTACGGAACCTTTTGAACATTTCAAAAGATTCAAACTTATGTTTCATAAGATACACAAACCCATATCTTGACATATCATAAGTGAAAGTGATGAAGTAAGAATATCCACCTCTAGCTTGAATTTTCATGGGCCCACAAATATCTGTATGAATTAGTCCCAATAATTCGGTAGCTCTTTCTCCACTTCCAGTAAATGGAGATTTGGTCATTTTTCCTTTGAGACAAGATTCACAAGTTGGATATGATTCAAAATCATATTTGTCAAGGTACCCTTCCTTGCACAACTTGTTAATTCTTTTCTCTCCAATATGACCAAGTCTACAATGCCAAAGGTATGTATAATTTACTTGATCATCTCTTTTTCTCTTAAGACTTGAAACATGCATAATTGAATTAGCATTCACATTAGGTAAGACATAAATATCATGTTGGAGATAGCCATTCACATATAAATTACCACCATAGTAAATAAAGCAAATATCATTGCCTATATTTATGTGAAAACCACGTTTATCTAACATAGAAGCTGAAATTATGTTCGAAACAAATTTAGGAACGTAATAACAATCATCCAACATAAGTACTTTGCCCATGGGCATTATTAAAGAAATTGATCCTACAGCTATGGCCGCAACTTTTGCACCATTTCCAACTTGTAAATTAATTTCTCCTTTCTTCAAACTTCTACTTATTTGGAACCCCTACAACATATTACAGATGTTATAACCACTGCTAGTATCTAATACCCACAATGAAACATCAGTAGTAGTTAAAGAAACTTTGAAATCATTTTTCAGTTGAGTCTTACCTTATTTCTTATCATTTAGAGTTGCAAGATACTCCGGGCAGTTTCTCTTCCAATGTCCTATCTTCTTACAATGGAAACACTCAGCTTCAGATTGGTCGGCTTTGCCTCTTTTGCCTTTGGGTTTGGTCACACCACCCTTAGGCGCAATAGGTTTCTTCTTGGGTTTAATTTTACTCTTACCCTTCTTCTTAGAAGAGTTTCCAACCAACATGACGGTTCCTTTCTTCTTCTCAGATGCAAGTTGATTCTCATAATCAATCAGCATGTTGAGCATCTCATGAAGATCACAATCCATTTTATTCATATTAAAATTAATAACAAATTGTGAAAAGGATTCTGATAGTAACTGCAAGATCAAATCTTGAGAAAGCTCTTTATCCAGTTTGCACCCCAACTTCTCAAGTTCTTCAATAAGATCAATCATACGATTGACATAGGGTCCAACTGGAGAGTTTCCAGTCAATTTGGATCCAATAAAGCCTTAGATAGCTGGTATCTAGTTGTCCTGCTTTGTGTACCAAACATCTTCTTAAGATGTTCAATGATTGCAGTTGGATCCATATCCTGATGTTTTCTTTGTAGTTCAGAATTCATAGAAGCGAGAATGATGCATTTGGTAGTAAGACATTCTTCGAAGTATTTCTGATAAATCTTGGTGGCATCATCATCATTCTCATCTGGGACTTCCTTGGCATGCTTATCGATCACATGAATAAGCTTTTCATGCATGAGAACAATTCTCAAATTTCTGTACCAATCATCAAAGTTTGGTCCTACCAACTTGTTGGTCTCAAGTATTCCACGTAGTGAAATAGCAGACATATTGAGAAATCTAAAATATAGAAAAGAAAAGGCAATAATATAAGAACATATTTGCATATATCATAAAGACATGGACTTTTATCTATATGATATTTACCCTAATTATTTTAAACTATTTACCCTCATTATAGTTTACGAAATCTTTATTTCTGTTAGTGGAGTAAAGAAATCCTTTAACAATATGTATGAGCCCCTTGGAAGTCAAGTCGTTTCTCACATATATTTTAAAGATAGGTACTCTTACCAATTGTATCCCTATACAACTTTCTTAAATAACTCTATGTCAAATAGTCCCCTGATAGTCAGGTCGATCCTATTGGCATAGTTGAGTTCAACCATCATGATAGCAAAGAACTTATTAAATTTTATACTCCCCCAGGTAGTCCAGGCGTCTAGTGTAAAATTGAATAATTCTTTCAATTCATACATCTAATGCAAATAAATAATTTTAACATATTCTCGAACTATAAGTCTACTGGTTATCAGGCCGCTCCTTATAAACAAGAAGTAAGTAAAATTATTTACTTTGATGGATAGCTCTATAATAAAATATCTTATATTTTATTATTCAAGAACTCAAATTTTTTAGTAAGAGGGAATTGTTACTAAAATAATTTTGAATAACATGAAGATCAAATCTTTTATAGCATGTGAATTTAGTTCAAGTTGTCTACATGCTTAGTCCTAAATTAATTTACATCACATGTAATAAATAATTCAAAATTATGTAGTGAACAAGCACATGACATAGAAACGAAATTCAATATCCTCTAACATGTTTATCTTATATATATTACATAAAAGAATTCATGCTAGAATATTGTTATTAATTAACATCTAATGAACTAATAACAATTAAAAATAACCATAGAATCATGTAACCTATTATAGATTCCCATTGTATCTAATACAAAATTTCAAATTCAAGTTATGAACTATCTCAATAGTTATATGAATGCATAATTTATCCGCAATAAAATAATAGCAACATTCAAACGATTTGACTATTGCATAAGACACATGTATTATTGTTTGAACTCTTAAAATATAATATTAAAATATTTCGTAAATAAATTTTAGACACAATAAACCACGGCTCTGATACCACTGTAGGATTGCATATAGGTGTTCGTAATACGCGCGGACGACAATAACAATCCTAGGAAGATCTTTTCATGTTTAAAATTTATTTACATGCCAAAGATCGGATCTAAGACGTACCTGGTAAAGAGTGTCTTGTTTCAAAACTTCTTCGATAGTGCGAAGACTCTATGTGTATCCACACCGAGACCGATCCTTGCTATCAATTCTTTGATCAATGAAACCCGCGAACAAATTAAACGAAATATTTTGTTGAATTTTTTCTCAAAAACTTCAACTAAAATAGAAAGAACAAGAAACTAAGTTTTCTTGTCAAGAATATTTCTTGGTTTTTTGTGGCTTCTTAAAAATTATATCACTTGTTCACTTTTTTCTTTTGGGTGAAGTACGATATCTCTATATATATACTCAAGCACCAAATTATTAATTTATGTTAAGAAACACATGAAGATCGTTGAGGATCAAAATTCAAAATTGGATTCCTATAATTTTATATTGTAAAATACAAATCCTATTCATAATAGGACAAAGTAGCCAACAAATTCTTTTGACCTTATACATAAACTACTAATCTCATTCTTTGAATTTGATAGCCGACGTGAAGATGTTGTCCAATTCTAAATTGGACTTTTCTTTCCAAAAAAAAACGAATGGCTGCCGAAAAATTAGACTTTGCATATTCAATTCCAATTTGGATTCTAAAATCCTTGGTGGTATTTTACTATAGAAAATGACATCTCATTCTTAAAAGGATATCACGTTGCCGGCTGAGTCCTTCTATGGACGTTTACTTTGCTAATCCAATTCGAAATTGGATTCAATCAAAGACTTCCATTAATATTTTATATAAATAAATATTTGTTATATATATCACATATATATTTCAACCAAGAGATATAATTTAATTTTTTATTCCAAATAGAAATTTTAATTTGTTCACATATTAATTATATCCTCTGTGCTAGCAAGATATAATAATATTTTATTTGGACTAATAACTAAATCTATTTGACTAATTAAATTCCTTAATTTAATTATCAAATAATAAGTTAATTAATTCTTTAGCAAAGATCAGAACACTCGTAAGTGTGCGACCCCATAGGTTCAATACTAAACCTGTAGTAAATTGATCACATCAATATACTAATCAAGGGTGGCGTCTAACAACAGAGCCGAGGGTCTCCTGGAAACAGCCTCTCTACCCTTCGGGGTAGGGGTAAGGTCTGCGTACATATTACCCTCCCCAGACCCCACTTGTGGGATTATACTGGGTCGTTGTTGTTGTTGTTGTTGTTGTTGGTTTCTCTAACAACACTCTTTAATGACCTGATAGTATGAAGTATACAATTTACCCTCAAGAACCAGTAGAAGAATAATGTAGTAATTCCTTCTGTCCTTATAGCTCTGGATCACCCTAGGATATGGTTCAACTGTCAAATCCTAATAGGCGGCCAACTATGTGTTCATGCCAAATATAATCGACCATTGAATCACCTAAGAAACTCATTTCTTCTTTTATTCAATTGCCCAGGCCAAGGTCTTAATTTGGTCGTTTATAATTCATGATAACATGGAGCTTAAACTCATTACCAAGAGTTGATAGATTCCATCTTGATCCATCACTAATTCTATAAGTATTTAATCGTACCCAATATCCTTTCAACTATCGCCCTAGGGCCATAAGTGTCTGGTATCAAAGCACAATAAATAACTTGTCAATTACTATGACGATCTCAGGTCAAAGGAAACTCTTACATCACATTCTTCAAGAGAATATCTTATTGACAGTTTATGGTAATTCTAACCATTAGGATTTATCCAATGAGTCGGTTCAATGATCATATCTCTATATGCATCATCTATCTATGTGATTTAGTTAATGAGATCAACTAATCTTTATCCCATAAAGATGATCACATAAATATTGATCTAACCGGATTACTAATGTCCAAGTTAATAATCCTACGATCAAGAACAAATTTAGATTAAATTATAAGAGATTTTGCTCTCATTATCATGATCTCTATCACGATGACAAATCTCAAAATTTAATCAAGGACCTTATCAAATTAATCAAACAATTAATTAATAACTATAATAAAAGAATATCAGGTGTCATATATATATTTCATATCAAATAATGTTCACAAAAATATATTCAAATCATCAAATATGATATTGGATCTAGGGCATATCTACTATATCCCTAACATAAAGATCACTACTCACCCAAAATTTAGATTACGATTTTTATTCAATGATTATGGGTGAAGGACAAGGTATGTAATATGCTAAAAGTGGTCGACTCGGGAAATTATATCACCATTGAAGAGTACCGTCTCATTCTACATGCGTAGACCTGTTCCAAATTTCTTGTTCACTTGTTGCTATGGTCCCTTGTCTTCAACATTTTAAAACATAGTATTTCTTGATCACTTGTTGCTATGGTCCCTTGTCTTCAACATTTTATCTGAAACATAGTATATAGTGTAGCCACGTTACGTGGTTAAATCTGCGCTGAGTTGTGGATGTCTTTGCCTATTGTATCAACTTTTACTTGGAAAAAAAAAAACCCTATTTTATCAGCTTGAACTTGTTGATATTAATATGCAGCCCAAATATAACTTCAAACTGCAAAGTGTCATGAACAAACAACACAGACATCTTGCTTGTTGTTCAGAAAGATCAAAGTATTATTAGTGAATAACAAATGAGTTACACTCATTCCTTTATTCTGGTTACTAGCTCTAGAAGAGGGAAATTCGAGAGAAGGTTCGATAACAGTAAGCTAGCTTCCACTCCCAATCATTAAGATTTCTATGCACCACCCTGATTCTGTTTAAATTCTGAGATTAATGTGCATCTGAAGAGGACTGGAACCTTTCAGGGTGTGTGATGAAGCCATACATCTTGCCAGAATCTTAATTTTTTGCCATGTCCTACTTTTAGAGAAGAAAAATCCCTCAAAGAACTCCTCAGATCTCCAATATGTTTCCATACACTCAGGCCAAGGGGAGAAAGTGGTCCTTGGTTATCCAGGGAGAGAAAAATCCATATTTTGAGGAAATAACTTGTTTCCAGAGGTATTTTCCTCGCAATTGAATCCTCTTATAGCGTGTTTGGCCAAGCTGGGGGAATCAGCTTATTTTGAGAAGTGCTTTTGAAAAATGTACTTTTGCAGAGAATCAGTTTGTGTTTAACTAATCTGAAAAGCACTTTTGAGAAATAATTTGTGTTTGGCCAAGCTTTTTAGAAAGTGCTTTTAAGTGTCAAATTACGAATAAGGACATGAATAGATTTACTTAATAATTAATATTATAAGTAAATAAATAATATCAAAATTTTGTTATTACATGCAATAATTAAAAAAATCATTTTATTTAAGTAAAATATGAAAATAAAATTAAAAAGTACTTAATTCTTTTAATATAAGTTAAACATATTAAAATTCCTTCAACAAATATAAAAGCATTGACCCCTAAAGTCACTATATATTAGAAAGTTTCCTAAAAATAAGAAGAAATATTTATAAATTAATATCCTAAGTATTAGGTTTAAGCGTTATTTTGGTATATACTATATTTTGTTAAGGGTATTTTAGGTAAGAAGAAAAGCCAAAACTACTTCTGCTTCTGCTTTTGGAAAGAAGCTACTTTTTTTTGCTTCTCTGAAATTGCTTGTGCTTCTTCCCAAAAGCACTTTTTTCCCAAATAAGCTTGGTCAAACACCTCAAATTAAGAAAAAAATGTGTTTTTGAAAAGAAAAGAAAAAACACTTTTTTTTGTCTTGAGAAGCTTGGCCAAACAGGCTATTAGGCAACCTCTGTTGAATGCAATATCTAGCAAAGAACTAAGACATGCAATCCCTTGTCTGAGGCCTCCTTGAGAAATTAAGATATCTTGTGTACCATTGAATCAATTATGAGTTTGGAGAATTTGACAATAGGTATACATACAAAAAGAGATCCAATTGATCCAATTTTTGTCCAAACTCATTGTCATGACCCAATTCCCACCATTGGCCGTGATGGCACAATATTGCCGTCAGGCAAGCCAACGATGACTCAACACTAAGACAGTTCATAACACTTTTTGAAACAATTGGCGAGATAAATAAGCGGAATTCGTTCCATTATCATGGTAAAATACTAACATCATCATCAAGATTCGATCACGATCAAAATATAAAGCTGAATGTAATAATAGTGGTACAACCACAAACAATGGTCTACAATCCCGAAAATCCGGTGTAATAAATGCATGAACATTCACTAGAATAAACAATATTACTACAACAAATGTCTGGAATAGAAAGTTGATATAATACAACAAATAAATAGGAAGGAGACTCTGTGGGCTGCGGATCGAAGCATAAAAAGTAGCTCACAACCAAGTCACCTGATGCGCCTGCGCGGCTGTATGACCACCAGATGGACCTGTCTCAATACCTAGACAATTAGTACAAAGGTTTAGTATGAGTACATAAATTAGCGCGTACCCGGTAAGTATCTAGTTTAAATATGTACAACATGCTTTTCATTAAATTAATCAAATATGAAACCGTCAAGTACCAGTTACTGTCTTGAATGGAGTATACATGACCAATATCATGTGCAAATGCCAATCCAAGTCAAGATGCTCATGTACGCACCGAATCCCTATCGAAATATTCCGCACAATTATGTCAAGACGAACCAACCGATCCCATGAGAGTGATTTTAAATAATCTGCCGAGGCGAACGATAACGATCTGATTCCATAAGACCCCGATCCCATAAGAGTGGTTTTACATAATTTTGCCGAGGCGAATGACGTAACTCCATAAGAGTGGTACATAATCCCGCTGATACGATGACCCGATCCAATAAGAATATCGCCAAGGTATTTTCATAAGAGTATTCTGAGAGCGAATAGCTCGATCCCGGAAAAACATTGCAACTTTCGATGGGTCACTAGCCCAACTCGCAAATATATGTACGAGTTAAGTTATCATGAAACTTCCAAACAAAGAAGTATAAAACGGGTCTAAATACGTAAGAGAAGGTATAATTTCCACGACTAATCAAGTAGCTCGCCAAGTTTCTAGAATAGCAAAGCTCGGTAAACTACACAACTCCAGTTTCAGGCTATATCATGAATTAAAGCATTTAAACAAGCAAAATTAACTCAAATAGTACATCTAAAGCATGGTATAAGTCTAAGTCTACCCCGACGTGTCAAAATCTAGCATACACACGGAGGCTCATCACCTCGTATGTTTGTAGATCCTGTAACACAGAACATATACTCCCTCCATTTTAATTTAGATGAGATAGTTTGACTTGGCACAAAGTTTAAGGAAAAAAAAACTTTTGAAACATGTGGTCCTAAAAACTAAGGGGTAAAAGCTCTGTGGGACCGTAATATTTGTGTGGCTATAAAAGCTTCTCATTAAGCATAAAGAGGGTAAAATAAAAATTTCAAAGCTAAATTGCTTCTAAATATAGAAATATGTCATTCTTCTTGGAACGGATTAATAAAGAAAGTGTGTCATTTAAATTGAAATGGATAGGGAGTAACAGATAGAACACTTACGGGGATAAATTCCCTCTTACAAGGTTAGACAAGAGACTTACCTCATTCCGAGATCCGATGCCGGTTCCTACGCTGCTCTAACACCTCAAACCAATGCTGAACAACCTGAAACTAGCCAAAGAACGCGCAAACCAGTCAAAACATAGTCAAGAACCCATAATTTATCAATTAGAAATAATTCACAACCCAAAAGTCAACTCCTTTGAGGTATTGCAAGATTAGCAGCCTCTTTGAAAGATTAAATCTGCGTGTTTTCTCTAGTGGTGAAGCAGTTGGTTTTGTCCTTGGGTGTTTTATCTCGGTCTCCAGCCAAGTAAGCTCTTGCCATAACTTGTTCCCTCTCTACTAGGCAATTTATTTTATATTATCCAAAAAAAATTGGCACTTTATGTTGTCACATCCGACAAATACTGTAATTAACATTTATAAAATGTTTAAGATGGAAGACCCATTGTGAAAAGCAATAGGTGTGAATGTGGTTAGCAAAGTGAAAAACTACAGGAAATAACACTTCTTCACTGAATAATCATGCTTAGCATGTTTCTATAACTCAATACCAAATCACTGACTTATTAGTGGATTATTGGTCTCCAACCAAAACATCCAAATTAAGGTAGTTTTGAAGCATATTCTGAAGTCTTTTTCTTTGTCTACGTCAAGTTGAACATCAGAATCCTATGCGTTGAAGTTCCCTATAAATACTCAATGCAGACAGACGGTCATCTGCTTCACCAATGCATCGTGCCCCGAGATGAATAATTGCTTTTGCTGTATCTCCGTGGCAGCCCATGTCTCTCAAACTTTCCTTGATTAATTCTTCAAGTTTTTCTTCTTGTTCAAGTTGTTCAAGACGAGGTAGTATCCGTTGACTAAATATTGTTCCACTTACATGAATGCTAACTTCATTTGTGATCAACTAGAATAGTATAACCCCGTACGAAAATACGTCTCGTTGAGGTGTCGCAACTGGAGAGTGAAAAAAGAGTACATGACATTCACTAAAAAGTAATTAAATGTTAACAATTAAATTAGAAATTTCTAACTTTTCGCCACATAATAATATTAGAAGTTCAACAAGACAACCTCTATTACTACTGGTAGATATCACATATATGGATTATTTCCTTCCATTGAGCCCTACCTTCCATAGAAGTAAATGACATTAAACACATGATTTTATCACTCAAACATAGCAAAAATGTAGGCCTAAAGACAAGATAAATTGGTAAAATACCAACTTAACAATAGTAAACTTCAAACAAGCGCCTTGATACAATTATTGCCTTGAAGCCAAACTTTGATAAGCGTCTTTTTATACAATAAATTTTGTATATATTTTTATCTAAACTTATTTATAACAGTGGTGTTCGATCCATCTTGCGTATATCTCCACCGTTCACAAAAACTTATGTGATGTTTTAGAAAATATTTAAGGTTAACGTAATATTATTTAAAATTTCCACCACATTGTAATATCAAGTTTAACATGCCACTTAGTATAATGTCAAAAACAATTCCAAATAATTTTATACATTTGAATACTACAATATATTTTGAAGTGAAAAAATAATTGGTCTACTTGGAGAATTCAATTTTCTAGGCGTAGAAATTACTTTAATGGTCTTAGACTTGAGCCGACATACTCATTTTAAATTTGGTAGATTGTGATATTTGGCTTAATTTTAAAAATATTTTGTCTGATTTTTTTTCTTTGCTATTTTTTTTTCAAATAAAGAACGAAATCCCTCTTTTGAACGAATTAACATTTTGATTTAATTTTTTCTCTTTTAGTGTTTTAGATCTTTAAACTAGATGCAGTGTTCCTAACAATAAATTTAAACAAATAAAAAAGAAATTAAATAATTTCTTAATTTCATTTAATAAGAAATAATTGACAATACACAATAAGTGATATTAAATTATACTGATAACGTAAAAAATTTACACTATCGATATATATAAACCCTTAACTCAATATATATGTATTTCTCCATTTGCTCTTACTCCATATTTAATTAAGCTCTCATTCTCGCGGCCTTCAATGAAGATTGTACCAGAACCATTCTCTCACGAAACTATTTGCAATAATAGCCACTTTATGGACAAAAAAATGTCCACTGATCATATAATTGAAGTTTCATCCAATGGACAAAAAGTTGGTGAAAAATCTTACGATCCAAGATTTCTATTTTTTCTTGCTCTCATTCTCTTCATCCCTTTGATGATGGATTTCATTTATTGGTTTAATGAACACGAAAGAGGTCAAATTGAAAATTATCCAAAATTTTCTATTGAAGCAATCACAATTTCTAATTTTAATATTTCCTCATCATCTTTACCGCCTTATTATTCATCGCTTTCTGCTCAAAACTTGACTATCAATTTCCTCGTCGAGAATCCTGCTCCTCGTGAAGTTGATTACGAAAGAATGGGGGTTTTAATTTTCTACAAGGGAGATATTCTTTGGGCGAAACCATTTGACCTTTATCATCAACAGAAAGGCGAACGTACGTCAGTATAAGCGACGTTTGATAATCTGACCGTCAAGATAAGGGGCGATGACGCTACTAAGGAGATGACTTCTACAAGTGGATATGAAATTTTTTCAGTGAAATTAGATGGATTTTTCAATTCGAAGATATTGGTAGTTAATTGTGGAGATGTGAAGATCTACCAATTATCGTCGTCATTTACACAAGAGATTACACCACGATTTCCAAAGCAATGCTCCATTTTCATTTTACCCTAATTGATCTATTGTTAGTCTTGTGTTCATGATCTCTTGATTTTAATCTTATAATAATAGCTAGCAAGACATATTTTCAGAATATGAATTGAAATTGCAGTTGGAAACTATATTTAATATCTTGCTAGGGTTTTAATATATGTTTATTTATCTTCCTAGGGTTTTAATATCTTGCTCTTGTATAGTTGTTGTTTTGCTAACTTGCCTATGTAAATGTGATGTGATTGATGTGATCGTTTCATCTTAGCTAAAGGTCTCGTGTTGCAAATGGAGAAATTTCTGGTATGGAGCGTTTTTCCCTTAAATGGGCTAGCTTTACATATTACGAATTTGGAATAACCTAACCAGTGGGTTTCAGCAAGATGGTTAAACCAAGAAAAGAAAGAAACATCTGTCGTTTGGCATGTGAATGGAGCGATTTGACTAAATTATTCTTTTAATTATACACACTTTCGACTATTTCATCAAGTATAAGTCTTGATAGAACAAGAGAATAAATATGTAACTAGCTGGTGGTAGAGAGTTGCTTTAGTTCTTATTTGGATAGTTATTACCTATTATATTGTATCATATTGTTACAAAAATATAATGTTTATTTTGATGGTTAGTTAAATTTGTCGTATCATATTATTAAAAATTGTCATTTTATGTAACGATCGATTTGGCATGGTCATGTCATTACCTCGCTTATTTTTTCTCTCATCTTATCCTTCCTTATTATTAAATAATCTTATTTATGTTTTGCGCTATCTTTTTGTATATATAATAGTTCTACATAGACCATAGTACCCTACTTTTCTTTGTGAAATTGCAAGTTCATTCTTCATATTACCGATGCATCATATCGTAAAACAACGATAAACGATATAATCTATCCAAATATTGCATTTATATATCAAACAACACAGTACAATATAATACACAATATAATATGATACATTATTATATGATATGTATCAACCATCTAAACAAGTTGTTAACCTACAGCCGACAGGGGCGGATGTAGCATATACTCATCGGGTTCAATTGGACCCATAACTTTTGACGCGGAGTGAAAATGTATACGTAAAAATTCATTAAAATTGCAAAAATAGTAGATATGAACCCATAACTTTAAAAATATAATAGGTTCAATGCTTAAAATTTTAAAAGTTGAAATCATAGGGTTTAAATCCTCGATCCGTCTCTGGCAGCCGAGCTCCTATTACCTTGTTCTTTAACACAAATTTACTGGAGTCAACGTAGTTGAAAATAAAGAGTAATATAGCCTCTCTCTTTTTTTGGGTCTTATATACTATAATTAAGAACCCTCCATCATGCACATTTAGTGCATAGGGGTCAATATGTTAGCCCCATGGTTTGATATATTAATTTAAATGATACCAAATCAACATAAATTTTAATTGAAAATAATATTTACTTGTAATAAATTTATTTTTGAACAGATCCATCTAATAGTAGAAGATTTAGAAGTAGGGCACAAATAAGGATACACATTAAAGAAAGATTGATACATTTAAGGGGAAAAGGAAGAAAAGATTTAGTATCAATCTACCCTCTTAAACCCTAAGATTTTGCATTTCCAATGTATAGAAATATATATATATATATATATATATATATATATATATATATATATATATATATATATATCTTAAGATGTATATATTTCTTTAATGAGGATTGTACCAAAAACTTGCGACAATAATAGCAAAGTTATGGTTTTAAATGAAGAACAAACCAACAAAAAGCCCCAACGTGTGATATTTGGAGAATTTCTTTATATCCTTCTCATGTTTGGTTCAGTGATATGTTGCTTTAATTGGATGACCAAAACAGATGAAGCTTTTGATTATCATCCCCAATTTTCAATTGAAGGAATCACAGCTTCTAATATTGATATTTCCTCATCAACCCTAATTTCTGCTCAAAACTTGACAATCAATTTTGTCGTCGAGAATCGTGCACCTGGTGAAGTTGAGTACAAAAGCACGGTGGTTTCGGTCTCCTACAAGGGAGATATTCTTTGGACGAATCCGCTAGGGCTTTATTATCAACAGAAAGGAGAGCGTATGTCGATACAAGTGAGTTTGATAATTTGTCCGTCAAGATAAAGGGCGACGAGGTTACTAAGGAGATGAGTTCTACAACTGGATATGGAGTTTTCACAATAGATATAAATGGAAATTTCAATTCAAAAAAATTGGAAGTTCATTGTAAAGATGTGAAGATCTTTACACAAGAGATTACACCACGATTTCCAAAGAGATGCTATAACAAAATACATTACTCTTGAATCTTGATCTTGTTGGCCTTGCTTTTTACTACATAATATATGAATATGATTATGAATTGAGATTGCAAGTTGGACACTATTTTTAATTTCTTCCTACGGTTTTAATATGAGAATGTTTATTATTTTAATTCCACAACACCTGCTATTGTAAAGTTGTGATCATTTGCTAACTAGCTGACGTGGTGGTATGGATTAGATCCCTTAAACAAAGAACTTAATAGGGAATGTCTCACGAGTCTGAATTGGTCGAGCCTAGAGGTGTTCATGGTTCGGTTTGATCGGTTTTTGATTATAACCAAAACCAAACCAATTTAATCGGTTTTTAAAATTTTACAACCAAAACCAAACCAAATTAAATACAAACCATCGGTTTGGTTGTTATTGGTTTGGTTCGGTATGGTTCGGTTTTTCGGTTCTTAGTAAGCTAATAATAAGTCGATAATAGTGAAACAACACTATACAATAATCTGAAAATAATTTGCTAAATTTATGCTTTTTTATATATTTCTTTCGGAACTGAAAATTTATTTACCTCTTTATATGAAAAGAATGAACAAAAAAACAAACTAAAAGTTTGCTTTCTCAAGCTTTAGCCACTGTAGTCCTGCAATTTGAGTTTGATTTCTTTACTCTTATGGTAGAATTTTTTTTAACTCTTCTGTTAGGCAAAAGTATGTGCGGAGGGTTAGAGAATTAAAGTCTCTTAGGGAAAAGAGACATACACAGAAAAAGAACTACGGTCAAACATCTGTATAACAACCTTGTTTGTTTTAATATTTTCTGATTACTATAGCAAAATATTGTTATCAAAAATATAGATTATAATATAATATAAAAAGTTGGTTCCAAAGAAAACTTGGCTATTATAGTAAAATGTTACTTCCTCCGTTCCAATTTATGTGAACTTGTTTGACTGGGCACGAAGTTTAAGAAAAAATAAAGACTTTTGGAATTTGTGGTCCTAAACAAGTCAAAATGGGACCCAGGGTATTTGTGTGGTTATAAAAGCTTCTCATTAAGGGTAGAATCGTAAGTTTAAGCAAAATTGTTTCCAAATTTAGAAAGGAGACATTCTTTTTGGAACGGGCCAAAAAGGAAATAGGTTCACATAAATTGGAACGGAGAGAGTATTATAGAAGATCATCGTTATAGAGAGGTCTGACTGTATCAACATTTTAGCTTACAAAAAAAAATGGAAAATAACTTTGTATATCCGCTCTCAAAATAATAGCCAAAAAAATGTATATTTTTTGTAATATATATATATATATATATACACTCTGTATGTCATATATAAAATTATATACTTTTTCGGCTACCGAATATAAATAGTTTCTTGCACGGGCTAAAAGTGATAATTACCCAAAAAAATAAAAGGAAATTGCCTAGTCGTATCTAATCTTTATTCTTCAAGATATGCATTTTGGACGTCCTTATCCAGTAGATGCAGTATTATTAGGGATAAATATACTAGGTTTAACAACGAGATAATTAGGGAATAATTAATAAGAGAGATAGCTGCAAAAATAGTGACCTAGTTTTGTATACTTAACTCATAGAGTTCAACTTGAACACAAACACCCTATTCAGATATTATTATATATACATCTATACTCCATTTAATTCTTTGATTTTAGCTATTAAATTGGTGATTATAAATTTTTAAATTTGGTTTTCGAGAAAATGAATAGTGTACCAGAAACTCGTTACAATAATAACCACATTTTGATTTTAAGTGAAGAAGAAGAAGAAGCTATGGCCTGCACTAGTGTTAGTTGTATGTGTTGCAAATTTGTTCTTTATTTACTAGCCATTCTTGCCCTTCTCTTTATATGTTGGCTTCTTATTGTTACAGTTTATTTGGAAGATGTATCCGATAAAGCTTCTATGCCCAAATTTTTTATTGAAACAATTACTTCTTCTAATATTGACATTTCCTCGTCATCCCAAATTTCTGCTCAAAATTTGACTATCAATTTCGTCGTTGAAAATCATGCTCCTCATCCAGCCGTGTACAATAACGCGATCGTCTCAATTTTGTACAAGAGAAATGTTATTTGGTCGAATATGTTAGGTCTTTATTGGCAACAGAAAGGAGAACGTACGTCAGTACAAGTGCCTTTCGGTAATTTTCCCGTCGAGATGATGAATGCTAAGGTGGCTAATGCTATTAATAAGGAAAATAGAGAAAATGGATATGGAATTTTTACAGTGGATATAACGGGATGTTTTGATATGGGCAATGAATATGGTCCAATGACATTGCAAGTTTATTGTGGAGATGTAAAACTTCAATTTTCATCACCTACACATGAGACAGGATTGCCTAGAAAATGCACTGTGGAATTGTGGATTACTGATAAGCTTTATTTTGGAATCTCTTGATCTCCTTTTCTTTTTTTTAGCCAAGATATATTAATGTATTTTTCTGTTTTTTTGCAATTTTCTAGAGGCTATTCTTATGGAAATAAAATTTTGTTTATTATAGTCTAAGTATGGCCACGAAAAAGTTGTCTCTGTGTGTGACGTTTAGGTCATGAGTACGAATCATAAAATCTGCTTCTGCTATTAACGATTGCATCAGACTGTCTACCTCATAGGGTATACACACACAACACACACACACATACATATATATATAATGAGTAACGGATACCTCAAGAAAAAAAAAATTGCCCTTGATAGGATGAATGATGTTCGATAAAATCCAATACTTTTGACCTAGACCCTATGTTAGTGTTAAAAATCTACTTAACATGCATACATCATTTATTTGGAACCCAATAAGTTGCTATTTCGGGTTATCCAGAATACATAAACTCAAAATCTAACTACATGTCGCCTCTGAATTGACGATTTGTCAACATCTCAGATATTCAGATCAAGGTTAAAATACACACAAATAATCAAAGATTAGCCTAAACGTTGTTAAACTTTCTTGCAAATCAAAATAAAACTTGATAAGAATGTACTTTCATTTCAAGTACCCCTTAACTCCTAAGCATATTATACAATAATCGGTGGATATATAATATATGCATAATTTATGTATTACATGTATATTATAATGTATATTCAATGTATAATTCATGTATATGGCTAAAAACAATAAACAATAAATATGACCGGCTATTTGTGTAAAGATCCCGATTTATCACATGCCAAACAATTATAGTCAAGTTAGCAAAAGAACAACTTCACAAAAAAAGCAAGTGTTACGAAAATAATAAGCATTTTCATTTAAAATCCTTGGAAAAATAATATTTTCTTCCAACTGCAATCTCAATTCATAGTATTATAAGATTTAAATTGAACAAAGTTCAAGAGAATTATGTAAAGTACTCTAAAATTCATAAAATAAACTCCTTAAATTAATGAAAAGCCAATATATTAAAACAAATCCGATCTGGCGTATGTACGTGTGGAGCATATTTTTGCCAATCCTTCCTCTTGTGTAAATGTCGAAAATTGAAGCTTCACATCTTCACAAATAACTTCTACTATAGTATTATCATAATTAATAGAATATCCCTTTATTTTCACTTTGAAAACTCCAAATCCACTTGTTTTATTTTCTTTAATAATGGCATTAGCAACCTCTTCCCCCCTTATCTTGACGGGCGAATTACCAAAAGTCACTTGTATCGACGTTCGCTCTCCTTTCTGCTGACGATAAAGGGCGAACCTATTCATCAAGACAATATATCCCATGTATAAAATCGAGATCTCCATGTTTCTGTACTCAGCTTTAGTACCATAACGATTTTCGTCGATAAAATCGATAGTCAAGTTTTGAGCAGAAAGGGATGAAGGTAATGAGGAAATGTCAATATTAGAAGCTTTGATTGCTTCAATAGAAAATTTGGGTAAAGAAGCTCTATAGGATTTACCTTCCAAATTTATTATAAGAGGGAGAAAACATATAAAGAGAAAGAGAAAAAGTATTGGTGAAATCTGAAGAAGTTCATTAAAGTCACAACAAGATTTTTCTTTATTGTTAAAATTCATAGTGTTGAAATTTAATTCTCAGAATAATTGCTGTTTAATTTTGTGATGAGGAAAATATTAAGATATAGTACCTTAAATAAAGGGCAAATTCCTTTGGAGAGGAAGTGATCAAAGTAATCCCTAAAATAAAGGGTCAAGTTTCCTTTAATCCCTCAATATTTTTGTTTTCTATCGGGTATCCGTATCCGCTTTAGGGTTCGATTAATCTGAATTAAAGCCGAAAATTTATAGTATCACTTCTGAGGGTAAAGCGCTATCTACTAGGGATATTTACCATGCATGCAACTCACCATTTACTATTTTAATCCCTAGTTCTAACATATATTGTATATACTATACAAAATTGGACATTAATATATCTTTTTTCCGGTCTTCTAGATATTATTCATATACCTGACTTCAACTTATTTCGGATTGAGGTGTAGTTATTATGTTGCGATTGTGTAGATACTATTTTATGGAAATAGAATAGGAACTACCATTTTACTATTGTATAATTAGTTGGCCATTAAAAAGTATAAAGCGCAATATTTTTTAATATATCTGACATGTTAAGTAGCAATTAATTGAATATATTCCCCTGATATTGTTAATTACTCCCACTATCTTGTTTTTCTGATACAGTTTATTTAATAAAAAGTTTATAAAGTTAACTTCAATTCATGCATTAAAAACTGAAATGAAAATATTAAAATAATTCTAAGCTCTAGAGAAATATCCAAAATTTAAATTTAGATGGTTAAATGAACTTTTTGAACTTCTGAAAAATTTATCAAATAAGAAGTCCTAAGGAGAACAAGTTCCTTCGTATTTGGTATCTATATTTTGGTTCTAGGGTATTTTCTACTTTATTTATACCTTCTTTTTTTTAGCAAGTTCGAGTGCGAAGGTGCTCTACTTTTGCAAACTTAAACAACAAACATGTGACACAATTCTTTTTATGATGGTAGTATCTTGATCACTAGTTTGCGTATATCTTTAACTATTTTACACTTGCTACCTAACTCCTATAAGTATAGATATTGGCTAATTCTGTCTACCAACACTTATGCGGATGCAAGGGATGAGAAACGTAATATAGCTAAATCACTCCATTCACATGCCAAACGACACGGGCGAAACTTTTTTATTTTCTTGGTTTAACCATCTGGTCGATATTTGAAATCCACTTATTGGATTACTTCAAATTCACGATGCATAGGGTCTATTTAAAGGGAAAACACTCCCTGCCAGAAATTTCTAGGTAAGGTGGAGCGATCGCATTGATCCCACAACATTTTATTTTTTTTTATCTTCAAAGTCAAGAAGTTAATAGCTAACTTTTTTTTTTTTGGCAATCCACTAGGCAAGCGCCTAGGGCTAGTTTTTTATTAATAAAAGAAAAGAAAAATACAACAATTAGGAAAAGTACAAATAAGGGGGACAATAGCACCGATATTGTTACTCATATGTCTTGGCTATATAATCACTCATCTGCGCCTCACATTGCCTTATGATGACAGCCTCATGTAGAGGATTCATGGTGTAGCTGCCGGCAAAGTCTCACGAGGGCATATAATCTCATAGCCGTGTGGATATTTTTCCAAAGGCATAGGACCAAGGCAACACTAACCGGGCTAAACCTTACCTTACTAATCCTATTGAGGCAAAGAAAAGGCCTCACCTACTAACAAGCAAGTAAAAAATAAGAACTAGAGAATACCAAATATTCAATGATCATCACAGAGTTTATAACATACTCTGTGATGATATTACAAATGATAATACTTATATAATGATAAAATAGAATGTAGTAGGAATTAAAATCGTGTCCCTTCTTTTCCAAACTTGTAAAATCTTTAATTTGTAATTCTTTGTTGTTTTCCTCACCCGTGTTCAAAATGTATTCAAAAATCATCATTTCTTTTTTGAACGGTTGGACCTCGTTGATGTAGTTGGGGCAGCCTGCTTTTGTTTGGCAACTCTCATTGGAGGTCGCCTAACATTTAAAAAATCACTAACTTTGTCGTCCCAACTATTTTTCCTTGTATGAGTCTTCTAACCTTTGCCGCTATGCATTGGTGATAAATCACCTTGTTTTACTGCATGTGCATGACATTCTTGCAACATTTCATCTTCCTCTCCTTCTTCATAAATGTCCCTTCCAAAGTTTACTGTATTTGGCAAGTTTTGGGTAGTGTTTTGAGTCATCAGTACATTTGCATCTTGTGCCTTTGTTATGACTGTCTTGTCTTGATGTTGTTGAACCCTTTGCACATTATTTCTAACCTTGCTCGGCTGTCTAGTGCTGCAAACTTGAGATGGAGTTAACAAATTAAGAGGCTTAGAAATTACCAATGCGTCCAGAAGCTTTCTATCCTCCAAAGATATAGTTAGAGTGGTTGTAACAATTTGTTGAAGTTCTTGCGAAAATTGAATTTGCTGCTCAGCTGTTGCATTCAACTGTTGCTGTTGTTGTCCAGTCTGATTTATTACTGGAAGAGTACCAGTTGTACTGCTCGACATGGTCTGTTGCTGCACAGGCAGATTAGCTGCTGTAAATTCTTGCAACCTAGTTCCATTTGTCTTTTGTTGCTGCCTAGACTTAGGGATAAAATCAGGAGCTTTAGGATCAAGCTTATTTCCTGATCTTAACTTAGAAGAACTTCCAATATTAGGAAAGGATGGTGATCCTACTGATAACATCTCATCATCTCCACTACACCTCTCACTTTCATCAGAAGAATCCTCCGCAAAATCAACACCCAAATCTTCATCATCATCATACTTAGGTTGATCATCCCATAACTTAGATTTAATTGTCATTGCCCTCACATTTTCTTTAGTTAACTCATTGTTGTTTCCTGTGGACAACACCAACTGTACCTGATCACCACCATGTTCGCCACAAGAGTCCAACGATTGTGATGGTACTTCAAAGATGGAAGTGTTCAATGTAACCCATGGTTGTTTAACCATATTAGTGTTTAGCATCATCTCGTTCTGTGCATGTTTGATTATTTTTTCCACCTGTGGACTGGAGAACTGCAAGGCCGGAGCATTGGAGCTATGTGCATGATTGCCCTTTAGCTCCCTCGCAACTGGCACAATGTCCAAAGGAAAACCAGAATTTTGCTATTTTTTGTACTTGCTAGAGACCTCTGTTGCGTAATTTTTAAATCTGCATTTAGATCCTTATGCTGAAGATCTTGCTTACCATGTTCATGTGCACAAACCAAGGCGTCAAAAGAGTTAGAAATCTTAAACTCTGTTGCTGCCTCCAGATTTTTATGATCTGAATATCCTTTTCTGCTAGGTGATCGATGCACTACAGACCAGCCATTAACAGGTGATTGTTGCCCATGTTGAGATCCTGCTTCTAACATATTAGTAGAGTTGTTGTTAGCAGATGTTCCACCAACTTCACCAGTATCTCGTTTGCCACGAATTCCAGTTACACCATCTCCTTTCTCAAGTTCCTGTCCATTCCTGTTAGCATTACTATGATGAGAGGTTACTTTAGTAACCTGTTTATCCTTGGATTTTCTTTGGTCATTAAGAGATTTCCCAAAACCTTCAACGCCTAATTCAATATCTCCAACAGCCTCAAAACTAACTGCTTGCACAACTGACTCAAACTTGGTCATTGTAGCAAATTGTTCACCTACAACTGTTGATTTCTCCGCTGGTTCAAAAAGTGCTACAGCTCGATCCCCAATTATTTTCGAAGCAGTAGTAGCCATCATACCTGTTGCAGTAACCAAATCATGCTGCTCTACAACACCTTCACGTGCCCTACTTCCCTCACCAACAGTACCATTAGCCATGCTTGCCAAGCTGAGTAATTTCTCCTCATTCTCACCAGCACCTTTGTCAACGTTATCCTTCCCCATGCTATTTGGATCGCTAATAACATCCTTTGAGACTGGTCGTAAATTACTCTGCCCTGCTACAGCTTCATGATGAGAAGCGTTAGCAAGAGCTGTATCAACAGGAACCAAAGCAGCAGTAGATACAGCTGTTACATGTGCTGTCTTGATCAAATTTTCAGCGTGTTCATGAGCCCTTTGAGAAGCTCTTAACACCTTTGTAGCATCTGTATGGTTAATGTGATCTCCAGCATTTCGATCACCATCATTTAAGGCCCTCCTCTCTTTCAAAAACTGATGCAAATCTCCCTTGTATTTCGCACCACCAATTTGTTCTTGACGAGGCTGCTCTTCATCAATCTGAGCATCCTCATCACGATTTTTTTCTGAAGTCTCTGACACGTAGTTTCATCATGGCCTTGATTCTTATAACAATTACAATACAGAGGTAAATTATCGTAAACGATTTCTTGAAAAACCTCCAGTACTTTTCCAGAAATTGTATCCACACTTTGCAACCTTACGCGATTAGGATGTTTATCAAGCAAGTCTAATATCACCTTCACCCTAGCAGTGCAAGGTCTGGACTTAGTTTGTGTTACCTTATCAATGGCAATTGGTTTTCCTACAGCAGATGTTATAGACAACAATGAAGGCATCGCAAACAAATCTGGTGACAGATTTGGCAACGATATCCAAACCACTGCTTTTGTTGTTTCCTCATTTGGGTAATAACCAATCGTCCATGGAAATACACGATATTGAAGCTGAACACCCTTATACAGCAGATAATTAACAGAGCGAGCTAAGCACTTACATTATCATCATAACGATCAAACCTTAGCAGTAATTGTCTTGGTGCGAGTAAACCGATTATACATCGACATTTAACACCTAAGTGTTTGGGCAGTAAATCTCGTTGCTCATTGAGTTCTGGTGCTCCTGGAGATACTTTCATCACTATTTATTGATACAAGCCTTCCTCCACAACAAACTGTTGTTGTTCTTCTAAGAAAAACATTACAGTTGGCTCTCCATGGATGAACTAGACTGGTTTGAGTTTTGGAGTTGTGCGAGGTATGAGGTCTATTTTTGTTGCGATTTGCTGAGCATATGTGGGTTTTATTGGTGGCTCTCCCACAGCCAAAGACTGGGGAGAGACGACAGCATCCATGGCTGCTCAAAACGTCACCATATCATTGACGTGGAGAACTGAAAATAACAACAAAATCTGAAAAATTTTGCTTGCTACAGTAAATCGCGAAATAGAATTTAAGATCTAGAAAAATAGGTTATGAATTTGAGGATGAAACCAGTTGGGGATTGTTCTCTAAGAGAAAAGGGTTCTTTTAAGACCAATCTTGTGATATTACCTTGCCGGATGCCGGAGTTATGGCCCGATGAATAGTGACAGAATTACTATTCACCTTTTTCCTAGAGAGAAGAAGGAGGATATCATGCATCAGTTACTTTTCCCACAACATTTACATAGTTAAGTTAGCAAAAAATAAAATTCTTTCTCTAGAATGAAATTTCCTATCAGTTAACGCTGAATATGGGTAGGAAATCCAAGGTTGGGGCGAGAGGATAGTAAATCCAAGTCAAAATCAAGGAGGAAAAGGTGTTCCTAGGACAAAAGATTCAAATAAAATAAGAAATTTGAATGCAATTCATGGAATTGTACCATTGGATATGGATTGAGTGTCGGCAACTTTAAACCCAACTGTAACACTAGCGAATACACAGAATGAAAATGTGGAGGGGAGAAGTGATGTAAGTAGATGATCGTGGGCTGATGAGGTGGAGGAGGAAGCAATTGCACTTGTTGCACAGAGTAAGACGCAAACCCTAGAAACTAGACCTTCATGGAGTAAGATTGTAGGAACTATTCCAATGGAAGAAGGTGAGGATTTGAAACGAGAAACACTTGTTAACAGCAATGTGAAAATAACTCTAGAAGATATCCATAAGGAGGTGGAGTATTGGAAAACATGGATAGTATGTTATGTGTTGGGCTCAAATCCACCTCAAACAGCCATTGAAGGATACTTCAACAGAATTTGGGGAGGGTTGGAAATTGATAAAGTTGCACAAGTACATAGAGGAGTGTTTCTCGTCACATTTCACACACTTGAAAGTCGCACAAAAGTAGTAGAAGATAGAGTCCAGATGTTCGACAGAAAGTCTGTTATAGTCAAGCCTTGGCAACCAGAAATAGAAATGAAGAAAGAGATAATGGAAAACATACCAGTATGGATCAGACTTCCGGGACTGAATGTGAAGTATTGGGGAAAACAAGCATTAGAAAAAATAGCAGGGTTGGTTGGCAATCCTCTGAAAGCATACAAAGCCACTACAATGAAGGAGAGAATGACATTTGCTAGAGTATTGGTGGAAGTTCCCATTAATAAGGTATTTCCAAACACAATTATGTTTGACAATGAGCATGGACACATTGTGGAACAAGATGTGAAATTCGAATGGAAACCAATACTATGTACCAAGTACAAATATTTTGGGCATGAACTAAAGGAATGCAGAAAGTACATAAGAGAAGAAACAAATAATACGGCATTAGCAAGGGAAGAAGAAGCAAAAAATGGGGCAGAGAATACAAGCAATGGAGAACACAAAGAAAACAGCACAGTAATGAACAAGGATGCAACTGGTGTAGAGAAATATTAGCAAAGGGAAGGAAAGCAGGTGATGGTAAAACCAAGAAAAGAAAATTTCTATTACAGGAGGGGTAATACAAGAAGAGGAATAGTGATCAGAGAACCACAAATCAATATAGGGAATTCATTTGCAGCCTTAGATGACCAGCAAAGCAAGAATGAAGGCATATCTATACCTCCCTGCCCTAGAGGAGGTGAAGCTGAGGGAGGTCCAAGACATGAAAAGGGTGGGGGACACCCCAACCCTAATGGATAGGATTGGTTTTTGGAATCCCAGAGGTTTGAATAAGCCAGATAAACAGAGAGAAATAAATTTGTTTATCCATAATCTAAGGGTTGGCTTGTTTTGATTTCTGGAAACAAAGATTAAGAGAGCTAAGGCATAGAAAGCTTCTCTCAATCTTTGTCAAGGCTGGTCGTTTATAATAAACTTAGAAAAGCACCTAGGAGGAAGGATATGACTGTTGTGAAAACCTCAACTATATGAGGTAAACATAAAGGAAGTGACTGAACAACTAATTCATAGTGAAGTCAAACATCGAGGGACTGGACTCAGTTTTAATGTCACATTAGTGTATGGCTTCAATAAGCAAACAGCAAGAAGGAAACTCTGGGAAAAAATCAACCAGATATGTACTCAGATGGATGGCCCTTGGGCTGTGATGGGCGACTTCAATTGTGTCCTTAACAAGGAGGAAAGAATAGGAAGTAAAGTAATAATGGCTGAAACAAGAGAATTTAGACAGTGTATTGAAGTGTGTGGTTTGAAGGAGTTTAGATCTTCAGGAGCTTTCTTCACATGGAATAACAAGCAAGGGGGAGATAGTAGAGTTTATAGTAAAATAGACCGTGTACTGGTAAATACTGAATGGATGACAGACTTGCATGTATCAGAAGTACACTTCATGAGTGAAGGCATATATGATCATTGTCCAGCAATAATAAATTGGGAAGGGGGGAGTACAGGGCATAAAAGGCAGTTTAGATATTTTAATATGTGGAGCCTAATACCAGAATTTAAACCAAGAGTACAAGAAGTGTGGAAGAAGGAGCTGAAAGCCACAAAGATGTATAAACTGGTGGGGAAGCTGAATAGAACAAAGAGTGTACTGCAAAGACTAAACAAGGAAAGATTTTCAGATGTTGAAGGGAAGGCAGAAACAGCAATGGCAAGCTTGATAGAGTGTCAAGAAAAGATCCAAAAAGATCCTAGGAATGCTGAACTAATTATAGAGGAAATCAAATTGATGCAAGAAAGCATTAAATGGAAGGCAGCTAAGGAACAATTCTTGAGACAAAAGTGCAAGATACAGTGGCTGAGACAGGGTGATCAAAATAAAAATACTTTCATAATGTGATAAAAGCCATAAGAAATGCTAATAGGATTTTTTCCATTAAGGATGCAATAGGGAAGGTGCATACAGATATGGAAGGGATTGCAAATTCCTTCATTAACTTCTATAAGAATCTGTTAGGTGAATGTAAAGAAGGAAGACAACATATATGTAGCAATCTAGTTCGAAGAGGGCCTATAGTACAACAGGAGCAGAGAGAAAAGTTGAAAGCTCAGTTTACTGAAAAAGAAGTAAAGGCAGCCTTATGGTCAATAGTAGGAGATAAATCCACAGGACCTGATGGCTATGGAAGCCAATTATTCAAGGACTGTTGGCCAGTTGTAAAACATGATTTAATAGGAAGTGCAATGGAGTTCTTTGAAATGACAAAAATGCTCAAGATTATCAACAACACAACTATAACTCTTGTCCCAAAGAACAATCATGCAGATGAGGTAGGAGACTATAGACCTATTGTATGCTGCAACACTGTTTATAAAGTAATCTCTAAGATGTTGTCCAATAGATTAAAAGAAGTATTACCCACAATAATAGTTGAGAACTAGAGTGCTTTTGTGGAAGGCAGAAGCATTGTATAAAACATCCTTATTTGTCAAGACCTGGTGAAACTGTACAACAGGAAGAAGTCCACACGAAGTTGTTTAATTAAAATAGATCTAAAGAAAGCATATGACTCAGTGGAATGGGGATTTGTGGAAGAAATGTTACATGCCTTAAACTTTCCTCCCATATTCATCAAATGGACTATGGTATGTATATCTACAACTCAATACTCAATTGCATTGAGTGGGGGACTCTATGAATGTATTAAGGGGAGAAGGGGATTGCAACAGGGAGATCCTATATCACCTCTTCTATTCGCAATATGTATGGAATATTTTACAAGAATCATGCAATGGGTAGCCACTCTTGATGGATTTGCTTTTCATACAAAGTGCAAGAGTTTGAAGCTAAATCACTTATGTTTTGCTAATGATGTATTAATGTTTTGCAAAGGAGACTATCAAGGTGTATTGCTTATGTTGAGAGGTCTACAAACATTCTCTAATGCATCTGAACTTAGTACGAATGCTGGGAAATCAAATGTCTATAGTGTAAATATGGAAAGTCAATGCTTAGCTAATATCTGTGAGATAACAGGGTATAAACAGGGAACCTTGCCATTTAAATACTTAGGGGTTCCTATAGCATCAAGGAAACTGGCAGCAAGGGACTGTGAATTACTAGTGGATAAACTGAGCATAAGAATACACTCTTGGGGATCGAAAAACTTGTCTTATACAGGCAGAGTTCAATTGATTAACTCTACGTTGATAAACATACACTCCTACTGGGCAACAATCTTCATTCTACCAAAGAAGGTCTTAAAGGACATCATGGCAATCTATAGGAACTACTTATGGGATGGAAAAGGAATATCAAATAAGGTGTCATTGGTAGTTTGGGATTTAGTAGACCAAAAAGAGAAGGGGGATAGGAATAAGAGATTGCAATATATGAAATGAAGCTGTTGTGGCAAAATATGTTTGGCACATTGCAAACAAAGAAGATACGTTGTGGGTTAAATGGGTGAATCTTAACTATTTGAAAGAGGAAAATTGGTGGCACTACACTCCTCATAGGGCTGTTGTTAGTACTGGAGGAAAATATGTTCTATACGAGATACGTATGCAGCAGGATATGTAGAGAATGAGTGGCAAACTAAGGCTGGAAAATACACAATTAAGAGTGGCTACCACTGGAGAAGAGGGGAACTGGAACAATGGCCTTGGAGCAGAGGGGTATGGAACAAAATGAATAATCATAAGCATAGTTTCATTTGTTGGCTTGCAATGCATAGGAAACTATTGACAAAAGATAGAACACTAAGAATGGGGATTACACAAGACAGTGAATGTATGCTATGTGCCGGACAAGCAGAATCGATTGACCACCTATTCTTTGAATGCGTATTCTCTAAGATGTGTTTAGAAGAGGTGCTTAAATGGCTTGGGATGAATATAAAGAACACAAAGGTGACAGGTACATGGAGAAGAATGGCCAGAGTATATGTGTTAAACGGGTGAGCCGGGCCGGGTTGCTATTTTTTGGACCCGTACGGGTTACGGTCCGGGGCGGTTACGGGTTGTGGCTTAACGAGTTTAACGGGTTCGGGTTCATCCGGGTAAAAATTGAATCGTAAGGGTTACAGGTTAAGGGGCCGGGTCGGGCCGGGTTTAGTGTATTTTTTAATTTTTTTTGTATTTTGTATAACTATTGTAAGTTATATTAATAATTTGTATTAATTTAAAGATTACAAGTTATATTAATACAAAAGTATTAATATAAATTGCAAGTGCTACATTTATTTCAAAATTCAAAATTAAAGTTTGCATTTAAAAAGTAAATTAACAAAAAATAGTAAAACTAAATTTTCATGCATAATAAATTAACAATACTTCAATTAATCTAACAAACTAAAACATTAAGCATAAATACGTCTAATAATTTTAAAATAACACAAATTGTCTTAAAATCTTAAATACGAATTTCCGGAGAACGCTCAAGACAATATTTTATATGCCTCCTTAAACTGCCTGTGCCAGACTCTAAACGAAAATTTAAGACTTGACCACAGTTCTTGCACTTTACTTTCTGACATTCTTAATTTTCTTCTACCACCTCAAAGTGTTGCCAAACATATGAGCGCACTCTAGAAGTACGAGACATGATTTAAATTGAATTGAGATTTGAGAATTTGAGATTGAGACTTGAAATCTTGAAAATTGGAGAATGAGAGAATGAGAGAAATTGAGATTGAGAAATGAGAGTTGAGTGAAGAAATGAAGAAGAGGGGGTGTATTTATAGTTTTAGAGAAGGTTAATTTTGTAAATTGAAAAAATATTAAATTTTAAAGAAAAAAGAGGCTATTAATGCAATTAACCTGTTGGGCAGCGGATCCCTGCCAGGTCTGACCGTTGCCAACGGTTAGTGGGCCCCACTTAATTCAAAAAATTAAAAAAACAAAAAAAAAGGTTGTACCGGGCCAGGCCGGTTTAACCGGTACACGGTACTGTTCACGTGGACCGGGTTTGACCGGTCCGGTTAACCGTTACCAAAATTTAAACGGACCAACCCCATCTACCCCTCTTACCCAGCCCCACCCGGCCCCCTATGTACCGGGCCGGTCCGGTTCCAGTTTTAACCGGTCTGGGTCGGTCCGGTTATGGGTCAACCTGGTCCGTTAGACACCTTTAGAACAGAGTAGCCAAAGGGAAAATAGGAAGATCGTTCACAAATGCAGTGGTTGCAGCAGTCACATACCACATTTGGAGAGCCAGAAATGAAGCAGTCTGGTTGCAGAAAGTACCAAGACCTCAAACAGTACTGAAACAAATACAATACACATGTAAACATAGATGTTTGGAAGTTATACAGAAAAAGAAGAGACAGAAAGAGATGAGCTGGATTGAGAGACTATACAAGTAGTTTGCAGGAAACAGGCACAAAATGTATATAATTATATAGATAGAAAATAAAGGAAGATGATAGGGGTATAGAAAGGGCAGGAAAGGATAAGAAAAAGAATGATACGAACAATTGTATGTGTTTTGGTTCTAGATGATTGAATAATAAGCTTTATTTCCACCAAAAAAAATTAGCAAAAATAACAATTGTACAAGAGCAAGTTCTGTGAAAATAATAAGCATTCTCATATTAAAATCATAGGAAGACATTAAAAGTAGTTTCCAACTGCAATATAATCTCAATTCACATTCTCAAAAGATGTCTTATTATTAATTATAGGATTTAAATATAGAGAACATGAACATATAGTATCTAGTGAAAATAAGGCTAACATGCAAGGAGTGGCGGATCTAGAGTATAATATATGGGTTTTTGGGAAACTAGTAATTTTTGCGTAGACCTTGTATTTCTAATTAAAAAAATACATTAAATATCTATAAATAACTAATTGTGAACCAAATTATTATTATATACTCTATTATTTGAGATTACTACAGGAATTCATAAACTTTAAATTCTGGATCCGCATCTGCTAACAAGATCAATTGTAATGTATTTTGTTGGCCCATCTCTTTGGCAATTTGTGGATCTTCACATCTCCACAAAACGAACTCACATCACCTTAGCAAATCTATCATCGCCCCTTATCTTGTCAGGCAAATTATCAAAAGTCACTTGTACTGTCGTACACTCTCTTTTCTGTTGATGAATATCTCCCTTGTAGGAAACTGAAACCACTGCGCTTTTGTACTCAACTTCGTGAGGGGCACGAGTTTCGACAACGATATTGATAATCAAGTTTTGAGCAGAAAGGGATGAAGAACTATCAATGTTAGTAGTTGTGATTTCTTTAGTTAAAAATTGGTGATGATTTTCAACCATTGCTCTATCAGTTTTGATAAGGAAAATAATGAAACCTATGAACACACCAAACATGAGAATGACCCCAGGTATATTTACTAGTAATTCCTCACATAGACTTTCAGAATTTTCAATATTTTTTTGTACATTGGATGGCTTAGTATTGTTTTGTTCTTCCTAGAAATGGCAATTGGGGCAGGGCGGGGCGGGTATGGGCAGGGCAAATACTAAACGGGGCAGGGCAGGGCACAACTACATTTTTGAAGAATCTTAATGGGGCAGGGCAGGTTGTAGGCCAGCCCTTAGTCTCATTAGTGGGCCATTAAGTAGTTTGAGGCCCAATTCGTTCCTTACTTTTTTTTATTGTCCATGTTTTCTTTTCTTTCATAAATTGATAAATATGTACTTGAATATGTCAGATTTTGTGTACGTGGCTATGTATTTGACTATATATATACATAATTAAAATATTAAAGTAGCTAGCAATTGCGCCATACTTGATAAACAAATGCTTATGTTATTACATTATTGGGTTTAGTGACAAAGAAACGAAACAACATTTATTCGAAAAATGTTGTTCTATTCTGCTTTTCCTTCTGATTCTTCAAGGAGACTACAAATTGAAAGGGAAAGTGGATTTATATTTGATATTTCCTTTAGGCTAGTTAGTGATTTTTTTTTTCGGGGTGGGTGGTGGGTGGGGGGTGTTTCTCCCTAATAAAATGAAATAAGGTTGCTCGAGATGGTTTGGTCATATTATGACTTCAATCTTTATAGATGCATCGACTGCAGGTTTAAAAGTTCATCAATTATTTAAGGTATACAAGATGATACGATGGATTGCCTTGCCCCGCCCTGCCCCATTTATATGTTCCCCTGCCCCGCCCCATTTAGTGTTTGCCCTGCCGCGCCGCGCCCTACCGCGCCCCAATTGCCATTCCTATAAAATAGTAATGGTATATATCGGTAGGGTTTAAGGAGAGCTACAATATAAAGGTTAAGGAGGGTATCTTACGTATGTATATATAGGGTTAAAATCCATGTTCACGTGAAACCAGTGAATGCGAGACATTTGCATATTGCAAAACCTACTTTTGAATAGAAAATAGAAAACCCATTCCAATATAATTTTAACTAAAAACTTATTTAGAATGCAAAACATTGTCGACGCCTCCTTTTTCTAATGTGGAGTCGAAATCGGGTATACGATATTGGGAGGACAACTCTATTCCCTTTCGAGAATTGGGTTTAGCAGTTGAAGAGTCGCCACCTAATGATTATAGTGCATTAGGACACTTTTTAGAAGAGTTTGAGTTGGAAAACCAGAGTACGGGTAAGGGCTAGAAATTATTTCGAGGGGAAGGTGTTAGGCACCCCTCAAGATCTACTAGTGTGGTTCCCGGCCATATTACAATTGTGACTTTACAAGCAAACAATCAAGGCTCAAATAAGGATTCGCATATAACATTGCAATTAGGTTGAAAACTTTCGAAGGTAAGTAGAGAGGGCAAAAATTTATGAAAAAAAAAGATTTGAATAGTTTTACAAGAAGAGATGAAAGCACATAAAGTGAGGGGGGTTCTAGGTTTATGATTAATATGGATCACATCAATGCAATATCCAACAATCACTCCTCAAAAGAGGGGTCGCAGGTGATATTAGCGCACCGGCCATCATATCCATATCTACCTTTCCCACCCCGTTAAGGTATTAAAGCGTGGAATGGTATCGTTACTTATTGCGTGCTATTATCCGTCCCAATCCTATCAGTCCCGGAGGCATATGAGACTACTAATCCTAAAGGGGAGGGAGTTGGGGGTTTTTTTCCAGAGTTTTCAAAAGGATAAAAATCTAGGCGACAAGCAATAACAAATAGCAATTAAAGGGGAAAATAAATAGCAGTTAAGGCTCAAGCAGGCCTCCTCATTCAAAGCAGCAGATTATTTAGCATGTCTTGCATGTACTGATTAGGTCTGAATTAAACTTAAAAATGCGTGAGGAAGACTGATTTATTACATATTTCAGATAAGAAATCCGAATCAGACCTGCCTACTGGTTGGAATTGTCAAAGACTGATGCAATTATAAATTTTTACCCTAAGGCTTGCCTAGGCGTTAAACAGAACCTATAGGCATGATATCTATTAGTTTCAGAAAAGAACAAAGAGAGCAAACTGATTGCAGAAAAGATTTGTTAGTTACAAAAAGCATAAGTTCTGCAGGTGTTTACGCGTTATTGCTACTAATTTTAGACGAATAGGTGGTTCAAGTTAATTAACAGCTCCTGTAAGCATGATTTCTAAGTGTTACTGATTTTAAACGTTTATAGAAGTGCAGAAGTCCTATAGGCATGACATCTAAAATATTGATTGTTATTTAAACCTATATACACGTTTGCCTAAAGACAAATGCATATGCAGAATTCAGGAAACTCTGCAGATATGTTCTCTATATGATAGGCGGAAATGCAGAAACCTATAAGCATGGTCTCTATATGAGATGCAGAAGATATAGACATGATATTTATGTATGAAATGCAGAAGCTATAGACAGGGTATCTATGTATGAAATGCAGAAACCTATAGACAGGATTTCTAAGAATGCAAAAGTGCAGAAGCCTATAGACATGGTTTCTACATATGAAATGCGGAAGTGCAGAATTTGAAACAGGATTTTTATATGAAAATATAGAAGTGCAGAACCTAAAGCGGGATTTCTAAGATTCTGAAATGCCGAACTTGCCATGATTTGCAGAATTAAAGACCTAATGAGCATGATGTCTACCCTTATGCATACATGAGTGACCCTCCCCTTTTCACTAAAATCCCATAAGTTATTACAAATTATTACAACCCAGAATGAATAAAGAAAAGTAAAATAAAATTACATCAGAAAGCTAAAATCCCAACCAAGGAGAGCCTGATTCAGACTTCTGTCTGAAGCATGAAGTAAACCAACTCCAAAGGTCAAGTTCCAAAGCCTTTCTCTTATTTGGGATGTGTCAAAGTTCCCAAGAGTCTCAAAGGGCTCCGAGCAATGCTTACACCCCAAATATATTTTAGAATCAAGGACATAGTGCAGTGCGGAAGGGCCAGCCCTCAAATGTCCAAGTTCAGAGGGAACTCAAGGTCCCAAAGCAAGGCTCATAGGAGGGGGCAGAACTTAAAATCTAAGAGTAGTTGCAAGTGCAGGGGAAAGGGAGTGATAAGCTGGTGGTCATGCCAAGCAACTTGAAGTACTGGCACACCCCTTACCAACTTGTCATTTCAAGTTGAGGAGTTAGGGCTTATTGAAAGCCAGGCTCAGCATACATAGGGAGTAAGGGTAGGGGATTCATAACAGAAACAGTAGACAAAGGAAAAGTGGGCAAAGGATATGATCAGCAATAAAACATACTGACACTTTTTACTTGGGGTTAAAATTCAGTTCATGGACAACAACTCATGTTGCCATGCCCCGAATCCCCATTTACAAACACATAGAGGGTAAAGGTATAGGGATCAAGCATTCGCAAGAAAGTAAAGCAAACAGCAGCATATGAACAATAAAGTAAACAATAAGCTTGAAGATGTGAAGTAAACACATAGGGATGATGCTGGAATCAAAATTAGGACATATCAGTTTCAGGGAAACAAATAAGTGAAAGCAGAAGTTTTGTAAGCCAAATTGCAAGCAAATAGTCAGAAAATCTTAGAAGAGAGTTGTGAGATTATGTGTGCAAAGTGCTAAATTGAGAGTGTGTGTGTGTGTGTAAGAGTATGCAATTCGAAGTGTGTTGTAAAAATATTGAATTGTCCGTGTCTTAAAAGTGCGGAAGGGTAGCCCCTTTTATAGTGCAGAGAAACAAGTAAGAAAGGTAAGAAAATAACTTGCAATCAATCACATAGAATTTTCCTTCAGTTAAGGGATTTGATTTCAAACGGGTAGAAGGTAATTAAGGAAAGAATTGAATTAAAAACTTTTCAAAGTAGCACAAAAGGGGTAAATACATAAAGGCTATTTAAGGACAGGGTCTTGACAATACATGGTTGTAACATTTAAGGAAAGAAAATCAATTAACAGCCAAGAAATCAGAAATCAAAGATTTTGTATGAATGAACCAAGACAGAAAGAGGGGAAAGTTTTTAACTTAAGGAAAATCAGCAAACAATCAATTAGACCTTTTTAACAGGAATTCTGAATCAATCACTAGCTTGAAAACCCTTTTGAAGAAAGATTCGTCACATATAAAAGCATACAGACACGGGAAAGAAAGATTGTCATGCTCTTGTGAAATCAGTAGAAAGAATCTATTATAGAAAAGTTCAGAGTCATAAACAAAGAGGCTCAAATTCAGTACATAGACTCAAACTTAGTTTGAGAGAATCCAGGGTTCTATAATAGAACCCTAGTCCAAGCACAAGATCAAACTCGCCAAAAACCCCAAATCCTAGGGTTTTCAACTCGAATAAGATGTAGAGACGAGAAGACAAATAACTGAAACATGCTCAGAGGTCTCTTTCAGAAACTCATGAGAAAACAAATAGGTAAAATAGCAGGTTCGAAACAAATATAGTGAAAAAGCTGATTTGAAGCATAAAGAACATGTTTTAAGAAAAGCTTGGAACTTAAACAAGTTCAGAAGATAAAGAGGTAGTATAAACTTAAGGAAACAGTAGATGAAACATGTTTAGAAAGAACTCAAACAAAGTCCAGAAGAAGGCAAATAAGAACTAAGAGCTTAGTAGAAAATACAGTAAAGGAACACAGGGGTAAACGAACACATAAGATAAACGTGTGAAAGCATGATATAGAAACCAATAGAAGAAAGAACGGAGCACAATAGAAGAACATGCAAAATAAGGCAACATAGAGATACGGGAGAAGAACATGCTAGGTAGAAAAAGAGAACATACAAACATAGCATAGACATATTCACACAAAGAAAAAGAAGAAGAAGAGTCAGAAAACATTTTAAGATTTTTTCAGAAACCCTAAATCGAAGAGAAACAAATTTTGAAAGAAGATTGAGGAAAACGTTTCAAAACTCCAGTAGAACATAGATGTAGCATAGATATAAGAAAACAACCAGAGAAAAACCTCGAATGGCTTAGGGTTTCAGAGAAACCCTAGAAATGAGAGAGGCTTGGAAGAAGGTCCGATCTAGGTCGGATGAGGTCAGAAATAGGCTTCTGATGCTTGAATACGTCGGAGCCAGGCCAGAGAGGCCATAGAACCTTGGATCTATAGAGATCTGAAAGTACACCATCGAGGTCGGACCTCGAAACTTCGAACACCCATAGTTTAATAGTGGAGGAGGGTGAGTACAGGCCATCCATGGCCTGAGAAGCCATGGATTTCGGTGAAAGTGCGGTTGCAAAGGGGTCGGATATGGCTAGGGTTCTGAAGAACCTTCAAGAGAGTTTGAGGGTGGAGAGCATTCAGAGGCGGAGGTTGGTGAGAAATGAGGTAGGGTAAAGGGGTCGTTTGAATTAGAAAAGGAAGGGGATGAGGGGAGCCGTTGATCTAAAAGATCAACGATTGGGATTAAACGGGTTAAATGAGGACCGGGTTTGGGTATGATAGGAAAGGGTATGGGTCGGGTTATTGGGTCGTTCAGTTGGGTGGAATTGGGGTTTGATTTTGGGCTAAAATTGAAAGCCAATTTGGCTATATATTAAATAGCCATTTTTCCCTATTTATTTTATAAAAATAATAAAATACTCTTAAAAGAAAATTAAAAGCACTGAACCAATTAATAATACATAAATATTAATCTAAAAATGCTGGAAATAATTCTATAATTGTAAAACGCTATTAATCGTAAAGTAGGCTATAATTGCGATTATATGTAATTTAGCTTTAAAATACCAAATAAATTTGTAAAAAATATACAAATATCACCTTAACTATATTTTGGTATAAATATGAGAATGATAATTTTGGAAATAATTACTGGCTTTTGCACTTCTAAAATAGACAATAAATTGGTTTTAAAAATCTTTAAAAATTCGGAAAAATACCAAAACAATTGGGCATGCTTATATATGCATACACATGCTATTTTGAAAGTATTTTGAGTATAAAAATACGTAGGAAAAAATTGGGTATCAACAAACATGAGTTTTTATATTTTATTTTATTTTCTTGTAACTATTATTCTTACTCGAAGTAATTATGTTAGTTCATTTCCTTGAAAAAAAAGTGAACAATGAGTAACAAATGAGATTCATCCACTCTCATAAATCTCAAATACCATCCTTTTGGCCCTAAAAAAATGTAACGAACAAAATAATGAAAAATGGGTTTGGTTTATATATATACACACACATATATATATACACACACCCCAATTTGTGGGGCAAGTACACAGATAGTCATTCTCAGAGATGTTATTTAGAAATAAAAATCTTAACTTCTCGAATTTTAAGTTTATGAATTCTGAATTACAATCCTTTCATTTATTAGGTTTGATTATTTATACATATTAAATAAAAAAATTAATACAAATACAAAATTTAAGTCAAAGTTACTAAGTTCTGTCAAACCCGTAACTTCTATTGTGCCTCCGTCCCCAGTGAGAGAGTTGGGGTGAACTAATAATCATAGGGTGAAGCAATCAAAGTACAAACTATTTTTCCTTGTAGTTGTAGCACCAAAAGTTTCAGTCATATATAATTCCTCAGAATTCATACCACTAGGAAATATCCAACCAAAATAGTAGAGTAATTGTTAGATTACTAGAAGACAAAGGTTGATATTGTTGTTGGGCCTCTTATTGTAATTAGTTGTAAATAGATTTAGTAGTGGCCCATTCTAGTTTTGTATCAGTTGTGACTAGGCCACTGGGTCAAAAGCCTACTATTTATGTTTATTACTTTTGTTTCTATCTTTGTACAAGAGGAACAGATTCATTCTGAGATAATGGGAAATATTTGAGGCTTCTCTCGCCTTCTCGAAGCTTCTCTCAAGTGCAACACTTCACCTGCATTTTCTATTTCTTCTCTAGATTTACAACATCTAACATGGTATCAGAGCATAGATCCTGATGGTTCACTTTGTCTGCTTCCGATCGATGTTAATCATCTCGTTCTTCGTCGAATTTGGATTTTTTGTTGCTCTCATGCTGGATTAGGGTTTTGTCCGAATTTGCTGGAAGTTTTCGGAACATTTTTGCTTACTTCTACTGGATCTTCGGTTTTGATGGAGATATTGACTGATTTTCTGACTATTTCGAGCTAGGATTTTGACTTTTTCGAGCTAGGGTTTCTCCGTCATTTTTTGTTGAGCCGTCTGAAGCCTCTTCTTCGATTTTACAAGGTTGTTCTCTTTTCGGTTGCAAAAGAGGGGGTAAATCAGTTCTTCCTCACATTTCTTAATTTTTGATGAATGTTGGTTGGATAGTGTGTTTTGTTACCCTATATTTTCACAATGACGAATGATAATCATGTTATTACACCTTCCTCATCATCTACTGTGCCTCGCACTGTGTTTCATGAGGATGATTTTACGCATCCCTGTCACCCTCTATATGTGCATCCATCAGATGTACTAGGAACTTCTTTGGTTTCTAGTCCGTTTGATGGCACCTGCTATGACAGCTGGAGGAGAAATATTTTAGTTGCTCTCTCTATTCGCAATAAACTTGATTTTATTAGCGGTTCTTCTACAAAGCTGCCTCTTGGGTCTCCTCTAGCTCGCCAATGGCAACGATGTAATAATCTTGTTGTTTCATGGTTGATCAATTCTTTGTCAAAAGAGATATCTCGTAGTGTAGAATATTCTGAGTCTGCCAAGGAAATTTGGTGTGAATTGGAAGAGAGATATGGTAAGGCTGATGGGGCTAGAGTCTTTTAGCTAAAGAAAGAATTAGCCCATATTTCACAAGGGTCTTTAGACATAGCCTCTTATTTTAACAAAATCAAACAACTCTGGAATGAGATAGCATCCTACTAGATCAGAGTTTGTACTTGTGGAGGGAAAGCTGCTGAGGATGAAGAGCAGAAGGTTTATCAGTTCCTTATGGGTCTGAATGATACCTATATGCAGACTCACAACAACATTCTAATGATGAAGCCACTTCCATCTGTTGGAAATGTGTACATCATTCTATTATCTAATGAAAAACAGAGACATGTGTCTTCTGCCTCTTAGTTTTCATCTCAATCTGCTTTTTTCATGCTGGGACTTCTAAGCCCCCATTTCCTTCCAAGGTTTCCTTTGATGGGACCAGGAATTCTCTTATTTGCAAGTACTGCAAAAAACCTGGTCACTCAATAGATAAATGCTATAAGCTGCATGGATATCCTCCTCATTTCAAGTTCAACAAAGGACCTCCTCATCGCAGATCTGCTGCACATGTTGAGCTTGACTCTCATAGTGCTAATTTTGTGTCTGGTAGTTCTGTTGGTCCAACTGAGCATCAAGAATCTTCTGTGATACCTAGCCTCACCAAGGATCAATACTCCCAACTGATGACCTTATTACAACAATCCCAAATTTCTGCTTCCCCACACTCTCCACCTCTCTTGGCTTCTGCTAACTTTGCTGGTAAGCTCATGCCTTATGAGGGTGTTTCTTATGGAGCTTGTATGTTATCTAGTGTGAATGGCATTGTTTGTATAATAGACCCCGGAGCTACTGATCATATGACTTCTATAAAAAGCCTACTTTTTGACATAATCACTCTTCCCATTCCATATCTTGTGTCTCTCCTAAATGGGTACAAAGTTAAAGTCACCAATGTTGGATCTTTAGCTTTGTTCCCTGATTTAATCCTTCATAATGTCCTTTACATTCCCAGTTTCAAACATAATCTCATATCTGTTCACAAACTTTTAAATCATTGTGATGATGTTGTTCAGTTTACGAAGTCTGCTTGCACATTCCAGGGCCCTTCAGTGAAGAAGCCAGTGGTGCTTGGTAGGCTGGACACTGGACTTTACAAGCTATTTCAGCATGTGACTTCACCTATTGAGTCTACTCATGTGAACTATTGTTCTTCAGTTGTTTCTTCTTTACCTGTTTCCTCTTTACCTGTACTTTCTACTATTGATGCTGATGTGAATGACAATTCATTTGTAAATACCATACTTACTTCAAATAAAGTGAATAATTCTGATGTTGTTTGGCATTATAGACTTGTACATATACCATTTTCCAAGATAAAATTTATTTCTGATGTTAATTGTGAATTGTCTTCTAAACAGTCCTTCACTTGCCTTATTTGTCCATTAGCAAGACAAACTAGGCTTCCCTTTCATGATAGTTCCATTCAATCCACTCATTCTTTTCAGCTTATTCACATAGATACTTGGGGTCCTTACTCCACTCCTAGTCACTCTGGTGCTAAGTATTTTCTTACTATAGTAGATGACTGTACTAGGGCTACCTGGACACACCTATTGGGGGCTAAAAACAATGCTTTTGACCTATTGAAAGCTTTTATTTCCATGGTTGAAACCCAATTTCAAACTAGAGTTCAGATTGTAAGGAGTGACAATGCTTTAGAACTAGGTTCCTCTTCTTCTGGGGCACTTTTCTTTTCTGAAAAAGGTATCATTCATCAAACTTCTTGCCCACACACTCCACAACAGAATGGTGTGGTAGAGAGAAAACATAGACACTTGCTAGAAATTGCCAGGGCTCTTTTGTTTCAGTCTCATCTTCCTGTAAAGTTCTGGGGAGATTGTCTACTTACTGCCACATATTTGATAAACAAATTCCCTTCCCCCCTTCTAAAAAACAAGAGTCCCTATGAATTACTTTTTGGCAAGGCTCCTACATATTCCCATCTCAGGTCTTTTGGTTGCCTGTGCTACTCTACTATGCCTAAGGACCATAGAGATAAATTTCATCCTAGATCTATTCCATGTGTCTTTCTGGGATACCCTTTTGCCAAAAAGGGCTACAAACTTTACAATCTCACCACTAAGTCTTGTTTTGTCTCTAGAGATGTCATTTTTCATGAACATATTTTTCCTTTTCTTACATCTTCTCTTTCACCATCACCTTTATTGCCTTCTCCTCTTTCTCTGATCATTTTTCTTATGATTCACCCTCATCTATACCTACTCCTACTCATATAACTTCTGTTCCAATCACTTCTTCATCCCCCTCTATCCCACTACCTTCTTCTTTTATTTTACCTCCAACTCCTTCTTCTGATATTTCAGCTTCTACTCTACCTTCTCCTGTTCATGTTTCTTATGTTCCATCATCTAATCCTCCTCCTCTTAGAAGGTCTAGTAGACCTCATTCTGTCCCTGTCTATCTTCAGGATTTTGTATGTTCAGCTCTTCCTACTTCTCTTTCTACCCCTGCTTCTTCTAGCTCTGAGTCTCTATCATTCAATGCAACCATTTCACAGCTCCATATTCCTGAGCCTTACACTTACTCATAGGCTGTTGTTGTCCCTGAGTAGCAGGAGGCTATGAGGAAGGAGTTTGAGGCTTTGGAGGCTAATAGAACTTGGGATATTATTGAGTTACCCCCTGGTAAAAAGCCTATAGGCTGCAAATGGGTATAAAAAGTAAAATACAAGGCTGGTAGGACTCTAGAGAGGTATAAGGCCAGGTTAGTAGTTAGAGGTGATACTCAGGTTGAAGGGGTTGATTTTCATGAAACATTTTCCCCTGTTGTCAAAATGTCTACTGTGAAAACACTAATTGTTGTGGCTGTAAAACAGCACTGGCCCTTGTTCCAGCTTGATGTTAATAATGCCTTCTTACATGGGGATCTTGATGAAGAGGTTTTCATGAAAATACCTCCTAGTTTATCTGTTTCTCCCTCTTCTTCTTCTTCTTCTTCTCCTTTGGTTTGTAAACAACTCAAATCCCTCTATGGTTTGAGACAGGCTTCCAGACAATGGTATGCAAAGTTGTCTCAAGCTCTTTGCTCTAGAGGATATTCTCATTCTTTGAATGACTACTCCCTATTAAATAGGGGTTCTGGTTCTTCTTTGGTCATTTTAGCTGTGTATGTGGATGGCATTATTCTTACTGGCACTGATCTATCTGAGATTTCATCTTTAAAAGGTTTTCTACATGAACAGTTCAGGATTAAGGACCTTGGTTCCCTTAATTATTTTCTAGGTATTGAGGTGCTTTATTATGATTTTGGTGTTCTTCTTCACCAAAAGAAGTTCACTCATGATTTGTTGGAGTCTTTTGACTCTTCTGCCTCTTCAATTGTGGTTTGTCCTCTTACTATCAATGAGAAATTACAGGCTTCTATTGGTGATCTTTTGCCCAAGCCTGAAGAATATAGATGTTTAGTGGGCAAGTTGAATTTTTTAACACACACTCGACCTGATATCTGTTTTGCTGTACAACACCTTAGCCAGTTCTTGCAGTCCCCTCGTATTCCTCATATGCATGTTGTCTTACATATCTTGCGCTATTTGAAAGGGACTTCTGATTTTGGCTTGTTCTTTAGTAATTCTCCTGACCTTGGATTAAAAGCCTATTGTGATAGTGACTGGGCTTCTTGTGCTGATAGTAGAAGGTCTGTCACTGGCTTTAGTGTGTTTCTGGGTGACTGTTTGGTGAGCTGGAAATCTAAGAAACGGTCTGTGGTCTCTCTTTCCTCTGCTGAAGCTGAGTACAGGGCCATGAGTAAAGCTGTTGTTGAGGTTACTTGGCTTTCCAGATTACTGTTTGATTTTGGTCTTCCTCCTTCTCTTGTTCCTTTATACTGTGATAACCAGGCTGCATTGCATATTGCTCGCAACCCTGTTTTTCATGAGCGGACCAAACATATAGAGCTGGACTGTCATTTTATCAGAGGTAAAATTGGTGATGGACTGATCAGCTTGGCTCATGTGTCCACTGCTGCTCAAGTTGCTGATATACTTACCAAGGTGCTCCCTGGGCCTGCTCATCATTTTCATCTTCGCAAGCTGGGGGTTTTCTCACCCTCCAACTTGAGGGGGGTTGTTAGATTACTAGAAGACAAAAGTTGATATTGTTGTTGGGCCTCTTATTGTAATTAGTTGTAAATAGTTTTAGCAGTGACCCATTCTAGTTTTGTATCAGTTGTGACTGGGCCACCGGGTCAAAAACCCACTATTTATGTTTATTACTTTTGTTTCTATCTTTGTACAAGAGGAACGGATTCATTCTGAGATAATGGGAAATATCTGAGGCTTCTCTCTCCTTCTCAAAGCTTCTCTCAAGTGCAACACTTCACCTGCATTTTCCATTTCTTCTCTAGATTTACAACATCTAACAGTAATCTAGCTAGCCAAAATAAGCTCAATGCTTGTTATAGCAAATGAAATTCCTGGACAAACTCTTTTCACAGATCCAAATCCCAAAAACTCGATAGTAACTGCTTTGGGCCAAAAATGCTTTTATTGGCCAAAAGTATTTTTTCCAAAAATTAAGGTGTTTGGCCAAGCTTTTAGAAGAGAAAAAAATGTTTTTGAGAAGTAGCGGAAGGAGTTTTTGAGAAGCTGAAAAAAGTAGCTTCTCTCCAAAAACTCTTTTATGAGAAGCGTTTTTGAGAAAAATACACTTAAAAGCAGTTTTAAAAAGCTTGGCCAAACACTAATTACTATTGAAAAGTGTTTTTCGAATTAATTAGCCAAACACAAATTGCTTATCACCAAAAGCATTTTTTTGAAAAGTACTTTTGAGAAAAACACTTCTCAAAATAAGCTGATTTTAGAAGCTTGGCCAAACAGGCTATAAATCTCCCGGGCTCAAATCTCCCTGGATCGCGCCAAATGCCAATACTGCGAATCCTTTCCCATGTTCCATATATTCATGAAAAAATTTCATAAAGCACTATCTTTTAGTAGTAATTAGTCATCTATAGATACCATTTGCTATATTAGGGATTATAGATACCTTTTATGTGGTTATAAGATGTATTTGATATATTTAATCTATTGTATTCATGAATACAATAACAAAAATATGTGTGAATCAGGGAAGTCCAGTTAATTAGTTGTTGTATTCGACTGTATTCGACAGTATTCAAGGCGTGAAATAGAGGATTACACTGTTTTTAAAAGGGAAAGTGAATCAATTAACATAATAGACTCCTAATATAACTAAACAAACTCAATTATAACACACAAATTTGTATTTTCAGTTATAAAAAAGATTATCAACCGAAAAAATACCCCAAAAATATAGCAATCTTCAGAGAAATTATATAATACACCTAAATACATAAATTATATTAATTAAAAAAAACTTATGAATACATTCATGGCATATAGCGAGACAGTAAATACAATGAAATACATAGAATACAGCGGGATACATTGAAATACAATGAGAAAAAAAGACAGTGAATACAATGAAATACATGGAATACAACGAGATACATGAATTACAATGAAAAAAAATCTTAGAGCATGAGGTTTAACAGTAGAAGAAAGAAAATGATGAATAAGAAATGAAATTTTTTAGATAACAATCTGGCGGAGGGATGGGTTTTGCGTTTCAAATACTTCAAATTCATGATGAGCATCTGCATATCTTCTTTAGGGTTATAATCCCCGCCGCCATTGTCACTACCGCCGGAGATAGAACCCTCGCCGTCACCGGTGGTTTTGACACCGGGCCAATCCTTGCACTGGCAGTGTTGTCCTTCTGGGATTCGGTTGTAAACTGAAGGAACATGTCTTCCACAACCACCCCAACTGATCTTTCCACAAGCCGAACACTTAACCTCGTAACACATGATTATCGTTTACTCCTCTTGGTCTTCGAATATTTCGTAAGGATTTTGGTTGTTTATGAAAGGGAAAGAATCGTTAGCTAGAGAGAGAAGAGGAAGAGAATCCAAAATTTTAATGGGATGGGGAAAGAGAATGGTATGTATCAAAGTAGAGAGATAAAGAAAATATTGTAACTGATTAGCGTATTTAGTGGCTTAGGGCTAGGAGGTAACCAAAATTAAATATTTTGCTATAAACTTTAAAAGGTATCTATAGAATATAATTTATTTAAATGGTATTTATTTAAAATAAATAAGGTATTAACCTTTGCTATAGGAGGTAAAAATTTCTAATAATAATAATAACAATAATAATAATAATAATAATAATAATAATAATAATAATAATAATAATAATAATAATAATAATAATAATAATAATAATAATAATGATGATGATGATGATAAATACTCCCTCCATTTTATTTTATGTATATCAGTTTGATTGATCAACACGAAGCTTAAGTGACAAAGAGATTTTAATAATGTGATTTTAAACTAAAAATTTATTATGTACCAAAATACCCTTCGATTCATCTAATCTTAAACATGCCTTGTTGGAATGTTAAATTAAAAGGTTACTAAATAAAAAATGCAAAATAGACTAGAAAGGAAATTCACAGGAAGAAGAAAAGGTGTTGGGAAGAAATTGGACAAGCCCGCTGCCGAAACTATTTATTGGCAGCCACAAAAATGTATAAAATTTGTATACATCCCCAATTTACCAAGGAACTTTTACGACTATTATTTTAAGAGCGGCTATGCAATATCATTTTTCCGAATGATATCTCTTGTAGCTACTTACCAAGATTATAGCTTTGATGTTATCTCTTGTTATAGGGACATGAAAATTGTGGGGATCCTTGTCCCTAAGCCTTAGAAGAACATGCAAAAGATCTTGCTCAATGGGCTCACCATTATTTACTTTTATGCTAGCTTCGTGTTCGCGGACAATTTCATCGAGAAGGCGATCACATTCTTGAAACAAGGAGCTCCAGCATATACGCAAATGCGAAATTGCTTGTTTCATCACTTCTTTCAGCATTTAATACGATGATATGACTATTGTTGAACGTTCACCTAGCTTTATGTGCATTATAGTTAGGGGTGTTCATAAAAACCCGAAAAACCGAACCAAACCGAAAATCAAACCAAACAGAGCAAAAAAAACAATACTTTTTGGTTTGGTTTGGTTTGGTTTTGGTTTTAATCAGAAAAAAATCGAATGAGACTGACTATTGGAGTAGCTATTCCAAATTTATTATTACACCTATATATATGTATATTGTTATACAAAATTTCAAAAGATTTATGGTAAATATTAATATTTTGCATTTTTAATATAGTTCTTTACCTTACATTCTAGTTTAATTGATAATTTTCTTTTATTTAGTGTAAGAATCAATTTCGTGTTAAAAATAATATATTTTTAATTGAGTCCTTAAATTTTTTTAATTGGGTCCAGTAGGCAAGTAATTTTTCCCATTTTTTTGCTGCTTAATTAATATTAAGAGCAGTAATGGTAGGAAGAGGGAAGATGATAATGAAGAAATAGACTTCCATTATGTAAGCATAAATTACCAACCTCCCTTCTAATTTATACACCTACTTGGCAGGAATAAAATGGGATGTAAGCATGCCGGAGCCAAAATTTAAAGTTTATGGGCTCAGAATTATATTTGGTTTTGAGTTACATGGTTCTAAATTAATAATTCGTATATATTTAATAAATTTCTTAAGACAAAATATATATGGTTTGGACCAAGGCAAGTGAGTTCAGCCGAACTCGTATCCTGTACAGTGGCGGATATAGAGTATAGTTACTGGGTTCCCAGGAACCCAATAACTTTTGCATAGATCCTGTATTTTTATTAAAAACTTCATTAAATATTAATAAATATATAAGCGTGAACCCAATTATTATTGTATATTAATTTGATATTACAATAAGAACCCATAAACTTTCAATCCTCGATCCGCCTCTGATCATGTATGCTAGCTTCGCCCCAAATGGAAGAGAAGTGGTGGGGAGGGAAGAAGACGAGAAAAGAAAAGAAAACACGTGGCTACCAAATACTTATCTCAATTTTCTTCTTCCGTTCTAAATCTACATACTTCTTATATTCTTTTATGTGACACTCTTTCATTTTTAGTTAATTCCGAAAAGAATAACACCTTTATTTGAATGGCAGCATCTAATGAAAGTAACCACTAACTGTATAATGTGAAATCTAGGTATGAAGAGGACATATGCATACTGAAAGATTGGGCAGATTCTTGATATACTTGTAATCTCTCGTTTGTTCTTATATTGTTAGAAATTATACTAGCTAATTATAAGTTAGATTTATCCTTCGTTTCTGTTATCGTTTTATGGTTACTCCCTCGGTTTTATTTTATGTGGCACATTTACTATTTGGAGGGTCAAAGACCGGTTCTTTTTATCATGTTTTTGCAAGTGATTTTTAAATATTTTAAATGACTAACTATTGTGATTTATAATATTGTTTGAGTAGGTTTTAAATATCAAAATTTTATTTCCAAGAATTTGAAAATCTATGTCCGAATTCACTCCGGAAATTAGTCAACTTGACCCAAAGGCAGGATCTAAGCATTAAACTTAGTGCAGGATCAAGAGGTTCTTAATTAGTAGCTAAGCTAAAAACCCAAGGGCTAATATTATTATTTATTCTCAACTACCTCTACTCTAGTTATTAAGTTTTGTATGAAGGTTGAGGCAACTCTCTACTGCTAGTTAGATATTTATTCCATCAAGAATACCTATACTACTGGTACAAGTACACAATTGTAACGATCCGGCCGGTTGTTTCGAGAGTTGTAGCCATGTTTTCATATTTTCTGCTCCTTTTATCTTCTACAACTGTTATGTGACTTACCGGGTTAGTTGGTTCGAGTCCGGAGAGATTTCAGAATGAATTGAGACACTTAGTCTCTTAATTGAAAAATTAAGTTGGAAAAGTTGACCGGATGTTGATTTATACGTAAACGACCCCGGATTTGAATTTTGATGGTTACGTTAGCTTTGTTAAGTGATTTTGGAGGTCTGTAGTGGAATTAGGCTTGAAATTGCGAAAGTTGGAATTTTGGAAAGTTTGACCGGGAGTGGACTTTTTTATATCGGGGTCAGATTGGATTTCCGGAAGTTAAAGTAGGTTTGTGGTGTCATTTATGACTTGTCTGCAAAATTTGAGGTCAATAGGACGTGATTTGATAGGTTTCGGCGTCGTTTGTAGAATTTGAAAATTTCAAAGTTCATTAGGCTTGAATCCGTGGGTAAGTTGTGTTTTGACATTGTTTGAGGTGATTTGTGTCACGACCCAATTCTATTTTAGGCCGTGATGGCGCCCAAAATCGATGTTAGGCAAGTCAACAGTGAACAATCTAGTGATTTCCCTTTTAATAAGGTTTTCAAGTAAATAACTTTCCTTAGTTTAAAAGATTAAATGAATAACGGATTTAAAGTAATTAAAACGAAAGCAGCTAAATGCAATCATAACCATAGGAATAAAATTAAAACCACAAATCTATTTGTCATGACCCGGAATTTCCACCGTCGTGATCGTGATGACGCCTAAAATTTCACTTGCTAGGTAAGCCAGCGTTAGAACAATTTATCCTTTTTAATAGTCTAAAATTAATTAGTGAAGAATAACTGATTTAACTGCAATATTCCAAATATAAATGCGAAAGCTAAAACCGTAAAACATCTGCTACAAATTTTATTTTTTTTAAAAAAAAAAAATATGATAAAGTTTTATGTTAGTTAAATGTATGTATAATGGACTAGACTGTTTTTTGTGCCACTAGTCCCTTTATTTTGGCAAGGTTGAGTTTCTTTGCCTTCTTTTTGTAGCAGAGGTCAGGCCTAGCCCCGCTCCTTTGTGGGTGAAGTGCAGCAATAACATCTTTTAAGCATACTATTTAAAATATATTTACAATTTACAATGTATTTAAAGATTAATCAATTCATTCAAACTTCAGGACTAAGTATCTTGAATTTCGAAATTCATGACATAGTGTCCTGAATTTTTGAGCTGCTAATTTGAAATTCAGGATTAAGTGCCCTAAATTTCTGAACTATTAATTTAAAATTCAGGACATAAGATTCGAACTTCTAGACATAATTTTTGAACTTTAGGACACGATATCCTGAAGTCTGGACTTTGAAGTTTAAACTTCAGGATGTTGTGTCTAAAGTTTAAGCGAATTGGCTAATCTTTACATATATTATAAACAGTGGATATATTTTAAATAACATGCTTAAAAATGGCTACCTGATGTCATTTCTACCTCTTTTGTTATCCTTGTTTTGATCGTATAAAAGCACACCCAAGCTCTAATGGATGAGATTAAGTTATAAAAATACGAAATTCTTTTGTGGGTCAATATGCGTGATAAGTTGGATGAGAACAATATATTAGCACAATAATAGTTAGTTTAGGAAATTTAAGTCTCGGTCTGAAATTGATGATACACCTCTATGAAAGCATATAAGTTATGTGTAAACCCTGCGGGTCGATTCTATATGTATTACATGAAATAAGTTAAGCAGGAGTCTAAAATAAATAAATAATAAATTAAACTGTTAGTAATTTAATTATTCGATTAGTATCTGAATGTTAACGTGGGAAGTTAAATAAGGTTTAATGAAAGAATTTCAAAATTAAATTGAGAAATGCAATTACGAATTTTTAGTGGAATGATTCGTAACTTATAGGTTAAAGGTATTTTGTGCCCCTTTTCGTACTTTTATTTCACATGCTTGATTTTACTTTTTGAAAGTATTTTAAAAAATTATTCTTGGCAACTTAATTATTATACCTCATCATAAATTATTAAACACGACTATTATACATGAATTATATACTTACTATCAAGTATTCACTAATTCTTTCGTTGTGTTTAATATAATGAAATTTGAACATTAATCTCTCATGACTTTTATATCTGCTTTATTAAGTGCTCGTACTTGAGTGTTTTAAATTTCTACCTCATAAAAAAAGGGTTCAACGGTGTTTAGTTTAATAGAAAATAGGAATTTTAATTTCACTTCAAATATGTAGAGGTGATGAAGTATTTTTGTCTAAGTTAAAATTATAGTTGGTTATAGAAGATAAAAACAACTCAAACAAGAAAATACATATAATGTCAAGACACTAATTCACATAAATTAAAATTAAACTCTTAAAAATTCCTTCAAGGAAAATTAATAGGACTAAAACGGTACATAGCAGTGGAACAATTTTGTAACAATCCAATCTCTTGTATAAAGGACGAAAATTGTAGCTTCACTTCTCCACAAGAAACTTTCATATATCCAGATTTATAATTTCCCTTTACCTCCACGGTAAAAGTTCCAAATCCACTTGTTCTATTTTCCTTAGTGATGGAAAACTCGACGTAATCATCCATTATCTTGACAGGAAAATTACCAAAAATCACTTGTATTGACGTACGCTCTTCTTTCTGTTGACGATGAAGCCCTAACGTATTCAACCAAAAACTATGTCCGTGGTAGGAAATTGAAGCCTCCATATTTTTGTACTCAATTTCACCATTATAACGATTTTCGACGACGAAATTGATAGTAAAGTCTTGAGCAGAAAGGGATGATTCAGGCCATGGTAAAATACTAATATTAGAAGCTGTAATTGCTTCAATTGAAAACTTGGGAAAAGATTTCTCAGAAGCCTCAATGAATTCCATCCAAAAACCAAAACCAATCAAGGAAAAGAGAAAGAGAATAGTAACTAGCACCATAAAAAGCTCAGGATCTCTATTCCATAGGCGTTGCGTTGAACAAAAAGGGCATGGTATTTTTGGTGTCATCTGGCGTAAACAGGATATTCACCAAGGGGATTTAAAAAATAAAAATAAAAATAAATACGTGAATAAGCTAAGGAGATTCAACATCTAATATATATATATATATATATATATATATATATATATATATATATATATATATATATATATATATGCGTATATATCTCTTCTTCAAGTTGATTAAGGAATTGCAAATTTACTGGGAAAATAACCTAATTATTAGTGCCTCAAATATCGGGCAAGTTTATAAAAATACGTCTTTTTTGTTCCAGAAATAAACGAAGAAGTAGCACTTCAATATATTTTAGTTTTTATTTAAAGTTATATTACATTATAATTCAAAGAGTTTAAAAAAAAAAATTTAATGTCGGGAAAAGTTGTGTATATGGTTTAGTCATCGAGAAATTAGTTTTTGAAAGGTTCTTAAAAATTATTTTTCGGAAATTAATAGGCACAATTAGAGAGAGAGAGAGAGTGTTTAATACTTCAGCTCTCCAGTAGTTATCATTGTTATCTTCATTAATTATGTTCCTATAACCTTTCTCAAAGAATCCGTCAAAGAATTAGTTTGCTCATATTTCCATTATTTAATAATAATACTATTTTCTATTAGTATACGTATTAGTATTAAGTAACTTTATCCGTCAAAATTTAGACATATTATAATAGTTTATCTATTTATTTTTTTTGCCTCTATTCATATCCCGACTTTTCATAACTTTCATCTACTTTATTAACCGCACACTTCGATTTGTTAAAATTCTATCTTAAAAAAGGGGGTCGTATAGCTATTTAATTTAATGAAAAAGGGGCATTATAGATCACTTCAAATATGCAAAGCCGATGAAATATTTTTTGTAAGTTGAAATTATATTTGATTAAAGAAATTAAACACTCATATAAGAAAATGCATTTAAGACACTATTGCTCGTACTAGATCCTTCGAGGTTGGAACACCCAAACAATCTTGATAATATTTTACTCGAAAAATGGTATATTAACATGTAAAGTGATAGAATTTTTTTCTACCTTAACTACAATCTGAGTTTGGATCCTGATAATATTTAAACTCGAGAATGTATCACGAACAATGTGGTAGGGTGATAATTTTTTCCTATTTTAACTAAAATTTGACTTCAAATCCTGAGTATGAAGATCTCTTTCAAGAAGAAATGCTTGCAATGGCTAAAATTATTAGTATCAAGATTATTGGTATTTATATTGGAAATTGGAATAGAAACTTAATAGGCGTTTAGCCATGTGTTTTGGAAGTTTTTTTTCAAAAAATAATTTCAAATATGTGTTTGTTTATAGAATTAATCTAATTTTTCGAAAATTTTGAAAATCAAAACTTCAAATCCCAAATACAGCTTAAAACTTCTTTTTGGGACAAATTATGATCATTTGAGACTTTTTAGCTAAAAGGACAAAAAGAAGAAGGACTTTTTAACATGTCAAAGCTTGCCTCAAAATTCACGTCAAAATACATTTTCAATTTCAAATAAAACTTCACCCAAATTATTTTTTTAAAAAAAATATTTAAGAATCGATGTCCAAATGGGTCGTTAAAGATCCCAAAGTTGGAACCTAACTATAGCATTAAGTGCAAAAATTTGGGTCACATAGGTGTACTTAGTGCTCGTTTGGCCATAAAAAGGCATTCATTTATTTCAATTTTTTTAAATTTTTTTTAAGAATTATTGTTTGGTTCTGAATTTCAAATTTTACTTAGAGTTTAATTTTTAAAATTTTTCAAAAATTTGAAAAACTCCAAAAAATTATGTTTCAAAAATTTTTCACTTCAAATCACTCACAAAATCGAAAATAGCTCCAAATTTGCTCCTATCCAAGCACAACTTTAATTTTAAAATACCATTTTTACTTGATTTTTTTATTTTATTTTTTTCCGGAATTTCACAATTCTTATGTCCAAACGCCCACTTAATTTGAAAAATTCACCTAAGAAATTCTTGTAATCCAAACAATTACTGACAAATTATATTTTTTAAATCATTCCCCTTCATTTAACTTCTTTTATTCTCCACAAAAATCTTCAATTTAACACTTTTACCCCTCACCAAATCTTATAAAAACATTTAGCTTTTCCCGCCCACTGAAATTTCCACCCAAATCCATTCCCCCTTCTCTCTCTCCCTCTTCTATCTCTCACACATAGTCACACAGTGACACATACAACTGATGGAAACAATTCTCTCCAAAAACTACACACCAAAACCCTCTTAATTATCAATCTTTATGGTTTTAAAAATGCCTGATTTTGGCAATCTTTTGGACCCAAATATTGAAATTTCAAGTGAATCAGATAGCCAAATCCAGGCTCTTGTTGTTTCTGACCCAAATACCCAAATGGGGTTCCCTATTTTGCATAAAGAAGATGAATTGAAACTTGAAAATAGGGGTTTGAGGCAGTATGGTGGTGGGTCAGTGGCGAAAAAGAGTTTGGATGATTATGTTAAAGATTGGGTTCAGAGGAAAGTCAATGCTGGTGTTGATAAAAACAATTGTTTCTTGCCATTCCTTGTTCATGCTCCTAAATTGGTAAATTTTCTATTCATAGTTTCCTCCTTTTAATGATTCTTGTTATTGAATTTAAAGTATATCAGTAGAAAATGTAGTTATGTGGTTTCTACTATTACCATTTGGGATTGCATGAGATATACATTCTTCTTGTTATCTTGTATTTTTCCTTATTAAAAAAATGTAGAAAAGCAATAACATTAGGCGATTTCTTATCATTTGTCTAAGTCTAGGTTGGTAGCGTTACCTAGTGGTCAATGAAGTGAGGCGAGAATTATGAGATCTTAGGTTCAATGATATTGTTGATGAATTTAAAGTATGTTAGCTGAAAATGGAATTGTCCATGATATATACATTCTTCTTATTATCTTGTATTTTGTCCTAATAAAAAATGTAGAAAAACAAAAAAACTAGGTGATTTCTTCCCAGCTTAAGTCTTGTTGTGCAGAGTTACTTGGTATTAGTTGAGGTGCCTGCAAGCTGGCACGTCATAAAAAGGCCCCTTATTCATGCTCTGGAATTGGCAAATTTCTTCTTCTATCTTTTTCCTAATGATACTTGTTAATGAATTTAAAGTATGTCAGGAGAAAATGTAGTAATCATAAATTGCTAAAGCATGCTTATTCCTTGAAGTTAGGTTTGAAATAGGTAGAGTGTTTCACGTCGCATAGAGAGAGGTTCACTTTAGGACCAGGGCAATAAGGTGTGCAATGTCGTTACTCGTAAGCTCTATCTTGAAGGGGCAATAGTAATATGTAATGATTTCACTTAATCATGGTTTGTTGCAATTCCTTTGTCCATATAATTGTGGTGTGTTTGCAGTTAAGTATCCCACTTTGTTGATGAAATGAGTTGTTTTCCCCTTACATGGTTTTGAGTAATCCTTGCCTCATGTACTGGCTTCTGGAGTTGATTTAGGTGTAAGGTCTATTTTCTTAACATGGTATCATAGCCAAACCTATTCTAATTCTTAGTTACCCATTGTTGGCCTCCATGTTATGTTGTCCATGCTCCAGATGACAAAACCTAGGCACGTGGGAGAATAAATTGTTTATCTCCTTACATGTTGTTGAACAATCCTCAACTCATGAGCTAGTTTTTGGGGTTGAGTTAAGCCCAAAAACCTAGTTTTGGTAATTGTTCTTGAATTATAAATGTATGTATACTTTGATTTATTCTTCATTTGTGCATTTTTTTTATGGAAACCCACACTTTATTATTTTTCGGCTTAAAGCACCAAGAGAACTCTATGCTATTTTTGGTTTTTAGCATTTCATAATGCTAGAGTCAAACATCATGACCTTATCTCAACATGGCTCGACTACACCTTGTCTCCATCAAAGTAACAAAGGGAATTTGAGAATCTTTATCCCATTGGCGATCGAGAACAACAATAACAACAACAACCCAGTATAATCCCACTTAGTGGGGTCTGGGGAGGGTAGTGTGTACGCAGACCTTACCCCTACCCTGGGGTAGAGAGGCTGTTTCCAAATAGACCCCCCGACATCCTTCCCTCCAAGAACTTCCCACCTTGCTCTTGGGGAGATTCGAACTCACAACCTCTTGGTTGGAAGTGGAGGTTGCTTACCATTAGAGCAATTCCTCTTGTGCTCTTTAATGCAAAAATAATTAATCTTGTGCTCTTTAATGCATGATATTATTGCATTTAGGCTTCATTTGTTTTTTTTTAAGATTAAGACGTCTGAATCTGAATACACATCTGAATATTAAGATGTGTATTAAGATTAAGACATCTGAATCTGAATACACATCTGAATATATTAAGATGTATATTAAGATCTTAATACTAAATAATTAAGACTGTTTGATTTTTTAACATCTGAATGTATACAATTTATCTTCATTTGAAAATTAATAAACATAAAATTCAAATGAAATACTAACTAATCTAATATTCTATCAATAAAATATATAGTTTTTTAAAATATGATAGTTGTTGGTGGTGATGGCTAACGGGTGAATGTCGACTAAAGACAGTAGTTGGTGGTAGTTTTGGTTGATGATGGTGGTTCATGCTAGTATCTAGTAGTGATTAGTAGTGGTGACGATTATGATTGAGGATGGTGGTGGGTGGGTGGGTGGTGGTAGGTTATAATGATGGGTAGTGCCGACTGTGGTTGTTGATGTTGATGGGGTGGTTACTTGTGGTAGTTGAGGTGGATGAGTGTTGATTGTGGATGAGAATGATGGTGGTCGGAGTGGTGAGATAGTGGGTGATGATGATCGATAATGGTGGCGGCTATGATTGAGGATGATGGTCGCGTGATGGTGGTGGTTGAGTATGGTGGTGGTGGCAACATGGTGGTAGTTGATAATGGTAGGTGGTGGCGGCAGTTAATAATGAATATGTGATAACATCTTAATGAAATTAAGTCTCTGTTATAGATCTTAATCATACAGACCTATTCAGACCCATTAAGTGATTGTGAAGTTAAAAAAACAAACACACTTAATTAAGGTCTGAATAATTAAGATTCAGACTTTAAAAACAAACGCACTTAGTGTCTGAGATCTGAATGATTAAGATTCAGACCTCCATTAAGTGCAAACAAATGAGGCCTTAGTATGGTAGCATACTATTGAATGAGTGGGATTGAGAAGTAATTAGCTCACACAGGAGAGCAGCCTTTTACCCTTTTCTGTTAAAAGTTTTAGGAGTGCATACATTTGTTTAGATGTTATATTTGATCAATTGTTTTCAATGGTTTGTAATGTTTTGTCAGGTTGAGTGCTCTGTTTGCCAAAGATTAATTTTTCCTGGTGAGAAGGTAGGATGCTCTGTTCGAGATTGTACGGGAGTTTTCCACTTAAAATGTGCAAAAGAAAGACTTGGGTTATCTTCTCCCAAAACATTTAAGTGCCCTCAGCATGTAAGTTGGATTTTGTATACATCTTGGCTGAATGATCATAAAACACATTTCTTACTTAATATGTTTGATTCGAGATTTGATTAGTACGATGTACTCTCAGTCACTTTGATTTGTACAACAGTTTTAGCTTTTCACATTTTCTTTCTTAAACCTTTGCGATTTCCTGCCTCACCTTAATAACATGCTAGGATCTTAGCTTCACCAATGTAGTATACCACTTGTATCTGCTGCTTCGATTTGTGCAGTAGAACTAAATCTCTAATCTTAAAATTGAAGGGGGGGGGGGGGGGAGTTCCCTCCATGGAACTTTTACTTTTGAGCTGAGTTATGATCTATCTGGTAGACTAAAAGATTAATATCATTTCTCTTGTACATTTTCCCATCTATAAGATAGAATAGTTAAATACCATGCCCTTGTCCTGAGAGGACCAGTATAACTAGTGTGTATATGATGTTTTCTTGAATAGGTATGTTATGTTTGTAATAAAAAGATACATCTCTGGCGGTGCATCAGATGTCCACTAGCATCACACGATAAGTGTGCAGCATTTCCAGAGCACGTGGTTCATTTGAATGATCAGCCAGGGCGAGTAATTTGTTGGAAGCATTCTGCCGATTGGCATTTGGAGAAGGTCAATCTCTTCTTTTGTTCATCAGCACAATTTTTTTTCTTTTGGATAAGAACATCTTCTGGAAAACAATAATGAAGTGATCGTAATTCGTAATGCAGAATAAACATTTGAGGAACCACTGTCTTAAATGTTTTTTCTGTGAATGTTACTTTTTCCTTTTTGAGACTGCAATATTTGACAGAGTTTGTGTTTTTTCATTATTCTTGTGATCCATTATTCCTCCCGAGGACATGGCTCTTGATAGGAACATGTGGAGGTCGAGCATTACGGTGGTGAGCTAGGGGGTAGTCGAGAGTTCTTCCCTCTTTGTACCGAATAGACTGATAGGGTTTTGTTTAGGTTTGTTAGCGGTCTATGCTGTGTTCACATGGTTGGTTGCATAGTTTTGTGTTATTGTCCTTTCCCTTATTCGTTGTTGTTATTTTCTTTCTGGCATCTTTTGTTGTTACATGCCTTTTCTTTTGGCTTCTTTTCTGATATTATTGTCTCTCTTGTTGAGCTGAGAGTCCTTGAAACAGCCTCTCTACCCTTTTCAGGGTAGGGGTAAGGTCTGGGTACATTCTACTCTCTCCAGACCCTACTAGTGGGATTTTACTGGGTATGTTGTTGTTGTTGTTGTTGTCGTCTTTGTGATCCATTATTCCCCATTGAGCAATAACGAAATATAGATGATTGAGAATTCCACGTTCTTTTCTAGTTAAGTTATTGTGATGTTATCTCTGTGACGCTTTTAGTATTTGAGAAAGCTATGAACGGAAAGTAAAATAATCCAATATATAGTAGTTTCTACTGCTGGATCTTTATTTTTGATTGATTAGGCTGGATGACTTGACAGGACTGATGTATCTTGTTTGATAAGCAGCATGAAGCCCCATTGAGTAATTTTGAGGTTAGACATTCATTAAACCATGTTTTTTGCTTGTGATTATTAGATGTAAAGCCTTTCATTCATTGATAAAAAAGCCCTGAACTAATAGCATAGTAAGACAGCATAAAAAATATACAAGTATAACCATGAAAATGTGGCTCAACCCCACTCGTTTACCAAGTTAACTCAATTATCTATACAACAAGGTGCTCGCTTTATAGTTTATACTAAAACAACAACAACATACCCAGTATTATCCCATACCGTGGGGCCTGGGGAGGGTAGTGTGTACGCAGACCTTACCCCTACCTTGTGAGGATAGAGAGACTGTTTCCAATAGACCCTCGGCTCAGGAAAGCATAGTTTATACTAAAAATATATATCAAATAAAAAGACGGTTTTATACTTCTTTGATCTGTCTACTATACTTTTTTTGAAATAGTAAAAATTTTATTGATAGAAGGTACCAAGATGGTACAAGTAGTACAATAACAAAGGGAATGCAGATCAAAACATAAAGAGCATAAAGACTACATCTACTGTCTGCCCTCTAGCAGGTTCAAGAAATCCGTCTACTATTCTGGAACACTTTTCTATCTATTTCATATCAAATAAGTCAAAGGAAAAAAAAATTACACACTCATATACACAATGCTGTTCTCCGAGTTGTTTTTTTTTTCTTTTTTTCCAGATAACAATCTTCTATAGCCCCCGACTCGGCACTACTTTATCCATTTTCTACTGAAACATCTAATGAAATATTGAACAGCAAAAATACAAGGGTCTATACATGTGATTGGACCAGTCCTTCTTCATACTCTTTAAGCAAACAACACCATTTGCTATTAGAACTGCATCAAGAATTTGCTTTTATCCACAAATAAATTATGAAATGTGAAGGTAAGCTTAGCCATTACCTATTTTACTCTTTGTGAGCACATGTATTATTAAATTATCTGCCAAACCAGTAGGCCTAAGTCCTATGTCCTTCAGCACCACTCTTCTTTTGGGTAAGGACAATAAATGAAGAGTTATAACTCCTCCTTGATGGAGCCCACGTGGTAGAAATACTTTAGGCCATCCATCACATCATAACTCATACTCTCTTAGTAGTGAATCAAAGAATGAATCCATATGGTCTTTGCTATGTTGTCGGACTCTTCAAAAATGCTGATGGGTGCGTGTCGAATCCTCTAAAAGTAGTGCATTTTTGGAGGATCAGACACGGGTGCGACAACATTTTTGGAGAGTCCGAGTAACATAGGGTCTTTGTACCTTGTCCCCCACACAATGCACTTTTTTACAGCACCTCCATCTAACTCCATTCCACCCCTTTCTTTTTTGTTATATAATTGGTAATAAAATCATACTATTTCCTATTTCCCATTAGTTCACTACCATCTATTTGACTTTCTCAATATAGCTATATCATTCAATGTTTGAAGCAAAACTTTTAGAGGCATAAGCTCAATTAGTTCTTTTAGATACTCAGAGAATCTAGAGTTCTCAAAATATTGATGGATAGATTGTCACTTTCTCATTTATTTCTCATAAATGTTAAAGATCTCACGGTTTTAAGAACCCTGGGACTTAGTTGTTTCGAGAAGATTCTGAATAGTGTTTTCTTTTCTTCAGTTTGGAATCCTTATCAGATTTACTTATTTTAACCTTAAATTACAGGAGATATTCAATCATTTGCCTTTACCATACATGGAGGAGGAGTTCAAGATTGACATAAATTGGAAAGACATGATTGAAAACAGATTTGAACCACCACCATACGTGCATATCAAGAGAAGTATCCTTTGAATGATGTCTACCTCATTAAGAAATAGTAGTACTATTCACCAAGTTAGTTTGTCAACAGGAAAAGTAATACTATGCAGCCAAACCTTAACTGAATTAGATGTCTACCTCATTAAGAAAAAACGTGATGGCATTAATGCTGATATTGGGTGCACAAACTGCAGATCTACAGAATGTTCGGACAATTGTGTTTGCAGGTAGTGCCAACCGTTGCATGGTTTTCTAATCTGTTCTCGTCACACTGGATGTTTCTCATATTCCATGTCAAAATGCAAGTATTGGTGCTATGATTCCTGATGTGAATCCTAGGGAGTGATGATTTATTTTCTGATGCAACTTAGAGAAAGTATTGTTTGTGCATAAGTGTCTCAGTTGCAGGATAAGGTCCTGTATCGGAAAGGTTCTAATGATAAAATATTAAACCCCCGAAAAAAGGTTGAAAAGAATTTTCTGAATCTTATGTTCTGGATATTGTCATTTTTGCATTCTGGGCATAATATCTTTTGCATGTTGCAAAGTTAATAGGCAAGTCAAGCTATTTTATACAACAATTGAAGGGAGTAGTTCTTCAGTTTACTGCTGCATTTTCTACATTGTGGTCTGTTCGTTATGTACAGTCTTTCCTTGTCCAGCATGTTGGATACTTTTAGTGGGAATAGGGTTCCAGTAGCTGCAAAGTTGGTTTATCTGAAAATGTTTGCCAAACCGAATGCAGTATATTAGTCTTCCATTTGAAGATCTCTCTCTCTCTCTCTCACACACACATATACATATATATATAAGGAGCTTTCTTGACAGTTAAATTGTGACTTAATAGGGTTCAATGCATAAGTTGTTCGAAGGCGTGCCGTTGCTCTGATATGTGCTCAAACAGACCTTTTCGGAGAGAGAAAAAGATAAAAGTTGTCAAGGTGACTCATGTTTTGATACTCAAGTTTATTTAAAACCCAGCTTGTGGTTTTGATTATCATGTTTATTAAAAGCGGTAGAATATCTTCATGCATTATTGTGGCTGATTCTTTTCTATGTCACAGACAGAACTTTGTGGTTGGGGGGTAGTAGCAGCTGAATCCATAAAGAAAGGTGACTTCATAATTGAGTACATCGGTGAAGGTGATTATTTTACAAGTGAAGCTGTCAACTCTTAGATACTTTTCTCAGTACATTTCATGGATTCACAAGTCACTATTTACGTAACTGAATGTTGTGATTATAACATCTTTCAACCATTCCTACCCATAAAATGTTATGCTCTACAACAACTACGCCTCAATCTAAAACAAGTTTGGGTCGACTATATGAAACCTCACTCATCATGTCACTTTGTTTAAGCTCATCTTGGATTAAAATAAACATAAAAATAAAGTACTAAAAGTGCTCTGCATGTTCTGAAAAGGTAATATATTTGTATATTTTACAAATATACACGTAAAAATCTCTGACATATAAATCTCTGACGGGGCGAAAAGACTAAAAAACCATTGAACGTAAAGTACACTGTAAAAAAGATGACCAAAACATAGTCCCAAGTCCTAACTAATTGATATTGCATTGTACCTCATTTTTTGCTAGGTCTGTATGGATTCCAAGAGAAAGTAGATCCTTTGATACAATTTCCTTCCATATGATTTTAGGTCTACCTTGTTCTCTTTTAGCACTACTCACTATGGTTTTACACCTATGGATCGGTACATTTGGAAATCAACGCAGGATATGCCCAAACTATCTCATGCGACCCCTTTATCCTCCACGTGGGCTAGTTGCTCCTGTCAAATATGGTTTTTAAATCTTATCCTAATTTATATGACCACACATCCATTTTAGTACCCGCTGCCCGCATCCCTGAGACACATTTTTTTCTTGTGGATATGTGAATTATAGTGGCACAATATTCACTCCCATATAACATTGCTGGTCTTATAACTTCTTAGTAGGGCATGCCTTTCACTTAGGTAGGTATCCTTCTATCATATAACACTTCTCCATTTCAACCACCCTTTTTTTTGATGAAGTAATGAGTTTTATAGAAAAAGCCATCAAGAAGATGCAAGAAGTACAAGAGGGGGAAAGAGTCAGCTTTGATACAAAAAAGAAAAGAAATACTAGGCTAAAGCAAAAGAGCTGACAAAATCCAAAAAGTTAATATGGCAATCTACAGGGGCTAAATACTGCCAACTAAATAACCAAAGGAGACATCTAGCTTTAAGTGTGTGTGTTGGAGTTGATATCCCATCAAAACATCTGCGATTCCTTTCTGTCCAGACACACCAAAAGATACAAGCAGGGATCATCTGCCAGACTTTCCTGATGACTCTATCAACTTTCCAACCAGACCAGAATTCATAGACTTCTCTGATGCTTAGTGGCATGACCCAACTGAGATCAAAGATAGAAAGAAACATGCACCATATGTCTGAGGCAACTGAGCAATGTAGCAAAAGGTGTTTGTTGGACTCTGAATGTTGCCAGCACATAAAACATCTGTTAACAATTGGCATACATCTTCTGTTAAGGTTGTCCTGTGTTAAACAAGATTCATTAAGGGCTATCCAGCTGAAGCAAATGATCTTTGGGGGAAGACTTGTCTTCCAGATGTACTTCCAAGGCCATCTATCAATGATTTCATTAGTTGAGCATAAATGAGAGTACCCTGCTTTTACTGAGTAGAGGCCATCCATCCACTTAATATTGTCAGCAATGTTGTGGTTGACTGAGTATCCCTCTAATTTAGCCAGGAGACTCAACAACTGTGGAATTTCCCAGTCTTGGAAGTCCCTTCTGAATTGGATTTGCCAGCAATTGTCTTGCCAATTCTGAGAGATAGAGGAATCTTGATCATTAGCTATCTGGTAGAGGTCTGAGAATTCATTCATTAGGACAGTCCCTTGTAACCATCTATCCTTCCAAAACCTGATGTTGATGCCATTTCCTAACTTGAAATAGGTATTCATAGAGAATTCATTCCAAAGTTTCCTGATAAATTTCCAAGGCCCAACTCCATATGGTCTTCTTGACAGATTGGTGCATCAGTGGCTTTGAGATCCATGAATTGCAGTTACCACCTGTTTCCATAGCGTATTCCCTTCTTGACAATATCTCCATAGCCACTTCATAAGCATGCACTGTTATGTATGTTGAGGTCCCTGATACCTAGTCCACCAAGTTGCTTTGGCATGGTAACTTTTGACCATTTCAACCACCCTATTTTGATTCTATGTGTAATATCTTCATCTATCATACCATTCTCCTGGAGCATCGAGCCTAGATATCTAAATTGTTTGTATTTACGTAATGCAATCCTGTCTAATCTCACCTCAACTTCACTTTTCTTTTGCTGACAAAACTTGCAGCGCGTATATGCAGTTCTACTTCATTTATCCTAAGTTCTTACTCTCTAGAGTGCTTTTTCACAGTTCAACCTTTTGGTTGATGCCCTCGTTGGTTTCATCAATTAGCATGATACTGTGAGCAAATAGCATACACCACGACATTTCATCCTGTATAGTGTTAGTTTGCTCATCCATAACTAGGATAAATTAATACGCGGTCAATGTCGATCCTTAGTGTAAACTTACAATCATGGAAAACTCTACTACTATTCTCACAACAGTGACAATTCCTTTACACATCCTTTATGGTACTATATATATAATATGATTTCCTTTCTTCTCCAGCACCCACCAAATGACCATTCTTGGTACTTTGTCTTATACTTTCTCTAAGTCAATAAACACCATATATAGTTCTTTCTTCTCTCGCGAATAATTTCATCGATCTTCTCAGCAAAAAATATAGATTCTGTTGTGGATCCATCATGCATAAATTCAAACTGGTTCTCTTTACTCGTGTAATATCTCTAAATTTACGCTCTATGACTCTTCCCGAAGTTTCATCATATGTCTCATAAATGCCACGATAGTTTGTACAACTTTGAATATCTTCTTTGTTTTTATATATCCTATCTGAGTACTCTTTCTCCACTCGCCAGACATCCTACCACTTTTCTGTGAAACGTTAAATATTTTGGCAAGCCATCCTACTCCAGCCTTCCCAAACACTTCCAGACCTCTATGGGGATACCATATGCACCACAGCTTTCCTAATCCTCATATTGTTCATGGCATTCTTTACTTCTGTCAGCCTGATTCTACGAGTGCAGCTAAGATATCTATCGTACACAAATGTATGGAGATTGATAAAGTTATTTCTCGTGGTTCGAGTTGAACAATTCATCAAAATAGCCACTTCATCTCTCCTTGTCTGATTATATCTTGTCACACCTATTAAGAACATAAAATGTTATGTATAAAATAATGAGTATTAAAAGATAAATTTAAGATGAAATGGTTCGTCTGATCCTAACAACCGTAGGTGATGTCAAAAGCCTCCTGCATTTTCTTTTTTCGGAAACCTACTTTTGTTTGAAATGTTTTATAGGATCTGATCTTCAGGGCATTAGCTGATAACTGAAATTATTACCTGTTACACTTTTGACTAAAGCATTGGGATTCTTAGATGCTTTTCAGCATCTCAGTCTTATGTTTGAAAAGAGGTTATACAATTTTGGATTGCTCACACTCACTAATCGAAACTCATATACTCCCTAGCATTTGACAAACCAAATTTTGGAACAGAAGTCCCTTAAACTACTATAAACCAGTGCCCCACCTCCCCCTGCCAATGTTTGGGTTTACTCCAAATATTAAGAACCTATGCCACATATTTTTATGCATTAAACATACTACAGCCAATATAGATGTCTAGATGGTCTTCGAAGAGAATCATATTGTGATTTAGGATTCCCTACTTTTTTATGCATCTCGTATGCCGGGAATTCTCAATTATCATAATTAGATTTACCTTTATAAATAAAACAAATAGAATATACCATATGAAAGGTATTAAATGTAAATCCTTTTCTTGAATCCCAAGGGTCTATTTGACATTTTAAAATCTACTTGTTTTCTTACTATTGTGTCATCCACGATTCCTTGTACAGCTCAGCAGGCTCATCTACCTGAAATGTACAATGTAAAGCAGAGGACTTCTGCTAGTTAATTCGAATACAGAAATGTCAAACTCTTTTGCATCTAAATTTTCTTTTGTGACCCATTTATGTGCATTCATTATGTATTTCATTAAATGTTGAAACATTTTGTTTTTGTTTTTAGCAAGCATGTTATGCTTATAAATTGGTAAGCCTATTTTTTTTGTTTTGTTTCAGTTATTGATGATGCCTTGTGCGAGAAAAGGCTGTGGGATATGAAATATAAAGGAGTGAAAAATTTCTACATGTGTGAATTACGGAAAGATTTCACAATTGATGCAACGTTCAAAGGAAACTTGTCTCGCTTTCTCAACCATAGCTGTGATCCTAATTGCAAACTGGAAAAATGGTTAGTTAACTTCTTCTAATAGCGTATCCCTTTTTCAGCTGTTTTGATTACTATTTGAGATCTGATGCTAGTGATATTTGACATGAGTTAACTTACTCCATTGACATCTTCCTGGATCAGACTAGAGCTGTGAATTTTGAAATGAAACATCAACGTGAATTTTGCAAAGGATATAATCAAATACTAACATTCCAGACCTCCACTTTTTTTAAGTTAGATGAACATAGCCCTTAAACCACGCTAAAGAATAGGTACATGGATGTTATTTGTGATGTCATGCTTTCAAAGTAATATAGGCTCTTCTAATTTTTGTCCGGTTTTACGATTTATTCCTTTATAATTGAATGCTAGAGGAAATTATCGAAGTTATTCATTCTACACTGTTACACTTCCAACTAAAGGGGAAGTTAATATTAGACCAGCCGAAATCCCAGGAATAACAGTCATTCAATTTATGTGCATGTTGCCAATCTAGGTTCTTACGAGTTATGACACATTGAATGCTGAACTATGGCATTTTTCAGATGATGTGATGGCTTCCTTCTATAGGCATCTGATCTCTGTTGGTTAGTGGAAATTGTTTGGGATGCCCTCATCTGTTAGTGTTTAGTTTCTACCAAGTCTTCTCGCCATATCTAACATCCAATCTTGTTTAGGAATTGGTAATGAATAGACATACGGATAGAATGGCATGGATTTTATTTTTCCTATATAGTAATTCCCACATATATATACTTTTTTCCCGTTCTTTTGATAGTCACAGATTTATCATTTCTTAGGTTGCAAGTGTTACAGTCTGACATATTTGATTCTTCCTTTATGCTCATTGTGTGTCGTGATCAACATTATAATGGTTTTACTTTTATTGCCTATTAAAGGCAGGTTGAAGGTGAGACTCGAGTTGGTGTCTTTGCTGCTCAATCCATTGAAGTAGGAGAACCTCTGACCTATGATTACAGGTATGCTTCTTTTTGTTTGTGGTAAAGCTATTTTTAGGTTCTTGTATTCTTCTTGTCTATCTAATGTTTGGCGATACCTCCAAGTTATCTTTTAACCTTGTGTCGTTATACATAATAATATATGTTGATTTGATTCGTATGAGCTAAGTGGCAATGAAGAAATCTCCTGTTTATCCAAAGACTATTTGGCCATATCATTTTCTGTGATATGTGGCGTGTTTGTAAATTTCATAGAGGAAGCTTCCGGTTATGTCATATGTGATTTTGTTTGATTTATCGTTTTATTTCACCAAAGTTGTGGTAGTATTTTCTTATAGTCCTAACGCACAACATGAGGCAGACAATGTCATGTTCATGTTTCCAAGTAGTATATAGTATTAATTTTAAGAATTACACTTCACAACATGTGCATTCGGCTAATTAGCTCAATCTGCAACATACATTCTGCTTTTCAATCCGAATAAGAGATCTGATTTGTTCTTATATGCAGATTTGTGCAGTTTGGACCAGAAGTAAAGTGCAATTGTGGAGCTTCAAATTGTCAAGGCTATCTGGGTAGCAAAAAGAAAATTGTGACTACACTGGACATCTGTTGGGGTACGAAACGCAGGAGAACATCTACGTCTTGCCTAGCGATCATTAAATTGAATACGTGTTAGCCAATTCTTTTATTTGGTCATTTGTTTTTGTATTTTGCTGTTTCCACTAAATGCAATAAACCAAAACTGAAAAAAAAAGGAAGAAAGGAACAATGGTTTTGTTGTATGAAGCTGTTACATTGGCCACAGATACATTGATTTATACTGTTATACACCCTTTTTCAACATAGTTATTTGAGCATTGATTCTCTCATTCTTCTGAATTGTGCTAGAATCCTCATTGTAAAAGATGTATATTTTTTCATTTCTTTGCCTTCTTTCAATTCTAACTGGATATGTATGATTTTCTGGTGCCTTCTTTTTTTATTGCATGAGTAAAACGTTGAAGAAGGGAAGTCTTGCAGGAATAGTAAAGTTATCTTCGTGTTGACCTATAAGTTATGAGTTCGATCGTAGAAGCAGCTACTAATACTTGCATTAGGGTAGGTTGTCTACATCACACCCCTTGGGGTGAGCAGGGTTGTAAAAAGCGAGCGCTCCCTTGCTTAAAGCGAGAAGCAAAGCGAGGCGAGGTATCTGGCGCTTCTGTTAGCTGAACAATAACAACAACAATGAGAACGACCAGTAAAATCTTACAAGTGGCGTCTGGGCAGGATAGTGGGTACGGAGACCTTACCTCTACCTCGAGGGGTAGAGGTTTTCGGTAGACCCTCGGCTCAAGAAGACGAAAAGAATATATCAGTACCATCAACAAAAAACCATAGAAATAATAACATCACAAGAACCAATGCGTAGATGGAAAGCAGAAATAATAACCAGTAAATAAGGCTCGACTCTATGAAAAAGGAAGAGTAGAGTAAGCGTAGCAGATTTACAGAAGCGCTCGCTTCCCCTAAAAAGCGAGAAGCGATGAAGCAATGCGAAGCGTAAGAAGTGAGCGCTTCTCTTTATAACTGGGCTGCCAACGTATTTAATTAACAAAGCTATCTTTTTTTAAAACACCATCGAGCAACAACAATAGAGAAAGAAAGAGGAGACCTAGGGTTCAAGTTTTCTACATTTTTCAACTTCAAGACCATCAAGTTTGGTCCCAGGTATGTGATTTCTTCTTCCTCCTCCTCCTACTCCTTCACTATTTCAACGTCCAAAACTGGCGATTTTTTTCCCCTTCAGTTTTTCTCTGAGGTATGTGATTTCTTCTTCCTCCTCCTCCTACTCCTTCACTATTTCAACGTCCAAAACTGGCGATTTTTTCCCCTTCAGTTTTTCTCCGAGGTATGTGATTTCTTCTTCCTCTTCCTCCTCCACTGTTTCAGCGTCCCCTTCTTCTTAAAAAGATTGAAATGCTGTCATTTTTTCGTTTCAGTTATACTGTCCTTCTTCATATACTATGCAGTATTTATTTTAATATTTTTTTAAAAAATTTCGCTTCACTTCAAAAAAGCGAGCAGTTCGCTTCTCGCTTTAAGAGAAAAGGGGCTTGTCGCTTTTCCTTGCTTCACGCTCTTCACAACACTGGGGGTGAGACTCTTTCTCGGATCCTGCATGAATACGGGATGCTTTGCGTACCGGGCTGCCCAAGTATAACGTTAAAGTTTTGGGTGATCCGAGACTATTCCATTTAGGTTGTATAGTGGTCTACATCTTACATATAGGAGGGATTATTTGGTTTACAAAATAGTTATAGTGATTAAAAGGGATATTTGCACGATAAATAATAATGTAAGAATTGTTATATGGTCAATCATTACGCGTGGTGATTGCTTAATGCAAGGGATTTCTTGTTATTTTATGTAGACCAAAAATATTAGCAAATAGAAAATTGTCACCTTTAATATTTCTCCTTTAACATCTTAGCAAGTCTTTTTCTTATGGAATTTAAAGATTTTATTACCAAGAGTTAAATATGTATAGAACAAACAAAGAATTGAAGATTGGACAAAGATCCCAACTTTAGTAAGCACCAAAACTATCTGTCAGTAACTCAAACCCAAATACTATAGCTATGTTATCTAAGCTGCTGTTCTATGGATAGAAATCCAGCTTCTCTAATCTCTTTGTTAATTTGGTCTTCATTGTACCTTTGCTTAAGACATCTTGAGTTGCTTGTTTGATTATCACTCCAACTGCTACAGAAGCATCATACTGCTAAAGTCACACTATGAAGTTTAGGAGAGAGTGATCGAGATGAGGATGATGAGGGATGTGTCTATTTCCGAGAGCAATTCGAATTCATGACGGGGGATCAACTATAGAAGCTATTCATCTTTTAAGGAGATTGTTGAAGCAGTATAGGGATAGAAAAAAGAGACTTAAATATGGTATTTATTGACCTAGAAAAGGCATACAACAAAGTTCATAGGGAGATCTTATAGAGATGCTTGGAGTCTAGAGGTGTATCTGTAACATACATTAGCGATTGAGGACATGTATGAGAGAGCCAAGACCCGAGTGAGAATAGTTGGAGGAGACTGATATTTAGCTTAAAGTATATATATTTATGTGTATACGGCCTCATATTTTACTCGTGTTTCATGGATTTCGGATGTAAAATGTGTTGATTTATATTAATTTGAGGTGTTTTTATGTGTAGGAACCATCCGGAAGCATTTGGGGGCGAAAGGTGCGAGATTAGAGCCAAAACGGAGGAAAACGGAAAAAGTTGGATTTTCAGCGCTCCACGCCACCTGTGGCGCTAGAGGCGGAAAGCTCAATAAGTTAGCGTCAGGGCCAGCGCGGGGCATTGGGTTGGACGCTGGTGACGTGATATTGTCCAACTTTGCCCAGGACAAGGTTATTTCGGCCCTAGACCTACCCAACACGTATAAAAACAAGACTAAGCCTATTTTTGGAGGGGAGACGCCACTTTGAAGGGAGAATACACACGAGAAACATTTGGGAGCGAAGAGATCTCAGTTTTCTTCATCTTTTCTCAGTATTTTCAATTATCCAACACTTATGAATTTGTTTGGTACTATCATAAGTGGCTAAAACCCATAGTTCTGGGGTTGTGATTTAGCCATGAATATTGTTGTTTAACGTTGACTTAACCTTGATTATAATTCACTAATATATGGTTGTTTCTTCAATTCTGTGATTAATTGCTTAATTGTCTGGCCAACAGTTAGGTTCTATTTACTATCTATGCTATGCTTGGGAAAGCCATATTTAGATTAGAGAAGAATTGAAGAGAGCATGATCTTAACTCTTAGGGGGGGGGGGAGCGAATTTGTGGTTAAGATAGGAATATACATAGTCATGACGCTTAATTAAATATCGTAATCTTAATGCATTCTTAATAGATTGATTTCATAGGAATATAGGCATTAATCTATTTTGAATAGGCGAGTAGTACTTCGAGAGAAGGCTATGAGAGCAATTGTTCGATTAATTAGCAACCATGAGTGAATTATATGAAAGAGAGAGTTAATTATAACACAATTGGATTGATGGATCGATCACAACCATGGAATATTTGTCTCTACTAAATACACAACAACAATTTTACTGCTTGATAATTTAGTTACTACTTAGAATTATAGTTTAGTATAATTAAACTCTTAAACTTGATTTGGCTCGACTGAATTGCAATCTTTGGTGAATATAGTGGGTAGTTGATACAAGTCTCTGTGGGTTCTATACTCGACTTATTATTCTATTACTTGTATGACCACGTATACTTGCGTGTGCATTTGGGAGCAACAAGTTTTTGGCGCCGTTGCCGGGAACTTGAATATTGACTACTTTCTAGTTTTTGCTTTCATTGTTTATTTCATCAAGTCTAACATTACTTGATTGTTGCTCTGATCTCAGGAACTTTGATTGAATGCTCAAGATCAGAAGCCAGGACAAACTTCAAGGCTTTGACCCCAAACCTGAGAGAACATTTTATAGGAGGTTGAGGGAAGCAAGGGATACAAATAATCTTCAGGCACTTGTTCAATTTCCTGTGAACATGGCAGAGGAGAAACATATGGTTGTTTAGGAGGTGGCGATGCCCAACATTGCTAATGTCACCTCCAACATTATGAAGCCTAGAATCACTGGGCACTTTGAGCTAAAACATAGCATGATCCAGTTACTTCATGCGAATGGGCAGTTTATGGGTCTTCCACATGAGGATCCACAACAGCATATCCTAAACTTCTTGGAGATTAGGGATACTTATACCACTAACAGGGTCACTCCAGACTATGTGAGGCTCACACTTTTCTCATTCTCTCTGTTGGGCGAAGCAAAGCGATGGCTGAAGGCAGAACCAACTAATTCTATTACATCATGAAATGATATGGCAAGGTTCTTCCCTCCGGGCAAAACTGCAAAGATCAGAAGTGAGATAGTCGCCTTCAAACAGAAAGCGAGAGAGTCTTTATACTCAGCTTGGGAGAGGTTTAAGGGGCTGCTCTGAGACTGTCCTTATCATAATTAGACAAATGAAGTGTTAGCTCACACTTTCATAGAAGGTCTACATACTAAGACAAAGATTGTGGTGGACGCTGCAGCTGGCGGCCAAGTGTTGGAGGAAAGCTTTGATGAGATATATGCGTTATTGAACAAATTCTCCAAAAGCAATCCTGATTGGCATGGAGAGATGGGCATACATATAATGCAAAAATCTGCAGGGGTTCTCGAGTTAGATGTTGTCTCGGCGTTATCAGCGCAGCTTTCCACATTGACCAACCAAGTCAATCAGATGACCTTGGTTATTAACAAGCAACAAGCTCAGCCAGTGCAACTGGTTCAATTGTTTTGTGAAGTATGTGGAGAGGGTCATACGCGCGACTTATGCTCAATTAATCCAAAGTCTATCTGTATTGTGGGTAATGCAAATAGGGGCCAGACAAACCAGTATGGGAGCACTTACAATCCCAACTGGAGGAACCACCCAAACTTCTCTTGGGGTGGAAACCAAGGTGCTCAGAATCAATACCGACCACAAGTACCTCAATAACACTATAGACCACCTCAAGATGAGCAATATGCAAACTCAACAAGTCAAATTGAGGAAGGGATGAAGAAATTAATGGCTGAGCAGCAAGCCCACACAACAGAGATGATGAAGAAAGTGATGGCTGACCAGTAGGCCCAAGCCGCATCAATGAGAAATTTGGAGCGACAAATGGGACAACTTGCCAGTTCCCAAAATACTCGACCAATTGGAGCACTTCCCAGTGACACTGAGGCTAATCCTATGGCATCAATTAATGCTCTATTATTGAGGAATGGGAGACAGTTAGAAGAAGTCCAATCGAAAAAGAGAAAACAAGTGACCTTTAATGAGAAGCCGGCTACTATATTGTTAGAATTAGAAAAATCGAAGGAGTCAGAGAAGCCCGCTAAAGAGGCGGTGGCTAAGCAACCCCTACCATTGGTTGCGATGCCACCACCTCCTTTCCCTCAAAGATTGCAGAAAGTGAAGGATAATGCCGCATATAAAAAGTTTCTCAATATTTTGAAGCAGGTGCAAATTAATATTCCACTGGTAGACATCCTGCAAGAAGTGCCCAAATATGAAAAAATACGTCAAAAACATAGTGGCAAATAAAACGAGGTTGACCGAGTTCGAGACCGTAGCACTCACTGAGGAATGTATCTCAAGAATTCAAAGCAAGCTACCTCAAAAATTAAAGGATCGGGGTAGTTTCACTATCCGATTGGTAAGCATGTAGTGCGGTGAGCTTTATCTGATCTTGGAGCGATCATCAATTTGATGTCGCTATCTGTGTTCAGACAATTGGGGTTGGGTGAGCCACGCCCAACAACGATAATCTTACAGTTGGCTGATCGCTCTGTTACTCATCCTGAAGGAGTGATAGGAGATGTGTTAGTTCAAGTGGGTTCTTTCATATTCCCTGCTGATTTCATTATCTTGGACTACGAGCCTGATCAGGAAGTCACATTTATTTTGGGGCATCCATTCTTAGCCACGGGCCGAGCTATTATTGCTGTATGCGAAGGAAAGATGACGATGAGAGTCGGTGATCGAGTGGAGGTATTCAATGTATATAAAGCACTCAGATTTCCAGCCCACTATGAAAAGCTATCCATGATTTCTGTGGTGGAAAGTAATGCTACGTTATTAGTGCCTTATATGAGCCCCATAGATCATCTTGAATGAGCTTTGATTGGGGATGAAGAAGACAATGAAGATGAAATGATGGGAGAAAATGAGCAAGTACTTGACATGTCCTTCAATTATGTCCATGGTTTTGGAAAATTTGAGGAGTTGGACAGGCCTGTCACTCTGACCCATCCTAAGCCATCTATTGAAGAAGCCCTAAACCCTAGAACTTAAGCCCCTTCTCGTGCATCTACACTATGCTTATTTGGGGAACTCTAAGACATTGCCAGTGATTATCTCATCCAGCTTGACTAATATACAAGAAGAAAAATTGCTCAGAGTACTTCGCGAGCATAAAAAGTTTATTGGGTGGACAATTGCTGACATCAAGGGAATCAGTCCATCATTTTGCATGCATAAAATCTTTCTACAAGATGGACACCATCCCGATGTTGAGAAGCAAAGGAGGTTAAATCCCATTATGAAGGAGGTCGTGAAGAAGGAAGTAATTAAGTGGCTTGATATAGGTATCATCTTTTCTATCTCTGACAACAACAGGGTAAGTCTATGCAATGTGTACCTAAAAAGGGGATGACTATTGTAAAGAATGAAAAAATGAGTTAATTCCTACTCATGCCGTGACGGGGTGGAGAGTTTGCATTGATTACAGAAGGCTTAACAAAGCAACCCGCAAGGACCACTTTCCACTTTCATTCATTGACCAAATGTTGGACAGATTGGCGGGGCATGAATATTATTGCTTCCTTGATGGTTATTCGGGGTACAACCAGATTGTCATATGCCCAGAGGATCAAGAGAAGACCTCTTTTTACTTGTACTTATGGCACTTTTGCCTTCAAGCGAATGCCATTTGGTTTTTGTAATATACCAGCTACTTTCCAGAGATCATGATGGCTATTTTCACCGATATGGTGGAAAAATTTGTGGAAGTATTTATGGATGATTTTTCAGTCTTTGGGTCTTCTTATTATGATTGTTTGAGGAATTTGAGCAAGGTGATGGCCCGTTGTGAAGAAACAATTTGGTATTGAATTGGGAAAAGTGCCATTTTATGTTTCAGGAAGGCATCGTGTTGGGTCACAGAGTATCTAGGAGCGGCATTGAAGTTGATAAGGCGAATGTGGAGGCGGTTGAAAAATTACCTCCACCTATTTTTGTGAAGGGTGTCCGAAGTTTCTTGGGACATGCGGGATTCTATTGGCGCTTTATTAAAGATTTTTTTTAAAATTGCTACTCCTTCGTGCAGGTTGCTTGAATAGGATATAACTTTCAATTTGATAATGCCTACCTCAAGGCATTTGAAGAGCTTAAAATGAAGTTGGTGGCTTATCCCATTATTGCGGCACCGGATTGGTCCTTACCATTTGAACTTATGTGTAATGCAAGTGGCCATGCTATTGGGGCAGTACTAGGCCAGGGAAAGACAAGGTATTTTATTCCATCTACTATGTGAGTAAGACTCTTGATGATGCACAACTGAATTACACCACCACTGAAAAGAAGTTGTTAGCCGGTGTGTGGGCCTTTGAGAAATTTCGGGCATACTTGGTGGGAACAAAAGTCATAGTCCACATCGATCATGCAACAATCAGGTATCTATTTACAAAAAACGAATCTAAGGCTAGATTGATGTGCTGGGTTTTATTGTTGTAGGAAGTTGATGTTGAAATACGAGATCGATAGGGCACAGAGAACCAAGTAGCTATCCATATATCAAGGCTAGAAATCATGACCACGTGGAGGAGGGTGGACAAATTAAAGAAGCATTCCCTAATGAGAAACTTTTTGCTATCAACCAAGACCCTCCCCGTGGTACGCAGACTATGTAAATTATCTTGTGAGTTGGGTACTTCCTCCTGAAATTGAATTTAAAGCTAGAAAGAGGTTTCTATACGATGTGAACTTCTACTATTAGGATGAGCCATATTTGTACAAGCAGTGTGCTAATAAATTGATGAGGAGATGCATTCTAGAAAAGGAGGTAGAATTAGTGTTGTATGATTGTCATGCATCACCTTATGGGGGCCATCATGGAGGCGATAGAATGGCTGCAAAGGTATTACAATCCGGTTTCTTTTGGCCAACATTATTCAAGGATGCCCATGCATTTATTAAGAAGTGTGACCAGTGTCAGAGAACAAGAACAATCACAAAGAGGCATGAGATGCCTTTGAATAACATCCTGGAGGTTGAGATTTTTGATGTGTAGGGGATAGATTTTGTGGGACCATTCCTATTGTCCAGAGGAAACAAATACATTTTGCTAGCAGTTGACTACGTGTCAAAATGAGTAGAGGCGATCGTATTGCCAACAAATGATGCCATGGTGGTAGTTGCGTTTGTGAAAAGGAACATATTCTCGAGGTTTGGGACTCCACGTGCTTTGATTAGTGATGAAGGGACACATTTTTGCAATCGATTGTTGAATAACCTTCTAGCTAAATATGGAGTCCGCCATAGAGTTGCTACTGCATATCATCCTCAAAAAAGTGGACAAGCTAAGGTGTCTAACAAAGAAATAAAGCAAATCTTAGAGAAGACGGTGAGTGTGAAAAGGAAGGATTATGCTGCAAAGTTAGACGATGCCTTGTGGGCATATAGAACTGCATATAAAATGCCAATTGGGGTGTCACTGTATAAGCTTGTTTATGGGAAGGCATGTCACTTGCTATTTGAACTTGAACACAAAGCGTATTGGGCCATTAAAAAGTTGAATATGGACCTTGAAGCCGCCGGTGAAAAGAGGCTCTTGCAGTTGAGTAAGTTAGATGAGTTCAGGATGCACTCTTATGAAAATGCTAAGCTATACAAAGAGAAGACAAAAAGATGGCATGACAAGCATATCAAGACATGTCACTTCGAGCCAGGACAACAAGTATTATTGTTCAATTCTAGGCTCAAGTTGTTTCCTGGGAAATTAAAGTCAAGATGATTAGGCCCATTCGAGGTGGTGAGAGTCACTCCTTATAGTGCAATTGAGCTGCGCACGTTAAATGGTGAAAGAAAATATTTAGTGAATGGACACAGAGTAAAGCACTATTAGGGAGGAATAATTGATCGTGAGAAAACCAAAGTTGTACTCGCTGATGAGTAAGCAAGGCTCTGCATCGTGCCGCGATGTTAAATCAGGCGCTTGTTGGGAGGAAACCCAAATTTTATTGCTTTTATAGTTTAGCTTCTTAATTTTTTAGTTAGAATAGAATAAAGTTTGCATTTTCTTTGTAGGCATAGAATTATAGGTAGAATGATGTGGGACATGTAAATTGGGTATATAAAAGACTCAGGGGATCGGGATGTTATATTCCAAAAAAATCCTTGAAAACAGCGCCAGGCTAGCGCCCCACGTTGCCCGGGGCGCCCAAAATAATATGTCAAAATCCCCCAGCGCCAGGCATAGCGTGGAGCATTGGGATGGGGGTGACCAGGTAAATTTTTTTTAATTTTTTTATTTCGTTATTTATTAGATTAATAAACCAAATCCATTTAGACCAACCCATATACCCATCTACACTAACATTTTAACCCATCTAATAACCCATACCCATCTTTAATTAAAACCCACCTCCAAAACCTTCCTTCCCTTTCTCTCTCTACGCTCAAACTCTCTCACGCCTAGCTTCTGCCACGGCCACTCTCCTCTTTCTCTCAAAATTTCTGAAGTTCTTCTCTTGCTCTCACCCTAATTCCTACAGGTATGGTTTCTTCTTCTTCTTTTTATATTTTAATAAGTAGATGATAATGAATATCCCATCTCCCCCATTTCCCTAATCCCTAAATTTTCCCTAAGTGCTTCTTAAGAATTGCTCGATGGTGGATGGTCTGATTATTGGCCAAAATTTGTTTTGGTTGTTTTTATATGGAGTAGTAAACTAGTATTCCATCTACTTTGTTGAAATTTAGGAGCGCCACCATGTTCCACCATTGTTAAACTAGAATGCACACACTTCATATCCACACAGTGTTTGTTAAAATGTTTGAATGAATATTTTGTGCACCAGTGAAGTCTGAGTAACCGAGTGTAGTTCTATATGATATTGGGGCTAAATGTGGGGTGTGTGGGGATGATTTTACATGCTTGGGAGCTTGGTTTCAATGCACACATGTTACTCACACCATGCATCCTATATGATGTATATTGTAGAATATTGCTTGAGTTAGCTAATTTAGTGTAGTTGTAGTAGTGGAATTTAAAGTACCATATGCCATTTGCCTTTTCTATTGATTCCTGCGGATTGGATCAAAAACAATTCTTGAATGAGGCCAGGGATGAATCGAAAAAGAATTGCTTGCATTAAGGTGAATTCACTTAGCTATGATCAATCACTTGTTTGAGTGGCATCGTTATTGCCTTTTAGCTATTGTATGGCATGGGGAAGTCTTGAGTACCCATGGCCTGGAGTGCAACATTTGTGCATTTTACATCAAAATTGTGAAGTATTGTAAATTGAGCCTTCGATTTTAAGTGTGGGGTCATTTTTGACTCGCGCGACAACCTTAGGCGTTTTTCTTGATTAGTTCTCACATTTATGCTTATTTGTGTGGCCAGGTTGCTATGGCTCATGACAGTACAAGCAAAGGCAAGGGAATAGGAAAGTCCTCCACCACTGCCCTCGCGCCCAAAAAACACAAGCAAAGAGAAGGATCCTCGAGGCAAGCTAAAGGAAAACAAGTTGCCGAGGGATCACATCAGGCACCATTACGACCGAGGCCTCGCTTGGAATTAGTCATTGATGAGGCTATTGCATGATATGGGGACTTCGTGCCATATGGGCGGTACATCTCTAAGATGGGCTTAATGTCAAAGCTTTAGAAAGAAACTTCCCGGACGTACTTGACCGCTTGCGAGCATTGAACATGGACAAACTCATAGAATGCCCCAGGCATGCAAATTTGAGCATGGTTCTGGAACTATACACCAACTAGAATTCAAATTTGTTCTGCGCACATGTACATAGGAAGGACGTGCCATTGGATAAGTCATCCTTGTGTGCATTTTTGGGAGTTGAGAATGTAGACCCGAGGAGGCTAAAGAAATTTGTCAAAAGCTCAAGCTACACAAGTATACATCACACTCTTTATGGTGTCGATTCAAATGCCAAGTGGACTAGAAAGAAAGGTGATATTCACCTTCAGATGGTTCGCTCTGATTTCAACAAGACTGCCAAAATGTGGTAGAATTTTGTGCAAGCCAGAATCATGCTAGTTGAGCATACTCGAGTGTGTGTGATCTACTTTTTGATGACTGGGAGACCTATTAATGTGGGCGAGATCATGCTGGGAGAGATGACCCACACACGATTTGGGCGGCAAATTAAGAGGTTTTTCTTCGGCAACTTGATCACGCAATATATTATCTCTCAGAAGGTGCCAGAGTACCCAGTGTATGATGATGTGGTGGAGGCTCCTAAAGGGATGTTGGACATCACATCCTTGTGGGAGACCTCGTCTAATCTCACTCAGCCATCACGGAACGAAAGAGAGGAGAACTTCAACAAGTACCTCTAAAACTCTTTAAATTTACTCATGAGTAGGATGGGTGTGACCAACCTGGAGCGTATGTATTTTACGCAATGACTTTTTGAGTTCGTCCAAGGAGATGTTGGGGATTGTGCCAGGTATCCCTGTTCACTTATCGGAGGACAAGAACACTCACAAGGGCTCCGACACGGAGGAGGATATTGGTGATGATGTTACATGGCCCCTGGCTTTGGTGCCTCTAGGACCTGATGATGATGTGCCCAGAGTTGCGATGGAGGGCATGCTGAGGAGGAGGACTCCGACTGACAGGGAGTTTTCTTATCGCCCTACTTTGTTTTATATTTTTTACATGCATCGGGGACTATGCATAGACTAAGCGTGGAGTGGGAGTATTATTACTTGTGATGTACTTTGTATAAATTGTATCACTTTGTTTCTTTTATTAGTTTTTTTACTTAGTCTAGTTTGTTTTAGCATGAAAGAAAAAGCTCGGACTTTTCCCAATGATGGATATTTTGGACAATTTCAGAGATAAAGTCCTATTAAAAATACTAAAAAGATTTTTTAGGATAGTTAGGTAGCATCCCTTGGTTTTTCTTTTGGCGCCGGTTCTTTTCCAAGGGTGTAGCTCGAACCGGGTACTTTATTTTTTAAGAGTAGGTTAGGAAAAAACTGATTTGCTCTGAGATACTCATTGATGTGGTTGATGCTGGTACATTAGGCTATGACATATATTCTATCTTTCCGCGCATTTGGTTTGAATTGTGACGTCTAAGTAAAGTAAATAGCCTATTTTGTGATACTTTTTCTCAATTGTTTGGCTTGTATGCCACATAGCGCAATGCTGCTTAAATTTTCTCAACTATGTGTACTTGCGTGACTTGAGAGTTGAACAGAACCGTCTTGATTGAGTCATGTGCAATGTGTGTGTGAGGAATTTTGATTCTCTGTGCTATCCCGTGTAATCTAGAACTTGCCCCATGTGTTAATCGAAGCGAAATCATTAAGTTGTGGTAGTCTAAGAGATGACGTAGGCATTTCTTGCTAGAGCATAGATGTGCTTGTCATTTAAAAAAAATAAAATTTTCCGTTGCTAGCCCCATTGAGCCTATAGACCTTTCTTTTGGCAACCACATTACAAACCATACCCCTATTTTATTCTTAATTTGAGATTGTTGAACCGTTACCTCCTAAGGCACTTAGTCGCTAAAATAAGTAAGGTGAGAGATTGGGGAGTCGCTTTTGAGTGGAACCATGGAAGGGCCTTTTGGTGCACTAAAGTTGAAATCAAAAGTCACTAGCCGATGAACTTTAATGTGTGGAGTGTGTGTAGAAGAGAAAAAAAAAGAAAGAAATAGAAAAATCGCAAGAAAAGAAAAAAATGATAGTCAAAGTATGTAGAAAAACACACACCTCCGAATCTTACTAATTTATACTAGTGGGGGTATAGAAGTGCTTAATGAAAATAAGGGCAATGTTCTGTATGGGTTGTGGCAAGTGAATTGGTTGAGAAGAATATGTGCTCGAATTGAGAGTGTAGTGTATTAAAGTGCTTGGGAGGGTTAGTCACTATTCCTAAATGTATCATACCCGTCCTTTAGCCTATATTACAACCTTAAAGTCCTAATTGATCCTAGATTTGGCTAGCTTAGATTAGTAGAAATGTACATTACGGACAAGCTTATGGTACGACCACGAGAAGCATATAAATTCTTTATGAGAGTGGCGAATTTTGTTCAATTGTGTGATGTCCTAAATTTATATTCAAAAGCATATTTAAATGTGTGGACTAGTCTATATTTACTCTTTTGTTTGTTGGTGAGGGCACATGATCTCATGAATAATTGGTAATGTTGTAAACTTTTCTTGTTGGGTGGGTGCGCGAGTTGAGGGTGCTTAGTGGTAACAAGTCGACTTGTGAGGTTGGGTGGTTACAGATAGGTTGTGTGAGCACGTGATTTTTGCCCTATATGAATTACTCCTATAAAATTCAAGAAAATAAAGTTTTTTCATTATTTGCAATTTTATAGGATTTTGTGAGAATTTGTGTTAATTGTTTGCGTTTCTTTGCATGTTTATTTCTGTTTAAAAATCATGAAAATGACAAAAATACCATGCATTTCATTTAGAATTTATTTTTACATTTTAAGTTTAATTAGTAAATTAGTTGTTTTATTAAAAAATGAAAATCACAAAAATGGCTTACTTTTACATTTTTAGCCTTTTAAGTTTAAATTAGTAATTTCCTTTTTTAATTTAGGAGTAATTAATTTTTGTAAATATTATGGTGGATAATTAGCTTAATTTTTTAAGTTAATTTAATTTAAGAGTTAAATCTAGGTTTTCATTAATTTAAAAGGAAAAAGGAAAAACAATTGAAAAAAAGGGAAAAGAGAAAATATGGATTTGGTCTCAAAACCCAATCTGAGCCAAAACCCCAAACAATTCCAGGCCCAAACCCGATCCCTACCCGGTCCAAACCCTTTAGGCCTCGATACAGTTAAAACGACGTAGTACCGAGTCAAAACTATGTCGTTTGGAGTTAAAACTAGTCCAAAAAGATCCTGGCCCTTCATCTTCTTCCATCCAACGGCCGTGAAAGCTTTCCCCATTTTGTTTAAAATTGTCCAAACACCCTAAAGAATAACCTAGGACCCTGTTCTATCTTCTCTTTCAACTTCATCTCTCACCACCATCCGTCGCCTACCGGAAATTACCAGCGGCGACGGTTGATCTCCAAACCTCCTCAAATCTTGACCACATAGCTGCCGTTGCCCCTCCACTCCAAATCCACCCTTATTTTCTCTCCCAAACCACTCATCCTCCCTAAATCAGAGATCAAAGAAACACTAAGATCCTCTTTGTCCTTTTTCTTTTGATTTCCGCCCAATCTAGCTTATTCTTGGTGTTAAACATGTATGAATCGACCAAGCTTCGAGTGAAAAAGCTAATTGGCTGAGGGTTGGTTTTATGCATGGTGGCCGAGTTTGGTCAACAATCTCCGATGGGCTATTATTTCTGTTTCTTCTTCGTTCTTGACTCGTGATGGGGACTGTGATAAAGAGCACAAGCCATAGAAGAAATTCCGGCTAGTGCTCAATGTTACAGTTCACACCATGGGGTTGAGGTTCTTCACGCAGGATGCCATCACCTGTGAGCCATTGATCTAGCCGGTATCCTTCTATTCCTCTCCATCTCAGTTGGGTTTAGAAATCATAGGTTTTTCAGTCATTTAATTCGGTAGTAATAATAGGTTAAGAAGCAATTAAACTTTTTGTTAGCACTTGTTAATTCACTTTCTTCCTTTTATTTCTTCTCTTTTATGCTGCTACGTCAGAAGATCTCATGTTAGTAGAATTCAGAATTGGGTTATTTTAGTTTTTCTTGTGAATTCATTGGCTTAGACTTGAACTTAGGCTTGCTAGTGCAAGAATACCATAGTGCTTGTTGAAGTTTGTTGGTGCAGAAGCCCAAAGACATTTGGGCGGTTTGGTTCAATGTCTGGTATGTTGAAGTAATTATTAAGCCTTCTGAGGGGTAGTTAGGAGAATTAGATAGGGGTAATCTTGGCTAACTAACTAGGAAGTTTCCAGGAAGGTGGGATTGGGGTGGTTTAACAAAATAGGCTTTAATTTCAGGGTCTGAAATGAAAAGATGAAAATTGGGGAACGGGTAAGCGTAAAAGTAAAAATCAATTGTGCTGCCCTAAGAGCTTGCTATAAAAGGCCTCTTTTATTCATTTTCTGGCAGAGATTAGAGACCCAAAAAGTTAGAAAATGGCTAAGGAATACACATTGATAAAGTTTGAAAATTAACAAGAAAAAACACAAAAAGAGAGTTGAAATACTGTAGCAGATCACCTTGCAAACTATGCTCTTGACAGTGGTAACATCGAGAGTTTTGATTTCTGGTAACTTGATGTATCGAGCAGGAGGATGGTAAATGAAGATAAGCTACAATGTCCAAAACTGAGAATAAGAGTTGCAAGAAACTAGAGAAAGAAAGGGAAGAAACAAAGGACAACATGGGGATATTCACTAACATTTCTTACCTTTTTGCATGTACTAAATTTGTACTGCTGTACTTTGTTGTCAAGAAATCTTCAGTGGTGGTATTAATGCAATACATTCATTCCAATGGAAGTAACTTGCAGCTGGGCAGTGATACAAACCATGGAAGCGTCAACAAACAAGAAAAAAAACTTTGTTACTTTGTCAAGAGAACTCAAAAGGATAGAAGACATCTGGAGATTAAGAATTTGATTCAGATGTTTTAAGAGAAAGGGACAGCTGGGAGTTCACGTCATTTTAAGTCAAAGAATTAAAAATGTGCAGGATCAGCTTAACAATTTGAGCGTGACATTGGTTTCACAACACCATATGCACCAGCATCACTCGAGAGAATCAAAAAGCAATGGTCATAACATTTTGCACTGCACGCTTGTCTTCATTGGCATCTCTGAGCGTAATCCAAGAAAGGTGGTCTATGTTGGAGGCTGTGAGCACAATGTCACATGGGAGAGGGCAGTCTGGAAAAAGGTCATAGGCTCAGTGAGAGAGTCATTGCTAATTTCAACAGCTAGGTGCACGTTTGGGATACTTAAAAAGAAGATCGACAAATGCAATGGACAAATTGAAGAGAACAATTACGATCAGTTGTTGCAGCAGCACGTATTTTGGCGAGCTTTTACTTGGTACGATGCAAAAGAGACAAGCCACGATAAAGTTCAAAAGCACACCTTTCATCGAGCACAACATCAATCGATAAAGGCATTGGATGGTCAACAAGCACGGGGGAACAAACGTGACTTGGAGGAATGCTAGGCACTAAACAAAGGCCAAGACAGTTTTTAAATTCTATAATCCACAACTACACTTTGGGAAATGAAAGAATGGGCACTAAAGTACAATAGAAGCTTTTGTATTATTTAATGCACGCATATATCACACTCCCATATGCACGAATATTGCCATGTGAAGCTACAAATCTCAAGAATTCTTTTAAGGCTATCAAATGGGGTAACTTGAGGCATCTTGAATTATTAAATTGGTCAAAAGAAGGGGCCAAAGCATGGGTGTTTCATGGTCTCACGTGCTGGAGGGTCAACTGGATATTGAGCATTTTGGAAAATGAACGAATGGAGATTAAAATTGCACACTACACGACCCAATTTTCCTTGGGAATTCAACAGCCTTTGGGAGTAGGAAATAAGGGCCTTTTTTATTCTAACAAAGTTTGCTTTTTTTGCAGGGGCTATCTGGGAATATAAAAATGTTGGCATTGTAAAGTGGAGCTCACATTTCTTTAAGAAAATCTGGAAAACAAAAAATAATTGGAGCAAAAAAAATGTGCTCAAGTGGAAAAGTTACGGTCAAATTTGTCTATTTTTTAATGAAATTTCAATTGGTAGTATTAATGCTATGCATTCATTCCAATGGAAGGGATTTAAAAATAGGCAAATTAATGTCCACGAGGAACAATACTCGTATGAAGCAAAACCCATACAGGCGTGTCTGCTATTGAAAAGGATGTTCAACACTTTTGAAATTATTGTATTGATGGGGATATTTGAAAACATGGGACAAAAGCTAGTGCTTTCCTCTTGGAACATTAAAAAGCTAACATTGGGTGGAGGAGATTGTACATTTTTTAATACATAGATCATCTCCTAATCTTGGAATGCAAGACCAACGCATCCAATTGAAGAGGAAGTCATGCACATGGGGATTTTTAAAATAATACCACTGAAGGGAATTTTCAATAAAACAAAGTGATGGAGCAGTGCTCTCTTCAACGCATGCTTCAATGTACAAATGCCTTTAAAGAAAGCAGTAGCATTTTTAAATAGAATTTGTGACCGGAACAACTCTATTTTAATACATGCATGCTTCATTGGAAGCTTGTGGTGGCTGAAACAACGGTCCAAGGAAGCACATGCTCGCATCAAAACGTATCGAAAGACCTATGTTTACGCATGAAAGGGGCTACTTTCGAAAAGCATGGAACTGGGAAGTAATTTGATGCAAGAAGAGGCTACAAATATACAAACAATTAATTTCACGACAAAACAAAGATGCTATAAACTGGAGATACAACGTGGACATGGACTCAATTGGGTTAGTTTTTACAATTACAAAGTTTAGTAGGGATAATGTGATATCAATTTGAGTATTACGCTCATTCTTGATATTAGGTTACATTACAATGCAAAGTTTATTTCCTTCATTGTAAGAAGACAATGATATATTTGTACTTTGATTTTTATTAATAAAAAACTAGCCCTAGGCGTTGGCCTAGCGGATTGCTAAAAAAAAAAGAAATACTGTTGCATTAGCTAATTTTCTGGGATTTGAAAATGGGTCTAATATTTTGCTGGGTTTTGGATTCTAAGTATGGACTGAACTTGTTGTTTTGCTGCTAACTACTGCTGCTAAACTACTGCTGATCTCACCCTCTTCTTTTAAAATTCTGTAGCTATTTTGGTTGTATCCAGGTACATTTTCGAATCCTTGGATTGGGAATATGAATGTTGAATGAAAGTTGATGCTCCAATGTCCAAACCTCAGCCTTATTTCAAAGTCTGATCCTAGTAGTATTGTCATGACTTGATGCTTATCACCTAGTTTATTTTCAGCTTTAATTGAACTTGTTATAGTTTTAGTGGATGTGATGTAGTTGTTTGTAATCATAACTTTGGACTTTCAGTCTCTTTCAATAGCTTCAAGTGTATTTGAATGATTTTCTGGTTCATTATTAGGGGTCTAATGACATGAACATATTACTGCTTGATTCACTAGCTTCATATGCTGAAACCAGTGTTATAATTAGCTTTGATATGCCTGCATGATGTCTGTTCTTGAGGAATCAATGATCTTGCTCAAAGTGGTGTCTGTTTGGGGGTTACTGAAGTTTGTTGCCCTTGAGTGTTGGCTGTAGTTGTGGATTTGACCACTGGTTGGTCGAGTCAGCAAGTATTAAGCCCAAATAAGTATGTTGCTAATGTGCTGTAGAAATTGATAACTCTATTACTATAGTTAAAAGCTTACAACAGTGGGGTATGTGAATTTAGGATTTAGTGTGTTCAGAATACAAGGTTTAACATGTATATGCCTCCTGCGCTTTAATTCGATAGAACGGATCATGTGTGCATCAGTAGGGTTGATAAATAGTTCAATAGACTGGGTTCATGTTGTAGCGTTAGTATCAGTAATAATTCAAAGTTTACCATATCATGGTTGAATTGTATATGATATTATTTCGTGTGAATAGTGATTGTTTATGGCTTCAGTGGGGCCTTAATTCTTGGCACATTCTTGCCAAGGTTTTTTAAGAAGTTGAATCATGCCCAGATGGGGCCGTTTGGAATGCTGATGAATTTTCTTTGGGCCTTCCCTTGAACCCAATTTCCTTTTAAAATGTCGCCTTGTTACTTCAAGTCTGGAATTCGCTTCCCCTCAAATGTTGGGCCAATACAATATTTTGAGTAGGCTGCACATAGTAATGTAGATAGAATTTAATTTGGATAAAATTCAAACTCCTTTAGACCCTTTTAATTAAGCATGACTCTTTTAATTAGATTGAGGTGTGCCATATCAACAAAACCTATAGTTTATGGCCCTCATAAGATTAGATCAAGAAATCACTTAAAGAAAGAGGTTTGAGGCATGCCATAAGCAAATTAAATCATCTATGGCCCTCACAAATGTTATAATTTAGATCTTAAAAAATGAACTTCGTAATTTGCTTTAGGCGCGTTAATTATATAATTATCACGGCTACTATTAAAATCTGGGGGGTACATTTCATGTGACTCGGTTCTAATTTCCAACGAGGTTAAATAGAATGTGTCGTGAACCACGAGTGTATTTCATATATCATGGTTTGCGATGTGTTTTAAATAACCTTGAAATAATTCCTTAAATAAATAAAAGCGTTTAAAATTTAAAATGCACATAGGTTTAAAATGTGTAATTAAAATTAGATAATTAGGCCAATTATAATAGTTGAGCAACCGTGCTAAAACCACGGAACCCGGGAATGCCTAACACCTTCTCCCAGGTTAACAGAATTCCTTACCCGGATTTGTGTGTTCGTGGACTATAAAACAGAGTCAATCTTTCCTCGATTTGGGATTTGAACTGGTAACTTGGGACACCTTAAACTATCCCAAGTGGTAACTCTAACTTTTAATTAAAATAATCCCATTTCGATTGTCACTTTAATTGCACAAACTCCCTTATATCCCCTTTCGAGGGTAGAAAAAGGAGGTGTGACAGCTTTGGCGACTCTGTTGGGGATACGAACCCAGAATCTCTGTTTCAGGGTTCAAGAATTCGAGCTTAGAATAATTGTTATATTTGGCTTTATTTATTATCTGGTTTTATTCACATGTTTGGGCCTGATGTGCTAAATATTGCTTTTAACCGCTTTGATATTGTTGAACTGTATATAAAATGTTATGAATCCCTCCTCTCTCTGAGTCTTCTAAATCATTTGAGAAGGGTGCACTTCGTGTAGCTTCTCTTCTCTTAGAGTTATATCCCAATTTTAGAACGAGGTTCGGACAAGTTGCAAAGCCGGTGAAGCTTCTGTATTCCCGGTACGCTGCCCCCCTCGGCTCGAGCTGTCCGCTCGGGTAAGCCAGGTCTAGAACAAATAAACCCAGATTTCCAAACCTAGTATAACATAGCCTCATGCCGGATCCCTAGTAGGAATGCTTGTTTGCATCACGTGCATTTGACTTTGGGGACTCAACACAGGAGTTGGGTCCGTCAAGGACAGGTGTACCCGAAATCAAAAGACCATGCTGATGCATTTTATTTGCTACTTGCACATTTATTTAACTCGAAATACATGTTGACCGACTTCTAGAATAGAGGAGGAAAAATTGGGAAAAAACCAAATTGAGGTGAGAGAGAGGAAATTGCCCGCTTGTGAAAAAATCTGGTGTCCAAAATACCCCGAAACTCTGCCGAAATTTTCAGAAAAAAAAAGAAAAAAGCTATTTCAAATGTTTGTGTTTTCTGTTGTGTCAAAATTGACCGAACTATGCAAGTTTGAATCTCACCAGGTGTAGGATACGTAGGCAACCCTCATCGGGTCCAACTCCATTTTTGCAAAAAAAAACCCAAAAATATGAAGTGTCGCTCTTTTGTCATAAATAAGCTAGGTAATGCTATTCTTGTCCGAAATAGCCAAGATGCCCCATAAGGGCGCCGGAAGGCTGCTTTTGCAAGAATAACCACCTAAGGTCCTTTTTCAAATTTTGGTTGATTAGCAAACACATCCCTAAATTTGTTTTTCTTGAGGTGCTAAAGGGCTGTATTGATGAAAGTGTTTTGTTTTAAATTGCAATTTTTGAAAATTGGTATTTTTCTCTTGAGTCAAAGTAAATCACAGTCTTTTAATCAATCACTTTAAATAAATGTGCATGATGAGCACGATTGAAAATGAACCTTTCACGGTCCTCGAGGAAATCCCGTTAGAACTCCATATGTGGTGGAATGATTTGGGGGAAGTCAGTAGAGAAACTGTGATAAAAGCTTTGGGCGGTTTTGTTGGTCTTCTGAAGATTAAGCCGAGGAAGGATATAATTGAGGCTTTGATACCCTTTTGGGACCCAGCGTATAATGTGTTCCATTTTGCTGATTTTGAGCTAACCCCTATGCTTGAGGAAATAGTGGGCTATGTTGATTTTAGTGGGAATCTCAGAAATCAATACCCAGTGGCACCTAGAACAGTGACTCCTCATAAGTTTTTGGATCTTCTAAGCATCAGTCGGGAAGTTCAAGACGGAAATTTCGCTAAGGGATTTTGCACATTCTATTTTTTGTACTAACGTTACGGGAATCCCCGCGGTTTTGAGATGCCAGATACCAATTTTACTCATTCGGGGAACAAAGATAAGTGGGAATCTCGGCGGGGACTGGCTTTTATAGTGGTATTCCTCGGTGTTTTTATTTGCCCAAGAAAGGATGGAAACATAGAATTGGGACTTGGGAGAATGACCGACTTCATGACTAAAAAGGCGAATGACACCATTGTACCGATGATCCTGGTGGAGATTTACCGAGCTCTAACTGTTTGACGAGAAGGAGAACAGTTTTTTGAAGGATGCAATATGCTTCTACAACTCCGGATGGAGGAACACCTTTGCCACCGTCCGGGGTACATGAACTGTGGCATGACCTGTCTTAAATGTATTGAAAAACATGAACAACGGGTGGAGGACCATGAGTTTCCGGATGGTACGGAAGCATGGTTCGCACATTTGAGCTCCCAGACCATAGATAAAATTGAGTGGACATGGGTGGCTCACGGTCAATGAAGTCATTTACGTGTCGGTCGAAGTATATTTTCTTCTATTGATGGGTCTTCGGAGCATTCAACCTTGTAGACATGTGATTTTTGACCCTCCCCAAGATTTTACACATTTTTAGCGTAAAATATTTAGTTTAGGTTTAATATCGTTATTTTAAATAGTTTTGACTCTTTTACTTTATTTTATCACAAAAAATAAAATAAATATTTTCATCTTTAGGTTAAAGTTAATTAGTGTATTTATAGTTATAGTATTATGACATTTGAAAATACAAAAAAATTAGTTTCAATCGCAGTATTTAGTTTTATATTAGTTTATTTTAATTTAGAGCGATTTTTATATTTTTTATAGATACATTGAATTATTTGGTCTTTTTAGCCTAAGTTCAAACCCAAAAGACATGGTCCAACCCAATTACCCTTAGCCCATTCTTTCCAACTCATTAGCCCACTTAAGTGCAAGATTTAATCTTAGTCATCCATTTTCTTCTAATCCAATGGTCATCATCCCTTCTCACCTCCATATAAAATACCCAATTATAGAAACCCTATCCTAAGTTTTCAATCCCTACAACCTAGAGATAGCTACTCCCAAGCTGGAGCCGTTTTCCAATTAAAGATTCTCTATTGGGATACAAAGAACAAATCAATGCGAAAAATAAAACTTGAAATTGACAACAGTGTGCCAAGCTCCAGCAAAATTCCCCGAGATTTGACATAGGCGTCATTATCTGGTGCTGGATTGTCCATTGTAGCAGCGTTTTCCATGATGTTTCTCTTTGGAATGGAACTAAATAGCTATTTGACAGTGACCACCACTACATCCGTTATTGTTGATAAGAGTTTTGATGTGGAGTTCTTACAAATTGATTTTAATATGAGCTTTTGGTGTGACATCTCTTCTTAACTGTAATCAAGCATTCAAATTGCTTTTTGACAAAGCACATGAGATACTCGTATTAGCCACTGTGAGGGATTAGTTGTTATTTGTTAATTTGAGATGGAGTTTCGTTTGAGCCGAGGTTGATTGGTTTCAGTTTGTAATTTCGGTGTTTCAGTCCAAGGATTGTTGCTTTGCTTAGCCCGATTGATTTGCAATTTTCAGCTTGGTTCATCAATAAAAGGTCCATTTCTTAATTTTTATTCTCATTTTATTGTGTTATGATAGCTCGATGCGCGCGTTAGTTGATTTGTGATTATCATGTCTTAGTTTTCATTTAAATTATTTTAATTAGTTTTTATTTCGATTGTGATGCATGTAGTCTTGGGTTCTTGAATAAATGCTTTTAATCGTGTAGATGGAAAAATTGGAGTTGTTTCTTTCTTGGCAATGAATAAGAATGAGCCATAAGGTAGGCCTTGGACCATAAGAAATCTGGCCAAGTAATAGATCATGTTAGCTAGCCAACTTGCTCCCCAATAATGTCTTGTTCATAAATTTGGCATCATAACAATCTTAAAGACTAGGAAAATAATTCAAATGCGCTAGTTGCTTTGGGCGCGATTAATAAAATTATCGTAATCACATGTACGATTCCCGTGGCATGGTCATGATACGTAAATTCCAATTCGGGTGTGCATTTCATGTAACCCGACCACAACTTTAAATTTTTAGTAATAAAATAAACATGTTGTAGATCGCGGATACGGTTCTCATGACGCGGTTTGCAATGTGTACCAAAACGGCAAGTGCACGACAATCGTAACTTGTTCAAAATAATTTCATAAATAATTTAAAGTGGTTTAAGAGGAATAAAAATGTACGTAGGTTTAAAACATGTAATTAGTCAGATAATTAGGCCAATGATTAATAGTTGAGCGACCATGCTAAAATCACGGAACTCGAGAGTGCCTGACACCTTCTCCTGGGTTAACAGAATTCCTTACCCGGATTTCTGTGTTCGCAGACCATAAAAAAGAGTCAATCTTTCCTCGATTTGGGATTTGAACCGGTGACTTGGGACACCATAAATTATCCCAAGTGGCAACTCTGAATCTTACATAAAATAATCCTGTTTCGATTGTCACTTTAATTGGAAAACTACCTTATATCCCTTTTCGGGAGTTTAAAAAGGAGGTGTGACAAGCCTTATGCCCCATACAGAGTTCTACGCCAACTAGGCAGGTACCAGACTATCCGCATGACGAGGATTTAAGACGACAGGTCATCGAACTGGGACCAAAAGTTGCTTTCCCGGAAGAAAGGGTGCATCGGATTTGGCATCAATGTAGGTTCTTAGAGCCAAAAACTCAGGTACGGGATCTGTCCAGAGGCGAGTTCGAGCCTAGTTACACAACTTGGTAGGTAAAAGGTCTCAAGTCCATCAAGAGCCCCAACGGCCCGCCAAAAGGCCCCATGTCCAACAATTCACTGATGGAGCGCAGGAGCAATGAGATTGGTTGGCAAAAGAGGCAAGCTACAGAGCCACAATAAGCAAATTGGAGGGACAGATTCGGGATCTTATATTTGACAAAAGTGTGTAGGCCACCGCTGGCGAAGGGGAGAAGAAGAAATTGCCCCAAGAAAACAAGGCTTTCCGAGCACAGATCCAAAAAATGAAAATAGCTGCTGAGAATCAAGAAAGGAGCTGAAAAGATGAAAGACTCATAAATGGTCTTAGGAGGAAAATAGCTGAGTGTGAGGATGATTTGGAAAAATCTAAGGGTAATCTGGCGAGAGCCCGGGCGCAGTTAGCAAAGAATGCAGAGGGACGAACAAAGTTTGTCTGGCAATTAAAAAGGAAATATGAGGGAGAAGCTACCAATTTGAAGAAAAAGCTAACTACCCTTGAGAACGAGAGGGCAAACAAACAAAGAGTAGAAAGAGAACACTGCTACGCCCTGATGTCGTAGTTAGAAAAAGACCTGCAACATCTTCAAGAGCAAAATCATACTGCTGAACAAGTTTTGGAGGCCAGGTCTCAGCATATCGGACGGTTGCTACGAGAGAAGGGTATTATCATATAAAGGGTTAAGAGCATTGCGGACTATATTGTGATGAAATGCAATGAGTGTGAAGACATGAACATGTCCATGTTCTTCGCTTCCGTTATGATTTTTGTCCAACAGATCATGGATGACCTATTCCGTTTTCAAGAAGATATGGTGCATAGGCCCGCAACGAGACCGATTGATGTCCCACGGGCCCCTAGAACAGTTGAGGCACTTATGTATTCATGATTTTCATTCGAGTATGTATTTTTATCTTTCTTCCAGAGTCTGTTAGTCCATTTTGAGTCTGTATTTTCATTTTTCTGTTGGAGTCTATTAGTCCCCCTTTTTGAGTATGTTAGTTTTTATGATTAAAATCTATAGGAGAAATCGTTGTAATCAAGATGCTTTTTATTTTATGAAAATTTGAAAACCCCCCAAAAAAGATTTTATTTATTCCTAGAACTACGCTTGGTCTGATTCATGTAGCGTCATGATACGTAGGCAATCCCCATAGGATCGATCATAACCGTGAAATAAGAAAAAGAAAAGAAGAAAAAAAGAGAGAAAACAAGAAAATTGTGGGAAAGAAAATAATGGCAAAACAAGAGAGTGAAAATGAGTGAATAAAAGAATAAAGACAAAAATCGGGCAAAGAAAGGCAGGAATGAAAAAAAAAGAGAAGTTGCAAAATGAAAATTAGTGAAAGCCGGGATGACGCTAGCGGCCATTCAAATGCATACTAGAAATGGATAATTGATTAGGTGCATTGCATCCCCAATGTGTGGTTTCCTATCTGTTAAGTTCTAATCGCTAACGAGTTTGCTTGTTGTCATCAAGTACAGGCAGGTGGTTAGTTTGTTTGGCATTCTGGCAACTCACCCATAAAACACCAGGTCCAAAGACAAGTTGATCATGACTAGCCAAAAATTGGATGCAAGTGTTATTGATCCGTCAAGATATGGGGAAGAGTCTGATGTTAATATGAAAGAGGAGTTACATAAGTTAAAACACCAGATGACGGAGATGTAGCAGGTGTGGATGAAAGGGCATCCACCGCCATCATACCCCACCAACCCTGCTTTCGTCCCGCCGCTGACTCAATCCCAAGAACCTCCCACTATTGATTCATCTCCAGGCTTCCCCATTTACCACCACTACCAAGGCACCACTTCCCAAACCCCACAAGCACCACCACCTAAACCAGTCCCATACCTTCCTCCACCAGCCACCCCCGTTTTCATGGCGCCCCCACCCGCTACACTCCATCGATCCTCCAGTGAACCCTTATTCCAGACCCAGGACAACTAGTACTATCCCCCGGAGCCTACTTTCAAGGCCCCAGAGCATTACTCCTACACTCCTCGTTTTGACCTCTCAGTTGAGACTGAGAAACAACCTAAAAACCCAGAGCAGGAGGAGATGTTCAGGAAGGTAAGAAGCCTAGAACAATCATTCAGAAACGTGCAGGGATTGGGGGGCCAGGTGACCGTGGCTTACAAAGATTTGTGTCTATTTCCCGATGTTCAGTTGCCTGTGGGATTTAAGATACCGAAGTTTGATTTGTATGACGGGCACGGAGACCCGGTGGCCCACTTGAGGGGATTCTTCAGTAAAATAAGAGGAGCCGGAGGGAAGGATGAGCTATTGATGGCATACTTTAGCCAGAGTCTGAGTGGCTCGGCATTAGATTGGTACACTCGTTAGGATCACAGCAGATAGTATACCTGGGATTATTTGGCCCAAGCATTCGCTCATCATTTCCAGTACAAAATCGAGATTGTTCCAAATCGTTTGTCTTTGACTAAGATTGAGAAGAAGCCTAGTGAAAGTTTCAGAGAATATGGTTTTCACTGGAGAGAATAAGCGGCAAGAGTTAACCCCCAGATGGAGGATAGCGAAATGGTGGAGTACTTTCTACAAGCTCTGGAGCCTATCTATTTTGGCCATCTGATATCGGCCATAGGCAAGTCTTTCAATGAGGTAGTGAAGATAGGTGGCATGGTGGAAGAAGGGCTTAAATCAAGCAAAATCATGAGTTACTCGGCTATCAAGGCAACTACCTAAGTCATTTAGAACGGTACTGGGGGAGTGATTGGAAAGAAGAAGAAGAAAGAAGATGTGGCAACAGTTGATTCAGGATCATGTTTTTGACCCAGGGGCCCATCACACCAGTATACCCAGCCTCGACCCCATCACCGAACCTACACCCAAACCCCATATAATCTATCCCAACACTACTTCCCATCACCAGACCCTCATATTTCTGTCCACCACGCCCAGACATATACTCAACCTCTTGCCTACACACAATGGCGTGCCTCAGCCCTACAAAACACCTACCCAACTCCATAAAATGCTTACCCACCCCCATGAACCTACCGAAACCCTGCCGGCCCTGGTTTCCGGCCCAATCCAGCATTCAAAAATGAGAGGTTGCAGCGGAAGAAAACCTTCACCCCATTATGGGAGTTTTATACCAGTTTATTCCATAGATTGAGGCAGTTGGATAGGCTGAGGCCAATTGAGTCGAAATTGCCAAACCCTCATCCAAAGAATCTTGAGTACTCCGTAAGCTGTGAATATTGTTCTGGTACTCCTGGGCATGATACGGAGAAGTGTTGGCACTTGAAAAATGCCATCCAAGAGCTCAACGACACAAATCGGATTGAAGTCCAAACCCCAGAGGCACCCAACATCAACCAGAACCCATTGCCAACCCATCAGGAAACGGACATGATCGAGATAGTACATAAAGGGGGGGACCCAAGAAGCCTTCATAATCCGTCATGATGATTCGGTCTAGTGAGGTCAAGCCAATCAAAAAACCAACGGTTGAAGGATCAGTGAACAAGTTGAGCATGACAAACGGTGAACCATCTGTGGTAGTTAAGAAAGGATCCCCAAGTGATGCTGTAGCAAAGAGAGAAATGCCAAAAGTGGTCGTGCCAGTGTTGGAAAATAAGCCTATCATAATTTTAGAGGGTTCCCGTACGGATCCTATCATCATCAAGCCCATAACCCAGAACAGCAAGGCTATCCCATGGAACTATAAACGGGTGATAGTAACCTATAAGGGAAAAGATGTGAAAGAAGAAGTCAATGAGGCCTAGGGATTAACTCGTTTGTGGAGATGCTTTGCCCCGGAAGAGTTAAGGAAAGCTAAAACATCTAGGGATAATCCAGTCCTAGTAAAGAAAACCGTGACTGAAGAAGAGGCGGAGGAGTTCTTGAGGAAAATAAAGGTACAATATTGTTCCATCGTGGAGCAGCTGAGAAAGACACCCGCTCAAATTTCATTGCTATCATTGTTGATCCACTCAGACGAGCATCATTGGGCCCTGATGAAAATTCTGAATGAAGCTCATGTCCCCGACAAAATTTCAGTGAACCATCTGGAAATGATCGCCAACAAAATATTTGAGGTGAACAGGGTCACCTTCTCTGATGATGAGTTGCCTGTGGAAGACACTGAACCCAACAAAGCTCTCTACCTTACGGTAAAATGTAAAGATTCTGTGGTCACCAGGGTATTAGTTGACAATGGTTCCAGTGCAAACATCTTCCCTCTCTCTACTCTGAACAAGTTGAAAGTCGATGATGAAAGGATTCATAAGAACAACATATGCGTCCGAGGTTTTGACGGTGAAGGAAAAGACTCGGTTGGTGATATAGTGCTTGAACTGATGATAGGACCGGTGGAATTTACCATGGAGTTCCAGGTACTAGACATAGCCGTCTCCTACAATTTGCTGTTAGGTCGACCTTGGATTCATGCTGCCAAAGCAGTCCCGTCCACTTTGCACCAGATGGTCAAGTTCGAATGTGATAGACATGATATCGTCGTGCATGGTGAGGAGAATTTCTATGCTCACAGTGATGCCTCCATCCTGTTCATTGAGGCTGAAGATGACAAAGGGCCTTGAGTCTATCAAGTTTTTGAAACGGTGCTGGTCGAGAAGGTTCCAGAAAGGAAATGTGTCCCAACTCCAAAGATAACCTATGCATCAGTCATGGTGGCCTCTGAAATACTGAAAAATGGCTTTGTTCTAGGTAAAGGTCTGGGGGTATCATACAACCAGTATCCCTCCCTGGAAATTTGGGTATGTTCGGTCTTGGATTCAAGCCTACATCGGCACATGTGAAAAGGGCTAAAAGGTTGAAACAGAAGGCGTGGGAATTTCCAAAGCCTATCCCCTGTCTCTCCAGGTCTTTTGTCAAGCCCGGTGCCAAGAAACTCCCAGTGACGATAGTTCCAAGTTCTGTGGTTGACATTGATGAAGAGTTAATTGAAAAATTCCAAAGTTTATTTGATGATGTGAACATGGTAAAAGTTGGAGAAGGTTCTAGCAAAGCGGACGTGCAGTTCGTCGGACCAAATGTAAAGCTTAACAATTGGAAGGCTACTCCTCTCCCTACCCGGAAGGAGTCTTGGTAGTTTGTTTTGTTTTCCTTTCTATCTGGGTCATTCCAGGGTTGTGACCCAGACTTTTATTTTCCGCTTGTTGATGTACAAACCTTGTTATCCTTTATTTTCAATGAAATGCAATTTTCCTTTTCCATCATTCCTGATAGTTTCATTTTTGTTTTTCTTTTCTTCGTACAGTTCTTTTATGCTGGCTTCAATGACATGACATGCATGAGTAATCTTCGGCCCAGTCTTAAAAGTCAATCTAATTCTGAAATAATAATCCAAGAAATAAAGTGTGATGATGAGTCAGAATATGATGAGGATGAGGCCTTTGAGGAGATTAGTAAGGAACTAAATCATTTAAAGGAAAAATCCAAGCCTAATCTGAATGATACGGAACCAATCAATCTAAGGGACCCAGATAATGTCAGGGAAACTAAGATAAGTGTCCATCTTGAACCGCAAATCAAGGAAGAAATAATTAAAGCATTGTTTGAATATAAAGATATTTTTGCGTGGTCGTATGATGATATGCCCGGCTTGAGTACCGATTTGGTGGTCCATAAATTGCCAATTGATCTAGCATTCCCTCCCATCAAGCAGAAGTTGAGAAAGTTCAAAACTTACATGATTGTGAAGATTAAAGAAGAAGTCACAAAGTAGCTTGATGCAAAGGTCATTCGAGTCACGCGGTATCCCACGTGGTTAGTCAACGTTGTGCCTGTGCCAAAGAAAGATGGTAAAACCAGAGTATGTGTTGATTACCGTGATCTCAACAAGGCAAGTCCAAAGGACAACTTCCCACTGCCAAATGTCCATATTTTGATTGATAATTGTGCCAAGCATGAGATTGGGTTTTTCATGGATTGTATGCAGGGTATCATCAGATTTTAATGGATGAGGAAGATGCGGAAAAGACGACAGTCATCATGCCATGGGGAACATACTGCTACAGGGTCATGCTTTTTGGTCTAAAAAATGTCGGGGCAATTTACATGAGGGCGATGACAACCATATTCCATGACATGATACACAAGGAGATTGAGGTTTACGTGGATGCTATGATCATAAAGTCCAGGAAGCAGTCTGACCACGTCAAAGATTTGAGAAAGTTTTTCCAAAGGCTCTGCAGGTACAATCTTAAGCTCAATCCTGCAAAGTGTGCATTCGGTGTTCCATCAGGGAAGTTGTTGGGGTTCATAGTCAGCCGGCGGGGCATTGAATTGGATCCGTCAAAGATTAAATCTATCCAAGAGTTATCACTGCCAAAGAACAAGACCGAGGTGATGAGTCTGTTAGGGAGGCTGAACTACATCAGCAGGTTTATTGCTCAGCTCACGACAACTTGTGAGCCCATATTTAAGCTTCTAAAGAAGGATGTTGCGGTCAAATGGAATGATGAGTTCCAAGAAGCATTTGATAAGATCAAAAAGTATTTGTCGAACCCAACTGTGTTGGTCCTGCCAGAGCCTGGGAGACCTTTAATTCTTTATTTGACAGTCTTGGATAATTCATTTGGTTGTGTGTTGGGTCAACATGACATCACTGGTAGGAAAGAGCAAGCCATTTACTATCTCAGCATAAAATTCACATCTTATGAGGTTAAGTATACTCCCTTTGAGAGGACATGTTGTGCCTTGACTTGGGTAGCACAAAAGTTAAAGCATTATTTGTCGTCCTACACCACTTACCTTATTTCTTACCTGGATCCTCTGAAGTATATCTTTTAGAAGCCTATGCCCACAGGGAGGCTTGCGAAGTGGAAGATTTTGCTCACATAGTTCGACATTATCTATGTGACTCGAACCGCGATGAAAGCCCAAGCATTGGCCGATCATTTGGCCGAGAACCCAGTCGATGAAGAATATGAACCATTGAGAACTTATTTTCCCGATGAAGAGGTGATGCATATTGACGAGGTGGAGCAGGTTGAGAAACCAGGTTGGAAACTTTTCTTTCATGGAGCTGCTAACATGAAAGGTGTCGGGATAGGGGCAGTGCTTATTCTGAAACAGGGCATCACTACCCTATTACGGCCCAGCTACGATTCTACTATACCAACAACATGGATGAGTACGAGGCATGTATTCTGGGACTAAGGCTAGCTGTAGATATGGGAATCCAGGAAGTCTTGGTCTTGGGAGACTCGAACATTCTGGTGCACCAAATTCAAGGAGAATACGAGAAACAGGATTTAAAGCTTATACCGTATCGACAATATTTGCATGATCTTTGTCAACGGTTTCAATGAATAGAATTCAGGCATATTCCAAGGATCCATAATAAGGTTGCCGATGTTTTGGCTACCTTGGCGTCAATGTTTCACTATCCAGACAAAGCTTATGTTGACCCTCTGCATATTCAAGTTCGTGATCAGCATGCCTATTGTAATGTGGTTGAGGAAGAACTTGATGGTGAACCATGGTTTCATGACATCAGGGAGTATATCAGGATAGGGATGTGTCCGGTATAAACCACAGATGATCAAAAGAGAACAATAAACATTTGGCTAGTGGATTTTTCTTGAGGGGGGAAGTCTTGTACAGAAGAACTCTGGATCTTGGGCTGTTGAGGTAAATCGATGCAAAGCAAGCCACGACTATCATGACCGAAGTACATCCCGGAGTCTGCGGGCTGCATATGAGTGGGTATGTTCTGGCAAAGAAAATTCTCCGAGTACGTTATTATTGGCTTACCATGGAGCGAAATTGCATCAGTTTTGTGCGCAAGTGTCATCACTGCCAAGTACACGGAGATTTGATTCATTCTCCGCCATCTGAATTGCACACAATTTTCGCACCATGGACCTTTGTTGCTTGGGGTATGGACGTCATTGGACCAATTAAGCCAGTAGCATCCAATGGACACAAGTTCATTCTGGTGGCCATTGACTATTTCACTAAGTAGGTTGAAGCTAAAACCTTCAAATCTATGACCAAGAAGGCAGTGGTCAATTTTGTTCATTCAAATATCATTTGTCGGTTCGGAATCCCAAAGGTGATCATCATAGATAATGGTGCTAATCTTAACAGTCATTTGATGAAAGAAGTGTGTCAATAGTTTAAGATTACACATCGCAACTCCGCCCCATACCGCCCCATACCGCCCCAAGGTGAATGGAGCAGTTGAGGCAGCCAACAAGAATATAAAGAAGATACTTCGGAAAATGGTACAAGGGTCCAGGCAATGGCATGAGAAGTTGCCTTTTACTTTGCTAGGTTATCGCACTACTGTTCGCACTTCAGTAGGTGCAACTCCTTATTTGTTGGTATATGGCACTGAGGCAGTGATACCCTCGGAAGTTGAAATTTCATCCCTTCGAATTGTTGCTGAAGCCGAGATTGATGATAATGAATGGGTCAAAATCCGTCTGGAGCAATTCAGTTTAATTGATGAGAAAAGATTGGCAGCAGTATGTCATAGCCAGTTGTATCAAAGGAGAATGGCAAGGGCATACAACAAGAAGGTGCGTCCCCGAAAATTTGAAGTGGGTCAGCAAGTATTGAAACGCATCCTTCCACATCAAGCTGAAGCAAAAGGCAAGTTTGCCCCAAATTGGTAGGGGTCGTTCATTGTAATGAAAGTGTTGTCCAATGGTGCTTTGTATTTAACATATATAGAAGGCAAATGTGTAGATATGACTATCAATTCTGATGCAGTCAAAAGATATTATGTATGATTTCTTTAGTTTAAATTGTGTTTGTTTGTACTTGGTATGTTTTAAAGATTGAAATGACGCAGGAATTTTATTCTGCTATCTGAATACTTTATCCTTTGTTACCCCTTTGAGCCTTATTTATTTTCTTTCATACCCCTCTTTTGGAATTAGTAGCAAAGTTCAGAAACACGGACACGAAAGGTAAGAAAAGAATGGAAAAAAGTGAAAAAAAAGAGAAAAGAAAAAAAAGAAAGAGAGAAAGAGAAAAGGAAAAAAGAGAGAAAAGAAAAAAAAAAGAGAAAAGAAAAGGAAAAGAGAGAAAGAAAGAAAAAGAAAGAGAAAAGTACCAAAACAAAGTAATTCTTATGTCACGAACTATGTTTGACCTGATTCCTTTTAAGGATACGTAGGCAACCTCACAGTTCGGTCCCATCAAAATAAAAGTTCAAAAGTCCCCGAGAAAAGAAACTGAGCAGAAAGTTGTGTTTGTTATGAGAAATCTGATTCCAAGAATTGTAATTTTGAACCCATTCAAGTTGTGTTGAGCCTTTGTGATACCCTTTCTTTCTAACCCTATCTAAAAGCCCACATTACAGTCCAAAGAAAGACCTTTCGATCAGTCTTCGAGAGATGCCAAGTCGAGCAAGTAGAGGTGTGATTCATATCAGGGGCAACACTCCGGTCTAAGCAGGAAAAATGAAAAATGAGAGAGTCTTATTGGTGAAAATCCTCATGGGCACCGTAAGGCGATGGAAAGATGAGAGAAATTAAAATGAGAGAGTCTTATTGGTGAAAACCCTCACGGGCACCGTAAGGCGACAATGAGTTGAGAGATGAACAAGTGAGAGAGGTTTGTTGGTTAAAACCCTTCAGGGCACCGCAGGCCGAACAAGTTCAGTGATTTGGCAAAGAAATTGGGTTATGGAGATCCTGGGGCACAAAGTATGACAACTGAAATTTGATTGGTTGAATGGGCTGGGCTGATTAATCTGAAATGCATGTCATGATCATTGGCACCAGCTGCCTCACTCAGATAAGTTCCTTTTCATTTTCTCCTTCAAACAGTCATCCTGTTTCAGTTTCTCTTCTTTATTTCTTTACTCTCGAAGTCATGCATTTCATTTATTTTGGGTTTATCTCTTTAGGGATTTTCCAATGTTAGCTTTATTTAAGCAAGTAGAAAGGATTTTAAAGCTTACTACCAATTTCCAATTTGCACAAAGCAAAGTGCAGCCAAAATATACCAAAGATAGCATGATGTAAAGTGAGAAATAAGGTGTCAGTGAAAGTTCCACGGGTCTAATGGTTTAGTTATATTGTGGGAGATACAGAGGCGGGTAGAAGGGTCAGAAATGTAAAACAACAGTTTGGGTGAAGAGCACTTGGGTCATCCAGGGTCCTGCAGTTGAGATCCAGTCAGAAAGTCAAGCAATTCTTGGCCAGTTCAAAGCAGCTAGTTAGTGTAAAGCACGGCAATGGAAAGACCACCTTCAGCAAGAATGCTACAAACTAACCACCACATTTTTCAAACTTATAAAGTTTTCTTTGATTGAAACAGGGGCAAGAAATCTCGTTTGTTCCGGCAGAACCCTCCGTGAGGAAAGCATATACCGGACAGGTTCGACCGTAAATTCTCAGGACCTACCTGGATAATGAGATTTAATTTGAAATTCTCAGAACCCTCCTGGACAATGGGACCTAGTTAAAATTCAAAACATTCATGAGTAACAAGATCTAGCATAAGATCTACCTTGAGAAAATATAAGTTGGCTTTGAAGTTTTCATTCTTAGGATGAGATTCAATTTGAAATTTTCAGGACCCTCCTGAATAATGAGACTTAGTTTTAAAACCTCCATTAGATGATGAGATTTAGCATAAGTCCTATCTTTAGGAAACATAATTTAGCTTTAAAGTTGTCATTCTTAACATGATATTTGATTTTAATTTTCAGGATCCTCCTGGATAATGGGATCTAGTTTTTAAATTCTTAGAGATATTGGGTAACATGATTCAATTAACACTCACAGATGTGCCCAACCACCAAACTGGGGCAGAAAATTTTCTTTGTTTTATCTATTCTATTATAATCAGGCGCCCACCTGGAAAGCAAGGGAAAACAACACGAGTTTTAAGAATAGAAAGCAGTTCAAGTTCAAGAAATCAGGCACCCACCTGGAGAAACAAGAGAAGACAATTCAAAAGAAAAGCGGTCACAAGAGGAAGTAGTTCGAGGTTCTGCAATCAGGCACCCACCTGGCAAATAAGAGAAAACAATTCAAGTTTCAGAAGAAAGGAATACAAGTCAAATGTTGGTAATCAGGCATACACCTGGAGAACAAGGGAAAACAAGTCAAGTTTCGAGGGAAAAGCAGTGCAAGTGTTGGAAATCAGGCACCCACCTGGAGAACAAGGAAAAACAGTTCAAGTCTCAAGAAAAAAATAGTTAGAGTTTTGGCAATCAGGCGCCCACCTGGAGAGCAAAGGAATACAGTTAAAGTTTTGGCAATCAGACGCCCACCTAGAGAGAAAGGGAATGCAGTTAAAGTTTTGGCAATCAGGCGCCCACCTGGAGAGCAAGGGAGTACAGTTAAAATTTTGGCAATCAGGCGCCCACCTGGAGAGCAAGGGAGTGCAGTTAAAGTTTTGGCAATCAGGCGCCCACCTGGAGAATAAGGGAATGCAGTTACAGTTTTGGCAATCAGGCGCCCACTTGGAAAGCAAGGGAATACAGTTAGAGTTTTGACAATTAGGCTCCCACCTGGAGAGCAAGGGAATACAGTTGAAGTTTTGGCAATCAGTTCAAGTGCCGGCAATCAGGCGCCCGCCTGGAGAACAAGGGAGTACATTCAAATGTTGGCAATCAGGCGCCTGCTTGGAGAATAAAGAAATTCACTTCAGAATGCAATTCAAATCAACAACAAAGGAAGTTCACCTGGAAAGTACAAGTCAGCAGGGCAGCAGAAACTGCAAGATCAAGTTGAAGATATAGATAGGATTCTCGTAATTCATAGATCATAGTTTAGTCTAGCTTCTTTTATTTTGTTTTGGTATAAAAAGGAGTTCAGCAAGCAGTAGTAGCAGCAGCAGCAACAGTGAAATCACAGCTTCCTGGAAGTCCCAGCTACCGAAACTTCCCGAACTACACTGACCTGATTCCTTTATAGCCAAGGATATGTAAGCAACCTCAGAAGTAGGGTGCGGTCAAATCATTCAAAAATGCTTCCCACGGAGTATTCAAACGAGCAAAAATCGCTCGTATCCGCTCACTTTATCTTTGCACGAAAACTCTTCGTGTTTTCGAGCAAAGAGGGGCAGCTGTGAGCACGTGATTTTTGCCCTATATGAATTACTCCTATAAAATTCAAGAAAATAAATTTTTTCCATTATTTGCAATTTTATAATATTTTGTGAGAATTTGTGTTAATTGTTTGCGTTTCTATGCATGTTTATTTCTGTTTAAAAATCATGAAAATGGAAAAAATACCATGCATTGCATTTAGGATTTATTTTTACATTTTAAGGTTAATTAGTAAATTAGTTGTTTTATTAAAAAAATGAAAATCACAAAAATGACTTACTTTTGCATTTTTAGCCTTTTAATTTTAAGTTAGTAATTTCCTCTTTTAATTTAGAAGTAATTAATTTTTGTAAATATTATGGTGGATAATTAGCTTAATTTTGTAAGTTAATTTAATTTAAGAGTTAAATCTAGGTTTTCATTAATTTAAAAGGGAAAAGGAAAAACAATTGAAAAAAGGGAAAAGAGAAAATGGGGATTTGGTCTCAAAACCCAATCTGATCCAAAATCCCAAACAATTCCAGGCCCAAACCCGATCCCTACCCGGTCCAAACCCTTCAGGCCTCGAGACAGTAAAAACGACATAGTACCGAGTCAAAACTATGTCGTTTGGAGTTAAAACTAGTCCAAAAAGATCCTGGCCCTTCATCTTTTTCCATCCAACGGCCGTGAAAGCTTTCCCCATTTTGTTTAAAATTGTCCAAACACCCTAAAGAATAACCTAGGACTCTGTTCTATCTTCTCTTTCACCTTCATCTCTCACCACCGTCCGCCACCTACCGGAAATCGCCAGCGGCGGCGGTTGATCTCCAAACCTCCTCAAATCTTGACCATATAGCTGCCGTTGCCCCTCCACTCCAAATCCACCCTTATTTCCTCCCCCAAACCACTCATCCTCCCCGAATCAGAGATCGAAGAAACACTGAAATCCTCTTCGTCCTTTTTCTTTTGTTTTCCGCCCAATCTAGCTTCTTCTTGGTGTTAAACATGTATGAATCGACCAAGCTTCGAGTGAAAAAGCTAATTGGCTGAGGGTTGGTTTTATGCATGGTGGCCGAGTTTGGTCAACAATCTTTTATGGGCTATTATTTCTGTTTCTTGTTCGTTCTTGACTCGTGATGGGGACTGTGACAAAGAGCACAAGCCATAGAAGAAATTCCGGGTAGTGCTCAATGTTACAGTTCACACCATGGGGTTGAGGTTCTTCACGCTAGATGCCATCAACTGTGAGCCATCGATCTAGCCGGTATCTTTCTATTCCTCTCCATCTCAGTTGGGTTTAGAAATCATTGGTTTTTCAGTCATTTAATTCAGTAATAATAATAGGTTAAGAAGCAATTAAACTTTTTGTTAGCACTTGTTAATTCACTTTCTTTCTTTTATTTCTTCTCTTTTATGTTGTTTCGTCAGAAGATCTCATGTTAGTAGAATTCAGAATTGGGTTATTTTGGTTTTTCTTGTGAATTCATTGGCTTAGACTTGAACTTGCTAGTGCAAGAATACCATAGTGCTTGTTGAAGTTCGTTGGTGCAGAAGCCCAAAGACATTTGGGCGGTTTGGTTCAATGTCTGGTATGTTGAGTAATTATTAAGCTTTCTGAGGGGTAGTTAGGGAAATTGGATAGGGAAAATCTTGGCTAACTAACTAGGAAGTTTTCAAGAAGGTGGGATTGGGGTGGTTTAACAAAACAGGCTTTAATTTCAGGGTCTGAAATGAAAAGATGAAAATTGGGGATGGGGTAAGGGTAAAAGTAAAAATCAATTTTGCTGCCCTAAGAGCTTGCTATAAAAGGCCTGTATCATTCATTTTCTGGCAGAGATTAGAGATCCAAAAAGTTAGAAAATGGCTGAGGAATACACATTGATAGAGTTTGAAAATTAGCAAGAAAAAACACAAAAAAGAGTTGAAATACTATTGCATTAGCTGATTTTCTGGGATTTGAAAAGGGTCTAATATTTTGTTGGGTTTTGGATTCTAAGTATGGACTGAACTTGCTGTTTTGCTGCTAAACTATTGCTGATCTCACCCTCTTCTTTTGAAATTCTGTAGCTGTTTTGGTTGTATCCATGTACATTTTCGAATCCTTGGATTGGGGATATGAATGTTGAATGAAAGTTGATGCTCCAATGTCTAAACCTCAGCCTCATTTCAAAGTCTGATCCTAGTAGTCTTGTCATGACTTGATGCTTATCACCTAGTTTATTTTCAGCTTTAATTGAACTTGTTATAGTTTTAGTGAATGTGATGTAGTTGTTTGTAATCATAACTTTGGACTTTCAGTTTCTTTCAATATCTTCAAGTGTATTTGAATGATTTTTTGGTTCATTATTAGGGGTCTAATGACATGAACATATTACTGCTTGATTCACTAGCTTCATATGTTGAAACCAGTGTTATAATTAGCTTTGATGTGCCTGCATGATGTCTGTTCTTGGGGAATCAATGATCTTGCTCAAAGTGGTGTCTGTTTGGGGGTTACTGAAGGTTGTTGCCCTTGAGTGTTGGCTGTAGTTGTGGATTTGACCACTGGTTGGTTGAGTCAGCAAGTATTAAGCCCAAATAAGTCTGTTGCTAATGTGGTGTGGAAATTGATAACTCTATTGTTATGGTTAAAAGCTTACTACTGTGGGGTATGTAAATTTAGGGTTTAGTGTGTTCAAAATACAAGGTTCAGCATGTATATGCCTCCTGCGCTTTAATTCGATAGAACAGATCGTGTGTGCATCAGTAAGGTTGATAAATAGTTCAATAGACTGGGTTCATGTTGTAGCGTTAGTATCAGTAATAATTCAAGGTTTACCATATCATGGTTGAATTGTATATGATATTATTTTGTGTGAATAGTGATTGTTTATGGCCTCAGTAGGGCCTTAATTCTTGGCACATTCTTGCCAAGGTTTTTTGAGAAGTTGAATCAGGCCCAGATGGGGCCGTTTGGAATGCTGATGAATTTTCTTTGGGCCTTCCCTTGAGCCCAATTTCCTTTTAAATTGTCTCCTTGTTACTTCAAGTCTGGAATTCGCTTCCCCCCAAATGTTAGGCCAATATAGTATTTTGAGTAGGCTGCACATAGTAATGTAGATAGAATTTAATTTGGATAAAATTCAAACTCCTTTAGACCCTTTTAATTAAGCATGGCTCTTTTAATTAGATTGAGGTGTGCCATATCAACAAAACCTATAATTTATGGCCCTTATAAGATTAGATCAAGAAATCACTTAAAGAAAGAGGTTTGAGGCGTGCCATAAGCAAATTAAATCATCTATGGCCCTCACAAATGTTATAATTTACATCTTAAAATATGAACTTCGTAGTTTGCTTTAGGTGCGTTAATTGTATAATTGCCATGGCTACTATTAAAATCCAGGGTACATTTCATGTGATCCGGTTCTAATTTTCAACGATGTTAAATAGAACGTGTCGTGAACCACGGGTGCATTTCATGTAGCGTGGTTTGCGATGTGTTTTAAATAACCTTGAAATAATTTCTTAAATAAATAAAAGCGATTAAACTTTAAAATGCACATAGGTTTAAAATGTGTAATTAAAATTAGATAATTAGGCCAATTATAATAGTTGAGCGACCGTGCTAAAACCACGGAATCTGAGAATGTCTAACACCTTCTCCCGGGTTAACAAAATTCCTTACCCGGATTTCTGTGTTCGCGGACTATAAAATAGAGTCAATCTTTCCTCGATTCGGGATAACTGGTGACTTGGGACACCTTAAACTATCCCAAGTGGAGACTCTGACTTTTAAATAAAATAATCTCATTTCGATTGTCATTTTAATTGGACAAACTCCCTTATATCCCCTTTAGGGGGTAGAAAAAGGAGGTGTGATAGGTTGTTTGAATTGATTGAATTGAAATTGTTATACTTGGGCATGTTTAAAACTAGAAGAATGTGAGTTTTGCATGTTCATGCTTGATTGCCGGTATTGATCATAGTCAAAGGTAGAGTGTATAGTTAAAAATGAAGTGCTCCTCTATAGTTGAGATTTGTACGTAGTTGGGGTATATTTGATAGTCCTATTGCTCGAGGACGAGCAAGAGTCTAAGTGTGGGGTGTTGATATTTAGCTTAAAGTATATATATATATATATATATCGCCTCATGTTTTACTCGTGTTTCGTGGATTTCAGATGTAAAATGTGTTGATTTATATTAATTTGAGGTGTTTTTATGTGTAGGAACCATCCAGAAGCATTTGGGGGTGAAAGGGGCGAGATTAGAGCTAAAACGGAGGAAAAAATAAAAAGTTGAATTTTCAGCACCACAGGCAGCGCTCTACACCACATGTGGCGCCAGAGGCAGAAAGCTCAATAAGCTAGCGACAGGGCCAGTGATCGAGATGAGGATGATGAGGGATGTGTCTATTTCCGAAACCAATTTGAATTCATGACGGGGGATCAACTACTGAAGCTATTATCTTTTAAGGAGATTGTTAGAGCAGTATAGGGATAGAAAAAAGAGACTTAAATATGGTATTCATTGACCTAGAAAAGACATACAATAAAGTTCATAGGGAGATCTTATAGAGATGCTTGGAGTCTAGAGGTGTATCTGTGACATACATTAGCGATTGAGGACATGTATGATGGAGCCAAGACTCGAGTGAGAATAGTTGGAGGAGACCCAGAATACTTCCTAGTCAAGATAAGGATGACGAGGGATGTGTCTATTTCTGAGACCAATTCGAATTCATGATGGGGGATCAACTACAAAAGCTATTCATCTTTAAAGGAGATTGTTGGAGCAGTATAGGGATAGAAAAAAGACACTTAAATATAGTATTTGTTGACCTAGAAAAGGCATACAACAAAGTTCATAGGGAGATCTTATAGATATGCTTAGAGTCTAGAGGTGTATATGTGACATACATTAGTGATTGAGGACATATATGATGGAGCCAAGACCCGAGTGAGAATAGTTGGAAGAGACCCAGAACACTTTCTAGTCGAGATGGGGTTACACCAGAGATCAACTATTAGACCCTTTTTATTTGCCTTGGTGATGGATGGATTGATACAACATATTCAAGGGGAGTTACCAGGGGGTATGTTATTTGCTGATGGCATAGTATTGAAGACACACATCTGAGTTAACGATAGATTGGAGGTTTGGAGACAGATCTTAGATCAAGTTGAGTAGGACTAAAACAAAGTAATGGAGTGCAATTTCATCAATGCATCACATGAGGTATAGGGGTAAAGTAAGTATTGATACACAAGTCATCCCCAAAAGAGAAATCTTCAAGTATCATGGGTCAATAATCCAAGGAAATTGGGAAATCGACGATGATGTTATACATTGTAATGAAGCGGGGTAGATAAAATAGAAGCTCCCATTTATTATCCTTTGTAATAAGAATGTTCCACCTAGACTAAAAGATAAATTCTATAGAGTGGTCGCTAGACCAGTTATGTTGTACATGGCAGAGTTTTGGCCAGTCAAGAACTCAAACGTTTAGAAAATGAAAGTAGCGAAGATAAGGAAGCTTAGTTAGATGTATGTGCATAGTAGGAGATATAAGATTAGGAAGAAAGATATATAAGACAATCAATATATCTCTAGTGTAAGGCTTACAATGTTGCTGTTAATATTAGACTCCTCTTTCCATGATATACATGCACCCACAACTTATCTTTTTTCTTGTGTAAGTTCCATACTAATTTGCAAATAGCAAATTTATTCCATGTTAAAATGTCAATAGTTAAACCACCAATTGGTCAGTTCCAAAAGTTAACCTTCTGATGATGAAGTAAAGATGTACGTGCTTTGCACGTGCTCCCTTTCGGTTTCTCCTTTACTTTTTTAGCCTACTGTATTTGAAAAATTCTTTATTTGGTTCTTATCCTTTGACACATCATCGATTTGTAGTCAAAGATTTAATAGTTTCACTTTTCATAATTGGTGTAAATGCCTAAGTTTTGCTTTTTTTCCTTTTCTTTATTATATATATGTGTAGTTTTTAGGAATTGACTATAGTTTAATTAAAGGAGACTAAATAATTGGGCTAAGTGGTGTTTTTAGCCGAATTGGCCCCAAATCAGCGGCCCAAACGCACCAAACCCGGTCCATTAGTGGGTCTTCTCAGCATGGTAGCAAAACGACATCGTTTTGTTTTGTAGAGTGAGATTGAATCTCATCCATTCAATCTTATTTGATCCAAAGATCCTCATTCATTCTCAATCCCCAATATTTAAACCCTCCAATACCCAAAATTTTGCCACATTTCCCCCTTAATTTCCCATTTTCTTCCTCTCTCTTCTCTCTCTCACCTCTTTCCCAATTCCTCTCCCCACCACTGCCTGTCGCCGCTGGAAATCGCCCACCAGTGGTGGACCACCTCCAATCGACCCATTTTTTCACCATCTCCTTGTCTCTTCCTCCTCTTTCTATATCCAAACCCCAAATACCCGAAATCCTCACCAAACTCCACAAATCTAGCCAAATCTGAAATCCTAGCCACCCAAATTTTTCTCTTTTCTTTCTCGAATTAGTGACAAATACGACCACCCGACCCTACAAATCTTACCTAAATGTGTATATCTCAAGGATATCTACACTTTCCCTCTAGATTAACCCCCCACAAAAGCACCACCACCACCGCTGACTCCTCACTGCCGCTGCTCACCTTCTCCTCCTCCTCTTCTTCTTCTTCATCTCATTTTATTCCTCCCTTCTCTCGCTCTTGCCTAGACATGACTCGAGCAAGCTTTTCACGCTGGCATGATACCGGGGTCGAAACTGGTTCGTCGAGCCTTTGGTTTTGGTGTCTGCAAACGAGAAAAGTTCGCATCATGGTCAATATATCACTGCTCGATATCCTCGTCATCTGCTCGCTACTTGACTTGGCATCGAAAAGCCCTGAACTTGGTATAAACCTCGAATCCTTATCCTTTCCTCTAAAGTTTTGATTTTTCTATTTCTGTGTCGTTTGTCTATAGCTTTTTTGTAGATTAAATTCTGTTTATATTGTTTTTGCTTAACATTCATGTTTAGTCGAATTTCTGATTTCGCCGTTGTTTAAGTTAATCGATTTGGGAATATGTCTCTGTTAATACATGTTGTGCCTAATCATCATGTTTTACCCGTCTCTGATCATTGGTATTGGTAGTCTCTTGAATTGAAATCTTAAACCCATCATTTCATGCTCCTTTAACTTTTGATTTCAATTGTTGTTAGGACTAAAGTTTAGGTTTCGATAATCAATGATTCATTTGGCTTATATTAGTATATTTGTTGTTTGGTTATGATGTTTAGTCGCTCGTTAGGATTGAATCACCTATCGGGTTGCAATTTCGGGTTGTTTTGATGTCATGTTTTAGTTTGATTTAATAGTTTATATGTTTAAAGATTCAGTGTTAGTCCAAATTAACTAGTTTAAGTTTGAAGTAGTTGTTTAGTATAAGTAGTTACATGATTAAGCCTTGATGATCCATACTAGTTGACTCTTAA